>NC_056625.2:190393163-193069830 GCF_002870075.4 Lactuca sativa
TTCTTATATAACTATACATATACGGGCATACATTTAATAAAATAAAAGCATAACAGAAACTTGGCTAAAACTTTTAGAAAACTTTATAAACAAGAATTTATGACTCGATGCTGGTTTAAAAAACAAACTTTTGAAAATGATTCGATAACATAGTTTAAGTGAAGAAAACCTTTGGAAAGCCTTTAACAAGAAATTGCGACTTGATGTCATTCTACAAATCAAACTTTGAAAACCTTTGGAAAACCTTTGAAAACCTTTGGAAAACTTTTCGAATACCTAGGATAATCTAAAAGAGAAATTCATACTTTAACAAGAGTTAAAAGCGAGATTTGTAAAACCTTTTATTAGATGAGGCAGTTTAACATCAAAAATCCATTTGCTATACAGTTATTAATCACATGTGATTTATCTAATAACTGTATAGTTCAACTTGTATTCCCCCCCTATAAAAGCAGTTAAAAACATTTAAAAGGTTAATTTCAGGGGTATGAACTCACATGTTGTAAGTGGATCGGATGGAGGTGTCGGTTGGGTGCTCGGTGTCAAGTGAAGACTTGAACATGCTTATTGACCTAGTAACATATGAAGGCATATGTTCACATACAATTAGTGTTTATAATACTAATTAAACACGTATAAGCATCCTAATGTGCGGGAAAACACTTTGGTCAAGTGCTAGGAGGCTATTGGGTTGCAATAAGGGAGTGTATGGCCTAGTTAGGGAGTTTACTCTTCAAGAGTAAACTCTTTATGGAGATTTCATCCCTAAGACCATATCCCCATGAGTTTACAATCGTAAACTCATGGGTGGTGTGTTATTGGATGCTAAAAGGTCTTATATCACTTGTAGAATTAGGCTAGGTTCAAATCTAGGGCATAGGAAAGGGTTAAGGCTCCAAATGAACCATTTAAGGGAGTTCACGGCTGTAAACCTAGAGTTTATAGCCGTAAACTCTCACTTGGTCAATCCCTTCATGAATTAAGGTCTTAAATGAAAGATTATAAAGTTCTATGCATTTTTCCAAGTTGAATGGAGAAGTTAGGGCATCATTTGGCCTCATTATGTGAGTTTATGGCCCATGGACCAATCCTTGGGGGGTTTACGGCCGTAAACTCCTAGGTCCTTAGTTTATTTGATGTTTAAATGCCCTACTTAATTTGTGGTTGATTCTAGACATTTACCCAAGCCTTAGAAGGTGTTTAAGGGCATGTTTAACACCTTAAAAGGTGTTCACAGCTCATGAAGTGGGGTTTACGGTCCAAGAGTATTCTTTGGCCGTAAACTCATGTTTAATCTCCATATGATAAGGTTTTGGTGTTCTAAGCTCATATGTGCAAGTCCACAAGTCATATCTAAGCCCTAGGAGTGATTTAGAAGGGTTTTGGGGCTTGAAAACCCCACTTATGGGTGTTTGTGGTCCAAGAGTGTTCTTGGGTCGTAAACACATGATTTCTACCCCTTTTGGATGTCTTAAACACGAACTTGCATGTTAAATGAGCTAAACAACAAGTTGGGGTAGATCACTTACTAGTTTGGGGCTTGAAAGAGGCGTTTTTCGATTGAAGGCAACTTGTAGAGAGAGAGAGAGTCGAGAGAGGATGGAAAGGCTTCAGATAGAGTCCACTCAACCTTATGTAGGGGTTGAGTTTGTGGCTCGGAGGAAATCTACCGGATACTGACGTTAAATGGGGCTTTTGGTCGCACCTGATTAAATGGTCGTAATTTGACTTGGTTGTAACCAAAATTTTTCAAGGGAATATTGAGGGTGTTTCTAATTTGTTCCAACCCTTATGAAGTCATAATAAAATTCCCAATTTAATTAACCTAATCCAAAAATGTTAACGGACAATTTAATAAAGCGAGTTTTATTAACGGAAAAAGAGGTTAAATTGACGGGATAAATTTCAGGTTAACACACTCAATTTGGAGACACATCTTAAGGGGTTTTACTTATATATGATATATAAGTAAAATTGAAATGGCAGTCAGACAAATAACTTTACCCCAAGCCCACATCCAGACAAGGAAAAGGAAATTAGGCGAATCCTCATTCCTAAGCCCTGTAAATCTTATTTATATAAATATATACATATAAACATGATTTATACACAATATAAGTTGAAAAGATTTAATAAAACATTTAAAAGCATTTTCCAATATATAAAAGAGTTTAATAACATTTAAAAGCATTTTCGAATATTTAAAAAGAGTTTAATAACATTTAAAAGAAGTTTGATGACTTGGTGTCATTTAAAATATTTACAAAAACTCATTTAAAGTAAGCACAATTTCTTGTGTTTAGACTTGTATTCCCCCCCCCCCCCTTAAAACAGTAAAAAGTGGTAAAATGTAGGGGTATGAACTCACCTTATGTTGGTGATTCAAATCAAGATTTGTGTAAGGATGAGAAGTTCCATGAGTGAATTCCCATGACACAACAAGTCCTAAATGACATATATTGATACATATTCTTATATAATTAGTGTTTAAGCGACTAATCATGAGGGGAAACAGTGTAAGGGACTAAGGAACACTTGAAATGAAGTGTAGAATCACATGTCATTGATCAAAGGGAAGTGTACTGTCAGACAATAGTGTGTTTACGGCCAAGATAGATGTGTTTACGGCCAAGCAAGGAGTTTACGGGCGTAAACTCATGAACATTATGCCAAAGAGGGTGTTTTATGGTCCTATCTAACATCCCTTAAGTGTTTAAGACCCTATGCTAGAACATGAGAAGGGTTTAAGGCCAAAATATGCACCAAACAAGGAGTTTACGGCCATGAAGAGTTTACGGCCATAAACTCTTGATGTTCTGATGGGTTTTGAGCATTCTAACACTTCCTAAGTGTACATGCAACCCTAATAACCTTGGATCTATGTTTGTCTAATTGTCATGCAAGGTTGAATTCCAAGGTTATATTCCTATCTAGCATACATGGGGAACAATTTTAACTTGAATCATAGATAGAATAACTTACCTTGTTGTTGCTTGTGTTCCTTGAAACCTTGTGAGCCTAGCACCCCAAGTGTGATGCCTCAAATGCTTCACACAACACCAAATGCTCTTGGAAAAACTCTTGAGATAACACACACTTCTCAAAATCGGCCAAGCCCTCTAGTTTCTTAGTAGTCAACTTGTGTAGCCAATTTTGTGGAGAATGGGTCTCTTATATAGTGTTGACACATCTAGGGTTACACCATGTAAACCCTAATGTGTCATGACTCTTCATTTCCATGAGCCATGGGTTTGTAACTCCCATGGAGCATCCATGGAGCATCCTATGGGTAGAACCCAACTTGATAATCCATGGAGCCTCTTAGCCCACTATACAAGATATGGATGATTTACATAATCAACCCATATATTTAATTAGTTATTCTTTGATCACTTAATTAATTACAAATTAATTCTTTGATCAACTAATCAAATAATATTATTAATATATTAGAACTTATAATATATTAATAATCTCCAAGTGTTATTTCTCTCATTTAGTCTATCCAATTGCATGGTGCCATGCAACCCAAATGGACCATGCCGGGTCGGGTCAAGTACAAGCCCGAAATAGTTATGGACTTAGACACCTTATCCAACAGTCTCCCACTTGGATAAGTCTAATAACTATATCTCTAGTACTTCAGGAACCGACCGGCAATCGTAGCTCTTTCAAGGTCTCTCGGAACTGAGAAGATGATGATACGCCATTTAAGATAAGTGATCATATAATCCTCCGTTGTAGATATCAGCCGGACAAATACATGGAACATTGTCTTGCTTATTGTCCAGCATTTGTTTCCCGATTTCCGATTTGTTTGACATAGAACTTAATTGAACACATCAACTTAGTTCTGACCGGGCCCGGTACATGGGTCAAAACAAAATCATCGAGGGGCCCAGATATCAGCTTCTAATCCAAGAAGGAACAGATAAACTTCGATTCATATGTTTGTTCTACCACTCATTGAATTACACACAAAAGTACGTTTTATAACATCGAGTTACCAATGCGGTTTCGTACAATCAATGCATAACCAACTTGTAAGTAACAAATCATATCTCTAGGTTTGAAGACTTATATGATATTACCGTCTCACGATCACTCGAGATAGAATTCCATGAAGTGATTCCAGTGAGCGTGGGTTGAGTCCAATGCTCAGAACTTATGAGCACTCATGATTGTTGTAGCCTTGTCCAAGACCTCTACAACCAAACATGACAGTCTTGATTCATATCTACTTCCAACATATGACCGACTGTGGAGGTTTGAATAATATGTTATACCAAACAAAATTATTCTGGAAGTCAAAACATGCAAAAGAAATATAGTAAACGATCGACAAGAGATAGCAACACTTTACTCATAAATAAAACACCTTTTATTCATCATCAAATGTCAATTACACTTTACAAATTTCTGGGTTATCTAACTACTAAAACTTATATCATCCTTCATCCCTATGCTCCGAGCATGCTGGAGATGCTTAACCCTACTCAGTCCCTTCGTGAGGGGATCTGCAGGGTTCTCATCCGATGATACCCTCTTTGCCACGAGGAGTCCTTCTTCGATCCGATGTCTGATGAAATGGTATTTTCTGTCGATGTGTCTGGATCTCCCGTGATCCCTTGGTTCCTTAGCTAAGGCAACAGCACTTTCACTATCACAGAAAATTTCCATTGGCTCTTTAATAGCTGGTACAACTCCAAGGTCTCCAATGAAGTTCTTCAGCCATATCGCCTCCTTTGCTGCTTCACTAGCTGCAATATACTCTGATTCACAAGTAGAATCTGCCACTGTCTCTTGCTTGGAACTCTTCCAAGAAATTGCTCCTCCGTTTAGGGTAAAGACCCAGCCCGACTGAGAGCGGAAATTATCCCTATCAGTCTGAAAGCTAGCATCACTATACCCTACAACTCTCAAGTCATCCCTTCCACCAAGGGTAAGGACCCAGTCCTTAGTCCTCCGTAGGTACTTGAGGATATTCTTTACCGCAGTCCAGTGTGCCTTGCCAGGGTTCGCTTGATACCTGCTAACCATGCTCAGGGCAAAGGCTACATCGGGTCGAGTACACGTCATAGCATACATGATCGATCCTACAGCCGAAGCATAAGGCGTTCGACTCATTTCTGCTATCTCAGCCTCAGTGCTAGGGCTTTGTGTCTTACTCAATCTGGTGTTACTCTGGATGGGTAACTCTCCTTTCTTGGAATCCTGCATGCTGAATCTCTTCAGCACCTTATCCAAGTAGGTACTCTGACTAAGTCCAATTAGTCTTTTACTCCGATCTCTCAAGATTCTTATCCCTAGAATATAGGCAGCTTCACCAAGGTCCTTCATAGCGAAACACTTCCCAAGCCAGGACTTTACTTCCTGCAGGGTTGGAATGTCGTTTCCTATGAGTAGTATGTCATCCACATACAATACCAAAAAGCTAACTATACTCCCACTAGCCTTGACATACACACAAGATTCATCTTCACTCCTAGAAAAGCCAAATTCCTTGACCTTTTCATCAAAGCAAAGATTCCATCTGTGAGGTGCTTGCTTTAATCCATAAATGGATTTCTCAAGCTTACACACTCTATTAGGGTACTTGTTGTTGACAAAACCCTCTGGCTGACTCATGTAAACATCTTCAGCCAACTTCCCATTAAGGAAAGCGGTTTTGACATCCATCTGCCATATTTCATAATCATGAAATGCAGCTATGGCTAACAGAACCCGAATAGACTTAATCTTGGCTACTGGAGAAAAGTTCTCATCATAATCCACTCCAGGAATTTGAGAGAAGCCCTTTGCAACCAGTCTAGCCTTATAAGTGTGTACTTTACCATCCATGTCGGTCTTCTTCTTGAAGACCCATTTGCACCCTACTGTCTTACGACCTGGTACATTTTCAACCAAGTTCCAAACTTGATTGCCATACATGGATTGTATCTCGCTATCCATAGCCTCTTTCCATTTAGCAGACTCGGGGCCTGCCATGGCTTCCTCGTAGCTGTTAGGGTCATCTTGACTTACTAGTGTCTCATCACTAATAAGTGTCTCACCTTCTGCAGTAATATCGAAACCATAGTAATGCTCAGGTGCACTCCTAACTCTCGTGGAACGTCTCAGAGGTACAGATTTGTCAATTTGCTCAACAGGAGTTTCCTCCTCAAGTTGAGGGCTAGAGTTTGAAGTTCCTTCACCGCTTGATTCTTGAATTTCTTCAAGATCAACTTGCCTCCCACTGTCTCCTTGGCTTATAAACTCTCTTTCTCGAAAGACTCCTCTTCTTGCTACAAAGACCACATTGTCACTAGGTCTGTAGAAGAGGTAACCAAAGGATCGCTGTGGGTAACCGATGAAAATACACCTCTCGCTTCGAGGTTCGAGCTTATCATGAGTCTCGCGTCTCACGAAAGCCTCGCAACCCCAAATCTTGATGTGGTCTAGTTTAGGTACTTTACCAGTCCACATCTCGTGAGGAGTTTTGGCAACTTTCTTTGTAGGGACTAGATTAAGAATATGGGCGGCAGTCTCTAAGGCATACCCCCAGAATGAGATTGGTAGCGTAGCTCGACTCATCATGGAACGAACCATATCTAACAAGGTTCGATTACGCCTCTCAGCCACACCATTCAACTGTGGTGTCCTGGGAGGTGTCAATTGTGAGACTATCCCACATTCCCTTAGATAGTCGAGGAACTCTGAACTAAGATACTCACCACCACAATCGGATCGAAGCATCTTAATGTTCCTGCCCAATTGATTCTCGACTTCCTGTTTAAATTCCTTAAACCTCTCGAAAGTCTCTGACTTATGCTTGATCAAGTAGACATATCCATATCTACTATAATCATCAGTAAAAGTCAAATAATAACGATTAGCATCCCTTGTGGCATGTTTGAATGGTCCACACACATCCGTGTGTATAAGGTCCAACAAACCTTCACCCCTCTCACACGAACCTGTGAAGGGTGACTTTGTCATTTTTCCAAGTAAGCATGATTCGCAACTATCATCTGACTTAAGGTCAAACGACTCCAAGACTCCATCCTTTTGGAGTTGGCCTATACGTTTCTTGCTTATATGTCCAAGACGACAATGCCATAAAGATGCTTTATCCAAGTTATTATTAGTAGAATCAATACACAAAACATTATTTCCCAATTTATCTACAACAGATACAGCTTCATACACACCATCACAAGGTAATGCTTTAAAATCAAAGACATTATTATAGAAAACATCTATAGAACCAACTTCATTATTAAATGAAAAGGTAAACCCTTGTTTGTACAAAGCATGAAAGGAAATAATATTTCTTGCCATTCCTGGCGAATAACAACACTTATTCAAATCTAAACTAAACCCACTACTTAGCGATAAAGTATAAACTCCAATCTTGGTAACAGGTATAGCTTTCCTATTCCCCATGATCAAGTTTATCCTTCCTTGCTCCACATCCTCACTTCTTCTTAGTCCCTGCAAGTCACAACAAATATGAATACCACAACCGGTATCAAGGACCCAAGAATTAGAATGGGGTGAGTTATTAGAAATGATAGTGTAAATACCTGCATGGTTGGGTTTAACTTTCCCATCCTTCACATCTTGCTGGTATTTTGGGCAGTTCCGCTTCCAATGAGCTTTTTCATGGCAATAGAAGCATTCAGCCTCTTTTGGGTCAGAAGAAGGAGTAACGAAACCTTTCTTGGTTCCACTTGAAGAAGAGCCATCAAGGTTCCGAACCTTGGTACCCTTAGAAGAGCTCTTTCTCTTCCTCCCTCGACTTTTCCCGATTGCCAAAACCGGAGTAGAGTTTTGAGTAGGAGTGATAGCAACCGACTTCCCCTTAAGACCTGTTTCTGCGGTCTTGAGAAGTCCCTGAAGTTTGCTGAGGGTCACTTCTTCCTTGTTCATGTGATATGTCATGCGGAATTGATCATAGCACGATGGTAAGGAATGCAAAATAATATCTATTGCAAGATCCTCCGGGAAGTTCACATTAAGCTTCAGCAAACGATCCACATACCTTTGCATTTTGTGCATGTGGCTCGTGACGGATTCCCCGTCCTTCATCATGGTTGTTATCATGGAGCAGATGATTTCATACCTCTCTTGTCGTGCACTTTGATGGTATCTTTCCATCAAATCTTGGTGCATTTCATAAGGGTAGAAATCCTCATAAGACTTTTGGAGTTCCGCTGTCATCGTGGCCATCATGATGCAAGCCACTTTCGTAGCATCCCTTTCATGTGCCCGAAATTCAGCGATCTCCTGAGGAGTTGCAGTGGACTCATCAATCTCCTTAAGCTCCTTGTCAAGGACATATTCTTTGTCCTCGTAGCGGGTAATCATCCTGATGTTTCTGATCCACTCATTGAAGTTGGATCCATCAAAGGTGACTTTCCCACACAAGTTCATGAGGGAAAAGGAGCCATTAGGATTAGAGCCAGAAGCATTGTTGAAAGACATCTGAAGGAAAGAGGACAAGATTAGTTTAGATATAAGAGAGTCCTTAATAAAACACCCAAATGTAATATTAAGGCTAGGATCCAATCACAATATAATATAACTTAGAAGAGGTATGCCGTAATCTAAGCTATATCATATTTGAAAGGTAGGTGAATGACGATTCACCAATTTCCACCACGAAAACCGCAATATTTTAGTATTAGGTTTTTGAATGGTTCTTAGAAATTCCTAGATTCTTTGAGATTCAATGAACTTTTCAAAGGCATGTTTCAATCTCGAGTGTGCCCTCCAAGTTTTGTGACTGGGATACCGAGGATCACAAAACGAGGTGTGAAGTAACCATGCAAATCACTTGGTACCCTTAAAGTTTATCACTCAATCGATGTGCCGGTTAACCACACACGCTCCATCGATACTATAATAAACCCTAAGTCACCCTTTACCTACCTTGTTAAGTCCAAGTTAGTGTGCCGGTTAACCACACACGCTCCACCAACGACTTAATCAAAGTGTAAAGTGTAATTTCATGGAATAGCACCTTATTCACATTTTTCCTAAAGTAACTAAGATTGGGAATTTAATAAAACATTTAGTTACTTTATAATATTAATCATACTTTGAATGAGAATTAATAAGTCCTTGTCTTACCCGTTCGGCTAACGACCCTCCACCGATCAAGTAAGCGGTGGGTGAGAGTGGACACCCATTAAGTCACCATTTTATAGGCAACAACCTTATACCCACCTTATAGACCGGCTTCGTGAATGAGGCGTACTAGCGGTAAGACGACTTTGTTCTTATACATATATATATATATATATATATATATATATATATATATATATATAATTATTAAATCATAATAATATAAGTATAAGGGTTGAATTTTAACTTTTAAAATTCTAGGGGTTGGAACTAAAGTTTTAACTTAACTTTACTTGTTCCAAAACTTGAGGGCAAGTTTTGTAAACTTTCAAAACTTTTCATTTCTTGTAACTTATGAGTTTAATAGAGTAATAAAATGAGGACTTTTCATTTTTCCTAACTCTTGTGTTCTTTTAATGGTTTTTAATCCAAGAGACTTTTGGTTTTCCATAACTTGAGGACAAGTTATGGACTCCATTAAAACACATTATGATCATGAATTAATCTACCACATAGGTTACAAATAATTCCTATGATCATCTAAACATCATAAGAACAAGAACATGAATATGAACACTTTCAAGAATCAAAATCACATTTAATCTTTGTAATTTTGATAATTTGTTGTTGTAAATGAGTTAGAAAAGACATTACACCTTCTAAAATAAGTTTTCAAGTACCAAAACATTTTAGGGTAATGATTCTAATCCATTTCCAGCAACACAAGTCGAAATTCTGCACTCTGTCGACCCTACTCGCCGAGTGCATAAACCTACTCGCCGAGTAGGTTGAAGATACACATGAACTCGACGAGTCCTCCCCATGGACTCGCCGAGTCCATCAGTCAGACAGCAGAACCTTCGACTTTCTTCAACTTTTAAGCACAAATAACAAACAAACAAGCCTAGGCTCTGATACCACTGATGGGTTTTGAGCATTCTAACACTTCCTAAGTGTACATGCAACCCTAATAACCTTGGATCTATGTTTGTCTAATTATCATGCAAGGTTGAATTCCAAGGTTATATTCCTATCTAGCATACATGGGGAACAATTTTAACTTGAATCATAGATAGAATAACTTACCTTGTTGTTGCTTGTGTTCCTTGAAACCTTGTGAGCCTAGCACCCCAAGTGTGATGCCTCAAATGCTTCACACAACACCAAATGCTCTTGGAAAGACTCTTGAGATAACACACACTTCTCAAAATCGGCCAAGCCCTCTAGTTTCTTAGTAGTCAACTTGTGTAGCCAATTTTGTGGAGAATGGGTCTCTTATATAGTGTTGACACATCTAGGGTTACACCATGTAAACCCTAATGTGTCATGACTCTTCATTTCCATGAGCCATGGGTTTGTAACTCCCATGGAGCATCCATGGAGCATCCTATGGGTAGAACCCAACTTGATAATCCATGGAGCCTCTTAGCCCACTATACAAGATATGGATGATTTACATAATCAACCCATATATTTAATTAGTTATTCTTTGATCACTTAATTAATTCCAAATTAATTCTTTGATCAACTAATCAAATAATATTATTAATATATTAGAACTTATAATATATTAATAATCTCCAAGTGTTATTTCTCTCATTTAGTCTATCCAATTGCATGGTGCCATGCAACCCAAATGGACCATGCCGGGTCGGGTCAAGTACAAGCCCGAAATAGTTATGGACTTAGACACCTTATCCAACAGTTCTTGGTGAGATGTTTGATTCAAGTGTGTAAATCAATGGTTTTCTAATAGATATCAAGTATCTTGAGAGGATACTTACGATTTGGAAGCTAAAAGGGTTGATTTCGGGCCAAAGAACTAGTATGTGTTCTTGTTGTTCTTGGTGAAAGATGATGATCTTGAAGATCTAACCAAAAAAGGTAATTTCATGGATGAAATAATAGTGTTTCAGTAGATTAAGCAAGGTATCAACTAACAAATGGAAGAAACACTTACATATTTGAAGATCAAGATGAAAGTTCTTGATGATACTTGAGAGAGAATGGAAGTTCTTGACTTGAAAATGTGAATAATGAAGAAAAGTGAAGGAAATGATATTTATGGGGTGAGTTTACGACAACCCTTGAGTTTACGGCCGTAAACTCTTGATGTTGTGGCCGTAAACTCCTCTTGATAGAGTTCATGGATTGAATGTTTTATAGTGGCTCTTGCAGATACTTCCTAACACTCATTCTTTGAATGTATTGAGCTTAGAACACTCAAATAGACCCTAAACAGTGCTGAAAGATAGCATGATTGAGTCTGACTTTAGGTTGATTGGACTGACTTTTAAGGCAAATATTTTCGGGTTGTCACATCATCCCCCTATTAAAGGAAATTTCATCCTGAAATTTAGAGTCTAAAGTGATTACTCATGAATTAAGGAAAAAGGGTAGGTTCTTTTGTTCCATCTTCTTCGCTTGTTCTAGTCGGTGGGGAAGGTACAGGTTTGGCTTCTATGTTTATTGTGACAACCCAACGTTTAATCTGTTATATAATTCCGTTTCCACTAACGTAATACGTCATTTTATAAAAAGTCCGTAATTTGGAGTTGTCAAATAAATAAATATTTATTTATTTATTTATATTTCATGTGATTATTATCATAGTAAATTAAATATAACTCGTTAATGTTATTTACATTTAATGGAATGAAGTTATATTATTCAGCCAATTAACCCGGGTAAAAAGTTTAACCCCGTTAAGCTTTAGCATTGGGTAGTCGTATACCAGGTGCAACACCCAAGACCTATATAAAGGAAGTGTAACACCACTTAGAAGCTTTTTACCACTCAAACTCCTCTCTCTCACTACTTTCTCTCTCTAGCTCGTTTTCTACTACAAAACCGCAATTTCCGGCTCCTAAACGTAAGATCTTCAACCCTAACTTGTTCTAAACATTCATTATTGTTGTTATAGCTCAAAAATCACATGAAAAGGACATGAAAAAGGAGTTTACGGCCTAAGAATCTCCTTAGGCCATAAACACCTAAAAAGTTGCCAAAACTCCCGATTTTCCTTCTATTGAGCTTAGATACTAGTTAGGAAATTTACCTAGGGGTGTTTAATCATCAAAACACTAATTTTTAGGGCATAAAAGACGGTTTATGGCCCAAGCACATGCTTAGGCCGTAAACACCCCTTATCCATGCAAAAATGACCCCAAAACCCTTCCAAAGCATGTTTCGACTTGAGATACGACTTAGGGAAATTCCATTTCAAGTTTGGGGCAATTAAACATTATATTTTGAGGGGTAATTTAGAGTTTACGGCCCAAGCATAAGCTTAGACCGTAAACTCTCGCAAACCTTGCCAAAATGAGGGTTTAAGCCCCTAAATGGCCCATACGTTCACTAGAAAATTAATGGGATTGAAATAAGGACTTTAACATCAAAGTTGGAGAGTGAACAAGAGTTCAAGGCCAAGCCATGAGGCTTACAGCCGTAAACTCCCAAGGAGTGGACTTTGGGCCGTAAACTCCAAGGGAGTAAGCTCTTGGACCCCTTAGTACCCCCCTTTTGGTCTTGTACAATCCCTGAGAACCACTTCTAATCCGTAAGACCTCGAATCAATTTAGGATATTTAAATGTTTTTAATAAAAGTATAAGTGACTAATTACTTTTAAAACATATATATCATATGTTAATAGGGACTTAAAAGGTGTACAAGTCCTTAATTGACACCAAACGCTCAACCTACACTTTCACCCGATTTACCAGATTTACCTGATTTTAGGTGAGTTCATACCCCTTAATGAGCCTTTCTAATGTTTTCATATGTTTTAGGGGGGATACAAGTCAAATGTACAATTTATGGAAATCAATCACATGTGATTTAAAATTCATAGTACCAATCACATGTGATTTATCACTATGCTTTATAAAAGAATTTTACGTTTTCAAAACTACTTTGGAAAAATAAACTATTTTCTAAATGCTTCCTTTTATTAAGATTTTTATTAAATTACTTTTCTTATAAAATGTATCTATACTAATTTATTTATATAAGTAACACTTGAAGGACTTAGGACCGATAGCTCGCCTTATTTCATGTTCTTGTTTGATGTGGGCTTAGGGTATTGGTTATCTGTCTGACTGTCGTTGATTTCTTAGTTATATATAATGTATATTGGTGTTAGATACGAACATTTTCATCTCGTTTGATATCTCAGTCATATAATTGCCAAGAACCATACACACTAAGTTAACTATAATAGGTATAGGTAAGGCTACGACTACTTATTGTTGCTACTACTATACACTCTATAATGGTTACTATTACAAGATGATACATGAATAAGGGAACACTCTATGAACTATACGAAAGACTACTATACTATATTACAAGAGAAAGCACTAATCCAGAGTATAACTTACTAACCCTCTACAAGACACTCTACGCGCTACATACTGTGACCATGGCTTTCCGCAAGGAAGGCGACGCTAAATGTATAGATCTATACGGGGCAGACACTATTATATCCCGATTGTTAACCCCAGTCCGAGCCGAGCAGGCCCAGGGATGCACTACATCACTACGCTACGGATGACCGGGAAGGTCGTCAGACTCTTTATTTCTCACACTATTGGTCACATAAAAAGGAATACACTTATACCTACACTAATTCACTAAGAATAAAGTCTAAGTTAACATCCTGATGTGATTAAGTATCTATTATTAAAGGAAGTTCGCACCACTACTACTGACAACTTGCATAACTTTTTCTTATTTACACTATATACGGGAGATTTACTACTTTACTTTTACAACAAATAGTTTTCAATGATAAAACTTACATGCTACTTAAAGGTCTTCACTTACGATGAATTTTTTGGAAAATATAGGATTTTCTAGGGTTTTCTACTACTTATAAATCTAAATTGCAGCTTTTCACACTATATGTTCTAATACATTTGACACATTAACCACACTAAATTCTTATGAACTCACCAGCTTTATGCTGATACTCGTTTTCAAAATAACTTGTATCCTCAGGTCAAAGATAGACAGGTACAGGTGCAGCATTTTGGAGAAGATGGAGCATACAAGATCCATCTCTTGTTTTTGTTATATTTTTGGTGTCTATTGAAACTTTACAGAACACACTTGTAATTAACTCGCAAGAGTTCTTTGTTATTCGCCAATCCTTCTTCATGTGTCCCGTCTCGCCACACCCATAACAAGCCTAGCTGACTCCGATGCTTGGAACTAGGGAGATGGGTCGTGCCGGTGCTCTACAGAAACAAGTTGTGTGCCCCTTTCTGTTGCAATTTTTGCAATGCATCTCTTGGCATGCTTCGGTGTGATGAAAGTTACACCTGTTACACTTCGGAAGTGTTCCAGAATATCGACTAACTGGTGTTGGGGTGGCAGGTCTTGTAGCAGCTTGAATTGTAACTAACTGTTGTCTCTTTGTGGTTTCTTGAGTTGACTTCCCCTTTTTATCTCTCCAAGACTTTCTTGGAAGCCATCCCCTTTTAATAACTCATAGATAGGGGTAATCACGCATTAACTGGCTTCATGGTCAACAAGCCTTTATGTCAAGCGTTTGGCATTAACGAAAGTGATTTGCTTGGATGATAACACATCTCCTTATGTAGGAGGAGATAACCCCCAGATATATCTGTCTATCTTCTTGCTCTTGGGAGTAACCATCTCGGGGCACAGTGCCACCAGGTCACTAAACCTATCAGTATATGTCACTATATCAGATCCGACCATCATGTGATTCCAGAGCTCTTCATCTAGCTTTTGTATCTCATCCCTTAGGCAGTATTCTCCCATCATCATTTCTTTTAGGTTTTCCCAACCCATCAAATTTTCTGCTATAAGGGTCAGTGACTTCACATGGCTGTTCCACCAGGTGAGGGCTCTTCTGTGAAAGTGCAAGCAAAAAAATTTACTCTGCTTCTTTTTGGGCACTCGCAGATTTCGAAGACCGATTCTGTCTTCTCAAACCATTGCATTAAAGTAAGCACTCCTCCAATTCCATCGAAGGCTTTGGGTTTGCAATTCCTAAATTCCTTTTAGGAACATTCCCTCTGATGCACATGTTTATGGTTGATATCACCGCTACCCGACCCGTTGAGAACTGTCGTGTTGATTTGTTCCATGGTTACGGATACTGCAACAGTGACTGCTGCTTATGACATCGCAGCATCGAATTGTGGAGGTGGTGGCGGTGGTAAAGTTGGTGCAGTAGGGATGTTAAAGCGTCTACGATTTCTTCTGGGAGGCATCTTTTAGCTATACAGATGAAAAGATGAAATAAGGATTAGTTTTTAGGAACAAAGACAAGTCAAGTGTTATCTGAACTAGATTAACTGAGTGTATCACGTTTCACGTTTTCAAAGTGGTTTTGTAAACAATTCATAATGGGGTCGATATAAAATAAACTATGAATTGATGGTCGTGGTTATCCTTAACTAAAATCTTGAGACCTGATTTACTGTTATTAACGAAATGTAATTATAAAGACTTTATGCCTACCACATAGTATGAGTAGTGTATTCACTAACTCACTACGTTGTATGGATCTATTAGTTTGATGGTGACGCATAGGGCATTCTGCAACTTCACATGACTCGCGAGTGGTTCACTCTGTTCTCCGTTCTACTCTTGACGAAAGTATTTTGTTGGATCCTTATCTTCCTATGGTATCTTAAGAATTCTCTTAGCTTCGTACTCCTCGTCTGATTCCTTCTCGAAGTTCACTTGGTGAATTCCTCCTTGATCATCCTTGACTCCTCTGTTTACTATCATAGTAAGGTGGTATCTCTAGCTAAGTTGTTGGTGCGAGAAAGGAAATGTCTAAAGAATCTATGAGACTAATTAAAATATTCCTATAAATGAATTTTAACTTGTGATGCTTACTGGGTCCTTCTATAATCACTTGGTGCATACAAATTATATATACCCGAATCTAATAGACCTTCGAATATGTGATACTACTCTAAATCCACATCCAAACAAGCAAAAGGAAATGAAGCGAAACCACACATACTAAGTCTATAAGATCTTTATTATATATAACCTTTGGAAATATCCACCCTACAATTATAGATCTATCAGTGGGGGTCTTTTAATTCTCAAATAAATTATTAATGGTTATCCAAGATACTCCTATAGTATCTTTGTTTTGTGTTTGATTCTTAAGTTTCTTGTTATAGTACACTTTTAGACTTGTTATTGAATAGCATCCCGAATAATCCTATAGTATTTTACTTTATGTTTTGTTCCATAGAATTCATTGGATAAAGAGCTTGGTATGTTTTAGGTTTGTCGCAACACCACTATCACTCCCGAACACACGTTCACCGTATCTAAAATAAATATGGTTGATCAAACTATATTTATCCCAGATACGATTACATAACTTCCCAGGTTTGATTGTGTCACACCCCAAAACCAAAACGACCGAAACGTTCGGGTGCGGAGGATGTCATATGTAGTATCACAAAAATTTTATAATAGTAGTTAATGCAACACCATTCATTGTATAGATGTTAAAGTGTTTACATCAAGTTCAAAACATTGCATGTTCAAAACACCCCTTATCCATGCAAAAATGCCCCAAAAACCCTTCCAAAGCATGTTTAGACTTGAGATATGACTTAGGGAAATTCCATTTCGAGTTTGGGGCAATTAAACATTATATTTTGAGGGTTAATTTAGAGTTTATGGCCCAAGCATAAGCTTAGACCGTAAACTTCCCCAAACCTTGCCAAAATGCGGGTTTAAGCCCCTAAATAGCCCTATACCTTCACTAGAAAATTAATGGGATTGAAATAAGGACTTTAACATCAAAGTTGGAGAGTGAACAAGAGTTCACGGCCAAGCCATAAGGCTTACGGCCGTAAACTCCCAAGGAGTGGCCTTTGGGCCGTAAACTCCAATGGACTAAGCTCTTGGACCCCATAGTACCCCCTTTTGGTCTTTTATAATCCCCGAGAACCACTTCTAATCCATAAGATCTCGAATCAATTTAGGATATTTAAATGTTTTTAAAAGTATAAGTGACTAATTACTTGTAAAACATATATCTCATATGTTAATAGGGACTTAAAAGGTGTACAAGTCCTTAATTGACACCAAACGCTCAACCTACACTTTCACCTGATTTACCCGATTTCAGGTGAGTTCATACCCCTTAATGAACCTTTCTAATGTTTTCATATGTTTTAGGGGGGGGGATACAAGTCAAATGTACAATTTATGGAAATCAATCACATGTGATTTACAATTCATAGTACCAATCACATGTGATTTATCACTACGCCTTATAAAAGAATTTTACATTTTCAAAACTACTTTGAAAGAATAAACTATTTTCTAAATGCTTCCTTTTGTTAAGATTTTTATTAAATTACTTTTGTTATAAAATGTATCTATACTAATATATTTATATAAGTAAGACTTGAAGGACTTAGTACCGATAACTCATCTTATTTCCTGTTCTTGGTTGATGTGGGCTTAGGGTATTGGTTATCCGTCCAACTGTCGTTGATTTCTTAGTTATATATCATGTATATTGGTGTTAGATACGAACATTTTCATCTCATTCGATATCTCGGTCATATAATTGCCAAGAACCATACACACTAAGTTAACTATAATAGGTATAGTTAAGGCTACTACTACTCGTTGCTGCTACTACTATACACTCTATAATGCTTACTATTACAAGATGATACATGAATAAGGGAACACTCTATGAACTATACGAAAGACTACTATACTATATTACAAGAGAAAGCACTAATCCAGAGTATAACATACTAACCCTCTACAAGACACTCTACGAGCTACATACTATGACCAGGGCTTTCCGGAAGGAAGGCGACGCTACATGTATAGATCTATATGGGGCAGACACTATTATATCCCGACTGTTAACCTCAGTCCGAGCCGAGCAGGCCCAGGGATGGCACTACTTCACTACGCTATGGATAACTGGGAAGGTCGTCAGACTTTCTATTTCTCACACTATTGGTCACATAAAAAGGAATACACTTATACCTACACTAATTCACTAAGACTAAAGTCTATGTTAACATCCCGAAGTGATTAAGTATCTATTATTAAAGGGAGTTCGCACCACTGCTACTGACAACATGCATAACTTTTTCTTATTTATACTATATACGGGAGATTTACTACTTTGCTTTTACAACAAACAATTTTCAATGATAAAACTTACATGCAACTTAAAGGTCTTCACTTACGATGTATTTTCTGGAAAATATTGGATTTTCTAGGGTTTTCTACTACTTATAAATGTAAATTGCAGCTTTTCACACTATATGTTCTAATACATTTTACACATTAACGACACTAAATTCTTATGAACTCACCAGCTTTATGCTGATACTCATTTTCAAAATAACTTGTATCCTCAGGTCAAAGATAGATAGGTACAGGTGCAGCATTTTGGAGAAGATGGAGCATACAAGATCCATTTCTTATTTTTGTTATATTTTTGGTGTCTATTGAAACTTTACAGAACACACTTGTAATTAACTCGCTACATAAATGAAATGGTTGTATTTTCTTGTTTTTACTATTATGAAATTGTTATGATACTGTACATGACGTCCTCCACCCCGAAACGTATTCCGCTGTTGTCAATAGCAACGTCGTGTATATGTGTCGTATATAATTAAGATTGAAAAGGCAGTCGAATAACTAATTATTCTCTAAGATCACATCCAAACAAGGAAAAGAAGTTAAAGCGAAATCATTAATTCTAAGCCTATAGAACCTTGATTATGTACCACCCTTGCGTAGACATTCCTTAGTGATAGATTAATTGTATAGGTCCTTGGTATTGAAATCGACGTTCTGTACGAGTGGTATTCCGGGGAGGTCTGTTGAAGGTGCTTCGGGAAAGTTACGAAACATAAGGCACTCATCGCATGAGTACCTCAGAGTTTTGGAACAGAGGCCTCGTTAGAAAGTTGATTATGGAAAATGAATTTTCAGACGAAACTAGCACTGTGAGGATCACATCGACTCAAGTCAAATGACGATGTCGGACTACTCATAATAAACTTGTTAAACTAGTTTAGAAAGGTGTTCCAAAAACATGACGGTGCAACCTATGAAAAGTTTCAATACTTTAGTTTTATCTATGATACTACTGCTGTGAACAAGGTATACTACAAAAAGCGAGATACAAGCAGCACGAGAGTCCCTAAAACCGATGGAATCTCGCAGAATGAGATGACCTAAGTAGCACTAGTTTTTAAAAGTTTATAAGTCTAAGATTAACATTAAGGAACGTACCAGATATTTCAACGTGGGTCTGGATTAGTCTTCCCTGCGGCGGTGATCATTAGCATCCTTCCATCCTCGCAAGAGTTCTTTGTTATTGGGCAATCCCTCTTCATGTGTCCTGTCTCACCACACCCATAGCAAGCGTGGCTGACTCTGATGCCTGAAACTTGAGAGATTGGTCGTGCCGGTGCTCTACAGAAACGAGTTGTGTGCCCCTTTCTGTTGCTATTTTTGCAATGCATATCTTGGCGTGCTTTGGTGTGATGAAAGTTACACATGTTACACTTCGGAAGTGTTCCAGAATATCGACTAACTGGTGTTGGGGTGGCAGGACTTGTAGCAGCATGAATTGTAACTAACTGTTGTTTCTTTGTGGTTTCTTGAGTTGATTTCCCCTTTTTATCGCTCCAAGACTTTCGTTTGAAGCCATCCCCTTTTGATGACTCATAGATAGGGGTAATCACGCATTGGCTGGCTTCATGGTCAACAAGCCTTTGTGCCAAGCATTTGGAATTATCGAAAGTGATTTGCTTGGATGATAACACATCTCCTTACGTAAGAGGAGATAACCCCTAGATGTATCTCTCTATCTTCTTGCTCTCGGGAGTAACCATCTCGGGGCACAGTGCCGCTAGGTCACTAAACCTATCAGTATATGTCAGTATATCAGATTCGACCATCGTGAGATTCCAGAGCTCTTCCTCTAGCTTTTGTATCTCTCTCCATGGGTAATATTCTCCCATCATCATTTCTTTTAGGTTTTCCCAACCCATCAAATTTTCCACTATAAGGGTCAGTGACTTCACATGGCTGTTCCATCATGTGAGGGCTCTTCCTGTGAAAGTGCAAGCAAAAAAATTTACTCTGCTTCTTTTTGGGCACTCGCAGATTTCGAAGACCGGTTCTGTCTTCTCAAACCATTGCATCAAAGTAAGCACTCCCCCAATTCCATCGAAGGCTTTGGGTTTGCAATTCCTAAATTCCTTGTAGGAACATGCCCTATGATGCACATAGTTATGGTTGATATCACCGCTACCCGACCCGTTGAGAACTGTCGTGTTGATGTGTTCCATGGCTGCGGATACTGCAACAGTGACTCCTGCTTATGACATCGCAGCATCGAATTGTGCAGGTGGTGGTGGTGGTAGAGTTGGTGTAGTAGGGATGTTAAAGCGTCTATGATTTCTTCTGGGAGGCATTTTTTAGCTATATAGATGAAAAGATGAAATAAGGATTAGTTTTTAGGAACGAAGACAAGTGAAGTGTTATCTGAACTAGATTAACTGAGTGTATCACGTTTCACATTTTCAAAGTGGTTTTGTAAACAATTCATAATGGGGGTCGATATAAAATAAACTATGAATTGATAGTCGTGGTTATCCTTAACTGAAATCCTGAGACCTGATTTAGTGTTATTAAAGAAATGTAATTATAAAGACTTTATGCCTACCACATAGTATGAGTAGTGTATTCACTAACTCACTAGGTTGTATCGATCTATTAGTTATTATGGTGACGCATAGGGCATTATGCAAGTTCACATGACTCCCGAGTGGTTCACTCTGTTCTCTATTCTATTCTTGACGAAAGTGTTCTGTTGCATCCTTATCTTCCTATGGCATCCTTAAGAATTCTCTTAGCTTCGTACTCCTCGTCTGATTCCTTCTCGAAGTTCTCTTGGTGAATTCCTCCTTGCTCATCCTTGACTCCTCTGTTTACTATCTCTAGCTAAGTTGTTGGTGCGAGAAAGGAAATGTCTAGAGAATCTATGAGACGAATTAAAATATTCCTATAAATGAATTTTAACTTGTGATCCTTACTGGGTCCTTCTATAATCACTTGGTGCTTACAAATGATATATAACCCGGATCTAATAGACCTTTGAATATGTGATACTACTCTAAATCCACATCCAAACAAGCAAAAGGAAATGAAGCGAAACCACACATTCTAAGTCTATAAGATCTTTATTATATTTAACCTTTGGAAATATCCACCCTGCAATTATAGATCTATCAGTGGGGGTCTTTTAATTCTCAAATAAACTATTAATGGTTATCCAGGATACTCCTATAGTATCTTTGTTTAGTGTTTGATTCTTAAGTTTCTTGTTATAGTACACTTTTAGACTTGTTATTGAATAGCATCCTAAATAATCCTATAGTATTTTACTTTATGTTTTGTTCCATTGAATTCCTTGGATAAAGAGCTTGGTATGTTTTAGGTTTGTTGCAACACCACTATCACTCCCGAACACACGTTCACCGTATCTCAAATAAATATGGTTGATCAGACTATATTTATCCCAGATACGATTACATAACTTCCCAGGTTTGACTGTGTCACACCTCAAAAACCAAAACGGCGGAAACGTTGGGGGGCGGAGGACGTCATATGTAGTATCACAAAAATTGTATAATAGTAATTAAAGCAACACCATTCATTGTATAGATGTTAAAGTGTTTACATCAAGTTGAAAACATTGCATGTTTAATATCATAATTGTATCAAAAGATAAGACGTGAAACTACAGCTCCGTCTTCACGACTCCGATCTGGATACTTGTCTTAGTAATTCCTGAGAATACAAGTATTTTGAAAGCGAGTATCAGCTATAAAGATGGTGAGTGCATAGATTTTGTTTAGAGAAAGTATCTTCTTTGTTAAATGAATAAGTTTGAATGATTTACAAGAAAATCCAATATTTCCTTAATGTAAGTTGTAACTAAACCAGTTCTTCCTACAATCACTTAGTTTATAGCTGTTACATATGGTCAAGATTAGACAGACAGTCGATTGTGTGATTCCACCGTAAGTCCACATCCAAACAAGGAAAAGAAAGTAAAATGGAATTCACATATTCTCCAGTCTAGCAGGTCTTTATCATGTGTAACCCTGGAGTATGAACTAAGGTATTATAGATCAAACAATAATGTCATATAAGTTATACCAATTATAACTAAGTGTTGAATTAATATATGTGATCACTTTGTTGATACACGTTATGATATAATCAAGGTCAGACGGATAATAGACTGTGGGGTTCTACACTAGTTCCACATCTATGATGGGTTTGAGCAACAAGAACTTTCCTATGTGCACATGCAAACCCTAATTGCTTGGATCTAGGTTTCTCTAATTGAACATCAATTTAATCCAAGACTTACAATACTAGATCTAACGAAAACAAGTGATTCTAATCATATGAATTAGGATCTAGAACAATACCTTGGATTACTTTCTTGATACTTCTTCTTATTGGAGCTTAGAGTCACAATTGTCATTTCTCTAATGGCTTACAAACACCAACTAGCAAGAAAATGATTTGAGAGAGAGAGAGATAGGAGGGTGAGAAATCGTCCCTAGGGTTTCTTGCCTTGCATGAGTGCCGATTTCCCTCACCCTAGGCATCTATATATACTATGGGATACTAGGGTTTCACCTTTAACCCTAATTGAATAACTTAGGCCCTAAGCAATCCAAGATCCTTCTAGATTTTAGGCTTGGACGATTTTAAGGTTCCCAAACCCTAAATTTCATCCACCCCATTATCTATAAGGATACATAGCCCAAAGCACAAATATCAGACATTTGACACTTTATGCCCCTTTATTCAATTAACCTCTTTAAGTCACCAAATTAATTCTTAATTAATATATGACTTATATTAATCAAACAACATTATTAATCCTTTAATATATTATTCTCATAATATATTAACAATAATATTTCTTCTCTCTTAACAAATCATCCTGTCAAGTTGCTATGGTGAAGGCAACCCAAAAGGATCATGCACAACCGGGTCAAGTACTTACCAAATATAGTTACAGCCTTAGACACTAATCCAACAGTCTTTCACTTGGATACGTATAGTAACTATATATGCAAACACAAACCAATTAGCAATCGTAGCTCTCAAAGACGCTGTCAACTCTGATCTTATTAATCTTCTGTCCTTTAGATAAGGGATCGTACAGTCCTCTGTTTAGATATTATGCGGACAATCTTATGGAACTTATTGTCCAGTTGTTGGTTTCTCGATTGCAGATTTATTTGAGATAGAACTTAATTGAACACATCAATTCAGTCCTGACCGGACCCGGCACATAAGTCAAGTCAAAATATCGAGCAACCGTGATATCGCTTTTATCCTCTCAGGATAAAAGTAACACATAAACTTTGACTTATATGCATTCACTATTTACTGATCAACTATACACAACAATGTGTTTTATGACATCAATTTACTGCTGCGGTTTCGCATTATCAATGCACAACTAATTAATAAACAATAAACCATATATCTCGGTTTTAAGACCATATGATATTATCGTCTTGCTATCACTTGTCTCACATTCCAAAAAGTGATTCCAGCAAGCGCAGGTTTATTCCAATGCTCAAAACTTGTTCACAAGCACTCATGAATGCTGTAGCAAACCTTTGCTATGTCTAATACCCTTTTAGACAATATACACACCAATTCATGATAATCTTCATTCATACCTACTTCCAACATATGAACGATTGTTGACCATTCGAATAATTCAATTATTCTTAATAACTTAATTATTCAGGAAGTCAAAACATGCAAAGTGAAATAATAGTTAAACAATTAACTTAAGACAGTATCTTTACTCATAAATAATACTCTTTTATTTAATCATCAAATGTCAATTACATTTATCTATTTCATGTTTCAAAACTATCTAATCTATACAAATATCGTCTTTCAGCCCAATGCTCCTAGCGTGCTGCAAATGCTTAACCCTACTCAGTCCCTTCGTAAGCGGATCTGCTGGGTTATCCTCTGATGATACCCTCTTAACTATGAGGTGTCCTTCTTCTACATGATGTCTAATAAAGTGATATTTTCTGTCAATATGTCGAGATCTACCATGATCCCTCGGTTCCTTGGTCAAGGCTACAGCTCCCTCATTATCACAGAAAATTTCCATAGGCTTCTTTATGGCAGGCACAACTCCAAGATCACCAATGAAGTTCTTCAACCACATCGCCTCCTTTGACGCTTCGCTCGCTGCAATGTACTCTGATTCACACGTTGAATTAGCTACAGTTTCTTGTTTGGAACTTTTCCAAGTCACTGCTCCTCCATTAAGGGTAAAGACCCAGCCCGACTACTAACGATAGTTGTCCCTGTCGGTCTGGAAGTTGGCGTCACTATACCCTCGCACCTTTAATTCATCATTCCCTCCGAGGACTAAGAACCCATTCTTTGGTCCTCCGAAGGTACTTAAGTATATTCTTGACTGCAATCCAATGAGCTCTGCTAGGGTTCCCTTGATATCTACTTACTATGCTCAAAGCAAAGGCCACATTAGGGCAAGTACAAGTCATAGTGTACAAGATTGAGCCAATTGCGGAAACATAAGGTACTCGGCTCATCTCAGCTATCTCGGCTTCGGTACTCGGACTTTGTGTCTTACTCAACTTGGCATTACTTTGTATCGGTAGTTCTCCCTTCTTTGAGTTTTCCATACTAAAACGTTTTAGTACTTTATCCAAATAAGTATTCTGACTAAGTCCTATTAGTCTCCTACTTCTTTCTCTCACTATTCTTATTCCCAAAATATAGGAAGCCTCTCCGAGGTCCTTCATAGCGAAGCATTTCTCGAGCCAGGATTTAACCTCCTACAAAGTCGGGATGTTGTTTCCTATGAGCAGTATGTCATCGACATAAAAAACGAGGAAACTAACTATACTCCCACTGGCCTTGACATATACACATGATTCATCTTCACTTCGTACAAATCCACACTCTTTGACTTTCTCATTGAAGCAAATATTCCATCTACGATACGCTTGCTTAAGTCCATAAATGGACTTCTCAAGCTTACACACTCTATTGGGATGCTTCGAATCGACAAAACCCTCTGGTCGAGCCATGTAAACATCCTCAGCCAACTTCCCATTAAGGAAAGCGGTCTTGACATCCATCTACCATATCTCATAATCATGAAATGCAGCAATGGCAAGCATCACCCTAATAGATTTTATCTTAGCAACTGGTGAGAAGGTCTCATCATAGTCAACTCTGGGAGTTTGTCACACCCCCGAACCAGACGGCGGAAACGTCTGAGGGCTATCGTGACTCATTGAATACCATCACAATGCATATACATGAAACATAACATTATACATCACCAACATTTGGAATGATACAACTGGTAGCGTTTACATTCATTACATTGTTTCAAAACATTACATTCCCAAAAATGACTGTTTGATACTACTTAAACCACAGCAAAACGTCATAGAGTACAATTCATCCTTCACCTTATATGTTACCTGAGAATACAAGTATTTTGAAAAACGTCAACATATGAAATGTTGGTGAGTTCATAAGTAGTGTTTGAAATCCAATGTATTGTTTGAAAACCACCAGAAAATCCGATATTTTCTAAAAATAGAATAGTGTAAAAATATGTGAAGATCCGTGAGTATGCTTGTTTGAATTCTATAGATGTAAGCGTAAGAGTTGTGAAATTCGACATGTAATTCATAAGTGTACTTGTTGAAAACCCTAGGAAAACCCGACGTTTTCCTATCACTTTGCTTTACTTAGTTTGTGTACTGTTATTTCGTTGCGTGAGAGGTATTCGTTGAGCTCCGGAGGCATTGAGTATACAGTGGGTGGTGAATTGTTGTGACGTCCGTTAATGAAAACGTCCAATCGACAACCTTACAAGCGATCCCTTAGGCGTCACTCGCAATTATTCACACAACTCAATCCTCTCGGACTTGTGTAGTCCCACGACCGGAGGGAAGAAGGGAAGGTGCGAACCCTCGGTATTTCCCCGCGTCGTTCAAGACTATTGCAATTGCGAAGGGCCCGAAGCCCAACCCGCAATCGTGAGTTACCGACTCTACTAGCAGCACTGGAGGACCCTTGGGGACCAGCAGCATGTTTGCCATTGAAAGTCCTTTTACGTTATGTCGGATCGGTAAAACCCAACACTTCGTAAGAGAGAGGTCTTCGGGCCTTAAGATCAGGTCATTGGGCTAGCTAGGCTCAACAAACAAGATTTTACACTTTTGGGGCCCAAAGATGGTGCGTAGACGTCTGTGCACACTCGCATGTATAGTAACTTCCCAATCATTATTAGTTATGAATCGTAATATCTTAATGTCATAATGTCGTCGTGTTAGTAGTTTCGGATTTTTATTGGTTCGAGACCGAACCAATTCGTTTGACAACGATTTTTGGTGTTGTAATGTATTGTATTTCGTCGATAGTCGTGGTACCATCATTTGGTCAAATTGCATGTATTGAACTAGCCTTGAGAATTTTCTATTTTCAGTCCCTCCTTGTTTATAAAATTTACTTTTCACCCCTTTATTTAAAAACTTTCCGGTTTGGTCCTTAAATCGATTTTCTTGACATTTTAATACCAAAAATTATTGAAATAAGTATTTTCCAGCATATTTTTCATAGAAAACAGCTTAAGTCCTTGAAATTGCAGTTTTCTCGGTTATAACCCCTCTTTTTCGCAATTTTTACATTTTTGGCCCAATTTGGAAAATTTTTGCAACTTTGGTCCTTTTTAAATTTGAAAAGCATTTTAAACCTTTGAAAAGTACATGTAACACTAATAGTCCACTGTTTTACAGAAAAACACAGTTTTGGCCCTCCAAAACCGAAAATTTCGCATAATGGGCCTTATTGGGCCGAAAATGTCATTTTTAGCCCATTAAGCTCGGAATTTATGTTTTTAACCCTCCAAATAGTATATTTTCAGAAAAATACATTATGTAAACTGTTTTGACTCATCTCACCCATCAGATTTCGAAATATTTCATTTTAGGCCCTTCAACTTTGTATTTTTAACATTTATGTCAAAAAAATAAGTTTTTAGCCCAAAGTATGTATAGTTAAGCCACATAGCTATTTTTCTTGGCATACTTTGTATGTAGTAGTATATTTCATGCTAGTATAAGATATATCTCGGTTTTTAGCAAGTCATAATTAGATCTAGCATCAAAATCATACAAAACATACATATAAGCATAGAAATCAACCAAAACATACACATAACGATGGATCTACACCTTTGCTTGTATTCTCCCCCACAAAAACTTATAAAAACCGAAAATAAGGGGATATGAAACTCACCTTGGGTGTTGATTCGGTTTTTGAAGAAAGAATGGAAGAAGTGAAGTGATTTTTGGCCTTTGCACTCCTTGATGAAGTTTTCGAGTTTATGGAGTTTTCTAGAGTGCAAGATCACGATTTTTGCATGGATTAGGAAGAGATTTTTGATACAACAAGGAATACAAGTCATAGATCCAAGCAAAACCTTACCTTAGATGATGATTTTTGTGGAAGAACTCCCTTGAATGCTTCCTAAATCTCGATATTTTGGATGGAGAAGAAGAAAGAAGCCTTGAGTGATCTAGAGAGAGTTTGTGAGAGATTTGTGTGTGTGTAGGTGTTGCTCGGCTGAGAGTGAGAGGGAGGAGAGAAGAGAGTGATTTTTGAAGTGACATGCATGGAAGAATGAGATGATTTGCATGGGTATCCAATGGATAATAATGATGTGGCACAATAAGTCAACTCTTCCATCCTCTTGGGCTTGTGCATTGGGCCGAGATTTTTTTTGGAAGGAAGGGAAAATTTGGGCTTTAATGCCCACAAGCCCATGTGTATATTAAGTTGGATGAGTTTTAACCTATGAAAATATAATATGATTTTTACACTTTGTTGGGCTAGTTTAGGTTAATCATGGTTCAAAATTTTGAATTTATTTCATTCTAGGCCCAATATGGCCCAAAATGTTGAAATAAATAGATGTGGGTCCAATTAGAGCCCATTTAAGGGTTCTAAGCCCATAATAGTTAAATTGGAAGCTTATTGGTCCATTTAGGTCCAATAAGGAAGTCCTAGTCCCAAAATGGACCTAATCAAGAACTTCTAGGGTTTCCAATTGCTTGATGTAGTGAATTGGGGTTTAGTTTTCCATTGAGTAAGCATCATACATGCTTTTGAGTTTTTGAATTCAACATTTAATTGAGTATAGTGATTACAAGACATAAAATTTCTAGTTGTGACATCATCCCCCCATTAGAGGGAATTTCGTCCCGAAATTCTGTTTGAAAGCTAGATTTGAGAATGCTAGAATAGGTGAGGGTACTTTTGCTTCATTTGGTCTTCGCGTTCCCAAGTAAATTCTGGCCCACGCTTTGCGTTCCACCATACTTTCACGATCGGAATGCGACTCTGCTTAGTACGCTTCACCTCCCTGTCCATGATTTGGATTGGTTCTTCAACGAACAGGAGATTCTCATTGATTTTGATTTCGTTAAGGGGAATGACGAGTGTTTCATCTGAGAGACACTTCTTCAGATTAGAGACGTGAAACACGGGGTGTACACCGTTTAGCTCTGCGGGTAGTTGCAGTCTGTATGCTACTGGACCAATTCGGGCGACGATTTCGAAAGGTCCAATGTATCGTGGATTTAGTTTTCCCCGCTTTCCAAAACGAATGACTCCTTTCCAAGGCGAGACTTTTAACAGTACTCGATCACCGACCTGAAATTCTAAGGGCTTTCGCCGTTTATTAGCGTAGCTCTTTTGTCGGTCACGCGATGCTTGCAATCGAGCTCTGATTTGAACGATCTTTTCCGTGGTTTCACGGATGATCTCTGGTCCTGTTAGTGCTTTGTCCGACGTATGGGTTTTTGCTAGCTGGGCGTCACCTACTTCAGCCCAACATAACGGTGATCTACATTTACGCCAGTACAATGCTTCGAAAGGAGCCACCTTGATGCTCGAATGCTAACTATTGTTGTATGAGAACTCGATTAAGGGTAGGTGGGTATCCCAAGACTTTCCAAAGTCTATCACGCATGCGCGGAGCATATCTTCGAGCGTTTGGATGGTTCGCTCGCTTTGACCATCCGTTTGTGGATGATAAGCGGTGCTCATATCGAGGTTTGTTCCCATCGCCTTATGGAGTGATTGCCAAAATCGGGACGTGAACCTACTGTCCCTATCCGAGATGATAGATATTGGTATTCCGTGGAGTCTCACGATCTCTCGAATGTATAAACGTGTCAATCTCTCCATCTTGTACGATTCTTTAATTGGCAGGAAATGGGCAGATTTCGTCAGTCGGTCGATTATTACCCATATGGTGTTTAATCCATCCGATGTTTTGGGTAGCTTGGTCACGAAATCCATAGAAATCCCCTCCCATTTCCACTCAGGGATTGCCGGTTGCTGTAACAACCCTGAGGGTTTTTGGTATTCCACCTTTACTTTGGTGCACGTAAGGCACTTACTGACGTAGGTCGCGATTTCCGCCTTCACGTTAGGCCACCAATAATGTTGTTTAATATCCAATTACATCTTATCGGAACCGGGATGAATGGAGTATCGCGTCTTGTGGGCTTCCTTCATGACAACATCTCTAAACCCTCCAAATTTAGGGACCCAAATACGGTTCATGAAATAGTATACTCCATTCTCCTTTGCCTCCAGGTTCTTTTCCATTCCGCGCAATACTTCGCTTGCTCTATTTTCCGTCTTCATGGCCTCTGACTGGGCTACTGCAATTTGTGTGGCCAGGTGTGATTGAATGGTTATCGAGAGAGTTTTCATACAACGATTAGAGTACTCCTTCCGACTTAATGCATCAGCTACCACGTTGGCCTTGCCTGGGTGGTACTTAATCTCACACTCATAATCGTTTAGCAATTCAACCCATCTGCGTTGCCTCATATTTAACTCCTTTTGGTTTAAGATGTGTTGGAGACTCTTGTGATCCGTGAAGACGGTGCACTTTGTACCGTAAAGGTAATGCCTCCAAAATTTTAGGGCAAAGACTACAGCTCCCAACTCTAGGTCATGGGTCGTGTAGTTTACTTCATGTGTCTTTAGCTGGCGGGATGCATAGGCTATCACTCTCCCACGTTGCATGAGAACGCAACCTAAGCCCTGATTTGACGCGTCGCAGTAGATTACAAAATCTTCCGTTCCTTCAGGCAGAGATAGTACAGGTGTGCTACAGAGAGCTTGTTTCAAGGTTCGAAACGCAATCTCTTGTTTGTCCGTCCATTTGAATGGTACGCCCTTTTGCGTAAGCGAGGTAAGTGGCTTGGCGATCTTAGAGAAGTTTTGAATGAACCTCCTATAGTAGCCTGCTAAACCCAAGAATTGACGAATTTCCGTGGGCGTTGTCGGGATTGCCCATCCTTCTACAGCTTTGACCTTAGAGGGATCCACATGGATTCCATCTTGGCTCACTACATGACCTAGGAAGTTCACGCTCCGCAGCCAAAACTCACACTTGGAGAGTTTGGCGTAAAGTTTTTCTGATCGTAGAGTTTCTAAGACTTGTCAAAGATGTTGGCCATGCTCTTCCTTGCTTCGAGAATAGACGAGGATGTCATTGATAAAAACAATGACAAAGTTGTCGAGAAACGGTCGGCAGATTCGATTCATTAGGTCCATAAATGTGGCAGGGGCATTCGTTAGACCGAAGGGCATTACGACAAATTCATAATGTCCGTAGCGAGTTCGGAAAGCGGTTTTTGGAATATCCTCTTCCCGGACTTTGAGTTGGTGGTATCCGGACCGTAGATCTATTTTAGAAAAATAACTAGCTCCTTGGAGCTGGTCAAATAGGTCATCGATTCGTGGGAGTGGGTAGCGGTTCTTGATTGTGAGTTTGTTTAACTCTCTGTAATCGATACACATTCTAAAAGATCCGTCTTTCTTTTTGACAAAGAGCACCGGAGCTCCCCATGGCGAGTAACTAGGTCGAATAAATCCCTTGTCCAAAAGTTCGCTGAGTTGGCTGGATAATTCCTGCATCTCGGCAGGAGCCAACCGGTAGGGTGATTTAGCAAGAGGAGTTGCTCCTGGAATAAGGTCGATTCGAAACTCAACCTGTCTCTCTGGGGGTACTCCCGGAAGATCTTCAGGAAACACGTCCGGAAATTCACATGCTACGGGAATGTCTCGAACGTTAATCTCCTCCTTGGTTTTGTCCACCACGTGAGCCAGGAACGCCAGATTGTTCCTTCGTAGATATTTTTGTGCCTTGATACACGAAACGAGGCGGAGGTTCATGCTAGATTTGTCTCCGTAAATTACTAGGGTTTCGTGATTTGGAAGGCGAAGACGGACGGCCTTCTCATGACACATAATTTCGGCATGGTGGGGGCTTAACCAGTCCATGCCGATGATCACATCGAAGCTCCTAATTGACACTGGCATTAGGTCTATTCGAAAAACGTGTTGATTAAGAGTTAGGGTACATCCGGTGTAGATTTCCCCAGTGGATTCGGTTTTCCCATTGGCCATTTCCACCGTATAGGCTTCATTTAGCTTTTGGGGAAGTTGTTTTAATAAGTGCTTAAACTTATTGCTTACGAAACTTCGCTCCGCTCCGGTGTCAAATAAGATGCATGCATAAGCGTGGTTTAAGAGAAACGTACCGGTAACAACAGAGGGGTCTTGAATAGCCTCACTCTAACCCATGGTCAACATCCTTCCTGTTCCTCCATTTCTTAAATTGTTGTTGTTGGGACAGTCTCGGCGGATGTGTCCAGTCTTCCCACATCCGAAGCAGGTGTAGCTAGGCCTTGCGCTATTGCTGCTGGCATGGGCGTTGTTGTTGTTGCGAGGGTTGTTGCTGTTGGTTCCCTGATTTTGGTTATGGGGAGGGTAAGCCTTGCAGTACTTTGCGGTGTGACCCCTTCGGTTGCAACTGGTGCACTGAAAATCCTTGCATTCTCCATAGTGATGGAAACCGCACTTGTTGCATTTGGGAAGATTACCGGAATAAGGTTTGGAAGCATTTGAAGTGGCTGAGGTTGGAGCATGTGGTGCGGCTGGAACCGATGCGGTAACAGCATTAACCGCCACTGTCTGCTGCTTCTTGGAGGTGTCGGGGCCCTGGCGCCCCTTCCTCTTATTGTTCTTTCCCCTCTTGCCATCTCCTTCCTTCGTCTTCTCAGCCTCCACTGGCTTCTCTCCCTTCTTGTTGTTATGGTCATACAGCCTTTTTGCCAATCTTTTCGCGCTGTCAAATGTTTCGGGGTTTTTAGCTATCACATTCCCTTGAATTGGTGATGTTAGTCCCCAGATGAATCGCTCAATCTTCTTTCCTTCCGAGGTGATCATACTCGGGCACAGCAGAGATAGTTCGCTAAATCTCGATATGTAGGCATCGATATTCGCGTTCTGCACAGTGAGGTTCCATAGCTCTTGCTCCATCTTCTGTATTTCGCCTCGTGGGCAGTACTCAGTCATTAACATTTCTTTCATCTCTGTCCACGGCATAGAGTTGGCTACAGGGAGCGTCATGGATTCTACATGTCCGTTCCACCAGGTGAGCGCTTGATCCACAAAAGTGCAGGCCGCGAACTTCACCTTCATGTGCTCAGGGCAGTCGCATATCTCGAATACCGACTCCGCCTTTTCGATCCATCGCTTCAGAGTGATCACCCCTCCAGTGCCATTAAAAGTTCGTGGTTCGGCGTTTGTGAAGTCCTTGTAGGTACATGTCTTGGTGGGTCCTTGATTCATTCCGTTGTTCGTACTTCCGGCTCCTTGCCCATTGACTCCTCCATTGTTCCCTTGTTGAATTTGTGCAATCGCTGCAGTGACTGCTGCAGATACAGCTGCCTGAAAAGCGGCCGAGTCAACTTCAGGTGGGGTTGGTCTTGGGTTTCCGCGAGCAGGTCGGGGAGGCATCTTTCTGTCACAAAATGGAAAGATGTTGAGGGTATGTTGTTTCGGTGAGGTCGTGATCCTACTGACTAGGTGCACGGTACTAACTTAAACACTACTACCATTGACCAATCAATAATAATTTCTCAACACATAGCAATTTGCAATATCGTAATATAACACGTAAAAAAAAAAATTATTAATATTATCCGCATTTGATACATGAAAATTTTGCTCGTAAGAGCATACATGAGTGACACTAGTTTGACAGCATAACGACTCTATGAGTAGTGTAGTCACTTAAACATAGAGTCGGAGTACATAGCATATTTCCTAACGACCTACTAGGATAAGTCTACCCCTAACCGTGATGAACTGCATCCTACTATAATGGTGAAATCATATGCCGAAGTGCTGAGCCAACAGCTGCGCCATCTCTGTCATGTCTACAATGACCTCATCCCTCTCAAGCTCTGCTCGCACGGCTCGTGCTTCCATGGCGAACAGTTGTTGCCGTAAGTCGGTAATCACGACTTCTGGGGAGCGATTCTCCCTCGCGGGGTTCACTGGTGGGACGTGGGGATCCTGTTGCACTTCGCTAACAGGAGATGCGATGTGACCCACGTCCGGGGCCTGATCCTCCTCCATGTCATCGTCGGTCTCCTCGAACTCGTAGTCGGTGTCCATGTACTCGTCAGGTTCAACGCCGTGGACTCCCTCTTGATTCCCCTCTGGTTCGTCTTCGAGTACCCCGTGTGCCTCTGGGGCTTGGAAGAACTGAATGCCCTGATGCTCTCCCTCCATGAAGACTGAGAGAAAGTATGCGAATAAGCTATCACTTTCCTATGATTCTAACGCTATGGCACAAGCTAAACAGACGTTCTCTTTTCGGTGGTAGGGGTATAGTTTTAGATTCCCTAGAAATCCCGATCTCATCAGGACGTGCGTTAGTTATACTTTGGAGAGAGTGTAGTTGATCAGGCTACATCCACTCCTTGGTACCACTAAGAACAGTCCTGAATTAACCGAGACACTAGTATTATTTTTGTTTGGTTCGGCGTTAGGTTCCTATTCCTAGTGCAAAGAAGGTTGTTTTATTTACTTGTTTTGTTCAGAGTTATGTTAGTCCCTCTTTTTGGTTTATAGTTGCATATCCATGTGTGGCTAGATATGCTAGTTCACTATAAACAAAGCTCTGATACCAACCTGTCACACCCCCGAACCAGACGGCGGAAACGTCCGAGGGCTATCGTGACTCATTGAATACCATCACAATGCATATACATGAAACATAACATTATACATCACCAACATTTGGAATGATACAACTGGTAGTGTTTACATTCATTACATTGTTTCAAAACATTACATTCCCAAAAATGACTATTTGATACTACTTAAACCACAGCAAAACGTCATAGAGTACAATTCATCCTTCACCTTATCTGTTACCTGAGAATACAAGTATTTTGAAAAACGTCAACATATGAAATGTTGGTGAGTTCATAAGTAGTGTTTGAAATCCAATGTATTGTTTGAAAACCACCAGAAAATCCGATATTTTCTAAAAATAGAATAGTGTAAAAATATGTGAAGATCCGTGAGTATGCTTGTTTGAATTCTATAGATGTAAGCGTAAGAGTTGTGAAATTCGACATGTAATTCATAAGTGTACTTGTTGAAAACCCTAGGAAAACCCGACGTTTTCCTATCACTTTGCTTTACTTAGTTTGTGTACTGTTATTTTGTTGCGGGAGTGGTATTCGTTGTGCTCCGGAGGCATTGAGTATACAGTGGGTGGTGAATTGTTGTGACGTCCGTTAATGAAAACGTCCAATCGACAACCTTACAAGCGATCCCTTAGGCGTCACTCGCAATTATTCACACAACTCAATCCTCTCGGACTTGTGTAGTCCCACGACCGGAGGGAAGAAGGGAAGGTGCGAACCCTCGGTATTTCCCCGCGTCGTTCAAGACTATTGCAATTGCGAAGGGCCCGAAGCCCAACCCGCAATCGTGAGTTACCGACTCTACTAGCAGCACTGGAGGACCCTTGGGGACCAGCAACATGTTTGCCATTGAAAGTCCTTTTACGTTATGTCGGATCGGTAAAACCCAACACTTCGTAAGAGAGAGGTCTTCGGGCCTTAAGATCAGGTCATTGGGCTAGCTAGGCTCAACAAACAAGATTTTACACTTTTGGGGCCCAAAGATGGTGCGTAGACGTCTGTGCACACTCGCATGTATAGTAACTTCCCAATCATTATTAGTTATGAATCGTAATATCTTATTGTCATAGTGTCGTCGTGTTAGTAGTTTCGGATTTTTATTGGTTCGAGACCGAACCAATTCGTTTGACAACGACTTTTGGTGTTGTAATGTATTGTATTTCGTCGATAGTCGTGGTACCATCATTTGGTCAAATTGCATGTATTGAACTAGCCTTGAGAATTTTCTGTTTTCAGTCCCTCCTTGTTTATAAAATTTACTTTTCACCCCTTTATTTAAAAACTTTCCGGTTTGGTCCTTAAATCGATTTTCTTGACATTTTAATACCAAAAATTATTGAAATAAGTATTTTCCAGCATATTTTTCATAGAAAACAGCTTAAGTCCTTGAAATTGCAGTTTTCTCGGTTATAACCCCTCTTTTTCGCAATTTTTACATTTTTGGCCCAATTTGGAAAGTTTTTGCAACTTTGGTCCTTTTTAAATTTGAAAAGCATTTTAAACCTTTGAAAAGTACATGTAACACTAATAGTCCACTGTTTTACAGAAAAACACAGTTTTGGCCCTCCAAAACCGAAAATTTCGCATAATGGGCCCTATTGGGCCGAAAATGTCATTTTTAGCCCATTAAGCTTGAAATATATGTTTTTAACCCTCCAAATAGTATATTTTCAGAAAAATACATTATGTAAACTGATTTGACTCATCTCACCCTTCAGATTTCGAAATATTTCATTTTAGGCCCTTCAACTTTGTATTTTTAACATTTATGTCAAAAAAATGAGTTTTTAGCCCAAAGTATGTATAGTTAAGCCACATAGCTATTTTTCTTGGCATACTTTGTATGTAGTAGTATATTTCATGCTAGTATAAGATATATCTCGGTTTTTAGCAAGTCATAATTAGATCTAGCATCAAAATCATACAAAACATACATATAAGCATAGAAATCAACCAAAACATACACATAACGATGGATCTAGACCTTTGCTTGTATTCTCCCCCACAAAAACTTATAAAAACCGAAAATAAGGGGATATGAAACTCACCTTGGGTGTTGATTCGGTTTTTGAAGAAAGAATGGAAGAAGTGAAGTGATTTTTGGCCTTTGCACTCCTTGATGAAGTTTTCGAGTTTATGGAGTTTTCTAGAGTGCAAGATCATGATTTTTGCATGGATTAGGAACAGATTTTTGATACAACAAGGAATACAAGTCATAGATCCAAGCAAAACCTTACCTTAGATGATGATTTTTGTGGAAGAACTCCCTTGAATGCTTCCTAAATCTCGAAATTTTGGATGGAGAAGAAGAAAGAAGCCTTGAGTGATCTAGAGAGAGTTTGTGAGAGATTTGTGTGTGTGTGGGTGTTGCTCGGCCGAGAGTGAGAGGGAGGAGAGAAGAGAGTGATTTTTGAAGTGATATGCATGGAAGAATGAGATGATTTGCATGGGTATCCAATAGATAATAATGATGTGGCACAACAAGTCAACTCTTCCATCCTCTTGGGCTTGTGCATTGGGCCGAGATTTTTTTTTGAAGGAAGGGAAAATTTGGGCTTTAATGCCCACAAGCCCATGTGTATATTAAGTTGGATGAGTTTTAACCTAAGAAAATATAATATGATTTTTACACTTTGTTGGGCTAGTTTAGGTTAATCATGGTTCAAAATTTTGAATTTATTTCATTCTGGACCCAATATGGCCCAAAATGTTGAAATAAATAGATGTGGGTCCAATTAGAGCCCATTTAAGGGTTCTAAGCCCATAATAGTTAAATTGGAAGCTTATTGGTCCATTTAGGTCCAATAAGGAAGTCCTAGTCCCAAAATGGACCTAATCAAGAACTTCTAGGGTTTCCAATTGCTTGATGTAGTGAATTGGGGTTTAGTTTTCCATTAAGTAAGCATCATACATGCTTTTGAGTTTTTGAATTCAACATTTACTTGAGTATAGTGATTACAAGACATAAAATTTCTAGTTGTGACAGAGTTTGAGTAAAGGCCTTCGCCAGTAGTCGTGCTTTATACGTGTGCACTTTCCCATCCACGTCGGTCTTCTTCTTGAAGATCCATTTGCACCCAACCGTCTTACGTCCTGGTACATTGTCAATCAAATTCCAAACTTGGTTGTCATACATGGACTGAATCTCATTGTCCATTGCCTCTTTTCATTTTACAGACTCTGGGCCTGCCATGGCTTCCTTATAGCTATTAGGTTCATCTAGATCCATCACTAATATATGTATTCCCTTCGGTAGTAATATGAAAATCATAGAACTGGGGTTGAACTCTAACTCTTTTGGAACGTCTAAGAGGTAAGGACCCATCAATCTGTTCAACCAGAGTTTCCTCCTCGGGTTAAGCGCCAGCGTTAGAGGTTCCTTCATCGCTCGACTCTTGAATCTCTTCAAGATCAATTTGCCTCCCACTGTCTCCTTGGCTTATGAGTTCTTGCTCTCAGAAAATCCCTCTCCTCGCAATGAAGACAACATTGTCACTCGGTCTATAGAAGAGTTATCCAAAGGATTTCTGCGGGTAGCCGATGAAAATACATCGCTCAATTCGAGGTTCGAGTTTGTCATGAGTCTCTCGTCATACGAAAACCTCACAGCCCCAAACGTTTATATGTGCTAACGAGGGAGCTTTCCCTGTCCACATCTCGTGAGGTGTTTTGGCAACCTTCTTTGTAGGGACTCGGTTAAGGATATGGGCAGCAGTCTCCAAGGCATACCCCCGGAATGAGATAGGTAGTGAAGGACGACTCATCACAGAACGAACCATGTCTAACAGGGTTCGATTGCGCCTTTCTACCACGCCATTCAACTGCGGTGTCCTACGTGGCATCAATTGCGAAACTATTCCACATTCCTTGAGATAGTCGTCGAATTCAAGACTTAGGTACTCTCCTCCTCAATCGGATCGAAGCATCTTGATTTTCCTGCCCAATTGATTCTCCACTTCATGTTTGAATTCTTTGAACTTTTCAAACGTTTCTGACTTGTGCTTGATTAAGTAGATATACCCATATCTACTATAATCATTGGTGAAAGTCACATAGAAGTAGTTGCCATCCTTTGTGTTTGATCTAAGGGGTCCACATACATCGGTATGTATGAGATCCAATAAACCCTCACCCCTCTCACAAGTGCCAGTGAAGGGTGACTTGGTCATCTTTCCAAGTAAACAAGATTTGCACGTGTCATCTTCCCTAAGGTCGAATGACTCCAACACTCCATCCTTTTGGAGTTTGGATATGCACTTCTTGTTGACATGTCCAATACGACAATGCCACAAGGATGCTTTATCCATACTATTGGAAGAATCCATACACAACACATCATTTCCTAGGTTATCTACAACCATAATAGTTCCATAAATTCCATTACAAGGCATTGCTTCAAAATATAGAAGACCATTTAGATAAGCATAAATCGAACCATTCTCATTATTAAACGAATATCTAAATCCTTGTTTAAACAAACCATGAAAATAAATGATGTTTCTTGCCATATCTGGCGAGTAGCAACAATTATTTAAATCTAAATTCAATCCATTACTAAGCACTAAAGAATGCACTCCAATCTTGGTAATAGGCGACGATCTTCTGTTCCTCATGATTATATTTATTCTTCTAAGATCCACAATCCTATTTCTTCCTAGTCCCCACAAATCAAAAAAAATGTGGTAACCACACCCTGTATCAAGAACCCAAGAAATAGGATGGGATGAATCATTATATTTAATTGTGTATATACCTGCAAAAGATGGCTTGATCTTTCCATCCTTGATGGCTTGCAGATATTCCGGGTAGCTTCTCTTCTAAGCCCTATTTTGTGGCAATGATGGCACTCTGCCTCTTTTGGGTTAGGGTTGGGCTTAGCAGGATCAACCTTGGTCCCACTAGAAGAGGAATCATCTTGGGACATTCCTTTGCGATGGTTCTTTTAAGAAGCCTTCCTCTTCTTGCCCCTTCCCTACCCAATAGCGAAAACAGGAGCAGCAGACGGATTGGGAGATGGTGCAACAGACTTGTCCTTAAGGTTGCTCTCAGCAGTCCTTAGGAGACCTTGGAGTTTGCTTAGGGTGACCGCTTCCTTGTTCATGTGGTAGGTCATCCTAAATTGATTGTAGCATGAGGGAAAGGAGTGGAGAACAATGTCGATAGCCAAATCTTCCCCAAAGTTGACATTTAACTTGCGAAGACGATCGACATACCTTTGCATCTTTTGCAAGTGCACAGTAAGTGACTCTCCACTTCCCATTTTAGCAGTGATCATATTCGTTACGATCTCGTAGCGCTCTTGACTCGCACTTTGGTGGTATCGCTCTATCAAGTCTAGATGCATCTCATAAGGATACATGTCCTCATAGGACTTTTGGAATTCGGAGTTCATAGTGGCTATCATGATGTAATGGACTTTCGTTGCATCACGCTCATGTGTTTCAAACACAACCATTTCTTCGGGAGTAGTAGTTTCTGTATTGATCTTTTCGAGCTTCTCATCGAGAACATACTCCTTGTCCTCGTAATGAGCGATCGTGCAAATGTATCTTATCCATTCGCTAAAGTTCGATCCATCGAAAGTCACTTTTTGACAAAGGCTCATTAGCGTGAATGAGCTTGCAGCAGCCAAAATGGAAACTTAGGGCTAGGACCCAAGAACACTATTTACACATTAGAAAAGGGATACCGTAATCCAACATGCAAATAATTTGGAGGTAAGTGTGTTGGATTAATGTCTAAGTCCATAACTATAATTGGTAAGACTTGACCCGACCCGGCATGGTCCATTTGGGTTGCATACCATCATCCACTTGGATGAGAGAAATAAGACACTTATGGTTATTAATATATTATAAGTTCTAGTATATTAATAATAAGAATGATAAGATTATTTAATTAGTATTGATCAAGAATTAATCTAGGATTAATTAAGTGATTAAAAGAAGACTAATTAAATATATGGATTGATTGTGTAAATCATCCATACTTGTATAGTGGACTAATGCTCCATGGATAATCAAGTTGGGCTAAAAACCTATAGGATGGTCCATGGATGCTCCATGGTGTATTTGAACCCATGGATCCAAGGAAATGGAAAGTCATGACAATTAGGGTTTGCCCTAATTGTAACACTATATAAAGATCTTATTCTTGACAAAATTGGCAACTAGAATCACACTAGCGTGTGAAGTGAAAGGGCTAGCCGATTTTGATGAGTGTAGAATTCTCTCAAGTCATTCCAAGTGTTTTGATGATTGTGATTCCATTTGAGGTGTCACACTTGGGGCACTAGGCACTCAAGCTTCATGAAGACTTTTTTCTACATCAAGAGGTATGTATTCTATCTTGCTATAGTCATTGTTTTGTATGCTAGATTAGGATAATACCTTGGAAGTTCTTATTTGTATGTATAATAGAGAAAACATAGATCCAAGGTATTTAGGGTTGCATGTACACTTAGGAGTGTTAGAATGCTCAAAACCCAACAGTGGTATCAGAGCCTAGGCTTGTTTTCTTGTTATACCTGCAATAGAAGCTGAAAAAACGAATCTGGTGCTGTCTGGCCATCAGACTCGGCGAGTCCATCAGGAGACTCGACGAGTCCATGCCTAAAAAGTGATGAATTCGATCCAACTCGCCGAGTTTGTTCATGCACTCGACGAGTTGGACCCCCAGACAGCATATTTTCGAGTTTTTTGGCTAGAAATGGACTAGGAACATTACCCTAAGTTGTTTTTGAACTTATAAACTTGTTTTTGATGTGGTAATGTTCATGCTAATCCATTTTCAAAGATAATTGTCAATAGATTCATGTTTTGTATTAGTTTAAGGTTTAGACTAATTACATGAAAAAGTTTGATTTGAATTATCTTGTTCTTATGAGTTGCTTAGATTAATAGAAATGTTGAGTGAAATAGTTGTTTTCAATCCATTTTAATCTAAGAGTTGAGTATAAAATGTGTTTGTGTAACTTGTCCTCAAGTTACATGAAGAGTCACATTAAAGACTCATAAAATTCATAAGAGTTGGCAAAGGTTACAAAATGAAGAGTCTTGTGTCATTGAATAACTTTTTATGACTCCATAACTTGTCCTCAAGTTATGGAAGTTCAAGAGTCACTTCATTAAAGAAAAATATGTAACCATAATTAAATCCATAAGTTATAAAATAAAGAAAAAGTTAGTTCTTTTATTAGTTTAAAGTCTTCCATAACTTGTCCTCAAGTTATGGAACTTGAAGAGTTTTTGGATTAAAACTACTTTAAACACACAAGTTATGGAATTAATTAGTTTTGAATAGTTTCAAAACTTGCCCTCAAGTTTTGGAATTTGAAAAGTTTTCAAGTATGAATACTTTAATTCCAAGTTAGCCCTTAGAATTTTAAAAGTTAAATTTCAACCCTTATACTTTATAATATTATAAGTTAATAATATATATATGTATAAGAGTAAAGTCAGTCTTACCGCTAGTACGCCTCATTCACGAAGCCGGTCTATAAGGTGGGTATAAGGTTGTTGCCTATAAAATGGCAACTTAATGGGTGTCCACTCTCACCCACCGCTTGCTTGACTGGTGGAGGGTCGTTAGCCGAACGGGTTTGACAGGACTAGAATTCTCCCTTCATTAAAAGTATTAATGATAATACTAAGTAACTAAAATCTAAATAATACCCAATCTTAGTTACTTAGGAAAAATGTGAATAAGGTGCTAATCCATGAAATTACACTTTGCACTTTGTCTAAGTCGTTAGTGGAGCGTGTGTGGTTAACCGGCACACTAACTTGGACTTAACAAGGTAGGTAAAGGGTGACTTAATATTTATCATAGTATCGATGGAGCGTGTGTGGTTAACCGGCACATCGATTGAGGGGTAATTTATTAAGGGTACCAAGTGATTTGCATGGTTACCTCACACCTTGTTTTGTGATCCTCGGCATCCCAGTCACAAAACCTGAAGGGCACACTCGAGATTGAAACATGCCATTGAAAAGTTCAATGAATCTCAAAGATCTAGGAGTTTCAAAACCAATTAAAACCTAATAATACATTTCGTTTATCTTGGTGGAAATTGGTGAATCGTCATTCACCTACCTTCAAATATTTTATAGCTTGGATTACGGCATACCTCTTCTAAGTTATAAAATAGTTTGTTGGGTCCTAGCCTTAATATTTCATATTGGGTGTCATATTAAGGACTTAAAATCAACTATCTTGAATATCTCCCAAAAGATGTCTGGTTTAGACATTTATGATCTTCCCAAATCTCTTGAAACAAGCTTTCCTAATGAAGATGATGTCCCAGGGATATCATACTTCTTTCTCCTCCTCCAATTATTCTCCCCAACCCACAAGTTCTAGAAAAGTTTAAGGTCACTCAAGCCCTATTGGCAAGGCAAGGTCTAGGTGTGATCACATCTTGGAGATGTAGTCACATATTGACAAGCCGGGAGAGTTGGGTGTCAAAGTCTTGAGAAAGTTGGTGGTTCAATCACTTTCTAAGTCACATAGTGAGTTCCTTTAGGACACCTATGAAACAGACTATGACAAGACCCTTAATGATCTTATCTGTTTGCTAAGATCAATTTCCTAAAAACTTTATGGACATTGACAATAGTGACACAGGAAATCCAGAAAAGCATTCTCTTCCCAATGGAAAGGGATTGGCCATAGTCAACTCGGTTGACCAAATGGTAAAGAGAAAAACTAAGTCTGTGATAGTCTCCTGTACCATTATCAAAGGGTCCATATGTTTGTATTGCCAAAGAAAGGGGCATTGGTTGCGAAGCTGCCAAAATTTACCTAAGGATGTTAAAGTCAATAAGTTTGACTCTACTTCAGGTAAAGTCCACTATCTAACTCTGTTAAGTTTCTATTCTGAGATTCTTGATACATGATGTGACTAGGTCACATGGTGATGTTTTAAGAATCAAAGAAAAGTGAAGAAACTTAAAGAAAGAATATGCTGAATCTGATGGCGTAGATGGATTTCTATCGCATAGTTTGAAGATCGGATTCTTGAGCTACTTCTTAGGAGTTATGAGATATTGCTTAGGAATAGGTAACAACAAGTTTTCATATGGATTGTAAGGATAAGTTTTTCGCAAAGTTTAAAATAAAAGAAAAATTTTTGATTTTATTTATTTTTAAAATATCCTTACAATGGAATTTGAGGAAAAATTGTTGCTTATATAATTCCGTTAAGAGCAAGAGTGGAAATATGAAATTGATTCTTTCATTTGTGGTAATGTCTAAATTTACCAAATAAGGAAAGATTCTCATCACCCAAGTTTCAAGTGGACCGGAACTTGGAATCATGCAAGTTGTATAGCATGATGAATGAGAACTTTCAAGCATTGGAAAATTAAGACTAATTACTTGTTCACATGGATGTGTGAGTCAAGTAATGGACTAAGGGATCGAGTACATAGTCTTGTGCACTGATTTAGTCCACCACAAAAGTTTGATAAGACTATTCGTCATGATTTACTTAAGTTCAGTAAATATGATTATACTTACAAGCTTAAGTGTAACTCTGAGACATTGCAAAAGGTTTCAATGTATGGCAGAGCGAATAAGAAGAATCAAATTAGGCAGAAGGATAAAAGTTTCTCAAATCTGAAAAGATGGGAGAGTACTTTAGTATCAGTTTTGTGATCATCTTAATGATTAAGAAACCATATCAAAATTAGTTCTCTAAGGAAATCTTAGTGCATTCTTATGACTAAGAAGAGGGATCTTGAATTGTTGAAATGGTTAAATCAAGAAGATGAGTCATACCTCCTTCCAATACAAGTCTTAGAGTCATACTCCAAGATTGTATTTTGAGTGACATGTCTTAAAGAAGGTTTAAAACACTTGTCAAATGTAAGAGTAAAAGTTTTCTCCTCTTGTACATTTGAAATTGGTAAGTTGTGATGTTTTGGATAAAACAAAGACCAACTTAGGCCAATTGTGTGAAGTGTCTGTCTTGATTAGAATCCACACTGTCTCTTGGATGTTTGACAAGGGAGTCTTATAGGTCAAGAGGACAGTGGGAGTCTTAAAGGTCTTGAAAGTCTCAAGAACTAATCAAGAATAAAACCTGAAGTTCTTCACTAGCACACGACTTGAGGTTTATAACCTATCGTGTTGACTTATTCTGTGCCCATTCCAGTTAAAGTTGGCTTTGCATATGAGTTCTTAGAGTTCTCAATTGGTTGCACAACAACTTGGAAGCAATGGTAGGCCCTTGAGCTGCCAGGTGGCAAGAAATTAAGATTGAGTTCAGTCCATATGAGTTTGGATTTGTCATTATCCTTGTCTTGTGACTATGATTTTGACAATTCACATGGATAAGAACACATACACCAGTAAATCTAAGTGTCATAAGGTTTCTCTCCGATTCATGAAAATGATGGTGAGGAAACACTTTCACTAAGTAGATTTTAGCTAGATAGCAATTGTGATATTTGCATTCTCAAAGTCGTTAGTGGAGCGCGTGTGGTTAACCGGCACACTAATATGGACTTGTGAGAAGTGGCAAAAAGGTCTAACCATTATGATTACGGCATACCTCTTGATAATTGTTTAGACTCACAAGTGTGCTATCTAAGGGAAGGTGTATGATTTTGATACAGCTTTATTAAAACAATCTAGCATCAGAAATCTGAACTTTGGTAAGAAAGTCAATGAAGTATTGATTTCTAGAAGTCCAGCTGATTTCTGAGTACATGTCAAAGCTAGTGGGAGCATAAGTGTTATGCTAATAATCATCATGTTAGTGGGAGCATGATCATTATGATAAGTATTGCAAGTTAGCAATGTTATTTATAGAAAACAAAAGTTTCAATTCGTGAGGTTGCAGGGGTTGAAAAAGTTGTTTTGCTATAATTAAGGGAGAGGAAATTATACTTCATCTCAAATCTATAAGCTTAGATCATGAGGTTTTAATCATTTAGTCAAGGATATATATATGAATTTCATGTTGGAAAGGCTCAACATAAGGAAATTCTGTATATGAGTCCATTATTTGCGTTTTAAAATTCGATTATGATTACGGCATCCCTTTTCATAATCTGAATTATGAGAACTTGGCAAATTGAAATGGACATATTATAGCAAAAGACTGGTTTAGTCTTTATGTGAGACATCATGAATCGTGTCCCATATGCTTCAGATATAGGATCGATTACATGTGCCATAATCATCCGTTCTAAAATTTTCCAAATGCCTGGGGCATTAAGAAGGGAAAAGGTTTAGAACTGGGTATGACTAAAAGGATTAAACAATTGTCGAGGACAATCTAAGGTTTACCAAAGATTGGTTGCTCAAGGACAGTTGGAAGTATAGTGATAATTCTGGAAGGACCATATTGACATAATCTGTAAGGAGGCAACTCTTGTTCAGAAGTGATAGTCAAAATGGAATCTGGAAATGTTTCAAAGTTAGAATTTTCAATCTGTGTAAGATTAAGGAAACTTAATGCAAGAAGGATGTTTCCAAGGAGTTGATCTCCTTTGGAATACTCTGTAATGATTGTTGTCAAGTCTTTATGACTTTGTGCATAATCATTACAAGAGGATCAATGCATATAAGTTTAGAATCTAACAGATTTCAGTAAATGGCATGAATTTGGAATTCTTGCATTTGCGGTAAGGATTTGGGAGTGTGAAAAGAGAATCATTGAAGTTATGTTCAATTGATCTAGTTCACAAAGTAAGGATCATAGACAAAAATAGTATGCATACTTGGTGTGTGGCATGACTAGTGTTTAGAAAACATAGTGTACATGCTTGGAGCATGGGACAACTATTGTTTTAAATTCAAGATTAAAGTTGATAGCTGAAACAGTATACAATGAATAATGTGTAATCATATGGTGATAAATAAAAGGTGTTTTATTTATGTTCAAAGGGTTGATACCATATTGGATTCAATTATTATTGTGTTTCATTTTGCATGTTTTGACTTCCTGAATAAACTGGGTTATTCTTCCAGAATGACTAAGTTATTCAAACCATCCACAGTCGGTCATATGTTGGAAGTAGATATGAATTAAGACTGTCATGATGGGTTGTAGAGGTCTAAGGTGTTGGACAAGGCTACAACAATCATGAGTGCTCATAAGTTCTGAGTATTGGATTCAACCCGCGCTCATTGGAATCACTTCATGGATTTTATCACGAGTGATCATGAGACGATAATATCTTATATTCTTCAAACCTAGAGATATGAGTTGTTACTATGAGTTGATAGTACATTGATAGCACGAAAACACATTTGGTAACTCGGTGCTATAAAACGTGCCTTTGTGTATGATTCAACAAGTAGTAGAACAAGCCATATGAGTCGAAGTTTATCCATTCCTTTTACCTTCGGGATAAAAGTGATATCCGTGGGCCCCTCGATGATTTGATGATGACAAATGGAAGTGCTCGGCCGGGCCAGGACTGATTTGATTTGTTCAATTAGTCAGTCGTCATAAATCGGAAATCGGGAAACAACAAATGGACAGAGAGAATGATTATAATCCATGTCTCAGTCCATATGATATCTAGAATGGAGGAATATATGATCCCTTATCTAATGGACAAGTCACTGACAAAGGTCAGAGTTCATCTACAAGGTCAGAGTTCGACAGAAGCTTTTGAGAGCTGCGATTGCCGGTCGGTTCTTGAAGTCATTCGCAGTAATAGTTTTAGACTTATCCAAGTGGGAGACTGTTGGATTAATGTCTAAGTCCATAACTATAATTGGTAAGACTTGACCCGACCCGGCATGGTCCATTTGGGTTGCATACCATCATGCACTTGGATGAGAGAAATAAGACACTTATGGTTATTAATATATTATAAGTTCTAGTATATTAATAATAAGAATGATAAGATTATTTAATTAGTATTGATCAAGAATTAATCTAGGATTAATTAAGTGATTAAAAGAAGACTAATTAAATATATGGATTGATTGTGTAAATCATCCATACTTGTATAGTGGACTAATGCTCCATGGATAATCAAGTTGGGCTAAAAACCTATAGGATGGTCCATGGATGCTCCATGGTGTATTTGAACCCATGGATCCAAGGAAATGGAAAGTCATGACAATTAGGGTTTGCCCTAATTGTAACACTATATAAAGATCTTATTCTTGACAAAATTGGCAACTAGAATCACACTAGTGTGTGAAGTGAAAGGGCTAGCCGATTTTGATGAGTGTAGAATTCTCTCAAGTCATTCCAAGTGTTTTGATGATTGTGATTCCATTTGAGGTGTCACACTTGGGGCACTAGGCACTCAAGCTTCATGAAGACTTTTTTCTACATCAAGAGGTATGTATGTATTCTATCTTGCTATAGTCATTGTTTTGTATGCTAGATTAGGATAATACCTTGGAAGTTCTTATTTGTATGTATAATAGAGAAAACATAGATCCAAGGTATTTAGGGTTGCATGTACACTTAGGAGTGTTAGAATGCTCAAAACCCAATAAAGTGAATGACGATTCACTAATTCTTCACCACGAAAAACATAATCTTTAAGTTTTTAAATGAATTGAGAATTCCTAGATTTTGAGATTCATTGAACTTTTCAACGGCATGTTTAAATCTCGATATGCCCCTCTAGTTTGTGACTGGGATACCGAGGATCACAAACCGGGTGTGAATAACCATGCAAATCTACATGGGGCCTTCATTGTTACAATAACATATTCGATGTGCCGGTAAACCACACATGCTCCATCGAACTATGACAAACAATGAATCACCCTTTGCCACCTTTACTTAGAACCAATTAGTGTGCCGGTTAACCACACACGCTCCACAAATATCTAAACAATGGTGCAAAGTGTAATTTCATGGGTTTGCATCAATTAAATTTTTGCTAAAGTAACTAAGAATGGGAATTTTATAAAATAGTTTAGTTACTTTATAGTTTCATTATACTTATTAATGAGGAGAGGTTTGCCCTATCCTACCCGTTTGGCTAAGGACCCTCCATCAGTCAAGCAAGCGGTGGGTGTGAGTGTACACCCATTAAGCGCCATTTTACAGGCAGCAACCTTATACCCACCTTATAGACCGACTTCGTGAATGAGGCGTACTAACGGTAAGACTAGCATCATTAATCATACATATATATATTAAGCTTGTAATAATATATTAGTATAGGTTGAATTTTAAACTTGTAAAATTCTAGGGTTTGAAATTTAAATTATTTAAACTTTTAGTCACAAATCTAAATTTCAAAACTTGAGGACAAGTTTAAAATTTTTCAAAACATAAGGATCAAATAGCAAGTAATATAAATCAACAATTAGATTATCTCAATTTGATCTTATTCAATATTACTTGCAAAACAATTCACCAATTCAATTCAAATAATCAATAATTATAACATAAGGAAATTATTATTCAACTAATTGGTAATTATCTTTTGTTTGGTCAAGAATATACTCATATATATGGTTAAAATCATTTTTAATGACCCAAAACAGTTAACGTAAGCTTCCTCAAGTAAAACAACAAGAAATCCCGAAACTCCCTCTTTCTGACGCTCGAACTTGCTGAGTTCCCACTATGGACTCGCCGAGTTGGAGCTACTCGCCGAGTTCATCAGGTAGAGGAACGAAAAATCGAATTTCTTAAGTAACAAACAATCAATCAATGCATCAATTCAATAGAAATCAATCAAAGCTCTAATACCACTGATCGGTTTGAGCAACAAAAACTTTCCTATCTGCACATGCAAACCCTAATTGCTTGGATCTTGGTTTCTCTAATTGAACATGCATTGAGTCCAACACTTACAATACTAGATCTAATGAAAACAAGTTCTAATCATATAAACTAGGATCGAGAACAATACCTTGGATTACTTGCTTGATACTTCTTCTTGGAGCTTAGAGTCAAAATTGTCACTCCTCTAATGGCTTACAAACACCAACTAGCAAGAAGATGATTTGAGAGAGAGAGAGAGAGAAGATGATGAGAAATAGGCCCTAGGGTTTCTTGCCTTGCATGAGTGTCGATTTCCCTCAACCTAGGGATCTATATATACTATGGGATACTAGGGTTTCACCTTTAACCCTAATTGAATAACTTATGCCCTAAGCAATCCAAGATCCTTCTAGATTTTAGGCTTGGATGATTTTAAGGTTCCCAAACCCTAAATTTCATCCACCCCATTATCTATAAGGATACACAGCCCAAAACACAACTATCACACATTTGACAGTTTATGCCCCTTTATTCAATTAACCTCTTTAAGTCATCAAATTAATTCTTAATTAATATATGACTTATATTAATCAAATAACATTATTAATCCTTTAATATATTATTCTCATAACATGTTAACAATAATATTTCTTCTCTCTTAACAAATCATCCTGTCAAGTTGCTATGGTGAAGGCAACCCAAAAGGACCATGCACAACTGGGTCAAGTACTTACCAAATATTGTTACAGCCTTAGACACTAATCCAACAATCCAAACAAGGAAAAAGGAAGTAGGATAGAAATCTCACATTCTGTTGTCTATCAAGCCTTCATTGTATATAACTCGGGAATGTATAAACTAAAAAATCGTAACATTAACCTTTAAGAATCCTTTGTAATGTACTAGTTTACCTAGAACGTGTTACTGTTTATCCCAGAAAATCCTATATTTTCTTATGTAGTTGCTATGTAGCTTTAATCCCTAAAATCATTCTCTTTGAGTGTTTTTGTACTATGTTCTTGTATAGTTAATTTTAACTCACCATAAAACTATAGAAAAGACTATTATCTATTTGTTATGTTTCATCTATATTGTAACTTGATATGAATGTTAAGATCATCTCATGAACACTTGGTATATACATATTATATACTATCAGAAACAGGCGGACAATTGAATATGTGATTCTGTCGTATACCCACATCCAAACAAGAAAAAGGGAAGCAAAATAGAGTTCACACATGCTACTGTCTACCAGTCTCTCATCACAAATAACTTTGGTGTACATGCCAAATAGTAACAAAAACTACTCCTTAAGACTGTTTAGAAAGTATATTACTACGTAAGAACACCATAAGTTTCTCCCATGCAAGTACTTACAACCATACTGATCCGACTGATAATCTGACATGATGATTTGTAAACACCGAAATTGTTTATGACATTTGTCACCCCATTCCAACTGTAGCTAACAGCCAGGGTGCGGGATTGTTAGTCCCGTATAGATCTATACATAAACTAATGCTCTACCTCCAGGAGACTCTGGTTAAATTAGTCTAGACTTCCCTGTGTACTTAGATAAGTATACGAAGACGTGTCTCACAAATTGAGTGTGTTAACGAGCTTATGAGTAATACTGTAAAAACCTTTTTGTAATTTAAGTTGTAATTAAACCTTTATACACGTTTAAAACGACTGTTATCATGACCTGACTCCTAAATTATACCTATTATAATTTACAAGTATTTCTTTATATATGTGATATTCATGAATGCACTCCCTTTGCTCGACATGTTACAAAGGGAATATGAAACCTGATTTGACTAACTTTTATATTCATATATTCATATATATATATATATATATATATATATATATATATATATATATATATATATATATATATATAAAGATATATAAGTAAAATTTAAACGGCATTCGGACAAATAACTTTACCCTAAGTCCACACCCAGAGAAGGAAAAGGAAATAAGGCGAATCATCATTCCTAGCCCTTTGAATCTTATTTATATAAATATATGCATATAAATATGATTTAAACACAATATAATTTAAAAAGATTTTATCAAACATTTAAAATCATTTTCCAATAATAAAAGAGTTTAATAACTATTAAAAGAAATTCGATGACTTGGTGTCATTTAAATTATTTAAAGAATTTCATTTATTGTAAACATAATTTCTTGTGTTTAGATTTGTACCCCCCCCCCCCCCCCTTAAAATAGTGAAAAGTGGTAAAATGCACAGGTATGAACTCACCTTATGTTGGTGACTCAAATGAAGATTCGTGTAAGGATGAAAAGCTCGTCGAGTGAATTCCCGGGACACAAACGAGTCCTAAATGACTTATATTCTTACATATATGTATATAATTAGTGTTTTAACAACTAACATACAAGGAAACAACCAAGGGAGTAGGAAACACTTGAAATGAAATGTTGAATCACATGTGATTGATCAAAGGGGTTTTCTAAGGCTACTACTTGGTGTTTACGACCTATCCACATGAGTTTACGGTCGTAAAATCATGACCATTTTGTAAAGGAGAGTGGTTTAAGGTCCTATCTATCATCCATTAGGGTTTTAAGGTCTTGTGCTTGGATATGAGAAGAGTTTGCGGCATAGATGTGCCAAAATATGGGTTTACGGCCAAGGGAGATTCCATGGTCGTAAACTCATGATGTTTATCGTAAATTGGTTGTTTAAATGGTGTAATCAAGGGCTTATAATAGAGATCAAGTATATGGAAAGATACTAATGATTTGGAAGATAAAAGGGTCGCTTTCGGGCCAAAGAACTAGTGTGTGTTCTTGGTGTTGTTGGTGTTTTTGGTGATCTAACCAAAAAGGAATGATTTCATGGATGAAATCATAGAGTGATACTAGACAAAGAAGGATATCAACAAATTAAAGGATGAAATCACTTACAAATATGATGATCAAAGTGAAAGGATTGATGATACTTGAGAGAGAATGGGAGTTCTTTGCTTGAAAGTGGAAGAAATGAAGAATAATGAAGGATATGAGACTTAAAGGAGAAGTTTACGGCCCACCTTCAGTTTACAGCCGTAAACTAAAGTGTTGTGTCCGTGAACTCCCTTTGGTGGTGGTTAAGGCTTGAATGTTGTACAGTGGGTCTAGCAGGTACTTCCTAGCACTCATTCCTTGAATGTATTAGGCTTTGAAAACTCAAACAGAATCTAAATAGTGCTAAAAGATAGCAGAAGTGAGTTTGACTTGATTGGATTGAAAGGCTTTTGAAGGCAAAAAATTTGGGTTGTCACACACTATTGTGTCCAACAATTGAATACTTTTGTTATGTTCTACTTGTGATACTTTTTCTAGTATGTATATATGTGAGCATGTATACTTCTTGATAATATTGTAATATTTATAAGTATATTTTTAGTCAGAGCACTCCAGCCCCATTGTATTTATAGTTTGTATATCTTTTATAGGATGATATACTTAGTTCACTACAAACAATGCTCTGATACCAATCTGTCACACCCCAAAAATGGAATGGTTGATATGTTCGTGGGCGGAGGACGTCATATGTAGTACCACAACAATTGTATAATAGTAACCAATGACACAACATTCATTGTATAGATGTTAAAGTGTTTACATCATGTTCAAAACATTAAATATTTATAATAATATGGTAGTATCAAAAGATAAGACCAAAATCTATTGCTCCGTCTTCACGACTTCGGTCTGGATACCTGTCTTAGTAGTTCCTAAGAATACAAGTATTTTGAAAGCGGGTATCAGCTATAAAGCTGGTGAGTTCATAAGATTTTGTTTAAAGAAAGTATCTTCTTTGTTAAATGAATAAGTTTGAATGATCTACAAGAAAATCCTATATTTTCTTAATGTGAGTTGTTACTAAGCCATTTATTTCTATAATCACTTTGTTTATACCTGTTACATATAATCAGGATTAGACGGATAGTTGATTGTGTGAGTCCACCGTAAGTCTATCGGGTCTTCATCATGTGTAACTTTGGAGTATAAACTAAGATATTATAGATCAAACAATAATGTCATATAAGTTATACCAATTATAACTAAGTGTTGATTTAATATATGTGATCACTTAGTTGATACACGTTATGATATAATCAAGGTCGGATGGATAATAGATTGTGGGGTTCTACATTAGTTTCACATCCAAACAAGGAAAAGGAAGTAAGTTAGAAATCTCACCTTCTATTGTCTATCAGGTCTTCGTTATATATAACTTGGGAATGTATAAACTAAGAGTTCATAACATTAACCTTTAAGAATCATTTATAATGTACTAGTTTACTTACAAAGTGTTGCTATTTATCCTAGAAAATCATATATTTTCGTATGTAGTTGTTATGTAGTTTTAATCCCCTAAAACTGTTCTCTTTGAGTGTTGTTGTACTATGTTCTTGTATAGTTAGTTTTAACTAACCATAAAACCATAGAAAAGACTGTTATCTATCACACCCCAAAACTAGAATGGCGGAAATGTTTTGTAGCGGAGGACGTCATGTTTAGTATCACAAGATATGCATCATAGTAAGCAAAGTAATAAACAACCATTTCATTAGAAAAAAAGTGTTTACAAATTATGTGATTCACATAATATATACTACATAGAAAATATCAAGAGTCTTGAAGCTATACTTCCCATCTTCTGAATCCCAGTGCGCGAACCTGTCTACTAGTCTCCTGAGAATACAAGTTATTTTGAAAGCGTAGATCGGCATTTAAGCTGGTGAGTTCGTAAGCTTTTAGTGATGTAGTAAGTAGTAAGAAAGTTGTATAAAGCAATAGTAAGTTGTAGTAAGTTTTGTTTAGAAAAGTTTGCCTGTTCCTCCAGGAAATCCTATATTCCCTGCTTTGATGCAAGATAAGTAAAAATGACTCTACAGTCCTTTCTATTAGTATTAAATAGATACAAATTATATAAAACTCTGAGCAAACAAACAATCGGTTGTGTGTATCTGATCTAAGCCCACAACCAAACAAGGAACAAGAAATGAGGCGGAAGACAGACATCCCATTGTTTGTTAGATCTTCGTTGTATATAACCCCTACGTATTCACTCGGTACTCACGGAGTTAGCTATAATAGTTCCTTTATATTTGATTTAAAGATCCTTTAAGAAAACCCTTATTTCTTATAATAAAATGATAACCACAGTAGTTCCTTCTATAATTACTTAGTTTATACTACTTATATATAATCTAATATCGAACATATAGTTAATTGTGTAAATCTTCCCTAAACCCACAACCAAATAAGGAACAGGGAATGATGCGGAAGGCGCACATCCAACTACCTATCGGATATTAATTATATATAACCTTGGTGTATAAACTAAGGTATTATAGAATTAACCACCTAAGGTCCTTTATGTTTTACTGGTTTAATAAAATGGGTTAACCCTTTACTAGTTAAGTTTCTAGTTTTGTATTTCAAAAGTTCTTCATTTGAAAAGTATGTTTTGTACTAGAAAACAGTGCATTAAATTAGTGTCCTATGACCTGACCCATACATGGTACCCCTTATGATTTCACGGTGTATACAAAACATATATATAGCTAAGCTCGGATAGATAGTAGGCTGGGTGTATCTGCTCTAAGCCCACAACCAAACAAGGAACAGGAAATGAAGCGGAAAGCACACATCTTACTACCTGTCAGACCCAATTAATATATATCCCTGAATGCATACACTAAGGAATCATAAATTTAGCATTATAGGTCCCTTTCTACTCAATGTACTAGACTCGACTGTTCTGTCTCTTTGTTGTAAAATGTAAGTTTTCCCTAGTTTATAACTATCTTGACTCGAAAATAGTTTGCATTGACTTTCCATAGGAACTGTCACTTACTGAAAGTAATGGGAAATTATCAGTACATAGTTGTCTTTTAAATTGACATCCTATAGTACTAATTACCTTAAAACATGTTTGTTTTATTAAGGTTATAATGTGAGGAATAGTACCCATACAATACGCTCTCCCTGCAAGAGATTATGGGGACCAAACGCGACTTCCGCAAACAAATTACTAGGTCGTGTAGAATTCACATTAAAGCTATGGGATCATGTATACCCCATTTTACAATCACCTTATGTTTAGAAAAATGAGTTAGTAATTCATTGGTATAATTAGATCCTGTAGTGTTCTCATGTTATAGCATCTTAGTATGTTCATTCTATTATAGTGTATAGTATGTTCGTTCTGTTATAGTGTATAGTGTATAGTATGTCTCTCTGATGTACTGTATCTACCTCCCTGTTTCTCTTTATGTTATCGTGTATTGTATCTACCTCCCTGTTTCTCTTTATAGTATGTTCTAACATCTAGTATGAACTGAACCTCTAAACTATACCCCTTATAGTTTACTAGTGTTGTACTTGAACTGTTATTGAAAAGACTCATTTTTCTACTAAGTTATGCTTGTACTTTAAAAACGGAGTTTTGTTAACCTATAAAGTAACATAACTTTAAATGAGTTTTTGAAACGTTTTGATCACTTATAAAAGACATAAGCAACCTTTTGAAAGATATTTATCACAAACAATTACTCAATTATCATTGTGTTACACTTGTATTCCACGAATGAAGTCCCGAGACACAAATGGGTCCTAAATGACATATAATGGCATATATTGGCATGAATATAGTGTTTAGAAGCAACCACATGCAAGGAAACACCTTTAAGTACTAGGAAACACTTGGAATGAAGTCTTGAGTCACATGTGATTGACCAAAGGGGAGTGTACGGCCACAAAGAGGAGTTTGCGGCCCAAGTGGAATGTCTCATGGAGTTTACGGCAAGAGGGTTTACAGCCCTATGAGTTTACAACGGTAAACTCAAGGTATCTGGTACCCAAGTGTGTGACAAGGTACCATTTGCATCAAGGAAGTGTTCTAGGTCACATGCTTAGATTCTAGAAGAGTTTATGGCCAAAATGGCACCTTTATATGGGTTTACGGCCAAGGGAGATGCTCTTGGCCGTAAACTCCTATTGTTCTTGAGAAATGGATGATTTCAAAGTGTAAATTAAGTGCTTCTAGCATACAATGAGTTAAGGATGGAGTACTCACGATATTGAAGCTTGAAAGGGTTGATTTTGGTCCAAAAACATTAGTATGTTCTTGGTGAAAGTTGAAGATTATGAAGATCTAGACAAAACAGATGTTTTATGGATGAATCATGAGGATGATACATGATTAAGAAGGATAACAACAACTAGAGGGAAGAACACTTACGTTTTTAGAGGATTTAGATGAAGAACTAGATGATACTTGAGAGTGTTTGAAGAGATTTCGGCCAATGAAGGAAAAGAATGAGAAAAATGAAGTGCCCTTATATATATAGGTGAGAGTTTTCGGCCCTGGTTGAGTTTACGGCCGTAAACTCCATGTTTACGGTCGTAAACTCTACATGCTAGAGTTTATGGCTTGAATGTTATACAGTGAATCCAGCAGGTACTTCCTAATACTCATTCCTTGAATGTACTAGGCTTAAAACACTCAAACAGACTCTAAACAGTGGTAAACGATAGCAGGAGTGACTCTGAATTAAGGTTGATTGGCTTTACTTATAAGGAAAAAAATTTCAGTTTATCACATCATCCCCTCGTTAGATGGAATTTCGTCCCGAAATTAGCTTTCTTAGCAGTAGTACTGGGGTTGCGCTCCACTGATTTGCAGAATACCCACTCGTAGACCTGGGACTTTGCCTTACTGTTCATGATTGGATTCATACTCGGTCCATCTATCATTACTTCGTGTATACAAGTCGTATATAATTAGGATTAGTAAGACAGTCGAATGTGCGACTCTGCCCCAGGTCCACAAGCAAACAAGGAACATGAGATAGGGCAGAAAAACACATACTAGATGTGCATAATCATAATCATATACCACCCGTGTGCATACTCTAAGTAGCGATAGGTGGGCGGTATTCGTCCTTTAGCCTCTGTTCTTGAACTTGGTCTGCTGGACAAGTGGTATTTCGGAAAGTTTAATAAACATACGATGGCAAGGCGTCGGAGGACAAAGTACTCTTTGCACGAGTACTTTGGGGTTTAGAATACAAAAGACAAAACTGAGTTTTAGGTCGGACTGTTTTACGAATGAAGAAGGTTTTGTGAACTTGACGGTCGAGGCGATAGACACATATGAACTTAGTAGGGTGATGACCACGCCAACTCATGACAAAAGATAGAAACAGACTCTTTGCTAAACAAAGTTTTTCGGATCTAAAAGAAACGTTTGTTATACGATGATGTACTTCCTTAGTGTGCTCGAAAATGTACTCTTTGTTAATGTTCCAGTGCTTTCTGTTTTTCTCTTGATGTTAACACTTCTACGTATCATACAGCGATGTGTGCGTACATACCACAAAAGTGCCTTGATAACTAGTATTGATACTTTAAACTATGATCCTCCTTGGTACCATTACGATCGCCTGGGATATACAAGTTATGAATAATTAAGATGAACTAGACAGTCGACTGAGTTACTCTGCCTCAAATCCACAACCAAACAAGGAACTGGAATTAAGGTGGAATCACTCACTCTAACTCTGCAAAATCTTAGCTATGCAAAACCCTAACATACATACTAAGCCATTATAGCTTCTCATAACGGATCTCTTAGTTCTTTTGAATACTGTGACCTACTTCATTAAGTGAGTTATTATAATTACTTTAAAATGTTATCCCCAAGTTTTAATCTTATATAAATATAAATTAATTTTAAAGAACTTACTATTTCTAAAATGTATCGCTGCTCGATGGCGACCCCAAGGTCGATTCTCCTGTGGTGATCATCAGAATTCGTCCATCCGCTCCTGAGTTCTTTGTTATCGGGCAGTCCTCCTAGTAGTGTCCAGTCTCACAACAGCCATAGCAGGTTTGGTTTTATTCAACTGCGGGGACTTGGGAGATCGGTTGAGTCGGTGCCCTGCAAAAACGGACTGTGTGTCCCTTTCTATGGCAGTTCAGACACTGCATTTCTCGGCATGCTCCGGTGTGGTGATAGTTGCACTTTCTACACTTTGGGAGGGTTCCAACATATCGACTGGCAGGTGTCGGAGTAGCAGGTGTTGTGGCGGCGTAGATAGTACTTGTTTGTTCCTCCTGCGAGGTGTCCTGTGTTGTTTGCTTCTTCATTCGCTTGTTCCCCGACTTCTGGCCATATTCCTCTACCCTCAATGGATCGGGAATGGGGACTTCTATACCGTGGCAGACTCCGTGGTGGATGAGTCACTTAGCCAGGCGTTTAGCACTATCGAATGTGGTTGGGTTAGAAGACAGCACATCTCCTTGGATTAGAGCAGTTAGACCCCAGATGTATCTTTCTATCTCCTTGCTCTTCGGGTTAACCATCCAGGGGCATAAAGTTGCTTGGTCGAAGAACCGGTCAGTGTAGGTCACTATGTCTGAGCCGACATTAGTGGGCTCCCATAGTTCTTGTTCCAACTTTTTAACTTCGCCTAACAAGCAATATTCTTCCAGCATTAACTCTTTTAGGTACTCCCAACCTATTGAGCTAGCCACTGATAGCGTCAGCGACTTACCATGGATGCTCCACCATGTCATGGCTCTGTTAGAGAAGGTGCAGGCAGAAAACTTCACCTTGCTCCTTTCAAGGAGCGAACAGATTTCGAAGACTGAATCTGTTTTCTCAAACCATCGCATCAGGGCGATGACTCCACCATTTCGATCGAAGGAATTAGGTTTGCAGTCCATCAAGTCTTTATACGAACGCTTCCTTCGGTGCCCGTGAGTAACTCCAGGGTTGGTTAAGTGGGTACTGCTACCAGATCCAAGGCGACTACTTTCACCCAAGTGAGCTAGAGCAGTTGCCACTGCGGAGGATATCGCTGCTTGAAGAGCAGCAGGATCGAATTGCGGAGATGGAGTTGGAGTTATCAGAGTAGTACGTCTATTTGATCTGCGAGGAGGCATCTTTGCTAAAAGAATACAAATATGAGATGGAATAAGTCTAAAGCAATGGACACAAGCTGAAAGCTAAAAGGACAAGGTTATCCTAGTTCTAGGTGTTTCGGGTCCAGACTTCCACAGGGATCTGCAAACAATTAATAAAAGAATATTTGCTACCTGAATAACTGTTACCACCTGCATGTAAGAAAATAATCCTAACACATAATGTGATTAGTGTTTCCACGAACTCATTAAGTTAACAAGATTATTATTTATTAGTGTGACGTATAAGACGTTTTGGTTACTTTGGTTAATCCTTCTTTGAAAGCTCCTCATGAACTTGCTCTCGTTTCCTCCTGACTCTTTTGTTTTCTACTATGAGGAAGTGGTTACATCTACCAGGGCTTGTCGTGCAAGAATGAAAGTTTCTAAAGAATCTATGAGATTAAGTGAAACATTATGGGGTGATCCTTACAAATTCCTCCTATAATTGCACAATGTATACAAGTTGTACATAGTTCAAGATTAAATAGACCTTCGAATAAGTTATCCTACTCCAAAACCACAACCAAGCAAGGAACAGGTAGTGAAGCATAGATCACAAATTCTAAGTCTATAAATTCTCAATTATATATAACCTTGGAAGTATATATTGTAAGATTATAGACCTATCCGTAAGGGTCTTTTAAATTATCACATAAGTTATTTATATGGTGCCTAAAATACTCCTATAGTATTTTAATGTATTCTACTTAGTATGATTTAATCTTGTTATCGCGTTATAGTATCATACAATACTCGTATAGTATTGTAACTCTAATGTACTTGATCTAGTATTCTCTTGACTTGTAGGTAAGTTTTATGACCGTTGCAATACCACATCACTCCTAAACACATGTTGGTCACATATCGAATGAATATAGTTGATCAAGCATCTTAATCCTAGCTAAGATTACATAATTGTCCAGGTTTGACCGTAGTGTTCAACCTTTAACTTCTTATGTTCTGTCCTTCTTGTGATACTTGTTCTAGTATGTATATATGTATAAGCAAGTATGTATACTTTTATAAGGTATCTTTATATATTTAAAATATATTCTTATTCAGAGCACTTCGGCCTCATTGTATTATAGTTGTATATCTTTTATCGGTTGATATACTTAGCTCACTATAAACAATGCTCTGATACCAATCTGTCACACCCCAAAACCGGAACGGCGGAAACGTTCTGGGGCGGAGGACGTCATGTTTAGTATCACAAGACATGCATCATAGTAAGCAAAGTAATAAACAACCATTTCATTAGAAATAAAGTGTTTACAAAGTATGTGATTCACATAATATAGAATACATAGAAAATAACAAAAGACTTGAAGTTATACTGCTCCATCTTTCGAATCCCAGTGCGCGAACCAGTCTATTGCTCTCCTGAGAATACAAGTTATTTCGAATGAGTAGATCAACATTTAAGCTGGTGATTTCATAAGATTTTAGTGATGTAGTAAGTAGTAAGAAAGTTGTAGAAAGTTATAGTAAGTTGTAGTAAATTGTGTTTAGAAAAGTTTCCCTGTTCCTCCAGGAAATCCTATATTCCCTGCTTTGATGCAAGATAAGTAAAAATGACTCTATAGTCCTTTCTATGAGTATTAAATTGATACAAGTTATATAAAACTCCGAGTAAAAAAACAATCGGTTGTGTGTATTTGCCCTATGCCCACAACCAAACAAGGAACATGAAATGAGGCGGAAGAAACACATCCTGTAACAGCCCGAATTCCAGGTTAGCCTTTTGGCCCTTCTATTTTATTGAATTTGCATTTTAGTCCCTGGAAGTTGAAAACTTGAATCGGTGAGTACGATGGGCGTACAGGGGCGTACGCCGCGCGTACTCATGCGCTTAATTCATACGCGGGTTCCTCCGGGTACGCTGGGCGTACCCAAGGTTACGCCGGGCGTAATCGGTCCAGACCCAAAACCCGAATTTGAGTAGTTGGCTATAAAAGGAATGAGATGGCTTGTCTCCTCAGCCACCATCCTTCAGAAAGAAACCCTAAGAGAGTTGTTCCATTGTGGAGGCAAGAAGTTGGTGTGCAAGTGTAGATCCGTGAAGAGAAAAGGTTAGAGCTTCTTCCTAAGGTAAAAAGTTTAGATCTTGCCTTGTAGTTCTTATGGTATGCTTCATGGACCTATTTCTGGGGTTTTGGTCCCAAAGATGGAGACTTTATGAGCAAGTAGCCTCCCTTGACTTAGATCTACCATCTTCTAGGTCAATTTGAGTTGTATGTTCATAAAAATGTAATATTGGACGTATATATTTAGCCATAAATGAGATCTTGAACTTTGGAGTTGAAACGAAAGGTATTATAGAGTGTAGGAGCCTTTATAGCCTTGCCAAGGCTTAAAGGTTCCGACTTTATGGATTAGGAGGCTAAATGAGTGTCAAATCTAGAAGTTGAAGGAGTGTCTTAACCATTTAAGACAAGAAATAGGGTATGGCTGAATCTGGGGTTTATGCTGGGCGTAACTCCCAGTACGCGCAGCATAAGGGGTTGCGACCCCCGATTGGGACTCATCGACGTACGCCCCACGTACAGAAGTTGGTACGCTTGGCGTACTATGGTCAGTTGACTTTCATTGACTTTTAGGGTCTTGGTCAACATGAGTCAAGGAAGGGTAAAATGGTCTTTTACCCCTCTGTGGGATAATGATAAGGAAGTGGCCTAGTCTTGGAAGTCTATATTAATTAGAATGATATTTCGTTATGATTAGGCAGGGTTGAGTCTTCGTTTTGGGATTCAGAGATAGCGAGCACGTGAGATTCTAGACTTCCTGTGAGGTGAGTCTTCTCACTATACTGTACCCGGAAGGGTGTTTATGTGTGACCGAGAGGTCGGATATGTTATGAGTTGTATGCATTGAATAGTTTGAATGTGCTATGTATGCTATGCTTGATATGGGCCGGAAGGCATTATGTTATGGGCCGGAAGGCATTGTGATGTTATGGGCCGGAAGGCATTGTGATGTGGACCGGATGGTCGAATCGGGTAGGACCGGAAGGTTTACCAGGTCAGGAGGGAAGTCACCTGAGACACATGGACTGGAAGGTCATGGCCTGGAAAGGCGTATGTGCGTAAGTAGTATTTTGGGGAACTCACTAAGCATTTATGTTTATAGTGTTATGTGTTATGTATTTCAGGTACTAGCGAGGACCGTGGGAAGGCGGTGGCGTGATCTGTACACACTAATGGAGGATTTATGATCTTGGGATTTGTATGATTTGTATTATGATGTGATACATTGGAATCTTTATGATTTATTTTGGATGAAAACATGTTTTTAAGAAATGAAAATTTTGTTTTGAAAATTTACGTTGTTACGAGTTGGCATCAGAGCCTTGGGTTGAGGGATTCGGATGCACCTTCAGGCGTATTTGAACACAAACCAAGGATTTGAGAAATTTTACAAACAAAACTAAAATTTTCTAAAAAGAAAAAGGAGTTTGGAAACAAGCAGAGTGGAAGGTGTGTACGGTCAGCCAGTGCCCGGACGGTGAATCCCCAAAATACCCTTACATTATGTGTTATGAGTTATGAGATATTGTGATATGCATGTTACAGAGCCTATGTACTCCTATTGGGACTAGAGTGGCCTAATTTGTGATGCCTTAGCCTAGGAGATTACTACTACTATGAGATACTTGAGAGTGAGTAGGTAGCAGCAAGGAGCTCATGAGAGGTCTACTGAGAGTAGCCAATGCATAGCGAGAGTAGAGTATTTACGACTTGGGATCCTAGGAGGAGGACTTGGGTTGTATATTGATTCGGTGTGGACGATAGTATTGGGCCTGTACTATTGGAGACACCGGATTGGTGCGCAGTCCAAGTAAAAATCCTTGGGGTACCAGAAGGGAAGAGGATTGAGTTATCGAGTGTGAGTATACTCGAGAGTGTCCCTAATATTTCTTATGTTGTATTTCAGAGGTTGATCATGGTTGGGACACACCAGACCACAGGGAGTAGTGGGATGAGTGACGAGGAGATCCGTCGGATCATCCATGAGGAGGTGGCTGCTGCCATCAGAGCTGAGATTCTGGAGATGTTTGGGTCTATCAAGACCACACTGATTGAGACGTTCGAAGAGCGTTACGCTGCTTTGACTGATGCTGATGTTGCTGCAGCCACAGCAGCTGTTGCTGCTGCGAGACCCCAGGGTGGTGATTCACTGTCGTACCGAGAGTTTAGCAACACGAAACCACCAGAGTTCGATGGAACACATGATCCGATCGCCGCTATGAGATGGATCTCAGACATAGAGGGGTGTTTCTCATACGTGCTAGTGTCCGGAGCACTTGAGGCTGCGGTTCGCACTCAACCAGTTGCGCTTGGGGGCGAAGGACTGGTGGAAGTTCGTGACCACGGATTATTCGATAGCTGAGCTGACTGCAGTGACTTGGGAGAGGTTTACTGCGATGTTTCGTGATGAGTATGTTCCCCAGGTGGAGAGGGAAGGATTACCTCAGGAGTTTCTGACCCTCAAGTAGGGTACTGATTCGGTCACTGTGATTACACGGAGGTTCCATGAGAGGGCGATGTTTTACTCTGAGCAGGTGTCTACGGAACAGGCCCGTATGAGCCGGTATCTGAGTGTGCTGAGGAGGGATATTTGGGAGTTCGTGGCGAACTCGACGTATCGGACATTTGCTGAGCTTTAGGCAAATGCCCGGAAGAGGGAGATCGAGTTGGAAACACAGGCCAGGGAGGAGGCCGAGTCTCAAGCGATGAATCGGCGGCCAGCGTAGTCTCAGCCGGCAGCCAAGCAGGCCAAGACCGCCGATTCGAGGTCTGGAGGTCAGAAGGGCCGCACTTGAAGAAAGTGCGGCAAGGGTCATGACGGAGTCTGTAGGGCTGGTACTTGCTACAAGTGTGGCAAGGAGGGGCATATCGCCAAGGATTGCCCCAATGGATTTATGGTTTGCTTTCATTGCAACCAAACTGGACACCGGAAGGCGGAGTGTCCACAGTTGTGAGGGACGACACAGGGAGCGTCTCAGGGATCGGCCCCTACTGCGATGAGAGTTGCGGATGCACGGCCTGTGAAGGCCGAAGCACCGAAGGCTAGGGAAAGAGCCTTCCAGTTGACTGCAGAGGAGGTCCGCGCATCGCTTAACATCATGGCAGGTATGCATTCTTTATCTATTTATGCTAAGTTTATGTTATTGTGTTTGATATATGTTATGCGTAGGTACTTTTCTTGTGAGTTTTGTACCTGCATTAGTGTTGTTTGACTCAGGTGCGAGTCGGTCCTTTGTATTTGTGGCTTTTAGTCGGCACATTAGTATTCCAAGAGGGGCGTTGAGTCGACCTCTGCAAGTTTCCAGAGCAGATGACCGGGAGGTGTGTGCTACCGAGGTGATACATGGATGTGTGCTAGAGATCTTCGGGGTGGAGTTTCCGATTGATTTGATTCTGATTGCTATGGGGGATGTTTGTGTTATAGTGGGCATGGATTGGTTGAGCCGTTTCGGGGCTGTCATAGATTGCAAGCGTCAATTGGTGACGATCCGAGATCCTAGTGGGGAGTGCTGATAGTTTATGGCGAGGGGACTCGTAGTGGTTCAGTATTCTGTTCGGTTGCCAGAGCAAGGCGGAGTTTGCAGCAGGGCTGCAAGGGGTTCGTAGCCTATGTGACGGATGTACGAGAGGCCACTGGGAGGCCAAGTTTAGTGGAGGATGTGCCGATAGTGCATGATTTTCCGGACATATTCCCCGAGGAGTTGTCGGGCGTGCCTCTCGAGAGGCAGGTGGAGTTTCGTATTGATTCGATTCCTAGGGCTACGCCTATCGCTAAGGCGCCATATCGCCTAGCACCGCCAGAGATGCAGGAGTTATCCTCACAGCTACAAGATCTGTTGGGGAAGGGGTTCATCCACCCCAGTAGCTTTCCCTGGGGAGCATCGATCCTTTTTGTCAAGAAAAATGATGGTTAACACCGGATGTGCATTGATTACCGGGAGTTGAACAAGATGACGGTTAAGAACCGTTATCCGTTATTGAGGATCGACGACTTATTCGATCAGTTGCAGGGAGCATTTTGGTTCTCCAAGATAGACTTGAGGTCGGGATTGTTGGATAAGGTGTCTAAGTCCATAACTTATTTGGTATATACTTGACCCGACCGGCATGGTCCATTTGGGTTGCATCTCATCCAAACTATTATGGATAATTTTATGAGAGTTATACACATATGTTTATTAACATATTATAAGTTATAATATATTAATATGAAGTTATGTTATTTAATTAGTTTTAGTCTTAAATTATTTATGAATTAATTTAGAGATTAAATGGAAGACTAATTAGATTATGGGCTATTTGTTTTATATAGTGTGGGCTAATACTCATTTGTTAATGGGCTAGGCTTATATGGAAGTCCATGGATGATCCATGGAGCTTTTAACCCATGGATCCTTGGAAAGGAAAAGACATGGGTTATTAGGGTTTCACCGTAACCATGCACACTATATAAGCATGCTTATGGAGCATGAAATGGGAACTAGTGAACTAGTGTGTGTAAGCTTGTGTGTTGTCGAAATTATACAAGTGTGTATACTCTCTCAAAGTTTTCCAAGAGTTTGTGGTGTTTTGTGATTCCATTTGAGGCATTTACACTATTGGTGCTTGGCCCTCAAACTCCTTAGAACCAAACTCATCAAAAGGTATGTAATCTCTTCTAACTCTTTTATGTTGAAATGTTCCCCATGCCATGTTAGATAGGTTATAAACCTTGGAAAATTTAATATTTTGCATGTATTTAGACAAACATAGATCCAAGGTTTATTAGGGTTGCATGCACACTTAGGAAGTGTTAGATTACTCAAAACCCAACAGTGGTATCAAAGCCTAGGCTTGCTTGTTTGATACTTGATGCAAAATAGTGAAAAAAGTCGAAATCGTTGTTGTTTGCATGATGGATTCGCCGAGTCCATTGGGGGGACTCGACAAGTCCAAGGCAAACTTCAACCTACTCGTCGAGTAGGTTCATGCACTCGATGAGTAGGATCGAAAGAGTGCATACTTTTGATTTTTGCTGTTGGAAATGGACTAGAAACATTGCCCTAAATTGTTTTGGTGTTTTAAAACTTATTTTAGTTGGTGTAATGGTTGTTCTAATCCATTTACAATAGGATATATCAAAATTCCATGATTTTATGTGTTCATATAATTCTTGAAATTTTGATGATCATGTTCATGTTCTTATGAATTTAGAAAATGATAGGAATTATTTGCTGAATTGTTTAGAATTAATTCTTGATCATTTATGTGTTTTAATGGAGTCCATAATTTGTCCTCAAGTTATGGATTTCCAAAGGTCACCTTTATTTAACACACACTTAAATCACATAAGTTACATGAAAATGAAGAGTCTTCATTTTTATGAACCCTTAATTCATAAGTTATGAAATGAAGAGTTTTGCATAGTTACAAAACATGCCCTTAAGTTTTGGAATTTGTAAAGTTTCACACACTTTAATAAACTTTAATTCCAACCCTTAGATTTTTAATAGTTAAAATTCAACCCTTATACTATTTATAACATTAATGGTTAATTATATATATATATATATATATATATATATATATATATATATATATATATATATATATATGTATAAGAATAAGTCATTTTACCGTTAGTAGGCCTCATTCACGAAGCCGGTCTATAAGGTGGGTATAAGGTTGTTGCCTATAAAATGGCGACTTAATGGATGTCCATTCTCACCCACCGCTTGCTTGATCGGTGGAGGGTCGTTAGCCAAACGGGTAGGACAATGACTTTATATCCTCATTAAAAGTATAATCAATATTATAAAGTAACTAAACTCTTTTAATTCCCAATCTTAGTTACCTTAGGAAAAATGTGAACATGGTGCTAGTCCATGGAATTCACACTTTGTACCTTACCAAGTCGTTGGTGGAGCGTGTGTGGTTAACCGGCAGACTAACTAGGACTAGTAAGGATCACGAAGCGTGACTTAATGTTTGTCATAGATCAATGGAGCGTGTGTGGTTAACCGGCACATTGATTAGGTGATAATATTAAGGGTACCAAGTGAATTAGCATGGTTATTCATACCTTGTTTTGTGATCCTCGGCATCCTAGTCACAAAACTTGAAGGGCACAATCGAGATTGAAACATGCCATTGAAAAGTTCAATGAATCTCAAAAGAATCTAGGAATTTCAAATGCAATTAAACCTAATAAATCATTTCGTTTTCATGGTGGAAATTGGTGAATCGTCATTCACCTACCTTTCAAATATATTATTACTTAGATTACGACATCCCTCTTCTAAGTGTAATATATTGTGATTGGATCCTAGCCTTAATACTACATTTGGGTGTCTTATTAAGGATTCTATATATCTAATCTAAACTTACTCTCTTCTTTCAGATGCCTTCAAACACTAATGCTTCAGGCTCTAACCCAACTTGTTCTTTCTTTCTCATGAATCTTTGTGGGAGGGTCATCTTTGATGGTTCCAACTTCATGGATTGGATTAGGAACATCAGGATGGTTACTCGTTATGAGGACAAGGAATATGTCCTCGATAAGGAGTTAAAAGAGCTTGATGATTCTACTGCTACTCCTGAGGAGATCGCTGAATTCAGGACTCATGAGAGAGATGCTACTAAGGTGGCATGTATCATGATGGCCACGATGACAGCAGAGCTCCAAAAGTCGTATGAAGATTTCTACCCTTTTGAGATGCACCAAGACCTGATGGAAAGGTACCATCAGAGTGCTCGTCAGGAGCGGTATGAAATAATCTCCTCCATAATAACTACCCGCATGAAGGACGGTGAATCCGTCATGACCCACATGCAAAAGATGCAAAGGTATGTGGACCGTTTGCTAAAGCTGAATGTTAACATCCCTGAGGAGTTGGTAACTGACATCATTTTGCACTCCTTGCCTTCTTGTTATGATCATTTTCGAATGACATATCATATGAACAAGGAGGAAGTTACCCTCAGCAAGCTTCAAGGACTCTTGAAGACCGCGGAATCCGGTCTTAAGGGCAAGGCGGTTGTTACCTCTCCTACTTCGACTCCAACATCTACCCCTGTTTTAGCTATCGGGTAAGGCAAAGGGAAAAAGAGGAAGCACCCTTCGAAGGGTACCAAGGGAAAGTCTCTTGAAGGCTCCTCATCGAAGACCAAGAATAGTTATGTCACTCCTTCTGCCATTCCCAAGGATGCTGAATGCTTTTATTGCCATGAAAAGGCACACTGGAAGCGAAACTGCCCTAAGTACTTGCAGGATCTAAAGGATGGGAAAGTGAAACCCACCCATGTAGGTATTTACACTATATTGTCTAATTACTCAACATATTCTAACTCTTGGGTGCTTGATACAGGATGTGGTATTCACATATGTTCTGATTTGCAGGGCCTAAAAAGAAGTGAGGATGTGGAGCACGGGAAGATAAACTTAATCATGGGGAATAGGAAGGCTTCACCTGTTTCCAAGATTGGAGTTTATACTTTGTTGCTTAATAATGGGTTAAAATTAGATTTGAATAAATGTGTGTACTCGTCTGAAATGGCGAGGAATATTATTTCTTTTCATGCTTTGTACAAACAAGGTTTTACCTTTTCATTTGATAATGAATGTGGTGGTATTAATGCTTTCTTTAAAAATGTGTTTTATTTTAAAGCATTACCTTGTGATGGTGTGTATGAAACTGTGTCGATTGTACACAACTTAGGAAATAATGTGTTGTATATTGATTCTTCTACTACCCTAGATAAAGCATCATTGTGGCATTGTCGTCTACGACATGTAAACAAGAAACGCATAGGCCAACTCCAAAAGAGTGGAGTCTTGGAATCATTTGACCTTAAATCGGATGATAGTTGTGAATCTTGTCTACTTGGAAAGATGACAAAATCACCCTTCAATGGAACATGTGAGAGGGGTGAGGGTTTGTTGGACCTAATACATACTGATGTATGTGGGCCATTCAAAACCGCCACAAGGGATGCTAATCGGTATTATGTGACTTGTATTGATGATTTTAGTAGATATGGGTATGTCTACTTAATCAAACATAAGTCAGAAACCTTTGAAAGGTTTAAGGAATTCAAACAGGAAGTAGAAAATCAATTGGGCAGGAACATTAAGATGCTTCGATCCGATCGAGGTGGTGAGTATTTTAGTACCGAGTTCCTTGACTATCTTAAGGAGTGTGGGATTCTCTCACAATTGACTCCTCCCAGGACACCACAGCTGAATGGTGTGGCTGAGAGGCGTAATCGAACCTTGTTGGACATGGTTCGCTCAATGATGAGTCGAGTTTCGTTACCAATCTCTTTTTAGGGGTATGCCTTAGAGACTGCTGCCCATATCCTTAATCTAGTCCCTACAAAGAAGGTTACCAAAACACCTCATGAGATGTGGACTGGGAAGGTTCCCAATTTGAACCACATCAAGATTTGGGGTTGCGAGGCTTTCGTGAGACGTGAGACTCATGATAAGCTCGAACCCCGAAGTGAAAGGTGTATTTTCATCGGCTACCCACAGAAATCCTTTGGTTACCTCTTCTACAGACCCAGTGAGAATGTGGTCTTTGTAGGAAGAAGAGGAGTCTTTCCTGATAGAGAATTTATAAGCCAAGGAGATAGTGGGAGGCAAATTGATCTTGAAGAAGTTCAAGAGTCAATTGGTGAAGGAACCTCAGACACTAGCAATCAACCTGAGGAGGAAACTCTTGTTGATCCAGCTGATGAGTCTGTACCTCCGAGGCGTTCTACACGGGTTAGAAACACACCTTCGTTTTATTATGGATTTCATATTACTACGGAAGGTGATACGTTTATCAGTGATAGTACATTGGTAAATTTGGATGAACCCAACAGTGTTAAGGAAGCCATGGCAGGCCCGGAGTCTGTTGAATGGAAGGAGGCTATGGACAGCGAGATATAGTCCATGTATGACAATCAAGTTTGGAACTTGGTTGACCATGTACCAGGCCGTAAAACAGTCGGGTGCCAATGGATCTTCAAGAAGAAGACAGACATGGAAGGAAAAGTGCATACTTATAAGGCTCGACTGGTTGCGAAGGGTTTTACTCAAACTCAAGGTATTGATTCTGATGAAACCTTCTCGCCGGTAGCAAAGATTAAGTCTATTAGGGTTATGCTAGCCATCGCCGCATTTCATGATTATGAAATATGGAAAATGGATGTCAAAACCGCTTTCCTTAACGGAAAGTTGGCTGAGGATGTGTACATTAATCATCCAGAGGGTTTTGTCAGTGCAGAGTACCCCAATAGAGTATGCAAGCTTGAGAAATCCATTTATGGATTAAAACAAGCATCTCGTAGCTGGAATCTTTGTTTTGATGAGAAGGTAAAAGAGTTTGGCTTCTCGAGAAGCAAAGATGAGTCTTGCGTGTATGTCAGAGCTAGTGGCAGTATAGTTAGCTTCTTGGTACTGTATGTGGATGACATACTACTTATAGGAAATGACATCCCAACCTTGCAGGAGGTTCAGTCCTGGCTTGGGAAGTGCTTGGCTATGAAGGACCTAGGGGAGGCTGCCTATATCCTAGGGATAAGGATATTAAGAGAAAGGAGTAGAAGACTAATTGGACTTAGTTAGAGTACCTACTTGGATAAGGTGTTGAAAAGGTTCAACATGGAGAATTCCAAGAAAGGAGATTTACCGATCCAAAGCAATACCAAACTGAGTAAGACTCAGAGTCCGAGTACAGAGGCAGAGATAGCTGATATGAGCCAACAACCGTATGTTTCCGCTGTTGGTTTGATCATGTATGCTATGACTTGTACCCGCCCTGATGTGGCATTTGCTTTGAGCATGGTCAGCAGGTATCAGGGGAACCCTGGCAAGGCTCATTGGACCGCGGTAAAGAACATTCTCAAGTACCTGCGGAGGACTAAGGATTGGGCCATTACCCTTGGTGGGAGTTATGACTTGAGAGTATTAGGGTATAGTGATGCTAGTTTTCAGACTTATAGGGATAATTTCCGCTCTCAGTCGGGCTGGATCTTTACCTTAAATGGAGGGGCAATCTCTTGGAAGAGTTCCAAGTAGGAGACTGGCTGATTCGACTTGTGAATCAGAGTATATAGCAGCGAGTGAACCAGCGAAGGAGGTGATATGGCTAAACAACTTCATCGGAGACCTTGGAGTTGTACCAGCTATTAAGGAACCTATGGAGATTTTTTGTGACAACAATAGTGCGGTTGCCTTAGCCAAGGAACCAAGAGATCATGGCAGATCCCGACACATTGACAGAAAATATCACTTCATAAGACACAAGATTGAAGAAGGACTCCTCGTGGCAAGGAGGATATCATCGGATGAGAATCCTGCAGATCCCCTTACGAAGGGACTGACGAGGGTTAAGCATTTTTAGCATGCGAGACGCATTGGGCTGAGGGACGATATTAGTTTTACAGATTAGATAGTTTTCCTAAAACTTGTAAAAATGTAATCGACGTTTGATGATGAATAAAATTTGTGATTTATTTATGAGTAAAGTGTTACTATCATCATCAATTATTTAGTATTGTTTCAGTTTTGCATGCTTTGACTTCCAGAATAATTAATTTATTCAAACCTCCACAATCGATCATACGTCGGAAGTAGGTATGAATCAAGATTCTCATGAATTGGGTTTGTAGATGGCTAAAAGGTGTTTAGACATGGCAATGGTTGCTGCAACATTCATGAGTACTCATAAGTTATGAGTATTGGTATAAACCCACGCTCACTTGTATCACTTCATAGAATTTATCTCGAGTGATCGTGAGACGATAACATCATATAAATCTTTAAACCTAGAGATATGAGTTGTTTCCTATGAGTTGGTTGTGCATTGATTGCACGTAAACGCATCAGTAACTTGATGTCATAAAATGTGCCTTTGTGTACAATTCAATAAGTAGTAGAACAAGCATATCAGTCGAAGTTTATCTGTTCATTCTAGAAATAGAAGCGATATCTGGGCCCCTCGATGATTTTGTGTTGACCCATGTACCGGGCCCGTTCAGAACTAAACCGATGTGTTCAGTGAAGTTCTTCGTCAAACAAATCGGAAAATCGAGAAACAACTGCTAGACAACAAGCAAGACATAGTTCCATGTGTTTGTCCGGCTGATATCATGAGAACAGAGGATTATGTGATCACTTGTCTTAAAATGGCGCTTCATAGTTCGACGGAGTTTTCGAGAGCTAAGATTGCTGGTTGGTTCCTGAAGTTATGTAGGCAAATATAGTTATTAGACTTATCCAAGTGGGAGTCTGTTGGATAAGGTGTCTAAGTCCATAACTTATTTGGTATATACTTGACCCGACCGGCATGGTCCATTTGGGTTGCATCTCATCCAAACTATTATGGATAATTTTATGAGAATTATACACATATGTTTATTAACATATTATAAGTTATAATATATTAATATGAAGTTATGTTATTTAATTAGTTTTAGTCTTAAATTAATTATGAATTAATTTAGAGATTAAAAGGAAGACTAATTAGATTATGGGCTATTTGTTTTATATAGTGTGGGCTAATACTCATTTGTTAATGGGCTAGGCTTATATGGAAGTCCATGGATGATCCATGGAGCTTTTAACCCATGGATCCTTGGAAAGGAAAAGACATGGGTTATTAGGGTTTCACCCTAACCATGCACACTATATAAGCATGCTATGGAGCATGAAATCGGAACTAGTGAACTAGTGTGTGTAATTTTGTGTGTGGCCGAAATTATACAAGTGTGTATACTCTCTCAAAGTTTTCCAAGAGTTTGTGGTGTTTTGTGATTCCATTTGAGGCATTCACACTATTGGTGCTTGGCCCTCAAACTCCTTAGAACCAAACTCATCAGAAGGTATGTAATCTCTTCTAACTCTTTTATGTTGAAATGTTCCCCATGCCATGTTAGATAGGTTATAAACCTTGGAAAATTTAATATTTTGCATGTATTTAGACAAACATAGATCCAAGGTTTATTAGGGTTGCATGCACACTTAGGAAGTGTTAGATTGCTCAAAACCCAACAGGGATATCATCAGATCATTGTTCGGGATGAGGATATCCAGAAGACGGCGTTTAGGACTCGTTACGGGCATTACGAGTTCGTGGTGATGCCATTCGGGCTCACCAATGCACCAGTAGCGTTCATGAATCTCATGAACAGGGTGTGTAGGTCGATGTTGGATCGTTCGGTAATTGTATTCATTGATGATATTCTGGTGTATTCGAGGTCCAGAGAGCAGCATGAGGAGCATTTGAGGGAGCTCTTCGGAGTCTTGAGATCGGAGAGGCTTTTCGCCAAATTCTCCAAGTGAGATTTCTGGTTACAGGAGGTGCAGTTCTTAGGGCATCTCGTTAACCAGAATGGGATAATGGTTGACCCGACCAAGATCGAGGCTGTGATGAGTTAGGAGGTGTCGAGGTCACCTACGGAGATCAGGAGCTTTTTGGGGCTGGCAGGCTACTATCGGAGATTCATCAGAGATTTCTCCAAGATCGTCGTGCCTCTTACCAAGTTGACCCGGAAGGGTGTTACTTTCTCATGGGGTCCAGAGCAGCAGACCTCGTTTGAGACCCTGTACTCGCACTGCCGGAGGGGATGGAGGATTTTGTGGTGTACTGTGATGCATCGATATCGGGGTTAGGAGCGGTGTTGATGCAGAGAGGGCATGTGATCGCGTATGCATCGAGGCAGTTAAAGCCTCATGTGATGAGATATCCCACCCACGATCTGGAGTTGGCGGCTGTAGTGTTCACCCTCAAGATCTGGCGTCACTATCTGTATGGGGTTCGGTGTACGATATACATAGACCACAAGAGCTTGAAGTATTTGATTTATCAGCCTAATCTGAACATGCAGCAGAGGAGATGGCTAGATGTGGTAAAGGATTATGATTGCGATATCCTGTACCACCCGGGCAAGGCTAATGTGGTAGCCGACGCTCTGAGTCGTAGGGCTGAGGGTACCCCGTTGCGAGACATTTGTATGAGGTTGGCGGTCATGACTCTGGTATTGGATACCATCAGAGGGGCCCACGCCAAGGCAGTGAGACCGGAGAACCGTAAGAGAGCGAGTTATCGGATAGGTGTAAGAGTTTGTTACCGATAGCCGAGGGTTTATGACCTTTCAGGGTCGGATTTGGGTATCGTTTGTGGGCGGGACGCGTACTATCTTGATGAAGGAGGCGCACCGATCGAAGTTTCGATCCATCCCGGGGCCACAAAGATGTATCTGGATCTAAAGAGGGAGTATTGGTGGCCCTGTATGAAGAGGGATGTGGCGTGGTTCATTGAGAGATGCCTAACCTGTCGCAGGGTTAAGGCCGAGCACCAGAAACCGCATGGTAAGTTGCAGCCACTTGAGGTTCCAGAGTGGAAATGGGAGCAGATATCCATCGATTTCAATACCAAATTACCGAGAACGGCAAGGGGTGTCGATGCGATTTGGGTGATAGTGGACCGATTGACGAAGAGCTCTCACTTTCTCGCTATCAGTGAGAGTTCTTCTGCGGAAAGGTTGGCCGAGCTATATGTGAGGGAGGTGGTATTGCGGCATGGAGTGCCCATCTCGATCGTGTCGGACCGAGATGTACATTTCACTTCCAGATTCTGGAAGAAGTTTCACAAGGAGTTGGGTACGAGGCTGCATTTTAGTACCGCATACCACCCACAGACTGACAGGCAGAGTGAGCGGATGATTCAGACACTCGAGGACATGCTCCGAGCATGTGTGTTGGATTTCAGTGGGAGCTGGGACACATACTTACCCTTGGCGGAGTTTTCCTACAACAATAGCCATCATTCGAGCATCGGTATGCCACCCTTTGAGCTGTTGTATGGGAGGAGGTATCGGACCCCCATTTGCTGGGGAGAGGTCGGACAGCGTGTTATGGGCAGTACAGAGATTGTGCTTCAGACGACAGAGCAGCTCCAGCAGGTCAGACAGAGGTTGTTGACCGTTCAGAGTCGTCAGAAGAGTTATGCGGACAGACGTCGATCCGAGCTCGAGTTCCAGGTCGATGATTATGTTCTCCTGAAGGTATCTCCTTGGAAAGGAGTGATCCGATTCAGGAAGAGGGGCAAGTTAGGGCCCCAGTATATTGGGCCGTTTAGGGTGATCGCGAGGGTGGGCAAGGTGGCATATCGCCTAGAGCTACCTGCAGAGTTGGACCAGATTCATGATACCTTCCACGTGTCGCAACTGAGGAAGTGTATTGCTGATGAGTCGGAAGTGGTACCGTTAGACGACATCCAGGTGGAAGCGAGCCTGAACTATGCTGAGAAGTCGTTTGCGATTTTGGAGGAGGATCAAGGTTCTAAGGAACATGGAAGTGCCTCTGGTTCAGGTCCAGTGGCAACATCGGAAGGGGTCCGAGCTGACCTGGGAGCCGGAGTCGGAAATGAGGGAACATCATCCGGAGCTGTTCACAGCGTGAGACTTCGAGGGCGAAGTCTGGTTCTAGTGGGGGAGAATTGTAACAGCCCGAATTCCAGGTTAGCCTTATGGCCAGTCTATTTTATTGAATTTGCATTTTAGTCCCTGGAAGTTGAAAACTTGAATGGGTGAGTACGCTGGGCGTACTGGGGCGTACGCCGCGCGTACTCATGCGGTTAATTCATATGCGGGTTCCTCCGGGTACGCTGGGCGTACCCAAGGTTACGCCGGGCGTAATCGGTCCAGACCCAAAACCCTAATTTGAGTTGTTGGCTATAAAAGGAATGAGATGACTTGCCTCCTCAGCCACCATCCTTCAGAAAGAAACCCTAAGATAGTTGTTCCTTCGTTCATAGCTTGTTTGTGAGTGTTCTAAGCTTTGAGGTGTCATTTTAAGGTAGCAAAAAGGAAAGAGGAGTCCATTGCGGACGCAAGAAGTTGGTGTGCAAGTGTAGATCCGTGAAGAGCAAAGGTTGGAGCTTCTTCCTAAGGTAAAAAGTTCAGATCTTGCCTTGTAGTTCTTATGGTATGCTTCATGGACCAATTTCTAGGGTTTTGGTCCAAAAGATGGAGACTTTATGAGCAAGTAGCCTCCCTTGACTTATATCTACCATCTTCTAGGTCCATTTGAGTTGTATGTTCATAAAAATGTAATCTTGGACGTATATATTTAGCCATGCATGAGATCTAGATCTTTGGAGTTGAAAGGAAAGGTATTAGAGAGTGTAGGAGCCTTTACAGCCATGCCAAGGCTTAAAGGTTCCGACTTTATGGATTAGGAGGCTAAATGAGTGTCAGATCTAGAAGTTGAAGGAGTGTCTTAACCATTTAAGGCAAGAAATACGGTATGGCTGAATTTGGGGTTTACGATGGGCGTAACTCCCAGTATGCGCAGCGTAAGGGGTTGCGACCCCCAATTGGGACTCATCGACATATGCCCCGCGTACAGAAGCTGGTAGGCCCCACGTACTGTGGTCAGTTGACTTTCGTTGACTTTTAGGGTTTTGGTTAACATGAGTCAAGGAAGGGTAAAATGGTCTTTTACCCCTCTGTAGGATAATGATCAGGGTGTGGCCTAGTCTTGGAAGTCTATATTAATTTGAATGATATTTCGTTATGATTAGGCGGGGTTGAGTCTTCGTTTCGGGATTCGGAGATAGCGAGCACATGGGATTCTAGACTTCCTGTGAGGTGAGTCTTTTCACTATATTATACCCGGAAGGGTGTTTATGTGTGACCGAGAGGTCGGATATGTTATGAGTTGTATGCATTGAATAGTTTGAATGTGCTATGTATGCTATGCTTGATATGGGCCGGAAGGCATTATGTTATGGGCCAGAACGCATTGTGATGTTATGGGTCGGAAGGCATTGTGATGTGGACCGGAAGGTTTACCAGGTTGGGACGGAAGTCCCCTGAGACACATGGACTGGAAGGTCATTGCCTGGAAAGGCGTATGTGCGTAAGTAGTATTTTGGGGAACTTACTAAGCATTTATGCTTACAATGTTATGTGTTATGTGTTTCAGGTACTAGCGAGGACCGTGGGAAGGCGCCGACATGATCTGTACACACTGATCGAGGATTTATGATCTTGGGATTTGTATGATTTGCATTAAGATATGATACATTCGAATCTTTATGAATTATTTTGGATGAAAACATGTTTTTAAGAAATGAAAATTTTGTTTTGAAAATTTACGTTGTTACACATCCCATTGTTTGTTAGATCTTCGTTGTATATAACCCCTGCGTATTCACTCGGTACTCACGGAGTTAACTGTAATAGTTCCTTTATATTTTATGAAAATATCCTTTAAGAAAACCCTTATTTCTTATAATAAAATGATAACCACAGTAGTTCCTTGTATAATTACTTAGTTTATACAAGTTATAGATAATCTAATATCGAACAGATAGTTAATTGTGTAAATCTGCCCTAAACCCACAACCAAACAAGGCACATGGAATGAGGCGGATGGCACACATCCAACTACCTATTGGATATTAATTATATATAACCCTGGTGTATAAACTAAGGTATTATAGAATTAACCACCTAAGGTCCTTTAAGTTTTACTGGTTTAATAAAATGGATTAAAACCTTTACTGGTTAAGTTTCTAGTTTTGTATTCAAGAAGTTATTCATTTGAAACTTATGTTTTGTACTAGAAAACGATCCATTGTAATAGTGTCCTATGACCTGACCCATACATAGTACCCTTATGATTTCATGATGTATACGAACATATATATAGCTAAGCTCGGATAGATAGTAGGCTGGGTGTATCTGTTCTAAGCCCACAACCAAACAAGGAATAGGAAATGAAGCGGAAAGCACACATCTTACTACCTGTCAGACCCAATTAATATATATCCCTGAATGCATACACTAAGGAATCATAAAGTTATCAATATAGGTCCCTTTCTACTGAATGTACTAGACTCGACTGTTCTATCTGTTTGTTGTAAAATGTAAGTTTTCCCTAGTTTATAACTATCTTAACTCGAAAATAGTTTGCATTGACTTTCCAGTGGAACTGTCACTTACTGAAAGTAATCGGAAATTATAAGTACACATTTGTCTTTTGAATTGACATCCTGTAGTACTAATTACCTTAAAACATGTTTGTTTTATTAAGGTCATAATGTGATGAATAGTACCCATACTATAGGCTCTCCTTACAAGAGATTATGGGGACCAAACGCGACTTCCGCAAACAAATTGCTAGGTCGTGTAGAATTCACATTAAAGTTATGTGATCATGTATACCCAATTTTACTATCACCTTTTGTTTAGAACAATGAGTTAGTGATGCATTGGTATAATTAGATCCTATAGTGTTCTCATGCTATAGCATCTTAGTATGTTTGTTTTGTTATAGTGTATAGTATGTTCGTTCTGTTATAGTGTATAGTGTATAGTATGTCTCTCTGATGTATTTTATCTAGCTCCTTGTTTCTCTTTATGTTATTGTGTATTGTATCTACCTCCCTGTTTCTCTTTATGTTATCGTGTATTGTATCTACCTCCCTGTCTCTCTTTATAGTATGTTCTAGAATCTATTATGAACTGAACCTCTAAACTATACCCCTTACAATTTACTAGTGTTTTACTTGAATTGTTGTTGAAAAGACTCATTTTTCTACTAATTTATGCTTGTACTTTAAAAACAGAGTTTTGTTAAACTATAAAGTAACATAAGTTTAAACGAGTTTTTGAAATGTTTTGATCACTTATAAAAGACATAAGAAATCTTTTGAAACATGTGTAGCACAAACAATTACACTATTATCATTGTGTTCAGCTTCTATTCCCCCCCCCCCCCCCCTTAAAAGAATTTAAAACAATTTAAAAGATTGATTACGGGGTATGAACTCACCTTATGTGGGTGATTCAAATGAATATGCGCGTAAAGATGAGAAGTTCCACGAATGAATTCCCGAGACACAAACGGGTCCTAAATTATATATAATAGGATATATTGGCATGAATATAGTTTTTAGAAGCAACCACATGCAAGGAAACACCTTTAGGGACTAGGAAACACTTGGAATGAAGTGTTGAATCACATCTGATTCAGCAAAGGGGAGTGTACGGCCACAAAGAGGAGTTTACGGCCCAAGTGGTATGTCTCATGGAGTTTACGCCCGCAGGGTTTACAACCATATGAGTCTACGGTCGTAAACTAAAGGTACCTTGTACCCAAGTGTGTGACAAGGTCCCATTTTCATCAAGGAAGTGTTCTAGGTCACAAGCTTAGCTTCTAGAAGAGTTTATGGCCAAAATGGCACTTTTATAGGGGTTTGCGGCCAAGGGAGATGCTCTTGGCCGTAAACTCCTATTGTTCTTGAGAATTGGATGATTTCAAAGTGTAAATTAAGTGCTTCTAGCATACAACAAGTTAATGAAGGAGTACTCACGATATTGAAGCGTGAAAGGGTTGATTTTGGTCCAAAAACACTAGTGTGTTCTTGGTTTTCTTGGTGAAAGTTGAAGAGTATGAAGATCTAGACAAAAGGGATGTTTTCATGGATGAATCATGAGGATGATACATGATTAAGAAGGATAACAACAACTAGAGGGAAGAACACTTACATTTTTGGAGGATTTGGATGAAGAACTTGATGATACTTGAGAGAGTTTGAAGAGATTTTGGCCAAGGAAGGAAAACAATGAGAAAAATGCCCTTATATATAGGTGAGAGTTTTCGGCCCTGGTTGAGTTTACGGCCGTAAACTCCATGTTTACGGCCGTAAACTCCACATGCTGGAGTTTATGGCTTGAATGTTGTATAGTGAATCCAGCAAGTACTTCCTGACAATCATTCCTTGAATGTACTAGTCTTAAAACACTCAAACAGACTCTAAACAGTGCTAAATTATAGTAGGAGTGAGTCTGATTTAAGGTTGATTAGCTTGACTTATAAGGCAAAAAATTTCAGGTTGTCACATTATCCGTTTGTTATGTTCATCTATATTGTAAGTTGATATAAATGTAAGTCCATCCCATGACCACTTGGTATATACATATTATATACTATCAGAAACAGGTGGACAATTGAATGTGTGATTCTATCGTACACCCACATCCAAACAAGGAAAAGGGAAGCAAAACAGAGTTTACACATGCTACTGTCTACCAGTCTCTCATCATATATAACTTTCGTGTACAAGCCAAATAGTTACAGAAACTACTCCTTACGTCTGTTTAGAAAGTATATTACTGCGTAAGAACATCGTAAGTTTCTCCCATGCGAGTACTTATAACCATATTGATCCGACTGATAACCTGACACGACACTTTGTAAACGACGAATTTGTTTATGACATTTGTCACCCGTAGACTTGCAAGTCCTACTGTAGCGAGCAGCAAGGTGCGAGATTGTCCGTCCCGTATAGATCTATACACAAACCCACACTCTCCCTCCAGGAGACTCTGGCTAAATAACTCTAGACTTCTTGTGTACTTAGTTAAGTATACAAAGACGTGTCTCCAAATTGAGTGTGTTAACGAGTTCACGAGTAATACTGTAAAAAACTTTTTGTAATTAATGTTGTAATTAACCTTTTACATGTTTAAGACAACTGTTTCATGATTCGACTCCTAAATTATACATATTATAATTTACTAGTATTTCTTAAGTATGTGATATTCACGAATACACTCCCTTTGCTCGACATGTTACAAAGGGAAATGAAATCTGATTTGACTAACTTTTATGTTCATATGTATATATATATATATATATATATATATATATATATATATATATATATATATATATATATATATATATATGATATATAAGTAAAATTGAAACGGCATTCAGACAAATAACTTTACCCCAAGCCCACATCCATACAAGGAAAAGGAAATAAGACGAATCCTCATTCCTAAGCCCTGTAAATCTTATTTATATAAATATATACATATAAACATGATTTATACATAATATAAGTTGAAAGGATTTAATAAAACATTTAAAAGCATTTTCCAATATATAAAAGAGTTTAATAACATTTAAAATCATTTTCGAATATTTAAAAAGAGTTTAATAACATTTAAAAGGAGTTTGATGACTTGGTGTTATTTAAAATATTTAAAGAATCTCATTTAAAGTAAACAAAATTTCTTGTGTTTAGACTTGTATTCCCCCCCCCCCCCCTTTAAAACAGTCTAAAGTGGTAAAATGTAGGGGTATGAACTCACCTTATGTTGGTGATTCAAATCAAGATTCGTGTAAGGATAAGAAGTTCCACGAGTGAATTCCCGTGAAAAAACGAGTCCTAAATGACATATATTGATACATATTCTTATATAATTAATGTTTAAACAATATATCATGAAGGGAAACACCCTAAGGGACACAAGAACACTTGAAATGAATTATAGAATCACATGTCATTGATCAAAGGGAAGTGTACAGCCACACAATGGTGTGTTTACGGCCAAGATAGATGATTTTACGGCCAAGAAAGGAGTTTATGGCCGTAAACTCGTGAACATTATGCCAAAGTGGGTGTTTTAAGATCCTATCTAACATCCCGTAAGTGTTTAAGACCCTATGCCAGAACATGAGAAGGGTTTAAGGCCAAAATATGCACCAAACAAGGAGTTTACGGCCATGAAGAGTTTATGGCCGTAAACTCTTGATGTTCTTGGTGACATGTTTGATTCAAGGGTGTAAATCAAGATTTTTCTAATAGATATCAAGTATATTGAAAGGATACTTACGATTAGGAAGCTAAAAGGGTTGATTTCGGGCCAAAGAACTAGTGTGTGTTCTTGGTGTTCTTGGTGAAAATTGATGATCTTGAAGATCTAACCAGAAGAGGTAATTTCATGGATGAAATCATAGTGTTTCACTAGATTAAGCAAGGTATCAACTAACAAATGGAAGAAACACTTACATATTTGAAGATCAAGATGAAAGTTCTTGATGATACTTGAGAGAGAATGGAAGTTCTTGACTTGAAAATGTGAATAATAAAAAAAGTGAAGAAAATGATACTTAAGGGGTGAGTTTAAGGCCACCCTTGAGTTTACGGCTGTAAGTTCTTGATGTTGTGGTCGTAAACTCCTCTTGATAGAGTTTATGGCTTAAATGTTGTATAATGGCTCTAGTAGATACTTCCTAACACTCATTACTTGAATGTATTGAGCTTAGACCACTCAAACAGACCCTAAATATAACACCCGGTTTCCCAGGTACATTATTTAATCTTGTATTTTGAATTATGTTGAGGTGACTTGATAAGTTGGTGCTTAGACTCGTCGAGTCAGGTCATGAATGGGTGACGTGGAAAATGAATGGACTCGACGAGTCAGAGGAGTGACTCACCGAGTCAGCGCTGATGAAAGAAACCCTAATTTCTAGGGTTTGGGACCTATTTAAGGACCCTTATAGCAACCATTTGCGGCTACCAGACCCTTGAGAGAAACCCTAGAAGTGTTTGATTGATTGGGAGAGAAAGGAAGCCTATAATTGATCTTTGAGAGTTTGTTTTGGAAGAAAGAAGTGGTTCCAGCTTAGAGGAGGCTAAGGAGGTGGATATTCTATGGATTTCAAGCAAAGGACATCATATTTGAGGTAGCCATTCGATCCTTCTTCTGTTTTGTGATGAATCTATAGATTTAGGGTTTTCTAGACCCTTGATTGGCTTGATTTTTTGATCATTTAGTCCCTTCTTGTGATGAGGCTTCGGATCTGGACCCATAGAGGTCCAGAGAGCCTTACTCTTTGTGCTTTATGTAGAACAATGAAAGAAATGACCTTAGGATGTTGTATTTGGGGCTAAATCATCAAGTATAGCCATATCGACATTGTGTGGGTACCAAGATTGGACCTTTACATGATTATTGAGCTTGGGAAGGCTAGATCTATGGATTAGAGGAATAGATCTTACCACAAAAGGTCATTTGGGTTTGAGCATGGAATGAACTCGCCAAATCCATGAGCAGACTCAACGAGTCGGACCAGGTTGTCCCATGACTCGTATCAGTTGTTGACTCGCCGTGTTGGGTGAGTGACTCGGTGAGTCAGAAGGGATTTAGGGGACTTGAGTTCACATATGGGCTCGCCGAGTCGATGCATGACTCGACGAGTCGGGTCAAGGTTTGACCGTTGACCAGCGTTGACCAAGGTTGACTTGTGTTGACTTAAGGGTATTAGTCAAACTAAGCCAGGAAGGTATTAATTTGAGAGGTATTTATGATATAGGAGGACAATAGGTCAGAGGAGTGAGCACGAGTGATTATCCGACATCAACGAGGTGAGTCTTCTCATTATGCCTTACCCGATGGGGTAATTATGTGTGACCGGAAGGTCTTATGTGTATGATGAATATGTGATGCATGTTATATATGATATATTATGGTATGAGCATGATGATGTGGAGCGGAAGGTCAAGATGATATGGACCGGAAGGTCAACAGAGTATGGGCTAGAAGGTCAACAGAGTTATGGGATGGAAATCCCCTGAGACACTTGGATCGGAAGATGTTATATTGTTATGGCCTGGAAAGGCGTATGTGCTGTATGTGGTATTTTGGGGAACTCACTAAGTATTTACGCTTACTGTTTGTGTGTTATGTGTTTCAGGTACCAATGATGATCGCTGGAAGGCGCCAGCATGATAAGTACACACTTGCAGTTGATATGTTTTCAGATCTTGTTTGAGGGATTCGGATTCACCTTCGGGCGTATTTGAACTCAAACGGAGGATTTGAGAAAGATTTTGATAAAATAAACAATATTTCTAAAAGAGTAAAAGAATTTGAAGGATACAGAAGGAAGCAATGTGTACAATCAACCAGCGCCCGAACGGTGATTTCCCAAATTACCTTTACATTATGTGTTATGAGATATATTGTAACATGTTATGCATGCTAGAGTAGGCTAGGTATTCATATTAGGACTAGAGTGGCCTGATGTGCTATGCCTTAGCCTGGGAAGATTTCTGCTGCCACGAGATACTTGAGAGTGCTTTGGTAGCAGTGAGGTGCTATGAGAATCTACCAAAGGGTAGCTTATGTGTGGTAAGAGATAGAGTACTTGTGATCTGGGATCCTTGGAGGATGACTTGGGATGAATACTGGTGCGGTGTGGAAGGTAGTATTGGTCTCGTACTACTGGAAACACCAGATCAGTGTGCAGTCCAAGTAGGAATCCTCATGGTACTAGGAATCAAGTAGGGTTGGGTTATCGACTGCAAGTACACTCAAGTGAGAACCTGATAGTTTTATGTTGTATTTCAGAGACATGATGATTTAGACACGCCAAACACCGGGGACAAGCGTGGGAGGTGTGAGCGATGAGGAGCTCCGTCAAATGATCCATGATGAGGTGGTTGCGGCTATCAGAGCTGAAATACCATAGATGTTCGGGTCTATCAAGACCACACTGATTGAGACTCTTGATGAGTGGTACGCTGCTCTTACTGATGCTGCTGTGGTTGCGGCCACTGCAGCTGTCGCTGCTGCCACGCCGCAGGGGGGTGACTCGTTGCTGTATCGGGAGTTTAGCAAGACGAAACCACCAGAGTTTGATGGGATGCAGTATACGATTGCTGCGATGAGATGAATATCTGATATCGAGGGATGCTTCTACACCTGTTCGTGTCCACAGCATCTGAGGGTTCGGTTTGCACTGAACCAACTTCTCTGGGGAGCGCAGGATTGGTGGAAGTTTGTGACGGCACATCTTACTTCTATGGAGATTACAACGGTGACCTAGGAGAGGTTCGCCACTATGTTCAGAGATGAGTACGTTCCCCTAGTGGAAACGAATGGTTGGCCCAGGAGTTCTTGACCCTGAAGCAGGGTACTAAGTCAATTACTGTGATCACATGGATGTTTCATGAGAGGGCAATGTTCTGCCCTGAGCACGTGCCGACTGAGCTGAAACGCATGAGCCAGTATTTGAGTATTTTGAGGAGAGATACTCGGGAGTTCGTGGCGAACTCGACTTACTGGAAATTTGCCGAGCTCCAGGAAAATGCTCAAAAGAGGGAAATTGAGCTGGAGACTCAAGTCAGAGAGGAGGCAGAGTCACAGAGGATGGAGAGGCGGCCGACACAGTCTCAACCGGCAGCCAAGCGGGCGAAGCCCACCGATGCGAGATTAGGGGGCCAGATGGGCCGCACTTACGGGAAGTAGTGGCAAGGGACACAAGGGGGTCTGTCGGTCTGGTGCTTGCTACAAGTATGGCAAGGAGGGGCATATTGCCAAGGATTTCCCCAAGGGGTTTATGGTTTGTCTTCATTGCAACCAGACCTGACACCGGATGGCTGAGTGTCCACAGTTGCGGGGGACGGCACAAGGGACGCCATAGGGATCCGACCCAGCTACCATGAAAGCTATTGAGGGTCGACCGGTGAAGGTCAAGGTGCCAAACGAGCATCGGAGTGCTTTTCAGCTGACTACGGAGGAGGTCCGTGCAGCACCCGACGTCGTGGCTGGTATGTATTCTGATCTTATTTATTTTTGTCGAAAAGAGATGTGGTATTTATATTATGTTACATGTAGGTACTTTTTCTTATGAATTTTGTACCTGCTTTGGTGTTATTTGACTCGGGTGCAAGTCGGTCATTTGTGTGATTAGCATTCAGTAAGCACATCAGTATCCAGCGAGAGGTGATGAGTCGACCTCTACGTGTTTCTATAGCTGACGAGCGAGCAGTGTATGCCACGAATGTGATTCGGGGGTGTGCACTTGAGATCTTCGGCGTTGGGTTTCCGATAGATCTGGTCCCGATTACGATGGGGGACGTATGTGTTATCGTGGGCATTGATTGGTTGAACCGACATGGGGCGACGATAGGCTGCGAGTAGCAACTGGTGACAATCCGAGATCCTAGTGGGGGAGTGCTGACGGTTTATGGTGAGGGAACTCATAGCGGGTCAAAATTCTGTTCGGCTGCCATAGCGAGGCATAGTTTACAGCAGGGCTGCAAGGGGTTCGTAGCCTATGTGATGGATACACGGGAGGCCGCTGGGAGGCCAAGTTTAGTTGATGATTTTTCGATACTGTGTGAGTTCCCAGATGTATTTCTTGAGGAGTTGTCGGGTGTGCCTCTAGAGAGGCAGGTGGAGTTTTGCATTGATTTGATTCCGGGGGCGGCGCCTATCGCTAAGGCGCCTTATCGAATTGCACCGCCAGAGATGTAGGATTTATCCTCACAGCTTCAAGAGCTGTTAGGGAAAGGGTTCATTCGGCCGAGTAGCTCGCCTTGGGGAGCATTGATCCTTTTTTTCAAGAAAAAGGATGGTTCACACCGGATGTGCATTGATTACCGGGAGTTGAACAACTTAACAGTCAAGAACCGTTATCCGTTGCCGAGGATTGAGGATTTATTCGATCAGTTGTAGGGGACATCTTGGTTGTCCAAGATAGACCTAAGGTCTGGACATCACCAGATGAGGGTGGGTAATGAGGATATCCATAAGACGGCGTTCAGGACGTGTTATGGGCACTATGAGTTTGTGGTGAATCCTTTCGGGCTCACGAATGCACCAGCAACATTCATGGATATCATGAACAAGGTGTGCAGGCCAATGTTGGATCGATTAGTGATCGTGTTCATTGATGATATGCTAGTGTATTCTAGATCCCGAGAGCAGCATGAGGAGCATTTTAGGGAGATCCTCGGGGTATTGAGATTAGAGAGGCTTTATGCCAAATTCTCCAAGTGTGATTTCTGGTTACGAGAAGTCCAGTTCTTGGGGCATCTTGTTAATCAGAATGGGATATTGGTAGATCCGGCCAAGATCGAGGCGGTGATGACTTGGGAAGTGCTAAAGTCTGCTACCGAGATCAGGAGTTTTCTAGGGTTGGCTGGTTATTATCGAAGATTCATTCAGGATTTCTCCAAAATTGCAGTGCCACTCACTAGGATGACCTGGAAGGGTGTTTCTTTCTCATGGGGTCCAGAGAAGCAGACCTCGTTTGAGACTCTTCGCCAGAATTTGTGCGAAGCCCCAGTGTTATCCCTTCTAGAAGGAGTTGATGATTTTTTGGTTTATCGTCATGCATCAATATCAGGGTTGGGTGCAGTGCTTATGTAGAGGGGGCATGTGATAGCATATGCATCGAGGCAGCTGAAGCCTCATGAGGTGAGGTATCACACTCATGATCTGGAGTTGGGAGCAGTAGTGTTCGCCCTTAAGATCTAGCACCACTGTCTGTATGGGGTTCGCTGTACCATATACACGGACCACAAGAGTTTGAAGTACTTGATGGATCAGCCCAATCTGAATATCCGGCAGAGGAGATGGTTGGATGTGGTGAAGGATTATTATTGTGAGATCATGTACCACACGGGCAAGGCAAATGCAGTAGCCGATGCCCTGAGTCGTAGGGCAGAGAGTGCCCCAATACGAGGTATGTGTATGAGGATGACCGTGATGACTCCGGTGTTAGATACCATACGAGAGGCCCAGGCCGAGGCTGTGAGACCAGATAACCGCAAGAGAGAGCGGGTGATTGAGCACGTATCTGAGTTTGTGACTGATAGCCGAGGGCTTATGACATTTCATGGTCGGATCTGGGTGCAGTTTTGTAACAACCCAAAGTTGTTCATCGCCAAAACCCGTTCTACCCGGAAAAATTCACCGTTATCAAATTAGTTTTGTTTCCACTTTGGGTTAAATTATTTAAACTTATATGTTTATTATAATTTAATGAGTGTCCAAACCCCTTTGGAATTCATGAAATTAACCCAAAAGTGTTTATTTCAAAAAGCTAGAAATGTTCCCGCCGGGTTGCGGTAACTTAATCGGGTGCGACCAAAAGCCTCGTTTAATGACGGTATCGGGTAGAATTCCACCGTGTCCAAGTTTTAGGACCTATATAAACGTGTTTAAACACCTATTTGAATCTTTTTCTTCCTCTCTCTACTCTCTCTCTCTAACCTCTCTCCTAAATCCAAGTTTAAGGTTCCAAATCATCAATTTTAGCCTCCAAATCTTTGAGGTACTTTCCTTAGTTTGTTATGTAACCTCCCTAGCCTTCAATTCGAGTTCAACACATGGATTAGAACCACATTCGTGAGTTTACGGCCCTGGAATCCTCTTAGGCCGTAAACTCATATATAATGGGTTTTGGAGCACAAAAACCCTTCCTAAACACAATTGGACCTTATATATGGCTAGATGGCTTCATGGAATGGACATATTACATTTAAAACATGGATTTTGAGACATTTGAAGGAGTTTATGGCCAAGGCACATGCTTGGGCCGTAAACTCATGTATATGGGGTTTTTATGACCTTAAACCCTTCCAAAACACTAATAAGGTTTAGATATGAATTTTAGAATATTGGTTTTAGCCTTGGAAACACTTTAAACATGATTTTTGGGGGACTTATATGAGTTTATGGCCAAGGCTTGTGCTTGGGCCGTAAACTCCATGAAACATGGTGCAAATTCATTTCTAAGGTGTTAGAAAGCCATCCAACACCACCAAAAGCCTTGGAATAAATCATAGGACCAACCAAAAATAGTTTAAGGGCCTTAAACACATCAAAACCCTTCATTTTAAGATTTTACGGCCATAGAAGGTGCTCCATGGCCGTAAACTCCAAAAACCCCTTCAAAACTTTAAGCAAATGCATGTAAGGCTTGGGAATAAATTTTGCAATCGCATGCGATTATTTTGGAATCCAAAAACACAACTTTTCATGGGTTTATAGGAGTTTATGGCCATGAGACCATGCTAGTCCGTAAACTCCCTAAAATGTGTCATTTTGGTGTTTAAAATTTATTCAAAACCCTTAAACCAAACCTAGAAATTATCCCCTAGGTGTTTGAAGTCCAAATTGCACCATAAACCACCCACCATGAGTTTACGGCCGTAAACTCATGGGGAATGGGTGTTTAGGCCGTAAACACCATTTAGAAGTTTACTCTTGTGGAGTAAACTCATTTCCTAAGTCCCTCGCATCATTACGCATCCTTAAACGCCACCCGGGTCCCTCCAAACACTTGTATCGGAGTGTTTTTGCGACTAGACGTGTTTGTCCCTAACAATTAAATAATCTAAGTCCTAATTAGATACAAATGTGTATCTTTACATTATACTTAGGAACCTCGTGCGTTTGCAAGCCCCTGACTAACGTTTAGCATCCGAAATCGTCACATTTCTCTTCCGGTGAGTTCATACCCCTACGCCATTTTCCGTGTTTATCAATGTTTTCAGGGGGGGGGGGAATACAAGCAAACTACAACTGTTTTCGAATTATAACATTGATGTGTTTCAAACAATATCTGGCAAATTTATAAATACTTTTACTCCTTATGTATTATGCTGAGCATAGAGAATGGTTTATCAATTACAACTAAATGGATTTTAGTTATGAAAATAACCAAACTAATCAAATTATTATGGGAATAATTTGGGGGTTCTTTAGTTCTCTTTATATCATGTACTAATACCTATATAAAGTTATTAGATAAACTATGTCTGATTCAGTTTATCTCCATATCATTTGAATGTATCGTCAGATATTTTCACTATATGTATCTATATTCGCTGTATTACGTTTCATAATCTTTTGTGTGTTGATATCGTATGAGAGCACTGTGAATAGTTTAGTACTAGTTTATGAGACAGTCACTACCCTTTATGGATGATCAGTAAATCCTCCCTGGAAGTGTAACCAGAGTCTCCTGGAGGGAGAGCGAGGAATTTGTGAATAGATCTATTTGGGACTGACAATCCCACACCTTAACTGCTAGCTACAGTTAGGCGGGCATGCCTGGGGTGACAAATTTTTGGATATCGTTCGACGTCTGACAAGCGTCAAGGAGGTCTCATTGTTGTATTAGCATGGTTACCTGACTCACAACATGTATTAATATAAGTTTATTCACAGCTTGGGTTTTAGAATCTATATTTCGTTCGGGATAGTGATCCCATGGTTTTATCAAACAATCTTATGTCTGGTACGGAATAGTGATCCCATGGTTTTCAAATTATATTTCTTAGTATATCAAACTATATTGTAATTAATTCGGGATGTTAGTCCCAAGGTCATCAAACTACTTTCTGTCTACAGTTCGTGTATATTATGGTATTTCATATCTAATTCGGGATAGTAATCCCATGGTTTTGGATCTATAACTATTACGGGATAGTAATCCCACGGTTTATACTTACATCTTGTCCGGGATAGTGATCCCATGATTTTCAATCTATATCAAGTACGGGATGATGATCCCATGATTTAAATCTATATCTTGTCCGGGATAGAAATCCCATGATTTGAAATCTATATTTTTATATATATCGAATTATCTTGTGTCTAGTCCGGGATGGTAGTCCCATGATCTTAAAGCTGTATTTTCATACGTGTCAAACTATCTTATATCTTATTCGGGATAGTGATCCCATGATTTTCAATATATAGTTTTGTGTATTAAACTATACTCTGTGTTATTAAATCTTGCATTTAGGAAAATATGGGATTTTCCTGGGGTAAATTACATCACATAATCGAATTGATAACAAATGATAACTAAACTAACTTTACATAAGAAAATATGGGATTTTCTTGGATAACAAACCTTTTCGGAAAAACTAAAGGAAACCAATACATTTTCATAAAACAAAACCGCTTATGAACTCACCAGCTTTATGCTGATTTTCAAACCACTTGTATTCTCAGGTCCAAGTTAGACAGGTACCCGGTGATATCTTTTGGTGAAGACGGAGTGCTCAGAAGACTCGTTTCAACTTTTGTTAATATGATGCATATGTATATCTTATATAAATTTACTTTTGAAACAAATGTAAACTTTCATATATATGTAATGTAATGGTTGTGTACTGTGATTACTATGTACATTGGATTTGATACACAACGTGGAGTCCACCCCGGAAATGTTTCCGCCTTTGATTTTCGGGGTGTGATAGATTGGTATCAGAGCCCTTGTTTATAGTGAACGGAGTATGCCAAACCTTACATGGTATAAAACTATAAACACTAAAGGGGCTCAGTGCTCTGAATTAAAAGTATCTTCAAAACTATAAGTATTTTCAAAAGTATACAAGTATACCGAACCGTCGAAATTCGTAACTACAAGTAGAACAAAACATAAGTAAATGGGTGTTATACACTGTGGTTAAACCAGGGCAGTTATGTAGTCGTGTCTAGGATAAATATAGCCTGGCCAACTATATTCATTCTAGACACAGCCAACATGTGCTTGGGAGTGACTGTGGTACGCAGCATGCCTAAAACTTACCCAATATCTCAAACAACGAGTCGTCGCTGCAGCGAACCATGAAATACTATGGGAGTATTTCTCGAGCCAATCCTTCGTAGAAAATTTTCGTATACGCGTTGTTCCTTGATCATTCCTCTAGTGATAAAATGTTCTGTCTGGATAACTCTTTCCTGCTTGATCGCTTAGTATAATGCTATATCTGTCATGATGAGATATCCCCTGTTCCATATCTCTTGATTCAATTCAGAGGACTTATGATCCTCTCTTTCCTGATCTTTTTAGATCAAGATGCCTCCAAGAAAGACACCCAGCTTGAAGAACAACGAAAATCCTCCTCCGCCACCACCTCCTCCTCAATTCGATCTTGCATCACTTCAAACAGTTCTGACTGCCGCAATGGTGGCAGCCATGTTCCAAATGAATCCCGGTGGCTCCGGAGGTGGTCCCCAACCCCAAAACCCAGAAGACAGCTAGGAACACCGAAGAGCGGGTTCCTATAAAGACTTCATGAACGCGAAGCCCACATCCTTCGATGGCACTGGAGGTGTCTTTTCCCTAACTCGATGGTTCGAGAAAATCGAATCAATCTTCGAAATATGTGCCTGTTTGGAGTCTGACAAAGTAAAGTTCGCCGCCTGCACCTTCCTTGATAAAGCCCTGACATGGTGGAACGGCCGAGTCAAATCTTTAACCTTACCTGTAACAAATGTCATGGGTTGGGAAGCTATGAAGGAGCTTCTGCTTGCAGAGTATTGGCCTCGGGGCAAAATTCAGAAGCTAGAACACGAACTCTGGAACCTTAAGATGAAGGGTTCCAACATAGCCGCTTATACCTCAAGATTCGATGACCTGGCATTACTCTGTCCGGGAATGGTTACCCCGAAGAGTAAAAAGATCGAGAGATTCATCTGGGGATTGACCCAGCCAACCAAAAGAAATGTCTTGGCTGCAAAGCTAGACACCTACGACAGCGCTAAATGTCTTGCAAAAATCTTGATCAATCACGAAGACAATTCTAATGAGGAAACTACTACCCCCGAGCCAGTCGCCAGTGGAGACGGAAACAAAAAAGAAATCTTGGAACAAGCGGAAGGCCCCGAGTACGCAAGGGTCTTCTAAGAAATAGCAAACAGTAGCAGTCCATGCTGCTACTGCCCCTGTTGTTGTCTCAGTTGTCAGATCCACGGCCCAAACTCCCGCCAGTGGATACACCGGTACCCTTCCTTGGTGTGGTAAGTGCAACTACCATCACCGCATTCCTGGTCCATGCTGCGAAAGGATCTGTGACAACTGTGGCAAGAAGGGTCATCTTGCTCGAACTTGCAGAAAACCAGTCAAATCAACGGACCAATCATCCGGAGCAGGAATCAGTCCATCCTGCTACAATTGTGGCGAAGCAGGGCACTTCGGAAGGAATTGCCCCAAAGTAGCTACAACCACTGATCCCTCTGTCGCCACAAGTATACTTCTCTTTGATATTTCGTATACCTGCAACTCTTTTCGATTCCAGTACAAAGAGGAGAACCTTTTAACTATCTACTCGAACATTTTTCTAAGCTCAACCCTTCGTATGTGATCAAAATGTGTATCATCGAAACGACTAACCAGTGAGATAGAGAACACTAACTTCGTACCTATAGATTATATTCTCAGTCCGGAGAATTATTCTGTTCCATTCGATTAAATGGGAAACTTTTCGTGAAAATACTTTGATGCTATGATTGACATGAAATGACCGAGTCTCGTTCATGTTGATATCTTTAGTTTTGAAAGGGTCGCTCGTCTAGATCTTTTCCTCGACCCGGTTCTTGTGACCTTCAGCATCAAACCTTTGTATCATTCCATGCTTTAAAACTCAAAAGTTTTTCCCGATATGAATTATCACACATCCCTCATTTTCGTGATCATTGGGAAACGGGAAGTTAGCAGCTCTTTCTTCTAAATGTCTATCCCGAAGGATTCCCGGGAATTTCATTCGAACGTCTAAGTTTAGTCCCACCTCAGACCTTTCGATGTCTTCATAGAAATCGATTCTGCAACCTTCAGATTTCGGAAGCTCTTAGAGCTTGTTAACATCTATCCAGTACATCATGCCTCGAATCCTTAGAAGCTTCTACCCAACGAAACCCTAGTGATTCCTTCAGGAAACCGAAGTCGTCCAGGATTGAAACTTCCATGAGAAAACTGATTAATGTCATATATTGAGAGAGAGTCAAGGCACGAAACAAAGACACGCCTCGATAGTGAGAATTCGCTAGAACGCCCAAGAGAGGCCCGATTCCACTTGAGAAAGTGAAGATCCGAGGTAACAAATCCCTTCGTGTTCCATTCCAAATTCATTATCTATACTTTATTCTTTGAATTTCGGGACGAAATTCCCTCTAACAGGGGGATAATGTAACAACCCGAAGTTGTTCATCGCCAAAACCCGTTCTACCAGGGAAAAATTCACCGTTATCAAATTAGTTCCGTTTTCACTTTGGGTTAAATTATTTAAACTTATATGCTTATTATAATTTAATGAGTGTCCAAACCCCTTTGGAATTCATGAAATTAACCCAAAAGTGTTTATTTCAAAAAGTTAGAAATGTTCCCGCCGGGTTGCGGTAACTTAATCGGGTGCGACCAAAAGCCTCGTTTAATGCCGGTATCGGGTAGAATTCCACCGTTTCCAAGTTTTAGGACCTATATAAACGTGTTTAAACACCCATTTGAAGCTTTTTCTTCCTCTCTCTACTCTCTCTCTCTAACCTCTCTCCTAAATCCAAGTTTAAGGTTCCAAATCATCAATTTTAGGCTCCAAATCTTTGAGGTACATTCCTCAGTTTGTTATGTAACCTCCCTAGCCTTCAAATTCTAGTTCAACACATGGATTAGAACCACATTCATGATTTACGGCCCTGGAACCCTCTTAGGCCGTAAACTCATATATAATGGGTTTTGGAGCACAAAAACACTTCCTAAACACAATTGGACCTTAGATATGGCTAGATGGCTTCATGGAATGGACATATAACATTTAAAACATGGATTTTTATACATTTGAAGGAGTTTACGGCCAAGGCACATGCTTCGGCCATAAACTCATGTGTATAGGGTTTTTATGACCTTAAACCCTTCCAAAACACTAATAAGGCTTAGATATAAATTTTAGAATATTGGTTTTAGCCTTGGAAACACTTTAAACATGATTTTTAGGGGACTTATATGAGTTTAGGGCCAAGGCTTGTGCTTGGGCCGTAAACTCCATGAAACATGGTGCAAATTCATTTCTAAGGTGTTAGAAAGCCATCCAACACCACCAAAAGCCTTGGAATAAATCATAGGACCAACCAAAAATAGTTTAAGGGCCTTAAACACATAAAAACCCTTCATTTTAAGAGTTTACGGCCATAGAAGGTGCCCCATGGCCATAAACTCCAAAAACCCCTTCAAAACTTTAAGCAAATGCATGTAAGGCTTGGGAATAAATTTAGCAATCACATGTGATTAGTTTGGAATCCAAAAACACAACTTTTCATGGGTTTATAGGAGTTTACAGCCATGAGACCATGCTAGGCCGTAAACTCCCTAAAATGTGTCATTTTGGTGTTTAAAATTTATTCCAAGCCCTTAAACCAAACCTAGAAATTGTCCCCTAAGTGTTTGAAGTCCAAATTGCACCATAAACCACCCACCATGAGTTTACGGCTGTAAACTCATGGGGAATGGGTGTTTAGGCTGTAAACACCATTTAGAAGTTTACTCTTGGGGAGTAAACTCATTTCCTAAGTCCCTCGCATCATTACACATCCTTAAACGCCACCCGGGTCCCTCCAAACACTTGTATCGGAGTGTTTTCGCGACTAGAAGTGTTTGTCCCTAACAATTAAATAATCTAAGTCCTAATTAGATACAAATGTGTATCTTTACATTATACTTAGGAACCTCGTGCGTTTGCAAGCCCCAGACCAACGTTTAGCATCCGAAATCGTCACATTTCTCGTCCGGTGAGTTCATACCCCTACACCATTTTCCGTGTTTATCAATGTTTTCAGGGGGGGGGGGGAGTACAAGCAAACTACAACTGTTTTCGAATTATAACATTGATGTGTTTCAAACAATATCTGGCAAATTTATAAATACTTTTACTCCTTATGTATTATGCTAAGGATAAGGAATGGTTTATCAATTACAACTAAATGGATTTTAGTTATGAAAATAACCAAACTTATCAAATTATTATGGGAATAATTTGGGGGTTCTGTAGTTCTCTTTATATCATGTACTGATACCTATATAAAGTTATTAGATAAACTATGTCTGATTCAGTTTATCTCCATATCATTTGAATGTATCGTCAGATATTTTCACTATATGTATCTATATTCGCTGTATTACGTTTCATAATCTTTTGTTTGTTGATATCGTATGAGAGCACTGTGAATAGTTTAGTACTAGTTTATGAGACAGTCACTACCCTTTATGGATGATCAGTAAATCCTCCCTGGAAGTGTAACCAGAGTCTCCTGGAGGGAGAGCGAGGAATTTGTGAATAGATCTATTTGGGACTGACAATCCCACACCTTAACTGCTAGCTACAGTTAGGCGGGCATGCCTGGGGTGACAAATTTTTTTATATCGTTCGACGTCTGACAAGCGTCAAGGAGGTCTCGTTGTCGTATTAGCATGGTTACCCGACTCACAACATGTATTAATATAAGTTTATTCACAGCTTGGGTTTTAGAATCTATATTTCGTTCGGGATAGTGATCCCATGGTTTTATCAAACAATCTTATGTCTGGTACGGGATAGCGATCCCATGGTTTTCAAATTATATTTCTTAGTATATCAAACTATATTGTAATTAATTCGGGATGTTAGTCCCAAGGTTATCAAACTACTTTCTATCTACAGTTCGTGTATATTAAGGTATTTCATATCTAATTCGGGATAGTAATCCCATGGTTTTGGATCTATAACTATTACGGGATAGTAATCCCACGGTTTATACTTACATCTTGTCCGAGATAGTGATCCCATGATTTTCAATCTATATCAAGTATGGGATGATGATCCCATGATTTAAATCTATATCTTGTCCGGGATAGAAATCCCATGATTTCAAATCTATATTTTTATATATATCAAATTATCTTGTGTCTAGTCCGGGATGGTAGTCCCATGATCTTAAATCTGTATTTTCATATGTGTCAAACTATCTTATATCTTATTCGGGATAGTGATCCCATGATTTTCAATATATAGTTTTGTGTATTAAACTATACTCTGTGTTATTAAATCTTGCATTTAGGAAAATATGGGATTTTCCTGGGGTAAATTACATCACATAATCGAATTGATAACAAATGATAACTAAACTAACTTTACTTAAGAAAATATGGGATTTTCTTGGATAACAAACCTTTTCGGAAAAACTAAAGGAAACCGATACATTTTCATAAAACAAAACCGCTTATGAACTCACCAGCTTTATGTTGATTTTCAAACCGCTTGTATTCTCAGGTCCAAGTTAGACAAGTATCCGGTGATATCTTTTGGTGAAGACGGAGTGCTCAGAAGACTCGTCTCAACTTTTGTTAGTATGATGCATATGTCTATCTTGTATAACTTTACTTTTGAAACAAATGTAAACTTTCATATATATGTAATGTAATGGTTGTTTACTTTGATTACTATGTACATTGGATTTGATACACAACGTGGAGTCCACCCCGGATATGTTTCCGCCTTTGATTTTCGGGGTGTGACAAGTTTATAGGTGGGGCACGTAGAATTTTGATAGAGGAGGCACATAGATCGAGGTTCTCGATCCATCCCGGGGCCAGTAAGATGTATTTGGATCTAAAGAGAGATTATTGGTGGCCATGCATGAAGAGGGATGTTGCGTAGGTTGTAGAGAGGTGCTTGACCTGTCGTCGGATTAAGGCCGAGCACCAGCGTCCGCATGGTAAGTTGTAGCCACTCGAGGTTCCCCAGTGGAAGTGGGAACTGATTTATATGGATTTCATCACCAAGTTGCCAAGAACCCTAAGGGGTGTCGATGCGATTTGGGTGATAGTGGATCAACTGACGAAGAGTGCTCACTTCCTTTCTATCAGTGAAAGCTCTTCTGCAGAGAAGTTGGAAGAGATATATGTGAAGGAGATAGTGTCTTGGCATGGTGTGCCAATCTCGATTGTGTCAGATCGGGATGTACATTTTACTTCCAGGTTCTAGAAGAAGTTTCATGAGGAGTTGGGTACGAGATTTCATTTCAGCAGTACTTATCACCCTCAGACCAATGGTCTGAGTGAGCGGACTATTCAGATGCTCGAGAACATGCTTCGTTCATGTGTATTGGATTTCGCAGGAAGTTGGGACACGTATCTGCCTTTGGCTGAGTTTTCCTATAACAACAGCCACCATTCGAGCATCGACATGCCTCCCTTCGAGCTGTTGTATGGGAGGAGGTGTCGGACTCCCATTTGTTGGGGAGAGGTAGGGCAGCGTGTGATGGGTAGTACGGAGATAGTGCTCCAGACTACTAAGCAGATTCAACAGGTCAGGCAGAGGTTGCTAACGACTCAGAGTTGTCAAAAGAGCTACGCGGATAGGCGTCGCTCATAGCTCGAGTTCTAGGTGGGTGATTTCATTCTCCTAAAGGTATCACCTTGGAAAGGTGTGATTCGATTTAGGAAGAGAGGCAAGTTGGGGCCTTGGTATATTGGTCCTTTCAGGGTGACCACTAGGGTGGGCAGGGTAGCGTATCGTTTAGAGCTACCTGCGGAGCAGAGTCAGATTCATGATACCTTCCACGTGTCTCAGTTGAGGAAGTGTATTGCCGACGAGTCGGCAGTGGTTCCATTAGAGGACATTCAGGTGGATGCGAGCCTGAACTATGTTGAGAGGCCGATCGCGATTCGGGATCGAAGGATCAAGGTTCTGAGGAACAAGGAGGTGTCTCTGGTTCAAGTCCCGTGCCAACATCCGAAGGGGCCCGAGCTGACTTGGGAGTCATAGTTAGAGATGCAGGAGAAATATCCAAAGTTATTTGCAGAGCGAGACTTGAAGGGCAAAGTCTGATTTTAATGGGGGACAATTGTAACACCCGGTTTCCCAGGTACATTATTTAATTTTGTATTTTGAATTATATTGAGGTGACTCAACGAGTTGGTTCTTAGACTCGTCGAGTTAGGTCGCGAATGGGTGACGTGGAAAATGATTGGACTCGAAGAGTCAGGGGAGCAACTTGCCGAGTCAGCGCTGACGAAAGAAACCCTAATTTCTCGGGTTTGGGACCTATTTCAGGACCCTTATAGCCACCATTTGCGGCTACCAGACCCTTGAGAGAAACCCTAGAAGTGTTTGTGCGATTGGGAGAGAAACGAAGCCTATAATTGATCTTTGAGAGTTTGTTTTGCAAGAAAGAAGTGGTTCCATCTTAGAGGAGGCTAAGGAGGTGGATATTCTGTGGATTTCAAGCAAAGGACATCAATTTTCAGGTAGCAATTCGATCCTTCTTCTGTTTTGTGATGAATCTATGGATTTAGGGTTTTCTAGACCCTTGATTGGCTTGATTTTTTGATCATTTAGTCCCTTCTTGTGATGAGACTTTGGATCTGGACCCATAGAGGTCCAGAAGCCTTACTCTTTGTGCTTTATGTAGAATAATGGAAGAAATGACCTTAGGATGTTGTATTTGGGGCTAAATCATCAAGTATAGCCATATGGACGATGCATGGGGTACCAAAATTGGACCCTTACGTGATTATTTAGCTTGGGAAGGTTAGATTTATGGATTAGAGGAATAGATATGACCTCAGAAGGTCATTTGGGTTTGAGCATGGAATGAACTCATCGAGTCCATGAGCAGACTCGATGAGTCGGACCGGGCTGTCCCGTGACTCGTATCAGTTGATGACTCGCCGAGTTGGGTGAGTGACTCGGTGAGTCAGAAGGGATTTAGGGGACTTGAGTTCACATATGGACTCACCGAGTCGATGCATGACTCGACGAGTCAGGTCAAGGGTTGACTGTTGACCAGCGTTCACCAAGGTTGACTTGTGTTAACTTACGAATATTAGTCAAACTAAGTCTGGAAGGTATTAATTAGAGATGTATATATGATATAGGAGGACGATAGGTCGGAGGATTGAGCACGAATGATTATCCGACATCAGCGAAGTGAGTCTTCTCACTATGCCTTACCCGATGGGGTAATTATGTGTGACCGGAAGGTCTTATGTGCATGATGAATATGTGATGCATGTTATATATGATATGTTATGGTATGAGCATGATGATGTGGAGCAGAAGGTCAAGATGATATGGACCGGAAGGTCAACAGAGTATGGGCCGGAAGGTCAACAGAGTTATGGGATGGAAATCCCCTGAGACACTTAGATTGGAAGATCCTTTAGAGTTATGGCCTGGAAAGGCGTATGTGTTGTATGTGGTATTTTCGGGAACTCACTAAGCAGTTATGCTTACCGTTTATGTGTTATGTATTTCGAGTACCAATGATGATCGCGGCAAGGCACCGGCATAATCAGTACACACTTGCAGTTGATATGTTTTGAGATCTTGGGATGTAGATTTATGACTTGTATTTGTGAAAATATTGGGAACATGGTTTTTGGGATATTTGAAAATGGAATGTTTTATTATATCAAATGAAAAGTTGTTTTAAAATTTCACGGTGTTAAAAGTTGGTATCAGCGCCTTGGTTTGAGCGATTTGGATTCACCTTCGGGTGTATTTGAACTCAAACTGAGGATTTGAGAAAGATTTTCATAAAATAAACAATTTTTCTAAAAGAGTAAAAGAATTTGAAGGATACACAAGGAAGCAGTGTGTACAATCAGCCAGCGCCTGAACGGTGATTTCCCAAATTAACCTTACATTATGTGTTATGAGATATATTGTAATATGGTATGCATGCTAGAGTAGGCTAGGTATTCATTTTAGGATTAGAGTGGCCTGATGTGTGATGCCTTAGCGTAGGAAGATTTCTGCTACCATGAGACACTTGAGAGTGCGTAGGTAGCAGTGAGGTGCTATGAGAATCTACCGAAGGGTAGCTTATGTGTGGTAAGAGATAGAGTACTTGTGATCTGGGATCGTTAGAGGATGACTTGGGATGAATACTGGTGCGGTGTGGAAGGTAGTATTGGGCCCTGTGACAACCCAAAGTTTATTCCGTTACATTACCCCGTTACTGTTAACGGCATATTCCACGTTATAAAAGTTCCATTAATTTAAGGTCATAAAATAAACAAATGTTTTATTTATTTATATTCTAATTCGTTATTCGTCATAATAAAATAAAGTAAAAGCATGTAAATTACATTTCCATATTAATTTGGAAAAAGTTAATTTTATTACGACCACTAAATCGGGTGCGACCAAAATCCCATTTAACGGCAGTATCGGGTAGATTTCCACTGAGCCCAAACTCAAGTACCTATATAAGGGGGAGTGGACTTCATTCCACCCTTTTCACCCTCTTTCTATACTCTCTCTCATAAAAGTCCGATTTCGTCTCAAATCTACAAATTTAAGCCTCCAAAACGTAAGTCCCCTTACCCTAGCTTATTCTAAACATCATGAATTGTTGTTTTACCCCAAAAATCGAACATAGAAGCTGTTAAGGAGGATTTTACGGCCTAAGAACCTCCTTAGTCCGTAAACCCCTTAAATGAGGCCAAAGTGACCCAAATTTGTCCCTTTGAGCTTAGGAACCAATTGTGGATTTAGCCTAGGAGCGTTTGAAACATAAAACAACAATTTTTGGGACATAAAAGAGGGTTTACGGCCCAAGCACATGCTTAGGCCGTAAACACCCTCTAAAATTGTAAAATCAAGTTCCAAACACTCCCAAACCACCCTTAGGCTTAAGGCATAAATTAGGGACTTGCCATTTCGGGTTTGGAACAATTAAACACATAGATTTGAGCGGTAAAATGGAGTTTATGGCCCAAGCACATGCTTAGGCCATAAACACCCCCAAACCATGCAAAATGGTGGTTTAAATTCCCCAAATGGCCTTATACCTTCATTATAAATCACTAGGATTGAAACAACTGCCTTAAACTTCCATAAAACCAAGAGAATAGGAGTTCACAGCCGTGAACTCCCATAGGGGTGGTTCATGGGTCGTAAACTCCCATTTGGTCCCTTTAAATGCCTTAAATCCATTCATACCTTTTATATTGGGACCTAGAAAAATTCCACAATTGAGATAAGGCCTTTAAACATCCTAGAACACCCCCACCATGAGTTTACGGCCGTAAACTCATGGGGAGTGGTCCCAGGGCCATGAACTCTATGCATAGGGTTTACTCTCGAAGAGTAAACTCCAATCCTAAGCCATTTAAGCCCTTAAATGTTACCCGGGACACCCCTAACCCTTAACCAAGTATTTTCCACACTTTAGGATGTGTATACTTATTTAATTAGTATTAAATGTACTAATTGTATGTGAACATATGTTATCATATGTTAAATAGGTCACTAAGTGTGTCCAAGTCTTTACTTGACACCGAGCACCCAACCGGCACCTTCGTCGGATCCACTTACACCAGGTGAGTCCATACCCCTGAATGAACCTTTTAAATGTTTTTACATGTTTTATAGGGGGGGAATACAAGTTAAACATGCTAGTTATCATATCAATCACATGTGATTGATAACCCGCATGCACAAAGAATTACCACACTGTAAACTGTTTTACCGAGTAGGATACTATAAATGGTTTTCTAAAATGTTTTCACTTGTTCAAAACTCTTACTTATATTGTTTTATCAAAATTTCTCTTTCATGTCATATACTCTTACTTGTTAGATACCGCTGCTTCGCTTTTACTTAGTTTAAACTCCTACTTGATAACGTTTCCACTTGGTGATACACTTATATTTGGTAACGCTTATACTTCACGATTCGGTTATTCACACTGTTCGTTTACACTTCACGATTCGGTTATTCACATTGTTCATTTACACTTCACGATTTGGTTATTCACGCTGTTCGTTTACACTTCACAATTCGGTTATTCCACACTGTTCGATTATACCTCACGATTCGCTTATACATAACAATTCGGTTATACTTCACGAGACGTTCCCACTCGCTAAACACTCAAACGTAGTTAGATGTATGCCTGTGATTGTATAGATGCATATAAATAATGGTTGAAGGACTTAGGAAGGCTTGTCCGCCCTATTTCCTTTTCTTCGTTGAGATGTGGTCTGGTGGGATCGGATGGCCGTCCGAAGGTCGTTTGATTCATTAGTTATATATTATGTATACGAGCATAGACATATAGGTTTACACTAGTAAGTTCAGTTATGAGTCTCTACCACTAGTTCAACATTTATATTGGAAACCCACTACCCACTATTTGGGATGCATCTTCGGGACACGGCCTTCTTCGTCATCTAGTTGGTAACCAGAGTCTCCTGTAGGGATAGCGGAAATTGTGTGTATAGATCTATATGGGATTGACACCCCCGCACCCTGACTGCTATCTATAGTCCACGGCCTACCAAGCCAAGGGTTGACAAATGTCATATTTTATATAGACGCTTGCAGGGCATCAAGTACTCTAGTGTCGGTTAGTATGGTTACGAGTATCCCAGGTTACCTTATAATTCATGGCCTTAAGGTAACGGTATTTCACACTGTATTTTACACTGTATGCTGGAAACCCACTCTCAGAGTCACACTATTTTTAGACCTTGCTAGCTGTATCTTTCATTTGATACTGTCTGGGGTCTGTATTCTTGTTTAAGACCTTACTAGTTGTATCTTTCATTTGATACTGTATGGGGTCTGTATTCTCTGTTTTAGACCTTACTAGCTGTATCTTTCATTTGATACTGTATGGAGTCTGTATTCTTGTTTTAGACCATGCTAGTTGTACCTTTCATTTGGTACCGTCTGGGGTTCTGTGTCTCCCTTTGTTAGACTGAGCCAGGCGTGTCGTTCGTTCGATACTCTCCTGGAGTCTATGATTCCTTTTGCCTTATTCAGCAGTGTTCACTATTGAGGCATAGGTTATTTCCCTAATTTCTCTTGCCTTCTTTAATAATCAAATTCTGTATTTTGATAATGATAGCGATTAAGGGAAAACTACTTTTCACCACATAACTCCGTCCAGTCTTGGTAGAAGACTGCATTTATTAAAGAAAATAAAGGATTTTCTGGAAAAGACACTAATTTAATGGATACTCTAAAACTACAACTTTTATTAAAGTTATTTGAATAAAATGACACTAAATACTTATGAACTCACCAGCATTTGTAAAAATGCTGATACTCACTTTTCAAATAACTTGTATTCTCAGGTCAGCATTAGACAGGTACATTCTCGGAGCTTTTGGCGAAGACAATTTAGTACCAAGTTGCACCTATATATTTACTTGTATTACTTTGATGTATTGTAATGTAAGACATGTAAAACTATTACTATTAATGCAATGGTTGTTGTACTTTGATTACTATAATGCATGTGTTGTGATACTTGACATGACGTCATCCACCCAGAACGTTTCCGCCGTTCCAGTTTTGGGGTGTGACAGGCCCGTATTCCTGGAAACATTGGATCAGTGTGCAGTCCAAGTAGGAATCCTTAGGGTACTAGGAATCAAGTAGGGTTGGGTTATCGATTGCGAGTACGCTCGAGCGAGTCCCTGATATTTTAATGTTTTATTTCAGAGACATCATGGATAGGACACACCATAGACCGGGGACTAGCGAGGGAGGTGTGAGCGATGAGGAGCTCCGCCAGATGATTCATGAAGAGGTGGCTGCGGCCATCAGAGTTGAGATACCAGAGATGTTCGGTTCTATCGAGACCACACTGATTGAGACTTTTGATGAGCGGTATGCTGCTCTTATTGATGATGTTGTTGCTGTGGCCACTGCAGCTCTCGTTGTTGCCAGGCCACAGGGGGGTGACTCGTTGCTATATCGGGAGTTCAGCAACACGAAGCCACCAGAGTTTGATGGGACGCATGATCCGATTGTTGCGACGAGATGGATATCTGATATCGAGGGATGCTTCTACATCAGTTCGTGTCCAGAGCATCTGAGGGTTCGGTTTGCACTGAACCAACTTCGCTTGGGAGTGAAGGATTGGTGGAAGTTTGTAACGACACATCTTCCTTCTGCGGAGATTACAGCAGCGACCTAGGAGAGGTTCACCACTATGTTCAGAGATGAGTACGTTCCCCCGATGGAAAGGGAACGGTTGGCCCATGAGTTTTTGACCTTCAAACAGGGTACTGAGTCAGTTACTGTGATCACCAGGATGTTTCATGAGAGGGCAATGTTCTGCCCTAAACACGTGTCGACTGAGCAAGCACGAATGATCCGGTATTTGAGTATTTTGAGGAGGGATATTCGGGAGTTCGTGGCGAACTCGTCTTACCGGACATTTGCCGAGCTCCAGGAAAATGCTCGGAAGAGGGAGATTGAGCTGGAGACTCGGGTTAGGGAGGAGGCCGAGTCATAGAGGATGGAGAGGCGGCCGGCACAGTCTCAGCCGACGACCAAGCGGCCGAATCGTGCCGATGCGAGATCAGGGGGCCAGAAGGGTCTCACTTGCGGGAAGTGTGGAACGGGACACGAGGGGGTCTGTCGGTCTGGTGCTTGCTACAAGTGTGGCAAGGAGGAGCATATCGCCAAGGATTTCCCCAAGGGGTTTGTGGTTTGCTTTCATTGAAACCAGACCGGACACCGGAGGGCTGAGTGTCCACAGTTGGGGGGGACAACACAGGGGACGCCGTAGGGATCCGCCCCTGCTTCCATGAGAGCTATTGAGGGTCGGCCGGTGAAGGTCGAGGCGCCAAAGGCGTGTGGGAGAGCTTTTCAGCTGACTGTGGAGGAGGTCCGTGCAGCAACCGACGTCGTGGCTGGTATGTATTCTGATCTTATTTATTTATGCCGAAAAAAGTTGTTGTGTTTATATTATGTTATACGTAGGTACTTTTTCTTGTGAATTATGTACCTGCTTTGGTGTTATTTGACTCGGGTGCGAGTCGGTCATTTGTGTCATTAGCATTCAGTAGGCACATCAGTATCCAGCGAGAGGTGATGTGTGACAACCCGATATTTCAAGACGATATGTTGGGACGCAAGTCAAATTTAGGTCAAAATTTAACTTTCCTAAAATCTTATTTGGGTTAAATAAAGTTGTAGTGTTCGAAACAAGGATTCCGAAGATATAAAAAATGCCGAAATCCGAGTCATAACGAAGAAGTTATGACCTGTCGAAGTTTTACGGCAAAACCGGCACGGCACCGGGAAGCGTAAATAGTGAATTTACGATAGAGCGAGATTTAGCCTTATCAATCTAAACAAAAGTTGTAGAATATGTTAAGATAAGAGCGTCAATAAAAAGAACGTCCAAATCTGACTTCGCATGGGGAAGTTATGATTTTTTTCAAAGAAATTCCTTAAAAACGATTAGTTATAAAATAAATAATAAAAATAATTTTGGAATTTGCCAACGGAGTCTAAACGAAAGTTGTAGATCGTAGTCTCACCTACGCGTGGATATAAAGACCATCGAAAACGGAGTTCGTATGAAGAAGATATGGATTTTTGAAGTTTATTAAATAAATTAATTATTTATTTAATTCAAAATTCGGATATTATCCGAAGGGGAGTCAGCATCCTTCTCCGAAGTACGCGCCGCGTACTCCTGTACGCCCCGCGTAACCGAGAGGATTGGCCTCGGATCGTCCACGTCGCCATATCCGAGGAAGCCGACCCGTCCGACCCGTCCGACCCGTCCGAACCGACGTCCCATCCGACCCGGCGTCCCATCCGACCCACCTCCCCAGCAACCCGTCCCATCCGACCCGAGAACCCAACAACCCGTCCCATCCGAACCGAGGCAGTCGAGGCTTCGGTCATGCATGACGTACGCGTACGCAGCGCGTACGAGCGTACGCCCCGCGTACCGAGGCAGACCAGCCTTCCTATAAATAGAATGCGAGGGTTTCCAAAGAAAGGGTTCATTTCTCTTCTCTCTCTCTCAGCATTTCCTCGTTTTCCGTGTCCGTTCAAACCCGAAGCTCTGGTCTTTTTGGCTCAAGTCCCGAAGGTCGATCCTACTCCCGAGATTCCCGAGAATCCCAAGAAAAGTCAGTTTCCCGAGACGAAACTCTGCTCGATTTTCCACCTCACAATCTTCAAACTATCAAGTGAGTTCATATCCCCTTCGAACACTCTTTAAATACATTTTAAATGTTTTATACTCTTTTTGGGGAGGAATACAAGTTAACACATGACTAAATTCGTGTGAAACATTAACCTTTTGATATACTTTTCATACTGTTGTTTTAACTATCTTGTGAAGTTATTATGATACAAAACCCCTCACAACACAGCTTTACCCTCTTTGGGATATAATATGTTTATAAATAGAAATATGTTTTATTTATACGTTTACATACAAACACATCATATCAAGGGTAACATTCTTTACTAAGTCATTTCATGCATTCAAAGAACTTATGATTTATGCTTTGTCAAACATTGTGATAGAGGTTAAACTTTGCATACAAACTACTACTTTAATACAGACTTAGTTGAGAATCCATGAGTCGTGTATATCTTCAAACGTTACTTTTCTTTATTAGAAAGTACTGCAGTAAGGCCTGTTTATAACCAGAATCTCCCGCGACGAGAACGTGTCAAATGTGTATAGATCTATACGGGAAGTCATGATCCCGCGCCCTGACTGTTAGCTACAGTCCGTCTTTTGGGGTGACAGTTGTCATAACGCTACGACGCCTGAAGAACGTCGCTACAGGCATATTATGTTTAGTATGGTTATAAAACTCATCGGATATACAATTATTATGGTATTATACTTTTATGAACGAGTAGCTATTAAAACTATTCTTCATCTAACAAGTGCGATCTTCGTATAGCTTTACTATGTAAAACTATGACACAACTTACAAGCACGTCGTTTGCTTGCGATTTTCGGTCTTAGAGACTGCCAGTTATGTCAGGAAAATAAGGGTTTTTCCTGTATACAAACCAAACAACTAATAGGAAAATAAGGGATTTTCTCGGTACAATTAGTTGCAACTTATATCACGAACATTCATATGCATTTCATACTTTTATAAGAAAATAAGGGTTTTTCTTGGAAAACACAACAAATCATATCTCAACTATTAGGGAAAATATGGGATTTTCTGGATCTCATACATTCATTTTCAACACACGAATCATAACTTGTTACAATCGAAATACTACATTTTCTGGAAAACATACAAACACTTTCGAATGGCATACATCTTCTCAAAACACCACTTATGAACTCACCAACTTAAATGTTGACACTTTTTCTTTGAAATAACTTGTATTCTCAGGAAACCGCTAGACCAGGTAGCAACTACTTCTGAAGACTAACGCGCTGGCGTTAGTAACATATTTTGGATCACCATTTTGTATTTGATTTCTTTTGCAAACATGTAACATCTACAATCATGTAAACTTTTCAAATATATTTATTTTATGGTGGTGTGTACTTTCCTTTCTATGAACTGTTATGATACTGAATATGACGTCCTCCGCCCTCGAACGTTTCCGCCGTTCTGGTTTGGGGGTGTGACAGATTGGTATCAGAGCATTGTTTATAGTGAATTGAGTATATCAACCCATAAAAGATATACTAACTATAAATACAATGGGATTAAAAATACTCTGATTTAGAGTATATACTTTAAATAATAAGATATTTAAGTAAGTATACGTGCCTGCATTCATACTAAAATCAATGTCACTAGGACAGTACAAAAGAATTACGATTGTTGGGCAACACAAGTGTGCTTAGAGACATATGGTCAAAACTGGGAAGATATAGCCTGATCGCCTATATTATCCGAGGGTTGACTAGCATGTGCCTAAGTTTAAGTGTGTGGTTGCAACAATGCTAAAATCTTACCAACCCTACCACAATGAGAACAATAGAACATAACATAAAAATTTAAAATACTATAGGAGTATTTGGTGTTACTATAAGTACTTTATACTTGAGAATTAAAATGGGATCTTCATTATTAAGTTGATAGTTGCTAAGTGGATACACTGAGGCTATATGTAATTAGGATGTTATAGACTTAGAAATTGTGAAAATTTTGCCTTACCCCTATTCTGTGTGAATTTGGAACTAAGGTCACTCATTCGAAGGTCTATCCTGTTTAGATTACACATAGCTGGTATGCACTTCACAAATAGTGATGTAACTAACGAAGGTCTTCTAAATAACTATCTAGATAGTTCGTCTGATAATTATCCTCTTACCCTAAATTCTCGCATAAAAATCATAGCTGGACTCCATCCCCGTGACAACCAATATCTTCCGAATAAAGTCATAGCTGGTTGGGTTGGAGAAGAACCAGGGAATGATCATCCTATCCCCTTGGATGATCACCGTAATGAAGACTTTTCGTACGATGCTAACCCCGAGCCAGAGGTTGAGAACCTACCCCGAGTAGCTTCCGTTTCAAATTCCTAACCCTCTTCCGGCTTTTCATGGCCTGACCCTGAGTAAGTGGAATGCTTGGAAACATGGAGCCAAGAACAAGATCAGCCCATGCCATTTATTGGCAACCGAAACGTTTACGACTTGAGCAATGAGGGCTTAGCAGATATAGTCTTGCCAATCTTGGTCCGCAGAGAGGCCATAAATGAGATTCAAGGCAGGACAGCCCTACATCAGATTTCAGAAGAAGTCGCCTATGCTAGAATGCATACCCTCCACACCACTCATCTAGAAGATGCTCACAAGAGATCAGAAAGAAACCATGAGAACCTGCTGCAAACACTAGCTGAAAACCCGAGCCAAAGTCATAGAGCTCCAAGTACACCAGAGGGTGTACTAGAGACACCTACTTGACATGGAACGTCAATTGGTTGAACTAAGAGTTCACCAGAGGAATGACCGTCGCCAGTAGTAGACGCTTTACTTTATTTCCCTTATAAAAGAGAAATCGTATTTTTCTGACTATGCCTGATGTGGCATTTTCTATGAAATTATCTTGTACCGTAAGTACTTTAGTTAGGTCTTTATGCTGTCAGGAAACTATCTCCTGTGGATATGATGTAAGACCTTTACAAGTTCATTTTCCTGAACCTTTACGCCGTAAATATCCAAGCTATTGACAGCCGGCTAACTTTTGTGTCATTTCCTTCATTCAAGTACTCATATCATACTCTCATTGGAGTCTATCTGAAACCTGCTTTAGTTAAGTCGTTGGACCATAGCAAGTTATACGGAGACATTTCCAAGTCTCTTTCAGTGGTTGGATTTTTGTTATTCACCAATCCACAATACCTCAACTGGTACAACAAACGTCTTGAGAACATTCTACGAACTTACCTCTATTCATTACTAGGACTGCATCATAGTGATGTAGGTCAAACCTTCACGAACATACTTTCATTCTGTACTAGGACTGCATCATAGGGATGTAGGTCAATCCTTCAAGAACATACTTCTATTATTTACATGAACGATTGAAGTACGTCTAGGTTCAACCATACTCGCTCATAAATTCATTTTTCTTTTCATATAACAGAATCATGTCGCCGAAGAAAAACGATCAACCCATCTACCAAACACCAACTCTTCAGATTGATGCGGCTACCTTTCAAGCTGCAGTCTGGGCTGCCGTGTCAGCTGTTCTGACCCTCCTTAACGCTAACAACGCGAATGTTAGCGGGATCGTTAGCAAAAATTCCAATCCAAGTAACAGTCAAGTACCTCAACGAGAAACAAATTACCACGACACCCCGAATCCTAAGCCCAAGAATAATAAACGAAAGTTATGGGCTAAGACTAAAGACAAATCACCCCAAGGGACGAGCAAAAGACAACAACATGTGGCAACCTTCGCAGCCACGACTTCTGTACCTCATACTACCATCCCCAACCCGGCCAGACAGTATGCTGGCAATCTCCCAAATTGTAACAAATGCAAATATCACCATCATGGATTTTGTCGGAAAATGCAGTGCTTAAACTGCAATAAAAAGGGACACACCGTCCGTTACTGCAAGAGTCGGATCCAACACATTACTTCAACCACCAATGTCGAAATCTCTCGAATATGCCATCTATGTGGCGTGATGGGACACTTCAAGAGGGACTGTCCAACAGAGGAGAATGATGGTGAATCCGGAGGAGTTTGACCTCATTATGGAAAGAGACAACGAAGGACCCTACTATAGTATAGGTTCACTTCCAATCGTCAGTATTTTATATGTTTTTATAAACTATCTAGAACTAGTGCAACTAGAGTCTTACTTTTTTTTTTACGAGATCCTGTCTGTATAGAAATTCTCGTCCTGCGTATACTTGCCTTTTGTAGTATATCATATTCGCAGCAATAGTCTTGTGGTAAATCTAAAGTACCGAAACTATGTTGATGGTTGCACGGTTGTTTTGTCTGTAAACATCTTTTGTTCAAATCTAATGTCTTTAAGTTTCCTTATGATTACGACATTATCATACTACTTGATTCAATTCTATCCTCACAAAAACAGTTTCATACATACATCTATTCCTCCAAAATCGTCTTTCTAGCAAAACCGTTATTCTGGAACAACAAAGTACTCGTTCATAGAGCACCTCATGTTTCTCATCCTCTCCAAAGAGAAATTTAGCAAACCGCCCGAAGTACCACTCGTTCAATACGTCAAGTTCAATCCAAAGACCCATACGGTTGATCTATTGTTGAAGAATGTATACATAGGGGTAGTATATAATCAAGGTTCTACAGGTTTAGAATTGATGATTCCACTCTAACTTCTTTTCCTCGTTGGGATGTGAGCTTAAAGAAGAATGATTTATTCGACTACCTTTTCAATCTTAATTATATACGACTCGTATACACGAAACTGAAATTGATGAACCAGGTATGAGTTCTAAGATGAACTTCAAGATGGAGACTACTTAAGACTACGAGTGATCATACTGCCATGCGAATAAACTTAGAAGCCAACACGTGCCCTTTCTGTCGATTGGGACAAGAAAGTCAGATAGAACAAAAGTACCTACCCTTTTTCCTTAAGTCATGAGTAATCATACTTTATTTTAGATCTTCACGTCATCTAATCAACCACAAGGTTCTGACTTCATAATCAGTACGAATTGGTTTTGTTCTTATACAAGAGGAAAGGTCACTGCCTATACCTCGAGACAGCTTAAGACGCAGGAAGTTAACTATACAGCACATAATCTTGAGTCAGGGACAACGATAATTGTATGGAAGATCTGGAGGCACTGCTTGTAGGATACAAGATGTTCTATCCTGACAGTCCACAAAAATATTCAACATACGTTCGACCAAGAGGAGTTATCACACCGGTGAGGCCAAACAAAAGAAACAAAGCCGTTCCCCAATAGTGAAAGGTTCGCTGGAAGGCCATGCGAGGATCTAAATTCACTTAGGAATACAAAAGATCAAATAAAACTTCTATCTGTAGCATAGTATCAATTCTGCTTAAACTCTAATTTCGGGACGAAATTCCCTCTAACGGGGGGATGATGTGACAACCCGATATTTCAAGACGATATGTTGGGACGCAAGTCAAATTTAGGTCAAAATTTAACTTTCCTAAAATCTTATTTGGGTTAAATAAAGTTGTAGTGTTCGAAACAAGGATTCCGAAGATATAAAAAATGCCGAAATCCGAGTCATAACGAAGAAGTTATGACCTGTCGAAGTTTTACGGCAAAACCGGCACGGCACCGGGAAGCGTAAATAGTGAATTTACGATAGAGCGAGATTTAGCCTTATCAATCTAAACAAAAGTTGTAGAATATGTTAAGATAAGAGCGTCAATAAAAAGAACGTCCAAATCTGACTTCGCATGGGGAAGTTATGATTTTTTTCAAAGAAATTCCTTAAAAACGATTAGTTATAAAATAAATAATAAAAATAATTTTGGAATTTGCCAACGGAGTCTAAACGAAAGTTGTAGATCGTAGTCTCACCTACGCGTGGATATAAAGACCATCGAAAACGGAGTTCGTATGAAGAAGATATGGATTTTTGAAGTTTATTAAATAAATTAATTATTTATTTAATTCAAAATTCGGATATTATCCGAAGGGGAGTCAGCATCCTTCTCCGAAGTACGCGCCGCGTACTCCTGTACGCCCCGCGTAACCGAGAGGATTGGCCTCGGATCGTCCACGTCGCCATATCCGAGGAAGCCGACCCGTCCGACCCGTCCGACCCGTCCGAACCGACGTCCCATCCGACCCGGCGTCCCATCCGACCCACCTCCCCAGCAACCCGTCCCATCCGACCCGAGAACCCAACAACCCGTCCCATCCGAACCGAGGCAGTCGAGGCTTCGGTCATGCATGACGTACGCGTACGCAGCGCGTACGAGCGTACGCCCCGCGTACCGAGGCAGACCAGCCTTCCTATAAATAGAATGCGAGGGTTTCCAAAGAAAGGGTTCATTTCTCTTCTCTCTCTCTCAGCATTTCCTCGTTTTCCGTGTCCGTTCAAACCCGAAGCTCTGGTCTTTTTGGCTCAAGTCCCGAAGGTCGATCCTACTCCCGAGATTCCCGAGAATCCCAAGAAAAGTCAGTTTCCCGAGACGAAACTCTGCTCGATTTTCCACCTCACAATCTTCAAACTATCAAGTGAGTTCATATCCCCTTCGAACACTCTTTAAATACATTTTAAATGTTTTATACTCTTTTTGGGGAGGAATACAAGTTAACACATGACTAAATTCGTGTGAAACATTAACCTTTTGATATACTTTTCATACTGTTGTTTTAACTATCTTGTGAAGTTATTATGATACAAAACCCCTCACAACACAGCTTTACCCTCTTTGGGATATAATATGTTTATAAATAGAAATATGTTTTATTTATACGTTTACATACAAACACATCATATCAAGGGTAACATTCTTTACTAAGTCATTTCATGCATTCAAAGAACTTATGATTTATGCTTTGTCAAACATTGTGATAGAGGTTAAACTTTGCATACAAACTACTACTTTAATACAGACTTAGTTGAGAATCCATGAGTCGTGTATATCTTCAAACGTTACTTTTCTTTATTAGAAAGTACTGCAGTAAGGCCTGTTTATAACCAGAATCTCCCGCGACGAGAACGTGTCAAATGTGTATAGATCTATACGGGAAGTCATGATCCCGCGCCCTGACTGTTAGCTACAGTCCGTCTTTTGGGGTGACAGTTGTCATAACGCTACGACGCCTGAAGAACGTCGCTACAGGCATATTATGTTTAGTATGGTTATAAAACTCATCGGATATACAATTATTATGGTATTATACTTTTATGAACGAGTAGCTATTAAAACTATTCTTCATCTAACAAGTGCGATCTTCGTATAGCTTTACTATGTAAAACTATGACACAACTTACAAGCACGTCGTTTGCTTGCGATTTTCGGTCTTAGAGACTGCCAGTTATGTCAGGAAAATAAGGGTTTTTCCTGTATACAAACCAAACAACTAATAGGAAAATAAGGGATTTTCTCGGTACAATTAGTTGCAACTTATATCACGAACATTCATATGCATTTCATACTTTTATAAGAAAATAAGGGTTTTTCTTGGAAAACACAACAAATCATATCTCAACTATTAGGGAAAATATGGGATTTTCTGGATCTCATACATTCATTTTCAACACACGAATCATAACTTGTTACAATCGAAATACTACATTTTCTGGAAAACATACAAACACTTTCGAATGGCATACATCTTCTCAAAACACCACTTATGAACTCACCAACTTAAATGTTGACACTTTTTCTTTGAAATAACTTGTATTCTCAGGAAACCGCTAGACCAGGTAGCAACTACTTCTGAAGACTAACGCGCTGGCGTTAGTAACATATTTTGGATCACCATTTTGTATTTGATTTCTTTTGCAAACATGTAACATCTACAATCATGTAAACTTTTCAAATATATTTATTTTATGGTGGTGTGTACTTTCCTTTCTATGAACTGTTATGATACTGAATATGACGTCCTCCGCCCTCGAACGTTTCCGCCGTTCTGGTTTGGGGGTGTGACATGATGAGTCGACCTCTACGTGTTTCTATAGCTGATGAGCGAGCAGTGTATGCCACAGATGTGATTCGGGGGTGTGTACTTGAGATCTTCAGTGTTGGGTTTCCGATATATCTGGTCCCGATTGCGATGGGGACGTATGTGTTATTGTGGGCATTGATTGGTTGATCCGATTTGGGGCAGTGATAGACTACGAGCAGCAATTGGTTACGATCCGAGATCCTAGTGGGGGAGTGCTGACAGTTTATGGTGAGGGAACTTGTAGCGGGTCAGCATTATGTTCGACTACTAGAGTGAGGCAGAGTTTACAGCAGGGCTGCAAGGGGTTCGTACCCTATGTGATGGATACACGGGAGGCTGCTGGGAGGCCAAGTTTAGTTGATGATGTTCTGATAGTGCATGAGTTCCCAGATGTATTTCCTGAGGAGTTGTCGGGTGTGCCACCCAAGAGGCAAGTGGAGTTTCACATTGATTTGATTCTGGGTGCCGCGCCTATCGCTAAGGCGCGTTATCGCCTTGCATCTCCAGAGATGCATGAGTTATCCTCACAGCTTCAGGAGCTGTTAGCGAAAAGGGTTCATTCGGCCGAGTAGCTCACCTTGGGGAGCACCGAACCTTTTTTTCAAGAAAAAGGATGGTTCACACTGGATGTGCATTGATTACCAGGAGTTGAACAAGTTAACGGTCAAGAACCGTTATTCGTTGCCGAGGATTGATGATTGATTCGATCCGTTGTAGGGGCATCTTGGTTCTCCAAGATAGACCTGAGGTGTGGATATCACTAGATGAGGGTGCGTGATGAGGATATCCAGAAGATGGCGTTCAGGGCGCGTTATGGGCACTGTAAGTTTGTGGTGATGCCTTTCGGGCTCACCAATGCACCAGCAGCATTCACGGATCTCATTAACAGGGTGTGTAAGGTGATGTTGGATCGATCAGTGAGCGTGTTCATTGATGATATTCTAGTGTATTCTAGATCTCGAGAGCAGCATGAGGACCATTTCAGGGATATCCTCGGGGTATTGAGATCGGAGACGCTTTATGTCAAATTCTCCAAGTGTGATTTCTGGTTACGAGAAGTCCAGTTCTTGGGGCATCTCATTAATCAGAATGGTATATTGGTCGATCCGGCTAGCATCGAGGTGGTGATGACTTGGGAAGTGCTGAAGTCTGCTACCGATATCAGGAGTTTTCTGGGGTTAGCCGGTTATTATCGGAGATTCATTTAGGATTTCTCCAAGATTGTAATGCCACTCACTAGATTGACCCGGAAGGGTGTTGCTTTCTCAAGGGGTCCAGAGCAGCGGACCTCGTTTCATAATCGTCGCCAGAAGTTGTGCGAAGCCCCGGTGTGATCCCTTCCGGAGGGAGTTGATGATTTTTTGGTTTATTGCGATGCATCGATATCAGGGTTGGGTGCAGTGCTTATGCAGAGGGGGCATGTGATAGCATATGCATCGAGACAGCTGAAGTCTCATGAGATGAGGTATCCCACTGATGATTTGGAGTTGGGAGCAGTAGTGTTCGCCTTCAAGATCTAGCGTCACTATCTGTATGGGGTTTGGTGTACCATATACACGGACCACAAGAGTTTGAAGTGCTTGATGGATCAGCCCAATCTGAATATGCGGCAGAGGAGATGGTTGGATGTGGTGAAGGATTATGATTATGAGATCCTGTACCACCCGGGCAAGTAAAATATGGTAGGCGATGCCCTGAGTTATAGGGCAGAGAGTGCCCCAATACGACGTATGTGTATGAGGATGACCGTGATGACTCTGGTGTTAGATACCATACAAGAGGCCCAGGCCGAGGCTGTGAGACCAGAGAACCGCAAGAGAGAGCTGGTGATTGGACAGGTATCTGAGTTTGTGACTGATAGCCGAGGGCTTATGACATTTCATGGTCGGATCTAGGTGCAATTTATAGGTGGGGCACGTAGCATTTTGATGGAGGAGGCACATAGATCGAGGTTCTCGATCCATCCTGGGGCCGCTAAGATGTATTTGGATCTGAAGCGAGATTATTGGTGGCCATGCATGAAGAGGGATGTTGCGTGGGTTGTAGAGAGGTGCTTGACTTGTCGTCGGGTTAAGGCCAAGCACCAGCGTCCGCATGGCAACTTGCAGCCACTCGAGGTTCCCCAGTGGAAGTGGGAACAGATTTATATGGATTTCATCACCAAGTTGCCAAGAACCCCAAGGAGTGTCGGAACGATTTGGGTGATAGTGGATCGACTAACGAAGAGTGCTCACTTCCTTTCTATCAGTGAGAGCTCTTCTACAGAGAAGTTGGCAGAGATATATGTGAAGGAGATAGTGTCTCGGCATGGTGTGCTGATCTCGATTGTGTCAGATCGGGATGTACGTTTTACTTCTAGGTTATGGAAGAAGTTTCATTAGGATTTCGGTACGAGATTGCATTTCAGCACTGCTTATCACCCTCAGACCGATGGTCAGAGTGAGAGGACTATTCAGATGCTTGAGAACATGCTTCGTGCATGTGTATTGGATTTTAGAGGAAGTTGGGACACGTATCTGCCCTTGGCTGAGTTTTCCGATAACAACAGTGTAACAACCCGTTATTTCAGGTCAATGTAATGACTGGAAGTCAATTTTTGTAATAAATCTATGATGGAGTAAAAATATCGTCAGAAATGAAACGTTCTAAAAGCTCAGTTTGAGTATACTATGTGCTAGATATCGTGATAAGGTTTCCAAAAATATAAACAACACTAAACTCCGAGTTATAATGAAGAAGTTATGACCAATCAAAGATTCGTAACAATTCCGATAAAACGTTGTTAAGCATAAAAATAGAAATTTCAATAAAATACTTTTTAGTCTTGGGTATCTAAATGAAAGTTGTAGTTATCGTTAAACCGTGAACATACATAAAAAGAACGCCCAAATCTGACTTCGTATGAGGAAGTTATGATTTTTCGAAGTTTCAGACCTAATAGTAGATAGCTGTAAACTCGAAATAGAGAACGAGCGGTTTTTAGCTGACACAACCTAAACGAAAGTTGAAGACCCTAATAATAGGACTACAACGGTAAAAATTCTGACGAAAACGGACATTAGATGAAGGAGTTATGGAATTTTAACGGACTTTTCCAGCCCCGGCCTGTTAAAAGTATACAATTAAAATTAAATTCAAAATTAGCCGATGATGTCTAAACGAGAGTTGTAGTGCCTTTTTCTAGCTACACGTGTATATAAAGAACATCAGAATTGAAGCTTGTACGAAGAAGTTACAGATTTTACAAGTTTGGGGGAACACATACCGAGCTGGTCCGAAGGGAACACTCTGCGTTCACTAGAGGAACGCCCAGCGTTCGTACCCGCAGACCAGTCTCATCGCCATCCCATCCAAGTGATGCAAGCGCTTACGTTTTTGGCTTTCGGAACACACCGCGTTCGGACGAACGCTCTGCGTAGGGGGGACGCCCTGTATACGAGGCTGGAACGCCCCGCGTTCGTAGCAGGTTCAGCCCCTATATAAAGGGTGCGGGGCTGCCGGCTATTGTTGCTAATTTCGATCTTTTCCGTGTCTTTTCTCTACGTTTTTCCACTTGAAGCCATCCCGACATCCCGATTTTCATATGCAAGTCCCGACTGAAGTTTTACACTCCCGAGACTCCCGAGATTTTTCCCGCGTTTTCAGCTTTTCTATCGAAGTTCTGCTCGGTTATCTTCTTGCTCTCTTCAAAGCAACCACTTCAACCAAGTGAGTTCATAGCCCCTTTTATACACTTTAAAATACTTTATAATGTACTTATAATACATTTTGGGGGAGAATACAAGTAAACACTCGGTTGATCCCGTGTGAAATACCAACTTATTTGTTATACATTGCATGTGATTATCTTATCATGTAAATGAAATTGTTAAGCATGCGAAACACTTTTACTTGGTCTATTCCTTATGGAAGGAAACAAAACTATATTATTATGAATCTTATTTATACAAAATGCATCTTTTCAAGGATTGTAATTCTTGTTAAACCAGCTTTATGCATTCATGAACTTATGATTTATGCTTTGTCAAACATTGTGAAAAAGGATATGCATTGCATACAAACTATCATTTTAATACAGACTTAGTTGAGAATTTGTGAGACGATTTCATCTTCAATGTTACCTTTTTGTTACAAAGGTACTACCTAAAGTCCTGACTATTATAACCAGAGTCTCCCGTTTGGAGAGCGTGTCAAATTTGTATAGATCTATACGCGAAGTCATGATCCCGCGCCCTGACTGTTAGCTACAGTGCTTTGGGTGAAAGTTTGTCATAACTTTCGACACCAGAAGATCGTCGCTACAGGCATATTATGTTTGGTATGGTTATAAAACTCACTAGATAGACAACTATTATGATATACTAAAAGAATAGCTATCAAAACTATTCTTTATCTAACAAGTGCGATCTTCTTATAGTTCTATATTATATAAACTATACACCAACCTTTTTAAGCCGATCAACTGCTTATGATTTTCAGTCTTGGACATTTTAGACTGCCTTTTTTGCATTAGGAAAATAAGGGATTTTTCTGTATTCAAAACAAACAACTAATAGGAAAATATGGTATTTTCCTGGAACAACTATCTACACTTCACAAAATGAGCATTCATATGCATTGCATACATTATTAAGAAAATATGGGATTTTCTAGGAAAACACACACGAACTTTCGAATGGCATAAACTTTCTCAAGACCGCTTATGAACTCACCAACTTAAATGTTGACACTTTTTCTTTGAAATAACTTCTATTCTTAGGGAATCGCTAAGCAGGTTTGGAAATCATCTTTTGGGGTTAACGCTCTGGCGTTAATGACTTCTTTTGGAAAACATGTTATTGTATTTCTCTTTTGAATATGTAACAACTACGAATATGTAAAAACTTTTAAATATTTATATATTTGGTGGTGTGTACTTTCCTTACTATGCATATATTATCATACTGAATATGACGTCCTTCGCCCCCGAACATTTCCGCCGTTCTGGTTTGGGGGTGTGACAGATTGGTATCAGAGCTTTGTTTATAGTGAATTAAGTATATCAAAACCATTTTTTGGTATACAACTATAATCACAACTGGGTAAAAACACTTTGATAGAGAGTCATACTTTTAAATTTTTTATTTTTATAAAGTAAAGATGCATTCATTTCATATCCTAGCAGTATCATAAATAGATCACTATTGAAGTATTATAAATAAGTTGTGCAGTGCAGGTGTGCCTTGGGACATGTAATCAGAACTGGGATGAATATAGCCTGATCAACTATATTGATCCGAGAGCCGACTAACGTATGCCAGGGAATGTCTGCAGTGGACAACAAGTTTAAAAACTTACCAATAGCATAACACTAAAAATACCATGGGAGTATTTGGATACCATCAACCGTCAAACTTAAGGGTACATTTTTGTGCTTTAGCTTTTAGTCTATTGTTAACCCTATTCTCGTATAGACTCAATGGCCGGATTCCATCACCCCGACAACCCCTACTACCCCAACCAAGGTAATGGAGGATGGATTGAAGATGATCCCGACGAGAAACCCATGGAAAATGAAGAGGGTTCAGATAGCTCAGCCTTAGAGCCTGGAGTAATCAATCCGCCAACTGTCCGACCACCAGCCGTCCGACCTCCTTTTAGGAGGGAATTTCTAGGACCAACTCCCGCCTGGGGAAGCCACATCCACCATTGGAGCCAGCAAAAAGGACTGCGTCCTCCTTACAGTATGTGTCGGGAGTTCTATGATGTCAGCGGAGGAAGTTCGGCTGATCGAGCACTCCCAGTCGTGGTGGGCAAAATTGCCAACCAGGCATATCAATCCGGGGTCCAAGCAAACCGGATTCGCGAAGTCGACATAAGGATGGATAGTAACAACGCTGACATCCGTTGTCTGGACATGTTGCAGGAGAATGCTCAACTCCATACTGACACCCTCCAGGAGCTAATGGCCGCAACCCTCTATGAAATAAGAGAGATGAGGGAGCAACAAACTGCCATTGATAGGCGTCTCATGGGATCCAAACAATCGGATGTGGAGTCAAGCTCCAAGCGCAATCCACGTCGCAAATAGTGCTCACCTAACTCCCAAATTTTGATATAGACTAGGACTCGGCTAAAAGTCTTACTTTCTTTAACCTTCTGTAATTGGAGACCTTTAGAAAGCTCAATTTTTCTAACTTCAGATGTAACACAGCAATATGTTTAATATATATAGGACATATCTCTTTTGTGTGTTACTCTGTGCATCCCAATTAAATTCATGAGTTTATCTATTGTTATTCAAACTCAAAATCATGTGTAGATCAAACCGAATTCTTGAATTATTTAAGATAGCTAACCCATTGTCATTCAACCCGCAACCACCAAAATCTAATAACCTTTCATTGTTATTTATTGGCAGCGCGATGCCTCCTCGTCCAAGCTCAAGACCCAGACCGGGCCCGATACCAACAACACCACCACCAGCTTATGACCCAGCCATGGTCCAGGCTACTATTACAGCAGCAGTAACCGCCGCCCTCTCACAGATAAACTCCAATGGAAATGGTGGAGGAGGGAGTAGCACCAATCATCCCAATCATGGTACTGGTATAGGTCACACAAGGGAGTGCACCTATAAGGAATTCTCCAATGCAAAGCCTAAGACATTCAATGGCACTGGGGGAGTCATTACACTGATGCAATGGTTCGAGAAGACCGAAACGGTCATTGAAATCTACTCGTGCCCAAAAGCAAACAAGGTCAAGTTTGCTGATTGCACCCTCACTGATCGAGCCCTCACCTGGTGGAAAAGCCATGTGAAGTCCGTGACTCTCACCGTCGCCAACACACTAAGCTGGGAGGACTTGAAGGTCCTACTACTGGAGGAGTACTGCCCTAGGGGCAAGGTACGTTTGGGGATTGGCACCCTAGATTCAGGGTCATGTTTTGGCCTCTAACCCTGTCACTTTCAACAGCGTAAAGTGCTTGGCTCAATGACTCATCGACCATGGCTTCAAACAAGGGACTACTGCAACTACTACCGACCCATCAAAGGAGGTATAGGGTCATGGAAGGCCTTGGAACAAGAGAAGGGGACAAACCCTACAAGGGAACCCAAGGAAACAACAAGTAGTAGCAGCTCCCGTCGTTACTGTTCCTACCACCACAGCACCCACAAGTTCCTATGTGGGGAGATTTCTGAAGTGCAACCAATGCAACTTCCACACCCTGCCGTGACTTTCATTGCACCAGGTGCAATATGAAGGGACAGACCGTCAGTTTCTGCAAGGAGCCATCCCAACAAGCCGCTCCAACTGCTAACACCGGAGTAAGCCACGCTTGCTTCGAGTGTGGATCAACAGGGCATTTCTGGAGGTACTGCCCGAAGGTGAACAACAGGAATACCGGCAGGAGGGACCGAATATTCGCAATGGGCCAGGAGGAAGCCGTTACAGACCCTACTGTTGTTACGGGTACGTTTCTTCTCGATAACTCGTATGCATGCATTTTATTTGATAGTGGAGCGGAGAGGATTTTTGTGAGTCATAGTTTTAATGGCCTGCTGAAACAAACACCCAAATCATTAAGTGAACCCTTTGTAGTAGAAATGGCTAACGGTAAAAAAGAAGGCACTAAGGAGATATACTTAAACTGTCCCCTGACTATAAACGATAATCCCTTTCCAATCAACCTCATGCTAGTCTCGATTAAGAGTTTCAATGTCATCATAGGCATGGACTGTCTTAGTTCTCATCATGCGGACATTTTTGTTGGGTTTTGAGCATTCTAACACTTCCTAAGTGTACATGCAACCCTAATAACCTTGGATCTATGTTTGTCTAATAATCATGCAAAGTTGAATTCCAAGGCTATATTCCAAACTAGCATGCATGGGGAACAATTTTAACTTGAATGATACATAGAATTACTTACCTTGTTGTTGCTTATGTTCCTTGAAACCTTATGAGTCGAGCACCCCAAGTGTGATGCCTCAAATGCTTCACACAACACCAAATGCTCTTGGAAAGACTTTTGAGAGAATGCACACTTCTTGAAATCGGCCTAGCCCTCTTGTTTCCTTAGTGTAGCCGTTTTTGATGGAGAATGAGATCCTTATATAGTGTTGACACATCTAGGGTTACACCATGTAAACCCTAATGTGTCATGACTCTTCATTTCCATGACCCATGGGTTTGTAACTCCCATGGAGCATCCACGGAGCATCCTATGGGTGGAACCCAACTTGATAATCCATGGAGCCTCTCAGCCCACTATACAAGATATGGATGATTTACATAATCAACCCATATATTTAATTAGTTATCTTTTGATCACTTAATTAATTCTAAATTAATTCTTGATCAAACTAATCAAATAATATTATTAATATATTAGAACTTATAATATATTAATAATCTCCAAGTGTTATTTCTCTCATTTAGTCTATCCAATTGCATGGTGCCATGCAACCCAAATGGACCATGCCGGGTCGGGTCAAGTACATACCAAAAATAGTTATGGACTTAGACACCTTATCCAACAGTCTCCCACTTGGATAAGTCTAATAACTATTACTGCAAGTATGACTTCAGGAACCGATCGGAAATCATAGCTCTTTTCAAGGTTTCTCGGAACTGAGAAGATGATGGTACACCATTTAAGATAAGTGATCATATAATCTTTTGTTCTAGATATCAGTCAGACAAATACATGGAACAATGTCTTACTTATTGTCCAATAGTTTGTTTCCCGATTTCCGATTTGTTTGACAAAGAACTTAATTGAACACATCAACTTAGTTCTGACTGGGCCCGGTACATGGGTCAAAACAAAATCATCGAGGGGCCCATATATCAGCTTCTAATCCAAGAAGGAACAGATAAACTTCGACTCATAGGTTTGTTCTACCACTCATTGAATTACACACAAGAGCACGATTTATAACATCGAGTTACCAACGCGTTTTCGTACAATCAATGCATAATCAACTTGTAAGTAACAAATCATATCTCTAGGTTTGAAGACTTATACGATATTACCGTCTCACGATCACTCGAGATAGAATTCCATGAAGTGATTCCAGTGAGCGCTCATGATTGTTGTAGCCTTGTCCAAGACCTCTACAACCAAACATGACAGTCTTGATTCATACCTACTTCCGACATATGACCGACTGTGGAGGTTTGAATAATATGTTATACTAAACAAAAATTATTCTGGAAGTCAAAACATGCAAAAGAAATATAGTAAACGATCGACAAGAGATAGCAACACTTTACTCATAAATAAAACACTTTTATTCATCATCAAATGTCAATTACACTTTACAAATTTCGAGGTTATCTAACTACTGAATCCAATATCATCCTTCAGCCCTATGCTCCGAGCATGCTGGAGATGCTTAACCCGAGTCAGTCCCTTCGTGAGGGGATCTGTTGGGTTCTCATCCGATGATACCCTCTTTGCCACGAGGAGTCCTTCTTCTGTTCGATGTCTAATAAAATGGTAGTTTCTGTCGATGTGTCTGGATCTCCCGTGATCCCTTGGTTCCTTGGCTATGGCAACAACGCTTTCACTATCACAGAAAATTTCCATTGGCTCTTTAATAGCTAGTACAACTCCAAGGTCTCCAATGAAGTTCTTTAGCCATATAGCCTCCTTTCCCGCCTCGCTCGCTGCAATATACTCTGATTCACAAGTAGAATCTGCCACTGTCTCTTGCTTGGAACTCTTCCAAGAAATTGCTCCTCCATTTAGGGTAAAGACCCAGCCCGACTGAGAGCGGAAATTATCCCTATCAGTCTAGAAGCTAGCATCACTATACCCTACAACTCTCAAGTGATCACTCCCACCAAGGGTAAGGACCCAGTCCTTAGTCCTTCGTAGGTACTTGAGAATATTCTTTACCGCAGTCCAGTGTGCCTTACCAGGGTTCCCCTGAAACCTGCTAACCATGCTCAGGGCAAAAGCTACATCAAGTCGAGTACACGTCATAGCATACATGATCGATCCTACAGCCGAAGCATAAGGTATTCGACTCATTTCTGCTATCTCAGCCTCAGTGCTAGGGCTTTGTGTCTTAGTCAATTTGGCATTACTCTGAATGGGTAACTCTCCTTTCTTGGAGTCCTACATGTTGAATCTCTTCAGCACCTTATCCAAGTAGGTACTCTGACTAAGTCCAATTAGTCTTTTACTATGATCTCTCAAGATCTTTATCCCTAAAATATAGGCAGCTTCACCAAGGTCCTTCATAGCGAAACACTTCCCAAGCCAGGACTTTACTTCCTGTAAGGTTGCAATGTCGTTTCCTATGAGTAGTATGTCATCCACATACAATACCAAAAGGCTAACTATACTCCCACTAGCCTTGACATACACACAAGATTCATCTTCACTCCTAGAAAAGCCAAATTCCTTGACCTTTTCATCAAAACAAAGATTCCATCTGCGAGGTGCTTGTTTTAATCCATAGATGGATTTCTCAAGCTTACACACTCTATTAGGGTACTCGCTGCTGACAAAACCTTCTGGCTGACTCATGTAAACATCTTCAACCAATTTTCCATTAAGGAAAGCGGTTTTGTCATCCATTTGCCATATTTCATAGTCATGAAATGCAGCTATGGCTAACAGAACCCGAATAGACTTAATCTTCGCTACTGGAGAAAAGGTCTCATCATAATCCACTCCAGGAATTTGAGAGAAGCCCTTTGCAACCAGTCTAGCCTTATAAGTGTGTACTTTACCATCCATGTCGGTCTTCTTCTTGAAGACCCATTTGCACCCCACCGTCTTACGACCTGGTACATTTTCAACCAAGTTCCAAACTTGATTGTCATACATGGATTGTATCTCGCTATCCATAGCCTCTTTCCATTTAGCAGACTCGGGGCCTGCCATGGCTTCCTCGTAGCTGTTAGGGTCATCTTGACTTACTAGTGTCCCATCACTAATAAGTGTCTCACCTTCTGCAGTAATACGGAATCCATAGTAATACTCAGGTGCACTCCTAACTCTCGTGGAACGCCTCAAAGGTACAGATTCGTCAATTGGCTCAACAGGAGTTTCCTCCTCAAGTTGAGGGCTAGAGTTTGAAGTTCCTTCACCACTTGACTCTTGAATTTCTTCAAGATCAATTTGCCGCCCACTGTCTCCTTGGATTATAAATTCTCTCTCTCGAAAGACTCCTCTTCTTGCTACAAAAACCACATTGTCACTAGGTCTGTAGAAGAGGTAACCAAAGGATTTATGTGGGTAGCCGATGAAAATACACCTCTCGGTTCGGGGTTCTAGCTTATCATGAGACTCGCACCTCACAAAAGCTTCAAAACCCCAAATTTTGATGTGGTCTAGTTTAGGTACTTTACCAGTCCACATCTCGTGAGGAGTTTTGGCAACTTTCTTTGTAGGGACTAGATTAAGAATATGGGCGGCAGTCTCTAAGGCATACCCCCAGAATGAGATAGGTAGCGAAGCTCGACTCATCATGGAACGAACCATGTCTAACAAGGTTCGATTACGCCTCTCAGCCACACCATTCAACTGCGGTGTCCTGGGAGGTGTCAATTGTGAGACAATCCCACATTCCCTAAGATAGTCGAGGAACTCTGAACTAAGATACTTACCTCCTCAATCGGATCAAAGCATCTTAATGTTCCTGCCCAATTGATTCTCGACTTCTTGTTTAAATTCCTTAAACCTCTCGAAAGTCTCTGACTTATGCTTGATTAAGTAGACATATCCATATCTACTGTAATCATCAGTAAAAGTCAAATGATAACGATTAGCATCCCTTGCGGCATGTTTGAATGGTCCACACACATCCATGTGTACAAGGTCCAACAAACCTTCACCCCTTTCACACGAGCCTGTGAAGGGTGACTTTGTCATTTTTCCAAGTAAGCATGATTTGCAACTATCATCTGACTTTAGGTCAAACGACTCCAAGACTCCATCCTTTTGGAGTTGGCCTATGCGTTTCTTGCTTATATGTCCAAGACGACAATGCCATAATGATGCTTTATCCAAGTTATTATTATTAGGAGAATCAATACACAAAACATTATTTCCTGAGTTATCTACAACATACACAGCTTCATACACACCATCACAAGGTAATGCTTTAAAATAAAGAACATTATTAAAGAAAGCATGAATCGAACCAACTTCATTATCAAATGAAAAGTTGAAACCTTGTTTGTACAATGCATGAAAGGAAATAATATTTCTTGCCATTTATGGCGAATAACAACATCTATTCAAATCTAAATTTAACCCACTAATTAGCGATAAAGTATAAACTCCAATCTTGGTGATAGGTGTAACTTTCCTATTCCCCATGGTTAAGTTTATTCTTCCTTGCTCCACATTCTCACTTCTTCTTAGTCCCTGCAAGTCACAACAAATGTGAATACCACAACCGGTATCAAGGACCCAAGATTGAGAATGGGGTGAGTTATTAGAAGTGATAGTGTAAATACCTGCATGGTTGGGTTTGACTTTCCCATCCTTCACATCCTGCTGGTACTTTGGGCAGTTCTGCTTCCAATGAGCCTTTTCATGGAAGTAGAAGCATTCAGCCTCTTTTGGGTCAGAAGAGGGAGTGATGAAACCTTTCTTGGTTCCACTTCCCCTTAAGACCTGTTTCTGCGGTCTTGAGAAGTCCCTGAAGTTTGCTGAGGGTGAACTCTTCCTTGTTCATGTGATATGTCATGCGGAATTGATCATAGCACGATGGTAAGGAGTGCAAAATGATATCTATTGCAAGCTCCTCAGGGGATTTCACATTAAGCTTCAGCAACTGATCCACATACCTTTGCATTTTCTACACATGGCTCGTGACGGATTCCCCGTCCTTCATCATGGTTGTTATCATGGAGCAGATGATTTCGTACCTCTCTTGTCGTGCACTTTGATGGTATCTTTCCATCAAATCTTGGTGCATTTCATAAGGGTAGAAATCTTCATAAGACTTTTGGATTTCAGCTATCATTGTGGCCAACATGATGCAAGCCACCTTGGTAGCATCTCTTTCATGAGTATGAAAGTCAGCGATCTCCTGGGGAGTTGCAGTGGACTCATCAATTTCCTTAAGCTCCTTGTCAAGGACATATTCTTTGTCCTCGTAGCGGGTAATCATCCTGATGTTTCTGATCCACTCATTGAAGTTGGATCCATCAAAGGTAACTTTCCCACACAAGCTCATAAGAGTAAAGGAGCCATTAGGATTCGAGCCAGAAGCAGCATTGTTTCAAGACATCTGAAGGAAGAGGACAAGATTAGTTTAGATATTAGGAGAGTCCTTAATAAAACACCCAAATGTAATATTAACGCTAGGATCCAATCACAATATATTATAACTTAGAAGAGGTATGCCGTAATCCAAGCTATAACATATTTGAAAGGTAGGTGAATGACGATTCACCAATTTCCACCATGAAAACCGAAATATTAGATATTAGGTTTTATGATTGGTTCTTAGAAATTCCTAGATTCTTTGAGATTCAATGAACTTTTCAAAGGCATGTTTCAATCTCGAGTGTGCCCTCCAAGTTTTGTGACTGGGATACCGAGGATCACAAAACGAGGTGTGAAGTAACCATGTAAATCACTTGGTACCCTTAAAGTTTATCACTCAATCGATGTGCCGGTAAACCACACACGCTCCACCGATACTATAATAAACCTTAAGTCACCCTTTACCTACCTTGTTAAGTCCAAGTTAGTGTGCCGATTAACCACACACGCTCCACCAACGACTTAGACAAAGTGTAAAGTGTAATTTCATGGATTAGCACCTTATTCACATTTTTCCTAAAGTAACTAAGATTGGGAATTTAATAAAACATTTAGTTACTTTACAATATTCATCATACTTTTAATGAGAATTTATAAGTCCTTGTCTTACCCGTTCGGCTAACGACCCTCCACCAGTCAAGCAAGCGGTGGGTGAAAGTATACACCCATTAAGTCACCATTTTATAGGCAACAACCTTATACCCACCTTATAGACCGGCTTCGTGAATGAGGCGTACTAGCGGTAAGACGACTTTGTTCTTATACATATATATATAATTATTAAATCATAATATAAGTATAAGGGTTGAATTTTAACTTTTAAAATTCTAGGGGTTGGAACTAAAGTTTTAACTTAACTTTAGTTGTTCCAAAACTTGAGGGCAAGTTTTGTAACTTTCAAAAGTTTTCATTTCTTGTAACTTATGAGTTTAATAGAGTAATAAAATGAAGACTCTTCATTTTCTAACTCTTGTGTTCTTTTAATGGTTTTAATTCAAGTGTGACTCTTGGTTTTCCATAACTTGAGGACAAGTTATGGACTCCATTAAAACACATTATGATCAAGAATTAATCTACCACATAGGTTACAAATAATTCCTATGATCATCTAAAACATCATAAGAACAAGAACATGAATATGAACACATTCATAAATCAAAATTACACTTAAAACTTTGTAATTTTGATAACTAGTTGTTGTAAATGAATTAGAAAGAACATTACACCATCAAAACAAGTTTTTCAAGTACCAAAACAGTTTAGGGTAATGTTACTAGTCCATTTCCAACAACTAAAGTCGAATGTGTCATGACTCTTCATTTCCATGACCCATGGGTTTGTAACTCCCATGGAGCATCCATGGAGCATCCTATGGGTGGAACCCAACTTGATAATCCATGGAGCCTCTTAGCCCACTGTACAAGATATGGATGATTTACATAATCAACCCACATATTTAATTAGTTATCTTTTGATCACTTAATTAATTCTAAATTAATTCTTGATCAAACTAATCAAATAATATTATTAATATATTAGAACTTATAATATATTAATAATCTCCAAGTGTTATTTCTCTCATTTAGTCTATCCAATTGCATGGTGCCATGCAACCCAAATGGACCATGCCGGGTCGGGTCAAGTACATACCAGAAATAGTTATCAACTTAGACACCTTATCCAACAATTTTATGTTACGATAAGGCCGTTCGCCTTAATTTGCTAACCAGTGAAACCCTCGTTGTGTATGGCGACAAACCCAGTACCACTTTTCGTATCATCTCTTGCATCCAAGCTCGGAAGTGCCTACGCAAGGAACGCCACACATTTTTAGCACGTGTCATTGACGTGAAACATGAAGTTCAAGACATCAAGAGCGTGCCAGAAGTATGTGATTTTCCAGACGTTTTTCCTGAAGATCTTCCTAGAATACCCCCTGTCAGACAAGTGGAGTTCAGAATTGATCTGATTCTAGGAGCTACTCCTATATCCAAAGCACCATATCGATTAGCTCCAACGGAGATGCATGAGCTATCCAGCCAGCTAAATGAACTACTCAGCAAGGGATTCATCAGGCCGAACTTATCGCCTTGGAGAGCGCCAGTCTTGTTTGTGAAAAAGAAAGATGGATCATTTAAGATGTGCATCGACTACCAAGAACTCAACAAGCTCACCATCAAGAACTGGTATCCCTTACCACGGATTGACGACTTATTTGACCAACTCCAAGGAGCCAACTACTTCTCCAAGATCGATCTGAGATCGGGATATCACCAGCTGCGATTCCTGGAGAGTGATATTCACAAGATGGCCTTCCGAAAAAGATATGGGCATTACGAGTTTGGAGTGATGTCGTTTGGACTAACCAATGCCCCTGTCGTGTTCATGGACTTATCGAATCGGTTATGTCGTCCATTCCTGGACAAATTTGTGATAGTATTCATAGACGACATACTCATCTATTCAAAGAGCAAAGAAGAACATGGTAAACACCTGAGACAAGTCTTTTAAACACTACGATATGAGAGACTTTACGCATATTCCCGAAATACGAGTTTTCGATCAGGAAGGTGGGCTTCCTAGGTCAAGTGGTCAGTGAAGAAGGAATCCATGTGGACCCATCTAAGATCAAGGCTATTAAGAATTGGTCTGCACCAACAACACCAATCGAGATTTTCCAATTCCTAGGACTTGCTGGTTATTATCGTAGATTCATAGTGAACTTCTCCAGCATTGCAAAGCCTCTTACCTCCTTAACTGTGGTCTACAACTGGGGAGAGAAACGAGATGCTACGTTTCAGACCCTGAAACAAGCCCTGTGCAGTGCACCTATTTTGTCTCTCCTAGAGGGGACCGAAGACTTCGTAGTGTATTGTGATGCTTCGAATCAAGGGTTGGGCTGTGTGCTAACGTAGCGAGGGAAGGTTATTGCGTACGCTTCGCGACAACTGAAAACACATGAGGTAAACTACACTACTCACGGCCTAGAACTTGGAGTTGTGGTCTTCGCTTTAAAAATCTGGAGGCACTACCTATACGGTACCAAGTGCACCATTTTCACATACTACAATAGCCTTCAACACATATTCGACCAGAAGCAGTTAAACATGAGACAACGAAGTTGGGTCGAATTGCTCAACCACTATGAATGTGAGATTCGTTACCATCCGGGAAAAGCCAATATGGTGGTTGATGCTCTTAGTCGTAAGGAGTACTCTGGTCGAAGAGTGAATTCATTAACCATTTCGATCCATTCACATCTTTCAACACAAATCAAGGAAGCTCAAATGGAAGCCTTGAAGCCTGAAAATGTGACAAGTGAAACTCTTAGGGTGATGGACAAGAATCTTGAGATCAAGAATGAAGGAGTGCACTACTTCTTGAACCGAATCTGGAAACTGAGGTTCGGTGGGTTCCGAGAGATGGTTATGAACGAAGGACACAAGACCCCATACTCCGTACACCCAGGCTCAGATAAGATGTATTTGGATCTCAAACAACTCTACTGGTGGCCAAACATGAAAGCAGAGATTGTTGCATATGTGGGCAAGTGTTTAACTTGCGCCAAGGTCAAAGTAGAACACCAGAAGCCCTCAAGTCAACTCCATCACTGTCACACCCTCGAAACCAGACGACGGAAACGTCCGGGGGCTCACGTGACTTAAATTGAATACCATCACAATGAATACACATGAATCATAACATAAACATCACCATGCATCAATACATTACAACTGATATTGTTTACATCCAGTACATTGTTTTAAACATTGCACATTCATAAAATAAATTGTTTCAGAGTTTTCAAAACAAAACATCCTAACATACTTGGTATTACCCTTCCACGTACCTGTTACATGAGAATACAAGTTATTGTGGAAAAATGTCAACATATGAAATGTTGGTGAGTTCATAAGCAAAGTTGTGATAAAAATGATTTGTGTACTTTGTAAAACCCAGAAAATCCGATATTTTCTGAAAAGATAATAGTTTATCAAAGTGTGAAGATCAATAAGTTGATGCATGAATGATTTCAAAAGCATATATATATCAAAAGAAAAGTTTTGTATTATAGTTGTACAATTTTCGAGCGAGTAATATTGATTTCCCCGGAAAACCCGATGTTTTCCGATGTCAAAAGATATACGTGATTACTAATTGTAAACCCGCCACAACGAATGGCTTTTGATTACTTATCCTTGAATACTCGAATGGTGTTGGATAAACCTAGTGAGTCGTTGTAACGATGTCCAGTGAAGACAAGTTATAACAGTCAACTACGAACGTCCCATAGAGGTGTCGTCCGTTGTTACTCACTTAATCCAAACCACCTTGATTACTGTTGAATATCGTCCTAATTCCGTCTACTTTGATTACTTATAAGCCTTAGCGAACAAAGAGAAGAGGAGTACGAAGTCCTGCTACTATCGTGAGTACCCTAGGCTGTCGGGGATGCGAAAGACACCTTAGCCCAACTCGCATTTGATTACTTTGACCTCACTAGCAAAACTAATGGACCACTAGGGCCCAATAGCACATAAAAGCCATTGAAAGTCCTTTTATATGGAATTGGGTCATAGAAGGCCCATTAACATATAAGTGTTATCCTTTTGGGCCCAAAGATCATGTTAATGGACTTGCTGTTGGATAAGGTGTCTAAGCCCATAACTTATTTGGTATATACTTGACCCGACCGGCATGGTCCATTTGGGTTGCATCTCATCCAAACTATTATGGATAATTTCATGAGAGTTATACACATATGTTTATTAATATATTATGAGTTATAATATATTAATATGAAGTTACGTTATTTAATTAGTTTTAGTCTTAAATTAATTTAGAGATTAAAAGGAATACTAATTAAATTATGGGCTATTTGTTTTATATAGTGTGGGCTAATACTCATTTGTTAATGGGCTAGGCTTATGTGGAAGTCCATGGATGATCCATGGAGCTTTTAACCCATGGATCCTTGGAATAGGAAAAGACATGGGTTATTAGGGTTTCACCCTAACCATGCATACTATATAAGCATGCTTATGGAGCATGAAAATTAGCCTAAGATAGCCTAAGAGAAAGCTAGTGTTCTAGTGTGTGTGTGCATGTGTGTGGCCGAAAATACAAGAGTGTGTATACTCTCTTAAAGTTTTCCAAGAGTTTGTGGTGTTTGTGAATCCATTTGAGGCATTCACACTATTGGTGCTTGGCCCTCAAACTCCTAAGAACCCAACACAACAAAGGTATGTAATCTCTTCTAACTCTTTTATGTTGAAATGTTCCCCATGCCATGTTAGATAGGTTATAAACCTTGGAAAATTATTATTTTGCATGTATTTAGACAAACATAGATCCAAGGTTTATTAGGGTTGCATGCACACTTAGGAAGTGTTAGATTGCTCAAAACCCAACAGTGGTATCAGAGCCTAGGCTTGCTTGTTTGATACTTGATGCAAAATAGTGAAAAAAGTCGAAATCGTTGCTGTCTGCATGCTAGACTCGCCGAGTCCATTGGGGGACTCGCCGAGTCCAAGGCAAACTTCAACCTACTCGACGAGTCCGTTCATGCACTCGGCGAGTAGGATCGAAAGAATGCAGAATCTCGACTTTTGCTGCTGGAAATGGACTGGAAACATTACCCTAAATTGTTTTGGTGTTGTAAAACTTATTTTAGTTGGTGTAATGGTTGTTCTAATCCATTTACAATAGCATATATCAAAAATCCATGATTTTATGTGTTCATATAATTCTTGAATTTTTGATGATCATGTTCATGTTCTTATGAATTTAGAAATTGATAGGAATTATTTGCTGAATTGTTTAGAATTAATTCTTAATCATTTATGTGTTTTAATGGAGTCCATAATTTGTCCTCAAGTTATGGATTACCAAAGGTCACTTTCATTTAACACACACTTAAAACACATAAGTTACATGAAAATGAAGAGTCTTCATTTTTATGAACCTTTAATTCATAAGTTATGAAATGAAGAGTTTTGCAAAGTTACAAAAACTTGTCCTCAAGTTTTGGAATTTGTAAAGTTTCACACACTTTAATAAACTTTAATTCCAAACCTTAGAGTTTTAATAGTTAAAATTCAACCCTTATACTATTTATAACATTAATGGTTAATTATTATATATATGTATAAGAATAAGTCGTTTTACCGTTAGTAGGCCTCATTCACGAAGCCGGTCTATAAGGTGGGTATAAGGTTGTTGCCTATAAAATGGCGACTTAATGGGTGTATACTCTCACCCACCGCTTGCTTGATCGGTGGAGGGTCGTTAGCCGAACGGGTAGAACAACGACTTTAAATCCTCATTAAAAGTATAATGAATATTATAAAATAACTAAACTCTTTTAATTCCCAATCTTAGTTATTTTAGGAAAATGTGAACATGGTGCTAATCCATGGAATTCACACTTTGTACCTTACCAAGTCGTTAGTGGAGCGTGTGTGGTTAACCGGCACACTAATTAGACTAGTAAGGATCACGAAGGGTAACTTAATGTTGTCATAGATCAATGGAGCGTGTGTGGTTAACCGGCACATTGATTAGGTGATAATATTAGGAGTACCAAGTGAGTTAGCATGGTTATTCACACCTTGTTTTGTGATCCTCGGCATCCCAGTCACAAAACTTGAAGGGCACAATCGAGATTGAAACATGCCATTGAAAAGTTCAATGAATCTCAAAAGAATCTAGGAATTTCAAATCCAATTAAACCTAATTAATCATTTCGTTTTCATGGTGGAAATTGGTGAATCGTCATTCGCCTACCTTTCAAATATATTATTACTTAGATTACGGCATCCCTCTTCTAAGTGTAATATATTGTGATTGGATCCTAGCCTTAATATTACATTTGGGTGTCTTATTAAGGATCCTAAATATCTAATCTAAACTTACTTTCTTCTTTCAGATGTCTTCCAACACTAATGCTTCAGGCTCTAACCCAACTGGTTCTTTCTCTCTCATGAATCTTTGTGGGAGGGTCATCTTTGATGGTTCCAACTTCATGGATTGGATTAGGAACATCAGGATGGTTACTCGTTACGAGGACAAGGAATATGTCCTCGATAAGGAGTTAAAAGAACTTGATGAGTCTACTGCTACTCCTGAGGAGATCGCTGAATTCAGGACTCATGAGAGAGATGCTACTAAGGTGGCATGTATCATGATGGCCACGATGACAGCCGAGCTCCAAAAGTCATATGAAGATTTCTACCCTTTTGAGATGCACCAAGACTTGATGGAAAGGTACCATCAGAGTGCTCGTCAGGAGCGGTATGAAATAATCTCCTCCATAATAACTACCCGCATGAAGGACGGTGAATCCGTCACGGGCCACATGCAAAAGATGCAAAGGTATGTGGACCGTTTGCTGAAGCTGAATGTTAACATCCCCGAGGAGTTAGCAATTGACATCATTTTGCACTCCTTGCCTTCTTGTTATGATCATTTTCGAATGACATATCATATGAACAAGGAGGAAGTTACCCTCAGCAAGCTTCAAGGACTCTTGAAGACCGCTGAAACCGGTCTTAAGGGTAAAGCGGTTGTTACCTCTACTACTCCTACTCCAACTTCTACCCCTGTTTTAGCTATTGGGCAAGGCAAAGGGAAAAAGAGGAAGCACCCTTCGAAGGGTACCAAGGGAAAGTCTCTTGAAGGCTCCTCATCCAAGACTAAGAACCGTTCTGTCACTCCTTCTGCCATTCCTAAGGATGCTGAATGCTTTTATTGCCATGAAAAGGCACACTGGAAGCGAAACTGCCCTAAGTACTTGCAGGATCTAAAGGATGGGAAAGTGAAACCCACCTATGCAGGTATTTACACTATATTGTCTAATTACTCAACATATTCTAACTCTTGGGTGCTTGATACAGGATGTGGAGCACGGGAAGATAAACTTAATCATGGGGAATAGGAAGGCTTCACCTGTTTCCAAGATTGGAGTTTATACCTTGTTGCTTAATAATGGGTTAAAATTAGATTTGAATAAATGTGTATACTCGTCGGAAATGGCGAGGAATATTATTTCTTTTCATGCGTTGTACAAACAAGGTTTTACCTTTTCGTTTGATAATGAATGTGGTGGTATTAATGCTTTCTTTAATAATGTGTTTTATTTTAAAGCGTTACCTTGTGATGGCGTGTATGAAAATGTGTCGATTGTAGACAACTTAGGAAATAATGTGTTGTATATTGATTCTTCTACTAGCCTAGATAAAGCATCATTGTGGCATTGTCGTCTTGGACATGTAAACAAGAAACGCATAGACCAACTCCAAAAGAGTGGAGTCTTGGAATCATTTGACCTCAAATCAGATGATAGTTGTGAATCTTGTCTACTTGGAAAAATGACAAAATCACCCTTCACTGGAACTTGTGAGAGGGGTGAAGGTTTGTTGGACCTAATACATACTGATGTATGTGGGCCATTCAAAACCGCCACAAGGGACGCTAATCGGTATTATGTGACTTTTATTGATGATTATAGTAGATATGGGTATGTCTACTTGATCAAACACAAGTCCGAAACCTTTGAAAGGTTTAAGGAATTCAAACAGGAAGTAGAAAATCAATTGGGCAGGAACATTAAGATGCTTCGATCCGATCGAGGTGGTGAGTATCTTAGTACCGAGTTCCTTGACTATCTTAAGGAGTGTGGGATTGTCTCACAATTGACTCCTCCCAGGACACCACAACTGAATGGTGTAGCTGAGAGGCGTAATCGTACCTTGTTGGACATGGTTCGCTCTATGATGAGTCGAGTTTCGTTACCAATCTCTTTTTGGGGGTATGCCTTAGAGACTGCCGCCCATATCCTTAATCTAGTCCCTACAAAGAAGGTTACCAAAACACCTCATGAGATGTGGACTGGGAAGGTTCCCAATTTGGACCACATCAAAATTTGGGGTTGCGAAGCCTTCGTGAGGCATGAAACTCATGATAAGCTTGAACCCCGAAGTGAAAGGTGTATTTTCATCGGCTACCCACAAAAATCCTTCGGTTACCTTTTCTACAGACCCAGTGAGAATGTGGTCTTTGTAGCACGAAGAGGGATCTTTCGCGAGAAAGAATTTATAAGCCAAGGAGACAGTGGGAGGCAGATTGATCTTGAAGAAATTCAAGAATCAATTGGTGAAGGAACCTCAGACACTAGCAATCAACCTGAGGAAGAAACTCCTGTTGATCCAGCTGACGAGTCTGTACCTCCGAGACGTTCCACACGGGTTAGGAACACACCTTCGTTTTATTATGGTTTTCATATTACTACGGAAGGTGATACGTTTATTAGTGATAGTACACTAGTAAATTTGGATGAACCTAGCAGTGTTAAGGAAGCCATGGCAGGCCCGGAGTCTGCTAAATGGAAGGAGGCTATGGACAGCGAGATACAGTCCATGTATGACAATCAAGTTTGGAACTTGGTTGACAATGTACCAGGCCGTAAAACAGTCGGGTGCAAATGGATCTTCAAAAAGAAGACCGACATGGAAGGAAAAGTGCATACTTATAAGGCTCGACTGGTTGCGAAGGGTTTTACTCAAACTCAAGGTATTGATTATGATGAAACCTTCTCGCCGGTGGCCAAGATTAAGTCTATTAGGGTTATGTTAGCCATTGCAGCATTTCATGATTATGAAATATGGCAAATGGATGTCAAAACCGCTTTCCTTAATGGAAAGTTGGCTGAGGATGTGTACATGAATCAGCCAGAGGGTTTTGTCAATGCAGAGTACCCTAATAGAGTATGCAAGCTTAAGAAATCCATTTATGGATTAAAACAAGCATCTCGTAGCTGGAATCTTTGTTTTGATGAGAAGGTAAAAGAGTTTGGCTTCTTGAGAAGCGAAGATGAGTCTTGCGTGTATGTCAGAGCTAGTGGGAGTATAGTTAGCTTCTTGGTACTGTATGTGGATGACATACTACTCATAGGAAATGACATCCCAACCTTGCAGGAGGTTAAGTCCTGGCTTGGGAAGTGCTTTGCTATGAAGGACCTAGGGGAGGCTACCTATATCCTAGGGATAAGGATATTAAGAGAAAGGAGTAGAAGACTAATTGGGCTTAGTCAGAGTATCTACTTGGATAAGGTGTTGAAAAGGTTCAACATGGAGAATTCCAAGAAAGGAGATTTACCGATCCAAAGCAATACCAAACTGAGTAAGACTCAGAGTCCGAGTACAGAGGCTGAGATAGCTGAGATGAGCCAATTACCATATGCTTCCGCAGTTGGCTCGATCATGTATGCTATGACTTGTACCCGTCCTGATGTGGCATTTGCTTTGAGCATGGTCAGCAGGTATCAGGGGAACCCTGGCAAGGCTCACTGGACCGCGGTAAAGAACATTCTCAAGTACCTGCGGAGGACTAAGGATTGGGTCCTTACCCTTGGTGGCAGTGATGACTTGAGAATATTAGGGTATAGTGATGCTGGTTTTCAGACTGATAGGGATAATTTCCGCTCTCAGTCGGGCTGGATCTTTACCTTAAATGGAGGGGCAATTTCTTGGAAGAGTTCCAAGCAGGAGACGGTGGCTGATTCGACTTGTGAATCAGAGTATATAGCAGCGAGTGAAGCAGCGAAGGAGGCGATATGGCTAAAGAACTTCATCGGAGACCTTGGAGTTGTACCAGCTATTAAGGAACCTATAGAGATTTTCTGTGACAACAATGCTGCGGTTATCTTAGCCAAGGAACCAAGAGATCATGGCAGATCCCGACACATTGACAGAAAATATCACTTCATAAGGCACAAGATTGAAGAAGGACTCCTTGTGACAAGGAGGATATCGTCAGATGAGAATCCTGCAGATCCCCTTACGAAGGGACTGACGAGGGTTAAGCATTTTCAGCATGCGAGACGCATCGGGCTGAGGGACGATATTAGTTTTACAGATTAGATAGTTTTCCTGAAACTTGTAAAATGTAATCGACGTTTGATGATGAATAAAATTTGTGATTTATTTATGAGTAAAGTGTTACTATCATTGTCAATTATTTACTATTGTTTCAGTTTTGCATGTTTTGACTTCCAGAATAATTAATTTGTTCAAACCTCCACAATCGATCATACGTCGGAAGTAGGTATGAATCAAGATTGTCATGAATTGGGTTTGTAGATGCCTTAAAGGTGTTTAGGCATGGCAATGGTTGCTGCAACATTCATGAGTACTCATAAGTTATGAGTATTGGTATAAACCCACGCTCACTTGTATCACTTCATGGAATTTATCTCGAGTGATCGTGAGACGATAACATCATATAAATCTTTAAACCTAGAGATATGAGTTGTTACCTATGAGTTGGTTGTGCATTGATTGCACGTAAACGCATCAGTAACTTGATGTTATAAAACGTGCCTTTGTGTACAATTCAATAAGTAGTAGAACAAGCATATCAGTCGAAGTTTATCTGTTCCTTCTAGAAATAGAAGCGATATCCGGGCCCCTCGATGATTTTGTGTTGACCCATATACCAGGCCTGGTCAGAACTAAACCGATGTGTTCAGTGAAGTTCTTCGTCAAACAAATCGGATAATCGAGAAACAACTGCTAGACAATAAGCAAGACATAGTTCCATGTGTTTGTCCGGCTGATATCATGAGAACAGAGGATTATGTGATCACTTATCTAAAATGGCGCTTCATAGTTCGACAGAGTCTTCATTGTTCGAGGGAGTTTTCGAGAGCTACGATTGTTGGTTGGTTCCTGAAGTTATAGGCAAATATAGTTATTAGACTTATCCAAGTGGGAGTCTGTTGGATAAGGTGTCTAAGTCCATAACTTATTTGGTATATACTTGACCCGACCGGCATGGTCCATTTGGGTTGCATCTCATCCAAACTATTATGGATAATTTCATGAGAGTTATACACATATGTTTATTAATATATTATGAGTTATAATATATTAATATGAAGTTACGTTATTTAATTAGTTTTAGTCTTAAATTAATTTAGAGATTAAAAGGAATACTAATTAAATTATGGGCTATTTGTTTTATATAGTGTGGGCTAATACTCATTTGTTAATGGGCTAGGCTTATGTGGAAGTCCATGGATGATCCATGGAGCTTTTAACCCATGGATCCTTGGAATAGGAAAAGACATGGGTTATTAGGGTTTCACCCTAACCATGCATACTATATAAGCATGCTTATGGAGCATGAAAATTAGCCTAAGATAGCCTAAGAGAAAGCTAGTGTTCTAGTGTGTGTGTGCATGTGTGTGGCCGAAAATACAAGAGTGTGTATACTCTCTTAAAGTTTTCCAAGAGTTTGTGGTGTTTGTGATTCCATTTGAGGCATTCACACTATTGGTGCTTGGCCCTCAAACTCCTAAGAACCCAACACAACAAAGGTATGTAATCTCTTCTAACTCTTTTATGTTGAAATGTTCCCCATGCCATGTTAGATAGGTTATAAACCTTGGAAAATTATTATTTTGCATGTATTTAGACAAACATAGATCCAAGGTTTATTAGGGTTGCATGCACACTTAGGAAGTGTTAGATTGCTCAAAACCCAACACTTGCAAGGTCCAACAAGCATGATTTGAAACTTTCAAGCCCAAAGTTTGAATAATTTCTCGTCTTAGGTGTCGTATATCGGGGTTCATTTAACGGTCATTGTTTTTATATCGATTCGTTTATAACGATATTTGGAGTTAAACGTGTATCCATCTTTCAATTCTTCGTAAGTCGTGGTTTTGTATTTGACTTAACGTAAGAATTTGCTTAAAATGGTGGGTTGACCTTTTCAACACCTTTCTTTTTATAAAAATAACAGTTTTAGTCCTTTATATAAAAGAAAAGATATGTTTAGCCCTTAAAACATTTTGTTGACACTCTTGCATCATGGATTTGTTGAAATGATAGTTTTAACTCAAAACTTATTTTGTAAACAGTTTCACCCCTTTCAGAATAGTAATTTTTTGATTTAAAACCCAACTTTTCGCAATTTTTATAGTTTTGGCCCAAAATCCAAAAACTTTACATTTTTTATCCTTCTTGGAAATGAAAAGCATTTTTGATCCTTAAAATAGTTTTGTTACACTTTTTATCCCCTGTTTTGAAGAAATTTTCATTCCAGCCCCTTTAATTGTCATTTTTCGCAATTTTGGGCTTATTGGGCCGAAAAGCCCAAAATTAGCCCATTAAGCTAAAAATTTACATTTCAAGTCCTTTGAAAATTTTAATATTCATAAAAACAATTATTGAAACTTTTTTGACTCTTGTGAGCCTTAAGAATCGTGATTTGGCAACCTTTAACCCAATTTTTGTATATTTGACAATTTAAGCCCAAAAATGAGTTTTATGTTGAAATATGTTTATCATAATCTTATAGGTTATTATTCTTGAGTTTTTTAGTGTAAAATAACTTAGATCATGTTTTTTTCCTTTCTCATGTCATAGATCTCGAGTTAACACCCCTTTTTAGTTACATGTTCAACACAAAAACACATAAATTCACACATACATGCATAAAATCACACATATCATACACATACACATAGATCTACACATTTTCTTGTATTCTCCCCCATAAAACATATGAAAACCGATAAGAGAGGGGTATGAAACTCACCTTGAGTTGTTGTTTTCGGTTTTGAAGGAGCAAATGAAGAAAATTTCGATCCTAGCAAGCCTTCTTGGAAGATTTTTGACTTAGATGTATTCTAAGAGGTAAGATCAAGAATTTTGCATGAGATAAGGGAGATTGTTGATGAAATGAAGAAGATATGTTATGAATCAAAGTAATAACTTACCAAGGAAGTGAACTACTTGATGAAAATCCTTAGATTTATAGCCAAATTTTCGAGATCTTCAAAGGAGAAGAAGATGATCTTGAGAGTGGTTTAGAGAGAATTTTTGTGAGGTGTGTGTGTTTCTTTGGGGTTCTCGGCTGATAGAAAAAGAGAGAGGAGAAAAGAGAGACTTTTGAGTTGACTTGCATGAAAACATGAGATTGTTGCATGGGTTTCCAATGGTTAAATGTGAGGTGGCAACTTAAAGTCAACTACTTCTCTTTTCGGTTGTTTGAGCCGAGAAGAGGAGAGGGGAAAGGAAGAAAGTTGGGCTTTTTGCTCTTAGGCCCATCTTATGATTCACTTAGATGATTTTTGTCCCAAATAAATCAAAGTATTATTTTTATGACCCATTAGGGCTAATTTAAATTTGTTGTGACCCAATAAGGCCCATTAAAGTTAACCTAGTTTATTTTAGGCTTATAAAGCCCAAAATATTAAGTTTCATGTATATGGGTCCAATTAGGGCCCATTTGAGAGTTCTATGTTCAAGATAGTTAAATTGGAAGCTTATTGGTCCATTAGGTCCAATAAGGAAATCCTAGTCCAAAATGGACTTAAACCGGGATTCCAAGGGTTTCCAATTCTTTGTTGACTATTTGTAGTGCTTGAATGAAGTATTTGATGAAGTTTTGTTGCTATTCAATAAGCATCATACATGCTTTCACATTGTTGGTTCACAATTGATATAATTGTTGTAGTTACAGAGCATCAAAATTCCTAGTTGTGACAATCAACCCGAAATACTTGCGTGGAAATGGGAGCAGATTTCCAAGGACTTCATAAAAAAACTAGCCAAGATGCAAGGGGGTCACGATACCATTTGAGTAATCATCGACAGACTAACCAAGTCTGCTCACTTCTTACCGATCAAGGAAATTGATAAGATGGAGAAACTAACTAGAACCTACATTCGAGAGATCGTGTGACTTCATGGAGTACCAATGTCAATTATCTCGGATAGAGATAGTAGATTCACTTCTAGATTCTGGAAATCGCTACAACAAGCCATGGGGACAAGGTTGGATATGAGTACAGCCTATCACCCACAAACTGACGGACGATGTGAGAGAACGATTCAAACCCTAGAAGACATGTTGCGAGCATGTGTGATCGATTTTGGTAAAGCTTGGGATACCCACTTACCGTTAGTTGAGTTCTCTTATAACAACAGTAATCATACTAGTATTAAAACTGCTCCATTTGAAGCCCTTTATGGCTGTAAGTGCAGACCACCTCTGTGCTGGGCGGAAGTGGATGACACGCAGTTGGCTCGAGGTCTAGTCCCTGATAGCACTCTCACTGGTCTGGAGATCATTAGGGAAACAACTGAAAAGATTCTTCAAATTCATGGGCGTCTGAAAATCTCGAGAGATAGGAAAAATAGCTATGGCGACAAAAGACGAAAACCATTGGAATTTCAGGTTGGTGACCGCGTCTTACTAAAGGTCTCACCCTGGAAAGGCATGATACGCTTTGGGAAGCATGGAAGACTAAACCCAAGATAGATTGGACCCTTCGAAATTACTTCGAGGATTGGTCCAGTGGATTCCAGACTTCAACTTCCGATTGAGCTTAGCAAAGTACATCTAGTATTTCACATGTCGAACCTAAAGAAGTGTTTATCCGACGAGACTCTTGTAATCCCACTCGATGAGATCGAGCTTAACGAAAATGTTAACTTTGTGGAAGAACCCGTCGATATCATGGATAGGGAAATTAAAGGAACTAAACAGAGTCGCATACCAATAGTGAAGGTCCGTTGGAATGCTACGCGGGGACCTGAATTCACTTGGGAGCGAGAAGATCAGATGCAACAGAAGTATCGGCATCTCTTCCTTAGTCCATTAACTCTTATTTTGTAATTAATTTCGAGACGAAATTTCCTCTAACCGGGGGATGATGTAATAACCCGTTATTTCAGGTCAATGTAATGACTGAAAGTCAATTTTGGTAATAAATCTAAGAAGGAATAAAAATATCGTTAGAAATGAAACGTTCTAAAAGCTCAGTTTAAGTATACTATGTGTTAGATATCGTGATAAGGTTTCCAAAAATATAAAGAACACTAAAATCCTGGTTATAACGAAGAAGTTAAGACCAATCAAAGATTCGTAACAATTCTAGTAAAACGCTGTTAAGCATAAAATGAGAAATTTTAATAAAATACTTTTTAGCCTTTAGGTATCTAAATGAAAGTTGTAGATATTGTTAAACCGTGAACGTACATAAAAAAGAACGCCCAAATCTGACTTCGTATGAGGAAGTTATGATTTTTCGAAGTTTCAGACCTAGCAGGAGACAACTAAAAACTCGAAATATAGATCGAGCGGTTTATAGCCGACACAACCTAAATTAAAGTTGAAGACCCCGAAAATAGGAGTACAGCAGTAAAAAGTCTGACAAAAACGGACATCAGGTGAAGGAGTTATGGAATTTAAACGAACTTTTCCAGCCCCGGCTTGTTAAAAATATATTATTAAAATTAATTCAAAATTAGCCGACGAAGACTAAAGGAGAGTTGTAGAGGATTTTTCTAGCTACGTGCGCATATAAAGAACGTCGAAATCGGAGCTCGTATGAAGAAGTTACGGATTTTACAAGTTCGGGGCACACAAACCGAGGCTGGTTCGTACCCGCAGACCAGTCTCATCGCCATCCCATCCGAGTGACGCAAGCTCTTACGTTTTTGGCCTTAACGCACCGCGTTCGGACGAACGCCCTGCATAGGTGCAACGCCCCGCGTTCGCAGCAGGTTCAGCCCCTATATAAACGGTGCGAAGTTTCCGGCTATTGTTGCTAATTTCCGATCTTTTCTGTGCCGTTGCTCTGTGTTTTTCCACACGAAGCAATCCCGACATCCTGATTTTCATATACAGGTCCTGACTGAAGTTTTACACTCCCGAGACTCCTGAGAATCCCGAGATTTTTCCCACGTTTTTAGCTTTTCTGTCGAAGTTCTGCTCAGTTATCTTATTGTTCTCTTCAAAGCAACCACTTCAAACCAAGTGAGTTCATACCCCCTTTTATACACTTTCAAATACTTTATAATGTACTTTTAATACATTTCGTGGGAGAATACAAGTAAACACTCGGTTGATCCCATGTGAAATACCAACTTATTTGTTATACTTTGCATGTGATTATCTTATCATGTAAATGAAATTGTTAAGCATGCAAAACACTTTTACTTGGTCTATTCCTTATGGAAGGAAACAAAACTATATTATTATGAATCTTATTTATACAAAATTCATTTTTTCAAGGATTGTAATTCTTGTTAAACCACCTTTATGCATTCATGAACTTATGATTTATGCTTTGTCAAACATTGTGAAAAAGGATAAGCATTGTATAGAAACTATCATTTTAATACAGACTTAGTTGAGAATCCATGAGACGATTTCATCTTCAATGTTACCTTTTTGTTAAAAAGGTACTACCTAAAGTCCTGACTATTATAACCAGAGTCTCCCGTTTGGAGAGCATGTCAAATGTGTATAGATCTATACGGGAAGTCATGATCCTGCGCCCTGACTGTTAGCTACAGTCCTTTAGGTGACAGTTTTTCATAACTTTCGATGCCTGAAGACCGTCGCTTCAGGCATATTATGTTTAGTATGGTTATAAAACTCACTGGATAGACAATTCTTATGGTATTCTAAAAGAGTAGCTATCAAAACTATTCTTTATCTAACAAGTGTGATCTTCTTATTGCTTTATATTATATAAACTATACACCAACCTTTCTAAGCCGGTCAATTGCTTACGATTTTCATTCTTGGATATTTGAGACTGCCTTTTTGCATTAGGAAAATAAGGGATTTTCCTGTATTCAAAATAAACAACTAATAGGAAAATAAGGGATTTTCCTGGAACAACTATTTACACTTCACAAAACGAGCATTCATATGCGTTGCATACATTATTATGAAAATAAGGGATTTTCTTGGAAAACACACACGAACTTTCAAATGACATAAACTTTCTCAAAACTGCTTATGAACTCACCAACTTAATTGTTGACACTTTTTCTTTGAAATTACTTGTATTCTCAGGGAATCGCTAAGCAGGTTTGGAAATCATCTTTTGGGGTTAACGCTCTGGCATTAATGACTTCTTTTGGAAAACATGTTATTGTATTTATCTTTTGAATATGTAACAACTACGAATATGTAAACACTTTTAAATATTTATATATTTGGTGGTGTGTACTTTCCTTACTATGCAACTATTATGATACTGAATATGACGTCCTCCGCCCCCGAACGTTTTCGCCGTTCCGGTTTGGGGGTGTGGCAAACAGTCACTATTCGAGCATCAGCATGCCTCCCTTCGAGCTGTTGTATAAGAGGAGGTGTCGGACTCTCATTGGTTAGGGAGAGGTAGGGTAGTGTTTGATGGGTAGTACATAGATAGTACTCCATACTACTGAGCAGATTCAGCAGGTCAGGCAGAGGTTGCTGACGGCTCAGAGTCATCAGAAGACCTACGCAGATAGGCGCCGCTCAGAGCTCGAGTTGCAGGTGGGTGATTTTGTTCTCCTGAAGGTATCACTTTGGAAAGGTGTGATTCGATTCAGGAAGAGAGGCAAGTTAGGGCCTCGGTATTTTGGTCCTTTCAGGGTGACCGCTAGGGTGGGCAGGGTAGCGTATCTTTTAGAGCTACCTGGGCAGCTGAGTCAGATTCATGATACCTTCCACGTGTCTCAGTTGAGAAAGTGTATTGCCGACGAGTCGGCAGTGGTTTCATTAGATGACATTCAGGTGGATGCGACCTTAAACTATTTTGAGAGGCCAATCATGATTTGGGATCGAAGGATCAAGGTTCTTGGGAACAAGGAGGTGTCCCTGGTTCGAGTCCAGTGGCAACATCGGAAGGGGTCCGAGCCGACTTGGGAGCCGGAGTTAGAGATGCGGGATAAGTATCCAGAGTTATTTGTAGATCAAGACTTCGAGGGCGAAGTCTGATTCTAGTGGGGGAGAATTTTAACACACGGTTTCCCATGTACATTATTTAATCTTGAATTTTGAATAATCTTGAGGCGACTCGACGAGTTGGTGCTTAGAATCGTCGAGTCGGGTCGCGAATGGGTGACGTGGAAAATGATTGGACTCGACAAGTCAGCGCTGACGAAAGAAACCCTAATTTCTCGGGTTTGGGACCTATTTAAGGACCCTTATAGCCACCATTTGTGGCTACCAGACCCTTGAGAGAAACCCTAGAAGTGTTTGATCGATTAGGAGAGAAAGGAAGCCTATAATTGATCTTTGAGTGTTTGCTTTGCAAGAAAGAAGTGGTTCCAGCTTAGAGGAGGCTAAGGAGGTGGATATTCTATGGATTTCAAGCAAAGGACATCATATTTCAGGTAGCAATTCGATCCTTCTGCTGTTTTGTGATGAATCTATGGATTAGGGTTTTCTAGAACTTTTATTGACTTGATTCGTTGATCATTGTGATGAGGCTACGGATCTGGACCTATAGAGGTCCAAAGAGCCTTACCCTTTGAGCTTTATGTAGAACAATGGAAGAAATGACCTTAGGATGTTATATTTGGGGCTAAATCATCAAGTATAGCCATATAGACATTGCATAGGTAACAAGATTGGACCTTTACATGATTATTGAGCTTGGGAAGGTTAGATCTATGGATTAGAGGAATAGATCTTACCTCAGAAGGTCATTTGGGTTTGATCATGGAATGAACTCGTCGAGTCCTTGAGCAGACTCGACGAGTCAGACCGGGTTGTCCCGTGACTCGTATCAATTGATGACTCGCTGAGTTGGGTGAGTGACTCGGTGAGTCAAAAGGGATTTAGGGGACTTAAGTTCATGTATGGACTCGCCGAGTCGATGCATGACTCGACGAGTTGGATCAAGGGTTCACCGTTAACCATCGTTGACCAGGGTTGACTTGTGTTGACTTAAGGGTATTAGTCAAACTAAGTCAGGAAGGTATTAATTAGAGATGTATATATGATATAGGAGGACGATAGGTCAGAGGATTGAGCACGAGTGATTATCCGACATCAGCGAGGTGAGTCTTCTCACTATGCCTTACCCGATGGGGTAATTATGTGTGACCGGAAGGTCTTATGTGTATGATGAATATGTGATGCATGTTATATATATGATATGTTATGATATAAGTATGATGATGTGGACCGGAAGGTCAAGATGATATGGAACGGAAGGTCAACAGAGTATGGGCCGGAAGGTCAACATAGTTATGGGATGGAAATCCCCTGAGACACTTGGATCGGAAGATCCTATAGAGTTATAGCCTGGAAAGGCGTATATGTTGTATGTGGTATTTTGGGGAACTCACTAAGCATTTATGCTTACCGTTTGTGTGTTATGTGTTTCAGGTAGTAGTGATGATTACGGGAAGGCGCCGACATGATCAGTACACACTTGCAGTTGATATGCTTTGAGATCTTGGGATGTGGATTTATGATTTGTATTTGTGAAAATATTGGGAACATGGTTTTTCGCATATTTGAAAATGGAATGTTTTATTATATTAAATGAAAAATTGTTTTGAAATTTCACGGTGTTACACTAAACAGTGCTAAAAGATAGCATGAGTGAGTCTGACTTTATGTTGATTGGACTGACTTTTAAGGCAAAAAGTTTCAGGTTGTCACAACCACGGAGACCGAAGCTTCTACAATCTAGAAGTCGGAGGTTCGGCATATAGGGCACTTCACGTGCTGGTTTATCGTGTTTCTCATAACACCGAACATGGAAGAGCTATCATCGACCGCATTATGCAGATTGAAGCTACCACTGGTGTCGATGTTGTTCGTCTTTGCAACCTGGAAGGCAATCATAACACAACAAGAGATCATACCAAAGTCTTGCAACAAGAACTTCGGCATCCCAAGCCTAAGTTAAGGAGCTGTGAGATCGTCAGATGGTACTAGAGAGGCATATGTTCGAGTTAGAACGCCAACTATCCAAGTCCAAAGTAGTATCTAGTAGGAAGTAGATTGTACTCTAGTTTCTCTTTTGGGATATAATTAGTTCTATGTATTGACTCTAGTACTAATTTATTGCTTATGTTAAGACTGTTGGGCCGGAAGTGTTACGTCTGGGGCTCAGGTCTTAAGCCCATTTTTGTATCCGGATTGGGCCTGTCCATCCGTATCATTTTTTCCTAGGCTTTAGTATTTATAGATGCATGCATGAATCCTTGTCTTTTAACGTTTTCACTATTATCATATCGTAACCCTAGCTTGCCTCTACAGTCAAAGTTCTTCATCGAGCTCTGTTGAGGCGTGACTATATTGGAATCATTAAGCATTTCTTGATTCAACTCCTTCCTCTTTACATTTTTTTTTCGATTAACTTGTTGAAAAGATCTAAACAATCTAAGAGTTTTGCCTCTTCACATGGTATCAAAGCAGGAGGCTGTGTAATTCATACACATCTCTTCTGTCGCAGAAGTGATTAGGGTTTTTCCGCATTTATTGATATTGATTGAGCCGTCATTCTTCATTGACTTATCTCATTAATTATAGATCTTGCCCTAACGATATATAACAAAGTCTAATCTTAAACAAGTTATCAATCAACCCAAGTGAATGGATGATTCACAAGAAAATCCGATTAACATCTCAAACAACATTGGATCAACAACCAAGATCCCAATCCTATACACTCATGACTACGAAGTGTGGATGCATCACTTCGAAGATTATGTTATCAGATCTGAAGACAACGGTTATCTTATCTGGGAGGCAATCACTGTTGGCCCATTCGTTCATGCAAGTTCATCACGAATTATCAAAACGCAGAAGGAATACAATGATTTGGTCAAGGATATGCAGAACGTTGCTCAAGACGAGAAAGAAAAGTTTCAATGCAAGATCAAGGCGTTGAGATTGATAAGGTTCGCTCTACAATTGGATACCTTTCGGTTGGTAAGCACATGCACTACAACAAAAGAACTACGGGATAGACTGAGAGAGATATATTCCACAAACGAAGATCTAGAGCATTCCATTTAGACTCTACTGCTATCTGAATTTGGCGATTTCAAGCAAAAGCCCGAAGAACAGATTACTCATACATTCGATCGATTCAATCATCTTGTTAGTAAGATGATAAAACATGACATCGAGAGAAAGGTCATTGAGTAGAAGGTTACGTTCCTCAATGGTCTTAGACCAGAATGGATGGCTGTTGTGTCAACTATGAAGGCGCATGAACAATTCAAATCCTACACTCTGGGAAGCTAGTAGGTATTCTTAAATCTCAAGAGAAAATAGTGTTAAAGGAGAAGAGTGTGGTTTCTGGCTTGGGGTCATTGGCCCTTATATCCAAGGGAAAGAGTGCTTCCGATGAATAAGAAGATTTAGATCTGGGTGATTATTATCTAACTATCAAAGACTATGCTTTGATGTTGTGCAATCCAAAGAGGTTCATCAAAAAGAGATTCCCGGTCAATAAAAACTGAAACTGGCAGGGAAGTTATAGTTCTGAGAAAGTGAAAGAGGAACCGAACAGTGATAAGCTGAAGATGGAAGCAAAAGGCGGTGTTGACTCTAGTGTTAGCTGTTACTACTGTGGAGGAAAGAACCACTATGCAAAAGATTATGTGATGAAAAAGATGGTTGAGAAGGACGATAGCAATGATGAGGAAGCGATTCTCCTGAAAAAGTTGGAGGAGATCAAGAAAAAGAAAGTTGGTGTTAATACTGCTATGAATGCTTTGATTGTGCAGGGTTCAGTGGTGGATGACGAGCTCAGTGGAGTGCAAGTCTGGTCAACTGACTCTGAAGACGAAGAAGTCAGAAAGCCAACTCATGGAAAGGTGTTCGTGGTGAAGGAAGGTGATGTTAGTGGAAAATTCTTGATGGTGACTTCAGATGTATCCTTGATGATTCGATACAACACCGATGGTGGAAGAGATGAAGCGAGGGACCGAGAGGACAAATGTTTCACGACTCTGCCTCTTGGAGTGCAAATCAGTGAGTTGGATGAGCTGATTAAGAAGGTACATTCCATTCTCATATCATTAAAAGTCCCTCAAACAACATACGAAAATGAATTAAACGCCTTAAAAACTAAATTTTCGAATTTAAATAGTAGCTCAACCCAAACTCGTGTTACAAACTCTTACCTGATTGATCAAATTAGCAGGGTTTCGTCCAAGAGTGAGGAGAGGCGAATGTGGATAGAGCAGAAGGAGCACGAGCTAGTTAGGTCAAGGGATGAGAATATTTATTTGCAGCGAGAAAATCTTAAACTTTTAAAACAGCGAAATATGTTTTGTTTAATTGCTAAGAGGCTTTACACTAACATTACTCATCTGCATATTGATTGTGAAATAAGGAAGAAAATACATCGCATGATTTTGCCCTTCCTTGAGCTAAAGGAGGACGAAATTGATCCTGAAGCGTACAACTGTGAAAATTCTGTATCTTCTGATGATATCTCTCCTACGTATAAAATTGGTCATGATAAAATCGAATCCTTCATAAAGTCAAAAGACCACAAGGACATGCTCAAAAACCTACTAGACGAAAATGACAGGTTAAGACTTAGAACTGAAACTATACAAAAATTTGACTCTTTGAGTACCAAATTAAGTTTAGAAAATAAAATTGATGTTGAAAATGCATCTAAACTTAATGAGGACGATGAAATGAGTGAAATTTTTGTAGAAGATGAGCTCGACTGTTCCAAATTTGTTAAGAGCGAACCCAAAAGCAACAAAAATTTAATTTCAGAAAATTCTATTGAGTTTGCTCAAATGTCCAAAGATAAAACCAGTGTCCTAAAAGAAAAATTCGTAGTGTACCAAAAGGTTAGGACCACTCGCAATCAGGTTTACAAAGTTACAGGTGTAACCGAACACCAAACAGCCGAACTCACTGCACTGGTGAACGAAGACAACATAGATGGCTGTGATGAATTTTTCTGGTCAGCTCCAATTGATAATGCAGACGAAACAGTTGGACTATCAAAATGAACCTCATGGAAAGTAAAAGGTAGATATGTGGCAGAACCACTCAACAACCCTACCAATTTTGATGTGCCAAGCACCAGTGGCACAAAAGAGGTTTAAGTGGAACAAGTCTCTAAGGCAAGCGAAACCTCATCAACTCAAAGCGAGCCTAACATTCAAAAGCCATAGCAGAAGGAGAACGTTCACAAAAACCCGAAATAGGTGCACGATCGAAAGCATTAAAGGAATTTAAGATACAAGAAGAATCTCTCAGAAAGAAAACAATTCTGGCGTTCTCAGAATCCTCACTGTGTGCACTATGAAAGTAACTCCAAGATAAAAGGACACGAGTGCAAGGGAAACAGAAGTTTCGGTCCTCATGATCAAAAGAACCGAAAGGAAACCTTCAGTCCATAGATAAACCACAATCAAAAGGAAAGGTTCGATTCTCAGAACAAAACAGACCGAAAAGGCGGTTTTGGTCCTGAAGATAGTAACAACCAAATGAAAGGTTTCGGTTCCCCGAGCAGTAACAACTGAAAAGCAGGTTTCGGTCCCTCATGTAATAGTAACCGAAAGACAGGCTTTGGTTCACAAGGAGTAAGCAACCGAAAGAATGGTTTCGGTCCCCAGGCTCGAAAGGAATCTCACCAAAAATTCTATTCCTCTTCTAAATCTCATTCTTTTCCTTCTTACTCTCATTCTCACTCACACTCAGCAACAAATTCAAAAGTAAAAGGGAAAATCTTTTCTAAAGACGAAAAGCTCTCTACTTGCAAACCCAGATCAGAAGCCCGAAAGCAGGCAGAAATCAAATCTCCTAATCCCGTGTCTAAAACACATGAGTCTAATTCTAACAAAGTCAAAGTGTTTACGATAAATAGGAAAGATAAAACTACGTTAACAAAAAGGACTTATCTTGTTGATGTTTCTCTTGTCTTTCATATTCCTGTAAAAGGCTCACAAGGACCCAATAATCTTTGGGTTCCTAAATCTGCTTAAATCTTGCAGGTTATGATTGACGGACACTTCGACGAAGAATGGTACATCGACAGTGGCTGCTCACGTCACATGACAGGGAGGAAAGAAGAACTGAGGGAGTTTCAGTCCCTTCAGAATGGCGGAAGTGTAAAGTATGGTAACAGCTGTTATGAAACGATAAAGGGATACAGGATGATCACCAACGGGGATTTCACCATCAGAAAAGTAGCATACATTAAAGGATTGCAACACAATCTCATCATTGTGTCTCAACTGGTGGGTGGCAAAGGTTTAAAGGTCTCATTCAACGACGAAGGTTCAGAAATCGTTAAGAAGAAGACCAACAACGTTCTCCTCAAATCAAAGTGAAAAGGAGAAATGTTCCTCTCAATCTCAATCCAATTCGAGGGAAACCAGTTGTGTGCTTGTTAATGAAAGCTAATTCTGACGAAAGATGGTTATGGCACCGAAGGCTCTCCCATCTTAACTTCAAAGACATCAATAAGTTGGTTCTTGGAGATCATGTTCGAGGTCTACCACAACTCAAATTTGACCAAGAACATCTTTGTGCAGCATGTGAAATGGGGAAACAAAGTCGCCAAAGTCACCCTTCGATAGTAAACACAAAAGTAATAGAACCACTTGAGTTACTTCATATCGACTTGTGTGGTCCTTCATCGATTGAAAGAATTGGAAGTAACAAGTACATACTTGTGATTGTTGATGATTTCTCAAGGTTTACCTGGGTGTACTTCTTAAAGCACAAATCAGAGGCGACTCCCAAACTGAAGCTTTTTATCAAGCAAGTGGAGGTTCAATTAAGAAAAGTTGTTTGAAACATAAGAAGCGATAATGGGTTGGAGATCAAAAACAAAGATTTCAAAGAATTCTTGGCAGAGAAGGGAACTAGTCACAACTTCTCAGCTCCTTATACTCCATAACAGAACGGTATCGTGGAAAGGCGAAATCGGTCTTTATGCGAGGCAGCCCGAACCATGCTAAGCTTCGCTTCTTTACCTTTATATTTCTTGGTCGATGCCATTGCTGCAGCTTGTTATACTTCGAACAAATCCTTCATGAACAAGTGATTCTCTATTACCCCTTATGAAATCCTCAATAACCTAAAGTCGAACATCAAGTTCTTTCACGTGTTCGGTTCCAGGTGCTTTGTTTTCAACTCCAAGGAGCACCGAAATAAATTCGGTTTCAAAGCTGATGAAGGCATTTTTCTGGGGTATTCACTGACTTCCAAGGCATATAGGGTTCTAAATAAGCGTTCCAAAAAGATTGAAGAAACCTACTATGTTACGTTTGATGACAATTATATTAAGAAGTTGAAGTCAACCGAAGGGACTATGGGAGAAATTTTCCCACAATCTGGTCATGTCACTGCATCTATTTGCAATCTATTCAAGCAGTACATGTCACTTTTTGATGAACTAGAGAAGGCTGCCAACTCCGAATCTAAATTAGTAGATAATAAAGCTGATTATCTTAAAAAGATAACTGACGATGCAGCCGAAAAGATGATAGAAGACGAACAGGTTACAAGCGAACCTCCTAGAACTGATGTATCAATTGAGGGGGAGAGTGCATCCTCTTCGGAAAACCAAGAATCACAAGTCCAGGGGAGAATCCAGATTCTTCATCAACCGAAAGTCTGTTCGAGAGGGAGCAAGTCAAACTAGAAGACGAAGTTGTGATGTCAGTCGAGGGGCAGAATACACGAACAAACGATGACGATGATACACAATCATAACTTGAAGAAGAAGTACATGCCGAGTTAGATCCCTCTTATGATGGAAACTATCCTCCTCTCACCAAATGGACCAGAGATCATCCTGCAGCTCAAATAATAGGAGAAGCATCAGAAAAGGTCCTGACAAGATCTCAACTGAAGGCGAAGCAAACTGTACTATTCTCTAAAGTAGAATTATGTATGTTTAATTCATTCATCTCCAAAGTAGAACCGAAGACAGTCAATACTGCTCTTGATCACTCTGATTGGGTTCAGGCAATGCAAGACGAACTCAATGAGTTTGAAAGAAATAAAGTTTGGAGGCTAATTCCAACGCCAAAGGATGCTTCGGTTGTGGGACTCCAATGGGTTTTTAGAAACAAAATGGACAAGGATGGAAATGTAATTCGAAAGAAGGCCAAGTTGGTTCTCAAGGGTTATTGTCAAAAAGAAGGTATATATTATGAAGAAACCTTCGCTCCGTTTGCAAAATATTCGAATATTTCATTCTTATGCTGCACACAAAAACTTTGAAGTCTATCAAATGGACGTGAAGTGTGCCTTTCTGAATGGAGAGCTTGAAGAGACGGTATACATAGAACAACCACCAGGATTCGTCAATGAAAAATATCCAATCATTGTTACATCTTGGAAAAGGCAGTCTATGGCCTTAAACTGGCTCCCAAAGCATGGTATGAAACTCTAACCCGATTTTTAAAGATGTCCAAATTTAAGCAAGGTTTGGTTGACCCAACCTTCTTTCGCAAGAAAGAAGGTAACCACTTTATGATTGTGCAAATTTATGTCGATGATATCATCTTCGGCTCCATGAATCCTAGCCTAACAGCTAAATTCAGGAAGCTGATGGAGAGTAAATTTGAAATGAGCTCAATGGGTCCGATTAACTTTTTCCTTGGCTTAAATATTAGACAGGGACCCGAAGGCATCTTTATTAATCAGGAGGCATATACAAAGACTATTCTTACCAAATTTGGGATGATGGGAGGCTCAAAAGTGAAAGTCCAAATGGCATTCGGTACAAAGCTCACTCCATCGTTAGAGAAACCGGCAGTTGACATGACTCTTTATCGACAGATGATCGACTCTCTGATGTATCTTACAACTAGTAGGCCAGACATCATGTTCTCAGTGTGTTACTGTGCTAGATTCCAGGCTAATCCACATGAAACACACATGATGGTAGTGAAGAACATTTTTCGCTATCTGAAGTGAACCACCTCTCTCGGTCTTTGGTATCCAGCTAACTCTACAGTTTTTGTTCAAGCATTCTCAGATGCTGATTTAGGAGGATGCGGACTTGATAGGAAAAGCATAACTGGAGGATTTCAATTTCTAGATGGCAAATTGGTGAGCTGGCAATCGAAGAAACAGACATGTGTATCTTTATCTACAACCGAAGCAGAGTACATAGTTGCTGCCTCATGCACATCTCAAGTCATTTGGATCAAGAGTCAACTCAGAGATTATCATCTCAACATGAAAAAGATCCTACTATATTGTGACTCTGAAAGTGCAATTAGGATCTGCCATAACCCAGTGCAACATTCAAGTACGAAGCATATAGCACTAAGGTATCACTTCATCAAAGATTATGTGGAATACGGGAATTTAGAGATTTACTTTGTTAGAACCATAGATCAATTGGATGACATCTTCACCAAGGCCTTACCAGAAGCAAGTTTCAACAAAATCCTACAAGGCCTAGGTATGATGGAAGTAGAATCCGTACTGAAATCACCTCCACTCACTTAAAGGTTGGAAGCGAAATAGAGCGAACGCTCGGTCTATTTTGGGTTCGGTTCACCCGGGAACTGAAATGAACCGAACGCTCGGTCAATTTCGGGTTCGGTCCCACTGAACTGGTTTTACTTCTTTTCATAAGGTAATTATTTTGGGTGTATACTTCTTGTACACTCTTTCTTATAAAATCCAAAAATATTTTTGTTTTTGAACCGAAATGAACCGAACGCTCGGTCTATTTCGGGTTCGGTCCAATTTTTATTTATTTGTTTCTTTCATTTTGTAAATCTTTAAAAACTTCAAAAATATTTTCCATTTTTGTTCTTATTTATTTTCGATAAAATTTCTCAAAAATACAAAAATTTCTCATTTCGTTTAAGAATGATGCATATTCTTAGAAATGACGATGGGGCAGGTATTATTCTATCACTTTGTACTAGCTAAGTGTCCCTAGAAGCATGTTGCTACATGTAGACCGAAGCCTCTACCGATCTTGAGTGAAGCCTTAATGACTTGGTACACACAAACCTTGTCTTCCCAATTAGGCAACTAAATTCACTCTAATCATGAGCTACCTTACTCTTCTCATATTGAGTTAACGAGTTTTCTGCTTGGTCATATTTTTATAGCAGAGGTACTTTCGGTTCCTTAACCACCTCAACTCATTTTCTCCATCATATTTCAATTCATACATATAAACCTTGAGACTCTCAGAAATAACCACTGAGGTTTATGGTTACACATCTTCTGTGTTTGTGATCTTAGCTTCGTGTCACTACGTACTAAGTGAAACCCAAAATTCAATACCTATATTGAAGTGACGGTGAATAATTATCATGTTATACTTTTCACTAATGAAATCTCTTTTTGTTTTTTTGTGATTCTTATGAAATTGCCTTTTAAGCCAAAACTTTTCTTCCCATTGGATCCATTTTTTTTTGAGATTTCTTACCTTAAAACCATCCACCAAGCCACTGATAATTATCCAAACCTACTTGTTCAACAGACCACATTGGTCTCACATGTACTTCGTTCACTTTCGGTCTTATATCAAGAACAAAACTTAGAACTGAAGCGAAGCCACCTTTACAAGCCCGAACTTTAAAAGATGCCTTTCATTACTTCTTAATAATTATTTGATTGTACTTCAAAGGGAAACCACACAGACACTTTGAAGTCTCTCTTTACTTTGAAGAAAGCGATTCGTGCCCGGGATCCATTGCTTTATGTCTTTTATGACATCACTATATCTCAAAAATGCATTGCTGTATTTCTTTATTTTTTCTCACTCTATGCACGAAAATCTTTTGATTTTCCAAAAGTGTTGTTCGGTTATGCATAAGCTAAATTTGTTACTTAAGCTTTGGTTCTTACAACACAAGGCTTATTCACAGGAAAAAAGTAATATGGATCTGAGAATTGCAGAGGTGGCATTTTGAAAAAGCGATAAGGATGAGTCATCCGGAAGGTCAACCGCTTGGCGTTTTGAAAAACCACTTTACATGGAAAGGCGCGTGGAATAGCAACGGTTTCTAAAATAATGACGTGCCTGACCCCTTTTTCGGCACTGATCCAGTCACATCACACCCTTTCAGGTGCGGCAACATAGGAATGGAATCATCACTCCCAGATATTTCTCTCTCCACCAAATCGGATATAAGGGTTTTCATCATTCACTTTACTCTTTCATCACTCTCAAAACTCTTAGAGCAAATCAAAGTTGGTTTTTCTACTATTCATCATCCTATCTCAAGCTCTAACAATGGCAGACTCCTCCTCCGTTCAAGAAACATCCGTTCGCTCCACCCTTCTAGTCATAAAGCCTAACCAGAACCTCTTGATCGAGCTTACCCCCTTCACCTATGAACCATTCATGCTGCAGGTTGTCGAATGCCTCAAATACTCACCGCTGGTTCATGCTCTCTTTAAGGTGGAGGTTGTCCCGATGTCTTTCATCTCTCAGATTTACTAAACTGCCTTCTACGATCGCGTTGCTGAGAGGATCCACATTGAAATCCATACTGAAAAGACCTCCATTTCGAAGAATCACTTCTGCACACTTCTTGGGCTTCCTCACAACGCATCAATGGTACATCCTGACTCCATCTCCACTGGCCAATTGTTCTCCATGTTCTACAACATGGGGTACACTGAAACCCTAACCACCATCACAAAGTTTAAGAAGTCCTACCTTCCCCCCCCCCCCCCAATGGAACAATCTCTTTACCCTTTTATTCAAGGGTCTCTCTGAAAGAAGCATTGGGTCTGATGGCGCGAGCAAGGTGTTTATGACGATTCTCTATGGGCTCTACGATGGGATCAATCTCAACTACGGCTGGGTTCTATGGCAGCAACTTGTTCAAAGCCTGTCTTCTTCATCTCGCAATTCTGAAATATCCTGTGGTCGATTCGGGACCATCGTCACCCAATGGGCTATGGACAAATTCCATGTTCATATCATGGCGAACTCTCTTCTCTCTTCTATTGCAACCTTTCACACAACGAAGATCATTGTCACTGATCCCTCCAAATACCATTTCACCGGTTCAGTTCCTGAGTCCATGCATGCTTGTGTGTCAAGCGAAAGCATTGTTATTCAAGAGTACAGGAAAATTCCATCTTCTGGCCCTAGAGACCTTACACCCGAAATGATTCGGTCTATCGAAAAGGCTGATAAGCCTTCCAAGTGAGGGAAGAAAAATGAAAAGAAGAAGGGTGATAAACTCACGAAAGGGGGTAAAGGCCTGACTCCTAAGAAACGAAAGCAAAACAAAGCAGACCCCTCTCAACCAAAATCCAAGAAACAGTAGAAGGCGGCAAGGAAACTCATTCTCTCATCATCGAATGATTCCGAGTACATGCCTACCGGGCACCGAAGGGTCAACAAGCCTGATGAAACCGAATCTGAGAGCAAAAGCTCTGCTTCTGAAGGTTATGTTCAAGGTGCTACGCCTCCACCTTCGCCTCCTCCCGACGTTCGTTCTCCACCACCACCACCTCCTCCTTCCTCACCATTAATAACCTCTTCCATTTCCATACATTCAATCACTTCTACAATCCCTACACCACCCATAACCTCATCCCCTTTACCACCACCAATTTTCTCAAACGCTACCACCACCACCACAAAAACAACCAAACCACCTGTTACTTCCAAACCATTATCACCACCCCACTCACCCGAAACCGAAACTGTTCTTGTTGGTGAAGAACTTAACTTCGATTCCTACTACTTCAGTCCCTATCGCCTTCAAAGAGATGAGGATGATGAAGCTCCCATCACCAAAAAGCACCTTAATGACCTTAATGCCAAGCTTGATCAATTGCTGTCCTCCTCCTCTACTCATCAACCCTACCCTGAAGCTGCGATGCAGGGCATGTTTGACAACTTTGTCAAGGCCCATGAAGAATCCATCTCAAAAGCCTCTACGGCTATTGATGCATCTGCAAAAGCTTGTTCTGAAGCGGACGAAAAAGTCAATAAACTAATTCATAATGCTAACATTTTTATTGAGTCCTTACAGGGAGCGGCTGAGCAGAATGCTGCTAAGGAAAATGAATCAATTACCTCTCTCAAGGAATCTCTCCTTGCTGAGCACCAACATTCGGCATCGTTTTGCCAACAACTAACTGAGGATAATGCTGCTTTTCATTCCTCCATTGATGCACGGCTCTAGAAGCTTCAAACTGACTTGGCAATGGAGAGCTCTGTCATGGATGACGTAGCTCGCAAGACCACCACGATCAGAACCAAAAGTCTTCAACTCTCCCAGGCGAATAAGGAGGTTGAGACTCTTTGGTCCGAACGAGCTGTAATAAAGAGTTATGTTTCGGATGTCCATGGAGTCCTTTCCAACATCATTGAAGCCCATGATCCAATCCTGTCTCATTCCGTGAGGTGAACCCTTGCTGAGAAACTTGGCCCTGCCATTGCTATGTTGAGCAGGATTGAAGGACTTCCTAAATATGTGGTCCTTCCGAAACAAGGGGTAGAAGGTCCTTCAACAGTCGCCAAATCTCAACCTCCTCCCTAATCGAAAAGAACAACTCAATCCCAACCTCCTTTGGTTTCTTCATCAGAGCAACCGAAGGTCACCGAACAACTGAAGACTGATCATGTCTCGGGTTCGGGTGCTAAAGACAAAGGGAAAAAGATCGTAGATGATAGCGATGATGATGAAAAAGAAACTATTGCTGAAGCCCTAAAGCGAAAATCCTGGGATAGGGAACTGGACATGAACGCCAGAATTGCTAGGGAGGCCGAGGAAAAAGAAAGGAGGATAAAGGAGGCTCATGATCTCCTGGAAAGTAAGAAAACCCTCTTTCCTCTTTGGACTCTTGAAAAACTTATTAAAGAGGCCATAAAATCTCCGACCACTCATTGCCTTGAGCCAGTAGTGTCTTTGGAACAAGTCAACTCCAACGACTCTTAGTTTGATATCCCAATCTCTAGAAATGCATTCGTCTTCCATGCCTTCCTCCCCATAGCAGATGTTCCCCAACCAGACCTGAAGGTGGATAGAGATCTTATTGAGTGAATTCCTATGACATAACGAGTCCTAAATGACATGTATTGATACATATTCTTATTGATTTAGTGTTTAAATGTCACACCCCAAAACCAAGAATGGCGGAAACGTTCTGGGGCGGAGGACGTCATGTACAGTATCACAACAATGAAAAGTAGTAAACAAGAAAAACCATCATCCATTGCATTAATAATATAATTATTTTACAAATGTTTTCTGTCAAATTTTGATAAATACTAAAGCATAAATCAAAATGAAAGATAAGTCTTGAACAAGCTCCATCTTCCTTTCTCCTTGCATCGGTACCTGTCTATGATGACCTGAGGATACAAGTAATTTTGAAAGCGAGTATCAGCTTTGAAGCTGGTGAGATCATAAGCATTTTAGTGTCTTAATTTGTATGTAATAATTTGTAAGTATATGTATTGTAAGTATTGAAAGTGTATATGAACTGTAAGTGTTTGAAAAACCCCAGAAATCCCTATGATTCCTACTAGTATATGAAGGTGTCTTCTACCAAGACCTAACTAGTCTGAATGTAGTCTCTTGTAAGAGTATGTATTTTCCCAAGAATAACTATCATTATCCAAAAATATAGTTTCTACATTACCGTGCGTCGTGTGAATGCTCACGAAGTGAATGCAATGGGAAAATGAAATAGTACTATGGTGTAGTGCTATAAGAACTACTGCCGTACTAACTACCTTAAACCGGATTTATATTAAGGCATTATGTGATAAATTGCACCGTACTATCGACTGATAACAACGACATACGAATGGTCGTAATAACCGAATGACGTTTGGCACCCGCAGACCTGCAGGTCCGGCTGTAGCTAGCAGCAAGGTGTAGGATTGTCAATCCAGTATAGATCTATACGCAAACTCACGCTCTCGCTCCAAGAGACTCTGGCTACAACTCGGGTCATGATATTTAAGTCATGCTCCGATTTAAATCACAATAATTAATGTATTCTTGTATATGTATTGTAATGAACTGTTCTAGCTGTAATGTACGTGCTCTCTACCTAGCAAGTATAGTAATGTAATCATTCTAGTATAGTTCTATATGTAATGTACTGTAATGTTCTAGAAAATATTGACTCATGAATGAACTGACTCGTTGTATGATATCGCGTTCTAGTAATTGTTCTAGTATCTTCCTAAAGTACCCATACGGTAGTTTACTAGTAATCTATCTGGTACGTATAGACATGGATGTATACCCTTGCTACCCAAGGGCATGGGATGAACTGGAAGGACCTTTTATGACTATATATGTACACATGATATATAACTAATATTTAAACGACCTTCGGACGAGTACCCGATATCCCACCAGACCACATCTCAAGCGCGAAAAGGAAATAGGGTGGATAGCCTTCCTAAGTCTTTTAAATATTTCTTATATAACTATACATATAGAAGCATTCAATTTATAATATAAAAGCATAAATAAGTTTTATAAAACATTTGAACATAAATATCATTTTAAGAAATGATCGACTTGATGTCAATCTATAAAACAGTTTGAAGGCATAAGTTTGATAAAACAGTTTAAGTATAAAGAAACATTTGTTTGAAACACAATTGTAAATAAGTTTGCAATGTAATATACAGAGTAAGATGTACAGTGTAATAAGGAGTTTAAAACATATAAAATGTTTATAAAAATCATTTGAAGGAAACTGTTTGGTAAAACGGCTAATGAGTAGCCAAATCATTTGAATGTTGTATATTAATCACATGTGATTGATGTAATAAGTAGCATAATTCTACTTATTAATCACAGGTGATTGATATAATAAGTAGCATGATTCTACTTGTATCCCCCCCCATAAAACATTTAAAAATAGTTTAAAACATTAGTTAAGGGGTATGAACTCACCTGTAGTAAGCGATTGGAATTGAACGGACTGTTATCGTAAGGATCGAACAAGTGCTTGGTGTGAAATTAAGACTTCAGACACACACATTGATCCTAATCACATATGAAGGCATATGTATATAAATAATTAGTGATTAAAACACTAATTATACAAGTATAAACATTTAAACGCGAGGAAAACACTCTTGGTCAAGTGCTAGGAGGCTAATGGGTTGCAACAAAGGAGTGCAATGCCCCTAATGGGAGTTTATGGTCTAAAGACCATATGTCTTGGAGTTTACGGCCCATGGGAGTAAACTCCTGGCCGTAAACTCTCAACAAAGCCTCCAAATGAAGTCTAACAATTATACAACTCATGTGGTGAATTGTTTCAAGGCTAAATCAAGTGTTTGGGTGCCATATTAACTCCTTTAAGGAGTTTACGGCCTTGGGACCATATTCACTTGGAGTTTATGGCCGTAAACTCCCTTGGAAGGGTCTTTATGATATTTTCAAGTCTCTAAATTAACTAGGAACTAAACTAGGCTTTTGTACTTGGCTTTAGAAGAGTTTATGGCACCATTTGACACCATTTTATGGAGTTCATGGCCCTAGAACCTTTTGGGCCATAAACTCCCTTACTCTTGGTGTTCTAAGTGTGTTAACTAGTCCAAAACTCAATTAAGTACATGCCCAAATTGGTCTTTTGGCTTAAGGAAGGAGTTAGGGTGTCATTTGACCCCTTTATAGGTGTTTACGCCCCAAGAGTTTGTCTTGGCCGTAAACTCCTTTTTCCTTGTGATTCCTTATGTTTGCTAGGCTATAAATACTTTAGGGTACATGTCCTAATTTAAATCTAAGCCTTAGGAAGTGTTTCAAAGCATTTTGGCACTTAAACATGGAGTTCACGGCCCAAGAAGCTCCTTGGCCGTGAACTCACTTTCACCATTGGTTTTAATTTCTTTTGGTGTCCTAAATATGAAATGAAGGCTTCTATTTCGAGTTCTAAAGCTTTGAGGGTCATTGAAACCCTTTAGGACCTTAAAATGAAGTTTACTCCCCAAGTGTTCTTGTGCGGTAAACTCCCAAATCTTGGGTTATCAATCCGATTTTGATGTTTTCTAGTCCCATACACACTAGCATGCAAGTCTAAGGTAGTTACAATTCACGGGGAAAGGACTAGGTAGCATTTAAGCCACTTATTGGAGTTTACTCTACAAGAACGTTCTTGGGCGGTAAACTCCCGAATCTCACAGATTTGATATGAAATTGGTGTTTCTAAACACAATCTAAGCTATATAACATAACTAGATCGAAGTACTCACAATTTGAGATAAAAACCCGAAGATCCGTGACAGAGAATTTTGACTATTCTCTAAATGGAATTCAACTAATGAACCAATTTGGTTCAGAATTCTATTTATAGTCCAGAGATATTTTTGGCAGAAAATATTTTTATTCCTGGAACGAACTCTAATGTCCTAGAGTGTTGGAATAACAGTGTTGCACAAAACCCTAGTGCAATCACTCTCATAATATCTCCTTAAGTGTAAATCCTGAAAACTGCCAAACTTACACTCGGAGTCTGAATTTTCACTGTAACTGTTCTAGTTCTATTCGCTTGATATGGTTTGTTCATAATGGCAATTTCGGGTTGTCACATTAAACAACTAATCATGAGGGGAAACAGCCTAAGGGACTAAGCAACACTTGAAATGAAGTGTAGAATCACATGTTATTGATCAAAGGAAAGTGTACGGTCACACAATGGTGTGTTTACGGCCAAGATAGATGTGTTTACGACCAAGCAAGGAGTTTATAGTCGTAAACTCATGAACATTATGTTAAAGAGGGTCTTTTAAGGTCCTATCTAACATCCCTTAAGTGTTTAAGATATGCTAGAACATGAGAAGGGTTTAAGGCCAAAATATGCACCAAACAAGGAGTTTACGGCCATTAAGAGTTTACGGCCGTAAACTCTTGATGTTCTTGGTGACATGTTTGATTCAAGGGTGTAAATCAGGAGTTTTCTAATAGATATCAAGTATATTGAAAGGATACTTATGATTTGGAAGCTAAAAGGGTTGATTTCGGGCCAAAGAACTATTGTGTGTTCTTGTTGTTCTTGGTGAAAGATGATGATCTTGAAGATCTAACCAAAAAAGGTAATTTCATGGATGAAATCATAGTGTTTCACTAGATTAAGCAAGGTATCAACTAACAAATGGAAGAAACACTTACATATTTGAAGATCTAGATGAAAGTTCTTGATGATACTTGAGAGAGAATGGAAGTTTTTGAGTTGAAAATGTGAATAATGAAGAAAAGTGAAGGAAATGATACTTAAGGGGTGAGTTTACGGCCACCCTTGAGTTTACGGCCATAAACTCTTGATGTTGTGGTCGTAAACTCCTCTTGATAGAGTTTATGGATTGAATGTTGTACAGTGGCTCTAGCAGATACTTCCTAACCCTCATTCCTTGAATGTATTGAGCTTAGAACACTCAAACAGACCCTAAACAGTGCTAAAAGATAGCATGAGTGAGTCTGACTTTAGGTTGATTGGACTGCCTTTTAAGGAAAATATTTTCGGGTTGTCACATCATCCCCTTGTTAAAGGAAATTTCGTCCCGAAATTTGGAGTCTTAAGTGATTACTCATGAATTAAGGAAAAAGGGTAGGTACTTTTGTTCCATCTGCTTCGCTTGTTCTAGTCGGTGGGGAAGGTACGAGTTTCGATTCTATGTTTATTCGCATGGTAGCACAATCACTCGTATTCTGGGACAGTCTCCGTCCTGAAGTTCATAATAGAACTCATACCTGGTTCATCAATCACAACCTCGTGTATACGAGTTGTATATAATTAAGATTGAAAAGGCAGTCGAATAACTGACTCTTCTCTAAGATCACATCCAAAACAAGGAAAAGAAATTAAAGCGGAATCATTAATTCTAAGCCTGTAGAACCTTGATTATGTATCACCCTGGCGTAGACATTCCTCAGCGATAGATTAACTGTATGGGTCCTTGGTATTGAACTCGATGTTCTATACGAGTTGTATTCTAGGGAGGTTTGTTGAAGGTGCTTCAGGGAAAGATACGAAACATAAGGCACTCATCGCATGAGTACCTCGGAATTTTGGAACGAAGGCCTCGTTAGAAAGTTGATTATGAAAAATGAATTTCACACGAAACTGACACTGTGAGGATAACATCGAATCAAGTCAAATGACGATGCCGGACTACTTGGAATAAACATGTTAAACTAGTTTAGAAAGGTGTTCCAAAAACACGACGGTGCAACCTATGAAAAGTTTCATTACTTTAGTTTTATCTATGATACTACTGCTGTGAACAAGGTATACTACAAAAAGCGAGTACAAGCAGCACGAGAGTCCCTAGAACTGATGGAATCTCGAAGAATGATATGACCTAAGTAGCACTAGTTTTTAAAAGTTTATAAGTCTAACATTAACGTTAAGGAACGTACTAGATATTTCAACGTGGGTCCGGATTAGTCTCCCCCTCGGTGTTGATCATTAGCATCCTTCCATCCTTGCAAGTGTTCTTTGTTATTAGCTAATCCCTCTTCATGTGTCCCATCTCGCCACACCCATAGCAAGCCTAGCTAACTCCGATGCCTGGAACTTGGGAGATGGTTCGTGCCGATGCTCTATAGAAACGAGGTGTGTGCCCCTTTCTATTGCAATTTTTGCAATGCATCTCTTGGCACGCTCCAGTGTGATGAATGTTACACCTGTTACACTTTGGAAGTGTTCTAGAATATCGACTAACTCGTGTTGGGGTGGCAGGATTTGTAGCAACATGAATTATAACTAACTGTTGTCTCTTTGTGGTTTCTTGAGTTGACTTCCCCTTTTTAGCGCTCCAATACTTTTGTTTGAAGCCATCCCCTTTTGATAACTCATAGATAGGGGTAATCACGCCTTGGCCGGATTCATGGTCAACAAGCCTTTGTGCCAAGCATTAGACATTATCAAAAGTGATTGGTTTGGATGATAACACATCTCCTTGCGTCGGAGGAGATAACCCCCAGATGTATCTCTCTATCTTCTTGCTCTCGGGAGTAACCATCTCGGGGCATAGTGCAGCTAGGTCACTAAACCTATCAGTATAGGTCACTATATCAGATCCGACCATCGTGAGATTCCAGAGCTCTTCCTCTAGCTTTTGTATCTCGCCCTTTGGGCAGTATTCTCCCATCATCATTTCTTTTAGGTTTTCCCAACCCATCAAATTTGCCACTGTAAGTGTCAGTGACTTCACATGGCTGTTCCACTAGGTGAGGGCTTTTCCTTTGAAAGTGCAAGCAAAAAAATTTACTCTGCTTCTTTTTGGGCACTCGCAGATTTTGAAGACCGATTTTGTCTTCTCAAACCATTGCATCAAAGTAAGCACTCCCCCAATTCCATTGAAGGCTTTGGGTTTGCAATACCTGAATTCCTTGTAGGAACATCCCATCTGATGCACATGGTTATGGTTGATATTACCGATACCCGACCCGTTGAGAACTGTCGTGTTGATGCGTTCCATGGCTGCGTATACTGCAATAGTGACTGCTACCTATGATATCGCAGCATCGAATTGTGGAGGTGGTGGTGGTGGTAGAGTTGCTATAGTAGGGATGTTAAAGCGTCCAGGATTTCTTCTGGGAGGCATCTTTTAGCTATACAGATGAAAAGATGAAATAAGGATAAGTTTTTAGGAATGAAGACAAGTCAAGTGCTATCCGAACTAGATTAACTGAGTGCATCACGTTTCACGTTTTTGAAGTGGTTTGGTAAACAATTCATAATGGGGGTCGATATAAAATAAAATATTAATTGATAGTCGTGGTTATCCTTAACTGAAATCCTGAGACCTGATTTGCTGTTATTAACGAGTTCTAATTATAAAGACTTTATGCCTACCACATAGTATGAGTAGTGTATTCACTAAATCAGTAGGTTGTATTGATCTATTAGTTATTATGGTGACGCATAGGGTATTCTGCAACTTCACATGACTCATGAATGGTTTACTATGTTCTTTGTTCTACTCTTGAAGAGTGTTCTGTTGTATCCTTATCTTCCTATGGCATCCTTAAGAATTCTCTTAGCTTCGTACTCCTCGTCTGATTCCTTCTCGAAGTTCTCTTGGTGAATTCCTCCTTGCCCATCCTTGACTCCTCTGTTGACTATCCTAGTAAGGTGGTCTCTCTCGCTAAGTTGTTGGTGCGAGAAAGGAAATGTCTAGAGATTCTATGAAACTAATTAAAATATTCCTATAAATAAATTTTAACTTGTGATCCTTACTGGGTCCTTCTATAATCAGATGGTGCATAGAAATTATATATAACCCTGATCGAGTAGACCTTCAACTATGTGATACTACTCTAAATCCACATTCAAAAAAGCAAAAGGAAATAAAGCGAAACCACACATTCTAAGTCTATAAGATCTTATTATATATAACCTTTGGAAGTATCCACCCTGCAATTATAGATCTATCAGCGGGGGTCTTTTAATTCTCAAATAAATTATTAATGGTTATCCAAGATACTCCTATAGTATCTTTGTTTTGTGTTTGATTATTAAATTTCTTGTTATAGTACACTTTTAGACTTGTTATTGAAAAGCATCCTAAATACTCCTATAGTATTTTACTTTATGTTTTGTTCCATAGAATTCCTTGGATAAAGAGCTTGGTAAGTTTTAGGTTTGTCGCAACACCACTATCACTCCCGAACACACGTTCACTGTATCTCAAATAAATATGGTTGATCAGGCTATATTTTTCCTAGATACGATTACATAACTTCCCAGGTGTGACTGTGTCACACCCTAAAACTGGAACGGCAGAAACGTTCAGGGGCGGAAGACGTCATATGTAGTATCACAAAAATTGTATAATAGTAATAAAAACAACAACATTCATTGTATAGATGTTAAAGTTTTTACATCAAGTTCAAAACATTGCATGTTTAATATCATAATTGTATCAAAAGAAAAGACGAGACGCTACATCTCCGTCTTCACGACTCCGGTCTGGATACTTGTCTTAGTAATTCCTGAGAATACAAGTATTTTGAAAGCAAGTATCAACTGTAAAGCTGGTGAGTGCATAAGATTTTGTTTAGAGAAAGTATCTTCTTTGTTAAATGACTAAGTTCGAATGATTTACAAGAAAATCCAATATTTCCTTAATGTAAGTTGCAACTAAACCAGTTCTTCATACAATCACTTAGTTTATACATGTTACATATGGTCAATATTAGATAGACAATCGATTGTGTGAATCCACCATAAGTCCACATCCAAACAAGGAAAAGAAAGTAAAATGGAATTCACACATTCTCCAGTCTATCAGGTCTTCATCATGTGTAACCCTGGAGTATGAACTAAGGTATTATAGATCAAACAATAATGTCTTATAAGTTATACCAATTATAACTAAGTGTTGAATTAATATATGTGATCACTTTGTTGATACATGTTATGATATAATCAAGGTCAAATGGATAATAGATTGTGGGGTTCTACACTAGTTCCACATCCAAACAAGGAAAAAGGAAGTAGGACAGAAATCTCACATTCTATTACCTATCAGGACTTCGTTGTATATAACTCGGGAATCTATAAACTAAGAGATATAACTATAGAAAAGACTATTATCTATTTGTTATGTTCATCTATATTGTAACTTGATATGAATGTTAAGATCATCTAATGAACACTTGGTATATACATATTATATACTATTAGAAACAGGCGAACAATTGAATGTGTGATTCTGTCGTATACCCACATCCAAACAAGGAAAAGGGAAGGAAATTAGAGTACACACGTGTTATTGCCTACCAGTCTCTCATAACAAATAATTTTGTGTACATGCCAAATAGTAACAAAAACTACTCCTTAAGACTGTTTAGAAAGTGTATTACTACGTAAGAACATCGTAAGTTTCTCCCATGAAAGTACTTCTAACCATACTGATCTGACTGATAATCTGACACGATAATTTGTAAACACCGAAATTGTTGATGACATTTGTCGCCCCATTCCAACTGTAGCTAACAGTCAGGGTGCGGGATTATCAGTCCCGTATAGATCTATACACAAACTCATGCTCTCTTTCCAGGAGACTCTGGGTAAATAATTCTAGACTTCCCTATGTACTTAGATAAGTATACGAAGATGTGTCTCACGACTTGAGAGTGTTAACGAGCTTACGAGTAATACTGTAAAAACCTTTTTGTAATTTAATTTGTAATTAAACCTTTATACATGTTTAAAACAACTGTTATCATGACCTGACTCCTAAATTATGCCTATTATAATTTACAAGTATTTCTTTATATATTTGATATTCATGAATGTACTCCCTTTGCTCGACATGTTACAAAGGTAGTATGAAACCTGATTTGACTAACTTTTATATTCATATTCATATATATATATATATATATATATATATATATATATATATATATATATACATATATATATATATACATATATATATATATATATATATAAGTAAAATTTAAACGACATTCGGACAAATAACTTTACCCTAAGCCCACACCCAGAGAAGGAAGAGAAAATAAGGCGAATCATCAGTCCTATCCCTTTGAATCTTTTTTATATAAATATATACATATAAATATGATTTAAACACAATATAAATTAAAAATATTTTATAAAACATTTAAAATCATTTTCCAATATTAAAAGAGTTTCATAACTATTAAAAGAAATTCGATGACATGGTGTCATTTAAATTATTTAAAGAATTTCATTTATTGTAAACACAATTTCTTGTGTATAGATTTGTATCTCCCCCCCCCCCCCCCTTAAAATAGTGAATAATGGTAAAATGCAGAGTTATGAATTCACCTTATGTTGTTGATTCAAATGAAGATTCATGTAAGGATGAGATATATTGTTACATATATGTATATAATTAGTGTTTTAACAACTAACATACAAGGAAATAACCTAAGGGACTAGGAAACACTTGAAATAAAGTGTTGAATCACATGTGATTGATCAAAGGGGTTTTCTAAGGCTACTACTTGGTGTTTACAGCCAAGCCACATGAGTTTACGGCCAAGAAAGGAATTCACGGCCGTAAACTCATGACCATTTTTTAAAGGAGAGTGGTTAGAGGTCCTATCTATCATCCATTAGGGTTTTAAGGACTTGTGCTTGGATATGAGAAGTGTTTGCGACCTAGATGTGCCAAAATATGGGTTTACGGCCAAGGGAGATTCCATGGCCGTAAACTCATAATGTTTATTGTAAATTGATTGTTTCAATGGTGTAATCAAGGGCTTATAATAGAGATAAAGTATATGGAAAGACACTTACGATTTGGAAGCTAAGAGGGTCAATTTCGGGCCAAAGAACTAGTGTGTGTTGTTGGTGTTCTTGGTGATCTAACCAAAAAGGAATGACTTCATGGATGAAATCATAGAGTGATACTAGATAAAGAAGGATATAAACAAATTAAAGGATGAAATCACTTACAAATATGAAGATCAAAGTGAAAGTCGTGATGATACTTGAGAGAGATGGGAGTTCTCGACTTGAAAGTGGAAGAAATGAAGAATAATGAAGGATATGAGACTTAAAGGAGGAGTTTACAGCCCACCTTCAGTTTACAGCAGTAAACTGAAGTGTTGTGGCCGTGAACTCCCTTTGGTGGTGGTTAAGGCTTGAATGATGTATAGTGGGTCTAGCAGGTACTACCTAGCACTCATTCCTTGAATGTATTAGGCTTTGAAAACTCAAACAGACTCTAAACAGTGCTAACAGATAGCAGGAGTGAGTCTGACTTGATTGGATTGAAAGGATTTTCACGGCAAAAAAGTTTCGGTAGTTACAGACTATTGTGTCCAACAATTGAATACATTTGTTATGTTCTACTTGTGATACGTGTTCTAGTATATACATATATATATATATATATATATATATATATATATATATATATATATATATATATATATATGTATATATATATATATGTGAGCATGTATACTTCTTAATAATATTGTAATATTTATAAGTATATTTTTAGTCAGAGCACTCTGGCCCCATTGTATTTATAGTTTGTATGTCTTTTATAGGATGATATAGTTAGTTCACTACAAACAATGCTCTGATACCAATCTGGCACACCCCAAAAACAGAACGACAGACACGTTCGGGGGCGGAGGACGTCATATGTAGTATCACAACAATTGTATAATAGTAATCAATGCAACAACATTTGTTGTATAGATGTTAAAGTGTTTACATCATGTTTAAAACATTAAATATTTGTAATAATATGATAGTATCAAAAGATAAGACCAAAATCTATTACTCCGTCTTCACAACTCTGGTCTGGATACCTGTCTTAGTAATTCCTGAGAATACAAGTATTTTGAAAGCGAGTATCAGCTATAAAGCTGGTGAGTGCGTAAGATTTTGTTTAAAGAAAGTATATTCTTTGTTAAATGAATAATTTTGAATGATCTACAAGAAAATCCTATATTTTCTTAATGTAAGTTCTGACTAAGCCATTTATTTCTATAATCACTTTGTTTATACCTGTTACATATAATCAAGATTAGACGGACAATTGATTGTGTGAGTCCATCATAGGTCGACGTCCAAACAAGGAAACGGAAGTAAAATGGAATTCACACATTCTCCAGTCTATCGGGTCTTCATCATGTGTAACTCTGTAGTACAAACTAAGGTATTATAGATCAAACAATAATGTCATATAAGTTATACCAATTATAACTAAGTGTTGAATTAATATATCTGATCACTTAGTTGATACACGTTATGATATAATCAAGGTTGGATGGATAATAGATTATGGGGTTCTACATTAGTTCCACATCCAAACAAGGAAAAGGAAGTAAGTTAGAAATCTCACCTTCTATTGTCTATCAGGTCTTCGTTATATATAACTCGGGAATGTATAAACTAAGAAATCATAACATTAACCTTTAAGAATCCTTTGTAATGTACTAGTTTACTTAGAAAGTGTAACTATTTATCCCAGAAAATCCTATATTTTCTTATGTAGTTGTTATGTAGTTTTAATCCCCTAAAACCGTTCTCTTTGAGTGTTGTTGTACTATGTTCTTGTATAGTTAGTTTTAACTCACCATAAAACTATAGAAAAGACTGTTACATGTCACACCCCAAAACCGGAATGCGGAAATCTTTTGTGGCAGAGGACGTCATGTTTAGTATCACAAGACATACATCATAGTAAGCAAAGTAATAAACAACCATTTCATTAGAAAAAAAGTGTTTACAAAGTATGTGATTCACATAATATATACTACATAGCAAACAACAAAAGACTTGAAGCTATACTGGTCCGTCTTCTAAATCCCAGTGCACGAACCTATCTACTGATCTTCAAAGAATACAAGTTATTTGGAAAGCATAGATCGGAATTTACTGGTGAGTTTATAAGATTTTAGTGATGTAGTAAGTAGTAAGAAAGTTGTAGAAAGCTATAGTAAGTTGTAGTAAGTTATGTTTAGAAAAGTTGGCCTGTTCCTCCAGGAAATCCTATATTCCCTTCTTTGATGCAAGATAAGTAAAAATGGCTCTATAGTCCTTTCTATGAGTACTAAATATATACAAATTATATAAAACTCTGAGCAAACAAATAATCGGTTGTGTGTATCTACCCTAATCCCACAACCAAACAAGGAACAAGAAATGAGGCGGAAGACACACATCCCATTGTTTGTTAGATCTTCGTTGTATATAACCCCTGCGTATTCACATGGTACTCATGGAGTTAACTGTAATAGTTCCTTTATATTTGATGAAAAGATCCTATAATAAAAGCCTTATTTCTTATAATAAAATGATAACCAAAGTAGTTCCTTCTATAATCACTTAGTTTATACTAGTTATATATAATCTAATATCGAACAGATAGTTAATTGTGTAAATCTTCCCTAAACCCACAACCAAACAAGCAACACGGAATGATGCGGAAGGCGCACATCCAACTACCTATCAGATATTAATTCTATATAACCATGGTGTATAAACAAAGGTATTATAGAACAAATCACCTAAGGCCCTTTAAGTTTTATTGGTTTAATAAAATGGATTAAACCCTTTACTGGTTAAGAGTCTAGTTTTGTATTTCAAAAGTTCTTCATTTGAAAAGTATGTTTTGTACTAGAAAACAGGGCATTGAGTTAGTGTCCTATGACCTGACCCATACATGATACCCCTTATGATTTTGTGGTGTATACGGAACATATATATATATATATATATATATATATATATATATATATATATATATATATATAGCTAAGCTCGGATAGATAGTAGGTTGGGAGTATCTGCTCTAAGCCCACAACCAAACAAGGAACATCAAATGAAGCGGAAAGCACACATCTTACTACCTGTCGGACCCGATTAATATATATCCCTGAATGCCTACACTAAAGAATCATAAAGTTAGCATTATAGTTCCCTTTCTACTGAATGTACTAGACTCGAATATTCTGTGTGTTTGTTGTAAAATGTAAGCTTTCCCTAGTTTATAACTATCTTGACTCGAAAATAGTTTGCATTGACTTTCCATTGGAACTATCACTTACTGAAAGTAATGGGAAATTATCAGTACACAGTTGTCTTTTGAATTGACATCATGTAGTACTAATTACCTTAAAACATGTTTGTTTTCTTAAGGTAATAATGTGAGGAATAGTACGCATCCTATACGCTCTCCCTGCAAGAGATTATGGGGACCAAACGTGACTTGCACAAACAAATTGCTAGGTCGTGTAGAATTCACATTAAAGTTATGTGATCATGTATACCCGGTTTTACTATCACCTTATGTTTAGAACAATGATTTAGTAATTCATTGGTTATAATTAGATCCTGCAGTGTTCTCATGTTATAGCATCTTAGTATGTTCGTTCTGTTATAGTGTATAGTATGTTCGTTCTGTTATAGTGTATAGTGTATAGTATATCTCTCTGATGTATTGTATCTACCTCCCTGTTTCTCTTTATAGTATGTTCTAACATCTAGTATGAACTGAACCTCTAAACTATAGCCCTTATAGTTTACTAGTGTTTTACTTGAACTATTATTGAAAAGACTCATTTTTCTACTAAGTTATGCTTGTACTTTAAAAACGGAGTTTTGTTAAACTATAAAGGAACATAACTTTAAAAGAGTTTTTGAAATGTTTTGATCACTTATAAAAGACATAAGCAAGCTTTTGAAAGATGTTTATAACAAACAATTACACAATTATGATTGTGTTCAACTTCTATTCCACGAATGAAGTCCCGAGACACAAACGGATCCTAAGTGACATAAAATGGCATATATTGGCATGAATATAGAGTTTTGAAGCAACCGCATGCAAGGAAACACCTTTAAGGATGAGGAAACACTTGGAATGAAGTCTTGAGTCACATGTGATTGACCAAAGGGGAGTGTACGGCCATAAAGAGGAGTTTGCGGCCCAAGTGGAATGTCTCACAGAGTTTACGACAAGAGGGTTTACAGCCCTATGATTTTATAGCCGTAAACACAAGGTATCTTGTACCCAAGTGTGTGAGAAGGTCCCATTTTCATAAAGGAAGTGTTCTAGGTCACAGGCTTAGCTTCTAGAAGAGTTTATGGCCAAAATGGCACCTTTATAGGGGTTTACAGCCAAGGGAGATGCTCTTGGCTGTAAACTCCTATTGTTCTTGAGAGATGGATGATTTCAAAGTGTAAATCAAGTGCTTCTAGCATACAACAAGTTAAGGAAGGAGTACTCACGATATTGAAGCTTGAAAGGGTTGATTTTGGTCCAAAAACACAAGTGTGTTCTTGGTGAAAGTTGAAGATTATTGTAACAACCCGTTATTTCGGGTCAATGTAATGTCTAAAAGTTGAGTCTTGTAACCTCTTTGTGAAGTAATAAGAATATCATCGAAAATGAATTGTTCAAAAAGCACAGTTTTAGTACACTATGTGATAGATATCGTGATAAGGTTTCCAAAAATATATAGAACTCTAAAATTCGAGTTATAATGAAGAAGTTATGACCATTCAGAGATTTACTACAATACTCGTAAAGCGTTGTTCAGCATAAAATGAGAAATTTCAATAAAATACGTTTTAGCCTTAGGTATCTAAATGAAAGTCGTAAATATCATTAAACCATAAACTTACATAAAAAGAACGCCCAAATCTAACTTCGTATGAGGAAATTATGATTTTACGAAGTTCCTGACCTAGCAGTAGACAACTAAAAACTAGAATTAGAGATTGAGCGGTCTTTAGCCGACACAACCTAAACGAAAGTTGAATACCCTGACAATAGGAGTTTAACAGTAAAAAGTCTGACGAAAATGGACATCAGATGAAGAAGTTATGGAATTTAAACGAACTTTTATGGACCTCTCCTACTAAAAATAATATAATAAAAATAAACTTAAAACTAGCCGACAAAGTCTAAACGAGAGTTGTAGAGCCTTTTCACACCTACGCGTGCATATAAAGAACATCGAAATCGGAGCTCGTACGGGAATGTTATGGAGTTTACAAGTTCGGGACACAAAACCCGAGGCTGACTCAGCCTTACGACGTGAGGGAACCATGCTCATTAAGTGAGCTCACGACTGATGGGTTCCTGGGTGTCAGTCACATCAAATCGTCGAAGAGGATCATGCTAACTAGGCCTCACGATGTGAGCAATCCAAAACTCACGACGTAAGACCCCAAAACTCCCCCTATAAATAGTGGCTTAAGGGTGCCGTGTTTGGTGCTCAATTCTTTCCATCTAAATGTTGTGTCTCTGCGAAATTACCTCTAGAAGCCTTCCCGACGTCCCGATTTGCATACTCGAGTCCCAAAGGAAGTTCTACACTCCCGAGAATCCCGAGATTTCAACTCTCTCTAGTCGAAGTTCTGCTCCATTCTTCTTCTGATTACTTCAAAACAACCACTTGAATCAAGTGAGTTCATACCCCCTTTTATACACTTTGAAATACTTTGTAATGTACTTCTAATACATTTCGGGGGAGAATACAAGTAAACACTCAGTTGATCCCGAGTGAAAAAGTGAAAACCTGTTGTTATACCTTGCATGCATTAGATTTATCTATTCAATGAATCTGCTTATCATGCAAATCTATCTCTTAAACTCAACGTTGTGGTATGGAAGAAAACTATAACTAGTATTAACCTTGTTTATACAAAATGCATAGTATTCAGGGTAGTCATCCTTGTTAAACCATTTTTATGCATTCAAGAACTTATGATTTATGATTTGTCAAACATTGTGAAAGAGTATAAAGATTACATATAAAACTATAATTTTAATACAGACTTAGTTGAGAATCCGTGAGACGATTACATCTTCAAATGCTACCTTTTTGCGAAAAGGTACTACCTAAAGTTCTGTCTATTATAACCAGAGTCTCTCATTTGGAGAGCGTGTCAAATGTGTATAGATCTATACGGGAAGTCATGATCCCACGCCCTAACTGTTAGCTACAGTCCTTTGGGTGACAGTTTTTATAATGTTTCGACACTTGAAGACCGTCGATACAGGCATATTATGTTTAGTATCATTATAAAACGCATCGGATAGACAATTATTATGGTATTCTAAAAAGAGTAGCTATTAAAAATATTCTTTATCTAACAGGTGCGATCTTCTTATAGGTTTATTTTATAAAACTATACCTCAACCTTTTAAGCATGTCAGTTGCTTGCGATTTTAGGTCTTGGACATTAGAGACTGCCATTTTCATTAGGAAAATAAGGGATTTTCCTGCATCCAAAACAATCAACTAATAGGAAAACAAGGGATTTTCCTAGCACAACTATTTACAATTCACAACACGAGCATTTATATGCATTTCATACTTTTATAAGAAAATAAGGGATTTTCTTGGAAAACACGTGAGCTTTGGAATGGCATACATTTACTCAAAACCGCTTATGAACTCACCAACTTAATTGTTGACAGTCTTTCTTTGAAATAACTTGTATTCTCACGGAACCGCTAAGCAGGTTGGAAACCAACTTTTGGGGATTAACGTTTGGTGTTAATTACTTCTTTTGGAAGATGTTTATGTGTATATATATATATATATATATATATATATATATAGGTGAGAGTTTTCGGCCCTGGTTGAGTTTATGACCGTAAACTCCATGTTTATGGTCATAAATTCTACATGCTAGAGTTTATGGCTTGAATGTTGTACAGTGAATCCAACACGTACTTCCTAACACTCATTCCTTCAATGTACTAGGCTAAAAACACTCAAGCAGACTCTAAACAGTGGTAAACGATAGCAGGAGTGACTATGAATTAAGGTTGATTGGCTTGACTTATAAGGCCAAAAAATTCAGGTTGTCACATCATCCCCCCGTTATGGAATTTCGTCCCGAAATTAGCTTTCTTAGCAGTACTACTGGGGTTGCGCTCCTCTGATTTGCAGAATACCCACTCGTAGACCTGGCACTTTGCCTTACTGTTCATGATAGGATTAATACTTGGTCCATCTATCATTACTTTGTGTATACAAGTCGTATATAATTAGGATTAGTAAGACGGTCGAATGTGCGACTCTGCCCCAGGTCCACAACCAAACAAGGAACATGAGATAGGGCAGAAACACACATACTATATCTACATAATCATAATCATATACCACCCTTGTGTATACTCTAAGTAGCGACAGGTGGGCGGTATTCGTCCTTTAGCCTCTGTTCTTGAACTTGGTCTGCTAGACAAGTGGTATTTTGGAAAGTTTAATAAACATACGATGGCAAGCCGTCAGAGGACAAAGTACTCTTCGCACGAGTACTTTGGGGTTTAGAATACGAAAGACAAAACTGAGTTTTAGGTCGGACTGTCTTTACGAATGACGAAGGTTTAATGAACTTGACGGTCGAGGCGATAGACACATATGAACTTAGTAGGGTGATGACCACGCCAACTCATGACGAAAGATAGAAACGGACTCTTTATTGAACAAAGTTTTGCCGATCTAAAAGAAACGTTTGTTATACGATGATGTACTTCCTTAGTGTGCTCGAAAATGTACTCTTTGTAAATGTTCTAGTGCTTTCTGTTTTCCTCTTGATGTTAACACTTCTACGTATCGTACAACAATGTGCGCATACATACTGCCAAAGTGCCTTCATAACTAGTATTGATACTTTTAACTATGATCCTTCATGGTACCACTACGATCGCCTGGGATATACAAGTTATGAATAATTAAGATGAACTAGACATTCGACTGAGTAACTCTACCTTAAATCCACAACCAAACAAGGAACATGAATTAAGGCGGAATCAGTCACTCTAAGTCTGCAAAATCTTAGCTATGCACAACCCTAACGTACATACTAAGCCATCATAGCTTCTCAGAACGGATCTTTTAGTTCTTTTGAATACTATGACCTACTTCATTAAGTGAGTTATTATAATTACTTTTAAGTGTTATCCCCAACTTTTAATCTTATAAAAATATAAATTAAATTTTAAAGAAATTACTATTTCTAAAACGTACCGCGACTTGATGGCGACTCCGAGGTCGATTCTTCTGCGGTGATCATCAGAATTCGTCAATCCACTCCTAAGTTCTTTGCTATCGGGCAGTCCTTCTGTAGTGTCCAGTCTAACCACAACCATAGCCGGCTTGGTTCTATTCAACTCCGGGGACTTGGGAGATCGGTTGACCCGGTGCCCTACAGAAACGGACCGTGTGTCCCTTTTTGTGGCAGTTCAGACACTACAATTCTCGGCATGCTCCGGTGTGGTGATAGTTGTACTTTCCACACTTTGGGAGGGTTCCAACATATCGACTGGCAGTTGCTGGAGTAGTAGGTGTTGTGGCGGTGTACATAGTACTCATTTGTTCCTCCTACGTGGTGTCATGTGTTGTTCGCTTCTTCTTCCTCTTGTTCCTCGACTTTTGGCCATAGTCCTCTTCCCTTGATGGATCGGGAATGGGGACTTCCATACCATGGCAGACTCCATGGTCGATGAGTCGCTGAGCCAGGAGTTTAGCACTATCGAATTTGGTTGGGTTAGAAGATAGCACATCTCCTTGGATTGGGGTAGTTAGACCCCAAATGTATCTTTCTATCTTCTTGCTCTCTAGGATAACCATCCCTAGGCATACAGCCGCTAGGTCGCTGAACCGGTCAGTGTAGGCCACTATGTCTGAGCCGATCATAGTGGGCTCCTATAGTTCTTGTTCCAGCTTTTGAACTTCGCCCAAAGGGCAATATTCTTCCAGCAGTAACTCTTTTAGGTTCTCCCAACCTATTGAGTTAGCCACTGATAGGGTCAATGACATAACATGGCTGCTCCACCATGTCAGGGCTCTGTTAGAGAAGGTGCAGGCAGCAAACTTCAGTTTGCTCCCTTGAGGGCACAAACAGATTTTGAAGACTGAATATGTTTTCTTGAACCATCGCATTAGGGCGATGACTCCACCATTTCCATCGAAGTAATTAGGTTTGTATTTCATGAAGTCTTTATACGAATACTCCCTTGGGTGCCCGTGAATAACTCCGGGGTTGGTTAAGTGGGTACCGCTACCAGTTCCAAGGGTACTACTTTCACCCAAGTGAGCTAGAGCAGTTGCCACAGCGAAGGATATCGCTGCTTGAAGAGCAGCAGGATCGAATTGAAGAGATAGAGTTGGAGTTATCGGAGTAGTTCGTATGTTTGATCTACGAGGAGGCATCTCTACATAAAGATTACAAAAATGAGATGGAATAACTATAAAGTAATGGACAGAAGCCGAAAGCTGAAAAGACAAGGTTATCCGAGTTTGGGTGTATCGGGTCCTGACTTCCACAGGGTTCTGGAAACAATTCATAAAAGAATATACGTTACCTAAATAACTATTACCAGATGCATGTAAGAAAATAATCCTAACACTTAATGTGATTAGTGTTTCCACTAACTCATTAAGTTAACAAGATTATTGTTTATTAGTGTGATGCATAAGACGTTTTGGTTACTTTGGTTAATCCTTCTTTGAAAGCTCCTCATGAACTTGCTCTCGTTTCCTCCTGACTCTTTTGTTGTCTACTATGAGGAAGTGGTTACATCTACCAGGGCTTGTCGTGCGAGAATGAAAGTTTCTAAAGAATCTATGAGATTAAGTGAAACATTATGGGGTGATCCTTACAGAGTCCTCCTATAGATGAACAATGTATACAAGTTGTATATAATTCAAGATTAAATAGACATTCGAATAAGTTATCCTACCCCAAAACCACAACCAAACAAGCAGCAGGTAGTGAAGCGTAGATCACAAATTCTAAGTCTATAAATTCTCAATTATATATAACCTTGGAAGTATATATTATAAGATTATAGACCTATCCATAAGGGTCTTTTAAATTATCACATAAGTTATTTATATGGTGTCTAAAATACTTCTATACTATTTTAATGTAATCTACTTGGTATGTTTTAAACTTGTTATCGCGTTATTGTTGGATTAATGTCTAAGTCCATAACTATATTTGGTAAGACTTGACCCGACCCGGCATGGTCCATTTGGGTTGCATACCATCATGCACTTGGATGAGAGAAATAAGACACTTATGGTTATTAATATATTATAAGTTCTAGTATATTAATAATAAGAATAATAAGATTATTTAATTAGTATTGATCAAGAATTAATCTAGGATTAATTAAGTGATCAAAAGAAGACTAATTAAACATATGGGTTGATTGTGTGAATCATCCATACTTGTATAGTGGGCTAATGCTCCATGGATAATCAAGTTGGGCTAAAACCCATAGGATGGTCCATGGATGCTCCATGGTGTATTTGTACCCATGGATCCAAGGAAATGGAAAGTCATGACAATTATGGTTTACCCTAATTGTAGCACTATATAAAGATCTTATTCTTGGCAAAATCTGTGACTAGAATCACACTAGTGTGTGAAGTGAAAGGGCTAGCCGATTTTGATGAGTGTAGAATTCTCTCAAGTCATTCCAAGTGTTTTGATGATTGTGATTCCATTTGAGGTGTCACACTTGGGGCACTAAGCACTCAAGCTTCATGAAGACATTCTACACCAAAGAGGTATGTATTCTATCTTGCTATAGTTATTATTTTGTATGCTAGATTAGGATAATACCTTGGAAGTTCTTATTTGCATGTATAATAGAGAAAACATAGATCCAAGGTATTTAGGGTTGCATGTACACTTAGGAGTGTTAGAATGCTCAAAATCCAACAGTGGTATCAGAGCCTAGGCTTGTTTTCTTGTTATACCTGCAATAGAAGCTGAAAAAACGAATCTGGTGCTGTCTGGCCATCAGACTCGGCGAGTCCATCAGGAGACTCGGCGAGTCCATGCCTAAAAAGTGATGAATTCGATCCAACTCGCCGAGTTTGTTCATGCACTCGACGAGTTGGACCCCCAGACAGCATATTTTCGAGTTTTTTGGCTAGAAATGGACTAGGAACATTACCCTAAGTTGTTTTTGATCTTATAAACTTGTTTTTGATGTGGTAATGTTCATGCTAATCCATTTTCAAAGATAATTGTCAATAGATTCATGTTTTGTATTAGTTTAAGGTTTAGACTAATTACATGAAAAAGTTTGATTTGAATTATCTTGTTCTTATGAGTTGCTTAGATTAATAGAAATGTTGAGTGAAATAGTTGTTTTCAATCCATTTTAATCTAAGAGTTGAGTATAAAATGTGTTTGTGTAACTTGTCCTCAAGTTACATGAAGAGTCACATTAAAGACTCATAAAATTCATAAGAGTTGGCAATGGTTACAAAATGAAGAGTCTTGTGTCATTGAATAATTTTTATGACTCCATAACTTGTCCTCAAGTTATGGAAGTTCAAGAGTCACTTCATTAAAGAAAAATATGTAACCATAATTAAATCCATAAGTTATAAAATAAAGGAAAAAAGTTACTTCTTTTATTAGTTTAAAGTCTTCCATAACTTGTCCTCAAGTTATGGAACTTGAAGAGTTTTTGGATTAAAACTACTTTAAACACATAAGTTATGGAATTAATTAGTTTTGAATAGTTTCAAAACTTGCCCTCAAGTTTTGGAATTTGAAAAGTTTTCAAGTATGAATACTTTAATTCCAAGTTAGCCCTTAGAATTTTAAAAGTTAAAACCCTTATACTTTATAATATTATAAGTTAATAATATATATATGTATAAGAGTAAAGTCAGTCTTACCGCTAGTACGCCTCATTCACGAAGCCGGTCTATAAGGTGGGTATAAGGTCGTTGCCTATAAAATGGCAACTTAATGGGTGTCCACTCTCACCCACCGCTTGCTTGACCGGTGGAGGGTCGTTAGCCGAACGGGTTTGACAGGACTATAATTCTCGCTTCATTAAAAGTATTGATGAAAATACTAAGTAACTAAACTCTTAATAATACCCAATCTTAGTTACTTAGGAAAAATGTGAATAAGGTGCTAATCCATGAAATTACACTTTACACTTTGTCTAAGTCGTTAGTGGAGCGTGTGTGGTTAACCGGCACACTAACTTGGACTTAACAAGGTAGGTAAAGCGTGACTTAATATTTATCATAGTATCGATGGAGCGTGTGTGGTTAACCGGCACATCGATTGAGGGGTAATTTATTAAGGGTACCAAGTGATTTGCATGGTTACTTCACACCTTGTTTTGTGATCCTCGGCATCCCAGTCACAAAACCTGAAGGGCACACTCGAGATTGAAACATGCCTTTGAAAAGTTCAATGAATCTCAAAGATCTAGGAGTTTCAAAACCAATTAAAACCTAATAATACATTTCGTTTATCTTGGTGGAAATTGGTGAATCGTCATTCACCTACCTTCAAATATTTTATAGCTTGGATTATGGCATACCTCTTCTAAGTTATAAAATAGTTTGTTGGGTCCTACCTTAATATTTCATATTGGGTGTCATATTAAGGACTTTAAATCAACTATCTTGAATATCTCCTAAAAGATGTCTGTAATAGACACCTATGATCTTCCCAAATCTAGTGAAACAAGGTTTCCTAAATGAAGATGATGTCCTTTGGAAATCATACTTCTTTCACCTCCTCCAATTATTCTCCCCAACCCACAAGTTCTTGAAAAGTTTAAGGTCGCTCAAGCCCTATTGGCAAGGCAAGGTCTAGGTGTGAGCACATCTTGGAGATGTAGTCACATATTGACAAGCCGGGAGAGTAGGGTGTCAAAGTCTTGAGAAAGTTGGTGGTTCAATCACTTTCTAAGTCACATAGTGAGTCCCTTTGGGACACCTATGAAATAGACTATGACAAGACTCTTAATGATCTTATCTAAGATCAACTTTCTTAAAACTTGATGGACATTAACAATAGTGACACAGGAAATCTCGGAAAGCATTCTCTTCCCAATGGAAAGGGATCGGCCATAGTCAACTCGGTTGACCAAATGGTAAAGAGAAAAGCTAAGTCTGTGATAGTCCTGTGTATCTTTATCAAAGGGTCCATATGTTTATATTGCCAAAGGAAGGGGCATTGGTTGCGAAGCTGCCAAATTTACCTAAGGATGTTAAAGTCAATAAGTTTGACTTTACTTCAGGTAAAGTCCACTATCTAACTCTGTTAAGTTTCTATTCTGAGATTCTTGATACATGATGTGACTGGGTCACATGGTGATGTTTTAAGAATCAAAGAAAAGTGAAGAAACTTAAAGAAAGAATATGCTGAATCTGATGGCGTAGATGGATTTCTATCGCACAGTTTGAAGATCGGATTCTTGAGCTACTTTTTAGGAGTTATGAGATATTGCTTAGGAATAGGTAACAACAAGTTTTCATATGGATTATAAGGATAAGTTTTCCGCAAAGTTTAAAATAAAAGAAAATTTTTGATTTTATTTATTTTAAAATATCCTTACAATGGCATTTGAGGAAAAATTGTTGCTTATATGATTCCATTAAGAGCAAGAGTGGAAATATGAAATTGATTCTTTCATTTGTGGTAATGTCTAGATTTACCAAATAAGGAAAGATTCTCATCACCCAAGTTTCAATTGGACCGGAACTTGGAATCATGCAAGTTGTATAGCATGATGAATGAGAACTTTCAAGTTTTGGAAAAATTAAGACTAATTACTTGTTCACATGGATGTGTGAGTCAAGTAAAGGACTAAAGGATCGAGTACACATTCTTGTGCAATGGTCAAGTCCACCACATAAAGATTGATAAAACTATTCGTCATAGTTTACTAAAGCTCAGTAAATATGATTATACTTACAAGCTTAAGTGTAACTCTGAGACATTGGAAAAGGTTCCAATGTATGGCAGAGCGAATAAGAAGAATCAATTTAGGCAGAAGGATAAAAGTTTCTCAAATCTGATGGGAGAGTACTTTAGTATCAGCTTTTGTGATCATCTTAATGATTAAGAAACCATAGCACAATTAGTTCTCTAAGGAAATCTTAGTGCATTCTTATGACTAAGAAGAGGGATCTTGAAGTGTTGAAATGATTAAATCAAGAAGATGAGTCATACTTCGTTCCAATACAAGTCTTAGAGTCATACTCCAAGATTGTAACTTGAGTGACATGTCTTAAAGAAGGTTCAAAACACTTGTCAAATGTAAGAGTAAAAGTTTTCTACTCTTGTACATTTGAAATTGGTAAGTTGTGATGTTTTGGATAAAACAAAGATCAACTTAGGCCAATTGTGTGAAGTGTTTGTCTTGATTAGAATCCACACTATCTCTTGGATATTTGACAAGGGAGTCTTATAGGTCAAGAGGACAGTGGGAGTCTTAAAGGTCTTGAAAGTCTCAAGAACTAATCAAGAATAAAACCTGAAGTTCTTCACTAGCACACGACTTGAGGTTTATAACCTATCGTGTTGACTTATTCTGTGCCCATTCCAGTTAAAGTTGGCTTTGCATATGAGTTCTTAGAGTTCTCAATTGGTTGCACAACAACTTGGAAGCAATGGTAGGCCCTTGAGCTGCCAGGTGGCAAGAAATTAAGATTGAGTTCAGTCCATATGAGTTTGGATTTGTCATTATCCTTGTCTTGTGACTATGATTTTGACAATTCACATGGATAAGAACACATACACCAGTAAATCTAAGTGTCATAAGGTTTCTCTCCGATTCATGAAAAATGATGGTGAGGAAACGCTTTCACTAAGTAGATTTTATCTAGATAGCAATTGTGATATTTGCATTCTCAAAGTCGTTAGTGGAGCGCGTGTGGTTAACCGGCACACTAACCTGGACTTGTGAGAAGTGGCAAAAAGGTCTAACTATTATGATTAAGGCATCCCTCTTCGTAATTGTTTAGACACACAAGTGTGCTATCTAAGGGAAGGTGTATGATTTTGATAAAGTTTTATCAAAACAATCTAGTATCAGAAATATGAACTTTGGTAAGGAAGTCAGTTGATTTCTGAGTACATGTCATAGCTAGTGGGAGCGTAAGTGTTATGCTAATAATCATCATGTTAGTGGGAGCATGAAAATTATGATAAGTATTGCAAGTTAGCAATGTTAATTATAGAAAACAAAAGGTCTCAATTGGGAAAAGTTGTTTTGCTATAATTAAGGGAGAGGAAATTATACTTCATCTCAAATCTATAAGCTTAGATCGTGAGGTTTTAATCATTTAGTCAAGGATATATATATATATATATATATATATATATATATATATATATATATATATATATATATATATATGAATTTCATGTTGGAATGGCTCAACATAAGGAAATTCTGTATATGGGTCCATTATTTGCGTTCTAAAATTCGATTATGATTACGGCATCCCTTTTCATAATCTGAATTATGAGAACTTGGCAAATTGAAATGGAAATATTATAGCAAAAGACTGGTTTAGTCTTTATGTAAGACATCATGAATCGTGTCCCATACGCTTCGTATATAGGATCGATTACATGTGCTATAATCATCCTTTCTAAAATTTTCCAAATGCCTGGGGCATTAAGAAGGGAAAAGGTTTAGAACTGGATATGACTAAAAGGATTAAACAATTGTCGAGGACAATCTAAGGTTTACCAAAGATTGGTTGCTCAAGGACAATTGGAAGTATAGTGATAATTCTGGAAGGACCATATTGACATAATCTGTAAGGAGGCAACTCTTGTTTAAAAGTGATAGTCAAAATGGAATCTGGAAATGTTTCAAAGTTAAGATTCTTCAATCTGTGTAAGGTTAAGGAAACTTAATGCAAGAAGGATGTAACAGCCCAAAAATCTAAAGTATTGTTAAATTGCATTTTGTTAAATTCCAAGGAGCTGATCTCCTTTGGAATGCTTTGTAATGATTGTTGTCAAGTCTTTCTGATTTTGTACATAATCATTACAAGTAGATCAATGCATATAAGTTTAGAATCTAACAGATTTCAGTAAATGGCATGAATTTGGAATTCTTGCATTTGCAGTAAGGATTTGGGAGTGTGAAAAGAGAATCATTGAAGTAATGTTCAATTGATCTAGTTCACAAAGTAAAGATCATAGACAAACATAGTATGCATACTTGGTGTGTGGCATGACTAGTGTTTAGAAAACATAGTGTACATGCTTGGAGCATGGGACAACTATTGTTTTAAATTCAGGAATAAAGTTGATAGCTGAAACAGTATACAATGAATAATGTGTAATCATATGGTGATAAATAAAAGGTGTTTTATTTATATTCATAAGTTCTGAGACCATATTGGATTCAATTATTATTGTGTTTCACTTTGCATGTTTTGACTTCCCGAATAAACTGGGTTATTCTTCCGGAATGACTAAGTTATTCAAACCATCCACAGTCGGTCATATGTTGGAAGTAGATATGAATTAAGACTGTCATGATGGGTTGTAGAGGTCTAAGGTGTTGGACAAGGCTACAGCAATCATGAGTGCTCATAAGTTCTGAGTATTGGATTCAACCCGCGCTCATTGGAATCACTTCATGGATTTTATCACGAGTGATCATGAGACGATAATATCTTATATTCTTCAAACCTAGAGATATGAGTTGTTACTATGAGTTGATAGTACATTGATTGCACGAAACCGCATTTGGTAACTCGGTGCTATAAAACGTGCTTTTGTGTATGATTCAACAAGTAGTAGAACAAGCCATATGAGTCGAAGTTTATCCGTTCCTTTTACCTTCGGGATAAAAGTGATATCTGTGGGCCCCTCGATGATTTGATGATGACAAATGGAAGTGCTCGGCCGGGCCAGGACTGATTTGATTTGTTCAATTAGTCAGTCGTCATAAATCGGAAATCGGGAAACAACAAATGGACAGAGAGAATGATTATAATCCATGTCTCAGTCCATATGATATCTAGAATGGAGGAATATATGATCCCTTATCTAATGGACAAGTCACTGAGAAAGGTCAGAGTTCATCGACAAGGTCAGAGTTCGACGGAAGCTTTTGAGAGCTACGATTGCCAGTTGGTTCCTGAAGTCATACGTAATAATAGTTTTAGACTTATCCAAGTGGGAGACTGTTGGATTAATGTCTAAGTCCATAACTATATTTGGTAAGACTTGACCCGACCCGGCATGGTCCATTTGGGTTGCATACCATCATGCACTTGGATGAGAGAAATAAGACACTTATGGTTATTAATATATTATAAGTTCTAGTATATTAATAATAAGAATAATAAGATTATTTAATTAGTATTGATCAAGAATTAATCTAGGATTAATTAAGTGATCAAAAGAAGACTAATTAAATATATGGGTTGATTGTGTGAATCATCCATACTTGTATAGTGGGCTAATACTCCATGGATAATCAAGTTGGGCTAAAACCCATAGGATGGTCCATGGATGCTCCATGGTGTATTTGTACCCATGGATCCAAGGAAATGGAAAGTCATGACAATTAGGGTTTACCCTAATTGTAGCACTATATAAAGATCTTATTCTTGGCAAAATCTGTGACTAGAATCACACTAGTGTGTGAAGTGAAAGGGCTAGCCGATTTTGATGAGTGTAGAATTCTCTCAAGTCATTCCAAGTGTTTTGATGATTGTGATTCCATTTGAGGTGTCACACTTGGGGCACTAAGCACTCAAGCTTCATGAAGACATTCTACACCAAAGAGGTATGTATTCTATCTTGCTATAGTTATTGTTTTGTATGCTAGATTAGGATAATACCTTGGAAGTTCTTATTTGCATGTATAATAGAGAAAACATAGATCCAAGGTATTTAGGGTTGCATGTACACTTAGTAGTGTTAGAATGCTCAAAATCCAACAGTTATAGTATCATAGAATACTCGTATAGTATTCTAACTCTAGTGTACTTGATCTAGTATTCTCTTGACTAGTAGGTAAGTTTTATGACCATTGCAACACCACATCACTCATAAACACATGTCGGTCACATCTCGAATGAATATAGTTGATCCGGCTATCTTAATCCTAACTAATATTACATAATTATCCAGGTTTGACCATAGTGTTCAACATTTAACTTCTTCTGTTCTGTCCTTCTTGTGATACTTGTTCTGTTATGTATATATGTATAAGCAAGTATGTATACTTTTATAAGGTATCCTTATATATTTAAAATATATTCTTATGTAGAGCACTTCGGCCCCATTGTATTATAGTTGTATATCTTTTATCGGTTGATATACTTAGTTCACTATAAACAATGCTCTGATACCAATCTTGTTGGGTTATGGGCATTCTAACACTCCTAAGTGTACATGCAACCCTAAATACCTTGGATCTATGTTTTCTCTATTATACATACAAATAAGAACTTCCAAGGTATTATCCTAATCTAGCATACAAAACAATGACTATAGCAAGATAGAATACATACCTCTTGATGTAGAAAAAAGTCTTCATGAAGCTTCAGTGCCTAGTGCCCCAAGTGTGACACCTCAAATGGAATCACAATCATCAAAACACTTGGAATGACTTGAGAGAATTCTACACTCATCAAAATCGGCTAGCCCTTTCACTTCACACACTAGTGTGATTCTAGTTGCCAATTTTGTCAAGAATAAGATCTTTATATAGTGTTACAATTAGGGCAAACCCTAATTGTCATGACTTTCCATTTCCTTGGATCCATGGGTTCAAATACACCATGGAGCATCCATGGACCATCCTATAGGTTTTTAGCCCAACTTGATTATCCATGGAGCATTAGTCCACTATACAAGTATGGATGATTTACACAATCAATCCATATATTTAATTAGTCTTCTTTTAATCACTTAATTAATCCTAGATTAATTCTTGATCAATACTAATTAAATAATCTTATCATTCTTATTATTAATATACTAGAACTTATAATATATTAATAACCATAAGTGTCTTATTTCTCTCATCCAAGTGCATGATGGTATGCAACCCAAATGGACCATGCCGGGTCGGGTCAAGTCTTACCAATTATAGTTATGGACTTAGACATTAATCCAACAGTCTCCCACTTGGATAAGTCTAAAACTATTATTGTGAATGACTTCAAGAACCGACCGGCAATCGCAGCTCTCAAAAGCTTCTGTCGAACTCTGACCTTGTAGATGAACTCTGACCTTTGTCAGTGACTTGTCCATTAGATAAGGGATCATATATTCCTCCATTCTAGATATCATATGGACTGAGACATGGATTATAATCATTCTCTCTGTCCATTTGTTGTTTCCCGATTTCCGATTTATGACGACTGACTAATATCACTTTTATCCCGAAGGTAAAAGGAATGGATAAACTTCGACTCATATGGCTTGTTCTACTACTTGTTGAATCATACACAAAGGCACGTTTTATAGCACCGAGTTACCAAATGCGTTTTCGTGCTATCAATGTACTATCAACTCATAGTAACAACTCATATCTCTAGGTTTGAAGAATATAAGATATTATCGTCTCATGATCACTCGTGATAAAATCCATGAAGTGATTCCAATGAGCGCGGGTTGAATCCAATACTCAGAACTTATGAGCACTCATGATTGTTGTAGCCTTGTCCAACACCTTAGACCTCTACAACCCATCATGACAGTCTTAATTCGTATCTACTTCCAACATATGACCGACTGTGGATGGTTTGAATAACTTAGTCATTCCGGAAGAATAACCCAGTTTATTTGGGAAGTCAAAACATGCAAAATGAAACACAATAATAATTGAATCCAATATGGTATCAACCCTTTGAACATAAATAAGACACCTTTTATTTATCACCATATGATTACACATTATTCATTGTATACTGTTTCAGCTATCAACTTTAATCTTGAATTTAAAAAAATAGTTGTCCCATGCTCCAAGCATGTACACTATGTTTTCTAAACACTAGTCATGCCACACACCAAGTATGCATACTATGTTTGTCTATGATCCTTACTTTGTGAACTAGATCAATTGAACATAACTTCAATGATTCTCTTTTCACACTCCCAAATCCTTACCGCAAATGCAAGAATTCCAAATTCATGCCATTTACTGAAATTTGTTAGATTCTAAACTTATATGCATTGATCCTCTTGTAATGATTATGCACAAAGTCATAAAGACTTGACAACAATCATTACAGAGTATTCCAAAGGAGATCAACTCCTTGGAAACATCCTTCTTGCATTAAGTTTCCCTAATCTTACACAGATTGAAAATTCTAACTTTGAAACATTTCCAGATTCCATTTTGACTATCACTTCTGAACAAGAGTTGCCTCCTTACAGATTATGTCAATATGGTCCTTCCAGAATTATCACTATACTTCCAACTGTCCTTGATCAGCCAATCTTTGGTAAACCTTAGATTGTCTTCGACAATTGTTTAATCATTTTAGTCATATCGAGTTCTAAACCTTTTCCCTTCTTAATGCCCCAGGCATTTGGAAAATTTTAGAACGGATGATTATAGCACATGTAATCGATCCTATATCTGAAGCATATGGGACACGATTCATGATGTCTCACATAAAGACTAAACCAGTCTTTTGCTATAATATGTCCATTTCAATTTGCCAAGTTCTCATAATTCAGATTATGAAAAGGGATGCCGTAATCATAATCGAATTTTAAAACGCAAATAATGGACTCATATACAGAATTTCCTTATGTTGAGCCTTTCCAACATGAAATTCATATATATATCCTTGACTAAATGATTAAAACCTCATGATCTAAGCTTATAGATTTGAGATGAAGTATAATTTCCTCTCCCTTAATTATAGCAAAACAACTTTTTCAACCCCTGCAACCTCACGAATTGAAACTTTTGTTTTCTATAATTAACATTGCTAACTTGCAATACTTATCATAATGGTCATGCTCCCACTAACATGATGATTATTAGCATAACACTTATGCTCCCACTAGCTTTGACATGTACTCAGAAATCAGCTGGACTTCTAGAAATCAATACTTCATTGACTTTCTTACCAAAGTTCAGATTTCTGATGCTAGATTGTTTTGATAAAGCTGTATCAAAATCATACACCTTCCCTTAGATAGCACACTTGTGAGTCTAAACAATTATGAAGAGGTATGCCGTAATCATAATGGTTAGACCTTTTTGCCACTTCTCACAAGTCCATATTAGTGTGCCGGTTAACCACACGCGCTCCACTAACGACTTTGAGAATGCAAATATCACAATTGCTATCTAGCTAAAATCTACTTAGTGAAAGTGTTTCCTCACCATCATTTTCATGAATCGGAGAGAAACCTTATGACACTTAGATTTACTGGTGTATGTGTTCTTATCCATGTGAATTGTCAAAATCAAAGTCACAAGACAAGGATAATGACAAATCCAAACTCATATGGACTGAACTCAATCTTAATTTCTTGCCACCTGGCAGCTCAAGGGCCTACCATTGCTTCCAAGTTGTTGTGCAACCAATTGAGAACTCTAAGAACTCATATGCAAAGCCAACTTTAACTGGAATGGGCACAGAGTAAGTCAACACGATAGGTTATAAACCTCAAGTCGTGTGCTAGTGAAGAACTTCAGGTTTTATTCTTGATTAGTTCTTGAGACTTTCAAGACCTTTAAGACTCCCACTGTCCTCTTGACCTATAAGACTCCCTTGTCAAACATCCAAGAGACAGTGTGGATTCTAATCAAGACAGACACTTCACACAATTGGCCTAAGTTGGTCTTTGTTTTATCCAAAACATCACAACTTACCAATTTCAAATGTACAAGAGTAGAAAACTTTTACTCTTACATTTGACAAGTGTTTTAAACCTTCTTTAAGACATGTCACTCAAAATACAATCTTGGAGTATGACTCTAAGACTTGTATTGGAAGGAGGTATGACTCATCTTCTTGATTTAACCATTTCAACAATTCAAGATCCCTCTTCTTAGTCATAAGAATGCACTAAGATTTCCTTAGAGAACTAATTTTGATATGGTTTCTTAATCATTAAGATGATCACAAAACTGATACTAAAGTACTCTCCCATCTTTTCAGATTTGAGAAACTTTTATCCTTCTGCCTAATTTGATTCTTCTTATTCGCTCTGCCATACATTGAAACCTTTTCCAATGTCTAAGAGTTACACTTAAGCTTGTAAGTATAATCATATTTACTGAACTTAAGTAAATCATGACGAATAGTCTTATCAAACTTTTGTGGTGGACTAAATCAGTGCACAAGACTATGTACTCGATCCCTTAGTCCATTACTTGACTCACACATCCATGTGAACAAGTAATTAGTCTTAATTTTCCAATGCTTGAAAGTTCCCATTCATCATGCTATACAACTTGCATGATTCCAAGTTCCGGTCCACTTGAAACTTGGGTGATGAGAATCTTTCCTTATTTGGTAAATTTAGACATTACCACAAATGAAAGAATCAATTTCATATTTCCACTCTTGCTCTTAACGGAATTATATAAGCAACAATTTTTCCTCAAATGCCATTGTAAGGATATTTTAAAAATAAATAAAATCAAAAATTTTTCTTTTATTTTAAACTTTGCGAAAAACTTATCCTTACAATCCATATGAAAACTTGTTGTTACCTATTCCTAAGCAATATCTCATAACTCCTAAGAAGTAGCTCAAGAATCCGATCTTCAAACTATGCGATAGAAATCCATCTACGCCATCAGATTCAGCATATTCTTTCTTTAAGTTTCTTCACTTTTCTTTGATTCTTAAAACATCACCATGTGACCTAGTCACATCATGTATCAAGAATCTCAGAATAGAAACTTAAAAGAGTTAGATAGTGGACTTTACCTGAAGTAGAGTCAAACTTATTGACTTTAACATCCTTAGGTAAATTTTGGCAGCTTCGCAACCAATGCCCCTTTCTTTGGCAATACAAACATATGGACCCTTTGATAACGGTACAGGAGACTATCACAGACTTAGTTTTTCTCTTTACCATTTGGTCAACCGAGTTGACTATGGCCAATCCCTTTCCATTGGGAAGAGAATGCTTTTCTGGATTTCCTGTGTCACTATTGTCAATGTCCATAAAGTTTTTAGGAAATTGATCTTAGCAAACAGATAAGATCATTAAGGGTCTTGTCATAGTCTGTTTCATAGGTGTCCTAAAGGAACTTACTATGTGACTTAGAAAGTGATTGAACCACCAACTTTCTCAAGACTTTGACACCCAACTCTCCCGGCTTGTCAATATGTGACTACATCTCCAAGATGTGATCACACCTAGACCTTGCCTTGCCAATAGGGCTTGAGTGACCTTAAACTTTTCAAGAACTTGTGGGTTGGGGAGAATAATTGGAGGAGGAGAAAGAATTATGATATCCCTGGGACATCATCTTCATTAGGAAAGCTTGTTTCAAGAGATTTGGGAAGATCATAAATGTCTAAACCAGACATCTTTTGGGAGATATTCAAGATAGTTGATTTTAAGTCCTTAATATGACACCCAATATGAAATATTAAGGCTAGGACCCAACAAACTATTTTATAACTTAGAAGAGGTATGCTGTAATCCAAGCTATAAAATATTTGAAGGTAGGTGAATGACGATTCACCAATTTCCACCAAGATAAACGAAATGTATTATTAGGTTTTAATTGGTTTTGAAACTCCTAGATCTTTGAGATTCATTGAACTTTTCAATGGCATGTTTCAATCTCGAGTGTGCCCTTCAGGTTTTGTGACTGGGATGCCGAGGATCACAAAACAAGGTGTGAAGTAACCATGCAAATCACTTGGTACCCTTAATAAATTACCCCTCAATCGATGTGCCGGTTAACCACACACGCTCCATCGATACTATGATAAATATTAAGTCACCCTTTACCTACCTTGTTAAGTCCAAGTTAGTGTGCCGGTTAACCACACACGCTCCACTAACGACTTAGACAAAGTGCAAAGTGTAATTTCATGGATTAGCACCTTATTCACATATTTCCTAAGTAACTAAGATTGGGTATTATTAAGATTTTAGTCACTTAGTATTATCATTAATACTTTTAATGAAGGGAGAATTCTAGTCCTGTCAAACCCGTTCGGCTAACGACCCTCCACCAGTCAAGCAAGCGGTGGGTGAGAGTGGACACCCATTAAGTTGCCATTTTATAGGCAACAACCTTATACCCACCTTATAGACTGGCTTCGTGAATGAGGTGTACTAGCGGTAAGACTGACTTTACTCTTATACATATATATATATTATTAACTTATAATATTATAAAGTATAAGGGTTGAAATTTAACTTTTAAAATTCTAAGGGCTAACTTGGAATTAAAGTATTCATACTTGAAAACTTTTCAAATTCCAAAACTTGAGGGCAAGTTTTGAAACTATTCAAAACTAATTAATTCCATAACTTATGTGTTTAAAGAAGTTTTAATCCAAAAACTCTTCAAGTTCCATAACTTGAGGACAAGTTATGGAAGACTTTAAACTAATAAAGAACTAACTGTTTCTTTATTTTATAACTTATGGATTTAATTATGGTTACATATTTTTCTTTAATGAAGTGACTCTTGAACTTCCATAACTTGAGGACAAGTTATGGAGTCATAAAAAGTTATTCAATGACACAAGACTCTTCATTTTGTAACCATTGCCAACTCTTATGAATTTTATGAGTCTTTAATGTGACTCTTCATGTAACTTGAGGACAAGTTACACAAACACATTTTATACTCAACTCTTAGATTAAAATGGATTGAAAACAACTATTTCACTCAACATTTCTATTAATCTAAGCAACTCATAAGAACAAGATAATTCAAATCAAACTTTTTCATGTAATTAGTCTAAACCTTAAACTAATACAAAACATGAATCTATTGACAATTATCTTTGAAAATGGATTAGCATGAACATTACCACATCAAAAACAAGTTTATAAGTTCAAAAACAACTTAGGGTAATGTTCCTAGTCCATTTCTAGCCAAAAAACTCGAAAATATGCTGTCTGGGGGTCCAACTCGTCGAGTGCATGAACAAACTCGGCGAGTTGGATCGAATTCATCACTTTTTAGGCATGGACTCGTCGAGTCTCCTGATGGACTCGCCGAGTCTGATGGCCAGACAGCACGAGATTCGTTTTTTCAGCTTCTATTGCAGGTATAACAAGAAAACAAGCCTAGGCTCTGATACCACTGTTGGGTTATGGGCATTCTAACACTCCTAAGTGTACATGCAACCCTAAATACCTTGGATCTATGTTTCCTCTATTATACATACAAATAAGAACTTCCAAGGTATTATCCTAATCTAGCATACAAAACAATGACTATAGCAAGATAGAATACATACCTCTTGATGTAGAAAAAAGTCTTCATGAAGCTTGAGTGCCTAGTGCCCCAAGTGTGACACCTCAAATGGAATCACAATCATCAAAACACTTGGAATGACTTGAGAGAATTCTACACTCATCAAAATTGGCTAGCCCTTTCACTTCACACACTAGTGTGATTCTAGTTGCCAATTTTGTCAAGAATAAGATCTTTATATAGTGTTACAATTAGGGCAAACCCTAATTGTCATGACTTTCCATTTCCTTGGATCCATGGGTTCAAATACACCATGGAGCATCCATGGACCATCCTATAGGTTTTTAGCCCAACTTGATTATCCATGGAGCATTAGTCCACTATACAAGTATGGATGATTTACACAATCAATCCATATATTTAATTAGTCTTCTTTTAATCACTTAATTAATCCTAGATTAATTCTTGATCAATACTAATTAAATAATCTTATCATTCTTATTATTAATATACTAGAACTTATAATATATTAATAACCATAAGTGTCTAATTTCTCTCATCCAAGTGCATGATGGTATGCAACCCAAATGGACCATGCCGGGTCGGGTCAAGTCTTACCAATTATAGTTATGGACTTTGACATTAATCCAACAAATCTGTCACACCCCAAAATCGGAACGGCGGAAACGTTCTGGGGCGGAGGACGTCATGTTTAGTATCACAAGACATGCATCATACTAAGCAAAGTAATAAACAACCATTTCATTTGAAATAAAGTGTTTACTAAGTATGAGATTCACATAATATAGAATACATAGAAAATTATAAAAGACTTGAAGCTATACCGCTCCATCTTCTGAATCCCAGTGCGTGAACCTGTCTACTGGTCTCCTGAGAATACAAGTTATTTTGAAAGCGTAGATTTGCATTTAAGTTGGTGATTTCAAAAGATTTTAGTGATGTAGTGAGTAGTAAGAAAGTTGTAGAAAGTTATAGTAAGTTGTAGGAAGTTCTGTTTAGAAAAGATTCCCTATTCCTCCAAGAAATCCTATATTCCCTACTTTGATGCAAGATTAGTAAAAATGACTCTACAGTCCTTTCTATGAGTATTAAATTGATACCAGTTATATAAAACTCCGAGTAAACAAACAATCGGTTGTTTCTATTTGCCCTAATCCCACAACCAAACAAGGAACAGGAAATGAGGCGGAAGACACACATCCCATTGTTTGTTAGATCTTCGTTGTATATAACCCCTGCGTATTCACTCGGTACTCACGGAGTTAACTGTAATAGTTACTTAATATTTGATGAAAAGATCCTTTAAGAAAACCCTTATTTCCTATAATAAAATGATAACCGTAGTAGTTTCTTGCATTATCACTTAGTTTATACTAGTTATAGATAATCTAATATCGAACAGATAGTTAATTGTGTAAATCTACCCTAAACCCACAACCAAACAAGGAACAGGGAATGAGGCGGAAGGCACACATCCAACTACCTATTGGATATTAATTATATATAACCCTAGTGTATAAGCTAAGGTATTATAGAATTAACCACCTAACGTCCTTTAAGTTTTACTGGTTTAATAAAACGGATTAAAACCTTTACTGGTTAAGTTTCTAGTTTTGTATTCCAAAAGTTATTCATTTGAAAAGTATGTTTTGTACCAGAGAACGGTCCATTGAATTAGTGTCCTATGACCTGACCCATACATGGTACCCATTATGATTTTGTGATGTATAAGGACATATATATAGCTAAGCACGGATAGATAGTAGGCTGGGTGTATCTGATCTAAGCCCAGAACCAAACAAGGAACAGGAAATGAAGCGGAAAACACACATCTTACTACCTGTCGGACCCGATTAATGTATATCCCTGAATGCATACACTAAGGAATCATAAAGTTAGCATTATAGGTCCCTTTCTACTCAGTGTACTAGACTCGACTGTTCTGTCTGTGTAACAACCCGAAGTTGTTCATCGCCAAAACCCGTTCTACCTGAAAAATTCGCCATTATCAAATTCGTTCTGTTTTCACTTTGGGTTAAATTATTTAAACTTATATGTTTATTATAATTTAATGAGTGTCTAAGCCACTTAGGAACTCATGTAATTAGCCGAAAATATTAAATTCATAAGTTTTAGAAACGTCCCCGCCGGGTGACGGAAACTTAATCGGGTGCGATTTAAAGCCATGTTTAATGCCGGTATCGGGTAGAATTCCACCGTATCCAAGTTTTAGGACCTATATAAACGTGTTTAAGCACTCACTTGATGCTTTTTCTTTCTCTCTCTACTCTCTCTCTCTCTCTAACCTCTCTCCTAAATCCAAGTTTAAAGGGTCCAAAACTCAATTTTAAGGCCTCAAATCCCTAAGGTACCTTCCTAACCTTAATATATAGCATATTTGGCTTCCAAATTAGGGATTTAATCATGAATTAAGGCCTTGTATATGATTTTACGGCCCAGAAACATGCTTAGGCCGTAAACTCATAATAATTGGGTTTTTAAGCCCTAAAACTGCTCCTAAGCAATTTTGGACTTTAGATATGGCTTAATGGTTTCATGAAATGGACATATAACATTTAAAACATGGATTTTGAGACATTTGAAGGAGTTTACAGCCAAGGCACAAGCTTGGGCCGTAAACTCATATTTATGGGGTTTTCTTGACCTTAAACCCTTCCAAATCACTAATAAGGCTTAGATATGAATTATAGAATATTGGTATTAGCATTTGGACACTTGAAACATAAATTTTGAGGGATTATTGTGAGTTTACGGCCAAGGCTTGTGCTTGGGCCGTAAACTCCATGAAACATGGTGCAAATTCATTTCTAAGGTTTTAGAAAGCCATCCAACACCACCAAAAGCCTTGGAATAAATCATAGGACCAACCAAAAATAGTTTAAGGGCCTTAAACACATCAAAACCCTTTCATTTAAGAGTTTACGGCCATAGCATGTGTTCCATGGCCGTAAACTCCAAAAAGTGTGTCATAATGTGTCTCAAATTCATTTCAAGGCTTTAAGGGAATTTTAGAAGTCCTTTCAAACAAGTTTTTGACTTTAAAACACATGGAATCACTCTCTAAGAGAGTTTACGGCCATGAGAGGGGTCTCTTAGGCCGTAAAATCCAAAAACCCCTTCAAAACTTAGAGCAAATGCATGTAAGGCCTTGAAACAATTTTAGCAATCACATGTAATTAGTTTGGAATCCAAAAACACAACTTTTCATGGGTTTATAGGAGTTTACGGCCGTGAGACCATGCTAGGCCGTAAACTCCCTAAAATGTGTCATTTTGGTGTTTAAAATTTATTCCAAACCCTTAAACCAAATCTAGAAATTGTCCCCTAAGTGTTTGAAGTCCAAATTGCACCATAAACCACCCACCATGAGTTTATGGCTGTAAACTCATGGGGAATGGGTCTTTAGGCCGTAAACACCATTTATAAGTTTACTTTTGGGTAGTAAACTCATTTCCTAAGTCCCTCGCATCATTACATGTCCTTAAACGCCACCCGGGTCCCTCCAAACACTTGTATCGGGGTGTTTTCGCGACTAGAAGTAATTGTCCCTAGAAAATAATCAATTTAAGTCCTAATTAGATACAAATGTGTATCTTTACATTATAATTAGGAACATCGTGTGTTTACAAGCCCCGGATCAACTCTTAGCATCCAAACCGTCACATATCTCGTCCGGTGAGTTCATACCCCTACGCCTTTTTCCGTGTTTTTCAATGTTTTCAGGGGGGGGGGGGATACAAGCAAACTATAATTGTTTTCAAATCATAACATTGATATGTTTCAAACAATATCTGACAAACTTATAAACTCTTTTACTCCTTATGTATTATGTTGAGCATAAGGAATGATTTATCAATTACAACTAAATGTATTTTAGTTAAGAAAATAACCAAACTAATCAAATTATTATGGGAATAATTTGGGGTTCTTTACTGTTCGTTTTATCATGTACTGATATCTATATAAAGTTATTAGATAAACTATGTTTGATTGAGTTTATCTCTGTATCATTTGAATGTATTGTCAGATAGTTTCATTGTATGTATCTATAATCGTTGTATTACGTTTCTTAATATTCTGTATGATGATATCGTATGAGAACCCTGTGAATAGTTTAATACTAGTTTGTGAGATAGTCACTACCCTTTATGCATGATCAGTAAATCCTCCCCGTAAGTGTAACCAGAGTCTCCTGGAGGGAGAGCAAGGAAGTTGTGAATAGATCTATTCGGGACTGACAATCCCACACCTTAACTGCTAGCTACAGTTAGGCGGGCACGCCTGGGCTGACAAATTTCTGGATATCGTTTCGACATCTGACTAACGTCAAGGAGGTCTCGTTGTCGTATTAGCATGTTTACCCGACTCACAACATGTATTAATATTAGTTTATTCACAGCTTGGGTTTTTGAATCTATATCTATTACGGGATAGTAATCCCATGGTTTACACTTATATCTTGTCCGGGATAGTGATCCCATGATATTATCAAATTATCTTGTGTCTAGTCCGGGATGGTAGTCCCATGGTCTTAAATCTGTATTTTCATATGTGTCAAACTATCTTATATCACTTTCGGGATAGTGATCCCAAGATTTTCAATATATAGTTTTGTGTATTAAACTATGGGATTTTCCTGGGATAAAATAGAACACGTAATCGAATTGGTAACAAATGATAACTAAACTAACTTCACATAAGAAAATATGGGATTTTCTTGGATAACAAACCTTTTCGGAAACTAAAGGAAACCGATACATTTTCATAAAACAAAACCGCTTATGAACTCACCAGCTTTATGCTGATTTTCAAACCGCTTGTATTCTCAGGTCCAAGTTAGACAGGTACCCGGTGATCTCTTTTGGTGAAGACGGAGTGCTCAGAAGACTCGTCTCAACTTTTGTTAATATGATGCATATGTATATCTTGTATAACTTTACTTTTGAAACAAATGTAAACTTTCATATATATGTAATGTAATGGTTGTTTACTGTGATTACTATGTACATTGGATTTGATACACAACGTGGAAGTCCACCCCGGAAATGTTTCCGCCTTTGATTTTCGGGGTGTGAGAGATTGGTATCAGAGCCCTTGTTTATAGTGAACGGAGTATGCCAAACCTTACATGGTATAAAACTATAAACACTAAAGGGCCTCAGTGCTCTGAATTAGAAGTATCTTCAAAACTATAAGTATTTTCAAAAGTATACAAGTATACCGAACCGTCAAAATTCGTAACTACAAGTAAAACAAAACATAAGTAAATGGGTGTTGTACACTGCGGTTAAACTTGGGCAGTTATGTAGTCGTGTCTAGGATCAATATAACCTGGCCAACTATATTCATTCGAGACACGACCAACATGTGCTTGGGAGTGACTGTGGTACGCATCATGCCTAAAACTTACCTAATATCCCAAACAACGAATCATCGCTGCAGCGAACCATGAAATACTATGGGAGTATTTCTCGAGCCTATGCTTCGTAGAAAATCCTTGTATACGCGATGTTACTTGACCATTCCGCTAGCGATAAAATGTTCTGTCTTGATAACTCTTTCCTGCTTTATCACTTAGTATAATCCTATATCTATCTTGATGAGATATTCCCTGTTCCATATCTCTTGATTCAATTCAGAGGACTTATAATCCTATCTTTCCTGATCTTTTTAGATCAAGATGCCTCCAAGAAAGAGACCCAGCTCAAAGAACAACGACAATCCACCTCCGCCACCACCTTCTCCTCAATTTGATCTCGCATCACTTCAAACAGTTCTGACTGCTGCAATGGTGACAGCCATGTCACAAATGAATCCCGGTGGCTCCGGAGGTGGTCCCCAGCCCCAAAATCTAGAAGACAGCCAGGAACACCGAAGAGGGGGTTCTTATAAAGACTTCATGAATGCGAAACCCACAACCTTTGATGGCACTGCAGGTGTCATTTCCCTAACTCGATGGTTCGAGAAAATTGAATCAATCTTCGAAATATGTGCCTGTTCGGAGTCTGACAAAGTAAAGTTTGCCGCCTGCACCTTCCTTGATAAAGCCCTGACTTGGTGGAACGGCCGAGTCAAATCTTTAACTTTACCTGTGGCAAATTCCATGGGTTGGGTAGCTATGAAGGAGCTTCTGCTTGCAGAGTATTGCCCTCGGGGCGAAATTCAGAAGCTGGAACACGAACTCTGGAACCTTAAGATGAAGGGTTCCGACATAGCTGCTTATACCTCAAGATTCGATGACTTGGCATTACTCTTTTCGGGAATGGTTACCCCGGAGAGTAAAAAGATCGAGAGATTTATCTGGGGATTGACCCAGCCAACCAAAGGGAATGTCTTGGCTGCGAAGCCAGACACCTACGACAGCGCTAAATGTCTTGCGAAAACCTTGATCGATCACGAAGACAACTCTGATGAGCAAGCTACCACTCCTGAGTCAGACACAAGTGGAGGTGAAAGTAAAAAGAAATCTCGGAACAAGCGGAAGGCCCCAAGTACGAAAGGGTCTTCTAAGAAACAGCAAACGGTAGCAGTCCATGCTGCTACTGCCCCTGTTGCTGTCTCAGTTGTTGGATCTATTGGGTTATGAGCATTCTAACACTCCTAAGTGTACATGCAACCCTAAATACCTTGGATCTATGTTTTCTCTATTATACATGCAAATATGAATATCCAAGTTATTATCCTAAACTAGCATACAAAACTATCAATATAACAAGATAGAATACATACCTCTTTGATGGTGCTTGTCTTCATGAAGCTTGAGTGCCTAGTGCCCCAAGTGTGACACCTCAAATGGTTCACAATCATCAATACACTTAGAATAACTTAGAGAGAATTCTACACTTCATGAAATCGGCTAGCCCTCTTCAAGAATAATACTAGTCTCTCTAGTGGCTGATTTTCCTCAAGAATAAGATGCTTATATAGTTATACAATTAGGGTAAACCCTAATTGTCATGACATTCCATTTCCTTGGATCCATGGGTTCAAATACACCATGGAGCATCCATGGAGCATCATATGGGTTTTGGCCCAACTAGATAATCCATGGAGCATTAGCCCACTATACAAGTATGGATGATTTACACTATCAACCCACATATTTAATTAGTCTTCTTTTGATCACTCAATTAATGCTAGATTAATTCTTGATCAATACTAATTAAATAATCTCATTATTCTTATTATTAATATACTAGAACTTATAATATATTAATAACCATAAGTGTCTTATTTCTCTCATTTAGTCTATCCAAGTGCATGATGGTATGCAACCCAAATGGACCATGCCGGGTCGGGTCAAGTCTTACCAATTATAGTTTTGGACTTAGACATTAATCCAACAGTCTCCCACTTGGATAAGTCTAAAACTATTATTGCGTATGACTTCAGGAACCAACTGGCAATCGTAGCTCTCAAAAGCTTCTGTCGAACTCTGACCTTGTAGATGAACTCTGATCTTGTCAATGACTTGTCCATTAGATAAGGGATCATATATTCCTCCATTCTAGATATCATATGGACTGAGACATGGATTATAATCATTCTCTCTGTCCATTAGTTGTTTCCCGATTTCCGATTTATGACGACTGACTAATTGAACAAATCAAATCAGTCCTGGCCCGGCCGAGCACTTCCATTTGTCATCATCAAATCATCGAGGGGCCCACAGATATCGCTTTTATCCCGAAGGTAAAAGGAATGGATAAACTTTGACTCATATGGCTTGTTCTACTACTTGTTGGATCATACACAAAGGCACGTTTTATAGCACCGATTTACCAAATGCGGTTTCGTGCAATCAATGTACAACCAACTCATAGTAACAACTCATATCTCTAGGTTTGAAGAATATAAGATATTATCGTCTCATGATCACTCGTGATAAAATCCATGAAGTGATTCCAATGAGCGCAGGTTGAATCCAATACTCAGAACTTATGAGCACTCATGAGTGTTGTAGCCCTTTGTCCAACACCTTAGACCTCTACAAGCCAACCCATGACAGTCTTAATTCATATATACTTCCAACATATGACCGACTGTGGATGGTTTGAATAACTTAGTCATTCTGGAAGAATGACCTACTTTATTCGGGAAGTCAAAACATGCAAAGTAAAACACAATAATAATTGAATCCAATATGGTATCAAAACCTATGAACATAAATAAAACACCTTTTTATTTATCACCATATGATTACACATTATTCATTGTATACTGTTTCAGCTATCAACTTTATTCTTGAATTTAAAACAATAGTTGTCCCATGCTCTAAGCATGTGCACTATGTTTTCTAAACACTAGTCATGCCATACACCAAGTATGCATACTATGTTTGTCTATGATCTTTACTTTGTGAACTAGATCAATTGAACATAACTTCAATGATTCTCTTTTCACACTCCCAAATCCTTACTGCAAATGCAAGAATTCCAAATTCATGCCATTTACTGAAATCTGCTAGATTCTAAACTTATATGCATTGATCCTCTTGTAACGATTATGCACAAATTCACAAAGACTTGGCAACAATCATTACAGAGTATTCCAAAGGAGATCAATTCCTTGGAAACATCCTTCTTGCTTTAAGTTTCCTTAATCTTACACAGATTGAAATCTCTGACTTTGAAACATTTCCAGATTCATTTTGACTATCACTTCTGAACAAGAGTTGCCTCCTTATAGATTATGTCAATATGGTCCTTCCAGAATTATCACTACGCTTCCAATTGTCCTTGAGCAACTAATCTTTGGTAAACCTTAGATTGTCCTCGACAATTGTTTAATTCTTTTAGTCATATCCAGTTCTAAACCTTTTCCCTTCTTAATGCCCCAGGCATTTGGAAAATTTTAGAAAGGATGAATATAGCACATGTAATCGATCCTATATCCGAAGCATATGGGACACGATTCATGATGTCTCACATAAAGACTAAACCAGTCTTTTGCTATAACATTTCCATTTCTATTTGCCAAGTTCTCATAATTCAGATTATGAAAAGGGATGCCGTAATCATAATCGATTTTTAGAACGCAAATAATGGACCCATATACAGAATTTCCTTATGTTGAGCCATTGCAACATGAAATTCATATATATTTCCTTGACTAAATGATTAAAACCTCACGATCTAAGCTTATAGATTTGAGATGAAGTATAATTTCCTCTCCCTTAATTATAGCAAAACAACTTTTTCCCAATTGAAACCATTTGTTTTCTATAATTAACATTGCTAACTTGCAATACTTATCATAATTATCATGCTCCCACTAACATGATGATTATTAGCATAACACTTATGCTCCCACTAGCTTTGACATGTACTCAAAAATCAGCTGGACTTCTAGAAATCAATACTTTATTGACTTTCTTACCAAAGTTCAGATTTCTGTTAGTAGATTGTTTTGATAGAACTTTATCAAAATCATACACCTTCCCTTAGATAGCACACTTGTGTGTCTAAACAATTATGAAGAGGGATGGCGTAATCATAATGGTTAGACCTTTTTGCCACTTCTCACAAGTCCAGGTTAGTGTGCTGGTAAACCCCACACGCTCCACTAACGACTTTTAGAATGCAAATATCACAATTGCTATCTATTTAAAATCTACTTAGTGAAAGTGTTTTCTCACCATCATTTTCATGAATCGGAGAGAAACCTTATGACACTTAGATTTAATGGTGTATGTGTTCTTATCCATGTGAATTGTCAAAGCCATAGTCACAAGACAAGGATAATGACAAATCTGAACTCATATGGACTGAACTCAATCTTAATTTCTTGCCACCTGGCAGCTCAAGGGCCTGCCATTGCTTCCAAGTTGTTGTGAAACACATTAAGAACTCTAAGAACTCATATGCAAAACCAACTTTAACTGGAATGGGCACATAATATGTCAACACGATAGGTTATAAACCTCAAGTTGTGTGCTAGTGAGGAACTCCAGGTTTCATTCTTCATTAGTTCTTGAGACTTTCAAGACCTTTAAGACTCCCACTGTCCTCTTGACCTATAAGACTCCCTTGTCAAACATCCAAGAGATAGTGTGGATTCTAATCCAGACAAACACTTCACAGAATTGGCCGAAGTTGGTCTTTGTTTTATCCAAAACATCACAACTTACCAATTTCAAATGTACAAGAGTAGAAAACTTTTACTCTTACATTTGACAAGTGTTTTAAACCTTCTTTAAGACATGTCACTCAAATTACAATCTTGGAGTATGACTCTAAGACTTGTATTCGAACGAAGTATGACTCATCTTCTTGATTTAACCATTTCAACAATTCAAGATCCCTTCTTCTTAGTCATAAGAATGCACTAAGACTTCCTTAGAGAACTAATTTTAATATGGTTTCTTAATCATTAAGATGATCACAAAACTGATACTAAAGTACTCTCCCATCTTTTCAGATTTGAGGAACTTTTATCCTTCTACCTAATTTGATTCTTCTTATTTGCTCTGCCATGCATTGGAACCTTTTCCAATGTCTCAGAGTTACACTTACGCTTGTAAGTATAATCATATTTACTAAGCTTTAGTAAAGTATGACGAATAGCCTTATATCTTTTGTGGTGGACTTAATCAGTGCACATGACTATGTACTTGATCCCTTAGTCCATTACTTGACTCACACATCCATGTGAACAAGTAATTAGTCTTAATTTTTCCAATACTTGAAAGTTCTCATTCATCATGCTATACAACTTGCATGATTCCAAGTCCTGGTCCAATTGAGACTTTGGATGATGAGAATCTTTCCTTATTTGGTAAATTTAGACATTACCACAAATGAAGGAATCAATTTCATATTTCCACTCTTGCTATTAATGGAATCATATAAGCAACAATTTTTCCTCAAATGCCATTGTAAGGATATTTTAAAATAAATAAAATCAAAATTTTTTCTTTTATTTAAAACTATGCGGAAAAACTTATCCTTACAATCCACATGAAAACCTTGTTGTTATCTATACCTAAGCAACATCTCATAACTCCTAAGAATTAGCTCAAGAATCCGATTTTCAAACTGCGCGATAGAAATCCATCTATGCGATCAGATTCAGCATATTCTTTCTTTAAGTTCCTTTACTTTTCTTTGATTCTTAAAACATTACCATGTGACCCAATCACATCATGTATCAGGAATCTCAGAATAGAAAATTAACAGAGTTAGATTAGTGGACTTTACCTGAAGTAGAGTCAACCTTATTGACTTTAACATCCTTAGGTAAATTTGGCAGCTTCGCAACTAATGACCCTTCCTTTGGCAATATAAACATATGGACCCTTTGATAATGGTACACGGGACTATTACAGACTTAGCCTTTTCTCTTTACCATTTGGTCAACCTAGTTGACTATGGTCAATCCCTTTCCTTGGGAAGAGAATATTTTTTTCTGTATTTCCAGTGTCACCATTGTCAATGTCCATAAAGTTTCAGGAAGTTGATCTTAGCAAATAGATAAGATCATTAAGGGTCTTGTCATAGTCTGTTTCATAGGTGTTCCAAAAGAACTCACTATGTGACTTAGAAAGTAGTTGAACCGCCAACTTTCTCAAGACTTTGACACCCAATTCTCCCGACTTGTCACTATGTGACTACATCTCCAAGATGTGACCACACCTAGACCTTGCCTTGCCAATAGGGCTTGAGTGACCTTAAACTTTTCAAGAACTTGTGGGGTAGGGAGAATAATTGGAGGAGGTGAAAGATGTATGATTTCCATGTGACATCATCTTCATTTAGGAAAACTTGTTTCAAGAGATTTGGGAAGATCATAAATGTCTAAACCAGACATGTTTTGGGAGATATTCAAGATAGTTGATTTAAAGTCCTTAATATGACACCCAATATGAAATATTAAGGCTAGGACCCAACAAACTATTTTTATAAGTTAGAAGAGGTATGCCGTAATCCAAGCTATAAAATATTTGAAGGTAGGTGAATGACGATTCACCAATTTCCACCAAGATAAACGAAATGTATTATTAGGTTTTAATTGGATTTGAAACTCCTAGATCTTTTTTGAGATTCATTGAACTGTTCAATGGCATGTTTCAATCTCGAGTGTGCCCTTCAGGTTTTGTGACTGGGATGCCGAGGATCACAAAACAAGGTGTGAAGTAACCATGTAAATTACTTGGTACCCTTAATTGTTTACCCCTCAATCGATGTGCCGGTTAACCACACACGCTCCATCGATACTATGATAAACATTAAGTTACCCTTTGCCTACCTTGTTAAATATGAGTTAGTGTGCCGGTTAACCACACACGCTCCACTAACCGACTTAAACAAAGTGCAAAGTGTAATTTCATGGATTAGCACCTTATTCACATTTTCCTAAGTAACTAAGATTGGGTCTTATTAAGAGTTTAGTTACTTAGTATTTATCATTAATACATTTAATGAAGGGAGAATTATAGTCCTGTCAAACCCGTTTGGCTAACGACCCTCCACCAGTCAAGCAAGCGGTGGGTGAGAGTAGACACCCATTAAGTTGCCATTTTATAGGCAACAACCTTATACCCACCTTATAGACCGGCTTCGTGAATGAGGCGTACTAGCGGTAAGACTGACTTTACTCTTATACATATATATATATATATATTATTAACTTATAATATTATAAAGTATAAGGGTTGAATTTTAACTTTTAAAATTCTAATGGCTAACTTGGAATTAAAGTATTCATAAGAGAAAACTTTACAAATTCCAAAACTTGAGGGCAAGTTTTGAAACTATTCAAAACTAATTAATTCCATAACTTATGTGTTTAAAGTAGTTTTAATCCAAAAACTCTTCAAGTTCCATAACTTGAGGACAAGTTATGGAACACTTTAAACTAATAAAAAAATTAACTTTTCTTTATTTTATAACTTATGGATTTAATTATGGTTACATATTTTATTTATTTATTTAATGAAGAGACTCTTGGTCCTCCATAACTTGAGGACAAATTATGGAGTCATAACTCCAATTAATTAGAACTAGACTCTTCTTTTTTGTAACCTTTGCCAATTTTATGAGTTTTATGAGTCTTTAATGTGACTCTTCATGTAACTTGAGGACAAGTTACACAAACACATTTTATACTCAACTCTTAGATTAAAATGGATTGAAAACAACTATTTCAATTAACTTTTCTATTAATCTAAGCAACTCATAAGAACAAGATAATTCAAATCAAACTTTTTCATGTAATTAGTCTAAACCTTTAAACCAATACAAAACATGAATCTATTGACAATTATCTTTGAAAAATGGATTAGCATGAACATTACCACATCAGAAAACAAGTTTATAAGTTCAAAAACAACTTAGGGTAATGTTCCTAGTCCATTTCTAGCCAAAAACCTCGAAGATATGCTGTCTGGGGTCCAACTCGTCGAGTGCATGAACAAAACTCGGCGAGTTGGATGCATTTTGCCTTGGACTCGTCGAGTCCCTTCTTGGACTTGGCGAGTCTGCTGGGTAGACAGCAACAAAACTCAATTTTTCAGCTTCTATTGCAAGTATAACAAGAAAACAAGCCTAGGCTAGCATACAAAACTATCAATATAATAAGATAGAATACATACCTCTTTGATGGTGCTTGTCTTCATGAAGCTTGAGTGCCTAATGCCCCAAGTGTGACACCTCAAATCGTTCACAATCATCAAAACACTTAGAATAACTTAGAGAGAATTCTACACTTCATGAAATCGGCTAGCCCTCTTCAAGAATAATACTAGTCTCTCTAGTGGCCGATTTTCCTCAAGAATAAGATGCTTATATAGTTATACAATTAGGGTAAACCCTAATTGTCATGGGTTTCCATTTCCTTGGATCCATGGGTTCAAATACACCATGGAGCATCCATGGAGCATCATATGGGTTTTGGCCCAACTAGATAATCCATGGAGCATTAGCCCACTATACAAGTATGGATGATTTACACAATCAACCCACATATTTAATTAGTCTTCTTTTGATCACTCAATTAATGCTAGATTAATTCTTGATCAATACTAATTAAATAATATCATTATTCTTATTATTAATATACTAGAACTTATAATATATTAATAACCATAAGTGTCTTATTTGTCTCATTTAGTCTATCCAAGTGCATGATGGTATGCAACCCAAATGGACCATGCCGGGTCGGGTCAAGTCTTACCAATTATAGTTATGGACTTCGACATTAATCCAACAGGATCCACAACCCAAACTCCTACAAGTGGATACACCGGTACCCTCCCTTGGTGTGGTAAGTGCAGCTACCACCACCGCATTCCTGGTCCATGCCGCGAAAGGATCTGTGACAACTGTGGCAAGAAGGGCCATCTTGCTCGAACCTGCAGAAAACCAGCCAAATCAATGAACCAACCATCCGGAGCGGGAATCAGTCCATCCTGCTACAATTATGGTGAAGCAGGACACTTCAAAAGCAATTGCCCCAAAGCAGCTACAACCACTGATCCCTCTGTCGCCGCAGGTATACTTCTCTTTGATAATTCTTATACCTGCAACTCTTTTCGATTCCAGTACAAAGAGGGAAACCATTTAACTATCTACTCGAACATTTTTCTAAGCTCAACCCTTTGTATGTGATCGAAAGGTGTATCATTGAAATGACTAACCAGTGAGATAGAGAACACTAACTTCGTACCTATAGATTATATTCTCAGTCCGGAGAATTATTCTGTTACATTCGATTAAATGGGAAAGTTTTCGTGAAAATACTTTTATGCTATGATTGACATGAAATGACCGAGTCTCGTTCATGTTGTTGTCTTTAGTTTTGGAAGGGTCGCTCGTCTAGATATTTTCCCGACCCGACTCTCATGATCTTCGGCATCAAACCTTCGTATTGTTTCATGCTTAAAAACTCAAAAGTTTTCCTGATACAAATTACCACACATCCCTCGTTTCTGTGATCATTGAGAAACGGGAAGTTAACAGCTCTTTCCCGTAAATGTCTTTCCCGAAGGATTTCTAGGGATTTCATTCGAACGTCTAAGTTTAGTCCCACCTTAGACCTTTTGAGAGCTTCGTAGAAATCGATTCTGCAACCTTTAGATTTCGGATGCTCTTAGAGCTTGTTAACATCTATCCAGTACATCATGTCTCGAATCCTCAGAAGCTTCTACCCAATGAAACCCTAGTGATTCCTTTGAGGAAACCGAAGTTGTTCAGGGTTGGAACTTCCATGAGAAAACCGATTGATATCATAGATAGAGAGAGAGTCAAGGTACGAAGCAAAGACACGTCCCGATAGTGAGAATTCACTAAGAACGCCCAGTAGAGACCTGATTCCACTTGAGAAAGTGAAGATCCGAAGTAACAAATCCATCCGTGTCTCATTCCAAATTCATGATCTATATCTTATTCTTTGAATTTTGGGACGAAATTCCCTCTAACGGGGAGATAATGTAACAACCTAAAGTTGTTCATCGCCAAAACCCTTCTACCCGAAAAATTCGCCATTATCAAATTCGTTCCGTTTTCACTTTGGGTTAAATTATTTAAACTTATATGTTTATTATAATTTAATGAGTGTCTAAACCACTTAGGAACTCATGTAATTAGCCCAAAATATTAAATTCATAAGTTTTAGAAACGTCCCCGCCGGGTGACGGAAACTTAATCGAGTGTGACTTAAAGCCTCGTTTAATGCCGGTATCGAGTAGAATTCCACCGTATCCAAGTTTTAGGACCTATATAAACGTGTTTAAGCACTCATTTGAAGCTTTTTGTTTCTCTCTCTACTCTCTCTCTAACCTCTCTCCTAAATCCAAGTTTAAAGGGTCCAAAACTCAATTTTAAGGCCTCAAATCCCTAAGGTACCTTCCTAACCTTAATGTATAGCATATTTGGCTTCCAAATTAGGGATTTAATCATGAATTAAGGCCTTGTATATGAGTTTACGGCCCAGAAACATGCTTAGGCCGTAACTCATAATAAGTGGGTTTTTAAGCCCTAAAACCCCTCCTAAGCAATTTTGGACTTTAGATATGGCTTAATGGCTTCATGAAATGGACATATAACATTTAAAACATGGATTTTGAGACATTTGAAGGAGTTTACGGCCAAGGCACAAGCTTGGGCCGTAAACTCATATTTATGGGGTTTCTTGACCTTAAACCCTTCCAAATCACTAATAAGGCTTATATATGAATTATAGAATCTTGGTATTAGCATTTGGACACTTGAAACATAAGTTTTGAGGGATTATTGTGAGTTTATGGCCAAGGCTTGTGCTTGGGCCGTAAACTCCATGAAACATGGTGGAAATTCATTTCTAAGGTTTTAGAAAGCCATCCAACACCACCAAAAGCATTGGAATAAATCATAGGACCAACCAAAAATAGTTTAAGGGCCTTAAACACATCAAAACCCTTTCATTTAAGAGATTACGGCCATAGCATGTGTTCCATGGCTGTAAACTCCAAAAAGTGTGTCATAATGTGTCTCAAATTCATTTCAAGGCTTTAAGGGAATTTTAGAAGTCCTTTCAAACAAGTTTTTGACTTTAAAACACATGGAATCACTCTCTAAGAGAGTTTACGGCCATGCGAGGGGTCTCTTAGGCCGTAAACTCCAAAAACTCCTTGAAAACTTAAAGCAAATGCGTGTAAGGCCTTGAAACAATTTTAGCAATCACATGTGATTAGTTTGGAATCCAAAAACACAACTTTTCATGGGTTTATAGGAGTTTACGGCCATGAGACCATGCTAGGCCGTAAACTCCCTAAAATGTGTCATTTTGGTGTTTAAAATTTATTCCAAACCCTTAAACCAAATCTAGAAATTGTCCCCTAACTGTTTGAAGTCCAAATTGCACCATAAACCACCCACCATGAGTTTACGGCTGTAAAATCATGGGGAATGGGTGTTTAGGCCGTAAACACCATTTATAAGTTTACTTTTGGGTAGTAAACTCATTTCCTAAGTCCCTCGCATCATTACATGTCCTTAAACGCCACCCGGGTCCCTCCAAACACTTGTATCGGGGTGTTTTCGCGACTAGAAGTAATTGTCCCTAGCAAATAATCAATTTAAGTCCTAATTAGATACAAATGTGTATCTTTACATCATAATTAGGAACCTCGTGTGTTTACAAGCCGCCGATCAACTCTTAGCATCCAAACCGTCACATATCTCATCAGGTGAGTTCATACCCCTACACCTTTTTTCCGTGTTTTTCAATGTTTTCAGGGGGGGGAATACAAGAAAACTATAATTGTTTTCAAATCATACCATTGATATGTTTCAAACAATATCTGATAAACTTATAAACTCTTTTAATCCTTATGTATTATGATGAGCATAAGGAATGATTTATCAATACAACTAAATGTATTTTAGCTAAGAAAATAACCAAACTAATCAAATTATTATGGGAATAATTTGGGGTTCTTTACTGTTCGTTTTATCATGTATTGATATCTATATAAAGTTATTAGATAAACTATGTCTGATTCAGTTTATCTCCGTATCATTTGAATGTGTTGTCAGATAGTTTCATTGTCTGTATCTATAATCGTTGTATTACGTTTCTTAATCTTCTGTATGATGATATCGTATGAGAACCCTGTGAATAGTTTACTACTAGTTTGTGAGATAGTCATTACCCTTTATGGATGATCAGTAAATCCTTCCCGGAAGTGTAACCAGAGTCTCCTGGAGGGAGAGCGAGGAATTTGTGAATAGATCTATTCGGGACTGACAATCCAACACCCTAACTGCTAGCTACAGTTAGGCGGGCACGCCTGGGGTGACAAATTTCTGGATATCGTTTCGACGTCTGACTAACGTCAAGGAGGTCTCGTTGTCGTATTAGCATGGTTACCCGACTCACAACATGTATTAATATTAGTTTATTCACAGTTTGGGTTTTTGAATCTATATCTATTACGGGATAGTAATCCCATGGTTTACACTTATATCTTGTCCGGGATAGTGATCCCATGATATAATCAAATTATCTTGTGTCTAGTCCGGGATTGTAGTCCCATGATCTTAAATCTGTATTTTCATATGTGTCAAACTATCTTATATCTTACAACTGGTCTTACAATTAGGAAAATATGGGATTTTCCTAGGATAAAATACAACACGTAATTGAATTAGTAACAAATGATAACTAAACTAACTTCACATAAGAAAATATGGGATTTTCTTGGATAACAAACCTTTTCGGAAACTAAAGGAAACCGATACATTTTCATAAAAAAAACCGCTTATGAACTCACCAGCTTTATGCTGATTTTCAAACCGCTTGTATTCTCAGGTCCAAGTTAGATAGGTACCCGGTGATCTCTTTTGGTGAAGACGGACTGCTCAGAAGACTCGTCTCAACTTTTGTTAATATGATGCATATGTATATCTTGTATAACTTTACTTTTGAAACAAATGTAAACTTTCATATATATGCAATGTAATGGTTGTTTACTGTGATTACTATGTACATTGGATTTGATACACAACGTGGAAGTCCACCCCGGAAATGTTTCCGCCTTTGATTTTCGGGGTGTGACAGTCTGTTTGTTGTAAAATGTAAGTTTTCCGTAGTTTATAACTATCTTGACTTGAAAATAGTTTGCATTGAATGTCCAGTGGAACTGTCACTTACTGAAAGTAATCGGAAATTATAAGTACACATTTGTCTTTTGAATTGACATCCTGTAGTATTAATTACCTTAAAACATGTTTGGTTTATTAAGGTCATAATGTGAGGAATATGTTGGAATAGTGTCTAAGGCTACAACTATATTAGGAAAGTATTTGACCCGATTGAGCATGGTCCTTTTGGGTTGCCTTCAGCATAGCAACTTGACAGGATGATTTGTAATGAGAGAAGAAATATTATTAATGTGTTATGAGAATAATATAAGGAATAATAATATTGTTATTTGATTAATATAAGTCATAAATTAATTAGGAATTAATTTGGTGAGTTAAAGATCTTAATTAAATAGAAGGGCATAAACTGTGAATTGTATGATAGTTGTACTTTGGGCTATAATCCCTTATGGATAAGGGGGGACGGTTTCGGGGCTTAGGATAGACCTTGAAATCGTCCAACGCCTATCATTAGGGTATTGGATTGCTTAGGGCTTAAGTTATCCAATTAGGGTTTAAGGGTGAAACCCTAGGAGCCTTACAAGTATAAATAGACCCAAGGGGTCAATGAAATCGGCACTCTTGCCTTTGGAAGAACCCTGTCCGATTTCCAGCTCCTTCCCCTCTCTCTCTAATCATCCTCTTGCTAAGTTGGTGTTTGTAAGCCATTAGAGGAGTGACACTTGTGACTCTAAAGCTCCAAGGACAAGAAGATTCAAGCAAGTGATTCAAGGTAATCATCTAAATCTGATTTCTTATGTTATTATACTAGAATTGTCATTAGAAGTCTTTGATTCAATGCATGTTCAATTAGAGAAACCTAGATCTAAGCATTAGGATTTGTATGTGCACATAGGAATGTTCATATGGCTAGAACCCATGAGTGGTATCAGAGACTTGATTGGTTTCTATTGAATTGATGCATTGGTTGCATGTTTGTTACTTGCAAAATTCGAATTTTGTCATTCTGCCTGTTGAACTCGGCGAGTTCAATAGTGGACTCGGCGAGTAGGCTTCAACTCGGCGAGTCCATTGTGGTACTTGGTGAGTTCGAGCGTCAGAAAGAGCTAATTTCGGGATTTCTTGATGTTTATCTGTTGGATACTTACCATAATCTTAATAGGTCAATATAAATCCGATTTTGTGATATATTTGAGTATATTCTTGACCTAATTGAAGATATTTATCAATTAGTTAAATATTAATTTCCTTATATGATAATTGATTAATTATTCTAATTAATTTGGTAAATTGTTTTGCAATAAATAATTAAATAAATCAAATATGGATAATTATGTGATTAAATTTTAATTTGGATTATTTGTTATTTGATCCCCTATGTTTTGAAAAGTTCAAAACTTGCCCTCAAGTTTTGAAATTTATGTTTTGTAATTAAAAGTTTAATTTAGACAATTTAAATTTCAAATCCTAGAATTTTACAAGTTTAAAATTCAACCCTATACTAATATAATATTACAAGATTAATAAATATATATATATATATATATATATATATATATATATATATATATATATATATATATATATATATATATAACTAAAAATGCTAGTCTTACCGTTAGTAGGCCTCATTCACGAAGCTGGTCTATAAGGTGGGTATAAGGTTGTGGCCTATAAAATGGCGCTTAATGGGTGTACACTCACACCCACCGCTTGCTTGATCGGTGGAGGGTCGTTAGCCGAATGGGTAGGATAGGGCAACCTCATCTCCTCATTAAAAGTATAATATGAAATACAAAGTAACTACATGTTTTTCAAAATTCCGAATCTTAGTTACTTTAGGAAAAGTGAATTGATGCAATCCCATGAAATTCCACTTTGCACCCTTGAAAAGATGTTAGTGGAGCATGTGTGGTTTACCGACACACTAATTGGTTCTAAGAAAAGGTGGCAAAGGGTGATTCATTGTTTATCATAGTTCGATGGAGCGTGTGTGGTTTACCGGCACATCGAATAGGTGATTGTCACAATGAAGGCACCGTGTAAGTTTGCATGGTAATTCACACCCACTTTGTGATCCTCGGTATCCCAATCACAAACGAGAGGGGCATATCGAGATTTAAACATGCCATTGAAAAGTTCAATGAATCTCATCGAAACCTAGGAATTCTCAATACATTTAGAACTTAAAGTTATGTTTTCATGGTGGAGAATTAGTGAATCATCATTCACTTACCTTCAAATTGTTTGCTTGTTAGATTACGGCATCCTTTTTCTAATATGTAAATATTGTTGTTGGATCCTAGACCTAATTTTTTTATTGCGTAATAATTAGGGATTCAAATTCTAATCTATCTTTTTCCTTTCTATTTGTAGATGTCAAACGCGAACAACGCTGCTGCTAGCTCATTCACATTGATGAGCCTTTGCCAAAAGGTGACTTTCGATGGGACAAACTTTAGCGAATAAATAAGATACATTCGCAAGATTGCTCGCTACGAGGACAATGAGTATGTCCTCGATGAGAAGCTAGAGAAGATCAACCCAGAAATCGCTACTCCGACTGAAATGACTGCTTTTGAGACTCATGAACGTGATGCAACGAAGGTTCATTGCATAATGATAGCCACAATGAACGCCGAATTCCAAAAGTCCTACGAGGACATGTATCCATACGAAATGCACCAAGACTTGTTAGAGAGATACCACCAAAACACGAGGCAGTAACATTACGAGATCTTCACTAACATGATTCCCGCTAAGATGGGTCATGGAGAATCTCTAACCGTGCACCTGCAAAAGATGCAAATGTATGTCGATCGTCTTCGCAAGTTGAATGTTGACTTTGGGGAAGACTTGGCTATCGACATGGTGCTTCACTCCTTGCCTCTGTGTTACAATAAATTTAGGATGACCTACCACATGAACAAAGAGGAGGTCACGCTAAGTAAGCTCCAAGGTCTCCTTAGGGCTGCTGAGAGCAACCTCAAGGACAAGTCTGTTGCACCAACTCCCAATCCACCAACTGCTCCTGTTTTGGAAATTGGGCAAGGTAGGGGTAAGAAGAGGAAGGCTCCATCTAAGAGCCAGCACAAAGGAAAGTCCCGAGATGGTTCCTCTTCTAGTGGGATCAAAGTTGATCCCGCTAAGCCTAACCCTAGCCCAAATAAGGCAGAGTGCCACCATTGCCACAAAAAAGGGCATTGGAAGAGAAGCTGCCTAGACTACCTGCAAGCCATTAGGGAAGGAAAGATCAAGCCGTCTTTCGCAGGTATATACACAATTAAATCTAACGATTCATCTCATGCTATTTCTTGGGTACTAGATATCGGGTGTGGTTATCACATTTGTTCTGAATTGCAGGGACTAAAAAGAAATAGGGATGTGGAGCATGGAAGAGTAAATCTAATCATGGGGAACAGAAGATCGTCGACTGTGACCAAGATTGGAGTGTATTCTCTAGTGCTTAGGAATGGTTTATGTTTAGATTTGACCAATTGTTGCTATTCGCCAGAAATGGCAAGAAACATCATTTCATTTCATGGTTTGTTTAGACAAGGATTTAAATTTTCTTTTAATAATGAGAATGGTTATATTGATGCTTATCTAAATGGTGTCTTATATTTTGAAGCAATACCATGTAATGGAATTTATGAAACTGTTATGATTGTCGATAACCTAGGAAATGATGTTTTATGTATGGATTCTTCCAATAGTATGGATAGAGCATCCTTATGGCATTGTCGTCTTGGACATGTCAACAAGAAGCGCATAGTCCAACTCCAAAAGGATGGAGTGTTGGAGTCATTCGACCTTAGGGAAGATGACACATGCGAGTCTTGTTTGCTTGGAAAGATGACCAAGTCACCCTTCACTAGTACATGTGAAAGGGGTGAGGGTCTATTGGACCTCATACATACAGATGTATGTGGACCGTTTAGATCAACCAGAAAGGATGGGAACTGCTTGTATGTGACTTTTACCGATGACTATAGTAGATATGGGTATATCTATTGAATCAAGCAAAAGTCAGAAACATTTGAAAAGTTCAAGGAGTTCAAGAATGAAGTGGAGAATCAATTAGGCAGGAAAATCAAGATGCTTCGATCCGATTGAGGAGGAGAGTACCTAAGTCTTGAATTCCACGACTCTCTCAAGGAGTGTGGAATAGTTTCACAATTGACGCCACCTAGGACACCACAGTTGAATGGTGTGGCAGAAAGGCGTAATCGAACATTGTTAGACGTGGTCCGCTCTATGATGAGTCGTGCTTCACTACCTATCTCGTTCTGGGAGTATGCCTTAGAGACTGCCGCCCATATCCTTAACAGAGTCCCTACTAAGAAGGTTGCCAAAACACCTCAGAAGATGTGGACAGGGAAACCTCCCTCATTAGCACATATCAAGGTTTGGGGTTGTGAGGCTTTCGTAAGACGAGATACTCACGACAAGCTCGAACCCCATAGTGAGCGGTGTATTTTCATCGGCTACCCGCAGAAATCCTTTGGATATCTCTTCTATAGACCGAAGGACAATGTTGTCTTCGATGCGAGGAGAGGAGTTTTCCAAGAGCGAGAAATCATAATCCAAGGAGACAGTAGGAGGCAAATCGAGCTTGATGAGATTCAAGAGTCGATTGATCAAGGAACATCTACCACTGGCACTCAACCCGAGGAGGAATGTGACAACCTGATATTTTGAGACAATAAAGGGTAACGCTAGTCAAATTTAGGCCAAAATATAACTTTACTAAAATATTATTAGGGTTAAATAAAGTGTTAGGAATCGTATCAAGGTTTTCGTACATAGAAAGAACACCAAAATCCGAGTTATAACAAAGAAGTTATGACCAATCAAAGATCCGTGGCAAAAGCCAGCACAACTAATAGACGTAAAATGCAAAGATTCAATACAATAATTTTTAATCTTTGTTATCTAAACAAAAGTCATAGATATCATTAAACCGTGAACATACATAAAAAGAATGCCCAAATCTGACTTCGTATGCGGAAGTTATGATTTTTCGAAGTTTCTGACCTAGCAGTAGACAGCTAAAAACTCGAAATAGAGATCAAGCTGTCTTTAGCCGACACAACCTAAACGAAAGTTGGAGAGCCCGACAATAGGAGTACAACAGTAAAAAGTCTGACGAAAACGGGCGTCGGATAAAGAAGTTATGGATTTTTAACGAAGGTATCGTGTCCCGACCTATTAATTAAAATATAATTAAAAATAAATTCAAAACTAGCCGACGGAGCCTAAATGAAAGTTGTAGAGCATAATCTCACCTACGCGTGGATATAAAGAATGCGAAAAACAGAGCCAGTACACGAATGTTATGGAATTTAGAAGATGGAAGACTGGATTACGCCCCGCGTACTAGGCCTAGTGTCAAGTCCCATCGGCTCAAGTGCTCTACGCTAGCTAGACCGGAGTCGTAAGACGTGACGAATTTTTACGCCCCGCGTAACCGAAGTACGCCCCGCGTACCGAGTACGCCCATCGTACTCCGGTAGTACGCCCCGCGTACGAGGATCCTCCAACCAATAAATGGAGAGGTTGAGCTTCGGGTTTTTGCACACAACTCTCATATCCTCTCTCACTTTTACACACCCTAGAGCTCCAGAGACCATCCCGACACCTCGATTCCCGTACCCAAGCCCCCGACGAAAGATCTACGCTACTGAGATCCCCGAAGAGCCCGAAGACGCAACTTTCCGTGGTCGAAGCTCTGCTCAACTCTAGCCTCTCTCTTCAAACCAAACGAGTGAGTTCATACCCCTATAAAATACATTTTCAAATGTGTTATCAATGCTTTTTATACATTTTTAAGGGAGGAATACAAGTAAACACACGATTATTATCGTGTGTAATCTAGAGTTTCATTATGTACTCTTTTTATCAAGTAAAACATATGAGGTTCATAACTACTACATGGAAACTTTCGTACGTAAAATATATCACGGTAGCATCTTGTCTTTTTAAAATTAAATTCATTGTTATACATATACGAAACAAACACTTTATCTATACTTTGAGTATATGTGTTCATATATGTCACTGCAAAAGTTACACTTTACTTAACGAGTGAGCATTTCACTAGGGTTTACTATACAAACGAAACATACTTTTGGAAAAACTATAATAGTTTACGACAAACATTTTTACATGTTAAAAACTCTTTATCAAACTGTCTTACATACTTGATGTTTCCTTTCAAACGCTGTTAGAATCGTGTTTCAAACAAAAGTCTTCCTATACCTAAAACTGTTCTTATCAAACAAACTGCTTTCAAATCGTTTTATAAACTGACATCAAGACATCATTTCTTACTTATTAAACTTTTCAAAGGTTTTACAAAGTTTCTTTTATATTTTTATATGGTCAAATGCATGCCTATATATATATATATATATATATATATATATATATATATATATATATATATATATGTAGACATAAAAGTTCCCGTCAATCGGTTCAGTACCTTTGAGTAGCAAAGGCATATTTCGGTTATACACGTACAATACTAGAAACTATAATAGGTATAGTTAGAAGATACTAATTACCATTCCAAGTACCAGGAATCACACGAGAGTTAGTCTATTCATGAAGTCTATACAAATACATTACATACTATACAAAGGGATACGATTATATACAATTACAAGGCATAAAATCTTAAGACATATAATTACAAAAGCATACAATTTCAAGATATACCATTTCAAGGGACACAATTACATGAGATAGTATACTAGATATTCATAAAATTTTATTTACTACAAGTACTGTATCAAGAAGGTATTCTCATATAAAAACAAATGGACATTTTCATACGTAAATATGTTCTATACTAGGTTGTGAGACGTTTCATGTACTTTCGAGTATGGATTATTAAGTCCTGTATTATATACCATAATGCCTTGTAGGGGGAGCGTGATACTTGTGTATAGATCTATACGGGATTTTCAATCCCACACCTAAGCTGTTAGCTACAGCTAGGACGGCAGGCCTGGGGTGACAAATGTCATAACAATTCCAACGCCTGAAGAACGTTGTTACAGGCAGTCTGGGTCATTAGCATGGTTATAAAACTCACATGGAGTATTAAAAACACATTGATTTACGGGGTTACAAATACTTTAGCGGTTATATACGTACACAAATCTACTATTTTAAGCATGGAAAAATACCATGATAGTTCATTTACTACCACCCACTTCTGGGCAAATATTGGATTTCTAAAATAAAACATTCAAAACAGTCGGGTCTTGGTAGAAGGCTACATTTTATACTAGTAGAAAATATGGGATCTTCTTATGTTTTCAAACGTTTACAGATACTTACAAACATGTTCATTGGCACAAACTTTCCTACAAACAATTGCAGGTCTTTCCTTACAATTTTACAAATCAAAATTCACATACTCACTTATGAATTCACCAGCATTATTGCTGATACTCGCTTTCAAAATAACTTGTATTCCCAGGACACGGATAGACAGGTACAACTACCAGGTTCTGTGAAGACGGAGCGATCAAGACTCGTCTTTTATTTTTGAATATTCATTTTGTAGAATTATACTATGAAAGAACTCAAATGTAATTAAAATTATACGATTAATGCAATGGATGATGTTGTTGCTTGTTTACTACTTTGCATTGTTGTGCTACATTACATGACGTCCTCCGCCCCAGAACGTTTCTGCCGTTCTAGGTTTTGGGGTGTGACAGATTGGTATCAGAGCATTGTTTATAGTGAATTGAGTATATCAACCCATAAAAGATATACAAACTATAAATACAATAGGGATTAAAATACTCTGACAAAGAGTATATACCTTTTACATAATAAAATATTTAAGTAAGTATACATGCCTGCATTCACACTAAAATTAGTGTCACTAAGACAGAACAAAAGTATTACGATTGTTGAGTAGCACAAGTAGGCTTAGAGACATATAGTCAAAACTGGGATGATATAGCCAGATCAACTATATTATCCAAGGGTTGACTAGCATGTGCCTAAGTGTGGTTGTGAGTTACAACAAGTCTAAAAACTTACCCATAATACCATAATGAGAACAATAGAACATAAACCTAAAATACTGTAGGATTATTTTGTGTATTCTATAAACTACTTATGTGTTAGCATCTTATACCCCAATTATCACTTAGATAAAACAGCTAGACCCCATCCCCATGACAATCCGTACTTCCCAAACGAAGGCAATGCTAGATGGTTCAGAGAAGAAATAGAGAATGATCATCCAATCCCTTTTGAATGATCACCATGTTGAAGACCTTTTGGATGATGATAACACCGAACTTGAAGATGAGAACCTACCCTCGGTAGCTCCTAATTCAAACCCTAACCCTCGTCCAGCTCTTCATGGCCCGACGCCTCCTCAGGTAGAATATTTGGAAACATGGAACAAAGAGCAAGATCGACCTATGCCGTTTAAAGGAGACCAAAGCTGCTACAACTTAAGAGAAGGGAGATTAGCAGACAGAGTTCCACCAATCCTGATCCGTAGAGTTGCCCGAAACGAAATTCAGGATAGTTCGGCTATCTATTGTGTCGAATAGGGTTAATGCCAATGCAAGGATACATACCACCCACACCAATCATCTTGAAAACACTCGTGAGAGATCTGAGAGAGACCATGAGACCCTGTTGCAAGCATTAGCTAAAACACGAGCCGGAGTCATAGAGGTATGAGTACGCCAGAGAGTGTACGAAAGACACCCTCTTGATAATGGAATGCCAATTGGCTGAACTGAGAGTTCACCAGAGGGATGACCTCTACCAGAAAGAAAGGCTTTATTTCCCTACCTTGTTTAAAGGAATCGTTGTTCCTATGTATGTCCTATGTAGCATTTTTTTATGTAACTATCTTGTACTGTAAGTACTGATTAGTTAGGCCTTTATGCGGCCAAGACCTTCTACTCTGGATATGATGTAAGACCTTCTTCAAAGACATATTTTCGTAAAACTTATTACATCTCAAAACATCGATGATATTGACAGTTGGCTAATTTTCGTGTCACTCTTTGTTCAAAAACCCTCATCATACCTTCGTTGGAGTCTATCTGAAACATGCTTTAGTCAAGTCATTGTACGATAGTAATTTAACTTCGGAGACATTTCAAAGTCTCTTTTAGTGGTTGGATCATGTTGTTCACCAACCAACGATACCTCGGCTTGAACGACAAACATCTTAAAAGACCATTCTACAAACATACTTCAACTCTATACTATGATTGCATCATAGGGATGTAGATCAAACCATCAAGAACATACTTCCAATCCGTACTAGGACTGCATCATAGGGATGTAGGTCAACCTATCGAGAACATACTTTTACTCTTTACTTAAAGCAATTGAAGTACATCTAGAGTCAAACAAAATCGCTCACAAAAATCTTTATCTTTCGTGTTACAGAATGATGTCCTCATCAGGAAACGATCAGCCGAACAATGAAACCCCTATCCTCCATATCGACGCCGCATCGTTACAAGCTGCAGTAGCAGCTGCGGTGATAACTTTCCTTACACACATCAAGTCAGGCAACACAAGCAATACCGACAAAGGAGTCGAGAATTCCGATGGTAATACCAAACCGGGAAAGCAACAAATGGCAACAGTCATAGAATCACGAAGCCGTAAGACCGAAAGGAAGAGGCGATATTGTCAAGCCTTAAAGGAGCACAAGAGATCCCAAAGACTTGCCATGCCACAACAACAAATGGAAACTCCTGCAGAACGCTTTAGAAAGCAGTTTCCAAGGTGGTGTAATGAGGAAGGCACTCGTGTCCACATAACAATGGCTAAACACCTCACTCCCGCCACCAAGGCTAGTACTAGCCAATCATGCCACCAATGCGGGGAGATAGGGAACCTCAAGAAGGATTATCCTATAACAAAGAACTCTGGCGTAGACGGTAGGATTCTCAGGATCACAGCTGCAGGAGAACCTACGAACCCATGTTAATGTAATTTAGGCGTTTCATTCTAGCAGACTTATAAAACCATCCAAAACTAGCACAATCAGAGTCTTATCCTTTGCGGGATCCCGTCAATATAGGGATGCTCGTACTGTGTATACTTGCCTTTTATAGTATACCTTATTCACGGCAATAGTATTGTAGTAGTCTAAAGTACTGTAACTCTATTGATGGTTGCACGGTTGTGTGTTGTATGTAAACGTTTTATATTCAAATCTAATGTCTTAAAGTTTCTTTATGATTCCAACATTATCTTACGACTTGATTCAATTTGATCCTCACAAAAACAGCTTCACACGTACATCCCTTTCTTCGAAATCGCCTTTCCAGCGAAGCCGTCATTCCAGAACACCAAAGTACCCATGTATATAATACCTCATAGTTCTTTCCTTTCCAAAGAAATCCCCGAAGTACCACTTGTACAGTACGTCAAGTTCAAATCCAAAGGTCCATACGGTTGATCATTGCTGATGAACGTATACATAGGGGTGATATATAATCAAGGTTCTACAGGTTTGGAATTGACAATTCCACTTTAACTTCTTTTCCTCGTTGGGATGTGGGCTTAAAGAAGGATCATTTATTCGACTACCTTTTCAATCTTAAATATATACGACACGTATACCCGAGACTCTGATGGATGGACCAGGTATGAGTTCTACTATGAACTTCAGGACGGAGACTGCCCAAGACTACGAGTGATCGTTCTTCCGTGAGAATAAACTCAGAAATACCTATCATTTTCCCTTATTCATGAGTAGTCATACTTTCTTTTAGATCTTCACGACTGCTAATGCACCCCAAAGTTTTGACATCATAATCAGTAGGAGTTGGTTAAGTCTACATCGAGCCGACATCAGGTGCCTTGATAAAGCAATTCTCCCTAACCTGCCTAAACAACAAAGCCCTAGTTATTTACAGCGACGAACCAAGTACGAACCCTCTCATCATTTCGTGTATGCAAGCTCAGAAATGATTACGAAAGGAATATCATGCATTCCTTACACACATCGTCGAGACGTGCCGAGAAGTGAAGGACATTCAGAACATCCAAGAAGTACCCGGATTTCCCGACACCTTCTAGAAGGACTACCGAGACTACCACCACAGTGTTAAGTCGAATTTAGAATCGAATTCATTCCAGGGGCTACCCCAGTAGCCAAAATCACCTTATTGTATAGCTACAACCGAGATGCAAGAACTTCCTAGCAAGATTAACGAACTCCTTAGAAGGGGATTCTTTAGGACAAGTTTCTCACATGGAAGAGCGTCGGACTTGTCTGTAAACAAGAAAGAGCGTTCTGATGCTAAAGTAAGTCTGATACATCGCACCAATATTATCTCTCCTAAAAGGGATAGAATATTTCGTGATGTAATGCGATGCATCCAACCAAGGGCTTGGTTGTGTTCTTATGCAACAGGAAAAATCACTACCTATACCTCAAGACAGGTTAAGATACAGGAGGTTGACTATTCAACACATGATCCTGAGTCAGGAGCAGTGGTAATTACTCTAAAGATCTGGAGACACTACTTGTAGGGTACAATGTGTATTATGTTCACAAACCACAAAAACATTTAACATACATTCGACCAAGAAGAGTTATCACCCTAGCGAAGGCAAGCGAAAGAAGCAAAGTCATATCACAATAGTGAAAGGTTCGTTGGAATGCCAAGCGAGGACCAGAATTCACTTAAGAATACGAGGAGCAAATAAAACTTCTATACATAGCATGATTATTAATTCTGCTTAAACTCTAATTTCAGGACGAAATTCCCTCTAACAGGGGGATAATGTGACAACCTGATATTTTGAGACAATAAAGGGTAACGCTAGTCAAATTTAGGCCAGAATATAACTTTACTAAAATCTTATTTGGGTTAACTAAAGTGGTAGGAATCGTATCACGGTTTTCGTAAAATCCGAGTTATAACGAAGAAGTTATGACCAATCTAAGATCCGCGGCAAAAACCGGCACAGATGAAAGACGTAAAATGCAAAGTTTCAATACAATAATTTTTAGTCTTTGTTATCTAAACAAAAGTCATAGATATCATTAAACCGTGAACATACATAGAAAGAACGCCCAAATCTGACTTCGTATGCGGAAGTTATGATTTTTCGAAGTTTCTGACCTAGCAGTAGACAGCTAAAAACTTTAAATAGATATCGAGCGGTCTTTAGCAGACACAACCTAAATGAAAGTTGGAGAGCCCGACAATAGGAGTACAACAGTAAAAAGTCTGACGAAAACGGACTTCGGATAAAGAAGTTATGGATTTTTAACGAAGTTATCGTGTCCCGACCTATTAATTAAAATATAATTAAAAATAAAGTCAAAACTAGCCGACGGAACCTAAATGAAAGTTATAGAGCATAATCTCACCTACACGTGGATATAAAGAACGCAAAAAACGGATCCCGTGCGTGAAAGTTACGGAATTTAGAAGATGGAATAGTGGATTACGCCCCACGTAATCCAAGAGTACGCCTCGCATACTAGGCCCAACGTCAAGTCCCATCGGCTCGAGTGCTCTACGCTAGCTAGAACGGAGTCGTAAGCCGTGATGCATTATTACACCCTGCGTAACCGAAGTACGCCCCGCGTACCGAGTACGCCCAGCGTACTCCGGTAGTACGCCCCACGTACGAGGATCCTCCAACCTATAAATAGAGAGCTTGAGCTTCGGGTTTTTGCACACAACTCTCATATCCTATCTCACTTTTACTCACCCTAGAGCTCCAGAGACCATCTCGACACCTCGATTCCCGTACCCGAGCCCCCGACGAAAGATCTACGCTACCGAGATCTCCGAAGACCCCGAAGACGCAACTTTCCGCGGTCGAAGCTCTGCTCAACTCTAGCCTCTCTCTTCAAACCAAACGAGTGAGTTCATACCCCTATAAAATACATTTTCAAATGTGTTATCAATGCTTTTTATACATTTTTAGGGGGAATACAAGTAAACACACGATTATCGTGTGTAATCTAGAGTTTCATTATGTACTCTTTTTATCAAGTAAAACATATGAGGTTCATAACTACTACATGGAAACTTTCGTACGTAAAATATATCACGGTAACATCTTGTCTTTTTAAAATTAAATACGTTGTTATACATATACCAAACAAACACTTTATCTATACATTGAGTATATGTGTTCATTTATGTCACTACAAAAGTTACACTTTACTTAACGAGTGAGCATTTCACTAGGGTTTACTATACAAACTAAACATACTTTTGGAAAAACTATAATAGTTTACGACAAACATTTTTACATGTTAAAAACTCTTTATCAAAATGTCATACATACTTAATGTTTCCTTTCAAACGCTGTTGGAATCGTGTTTCAAACAAAAGTCTTCCTATACTTAAAATTGTTCTTATCAAACAAACTGCTTTCAAATCGTTTTATAAACTGACATCAAGTCATCATTTCTTACTTATTAAACTTTTCAAAGGTTTTACAAAGTTTCTTTTATATTTTTATATGGTCAAATGCATGCCTATATATATAATCATATGTATATATATATATATATATATATATATATATATATATATATATATATAGACATAAAAGTTCCCGTTAGTCGGTTCAGTACCTTTGAGTAGCAAAGGCATATTTTGGTTATACACGTACAATACTAGAAACTATAATTGGTATAGTTAGAAGATACTACTTACCATTCCAAGTACCAGGAATCACACGAGAGTCAGTCTATTCATGAAGTCTGTACAAATACATTACATACTATACAAAGAGATACGATTATATACAATTACAAGGCATAAAATCTTAAGACATACAATTACAAAAGCATACAATTTCAAGACATACCATTTCAAGGGATACAATTACATGAGATAGTATACTAGATATTCATAAAATTTTATTTACTACAAGTACCGTATCAAGAAGGTATTCTCATATAAAAACAAATGGATATTTTCATACGTAAATCTGTTTTATACTAGGTGTTGAGACGCTTCACGTACTTTCGAGTATGCATTATTAAGTCCTGTATTATATACCATAATCCCTTGTAGGGGGAGCGTGATACTTGTGTATAGATCTATACGGGATTTTCAATCCCACACCTAAGCTGTTAGCTACAGCTAGGACGGCAGGCCTGGGGTGACAAATGTCATAACAATTCCAACGCCTGAAGAACGTTGTTACAGGCAGTCTGGGTCATTAGCATGGTTATAAAACTCACATGGAGTATTAAAAACACATTGATTTACGGGGTTACAAATACTTTAGCGGTTATATACGTACACAAATCTACTATTTTAAGCATGGAAAAATACCATGATAGTTCATTTACTACCACCCACTTCTGGGCAAATATTGGATTTCTAAAATAAAACATTCAAAACAGTCGGGTCTTGGTAGAAGGCTACATTTTATACTAGTAGAAAATATGGGATCTTCTTAGGTTTTCAAACGTTTACAGATACTTACAAACATGTTCATTGGCACAAACTTTCCTACAAACAATTGCAGGTCTTTCCTTACAGTTTTACAAATCAAAATTCACATACATACTTGTGAATTCACCAGCATTATTGCTGATACTCGCTTTCAAAATAACTTGTATTCCAGGACACGGATAGACAGGTACAACTACCAGGTTCTGTGAAGATGGAGCGATCAAGACTCGTCTTTTATTTTTGAATATTCATTTTGTAGAATTATACTATGAAAGAACTCAAATGTAATTAAAATTATACGATTAATGCAATTGAGGATGTTGTTGCTTGTTTACTACTTTGCATTGTTGTGCTACATTACATGACGTCCTCCGCCCCAGAACGTTTCCGCCGTTCTAGGTTTTAGGGTGTGACAAGGAAACTCCGGTTGAACCGATTGACATGTCATTACCTCTTAGACGTTCCGAAAGAGTTAGAGTTCAACCCCAGTTATATGGTTTTCATATTACTACCGAAGGGGACACGTATATTAGTGATAGTACACTAATAAATCTAGATGAACCTAATATCTATAAGGAAGCCATGGCAGGCATGGAGTTTGTGAAATGGAAAGAGGCAATGGACAGCGAGATCCAATCTGTGTATGACAACCATGTTTGGAATTTGGTTGATAATGTGCCCGGACGTAAGACCGTTGGGTGCAAATGGATCTTCAAGAAGAAGACCGATATGAATGGAAACGTACACACGTATAAGGCGCGATTGGTTGCGAAGGGCTTTACTCAAACTCCTGGAGTTGACTATGATGAGACGTTCTCACCAGTTGCAAAGATAAAATCTATTAAAGTGATGCTAGTGATTGCCGCATTTCATGATTATGAGATTTGGCAAATGGATGTCAAGACCACTTTCCTTAATGGGAAGTTGGCTGAGGATATTTACATGGCTCAGCCAAAAGGTTTTGTTGATCCGAAGCATCCGAATAGAGTGTGTAAGCTTGGGAAGTCCATTTATGGACTTAAGCAAGCGTCTCGCAGATGAAATCTTTGCTTCGATGAGAAAGTCAAAGAGTTTGGATTTGTACGAAGCAAAGATGAATCATGTGTATATGTCAAAGCCAGTGGGAGTATAGTAAGCTTCCTCGTTTTGTATGTCGACGACATACTACTCATAGGAAACGACGTCCCAACTCTACAGGAGGTTAAGTCCTGGCTCGGGAAGTGCTTCGCTATGAAGGACCTCGGAGTGGCTTCCTATATTCTAGGGATAAGGATAGTGAGAGAACGAAGTAAGAGACTAATAGGACTTAGTCAGAACACTTACTTAGATAAAGTACCGAAACGTTTTAGTATGGAAAACTCGAAGAAGGGAGAATTACCAATACAAAGTAATGCTAGGTTGAGTAAGACTCAAAGTCCGAGTACTGAAGCTAAAATAGCAGAAATGAGCCGAGTTCCATACGCTTCCGCAGTTGGCTCAATCATGTACGCTATGACTTGTACTCGCCCTGATGTAGCCTTAGCTTTGAGCATGGTTAGTAGATATCAAGGGAACCCTGGCAGAGCACATTGGATTGCGGTCAAGAATATCCTAAAGTACCTTCGGAGGACGAAGGATTGGTTTTTAGTCCTCAGAGGGAGTGATGACTTGAAGATGCGAGGGTATAGTAACGCCAGTTTTTAGACCAACAAGGACAACTACCGTTCGCAGTCGGGCTGGGTCTTTACCCTGAATGGAGGAGCAGTGACTTGGAAAAGTTCCAAGCAAGAAACCATAGCTGATTCAACGTACGATTCAGAGTACATTGCAGCGAGCGAAGCGTCGAAAGAGGCAATATGGCTGAAGAACTTCATCGGTGATCTTGGAGTTGTACTTTCCATAAAGGAGCCCATGGAGATTTTCTGTGATAATGAAGGAGCGGTTGCCTTGACTAAGGAACCGAGGGATCATGGTAGATCTCGACATATCGACATAAAATATCACTTTATTAGACATCATGTAGAAGAAGGACAACTCATGGTTAAGAGGATATCATCAAAAGATAACCCAACATATCCGCTTACGAAGGGACTGAGCAGGGTTAAGCACTTGCAGCATGCTACGAGTATTGGGTTGAAAGATGATATTAGCATAGATTAGATAGTATTGGAAACGAGTAATAGATAAATGCAATTAACATTTGATGATTAAATAAAGGAGTATTGTTTATGAGTAATGTTACTGTCTTATGTGTATTGTCTAACTATTGTTTCACTTTGCATGTTTTGACTTCCAGAATAATTGAGTTTATTAAGAATAATTGAATTATTCAAATTGTCCACAATCTTTCATATGTTGGAAGTAGGTATGAATGAAGATTGTCATGAATTGGTGTGTAGATTGTCTAAATGGTATTAGACATAGCAAAAGTTTTTTGCAACGTTCATGAGTGCTTATGAACTAGTTTTGAGCATTGGAATAAACCCGCGCTTGCTGGAATCACGTTATGGAATATGATAAAAAGGGTTATCGCAAGATGATAATATCATATGGTCTTAAAACCTAGATATATGGTTTGTTATTTGTTAATTGGTTGTACATTGATAATGCAAAACCGCATCAGTAAGTCGAAGTTTATCTGTTCCTTTTATCCTCAGAGGGTAAAAGTGATATCTCGGCCGCTCGATGATTTGATTTCACTTATGTGTCGGGCCCGGTCAGAACTAAATTGATGTGTTCGATTAAGTTCTATGTCGAATAAATCTAAGATCGAGAAACCAATTGCTGGACAAATTGGTTTCATAGAATTGTCAGCATGATATCTAAACAGAGGACTGTACGATCCCTTATCTAAAGGACAGGATTGATCAGATCCGAGTTTGACAGCGTATTTGAGAGCTATGATTGCTAATCGGATTATACTTGTATATATTTACTAGACTTATCCAAGTGGGAAACTGTTGGAATAGTGTCTAAGGCTATAACTATATTAGGAAAGTATTTGACCCGATTGAGCATGGTCATTTTGGGTTACCTTCACCATAGCAACTTGACAGGATGATTTGTAATGAGAGAAGAAATATTATTAATATATTATGAGAATAATATAAGGAATAATAATATTGTTATTTTATTAATATAAGTCATAAATTAATTAGGAATTAATTTGGTGAGTTAAAGAGATTAATTAAATAGAAGGGCATAAACTGTCAATTGTATGATAGTTGTACTTTGGGTTATAATCCCTTATGGATATGGGGGGGACGGTTTTGGGGCTTAGGATAGACCTTGAAATCGTCCAAGGCTTATCATTAGGGTATTGGATTTCTTAGAGCTTAAGTTATCCAATTAGGGTTTAAGGGTGAAACCCTAGGAGCCTTACAAGTATAAATAGACCCAAGGGGTTAATGAAATCGGCACTCTTGCCTTTGGAAGAACCCTGGCCGATTTCTAGATCCTTTCCCTCTCTCTCTAATCATCCTCTTGCTAAGTTGGTGTTTGTAAGCCATTAAAGGAGTGACACTTGTGACTCTAAACCTCCAAGGACAAGAGGATTCAAGCAAGTGATTCAAGGTAATCATCTAAATTTGATTTCTTATGTTATTATACTAGAATTGTCATTAGAAGTCTTGGATTCAATGCATGTTCAATTAGAGAAACCTAGATCTAAGCATTAGGATTTGTATGTGCACATAGGAATGTTCATATGGCTAGAACCCATCAGTGGTCTGTTATGTCTTTTATAAGTGATTCAAATGAATATGCGCGTAAGGGAGATGCTCTTAGCCGTAAACTCCTATTGTTCTTGAGAAATCGATGATTTAAAAGTGTAAATCAAGTGCTTCTAGCATACAACAAGTTCAGGAAGGAGTACTCTTGATATTGAAGCTTGAAAGTGTTGATTTTGGTCGAAAGAGGATGTTTTAAGGTCCTACCTAACATCCCTTAAGTGTTTAAGACCCTATGCTAGAACATGAGAAGGGTTTAAGGCCAAAATATGCACCAAACAAGGAGTGTACAACCATGAAGAGTTTACGGTCATAAACTCTTGATGTTCTTGGTGACATGTTTGATTTAAGGGTGTAAATCAAGAGTTTTCTAATAGATATCAAGTATATTGAATAGATACTTACGATTTGGAAGTTAAAAGGGTTGATTTAGGGCCAAAGAACTAGTATGTGTTCTTGTTGTTCTTGGTGAAAGATGATGATCTTGAAGATCTAACCAAAAAAGGTAATTTCATGGATGAAATCATAGTGTTTGACTAGATTAAGCAAGGTATCAACTAACAAATGGAAGAAACACTTACATATTTGAAGATCAAGATGAAAGTTCTTGATGATACTTGAGAGAGAATGGAAGTTCTTGACTTGAAAATGTGAATAATGAAAAAAAGTGAAGGAAATGATACTTAAGGGGTGAGTTTACGGCCACCCTTGAGTTTACGGCCGTAAACTCTTGATGTTGTGTTCGTAAACTCCTCTTGATAGAGTTAATGGCTTGAATGGTGTATAGTGGCTCTAGCAGATACTTCCTAACACTCATTCCTTCAATGTATTGAGCTTAGAACACTCAAACAGATCTTAAACAGTGCTAAAAGATAGCATGAGTGAGTCTGACTTTAGGTTGATTGGACTGACTTTTAAGGAAAATATTTTCGGGTTGTAACATCATCCCCCTGTTAAAGGAAATTTCATCCCAAAATTTAGAGTCTAAAGTGATTACTCATGAATTAAGGAAAAAGGGTAGGAACTTTTGTTCCATCTGCTTCGCTTGTTCTAGTCGGTGGGGAAGGTACGTGTTTGGCTTCTATGTTTATTCGTATGGTAGCACAATCACTCGTATTCTGGGATGGTCTCCGTCCTGAAGTTCATAATAGAACTCATACCTGGTTCATCAATCACAGCCTCATGTATACGAGTCGTATATAATTAAGATTGAAATGACAGTCGAATAACTGATTCTTCTCTAATATCACATCCAAAAAAGGAATAGAAGTTAAAGCAGAATCATTAATTCTAAGCCTGTAGAACCTTGATTATGTACCACCCTTGCGTAGATGTTCCTCATTGATAGATTAACTGTATGAGTCCTTGGTATTGAACTCGACGTTTTGTACGAGTGGTATTCTGGGGAGGTCTATTGAAGGTGCTTCGGGAAAGTTACGTAACATAACGCACTCATCGCATGAGTACCTTCGAGTTTTGGAATGAAGGCCTCGTTAGGAAGTTGATTACATAAAATGAATTTTCACACGAAACTAGCACTGTGAGGATCACATCAACTCAAGTCAAATGACGATGTCAGACTACATGGAATAAACGTGTTAAACTAGTTTAGAAAGGTGTTCCAAAAACACGACGGTGCAACCTATGAAAAGTTTCAGTACTTTAGTTTTATCTATGGTACTACTGCTGTGAACAAGGTATACTACAAAAAGCGAGTACAAGCAGCACGAGAGTCCCTAGAACTGATGGAATCTCGCAGAATGATATGACCTAAGTAGCACTAGTTTTTAAAAGTTTATAAGTCTAATATCAACGTTAAGGAACGTACCAGATATTTCAACATGGGTCCGGATTAGTCTCCCCTGTGGCGGTGATCATTAGCATCCTTCCATCCTCGCAAGAGTTCTTTGTTATTGGGCAATCTCTCTTCATGTGTCCTGTCTTGCCACACCCATAGCAAGCCTGGCTAACTCCGATGCCTGGAACTTGGGAGATGGGTTGTGCCGGCGCTCTACAGAAACGAGTTGTGTGCCCCGTTTTGTTGCAATTTTTTCAATGCATCTCTTGGCATGCTCCGGTGTGATGAAAGTTACACCTATTACACTTTGGAAGTGTTCCAGAATATCGACTAACTGGTGTTGGGGTGGTAGGATTTGTAGCAGCATGAATTGTAACTAACTGTTGTCTTTTTGTGGTTTCTTGAGTTGACTTCCCCTTTTAATGACTTCAAGACTTTCGTTTGAAGCCATCCCCTTTTGATAACTCATAGATAGGGGTAATCACGCCTTGGCCGACTTCATGGTCAGCAAGCCTTTGTGCCAAGCGTTTGGCATTATCGAAAGTGATTGGTTTGGATGATAACACATCTCCATGCGTTGGAGGAGATAACCCCCAAATGTATCTCTCTATCTTCTTGCTCTCGGGAGTAACCATCTCGGGGCATAGTTGTCACACCCCCAAACCAAAATGGCAGAAACATTCGGGGGTGGGTGACTTCACGTAGTACCATAACAATTGAATATCGTAAAGAAAGTAACACAACCATCGTATATATAATAAAAACGTACATTTTTGCGTTATACATGTTACCAAAAGAATATTACAATATGATGGTTTAAAATCTTTGATAATAAACACCTTAGTGTTCCTTCTTCAAAAGCTGGTAGTTACCTGTATTACCGATTCCCTGAGAAATACAAGTGGTTTCGAAAAAGTGACAACAATAAAGTCAGTGAGTTCATAAGTGTTTTTGTACTAAAAAAGTATGTCATTTTGGAAGAAATTAGATGAACGTTGTTTTCAGAAAATCCAATATTTTCCACATATAGTTTGAAAAGTTCCCAAAGTTGGAGGGCATTAGTATCTTTCGTACTTAAATGATAAAGATAAATTTTGTGCTCAAAATAAAGTAAATACTGAATGCATTTATGAGTCTCGTGAATCAAACTTGTTTTTATTCTTTCGTGTGAGTTTTATAACCATACTATTGACACAGACTGCCTGTAACAACATTCTTCAGGTGTTGTAGTGCTATGACATTTGTCACCCCAGACCAGCCGGTCTAACTGTAGCTAACAATTTAGGTGCGGGGTTGTCAATCCCGTATAGATCCATACACAAGTATCACGCTCTCCCTCCAAGAGATTATGGTTTATAATACAGGACTTGAAACGCATACTAGAGAGTACGTTGAAGTTGAATATCTCACATCACTTAGTATAAATAGATTCACGATAAGAAAGTCTTTGTTTTACTTTAGGTGAAAGTATTTCATTTTTCAAGATGTATACGGAAGAATGTATGAATAACTCGCAAACTATACCCATTATAGTTTTTCGTAAAGTATGTTCCATTTGGTGAAAATAACTTGGTAAAATACTAAACTTTATATGTAAAGCAAGATGTTGGTATCGAATAATAATAGGATAGATGTTGTATTTATATTTATATAAAACGATACGTTTTCTAGTATTGTACTTGTATCCCCCCCCCCTAAAAGATGAAAAGACTTGAAAAGTAGGGGTACGAACTCACTTGTTCGGTTTGGAGAGAGTGGGACTAGAGTCGAGCAGAACTTCAACTGCGGAAAGCTGCGTCTTCGAGCTTCTCGGGGATCTCGGTAGCGTAGAACCTTCGTCGGGGGCTCGGGTGTGGAACCGAGAGTGTCGGGATGGCCTCAACTCATAGTTTCTTTATCTGACGTCTGTTTTCGTTTGTCTTTTTATCATCTTACTCCTGTTTTGGAGACCTTCAACTCTCGTTTATGTCGCGTTAGCTAAATATCCTTTGATCTTCAATTCGAGTTTGTAGCTCTCTACTACTGTTACAAAACTTAGAAAAATCGTAACTTCTTCATACTAGGGCCAATTTGGGCGATCATTTTATGCACGTTCACCGTTTAACGTAATCTACGACTTTTGTTTAGATACTTTAGGCTAAAATGTATTTTATTGAAATTTCTCATTTTACGTTTAATAATGTCTTACCGGGTGTGTCGTGAATATTTGAGTAGTCGTAATCTTTTCCTTATAACTTGGTTTTGAATGTTCTTTATGTTTTTGGAAACCTTGGCATGATATCTATCATTAGATGTATCCCAATTTAGATTTTGAACATTTTATGTTTGAGGTTAATTCCGTTGATTCCAAATAGTTTCGTTGTATTTGACTTTCGAGTGTCACATTGTTTTGGAAAAATATAGGGTTGTCACAATAGTGCCGCCAGGTCACTATACCTATCAGTATAGGTCACTATATCAGATCTGACTATCGTGAGATTCCAGAGCTCTTCCTCTAGCTTTCGTATCTCGCCCCTTGGGTAGTATTCTCCCATCATCATTTCTTTTAGGTTTCGCTAAGCCATCAAATTTGCCACTGTAAGGGTCAGTGACTTCACATGGCTGTTCCACCAGGTGAGGGCTCTTCCTGTGAAAGTGCAAGCAAAAAAATTTCCTCTGCTTCTTTTTGGGCACTCGTAGATTTTGAAGACCGATTCTGTCTTCTCTAACCATTGCATCAAAGTAAGCACTCCCCCAATTCCATCGAAGGTTTTGGGTTTGCAATTCCTGAATTCCTTGTAGGAACATTCCCTCTGATGCACATGGTTATGATTGATATTACCGCTACCCGACCCGTTGAGAACAGTCGTGTTGATGCATTCCATGGCTGTGGATACTGCAACAGTGACTGCTTCCTATGACATCGCATCATGGAATTGTAGAGGTGGTGGCGGTGGTAGAGTTGGTGCAGTAGGGATGTTAAAGTGTCTAGGATTTCTTCTGGGAGGCATCTTTAAGCTATACAAATGAAAAAAATGAAATAAGGATACAAGTCAAGTGTTATCCGATCTAGATTAACTGAGTGTATCATGTTTCACGTTTTCAAAGTGGTTTTGTAAACAATTCATAATGGGGGTCGATATAAAATAAACTATGAATTGATAGTCGTGGTTATCCTTAACTGAAATCCTGAGACCTGATTTACTGTTATTAAAGAGTTTTAATTATAAAGACTTTATGCCTACCACATAGTATGAGTAGTGTACTCACTAACTCACTAGGTTGTATCGATCTATTAGTTATTATGGTGACGCATAGGGTATTCTGCAACTTTGCATGACTCGCGAGTGGTTCCCTTTGTTATCTGTACTACTCTTGATGAAAGTGTTCTGTTGTATCCTTATCTTCCTATGGCATCCTTAAGACTTATCTTAGCTTCGTACTCCTCGTCTGAGTCCTTCTCGAAGTTCTCGTGGTGAATTCCTCCTTGCTCATCCTTGACTCCTCTGTTGACTATCCTAGTAAGGTGGTATCTCACGCTAAGTTGTTGGTGCAAGAAAGGAAATATCTAGAGAATCTATGAGACTAATTAAAATATTCCTATAAATAAATTTTAACTTGTGATCCTTACTGGGTCTTTCTATAATTACTTGGGGCATACAAATTATATATAACACGGATCTAATAGACCTTCGAATATGTGATACTACTCTAAATCTACATCCAAACAAGCAAAAGGAAATGAAGCGAAACCACACATTCTAAGTCTATAAGATCTTTATTATATATAACCTTTGGAAGTATCCACCCTGCAATTATAGATCTATCAGTGGGGGTCTTTTAATTCTCAAATAAATTATTAATGGTTATCCAAGATACTCCTATAGTATCTTTGTTTTGTGTTTGATTCTTAAGTTTCTTGTTATAGTACACTTTTAGAGTTGCTATTGAATAACATCCTAAATACTCCCATAGTATTTTACTTTATGTTTTGTTCCATATAATACCTTGGATAAAGAGCTTGGTAAGTTTTAGGTTTGTCGCAACACCACTATCACTCCTGAACACACGTTCACCATATGTCAAATAAATATGGTTGATCAGGCTCTATTTATCCCATATATGATTACATAACTTCCCAGGTTTGACTGTGTCACACCCCAAAACCGGAATGGCAGAAACGTTTGGGGGCGAAGGACGTCATATGTAGTATCACAAAAATTCTATAATAGTAATCAAAACAACAACATTCATTGTATAGATGTTAAATTTTTTACATCAAGTTCAAAATATTGCATCTTTAATATCATAATTGTATCAAAAGATAAGACGAGAAACTACAACTCCGTTTTCAGGACTCCGGTCTGGATACTTGTCTTAGTAATTCCTGAGAATACAAGTATTTTGAAAGTGAGTATCAGCTATAAAGCTGGTGAGTGCACAAGATTTTTTTTAGAGAAAGTATCTTCTTTGTTAAATGAATAAGTTTGAATGATTTACAATAAAATCTAGGAAATTATTTCCTTAATGTAAGTTGTAACTAAACCAGTTCTTCCTACAATCACTTAGTTTATACCTGTTACATATGGTCAAGATTAGACAGACATTTGATTGTGTGATTCCACCGTAAGTCCACATCCAAACAAGGAAAAGAAAGTAAAATGGAATTCACGCATTCTCCAGTCTATCAGGTCATCATCATGTGTAACCCTGGAGTATAAACTAAGGTATTATAGATCAAACAATAATGTCATATAAGTGTTGAATTAATATATGTGATCACTTTGTTGATACGCGTTATGATATAACTGTTGGATTAGATGTCTAAGCCCATAACTATTATTGGTATGTACTTGACCCGAGAGTAGCATGGTCCATTTGGGTTGCATATCATCAGGACAATTTGTTAGGATGGACTTTTGAGAGAAGGTTATTTATGGTTTATTAATATATTATAAGTTATAATATATTAACACGAAATCATATGTTTTAATTAGTATCGATCAAGAATTAATTTGGAATTAATTTAGTGATCAAAAGAGACTAATTAAATCTATGGGGACTAATTATGATAATTGGTTATATTTATATTTGTTGGGCTTATGATCCATGTTGGACCAAGTTTATGTATGGATACATAAAGAGTTGGGCCACATGAACCATGGATCATAAAACCCATGGGTATGGATTATGGGTTATACCCATGACCCTTGGAATCCTACATATAAATAGGTTACTCCATAGCCAAAATCACCACTTCTTTTCTTAGAGAAATATGGAGGTGTTTTTGTGCATGGAATTCTCTCTCAAGAGCCACCTTTGTCCTAGGTGTGTTGTGATTCCAATTGAGGCATTTCATACTATTGGTGCTAAGCTCTTAAGGCCAAATACATCAAGACTTCAAGCCACATAAAAGGTATGTTTCCCTAACTAGTATATTATATGGTTTATGTCAAATGCATGCTAGTTATAGGTTTAATGCCTTGGAAACCATTTGCATGTATAATTAGTGAAAACATAGATCCAAGGTATTTAGGGTTGTATGTGCACCATAGGATGTTGTATTATACCAAAACCCAACAATAACCAAGGTCATACGGATAATAGATTGTTGGGTTCTACACTAGTTCCACATCCAAACAAGGAAAAAGGAAGTAGGATAGAAATCTCACATTCTATTGTCTATCAGGCCTTCGTTGTATATAACTTGGGAATGTATAAACTAAGAGATCATAACATTAACCTTTAAGAATCCTTTGTAATGTACTAGTTTACCTAGGACGTGTTACTGTTTATCCTAGAAAATCCTATATTTTCTTATGTAGTTGCTATGTAGTTTTAATCCCTAAAATTGTTCTCTTTGAGTGTTTTTGTACTATGTTCTTGTATAGTTAGTTTTAACTCACCATAAAACTACAGAAAAGACTATTATCTATTTGTTATGTTCATCTATATTGTAACTTGATATGAATGTTAAGATCATCTCATGAACACTTGGTATATACATATTATATACTATCAGAAACAGGCGGACAATTGAATGTGTGATTCTGTCGTATACCCACATCCAAAGAAGGAAAAGAGAAGCAAAATAGAGTTCACGCGTGCTACTGTCTACCAGTCTCTCATCACAAATAACTTTTGTGTACATGCCAAATAGTAACAAAAACTACTCCTTATGACTGTTTAGAAAGTATATTACTACGTAAGAACATTGTAAGTTTCTTCCATGCAAGTACTTATAACCATACTGATCCGACGGATAATCTAACACGATGATTTCTAAACATCGAAATTGTTTATGACATTTGTCACCCCATTCCAACTGTAGCTAACAACCAGGGTGCGGGATTGTCAGTCCTGTATAGATCTATACACAAACTCAAGCTCTCCCTTCAGGAGACTCTGGTTAAATAATTCTAGACTTCCCTGTGTACTTAGATAAGTATACGAAGACGTGTCTCACAAATTGAGTGTGTTAACGAGCTTACGAGTAATACTGTAAAAACCTTTTTGTAATTTAAGTTGTAATTAAACCTTTATACATGTTTAAAATGACTATTATCATGACCTGACTCCAAAATTATACCTATTATAATTTACAAGTATTTCTTTATATATGTGATATTCATGAATGCTCTCCCTTTGCTCGACATGTTACAAAGGGTATATGAAACCTTATTTGACTAACTTTTATATTCATATATATATATATATATATATATATATATATATACACACACACACAAGATATATAAGTAAAATTTAAACAGCATTCGGACAAATAACTTTACCCTAAGCCCACACCCAGAGAACGAAGAGGTAATAAGGTGAATCATCAGTCCTAGCCCTTTGAATCTTATTTATATAAATATATACATATAAATATGATTTAAACACAATATAAATTAAAAAGATTTTATAAAACATTTAAAAGCATTTTCCAATATTAAAAGAGTTTAATAACTATTAAAAGAAATTTGATGACTTGGTGTCATTTAAATTATTTAAAGAATGTCATTTAGTGTAAACACAATTTGTTGTGTGTAGATTTGTATCCTGTGACAACTGCCAATTCAGGTCATTCTTGGACTCATGCATCTTTATAATAACCATTCATGCACAACATGCCATGACCTAGTAGTATAAATTAGGTCAAAAATTTTGCATAAACTAGGATCCAACTAAGGTCTAGGACTAATATACATGATACTTACAATTCTAGTAAGTTGCTTAGCTACAATAGGAAATGCCAATACAATAATTAGGGTATAAAACTCTAAAAATAAATTAAAACATTCTAATTATACTTCAACATGTTGTTGAATATCAAACAATATTCCAAAAACCCTAAAGAGCCAAAAATCCAAAGTTATAAATTATAAAGCTTAAAAACTTTATAAAATTTGGCTATAAACTTCCTAATATCAAATTTTATTAATCAAATTATGGATTATACCAATGAACTAGAAATATACATTACAAGTATTAATCATAAATTATTTGTTGAAAACAAGATTTTTAAATAAATCAAATTGCTTAATAAACATTTTATAAAAATGAATGTTTTTATATAAAATATAGGAGGGAAGTTTATAAAGTTTAAAACTTAGGAGAGAGGAGGACAAAATGCATGCAAAAACCGGCCATCACCTCTCCCCATGCCCTCTCTCTTCCCCAAAACACAATCATTAAGCTTAAACCCTTACTCCACCTCTTCCCTCTTCACTCTCTCACTTCAGTCTCTTCACACACTTCACTCTCTTCTTCCCTCTCTCTAAACTCACGAAACTCCTCTCATTTCTCTGCAAAATTTCGAGATTGTGAAGCCCTTGAAGTGTTCTTACTTGTCTCAAGGTCAAAACCAAGGTAAACAACAACATCTTCTTCCATAGTTTCATGGTTAAACCTCTTTTTCTTCTTAGTCTTCTCTACTTTTCGGATTCTATGCCTTTCCATGGCTAGAAATCTTTATTCTCCCCTTGTGGTTTGTAGATTCTCACCATAACACAATGCATGTGTTAGAGATGGTGAAAATCCGGGATCAAACCCATGCAAGGAGTGGAAAAAATGCACATATGATCATGTGACATCAAAACATAATATTTCATGTTCTTCTCTATTTCTTTTGTGTTCATGCATGAACAAAAGCATTTAAACCATTTCTAGTACATCTTGGATGCTCATTCATTCCATGCATGTGTTAGAAATCGGGTTACCAAAGACATGCATGATGTTCTTGTTGAAATACCCTAATAATGCACACAAGCAAACATGCAATCTGCCAGATTACTTTGTTCGACTTTGAACAGTCATAACTCAGTCATTTCTTAACCAAATCATGATATTCTTTTTGTATTGGTTAGTTCCACGAGTTAACTTTCAAACCCAACTGGTCTCACTGTAAAATATTAAATATCCGATTTTTAGCAGATTTTACAAAAAGGTTGCGCATACAGCTCTTTTTCTGTGATCACTATTTTTATCTTGCTTAAACAATGGCCTTAAACCCAACCATAAATCTGAGGAAAAATACCTTAGAAACTTAACATATCTAGAGAATTATGGTTGAAATTTCGTGGCTTAAAACCTTACTGAATGGGCTACACAAATTCATGAACTTCAGCCACATTTACACTTCATGCATTATTGCATGCAACTTTTCTTAAATTGTTTGAAATCATTACCCTCATTTCTCTTCTGAATAAATTTTTTTACATTTTTTCTTTTGAAAGCCCTTGCATGCATGAGATAATCTGGAAAATTTCAAGAGCTTTTGTTATTTCTTTGATTTATTAGAATTATTGCTAAAACCAAGGGCATAAATCATATAAAATACTTCCAGAGGTCAATAAATCCGAAATAAATTCATGGATGATCCGTATGGGGAATAAAGACCCCTCACCAATCTTTGATTTATTAGAATTATTTCAGCAATTTTTGTTACAGTTTCATATGATTTCTAATTTTCTTTTATTTAGGACATGATAAATTACAAAACCACTTTATAGGATGTGAAAATTGTATCTAACAATTTTCGCATACCTTACCTGTGATGGGGGACTCCAGAAAATAATTTCAAGATTTTCCATCATCTTTTACTATTTTTCCCAATTTTTGGTAATTATAATGGTCTAAAAATGGGAGAAATAGTTCTGATTATCCAAAATTCATGAAAATTAACCAGGATATAATGTTATAGATTAGGAGTTTACATAAAAATTTTGAATATTTTTCTCTACTGTAAACTATTTTTCTCTTATTTTCTAAAGTTAATTGCACTAAAATACACTTAAATATACATAAATACCCAAAACCAGTTTATACATTATGAAAACCACTTTTGATATTTTTCCAAGGATATTTATACTGTAAATGATGTTACAAAAATTTATGGTGATTTACTTTAACTGTTTAATATTATTTCCTTAATTAATGACTATTTAAAGGAATAAAGCAAGGAAAAATAGAAATACCCACTGAAAAATATCTTTTATATTTTTCCCAGCCTATTTATGTATAATAACAATTAAATAAAAAGTTTGGGTAATTTTGGAAACTGTTTTCTATTTATTTCAATTTTTATTGAAATAAATGCTCAAAATTCATAAAATATAATTAAACAGCTTGGAAATCCATTTTTATAATTTTCCCAGCTTAGTATTGTGTAATAACAGTTAAATAAAAAGTTTGAGAATTTTATCCCTCGAATGCTATTTTCGTGAATTTATGTTGTAATAAGGACTTAAAAATTTGGAAAGTTTATATTCCAAGGTTGTAATTAATCGCCCGATATATAGAATTTCATTACTTCAGAAAAAGTATAACTAATTGATATAAAATCCAATACTAAAACATAAATTGGCATTTCCCTATATGTAGAGTTTAGTATATTAGCATTAGATATCGACATGGAAACTCACTAGTGCGTGTGTTTGATGTCGTAGGATACCGATAGTAAGACGTTGGTGCATCCCGAACTACCGCTTGTGTCTACACAAAACATCGTGAGTATTCACGCACTCCCCTATTTTCGGTTTTTATGTTTTGGGGTGGAAAAGCATGTCCAGAAAAACTACTGTTTGCATGTTGTATTTAAATTGAATTGTATCAAACATGATTGCTATTGTATTGCTATGTTTCTTTATGTATGTCTATGCAACACGGAACATGAGAACTTATCGTACTAAGGCCCTTCCCTTATCTCTAACCATTAACTCTTTGAGCCAATGGTCGTTATGGATAGCGCTATTAGGAATTGACAACTCCTCACTCGCCCGAATCGCTGGAGTGCATGATACCATATTCATCTATGGAACGATAAGCATAGATCTCGATAGGGCTTCAGTCATAGGTTTGGTTGAGACTCATTGTTTGCTCATACACATACAAACTCGTTTCTCGTTATAGCAATAAAATTGTATTCATTAATAGCAATCAACTTGTTTGTCATTGAAGCAATGTACTTGTATTTACGAAAAGCCTTATTGTACGCTCGATTTTTATAAACTTGTGATACTCACCAACTATTTTCATAGTTGACGCTCGTTTTACATGCTTTTTCAGGAAGTAATTAGTAAGTGGATGTAAAGATTCATCATCATAGAGCATGCTGCATCGTGTTGAAGCTATTATGAAGCTATATTTTGAACAATGTTATTTTGAAAAACTTATATTTTGTTTCTTTTGAAGCTATGGGTTGTAAACTTTTAAATACTGCTATGGTGATGTATCTTTATCTTTTGCATTGAAACCGTTATCGCTGTTATACCTTGCGTTTCCGCTTTAGCGGGGTGTGACATATCCCCCACCATAAAATAGTGAAAAGTGGTAAAATGCAGGGGTATGAACTCACCTTATGTTGGTGATTCAAATGAAGATTCGTGTAAGGATGAGAAGCTCGTCGAGTGAATTCACTGGACAAAAACGAGTCCTAAATGACATGTATTGTTACATATATGTATATAATTAGTGTTTTGACAACTAACATATAAGGAAACAACCTAAGGGACTAGGAAACACTTGAAATGAAATGTTAAATCACATGTGATTGATCAAAGGGGTTTTCTAAGGCTACTACTTGGTGTTTACGGCCAAGCCACATATGTTTACGGCCAAGAAAGGAATTTACGACCGCAAACTGATGACCATTTTGTAAAGGAGAGTGGTTTAAGGTCCTATCTATCATCCATTAGGGTTTTAAGGTCTTGTGCTTGATATGAGAAGAGTTTGCAGCCTAGATGTGCCAAAATATGGGTTTATGGCCAAGGGATATTCCATGGCCGTAAACTCATGATGTTAATCGTAAATTGGTTGTTTCAATGGTGTAATCAAGGGCTTATAATAGAGATCAAGTATATGGAAAGATACTTATGATTTGGAAGCTAAAAGGGTCGATTTCGGGCCAAAGAACTACTATGTGTTCTTGGTATTCTTGGTGATCTAACCAAAAAGGAATGATTTCATGGATGAAATTATAGAGTGATACTAGATAAAGAAGGATATCAATAAATTAAAGGATGAAATCACTTATAAATATGAAGATCAAAATGAAATGCTTGATGATACTTGAGAGAGAATGGGAGTTCTTGGCTAGAAAGTGGAAGAAATGAAGAATAATGAAGGATATGAGACTTAAAGGAGGAGTTTATGGCCTACCTTCAATTGATAGCCGTAAACTGAAGTGTGGTGGCCACGAACTCCCTTTGGTGGTGGTTAAGGCTTGAATGTTGCACAGTGGATCTAGCAGGTACTTCCTAGCACTCATTCCTTGAATGTATTAGGCTTTGAAAGCTCAAACAGACTCTAAACAGTGCTAAAAGATAGCAGGAGTGAGTCCGACTTGATTGGATTGAATGGCTTTTCAAGGCAAAAACATTTGGGTTGTCACTGACTACTGTGTCCAACAATTGAATACTTGTGTTATGTTCTACTTGTGATACTTGTTCTAATATATATATATATATATATATATATATATATGTGTGTGTGTGTGTGTGTGTGTGTGTGTGAGCATGTATACTTGAGATACTTTTGTTATGTTCTACTTGTGATACATAGTCAGAGCACGCCGGCCCCATTGTATTTATAGTTTGTATATCTTTTATAGGATGATATACTTAGTTCACTACAAACAATGCTCTGATACCAATTTGTCACACCCCAAAAACGGAACAGCGGATACGTTTGGGGGCGGAGGACGTCATATGTAGTATCACAACAATAGTATAATACTAATCAATGCAACAACATTCGTTGTATAGATGTTAAAGTGTTTATATCATGTTCAAAACATTAAATATTTATAATAATATGATAGTATAAAAAGATAAGACCAAAATCTATTGCTCCATCTTCACGACTCCGGTTTGGATACATGTCTTAGTAATTCCTGAGAATACAAGTATTTTGAAAGCGAGTATCAGCTATAAAGCTGGTGAGTGCATAAGATTTTGTTTAAAGAAAGTATCTTCTTTGTTAAATGAATAAGTTTGAATGATCTACAAGAAAATCCTATATTTTCTTAATGTAAGTTGTGACAAAGCCATTTATTTCTATAATCACTTTGTTTATACCTGCTAAATATAATCAGGATTTGACGAACATTTGATTGTGTGAGTCCATCGTAAGTCCACGTCCAAACAAGGAAACAGAAGTAAAATGGGATTTACACATTCTCCAGTCTATCGGGTCTTCATCATGTGTAACTTCGGAGTATAAACTAAGGTATTATAGATCAAACAATAATGTCATATAAGTTATACCAATTATAACTAAGTGTTGAATTAATATATGTGATCACTTAGTTGATACACGTTATGATATAATCAAGGTAGGATGGATAATAGATTGTGGGGTTCTACATTAGTTCCACATCCAAACAAGGAAAAGGATGTAAGTTAGAAATCTCACCTTCTATTGTCTATCAGCTCTACGTTATATATAACTCCAGAATGTATAAACTAAGAGATAATATGTAACACCGTAAATTTTGAAACAAATTTTTCAAATTTTTATAAAACATAATTCCCTTAATATTCATAAAACACCCATGTTTAAAATTCAATACAAGTTATACAAAAATCCCAAGATCACATAATCATGAAATCCCATGCGTGTGTACTGATCAAGCCGGCACCTTCCCACGGTCGTCACTAGTACCTGAAACATATAACACCAAACACTGTAAGCACAAAGCTTAGTGAGTTCCCCAAAATACCACATATAACACATATTAGCCACTCGAGGCTATAACTCTGTGGGTCCGTACACCCAAACTCTGTGAACCCTCACATTCTAACTCTGTAAACATGCACATCATAAATCACATAGAAATAATGTAGTACAACACATACATAACATACATAGCATACAAATACTCTGTCACATAACTCTGGTTACCTAGTCAAGGTAAAGTATAGTGAGAAGACTCCCCTCGTGTATCTCGCTAACTCGTAAATCCCGGAAATCACTCGTGCTCGATCCCTCGAGCTATAATCCTCCTATAACACAATATATACTTCTAATTAACACTTTCACAACTAAGGTTGACTTCCCCTATCAAGTCAACATTGGTCAATGCTGGTCAACAGTCAACTTTGACCGGACTCAGCGAGTGCACCGAAGCGACTCGGCGAGTCTATACGTGTTCAATGACTCCCTCGGATCCTCTCCTGGCACGTCGAGTACTTCCCTGACTCCACGAGTTCCACCTGGCATGAATCGCGGGGCCACCACAACTCAACTCGCCGAGTCTTAAGAACAACTCGGTGAGTTCCAGCTTGACTCATTCCACTAGTCGACCCTCTCCGACTCTCCCTGACTCACTGAGTCAACCCTTAACTCGGCAAGACCACTCGCAGAGTGGTTAAGGATAATCTTTATGCTACTCGCCGAGTCTGTTCTTCGGACTCGGCGAGTCCACACCATGCCTGAACTCAAAATCACTCCTGAGGTCAGATCCGCTCCAAAAACCCATAAATCCAGTCCTTGCAAGCACATATACCACATAAAGTTTCAATCTTGGTGCTCATGCAAAGGTCCAAAGGCCTTATTTGATGATGTGGTCCCTAGAATGCCATTCTAGGCTCATGGCCTCCATTAACACCCATAGAGCTCGAGGGAAAAGGGTCTCTGGACCTCTTTGGGTCCAGAACTAAAGTTCCAACACCAAAAAGAGGCCAATTACTCCATGAATCTTTCCACAAAGAAACCCTAACTCTAAGATTTACACCAAGGACTGAGATAGGAACGAATGGTTACCTCAAATGAAGTCTCTAAGCTCATAAATCACTAGATTAGCACCTCCTTTTGTCTCTTCTTGCCTTGATCCTCTTCTAAGAGCAAAAACACCCACAATTAGCCAAAGATATTCCTCCTCTCTCTCACAAATTGCTCAAGGACTCTTTTTGGGTTCTCTCTGGGGTTGGTGGCCGCAAATGACGGCCATAAGCCCTCTTAAATAGGTCTCATACCCCAAAAATTAGGGTTTCATTAAATAGCGTGGACTCGCCAAGTCCAGACGTGAATCCGCGTCCAACCCGCGATCCTACTCGGCGAGTTTGAGCTCTAACTCACCGAATCCCCTCACAAATCACCAAAAATTACAAGAATAAATAATACCTGGAAATCCGGGCTGTTATAATTCTCCCCCACTAGAACTAGACTTCGCCCTCGAAGTCTCGCTCTGCAAACAACTCCGGATGCTGCTCACGCATCTCACGCTCCGGCTCCCAGGTCATCTCGGACCCCTTCCGATGCTGCCACTGAACCAAAACCAAGGGTACCTCCTTGTTCCGCAGAACCTTGAATTTCTGATCTCTGATTGCCACTGGTCTCTTGGCATAATTCAGGATCGCATCCACTTTAATATCCTCCAACGGAACCACTGCCGACTCATCGGCTATACACTTCCGCAGCTGCGACACATGGAAAGTGTCGTGAATCTGCCCCAACTCTACTGGCAACTCCAAACGATAGGCTTCTCGGCCCACCCTCGCGATCACTCGGAATGGTCCAATAAATCGGGGCCCCAACTTTCCCCACTTCCTGAATCGAATCACTCCTTTCCAAGGAGAGACCTTCAGGAGCACAAAGTCACCGACCTGAAACTCAAGCTCCGACCGGCGTCTGTCCGCATAACTCTTCTGACGACTCTAAGCGGTCAACAACCTGTGCCTGACCTGCTGGATATGCTCTGTCGTCTGAAGCACTATCTCTGTACTGCCTATAATGTGCTGACCAACCTCTCCCCAACAAATGGGGGTCCTGCACCTTCTCCCATACAACAGGTCAAAGGGCGGCATACCAATGCTCGAATGAGGGCTGTTGTTGTAGGAAAACTCTGCCAAGGGCAAGTACGTATCCCAACTTTTCCCTGAAATCCAACATACATGCCCGAAGCATATCCTCGAGCGTCTGAATCGTCCGCTCACTCTGCCCATCCGTTTGGGTGATAGGCGGTACTAAAATGCATCCTAGTACCCAATTCCTCATGAAACTTCTTCTAGAATCTGGAAGTGAAACATACATCCCGGTCTGAGACAATCGAGATCGGCACCCCATGCCGAGACACCACTTCCCTCACGTACATCTCTGCTAACTTCTCTGTGGAAGAACCCTCGCTGATAGCAAGAAAGTGAGCGCTCTTCGTCAATCTGTCCATAATCACCCAAATTGCATCAACTCCCCTAGCAGTCCTTGGCAATTTGGTGATAAAATCCATGGTGACCTGTTCACACTTCCATTCGGAAACCTCTAATGCCTGCAACTTCCCATGCGGTCTCTGGTGCTCGTCCTTAACCCTACGACAAGTCAAGCACCTCGCAACAAACCATGTAACATCCCTCTTCATACAGGGCCACCAATACTCTTTCCTCAGGTCCAAATACATCTTAGTGGCCCCCGGATGGATCGAAAATTTCGACTGATGAGCCTCCTGATGGGTTTTGAGCATTCTAACACTTCCTAAGTGTACATGCAACCCTAATAACCTTGGATCTATGTTTGTCTAATTATCATGAAAAGTTGAATTCCAAGGTTATATTCCTATCTAGCATACATGGGGAACAATTTTAACTTAAAGTATAGATAGAATAACTTACCTTGTTGTTGTTTGTGTTCCTTGAAACCTTGTGAGCCTAGCACCCCAAGTGTGATGCCTCAAATGCTTCACACAACACCAAATGCTCTTGGAAGAACTTATCAGAGAACACACACTTCTCAAAAATCGGCCAAGCCCTCTTGTTTCTTAGTGTAGCCGATTTTAGGTGGAGAACATGTTACTTATATAGTGTTGACACATCTAGGGTTAAACCCTAATGTGTCATGACTCTTCATTTCCATGACCCATGGGTTTGTAACTCCCATGGAGGATCCATGGAGCATCCTATGGGAGGAACCCAACTTGATAGTCCATGGAGCCTTTTAGCCCACTATACAAGATATGGATGATTTACATAATCAACCCATATATTTAATTAGTTATCTTTTGATCACATAATTAATTCTAAATTAATTCTTGATCAAACTAATCAAATAATATTATTAATATATTAGAACTTATAATATATTAATAATCTCCAAGTGTTATTTCTCTCATTTAGTCTATCCAATTGCATGATGCCATGCAACCCAAATGGACCATGCCGGGTCGGGTCAAGTACATATCAGAAATAGTTATGGACTTAGACACCTTATCCAACAGTCTCCCACTTGGATAAGTCTAATAACTATTACTGCAAATATGACTTCAGGAACCGATCGGCAATCGTAGCTCTTTACAAGGTTTCTCGAAACTGAGAAGATGATGGTACGCCATTTAAGATAAGTGATCATATAATCCTCTATTCTAGATATCAGTCGGACAAATACACGGAACAATGTCTTAATTATTGTCCAACAGTTTGTTTCCCGATTTCCGATTTGTTTGACAAAGAACTTCATTGAACACATCAATTTAGTTCTGACCGGGCCCGGTACATGGGTCAAAACAAAATCATCGAGGGGCCCAGATATCAGCTTCTTATCCAAGAAGGAACAGATAAACTTCGACTCATATGTTTGTTCTACTACTCATTGAATTACACACAAGAGCGCGATTTATAACATCGAGTTACCAATGCATTTTTCGTACAATCAATGCATAACCAATTTGTAAGTAACAAATCATATCTCTAGGTTTAAAGACTTATATGATATTACCGTCTCACGATCACTCGAGATAGAATTCCATGAAGTGATTCCAGTGAGCGTGGGTTGAGTCCAATGCTCAGAACTTTTGAGCACTCATGATTGCTGTAGCCTTGTCCAAGACCTCTACAACCAAACATGACAGTCTTGATTCATATCTACTTCCGACATATGACCGACTGTGGAGGTTTGAATAATATGTTATACCGTACAAAAATTATTCTGGAAGTCAAAACATGCAAAAGAAATATAGTAAACGATCGACAAGAGATAGCAACACTTTACTCATAAATAAAACACTTTTATTCATCATCAGATGTCAATTACACTTTACAAATTTCGAGGTTATCTAACTACTAAATCTAATATCATCCTTCAGCCCTATGCTCCGAGCATGCTGGAGATGCTTAACCCGAGTCAGTCCTTTCGTGAGGGGATCTGCCGGATTCTCATCTGATGATACCCTCTTTGCCACGAGGAGTCCTTCTTTGATCCGATGTCTGATGAAATGGTATTTTCTGTCGATGTGTCTGGATCTCCCGTGATCCCTTGGTTCCTTGGCTAAGGCAACATCACTTTCACTATCACAGAAAATTTCCATTGGCTCTTTAATAGCTGATACAACTCCAAGGTCTCCAATGAAGTTTCTCAGCCATAACGCCTCCTTTGCCGCCTTGCTAGCTGCAATATACTCTGATTCACAAGTAGAATCTGCCACTGTCTCTTGCTTGGAACTCTTCCAAGAAATTGCTCCTCCATTTAGGGTAAAGACCCAGCCCGACTGAGAGCAGAAGTTATCCCTATCAGTCTGGAAGCTAGCATCACTATACCCTACAACCCTCAAGTCATCACTCCCACCAAGGGTAAGGACCCAGTCCTTAGTCCTTCGTAGGTACTTGAGAATATTCTTTACCGCAGTCCAGTGTGCCTTGCCAGGGTTCCCCTGAAACCTGCTAACCATGCTTAGGGCAAAAGCTACATCAGGTCGAGTACACGTCATAGCATACATGATCGATCCTACAGCCGAAGCGTAAGGTACTCGACTCATTTGTGCTATCTCAACCTCAGTGCTAGGGCTTTGTGTCTTACTCAGTTTGGCGTTACTCTGGATGGGTAACTCTCCTTTCTTGGAGTCTTGCATTCTGAATCTCTTCAGCACCTTATCCAAGTAGGTACTTTGACTAAGTCCAATTAGTCTTTTACTCCGATCTCTCAAGATCCTTATCCCTAAAATATAGGCAGCTTCACCAAGGTCCTTCATAGCGAAACACTTTCCAAGCCAGGACTTTACTTCCTGAAGGGTTGGAATGTCGTTTCCTATGAGTAGTATGTCATCCACATACAATACCAAAAAGCTAACTATACTCCCACTAGCCTTGACATACACACAAGATTCATCTTCACTCCTAGAAAAGCCAAATTCCTTGACCTTTTCATCAAAGCAAAGATTCCATCTGCGAGGTGCTTGCTTTAATCCATAAATGGACTTCTCAAGCTTACACAATCTATTAGGGTACTCGTTGCTGACAAAACCCTCTGGCTGACTCATGTAAACATCTTCAGCCAACTTTCCATTAAGGAAAGCGGTTTTGACATCCATTTGCCAAATTTCATAGTCATGAAATGCGGTTATGGCTAACAGAACCCGAATAGAGTTAATCTTGGCTACCGGAGAAAAGGTCTCATCATAATCCACTCCAAGAATTTGAGAGAAGCCCTTTGCAACCAGTCTAGCCTTATAAGTGTGTACTTTACCATCCATGTCGGTCTTCTTCTTGAAGACCCATTTGCACCCTACAGTCTTTCGACCTGGTACATTCTCAACCAAGTTCCAAACTTGATTGTCATACATGGATTGTATCTCGCTATCCATAGCCTCTTTCCATTTAGCAGACTCGGGGCCTGCCATGGCTTCCTCGTAGCTGTTAGGGTCATCTTGACTTACTAGTGTTCCATCACTAGTAAGTGTCTCACCTTCTGCAGTAATATGGAATCCATAGTAATGCTCAGGTGCACTCCTAACTCTCGTGGAACGCCTCAGAGGTACAGATTCGTCAATTGGCTCAACAGGAGTTTCCTCCTCAAGTTGAGGGCTAGAGTTTGAAGTTCCATCACCACTTGACTCTTGAATTTCTTCAAGATCAATTTGCCTCCCACTGTCTCCTTGGCTTATAAACTCTCTTTCTCGAAAGACTCCTCTTCTTGCTACAAAGACCACATTGTCACTAGGTCTGTAGAAGAGGTAACCAAAGGATTGCTGTGGGTAGCCGATGAAAATACACCTCTCGCTTCGAGGTTCGAGCTTATCATGAGTCTTGCGTCTCACGAAAGCCTCGCAACCCCAAATCTTGATGTGGTCTAGTTTAGGTACTTTACCAGTCCACATCTCGTGAGGAGTTTTGGAAACTTTCTTTGTAGGGACTAGATTAAGGATATGGGCGGCAGTCTCTAAGGCATACCCCCATAATGAGATTGGTAGCGAAGCTCGACTCATCATGGAACGAACCATGTCCAACAAGGTTCGATTACGCCTCTCAGCCACACCATTCAACTGCGGTGTCCTGGGAGGTGTCAATTGTGAGACAATCCCACATTCCCTTAGATAGTCGAGGAACTCTGAACTAAGATACTCACCACCCCGATCGGATCGAAGCATCTTAATGTTCCTGCCCAATTGATTCTCGACTTCCTGTTTAAATTCCTTAAACTTCTCGAAAGTCTCTGACTTATGCTTGATTAAGTAGACATATCCATGTCTACTGTAATCATCAGTAAAAGTCAAATAATAACGATTAGCATCCCTTGTGGCATGTTTGAATGGTCCACACACATCCGTGTGTATAAGGTCCAACAAACCTTCACCCCTTTCACACGAGCCTATGAAGGGTGACTTTGTCATTTTTCCAAGTAAGCACGATTCGCAACTATCATTTGACTTTAGGTCAAACGACTCCAAGACTCCATCTTTTTGGAGTTGGCCTATGCGTTTCTTGCTTATATGTCCAAGACGACAATGCCATAATGATGCTTTATCCAATTTATTATTATTAGTAGAATCAATACACAAAACATTATTTCCTAAGTTATCTACAACAGACACAGCTTCATACACACCATCACAAGGTAATGCTTTAAAATAAAGAACATTATTAAAGAAAGCATCAATAGAACCAACTTCATTATTAAACGAAAAGGTAAACCCTTGTTTGTACAAAGCATGAAAGGAAATAATATTTCTTGCCATTTCTGGCGAGTAACAACACTTATTCAAATCTAAACTAAACCCACTACTTAGCGATAAAGTATAAACTCCAATCTCGGTGACAGGTGAAGCTTTCATATTCCCCAATGATCAAGTTTATTCTTCCTTGCTCCACATTCTCACTTCTTCTTAGTCCCTGCAAGTCACAACAAATATGAATACCACAACCGGTATCAAGGACCCAAGATTTAGAATGGGGTGAGTTATTAGAAATGATAGTGTAAATACCTGCATGGTTGGGTTTGACTTTCCCATCCTTCACATCCTGCTGGTACTTTGGGCAGTTCCGCTTCCAATGAGCTTTATCATGGCAATAGAAGCATTCAGCCTCTTTTGGGTCTGAAGAAGGAGTAATGAAACCTTTCTTGGTTCCACTTGAAGAAGAGCCATCAAGGGTCCGAGCCTTGGTACCCTTCGAAGATCTCTTTCTCTTCCTCCCTCGACTTTGCCCGATTGCCAAAACCGGAGTTGAGTTTGGAGTAGGAGTGATAGCAACCGACTTCCCCTTAAGACCTGTTTCTGCGGTCTTGAGAAGTCCCTGAAGTTTGCTGAGGGTGACCTCTTCCTTGTTCTTGTGATATGTCATGCGGAATTGATCATAGCACGACGGTAAGGAGTGCAAAATGATATCTGTTGCAAGCTCCTCAGGGAAGTTCACATTAAGCTTCAGCAAACGATCCACATACCTTTGCATTTTCTGCATGTGGCTCGTGACGGAATCTCCGTCCTTCATCATGGTTGTTATCATGGAGCAGATGATTTCGTACCTCTCTTGTCGTTCACTTTGATGGTATCTTTCCATCAAATCTTGGTGCATTTCATAAGGGTAGAAATCCTCATAGGACTTTTGGAGTTCTGCTGTCATTGTGGCCAACATGATGCAAGCCACCTTGGTTGCATCTCTTTCATGAGTATGAAAGTCAGCGATCTCCTGGGGAGTTGCAGTGGACTCATCAATTTCCTTAAGCTCCTTGTCAAGGACATATTCTTTGTCCTCGTAGCGGGTAATCATCCTGATGTTTCTGATCCATTCATTGAAGTTGGATCCATCAAAGGTGACTTTCCCACACAAACTCATAAGAGTAAAGGAGCCATTAGGATTCGAGCCAGAAACATTATTTGAAGACATCTGAAAGAGAAGAACAAGTTTAGTATAGATTTAAGAGAGTCCTTAATAACACACCCAAATGTAATATTAAGGCTAGGATCCAATCACAATATAATATAACTTAGAAGAGGTATGCCGTAATCTAAGCTATACTATATTTGAAAGGTAGGTGAATGACGATTCACCAATTTCCACCACGAAAACCGAAATATTAGATATTAGGTTTTATTGGATTTTTAGAAATTCCTAGATTCTTTGAGATTCAATGAACTTTTCAAAGGCATGTTTCAATCTCGAGAGTGCCCTCCAAGTTTTGTGACTGGGATACCGAGGATCACAAAACGAGGTGTGAAGTAACCATGCAAATCACTTGGTACCCTTAAAGTTTATCACTCAATCGATGTGCCGGTAAACCACACACGCTCCACCGATACTATAATAAACCTTAAGTCACCCTTTACCTACCTTGTTAAGTCCAAGTTAGTGTGTCGGTTAACCACACACGCTCTACCAACGACTTAGACAAAGTGTAAAGTGTAATTTCATGGATTAGCACCTTATTCACATTTTCCTAAAGTAACTAAGATTGGGAATTTAATAAAACATTTTAGTTACTTTATAATATTCATCATACTTTGAATGAGAGTTTATAAGTCCTTGTCTTACCCGTTCGGCTAACGACCCTCCACCAGTCAAGGAAGCGGTGGGTGAGAGTAGACACCCATTAAGTCACCATTTTATAGGCAACAACCTAATACCCACCTTATAGATCGGCTTCGTGAATGAGGCGTACTAGCGGTAAGACGACTTTATTCTTATACATATATATATAATTATTAAATCATCATAATATAAGTATAAGGGTTGAATTTTAACTTTTAAAATTCTAGGGGTTGGAACTTAAAGTTTTAACTTAACTTTTCTTGTTCCAAAACTTGAGGGCAAGTTTTGTAACTTTCAAAACTTTTCATTTCTTGTAACTTATGAGTTTAATAGAGTAATAAAATGAAGACTCTTCATTTTTCTAACTCTTGTGTTTGTTTTAATGGTTTTAATTCAAGTGTGACTCTTGGTTTTCCATAACTTGAGGACAAGTTATGGACTCCATTAAAACACATTATGATCAAGAATTAATCTACCACATAGGTTACAAATAATTCCTATGATCATCTAAAACATCATAAGAACAAGAACATGAATATGAACACAATCAAAAATTACATTTAAAACTTTGTAATTTTGATAACTAGTTGTTGTAAATGAATTAGCAAAGACATTACACCACCAAAAACAAGTTTTCAATTACCAAAACAGTTTAGGGTAATGTTTCTAATTCATTCCCAGCAACTAAATCGAAATTCTGCAATTAGTCGACCCTACTCGTCGAGTGCATGAACTCACTCGTCGAGTTGGTTGAAGATACTCATGAACTCGACGAGTCCCCCCTATAGACCCGACGAGTCCATTCGTAGACAGCAAGATTTTTGATTCTTTTTCAACTTTTAAGCACAAATAAGAGCAAACAAGCCTAGGCTCTGATACCACTGATGGGTTTTGAGCATTCTAACACTTCCTAAGTGTACATGCAACCCTAATAACCTTGGATCTATGTTTGTCTAATTATCATGAAAAGTTGAATTCCAAGGTTATATTCCTATCTAGCATACATGGGGAACAATTTTAACTTAAAGTATCGATAGAATAACTTACCTTGTTGTTGTTTGTGTTCCTTGAAACCTTGTGAGCCTAGCACCCCAAGTGTGATGCCTCAAATGCTTCACACAACACCAAATGCTCTTGGAAGAACTTATTGTAACACCATGATTTCCAAAAACAAAATTTTCTTTTAAATACTCAATTTAATATTAAGAACACTTGTTTAAAATCTTATTCACATTCGAATTACAAAACGTAGTTTCATTTTCATTATAATAGAAGACCAGGATCCTCCAAAATACAACTCTTTCTTCGGTGTGTACAATCGAACCGTTGCCATCCCGCGTTACTGTAAGAACCTGAAACAACATAACATAAACAACGTAAGCACGAAGCTTAGTGAGTTCCCCAATATACCTTACGCACATACGCCTTCCGGCCCGGACCTTTCGGTCCACATAACATTGCCTTCCGGCCCGGACCTTTCGGTCCACATAACATTGCCTTCCGGCCCATAATATAATCGTCTTCCGGCCCATAACATACATAGCACATATAACATATAACATACCACATATAGCATACATATCACATATCATATCCGACCTTCCGGTCACATAGTCAAACCCTTCCGGGTACAGTATAGTGAGAAGACTCACCTCGCGGACACTGGAAGATAGCAACTCCTAAAATCCCTTGCACTTGATCCTCCGAGCTACAAGCTCCCTGTAACATCATATATCCCTTATTTAATACTTCTATCTTCCACGTTAACTGACCCTAAGAAATCACACCAGTCAACTCTGATCAACAGTCCATTGTCAGCTCGACTGGACTCGGCGAGTTCCCTGGTGACTCGGCGAGTCTGGTCGTCCTTCAATCCTCTAAGATTCCCCTTCTACTCGTCGAGTATCCTCTTTGACTCGACGAGTCACTCCTGGAAGAATCGCGGGGCCACCCCGACTCCACTCGCCGAGTCTGAAGAACAACTCGGCGAGTCCCAGTGAATCTTCAAGCTACTCGCCGAGTCTGATCATCCGACTCGGCGAGTCCACGCCATGCAGTCAATCAAACTGCTTCCTGAGATACATATTTTCCCGAATATACAAACATAGGACCTTCTGGACCTCTAAGGGGTACTAATACAGGGTAATAAACGTTGGATAACAACACAACAATCCATCTAATCCCAAATGGGTTTCATAAACCCTAAAATCGTGCACACGTCAATATAGCAGAAATGATCCGAAATATTACTTGAATAACACCCTCTCTGTGTCTCCAAACCTCAGAACTCGATCCCCTTAGTATTCCTTTGGCCAAAACTCTTCTTCTTCTTGCCTAACAAATTCTTCAAGGTCAATAATGGCCTTCAAGTTTGCTCTAGATGCCACAGTCGTTTAGGGTTCTCCACAATCGGCCAAAAGACGTGAAATGACGACATAACAACCCTTATATACGACCCAATACGAAACGGCTAGGGTTTCCGCTGAACAGCGTCGACTCGCCGAGTCCATACCTGGACTCGTCGAGTCCAGTCGCGAACCCGCGACCAAATCTGCGACCCTACTCGGCGAGTCTGGCTCCAACTCGCCGAGTCTCCCCTTTAAAACACCCCAAAATGCCATTTAACAATACTTGAGATTTTGGGCTGTTACAATTCTCCCCCACTAGAATTAGACTTCGCCCTCGAAGTCTCACTCTGAAAATAGTTTTGGATGCTGCTCCCGCATCACACGTTTCGGCTTCCCTAAACACTTCCGATATCTTCCGAGGTCGCTACTGAACCAATACCAGAGGTACCTCCTTGTTCCTCAGAACCTTGATCTTCCGATCTCCGACGGCCACTGGCCTCTCGACGTAACACAGGCTCGCATCCACCTAATCGTTCTCTAGTAAAACCACTGCTGACTCATCCGCTATACACCTCTTCAACTGCGACACATACCAGTGTCATGGATCCGTCCCAATTCCGTTGACAGCTCCAAACGATAGGCCACCCTTCCTACCTTCGCACCTTCACGAAAAGACCCAACATACCGGGGCCCCCCATTTACCCCTCTTCCTAAATCGAAGCACCCCGTCAGAAATACGAAGTCGCTGACCTGAATCACATACTCGTAACGGCGTCTGCCTGCATAACTTTCCTGTTAACTCTAGACGATCACTAACTCTCTTTAACCTGCTGAGTCTGCTTTGCCAACTAAAGTACGAACTCTGAACTGCTCATCACTCTCTGTAATCGGAAATTACCCAAGATGCACTCTGCTCCAAATCTCAACGATCACTCAACCCATAAGGGTTAGGAAACCCTGAACCACCGGATCCCCGATCCAAAGCCCACTTTGCCCATTCCGGACCGACTGAGAGATCCGTTCTCCCTCTCAGATCAACTCTCACAAGTTCCCTCTTGCCATCACATACACATACTGAACTAGTCCCAACACCCGCAGGTGGAAAGACCCGATACCCTGATGATATCCTCGAACATATCCCAAGATGAACCACCACATCCACCCTATAATCTGATCAGATTCGCACTGAGAATTTAAAATTTTCTCTCTCCATGCATCCCTTCTGAGCCTCAACAGACATCCCAACCGGATGGGTTCCTACTCGACTGCCGCGAACACGATGCTCAAAACCATACTCGAAATACTCTAACCATAACTCTGCTCTGCAGCTTTCACTTTCGTGAACTTGCACCCCCTTCGGAGTTACATACCCTCCTCTTTTCCTTTTCCACGGAACTCTTTTGAACATAATGCCACTCCAACCGGTGCCACGGTGCTCGCCCCAAGCGACACCACCCTTTTTGCGTAACTGCTATTCACATACTCTGGTTCTCATTGCAGGGGCTCTCAATCCCATGCACTCTCTCCACTCATCAAACTAATCCAGCAATACCAACAGAGTCTCCAGTATGACTGGACCGACTCTCATAACACATACTAGCCACTCGAGGCTATATCTCTGTGGGTCCGTACACCCAAACTCTGCGAACCCTCAGGTTCTAACTCTGGGAACCTTCCGGTTCCAGCTCTAGAAACATGCACAACATAATCCCGTGGGATTAATGCAGTACAACCCATCACGTACCTCAAACGTACCAATACTCTGATCGCGAAATTCCAATTACTTACTCAAGCTTGATCCCGACCTCCTCTCAGGCCTCCACAATCAAATGCCCTAGGTCTGTATCTCGCCCCGCATACTCAACACTCGCTCTCGTCGGCCTATACTTTGCGCTGACAAACACTGCTGAATCCCAACAGCTAAGCACCCTTACATACTCATCGATCTCCCGGAGAATTTTACAATTCTCCCCCACTAAAGCACTGACTAACTGCCACCGATCGTCACTAACGACCTTTCAGAACCATCCTGCACAAAGAGAACATTTACCCACTGACTGCTTCCCACAAGCGTAAGCAACCCTCCGCAAAACACATCTCCTCCCTGATCAATCCGCTCTAAAGAATCCGATCTTTCAATTATCCACTTCACAACTGCAGATGCTACCCGTCATTCAACCCAGTGCCGCATCTCCACTATCAACCCTCACGAACGATGACCAACGGAATTCCCAAGCAATAACCCATAACCAAACCCACAACCTGCCAAAGGTTGAATATCGCATCGAAAACCGCACAAGGCTACCGGTACCAAAACACCAAACTATAATCATACTAAACCATCAGGGAACAACGAATGCCAAGCGAAAACCTGAAGCACCAATCCATAACCATGCCAAACCCGCGAAACAACGAATACCGCATCGAACTCCACACCAGACACCAACACAAACAATACGCCATAATCAACGCAAGCTACTCAAGACATCAAGAGAGCATCATACCCGCAGCTGCCTCCGGCACTGCCCCGTCTCCCTCTGCCGCAAGCCGATAAGCACGACCTTGAGCCCTTGGGCTCTGCTCCATCCTGTCCTCCTCCTGAACTCCTCAAGGCGGCCGATGCTAGAGCCTGCACCGGTCCTGCAGGAAACTGTGGACGGTTGACCCTCAAATGTCCAACCTGCCGACACTGATAACAAATCCTGAAATCCCGAATTGGCACTGACTGCCGACAATCCCGTGCACCATGCCCCTCCTTTCCGCACTTGCGGCATGCACCACTGGGCCAACAAGCTCCGGTGCCATCTCTCTCACACTTCCCACAAGTGTGACCGCTCCGATCCTCCATTCTAACGTCTACGGTCATGGACCGTTTCGGCGCCGACTGCGTCTGCATCGGGGCCTGCCTCATCTCACGCAACTGCAACTCAACCTCTAACTCACGCCACATGGCGGCCTCCTGCGATACCAACACGGTCTCGCGCCTCAGCGCAGACACGAACTGTCTGATACCCCCCCCCCCTTGAGCATACTCAGATATCGGGACATCTGAGCCTGCTCCGAAGCGAACTCAGGGCAAAACATCGCCCTCTCAATAAACATCCCGGTGCTCTCAGTCACCGACTCCAAATCCTGCTTCAGCTTAAGGAACTTCCGAGCCAATTTCTCCTTTTCATCCCGCGGAACATAGCGAGTACTGAACATCCCTCTGAATTGATCCCATGAAACCGCAGCCCTCTGCGCATCGGAAAATGACCTCGTGGTCAATCTCCACCAATCCTTCGCCCCGAGCCTCAACAGGTTCAGAGCACACCCCACCCTCTGATCAGCAGGGCATAAACTCGTGGAGAAACACCCCTCCATGTCTGATAACCATCTCATAGCAACAATCGAGTCCTGAACTCCATCGAATGTGGGAGGCTTCGCATAATAGAAGTCCCGATACTGAAAACCCCGACTAGCCCCTTTCTTTGCCGTTGCTACAGCCGCTGTAACCGCCGCGGCAGCCGTCTCTGCGAAAGCCGCATATCGCTCATCAAACTACTTCAATCATAGTGGTCCTGATCGACCCAAACAATTCTGGCGACTCAGCCCACAACAATGCAGCAACCTCATCACGCCGGATCTCGCGAATCCTCGCATCCCGCTCGCTCGTGCTCGTCCGATCGATAACCGGATAACAAGATAGCCACAAGCATCATCCACTACGAACCCTGGTACTCATCCCATGACATCCCTCCTCATCATGCTTCGGTGTATGGTACCTGAACCATAGCACCACTCCTCAATCTGCTCCAATGTATAGCACTCGAACCACAACATCTATCTCAAACTGATCCGATGTATGGTGCCCTGACCATAACATCACTCTGTATCCGCTCCGATGTATGGTATTCGAACCATAACATCACTCCTCAATCTGTTCCTTAGGACCTTCAGAATGCCCCCTGTATCAAGTATGGGTCCTCTGCTTTCAGTAGTACGGGCCCATACTACCTGCCACATCTACCCATACTTTCCACACAGACCATCCCAGAGTTCCTAAGTAGCTGATAAACCTGCTCTTTCACCCCATCTCATCGCGCGTGCTCGCTTTCCAGCGAAATCCTCTACTCTACCAGCGCACTCATCTGGCTAGGTTTACTCCCTAGTCCCTTCTGCTGTCCTCCCACTTCTTTGCTATCAGCTGCTGAAGAGTTCCTAATGATGCCAGCCCTCTACCTCCTGAGTATCGTCATACTCACTTAGTAGCTGACTCCCATCATCGATAACTCCACAAAGCACAAAGCAAGCAGCATTCGAGCATTGAAGCATACATAGGACTCCCCATCTGTGGTAGCTCCACCTTCTCGGCTCATCCTCGGAAGTACCTCTGTACCCCGTAGCTTTACCCCTTGTGCGTTCTAACTAGATACTCTCACTCATCACATACACCCAAAAGCATAACGCACATATAACAGCAAACCCTAGACTAAGGCATCACAAATCAGGCCACTCTAGTCCTAAGATGTGAAATACCTAGCCTGTCTCTAGCATGCAATAATGTCTCATAAAGTGCATAATAGATATTTCATAATACAAAAGTAAGGGTATTTTGGGAAATCACCGTTTGGCTCTGGCTGATTGTACACACTGCTCTTTCTTGCTTTCTCTTTGAACCCTTATTCACTTTTAGAAAACCATTTATTTGGAAAACTTTTTCTTACTTCCTCAGTTTGAGTCCAGATTTACCCGTAGGCGCGTCCGAATCCCTCAAACCAAGGCTCTGATACCAATTTGTAACACCATGATTTCCAAAAACAAAATTTTCTTTTAAATACTCAATTTAATATTAAGAACACTTGTTTAAAATCTTATTCACATTCGGATTACAAAACGTAGTTTCATTTTCATTATAATAGAAGACCAGGATCCTCCAAAATACAACTCTTTCTTCGGTGTGTACAGTCCAACCGTTTCCATCCCGCGTTACTGTAAGAACCTGAAACAACATAACATAAACAACGTAAGCACGAAGCTTAGTGAGTTCCCCAATATACCTTACGCACATACGCCTTCCGGCCCGGACCTTTCGGTCCACATAACATTGCCTTCCGGCCCGGACCTTTCGGTCCACATAACATTGCCTTCCGGCCCATAATATAATCGTTTTCCGGCCCATAACATACATAGCACATATAACATATAACATACCACATATAGCATACATATCACATATCATATCCGACCTTCCGGTCACACAGTCAAACCCTTCCGGGTACAGTATAGTGAGAAGACTCACCTCGCGGACACTGGAAGATAGCAACTCCTAAAATCCCTTGCACTTGATCCTCCGAGCTACAAGCTCCCTGTAACATCATATATCCCTTATTTAATACTTCTATCTTCCACGTTAACTGACCCTAAGAAATCACACCAGTCAACTCTGATCAACAGTCCATTGTCAGCTCGACTGGACTCGGCGAGTTCCCTGGTGACTCGGCGAGTCTGGTCGTCCTTCAATCCTCTAAGATTCCCCTTCTACTCGTCGAGTATCCTCTTTGACTCGACGAGTCACTCCTGGAAGAATCGCGGGGCCACCCCGACTCCACTCGCCGAGTCTGAAGAACAACTCGGCGAGTCCCAGTGAATCTTCAAGCTACTCGCCGAGTCTGATCATCCGACTCGGCGAGTCCACGCCATGCAGTCAATCAAACTGCTTCCTGAGATACATATTTTCCCGAATATACAAACATAGGACCTTCTGGACCTCTAAGGGGTACTAATACAGGGTTATAAACGTTGGATAACAACACAACAATCCATCTAATCCCAAATGGGTTTCATAAACCCTAAAATCGTGCACACATCAATATAGCAGAAATGATCCGAAATATTACTTGAATAACACCCTCTCTGTGTCTCCAAACCTCAGAACTCGATCCCCTTAGTATTCCTTTGGCCAAAACTCTTCTTCTTCTTGCCTAACAAATTCTTCAAGGTCAATAATGGCCTTCAAGTTTGCTCTAGATGCCACAGTCGTTTAGGGTTCTCCACAATCGGCCAAAAGACGTGAAATGACGACATAACAACCCTTATATACGACCCAATACGAAACGGCTAGGGTTTCCGCTGAACAGCGTCGACTCGCCGAGTCCATACCTGGACTCGTCGAGTCCAGTCGCGAACCCGCGACCAAATCTGCGACCCTACTCGGCGAGTCTGGCTCCAACTCGCCGAGTCTCCCCTTTAAAACACCCCAAAATGCCATTTAACAATACTTGAGATTTTGGGCTGTTACACTTATGAGAGAACACACACTTCTCAAAAATCGGCCAAGCCCTCTTGTTTCTTAGTGTAGCCGATTTTAGGTGGAGAACATGTTACTTATATAGTGTTGACACATCTAGGGTTAAACCCTAATGTGTCATGACTCTTCATTTCCATGACCCATGGGTTTGTAACTCCCATGGAGCATCCATGGAGCATCCTATGGGTGGAACCCAACTTGATAGTCCATGGAGCCTTTTAGCCCACTATACAAGATATGGATGATTTACATAATCAACCCATATATTTAATTAGTTATCTTTTGATCACATAATTAATTCTAAATTAATTCTTGATCAAACTAATCAAATAATATTATTAATATATTAGAACTTATAATATATTAATAATCTCCAAGTGTTATTTCTCTCATTTAGTCTATCCAATTGCATGATGCCATGCAACCCAAATGGACCATGCCGGGTCGGGTCAAGTACATATCAGAAATAGTTATGGACTTAGACACCTTATCCAACACCTCCTCCATCAAAACGGTACGCGTTCCTCCCACAAACGGTACCCAGATACGCCCCTAGAATGTCATGAGCCCTCGACCATCGGTGACGAAATCTAAAATCAATCCAACAACTCGCTCTTTCTTCCGCATCTCGGGTTGCACAGCCTCGGCCTGTGCCCCACGAATGGCGTCTTACACTGGAGCTATCACGGTCAATCTCAAACATACATCCCACAACGCGGTGCTCTCCGCCCTGCGGCTCAGTGCATCGGCAACCATATTAGCCTTGCCTGGGTGGTACAGGATCTCACAATCATAATCCTTGACCACATCCAACCACCTCCTCTGACGCATATTTAGGTTGGGCTGATCCATCAAATACTTCAAACTCTTATGATCCGTGTATATCGTACACCGAACCCCATACAGGTAGTGACGCAAAATCTTGAGAGCGAACTATTGGATTAATGTCTAAGTCCATAACTATATTTGGTAAGACTTGACCCGACCCGGCATGGTCCATTTGGGTTGCATACCATCATGCACTTGGATGAGAGAAATAAGACACTTATGGTTATTAATATATTATAAGTTCTAGTATATTAATAATAAGAATAATAAGATTATTTAATTAGTATTGATCAAGAATTAATCTAGGATTAATTAAGTGATCAAAAGAAGACTAATTAAATATATGGGTTGATTGTGTAAATCATCCATACTTGTATAGTGGGCTTATGCTCCATGGATAATCAAGTTGGGCTAAAACCCATAAGATGGTTCATGGATGCTCCATGGTGTATTTGAACCCATGGATCCAAGGAAATGGAAAGCCATGACAATTAAGAGTTTACCCTAATTGTAACACTATATAAAGATCACATTCTTGGGAAAAATCGGCCACAAGAGAGAGTGAGAAAGGGCTAGCCGATTTTGATGAGTGTAGAATTCTCTCAAGTCATTCCAAGTGTTTTGATGATTGTGATTCCATTTGAGGTGTCACACTTGGGGCACTAGGCACTCTAGCTTCATGAAGACTTTCTACATCAAAGAGGTATGTATTCTATCTTGCTATAGTTATTGTTTTGTATGCTAGATTAGGATAATACCTTGGAAGTTCTTATTTGCATGTATAATAGAGAAAACATAGATCCAAGGTATTTAGGGTTGCATGTACACTTAGGAGTGTTAGAATGCTCAAAACCCAACAGTGGTATCAGAGCCTAGGCTTGTTTTCTTGTTATACCTGCAATAGAAGCTGAAAAAACGAATCTGGTGCTGTCTGGCCATCAGACTCGGCGAGTCCATCAGGAGACTCGGCGAGTCCATGCCTAAAAAGTGATGAATTAGATCCAACTCGCCGAGTTGGTTCATGCACTCGACGAGTTGGACCCCCAGACAACATATTTTCAAGTTTTTTTGGCTAGAAATGGACTAGGAACATTACCCTAAGTTGTTTTTGATCTTATAAACTTGTTTTTAATGTGGTAATGTTCATGCTAATCCATTTTCAAAGATAATTGTCAATAGATTCATGTTTTGTATTAGTTTAAGGTTTAGACTAATTACATGAAAAAGTTTGATTTGAATTATCTTGTTCTTATGAGTTGCTTAGATTAATAGAAATGTTGAGTGAAATAGTTGTTTTCAATCCATTTTAATCTAAGAGTTGAGCATAAAATGTGTTTGTGTAACTTGTCCTCAAGTTACATGAAGAGTCACATTAAAGACTCATAAAATTCATAAGAGTTGGCAATGGTTACAAAATGAAGAGTCTTGTGTCATTGAATAATTTTTATGACTCCATAACTTGTCCTCAAGTTATGGAAGTTCAAGAGTCACTTCATTAAAGAAAAATATGTAACCATAAGTAAATCCATAAGTTATAAAATAAAGAAAAAGTTAGTTCTTTTATTAGTTTAAAGTCTTCCATAACTTGTCCTCAAGTTATGGAACTTGAAGAGTTTTTGGATTAAAACTACTTTAAACACATAAGTTATGGAATTAATTAGTTTTGAATAGTTTCAAAACTTGCCCTCAAGTTTTGGAATTTGAAAAGTTTTCAAGTATGAATACTTTAATTCCAAGTTAGCCCTTAGATTTTTAAAAGTTAAAATTCAACCCTTATACTTTATAATATTATAAGTTAATAATATATATATGTATAAGAGTAAAGTCAGTCTTACCGCTAGTACGCCTCATTCACGAAGTCGGTCTATAAGGTGGGTATAAGGTTGTTGCCTATAAAATGGCAACTTAATGGGTGTTCACTCTCACCCACCGCTTGCTTGACTGGTGGAGGGTCGTTAGTCGAACGGGTTTGACAGGACTAGAATTCTCCCTTCATTAAAAGTATTAATGAAAAATACTAAGTAACTAAACTCTTAATAATACCCAATCTTAGTTACTTAGGAAAAATGTGAATAAGGTGCTAATCCATGAAATTACACTTTGCACTTTGTTTAAGTCGTTAGTGGAGTGTGTGTGGTTAACCGGCACACTAACTTGGACTTAACAAGGTAGGTAAAGAGTGACTTAATATTTATCATAGTATCGATGGAGCGTGTGTGGTTAACCGGCACATCGATTGAGGGGTAATTTATTAAGGGTACCAAGTGATTTGCATGGTTACTTCACACCTTGTTTTGTGATCCTCGGCATCCCAGTCACAAAACCTGAAGGGCACACTCGAGATTGAAACATGCCTTTGAAAAGTTCAATGAATCTCAAAGATCTAGGAGTTTCCAAACCAATTAAAACCTAATAATTCATTTCGTTTATCTTGGTGGAAATTGGTGAATCGTCATTCACCTACCTTCAAATATTTTATAGCTTGGATTACGGCATACCTCTTCTAAGTTATAAAAAAGTTTGTTGGGTCCTAGCCTTAATATTTCATATTGGGTGTCATATTAAGGACTTAAGATCAACTATCTTGAATATCTCCCAAAAGATGTCTGTAATAGACACCTATGGTCTTCCCAAATCTCTTGAAACAAGCTTTCCTAAATGAAGATGATGTCCCATGGATATCATACTTCTTTCACCTCCTCCAATTATTCTCCCTAACCCACAAGTTCTTGAAAAGTTTAAGGTCACTCAAGCCCTATTGGCAAGGCAAGGTCTAGGTGTGATCACATCTTGGAGATGTAGTCACATATTGACAAGCCGGGAAAGTTGGGTGTCAAAGTCTTGAGAAAGTTGGTGGTTCAATCACTATCTAAGTCACATAGTGAGTTCCTTTGGGACACCTATGTAACAGACTATGACAAGACCCTTAATGATCTTATCTGTTTGCTAAGATCAACTTCCTAAAAACTTTATGGACATTGACAATAGTGACACAGGAAATCCAGAAAAGCATTCTCTTCCCAATGGAAAGGGATCGGCCATAGTCAACTCGGTTGACCAAATGGTAAAGAGAAAAACTAAGTCTGTGATAGTCCTGTGTACCATTATCAAAGGGTCCATATGTTTGTATTGCCAAAGAAAGGGGCATTGGTTGCGAAGCTGCCAAAAATTTACCTAAGGATGTTAAAGTCAATAAGTTTGATTCTACTTCAGGTAAATTCCACTATCTAACTCTGTTAAGTTTCTATTCTGAGATTCTTGATACATGATGTGACTGGGTCACATGGTGATGTTTTAAGAATGAAAGAAAAGTGAAGAAACTTAAAGAAAGAATATGTTGAATCTGATGGCGTAGATGGATTTCTATCGCATAGTTTGAAGATCGGATTCTTGAGCTACTTCTTAGGAGTTATGAGATATTGCTTAGGAATAGGTAACAACAAGTTTTCATATGGATTGTAAGGATAAGTTTTCCGCAAAGTTTAAAATAAAAGAAAAATTTTTGATTTTATTTATTTTAAAATATCCTTACAATAGCATTTGAGGAAAAATTGTTGCTTATATGATTCCATTAAGAGCAAGAGTGGAAATATGAAATTGATTCTTTCATTTGTGGTAATGTCTAAATTTACCAAATAAAGAAAGATTCTCATCACCCAAGTTTCAAGTGGACCGGAACTTGGAATCATGCAAGTTGTATAGCATGATGAATGAGAACTTTCAAGTTTTGGAAAATTAAGACTAATTACTTGTTCACATGGATGTGTGAGTCAAGTAAAGGACTAAGGGATCGAGTACACATTCTTGTGCACTGATCTAGTCCACCACAAAAATTTGATAAAACTATTCGTCATAGTTTACTAAAGCACAGTAAATATGGTTATACTTACAAGCTTAAGTGTAATTCTGAGACATTGGAAAAAGGTTCCAATGTATGGCAGAGCGAATAAGAAGAATCAATTTAGGCAGAAGGATAAAAGTCTCTCAAATCTGAAAAGATGGGAGAGTACTTTAGTACCAGCTTTTGTGATCATCTTAATGATTAAGAAACCATATCAAAATTAGTTCTCTAAGGGAATCTTAGTGCATTCTTATGACTAAGAAGAGGAACTTGAATTGTTGAAATGGTTAAATCAAGAAGATGAGTCATACTTCGTTCCAATACAAGTCTTAGAGTCATACTCAAAGATTGTAACTTGGGTGACATGTCTTAAAGAAGGTTTAAAACACTTGTCAAATGTAAGAGTAAAAGTTTTTATACTCTTGTACATTTGAAATTGGTAAGTTGTGATGTTTTGGATAAAACAAAGACCAACTTAGGCCAATTGTGTGAAGTGTTTGTCTTGATCAGAATCCACACTATCTCTTGGATATTTGACAAGGGAGTCTTATAGGTCAAGAGGACAGTGGGAGTCTTAAAGGTCTTGAAAGTCTCAAGAACTAATCAAGAATAAAAACTGAAGTTCTTCACTAGCACACGACTTGAGGTTTATAACCTATCGTGTTGACTTCTTCTGTGCCCATTCCAGTTAAAGTTGGCTTTGCATATGAGTTCTTAGAGTTCTCAATTGGTTGCACAACAACATGGAAGCAATGGTAGGCCCTTGAGCTGCCAGGTGGCAAGAAATTAAGATTGAGTTCAGTCCATATGAGTTTGGATTTGTCATTATCCTTGTCTTGTGACTATGATTTTGACAATTCACATGGATAAGAACACATACACCAGTAAATCTAAGTGTCATAAGGTTTCTCTCCGATTCATGAAAATGATGGTGAGGAAACTCTTTCACTAAGTAGATTTTAGCTAGATAGCAATTGTGATATTTGCATTCTCAAAGTCGTTAGTGGAGCGCGTGTGGTTAACCGGCACACTAATATGGACTTGTGAAAAGTGGCAAAAAGGTCTAACCATTATGATTACGGCATACCTCTTCATAATTGTTTAGACTCACAAGTGTGCTATCTAAGGGAAGGTATATGATTTTGATAAAGTCTTATCAAAACAATCTAGTATCAGAAATCTGAACTTTGGTGAGAAAGTCAATGAAGTATTGATTTCTAGAAGTCCAGCTGGTTTCTGAGTACATGTCAAAGCTAGTGGGAGCATAAGAGTTATGCTAATAATCATCATGTTAGTGGGAGCATGATAATTATGATAAGTATTGCAAGTTAGCAATGTTAATTATAGAAAACAAAAGTTTCAATTGGGAAAAAGTTGTTTTGCTATAATTAAGGGAGAGGAAATTATACTTCATGTCAAATCTATAAGCTTAGATCGTGAGGTTTTAATCATTTAGTCAAGGATATATATGAATTTCATGTTGGAATGGCTCAACATAAGGAAATTCTGTATATGGGTCCATTATTTGCGTTCTAAAATTCGATTATGATTACGGCATCCCTTTTCATAATCTGAATTATGAGAACTTGGCAAATAAAAATGGACATATTATAGCAAAAGACCGGTTTAGTCTTTATGTGAGACATCATGAATCGTGTCCCATACGCTTCGGATATAGGATCGATTACATGTGCTATAATCATCCGTTCTAAAATTTTCCAAATGCCTGGGGCATTAAGAAGGGAAAAGGTTTAGAACTGGATATGACTAAAAGGATTAAACAATTGTCGAGGACAATCTAAGGTTTACCAAAGATTGGTTGCTCAAGGACAATTGGAAGTATAGTGATAATTCTGGAAGGACCATATTGACATAATCGGTAAGGAGGCAACTCTTGTTCAGAAGTGATAGTCAAAATGGAATCTGGAAATGTTTCAAAGTTAGAATTTTCAATCTGTGTAAGATTAAGGAAACTTAATGCAAGAAGGATGTTTCCAAGGAGTTGATCTCCTTTGGAATACTCTGTTATGATTGTTGCCAAGTCTTTCTGACTTTGTGCATAATCATTACAAGAGGATCAATGCATATAAGTTTAGAATCTAACAGATTTCAGTAAATGGCATGAATTTGGAATTCTTGCATTTGCAGTAAGGATTTGGGAGTGTGAAAAGAGAATCATTGAAGTTATGTTCAATTGATCTAGTTCACAAAGTAAAGATCATAGACAAACATAGTATGCATACTTGGTGTGTGGCATGACTAGTGTTTAAGAAAAACATAAGTGTACATGCTTGGAGCATGGGACAACTATTGTTTTAAATTCAAGAATAAAGTTGATAGCTGAAACAGTATACAATGAATAATGTGTAATCATATGGTGATAAATAAAAGGTGTTTTATTTATGTTCAAAGGGTTGATACCATATTGGATTCAATTATTATTGTGTTTCACTTTGCATGTTTTGACTTCCCGAATAAACTAGGTTATTCTTCCGGAATGGCTAAGTTATTCAAACCATCCACAGTCGGTCATATGCTGGAAGTAGATATGAATTAAGACTGTCATGGGTTGGCTTGTAGAGGTCTAAGGTGTTGGACAAGGCTACAACACTCATGAGTGCTCATAAGTTCTGAGTATTGGATTCAACCCGCGCTCATTGGAATCACTTCATGGATTTTATCACGAGTGATCATGAGACGATAATATCTTATATTCTTCAAACCTAGAGATATGAGTTGTTACTATGAGTTGATAGTACATTGATTGCACGAAACCGCATTTGGTAACTCGGTGCTATAAAACGTGCCTTTGTGTATGATTCAACAAGTAGTAGAACAAGCGATATGAGTCGAAGTTTATCCATTCCTTTTACCTTCGGGATAAAAGTGATATCTATGGGCCCCTCGATGATTTGATGATGACAAATGGAAGTGCTCGGCCGGGCCAGGACTGATTTGATTTGTTCAATTAGTCAGTCGTCATAAATCGGAAATCGGGAAACAACAAATGGACAGAGAGAATGATTATAATCCATGTCTCAGTCCATATGATATCTAGAATGTAGGAATATATGATCCCTTATCTAATGGACAAGTCACTGACAAAGGCCAGAGTTCATCTACAAGGTCAGAGTTCGACAGAAGCTTTTGAGAGCTACGATTGTCGGTTGGTTCCTGAAGTCATACGCAATAATAGTTTTAGACTTATCCAAGTGGGAGACTATTGGATTAATGTCTAAGTCCATAACTATATTTGGTAAGACTTGACCCGACCCGGCATGGTCCATTTGGGTTGCATACCATCATGCACTTGGATGAGAGAAATAAGACACTTATGGTTATTAATATATTATAAGTTCTAGTATATTAATAATAAGAATAATAAGATTATTTAATTAGTATTGATCAAGAATTAATCTAGGATTAATTAAGTGATCAAAAGAAGACTAATTAAATATATGGGTTGATTGTGTAAATCATCCATACTTGTATAGTGGGCTTATGCTCCATGGATAATCAAGTTGGGCTAAAACCCATAAGATGGTTCATGGATGCTCCATGGTGTATTTGAACCCATGGATCCAAGGAAATGGAAAGCCATGACAATTAAGAGTTTACCCTAATTGTAACACTATCTAAAGATCACATTCTTGGGAAAAATCGGCCACAAGAGAGAGTGAGAAAGGGCTAGCCGATTTTGATGAGTGTAGAATTCTCTCAAGTCATTCCAAGTGTTTTGATGATTGTGATTCCATTTGAGGTGTCACACTTGGGGCACTAGGCACTCTAGCTTCATGAAGACTTTCTACATCAAAGAGGTATGTATTCTATCTTGCTATAGTTATTGTTTTGTATGCTAGATTAGGATAATACCTTGGAAGTTCTTATTTGCATGTATAATAGAGAAAACATAGATCCAAGGTATTTAGGGTTGCATGTACACTTAGGAGTGTTAGAATACTCAAAACCCAACACGAACACCACTGCCCCCAACTCTAGATTATTAGTGGGATATCTCGTGTCATGAGGCTTCAGCTGCCTCGATGCATATGCTATCACATGCCCCCTCTGCATCAGCACCGCTCCCAACCCCAAGATCGATGCATCACAATATACCACAATGTCCTCCATTCCCTCCGGGAGGGCTAACACCGGGGCCTCGCATAACCTTTGGCGAAGAGTCTCAAAGGAGGCCTGCTGCTCGGGGTCCCATGAAAAAGCGACACCTTTCCAGGTCAACCTGGTGAGTGGCACTGCAATCTTAGAGAAATCCTTGATAAATCTCCGATAATAACCGGCTAACCCTAGAAAACTCCTGATCTCGGAGGGTGACCTCGGCACTTCCCAACCCATCACCACCTAAACTTTGGCCGGGTCGACCAATATCCCTTCCTGGTTAACGAGATGCCCCAGGAACTGGACCTCTCGCAACCAGAAATCACACTTGGAAAATTTGGCATAAAGCCTCTCCGATCTCAAAACCCTGGGGATCTCCCTCAAATTCTCCTCATGCTGCTCTCTAGATCTCGAATATACCAAGATATCATCGATAAATACAATCACTAACCGATCCAGCATCGGCCTGCACACCCGGTTCATGAGATCCATGAACACTGCCGGGGTATTGATGAGCCCAAAGGGCATCACCACAAACTCATAATGCCCATAGAGCGTCCTGAACACTGTCTTCTGGATGTCCTCATCTCGCACCCTCACCTGATGATATCCAGACCTCAAATCGATCTTGGAGAACCAAGATGCTCCCTGCAACTGATCGAACAAATCGTCGATCCTCGGCAACGGGTAACGGTTCTTGACCGTTAACTTGTTCAACTCCCGGTAATCAATGCACATCCGGTGTGAACCATCCTTCTTCTTGACAAACAGGATAGGCACTCCCCACGGCGAGCTACTCGGCCGAATAAATCCCTTCCCTAGCAGCTCCTGAAGCTGCAAGGATAACTCTTGCATCTCTGGAGGTGCAAGACGATAAGGCACCTTGGCGATAGGCGCGGCCCTCGGGACCAAATCGATACCAAACTATACTTGCCTCATGGGAGGCACACCCGGCAACTCCTCTAGAAAGACATCCAGGAACTCACGAACTATCGGAACCTCCTCCACTGACCTCGGCCTCTCGGAATCAACCTGTGTGTTTGACACGTACGCCACAAAACCCTTACAGCCCTGCTGTAGACACTGCCTCACCCTAGCGGCCGAACAAAACGCTGATCCAGAATGAGTACCCTCGCCATACACCGTAAGAACTCCCCCACTAGGGTCTTGTATGGTCACCAGCTGTCGCTCGCAGTTGATAACCGCACCGAACTTGCTCAACCAGTCCATGCCCACAATGACACAGACATCACCCATCGCAATAGGAATCAAATCAATCGGGAACTCAACACCAAAAATCTTGAATACGCACCCACGGATCACCTCCGTGGCATATATCACCCTCTTGTCAGCTATGGAAACTCTCAGAGGCCGACTCGACACCTCACGACTGACACTGATATGCTGACTAAAAGCCAAAGATACAAAAGACCGACTCACACCCAAGTGAAATAACACCAAGGCAGGTATAGAATTCACAAGAAAAGTACCTACGCATAACATAATATAAGCATAATATCTCAACATCAAAATAAATACACGAAAGAATACATACCAGCCATGACATCGGGCGCTGCGCGGACCTCCTCCGCGGTCAACTGAAAGGCTCTCCCTCGTGCCCTCGGCGCCTCGACCTTCACTGGCCGAACCTCGGTAGCTTTGATGGCGGAAGGGGAAGATCCCTGAGGTGCTCCCTGAGCAGATCCCCGCAACTGCGGACACTCCGCCTTCCGGTGTCCGGTCTGATTGCAGTGAAAATACACTGCAAATCCCTTGGGGTAGTCCTTGGCCATATGCCCCTCCTTTCCACCCTTGTAGCAAGACCCAGCTCTACAAACTCCATCATGACCCTTGCTGCACTTTGCACAAGTACGGCCCTTCTGGCTCCCAGATTTGGGATCAGCGGGCTTCGCCCGCTTGGCTGCCGGCTGGAACTGTGTCGGTCGCCGATCCCTCTTCTGAGACTCTGCCTCCTCCCTGGCCTGAGTCTCTAGCTCAATCTCCCTCTTCCGAGCATTTTCCTGAAGCTCGGAAAATTTTTGGTACGAGGAGTTCGCCACAAACTCCCTAATGTCTCACCTCAAGATACTCAAATATCGGGTCATACGTGCCTGCTCCGTAGACATGTGCTCAGGGCAGAACATCGCCCTCTCATGGAACATCCTGGTAATCACTATAACAGACTCAGTACCCAGCTATAGGGTCAGAAACTCCTGGGCCAAACGCTCCCTCTCCACATGGGGAATGTACTCATCTCGGAACATGGCAATGAACCTCTCTCAGGTCACTGCCGCAAGCTCAGTAGGCGTAAAGTGCGCCGTCACAAACATCCACCAGTCCTTCGCTCCCAAGCGAAGCTGGTTCAGTGCAAACCGAACTCTCAAATGCTCAGGAGATGAGCAAGTGAAGAAAAATCCCTCTATATCAAAAATCCATCTCATAGCTGCCACCGGGTTCTGGGTCCCATCAAACTCTGGTGGTTTTGTGTTGCTGAACTCTCGGAATAGCAACGCATCACCACCCTGCGGCCTCGCAGTAGCAACAGTTGCGGTGGCCGCCGGAACAGCAGCCTCAGAAAGAGCAGCATAACGCTCGTCGAAAGTCTCAATCAGCGTGGTCTTAATAGACCCGAACATCTCTGGTATCTCTGCCCTGATGGCTGCAGCCACCTCCTCGTGGATGATCTGACGGATCTCCTCATCACTAGCCCCACTGCTCTCTATCATATGACGTGTCCTCACCATGATCGACCTCCAAAATACAAATACGATAAATTAGAATCCATTCGAGCATACACACACTCAACAACCCTTCCCTCCTTGATCCTTGGCATTTCGAAGGTTCTTATCTGAACTGTACACCGCTCCAATGTTTTCAGTAGTACGGGCCCAATACTACTGTCTGCACCATTTCAATGTACACCCCAAATCTTCCTCTTCGGACTCCAGGTCCCAAGTACTCTATCATGCACCATCCTCTTTCTAACAAACCTCTCATAAGCTCCTCGCTGCTACCTATTCACTCTCAAGCATCTCATATCATCTCACCTCTCCCTAGGCTAAGGCATCACAAATCAGGACACTCTAGTCCTAATAGGAATACCTAGCCTGCTCTAGCAAGAGAATATATCAATCTCATAAACACATAATATAAGGGTATTTTGGGAAATTACCGTTCGGGCGCTGACTGATCATACACACGTTTCTGCTCTGAGTTTCTCTAAAATCTTTTACTTCTTTTGTAAAATTTTGGTTCTCTTTTGAAAATATTTTCCAAATCCTCTGTTTGAGTTCAAATACCCCCGAAGGTGTACCCGAATCCCTCAAACCAAAGCTCTGATACCAACTTGTAACACCGTAAATTTCGAAACAAAATTTTCAAATTTTTATAAAACATAATTCTCTTAATATTCATAAAACACCCATGTTTAAAATTCAATCCAAGTTATACAAAAATCCCAAGATCACATAATCATGAAATCCCATGCGTGTGTATTGATCAAGCCGGCGCCTTCCCACAGTCGTCACTAGTACCTGAAACATATAACACCAAACATTGTAAGCACAAAGCTTAGTGAGTTCGCCAAAATACCACATATAACACATATTAGCCACTCGAGGCTATAACTCTGTGGGTCCGTGCACCCAAACTCTATGAACCCTCAGGTTCTAACTCTGTAAACATGCACAACATAAATCACATAGAAATAATGCAGTACAAAACATACATAACATACATAGCATACAAATACTCTGTCACATAACTCTGGTTACCTACTCAAGGTAAAGTATAGTGAGAAGACTCACCTCGTGTATCTCGCTACCTGGCAAATTTTGGAAATCACTCGTGCTCGATCCCTCGAGCTATAATCCTTCTATAACACAATATATACTTCTAATTAACACTTTCACAACTAAGGTTGACTTCCCCTATCAAGTCAACATTGGTCAATGCTGGTCAACAGTCAACTTTGACCGGACTCAGCGAGTGCACCGAAGCGACTCGGCGAGTCTATACGTGTTCACTGACTCCCTCGGATCCTCTCCTGGCACGTCGAGTACTTCCCTGACTCCACGAGTTCCACCTGGCATGAATCGCGGGGCCACCACAACTCAACTCGCCGAGTCTTAAGAACAACTCGGCGAGTTCCAGCTTGACTCAGTCCACTAGTCGACCCTCTCCGACTCTCCCTGACTCACTAAGTCAACCCTTAACTCGGAAAGACCACTCGCAGAGTGGTTAAGGACAATCTTCATGCTACTCGCTGAGTCTGTTCTTTAGAATCGGCGAGTCCACCCCATGCATGAACTCAAACTCACTCCTGAGGTCAGATCCGCTCCAAAAACCCATAGATCCACTCCTTCCAAGCACATATACCACGTAAAGTTTCAATCTTGGTGCTCATGCAAAGGTCCAAAGGCCTTATTTGATGATGTGGTCCCTAGAATGCCATTCTAGGCTCCTGGCCTCCATTAACACCCATAAAGCTCGAGGAAAAAGGGTCTCTGGACCTCTTTGGGTCCAGATCTAAAGTTCCAACACCAAAAAGAGTCCAATTACTCCATGGATCTTTCCACAAAGAAACCCTAACTCTACGATTTACACCAAGGACTGAGATAGGAACGAATGGTTACCTCAAATGAAGTCTTTGAGCTCAGATATCACTAGATTAGCACCTCCTTTGGTCTCCTCTTGCCTTGATCCTCTTATAAGAGCAAAAACACCCACAATTAGCCAAAGATCTTCCTCCTCTCTCTCACAAATTGCTCAAGGACTCTTTTAGGGTTCTCTCTGGGGTTGGTGGCCGCAAATGACGGCCATAAGCCCTCTTAAATGGGTCTCATACCCCGGAAATTAGTGAGGAGACTCACCTCGTGTATCTCGCTAACTCGCAAATCCCGAAAATCACTCGTGCTCGATCCCTCGAGCTATAATCCTCCTATAACACAATATATACTTCTAATTAACACTTTCACAACTAAGGTTGACTTCCCGTATCAAGTCAACATTAGTCAACGCTGGTCAACGGTCAACTTTGACTGGACTCGGCGCGTGCACCGAAGTGACTCGGCGAGTCTATACGTGTTCACTGACTCCCTCGGATCCTCTCCTGGCACGTCGAGTACTTCCCTGACTCAACGAGTTCCACCTGACATGAATCGCGGGGCCACCACGACTCAACTCGCCGAGTCTCAAGAACAACTCGGCGAGTTCCAGCTTGACTCAGTCCACTAGTCGACCCTCTCCGACTCTCCCTGACTCACTAAGTCAACCCTTAACTCGGCAAGACCACTCGCAGAGTGGTTAAGGACAATATTCATGCTACTCGCCAAGTCTATTCTTCGGACTCGGCGACTCCACACCATGCATGAACTCAAATTCACACCTGAGGTCAGATCCGCTCCAAAAACCCATAGATCTAGTCCTTCCAAGCACATATACCACGTAAAGTTTCAATCTTGGTGCTCATGCAAAGGTCCAAAGGCCTTATTTGATGATGTGGTCCCTAGAATGCCATTCTAGGCTCATGGTCTCCATTAACACCCATAATGCTCGAGGGAAAGGGTCTCTGGACCTCTTTGGGTCCAGATCTAAAGTTCCAACACCAAAAATAGGCCAATTACTCCATAAATCTTTCCACAAAGAAACCCTAACTCTAAGATTTACACCAAGGACTGAGATAGGAACGAATGGTTACCTCAAATGAAGTCTCTGAGCTCAGAAATCACTAGATTAGCACCACCTTTGGTCTCCTCATGCCTTGATCTTCTTCTAAGAGCAAAAACACCCACAATTAGCCAAATATATTCCTCCTCTCTCTCACAAATTGCTCAAGGACTCTTTTTGGGTTCTCTTTGGGGTTGGTGGCCGCAAATGACGGCCATAAGCACTCTTAAATAGGTCTCATACCCCAGAAATTAGGGTTTCATTAAACAGCGTGGACTCGCCGAGTCCAGATGCGAATCCGCATCTAACCCGCTATCCTACTCGGCGAGTTTGAGCTCCAACTCGCCGAGTCCCCTCACAAATCACCAAAAATTATAAGAATAAATAATACCTAGAAATCCGGGCTGTTACATCATAACATTAACCTTTAAGAATCCTTTATAATGTACTAGTTTACTTAGAAAGTGTTACTGTTTATCCCAAAAAATCCTATATTTTCTTATGTAGTTGTTATGTAGTTTTAATCCCCTAAAACCATTCTCTTTGAGTGTTGTTGTACTATGTTCTTGTATAGTTAGTTTTAACTCACCATAAAACTATAGGAAAGATTGTTATCTGTCACACCCCAAAACCGGAATGCCGAAAATGTTTTATGGTGGAGGACGTCATGTTTAGTATCAGAAGACATGCACCATAGTAAGCAAAGTAATAAACAACCATTTCATTAGGAAAAAAGTGTTTACAATCTATGTGACTCACATAATATATACTAAATTGGAAATAACAAAAGACTTGAAGCTAAACTGCTCCATCTTCTGAATCCCAGTGCGTGGGCCTGTCTACTGGTCTCTTGAGAATACAAGTTATTTTGAAAGCGTAGATTAGCATTTAAGCTGGTGAGTTCATAAGATTTTAGTGATGTAGTAAGTAGTAAGAAAGTTGTAGAAAGTTATAGCAAGTTGTAGTAAGTTCTGTTTAGAAAAGTTTGCCTGTTCCCCCAGGAAATCTTATATTCCGTTCTTTGATGCAAGATAAGTAAAAATGACTCTATAATCCTTTGTATGAGTATTAAATAGATACAAATTATATAAAACTCCGAGCAAACAAACAATCGGTTGTGTGTATCTACCTTAAACCCACAACCAAACAAGGAACAGGAAATAAGGCGGAAGACACACATCCCATTGTTTGTTAGATCTTCATTTTATATAACCCCTACGTATTTACTTGGTACTCGCAGAGTTAACTTAATAGTTCCTTTATATTTGATGAAAAGATCCTTTAAGAAAACCCTTATTTCTTATTATAAAATGATAACCAAAGTAGTTCCTTCTATAATCACTTAGTTTATACTAGTTATATATATATTCTAATATTGAATAGATAGTTAATTGTGTAAATCTTCCTTAAACCCACAACCAAACAAGGAATAGGGAATGATGCGGAAGGCGCACATCCAACTACCTATCGGATATTAATTATATATAACGTTGGTGTATAAACTAAGGTATTATAGAATTAACCACCTAAGGTCCTTTGAGTTTTACTGGTGTAATAAAATGGATTAGACCCTTTACTGGTTAAGTTTCTAATTTTGTATTTCAAAAGTTCTTCATTTGAAAAGTATGTTTTGTACTAGAAAACAGTGCATTGAATTAGTATCCTATGACCTGACCCATACATGGTACCCCTTATGATTTAGTGGTGTATACGGAACATCTATATAGTTAAGCTTGGATAGATAGTAGGTTGGGAGCATCTGCTCTAAGCCCACAACCAAACAAGGAACAGGAAATGAAGAGGAAGGAACACATGTTACTACCTGTCAGACCCGATTAATATATATCCCTGAATACATACAATAAGGCATCATAAATTTAGCATTATAGGTCCCTTTCTACTTAATGTACTAGACTCGACTGTTCTGTGTGTTTGTTGTAAAATGTAAGTTTTCCCTAGTTTATAACTATCTTGACTCGAAAATAGTTTGCATTGACTTTCCATTGGAACTGTCACTTACTGAAAGTAATGGGAAATTATCAGCACACAGTTGTCTTTTGAATTGACATCATGTAGTACTAATTACCTTAAAAATGTTTGTTTTTTAAGGTCATAATGTGAGGAATAGTACTCATACTATATGCTCTCCTTGCAAGAGATTATGGGGACCAAACGCGACTTCTGCAAACAAATTGCTAGGTTGTGTAGAATTCACATTAAAGTTATGTGATCATGTATACCACATTTTACTATCACCTTATGTTTAGAACTATGAGTTAGTAATTCATTGGTATAATTATATCCTGTAATGTTCTCATGTTATAGCATCTTAGTATGTTCGTTCTGTTATAGTGTATAGTGTATAGTATGTCTCTTTGATGTACTTGTTAGAGTCAAAGTGTTGTAATTAGTCAAAGTATGTTTTGGTGTCTTCGAACATTTTTGTAATCTATTTTACTAGGGCATTATATTCGAAGCTTAATGCTTTGTCCTTAGTATATTTTTTTACGCTTTCCACTCCTATAAATAGGAATGTTTACTAGAGTCATAGGTACGAGTCTTTACAAAATTGTCTTTTGTACTTTGTAAAACTTGAGAGCGTAATAGAGTTGAAACATGATCATAATTACATCCTGTGTTCAAATCTCAAAATCTTACCTTGAATTCATACTCTGATGAATACATTACTCGATTCTTTGTTTCATCAATTGGTATCAGAGCAAGAATCATATCTCTGATCTGATTTTCACGTTGTTCAAAAGGTTTTTGAATCAAATTCCATGACTTCATTTTCTCATCTTCTAGGATCATCCACCAAAATTCTTATGCTAATCCTTAATTATTACGATCAATGGGTTGATCGTATGTAGGATTATCTCAACGGATTGGATGAAGAACTGTGGAATTGCATTTTTGGCAATCTCAATCCACCAACTAATGTTCAACCAATTGGATTATCTTCTGGAAATTCTAAAGTTGAGAATCATACTGATCGTCTGAAAAAGCTAGAGAAGAGGTGCATGAGAGAGCTAAGAGGAGCTTTGCCTCCAGTTGTTTACAACTATGTAAGGAGTTATACATCTGCAAAGGAAATCTCGAACAATCTAAAGGAGAAATTTCAGGGGAGTGAGAAGACAAAAGTTAACTCTGCGAAGCAATGCTTAGTGGAAATGAAGGACTTCAGACACAAAAATGGTGAAACGATTGAAGTTTACTATGATCGTCTTAATGAATTAATCTATCGATATGGAATCACCAGATCAGCCATGGAGGTCAATTTAATTTTGTTATGGGTCTTCGTAAGGAGTGGCGTAGTGTGAGCATGATGGTTAAGAATCAACAGAGCTTTGATATGTCAACTTTGAATGACTTGTACAATAAGCTGAAGTCTCATGAAAGTGAAGTGAACGAAATTGCTGAAGAATCGAAGGCAAATTTAGGAGGTCCACTAGCTTTGGTTTCGAAGATCTATGAAAGGGAAGCTGAGAAAGGTTTTTCAGACGAAGATAAAGGGTTCATCATGAACTCATATGATGAGGCAATTGCCTTCTATTCAAATAATCGTGTGAAAAAAGTTCTTCAAAAAGCCTTTCAATCTGAAGGCAAAGTCATCTGAGACAAAAGGGAATTTTATGAGAAAAAGTGTTGGGGATGAGAAGAAGAAGGAAGAGATGAAATATACGAAGCTTGTTGAGGGAAAAACAAAGAAGAAGTTAAAGGGAGATGATGGGATAGATTGTCATTATTGCAACGGTGCTAATCACCTTGCGAATGATTGTATGCTTCGAAAGAAGGATGAATGGAAGAATAAGGTCAAGGATGAGGCGTACTATGTAGAGAAGCTGGAGGCGGTTTGTGCTAAAGCCAAAAATCTGTCATTGGTTGCAATAGGTGAGAATGAGGATGAAGAAGGAACTTATCAAATCTGGTCATCTGGATTAGACGATGAGGAAATGAGAAATCCAACCCACAGAGCAATGTATGCAAAGTAGGAGGAAGAATCAGATGAGGAGGCATACAAAGTTCATGGGATACGCTTCGTATCAAAAGCCGCTGAAAAATCTCCGATGACCACAAAGGTAAGAAATCTTCTTGAATATTTCAATATTCCAGTACCTGCTTAAAATTCTGAATTAGTATCTTTCGATGAAACTGTTACTTATTTTGATTCAATTGTGGTACCTACTAGCAATGAGGCTAAGAAGCTATCTATGCAGTTGCTAGAGACGCAGAAGAAACTAGATTCGAAAATCACTAAGATAGATTGTTTAGAACTTCAAATAACTAATATCATGGTTGATAGGGATAATTTTTCTAGTGAAACTAAACTGTTGTTAGCCCAGAGGAACATTTACTGTAATTCGGCTAAAAAATTGTATGGGAAATTAACCAAACTACATCATTCGTGTGAAATCAGTAAAGAACAACATAGAAAATTGCTGCCATTTTTAGCTTATGAAAGAGCTACGGTAGATAACATTTCGTATGATTGTGAAAAAGAAATAGCTGATTATAACAAAGTTCCAAATGATAAGTATACATATGGTATAGTCAAAGTTAATGGATGTCTTGATGCGAATGAATTAGTTAACATTGTTAATGATACTTTGACTAAATCTGAACAAATTCAAATTTTGAAAAAGATTGAGAATTCAACGTCTGATTCTCAATCTAATTTTGCTGATTTTGAAGATAATTCTGATAATATTAATGAAATTAGTTAGCTTGAAAATGTTGATTGTTCTTAGTTGTCTTTTGTTAATGTTGCTTCAACATCTAAAGGGAAAGAAAAAGTTAAGGATTTGATGGTTGAAAATGAAACTGATATACCCTCAACTTCGAAAGATTGTGATATGAACTTTGTGGATCTCAAAGACAGTCAAACTGATGATAGTGATGATGAGAAATAAGAGAAACAAATGAAGAAAAAGGAGGTTACAAAGGAAAAACAAATTCATCGAATAGTTGTTGACCAAGTATATGGTGATACACAAAAGTTCGAAAAAGTAATGAATGAAAAAGGTGAACATTATCTTGAAACGAACACAGTGGTTTATGCAAATTTCAAATGCACAGATGGTGTCATTTTTCCAAACCAAGGTTTTCTAACAACTGGAAATGTTGAGAATATCAAACCAAAATTAAAGAAGTTGGTTGAGGAGGATAATTCAAAAACAACTGAAGAAAGTTTTTTTGCAAATCAAAACACAGTTGAAAACAACTTAACAAAGAATTCGTATGTGTTTCAACGACAAAAACCACAAAGCCAATGGGTTGAAAAATCAAAAATTGAAAAAGAGAATACAAAACATGTTGAAAAAGAAAATGAAAAAGTTGTCAAACTAAACTCTAAGGAATTTAAACATCAAATTGACAAATTTTCAAAGGAAAACAACATTTCGAAAAGACAAGCAAGAAAGAAAATATTTTGGAAAAATGTTGACTCTCAAAAGATGTCTGAATCACAATCAACCAAAAATGTTTTCAAAGCTAAAAATTCCAATTTTTCAACAAAAACCCAACATTCATCTCAATCAAATCATACAAGGTCTGAAGTGAATAAGCAACCAAAGTTTTCCAAAGTTTCTGAAACTAACAAATCAAGAGTTTTTTTTCACATAAATCTAATTCAAATCAACAAGTCTTTCAACGAGAACATGTTAAATCAACAGCTAATTCATCATATGCCTACTCTTTTCTAATAAATCCCAAAGTTGATTTTGTTCCTCAAAAGCCAAATTTTCCTAATCATACGAAGAAAGAAACTATGAAAACATCACGAGAAAAAGGAATAACTTCAAGGAAGAACATTGATCATCGGCTTGAAGGCAAAGCAAAGATGTATCAGTCGAATGGTTATTCGAAGGAGCAAATTCATGAAGCATATGAAAAATATGTGAATACTTCTTCGAACGGAAGTTCATCTTCTAAGGATTCGAACATCTCCATCAAAGCTTGGAGACTAGTCACAAAAGTGAAGACAGTTCAATCACAAACTCAAAATGCGAAGGGTAATGTCATTGAATATTAGAAACCATCAAACACTTATGTTTCGGTTCCATTAGATGATGAAGTGAAGTTAATTGATAGTCTCAAAACCAAAGTTTGTGATTGGGTTAAAATTTCTTCATTACATTCAAAATTGAAATCTAATTTCCAAGGACCCAAAAACCCTTGGGTACCTAAATTTTTCCATTGATTGCAGGTACTGTGTGATGAGCAATATGATAACAAGTGGTACATTGATAGTGGTTGATCTTGTCACATGACTGGGAAGAAGGAGAATTTAAGAGATTTTTCAATGTCTCAAAAATGCTGGAGTAGTAAACCTTGGAAACAATCAAAAGTGTCAAGTCAAAGGATATGGGAAGATCATGAATGGACAATTCACAGTGAATCGTATTGCATATGTTGAAGGTCTTCAACATAACTTGATTAGTGTTTCTCAACTTGTTGTGGGCACTAGCAATCAAGTTCTCTTTAAAGAAGAAGGAAGTGTTATTTCGAATGTTACCACAAAAGAAGTGTTACTGAAATCCAAAAGGAAAGGTGACATGTTCACTTTGGACATCAAACCGATAGTTAGGAAACCTGCTATATGTCTTCTTTCGAAAGCAACGGCAGACTTAAGTTGGCTATGGCATCGACGACTTTCCGATCTCAATTTTCGAAACATCAATAAATATGTGGTACAAGATCTGGTAAGAGGTTTACCTGTCCTTAAATTTGATAATGATTCTTCATGTGCAGCTTGTGAAGTAGGCAAGCAACATAAACAAGGTCATCCAATTACAATAGATTCGAAAATTGTCGCACCTCTAGAGCTTTTACATATTGATTTGTGTGGTCCTTTGACAGTTTCAACCCTGAACAAGAAACGGTACATTTTAGTTATTGTTGATGATTTTTCCAGATTTACGTGGGTTTACTTTCTCAAGCTAAAATCTGATGTTGCACAAATCATGATTGACTTTATCAAAAAGATGGAAATCACGTTGAAGAAGATTGTTCAAAAAATCAAGATTGATCATGGAACTGAATTTAAGAACAATGTTCTTGATTCATTTTTGGTGGACAAAGGGATTTCACATAATTTTTCATCTCCATACACACCACAACAAAATGGTGATGTAGAACGAAGGAATCGCTCACTGTGCGAAGCAGCGAGAACCATGTTGGCATATGCAAATTTACCTCAATATCTTTGGGCTGAGGCAATCTCCACTGCATGTTTTACTCAGAACAGATCTTTCATACACATGCGTTTTGATATTACACCATACGAAATTCTAAATAATCGTAAACCTAATGTGAAATTCTTTCATGTTTTCGGATGTAGATGCTTTATTATGAATCTCAAGGATCATCTTTCGAAATTTCAAGCAAAACTTGATGAAGGGATTTTTCTTGGATATTCGCACAATTTTGTCACATATCGTGTGTTAAATAAGCGAACACGAACAGTGGACGAAACTTTCAATCTCACATTCGATGATTACTATGTTAAACAAAATGAACATAAATTTGTAATTCATCCAATTTTAAAAGAAACACAAGTTGAAACTGAATCTTTACAAATGGATGATATTGATTATGATTTCATTTTTGGAATTTCAGATCATGCAGTCAATGTTGAAATTCATGCTCCTAATAATCACATACCAGAATTTATGAAGCTTACTGATGATTCAACAACAACTCTCAAGGAGGCGAAATTATGAAAAATAATACAGTGGAGGGGGAGCACTTGGATTCGAATACTTTAAATGACGAAGAACATTCTTTCGAGGGGGAGAAAGAAACATTGAATGTTGATGTTGAGGGGGAGCACAATACTGATGTTGATGACGCTTGTTCAATTGCAGGTTCAGAAAATGATGAAATGTACGAAGATGCACCTTTGGAATTTGATCCAGCATATCCACCAATGGAAAAATATACAAGAGATCATCCGAAGGATCAAGTAATTGGTAATCCACAAGAGGGAGTTTTAACAAGAGCTCAAATTCGTGCAAAGAATGAGGTATTGACTACTCATCAAGAATTTTGCATGTTCAATGTTTTCATCTCTAAAATTGAACCAACAACAGTTAAAATTGCAATTGAACACTCAGATTGGGTTGTTGCAATGCAATCTGAATTGTCAGAATTCGAACGAAACAAGGTTTGGAGATTAATTCCTAAACCTAAAAATGTTTCGATTGTCGGTTTAAAATGGATTTCCAAAAATAAAACCGACAAAGATGGAAATATTATTCGAAACAAAGCCATACTTGTTGTAAAAGTATATTCACAACAACAAGGAGTCGACTATGAATAAACTTTTGCCCTTGTCGCAAGATGCGAGGCGGTTCGTATTTTTCTGTCTTATGCAGCTCATAAGGACTTTGATGCTTATTAAATGGACGTGAAGTGTGCATTTTTAAATGGAGAGCTTGAAGAAACTGTTTACGTGGAACAACCCCCAGGTTTTATTAACAAAGAATATCCTGATCATGTTTATGTTTTAGATAAGGTAGTTTATGGTTTGAAACAAGCACCACGAGCATGGTATTCAACTCTTAAATCATTTTTGAAACAATCTAAATTTAAACAAGGATCAGTTGATCCAACATTGTTTCGAAAGAAAGTGGGGAATCATTTAATGCTTGTTCAAATTTATGTTGATGATATTATTTTTGGCTCAACTGACCTTGCCTTGTCTAGAGAATTCGAAGATTTGATGAAAAGCAAATTTCAAATGAGCATGATAGGAAAAATCAATAATTTCCTTGGCCTGAATATTCGTCAAAGTAGACAAGGGATTTTTATTAATCAGGAAAAACATACAAAAAATATGCTAGAAAAGTTTGGATTGACGAATAGCACAAAGTTAGGAGCATGATTGGTTCATTACTTTATCTTAAAGCAAGTAGACCTGATATCATATTTTCTGTGTGCAATTGTGCCAGGTATCAGTCTAATCCACGCGAACCACATCTCACTGCTGTGAAGAATATCTTTCGTTATCTTAAAGGAACAATTTTTTTAGGATTGTACAAGCATACTCAGATGCAGACTTGGGTGGTTGTAATCTTGATCGAAAAAGCACAAGTGGAGGATGTCAATTTATTAACGGCAAATTGGTGAGTTGGCAGTCGAAAATGCAAACATGTGTTTCAATTTCAACTGCTAAAGTAGAATATGTGGCTGCTGCTGCTTGCACTTCACAAATAATATGGATCCAAAGTCAATTGCGTGATTATGCAATAAATATGAAAAAGATTCCATTATATTTTGATTCTCAAAGTGCGATAAAAATTTGTCATAATCTTGTACAACATTCGAAGACCAAACATATAGCACTTCATTATCATTTCATTAAAGATAACGTGGAGGATGGAAATATTGAAGTACATTTCGTGAAAACAACTGATCAGTTAGCTGATATATTCACGAAACCTTTAGATGAAAAATCTTTTGTGAGAATAATTGAAGGGCTTGGAATGATCGATGGAAATTTTGTTCCATGCCAGAAAGAAGAATGATGGGTGTGAAAGAATGAATCAGAGGCGCTGAATAAAAGATAACCTAAAGTCATTTAGCATTCAGCGGTTACTGTGCATGGTCAACACTTCGACCACTTCTAATTCGCACATTTGTCACTTGTTTTAAGGGTTGAGTTAGTAGTTACTATTCATAGTCAACGCTTTGACCCCTTTGAATTCGTACATTTGTCACTCATAAAGGAATGATAAAATTTCGTTTGTTTGCAACAAGTACCGTATATTCCTTAATTTTTCGAAAAATCAAAAATCCAAAAAGATTTTCTTTTGTTTTGTCCTTAAATTTTCGAAAAATCAAAAATCCAAAAAAAAAAAATCTGTTGTTTTGTCCTTAATTTTTCGAAAATCCAAAAAGATTTTCTTTTGTTTTGTCCTTAAATTTTCAAAAAAATTCAAAATCCAAAAACATTTTCGTTTGTTCTGTCTTTGTTTTCACAGGGGTGCAAGGGGAAGAAAGGAAGTCAAGTGAAGAAGATACGAAAGTGGTGGGAAAAGTATTTCCTTCAAAAATCCCTACAACAAAACCAATAATTGTTTCGACTGAACCAGTGACTTCAATAGTCGTAACGACAATGCCAACTGCAAGACCATTTTCGAAAGGAATTGTAATTGGTAAACCTTTGGAAACTGGTGGGAGTGTTTCGAAACAAAAAGAGGTAGTTGAAAATCCTGCTTCAAAAGATAAAGGGAAATCGATTTTTGTTGAAAAATCGAAAGATGAAAAGAAGGCTGAAGCAGAGGCTGAACTGGAGAAACTGGGGATCATCCAAAGCATTATGACTCAGTGGGCTAGTGATCCGAAGGGAATGGATAAAGGTGATCCAACAAAACACTATAACTACGAGACAATCGAGGCCAAGGTTGCTTTCAATCACATGTATACATTCAAAAAGAAACCAAACCAGAGCTATTTGGTCACAAACACTGATGCAAGTCAGTTGCATTTCCCGATAAACCAAATGATGTTTATCATGCCACAGTTCAAAGCTAAAGGGAATTTCAAAGAAAAAGATGAAGGCACACACATGAAAAATCGTTTTCATGCTGTACTTGGAAAAGCCCCTGAGGAAGTATGGTCACTGGTTAAAACCAAGAAAGTGATCAGTATGAAAAAGGATGTGGCTTTCGAAAACACAGTCCAAAATATTAAGTATGTGGTTGCCAGGGCAAATGGAAATATTTGTGAATTGACGATTGCAGATTTTCCATTACTGAAAGTAATGGGAAATTATCAGTACACAGTTGTCTTTTGAATTGACATCATGTAGTACTAATTACTTTAAAACATGTTTGTTTTATTAAGGTCATAATGTGAGGAATAGTACCCATACTATATGCTCACCCTACAAGAGATTATGGGGACCAAACGCGACTTCCGCTAACAAATTGCTAGGTCGTGTAGAATTCACATTAAAGTTATGTGTTCATGTATACCCAATTTTACTATCACCTCATGTTTAGAAAAATGAGTTAGTAATTCATTCGTATAATTAGATCATGTAGTGTTCTCATGTTATAGCATCTTAGTATGTTCGTTCTGTTATACTGTATAGTGTATAGTATGTCTCTCTGAAGTACTGTATCTACCTCTCTGTTTCTCTTTATGTTATCATGTATTGTATCTACCTCCCTGTTTCTCTTTATAGTATGTTCTAACATCTAGTATGAATTAAACCTCTAAACTATACCCCTTATAGTTTAGTAGTGTTTTACTTGAACTGTTACTGAAAAAACTCATTTTTCTACTAAGTTATGCTTGTACTTTAAAAAACAGATTTTTGTTAAACTATAAAGTAACATAACTTTAAAAGAGTTTTTGAAATGTTTTGATCACTTATAAAAGACATAAGCAACCTTTTGAAAGATGTTTATAACAAACAATTACACAATTATCACTGTGTTCAACTTGTATTCCACGAATGAAGTCCCGAGACACAAACGGGTCCTAAATGACATAAAATGGCCTATACTGGCATGAATATTGTGTTTAGAAGCAACCACATGCAAGGAAACACCTATAAGGATGAGGAAACACTTGGAATGAAGTCTTGAGTCACATGTGATTGACCAAAGGGGAGTGTACGACCACAAAGAGGAGTTTGCGGCCCAAGTGGAATGTCTCATGGAGTTTACGACAAGAGGGTTTACAGCCCTATGATTTTACAGCTGTAAACTCAAGGTATCTTGTACCCAAGTGTGTGACAAGGTCCTATTTGCATCAAGGAAGTTTTCTAGGTCACAAGCTTAGCTTCTAGAAGAGTTTATGGCCAAAATGGCACCTTTATAGGGGTTTACGGCCAAGGGAGATGCTCTTGGCCATAAACTCCTATTGTTCTTGAGAAATGGATGATTTCAAAGTGTAAATCAAGTACTTCTAGCATACAACAAGTTAAGGAAGGAGTACTCACGATATTCAAGCTTGAAAGGGTTGATTTTGGTCCAATAACACTAGTGTGTTCTTGGTGAAAGTTGAAGATTATGAAGATCTAGACAAAAGGGATGTTTTCATGGATGTTTTCATGGATGAATCATGAGGATGATACATGATTAACAAGGATAACAACAACTAGAGGGAAGAACAATTACGTTTTTAGAGGATTTAGATGAAGAACTTGATGATACTTGAGAGATTTTGAAGAGATTTCGGCCAAGGAAGGAAAAGAATGAGAAAAATGAAGTGCCCTTATGTATAGGTGAGAGTTTTTTTCCCTGGTTGAGTTTACGGCCGTAAACTCTATGTTTACGGTCGTAAACTCCACATGCTGGAGTTTATGGCTTGAATGTTGTATAGTGAATCCAGCAGGTACTTCCCAACACTCAATCCTTGAATGTACTAGGCTTAAAACACTCAAACAGACTCTAAATAGTGCTAAATGATAGCAGGAGTGAGTCTGAATTAAGGTTGATTGGCTTGACTTATAAGGAAAAAAATTTCAGTTTGTCACATCATCCCCCCGTTAGATAGAATTTCGTCCCGAAATTAGCTTTCTTAGAAGTACTACTGGGGTTGCGCTCCTCTGATTTGCAGAATACCCACTCGTAGACCTTGAACTTTGCCTTTCTGTTCATGATAGGATTCATACTCGGTCCATCTATCATTACTTCATGTATACAAGTCGTATATAATTAGGATTAGTAAGACGGTTGAATGTGCGACTCTACCCTAGGTTTACAACCAAACAAGGAACATGAGATAGGGCAGAAACACACATACTAGATCTGCATAATCATAATCATATACCACCCTTGTGTATACTCTAAGTAGCGATAGGTGGGTGGTACTCATCCTTTAGCCTCTGTGCTTGAACTTGGTCTGCTAGAGGAGTGGTATTTCAGAAAGTTTAATAAACATACGATGGAAAGGCGTTAGAGGACAAAGTACTCTTCGCACGAGTACTTTGGGGTTTAGAATACGAAAGACAAAACTGAGTTTTAGGTCGGACTGTCTTAACGGGTGATGAAGGTTTCGTGAACTTGACGGTCGAGGCGATAGACACATATGAACTTAGTAGGGTGAAGATTGTGACAACCCGATATTTCAACTCTTTGTAATGGCCTGATAGGTCAAGTAATGTAACTATTTTTGAGTTAATCAAAATAAACGTTGGTAATAAAATGTCCAAAAAGTTTCTATTTAACTACCTACTATGTTTTATATCATTAAACCGGGATCATACGTGAAAAGAATGCCCAAACCCGACTTCGTATATTGAAGTTAAGATATTTCCAGATTCGGCTTTAGCAACAATCAACTGAAAACTCGAAGCAGAGATCGAGCGACTTTTGGCCGGAATGACCTAAACGAGAATCGAAGGTCTCGACGATGGTTGTTCAGTGGTAAAAAGTCTGGCAAAAACCCACGTCAGATAAAGAAGTTATGAATTTTTAAAGAAATTCCTTAATCACGTCATTTTAATAAATAAATAATAAAAATAAATTCGGAATTTGCCAACAGAATCTAAACGAAAGTTGTAGATCGTAGTCTCACCTTCGCGGGGATATAAAGAACGTCAAAAACGGAGTTCGTATGAAGGAGAAATGAAATTTTGAAGTTTGATAAATAATTTATATATAATTTGTACTGAAAACTTCGGTCTTATCCGAAGTCTGAGTCACGCACGTACGCCCAGCGTACACGAGTACGCCCAGCCCTGCGTTTTACCTCGTTTTCCATGCTCGCACTACCCCGAAGCCCTGGTCATTTTGTGAAGTCCTGAAGGTCGATTTTACTACCGAGATTCCCGAGAATCCCGAGGAAAATCCGTTTCCCGAGACGAAACTCTGCCCGGTTTTCCATCTCGCTATCTTCAAACTTTCAAGTGAGTTCATACCCCTTAATTAACCCTTTTAAATATTCTAAACGCTTTTATATGCTTTCTAAGGTGGGAAATACAAGTAAAACACACGACTACTATCGGGTGTTATATATAAAGATTATTATACACTTTTATTAAGTGAAATTAGGTGTGATTTACAAACTTTATAGGGAACTCCCGTATACAAACCTATATTACAATAGCATTCTATCTTTACAAACTATAAATGGTTGTAATGCATGTATAAACTAAACATTTTATTAGATTTAAAGTATGTTGTGTCTATCTTAGACGTTACAAAAATCTATGCTTTCATAACAAGTGATTCTTTTCTAGATATTCTAAAAACAAACGAGGCACACTTTTAGAAAACTGTAAAAGGTATAGTTTTATGAAGATTGCTAACTTTTACATACTAGAAACACGATTTTCGAGAAATCATTTTCATGTACAATAACAAACGAACATTTCAACACGTAAATCTGTTTTTATACTACGGTTCTGTGAGACATTTACTTCACGTATGTTCGAGTACACATTTCAAGTCCTGTATTATATACCAGAATCCCTTGGAGGGGGAGCATGGTGTTTGTGTATAGATCTATACGGGCTTGACAACCCGCGCCCTGACTGTTAGCTACAGTCCACCGTTTGGGATGACAAACGTCATAACATTCCAACGCCTGAAGAACGTTGTGTATAGGCAATCCGAGTCAATAGTATGGTTATAAAGCTCACAGGAGGTATTAAAAGTACATTGATTTACGAGGTTTTCAAACATATTGGTTACTTTTACACTTACAAACATTTTGGAAACAAACTTTGGTCTGGAAGGAAGACTACTTTTATACTAGAAGAAAATACAGGATTTTCTAAACACAAACAAACAAAGACAAGATATTTCATTTCATACAAACATTTTCATTAAATACTTATGAAACTCACCAGCTTAAATGCTGATCTACTCTTTCAAAATTTCTTGTATGTCCCAGGGATTCAGTAACTACAGGTATCATATTGCTTTTGATGAAGAGATGCTGCGGCGCCAGTTTAATCTCATATTTTGACATCATATTTGTAATTGATTTTGAACATGTAAAGTTTTGACAAATGTAAACTTTCAATTATATATATATGATGGTTGTATTGCTTTCTTTACTATGTATTCACTTGTTACGCTACCACATGAAGTCATCCGCCCCCGAACGTTTCCGCCATTCAGGTTTGGGAGTGTGACAGATTGGTATCAGAGCAATGTTTATAGTGAACTAAGTATATCGAACCACATAAGATATACAAACTATAAATGCTTAAGGGACTAATACTCTCTGACAAAACGATTTTATTTACACCTGAGCCACGTTTCGTATAACTTAAAAATGTTAGTTCATTCAAGTACAAATACATGCATACAACAAATCAGTTTAATGTTTATTAAATATACCACAAGTATTTAGACAAGTTGGACACTACGATTAAAACTCGATATATGTAATCAGATTTGGGACAAATATAGCGTGATCAACTATATTTTCCCGCAATCGGACCAATGTATATCGAGGAACGTTCGTAGTGAGCAACGAGTCAAAACTTACCAAAAACATCACAAAGATCGAACACAAGAATTTAAATACTATAGGAGTATTTGGTGCATACGCTAGATTAATGTATTACATGTCTCAAGTTGTATTCAAATCTTATAACCCTATTCTCGTATAGTCAAATGGCTGGATTTCACCCGCATGGAGACCCCTACTACCCACAACAAGTCAACGAAGGATGGATTGAAGAGGATCCGGAGGAGGAAGAGGAGCCCATTGAGTTGGATGGCGGGGACGACTCCGGGACAGACTCAGAACCGGAAATAGTCAACCCTCCACCCATTAGGAGGAACTTTCAAGGACCGACTCCCATCTGGGGGAGACACCTCGTCCACTGGAGCCAGCAACAAAGTATACGCTCTCCCTATGGCATGTGCCGAGATTTCTACGATGTCCGAGGTGGAGGTTCAGCCGATCGGGCACTCCCGGTTATGGTGGGCAAACTCGCCAATCAGTCTTACCAATCGGGGGTTCAAGCAAACTGAATCCGAGAGGTAAACGTGGAAGTACAAATCCACACGGCCGATATCAACCGCGTAGAGATGTTGCAGAACGACATCCACATCCGCGCCGAAGCATTCCAAGCACAAGCGAATGCAGCCTTCGCAGAATTGAGGGAACAACAAGCCGCTCTTGATGCGCGTCTTATGGAGTCGAAGCAATCAGATGTAGAATCGAGCTCCAAGCGCAACACGCGTCGCAAGTAGTACTTGTGAAAATCCTCAAATTTTGTTATAACTTAGGACTTCGGCTAAAAGTATTTAAATTTCTCGAACTTTGTAATAGGAGACCCTTATAAGGGTCAAATTTTCATGATCGTTGTATCAACTTTTATATTAATATAAGTGACACTATTATAACTACGTTGAGTATTACGTTCAAACCTTGAAAAGTCATCGAGAAACCAAATACTTGTTTCAGACTTTCAGTTTTACAAATAACTTTCATTTTTATGCTATCATCTGTTGTTGAACCATGGCGATTTGGTTCATGAGACACATTCATTTGTCACTTATTCTTATCCAAATCATCATCTTTTAAACGTGTAGTTAAAGATACCGCCACGCAGGAATACAAGGCGTAACCCTATCAATGAAACGCCGATACCACCACCTTCACCTTCACCTCCTCAATTTGATGTTGTCATGTTCCAAGCAGCAGTCACCACAGCGGTAGCAGCTGCCATGTCACAAATAAATAACTCGAGTACCAATGACTCGAGAACTGGCACACACCTTTCCAACCATGGCGAGATTCCTGGGCAACCCCGAGAATGCACTTATAAGGACTTTACTAATGCCAAACCCCGTATGTTTTATGGAACTGGTGGTGTGATGGCTCTAAGACAGTGGATTGAAAGGACAGAAGCAGTCTTTGAAATCTGCTCCTGCCCCGAGCACAGCAAGGTCAAATTTGCAACCTTCACACTCATTGATAGAGCTTTTACTTGGTGGAACGGCCACGTTAAAGTACTTACTCTAATTGTGGCAAACTCCATTAGCTAGGAGAACCTCAAGGCCATGATGATGAGAGAATAGATCCCAAGGGGAGAGATTCAAAGGCTCGAACATGAACTCTGGACTCTCGGAATGGTTGGTACCGACATCGCAACATATACCAACAGATTCTACGAACTGGCATACCTTTGCCCAGATATGATTGCTCCTGAGAGCAAGAAAATAGAGAGGTACATATGGGGACTGACGACCCAATTAAGGTCAAGCGTGTTAGCCTCCAAACCTAACACCTTTGAAAGTGCTAAGGAACTGGCACAATCTCTGATTGACTACGGAGGCCATCGGAACTCAACTGTTTCTACACCAGAACCACCGCGAGGAAACGACAACAACAACAAAAACAACAACAACAACAACAACAACAACAACAACAACAACAGGAAGAGAGTATGGAATAAAGGGAAGGGGTGGGTCTTCCCAAAAACCCGCAAAGAAACAACTGGTTTCGGTAAATGCTGCCACGGTACCTACTACCACTCCTACAATCACTTACCCAACAAAGCCTTATGAAGGTAACCGTCCAAAGTGCACCAAATGCAATTACCACCACCATGGACCTTGTCGGGAAATCCAGTGCGCCAACTGCAACAGAAAGGGACACACAATCCATTTCTGCAAGGATCCCGCAAGGCCGATCACTCAAGTTCCCAGTGCAGGTATAGGCCAGACTTGCTACGGTTGTGGCGAGGTCGGCCACTACAGGAGGAACTGCCCTAAGGCAGCAGGCACCGGCGGTGTGGGACGATTTTTGATTATAGGCCACGACGAAGCTATAGCAGACCCAACTGTAGTTGCTGGTACGTTCCTCCTCGATAATTAATATGCATGCATATTATTCGATAGTGGAGCGGAGAGAAGCTTCGTGAGTCAAAACATTATTCACTTAGTTAAACCTAAACCTAGCAAACTAGAAAAATCATTCACTGTAGAGATGGCCAACGGAAAAACCAAAAACACTAACTACATATAAAAGGATTGTACATTAACTTTAGACGGTCATTCTTTCCCAATCAATCTCATGCCGGTTCCTATTAAAAGTTTTGACGTCATAGTCGGTATAGATTGGTTAAGTCTTCTTCGCACCGACATTATGTGTTTTGAAAAAGCAGTTCGCCTTAATCTTCCTAACAACGAAACATTTGTGGTTTACGGCGACAAATCAAGTACGAACCTTTGTATCATTTCATGCATCCAGGCTCAAAGGTGTTTACGGAAGGACTATCGAGCATTCCTAGCGCACATCATCGATACAAGCCAGGAACTGAAAGACATCAAGAACATTCCATAAGTACACGATTTTCCCGATATCTTTCCAGAAGAACTACTAGGATTACCACCACAATGCCAAGTCGAATTCAGAATCGACTTAGTTCCAGGGGCTACCCCAGTAGCGAAATCACCTTATCGTCTGGCACCAGCAGAGATGCAAGAACTTTCCAGTCAACTTAATGAACTCCTGCAAAAAGGATTCATAAGACCAAGTTTCTCACCTTGGGGAGCACCGGTCTTGTTCATAAAGAAGAAGGACGGATCGTTCCGTATGTGCATAGACTACAGAGAGCTGAACAAACTTACTGTCAAGAACCGTTATCCTCTACCCTGCATTGACGATTTGTTTGATCAACTTCAAGGAGCAAACTAGTTCTCGAAGATTGATCTACGATTCGGATATCACCAATTATGGGTACTTGAGGGGGATAATCCTAAGATAGCTTTCCGAACTCGTTATGGGCACTACGAATTTGTCGTAATGCCATTTGGATTAAGCAACGCACCAGCAGTATTTATGGACCTAATGAATAGGGTATGCCGTCCCTACTTAGATCAGTTCGTCATTGTTTTTATCGATGATATACTTATCTACTCCCGAAGTAAGGAAGAGCATAGTCAACACCTACGAAAAGTCCTAGAAACACTGCGATCAGAGAAACTCTATGCGAAGTTCTCTAAATGCGAATTTTGGATTCGAAGAGTCGAATTTTTGGGCCACGTGGTTAGCGAGAAAGGGATACACGTGGACCCCATCCAAAATCAAGGCCATCGAGAACTGGTCGGCACCAAAGACACCTACGGAAATTCGTCAATTTCTAGGTCTCGCTGGCTACTATCGCAGATTTATAAAGAACTTCTCTAGCATTGCGAAACCTCTTACTACATTAACCCAGAAAGGTGTGGCCTTTGACTGGGAAGCAAAACAAGAGAAGGCGTTCCAAACACTGAAACAGGCCTTGTGCACCGCACCGATACTATCCCTCCCCGAAGGGATACAAGACTTCGTAGTGTATTGCGATGCGTCAAATGAAGGACTTGGTTGTGTTCTTATCCAGAGAGGGAAAGTTATTGCTTATGCCTCCCAACAGCTTAAGACCCACGAAGTGAACTATACGACACACGATCTCGAGTTAGGAGCAGTAGTATTTGCTCTGAAGATCTGGAGACACTACTTATACGGAACAAAGAGCACTATTTTCACCGATCACAAGAGCCTTCAACATTTTCGATCAGAAGGAACTCAACATGCGACAACGACGATGGGTTGAGTTACTAAACGACTACGAATGTGAAATTCGTTATCATCCTGGCAAAGCCAACGTGGTAGCTGACGCCCTCAGTCGAAAGGAATACACTGGTCGGAGGGTCAGATCTCTGACTATGACTATCCATTCCCACTTATCCACACAAATTAAAGAGGCACAAATGGAAGCTTTGCGACCTGAAAATGTGGCGGGTGAATCCCTACGGGGAATGGAAAAGAATCTAGAAGTTAAGGGTGGTGGAGCATATTATCTTATGAACCGAATCTGGACACTGAAACATGGCGGGTTCAGACACGTAGTAATGACGGAAGCACACAATACGAGGTATTCCGTTCACCCGGGTTCAGATAAGATGTATCTGGATCTTAAGAACTTATACTGGTGGCCTAACATGAAAGTAGAAATTGCTACCTTCGTAAGTAAATCCCTTACTTGCGCTAAGGTTAAGGTCGAGTATCATAAACCTTCAGGATTACTACAACAACCGGAGATACTAGAATGGAAATGGGAACGGATTACTATGGACTTCATAACCAAGTTGCCCAAGACAACGGGTGGACTCGATACCATATGGGTCATCGTCGACAGATTGACCAAATCCGCGCATTTCCTACCCATCAAGGAGACTGACAAAATGGAAAAGCTTACAAGAACTTACTTAAGGGAAGTAGTGCGACTGCATGGTGTTCCGATATCCATTATCTCCAACAGAGATAGTAGATTCACTTCAAGATTCTGGCAGTCACTACAAGGTTCCCTGGGGACTAAGCTAGACATGAGTACAGCCTACCACCCACAAACAGACGGGCAGAGTGAGAGAACGATACAGACTTTAGAAGATATGCTGAGAGCCTGTGTGATTGACTTTGGAAAGGCATGGGATATCCACTTACCCCTTGTCGAATTTTCATACAACAATAGTTATCATACAAGCATAAAGGCTGCTCCGTTTGAAGCCCTCTATGGTCGAAAGTGCAGATCCCCTCTGTGCTGGGTTGAAGTCGGCGATACCCAGTTAGTAAAATGAAGAGTTCCTGAAAGCACTCTCACCGGTCCATAAATCATACGAGAAACAACAGAGAAGATCGTTCAGATTCATGAACGATTGAAAGCCTCTAGAGACTGACAGAAAAGCTACGCTGACCAAAGGAGGAAACCTTTAGAATTCCAGGTAGGGGACCACGTTTTATTAAAGGTCTCACTGTGGAAGGGTTTAATACACTTTGGAAAGCAGGGGAAACTAAATCCAAGATACATAGGGCCTTTCGAGATTCTTCCCAGAATGTACTAGGCTTAAAACACTCAAACAAACTCTAAAAAGTGCTAAATGATAGCAGGAGTGAGTCTGAATTAAGGTTGATTGGCTTGACTTATAAGGAAAATTTTTTCAGTTTGTCACATCATCCCCCTGTTAGATAGAATTTCGTCCCGAAATTAGCTTTCTTACAAGTACTACTGGGGTTGCGCTCCTCTGATTTGCAGAATACCCACCCGTAGACCTTGAACTTTGCCTTTCTGTTGATGATAGGATTCATACTCGGTCCATCTATCATTACTTCATGTATACAAGTCGTATATAATTAGGATTAGTAAGACGGTTGAATGTGCGACTCTGCCCCAGGTTTACAACCAAACAAGGAACATGAGATAGGGCAGAAACACACATACTAGATCTGCATAATCATAATCATATACCACCCTTGTGTATACTCTAAGTAGCGATAGGTGGGCGGTATTCGTCCTTTAGCCTCTGTGCTTAAACTTGGTCTGCTAGACGAGTGGTATTTCAGAAAGTTTAATAAACATACGATGGAAAGGAGTTAGAGGACAAAGTATTCTTCGCACGAGTACTTACGGATTTAGAATACAAAAGACAAAACTGAGTTTTAGGTCGGACTGTCTTAACGGGTGATGAAGGTTTCGTGAACTTGACGGTCGAGGCGATAGACACATATGAACTTAGTAGGGTGAAGACTGTGACAACCTGATATTTCAACTCTTTGTAATGGCCTGATAGGTCAAGTATTGTAACCATTTTTGAGTTAATCAAAATAAACGTTAGTAATAAAGTGTCCAAAAAGGTTCTATTGAACTACCTACTATGTTTTATATCATTAAACCGGGATCGTACGTAAAAAGAATGCCCAAACCCGACTTCGTATATTGAAGTTAAGATATTTCCAGATTCAGCTTAGCAACAGTCAACTGAAAACTCGAAGCAGAGATCAAGCGACTTTTGGCCGGAATGACCTAAACGAGAATCGAAGGTCTCAATGATGGTTGTTCAGCGATAAAAAGTCTGGCAAAAACCCACATCAGATAAAGAAGTTATGAATTTTTAAAGAAATTCCTTAATCACGTCATTTTAATAAATAAATAATAAAAATAAATTCGGAATTTGCCGACGGAATCTAAACGAACGTTGTAGATCGTAGTTTCACCTTTGCGGGGATATAAAGAACGTCAAAAACGGAGTTCGTATGAAGGAGAAATGAAATTTTGAAGTTTGATAAATAATTTATATATAATTTTTATTGAAAACTTCGGTCTTATCCGAAGTCTGAGTCACGCACGTACGCCCAGCGTACTCGAGGCCACGGCCTCGGATCGTCCACGTCGCCCCTATGCGAGCCTACCCCCGTCGCATCCGAAGTGCGAGGCAGTCGAGGACTCGGTCATGCGTGACGTACGCGTACACCCCGCGTACGAGCGTACGCCCCGCGTACGGAGGCGGTTCCAGCATCCTATAAATAGGATGCGAGGGTTCCCGAAAAATTTGCTCATTCTCTCTCACTTTTCTTGCGTTTTACCTCGTTTTCCATGCTCGCACTACCCCGAAGCCCTGGTCATTTTGTGCAAGTCCAGAAGGTCGATTTTACTCCCGAGATTCCCGAGAATCCCGAGGAAAATCCGTTTCCCGAGACGAAACTCTGCCCGGTTTTCCATCTCGCTATCTTCAAACTCTCAAGTGAGTTCATACCCCTTAATTAACCCTTTTAAATATTCTAAACGCTTTTATATGCTTTCTAAGGGGGGAAATACAAGTAAAACACACAACTACTATCGGGTGTTATATATAAAGATTATTATACACTTTTATTAAGTGAAATCAGGTGTGATTTACAAACTTTATAGGGAACTCCCGTATACAAAACTATATTAAAATAGCATTCTATCTTTACAAACTATAAATGGTTGTAATGCATGTATAAACTAAACATTTTCTTAGATTTAAAGTATGTTGTGTCTATCTTAGACGTTACAAAAATCTATGCTTTCATAACAAGTGATTCTTTTCTAGATATTCTAAAAACAAACGAGGCACACTTTTAGAAAACTGTAAAAGGTATAGTTTTATGAAGATATTGCTAACTTTTACATACTAGAAACACGATTTTCGAGAAATCATTTTCATCTACAATAACAAACGAACATTTCAACACGTAAATCTGTTTTTATACTACGGTTCTGTGAGACATTTACTTCACGTACGTTCGAGTACACATTTCAAGTCCTGTATTATATACCAGAATCCCTTAGAGGCGGAGCATGGTGTTTGTGTATAGATCTATACGGGCTTGACAACCCGCTCCCTCACTGTTAGCTACAATCCACCGTTTGGGGTGACAAACGTCATAACATTCCAACGCCTGAAGAACGTTGTGTATAGGCAATCTGAGTCAATAGTATGGTTATAAAGCTCACAGGAGGTATTAAAAGTACATTGATTTACGAGGTTTTCAAACATATTGGTTACTTTTACACTTACAAACATTTTAGAAACAAACTTTGGTCTGGAAGGAAGACTACTTTCATACTAGAAGAAAATACAGGATTTTCTAAACACAAACAAACAAGGACAAGATATTTCATTTCATACAAACATTTCCATTAAATACTTATGAAACTCACCAGCTTAAATGCTGATCTACTCTTTCAAAATTTCTTGTATGTCCCAGGGATTCAGTAACTACAAGTATCATATTGCTTTTGATGAAGAGATGCTGCGGCGCTAGTTTAATCTCATATTTTGACATCATATTTGTAATTGATTTTGAACATGTAAACTTTTGACAAATGTAAACTTTCAATTATATATATATGATGGTTGTATTGCTTTCTTTACTATGTATTCACTTGTTACGCTGCCACATGAAGTCATCTGCCCCTGAACGTTTCCGCCGTTCAGGTTTGGGGGTGTGACAAAGACCACGCCAACTCATGACGAAAGATAGAAATGGACTCTTTGCTGAACAAGGTTTTGCCGATTTGAAAGAAATGTTTTTTATACGATGATGTACTTCCCTAGTGTGCTCCAAAATGTACTCTTTGTAAATGTTTTAGTGCTTTCTGTTTTGCTCTTGATGTTAATGTTGGGTTATGAGCATTCTAACACTCCTAAGTGTACATGCAACCCTAAATACCTTGGATCTATGTTTTCTCTATTATAGATGCAAATATGAATATCAAGTTATGAATAATTAAGATGAACTAGACAGTCGACTGAGTAACTCTATTTCAAATCCACAACCAAATAAGGAACATGAATTAAGGCGGAATCACTCACTCTAAGTCTGCAAAATCTTAACTATGCACAACCCTAACGTACATACTAAGCCATCATAGTTTCTCAGAATGGATCTCTTAGTTCTTTTGAATATTGTTTCCTACTTCATTAAGTGAGTTATTATAATTAATTTGAAGTGTTATCCCCAAGTTTTAATCTTATATAAATATAAATTAATTTTTAAATAAATTACTATTTCTAAAACGTACCACTGCTTGATGGTGACTCCGAGGTCGATTCTCCTGCGGTGATCATCAGAATTCGTCCATCCGCTCCTAAGTTCTTTGTTATCGGGCAGTCCTCCTGATAGTATCCAGTCTCAGCACAGCCATAGCAGGCTTGGTTTTATTCAACTCCGAGGATTTGGGAGATCGATTAACCTGGTGCCCTGCAGAAACAGATTGTATGTCCCTTTTTGTGGCAGTTTAGACACTGCATTTCTCGGCATGCTCCGGTGTGGTGATAGTTGCACTTTCCACACTTTGGGAGGGTTCCATCATATCGACTGTTAGGTGTTGGAGTAGCAGGTGTTGTGGCGGCGCACATAGTACTCACTTGTTCCTCCTGTGGGGTGTCCTGTGTTGTTCGCTTCTTCTTCCGCTTATTCCCCGACTTCTGGCCATAGTCCTCTTCCCTCGATGGATCAGGAATGGGGACTTCTATACCATGGCAGACTCCTTGGTCGATGAGTCGCTGATCCAGGCGTTTAGCACTATCGAATGTAGCTGGGTTAGAAGACAACACATCTCCTTGGATTGGGGCAGTTTGTCACAACTGTAAATTTTAAGCTATGTAATCTATACATTCAAGTTAATGTGAATCAAAAACTTCAATCAAATACAACGTGCTAGAACTATAAATAGTCATCAAACAATTGGAGACCCTAGAAGTTTTGGTTAAGTCCATTTTGGACTAAGACTTCCTTATTGGATCCAAATGGACCAATAAGCTTCCAATTGGACTATCATGGGTTTAGGACCCTAATTGGGCTCTAATTGGACCCACATTCGTTTATTTCAATATTTTGGGCTAGGTAGAACCTAGAAGGAAATAAAACACAAGTTTTGATCCATAATTAAACCTAACCTAGCTTAATAAAGCTCAAAAATCACAATTTTATTTTATAAGTCCAATAAATACCCTAAACTACCTCTAATGTTGGGCTTGGGGGCAAAAGCCCAAATTTTTTCTCTTTCCCTTCATATTCTCGGCCCAAGGCCCAAATCCAAGGGAAGTTGACTTGTGTTGCCACCTCACTATTACCTAATGGATTTCTAGGCACATATCACATACCTCCATGCATGTATCACTTCAAGAGTCACTTCTTTCTCTCTTCTCTTCTTGCTCTCGGCCAAGCAACACCACACACACCAAAAATATCTCAACCTTCTCTCTAGAACTCTCAAGAACTCTCCTTCCTCCCCTCTCCAAAAATCTCGAAATTTAGGGACTTTCCAAGAGGATTTTGCAAGTAAATCATCATCTAAGGTAAGATTATGCATAGATCTATGGTTTAAATTCTTTTGTTATCAAAATCCTTTCCTAATCTATATAAAAATCGTGATCTTACACCCTAGAATCATCTCAAAACTCAAGATCTTCATCAAAGGGAGCTAAGGCCAAAAACACTTCATTTTTCTTCCATCTTTTCTTCCAAAAACCGAAACAACACCCCAAGGTGAGATTCATACCCCTATTTTCTGTTTTTATGAAGTTTTGTGGGGGGGGGGGAATACAAGTGAAAGTGTAGATCTATATGTGTTTGTATGCCTTGTATGATTTCCATGCTTATATGTATGCTTATATGTGTTTTAATGTTGGATCTAGCCATTAAACCCCTCAAAACCGAGATATAACTTATGTTTTATGATTCTAGCTTCAAATATGTTCCTACATAATAAGTGATACAAGAAAAATAGCTAAGTGGTTAGCAACAATTTTCTTTAAGCTAAAAACACACATTTTGGGCCAAAAATGTGAAAAATACAAAATTAAGGGCCCAAAATGACATTTTACAGATTCTGATGGTTGAAATGTGCCAAAACAGTTTCAATAAAACTATTTCTGGAATTTTATTCAATTAGAGGATTAAAAACATAAATTTCAAGCTTATTGGGCTAAAAATGAAAATTTCGGCCCAATAAGGCCCATTATGCGAATTTTTCTGTTTTGAAGGGCCAAAACTGTGAAATTCTGTAAAACAGTGGACTATAAGTGTCCCAAACCCTTTTCAAAGGTTTAAAATGCTTTTCAAATTTAAAAAGGACCAAAGTTGCAAAAATATTCCAATTTGGGCCAAAATTGTCAAAATTGCGAAAAGAAGGGCTAAAACCGAGAAAAACTGCATTTTCAGGGGCTTAAACTGTTTTCTATGAAAAATATGCTGGAAAATGTTAATTTCAATACTTTTTGGTGTTAAAATGTCAAGAAAAATAGTTTAAGGACCAAACCGGGAAATATTGAAATAAAAGGGTTGAAAATGTAAATTTTACAAATAATGAGGGGCTGAAAACAGAAATATCTCAAGGCTGATTCATTATGTACAATTTGATCAAATAATGATACCTCGACTATTAACGAAATGCAACTCATTACAATACCAAAAGTCGTTGTGAAACGAATTGGCTCGGTCTCGAGCCAATAGAAATCTACAACTACTAACTCTTCGATACATACAATTAACGATTGGTAATACATATACATACGAGTGTGCACAGACGTCTACGCACCATCTTCGGGCCCCAAAAGTGTAAAATCTTGCTTGTTGGGCCTAGCTAGCCCAATGACCTGATCTTAAGGCCCGAAGACACATATTTTCTACGGAGTGTTGAGTTTTACCGACTTGGCACAACGTAGAGTGACTTTCAATGGCTTGTACCACTGGTCCCCAAGGGTCCATGGTATTGCTAGAAGAGTCTGCTTATTTTACGAGGCGGGTCGGGGACCCCTCGCACGCATATTTTCCCCAACCGGTTAATGGAGGCACCGGGGTCTTCGTGACCTCTTTCTCTTCGGATGTGGGACTACACTTAGTCCGGGCGATTGGATAACGTGATTAGTACGGACGACGCCTTCGGGTTCGTTAGTATAACTATAAACTGGGCGTTTGTGTAATGCGGGTTTGTAGTAAATAATCATTGCTCGAGAACCTTCCAACGTCGCCTGGGACAGACACTGCTATTTTCTTAATGGTTTCAACGCAACTTAATGGATTCCAAAAGAACTAGGGGAACATCGGGTTTCCCTAGGGTTTTTATTACATACAGATTTGAAACGCATGCATCTTAAATGAACATTTTTTTTTACAAGTATAGAAACAAACAAGCATACCCATGGATCTTCACAAACGTTTTCGAAAACTTTTCTTTTCAGAAAATATCGGATTTTCTGGTGGTTTTTTTCAAGCAATATAAACATTCGATTTCTAACACTACTTATGAACTCACCAACATTTCATATGTTGACGTTTTTCAAAATACTTGTATTCTCAGGGAACCAGTGAATCAAGGGAAATCATACTCAGTGACGGTTGCAGTTTATTTTTGTATGAATTGAACAAATTAATTTTTGGGGAATGTAATGTTAAAACAATGTATGACATGTAAACACTACTGGTTGTACTATGTTGATGAATGGTGACGAATGTTGTTTTGTTTCATATATATTCAATGTTATGGTATTCAATTGAGTCACGACAGCCCCCGGACGTTTCTGCCGTCTGGTTCGGGGGTGTGACAGGTTGGTATCAGAGCTTTGTTTATAGTGAACTAGCATGTCGAGCCATACATTGATATGCAACTATAAACCAAAAAGAAGGACTAACATAACTCTGAACAAAACAAATAAATAAAACATACTTGCTTGCATTAGGAATAAAGACCCAACGCTGAATCAAACACAATAACACTGGTATCTCGGTTAATTCGGGACTGTTCTTAGTGATACCAAGGAGTGAATGTAGCCTGATCAACTACATTCCCTCCAAAGTAAAACTAACACACGTCTTGATGAGATCGTGATAGCAAGGGAACCTAAAACTATACCCTTCTAGCACCAAAAAGAGAACGTATGTTTAGTCTGCAATAGTGAAAGAGACATAGGATAATATTAGTGAACTTTTACGTGTTTGCTATGTGTTGCGAATCTAGGATTGTGTGCTAAATGATAGAAGTTCTTAAGTCCGTACCATACCCCTAGTCAGTAGGACCACAACCTCACGGAAACCACGCACACTCAACATCTTTCCGTTTCATGACAGAAAGATGCCTCGTCCAGCTACTCGTGGAAATCCCGAACCAACCCCGCCGGAAGTTGACTCCACTGCTTTCCAGGCAGCCGTGTCTGCTGCGGTCACGGCAGCTATGGCACAACTTCACCGAGGAAACAACGGAGGAGGCAATGGTCAAGGCTCCGGAAGTTCGAACAACGGGACGAACCAAGGGCTCACTAAAACGTGCACCTACAAGGATTTTGCGAACGCGAAACCCCGAACTTTCAACGGCACTGGGGGAGTGATCGCCCTAAAGCGATGGATCGAGAAGGTAGAGTCGGTATTCGAGATATGCGAGTGCCCCGAGCAGATGAAAGTGAAGTTCGCGGCCTGCACTTTCGTGGACCAAGCACTCACCTGGTGGAATGGTCACATAGAAGCTATGACACTCCCTGTTGCCAACTCGATACCCTGGACAGAAATGAAAGAGATGTTGACGGCTGAGTACTGCCCCCGAGGTGAAATACAGAAGATGGAGCAGGAACTGTGGAATCTCACGGTGCAGAACGGGAACATCGATGCTTACATATCGAGATTCAGTGAACTATCTCTATTGTGCCCGGGAATGATCACATCAGAGGGAAAGAAGATCGAACGATTCATCTGGGGACTGACATCCCCCATTCAAGGGAATGTGATAGCTGCGAACCCTGAAACGTTTGACAGTGCAAAGAGATTGGCGAAGAGGCTATATGATCATAACCACAAAAAGGGCGAGAAACCGGTAGAGACGGAGAAGAAGAAGGAGAGTGATGGTAGGAAAGGATGGAACAACAAGAGGAAGGGGCGTCAGGGCCCCGAGACCTCAAAAAGGCAACAAACAGTGGCAGTTAACGCTGTTACTGCGCCGGTTCCAGTCACCTCACATGCTCCAGCCTCAGCTGCTTCAAATACTTCAAGACCCTATTCTGGTAGCGCTCCCAAGTGCAATAAGTGCAGTTTCCATCATCATGGAGAATGTAAGGAGTTCCATTGCACCAGTTGCAACCGAAGGGGACACACTGCAAAGTTCTGCAGGACTTATCCTTCTCAGAACCAGAGTCAGGGAAACAACCAGAACAACAACAACAATCACCGCAACATCAACAACACCAATGCCGGCGGCAACAACGCAGGGCCTAGCCACACCTGTTTCGGGTGTGGAAGGACGGGACATTTCCGTCGAGATTGCCCTAACAACAACAACAACTCCGGAAACAGAGGAACAGGAAGAATGCTGACTATGGGTCAGAGTGATGCAGTTCAAGATCCCGCAGTTGTGACCGGTACGTTTCTCCTAAACCACACTTATGCATGCATCTTATTTGATACCGGAGCGGAGCGAAGTTTCGTAAGCGAGAGGTTTAAACATTTACTAAAACAACAACCCCAGAAGCTAAATGAAACCTATACGGTGGAAATGGCCAATGGGAAAACCGAATCCACTAGGGAGATCTACATCGGATGTACCCTAACCCTTAACCAGCACGTCTTTCGAATAGACCTAATGCCAGTATCAATTAGGAGTTTCGATGTGATTATCGGCATGGATTGGTTAAGCCCCCACCATGCTGAGATTATGTGCCACGAGAAGGTCGTTCGCCTTCGTCTCCCAAATCACGAAACCCTAGTAATTTACGGAGACAAACCCAGTACGAATCTCCGCCTCATCTCGTGCATTAAAGCGCAAAAACATTTGCGAAAGAACAATTTGGCATTCTTGGCCCACATAGTGGACAAGACCAAAGAAGAAACTAACATCCAAAACATTCCGGTAGCGTGTGAATTTCCGGACGTGTTTCCCGAAGATCTTCCAGGAGTACCCCCAGAGAGACAGGTTGAATTCCGAATCGACCTCGTTCCAGGAGCAACTCCCCTCGCTAAATCACCATATCGGTTGGCACCTGCTGAAATGCAGGAATTGTCCAGCCAACTCAGTGAGCTTCTGGACAAGGGATTTATCCGACCTAGCTACTCGCCATGGGGAGCTCCGGTGCTCTTTGTCAAAAAGAAGGATGGATCTTTCAGGATGTGCATTGACTACAGAGAGTTAAACAAACTCACTGTCAAAAACCGCTACCCACTCCCACGAATCAATGATCTATTCGACCAGCTCCAAGGAGCTAGCTATTTCTCTAAAATAGACTTACGATCCGGATACCATCAACTCAAAGTCCGAGAAGAGGATATTCCAAAAACCGCTTTTCGAACCCGCTATGGACATTATGAATTCGTCGTAATGCCCTTCGGTCTAACAAATGCACCTGCCGCATTTATGGACCTAATGAATCGAATCTGTCGACCGTTCCTGGACAACTTCGTCATTGTGTTTATCGATGACATCCTCGTCTATTCTCGAAGCGAAGAGGAGCATGGCCGTCATCTCCGACAAATTTTAGAGACTCTGCGCACGGAAAAGCTTTACGCCAAACTCTCCAAGTGCGAGTTCTGGCTTCGGAGTGTGAATTTCTTAGGCCACGTAGTTAGCCAAGATGGAATTCATGTGGATCCCTCTAAGGTCAAAGCTGTGGAAGGTTGGGCAACTCCGACTACGCCCACAGAAATTCGTCAGTTCTTAGGCCTAGCAGGCTACTATAGGAGATTCATCCAAAACTTCTCTAAGATCGCCAAGCCGCTTACCTTGCTTACGCAAAAGGGCGTGCCATTCAAGTGGACAGACCGACAAGAGATTGCGTTTCGAACCTTGAAGCAAGCTCTTTGCAGCGCTCCTGTACTATCTCTACCTGAAGGAACGGAAGATTTTGTAGTTTACTGTGACGCGTCAAATCAAGGCTTAGGTTGCGTTCTCATGCAACGTGGAAGAGTGATAGCATATGCGTCCCGTCAACTAAAGACGCACGAAGTAAATTACACGACCCATGACCTAGAACTGGGAGCCGTGGTCTTCGCCCTAAAAATTTGGAGGCACTACCTGTACGGTACTAAGTGCACCATCTTCACAGACCACAAGAGCCTCCAGCACATCTTGAATCAGAAGGAGCTGAACATGAGACAACGAAGATGGGTGGAATTGTTAAACGACTACGAATGCGAGATCAAGTACCATCCAGGCAAGGCCAACGTGGTAGCTGACGCATTAAGTCGGAAGGAATACACAAATCGCCGTACGAAAACGCACTCGATAACCATTCAGTCTCATCTGACCACTCAAATTGCATCAGTCCAGGCAGAGGCTATGAAAGCGGAAAATAGAACTAGCGAGGCATTGCGCGGAATGGAGAAGAACCTGGAAGTCAAAGAGAATGGGGTATACTGCTTCATGAACCGTATCTGGGTTCCAAAAATCGGAGGATTCAGAGAGACCGTAATGCAGGAAGCCCACAAGACACGATACTCCATTCATCCTGGTTCGGACAAGATGTATTTGGACATTAAGCAGCACTATTGGTGGCCTAACATGAAGGCGGAAATTGCAACTTATGTTAGTAAGTGCCTTACGTGTGCCAAAGTAAAAGTGGAATACCAGAAACCTTCCGGATTGTTACAGCAACCGGCAATCCCTGAGTGGAAATGGGAGGGGATTTCTATGGACTTCGTGACCAAACTACCCAAGACGTCGGAAGGATTGGACACCATATGGGTAATAATTGACCGACTGACGAAATCTGCCCATTTCCTGCCAATCAAAGAGTCCTACAAGATGGAGAGGCTGACGCGTTTGTACCTACGAGAGATTGTAAGACTTCATGGAGTGCCAAAATCTATCATCTCGGATAGGGACAGTAGGTTCACGTCACGCTTTTGGCAGTCGCTCCACAAGGCCATGGGAACTCATCTCGATATGAGCACCGCGTATCACCCACAAACGGACGGTCAGAGCGAACGAACCATCCAGACGCTTGAAGACATGCTTCGTGCATGCGTGATAGACTTCGGAAAGTCTTGGGATACCCACCTGCCGTTGATCGAATTCTCATATAACAATAGTTATCATTCGAGCATCAAGGTGGCCCCTTTCGAAGCACTGTACGGGCGTAAATGTAGATCACCGTTATGTTGGGCTGAAGTAGGTGACACCCAGCTAGCAAGAACACATACGTCGGATAGGGCAATGACAGGACCGGAAATCATTCGCGAGACCACAGAAAAGATTGTCCAGATCAAAGCTCGATTACAAGCATCGCGTGACCGGCAAAAGAGTTACGCTGATAAACGGCGAAAGCCCTTAGAATTCCAGGTTGGTGATCGAGTATTGTTGAAGGTTTCACCCTGGAAAGGAGTTATACGTTTCGGAAAACGAGGAAAGCTAAACCCGCGATACATTGGACCTTTCAAAATCGTCGCCCGAATAGGTCCAGTAGCATACAGACTACAACTACCCACGGAGCTAAACGGCGTGCACCCCGTGTTTCATGTTTCTAATCTGAAAAAGTGCCTATCAGACGAAACCCTTGTCATTCCTCTGGACGAAATCGAAATCAATGAGAATCTCCTGTTCGTCGAAGAACCAATCGAAATCATGGACAGGGAGGTGAAGCGTACTAAACAAAGTCGCATCCCGATCGTGAAAGTACGGTGGAACGCAAAGCGTGGGCCAGAATTCACGTGGGAACGCGAAGATCAAATGAAGCAGAAGTACCCTCACCTATTCTAGTTTTCTCAAATCTAGCTTTCAAACAGAATTTCGGGACGAAATTCCCTCTAACGGGGGGATGATGTCACAACTGTAAATTTTAAGCTATGTAATCTATACATTCAAGTTAATGTGAATCAAAAACTTCAATCAAATACAACGTGCTAGAACTATAAATAGTCATCAAACAATTGGAGACCCTAGAAGTTTTGGTTAAGTCCATTTTGGACTAAGACTTCCTTATTGGATCCAAATGGACCAATAAGCTTCCAATTGGACTATCATGGGTTTAGGACCCTAATTGGGCTCTAATTGGACCCACATTCGTTTATTTCAATATTTTGGGCTAGGTAGAACCTAGAAGGAAATAAAACACAAGTTTTGATCCATAATTAAACCTAACCTAGCTTAATAAAGCTCAAAAATCACAATTTTATTTTATAAGTCCAATAAATACCCTAAACTACCTCTAATGTTGGGCTTGGGGGCAAAAGCCCAAATTTTTTCTCTTTCCCTTCATATTCTCGCCCAAGGCCCAAATCCAAGGGAAGTTGACTTGTGTTGCCACCTCACTATTACCTAATGGATTTCTAGGCACATATCACATACCTCCATGCATGTATCACTTCAAGAGTCACTTCTTTCTCTCTTCTCTTCTTGCTCTCGGCCAAGCAACACCACACACACCAAAAATATCTCAACCTTCTCTCTAGAACTCTCAAGAACTCTCCTTCCTCCCCTCTCCAAAAATCTCGAAATTTAGGGACTTTCCAAGAGGATTTTGCAAGTAAATCATCATCTAAGGTAAGATTATGCATAGATCTATGGTTTAAATTCTTTTGTTATCAAAATCCTTTCCTAATCTATATAAAAATCGTGATCTTACACCCTAGAATCATCTCAAAACTCAAGATCTTCATCAAAGGGAGCTAAGGCCAAAAACACTTCATTTTTCTTCCATCTTTTCTTCCAAAAACCGAAACAACACCCCAAGGTGAGATTCATACCCCTATTTTCTGTTTTTATGAAGTTTTGTGGGGGGGGGGGGGGGGGAATACAAGTGAAAGTGTAGATCTATATGTGTTTGTATGCCTTGTATGATTTCCATGCTTATATGTATGCTTATATGTGTTTTAATGTTGGATCTAGCCATTAAACCCCTCAAAACCGAGATATAACTTATGTTTTATGATTCTAGCTTCAAATATGTTCCTACATAATAAGTGAAAACAAGAAAAATAGCTAAGTGGTTAGCAACAATTTTCTTTAAGCTAAAAACACACATTTTGGGCCAAAAATGTGAAAAATACAAAATTAAGGGCCCAAAATGACATTTTACAGATTCTGATGGTTGAAATGTGCCAAAACAGTTTCAATAAAACTATTTCTGGAATTTTATTCAATTAGAGGATTAAAAACATAAATTTCAAGCTTATTGGGCTAAAAATGAAAATTTCGGCCCAATAAGGCCCATTATGCGAATTTTTCTGTTTTGAAGGGCCAAAACTGTGAAATTCTGTAAAACAGTGGACTATAAGTGTCCCAAACCCTTTTCAAAGGTTTAAAATGCTTTTCAAATTTAAAAAGGACCAAAGTTGCAAAAATATTCCAATTTGGGCCAAAATTGTCAAAATTGCGAAAAGAAGGGCTAAAACCGAGAAAAACTGCATTTTCAGGGGCTTAAACTGTTTTCTATGAAAAATATGCTGGAAAATGTTAATTTCAATACTTTTTGGTGTTAAAATGTCAAGAAAAATAGTTTAAGGACCAAACCGGGAAATATTGAAATAAAAGGGTTGAAAATGTAAATTTTACAAATAATGAGGGGCTGAAAACAGAAATATCTCAAGGCTGATTCATTATGTACAATTTGATCAAATAATGATACCTCGACTATTAACGAAATGCAACTCATTACAATACCAAAAGTCGTTGTGAAACGAATTGGCTCGGTCTCGAGCCAATAGAAATCTACAACTACTAACTCTTCGATACATACAATTAACGATTGGTAATACATATACATACGAGTGTGCACAGACGTCTACGCACCATCTTCGGGCCCCAAAAGTGTAAAATCTTGCTTGTTGGGCCTAGCTAGCCCAATGACCTGATCTTAAGGCCCGAAGACACATATTTTCTACGGAGTGTTGAGTTTTACCGACTTGGCACAACGTAGAGTGACTTTCAATGGCTTGTACCACTGGTCCCCAAGGGTCCATGGTATTGCTAGAAGAGTCTGCTTATTTTACGAGGCGGGTCGGGGACCCCTCGCACGCATATTTTCCTCAACCGGTTAATGGAGGCACCGGGGTCTTCGTGACCTCTTTCTCTTCGGATGTGGGACTACACTTAGTCCGGGCGATTGGATAACGTGATTAGTACGGACGACGCCTTCGGGTTCGTTAGTATAACTATAAACTGGGCGTTTGTGTAATGCGGGTTTGTAGTAAATAATCATTGCTCGAGAACCTTCCAACGTCGCCTGGGACAGACACTGCTATTTTCTTAATGGTTTCAACGCAACTTAATGGATTCCAAAAGAACTAGGGGAACATCGGGTTTCCCTAGGGTTTTTATTACATACAGATTTGAAACGCATGCATCTTAAATGAACATTTTTTTTTACAAGTATAGAAACAAACAAGCATACCCATGGATCTTCACAAACGTTTTCGAAAACTTTTCTTTTCAGAAAATATCGGATTTTCTGGTGGTTTTTTTTCAAGCAATATAAACATTCGATTTCTAACACTACTTATGAACTCACCAACATTTCATATGTTGACGTTTTTCAAAATACTTGTATTCTCAGGGAACCAGTGAATCAAGGGAAATCATACTCAGTGACGGTTGCAGTTTATTTTTGTATGAATTGAACAAATTAATTTTTGGGGAATGTAATGTTAAAACAATGTATGACATGTAAACACTACTGGTTGTACTATGTTGATGAATGGTGACGAATGTTGTTTTGTTTCATATATATTCAATGTTATGGTATTCAATTGAGTCACGACAGCCCCCGGACGTTTCCGCCGTCTGGTTCGGGGGTGTGACACAGTTAGACCCCAGATGTATCTTTCGATCTTCTTGCTCTCCGGGGTAACCATCCCGGGGCATAGAGCTGCTAGGTCATTGAACCGGTCAGTGTAGGCCACTATGTCTGAGCCGACCATAGTGGGCTCCCATAGTTCTTGTTCCAGCTTTTGAACTTCGCCCAACGGGCAATATTCTTCCAACATTAACTCTTTTAGGTTCTCCCAAGCTATTGAGTTAGCCACTGATTGGGTCAATGACTTAACATAGCTGCTCCACCATGTGAGGGCTCTGTTAGAGAAGGTGCAGGCAGCAAACTTTACTTTGCTCCCTTCAGGGTACGAACAAATTTTGAAGACTGAATCAGTTTTCTCGAACCATCGCATCAGGGCGATGACTCCACTATTTCCATCGAAGGAATTAGGTTTGCAGTTCATGAATTCTTTAAACGAACACCCCCTTGGGTGCCCGTGAGTAACTCCGGGGTTGGTTAAGTGGGTACCGCTACCAGATCCAAGGGTACTACTATCACCCAAGTGAGCTACAACAGTTGCCACTGTGGAGGATATCACTGCTTGAAGAGCAGCATGATCAAATTGCGGAGATGGAGTTGGAGTTATCGGAGTAGTACGTCTGTTTGATCTATGACAAGGCATCCTTGCTAAAAGAATAGAAAGATGAGATGGAATAATTCTAAAGCAACAGACACAAGCCGAAAGCTGAAAAGACAAGGCTATCCTAGTTCTGGGTGTATCGGGTCCTGACTTCCATAGGGTTCTGGAAACAGTTCATAATAGAATATATGTTACCTGAATAACTGTTACCAGCTGCATGTAAGAAAATAATCCTAACACATAATGTGATTAGTGTTTGCACTAACTCATTAAGTTAACAAGATTATTATTTATTAGTGTGACACATAAGACATTTTGGTTACTTTGGTTAATCCTTCTTTGAAAGCTCCTCATGAACTTGCTCTTGTTTCCTCTTGAATCTTTTTTTGTCTACTATGAGGAAGGGGTTACATCTACCAGGGCTTGTCGTGCGAGAATGAAAGTTTCTAAAGAATCTATGAGATTAAGTGAAACATTATGCGGTGATCCTTATGGAGTCCTCCTATAATTGCACAATGTATACAAGTTGTATATAATTCAGGATTAAATAGACCTTCAAATAAGTTATCCTACTCCAAAACCACAACCAAACAAGGAACAGGTAGTGAAGCGTAGGTCACAAATTCTAAGTCTATAAATTCTCAATTATATATTACCTTGGAAGTATATATTGTAAGATTATAGACCTATCTGTAAGGGTCTTTTAAATTATCAAATAAGTTATTTATATGGTGCCTAAAATACTTCTATACTTTTTTAATGTAATCTACTTGGTATGTTTTAAACTTGTTATCGCGTTATAGTATCATAGAATACTCGTATAGTATTCTAACTCTAATGTACTTGATCTAGTATTCTCTTGACTAGTAGGTAAGTTTTATGACCGTTGCAACACCACATCACTCACAAACACATGTCGGTCACATCTCGAATGAATATAGATGATCAGGCTATCTTAATCCTAGCTAAGATTACATAATTGTCCAGGTTTGACCATAGTGTTCAACCTTTAACTTCTTCTATTTTGTCCTTCTTGTGATACTTGTTCTAGTATGTATATATGTATAAGCAAGTATGTATACTTTTATAAGGTATCTTTATATATTTAAAATATATTCTTATGCAGAGAACTATGGCCCCATTGTATTATATTTGTATATCTTTTATTGGTTGATATACTTAGTTCACTATAAACAATGCTCTGATACCAATCTGTCACACCCCAAAACCAAAACAGCGGAAACATTCTGGGGCGAAGGACTTCGTGTTTAGTATCACAAGACATGCATCATAGTAAGCAAAGTAATAAACAACCATTTCAGTAGAAATAAAGTGTTTACAAAGTATGTGATTCACATAATATAAAATACATAGAAAGTAACAAAAGACTTGAAGCTATCCTGCTCCATCTTCTGAATCCCAGTGTGCGAAACTATCTACTGGTATCCTGAGAATACAAGTTATTTTGAAAGCGTAGTTCAACATTTAAGCTGGTGATTTCATAAGATTTTAGTGATGTAGTAAGTAGTAAGAAAGTTGTAGAAAGTAATAGTAAGTTGTAGTAAGTTCTGTTTAGAAAAGTTTCCCTGTTCCTCCATGAAATCGTATATTCCCTTCTTTGATGCAAGATAAGTAAAAATGAGTCTACAATCCTTTCTATGCGTATTAAATAGATACAAGTTATATAAAACTCCAAGTAAACAAACAATCGGTTGTGTGTATTTTACCTAAGCTCACAACCAAACAAGGAACAGGAAATGAGGCGGAAGACACACATCCCATTGTTTGTTAGATCTTCGTTGTATATAACCCCTGCATATTCACTCGGTACTCACGTAGTTAACTGTAATAGTTCCTTTACATTTGATGAAAAGATCCTTTAAAAAACCCTTATTTCTTATAATAAAATGATAACCGTAGTAGTTCCTTGTATAATCACTTAGTTTATACTAGTTATAGATAATCTAATATCGAACAGATAGTTAATTGTGTAAATCTGCCCTAAACCCACAACCAAACAAAGAACAGGGAATGAGGCGGAAGGCACACATCCAACTACCTATTGGATATTAATTATATATCACCCTGGTGTATAAACTAAGGTATTATTGAATTAACCACCTAAGGTCCTTTAAGTTTTACTGGTTTAATAAAATGGATTAAAACCTTTACTGGTTACGTTTCTCGTTTTGTATTCCAAAAGTTATTCATTTGAAAAGTATGTTTTGTACTAGAAAATGGTCCATTGAATTAGTGTCCTATGACCTGACTCATACATGGTACCCCTTATGATTTTGTGATGTATACGGACATATATATAGCTACACTCGGATAGATAGTAGGCTGGGTGTATCTGCTCTAAGCCCACAACCAAACAAGGAACATCAAATGAAGCTGAAAGCACACATCTTACTACCTGTCGGACCCGATTAATATATATCCCTGAATGCATCCAGTAAGGAATCATAAAGTTAGCATTATAGGTCCCTTTCTACTTAATGTACTAGACTCGACTGTTCTGTTTGTTTGTTGTAAAATGAAAGTTTTCCCTAGTTTATAACGATCTTGACTCGAAAATAGTTTGCATTGACTTTCCAGTGGAACTGTCACTTACTGAAAGTAATCGGAAATTATAAGTACACATTTGTCTTTTGAATTGACATCCTGTAGTACTAATTATCTTAAAACATGTTTGTTTTATTAAGGTCATAATGTGAGGAATAGTACCCATACTATATGCTCTCCTTACAAGAGATTCTGGGGACCAAACGCGACTTTCGCAAACAAATTGCTAGATCGCGTAGAATTCACATTAAAGTTATGTGATCATGTATACCCAATTTTACTATCACCTTTTGTTTAGAACAATGAGTTAGTGATTCATTGGTATAATTAGATCCTGTAGTGTTCTCATGCTATAGCAGCTTAGTATGTTCGTTTTGTTATAGTGTATAGTATGTACGTTACGTTATAGTGTATAGTGTAGTATGTCTCTCTGATGTATTGTATCTAGCTCCCTGTTTCTCTTTATGTTATCGTGTATTGTATCTACCTCCCTGTTTCTCTTTATGTTATCGTGTATTGTATATACCTCCCTATCTCTCTTTATAGTATGTTCTAGCATCGAGTATGAACTGAACCTCTAAACTATACCCCTTATAGTTTACTAGAGTTTTACTTGAACTGTTATTGAAAATACTCATTTTTCTACTAAGTTATGCTTGTACTTTAAAAATGGAGTTTTGTTAAACTATAAAGTAACATAACTTTTAAAGAGTTTTTGAAATGTTTTGATCACTTATAAAAGACATAAGAAACCTTTTGAAAGATATTTATAACAAACAATTACACTATTATCATTGTGTTCAGCTTGTATCCCCCCCCCCCCCTCTTAAAAGAATTTAAAACAGATTACAAGATTGATTACAGGGTATGAACTCACCTTATGTGGGTGATTCAAATGAATATGTGCGTAAGGATGAGAAGTTCCAAGAATGAAGTCCCGAGACACATGCAAGGAAACACCTTTAAGGACTAGGCAACACTTTGAATGAAGTGTTGAATCACATGTGATTGACCAAAGGGGAGTGTACGGCCACAAAGAGGAGTTTACGACCCAAGTTGTATGTCTCATAGAGTTTACGGCCATAAGGTTTACGTCCGTATGAGTTTACGGTCATAAACTCAAGATATCTTGTACCGAAGTGTGTGACAATGTCCCATTTCCATCACGGAAGTGTTCTAGGTCACAAGCTTAGCTTCTAGAAGAGTTTATGGCCAAAATGGCACCTTTATAAGGGTTTGTGGCCAAGGGAGATGCTCTTGGCCGTAAACTCCTATTGTTCTTGAGAAATGGATGATTTCAAAGTGTAAATCAAATGCTTCTAGCATACAACAAGTTAAGGAAGGAGTACTCACGATATTGAAGCTTGAAAGGGTTGATTTTGGTCCAAAAACACTAGTGTGTTCTTGGTTTTCTTGGTGAAAGTTGAAGAGTATGAAGATCTAGACAAAAGGGATGCTTTCAAGGATGAATCATGAGGATGGTACATGATTAAGAAGGATAACAACAACTAGAGGGATGAACACTTACGTTTTTGGAGGATTTGGATGAAGAACTTGATGATACTTAAGAGAGTTTGAAGAGATTTCGGCCAAGGAAGGAAAAGAATTAGAAAAATGAAGTGCCCTTATACATATAGGTGAGAGTTTTCGAACCTGGTTGACTTTACGATCGTAAACTCCATGTTTACGGCCGTAAACTCCACATGTTGGATTTTATGGAGTGAATGTTGTACGGTGAATCCAAAAAGTACTTCCTAACACTCATTCCTTGAATATACTAGTCTTAAAACACTCAAACAGACTCTAAACAGTGCTAAATTATAGTAGGAGTGAGTCTGATTTAAGGTTGATTGGCTTAACTTATAAGGCAAAAAATTTCAGGTTGTCACATTATCCATTTGTTATGTTCATCTATATTGTAACTTGATATGAATGTAAGACCATCCCATGACCACTTGGTATATACATATTATATACTATCAGAAATAGGCAGACAATTGAATGTGTGATTCTGTCGTACACCGGCATCCAAACAAGGAAAAGGGAAGCAAAACAGAGTTCACACATGCTACTATCTACTAGTCTCTCATCACATATAACTTTGGTGTACATGCCAAATAGTTATGGAAACTACTCTTTAAGTGTTTTTAGAAAGTATATTACTGCGTAAGAACATCGTAAGTTTCTCCTATGCGAGTACTTATAACCATATTGATCCGACTAGTAACTTGACACGACACTTTGTAAATGCCAAATTTGTTTATGACATTTGTCACCCGTAGACTTGCAAGTCCTACTGTAGCAAGCAACAAGGTGTGGGATTGTCAGTCCCGTATAGATCTATACACAAACCCACACTCTCCCTCCAGGAAACTCTGGTTAAATAAGTCTAGACTTCCTGTGTACTTAGTTAAGTATACGAAGATGTGTCTCCAAATTGTGTGTGTTAACGAGTTTACGAGTAATAATGTAAAAAACTTTTTGTAATTAATTTTGTAATTAACCGTTTACATGTTTAAGACAACTGTTTCATGATTCAACTCCTAAATTATACCTATTATAATTTACTAGTACTTCTTGTTAAGTATGTGATATTCACGAATGCACTCCCTTTGCTCGACATGTTACAAAGGGAAATGAAACCTGATTTGAGTAACTTTTATGTTCATATGTATATACATGATATATAAGTAAAATTGAAATGGCAGTCGAACAAATAACTTTACCCCAAGCCTATATCCAGGCAAGGAAAAGGAAATAAGGCGAATCATCATTCCTAAGCCCTGTAAATCTTATTTATATAAATATATACATATAAACATGATTTATACACAATATAAATTGAAAAGATTTAATAAAACATTTAAAATCATTTTCCAATATATAAAAGAGTTTAATAACATTTAAAAACATTTTCGAATATTTAAAAAGAGTTTAATAACATTTAAAAGCAGTTTGATGACTTGGTGTCATTTAAAATATTTTAAGAATCTCAATTAAAGTAAACACAATTTCTTGTGTTTAGACTTGTATGCCCCCTTTAAAATAGTAAAAAGTGGTAAAATGTAGGGGTATGAACTCACCTTATGTTGGTGATTCAAATCAAGATTCGTGTAAGGATGAGAAGTTCCACGAGTGAATTCCTGTGACACAACGATTCCTGAATGACATATGTTGATACATATACTTATATGATTAATGTTTAAACAATATATCATGAAGGGAAACAGCCTAAGGGACTAAGGAACACTTGAAATGAAGTGTAGAATCACATGTCATTGATCAAAGGGAAGTGTACAGCCACACAATGGTGTGTTTAGGACCAAGATAAATGATTTTACGGCCAAGCAAGTAGTTTACCGCCGTAAACTCATGAACATTATGCCAAAGTGGGTGTTTTAAGGTCCTATCTAACATCCCTTAAGTGTTTAAGACCCTATGCTAGAACATGAGAAGGGTTTAAGGCCAAAATATGCACCAAACAAGGAGTTTACAGCCATGAAGAGTTTACGGCCGTAAACTCTTGATGTTCTTGGTGACATGTTTGATTCAAGGGTGTAAATCAAGAGTTTTTTAATAGATATCAAGTATATTGAAAGGATACTTATGATTTGGAAGCTAAAAGGGTTGATTTCGGGCCAAAGAACTAGTGTGTGTTCTTGGTGTTCTTGGTGAAAGATGATGTTCTTGAAGATCTAAACAAAAGAGGTAATTTCATGGATTAAATGATAGTGTTTCACTAGATTAAGAAAGGTATCAACTAACAAATGGAAGAAACACTTACGTATTTGAAGATCAAGATGAAAGTTCTTGATGATACTTGAGAGAGAATGGAAGTTCTTGACTTGAAAATGTGAATAACGAAGAAAAGTTAAGGAAATGATACTTAAGGGGTGAGTTTACGGCCACCCTTGAGTTTACGGCCGTAAATTCTTGGTGTTGTGGTCATAAACTCCTCTTGATAGAGTTTATGGTTTGAATGTTGTACAGTGGCTCTAGCAGATACTTCCTAACACTCATTACTTGAATGTATTGAGCTTAGAACATTCAAACAGACCCTAAATGTAACACCCGGTTTCCCAGGTACATTATTTAATATTGTATTTTGAATTATGTTGAGTTGACTCTACGAGTTGGTGCTTAGTCTCGTCAAGTCAGGTCGCGAATGGGTGACGTGGAAAATGATTGGACTCGACGAGTCAGGGGAGTGACTCGCCGAGTCAGCGCTGACGAAAGAAACCCTAATTTCTTGGGTATGGGACCTATTTAAGGACCCTTATAGTCACCATTTGCGGCTACCAGACCCTTGAGAGAAACCCTGGAAGTGTTTGATCGATTGGAAGAGAAAGGAAGCCTATAATTGATCTTTGAGAGTTTGTTTTGCAAGAAAGAAGTGGTTCCAGCTTAGAGGAGGCAAAGGAGGTGGATATTTTGTGGATTTCAAGAAAAGGACATCACATTTGAGGTAGCAGTTCGATCCTTCTTCTGTTTTGTGATGAATTTGTGGATTTAGTGTTTTCAGGACCCTTTATTGGCTTGATTTGTTGATCATTTAGTCCCTTCTTGTGATGAGGCTTCGGATATGGACCCATAGAGGTCCCGAGAGCCTTACTCTTTGAGCTTTATGTAGAAAATGGAAGAAATGACCTTAGGATGTTGTATTTGGGGCTAAATCATCAAGTATAGCAATATAGACATTGCATGGGTACCGAGATTGGAACTTTACGTAATTATTGAGCTTGGGAAAGTTAGATCTATGGATTAGAGGAATAGATCTGACCTTAGAGGGTCATTTGAGTTTGAGCAAGGAATGAACTCGCCGAGTCCATGAGCAGACTCGACGAGTCGGACCGGGTTGTCTCGTGACTCGTATCAATTGATGACTCTCCGAGTTGGGTGACTAACTCGGTGAGTCAGAAAGGATTTAGGGGACTTAAGTTTACGTCTGGGCTCGCCGAGTCGATGCATGACTCGACGAGTCGGGTCAAGGGTTGACCGTTGACCAGCGTTGACTAGGGTTGAATTGTGTTGACTTAAGGGTATTAGTCAGACTAAGTCAGGAAGGTATTAATTATACATGCATTTGTGATATACGAGGAAGATAGGTCGGAGGATTGAGCACGAGTGATTATTCAACATCAGCGAGGTGAGTCTTCTCACTATGCCTTACCCGATGGGGTAATTATCTGTGACCAGAACATCGTATGTATATGATGAATATGTGATGCATGTTATATATGATATGTTATGATATGAGTATGATGATGTGGACCGGAAGGTCAAGATTATATGGACCAGAAGGTCAACAGAGTATGGGCCAGAAGGTCAACAGAGTTATGGGATGGAAATCCCTTAAAACACTTGGATTGGAAGATCCTATAGAGTTATGGCCTGGAAAGACGTATGTGTTGTATGTGATATTTTGGGGAACACACTAAGCATTTATGCTAATCGTTTTTGTGTTATTTGTTTCAGGTACCAGTGATGATCGCGGGAAGGCACCGACATGATCAGCACACACTTGCAGTTGATATGTTTTGAGATCTTAGGATGTGGATTTGTGATTTGTATTTGTGAAAATATTGGCAACATGGTTTTTGGGATATTTGAAAATGGAATGTTTTATTATATTAAATGAAAATTTGTTTTGAAATTTCACGGTGTTACATTAAACAGTTCTCAAAGATAGCATGAGTGAGTCTGAATTTATGTTGGTTGGATTGACTTTTAAGGCAAAAAATTTCGGGTTGTCACAACCATGGAGAACGAAGATTCTACAATCTAGAAGTCGTAGGTTCGGCAGATAGGGAACTTCGCGTGCTGGTTCATCGTGTTTCTCCTAACACCGAACAGGGAAGAGCCATCATCGACCGTGTTATACAGATTGAAGCTACCACTGGTGTCGACGCTGTTCGTCTTTGCAACCTGGAAGGGAATCATAACACAACAAGAGATCGTACCAACATCTTGCAACAAGAACTGGTGGCATCCCAAGCCGAAGTTAAGGAGCTGTGAGATCGTCAGATGGTACAGGAGAGGCGTATGTTCGAGTTAGAACGCCAGTTGTCCAAATCCAAAGCAGTATCTAGTAGGAAGTAGACTGTACTCTACTTTCTCTTTTGGGATATAATTAGTTCTATGTATTGACTCTAGTATTAATTTCCTGCTTATGTTAAGACCTTGAACTTTCAGTCTGTTAGGTCTTCGTACTATCAAAATTTCCTCATTTCTAGTATGATGTAAGACCTACTCCAAGGTCAATTTTTCCCGAACTTATCACATCTTTAATACCCATGATATCGCAGACGTTTAATCTCCTAGGGAAATCTTTGTCCAAATACTTTCTTTCTTCTATTGTTAGAACTCTACCGAAATCACACTCTCATCTAACTATTGAAATATGGTGATTTAGTTCATGGATCACTTTCATTATCCTGACTATTAAATTCTTATCATTATCTCCGTATTTATGAGCTTATGGTTGAAAGATGCTACCCCTGGAATTAACATCGTCCGTATTCGCAACCTAGAAGAAACTATAGAAACCACAACATGCCTTTACCTTATTAAAGACACCGAAGAAAAATTTTCATGAACATCCGGGATTCAGACTCTCCGTTATAAAGTAATAGGGATCAGTGTTATAATCGGAAGTAAGACGGCACAGGAATTCCATGTACCTACAGAGGATAAGGACACCATGTAGATCCCAAGGGAGAACGAACCATTACCGCTCAAATTAGATCATAGAACCGAGGAAAAACCACGCGTGTTCCATGTGAAGTGCTTGAATACCTCGTCGTCATAGTAATAGCTACTAATGCAACATAGTGAGTTAGTGACTACATTTCTCGCGTTACGTTTTAAGCTTATCGTCTTTCCGTCACAGATGATAACAATAAATCAAATCATAGAACTCCAGTCCAGAGTGGATAATTCTCAAAACTCATAATTCTACCTTATGTAGACTCTGTTATGTATCACTTTCAAATCTTTTCGAAAGTGGGGAGCAAATACCTCCAACCAAAGATTACTTAGTCGGATGACACTCGCCTCGTAACTATTTTAGAAACTTACTTCTACTCTTTACCAGGACTGCATCATAGGGATGTAGGTCGAAACATCAAGGGCCATTTATCAACGATAAAATTTACATGTATATAACTAGAATTCAACTTGTAAATATCATAGTTATTAACAAACTCATTTCGCATTATGTGGCAGAATCATGTCGTCATCCAGAAAAAGTAAGCCAACCGACGAAACCCCGATTCTTCATATAGACTCGCTACATTCCAAGCTGCTGTAACAGCTGTTGTGACCATTGTCATGGCGCAATTCCATTCTAACAACCCAAACGAAAGTAGAAACAATATCAACACTTCAAATCGAAGTAACAACCAAGGAAACCAACGAACGCCAACCCACGAGGGTACCCTAACCCACAAACCAAAGAGTAAGAAGCTAATATTTTGGAATAAAAAGAAGTTCAAATCATCTCAAAGGTCGACCAAGTGACAACAACCTGTGGCAGCCTCTGTAGTCACGACATCTGTTGCTCCTACTACCATTCTTACTAGTATTCCAGTTACCCCTAATCCAACAAGGCAGTACGCCGGAAATCTACCAAAGTGAAAAATGTATAGTTTCCATCACCTGGGTATCTGCCGAAAGTTACATTGCAAGGACTGCAACAAGAACAGACACACTACCCATTTATGCAGAACTCCGATCCAACACATAACCTCAACCACCAATGTCAAAATTAGTTGAATATGCCATTTATGCGGAGTGATAGGACACTTCAAGAGGGACTACCAACGGAGAGGAATGAAGGGGGAGCAGGGGGAGTGTAACAATGGAACATGAAAAAGCAACAAGGAACTCTACTAGGAAATCTTTGATACGTTTCCAAACCTTAATAATTAGATATTTGAGTTTTACAAAATTCTGAACGATACGCCATAATTATACCTTATTGCACAAACTGAATGATAATTGAAGAACCTAGTACGGCTTTCTTCACGAAAGCTCATTATTTGAAATTATCAGAACCCTCGTATAATTTTTACTTGTAATTTGTGCTACAATAAGGTTCGTACTAATAATACCAAGGTTAGTTCTTCGTCCTAGTAATCAATTCTTCTTCCAGACCATCATGATATTAAATTCATCAGGAAGTTCCGACATCATCGTCGGACATGGTTTGGCTTAGTCCTTACCATGTAAAGTGTATGTGCTAGATAAAAAGGACTCTTCCCTTAAACAAACGTCAGATGAAATTCTTCCGACCCATAACGCAAAACCCTTCAGAAGTACCCATGCGAGGGGTACCACACCCTTCTAACCTATCCAATAGTTTTTAGACTTGAAGTGAAGAACACCAAATAACATCCCAGAAGTACGCAGCTTTCCCGACATCTTTCCAGAAGAACGACCAGGATTACCACCGCAACGTCAATTCGAGTTCCGAATCGACTAAATCCCAGGAGCTACCCGAGTAGTTAAATCGTCTTACCGTCCAGCTCCAGCAAAGATGCAGGAACTTTGCAGTCAACTTAACGAACTTCTCAGTAAAGGATTTGTTAGACCAAGCTTCTCACCATGAGGAGCACTAGTCTTGCTCGTGAAGAGAAGGATGGATCGTTTCATAGGTGCACCGACTATCGTGAGCTGAACAAGCTTACCATTAAAACTCGTTACCTACTACCTCGTATAGACGACATATTTGATCAACTACAAGGGGAAAACTACTTTTCAAAGATTGAGTTACAATCCGGGTACCATCAATTACAAGTACTAGAGGAAAATGTTCCCAAGACAATCGTCCGAACTCGATATAGACACTACGAGTTTATAATGATGCCATTCGGATTAACTAATACACCCGCAGTGTTCATGGACTTAATGAACCAGGTGTGCCGACCTTAGTTGGATCAGTTCGCTATTGTATTTAATGATGACATACTTATCTATTCTCTTAGTAAAAAGGAACATAGTCAACACTTACGTCTAATTCTAGAAACACTTCGAGCAGAGAAACTCTACACGAAATTCCCCCAAGTGCAAATTTTAAGATTCGAAGGGTAGAATCATTGGCTATGAAAATCCATTCACATTTTCGCACACAAATTAAGGAGGCTCAGCTAGAAGCTTTGAAGCCTAAAAAAGTGTCTATCCAATGAGACTCTTGTTATAACACTCGATGAAATCGAGATCAATCAGGGCCTCCGCTTCGTAGAAGAGCCAGTATAAATCATGGATCGGGAAATTAAAAGGACAAAACAAAGTCGCCTACCCATTGTAGAGGTCCGCTGAAATGCCAAACGAGGACCTAAGTACACCTGGGAGCGCGAAGATCATATGAAACAAAAGTACCCACATCTCTTCCCTAATCCATAAATACTTATTTTTATAAATAATTTCAGGACGAAATTCCCTCTAATGGGGGGATGATGTAACAACCCGGTATTTCAAGTCAATATATTGTAACACCGGTCAAATTTAGGACAAAAATAAATCGTTCAACAACCTTGATTGGGATGAATGCAATAGTAGATATCGTAAAAAGGTTTACAAGGATATAAATAACACTAAAATCTGAATTATAACGAAGAAGTTATGACCAATCGAAGATCCGCGACAAAACCAACAAAACATTGTTTAGCGTAATAAGCGAGTTTTGAATAAAATACTTTTTAGCCTTAACAATGTAAATGAAAGTCGTAGAATATGCTAAACCATAAACTTACGCAAAAAAAAAACGTCCAAATCTAACTTCGTATGAGGAAGTTATGATTTTTCTAAGTTTTGGAATAGCAATAGACAGCTAAAAACTCGAAATAAAGATTGAGCGATTTTTAGCCGACGCAACCTAAACGAGAATCAAAGATCTCGACAATAGTAATACAACGGTAAAAACACAGATGAAAACGGACTTCGGATTAAGAAGTTTTTTATTATTAACAGACTGTTCCTGTCCCGACCTATTAAAAATTTAATATTAAAAGTAAATTCAAAATTAGCCGACGGAGTCTAAACGAAAGTTGCAGAGCATAATCTCACCAACGTGTGGATATAAAGAGTGTCAAAAACGGAACTCGTATGCGAAAGATGTGAATTTATGAAGTTCAGGGCACAAACTTCAAAACTCACGTCGTGAGTAAGGAGTTCACGACGTGAGCATGTTTGTCACACCCCCGAACCAGACGGCGGAAATGTCCGGGGGCTGTCGTGACTCAATTGAATACCATAACATCGAATATATATGAAACATAACAACATTCGTCACCATTCATCAACATAGTACAACCAGTAGTGTTTACATATCATACATTGTTTAAACATTACATTTCCCAAAAATTAATTTGTTCAATTCGTACAAAAATAAACTGCAACCGTCACTGAATATGATTTCCCTTGATTCACTGGTTCCCTGAGAATACAAGTATTTTGAAAATCGTCAACATATGAAATGTTGGTGAGTTCATAAGTAGTGTTTGAGATCGAATGTTTGTATTGTTTGAAAAACCACCAGAAAATCCGATATTTTCTGAAAAGAAAAGCTTTTGAAAACATTTGTGAAGATCCATAGGTATGCTTGTTTGTTTCTATACTTGTAAAAAAATGTTCATTGAAAATGTATGCATTTCAAATTTGTAAGTATTGAAAACCCTAGGAAAACCCGATGTTCTCCTAGTTCCTTGAATTACGTGATGTTACATTGAAACCATTGCATAGCGTATAGTGTCAGTCCCAGGCGACGTTGGAAGGTTCTCGAGCAGGATTATTTACTACAAACCCGCGTTACACAAACGCCCAGTTTATAGTTATACTAACGACTCCCAAGGCGTCGTCAGTACTAATCGCGTTATCCAATCGCCCTGACTAGGTGTAGTCCCACATCCGAAGAGAAAGAGATCACGAAGACCCCGGTAACTTCATTAGCCGGTTGGGGATAAAATGTACGAGGGGTCCCCGACCCGCCTCGCATGAAATGTAGACTTTACTAGCAATACCAAAGGACCCTTGGGGACCAGTAGTATACAAGCCATTGAAAGTCCATTTACGTTGTGTCGGATCGGTAAAACCCAACACTCCGTAAAAAAAATGTCTTCGGGCCTTAAGATCAGGTCATTGGGCTAGCTAGGCTCAACGAACAAGATTTTACACTTGTGGGGCCCAAAGATGGTGCGTAGACGTCTGTGCACACTCGCATGTATATGTATTACCAAACGTTACTTGTATGAATCGTAGTGTCGTAGTGTTAGTAGTTGTAGATTTCTATTGGCTCGAGACCGAGCCAATTCGTTTAACAACGACTTTTGGTATTGTAATGTATTGTATTTCGTCGATAGTCGCGGTGCCATTATTCGATCAAATGGTGTATATTGAACTAGCCTTGAAATATTCCTGTTTTCAGCCCCTCATTATTTGTAAAATTTACATTTTCAACCCTTTTTATTAAATACTTCCCGGTTTGGTCCTTAAACTATTTTTCTTGACATTTTAACACCAAAAATTATTGAAATTAATATTTTTCAGCACATTTTTCATAGAAAACAGTTTAAGTCCCTGAAAATGCAATTTTCTCGATTTTAATCCCTTCTTTTCGCAACTTTGACAATTTTGGCCCAAATTGGAAAATTTTTGCAACTTTGGTCCTTTTTAAATTTAAAAAGCATTTTAAACCTTTGAAAAGGATTTGGAACACTTATAGTCCACTGTTTTACAGAAAGTTACAGTTTTGGCCCTCCAAAACAAAAAAAATTCGCATAATGGGCCTTATTGGGCCGAAATTTTCATTTTTACCCATTAAGCTTGGAATTTATGTTTTTAATCCCCTAAATGAGTATATTTCCAGAAATTTATTTATGGAAACTGTTTTGGCACACTTCATCCATCATAATCTGTGAAATGTCAATTTGGGCCCTTATTTTTGCATTTTTCACATTTTAGGCCCAAAATTTGTGTTTTTAACCCAAAGAAAATTATTACTAAGCCACATAGCCATTTTTCTTGAAGCACTTTGTGTTTAGAAATATTTTTGAAGCTAAAATCATTTAACACAAGATATATCTCGGTTTTGATAAGTTTTAAGGCTAGATCCAACATAAAAACACATAAAAGCATACATATAAGCATGGAAATCATACAAGGCATACAAAACACATATAGATCTACACTTTCACTTGTATTCCCCCCCCCCCCCCCCCCCCACAAAACTCATAAAAATAGAAAATAGGGGGTATGAAGCTCACCTTGGGTGTGGGGGCTCGGTTTTGCAAAGAAAATGGAAGGAAAATGAAGTGATTTTCGGCCCTAGCTCCCCTTGATGTAGATCTCGAGTTTAAGGAGTTTTCTAGGAGCATGATTACCAAAATTGTTTAAAAGGAAGGATCTAATAATGAGAAAAAGAGTTATAAATTCCTTAGATATGTGTAACTTACCAAGAAGTGATGATATTTTCTTGAAATCCTCTTGATGCACAAGCAAAGTTTCGAGATTTTAAATGAAGAGGGAGGATGGTTTCTTGAGTAATCTAAAGAGTGTTTGTGAGAGATTTGTGTGTGTGTGTGTTGTGTTTGGCCAAGAGCAAGAAGAAAGAGAGAGAAATAGACATGAAGTGATACATGCATAGAGATATGAGACATGTTGCATGGAAAACCAAGAGATAAAAATGAGGTGGCATGGTAATAGTCAACTTCTCCTCTTGGGCTTTTCTTGGGCCGAAATTTGGGAAGGAAGAAAAGATTTTTGGGCTCTATTGCCCCTAAGCCCACATAGGAGTTAAGTTGAATGATTTTTGGCCCAAAAAAATATAATATAATTTTTACATTTTGTTGGGCTAGTTTAGGTTATCCTTGGCCCAAAGCTTCCAATTCATTTCATTATAGGCCCAACATGACCTAAAATGTTAAAATAAATAAGAGTGGGTCCAATTAGAGCCCATTTGGATCCAATAAGGAAGTTCTAGCCTAAATTAGACTTAACAAGAACTTCTAGGGTCTCCAATTGTTTGATGACTATTTGTAGTTCTAGCATGTTGTATTTACTTGAAGTTTTTGATTCACATTAACTTGAATGTATAGATTACATGGCTCAAAATTTACAGTTGTGACATCATCCCCCCGTTAGAGGGAATTTCGTCCCGAAATTCTGTTTGAAAGCTAGATTTGAGAATTGCTAGAATAGGTGAGGGTACTTCTGCTTCATTTGATCTTCGCGTTCCCACGTGAATTCTGGCCCACGCTTTGCGTTCCACCGTACCTTCACGATCGGGATGCGACTTTGTTTAGTACGCTTCACCTCCCTGTCCATGATTTCGATTGGTTCTTCGACGAACAGGAGATTCTCATTGATTTCGATTTCGTCAAGAGGAATGACGAGAGTTTCATCTGATAGGCACTTTTTCAGATTAGAAATATGAAACACGGGGTGTACACCGTTTAGCTCCGCGGGTAGTTGTAGTCTGTAGGCTACCGGACCTATTCGGGCGACGATTTCGAAAGGTCCAATGTACCGTGGGTTTAGCTTTCCTCGTTTTCCGAAACGTATAACCCCTTTCCAGGGTGAGACCTTCAACAATACTCGATCACCGACCTGGAACTCTAAGGGCTTTCGCCGTTTATCAGCGTAGCTCTTTTGCCGGTCACGCGATGCCTGTAATCGAGCTTTGATCTGGACAATCTTTTCTGTGGTCTCGCGAATGATTTCCGGTCCTGTCATTGCCCTATCCGACGTATGTGTTCTTGCTAGCTGGGTGTCACCTACTTCAGCCCAACATAACGGTGATCTACATTTACGCCCGTACAGTGCTTCGAAAGGGGCCACCTTAATGCTCGAATGATAACTATTGTTATATGAAAACTCGATCAACGGTAGGTGGGTATCCCAAGACTTTCCGAAGTCTATCACACATGCACGAAGCATGTCTTCAAGCGTCTGAATGGTTCGTTCGCTTTGACCGTCCGTCTGTGGGTGATACGCGGTGCTCATATCAAGATGAGTTCCCATGGCCTTGTGGAGCGACTGCCAAAAGCGTGACGTGAACCTACTGTCCCTATCCGAGATGATAGATTTTGGCACTCCATGAAGTCTTACAATCTCTCGTAGGTACAAACGCGTCAGCCTCTCCATCTTGTAGGACTCTTTGATGGGCAGGAAATGGGCAGATTTCGTCAGTCGGTCGATTATTACCCATATGGTGTCCAATCCGTCCGACGTCTTGGGCAGCTTGGTCACGAAGTCCATAGAAATCCCCTCCCATTTCCACTCAGGGATTGCCGGTTGCTGTAACAATCCGGAAGGTTTCTGGTATTCCACTTTTACTTTGGCACACGTAAGGCACTTACTAACATAAGTTGCGATTTCCGCCTTCATGTTAGGCCACCAATAGTGCTGTTTAATGTCCAAATACATCTTGTCCGAACCAGGATGAATGGAGTATCGTGTCTTGTGGGCTTCCTTCATAACGATCTCCCTGAATCCTCCGATTTTTGGAACCCAAATACGGTTCATGAAGTAGTATACCCCATTCTCTTTGACTTCCAGGTTCTTCTCCATTCCGCGTAATGCCTCGCTAGTTCTATTTTCCGCTTTCATAGCCTCTGCCTGGACTGATGCAATTTGAACGGTCAGATGAGACTGAATGGTTATCGAGTGCGTTTTCGTACGGCGATTTGTGTACTCCTTCCGACTTAATGCGTCAGCTACCACGTTGGCCTTGCCTGGATGGTACTTGATCTCGCATTCGTAGTCGTTTAACAATTCCACCCATCTTCGTTGTCTCATGTTCAGCTCCTTCTGATTCAAGATGTGCTGGAGGCTCTTGTGGTCCGTAAAGATGGTGCACTTTGTACCGTACAGGTAGTGCCTCCAAATTTTTAGAGCGAAGACCACGGCTCCCAGTTCTAGGTCATGGGTTGTGTAATTTACTTCGTGCGTCTTTAGTTGACGGGACGCATATGCTATCACTCTTCCACGTTGCATGAGAACGCAACCTAAGCCTTGATTTGACGCGTCACAGTAAACTACAAAATCTTCCGTTCCTTCGGGTAGAGATAGTACAGGAGCGCTACAAAGAGCTTGCTTCAAGGCTCGAAACGCAATCTCTTGTCGGTCTGTCCACTTGAATGGCACACTCTTTTGCGTAAGTAAGGTAAGTGGCTTGGCGATTTTAGAGAAGTTTTGGATGAATCTCCTATAGTAGCCTGCTAGGCCTAAGAACTGACGAATTTCTGTGGGCATAGTCGGAGTTGCCCATCCTTCCACAGCTTTGACCTTAGAGGGATCCACATGAATTCCATCTTGGCTAACTACGTGACCTAGAAAATTCACGCTCCGTAGCCAAAACTCACACTTAGAGAGTTTGGCGTAAAGCCTTTCCGATCGCAGCGTTTCTAGGACTTGTCGGAGATGTTGGCCATGCTCCTCTTTGCTTCGAGAATAGACGAGGATGTCATCGATAAACACAATGACGAAGTTGTCCAAGAACGGTCGACAGATTCGGTTCATTAGGTCCATAAATGCGGCAGGGGCATTTGTTAGACCGAAGGGCATTACGACGAATTCATAATGTCCATAGCGGGTTCGAAAAGCGGTTTTTGGAATATCCTCTTCTCGGACTTTGAGTTGGTGGTATCCGGACCGTAAGTCTATTTTAGAAAAGTAGCTAGCTCCTTGGAGCTGGTCGAATAGATCATCGATTCGCGGGAGTGGGTAGCGGTTTTTAACAGTGAGTTTATTCAACTCTCTGTAATCGATGCACATTCTGAAAGATCCGTCCTTCTTTTTGACAAAGAGCACCGGAGCTCCCCATGACAAGTAGCTAGGTCGGATAAATCCCTTGTCCAGAAGCTCACTGAGTTGGCTGGACAATTCCTGCATTTCAGCAGGTGCCAATCGATATGGTGATTTAGCGAGAGGAGTTGCTCCTGGGACGAGGTCGATTCGGAACTCAACCTGTCTCTCTGGGGGTACTCCTGGAAGATCTTCGGGAAACACGTCCGGAAATTCACACGCTACCGGAATGTCTTGGATGTTAGTTTCTTCTTTAGTCTTGTCCACTATGTGAGCCAAGAACGCTAAGTTGTTCTTTCGCAGGTGTTTTTGTGCTTTGATGCACGAGATAAGACGAAGATTCGTGCTAGGTTTGTCTCCGTAAATTACTAGGGTTTCGTGATTCGGGAGACGAAGGCGAACGGCCTTCTCGTGGCACAAAATCTCAGCATGGTGGGGGCTTAACCAATCCATGCCGATAATCACATCGAAACTCCTAATTGACACTGGCATCAGATCTATTCGTAAGACGTGTTGGTTAAGGGTTAGGGTACATCCAGTGTAGATTTCCCTAGTGGATTCGGTCTTCCCATTGGCCATTTCCACCGTATAGGTTTCATTTAGCTTCTGGGGTTGTTGTTTTAATAAATGTTTAAACTTCTCGCTTACGAAACTTCGCTCCGCTCCGGTATCAAATAAGATGCATGCATAAGTGTGGTTTAGGAGGAACGTACCGGTCACAACTGCGGGGTCCTGAACTGCATCACTCTGACCCATAGTCAGCATTCTTCCTGCTCCTCTGTTTCCTGAGTTGTTGTTGTTGTTAGGGCAGTCTCGACGGAAATGTCCCGTCCTTCCACACCCGAAACAGGTGTGGCTAGGCCCTGCATTGTTGTTGCCGGCATTGGTATTGTTGGTATTGCGGTGGTGGTTGTTGTTGTTGTTCTGGTTGAATCCCTGACTCTGGTTCTGAGAAGGATAAGTCCTGCAGAACCTTGCAGTGTGTCCCCTTCGGTTGCAACTGGTGCAATGGAACTCCCTACATTCTCCTTGGTGATGGAAACCGCACTTGTTGCATTTGGGATGATTACCGGAATAGGGTCTTGAAGTATTTGAAGCAGCTGAGGCTGGAGCATGTGATGTGACTGGTACCGGCGCAGTGACAGCGTTAACTGCCACCGTTTGCTGCTTTTTAGAGGTCTCGGGACCCTGGCGCCCCTTCCTCTTGTTGTTCCATCCTTTCTTACCATCACTCTCCTTCTTCTTCTCAGTCTCTACCGGTTTCTCGCCCTTTTTGTGGTTATGATCATATAGCCTCTTTGCCAATCTCTTCGCACTGTCAAAAGTTTCAGGGTTCGCAGCTATCACATTCCCTTGAATGGGGGATGTCAGTCCCCAAATGAATCGTTCAATCTTCTTCCCCTCTGATGTGATCATACCCGGGCACAACAGAGATAGTTCGCTGAATCTCGATATGTAAGCATCGATGTTCCCATTCAGCACCGTGAGATTCCATAGTTCCTGCTCCATCTTCTGTATTTCGCCTCGGGGGCAGTACTCAGCCGTCAACATCTCTTTCATTTCTGCCCAGGGAATAGAGTTGGCGACAGGGAGTGTCATAGCCTCCACATGACCATTCCACCAAGTGAGTGCTTGGTCCACAAAAGTGCAGGCCGCGAACTTCACTTTCATCTGCTCGGGGCACTCGCATATCTCGAATACCGACTCTACCTTCTCGATCCATCGCTTTAGGGCGATCACTCCTCCGGTACCGTTGAAAGTTCGGGGTTTAGCGTTCGCAAAATCCTTGTAGGTGCACTTTTAGTGAGTCCTTGGTTCGTCCCGTTGTTCGAACTTCCGGATCCTTGCCCGTTACCTCCTCCGTTGTTCCCTCGGTGAAGTTGTGCCATAGCCGCTGTGACTGCAGCAGACACGGCTGCCTGGAAAGCAGTGGAGTCAACTTCCGGCGGGGTTGGTTCGGGATTTCCGCGAGTAGCTGGGCGAGGCATCTTTCTGTCATGAAACGGAAAGATGTTGAGTGTACGTGGTTTCCGTGAGGTGGCGACTCTACTAACTAGGTGTATGGTGCGAACCTAAACATTACTATCATCAAGCATGCAATCATAATGTCCCAACACATAGCAACTGAGAATAATTTAGCAAAACACACAAAAGTTTATTAATATTATCCGCATTTAGTACAAGAAAATTTGCTCGTAGGAGCATGCATAAATAGCACTATTCCGACAGCATAACGGCTCCATGAGTAGTGTAGTCACTTAAACATAGAGCCGGAGTACATAACATAGTTCCTAGTAACCTACTATGATAAGTCTATCCCTAACCGCGATGGGCTGCGTCAGGAGGTGGTGCCGAAGTCATATGCCTAAATGTTGTGCCAGTAGCTGCGCCATCTCTGCCATGTCTCCTACAACCTCATCCCTCTCATGCTCTGCTTGCACTGCCCGAGCCTCCATAGCATACCGCTGTTGTCGCAGTGCAGCGATCTCAGCTTCGAGGGAACGGTTCTCTCTTGGGGGGTTCACTGGTGGGGCAGGGTGATCTGGTTGTGCCTCGTCCTCGCATGGCGGGATGGGGTCCTGGTCCCCGACCCGGCCGTCTTCGTCGTCATCGTCGAGCTCTCCAAATTCGTAGTCAGTGTCTACGTATTCGTCGGGTCCGACATCGTGTGCTTCGCCTGGATTCCCTCCTGGCTCATCCACAAGCATCCCGTGAGCTACTAAGGCCTGATGAAACTGGATACCCTGCTGCTCCTCCTCGGGCTCCTCCTCCTCCTCTAGCCACCCGTTGTTTCCCTGATTAGGGAAGTAGGGGTCTCCAGGGTGATGAAAACCAGCCATGCTGTCTGCGCGAGTACGTAATTATGCTACATTATTCCTAGGGTACTATGACTATTACACAGACTAAGCAAATATTCTCTTTTTGAGTGATAGAGGGTATAATTTTTTAGGTTCCCTGGCTATTCCGATCTCATCAAGACATGTGTTAGTTTTACCTTGGAGAGAATGTAGTTGATCAGGCTACATTCACTCCTTGGTATCACTAAGAACAGTCCCGAATTAACCGAGATACCAGTGTTATTGTTGTTTGATTCGGTGTTAGATCCTTATTCCTAATGCAAGCAAGTGTGTTTTATTTACTTGTTTTGTTCAGAGTTATGTTAGTCCCTCTTTTTGGTTTATAGTTGCATATCAATGTATGGCTCGACATGCTAGTTCACTATAAACAAAGCTCTGATACCAACCTGTCACACCCCCGAACCAGACGGCGGAAACGTCCGGGGGCTGTCGTGACTCAATTGAATACCATAACATCGAATATATATGAAACATAACAACATTCGTCACCATTCATCAACATAGTACAACCAGTAGTGTTTACATATCATACATTGTTTAAACATTACATTTCCCAAAAATTAATTTGTTCAATTCGTACAAAAATAAACTGCAACTGTCACTGAATATGATTTCCCTTGATTCACTGGTTCCCTGAGAATACAAGTATTTTGAAAATCGTCAACATATGAAATGTTGGTGAGTTCATAAGTAGTGTTTGAGATCGAATGTTTGTATTGTTTGAAAAACCACCAGAAAATCCGATATTTTCTGAAAAGAAAAGCTTTTGAAAACATTTGTGAAGATCCATAGGTATGCTTGTTTGTTTCTATACTTGTAAAAAAATGTTCATTGAAAATGTATGCATTTCAAATTTGTAAGTATTGAAAACCCTAGGAAAACCCGATGTTCTCCTAGTTCCTTGAATTACATGATGTTACATTGAAACCATTGCATAGCGTATAGTGTCAGTCCCAGGCGACGTTGGAAGGTTCTCGAGCAGGATTATTTACTACAAACCCGCGTTACACAAACGCCCAGTTTATAGTTATACTAACGACTCCCAAGGCGTCGTCAGTACTAATCGCGTTATCCAATCGCCCTGACTAGGTGTAGTCCCACATCCGAAGAGAAAGAGATCACGAAGACCCCGGTAACTTCATTAGCCGGTTGGGGATAAAATGTACGAGGGGTCCCCGACCCGCCTCGCATGAAATGTAGACTTTACTAGCAATACCAAAGGACCCTTGGGGACCAGTAGTATACAAGCCATTGAAAGTCCATTTACGTTGTGTCGGATCGGTAAAACCCAACACTCCGTAAAAAAAATGTCTTCGGGCCTTAAGATCAGGTCATTGGGCTAGCTAGGCTCAACGAACAAGATTTTACACTTGTGGGGCCCAAAGATGGTGCGTAGACGTCTGTGCACACTCGCATGTATATGTATTACCAAACGTTACTTGTATGAATCGTAGTGTCGTAGTGTTAGTAGTTCTAGATTTCTATTGGCTCGAGACCGAGCCAATTCGTTTAACAACGACTTTTGGTATTGTAATGTATTGTATTTCGTCGATAGTCGCGGTGCCATTATTCGATCAAATGGTGTATATTGAACTAGCCTTGAAATATTCCTGTTTTCAGCCCCTCATTATTTGTAAAATTTACATTTTCAACCCTTTTTATTAAATACTTCCCGGTTTGGTCCTTAAACTATTTTTCTTGACATTTTAACACCAAAAATTATTGAAATTAATATTTTTCAGCACATTTTTCATAGAAAACAGTTTAAGTCCCTGAAAATGCAATTTTCTCGATTTTAATCCCTTCTTTTCGCAACTTTGACAATTTTGGCCCAAATTGGAAAATTTTTGCAACTTTGGTCCTTTTTAAATTTAAAAAGCATTTTAAACCTTTGAAAAGGATTTGGAACACTTATAGTCCACTGTTTTACAGAAAGTTACAGTTTTGGCCCTCCAAAACAAAAATAATTCGCATAATGGGCCTTATTGGGCCGAAATTTTCATTTTTAGCCCATTAAGCTTGGAATTTATGTTTTTAATCCCCTAAATGAGTATATTTCCAGAAATTTATTTATGGAAACTGTTTTGGCACACTTCATCCATCAGAATCTGTGAAATGTCAATTTGGGCCCTTATTTTTGCATTTTTCACATTTTAGGCCCAAAATTTGTGTTTTTAACCCAAAGAAAATTATTACTAAACCACTTAGCCATTTTTCTTGAAGCACTTTGTGTTTAGAAATATTTTTGAAGCTAAAATCATTTAACACAAGATATATCTCGGTTTTGATGAGTTTTAAGGCTAGATCCAACATAAAAACACATAAAAGCATACATATAAGCATGGAAATCATACAAGGCATACAAAACACATATAGATCTACACTTTCACTTGTATTCCCCCCCCCCCCACAAAACTCATAAAAACAGAAAATAGGGGGTATGAAGCTCACCTTGGGTGTGGGGGCTCGGTTTTGCAAAGAAAATGGAAGGAAAATGAAGTGATTTTCGGCCATAGCTCCCCTTGATGTAGATCTCGAGTTTAAGGAGTTTTCTAGGAGCATGATTACCAAAATTGTTTAAGAGGAAGGATCTAATAATGAGAAAAAGAGTTATAAATTCCTTAGATATGTGTAACTTACCAAGAAGTGATGATATTTTCTTGAAATCCTCTTGATGCACAAGCAAAGTTTCGAAATTTTAAATGAAGAGGGAGGATGGTTTCTTGAGTAATCTAAAGAGTGTTTGTGAGAGATTTGTGTGTGTGTGTGTTGTGTTTGGCCGAGAGCAAGAAGAAAGAGAGAGAAATAGACATGAAGTGATACATGCATAGAGATATGAGACATGTTGCATGGAAAACCAAGAGATAAAAATGAGGTGGCATGGTAATAGTCAACTTCTCCTCTTGGGCTTTTCTTGGGCCGAAATTTGGGAAGGAAGAAAAGATTTTTGGGCTCTATTGCCCCTAAGCCCACATAGGAGTTAAGTTGAATGATTTTTGGCCCAAAAAAATATAATATAATTTTTACATTTTGTTGGGCTAGTTTAGGTTATCCTTGGCCCAAAGCTTCCAATTCATTTCATTATAGGCCCAACATGACCTAAAATGTTAAAATAAATAAGAGTGGGTCCAATTAGAGCCCATTTGGATCCAATAAGGAAGTTCTAGCCTAAATTAGACTTAACAAGAACTTCTAGGGTCTCCAATTGTTTGATGACTATTTGTAGTTCTAGCATGTTGTATTTACTTGAAGTTTTTGATTCACATTAACTTGAATGTATAGATTACATGGCTCAAAATTTACAGTTGTGACAAGGTTGATTGACGCCTTCCAGAGCAAATGGACATATGACGAATGCCATGAGCTGATCAGGACCAAACTCACAACGTGAGTCATGTATACTGATGACGTGAACTCGAAATTTCCAGCCTATCAATAGAAACCGAGAGCTCCGGTTTTGGTTGTTATTTTCCGAACCCCTCTCCTACTTTTCTCATCTTTAAGCCTACTTTTAACCCCCCGAAGTCCAGATATCATCCCGACAGACAACGCAAGTCTCGACGCCTCGATGTTTCCAGAGAAAACCTTTTTTCCAGTCGAAGTGTTGCCCGCACAACGCCCGATTTTTCACCAGAAACTCGCAGATACGCCAAGAAAGCTCATTCCTAGAAACGAAACGTTGTCCAAATGTCACACCCCCAAACTAGTATGGCGGAAACATTCGGGGGCGGTGGACGTCATGTACAGTATCCTAACAATTGAATAGTAAAGAAAGTACACACAACCATCATATACATAATTTACTAGTTTACATGATTGTGGTATTACATGTTTGCAAAAGTCAATTACAATATGATGTCCAAAACATTAAACTAACGCCTGAGCGTAAGTCTTCAAAAGCAGTTGCTAACCTGGTTTAGCGATTCCCTAAGAATACAAGTTATTTCAAAGAAAAAGTGTTAACATTTAAGTTGGTGAGTTCATAAGCTGTTATTTGTGTAAATGAATGTCATTTGAATGTTTACGTTTGTTTTCAGAAAATCCGATATTTTCTTATGAAAGATGTTATTAATCGTTTTTTGTATAAAATAGATGTATTTGAACCAGGAAAATCCTATATTTTCCTAAAAGTGAGAAGTAGTTTTAAATGAACCAAGACCAAAAATGTAAGTAAATATGCCATACCTAAACTAGAAATGTATAGTTTTATCAGTAAATAAAACTATAAGAAAGCTTGAAACTGTACGTAAAAGTAACTATAATATTACTTTTCCCGTAAAAACATAATACCATAATAGTTGTCTATCTTGTGAGTTTTCATAACCATAATAAGATAAATTTTCCTATCGCGACGTTCTTTAGGCGTCGAAATAATATGATAATTGTCACCTCTTGGACTGTAGCTAACAATCAAGGTGCGGGATCATTAGTCCCATATAGATCTATACACGCTTATCATGTTCTCCAAGAGGAGATTCTGGTTATAAAATAGAGCTTTCTTGTATACCTTGATAGGTACGGGAAGATGAATGTCTCACATATTCGCAGCTAAGTCACGTATTTTTGAAAGGAACAAGGTTACATTAAAATGGTTACCCTTATTATGATATGTCATACAAACATATAAATAAAACATATTTCGATATACATAAATATATTTTATCCCGAGAGGGTAAAGTGATATCGTAAGATGTTTTGCATGCTAACACTTTCGTATGAAAGTTATAACAAAAGCATGAAAAGTATAACAAAAGATTGATATTTTCACCTGGTTTTTAGTCTTGTTTTTACTTGTATTCCCCCACCCCCCTAAAATTGTTTAAAAAGCCTTTAAAAAGTATTTAAAAGTAGAGTGATAGGGGTATGAACTCACTTGGTGAAAGTGACGGTTTGAAGAAGACGATGTTTAACTCGGGCAGCACTTCGACTGGAAGGAATGTCTTTTTCAAGAACTTCGGGGCTTCGGGACTTGCTTTGTGTGTTAGAGGTGTTACCGAGGCTTTGAGGTAGTTTATACGGGCTTAACAGTGTGTGTAGAAGTAGGAGAGAGGATGGATTTCAGCAACCAAAGTTGGAAGGCTTCGATTTCTATATATAGCCACAAATTTGACTCTCACGTCATGAGTTTTGCATAACTCATGTCGTGAGTTGGTCCTGATTCGCTCATGGCATACATCGTTCGTCAAATTACTTTGGAAAGGTCAATCAAGAAACTCACATCGTGAACTCTCTGTTCACGTCGTGAGTTCTAGCACAATGTCGAAGTTCGTGCCCCGAACTTCAGAAATTCATATCTTTCGAATATGAGTTCCGTTTTCGACGTTCTTTATATCCACGCGTAGGTGAGAATAAACTCTACAACTCTCGTTTAGACTTTGTCAGCTAATTTTGAATTATATATTTTTAATATGCCAGGACACGAAAAGTCTGCTAAAAATCCATAACTTCTTCATCTGACGTTCGTTTTCGTCTATCTTTTTATCATTGTACTACTATTGTCGAGATCTTTAATTCTCATTTAGATGGCATTGGCTAAAAGTCACTCGATCTCTATTTCGAGTTTTTAGTTGTCCACTGTTATATCCGAAACTTAGAAAAAATCATAATTTCCTCATACGAAGTCAAATTTGGACATTCTTTTTATGCACGTTTACGGTTTAATGATGTCTACGAATTTCATTTAGAACTTAAGTGTGACAACCCAAAATTTCTATCTTGTACTAACATTTAATTCAATCAAATCCAGACTCGTTTCTGCTATATTTTAGTACTGTTTAGGGTTTGTTTGAGTGTTCTAAGCCTACTATAATCAAGGTATGAGTCTAGGGATGAGTGTACTTGAGTTCAACGCCTTTCAATTGAGCCAAACACCCCTTCATGAGGAGTGTCCGACCGTACACATGGGTATATGGTCGTATACCCATCCTAGTCGTACACTCATGTTTACATATGAGGTATTCTTCCATTTTTCATCACTTTACACTCGTACAAGCCTAGAAATTGGATTTCTCTCTCAACTATCTTCAAGATTTACACTTTGATCTTCAAATAAGTAAGTGTTTTCATCCTTTGATTAGTTGATACATGGATTTAACTAGCATCACCCTTTGATTTCATCCATGAAATTTATCTTTTTGCGTTAGATCTTCAAGAACACCAAGAACACACACTAAGTTTTTGGACTCTAAACACCGTTTCAAGCTTCTAACACGTGAGTATTCCTTCCATAGCTAGTTATATACTATAAACTCTTCATGTTCATCATGAAATTTACCATTTTTACAAGATCATCAAGAGTGTACCGTCGTACACATCCTTTTTAAGGCTCAAAATGGTAATAAACTTCCCTTTAAGCGAAGCATTGGTCAAAACTCACTTCCTAGATGCTTAATAAGGCTTTAAAACTCTCTTTGGCATGTTTCATTATGAGTGTATGGCTGCACACACCCATGTGGCCATACACCTTGGCCGCAAACACATAAAAACATGCATATCTTGGCCGTACACTCTATTATGTGGCCATATAACCCTTATATGCAATCATATATGATTGTAACACTTCAATACAAGTGTTTCCTAGTCCCTAAAGTGATTCCATATCAAGATTATTTGTTATATGCACTAATTATATACATATATGTGTCATTATATTCTTAATAGGATCTGTTTCTGCTCAAGACTTCACTTGACACTCAACTCCCTATATCGATCTTACATTCGTATCACTCACAACTGGTGAGTTCATACCCCTTAACTTATCATTTAAATGATTTTAAATGCTTTTATGGGGGGGGGGGGAATACAAGTGGAAAACATTATAGTTGTATAATCAATCACATGTGATTTATAACTATCAAACAATGATTTCTTATACTTCAAATTGTATCATCAAACAAACTGTTTTCAAAATTGTTTTATAAACTGAAATCAAGTCATCAATATTTATTTAAATTGTTAAACTCTTCAAAGTGTTGCAAAACTTATTTTTAAACTTATAAATTGTCCAAAGCATGTCTATATAATTATATTTATAAAAGTGAGGTTTAAAGGACTTAGGACTGATAACTCGCTTTATTTCCTTTTCCTTGTTTGGATGTGGACTTAGGGTATCGGTTATTTGTCCAAATGTCGTCTAAATCTTAGTTATATATTATGTATATATATGTAGATATAAAAGTACTATCATTCAGTTCAATACCTTTGGGTAACAAAGGTGTACATTCATTCGTTGAAACTACAAAAATTACTAGTAAACTATAATAGGTATAGTTTAGAGGCTCACTACACACTATCACTATACAAGTACATTGAGAGAACACTATCACTATACAAGTACATTAAGAGAAAACTATTACTATACAAGTACAAAAGAGAACACTACTACTATAACAAACATACTATAACAATAACAAGATAACATAACGTGAGCCACTACTTCATGAGACAACAACAAATTTGTTGTGTCACGCTTTGTAACCAGAGTCTCCGGAGGGAGAGCATGAGTTTGTGTATAGATCTATACTGGACTGATTATCCTACACCTTGTTGCTCACTACAGTGGGACTTGCAAGTCTATGGGTGACAAATGTCATAGCATTTCGACGTCTCACATCGTCGTGTTTTACTATAGTTGATTAAGTATGGTTATAACCTATCACATTTTACCTTAATTAAATAATTGGTTTAAGGTAGTTATTACTATAGTAGTTACTATATATATACAATACTGTAGTTCATACATATTTTTCCCATTACATTCAAATTGTGATCCTCTCACATAGCCGGTAATGTAAACTATATTTTGGTAATGATAGTCAAACTTGGGAAAGATACTCACTTTTACAAAGAACAAACATTTAGAACAGTCGGGTCTTGGTAGAAGACTACTTTTCATACTAGTAAAAAATATAGGATTTTCTAGGAGAATTCTACCATATACAAACTTTTACATCAAACATTTACAAAATCTTTCAGCAAACTAATACAAATATTGACACTAAATACTTATGAACTCACCAGCTTAAATGATGATCTACGCTTTCAAAATAACTTGTATTCTCAGGTCACCAGTGGATAGGTACCAATGACAGGTTTCGAGAAGACGGAGCATATTCAAGGCCCGTCTTTATTTTGATTACTCATTTTTGGTTTCTTATTACTATTAAAGAACACACTTGTATTAAATTATACTATTAATGCAATGGATGATGTTGTTGCTTGTTTACTACTTTGCATTGTTATGATGTTGTACATGACGTCCTCCACCCCATAACGTTTCCTCCGTTCTAGTTTTGGGGTGTGACATTAAGGCTAAAAAGTATTTTATTGAAATTTCGTGTTTTACGCTTATTAATGTTTAACCGGGTTTGCCGCGAATCATAGATTGGTCATATCTTCTTCGTTATAACTCGGATTTTAGTGTTGTTTTGTTTTCGAAAACCTTTGCACGATTTCTATTAGTTTATTCGTTCCAAATAAGATTTATGAAAAGTTAAATTTTGACCTAAATTTGATTGGTGTTACATTACATTGACTTAAAATATCGGGTTGTTACATCATCCCCTTGTTAGAGGGAATTTCTTCCCAAAATTTATATTTTGACTGGGACATCAATGGCTGAGGAAAGATGTGTGTACTTTTGTTCCATTTGATCTTCTTGTTCTCTAATGAATCTAGATCCTAGCGTGGGTGTTCTAGAGAGCCTTCATAATTCTGTCTGTTGTTTTTATCGGTAGAGGTCATGTGGATTTGGGTTTATTTGTCTATGTTCATTTGAATGTTAGTATTGATCAATTGTAATACAAGTCAGCTTTGTCTTGAATTTCCTGGTTGAATTCATACCTGGTCCGTCTATCATCGCCCTGTGTATACAAGTCGCATACACACTTTGTAATGATAGGTTAACCATATTCATTCATAGCCTCTGTGCTTGAACTTGACTCATTGTACGCGTGCTTATTCCTAAGTGGTATGTCGGGAATACTTCAGGTAGGTTGTAAAAGATATAGTACTCTTCAAATGAGTACTTCTGTAGCACATGGAGCTGGTATAGTCAGGACCAAGCCAATCCATATCGAATGACGATGTCGGAACTTCCCACCGTCGCATGTGTTAAGTTGATTAGAAAAAAAAGTGTTCGTTAGCGTGATGGTGCATTCTATGTGTATGTTTTCAATGCTTTTAGTTTATCCTTGCTATTACTACTACGGACCATGTACTTCGTTTAGCGATTACTAGCGGACGGGTGTTTCGATAATTGAAAATGATGAAAATATATAATCCCTACAATAAAAAGTTAAGCTCCGTACAACCTACCGTTATTCACAGGGGTTCCGGAATAGTCTCTCCTGCAGTGATCATCAGTATTATTCCATCTTCGCCAGGGTTTCTTGCTATTGGGCAATCCTTCTGGAAGTGTCCAGTTTCACCACATTTGTAACAACCAGAGATCTGAGAGGTTGTTTGTGTCGATGCTCTATGGAAACGAGTAGTATGTCCTTTCCTATTGTAGCTCCGGGAACACATATTCCGACAAGCTCTCGTGTGAAGAAAGTTACACTTATTACATTTCGGAAGGTTTCCAGTGTACTGACTAGTAGATGCTGGAGTGGTCGGTGTTGTGGTAGTATGAACAACAACTTTTTGTTCCTCTTTTTAGGTCTCTGGTGTTGGTTGTCTCTCTTTCTTACTCCATGACTTTCGCTTATAGTCTGTCATTTTGTTGGCTCAGAAGTAGGGGTAAGGATCGTTGCATCTTGTTTTCTTTTGGTAGACTCTTGATTCGAACTGCCCCCTTTTTCATTCCAGAACTTTCGTTTCATGTTACTAGGTTTGTGGTTTAGAGTATCCTTGCAGGTAGGCACTCGTTGGTTTCCTAGATTGTCACAAAACTTTGAATTGTCGACATCGTTCCCCTTTTTACTAGTGTTACTTGCATTAAGATGTGCCATGATGACTAACATGGCGGCTGTGACCGCAGCTTGAAAAGGAGCCAAGTCTATAAGCAGGATTAGTGTTTTGTTGGTTGGTCGATTATTTCCATGTGAAGACATGATTATGTTACATGATGTGAAATAAGTTGGTTAGATAACTATGATCGTTGTTAGTTGGATTCTATAAGTATGATTTCCCCATCCTGTCATTCGGTTTCTAATGTTTCGACTTACATCCTCATGATGTATTAATGAATGAGGGTTGAAATAGGTATCGTATTTAAGTTAAGTTTTAGCAAATAAGGGTATAGATGTTGAGATCTTAGGTCGATCTAGTTTCATGGGATTTTGAAGAGGGTATCTCTCTTACTATTTCTAGTTATGAAGGAGGATGTGATATACCTATCTCATAGCGTGAGTATTATAATTACCAACTCACTAGGTAATATTAATTATTAATTATTCGTTTAACGCATTAGGTTCTCTACCACCTCGCATGCTCCACGAGTGGCTTCCTCTATTCTCTATCCTATTTTTAGTGGTAATGATTTGTTATCTCTTTGTATCTATATAGGGTATCCTTGATTTTCCTCAGGCATGTTGAATCTCCGTCATTGTTTTGATTGCCCTAGTTGAAGTTGTAGAGATTTTATATCCTATGGTAATTGTCTCTTTCTCTAAAGGGTGTAGGTGATAGATGTGTTGGATTTATTAGGGGATTACGTCTGTCTGATTTGTGAGGTGGCATTTTTCAGCTATAAGGTTAAAGGATTAAACAGTGGTAAAACTTCGACAAAATTTCCAAGTTCAATAACATTGAACTTCCATAGATTAGGTCAACAAGGATAGTGTAGTGAGTTGCTAAACCAGTTTATGACACAAACTATTTACATAGCCCAAAGCATGGATTGATAATGATGATCTTTAAAGGAAACAAGAAGTCTGTCATAATAGTTGGTAAAGAAGTTACATAGAATTCGGAAAATTTGACCTTGGAGTAGGTCTACAACATACCACACAGGGAAACTTTGACAGCATAAAAGAGTACTACTTGGAGTACGTACAAAGGTTATTCCACAAACCAAAAGCAATGGCGAGTAGATTATCCTCTACTTGCGACGGGAACTATTTTGTTGAGCGTTTGGTTCTACCAACTGACGTTCCATCTTGAGCGTACGCATTTCATACCTTGCCTGGTGTGCTCTAAGTTCCTTGAGTTCAGTTTGAGTTGTAGTTAGCTTTCTCTGCCAAGCTTCATTTTGATTTACGGTTCTTCCATGAGCTAATCCTAATTGTCGAATGTAAACTACATTGACCCTGGTGCTCACATCATTCTTCTCGGTTCGTTGGATAGTTGCCCTTCCTTGCTCATCATTGCGAGCAATTCGGCGAACCAGTATAGGAAGGACTCTGTCTGCTGAGCCTCGCTCGCTCAGATTGTAGAAGCTCCGGTCTCCATTGTACGGAGGGAGTTGACCTTGTTCGTTTCTCCACTTATTCAGGTTCACTTCCCACAGAGGTGTTGGGCCCTGAAATCTTGATCGAGGAGTAGGATTTTGGATCGGAGCCAATAAGGGTAGGTTATTGGCTTCGGGGATAGTGTCGGAGTCTTTTTGTATTTCTTCCTTGAATCCTTCTGCAATTTCCTCGGGATCCTCTTCCGGATCACCTTCTACCCATCCTTCATTGCCTTGGTTCGGGTAGTAGGGGTCCCCTGGTAGATGGTATTCGGCCATTGCATCTATGCGAGAATAGGGATATGAGAATTATCTAAAACTTAAAACATGTAAATCTAAACATGTAGGTTAAACTATTGCATTTACAAAATACTCCTATAGTATTCTAAATGTTATGTTTTATTTTAAAGTTTATAAGTTTGGTAAGTTTTAAACTTGTGTTCCACTGCAGCTATTCCCTGGCATACGTTAGTCGGCTCTCAGATAAATATAGTTGATCAGGCTATATTCGTCCCATTCCCAATTACATGTCCCAAGGCATACTTGTAGTGCACAAGTGGTCTATAATACTTCTATATTGTTTTATTAAGACACTGATCTATATTGTATGCATGAATACTTTTATAAAAATTTATTCAAAAAGTATAAATCTAAATCAAGGTGTTTTTGCCCAGTTGTATTTATAGATGTATGTCATAGGTGGTTCGACATACTTAGTTCTCAATAAACAATGCTCCGATACCAATCTGTCATACCCCCAAACCAGAATGGCGGAAACATTCGGGGGCGGAGGACGTCATGTACAGTATCGTAACAATTAAATAGTAAATAAAGTGCACACAACCATCATATACATAATTGAAAAGCTTACATGATTGTAGTATTACATGTTTACAAAATTCAATTACAATATAATGTCTAAAAGATTAAACTAACGCCTGAGCGTAAGTCTTCAAAAGCAGTTGCTAACCTGGTTTAGCGATTCCCTGAGAATGCAAGTTATTTCAAAGAAAAAGTTTCAACTTTTAAGTTGGTGAGTTCATAAGCTGTTATTTGTGTAAATGAATGTCATTTGAATATCCACGTTTGTTTTTAGAAAATCCGATATTTTCTTATGAAAGATGTTATGAACTATTTGTTTATATAAAATGGATGTATTTGAACCAAGAAAATCCTATATTTTTCTAAAAGTGAGAAGTAGTTTTAAATGAACCAAGACCAAAAATGTAAGTAAATATGCCATACTTAAACTGGAAATGTATAGTTTTATCAGTAAATAAAACTATAAAAAGGCTTGAAACTGTATGTAAAAGTAACTGTAATATTACTTTTACCGTAAAAATGTAATATGATAATAGTTGTCCATCCTGTGAGTTTTCATAACCATACTATGATAAATTTGCCTATCGCGACGTTCTTCAGGCATCGAAATGATATGATAATTGTCACCTCTTGGATTGTAGCTAACAATAAAGGTGAGAAATAATAAGTCCTGTATATATTTTTATATAAATATATAAATATATTTTATCCTGAGAGGGTAAAGTGGTATCGTAAGATGTTTTGTATGCTAACACTTTCGTATGAAAGTTATAACAAAAGCATGAAAATTATAGCAAAAGATTAATATTTTCACCCGGTTTTTAGTCATGTGTTTACTTGTATTATCCCCCCCCCCTAAAAGTGTTTAAAAAGCATTTAAAAGTAGAGTGATAGAGGTACGAACTCACTTCGTAAAACTGACGGTTTGAAGAAGACGATGTTTAACTCGGGCAGCACATCGACTAGAAGGAATGTCTTTCTTGAGAACTTTGGGGCTTCAGGACTTGCTTCATGTGTTAGATGTGTTACCGAGGCTTCCAGGTAGTTTAGAGGGGCTTAACATTGTGTAGAAGTAAGAGAGAGGATGGATTTCAGCAGCCAAAGTCGGAAGGCTTCGATTTCTATATATAGCCACTGATGAGATTTAAACACTCTTTGATCGATTAGATCTTTGCAACAGGCAGATAATGAAAGTAAAACAATGAAACAATACTCAAGAATGGATTTGAATGTGTTGAATGATTAGAACGTTCAATCCTCAGCAAAGCTCAATTAAGAACTTCCGCTGTAGAGGATTCTAGGGTTACAAAAGAGATCTTCTTAATTGCACGTAAAAACCAACTATCTATCAGTTATCAAAAAGATGAATGCAAGCATCTATTAATACACAAACCCTAGCAAAATAAGATACGGATGGACAGGCCCATGCCGTATACAATATGGGCTAGGAAGTGAGCCCAAGACGCAACACCAAGTACCCAACAATCTCCCCCTTTGCGTCAATTGGGGCGAGACCTCACTCCAGCTTGCTTACCCCCGCAGCACTGGCTTTCTTTACGGTCTTGAACAGGCAGGGGATGATGGCAAGAATTGTTTGTCGGAAGTGAATGTACCAATTTATCATATCATTGAAGTACTTTTTAACACTATCTGAGTTCTGCTTGCACCGATTGATGATTCCCAGAACATGCTCCAGACAGGTAGTGGTGTAGAGATGTTTGTCAGCCAAAGCAAATAGGCATTTCTGACCTTCTGCCCTGGTGAACATGACTGAGTTCTGTTTCGGATAAATCTTTCCCATCTTCATTCGGTTTATATCGCTTGCAGAACCAACTGGAGTGATGATGGGCTTCTTCCTCAGAACATTAGCAACCTCTTGATCAAGCTTAGCCACCTCCAAAATATAGCAAACTGACATTCTCTTGAAATGGTCTATGATCGGACCATATTCTGCTTCATTGACAAGAAGAATGTTGTGCAAGACAATCCAATCATGAGGGTTTAGGTTGGGAAGATCAGCCAGAGAGATGGAATGCTCGGATTTTTCAGATCCCCTCAAGACCTTAAATCTAACATTAACGAAATTGCCTTCACGAACAGGTTTGAGAACCCGAACGTTGGTTATCTTCTGTGCGCTCCATGTCTGGTACCGAGGTTGAGCGGTCCTCAGATAATAGTCTATAAGCTCCCTATCTACCTTCGGGTGAGGATGGGGAACTTCAACTACATGAGCGAATGCATGGAAGATAAAGGCCTTTCGGGTCAGGGGCATGTCGAACTGGGAATCGACCCAATTGACATGGTCTAAGGAGATGATCGGTTCTAACCAAAGAGTGCAAGGGGACTCAATGGCTTCTTGGATAAGCACTTCGAGAGTCCAAGGAGGAAATAAAGTTTTCCTGCTTTCAAGAAAATCATGAGCCTCCTTTATTTTTCTCTCATTGGCCTCGGCTTCCCTGACGATGCGAGCATTTTCATCCAGCTCTCTCTCTCTGGTCTGTTTCCTGACTAAGCTGAAAATCGGTTCTTGATCATCACTTTCATCACTGTCGTCAACAATTTGTTTGGCTTTGGTTTGAGCACTCAAACCTGATGAAGGAACATGTGTTGGTTTGGGTGCTTTCGGAGGGACAAGTGATGAAAATGGAAGTGATTGAGCTTTGGAACTTGGAGGGGGTTTCGGTTGAGCTGTGGACTTCTTTTCTCCCCCTTGTTTAGGATGGTCCTACTACTCAGGAATGCCTTCAATACGGCTAAGCAGGGCAAGAGCAGGAGCGAGCTTCTCTGCAAGATAACACCTCACCGAATAGTTAAGAATCGGATCATGGGCTTCGATAATATTAGATAAAGCTCCGTGGACATCTGAAACACAACTCCTGACCACAGCTTTCTCAGACCGAAGAGAATTGATCTCCTTCTCGGCATGGGAGAGCTGATGAGTTGCCAGAGTAAGCTCGGAAGACTTTCGTGCAAGCTCTTCCTTTGTGGTGGATTTGGCGGCAAGAGTGGCTTGGGAGGAAAGAAGACGATCCGCAACCGAAGACTGAAATGATTGGTTGTCTTCTTTGAGTTTCTGGCGGAAGCTGGCAAATTGGTCTTTTTCAGTTTCGAAGGAATGGACCAGCTTCTCCACAACGGTGTGGACCAGTTTCTGGGCGTCTTGAAATAGTTTTTTGACTTTTTCGGTCGCAACAGCACTAGCCTTCGTGGATTTATCAATAGCAGCAGCAGCTGAGCTGATGGAGGCTTCGTGTGCTTTGGAGAGAGACTCCACCATCCCCTGAATGGCAGCCTCCGAAAAGTGAGATGTTGAGGAAGAGGAAGATGCCACAAGATTGTCAATCTTCTCGTGGAGTTCCTTGATGTGCTTTTTAGTTACTGGAGCATCATCATCATCATCACTTTGAAGTTGGTAGGGGCTGTAGTAGATGGAATCAAAAACGGTATCCTCCCCTCCCAAAAAGGTTTCGGTTTCAGCAGATGGAGTGGGGGATAAGGGTGCGGTGGCTGGTTCGGTAGTGGTAGTGGGTTCAGGTTGTGAAGTTGGAACCCCCGTATCAGATACGTTGGTTGGAACCTCACGGGTGGTAACTTTGGTGGCTTTAGTGAAAAGTGGTGGGGGAATGGAAGTTGTTGTGGTTGGAAGAGAAGTAGAGGTAGTTATGGGGGGAATAGAAATAGGGTTAGATATGGAGGGAATGGAAATGGAGGAGGTTATGATGGGAATGGAAGAGGTTATGATGGGAATGGAAGAGGTGGTTATAGGAGAAGGGGAAGGAGGTTTTGATGAAACATGTACCTCATGAGCAGGCAAGTGAGGAGGAGTTTCGCCTCTAGCCGACTCATCTGAGTCAGAATGGTTCTCTTCTGAATCGCTGGAAGAAGAAGAGAGAATAAGTTTCCTCTTCGACTGTACTTTCTTCTTCTTCACTGGTGGGGAAAGATCTGTTTTTGAGGGTTTTCGCTTCTTAGGAGAAGGATCCTTTTCCCCCTTTGCTGCTTTCTTGATCTTCCCTTTCTCGGGTTTCTTCCCTCTAGCAACAGGTTTATCTGCATCATTAATGCACTGAACCATTTCTGCAGAAAGTTCCCTTGGACCTGAAGGACGAAAGTCCTTGTAGGCCTTCATTATTACGCTCTCCTTGGACACCCCAACGGACATAGAATCCGGAATGGATCCGACGAAAGAAAACTTGGTCGGATCGGTAACAATGATCTTGGTGGTGTGGAAGGCACTGATGGTGGAGAGAAGGGAACCTGCAACAGTTGAAACATGAAGTTTATCCATCGCCCACTTGGTGATAAGCATCCAAAATCTGGCGTATGACACCTCAATGTGGCGAGAGGAGGAGGCTAGGCTCTGAATGAGTTGCTGCCATAGAACCGAGCCATAGTCGAGGTTGAGGCCATGATAGAGACCATAGAGAATGGTCATGAACAACTTGTTAGCCCCATCAGAACCAGAACTGCGCTCGGAGAGCCCTTTGAACATAATGGTGAAGAAATCATTCCATGGAGGAGGGAGACACGACTTCTTGAACTTAGTGACCGTCGTGAGAATCTCCGTGTAGCCCATGTTGTAGAACATCGAAAATAAATGTCCTACGGTGATGGAATCAGGATTAACCCTAGATTCATCGCCTTCAAAACCTAGGAGCCAACAGAATCGTTGCTTGGAGATGGAGGTCTTATGAGAAAGAAGATCAAAGTAGATGCGATCCACTGATCTATCATAATGGGCTGTGGAGAAGACCTGGGAAAGGCATTCCATGGGCACAACCTCGACCTTGGAAAGAGCGAGCACCAACGGAGAGTATTTGAGACACTCCACCATGGGATACATATAATTCTCGTAAGCTTTAGGGTTTAAATCGATCACCAGGCTCTATTGAGCGCGGATAGGAAGAAAGTTGGTGCGGGAAGAGGTTTCCTGAACAGATGAAGAATCCGCCATTGTTGAATGTAGAAGATGATGAACAGTAAAGTAGAAATCGCCTGATTTTGCTCGATTGAGTTTTTGATGGTGGTAAATTTGGAATGAAGCAGATGTGTTCCTTTTATACTGTGGGTAGAGGAGAGAGAAATATCATCCCCCAAATCTTGTTGATGCATGAAACGATTTCGGATTTGACAGAAGCGCGACGGTTGGCACCCCCGATGATTACGCATGAGAGAGAAGAACTGTTCCGTTTTGCACGCGTGCCCGTCACTTCACTATTGAGGTCGTTACTCTGTCGGCTGAGTCAGCATCTTATCTGTTTAATAGCTGTCATCCAAACATGAGATTATAGTGGAACCGAACGAGATTTTTGGAAAATCAAAGATTTCCGTGCATAGAGTGTGAAAGATAAGGAAATAAAGCGAGATATATATGGGGATTTGTGATGTCAATATAGACACAAAACAGTTGATCCCAGGCACGAATCACTTTCTTCAAGGTCAAGAGAGACCTTAAAGTGTTTGTATGGATTCCCGTTGAATTACGATCAATCACTTTGTAAGAAGTGTTGAAAGGCATCTTTTTATAAGGCTTAAAAGGGTGGCTTTCGCTTCAGTTTAGAATTCCGGACCTTGACATAAGACCGAGACTAAATGAAGTACTTGTGAGACCGATGTGGTCTGTTGAACAAGTAGGCTGGATTATATATATAGTGACTTATTGAAGATGTGTGATGGTGAAATCTCAAAAAAAAAATTAACCTGGATTCTAAGGAAAGAAATGTTATGGTAAATAACAATTTCATAAGAATCGCACAACCAAAAAGAGATTTCATGTTGACCGTCAATTCATGTTGGGTATTGAATTTTGGGTTTCACTAAGCACGTAGTGACACGAGGCTTAGATCATAAACATAGAGATTGTGTAACCATAAACCTCAGTGGTTAATTCTGAGAGTCTCAAGGGTTACGATATGGGACCGAAATATGATGGAGAAAAGTATTGAGGTGGTGAAGAGAAACGATAGTACCTCTGCTGAAAATAATAACCAAGCAGTAAACTCTTAACCCATATGAGAAAAGAGTAAGGTAGCTCAGGATTAGAATAAATGGAGCAGCCTGATTGGGAAGACAAGGTTTGTATATACCTAGTCATTAAGGCTTTTATTCAAAATCAGTTGAGGCTTTGGACAACATGCAACAGCATGCTTCTAGGGACGCTTAACTAGTTAGTATAAAGTGAGAGAACCAAACTTGTCCCATCGATATTTAAACAAGAATGAAAGAAGAGGAAAAAAATATTTTTGGAGATTTTAAGTTTTTGAAAAGAGAAAAACCAAACAGAATAAATAAAAAAAAATTTGAATCGAACCTGAAATAGACCGAACGCTCGGTTCATTTCGGTTCCTAAAAAAGATATTTTTAGATTTTTGGAAAACATCTTTACAAAAGTTTACAACCATAGACAACACCTTTTTGAGATTGAGCGAAATTATGTGCAATGGGACCGAACTCGAAATAGACCGAACGTTCGGTTCATTTCGGTTCCTATGTGAACCGAACCCGAAATAGACCGAACGTTCGGTTCATTTCGGTTCATTTCGCTTTTAACTTTTAACTTTGGGATGGTGTTTTTGGTACCGATTCTGATTCCATCATTCCTAGACCATGAAGGATTTTATTGAAACTTGCTTCAGATAGGGCTTTGGTGAAGATATCGGCCAGTTGATCAGTGGTTCGAACAAAGTGAATTTCGACATTTCCATCCTCCACATGATCCTTAATGAAGTGATACCTCAGTGCTATATGCTTGGTCTTAGAGTGTTGCACTGGGTTATGACATATCCTAATTGCACTTTCTGAATCGCAATATAGTGGGATCTTTTTCATGTTGAGTCCATAATCTCTGAGCTCGCTTTGGATCCATATGACTTGAGATGTGCAAGAGGCGGCTGTGATGTACTCTGCTTCGGCTGTAGAAAAGGAAACGCAGGTTTGCTTCTTTGATTGCCAGCTGACCAACTTCCCATCAAGGAATTGGCAACCCCCTGTGGTGCTTTTCCAGTCTAAACCACATCCTCCAAGGTCTGAGTATATTTTTCACTGCAAGCATATGTGGTTCTCGTGGGTTCACCTGAAACCTAGCACAATAACATACGGAAAACATGATATCAGGCCTGCTAGCAGTAAGATACATTAAGGACCCAATCATCTGGCGGTATAGCGTAATGTCAACTACCGGTTTTTCCAGCGAAGGTGTGAGTTTGGTGCCGAATGCCATTGCAACTTTGACCTTTGAGTCTCCCATCATACCAAATTTGACAAGAAGAGTTTTGGTGTATGCTTCCTGGTTGATAAAGATGCCTTCGGGTCCCTGTCTAATATTTAATCCAAGGAAAAAGTTAATCGGACCCATGGAGCTCATTTCAAATTTAGTCTCCATCAGCTTTCTGAATTCAGCTGTTAAGTTGGGATTCGTTGAGCCAAAGATGATATCATCGATGTAAATTTGTACAATCATAAGGTGGTTACCTTCCTTCTTACGAAAGAAGGTTGGGTCAACCGAACCTTGTTTGAATTTGGACATCTGTAAAAACTTTGTTATCTTTTCATACCAGGCCCTAGGTGCTTGCTTCAGACCGTAAACCGCCATGTCCAGAATATAGCAGTGATTTGGGAACTTCTCATTGACAAAACCAGGAGGTTGCTCCACATAGACTGTTTCTTCGAGTTCTCCATTCAGAAAAGCGCATTTGACATCCATTTGGTAGACCTCGAAGTTTTTGTGTGCTGCATAGGCAAGAAATATTCGAACAGATTCCAGCCTTGCAACTGGAGCGAAAGTCTCTTCATAGTCAATTCCTTCCTCCTGACAGTATCCTTTCACTACTAGACGTGCTTTGTTTCGTATCACATTCCTTTCCCTGTCCATTTTGTTTCTGAATACCCATTTGCGACCAACAACTGATGCATTTTGAGGAGTTGGAATGAGGTGCCAAACTTTGTTCCTTTCGAATTCATTCAATTCGTCTTGCATAGCTTGAACCCAATCGGAGTGATCAAGAGCAGTGTTAACTGTCTTTGGTTCAACTTTTGAAACGAAGGAATTAAACATACATAATTCTACTTTTGAAAATAAGGAAGTTTGTTTTGCTTTAAGTTGTGATCGGGTTAGAACCTTTTCAGAAACATTACCCACAACTTGAGAGACAGGATGATTTCTGGTCCATTTGACGACAGGAGGGTAATTTGGATCATATGATGGATCCAATTCAGCGTTTACCATCTCTTCTGGTTCGGATTGACTTTCATCGTCATAAAGCATATTGGTATTCTCCCCCTCGAATGATGAGCTTTCTGGTGCAGTGGGACTTTCGGGTATAGTGAAGAGTTCGGGTGCTACTATGCCTTCAGATGCTGTTGAGTGTTCGGGTGCTACAGTACCTTTGGGTGCTACAGTACCTTCGGATGTTGTGGAACGTTCGGGTGCTACAGTACCTTCGGGTGCTACAGTACCTTCTGGTGCTGTGGAGCGTTCGGGTGCTACAGTACCTTCTGGTGTTGTGGAGCGTTCGGGTGCTACAGTACCTTCGGGTGCTACAGTACCAGAGTGCTCCCCCTCGACTGAAGCGTTGGAACTGGATATCCTTTCATTCATTCTCCTTGTAGCATCTTCTACTAGTTGCTTCAGATGATCTACCTTGTTGTCTGCTGCGCTGGCTTCTGAGTTAATGGCCTTCTTTGGTTCATCAAATAACTCGACAAACTTCTCAAAGAGATTTGCAATTGATATTGTGACTTGACCTGTTTGAGGAAAGATTTCACCAGTTGTGTCTACGTTGGCCTTTAGCTTTTTGACATAGCTATCATCAAAGGTCACGTAATAAGTTTCTTCTATTTTCCTCGAACGTTTGTTTAATACCCTGTACGCTTTAGAAGTGAGAGAATAGCCCAGAAAAATCCCTTCATCGGCTTTGACATCAAACTTGTTGCGATGTTCTATAGAATTAAAGATGAAGCATCTGGAACCGAACACATGGAAGAATTTAACATTCGGCTTCCTGTTGTTGACGATCTCATAAGGAGTGAGCGTGAATCGCTTATTGAGATATGACCTGTTCTGTGTAAAACAAGTTGCAGAGATAGCATCAACCCAAAAATATAAAGGTAAAGAAGCAAAACTTAGCATGGTTCGAGCTGCTTCACACAAAGATCAGTTTCGTCTCTCGACAATTCCGTTTTGTTGAGGTGTGTAGGGAGCTGAGAAGTTGTGACTGGTTCCTCTTTCTGCCAAGAATTCTTCAAATTCTTTATTTTTGAACTCCAGCCCATTGTCGCTCCTGATGTTGCGAACGACTTTCTTCAGCTGTACTTCTACCTGCTTGATGAACATCTTTAGCTTGTGAGTCGCTTTAGATTTAAGCTTCAGAAAGAACACCCAAGTGAAACGCGAAAAGTCATCAACAATAACAAGAATGTACTTGCTACCGCCGATGCTTTCGATTGATGATGGACCACACAAATCAATATGAAGTAACTCTAGTGGTTCAACAACTTTTGTGTTTATGATTGATGGATGACTTTGACGACTCTGCTTCCCCATTTCACATGCCGCACATAAATGTTCTCTATCGTACTTGAGCAATGGAAGACCACGAACATAACCTTCAGTGATAAGTTTGTTGAGATCTTTAAAGTTGATACGAGAAAGCCTTCGGTGCCACAGCCAGCTTTCATCATATTGTGCTTTTGATAACAAGCAGATTGTTGGATTCCCTTTGATGGGTCTGAGGTTTAGGGGAAACATTTCACCTTTACGCTCTGATTTGAGAATAACTCTGTTCGTTTGCTTCTCAATTATTTCCGAACCCTCATCATCGAATGAGACCTTGATACCGGTACCTCCAACAAGCTGAGATACACTGATGAGATTATGTTGTAGTCCTTCTACGTATGCAACCTTCCTGATCGTGAAATCACCGTTTGTAATCATTCCATAGCCTTTTATGGTTCCGAAGGAGTTGTTCCCGAACTTGACATTTCCACCGTTTGAAAGAGACCTAAATTCCCTTAGCTCTTCCTTCCTTCCTGTCATGTGACGTGAGTAGCCACTGTCGATATACCATTCTTCATCAAACTGCTTGTCACTGATAACCTGCACAAATTAAGCAGATTTAGGAACCCAAAGTTTATTGGGTCCACGTGAGCCTTTCACAGGAACAGGAGTAGTAAGAGAGATGTAAAAAAAATATGTTCTTTTTATTAACGTTGTTTCATCTTTCTTTTTGATGGTGAAAACTTTAATTTTATTGGGATTTGTTGCTTTTGGTTTGGACTCAGATTTAACTGACGAAACCTTTGATTTCCCTTTCAGATCAGTTAAAGATTTAGGTTTTTGAGTTCGAACAAAATTGGATTTAGAATGGGGTTGAGAAGAAGAATGATTCAAATAATTAGAAGAGTCAGAATTAGAGAATTTAGACTGAGATGATTTCTTGACTTGATATTCTAGGTGACCCTTTCGGTTTTGATTATCTGTGGGACCGAACCTAGAATTTTGGTCACTTTTGCTCTCTGAACCGAACCTCTGCTTTCGGTTGACAGTGTTCTCTGAACCGAACCTCTGCTTTCGGTTGATGTTGTTTTCTGAACCGAACCTCTGCTTTCGGTTGATGTTGTTTTCTGAACCGAACCTCTGCTTTCGGTTGACACTGTTCTCTGAACCGAACCTCTGTTTTCGGTTGACACTGCTTTCTTGTGGTCTAAGAGTATTTTTCTCTGACTTTAAATTTCTGTCACAATATGAGAAATAGGCATTTTGAGACTGCCAAAACTGTTTTCTTTCAGAAAGATTCTTCTTGTATCTCTGATTCCTTTGTTGCTTTTGGTTTTTCACCTGTTTGGGTTGCCTGTGAATATTTGCCTTTTGTTTTGGCATTTGAACAACAGGTTCGTTTGTTGCAGATGACTTTTTGGTAGAAGGGGTGACTTCATCTAATGGGATTTCTTTAGTGCCACTAGTGCTTGGCACGTCAAAGTTATCAGGCTTCTTCAGTGGCTCTGGAATATATCTTCCTTTTGTTTTCTAGGATGTTCGCTCTGATAGTCCAACTGTTTCATCAACATTGTCGATAGGGGCGGACTAGAAGAACTCATCACAACCATCTGCAATATCTTCGTTTACAATGGCTGTGAGTTCGGCTGTCTGATGTTCGGTTACACCTGTGACCTTATACACCTGATTTGGTGTTGTCCTTACCTTTTGGTAAACAACAGCCTTTTCTTTAAGGTTTGGGGAGTTTTGTTGGGACAAGCGAGCAAACTCCACAGAATTTTCTAAGATGAGATTTTTGTGGTTTTCGGGTTCGCTCTTGACAAACTCAGAACAGTCAACTTCATCCTCTACAAAGATTTCACTCATATCATCATCCTCATTAAGCTTAGATGCATTTTCAACATTAATTTTATTTTCTGAGCTCAAATTGGCATTCAATGAGTCAAACTTTTGTATGGTTTCGGTCCTTAGATTCATTTTGTCATTTTCATCCAAAAGGTTTTTCAGCATGTCCTTATGGTCCTTGGACTTTATGAAAGATTCAATTTTGTCTAGACCATACATATATGTCGGATTAACATCCTCAGTCGAAACCACACTTTCACAATTGTATGCTTCAGCGTCGATTTCATCCTCCTTAAACTCAAGGAAGGGCAAAATCATACGATGAATTTTTTGCGCTATTTCACAGTTTAAATGAAGTTGAGTAATATTATTGTAAAGACGCTTAGCAATCAAACAAATAACATTTCGCTGTTTTAAAAGTTTTAAATTGTCTCTTTGCAAATAAATGTTTTCATCCTTGGTTTTGATTAACTCCGACTCCTTCAGTTCGATCCACATCCTCCGTTCCTCACTCTTCGAAGACACCCTACTTATTTGGTCAGTTAGGTTACAATTGGTGACTCGAATTTGAGTTAAACTGCTGTCTTGATGAGAGATTCTTGAATTAACATTTTTTAATTCTTTTTCATATGAGCATTGTGGGACTTTGAATGAAACAAAAACGGATTGTACCTTCTTGATCAGTTCATCAAGCTCATTGAATTGCATGCTGAGCGGTTTTGCTGTAAAGCACATGTCCTGTTGCTCCTTTGTGTCTTCATTCCCACCATCTGTGTTGTATCCCCTCGTCTGAGATACATCAGACACCATCAAGCATTTTCCACCGTTATCCTTCTCTTTCGCCACATAAGCCTTTCCATGAGAAGGCCTCCTTACTTCATCATCTTCGGAGTCGGATGACCAGACCTCCACTCCTCCAAACTCATCATTCGCTACCGAACCCTGCACAATTAAAGCATTCATAGAAGGCTTAGCAGTAGATTTCTTCTTCCTGATCTTATCCAGCTTTTTCAGCAATAAACCTTCTTCATCTTTCTCCTCATCCTTTTCTGCCATTTTCTTGAGGACACAATCTTTTGCATAGTGGTTCTTTCCTCCACAGTAATAGCAGCTCACTCCTGAATCTCCTTCAGCTTTGGATTCCTTCTTTGATTCTTCTGCCTTCGGTTCGTCTTTGACTTTTTCAGAACTATAACTTCCCTGCCAATTTCGGTTCTTATTGGTGGGAAATCTTTTCTTGATGAACCTCTTGGGGTTTGATACCATCATAGCAAAGAAGATGATTGAAGCGATCGAACGTTTGAGTCACGGTTTCTTCGGCTCCCTGCTTGAATTCACCAAACTCAGACAAGAGTAAGGTTTGAATGGAGTGTTCAAGATCTTCGTCCGTAGAATACAATTCTCGAAGCCTGTCCCATATTTCTTTGGCAGTAGTACATGAACTCACCAGCCTGAAAGTATCAGATTGAAGAGAGAATCTGATTAATCTCAATGCTTTAATATTGCACTGAAATTTATCTTTTTCGTCTTGGGCAATATCTTTAACATCTTTCAAAAGATCATTATACTCTTTTTGAGTTTTAATAATCCTTGAAGTTGTAGAATGAGCGAAGGGTCCTGATACGATTGCTTCCCAGATGAGGTATCCATTGTCCTCAGATCCTATAACATAATCTTCAAAGTGATGTGCCCAGACTTCATAATCCTGGGTGTAAAGGATGGGAATCTTCGTTGTTGATCCAATGATATTCGAAATATTAATGGGATTGGATTGCGACTCGTCCATGCTTGTTCGAATAACCTGTTTGAAAGATCAGACTTGTAATATATAATATTTGGTCAAAACGAATAAGTAATGAGATACATCAATTATTGAGTGACGGCTCAATAAATATTAGTTAATGCGGAATAAACCCTAATAACTTCTTTCACATAAGAGATGTGTATGAATTACACAGCCTCCCGCTCTGATACCAATTGATGAGATTTAAACACTCTTTGATCAATTAGATCTTTGCAACAGGCAGATAATGAAAGTAAAACAATGAAACAATACTCAAGAATGGATTTGAATGTGTTGAATGATTAGAACGTTCAATCCTCAGCAGAGCTCGATTAAGAACTTCCGCTGTAGAGGATTCTAGGGTTACAAAAGAGATCTTCTTAATTACACGTAAAAACCAACGATCTATCAGTTATCAAAAAGATGCATGCAAGCATCTATTAATACACAAACCCTAACAAAATAGATACGGATGGACAGGCCCATGCCGTATACAAGATGGGCTGGGAAGCGAGCCCAAGACGCAACACCAAGTACCCAACAACAAATTTGACTCTCACGTCATGATTTTTGCATAACTCATGTCGTGAGTTGTTCCCGATTCGGTCATGGCATGCGTCCTCCGTTAACTTACTCTGGAAGGGTTAGTCAAGCAGCTCACATCGTGAACTCTCTATTCACGTCGTGAGTTCTGGCACACTGTTGAAGTTCGTGCCCCGAACTTCAGAAATTCAGATCTTTCGCATACAAGCTCCGTTTTTGACGTTCTTTGTATCCATGTGTAGTTGAGAATATAATCTACAACTCTCGTTTACAATTCGTCGGCTAATTTTGAATTTATTTTTGATTATGTATTTTTAACAGGCCGGGACACGAAAAGTCTGTTAAAAATCCATAACTTCTTCATCTGACGTCCGTTTTCCTCTCTCTTTTTATCGTTGTACTACTATTGTCGAGATCTTCGATTCTCGTTTAGATGGGGTTGGCTAAAAGTCGCTCAATCTCTATTTCGAGATTTTAACTGTCTACTGTTATATCCGAAACTTAGAAAAGTCATAACTTCCTCATACGAAGTCAAATTTGGACGTTCTTTTTATGTATGTTTATAGTTTAATGATATCTATGACTTTCATTTAGATACTTAAGGCTAAAAAGTAATTTTTTGAAATTTTGTTTTTACGCTTATCAGTGTTTTACCGGGTTTGCCACGAATCATAGATTGGTCATAACTTCTTCGTTATAACTCAGATTTTAGTGTTCTTTATGTTTTCGAAAACCTTGGCATGATTTCTACTACTTTATTCATTTCAAATAAGATTTTTGAAAACTTAAAATTTGACCTAAATTTGACTGGTGTTACATTACATTGACTTGAAATATCGGGTTGTAACACCAAATCGCCAGTTATCAAGTGAGTTTATACCCCTTAACTTACCTTTTTTATTAATTTAAATACCTTTATGGGGGGGGGGAATACAAGTAGAAAACATTATAGTTCTTAAATCAATCACATGTGATTTATAACTATGAAACCAAGGATTTTATTTCTAAACTTCAAGCTGTGTTATCAAACAAACTGTTTTAAAGCACTTTATAAAGTGACATCAAGTCATCAATATTTAGTCAAATATAGTTTACGAAACTTTATCCTATTTGTAACCCATTAAGCAAAGGGTAAAATATTAGCAAATTCATATCTAAAGATTTTACGTCTTTTTTCATAGCTGTCCCAATCTTAGGGGATGATCATTTATACAAACATTTTTAGCACAAAAACACGTAAACTCGTTGATCAAATTTAGTGAGTTTTGTCTTCACGGTACCTTATAAAGTACACACGAAAGTCCTTTTAAATATAACCAGAGTCTCTTGTAGGAAGAGCATGATAGTTGTGTATAGATCTATACTAGGACCGTCAATCCCGCACCTTAGTTGCTTGCAACAGCTAGACCGGCAGGTCAAGGGGTGAAAAATGTCATAACGAAATCGACACTTGAAGAACTTTGCGAACAAGTCTGTCTGCGTCAATCAAGCATGGTATAAGATAAAAATGAAAACTCACATAAAACAATAACGACAATTTTAGTTTACACAAAGACAGTCTTCAAACAGTTTTATATACACACAAAACTACATAACATCATTTTACTTAGGAAAAATTCTTATACGCTTCGGTCTTGGTTCATTTAAGGCCACATCTCAGTTTATGGAAAATATAGGATTTTTCGGGATAAACATCATCATTTTACAAGTTATTCAATCTAAGTATGACATGTTTACTTACACCTTTCGGTCATGATTCATATTAGACTACAAGTCAACTCTTGGAAAATATAGGATTTTCTGAGATAAACATCATCTCTTTTTACAAGTAACGATTTTCAACTTAACTTTCTGGAAATAAATAAGGTTATTTATTTCAAAGCATCAGTCTTTAAGTAAAAGAACTTATACAATTTTTGTCTTAAGGCTCTAAGACTACATTACATCCAACTAATAAGAAAATATAGGATTTTCTAGAGAAACACCGTAACACTTTCAAAGAATAAAGAATGTACATGCATAGATTTTGTAAAGACAGAGAATAGTGGCATTAAGTCTTTGTTTTTGTTATTTACCTTTGGAGTCTATCATGTGTAATTTGAATACAATGTAAACACTTTAATATTTAATGCAATGGATGTTGTTGCTTGTTTTACTATTTTACAATTGTTTTGATACTGTTCAGGACGTCCTCCGCCCCCGAATGTTTCTGTCGTTCAGGTTTGGGGGTGTGACAGAAGTCCACCATAGAAGATCAATAAGACTATTCATCATGATTTACTAAAGTTTAGTAAATATGGTTATACTTACAAGCTTAAGTATAATTCTGAAACATTAAGAAAGTTTCAATGTATGGTAGAACGGATGAGAAAGAATCAAATTAGGCAGAAAGATAAAAGTTTCTCAAATCTGAAAAGATGGGAGAGTACTTTAATATCATGTTTTATGATCATCTTAATGATTAAGATACCATATCACAATTGATCCTCTAAGGACATCTTAGTGAGTTTTAAGGCTAAGAAGTGGAGTCATGAATTGTTGAAGTGGTTAAATCAAGAAGATGAGTTATACTTCATTCCAAAACAATTCTTAGAGTCATACTCCAAGATTGTAACTTGAGTGACATATCTTAAAGAAGTTTTGTAACACTTGTCAAATGTAAGAGTAAAATGTGTTCTACTGTTGCTCATTTGAAATTGGTAAGTTGTGATGTTTTGGATAAAACAAAGACCATCTAAGGCCAATTGTGTAAAGTGTTACCTTGATAAGAATTTGTACTAACTCTTGAATATTTGTTTTGTCAAGGAATGGTTCTTGAAAAGAGAGTCTTATATGTCAAGAGGATAGTGGGAGTCTTAAAGGTCTTGAAAGTATCAAGAACTAATCAAGGATAAAACATGTAGTTTATCACTAGCACATGAATTGAGGTTTATAACCTATCATGTTGACATATTTCTATTTCTGTGCCCATTCCAGTTAAAGTTGGCTTTGCATATGAGTTCTGAAAGTTCTCAATCAGTTGCATAACAACCTGGAAGCAATGGTAGGCCTGGTGCTACCAAGTGGCAAGAAGTTAAGATTGCACAAGTTTGGTCCATATGAGTTTGGATTGGTACCCAACCTTGTCTTGTGATTATGGTTTTGACAAATTCACATAGATAGGAACACATATACCATAAAATCAAAGTGTCATAAGGTTTCTCTCCGATTCATGAAAATGATGGTGAGGAAACACTTTCACTGAGTATATTTTAAGTCGATAGCAATTGTGATATTTGCATTCTCAAAGTCGTTAGTGGAGCGTGTGTGGTTAACCGACAAACTAACATGGACTTGTGAGAAATAGCACAAGTCTAAACAATTGAGACTATGATTACAACATCCCTTTTCATAGTTATAAAAACTATTTAGACACACATGTTGTAACATCCGGAATTTCAGGTGTTATATTTATTTGTTGTATTCCAAGTTTTGTGGAAGAACTCGGTGAGTTGATGCGTAGACTCGCCGAGTAGAGACGTGAATCATTATCCGGGCGGATGGCTGGACTCGGCGAGTCGCCCCAAGGACTCGGCGAGTCCATGTTGTTTAATGAAACCCTAATTCCTTGGGTTTGGGGCATATTTAAAGGGCCTTATGGCCGTCATTTGCGGCTACCAGACCCCAGAGGGAAACCCTAAGTGAGCTAGAGCGATTGTGAGAGGAAAAGAGCCATTTCTTAATTATTTGTTAGTGTTTTTGCAAATAGAAGAGGACCAAGACAAGAGGAAGCTGAATAGGGTACTAATCCAGTGATTCCAGGGCTCAGAGACTTCATTTTAGGGTATTCATTCGACCCTTCTTCAGTTTATGGTGTAATTCCCAGAGTTAGGGCTTTTTAGCCCCTTTAGAGGAAGGTTATATTAAGTAATTGGTCCCTTCTCGTGTTGGTGCTGTAGATCTGGACCCAAAGAGGTCCAGAGACCTTTTCCCTTGAGCTTTATAAGTGTTAATGGGGGTTATAAGCTTAGGATGTCATTTTAAAGTTCATATCTTCAAATAAGGCTTTTGATCCTTTTCATGAGCACCAAGATGTTAGATTTACGTGATTATAATGCTTTGGGAAGCTGGATCTACAGTTTAGAGGAGCGGATCTGACCTCAGGAGGTCAGTTCAGCTTGAGCATGGCATGAACTCGTCGAGTTCGATAGCCGACTCGCCGAGTAGGACGAGGGTTTTCCCGATAATCACACAGTTGGTGACTCACTGAGTTGGGGAAGTGACTCGGTGATTCAGAGGGAATCTAGAGGATAGAGTGCACGATGGTACTCGCCGAGTCAGGAGCCGGACTCGGCGAGTTGGGTCGGGACATTTCACAGATTGTGATCAGTGATGATTTGCAGAGATGAGGTTGACTCAGTGAGTCGAATGAGGAGTAAGAGAGTGAAGAACACGTGTGGACTCGCCGAGTCACAGTTGTGCACTCTGCGAGTTTGGTCAAGGTTGACCGTTGACTTTGTTGACTATTAGGGTTAGTCAATGTTTGGACCTTAGAGTCATCGGAAGGGTAGGATAGTCTTTTACCCTTCCTAGGGAATGTATAGAGAGAGGGAGAGATTAGGCTAGCCCTGAGAGTTGTATTAATTAAAGTATTTATTTCATGTGAATAGGCAGGGGCTAGACCAGAGTTTACCGAGTTAGAGATTTACTGAGATATCCGAGGTGAGTCTTCTCACTATACCTTACCTTGAGTAGGTAAACAGAATTATGTATCAGAATAATTGTATGCTATGTATGTTATGTGTTGTACTACATTATTTCTATGTGATTTATGTTGTGCATGTTACAGAGTTAGAACCGTAAGGTCCTTAGAGTTAGAACCAGAAGGTTCACAGAGTTTGGGTGCATGGACCCACAAAGTTATAGCCACGAGTGGCTAATCTGTGTTATATATATGGTATTTTGGGGAACTCACTAAGCTTCGTGCCTATAGTGTTTGTGTTATGTGTTTCAGGTATTAGTGAAGATCGCGGGAAGGCGCCAGCCTGATCAGTACATACACGGGATTTTTATGTTATGAGATCTTGGGATTGATATATGTTGTGAATTGAGTTTTAAACAATGATGTTTTCATGAATAATGAATGAATTATGTTTTTATAAAATGCAAAAAATTGTTTTGAAATTTACGGTGTTACAAGTTGGTATCAGAGCCTTGGTTTGAGGGATTCGAGTACACCTTCGGGCGTATTTGAACTCAAACTGAGGATTTGGGAAACATTTTCAAAAGAGAACCAAGTTTTCTAAAAAGAGTAAAAGATTTTTGGAAAACACAGAGCAGAGTCATGTGTACGATCAGTCAGCGCCCGAACGGTGATTTCCCAAAATACCCTTACTTTTGTGTTATGAGATATTTATGATGCACTTTATGAGATATTATGCATGCTAGAGACAGGCTAGGTACTTCATATCTTAGGACTAGAGTGGCCTGATTTGTGATGCCTTAGCCTAGGGGTTGTTGTTATATGTGATGTGCGTTTGAGTATGTGATGAGTGAGAATATTTAGTTGGAATCCTTTAGGGGATTTGAGTAGAGGAGTAATCTAGGGGAGATGCCTAGATGAGTACTGTGGTACTTAGCGAAGGAATAGTTAGAAACCACGAGGGGTAGAGTTGCAGAGTTCAGTGGTTCTTTCGAAGATGAGCAGAGCAAGCGGAGTTATCACCCATAGTTAGTCCTATGTATTCTTCAATGCCCGAATGTTGCTTGCTTCATGCTTTATGGGACTCTCGATGATGGGAGTCAGCTACCAAGTGAATATGACGATATTCAAGAGGTAGATGGCTGGCATCATTAGGAGCTCTTCAGCAGCTGATGGAAGAGAAGTGGGAGGACCAAGGAAGAGCCTAAAGAGTAACCTTATTCAGATGAGTACGCTGACGGAGTAGAACATTTGGCTGAGGAGCGAGCACGCGTGGTGGAATTAGTGAACGAGAAGGTTGAGCAGCTACTTAGGAACTCTAGGATGGTCCATGTGGAAAGTATGGGTAGATGTGGCAGGTAGTATGGGGCCGTACTACCAAAAGTAGAGGACCAATACTCGATACAGGGAGTATTCTGAAGGTTCTAAGTAGCAGATTGAGGAGTGATGTTATGGTTCGTGTGCCATACATCGGAGCAGATTGAGGAGTGATGTTGTGGTTCGTGTACCATACATCGGAGCAGATTGAGGAGTGATGTTATGGTTCGTGTTCCATACATCGGAGCAGGTTGAGAAGTGATGTTATGGTTCGTGTGCCATACATCGGAGCAGATTGAGGAGTGATGTTATGGTTCGTGTGCCATACATCAGAGCAGATTGAGGAGTGATGTTATGGTTCGTGTGCCATATATCGGAGCAGGTTGAGGAGCGATGTTATGGTTCGTGTGCCATACATCGGAGCAGGTTGAGGAGCGATGTTATGGTTCGTGTGCCATACATCGGAGCAGATTAAGGAGTGATGTTATGGTTCGTGTGCCATATATCGGAGAAAATTGAGGAGTGCTTTTATGGTTCGTGTGCCATACATCGGAGTAGGTTGAGGAGTGATGTTATGGTTCGTGTACCATGCATCGGAGCAGATTGAGGAATAATGTTGTGGTTCGGGTACCATACATTGTAGCAGATTGAAAAGGGATGTCATGGGTTAAGTACCATGGTTCCTAGCAACGATGCTGATAATTCTCCAGTAGTCCGGTCAAGATTGACTGCTGGAATTTGGACACAATGGGGTTTTAGGCCTGAGGGCCATGATCGAGTTCGTTCGAAGAGGCATCGCTGAAGAGGGAGGTTGAGAATATTTCAGAGTATTTCGGTAAGACGAAGAGAAGGTATTTTTGGGGGAATGCGGTCTGAGTCAGCCATTAGCCGATGGAGGAGATGTCACCTTTTGTGACCGGATGGGAGCTATTTATGTTTCCTGTAGGAAGTAGGAGAGGCATGAGATTTCAGTTTTGGGTTTAGGAATAAACCCTACGGGTCGACATTGATGACGATTTTTCCACCAGAGTATCAGGCAGCATGTCTGCCGCGAGGAAATGATCTACCATGAGCAGGTAGTTAGTGGGGACTGAAATGATCAAGGATCACAATACACCCTAATTGAGTATAATAGGGCATGTGGTAGTGGTATCAATGGGTAACCCAGTCGAGTATATCAGAGTGGTGGCTCTTCTGTCTATGATGAGTATTGAGTATGGTAGTAGAGTCCCTATTCTTGTGATGATTCATGTGTTGGATCAGAGGCTGAGAAGTCGAGGATGGAGAGTAGGATGATTTATTGTTTCAGTCTAAGAGTCAGTGATAGTACTGGACAGTTGAGGTGTTCGGTATTGGAATGGTATGGGACTTCGAATGGCTAGAGGCAGTCGTAATGAGGGGTTCCTGAGGATATCTTCGGAGATTTAGGGTAATTGAGGGTTCTTGATCTCTTCGTGGGGAGAACATTGGGCATTATGTGGCACCTTCCAAGCGTAGTTGCGATGTTTATGGTATAAGCCGTCTGTGGGGTAGATTGTTGATGCGTCAGTTGGTGATGGTTCGAAACCTAAGTGGGGGAGAACCGGGTATTTTATTGAGGGAATCAGAGATTTGTGCAAGAGCGGTTAGGGGTTGGATACAGAAACCTGCAGCTTGAATTCATGAGATTGGGGTCATTGGTGATCAAGGAAAGGTGCGGGACGAGATGATGCATGTGGTATATGTCTGAGAAAAAGATGAGTGTCTCCACGGCAGGTGGTCAATGGTCAGGAACCTGGTGGTGGTCAGGGCCGTTTCAAGTGGAAGGCTCATAATAATGGTATGGGCAGTTGAGAACTTCTGGGTCGAAGTCTGGGTAGAAGATCGTTGAGCAGCCAACCCCCCGGCGGGTATGTGTATTCTTGATTGGACTTTGAGCAGTAAAGGAAAGGGTTTCGGAGGATCATCAGTGTGTTCGGAAGTGTTAGCACTTTCCTTGTATTCCTATTGAGTGTTTGGGTACACTGAAGTTGTGCATTGAGTGAAATGAGGAATTACTTATGGGGTTCAAAGGAAATGTATTGTTGTATATGTATGGTACTGGGAGTAAGAGAATTAGTGGAGAGGCAGGACATTGTTATGCTCTGTAATGGTGTTCCGTGGTTTCCGCGTATAGCGTCCCGATTTCGGAGTTATTTAGAGTCTTGAGTTTGAGACGACTGGTGATGTATCATGTATCTACGGTTCCAGTAGGAGCCCTTCGCGTATTGACATCAAGAAGGATTATTTGAGGAAGTGGATCTCCGCAGAGGTAGGTTATGTGTTATAGCGGTTGCCGCCAGAGTCTGTGATGCATATTGGGGCATGTGTGTGTAACTATCTTTGATAGTCTTCGGTGCATGAGTTAGTGAACATAGTGTGGAGTTGTAATGAGAATGAGAGTATAGGGTGAAGCTACGGGGAGTCGTAGTATTCAATAGTCAGAGGGTGTTGTGATACCACGGGGAGCGGTAGTACTCACAAGCCAAAGAGAGAGAGAGAGTCGTGATACTATGGGGAGTCGTAGTATTCACCAGTCAGAGGGTGTTGTGATGCTACGGGCAACTATAGTACTCACAAGTCAGAGAGAGGGAATCGTGGTATGGCGGGGAGCCGTAGTACTCACTAGTCAGCTGGTGTTAGGGTTCTACGAGGGGGTCGTAGTACTCACTAGTCAGGGGCTGTCGTGATCTTGCAGGAAGCCATAACACTCACTAGACGGAAAGAGAGTGTGATGATGGAGTGTTCTCCGATCAGTGTACGATGCAGAAGAGTTATAGGCTTGAGTAGCCCTAGTATTGAGATTATGGAGCCTAGTGGTTAAACCGGGGCGAGAATGGGGTCTCCATCTCTATCGAGAGAGTCAACGAGATGCGCAGGAGAATATGCGCAGCAGACGCCAAAGGTCAGAGCTAAGTAGATCTTCGATTGGACTGTATCTTTTATCAGGAGAAGAGAATTTCGTGACTTGTGTGTCACTGGGCCGAGATAGTGGTCACGGGGAGGAAGTTAGTGAGATATTTTGGATCATGTTATGTGTGACCTTTGGAGGTTTAGCTGTGGGGCCAAAGCTGACCTGGTGCTCAGTATCGAAGAGCGATATGAGAAATGAGTTAGAGTTTACCATGGTGATGTCTGTGGACACTTCAGATCGAGCGAACAATTCAGACGCTCGAGGACATGCTTCGGGCATGTGTATTAGATTTCGAGGGGGAGTTGTGGCCCGTATTTGCCTTTGGCAGAGTTTTCCTACAACAACAGCCATCATTAGTGCATCAGTATGCCACCCTTTGAGCTGTTGTATGGGAGGAGGTATCGGACCCCATTTACTGGAAGAGGTAGGGCAGCGTTTGATGGGTAGTACAGAGATCGTGCTTCAAACGAGAGAGTAGATACAACAGGTCAGACAGATTTTGTTGACTGATCAGAGTCGCCAGAAGAGTTATGCGGACAGGCGCCGGTCCGAGCTCGAATTTTGGTCGGTGACTTCGTGCTCCTGAAGGTCTCTCCTTGGATAGGAGTGATCTGATTTAGGAAGAGAGGCAAGCTGGGGCCCCGATGTGTTGTTCCTTTCAGGGCAATTGCGAGAGTAGGAAGGGCAGCGTACCGTTTGGAGCTACCTGCAGAGTTAGGTCAGATTCATGACACCTTCCTCGTGTCGCAGCTAAGAAAGTGTATAACCGACGAGTAGGCAATGGTGCCATTAGAGGATATTCAGGTGGATGTGGGCGTGAACTACGTTGAGAGACCGGTGGCGATCAGGGATCAGAAGATCAAGGTTTTGAGGAACAAGTCTGATTCGGAGATGACTTGAGAGTCAGAGTCGGAGATGCGAGGGCAGCATCCAGAGTTGTTCGAGGAATGAGACTTCGGGGGTGAAGTCTGATTCAAGTGGGGGAGAATTGTAACATCCGGAATTTCAGGTATTATATTTATTCGTTGTATTCCAAGTTTTGTGGAAGAACTCGGCGAGTTGATGCGTAGACTCGCCGAGTAGAGACACGAATCATTATCCGGGTGGATGGCTGGACTCGGCGAGTCCATGCTGTTTAATGAAAAGCCAATTCCTCAGGTTTGGGGCCTATTTAAAGGGCCTTATGGCCGTCATTTGCGGCTACTAGACCCCAGAGAGAAACCCTAAGTGAGCTAGAGCGATTGTGAGAGGAAAGGAGCCATTTCTTGATCATTTGTTAGTGTTTTTGCAAATAGAAGAGGACTAAAACAAGAGGAAGCTGAAGAGGGTGCTAATCCAGTGATTCCAGGGCTCAGAGACTTCATTTTGAGGTATTCATTCGACCCTTCTTCAGTTTATTGTGTAATTCCTAGAGTTAGGACTTTTTAGCCCCTTTAGAGGAAGGTTATATTGACTAATTGGTCCCTTCTCGTGTTGGTGCTGTAGATGTGGACCCAAAGAGGTCCAGAGACCCTTTTCCCTTGAGCTTTATAAGTGTTAATGGGGGTTATAAGCTTAGGATGTCATTTTTGAGGTCATATCTTCAAATAAGGCTTTTGAGCCATTGCATGATCACCAAGATGTTAGCTTTACGTGATTATAATGCTTTGGGAAGCTGGATCTACGGTTTATAGGAGCGGATCTGACCTTAGGAGGTCAGTTCAGCTTGAGCATGGCATGAACTTGTCGAGTCCGATAGCCGACTCACTGAGTAGGACGAGGGTTTTCCCGATAATCACACAGTTGGTGACTCACTGAGTTGGGGAAGTGACTCGGTGAGTCAGAGGGAATCTAGAGGACAGAATGCACGATGGTACTCACCAAGTCAGGAGCTGCACTCGGCGAGTTGGGTCGGGACATTTCACAGATTGTGATCAGTGATGATTTGCAGAGTTGAGGTTGACTCAGTGAGTCAAATGAGGACTAAGAGAGAGAAGAAAACGTGTGGACTCGCCGAGTCACAGTTGTGCACTCGGCGAGTTTGGTCAAGGTTGACCGTTGACTTCGTTGACTTTTAGGGTTAGTCAATGTTTGGACCTTAGAGTCATCGGAAGGGTAGGATAGTCTTTTACCCTTCCTAGAGGATGTATACAGAGAGAGATTAGCCTAGCCCTGAGAGTTGTATTAATTAGAGTATTTATTTCATGTGAATAGGCAGGGGCTAGACCAGAGTTTACCGAGTCAGAGATTTACTGAGATATCCGAGGTGAGTCTTCTCGCTATACCTTACCTTGAGTAGGTAACCAAAGTTATGTATCAGAGTAATTGTATGTTATGTATGTTATGTGTTGTACTGCATTATTTCTATGTGATTTATGTTGTGCATGTTACAGAGTTAGAACCGTAAGGTTCTCAGAGTTAGAACTGGAAGGTTCACAGAGTTTGGGTGCACGGACCCATAGATTTATAGCCACGAGTGGCTAATATGTGTTATATATATGGTATTTTGGGGAACTCACTAAGCTTCATGCCTACAGTGTTTGTGTTATGTGTTTCAGGTACTAGTGAGGATTGCGGGAAGGCGCCGGCCTGATCAGTACACACACGGGATTTTTATGTTATGTGATCTTGGGATTGATATATGTTGTGAATTGAGTTTTAAACAATGATTTTTTCATGAATAATGAATGAATTATGTTTTTATAAAATGCGAAATTTTTTTTTGAAATTTACGGTGTTACACATGTGACCTATCTAAGGAAAGTGTATGATTTTGATAAAGTGTTATCAAAGCATCTCGTATCAGAAATCTGAACTTTGGTAAGAAAGTCAATAAAGTATTGATTTTTAGAAGTACAGTTGACTTATGGATACATGTCAAAGCTAGTGGAAGCATAACTGTTATGCTGATAATTATCATGTTAGTGGGAGCATAGTTTTTATGTTTAGTATTGCAAGTTGGCAATGTTAATTATAGAAAACAAAAGTTTCAATTCGTGAAGTTGCAGGGGTTGAAAAGTTGTTTTGCTATAATTAAGGGAGATGAAATTATACTTCATTTCTAAAAGCTTAGATTGAGATTTTAATCATCCTAGTCAAATTATATATATATATATATATATATATATATATATATATATATATATATATATATATATATACTTCATTGCTATAATTAAGGGAGATGAAATTATATATATATATATATATATATATATATATATGAATTTTATGTTGGACTGTTTCAACTTAAGGAAATTCTACATATATTGCGTTCTTAAAATTTGATTATGATTACGGCATCCCTCTTCATATTCAAATTATGAAAATATGTCAAAAAATATATATTGTAGCAAATGACTGGTCTAGTATGATGTATATATGTGAGACATCATGGATCATGTCCCATATGCTTCGGATATAGGATCGATTGCATGTGCTATAATATTCATCATTTCTAAATTTTCCAAATGCTCAGGGCATTAAGAGGGGAAAAGTATAGAATTGGATATGACTAAAATCATTAACCAATTGTCGAGGACAATCTAACATTTACCAAATATTGGTTGCTTAGGGACACTTGGAAGTATAGTGTTAAATTTTGGAAGGACCATATTGACATATTTTGAAAGGAGGCAACTCTTGTTCAGAAGTGATAGTGAAAATGAGAATATGGAAATCTTTCATAGGTGAAAGCTATTAAGTCTGTCGAAGATTAGAAAAACTTAATGCAAAGAAGGATGTTCAATGCAATGTACTTTGAATTTGAGACTTCGTTCCCATGGAATTGATCTCCAATGGAAATCTTTGTAGTGTCTGTTGACAAGTATTTGTGACTTTGTGCATAGTCATTTCAAGAGGATCGATGCATATAAGTTTAGAATCTAGCAGATTACGATAAATGGTAGGAATTTGGAATTCTTACATTTACATTAAGGTTTTGGGATTGTGAAATGAGAATCATTGGAATTATGTTCAATTGATCTATTTCACAAAGTAAGGATCATAGAAAAACATAGTGTGCATACTTGGAGTATGGCATAACTATTGTTTGAACAAAACATTGTGTGCATGCTTGGAGCATGGCATGACTATTGTTTTGATTCAAATATAAACTTGATTATACGAAACATTGTATAATGAGTAATCTATATGGTCTTTAAATAAAATGTGTTTTATTTACTCTCAAAGGTGCTCGAGACCATATTGGATTAACATTATTCATGTGTTTCAATTTGCATGTTTTGACTTCCAGAATAGCTAGGTTATTCTTTCCGAATGACTAAGTTATTTAAACTCTCCACAGTCAGTCATATTTTGGAAGTAGGTATGAATTAAGACTGTCATGAATCGGGTTTGTAGATGTCTAAGATGTTACACATAGTAAGAGTTGCTACAACATTCGTGAGTACTCATAAGTTCAGAGTATTGGATTCAACCCACGCTCATTTGAATAACTTCATGGGTTTTATCACGAGTGATCATGAGACGATAATATCTTATATTCTTTAAACCTAGAGATATGAGTTGTTGACTATGAGTTAATTATACATTGATTGTATGAAAATGCATTGGTAACACGATGTTATAAAACGAGCCTTTGTGTATGATTCAACAAATATTAGAAACAAGCATATGAGTCGAAGTTTATCCATTCCTTTTACGCTTGGTGGGATAAAAGCGATATATGTGGGCCCTCGATGATTTAGTGATGACACCCGTAAGTGCTTCGCCAAGCCTAGGTTGATTTGATTTGTTCAATTAGTTGGTTGTCATGAATCGAAAATCAGGAAACAACAGATGGACAGAGATAATGATTGTAATCCATGTCTCAGTCCATATGATATCTAGAATGGCGGAATATATGATCCCTTATCTAATGGACAACGTCATTGATTTGTTCAGAGTACGACAACGGCTTGAAGAGCTACAATTTCCAGCCAGGTTTTGAAGTCATACGCAATAATAGTTTTAGACTTATCCAAGTGGGAGACTATTGGATTAATGTCTAAGTCCATAACTATAATTGGTATGTACTTGACCCGACATGGCATGGTCCATTTGGGTTGCATGGCATCGGAACAATTGGGTAGACATAATGAGAAAAAGGTACTAGTGATTTATATTAATATATTATAAGTTCTAATATATTAATATGAAATCATATTATTTAATTAGTATTGAGCTTAAATTAATTAAAAATTAATATAGTGATCAAATAGTTGACTAATTGAATATGGGCTATTGTATTTGTAGAGAGTGGGCTAACACTCATTAGGAATGGGTTAGGCTTGTCTGGGAGTCCATGGATGCTCCATGGAGCTGTTAACCCATGGATCCTTGGAAAGGAAAAGTCATGGGTATTAGGGTTTAACCTTAATCCACCACACTATATAAAGAGGTCTATGGTTCATGAAATGACACTAGTGAAACTAGTGTGACTAATGTGTGTGCACAAGAGGGAAAATCTTATTTTAGTGCATGTATCTTTTCTCCCAGGTTATTCCAAGTGTTCTTGATGTTGTGTGAACCATTTGAGGTGTCACACTTGGGGCACTAGGCTCTTAAGCTCCATGGAATCAAGCTACATCAAAGGGCATGTCTTCTAACTTGTTTTATTACCCTATTATCAATGTTTTGTATGCTAGTTAGGGGAATACCTTGGAATATTCATATTTGCATGTATAATAGAGAAACCATAGATCCAAGGTATTTCGGGTTGCATGTACACCTTAGGAGTGTTAAATGCTAAAAACCCAACAATAGGATCTCATAATCATAATCCATCAGCACATCCAACCACCTCTTCTGTCACATGTTGAGGTTCTGCTGATCCATCAAATAGCTCAAACTCTTGTGATCAATATAGATGGTGCACCGCACTCCATACAAGTAGTGCCTCGAAATCTTGAGGGCGAACACCACCGCCCCTAATTCTAAGTCGTGATTGGGGTAATTCGCCTCATGAGGCTTCAACTGCCTTGAGGAGTAAGCTATCACGTGCCCCCTCTGCATTAGTACCACACCTAAACCCAAAATCGATACGTCACAGTACACCACCAAATCGTCTAACCCCTCATGTAGTACTAGCATCGGAGCCACGCATAACATCCGTCTCAAGGTATCCAAGGCCACCTGTTGGTCCGAGCCCTAACAAAATGTTACATTCTTCTTGGTCAAGCGGGTCAATGGCACAATAATCTTGGAGAAATCCTGAATAAATCTCCGACAATATCCCGCTAAACCGAAGAATCTACGGATCTTAGATGCATTCTTCAATACTTCCCATCGCATCACTGCCTCAACCTTGGTTGGATCAACCGAAACGCCCTGCTGGTTGATGATGTGCCCCAAAAATGGTACCTATCTCATCCAGAAATCACACTTGGAGAACTTGGCATACAGCCTCTCCTCCCTCAAGGTCTCCAACACCTCTCTCAGTTGCTGCTCATGCTGCTCCCTGGTATTAGAATAGACCAGGATATCATCAATAAAAATGATCACCGACCAATCCAACATTGGTCTACACACCCTGTTCATGAGGTCCATGAACGTTGTTGGGGTATTAGTGAGCCCAAAAGACATCACCACAAACTCGCAATGCACATACCGAGTCCTGAAAACTGTCTACGATATATCCTCGTCTCGAATCCTCATCTGATGGTACCCCGACCGAAGATCAATCTTGGAAAACCAAGAAGCACCCTGAAGCTGATCGAACAAATCATTGATCCTTGGCAACGGATAACGGTTCTTCACAGTTAGTTTTTTAGCTCCCGGTAATCAATGCACATCCTGTGCGATCCATCCTTTTTTTACGAAAAGGATCAATGCCCCCCACAGGGAACTACTCGGACAGATGAACCCTCGGTCCATCAGCTCCTAGAGCTACGAAGATAACTCCTGCATCTCGGGCGGTGCTAACCGATATGGTTCCTTCGCTATCGTAGTGGCACCCGACACTAAATCAATGTGAAACTCCACCTTGCCCTCTGTAGGCACTCCTGGTAATTCCTCGGGAAAGACATCCTAAAATTCTTGTACAACCGGCACATTTCCCACATCCGTCGTGGCCTCAATCCTCGTATATGAGATATAAGTCAGAAATCTGGTACATCCCTGCTGCAAAAATCTCCTACACCTCACAGCCGAACATAGAGTTGGCCCTTGTGAGGCCTTCTCACCATGGATAACCAGTTCTCCCCCACTTGGGATTCGAACCCTCACCAACTAGCGCTCGCAATCAATCATGGCCCCATTGGCCCCCAACGAATCCATCCCTACAATCACCTTCAACACTCGCAACGGTATCAGGACTAGATCAACACGAAACCTCTCACCAAGAACTTTTAGGATGCAGTCCTGATACGCCGTCGCCTCACTAACGGTGCAGTCATCTGCGATCTCTACCTCGAGTGGGGAGTCCAAAGTTCCCGGCACATCCCGGAACTTCTTGCTAAGCGCAAGAGACACAAACGATGGGGTAGCACCCGAATCAAACAAAACATGCACCGTCATACCATTGATGTAAGTCCCTAATCCGCTTGTGTATCAATCAGATCCAATTGATGGTACGGAATCCCAATCAATTGGATGATGTCAGATCAAATAGAAGAGAAGGAGAAGAAGAAGAAGATGATGATGAATCTTGAATATATTGATATGAATGAAGTTCCTTTACACAAGATTCACACACTTACACATATATGCTCCTTTTTCTCTCTCTTGGCCGTACACTCTCTTCTGTTCATCAAAACCCCCTCAATCAACTAACACCTATATATATATATATATATATATATATATATATATATATATATACACTTGGGGAATATGGGCCGTAAACTTGATCATAAACTCATAAAACATTACATAAATATACAATTACCTAGAAATGCAAAGTATAAACCAGATTTTTTACCCAACAATCTCCCCCTTGGTTTATAGCTTTCTTTTCTTAATTGACCCAACAAGCTCCCCCTAAAAAGTAGCTGGCTTTTCTTGTTCATCTTCACTGTAAGCTTGGCTTCAGCATTTATCTTCAAATTCTTCATAACTTCAAGATGAACTTGATGGATCTTCAATAAATGACTTCATCTTGAGCACTTGAGCTTTTCTTCAAGATTTGACTCTGAATGCACCTTGGGTGAGGAGGCTTGATGTACTGATTCTTGAAAGATAGTGCTTTCAGCTTGAGAATCTTCAGAGAGAACAACGGAGAGAAATAATCTACTAGATCACTTCAGCATGTTTAAGATAGCAACAGACTGATTGAGGAGGATTCAATGCAATCCGTCAAATAATCTTCAATTTCAGCTTCACCTTGCTTCTAGGGTTGACAAATTGAATGTTGAAAGAATAATCTTCATTTCTTGCCCCTTCGAGTGATAATTCTTCGATGATCACGGATGAAGCTTTGGCTCAGAAATCTTCGACACAATCTCCATGAGTCTCATCTACACCTAAATTCACTTTTCAAGACAAACGAAAACTAAAAGAAAACACAGCACACAAATTAAAACAAAAAAAAATATTTTTGGATTTTTAATTTTTCTGAACAAGAAATAAAACAGATATAACACTATTTTTTATTTTTGAATTTTTAAGATTTTTTTTTGATTTTTGAATTTTTCTGATTTTTGTTTGACTTTTGAATTTTTCTGATTTTTGTTTGATTTTTTTAATTTTTTTAATTCTCCCCCTAAATTTATGCATAAAAGAAAACTATGAACACATTTAACAAAAACAAAAACATTTGGGATAAAAGTTGTGAGACAGCCTGAAGTTGTTTATCGGTACCTTAATCTTCATGAATAGATCAGGTCAATTGTCGGTATTGTGGTCCACTTAAACACGAAGAATATTGACAAACTTTTCTAAATAAACCATTTAGCTGAACAAGACCATGGGTATTGTTGTCCACTTAAATTAAGCAGTGAGATCTACAGACAACCTCTAAATTGTTCAATTTTAGTTGCACTAGAATGTGTTCCCCACTTCCTGATATACCCTGGTTATCAAGAACTTCCTAAGGACTCCTTAGTTTAGGTGAGTAAACAATTATTAAGGAGGAAGTTAGATTTAGAGATAGATGCATATGTTGTGTCCCAGGTCGGATCTCTTTCAATCACGCAGAGGGGACAACATATGACTAACAGAGATAGAGGGTTATAGAGATAGTAGGGTGTTGCATATGTTGTGTCCCAGGTCAGATCTTCTGATCACGCAGAGGGGACAGCATATGGCTAACAGATAGAAAGAATTTAATAGATAAGGAGGTGCGTAGAAATAGAGTTGCATATGTTGCATTCCAGGTCGGATCTTCCGATCACGCAGAGGAAGCAACATATAACTGACAGATAGAAAGCAAGAAAATAATTTCCTACAGACCTACTTTATGAGAACCCCCTAGTCGCCCTATCAGAACCAGAATTAAGGACATATGTCCGTACATCAAGGAAAAGTTAAGCTACAGTTCTAGATGCATATTAATTTAGTGTATCCTGTAGGTTCCCGTGTTTATCTCACTGCGCAAACTACCCGAGCGTCGTATGGTCAGTCCAAACAATCCTAACTAAATCCACACTATCAAATCCTTTGTGCCTACCAGCATATTGAACATAGAGTCTAGACAATTCAGATTCACTCCCTTACACATGTTTTAGACTGCTCGTTATCACTTTCTTGATATCACTTCCCAAACAATACCTACTAACGAAAAACTATAACAAACTGAAAAATTATCTTTGCAATGAATTAGAGTAAGATAAACTCAGGAGTATAGAGAAAAAAATGCAAACCGTAAGTCACCGATTGAATTTGCATCCAGAAGGTCTGAGAAGAGTACGCATAATCTCATAACAGATCTGAAAATTCTTCATGTCATTAAGTACTAACGCCATGAGTGATCACATCCTTTCTTCCCTTCCCGCAAGGACACATACTCTCAAACAATGTTCTGAGTGTTGTACAGTTGAGAGATGCCTCCTATCATGTGCCTGGAACATCCACTACCAACAAACCGAAGTCTGATGATATGCGTCCATAGCTGCTCCGAGATAGAGCAGGATCAGTTGGTCTTTGGAACCCAATCCATTTTGAAACTGGGTTGACCTTTTTCATCCTTGCACGGTACTCTCTCCCATAACATATCCTATTTATCACAAACAAAAGATGTACAAATATTAGAGTCATTAGTTGTTTTAGGAGATTGAGACTTCAGAACCCATTTGTAGTTGGGTTTAACCCATTTCTTTTTCGATCTGATGGGTGGCTCAGTACTTGCTTTTGAACTCAAAGTCGACTTCCGAGATGATTTTGACCTAATCGGTCTTGACTTCACATGAGCATCTTTTGGATTGGACTTCTTGGTTGGCATTCCCTTTTTGCCTTTGGGAGTTGATTTCTTGGCTTTGTCGGCATTCCAGTCGCCATTGTCTGAACGTGACCTTGAGGGGTTTCTTTTGGAGTATCTCCCTCTTGGCACGTTACGCCATCCTTGTGCGTAGTAGGGAACATATGCACGATTTGGATAGTTTTTGGCAATGTGTCCAAGTATTCCACAGTGAAAAGAAGTCTTTTTCTTCACTGTGAAGTTGTTTCTTCCTGCCCCTGGTGGCGTATCCTTGCCTTGTCACTTATTTTTCCCACAAGCACACTTGGAGCAGGCACTCTGTTTCACTGGAAATGGTGGTCTGTATTTCTCAACAACAGGTTTGTTAGGAGTAACATAATTCCTAGCAACAGATTCTGAGTTCAGGGAGTCATTGGTTTGTTCAGTAGTGTTCTCCTTGTTCTCATCTTCTGCTACTTTACCTGCACATGAAGTAGAAACATTAGTATTTTCATCCTGAATACCTCCTGATATAAATTCAGCTGGTTTTCCATATTGAAGATTTTCCTCCCTGTCAATTTATTCCTGTGTCATAGGGATGGATGTGTAGTTATGATTGAAAGGTGGAGGAACACTATTATACCCTAGACCTTTTTCCTGGTTATTTTTAAATTTCAGACAATGGTCTATTGTGTTTGCAACTACTTCGCTTGACACATCAAAATTTTAAAATCAAAATTTGCAGTTTCAAATTTGCCTTTTAACGCATCAAGCTTAGTGATTAACTCAACATTCTGTCTTTTTATGTAGTTGTAATGTTCACATTTATTACTATAGTCCTCCTGAAGTTTTCTAAAGTCCTTTATTTTAGTTTCTAATCAGGCCTTAAGGGGTTTCTGTCCTTTCCTGAGTTGATATCCTTCATATCTCAGGTCCTCAACTTCTCTTTTAAATAAATCAATTTCTTCACAAAGAAGTTTAATCGTAGCTTCACATGATTGAGAGCATCAAACTTCATTGACCAGAATCCCGAGGTTTGCAGTCAAATATGAAGTCACATGGTTAATCTCTCGCTGTTTATTATCAATATCACAAGCTTTAATAATCACCATTGTTTCAGTAAGAGTGAGGCAATTCAAATCCTTGGTCTTCTTGATAACTGCTACGTTCATATCCCACGACCTTGGAAGAGAATTCAGTAGCTTGTTGTTTATCTCAAACTTAGACAAGAAGTTCCCAACTATATTCATCTCAGTAGTAAGTGTAGTAAATCGCTGCAACTGAGTTTCAATGGTTTCTCCAGGGATATAATCGAAAATGTTGAAATTTTGTCTTAACATATCCTGACGACTCTCTTTCATGTTTTCAACTCCCTCGTAGACCTTAAAAGCCATTAAAAAGTCAAACCCTTTGATTATAAACCACAAAAGTCAACCTTAAAAGTCAAATTTACAAGTCAAACCGAAAAGCTAAATTTGAAAATTTAAAAGTTAAACGAAAAAGTCAAAGTTTAAAGTCAAAGGTCAAACTTTAAGGTCAAAAGTTAAAAATAAAAGTCATAAAATTAAAATATAACTTTTTTTATTATTTTTATTTAATTCAATTTAATTTATTTTTATTTTTGATGAAAAAGGAATTTAAAAACTAAAAGAAATTGAATTTTGGGTTAAAAGTGTCAAATTTTGAAAGTTGAAACCGAGAATAACGGGTTATGAGTTGAACTTCTAAGGAAAGACACAAAGAATCCGGTAACTGAGTTGGTAAGGCACGCAGCTTTGTTGAACTAGAGGTCGTGGGTTCTATCCCTGGCACCCTCAAAATCGCTCCTTATTTTTATTAAGGCGTTGCTTCTTGCAAGGCTGCTATGCGATGCGAGGACGAGGCACGGTGCGAACCGGAAACACTGACTGTGCACCTCGGACCGTAAACTCTTCGGACCGTACATGCACAAGGAACGTAAACCGAGGAGGGTCGTAATCTCGGACCGCAAAATCCCAGCCATAAGCTCCGGGGCCGTAAACCTCGGACCGTAAGCTCGAGCCGTGAACTCCGGAACCCTAGCCGCCACCCCCTCGCTGCTTACGACGAAAAACATCGATTTTTGCCCCCTTTTGCTCCAAAACTCGATCAAAAACCCATTTTTATGAAAACCACGAAAAACCAACCCCCCTTATTTTTCAGAGATCTATCAAAAAACGCAAGAATATTTTGAAAATAAGATCAAATAAGCTCCAGATCTGACAAAATTTACTGATACAATCCAAGCTTTGATACCACTTGTAAGTCCCTAATCTGCTTGTGTATCAATCAGATCTAATTGATGGTGTGGAATCCCAATCAATTGGATGATGTCAGATCAAATAGAAGAGAAATAGAAGAAGAAGAAGATGATGAATCTTGAATATATTGATATTGTAATAGCCCGGAATCTCAAGTATTGTTGAAATTGTATTTATGGGGTGTTTTAAGGGGGGACTCGGCGAGTTGGAGCCAGACTCGCCGAGTAGGATCGCAGACCTGGTCGCGGGTTCGCGACTGGACTCGACGAGTCAGATAGGGACTCGGCGAGTCTGCGCTGTTTAGCGAAAACCCTAGCCGTTTAGGTTTGGGACGTATAAAGGGGACTTATAGGCCGTCATTGTTCGTTTTAGCCTTCTGAGAAGAACTCTAAATCGATTGTGTGCATCTAGATCAAGATTAAAGGCCATTGGTGATTTTGAAGGAGTTGTTGTGCAAAGAAGTGAAGGGCTTGGCTAAAGGAACAGCAAGGGGGTCACATTCTGAGGATTGGGGACACAGAGAACACATTATTCAGGTAAGAATTTGTGTATACTCTGCTATGGTGATGTATTTAGAGGATTAGGGTTTATGGAACCCTTTTATGGATAGATTGAATGTTACCCTTGTTCCCCAAACGATTGTAACCCTGTATTAGCACCCTTGGAGGTCCAGAATATCCCATGTCTGTGCATTTCGGGAATTGGTGAAGGTTTTGGATTGAAATCCTTATGCCTTAGGTCAACATGTAAATTATAAGTTTTGGGGTGTAGCATGAGCACCTAAATGAAGACCTTATGTAATGGACCAGTCGAGGAAGGCCAGACCTATGAATGGTCGGAGCAGTTATGACCTTAGGAAGCAGTTTGAGCGGCTGCATGGCATGGACTCGCCGAGTCAGATGAGCAGACTCGGCGAGTAGCTTGAAGAATAACTGGGACTCGTCGAGTTGTTCATCAGACTCGGCGAGTGGAGTCGGGGTGGCCCCGCGATTCTTCCAGGAGTAACTCATCGGGTCAAGGAGGATACTCGACGAGTAGAAGGGAAACCTTAGAGGATTGGAGGACGACTAGACTCGCCGAGTCGCCAGAGTACTCGCCGAGTCCGGTCGAGTTGACCGTGGACCGTTGACCAGAGTTGACCTATGTGTAATATCTTAGGGTCAGTTGTGTTGAAAGATAAAAGTATTAATAAGAGAATACATTACCCAGGGAGCTTGAAGCTCGGCGGATCAAGTGCAAGTGATTTCAGGAGTTGCTAATTTCCAGTATCCACGAGGTGAGTCTTCTCACTATACTGTACCCGGAAGGGTTTGACTGTGTGACCGGAAGGTCGGGTATGATATGTGTTATAAGTACTATACATGGAAAGGTAATTGCTATGCGTGCTATGTATGTTTATATGGGCCGGAAGGCAATATGTTATGTGACCGAAAGGTCGGATATGTTATATGCTATATGTGCTATTATGTGTTAGGATAAATGTATTATGTGCTGTGTATGTTTATGGGCCAGAAGGCGATATGTTATGGGCCGGAAGGCGATATGTTACGGGCCGGAAGGCGATTATCTCATGGGCCGGAAGGCGTTGTATTGTGGACCGGAAGGTCAGGGCCTGGAAAGGCGTATATGCGTAAGTTGTATATTGGGGGAACTCACTAAGCTTCGTGCTTACAGTGTTTTGTGTTATGTTGTTTTCAGGACCATTCAGTAACACGGGACAGCACCGGCTCAATTGTACACACCAGAGAAAGAGTTATGTTTTGGAGGATCCTGGTTTTCTATTCAAGTGAAAATGAACTATGTTTTGTAATTCAATTATGAATGAGATTTTAAACAAGTGTTCTAATAAAATGATTATTTTAAATGAAAAATTTTGCCTTGAATTTACGGTGTTACAAATTGGTATCAGAGCCCAGGTTTGAGGGATTCGGATGCGCCTTCGGGTAAATCTGGACTCAAACTGAGGAAGTAAGAAAAAGTTTTCAAATAAATAGTTTTCTAAAAGCGAATAAGAGTTCAAAGAGAAAGCAAGAAAGAGCAGTGTGTACAATCAGCCAGAGCCAAACGGTGATTTCCGAAAATACCCTTACTTTTGTGTTATTAAATATCTATGATGCACTTTATGAGATATTATTGCATGCTAGAGACAGGCTAGGTATTTCATATCTTAGGACTAGAGTGGCCTGATTTGTGATGCCTTAGCCTAGGGTTTGTTGTTATATGTGCGTTATGCTTTTGAGTATGTGATGAGTGAGAGTATCCAGTTAGAACGCACGAGGGGTAGAGTTACAGAGTTCAAGGGTATTTCCGAGGATGAGCCGAGAAGGTGGAGTTATCACAGATAAGGAGTCCTATGTATTCTTCGATGCTCGAATGCTGCTTGCTTTGTGCTTTGTGGAACTCTCGATGATGGGAGTCAGCTACTAAGTGAGTATGACGATATTCAGGAGGTAGATGGCTGACATCATTAGGAGCTCTTCAGCAGCTGATAGCAAAGAAGTGGGAGGACGACGGAAGAGACTAGGGAGTAAACCTAGCCAGATGAGTGCGCGGGTAAAGTAGAGGATTTCGCTGGAGAGCGGGCACGTGCGATGGGATTGGTGAAAGAGCAGGTCGAGCAGCTACTTAGGAGCTCTGGGATGGTCCGTGTGGAAAGTATGGGTAGATGTGGCAGGTAGTATGGGCCCTTACTACTGAAAGCAGAAGACCCATACTTGTTACAGGGAGCATTCTGAAGGTCCTAAGGAACGGATTGAGGAGTGATGTTATGGTTCGAGTACCATACATCGGAACAGATTGAGGAGTGATGTTATGGTTTGAGTACCATACATCGGAGCGGATTGAGGAGTGATGTTATGGTTCGAGTACCATACATCGGAGTAGATTGAGGAGTGATGTTATGGTTCGAGTACCATACATCGGAATAGATTGAGGAGTGATGTTATGGTTCGAGTACAATACATCGGAGCGGATTGAGGAGTGATGTTATGGTTCGAGTAACATACATCGGAGCAGATTGAGAAGTGATGCTATGGTTCGAGTACCATACATCGGAGCAGATTGAGGAGTGATGTTATGGTTCGGGTACCATACATCGGAACAGACTGAGGAGTGGTATTATGGTTCGGGCACCATACACCGGAGCAGATTGAGAAGGGATGTCATGGGATGAGTACCATGGTTCGTAGTGAATGATGCTGGTGATTATTTTATTATCCGGTCATGATCGATGAGGTAGAGATCGGACGCTATGGGTTTTAGGCCTGCAGACCATGATTGAGTATGAAGAGGCATCCCTCGAGAGGAAAGGCGAGTGCCTATCAGAGTATTTTGGTAAGGAGTTAAAGGAAGAGGAAAATTTCGGTCTGAGTTGAGCAATCAGTCGATAGAAGAGAGGTCACCTTCTAGGTGGTTGGTGCTATTTTGTTCGTGTGCAAGACACGGGAGGCCTGATGTTTCAGTTTTGGGTTTGGGGGTACACCACAGGTCGTATCGGTGATGATTTTCCCCAGAGTATCAGGTGGCATGTGTGCCGCGAGGCAGTGACTTATCAGGAGCAGACAGTCAGTTGGGACTGAGGTAGTCGAGGACCACACCACACCTAATTGAGAATAGTAGGTTGTGTTATAGTGGTAGTAGTGGGGAGTTCAGTTGAGTTTTGCAGTGCAGGGAGTTTTCGTCTATGTTGGGAGTGGGTCCCTGTCATTGGGGCAATTCCGGTGTTAGAACATTGGTTGATGAGTTGAGGTGAGAGGAACGATGATTTTGCGGTGCAGTCTATGAGCCAGGAATGCTATTGAGCAGTTGTGATGCTTGGTGCTAGATTGGTATGGGATTTGGAACGATTAGAGGCAGTTGTGATGAGTAGTTTTTGGAGAGTTCATCAGAGGTTCAGAGTATAGGGGGTTGATTGATTTCCTTAAAGGGGAATTATCGGGCGTGGTGTAGCACTTTCCTGGGGCAGGTGCGATTTCGCTGGTGAAAAATAGTCGTGGGTTGGTTGTGTGCTAATTCGTGATGGTTCGAACCCTAAGTGGGGGAGAACCGGGTGCAGTATGTAAGGAAGCAAAGATTTGTCAGGAGTGGTTATAAGTGAAGTATAGAGATATGCTGTAAGAAATCATGAGACCAGAGGTGTCGGTGATCGAGGAAAAGGGTCAGGGTGAGTTAATGCGGGAAGTACTTGAGGAGGAGAACGAATGTATCCATGACAGGTGTTTGGTGTTGTTGCAGGTAGATAGAGAATGATTGGGCGGCCAACTCCCGGGGTCGGTATGCGTATCCTTGTTTGGATTTTGAGCGTCGGGAAAAAAAAAGGGTTTCGGAGAATTATCAGTATATTTCGTAGCGTCAGCGTTTCTCGTATTCCAATCGAGAAATTACGTGCACCGAAGTTGTAATGTGGGAAAAATGTAGATCTAATTATGGGGTTCAGAGGAGATGTATTATTGTGTCTATATGATGCTTGGGGCAGGAGATCAGTGGTTGTGGCAGGATCTTGTGATGTTTTGTTGGGGTATTCTGAGATATCTGGGTATGATATCTTTATTTCGGAGTTACTTGTGAATCCTGAATTGAATCGACGTGTGGCATATCAAGTATCTGTGAACCTAGTGGGAGCTCTTCGAGTATGGGCATCCAGGGAGATTATTTGAGAGAGTGGATTTTCGCAAGGATGGGCATTTGTTATGTTGATTGCCTCCAGAGTCTGTGATGGATATTCGAGCCGTAGTGCTCCCTACTCAGAGGGTGTTGTGATGCTGCGTGGAGTTGCAGTACTCACTAAATGGCAAGAGAATTTCGATGTTGGAATGTTTTTCGAGCAGTGCAGGATGTGGAAGAGTTGGGTTTGAGTAGCCCTGGTATTGAGTCCTTGGAGCTTGGATGTTGAGTCTGGGGCGAGACGGGGGTCTCCGTCTCTGTCAGGAGATGTGGGGAGATACGCAGGGAATATGCGGAGCAGAAATCAGAGATTTGAGTTGAGACGATCCTCGGTTGGATTGTATTTTTCTCGCATGAGGAAAAGAGGATTTCGTGACTTGCGTGTCACTGGGCCGGGATAGTGGTCACGAGGAGGAAGTTAGTGGGACACTTGGATCATGATATGGGTGACGTTGGGGGCTCAGCTGTGGAGCCAAAAGCTGACCTGGTACTCAGTCTTGAAGGGGAATATGAGAAAGGAGCTTATCCTGATGACATCTAAGGACACTTTAGAGAGAGCGAACGATTCAGACGCTCGAACACATGCTTCGGGCATGTGTATTAGATTTCGGAGGAAGCCGCGGTACGTATTTATCCTTGGTTGAGTTGTCTCATATCAACAGCCATCATTAGTGCATTGGTATGCCGCCCTTTGAGCTGTTGCATAGGAAGTGGTGTCGGACCCTCATTTGCTGAGGAGAGGTAATGCATAGACCCGAGAGTCCTTGCGAGCAGATCCGGAGCATGTGCGATACATGGAGTAGTGGCAAGGTCGTCAAGCGGATTTCCCTAGGTAAGAGAAGAGGAAGGTATGTTGGGACTAGTGCAGCATGTGCATGCGAATACAAGAAGGGAACTCGTGAGAGTTGCTCTGAGAGTGCGAATAAGTCTCTCAGTCGTTCCGAAATGGATAAAGTGGGCTTTGGATCGGGGATCCGGTGATTCATGGTTTCCTAACCCTTATGGGTCGAGTGATCGTTGAGATTTGGAGCAGAATTGCATCGTGGGTAATTCTCGGTTACAGGGAGTAGTGGGCAGTACAGAGATCGTGCTTCAATCGACAGAGCAGATTCAGCAGGTTAAACAGAGGTTATTGATCGCCTAGAGCTGACAGAAAAGTTATGCAGACAGACGCCGGTACGAGCTTGAGTTTCAGGTCGGCGACTTCGTACTCCTGAAGGTCTCTCCTGGAAAAGGGGTGATTCGATCCAGGAAGAGGGGGAAGTTGGGGCCCCGGTATGTTGGGCCTTTCGTGAAATTGCGAGGGTAGGACGGCTGGCCTACCGTTTGGAGCTGTCAACGGAGTTGAGATAGATCCACGATATTTCTCATGTGTCGCAATTGAAGAAGTGTATAGCCGTTGAGTCAACAGTGGTTCCACTAGAGAACATTTAGGTGGATGCGAGCTTGAGTTGTGCTGAGAGACTAGTGGCCATCAGGGATCGGAAGATAAAGGTTCTGAGGAACAAGGAGGTACCTCTGGTATTGGTTCAGTGGCAACCCGGAATGGATCGGAAATGACTTGGGAGTCGGAACGTGAGATGCGGGAGCAGCATCCGGAACTATTTTCAGAGTAAGACTTCGAGGGCGAAGTCTGATTCTAGTGGGGGAGAATTGTAACAGCCCGGAATCTCAAGTATTGTTGAAATTATATTTATGGGGTGTTTTAAGGGGGGACTCGGCGAGTTGGAGCCAGACTCGCCGAGTAGGATCGTAGACCTGGTCGCGGGTTCGCGACTGGACTCGACGAGTCAGATAGGGACTCGGCGAGTCTGCGCTGTTTAGCGAAAACCCTAGCCGTTTAGGTTTGGGACGTATAAAGGGGACTTATAGGTCGTCATTGTTCGTTTTAGCCTTCTGAGAAGAACTCTAAATCGATTGTGTGCATCTAGATCAAGATTAAAGGCCATTGGTGATTTTGAAGGAGTTGTTGTGCAAAGAAGTGAAGGGCTTGGCTAAAGGAACAGCAAGGGGGTCACATTCTGAGGATTGGGGACACAGAGAACACATTATTCAGGTAAGAATTCGTGTATACTCTGCTATGGTGATGTATTTAGAGGATTAGGGTTTATGGAACCCTTTTATGGATAGATTGAATGTTACCCTTGTTCCCCAAACGATTGTAACCCTGTATTAGGACCCTTGGAGGTCCAGAATATCCCATGTCTGTGCATTTCGGGAATTGGTGAACGTTTTGGATTGAAATCCTTATGCCTTAGGTCAACATGTAAATTATAAGTTTTGGGGTGTAGCATGAGCACCTAAATGAAGACCTTATGTAATGGACCAGTCGAGGAAGGCCAGACCTATGAATGGTCGGAGCAGTTATGACCTTAGGAAGCAGTTTGAGCGGCTGCATGGCATGGACTCGCCGAGTCAGATGAGCAGACTCGGCGAGTAGCTTGAAGAATAACTGGGACTCGTCGAGTTGTTCATCAGACTCGGCGAGTGGAGTCGGGGTGGCCCCGCGATTCTTCCAGGAGTAACTCATCGGGTCAAGGAGGATACTCGACGAGTAGAAGGGAAACCTTAGAGGATTGGAGGACGACTAGACTCGCCGAGTCGCCAGAGTACTCGCCGAGTCCGGTCGAGTTGACCGTGGACCGTTGACCAGAGTTGACCTATGTGTAATTTCTTAGGGTCAGTTGTCTTGAAAGATAAAAGTATTAATAAGAGAATACATTACCCAGGGAGCTTGAAGCTCGGCGGATCAAGTGCAAGTGATTTCAGGAGTTGCTAATTTCCAGTATCCACGAGGTGAGTCTTCTCACTATACTGTACCCGGAAGGGTTTGACTGTGTGACCGGAAGGTCGGGTATGATATGTGTTATAAGTACTATACATGGAAAGGTAATTGCTATGCGTGCTATGTATGTTTATATGGGCCGGAAGGCAATATGTTATGTGACCGAAAGGTCGGATATGTTATATGATATATGTGCTATATGTGTTAGGATAAATGTATTATGTGTTGTGTATGTTTATGGGCCGGAAGGCGATATGTTATGGGCCGGAAGGCAATATGTTACGGGCCGGAAGGCGATTATCTCATGGGCCGGAAGGCGTTGTATTGTGGACCGGAAGGTCAGGGCATGGAAAGGCGTATATGCGTAAGTTGTATATTGGGGGAACTCACTAAGCTTCGTGCTTACAGTGTTTTGTGTTATGTTGTTTTTAGGACCATTCAGTAACACGGGACGGCACCGGCTCGATTGTACACACCAGAGAAAGAGTTATGTTTTGGAGGATCCTGGTTTTCTATTCAAGTGAAAATGAACTATGTTTTGTAATTCAATTATGAATGAGATTTTAAACAAGTGTTCTAATAAAATGATTATTTTAAATGAAAAATTTTGCCTTGAATTTACGTAGTTACAGATATGAATGAAGTTCCTTTACACAAGATTCAAACACTTACACACATATGCTCATTTTTCTCTCTCTTGGCCGTACACTCTCTTCTGTTCATCAAAACCCCCTCAATCAACTAACATGTATATATATATATATATATATATATATATATATATATATATATATATATATATATATATATATATATATATATATATACTTGGTGAATATGGGCCGTAAATGGGTTTACGGCTGTAAACACCCATTGGGCCGTAAACTCATAAAACATTACATAAAAATACAATTACCTAGAAAAACAAAGTATAAACCATATTTTTGACCCAACAATTGACCAAAAAGCTCATATGGGCCGTAAACACCCATTGCGCCGTAAACTCATAAAACATTACATAAAAATACAATTACCTAGAAAAACAAAGTATAAACCATATTTTTGACCCAACAATTGACCAAAAAGCTCCTTATACAAGCATAATGTACATATAATCAACACAGATAAACATAGAGTGGAGAAGTAAATACGTACCAGCCACAACGTTTGGTGCTGCACAAGCCTCCTCGGTATTCAGCTGAAATATGCAAATCTTCGCCACTGGAGCATCCGCCTTAGCACGACGACCATCAGTAATCCTCATTATGGCCTGCGTAGGTGCCGCCACTGCTCCCCCCTCCCTCCAACATTGGACAATCAGCCTTTTTGTAGCCATTCTGGTTGCAGTGGAAACATATCAAGCCCATCTTGGGGCAATCCCCTACTCAAATGGACCTGCTTGCCACAATAGTAACATTCTGATACCATTGTTGTCCTATAACCCCCACTGTGCAATTTACCGCACCTAGCACACCGGCCCCAACCCTACTGGCCTGTGCTAGAAGCGTCTGAGGTCTTAGACTTCTTAGCCTGACACACTGTTGCACATGCCTGCTCCAGCCTTCGCTTGGTGCGGAAGTCCATCCCCATCTCCCGTTCCCGAGCCTTCTTCACCATCTCGTTCAGGGTTTTGCACCCTGTAAAGCTCACAAACTCCTGGATATTATCCCTCAGCATGGAATGATATCTCGTCCTCCGCATATCCTCGTCGGTAGCATACTATGGGATAACCAATGCTCGCTCCCAAAACTTGGCGGTGATCTCCGCCACAGTCTTGGTAGTCTACTGGAGTTGCTGGAACTCCTTCACCATCCTCTGCACCTCAATAGCTAGTGCAAACTCGAAGTCAAATTTCTGAACGAACTCGGCCCATGTCATCTCAGCAACACCACCTACTCCCACCTAGCTAGTAACCTCGCCCCACCAATCTTGGGCCCTGTCTCTCAGCATTCAAGAAGCAAATCTGACCTTTGTTGCATCCGAGAAAGAAATCGTGCATTGGGCGTTCTCGATATCTGCCACCCAACGTTGGCTAACAATGGGGTCCCCGACCCTGAATAACTCTGACGCTCCACATGCCTTGAACTCTCAGAACGATGGAGTTTGGGCCCCATCCTGGCCTACAGCAATCTCGACTCTGAATGTCGTGAGCCTCTCCTCCATAACCTCCATCATACCCTCTTTGACCGTCCCAAAGATAACTGGGGTAGCGTCAAGGCTGCCCATCGTAACCTCGTCTGTAATAAGCTCACGCAGCCCCTCGTCGATGACATCAGTAGTGTCGCCTGATCTCGCCCCGGATCCAGATCCCGATCATGATCCCCCTGCTCCAAATCGTGTCACCACCATGCTGAACTGAAATGTCATAAATCATAATGATCAGGATATCCATATAAGGGATCTTCCCACCTGGTCCTCCTTGGAGTTTTCAGATTTAACATTGGTTCGGGTACAGGTCCTGCGGTTTCAGTAGTACAGGCCCAATACTACCTTCCACACCTACATGTACCTTCCCTAACGCTCTACCTGATAACTTCAATTCATCCCATACACAAACAAATGATACCCCACAAACTCCCGCATATATGAAATCCTAGGTTGTCCTAAGATTTGCTCTACCCATACCAATCATATTTGGTTGCTTTTATGCATGCAAATTATACACAGAAAATATCAAATAGACTTTCGAATAAAAGATTCTACCCTACGACCACAACCAAAGAGAAGCAGGAAATAAGGCCAAATCAATCATTCTAGGGCTATAAGCTCCTAACCGTATACAATTTTAAAGGCATAGACATAGCAAGTTCCATACGATCATCAAAGCTCAAATATCAGTATAACATGGCTAACATATTGGGGAACTACTCACTTGTCTCGGTTGATCACGTGTATTGCACTCTCATCTTTTCCTTTGTTTAAAATCTTTTTTGTTTTTTCTTAAACAATTTTCACCATTTCCTTAGTTTGATTCTGGACACACCCGAGTGTGTGCCCAAATCCCTCAAACCAAGGCTCTGATACCAACTTGAAACGACCCAATTTTTCAAAGAAATTTTCCATTTTTGATTAACCAAACACATGTTCATAAATCACTAAAACCAAACATAGCTGTTTTTAAAAACTCATATCAATTACAACTTTTATTCCGAACATCAGACTGTGAGAGTGCACGCCGTGCCATCATGCCTTGCCCTTGCCCTTTGGATTTGAAGTACCTAAAACAAATCAACAATCTGTAAGCTAATGCTTATTGAGTACCCCAGAGCATACCCCACACAAACCACATAATACATATCATATTATCTACAAAAGCTACACATACTACATTAGCCATGCATACATAAACCTATAAGGATGTCGTGGGCAACCCCCAAGGTTTTATACCATCGTACCATGGGCTACCCCACATGGTCTTTTCCTGGGAATGTCATAGGCTTCCCCACATGGTATTTACGTGGGAATGCCATGGGCTACCCCACATGGTCTTACATACATGTTTCATCGTAAATTTTCAAACAAAATTTTCATTTAAAAGTCACATTAATACCATTACATAAATCACAAAAGCTTCAAAATCTCATTTTATCAAAACACATGTCCATGACAACAAAAATCCAGGATCCTTAAATATAGTACAGTCTCTTGTGTACAATCAAGTCAGTGCCTTCCTGTGATCCTGAGAAGTACCAGAAACACATAACACGATAACACGAAGCTTAGTGAGTTCCCCAAAATACCACACATGTCTCATTAGCCTCTCATGGCTATACTAAAATAAGATCCTCCGGCCAATATGTCTCAGTGAGACCCTCCAGTCCCACAACTCGATCCTAACTCAGTAAGCTCAGAATAATACACAACATAAATCAGAAAGACATAATGCAGGATAAGACACAATAATCAATATAACACATAAGACCCTCCGGTCACACAAAGATTACGACTCTAGGTAAAGTATAGAGTGAAGACTCACCTCGTAAGCAAGCAAGCAAAACCTTGAACACATATCTCAAACTAGCCTCTTCCTATCACATAGGATAAATATCTCTAATTAATACTCTAATCTCGACTCTAAATAAACCAAGGGTTAATCTCTCTCTCTAACTCTTGAAATGCATAAAAGACCATTTTACCCCTCTATGGTCTCCATTACTCATGTTTGACCAAATCCTAAATTCAACAAAAGCCAAACTCGAGTCAACAAAAGTCAAACTCAAGTCAACAGCCAATGTTGACCCAACTCGTCGAGTGCATTCATGCAACTCGTCAAGTCCCCTTGTTTGCTTAGAAGTTTCATGAAAGTCCAGCTCAACTCGTTGAGTTGACCCTCCAACTCGCCGAGTTATCTCATAATCAGGCTCATCGGGACAAACCCTAACTGACTCGTCGAGTCAGCTCATTGACTCGGCGAGTCCCTTCAGTTAGTTTCTCATTCAGAAGTTTTAAGGAAGATCTACCACTCCACACTCTAGATCTAGTCTCCCAAGGCTCGAATGTCACCTAAAGCATCAATCTTTACGTTCATGCATGGCACATCTTGCTCTAACATGCCAATCCAACTCAAACAAAGGGGTTGAAGCACAATAACTCTTATGTGGCTGAATAAAGCTGGAACCTTTGGACTCTCTAGACCATACAAGGTCTAGATCTGTAGTCTAGACCCCTTAATAGACTCCATGCACTCATTGTTCCAACAAAAGGTGGTAAACGCCCTAACTTCCATACTCAATAGATCCAACTAATAAGCTTAGAAAGGTGTAAGCTTTATACCTTCCATAGAAGCTCCAAGTGAAAGAATTTCAGATCCCACATCCTCTCCTTGTTCCTTGCTTGTATCTGACTCCTTTCCTTCCAAAAGATCCACCAAAACACTCAATATTAGCTCACACGCTTTCTCATAGCTTAAGGGCCGATAAGTGTTTCACACTGGGGAGTTGGGAAGATTGTCAGGCGTAAATGAGGACATAAGTTTCCTTAAATAGGCCCCAAACCCATGGATTTAGGGTTTCATCTCGCAGTGCCTACTCGGCGAGTCAGCTCTCTGACTCGTCGAGTCGGTTTTTAGACCCAAGTGGTCAATCAGTCTCTACTTGACAAGTTAATGCACCAACTCGTCGAGTCACCCAGCCAACTCATAAATAAATATATAAAAATATTATACCTCGAAGTCAGGATGTTACAATTGTCCCCTACTAGAATCATACTTTTCCCTCGAAGTCATGCTCTGTAAATAACTTTGGGTACTGCTTGTGCATCTCAGATTCCATCTCCCAAGCCCACTCTAATCCTCATCGGTACTCCCACTACACCTTAACTGCGGTGCTCCCACTTAACCTTAACTAGATGCACCTCCTTGTTCCTCAGTGTCTTTACCTTTCTACCCAATATCGCAACTGGCCTCTCAATATAGTTCAACGATCATCAACCTGAACATCCTCCAGTGGCGCCACTGTCGTCTCATGTCATACGGAAATCTCTTTCCCCAAGACACCCAAACCCAATATAGGAACTCTCTATCCCGAAAATGGATAACTCCCACTATTGAAGTGGTTCCAGTTCTGACTCTTCAGAACTTGGAAACTCTAGTAGTCTAACTCCCTGCACGACTACCCATGCACTATATCATCATGTCATTCGCTCATCAAATGACCGATCTCAAAATCACACTTCTAGCTCTAATAATATTGATGTGACTTATGAAATTAGATCATGAACCATAACAATTTTGCCAGCACTCATGTCAGACATATCAGCTGATCCAGATTGTACACAAAAGGAACGAAAGGGTCACATCTCACTAGGGACCCATCAATTGTACTGCTATCAGAACCCATCTGAACAAAATGAACCTCAATATTATGTTCTCATACACAAGTAAATGATCATATCCGCTTAGAAGTATCCTCAGACCTCTATGAACATAATCCCTAGCTTCCTCTTACATATCCCTTCCAACACTGAGCACCAGGTCGGCTCCCGACCTACCAGTTGAACCTCCAAATACTAACCATTGCACACCCAATAGAAAGACTTTACAAGCTTCCTTCTCATAATAACTATGTTGGCCCATCGTGACACACGAGTCATGAAGTTCTCTTTACCTCGAGCGAATACTACAACCTCATTTGAAGTCGTCTCAGCTCCGACCTCTGTCGCCTACCACTCACTAGCTCTGTGCATCTCGCGTTTCTTCCCATACCAACGAATTGACCCACTCTGTTCTAAGACATCAGATGGAATCAATACTCCTCAAAATGAAGCCTATCTAAGAATCCAGAATCTCATCTCACCTACTCAATACACCACTAGAGCCAAACGCAAGCTCGAGATTCTGGTCCGACAAAGAATTGGAACCACTCGTCCCAATCTAGTACTCAACTCGTGACCCATGATCCGCAACCCCACACGTACATCACTTCTCCATTTCCTTCTGATTGTGATAACAACACCTTAACTCATAATAAAACGATCCTCGGCCATTATGAAGACCCCAGTCTCCACCTGGTCCGGCCACCGGGTTCCCAAAGACTCAATGGGTAAGGTTACCCAACCCTAAGAACTCCTCCGCATCATGCTCTGACTAGTGAATAATACGGTTCCCCGTAGTTACAATATTCCCTCTTATTGACTAGCGAGTGCTACGGTTCTGTGTAGTCTTAAGACACTCCCTCACTGACTCATGAATGCTATGGCTCCCCACAAACTTATGACACTCTCTCACTGACTCGTTAATGCTATAAATCCCTGCAATTTCACAATACTCTCTCACTCGCCAGTGAAAGCTACAGCTCCCCGCAGTTTCACAATACTCTCTCACTCGCCATTGAAAGCTATGGCTCCCTATAATTTCACAATACTCTCTTGCTTACCAGGGGCTCACCCCATGGTTTTCTCTGTTAATCTCAATTAATTACTCCCACCCAGATCCACTGACTATCTTATCACCCTATAATCTCATCCTCGAGTCATCACCCCACTAAGTTCACTATAGAATACTCTATAGCCCAACATAGACATGTACACATACCACCTAGTTAAGCATCACTACTTCTGACGACAACCTTCATGACACAACACTTTTTCTCACTGCAATTCACATTCTTAGATAATCCCGTTTGATGACAATTAGCTGAAGGGCTCCCACTGGAACCATAGTCACTTGATACTCCACTTTCCATCTCGTAACTCAAGTCTCAAAATGATCTGAATATTTTAGGCATCATACTCGGATACCTAGGTATACCATCACAGAACCTCACAAAGTTTTGCCTCAACCACTAATCTCACCCCACACAACTCGTACTTCGAAATACTCCAACTCTTAATTTGAAACACTGAGGAATCATCATTGACTAAAAACACGTTAACGAAAATATGAAACCCCATCCTCTATTGCTCAAAACTCATGCAAGAATACTAATGTTGACTCTGAAGTTGGTTTCCAACAGAACTTCTTCCCTTCCCAAAGCATATAACAACCCATGTGTTGAACTAGAAATTCTCAACTATCGATAATATCCTTAACGATCCAACCGCTTCAAAATCAAACATTATAACCTCAAAGGGTTCCTAACAGCCATAAGGTCCTTGACCAACGACTTCTTTCCGTGGATACACTCATCCCGTACATCATGCACTATCTCTCACTACACCTTGCCTCATCCACCAATAACCCAAGTCTCATGAATACGTACCGCAAATCTCCATAGCCAATTCTATAACTGCACTTGAACAAATCTCTGATCCTTTCGATAAAATATTCAGTTCTCCCCTACTCAGGGTTTGAATCATCACTAATTGGCATGCCAACAGTCCACTAATAGAATGTTTCACCAGGTACATTACACTCGGCTCTTGGAACGTACTACGTAACACTCGATGATGTTCCCGATAGATACTAAGCTACCCCAAATATCCCATATCTCAGATGAAATCCTCAGAATCCTCCCAACGTGACTGCCTCTAGTCATCCGAAAATCTCATTCCAACACACTGTCGGATATCCTAACTGTCCTGAATTAGTCACGACTCTCAATCTCGAAATAATGCACTATCACCCACCTCGTCTCCAATACCTCAACCAACATTCCATCACATGCATCATCATATAAACAAGTGACTTCACTCTCCCAGTTGATACACAACATAGGAAATGAGGGCCGCCACCCCAGTATACTCCTCTTGATCACTTGAAACTGCTGCTGAAAAGTATGCCTCACCCAGCTAAGGCATCTCCCTGTCCTCTTACATCTCAGTCCTTACTCATGAATCTCTCATGGTATAAGAAATACCTCGTGGCAGGCGTACTGCCCCTATACTTTGGTGAGAAAGGTCCCACCCATAAGCTACCACACGGGGTTTTACCTCCAAATTTGAAACCGGAAACTTGTTATCTCTTTCGCACCACACAACAAACAGAAGTAGCGCAATTCTCGTCACAAAACTGATATCCCCACTCTCGACCGATTTCTCATATTAGATCTCAATCCTCCAAAAAGCATCATCTCTACTCATCCCTGAGTCCTGCAACTCTAGCTGGCATCTCACCAGTAAAATCTCTCAGGAACTAACTCAATTTCCCCCTCAAGGCATGCTCCTTTAAGGCTTGTTCGACATGGTCCTCTGGCCCCACACTCTATCATATCAGTTCTCAGTTTAAACAATCACAACGGGACAAGTGGTAACCTCAAAAGCACTATCTGCTACGAATCATGGTACTCGAACCATGCTATCTCCTCTCAATCTGCTACGAATCATGGCACTCGAACCATGTTATCTCCTCTCAACCGACTACTTAGAACCTCTAGAATTCTCCCTGTTTCGAGTATGGGTCCTTTGCTTTCAGTAGTACGGCCCCATACCACCTGCCATATCTACCCATACTTTCCTTAAGGATCGTCCCAGATTTCCTAAGTAGCTGCTCAACCTTCTCGATCACCAATCCCGTTACACTTGGTCGCTCTTAAGCGAATACTCTCCTCTATCAGCATACTCGTCTGACTAAAACTACTCCCAAGGCTCTTCCTAGATTCCCACACTTTTCTGCCATCAGCTGCTAAAGAACTCCTTATGATGCCAGTCATCTACCTCCTGAATATCGTCATATTCACTTAGTACCTGACTCCCATCATCAAGAGTTCTACAAAGCACAAAGCAAGTAGCATTCGGACATCGAATAATCTCCACCAACACATAAAACCACTCAAGGTTACAACTCCACTTGCTCTATTAACACTCAAAAGGTATTACCGGACTCAAGCAACCCTACCTCTCGTCGGTATCTGACTACTCTCTTAGTAGGTTCCTCCAATGCTCATCTAAGTATCTCCCCTAGATTACTCCTCTATTCAAAGCTCTCTCAAAAATATTCCTGCTAGGTACTCCTACTCAACACATTCATAGAGCAATAACAGATAACAAAATCTCCTAGGCTAAGGCATCAAAAATCAAGCAACTCTAGCCATAGAATCTGAAATACCTAGCCTATCCTCTAGTATGCAATTCTAATATCTCATAAACATCTCATAAATATCTCACAAAGTAAACAATTAAGGTATTTTGGGAAATCACCGTTCGGGCTCTGGCTGATTCTATACACTGCTCCTTCTCGTTTTTCTCTTAGAAACTCTTGCTTGTTCTAGAAAAAATCATTTCTTTTGAAAACGTTTTTTAAATCCTCAGTTTAAGTCCAGACATACCCGAAGGTGCATCCAAATCCCTCAAACCAAGGCTCTGATACCAACTTGTTACTGTTGGGTTTTGAGCATTCTAACACTCCTAAGTGTACATGCAACCCTAAATACCTTGGATCTATGTTTTCTCTATTATACATGCAAATAAGAACTTCCAAGGTATTATCCTAATCTAGCATACAAAACAATAACTATAGCAAGATAGAATACATACCTCTTTGATGTAGAAAGTCTTCATGAAGCTTGAGTGCCTAGTGCCCCAAGTGTGACACCTCAAATGGAATCACAATCATCAAAACACTTGGAATGACTTGAGAGAATTCTACACTCATCAAAATCGGCTAGCCCTTTCACTTCACACACAAGTGGCCGATTTGGTCAAGAATAAGATGCTTATATAGTTAGGGTTACACCATGTAAACCCTAATTAACATGGCCTTTCATTTCCATGATCCATGGGTACAAATACACCATGGAGCATCCATGGACCATCCTATGGGTTTTAGCCCAACTTGATTATCCATGGAGCATTAGCCCACTATACAAGTATGGATGATTTACACAATCAACCCATATATTTAATTAGTCTTCTTTTGATCACTTAATTAATCCTAGATTAATTCTTGATCAATACTAATTAAATAATCTTATTATTCTTATTATTAATATACTAGAACTTATAATATATTAATAACCATAAGTGTCTTATTTCTCTCATTATAGTCTATCCAAGTGCATGATGGTATGCAACCCAAATGGACCATGCCGGGTCGGGTCAAGTCTTACCAATTATAGTTATGGACTTAGACATTAATCCAACAGTCTCCCACTTGGATAAGTCTAAAACTATTATTGCGTATGACTTCAGGAACCAACTGGCAATCGTAGCTCTCAAAAGCTTCTGTCGAACTCTGACCTTGTAGATGAACTCTGACCTTCGTCAGTGACTTGTCCATTAGATAAGGGATCATATATTCCTCCATTCTAGATATCATATGGACTGAGACATGGATTATAATCATTCTCTCTGTCCATTTGTTGTTTCCCGATTTCCGATTTATGACGACTGACTAATTGAACAAATCAAATTAGTCCTGGCCCGGCCGAGCACTTCCATTTGTCATCATCAAATCATCGAGGGGCCCACAGATATCGCTTTTATCCCGAAGGTAAAAGGAATGGATAAACTTCGACTCATATGGCTTGTTCTACTACTTGTTGAATCACACACAAAGGCACGTTTTATAGCACAGAGTTACCAAATGCGGTTTCGTGCAATCAATGTACTATCAACTCATAGTAACAACTCATATCTCTAGGTTTGAAGAATATAAGATATTATCGTCTCATGATCACTCATGATAAAATCCATGAAGTGATTCCAATGAGCGCGGGTTGAATCCAATACTCAGAACTTATGAGCACTCATGATTGTTGTAGCCTTGTCCAACACCTTAGACCTCTACAACCCATCATGACAGTCTTAATTCATATCTACTTCCAACATATGACCGACTGTGGATAGTTTGAATAACTTAGTCATTCCGAAAGAATAACCCAGTTTATTCGGGAAGTCAAAACATGCAAAGTGAAACACAATAATAATTGAATCCAATATGGTATCAACTCTTTGAACATAAATAAACACCTTTTATTTATCACCATATGATTACACATTATTCATTGTATACTGTTTCAGCTATCAACTTTAATCTTGAATTTAAAACAATAGTTGTCCCATGCTCCAAGCATGTACACTATGTTTTCTAAACACTAGTCATGCCACACACTAAGTATGCATACTATGTTTGTCTATGATCTTTACTTTGTGAACTAGATCCATTGAACATAACTTCAATGATTCTCTTTTCACACTCCCAAATCCTTACTGCAAATGCAAGAATTCCAAATTCATGCCATTTACTGGAATCTGTCAGATTCTAAACTTATATGCATTGATCCTCTTGTAATGATTATGCACAAAGTCATAAAGACTTGACAACAAACATTACAGATCATTCCAAAGGAGATCAACTCCTTGGAACCATCCTTCTTGCATTAAGTTTCCTTAATCTTACACAGAGTGAAAATTCTAACTTTGAAACATTTCCAGATTCCATTTTGACTATCACTTCTGAACAAGAGTTGCCTCCTTACAGATTATGTCAATATGGTCCTTCCAGAATTATCACTATACTTCCAACTGTCCTTGAGCAACCAATCTTTGGTAAACCTTAGATTGTCCTCGACAATTGTTTAATCCTTTTAGTCATATCCAGTTCTAAACCTTTTCCCTTCTTAATGCCCCAGGCATTTGGAAAATTTTAGAACGGATGATTATAGCACATGTAATCGATCCTATATCCGAAGCATATGGGACACGATTCATGATTTCTTACATAAAGACTAAACCAGTCTTTTGCTATAACATTTCCATTTCAATTTGCCAAGTTCTCATAATTCAGATTATGAAAAGGGATGCCGTAATCATAATCGAATTTTAGAACGCAAATAATGGACTCATATACAGAATTTCCTTATGTTGAGCCATTCCAACATGAAATTCATATATATATCCTTGACTAAATGATTAAAACCTCACAATCTAAGCTTATAGATTTGAGATGAAGTATAATTTCCTCTCCCTTAATTATAGCAAAACAACTTTTTCCCAATTGAAATTTTTTGTTTTCTATAATTAACATTGCTAACTTGCAATACTTATCATAATTATCATGCTCCCACTAACATGATGATTATTAGCATAACACTTATGCTCCCACTAGCTTTGACATGTTCTCAGAAATCAGCTGGACTTCTAGAAATCAATACTTCATTGACTTTCTTACCAAAGTTCAGATTTCTGATACTAGATTGTTTTGATAAGTCTTTATCAAAATGATACACCTTCCCTTAGATAGCACACTTGTGTATCTAAACAATTATGAAGAGGGATGCCGTAATCATAATGTTTAGACCTTTTTGCCACTTCTCACAAGTCCAGGTTAGTGTGCCGGTTAACCACACGCGCTCCACTAACGACTTTGAGAATGAAAATATCACAATTGCTATCTAGCTAAAATCTACTTAGTGAAAGTGTTTCCTCACCATCATTTTCATGAATCGGAGAGAAACCTTATGACACTTAGATTTACTGGTGTATGTGTTCTTATCCATGTGAATTGTCAAAATCATAGACACAAGACAAGGATAATGACAAATCCAAACTCATATGGACTGAACTCAATCTTAATTTCTTGCCACCTGGCAGCTCAAGGGCCTGCCATTGCTTCCAAGTTGTTATGCAACTAATTGAGAACTTTAAGAACTCATATGCAAAGCCAACTTTAACTGGAATGGGCACAGAATAAGTCAACACGATAGGTTATAAACCTCAAGTCGTGTGCTAGTGAAGAACTTCAGGTTTTATTCTTGATTAGTTCTTGAGACTTTCAAGACCTTTAAGACTCCCACTGTCCTCTTGACCTATAAGACTCCCTTGTCAAATATCCAAGAGATAGTGCGGATTCTAATCAAGACAAACACTTCACACAATTGGCCTAAGTTGGTCTTTGTTTTATCCAAAACATCACAACTTACCAATTTCAAATGTACAAGAGTAGAAAACTTTTACTCTTACATTTGACAAGTGTTTTAACCTTCTTCAAGACATGTCACTCAAAATACAATCTTAGAGTATGACTCTTAAGACTTGTATTGGAACGAAGTATGACTCATCTTCTTGATTTAACCATTTCAACAATTCAAGTTCCTCTTCTTAGTCATAAGAATGCACTAAGACTTCCTTAGAGAACTAATTGTGCTATGGTTTCTTAATCATTAAGATGATCACAAAACTGATACTAAAGTACTCTCCCATCTTTTCAGATTTGAGAAACTTTTATCCTTCTGCCATATTTTATTCTTCTTATTCGCTCTTTTGTGGTGGACTTAATTAGTGCACAAGAATGTGTACTCGATCCCTAAGTCCTTTACTTGACTCACACATCCATGTGAACAAGTAATTAGTCTTAATTTTCCAAAACTTGAAAATTCTCATTCATCATGCTATACAACTTGCATGATTCCAAGTTCCGGTCCAATTGAAACTTGGGTGATGAGAATCTTTCCTTATTTGGTAAATCTAGACATTACCACAAATGAAAGACTCAATTTCATATTTCCACTCTTGCTCTTAATGGAATTATATAAGCAACAATTTTTCCTCAAATGCCATTGTAAGGATATTTTAAAATAAATAAAATCAAAAATTTTCCTTTTATTTTAAAACTTTGCGGAAAAACTTATCCTTACAATCCATATGAAAAACTTGTTGTTATCTATTCCTTAAGCAATATCTCATATCTCCTAAGAAGTAGCTCAAGAATCCGATCTTCAAACTATGCGATAGAAATCCATCTACGCCATCAGATTCAGCATATTCTTTCTTTAAGTTTCTTCACTTTTTCTTTGATTCTTAAAACATCACCATGTGACCCAGTCACATCATGTATCAAGAATCTCAGAATAGAAACTTAACAGAGTTAGATAGTGGAATTTACTTGAAGTAGAGTCAAACTTATTGACTTTAACATCCTTAGGTAAATTTGGCAGCTTCGTGACCAATGCCCCTTCCTTTGGCAATATAAACATATGGACCCTTTGATAATGGTACACGGGACTATCACAGACTTAGCTTTTTCTCTTTACCATTTGGTCAACCGAGTTGACTCTGGCCGATCCCTTTCCATTGGGAAGAGAATGCTTTACTGGATATCCAATGTCATCATTGTCAATGTCCACAAAGTTTTAGGAAGTTGATCTTAACAAATAGATAAGATCATTAAGGGTCTTGTCATAGTCTTTTTCATAGGTGTTCCAAAAGAACTCACTATATGACTTAGAAAGTAGTTGAACCACCAACTTTCTCAAGACTTTGACACCCAACTCTCCCGGCTTGTCAATATGTGACTACATCTCCAAGATGTGATCACACCTAGACCTTGCCTTGCCAATAGGGCTTGAGTGACCTTAAACTTTTTCAAGAACTTGTGGGTTAGGGAGAATAATTTGAAGAGGTGAAGAAGTATGATATCCATGGGACATCATCTTCATTAGGAAACCTTGTTTCAAGAGATTTGGGAAGATCATAGGTGTCTAAACCAGACATCTTTTGGGAGATATTCAAGATAGTTGATTTAAAGTCCTTAATATGACACCCAATATGAAATATTAAGGCTAGGACCCAACAAACTATTTTATAACTTAGAAGAGGTATGCCGTAATCCAAGCTATAAAATATTTGAAGGTAGGTGAATGACGATTCACCAATTTCCACCAAGATAAACGAAATGTATTATTAGGTTTTAATTGGTTTTGAAACTCCTAGATCTTTGAGATTCATTGAACTTTTCAAAGGCATGTTTCAATCTCGAGTGTGCCCTTCAGGTTTTGTGACTGGGATGCCGAGGATCACAAAACAAGGTGTGAAGTAACCATGCAAATCACTTGGTACCCTTAATAAATTACCCCTCAATCGATGTGCCGGTTAACCACACACGCTCCATCGATACTATGATAAATATTAAGTCACCCTTTACCTACCTTGTTAAGTCCAAGTTAGTGTGCCGGTTAACCACACACGCTCCACTAACGACTTAGACAAAGTGTAAAGTGTAATTTCATGGAATAGCACCTTATTCACATTTTTCCTAAGTAACTAAGATTGGGTATTATTAAGAGTTTAGTTACTTAGTATTATCATTAATACTTTTAATGAAGGGAGAATTCTAGTCCTGTCAAACCCGTTCGGCTAACGACCCTCCACCAGTCAAGCAAGCGGTGGGTGAGAGTGGACACCCATTAAGTTGTCATTTTATAGGCAACAACCTTATACCCACCTTATAGACCGGCTTCGTGAATGAGGCGTACTAGCGGTAAGACTGACTTTACTCTTATACATATATATATTATTAACTTATAATATTATAAAGTATAAGGGTTGAATTTTAACTTTTAAAATTCTAAGGGCTAACTTGGAATTAAAGTATTCATACTTGAAAAATTTTCAAATTCCAAAACTTGAGGGCAAGTTTTGAAACTATTCAAAACTAATTAATTCCATAACTTATGTGTTTAAAGTAGTTTTAATCCAAAAACTCTTCAAGTTCCATAACTTGAGGACAAGTTATGGAAGACTTTAAACTAATAAAAGAACTAACTTTTTCTTTATTTTATAACTTATGGATTTAATTATGGTTACATATTTTTCTTTAATGAAGTGACTCTTGAACTTCCATAACTTGAGGACAAGTTATGGAGTCATAAAAAGTTATTCAATGACACAAGACTCTTCATTTTGTAACCATTGCCAACTATTATGAGTTTTATGAGTCTTTAATGTGACTCTTCATGTAACTTGAGGACAAGTTACACAAACACATTTTATACTCAACTCTTAGATTAAAATGGATTGAAAACAACTATTTCACTCAACATTTCTATTAATCTAAGCAACTCATAAGAACAAGATAATTCAAATCAAACTTTTTCATGTAATTAGTCTAAACCTTAAACTAATACAAAACATGAATCTATTGACAATTATCTTTGAAAATGGATTAGCATGAACATTACCACATCAAAAACAAGTTTATAAGATCAAAAACAACTTAGGGTAATGTTCCTAGTCCATTTCTAGCCAAAAAACTCGAAAATATGCTGTCTGGGGGTCCAACTCGTCGAGTGCATGAACCAACTCGGCGAGTTGGATCGAATTCATCACTTTTTAGGCATGGACTCGCCGAGTCTCCTGATGGACTCGCCGAGTCTGATGGCCAGACAGCACCAGATTCGTTTTTTCAGCTTCTATTGCAGGTATAACAAGAAAACAAGCCTAGGCTCTGATACCACTGTTGGGTTTTGAGCATTCTAACACTCCTAAGTGTACATGCAACCCTAAATACCTTGGATCTATGTTTTCTCTATTATACATGCAAATAAGAACTTCCAAGGTATTATCCTAATCTAGCATACAAAACAATAACTATAGCAAGATAGAATACATACCTCTTTGATGTAGAAAGTCTTCATGAAGCTTGAGTGCCTAGTACCCCAAGTGTGACACCTCAAATGGAATCACAATCATCAAAACACTTGGAATGACTTGAGAGAATTCTACACTCATCAAATCGGCTAGCCCTTTCACTTCACACACAAGTGGCCGATTTGGTCAAGAATAAGATGCTTATATAGTTAGGGTTACACCATGTAAACCCTAATTGACATGGCCTTTCATTTCCATGATCCATGGGTACAAATACACCATGGAGCATCCATAGACCATCCTATGGGTTTTAGCCCAACTTGATTATCCATGGAGCATTAGCCCACTATACAAGTATGGATGATTTACACAATCAACCCATATATTTAATTAGTCTTCTTTTGATCACTTAATTAATCCTAGATTAATTCTTGATCAATACTAATTAAATAATCTTATTATTCTTATTATTAATATACTAGAACTTATAATATATTAATAACCATAAGTGTCTTATTTCTCTCATTATAGTCTATCCAAGTGCATGATGGTATGCAACCCAAATGGACCATGCCGGGTCGGGTCAAGTCTTACCAATTATAGTTATGGACTTAGACATTAATCCAACAGTTACACCGTAAATTTTCAAACAAAATTTTCATTTAAAAATCACATGAATCTCATTACATAAATCACAAAAGCTCTAAAATCTCATTTTATCAAAACATGTGTCCATGACAACAAAAATCCAGGATCCTCAAATATAGTACAGTCTCGTGTGTGCAATCAAGTTGGCGCCTTCCCGTTATCCTCAGAAGAACCTGAAACACATAACACGGTAAGCACGAAGTTAGTGTGTTCCCAAAAATACCACACATATCTCATTAGCCTCTCATGGCTATGCTCAAATAAGGCCCTTCGGTCAATGTGTCTCAATGGGACCCTCCAGTACCACAACTCGGGTGGACCCTCCGGTCCTAACTCAGTAAGCTCAAAATAATACACATCATAAATCACAAAGACATAATGCAGGATAAGACTCAATAATCAATATAACACATAAGACCCTCCGGTCACACAAAGATTACCACTCTAGGTAAAGTATATTGAGAAGACTCACCTCGTAAGCAAGTAAGCAAAACCTTGTACACAAATCTTGAACTAGCCTCCGCCTATCACGTAGGATAAATATCTTTAATTAATACTCTATTCTTGACTCTAAATAAACCAAGGGTTATTCTCTCTCACTCTAAATATTGAAATGACTAAAAGACCATTTTACCCCTCCATGATATCTTATGATATCTGGTCCATTAGCATGGCCTAGACTACTCTAGCGTGCTAGCCTGGCCTAGTGCACTCCTGCCAGCGCTACCTAGAATTCCCTTGCCATCCTTGCTGGGAACTCTCCTGTAGGCTCAGCCTGGCGCTCTCTTTCCTGGTGCCCCCTTGTCGTCCTTTCCTGTTGTGCGCCCCTCAACCTTGCCTGGGGAGGGCCCGCCAGCCCTGCCCGGCGCCTCCAGGCGGCCTCGCCTAGCTCATTGCTAGTTGGGCATGAATTGGGCTAGCCTAAGGCCTGACCTAATTCCCCTTGACCTAATCGTCCTCTATAAATAGAATAGTTACTCCTTCATGAAGGAGGACTCTTCCCCAAGTGGCTCAGCCACCACTAGGCTTCCTCCATGACTCAGCCTCCACACTATACTCCAGTCGGGTGGCTCTGTCAGCCACCATACACCACCACCAGCATCAAGATGGTTCTCTCGAACTATGAAGGACCACCTCAAATCTTCTAGCTGATCTAACTTGATCGTCGGAGTCCACTCCTGGGGCACAGTCCCTGGGGCGGCTCTAACGGCCTTATTTGTTGTGACCTCGAAGATCTGTCTTTGGCGTAGAAGAACATCCTTAGAGAAGGTGTCGGAGCCGATGTCGCATCAGTCTTCATTATTCATGTTTGACCAAACCCTAAAGTCAACAAAAGTCAAATTCGAGTTAACAACCAACGTTGACCCAACTCGTCGAGTCCCCTTGTTTCCTCAAAAGTTTCATGAAAGTCCAACTCAACTCGTCGAGTTGACCCTCCAACTCGCTGAGTTATCGCATAATCATGCTCATTGGGACAAACCCTAACCGACTCGTTGAGTCAGCTCATTGACTCGGCGAGTCCCTTCAGTCAGTTTCTCATTCAGACATATTAAGGAAAATCTACCACTTCACACTCTAGATCTAGGCTCCCAGGGCTCGAATGTCATGTAAAGCTTCGATCTTTACGTTCATGCATGGCGCATCTTGCTTCAACATGCCCATCCAACTCTAACAAAGGGGTTTAAGCACAATAACTCTTATGTGGCTAAATAAAGCTGGAACCTTTGGACTCTCTGGACCTTACAAGGTCCAGATCTGAAGTCTAGACCCCTTCATAGACTCCATGCACTCATTGTCCCAACAAAAGGTGGTAACTTCCATACTCAAGAGATCTAACTAATAAGATTAGAAAGGCATAAGCTTTATACCTTCCACAGAAGCTCCAAGTGCAAGAATGCTAGATCCCACACCCCTTCCTTGTTCCTTGCTTGTATCTCACTCCTTTCTTTCCAAAATATCCACCAAAACACTTAATATTAGCTCACACACTTTCTCTTAGCTCAAGGTCCGATTAGGGTTTCACACAGGGGACTTGGGCAGCTGGTGAGGCGGAAATGAGGACATAAGTTTCCTTAAATAGGCCCCAAACCCATGGATTTAGGGTTTCATCTCGCAGTGCCTACTCGGCGAGTCAGCTCTCTGACTCATCAAGTCGGTTTTTAGACCCACGTGATCAATCAGTCTCTACTCGACGAGTTGAGGCACCAACTCGTCAAGTCACCCATCCAACTCATAAATAAACATATATAAATATTATACCTCGGAGACATGATATTACAATCCAATTGCCATGGGCTCCCCCCGGGGCCTTCCATGCAATGACATACAATCATTAGCATACAACTTAGCATAGAGCTAACTACCATACCACATATCTCTACAACAGCTAGAGTACGACATAACATAGAATGGGTCGGCCTTGGTGCCTTAGACCCATTGGTATGGTGAGAAGACTCACCTTTGTCTGAAGAATCCAAAAGCTGCTCTCCTAGCTGTCTGTAACCTCCCGTGCTAAACAAACATAACATTACCTAAGGTTAGGGCTAAACATAATCCAACTGAAATAGCCCAAACTCCAAGTCCTTTCACAATGCCCCAAAAGGTCTTCCTTAGCTAATAGGCCCAAAGTCCATAATCAAAATCATTAATAGTCCTCATGGCCCAATAAGCCCCATCATAACATACATGGTCCAAAACAGTTAAACTGGCCCACTAACCCCCAGAATATGACCAGGCCCAATGACTAATTAAGGCCCAAAAGCTCAAAGGCCCAAAATAGATCCAAGCACATTTGATGTGCGTACGCCCTGCATGCCACCCTGGTATGCGCAGCGTACTCTGTCCTTGATCTGTACACGTTGCATACTACAGGCTACGCCCAGTATATCAACAAATTAAGCACTTTCTCCATTAAGTGCTTAATACTCCATTTCCTCACGTCTAATAGTCAGATCTAAGCTTATTAAGATGACCTAGGGCATAAAGTTGGCAACTTTATGCCTTTGCATGTCTTCTATGTTCCCAACACCCCCATTAAGACCTTTTTTAGAGTCTTATCCCATGCATGAGGTCAAAACTGTTGGATAAGGTGTCTAAGTCCATAACTTATTTGGTATATACTTGACCCGACCCGGCATGGTCCATTTGGGTTGCATCTCATCCAAACTATTTATGGATAATTTTATGAGAGTTATACACATATGTTTATTAATATATTATAAGTTATAATATATTAATATGAGGTTATGTTATTTAATTAGTTTTAGTCTTAAATTAATTATGAATTAATTTAGAGATTAAAGGAAGACTAATTAGATTATGGGCTATTGGTTTTATATAGTGTGGGCTAATGCTCTTTTGTTAATGTGCTAGGCTTATATGGAAGTCCATGGATGATCCATGGAGCTTTTAACCCATGGATCCTTGGAAAGGAAAGGTCATGGGTTATTAGGGTTTCACCCTAACCATGCACACTATATAAGCATGCTTATGGAGCATGAAATGAGGCCTAAATGAAACTAGTGTTACTAGTATGTGTGTTTGTGTGTGACCGATTTTATAAGTGTGTATACACTCTCTCAAAGTTTTCCAAGAGTTTGTGGTGTTTTGTGATTCCATTTGAGGCATTCACACTATTGGTGCTTGGCCCTCAAACTCCTCAAGAACCAAACTCATCAAAAAGGTATGTAATCTCTTCTAACTCTTTATGTTGAAATGTTCCCCATGCCATGTTAGATAGGTTATAAACCTTGGAAAAATTATCATTTTGCATGTATTTAGACAAACATAGATCCAAGGTTTATTAGGGTTGCATGCACACTTAGGAAGTGTTAGATTACTCAAAACCCAACAGTGGTATCAGAGCCTAGGCTTGCTTGTTTGAATACTTGATGCAAATTGCTGAAAATCGAAGATTTTATGCTGTCTGCACAGCTGACTTGCCGAGTCCATGAAGGGACTCGACGAGTCCAAGGCAAAACTCATCCAACTCGGCGAGTTGGTTCATGCACTCGACGAGTTGGACCCCCAGACAACATATCTTCGAGTTTTGGTGCTGGAATTGGTCTAAAATCATTACCCTAAACTATTTTGCACTCATAAAACCTGTTTTTGGTATGGTAATGATGATGGTGGACCAATTTCAAAGTTATAATCAAAATTTCAATTTTTTTATGTGTTCATATGATTCTTGAAATTGTTGATGTGGATGTTCATGTTCATATGAGTTTTATTAGATCATAGGAATTATTTGCAAATTGTTTGTTAGTTAATTCTTGATCTTAATGTGTTTAAATGGAATTCTTAATTTGTCCTCAAGTTATGGAATTCCAAGAGGTTTTCTTTTAAATGTTTTTTTAAGAAGTTGTAGGTTACATTTTCTTGAGGATTTTTTCCCATAAATGTTTTATGGACTCCATAACTTGTCCTCAAGTTATGGATTTCCAAGAGACTCTTCATTAAAAGTATTAAACACTTAATTAAAATTCATAAGTTATGAATATCCAAAAGTTTATGAATTGTTCAAAACTTGCCCTCAAGTTTTGGAATTTGGAAAAGTTTCACACACTTTAATAAACTTTAATTCCAACACTTAGAATTTTAAAAGTTAAAATTCAACACTTATACTATTTATAACATTAATGGTTAATTGTATATATATGTATAAGAACAAGTCGTTTTACCGTTAGTAGGCCTCATTCACGAAGCCGGTCTATAAGGTGGGTATAAGGTTGTTGCCTATAAAATGGCGACCTAATGGGTGTCCACTCTCACCCACCGCTTGCTTGATCGGTGGAGGGTCGTTAGCCGAACGGGTAGGACAATGACTTTAAATTCTCATTAAAAGTATAATGATTATTATAAAGTAACTAAATATTTTTTATCTAATTCCCAATCTTAGTTACTTTAGGAAAAATGTGAATTTGGTGCTAGCCCATGGAATTCACACTTTGTACCTTACCAAGTCGTTGGTGGAGCGTGTGTGGTTAACCAGCACACTAACTTGGACTAGTAAGGACCACGAAGGGTGACTTAATGTTTGTCATAGATCAATGGAGCGTGTGTGGTTAACCGGCACATTGATTAGGTGATAATATTAAGGGTACCAAGTGAATTGGTATAGTTATTCACACCTTCTTTTGTGATCCTTGGCATCCCAGTCACAAAATTTGAGAGGGCACACTCGAGATTGAAACATGCCATTGAAAAGTTCAATGAATCTCAAAAGATCTAGGAATTTCAAATCCAATTAAAACCTAAGAAATAATTTCGTTTTTCATGCTGGAAATTGGTGAATCGTCATTCGCCTACCTTCAAATATTTTATAGCTTGGATTACGGCATCCTTGTTCCAAATTATAAAATATTGTGTTGGGTCCTAGCCTTAATATTTCATATTGGGTGTTATATTAAGGATTTTGAATCAACTAACTTGATTTTATCCCATTATAGATGTCTGGTTCAGACAACTATGATCTTCCTAAATCTCTTGAAGATGGTGTCCTCAACATCATGCTTCACTTCCTCCACCTCCTCCAATTATTCTCCCTCACCCACAAGTTCTTGAAAAGTTTAAAGTCACTCAATCCCTATTGGCAAGCATAGTCTATGTGTGCTCACATCTTGGAGATAAAGTCACATATTGACAAGCCGGGAGAGTTGGGTGTCAAAGTCTCGTGAAAGTTGGATGTTCAATCACTTTCTTAGTAACAAAGTGAGTCTCTTTGGGACTACTATGAGACAGACTATGACATGACCCTTAATGATGTTATCTATTTGCTTGGTGCTGCGGAATCAACAATGATTTGGAACACTAGTAAAGCAAATTTGATTAAAAGAACAACTTCCCAAACCTTAAATGGACATTGGCAATGGAGCATTGGATATCTAGAAAAAGATTTCTCTTCCCAATGGAAAGGGATCGGCCATAGTCAACTCGGTTGATCGAATAGTAAAGAGAAAGGCTAAATCTGAGATAGTCTCATGTGCCATTACCAAAGGGTCTATATGTTTTATTGCCAAAGGGAGGGACACTGATTGCGAAGCTGCCATATTTACCTGAAAGATCATAAGATTGATCAAGTCAAAAAGTTTGACTCTACTTCAGTTAAAGTCCACTGACTAACTCTATTAAGTTCCTATTTGGAGATTCTTATTACATAATGTGAATGGGTCACATGCTGATGTTTGAGAATCAAAGAAAATATAGGAAGCTTAAAGTAAGTATATGTTGATTCTGATTGCGAAGGTCGGTTTCCATCGCATGGTTTGATAATCAGAATTTTGAGTTGTTGCTTAAGAGTTATAATATATTGCTTATGAATAGATAACAACAAGGTTTTCATGTGGATTGTAAGGATAAGTTTTTCCGCAAAGTTTTAAATAAAAGAAAAAAGGGTTTTAATTTTATTTATTTTAAAAATATCCTTACAATGGCATCTGAGGAAAATTGTTGCTTATATGTTTCCAGTAATAGCAATATTGGAAACTGGATTTGATTTTTTCATTTGTGGTAGTGTCTGAATTTACCAAATGAAGAAAGTTTTTCATCACCCAAGTTTCAATTGGACAGAAACTTGGAATCATACAAGTTGTATTGTATGATGAATGAGAATTTTCACCTTTGAAAATTAAGACTAATTCTTTGATCACATGTATATGTGAGTCAATTGAAGGACTAAGGAATTAGGTACACTGGGTGTGCGCTGGTTAAGGTCCACCACAAAGATTGATTTGTCATGATTTACTAAAGATTAGTAAATATGATTATACTTATAAGGTTAAGTATAGTTATGTAACATTGGAAAGGTTACAATGTATGACAAAACAAATGAGAAGAATCAAATTAGGCAGAAAGATAAAAGTTTCTCAAATCTGAAAGGATGAGAGAGTACTTTAGTATCATATTTCATGATCATCTTAATGATTATGAAACCATATCACAAATTCATACTCTAAGGATGTCTTAGTGCATTGTTATGGCTAAGAAGAGAGGTCATGAACCGTTACATTGGTTAAAATCAAGAAGATGAGTCATACTTTGTGCCAAAAAAAAAAAATTCTTAGAGTCATACTCCAAGATTGTAACCTTGAGTGACATAAAGGAAGATTTATTAGCACTTATCAAATGTAGTGTAAAATGTTTTCTACCCTTGTACATTTGAGATAGGTTAGTTGTGATGTCTTGGATGAGACAAAGACTGACTAAGACCAATTGTGTGAAGTGTTAGTCTTGATAAGAATCCGCACTATCCCTTGAATATTTGTTTTGTAAAGGAATGGTTCTTGACTGGGGAAAATTATATGTCAAGGGGACAGTGGGAGCCTTAAAGATCCTGAAAGAGTTTCAAGATTTAATCAAGAGTAGGACCTGTAATTTATCACTAGCACATGACTTAACGTTTGCAACCTATCGTGTTGACATAATTCTTATTTCTGTACCTACATCAAATAAGTTGAATTTGCATGTGAGTTATCAGAGTTCAACTTCGAAGCATTGGTGGGCCTTGTGCTACCATGGTGACAAGAAACTAAGATTGAACAAGTTTAATACATGTAAGGCTGTATTTGTCACTAACCTTATCTTGTGATTATGGTTTTGACAAATTCACATGGATAGGAACTCATACACTATAAAATCTAAGTTTCATAAGGTTTCTCTCCGACTCATGAAAATGATGGTGAGGAAACGCTTTCACTAAGTAGATTTTAAGTAGATAGCAATTGTGTTATTTGCATTTTCAAAAGTCGTTAGTGGAGCGTGTGTGGTTAACCGGCACACTAACATGGACTTGTGAGAAATGGCAAAGGTCTAAGAAATTGAGACTGATTACGGCATCCCTTTTCATAGTTCTAAAAATTGTTTAGACATACATGTAAGCTATCTAAGAAAGGGTGTATGAATCCAAATTTCAGAAGTCCAACAGATTTCTGGAAATATGTCAGAGCTAGTGGGAGCATAAGTGTTATGCTGATAATCATCATGTTAGTGGGAGCATGATTATTACGTTTAGTGTTGCGAGTTAGCAATGTTCATTATAGAAAACAAAGTTTCAATTTGTGAAGTTGTAGGGGTTGAAAAGTTGTTTTGCTATAATTAAGGGAGAGGAAATTATACTTCATTTCAATTCTAAAGCTTAGATTGAGATTTTAATCATCTTTAATCAAGCATATATATGAATTTTATGTCTGAATGGTTCGACTTAAGGAAATTCTATATATATTGCATTCTCAAAATTCAATTATGACTACGGCATCCCTCTTCATAGTTAAATCTTGAAAACATGGCAAATAAAAAATATTGTAGCAAAAAACTAGTCTAGTATCATGTCTTTATGTGAGACATCATGAATCGTGTCCCATATGCTTCGGATATAGGATCGATTTCATGTGCTATAGTATTCATCCTTTCTAAATTTTCCAAATGCTCAGGGCATTTAGAAGGGAAAAGTCTAGAACTAGATATGACTAAAGTGATTAAGCAAATGTCAAGGACAATCTAAGGTTTGTTAAAGATTGGTTGCTCAGGGACATTTGGAAGTATAGTGTTAATTTTGGCAGGACCACATTGACATTTTCTGAAAAGAGGTAACTCTTGTTCGGAAATGATAGTCAAAATGGGACTATGGAAATTAGAAAACCTTAGTGCAAGAAGGATGTTCAAAGCAATGTACTTTGAATATGAGACTTTCGTTCCATAGAAGTTGACCTTCTTTGGAATACTCTGTAATGACTGGTTACAAGGTTTTCGTGACTTTGTGAATAATCATTACAAGAGGAACATTGCATAAAAGTTTAAAATCTAACAGATTTTTTTGGTAAATGATAGGCATCGGGGATTCTCACATTTACAATAAGGATTTGGGATTGTGAAATGAGTATCATTGGAATCATGTTCAATTGATCTACATCACAATGTAAGGATCATAGACAAACATAGTGTGCGTACTTGGAGTATGGCATAACTATTGTTTAAAAAACAAAGTGTACATGCTAGGAGCATGGGACGACTATTGTTTTATTCAAGTCTTAAGTTGATTGTTTGAAACGTTGTACAATGAATAATGTGTAATCAATATGGTGATAAATAAAAGGTGGTTCTATTTATATTCAAAAGGGTTCTGAGACCATATTGGATTCGATTATTATTGTGTTTCACTTTGCATGTTTTGACTTCCAAAATAGCTAGGTTATTCTTTTCGAATGACTAAGTTATTTAAACACTCCACAGTCGTTCATATGTTGGAAGTAGGTATGAATCAAGACTATCATGAATCGGGTTTGTAGATGGCTAAATGGGTTTAGTCATAGCAATGGTTGCTACAACATTCATGGGTGCTCATAAGTTATGAGTATTGGAATAAACCCACGCTCACTTGTATCACTTCATGGAATTTATCTCGAGTGATCGTGAGACGGTAATATCATATAAATCTTCAAACCTAGAGATATGAGTTGTTACCTATGATTTAGTTGTGCATTGATTGCACGTAAACGCATCAGTAACTTGATGTTATAAAACGTGCCTTTGTGTACAATTCAACAAGTAGTAGAACAAGAATATGAGTCGAAGTTTATCTGTTCCTTCTAGAAATAGAAGCGATATTTGGGCCCCTCGATGATTTTGTTGTGACCTATGTACCGGCCGGTCAGAACTAAATTGATGTGTTCGATTAAGTTCTTTGTCAAACAAATCGAAGATCGGGAAACAAACTGCTGGACAATAAGTACGACGTTGTTCCATGTATTTGTCCGGATGATATCATGAGAACAGAGGATTATATGATCACTTATCTAAAATGGTGCTTCATAGTTCAACAGAGTCTTCATAGTTCAACGGAGTTTTCGAGAGCTACGATTGCTGGTTGGTTCCTAAAGTAACATACGCAAATATAGTTATTAGACTTATCCAAGTGGGAGTCTACTGAAATAAGGTGTCTAAGCCCATAACTTATTTGGTATATACTTGACCCGACCCGGCATGGTCCATTTGGGTTGCATCTCATCCAAACTATTTATGGATAATTTTATGAGAGTTATACACATATGTTTATTAATATATTATAAGTTATAATATGTTAATATGAGGTTATGTTATTTAATTAGTTTTAGTCTTAAATTAATTATGAATTAATTTAGAGATTAAAAGGAAGACTAATTAGATTATGGGCTATTGGTTTTATATAGTGTGGGCTAATGCTCTTTTGTTAATGGGCTAGGCTTATATGGAAGTCCATGGATGATCCATGGAGCTTTTAACCCATGGATCCTTGGAAAGGAAAGGTCATGGGTTATTAGGGTTTCACCCTAACCATGCACACTATATAAGCATGCTTTTGGAGCATGAAATGAGGCCTAAGTGAAACTAGTGTTACTAGTATGTGTGTTTGTGTGTGACCGATTTTATAAGTGTGTATACACTCTCTCAAAGTTTTCCAAGAGTTTGTGGTGTTTTGTGATTCCATTTGAGGCATTCACACTATCGGTGCTTGGCCCTCAAACTCCTCAAGAACCAAACTCATCAAAAAGGTATGTAATCTCTTCTAACTCTTTATGTTGAAATGTTCCCCATGCCATGCTAGATAGGTTATAAACCTTGGAAAAATTATCATTTTGCATGTATTTAGACAAACATAGATCCAAGGATTATTAGGGTTGCATGCACACTTAGGAAGTGTTAGATTGCTCAAAACCCAACAAAAACACCCATCAATACTTCATTTTTATGTTGTAAAGGCACTAAAGGACCTCAGATCTAACATTTGAAGCCTCTGAAGCTGCTCAACTACCAAGAGGAGATCCAAAACCAACAAAAGGGACAAAACTAGAAAACACTAACTAGATCTAACACATAAGGTGGAAAGATCAAAGCTTTATACCTCCAGAAGCTCTTCAAGGTGAACTAGATGCAGATTCTTGAAACCCAAAGCCAACCCAAGCTTCCTTGACAACTTCTTCTTCTTGAATGACACTAAAAATGGCCACCAACACCCTTTCTTAGCTCAAAATGGTCTCACAAGCTCTCTCTGGAGTAGACGGACGAACTAAGGCTATGGAGGCTCTCTAGGGTTATGTCCAAGGGGCTTAAGGATGTTTAAATACGCCTCATGTCCGGAAAATAGGGTTTGGAAATCCGTCAGGTACACCCAGCGTATGTGATGTCCCTTTGCGATCATCCTTGCATAGTGTAACATTGTAAATTTTCAAACCAAATTTTTCCATTTAAAAACACATTTTTCACATTAACAAAATCCCAAAATATCACAATGTCAAATCATCCAATCTCATAATCAAAAATTGAATATATGTAAAACTCCAGGATCCTCTAAATCATAACTCAATCTCTAATGTGTGTACAATCATGTCGGCGCCTTCCTGTGATCCTGAGAAGTACCTAAAACACATAACACATAACATGGTAAGCATGAAGCTTAGTGAGTTCCCCAAAATACCACAAACACAAATAATAAGCCACTCGAAGCTATAACCTGACATGGACCCTCCACTCTCATGCGTCTCGGTGAGGACCCTCCGGTCTCACGACTCGGTATGAACCCTCCGGTCCTGTGTCTCTATGGGACCCTCCAGTCCCATAGCTCGGGTGGACCCTTTGGTCCTAAATCGGGTGGACCCTCCGGTCCTACTCAATAACTCAGAATAATACATAGTATAAATCACATAGAAATAATACAAGATATCAGAGTACTCAAATAACAAATAAGACCCTCCGGTCACACACAACTCATATTACCACTCTAGGTATGTATAGTGAAAAGACTCACCTCGTAAATATCGGATAACCTTGAACTCGTATCACAAGTCTAGCCTCCGCCTATCACGCACAATAATTCTCTCTAATTAATAACGGCTCTCATGAAGCTAGACTAATCCTCCTATATAATCATAGAAGGATAAATGACCATTTTACCCCTCCACGGGCTTAATAGTCCACATGTTGACGAAACCCTTAAAGTCAACCAAAAGTCAACGGCATGGAGTACGTTACGTGTACCATATCTCTACGTTGAGCATACTCAGCTGCCATGCTGATATCGGGGATGCTCGACCCCTACACTGCGCGTACTGGGATTACGCCCATCGTAAGTCGCAATTTCACTCTCCTCACATATTTGGTCTCAATCAGTTAAGATCTTGGCTCATATCACAGATCTGAACTCCCTACTATCTCGTAATCCATAAAGTCAGTGACTTTAACCCTTTGCATGGTTGATTTGGTCACAAACACTCAAAACACTCATCCTCTTTTCTCATGAAGCTCATATCTCATGCATGGCTTGTTTCTAACGACCAAGATAAGATTTTTATGACATTACTCCACAAAATACACTAAAAGGGGGTCGATCATGACATCTGGGGCTCATTATCTCATAAAGCCTCCATCTTTTGGGATAAAACCCTAAAATACTCCATATAAATGCACAAATCAAAAGAGTGAGAAAGCTTGAAGATTTATACCTCTAAGTGAAGCTTTCCACACAACTATGCTCAGATCCAAGGGCCTAGACTCTCACTCTTTCTTCTCCAAGGCTTCTTCTCCACATCAAGAACACAAGAATACACCCATAATCTCTCAAATGCACTCACAAGCTATAAGAACAATGATTTAAGGTTAGGAGGGTTTGGTTTCTGAGAATGGTGAGGACATCATATCCTTTATATATGGGACTCACTCACAAGCTATAAGAATGATGATTTAAGCTATAAGAACGATGATTTAAGCTATAAAAACACTTATCCTCTGCGTCATATGCACGCATACATGTTCGTTGAGCATACACTTCAGTATGCCCCGCGTACTCATTTACCACCTTTTCTCTAATAAGGGCAAAAATGGACAAGTGCTCAAAGGATCAAGGTTTACAAGATATACCTGGACTTGAGATGTTACAATTCTCCCCCACTAGAATTAGACTTCGCCCTCGAAGTCATGCTCTGCAAATAACTCTGGATGTTGCTCTTGCATCTCTGACTCCAGCTCCCAAGTCAACTCGGACGCTCTCTGATGTTGCCACTTGACCAGAACCAGGGGCACCTCTTTGTTCCTCAGAATCTTCACCTTTCGATCAAAAATTATGATCGGCCTCTTAATGTAATTCAGACTCACATCCACCTAAATGTCCTCTAGGGGTACTACCGCCGTCACATCGGCTACACACTTCCTCAACTGGGACACGTGGAAGGTGTTATGGATCTGACTCAACTCCGCAGGTAACTCCAACTGGTATGCTACCTTACCCACTTTGGCGGTCACTCTGAAAGGACCGATGTATCGGGGTCCCAACTTGCCCCTCTTCCTGAAGCGAATCACCCCTTTCCATGGGGATACCTTCAGGACGACAAAATCTCCAACCTGGAACTCAAGCTCAGATCGTCGTCGGTCTGCATAACTCTTCTGCTGACTTTGGGCCGTTAGTAACCTTTGTCCAACCTGTTGAATCTGCTCAATTGTCTTGAGCACTATCTCAGTGCTATCCATCAGTCCCTGCCCTACCTCTCCCCAACAGATAGGAGTCCGACACCTCCTCCCATATAGAAGCTCAAAAGGAGGCATACCAATATTAGAATGGTGGTTATCATTGTAAGAAAACTCAACCAAGGCCATATATGTGTCCCAACTTCCACCGAAGTCCATAACACATTCACACAGCATGGCCTCGAGCGTCTAAATGGTCTGCTCACTCTGCTCGTCTGTCTTTGGGTGGTAGGTTGTACTGAAGTTCAATCGCGTACCCAACTCCTCGTGAAACTTCTTCCAGGACCTAGAAGTAAAGTGCACATCCCGATATGACACTATCGATGTCCACAATCCATGCCAAGCTACCACCTCTCTCACATATATCTCGGCCAACCTCTCTGCAGAAGAGCTTTCACTAATAGTAAGGAAGTGATCACTCTTCGTCAATTGGTCCACAATCACCCAAATCGCGTCGACACCTCGCACGGTCCTTTGCAATTTGGTGATAAAATCCATGGAAATAAGTTCCCACTTCCACTGGGAACCTCTAGCGGCTACAACTTTCCATGAGGACGCTGGTGCTCAGCATTAACCCGACGACAAGTCAAGCACCTCTCGACTACCCAAGCCACATCACTCTTCATACAGGGCCACCAATAATCTCTCTTCAGGTCCAAATACATTTTAGTGGCCCCGGGATGGATCGAGAATCTCGATCTATGACCCTCCTCCATTTGTATACGCTGAGATCCGCCCCTATAGGGCACCCAAATCCTCCCTCGGAAAGTCCAAAGCCCTCAGCTATCCATCACAAACTCGGACACCTTCCCAATCACCCTCGCCCTCTTGCGGTTCTCCGATCTCACGGCCTCCATCTGTGCCTCTCGAATGGTATCTAAGACTGGAGGCATCACCGTCATCCTCATACACACATCTCGGATCGGAGCACTCTCTGCTCTGTGGGTCAGGACGTTGACTACCACGTTAGCCTTTCCTGGATGATACAAGATCTCACAATCATAGTCTTTTACCACATCCAACCATCTCCTCTGTTGCATATTTAGGTTGGGCTGATCCATGAGATACTTCAGACTCTTGTGGTCCGTGTATATCGTACACTGAACCCCGTACAAATAATGGTGCCAGATCTTGAGGGAGAACATCACCTTCTCCAGCTCTAGAACATAGGTTGGATATCTAGTCTCATGAGGCTTCAACTGCCTTGATGTGTATGCCATCATGTGCCGTCTCTGCATCAGCACCGCACCCGTCCCATATATAGATGCATCACAGTAAACCACAAAGTCCTCCACTCCCTCGGGAAGGGATAACACCGAGGCTTCGCACAATCTTTGGTGAAGAGTCTCAAATAAGGTCCGCTGCTCGGGACCCCAACTGAAAGTAACGCCCTTTCGGGTCAAACTGGTACGGTTGACGGCAATCTTGGAGAAATCTCTGATAAATCTCCGATAGTAGCCGGTCAATCCCAGAAAACTCCTAATCTCGGTGGGGGATCTCGACACCTCCCATCTCATAATTGCCTCAATATTGGCCGGATCGACCAATATCCCATCCTGATTAACGAGGTGTCCTTGGAACTAGACCTCTCGTAAGCAGAAATCACACTTGGAGAATTTGGCATAAAGCCTCTCCGACCTCAACACTCCAAGAATCTCTCTCAGATGCTCCTCATGCTACTCTCTGGATATCGAATACACCAAGATATCGTCGATGAACACGATCACCGATCAATCTATCATAGGCTTGCACACCCGGTTCATGAGTTCCATGAATGTTTTCTGTGCGATGGTGAGCCCGAAAGGCATCACCACAAACTCGTAGTTCCCATAACGCGTCCTAAAGGCCATCTTCTGGATATCCTCATCGCGGACACTCGTCTAATGATACCCAGACCTCAAATCAATCTTGGAAAACGAAGATGCCCCCTGCAACTAATAAAACAAATCGTGGATCCTCGGAAGTGAATAATGGTTTTTGACCGTCAGCTTGTTCAACTCCCGGTAATCAATGCACATCCGGTGTGAACCATCCTTTTTCTTGACAAAAAGGATCGCCGCTCCCTACAGCGAGCTACTCGATCTGATAAATCCCTTTTCCAATAGCTCCTAAAGTTGTGAGGATAACTCCTGCATCTCGGGTGCCGTAAGGCGATAAGGTGCCTTGGTGATAGGAGCCGCTCCCGGAACCAAATCAATCCGGAACTCCAGCTGCCTCTTGGGAGGCACACCCGGTAACTCCTCGGGAAAAAGATACGGAAACTCACTCACTATTGGAACCTCAGCGATAGAACTCAGTCTCTCGGTAGTAACCCGCATATCCATCATATACGCTACAAAAATCCTGCAACCCTGTTGTAAACCCTGTCTTGCTCTGGCAGCCGAGCAGAATGCTGACCCAGATCGGGTACCCTTTCCATACACTGTAAGCACTCCCCCACTAGCGTCTCATATGGTCACCAACTGATGCTCATAGTCGATTATAGCTCTGAATTGACTCAACCAGTCCATGCCCACAATGACATAGACATCACCCATCGCGATCAGTACCAGATCTATCAGAAACTCAACACCAAAAATATCGATCACACATCTCCAGATCACATCAGCAGCAAACACCACATGCTTGTTGGCTATGGAAACGCTTACTGGTCGACTCAATGCCTCACGTTGGATATTGATGTGGCGACTAAACGCTAATGACACGAAGGATCGACTCGCACCCGAGTCAAATAACTCCAAAGCAGGTATAGAACTCACAAGAAAAGTACCTATGCATATTACAATATAAGCACAATATAAATCAAAATAGGATACGTAACACCGTGAAAATTAACAACAATTTAAACATTTCAAAAACGAACCATATTTATTAAATCATTACAAAAAGGTTTTCATTTCATTTGTTATCAGAGTATCCCAAAAACAACAACATAAAACTGAGGAGCGGTACGATCACGCCTTCGCCTTGCCACGATCTCCTGAAGTACCTGGAACAATACACTGAAACTGTAAGCCCGAAAGCTTAGTGAGTTACCCCGAAAATACCAACCATAATACCATACACATAACATATCATAAACAGAATAACCATGCATATCGAGTATACAGTGTGACTAGTCCGCCCGTATCGGGCCATCAGTCCACCTGGTCCACTCTCTGAGTCTACAGTCTGACTAGTCTGCCCGCACCGGGCCTTCAGTTTGTCTGGTCCACTCTCCGAGCCTCGGCACGTCTGGTCTGCCCTCTTGGGCCTTTAGCCTATCCGGACTGCTCGCCGGGCCTTCGGTCTAACCGGTCCGCCCTAGGTATGTTGGCCTACAGCACAAAGCGGGACCCACCTCAAACCAACCCCAGTCCAAACAACCATGTGCACATAAGATATATTCTTATAACAATCCACAACCAATCAAACCGATCTAGTAGATCATATATCATATCCACATCCTAACCAGGATACCGACCTAACAGGTCACTAACATAGCATAACTCTATAAACCAAGATACCGACCTAACAGGTCACTAACATGATACCATCCTAATACCAGGATACAGATCATAACAAAGCAATAACACATCAAACGAGTACCCGAATTCTAATCCGATAAAGTGCCAGCCTTGGTTCCTTAGACCCTGTTGATATAGTGAGGATAACTCACCTGCAACTGCCGACTGAAGGAATCAGATCACACTGCTCCAATCACCGACACGAACTCCACCACTGGTCAATACCAAATAACTGAGCTCAGTAAATATCAATAATTACCAAAATACCCCTAGGAGTCAACTGGTCAACCCTTGGTCAAAGTCAAAGTCCTCAGTCAAAGTCATCATTCCTGGTTGACCTTACTCACCGAGTCAACCCTCTGACTCGTCGAGTTCCTCTACTCAGAAAACACCCAATCACGACTCGACTCGCCGAGTCACCCCAAGACTCGTTGAGTCCAACAATCATCGAGTCCCAACCGGCTCAAGTCACCGAGTTGTCCCTCGACTCACTGATTCACGGCTTAACCAAAAAAGGTTAGGGTTCCACGACCAGACTCGCCGAGTCTAAGAACAGACTCGCCGAGTCCAAGGCAATCTTCAACAGCCTCGCTCAGTTGTTCTTCCAACTCGTCGAGTCCATGCACATATTCATACTACTCGTCGAGTTCACCCATATGACTCGCCGAGTCTCTTCAGTTCTCATTCCATACAGAGGCTTTTCAAGCGATGCAGGGACTCAAATCTATAGATCTACTCTTCCACGGCCTAGCCCTCACATAAAGTTGAAAACTTTATGTGAAACCAAGGAGATATAAGCTCAAAACACTCTAGGGATAAGGCTAAAGACAAAAGGGCTTCACCAATAACTCTTAAACAGGAACTTTATGACATATAGGACCATCACAAGCTTAGATCTTAAGTAGCATCCTCAGATCCAAGCTTCTATCTCATATCAATCACCATACATGAATCCATGAAGAAATAGCTTAAGGAAATGGTTCCTTACCCCTAAAATGAGCCCAACCAACTGTAGATTTCTGATCTCCCCAAGCTTCCTGATACAAGCCTCCAAACCTTCAAGCTTCAAATATTAAAGATCCTCCTCCAAGCTCTAATTCGCTCAACATTGGGGTTTCCTCACGAATTAGGGTTTCTGGATCTCAAATGGGCAACAAAGAGGCTGATTGGAAAACATAAGGTTCTTTAAATAGGATGCAAACCCTAAAAATAGGGTTTCTCATTCCAGCACCGACTCACCGAGTCTAGCCGCCGACTCGCCGAGTCGGTCACTTAGCATGTGACCAAATTGAGACTCGACTTGCCGAGTCTATCCATAGACTCGCCGAGTCGATTTTCCTTAATTACCCCAAGAACCCTAAACTTGCACTTCTGAACTCGGGGTGTTACAATTCTCCCCCACTTAAATTAGGCTTCGTCCTCGAAGCCTGTTGCAGCACAAAATTCCAAAATCATAACCCCACAAAGCACTTCGGATCTTAACTAACTTAGATTCTTTCAAACACTGATATCACCCCCAATAAGATCCAACTCCTCACTTACCGAGTCGATAACTACTTCAAACCGGCCACCGGCTTCTTTCTCTGATAACAACACTTATCACTCCTGATCACTCAATGATACTTTCATTATCTCCAAATAATATATTCACCTGCCTCTTGCAAAACTAGATATCACCCTAAACCACCACGTTCTAACCCGGTACCAACTGTTATCCCTTTCCTCGATTAGCATAAATTTATCGAATTCACTACTAGGACTTATCCCGCTTCCTTTCCGAACCCAACTCTATTCTTCCCATGTTGATAGGATGATACATCCTTCAACTCCCGAGCAACTCCCATGAGCTCTCCTTTGCACTCACATACACATGTTGCACCTGATCTAACATCCTCGGGCTAGAAAACCTGACACACTGATGTTACCTCCAGACATCTCCAGGATGAATTTCCACTACATACATAGCTCCTGATCACAACCATACTGAGAATCCAAGGCTCCGACCTTGCATCCCTTCTGAACTCCTCTGGTTCTACACCACCGGAAATCCTTCCGTGACCTCAACAGACACCCAACCCGGATGTGCTTCCATTCCATTGGCACAATCACAATGCCTAATAAGCATATTTTAATTACTTCCAATCATCCATTCCCACTACTACCTTCACTTCCGTGAACAAACACTCCATCTCGAAGCTACATACCCTTCCTTTTCCTTATCCAAGGAAGTCTACTTGCCAACCTTTCTATATCAAGCAAGTGTCACGGTGCTCACACCCCACTCTACACTATCCCTTGCAGAGTAACCGCTACTCCATGCATCACACATACTTTGAATTTGCTCGCAAGGACTCTTGGGTCCATGCACTTCCTTCCTCTAACATGATCAATACCCGGGGCCAAACCCACTGTCTGCTACTGCGTCACAACCTACTCAACCCATCTCCTCATACAGATCTATCAACACATACAGAGTCTTCAGCGTGACTGGACCGGCTTACCAGACCTTCATTCAACCTAGACCACTCTTAGAACCTTCAGCATGTCTGGACCGCCCTTCCGGGTCTTAAGCCTATCTGGACCGTTCTACGAGCCTTCGGCCTTACTGGTACGCCCATCGGCCTTCAGTCTCCCAGGACCACCCAAACTATCATACATCATCCCAAACTATCCTTCTTGGGAATCTCTCTCATACATATTGTTCTAGCCCTCTAGGGGTTTCGAACTCTAACTCTATTCAACATACTTTGATCCCGGCTACTCCCAGGCCTCTCATTAACCAATCACCTTTTCTAGAAACCTCGATATGTACCCCGCCCCATTTGTCTGTGACTTTCTCATACCAGCCTACACTCTTGGCTGACTGAAACACTCCTGAATCCTGAACAGCTAATCAAACTCTAACGCTTATCGATCTTCCTGATAATTTTCCAATTCTCCCCCACTTAGGGAACTAACCTCCAACCACCGGTAACTTATTCAGCATAAAAGAATCATCTCTATTCATCATACTTCTCTTTGATGGGTTTTGAGCATTCTAACACTTCCTAAGTGTACATGCAACCCTAATAACCTTGGATCTATGTTTGTCTAATTATCATGCAAAGTTGAATTCCAAGGTTATATTCCTATCTAGCATACATGGGGAACAATTTTAACTTAAAGTATAGATAGAATAACTTACCTTGTTGTTGTTTGTGTTCCTTGAAACCTTGTGAGCCTAGCACCCCAAGTGTGATGCCTCAAATGCTTCACACAACACCAAATGCTCTTGGAAGAACTTATGAGAGAACACACACTTCTCAAAAATCGGCCAAGCCCTCTTGTTTCTTAGTGTAGCCGATTTTAGGTAGAGAACATGTTTCTTATATAGTGTTGACACATCTAGGGTTACACCCTAATGTGTCATGACTCTTCATTTCCATGACCCATGGGTTTGTAACTCCCATGGAGCATCCATGGAGCATCCTATGGGTGGAACCCAACTTGATAGTCCATGGAGCCTTTTAGCCCACTATACAAGATATGGATGATTTACATAATCAACCCATATATTTAATTAGTTATCTTCTGATCACATAATTAATTCTAAATTAATTCTTGATCAAACTAATCAAATAATATTATTAATATATTAGAACTTATAATATATTAATAATATCCAAGTGTTATTTCTCTCATTTAGTCTATCCAATTGCATGATGCCATGCAACCCAAATGGACCATGCCGGGTCGGGTCAAGTACATACCAGAAATAGTTATGGACTTAGACACCTTATCCAACAGTCTCCCACTTGGATAAGTCTAATAACTATTACTGCAAATATGACTTCAGGAACCGATCGGCAATCGTAGCTCTTACAAGGTTTCTCGAAACTGAGAAGATGATGGTACGCCATTTAAGATAAGTGATCATATAATCCTCTGTTCTAGATATCAGTCGGACAAATACACGGAACAATGTCTTACTTATTTTCCAACAGTTTGTTTCCCGATTTCTGATTTGTTTGACAAAGAACTTCATTGAACACATCAATTTAGTTCTGACCGGGCCCGGTACATAGGTCAAAACAAAATCATCGAGGGGCCTAGATATCAGCTTCTAATCCAAGAAGGAACAGATAAACTTCGACTCATATGTTTGTTCTACTACTCATTGAATTACACACAAGAGCGCGATTTATAACATCGAGTTACCAATGCATTTTTCGTACAATCAATGCATAACCAACTTGTAAGTAACAAATCATATCTCTAGGTTTAAAGATTTATATGATATTACCGTCTCACGATCACTCGAGATAGAATTCCATGAAGTGATTCCAGTGAGCGTGGGTTGAGTCCAATGCTCAGAACTTTTGAGCACTCATGATTGCTGTAGCCTTGTCCAAGACCTCTACAACCAAACATGACAGTCTTGATTCATATCTACTTCCGACATATGACCGACTGTGGAGGTTTGAATAATATGTTATACCAAACTAAAATTATTCTGGAAGTCAAAACATGCAAAAGAAATATAGTAAACGATCGACAAGAGATAGCAACACTTTACTCATAAATAAAACACTTTTATTCATCATCAGATGTCAATTACACTTTACAAATTTCGAGGTTATCTAACTACTAAATCTAATATCATCCTTCAGCCCTATGCTCCGAGCATGCTGGAGATGCTTAACCCGAGTCAGTCCTTTCGTGAGGGGATCTGCCGGATTCTCATCTGATGATACCCTCTTTGCCACGAGGAGTCCTTCTTCGATCCGATGTCTGATGAAATGGTATTTTCTGTCGATGTGTCTGGATCTCCTGTGATCCCTTGGTTCCTTGGCTAAGGCAACAGCACTTTCACTATCACAGTAAATTTCCATTGGCTCTTTAATAGCTGATACAACTCCAAGGTCTCCAATGAAGTTCCTCAGCCATAACGCCTCCTTTGCCGCCTCGCTAGCTGCAATATACTCTGATTCACAAGTAGAATCTGCCATTGTCTCTTGCTTGGAAGTCTTCCAAGAAATTGCTCCTCCATTTAGGGTAATGACCCAGCCCGACTGGGAGCGGAAGTTATCCCTATCAGTCTGGAAGCTAGCATCACTATACCCTACAACTCTCAAGTCATCACTCCCACCGAGGGTAAGGACCCAGTCCTTAGTCCTTCGTAGGTACTTGAGAATATTCTTTACCGCAGTCCAGTGTGCCTTGCCAGGGTTCCCCTAAAACCTGCTAACCATGCTCAGGGCAAAAGCTACGTCAGGTCGAGTACTCGTCATAGCATACATGTGTTGGGTTTTGAGCAATCTAACACTTCCTAAGTGTGCATGCAACCCTAATAAACCTTGGATCTATGTTTGTCTAAATACATGCAAAATAATAATTTTCCAAGGTTTATAACCTATCTAACATGGCATGGGGAACATTTCAACATAAAAGAGTTAGAAGAGATTACATACCTTTGTTGTGTTGGGTTCTTAGGAGTTTGAGGGCCAAGCACCAATAGTGTGAATGCCTCAAATGGAATCACAAACACCACAAACTCTTGGAAAACTTTAAGAGAGTATACACACTCTTGTATTTTCGGCCACACACATGCACACACACACTAGAACACTAGCTTTCTCTTAGGCTATCTTAGGCTCATTTTCATGCTCCATAAGCATGCTTATATAGTATGCATGGTTAGGGTGAAACCCTAATAACCCATGTCTTTTCCTATTCCAAGGATCCATGGGTTAAAAGCTCCATGGATCATCCATGGACTTCCACATAAGCCTAGCCCATTAACAAATGAGTATTAGCCCACACTATATAAAACAAATAGCCCATAATTTAATTAGTATTCCTTTTAATCTCTAAATTAATCCATAATTAATTTAAGACTAAAACTAATTAAATAACGTAACTTCATATTAATATATTATAACTCATAATATATTAATAAACATATGTGTATAACTCTCATAAAATTATCCATAATAGTTTGGATGAGATGCAACCCAAATGGACCATGCCGGTCGGGTCAAGTATATACCAAATAAGTTATGGACTTAGACACCTTATCCAACAGACTCCCACTTGGATAAGTCTAATAACTATATTTGCCTATAACTTCAGGAACCAACCAACAATCGTAGCTCTCGAAAACTCCCTCGAACAATGAAGACTCTGTCGAACTATGAAGCGCCATTTTAGATAAGTGATCACATAATCCTCTGTTCTCATGATATCAGCCGGACAAACACATGGAACTATGTCTTGCTTATTGTCTAGCAGTTGTTTCTCGATTATCCGATTTGTTTGACGAAGAACTTCACTGAACACATCGGTTTAGTTCTGACCAGGCCTGGTATATGGGTCAACACAAAATCATCGAGGGGCCCGGATATCGCTTCTATTTCTAGAAGGAACAGATAAACTTCGACTGATATGCTTGTTCTACTACTTATTGAATTGTACACAAAGGCACGTTTTATAACATCAAGTTACTGTTGCGTTTACGTGCAATCAATGCACAACCAACTCATAGGTAACAACTCATATCTCTAGGTTTAAAGATTTATATGATGTTATCGTCTCACGATCACTCGAGATAAATTCCATGAAGTGATACAAGTGAGCGTGGGTTTATACCAATACTCATAACTTATGAGTACTCATGAATGTTGCAGCAACCATTGCCATGCCTAAACACCTTTAAGGCATCTACAAACCCAATTCATGACAATCTTGATTCATACCTACTTCCGACGTATGATCGATTGTGGAGGTTTGAACAAATTAATTATTCTGGAAGTCAAAACTGTTGGGTTTTGAGCAATCTAACACTTCCTAAGTGTGCATGCAACCCTAATAAACCTTGGATCTATGTTTCTCTAAATACATGCAAAATAATAATTTTCCAAGGTTTATAACCTATCTAACATGGCATGGGGAACATTTCAACATAAAAGAGTTAGAAGAGATTACATACCTTTGTTGTGTTGAGTTCTTAGGAGTTTGAGGGCCAAGCACCAATAGTGTGAATGCCTCAAATGGAATCACAAACACCACAAACTCTTGGAAAACTTTAAGAGAGTATACACACTCTTGTATTTTCGGCCACACACATGCACACACACACTAGAACACTAGCTTTCTCTTAGGCTATCTTAGGCTAATTTTCATGCTCCATAAGCATGCTTATATAGTATGCATGGTTAGGGTGAAACCCTAATAACCCATGTCTTTTCCTATTCCAAGGATCCATGGGTTAAAAGCTCCATGGATCATCCATGGACTTCCACATAAGCCTAGCCCATTAACAAATGAGTATTAGCCCACACTATATAAAACAAATAGCCCATAATTTAATTAGTATTCCTTTTAATCTCTAAATTAATTTAAGACTAAAACTAATTAAATAACGTAACTTCATATTAATATATTATAACTCATAATATATTAATAAACATATGTGTATAACTCTCATGAAATTATCCATAATAGTTTGGATGAGATGCAACCCAAATGGACCATGCCGGTCGGGTCAAGTATATACCAAATAAGTTATGGACTTAGACACCTTATCCAACAGACTCCCACTTGGATAAGTCTAATAACTATATTTGCCTATAACTTCAGGAACCAACCAACAATCGTAGCTCTCGAAAACTCCCTCGAACAATGAAGACTCTGTCGAACTATGAAGCGCCATTTTAGATAAGTGATCACATAATCCTCTGTTCTCATGATATCAGCCGGACAAACACATGGAACTATGTCTTGCTTATTGTCTAGCAGTTGTTTCTCGATTATCCGATTTGTTTGACGAAGAACTTCACTGAACACATCGGTTTAGTTCTGACCAGGCCTGGTATATGGGTCAACACAAAATCATCGAGGGGCCCGGATATCGCTTCTATTTCTAGAAGGAATAGATAAACTTCGACTGATATGCTTGTTCTACTACTTATTGAATTGTATACAAAGGCACGTTTTATAACATCAAGTTACTGATGCGTTTACGTGCAATCAATGCACAACCAACTCATAGGTAACAACTCATATCTCTAGGTTTAAAGATTTACATGATGTTATCGTCTCACGATCACTCGAGATAAATTCCATGAAGTGATACAAGTGAGCGTGGGTTTATACCAATACTCATAACTTATGAGTACTCATGAATGTTGCAGCAACCATTGCCATGCCTAAACACCTTTAAGGCATCTACAAACCCAATTCATGACAATCTTGATTCATACCTACTTCCGACGTATGATCGATTGTGGAGGTTTGAACAAATTAATTATTCTGGAAGTCAAAACATGCAAAACTGAAACAATAGTAAATAATTGACAATGATAGTAACACTTTACTCAGAAATAAATCACAAATTTTATTCATCATCAAACGTCGATTACATTTTACAAGTTTCAGGAAAACTATCTAATCTGTAAAACTAATATCCTCCCTCAGCCCGATGCGTCTCGCATGCTGAAAATGCTTAACCCTCGTCAGTCCCTTCGTAAGGGGATCTGCAGGATTCTCATCTGACGATATCCTCCTTGTCACAAGGAGTCCTTCTTCAATCTTGTGCCTTATGAAGTGATATTTTCTGTCAATGTGTCGGGATCTGCCATGATCTCTTGGTTCCTTGGCTAAGAAAACCGCAGCATTGTTGTCACAGAAAATCTCTATAGGTTCCTTAATAGCTGGTACAACTCCAAGGTCTCCGATGAAGTTCTTTAGCCATATCGCCTCCTTCGCTGCTTCACTCGCTGCTATATACTCTGATTCACAAGTCGAATCAGCCACCGTCTCCTGCTTGGAACTCTTCCAAGAAATTGCCCCTCCATTTAAGGTAAAGATCCAGCCCGACTGAGAGCGGAAATTATCCCTATCAGTCTGAAAACCAGCATCACTATACCCTAATATTCTCAAGTCATCACTGCCACCAAGGGTAAGGACCCAATCCTTAGTCCTCCGCAGGTACTTGAGAATGTTCTTTACTGCGGTCCAATGAGCCTTGCCAGGGTTCCCCTGATACCTGCTGACCATGCTCAAAGCAAATGCCACATCAGGACGGGTACAAGTCATAGCATACATGATCGAGCCAACTGCGGAAGCATATGGTAATTGGCTCATCTCAGCTATCTTAGCCTCTGTACTCGGACTCTGAGTCTTACTCAGTTTGGTATTGCTTTGGATCGGTAAATCTCCTTTCTTGGAATTCTCCATGTTAAACCTTTTCAACACCTTATCCAAGTAGATACTCTGACTAAGTCCAATTAGTCTTCTACTCCTTTCTCTTAATATCCTTATCCCTAGGATATAGGTAGCCTCCCCTAGGTCCTTCATAGCAAAGCACTTCCCAAGCCAGGACTTAACCTCCTGCAAGGTTGGGATGTCATTTCCTATGAGTAGTATGTCATCCACATACAGTACCAAGAAGCTAACTATACTCCCACTAGCTCTGACATACACGCAAGACTCATCTTCGCTTCTCAAGAAGCCAAACTCTTTTACCTTCTCATCAAAACAAAGATTCCAGCTTCGAGATGCTTGCTTTAATCCATAAATGGATTTCTTAAGCTTGCATACTCTATTAGGGTACTCTGCATTGACAAAACCCTCTGGCTGATTCATGTACACATCCTCAGCCAACTTTCCATTAAGGAAAGCGGTTTTGACATCCATTTGCCATATTTCATAATCATGAAATGCTGCAATGGCTAACATAACCCTAATAGACTTAATCTTGGCCACCGGCGAGAAGGTTTCATCATAATCAATACCTTGAGTTTGAGTAAAACCCTTCGCAACCAGTCGAGCCTTATAAGTATGCACTTTTCCTTCCATGTCGGTCTTCTTTTTGAAGATCCATTTGCACCCGACTGTTTTACGGCCTGGTACATTGTCAACCAAGTTCCAAACTTGATTGTCATACATGGACTGTATCTCGCTGTCCATAGCCTCCTTCCATTTAGCAGACTCCGGGCCTGCCATGGCTTCCTTAACACTGCTAGGTTCATCCAAATTTACTAGTGTACTATCACTAATAAACGTATCACCTTCCGTAGTAATATGAAAACCATAATAAAACGAAGGTGTGTTCCTAACCCGTGTGGAACGTCTCGGAGGTACAGACTCGTCAGCTGGATCAACAGGAGTTTCTTCCTCAGGTTGATTGCTAGTGTCTGAGGTTCCTTCACCAATTGATTCTTGAATTTCTTCAAGATCAATCTGCCTCCCACTGTCTCCTTGGCTTATAAATTCTTTCTCGCGAAAGATCCCTCTTCGCGCTACAAAGACCACATTCTCACTGGGTCTGTAGAAAAGGTAACCGAAGGATTTCTGTGGGTAGCCGATGAAAATACACCTTTCACTTCGGGGTTCAAGCTTATCATGAGTTTCACGCCTCACGAAGGCTTCGCAACCCCAAATTTTGATGTGGTCCAAATTGGGAACCTTCCCAGTCCACATCTCATGAGGTGTTTTGGTAACCTTCTTTGTAGGGACTAGATTAAGGATATGGGCGGCAGTCTCTAAGGCATACCCCCAAAAAGAGATTGGTAACGAAACTCGACTCATCATAGAGCGAACCATGTCCAACAAGGTACGATTACGCCTTTCAGCTACACCATTCAGCTGTGGTGTCCTGGGAGGAGTCAATTGTGAGACAATCCCACACTCCTTAAGATAGTCAAGGAACTCGGTACTAAGATACTCACCACCTCGATCGGATCGAAGCATCTTAATGTTCCTGCCCAATTGATTTTCTACTTCCTGTTTGAATTCCTTAAACCTTTCAAAGGTTTCGGACTTGTGTTTGATCAAGTAGACATACCCATATCTACTATAATCATCAATAAAAGTCACATAATACCGATTAGCATCCCTTGTGGCGGTTTTGAATGGCCCACATACATCAGTATGTATTAGGTCCAACAAACCTTCACCCCTCTCACAAGTTCCAGTGAAGGGTGATTTTGTCATTTTTCCAAGTAGACAAGGTTCACAACTATCATCTGATTTGAGGTCAAATGATTCCAAGACTTCACTCTTTTGGAGTTGGTCTATGCGTTTCTTGTTTACATGTCCAAGACGACAATGCCACAATGATGCTTTATCTAGGCTAGTAGAAGAATCAATATACAACACATTATTTCCTAAGTTGTCTACAATCGACACAGTTTCATACACGCCATCACAAGGTAATGCTTTAAAATAAAACACATTATTAAAGAAAGCATTAATACCACCACATTCATTATCAAACGAAAAGGTAAAACCTTGTTTGTACAAAGCATGAAAAGAAATAATATTCCTCGCCATTTCCGACGAGTATACACATTTATTCAAATCTAATTTTAACCCATTATTAAGCAACAAGGTATAAACTCCAATCTTGGAAACAGGTGAAGCCTTCCTATTCCCCATGATTAAGTTTATCTTCCCGTGCTCCACATCCTCACTTCTTCTTAGGCCCTGCAAATCAGAACATATGTGAATACCACATCCTGTATCAAGCACCCAAGAGTTAGAATATGTTGAGTAATTAGACAATATAGTGTAAATACCTGCATAGGTGGGTTTCACTTTCCCATCCTTTAGATCCTGCAAGTACTTAGGGCAGTTTCGCTTCCAGTGTGCCTTTTCATGGCAATAAAAGCATTCAGCATCCTTAGGAATGGCAGAAGGAGTGACAGAACCGTTCTTAGTCTTGGATGAGGAGCCTTCAAGAGACTTTCCCTTGGTACCCTTCGAAGGGTGCTTCCTCTTTTTCCCTTTGCCTTGCCCAATAGCTAAAACAGGGGTAGAAGTTGGAGTAGGAGTAGTAGAGGTAACAACCGCTTTACCCTTAAGACCGGTTTCAGCGGTCTTCAAGAGTCCTTGAAGCTTGCTGAGGGTAACTTCCTCCTTGTTCATATGATATGTCATTCGAAAATGATCATAACAAGAAGGCAAGGAGTGCAAAATGATGTCAATTGCTAACTCCTCGGGGATGTTAACATTCAGCTTCAGCAAACGGTCCACATACCTTTGCATCTTTTGCATGTGGCCCGTGACGGATTCACCGTCCTTCATGCGGGTAGTTATTATGGAGGAGATTATTTCATACCGCTCCTGACGAGCACTCTGATGGTACCTTTCCATCAAGTCTTGGTGCATCTCAAAAGGGTAGAAATCTTCATATGACTTTTGGAGCTCGGCTGTCATCGTGGCCATCATGATACATGCCACCTTAGTAGCATCTCTCTCATGAGTCCTGAATTCAGCGATCTCCTCAGGAGTAGCAGTAGACTCATCAAGTTCTTTTAACTCCTTATCGAGGACATATTCCTTGTCCTCGTAACGAGTAACCATCCCGATGTTCCTAATCCAATCCATGAAGTTGGAACCATCAAAGATGACCCTCCCACAAAGATTCATGAGAGAGAAAGAACCAGTTGGGTTAGAGCCTGAAGCATTAGTGTTGGAAGACATCTGAAAGAAGAAAGTAAGTTTAGATTAGATATTTAGGATCCTTAATAAGACACCCAAATGTAATATTAAGGCTAGGATCCAATCACAATATATTACACTTAGAAGAGGGATGCCGTAATCTAAGTAATAATATATTTGAAAGGTAGGCGAATGACGATTCACCAATTTCCACCATGAAAACGAAATGATTAATTAGGTTTAATTGGATTTGAAATTCCTAGATTCTTTTGAGATTCATTGAACTTTTCAATGGCATGTTTCAATCTCGATTGTGCCCTTCAAGTTTTGTGACTGGGATGCCGAGGATCACAAAACAAGGTGTGAATAACCATGCTAACTCACTTGGTACTCCTAATATTATCACCTAATCAATGTGCCGGTTAACCACACACGCTCCATTGATCTATGACAACATTAAGTTACCCTTCGTGATCCTTACTAGTCTAATTAGTGTGCCGGTTAACCACACACGCTCCACTAACGACTTGGTAAGGTACAAAGTGTGAATTCCATGGATTAGAACCATGTTCACATTTTCCTAAAATAACTAAGATTGGGAATTAAAAGAGTTTAGTTATTTTATAATATTCATTATACTTTTAATGAGGATTTAAAGTCGTTGTTCTACCCGTTCGGCTAACGACCCTCCACCGATCAAGCAAGCGGTGGGTGAGAGTATACACCCATTAAGTCGCCATTTTATAGGCAACAACCTTATACCCACCTTATAGACCGGCTTCGTGAATGAGGCCTACTAACGGTAAAACGACTTATTCTTATACATATATATAATAATTAACCATTAATGTTATAAATAGTATAAGGGTTGAATTTTAACTATTAAAACTCTAAGGTTTGGAATTAAAGTTTATTAAAGTGTGTGAAACTTTACAAATTCCAAAACTTGAGGACAAGTTTTGTAACTTTGCAAAACTCTTCATTTCATAACTTATGAATTAAAGGTTCATAAAAATGAAGACTCTTCATTTTCATGTAACTTATGTGTTTTAAGTGTGTGTTAAATGAAAGTGACCTTTGGTAATCCATAACTTGAGGACAAATTATGGACTCCATTAAAACACATAAATGATTAAGAATTAATTCTAAACAATTCAGCAAATAATTCCTATCATTTTCTAAATTCATAAGAACATGAACATGATCATCAAAAATTCAAGAATTATATGAACACATAAAATCATGGATTTTTGATATATGCTATTGTAAATGGATTAGAACAACCATTACACCAACTAAAATAAGTTTTACAACACCAAAACAATTTAGGGTAATGTTTCCAGTCCATTTCCAGCAGCAAAAGTCGAGATTCTGCATTCTTTCGATCCTACTCGCCGAGTGCATGAACGGACTCGTCGAGTAGGTTGAAGTTTGCCTTGGACTCGGCGAGTCCCCCCAATGGACTCGGCGAGTCTAGCATGCAGACAGCAACGATTTCGACTTTTTTCACTATTTTGCATCAAGTATCAAACAAGCAAGCCTAGGCTCTGATACCACTGTTGGGTTTTGAGCAATCTAACACTTCCTAAGTGTGCATGCAACCCTAATAAACCTTGGATCTATGTTTGTCTAAATACATGCAAAATAATAATTTTCCAAGGTTTATAACCTATCTAACATGGCATGGGGAACATTTCAACATAAAAGAGTTAGAAGAGATTACATACCTTTGTTGTGTTGGGTTCTTAGGAGTTTGAGGGCCAAGCACCAATAGTGTGAATGCCTCAAATGGAATCACAAACACCACAAACTCTTGGAAAACTTTAAGAGAGTATACACACTCTTGTATTTTCGGCCACACACATGCACACACACACTAGAACACTAGCTTTCTCTTAGGCTATCTTAGGCTAATTTTCATGCTCCATAAGCATGCTTATATAGTATGCATGGTTAGGGTGAAACCCTAATAACCCATGTCTTTTCCTATTCCAAGGATCCATGGGTTAAAAGCTCCATGGATCATCCATGGACTTCCACATAAGCCTAGCCCATTAACAAATGAGTATTAGCCCACACTATATAAAACAAATAGCCCATAATTTAATTAGTATTCCTTTTAATCTCTAAATTAATTTAAGACTAAAACTAATTAAATAACGTAACTTCATATTAATATATTATAACTCATAATATATTAATAAACATATGTGTATAACTCTCATGAAATTATCCATAATAGTTTGGATGAGATGCAACCCAAATGGACCATGCCGGTCGGGTCAAGTATATACCAAATAAGTTATGGACTTAGACACCTTATCCAACAAAAACATGCAAAACTGAAACAATAGTAAATAATTGACAATGATAGTAACACTTTACTCATAAATAAATCACAAATTTTATTCATCATCAAACGTCGATTACATTTTACAAGTTTCAGGAAAACTATCTAATCTGTAAAACTAATATCGTCCCTCAGCCCGATGCGTCTCGCATGCTGAAAATGCTTAACCCTCGTCAGTCCCTTCGTAAGGGGATCTGCAGGATTCTCATCTGACGATATCCTCCTTGTCACAAGGAGTCCTTCTTCAATCTTGTGCCTTATGAAGTGATATTTTCTGTCAATGTGTCGGGATCTGCCATGATCTCTTGGTTCCTTGGCTAAGATAACCGCAGCATTGTTGTCACAGAAAATCTCTATAGGTTCCTTAATAGCTGGTACAACTCCAAGGTCTCCGATGAAGTTCTTTAGCCATATCGCCTCCTTCGCTGCTTCACTCGCTGCTATATACTCTGATTCACAAGTCGAATCAGCCACCGTCTCCTGCTTGGAACTCTTCCAAGAAATTGCCCCTCCATTTAAGGTAAAGATCCAGCCCGACTGAGAGCGGAAATTATCCCTATCAGTCTGAAAACCAGCATCACTATACCCTAATATTCTCAAGTCATCACTGCCACCAAGGGTAAGGACCCAATCCTTAGTCCTCCGCAGGTACTTGAGAATGTTCTTTACCGCGGTCCAATGAGCCTTGCCAGGGTCCCCTGATACCTGCTGACCATGCTCAAAGCAAATGTCACATCAGGACGGGTACAAGTCATAGCATACATGATCGAGCCAACTGCGGAAGCATATGGTAATTGGCTCATCTCAGCTATCTCAGCCTCTGTACTCGGACTCTGAGTCTTACTCAGTTTGGTATTGCTTTGGATCGGTAAATCTCCTTTCTTGGAATTCTCCATGTTGAACCTTTTCAACACCTTATCCAAGTAGATACTCTGACTAAGTCCAATTAGTCTTCTACTCCTTTCTCTTAATATCCTTATCCCTAGGATATAGGTAGCCTCCCCTAGGTCCTTCATAGCAAAGCACTTCCCAAGCCAGGACTTAACCTCCTGCAAGGTTGGGATGTCATTTCCTATGAGTAGTATGTCATCCACATACAGTACCAAGAAGCTAACTATACTCCCACTAGCTCTGACATACACGCAAGACTCATCTTCGCTTCTCAAGAAGCCAAACTCTTTTACCTTCTCATCAAAACAAAGATTCCAGCTTCGAGATGCTTGCTTTAATCCATAAATGGATTTCTTAAGCTTGCATACTCTATTAGGGTACTCTGCATTGACAAAACCCTCTGGCTGATTCATGTACACATCCTCAGCCAACTTTCCATTAAGGAAAGCGGTTTTGACATCCATTTGCCATATTTCATAATCATGAAATGCTGCAATGGCTAACATAACCCTAATAGACTTAATCTTGGCCACCGGCGAGAAGGTTTCATCATAATCAATACCTTGAGTTTGAGTAAAACCCTTCGCAACCAGTCGAGCCTTATAAGTATGCACTTTTCCTTCCATGTCGGTCTTCTTTTTGAAGATCCATTTGCACCCGACTGTTTTACGGCCTGGTACATTGTCAACCAAGTTCCAAACTTGATTGTCATACATGGACTGTATCTCGCTGTCCATAGCCTCCTTCCATTTAGCAGACTCCGGGCCTGCCATGGCTTCCTTAACACTGCTAGGTTCATCCAAATTTACTAGTGTACTATCACTAATAAACGTATCACCTTCCGTAGTAATATGAAAACCATAATAAAACGAAGGTGTGTTCCTAACCCGTGTGGAACGTCTCGGAGGTACAGACTCGTCAGCTGGATCAACAGGAGTTTCTTCCTCAGGTTGATTGCTAGTGTCTGAGGTTCCTTCACCAATTGATTCTTGAATTTCTTCAAGATCAATCTGCCTCCCACTGTCTCCTTGGCTTATAAATTCTTTCTCGCGAAAGATCCCTCTTCGCACTACAAAGACCACATTCTCACTGGGTCTGTAGAAAAGGTAACCGAAGGATTTCTGTGGGTAGCCGATGAAAATACACCTTTCACTTCGGGGTTCAAGCTTATCATGAGTTTCACGCCTCACGAAGGCTTCGCAACCCCAAATTTTGATGTGGTCCAAATTGGGAACCTTCCCAGTCCACATCTCATGAGGTGTTTTGGTAACCTTCTTTGTAGGGACTAGATTAAGGATATGGGCGGCAGTCTCTAAGGCATACCCCCAAAAAGAGATTGGTAACGAAACTCGACTCATCATAGAGCGAACCATGTCCAACAAGGTACGATTACGCCTCTCAGCTACACCATTCAGCTGTGGTGTCCTGGGAGGAGTCAATTGTGAGACAATCCCACACTCCTTAAGATAGTCAAGGAACTCGGTACTAAGATACTCACCGCCTCGATCGGATCGAAGCATCTTAATGTTCCTGCCCAATTGATTTTCTACTTCCTGTTTGAATTCCTTAAACCTTTCAAAGGTTTCGGACTTGTGTTTGATCAAGTAGACATACCCATATCTACTATAATCATCAATAAAAGTCACATAATACCGATTAGCGTCCCTTGTGGCGGTTTTGAATGGCCCACATACATCAGTATGTATTAGGTCCAACAAACCTTCACCCCTCTCACAAGTTCCAGTGAAGGGTGATTTTGTCATTTTTCCAAGTAGACAAGATTCACAACTATCATCTGATTTGAGGTCAAATGATTCCAAGACTCCACTCTTTTGGAGTTGGTCTATGCGTTTCTTGTTTACATGTCCAAGACGACAATGCCACAATGATGCTTTATCTAGGCTAGTAGAAGAATCAATATACAACACATTATTTCCTAAGTTGTCTACAATCGACACATTTTCATACACGCCATCACAAGGTAATCCTTTAAAATAAAACACATTATTAAAGAAAGCATTAATACCACCACATTCATTATCAAACGAAAAGGTAAAACCTTGTTTGTACAAAGCATGAAAAGAAATAATATTCCTCGCCATTTCCGACGAGTATACACATTTATTCAAATCTAATTTTAACCCATTATTAAGCAACAAGGTATAAACTCCAATCTTGGAAACAGGTGAAGCCTTCCTATTCCCCATGATTAAGTTTATCTTCCCGTGCTCCACATCCTCACTTCTTCTTAGGCCCTGCAAATCAGAACATATGTGAATACCACATCCTGAATCAAGCACCCAAGAGTTAGAATATGTTGAGTAATTAGACAATATAGTGTAAATACCTGCATAGGTGGGTTTCACTTTCCCATCCTTTAGATCCTGCAAGTACTTAGGGCAGTTTCGCTTCCAGTGTGCCTTTTCATGGCAATAAAAGCATTCAGCATCCTTAGGAATGGCAGAAGGAGTGACAGAACCGTTCTTAGTCTTGGATGAGGAGCCTTCAAGAGACTTTCCCTTGGTACCCTTCGAAGGGTGCTTCCTCTTTTTCCCTTTGCCTTGCCCAATAGCTAAAACAGGGGTAGAAGTTGGAGTAGGAGTAGTAGAGGTAACAACCGCTTTACCCTTAAGACCGGTTTCAGCGGTCTTCAAGAGTCCTTGAAGCTTGCTGAGGGTAACTTCCTCCTTGTTCATATGATATGTCATTCGAAAATGATCATAACAAGAAGGCAAGGAGTGCAAAATGATGTCAATTGCTAACTCCTCGGGGATGTTAACATTCAGCTTCAGCAAACGGTCCACATACCTTTGCATCTTTTGCATGTGGCCCGTGACGGATTCACCGTCCTTCATGCGGGTAGTTATTATGGAGGAGATTATTTCATACCGCTCCTGACGAGCACTCTGATGGTACCTTTCCATCAAGTCTTGGTGCATCTCAAAAGGGTAGAAATCTTCATATGACTTTTGGAGCTCGGCTGTCATCGTGGCCATCATGATACATGCCACCTTAGTAGCATCTCTCTCATGAGTCCTGAATTCAGCGATCTCCTCAGGAGTAGCAGTAGACTCATCAAGTTCTTTTAACTCCTTATCGAGGACATATTCCTTGTCCTCGTAACGAGTAACCATCCCGATGTTCCTAATCCAATCCATGAAGTTGGAACCATCAAAGATGACCCTCCCACAAAGATTCATGAGAGAGAAAGAACCAGTTGGGTTAGAGCCTGAAGCATTAGTGTTGGAAGACATCTGAAAGAAGAAAGTAAGTTTAGATTAGATATTTAGGATCCTTAATAAGACACCCAAATGTAATATTAAGGCTAGGATCCAATCACAATATATTACACTTAGAAGAGGGATGCCGTAATCTAAGTAATAATATATTTGAAAGGTAGGCGAATGACGATTCACCAATTTCCACCATGAAAACGAAATGATTAATTAGGTTTAATTGGATTTGAAATTCCTAGATTCTTTTGAGATTCATTGAACTTTTCAATGGCATGTTTCAATCTCGATTGTGCCCTTCAAGTTTTGTGACTGGGATGCCGAGGATCACAAAACAAGGTGTGAATAACCATGCTAACTCACTTGGTACTCCTAATATTATCACCTAATCAATGTGCCGGTTAACCACACACGCTCCATTGATCTATGACAACATTAAGTTACCCTTCGTGATCCTTACTAGTCTAATTAGTGTGCCGGTTAACCACACACGCTCCACTAACGACTAGGTAAGGTACAAAGTGTGAATTCCATGGATTAGCACCATGTTCACATTTTCCTAAAATAACTAAGATTGGGAATTAAAAGAGTTTAGTTATTTTATAATATTCATTATACTTTTAATGAGGATTTAAAGTCGTTGTTCTACCCGTTCGGCTAACGACCCTCCACCGATCAAGCAAGCGGTGGGTGAGAGTATACACCCATTAAGTCGCCATTTTATAGGCAACAACCTTATACCCACCTTATAGACCGGCTTCGTGAATGAGGCCTACTAACGGTAAAACGACTTATTCTTATACATATATATAATAATTAACCATTAATGTTATAAATAGTATAAGGGTTGAATTTTAACTATTAAAACTCTAAGGTTTGGAATTAAAGTTTATTAAAGTGTGTGAAACTTTACAAATTCCAAAACTTGAGGACAAGTTTTTGTAACTTTGCAAAACTCTTCATTTCATAACTTATGAATTAAAGGTTCATAAAAATGAAGACTCTTCATTTTCATGTAACTTATGTGTTTTAAGTGTGTGTTAAATGAAAGTGACCTTTGGTAATCCATAACTTGAGGACAAATTATGGACTCCATTAAAACACATAAATGATTAAGAATTAATTCTAAACAATTCAGCAAATAATTCCTATCATTTTCTAAATTCATAAGAACATGAACATGATCATCAAAAATTCAAGAATTATATGAACACATAAAATCATGGATTTTTGATATATGCTATTGTAAATGGATTAGAACAACCATTACACCAACTAAAATAAGTTTTACAACACCAAAACAATTTAGGGTAATGTTTCCAGTCCATTTCCAGCAGCAAAAATCGAGATTCTGCATTCTTTCGATCCTACTCGCCGAGTGCACGAACGGACTCGTCGAGTAGGTTGAAGTTTGCCTTGGACTCGGCGAGTCCCCCCAATGGACTCGGCGAGTCTAGCATGCAGACAGCAACGATTTCGACTTTTTTCACTATTTTGCATCAAGTATCAAACAAGCAAGCCTAGGCTCTGATACCACTGTTGGGTTTTGAGCAATCTAACACTTCCTAAGTGTGCATGCAACCCTAATAAACCTTGGATCTATGTTTGTCTAAATACATGCAAAATAATAATTTTCCAAGGTTTATAACCTATCTAACATGGCATGGGGAACATTTCAACATAAAAGAGTTAGAAGAGATTACATACCTTTGTTGTGTTGGGTTCTTAGGAGTTTGAGGGCCAAGCACCAATAGTGTGAATGCCTCAAATGGAATCACAAACACCACAAACTCTTGGAAAACTTTAAGAGAGTATACACACTCTTGTATTTTCGGCCACACACATGCACACACACACACTAGAACACTAGCTTTCTCTTAGGCTATCTTAGGCTCATTTTCATGCTCCATAAGCATGCTTATATAGTATGCATGGTTAGGGTGAAACCCTAATAACCCATGTCTTTTCCTATTCCAAGGATCCATGGGTTAAAAGCTCCATGGATCATCCATGGACTTCCACATAAGCCTAGCCCATTAACAAATGAGTATTAGCCCACACTATATAAAACAAATAGCCCATAATTTAATTAGTATTCCTTTTAATCTCTAAATTAATTTAAGACTAAAACTAATTAAATAACGTAACTTCATATTAATATATTATAACTCATAATATATTAATAAACATATGTGTATAACTCTCATAAAATTATCCATAATAGTTTGGATGAGATGCAACCCAAATGGACCATGCCGGTCGGGTCAAGTATATACCAAATAAGTTATGGACTTAGACACCTTATCCAACAACATGATCGATCCTACAGCCGAAGCATAAGGTACTCGACTCATTTGTGCTATCTCAGCCTCAGTGCTAGGGCTTTGTGTCTTACTCAGTTTGGCGTTACTCTGGATGGGCAACTCTCCTTTCTTGGAGTCTTGCATGCTGAATCTCTTCAGCACCTTATCCAAGTAGGTACTTTGACTAAGTCCAATTAGTCTTTTACTCCGATCTCTCAAGATCCTTATCCTTAAAATATAGGCAGCTTCACCAAGGTCCTTCATAGCGAAACACTTTCCAAGCTAGGACTTTACTTCCTGCAGGGTTGGAATGTCGTTTCCTATGAGTAGTATGTCATCCACATACAATACCAAGAAGCTAACTATACTCCCACTAGCCTTGACATACACACAAGATTCATCTTCACTCCTAGAAAAGCCAAATTCCTTGACCTTTTCATCAAAGCAAAGATTCCATCTGCGAGGTGCTTGCTTTAATCCATAAATGGACTTCTCAAGCTTACACACTCTATTAGGGTACTCGTTGCTGACAAAACCCTCTAGTTGACTCATGTAAACATCTTCAGCCAACTTTCCATTAAGGAAAGCGGTTTTGACATCCATTTGCCAAATTTCATAGTCATGAAATGCGGCTATGGCTAACAGAACCCGAATAGACTTAATCTTGGCTACCGGAGAAAAGGTCTCATCATAATCCACTCCAGGAATTTGAGAGAAGCCCTTAGCAACCAGTCTAGCCTTATAAGTGTGTACTTTACCATCCATGTCGGTCTTCTTCTTGAAGACCCATTTGCACCCTACAGTCTTTCGACCTGGTACATTCTCAACCAAGTTCCAAACTTGATTGTCATACATGGATTGTATCTCGCTATCCATAGCCTCTTTCCATTTAGCAGACTCGGGGCCTGCCATGGCTTCCTCGTAGCTGTTAGGGTCATCTTGACTTACTAGTGTTCCATCACTAATAAGTGTCTCACCTTCTGCAGTAATATGGAATCCATAGTAATGCTCAGGTGCACTCCTAACTCTCGTGGAACGCCTCAGAGGTACAGATTCGTCAATTGGCTCAACAGGAGTTTCCTCCTCAGGTTGAGGGCTAGAGTTTGAAGTTCCATCACCACTTGAATCTTGAATTTCTTCAAGATCAATTTGCCACCCACTGTCTCCTTGGCTTATAAACTCTCTTTCTCGAAAGACTCCTCTTCTTGCTACAAAGACCACATTGTCACTAGGACTGTAGAAGAGGTAACAAAAGGATTGCTGTGGGTAGCCGATGAAAATACACCTCTCGCTTCGAGGTTCGAGCTTATCATGAGTCTCGCGTCTCACGAAAGCCTCGCAAACCCAAATCTTGATGTGGTCTAGTTTAGGTACTTTACCAGTCCACATCTCGTGAGGAGTTTTGGCAACTTTCTTTGTAGGGACTAGATTAAGGATATGGGCGGCAGTCTCTAAGGCATACCCCCAGAATGAGATTGGTAGCGAAGCTCGACTCATCATGGAACGAACCATGTCCAACAAGGTTCGATTACGCCTCTCAGCCACACCATTCAACTGCGGTGTCCTGGGAGGTGTCAATTGTGAGACAATCCCACATTCCCTTAGATAGTCGAGGAACTCTGAACTAAGATACTCACCACCCCGATCGGATCGAAGCATCTTAATGTTCCTGCCCAATTGATTCTCGACTTCCTGTTTAAATTACTTAAACTTCTCGAAAGTCTCTGACTTATGCTTGATTAAGTAGACATATCCATATCTACTGTAATCATCAGTAAAAGTCAAATAATAACGATTAGCATCCCTTGTGGCATGTTTGAATGGTCCACACACATCCGTGTGTATAAGGTCCAACAAACCTTCACCCCTTTCACACGAGCCTGTGAAGGGTGACTTTGTCATTTTTCCAAGTAAGCATGATTCGCAACTATCATTTGACTTTAGGTCAAATGACTCCAAGGCTCCAACTTTTTGGAGTTGGCCTATGCATTTCTTGCTTATATGTCCAAGACGACAATGCCATAATGATGCTTTATCCAAGTAATTATTATTAGTAGAATCAATACACAAAACATTATTTCCTAAGTTATCTACAACAGACACAGCTTCATACACACCATCACAAGGTAATGCTTTAAAATAAAGAACATTATTAAAGAAAGCATCAATAGAACCAACTTCATTATTAAACGAAAAGGTAAACCCTTGTTTGTACAAAGCATGAAAGGAAATAATATTTCTTGCCATTCCTGGCGAGTAACAACACTTATTCAAATCTAAACTAAACCCACTACTTAGCGATAAAGTATAAACTCCAATCTTGGTGACAGGTGAAGCTTTCCTATTCCTCATGATCAAGTTTATTCTTCCTTGCTCCACATTCTCACTTCTTCTTAGTCCCTGCAAGTCACAACAAATATGAATACCACAACCGGTATCAAGGACCCAAGATTTAGAATGGGGTGAGTTATTAGAAATGATAGTGTAAATACCTGCATGGTTGGGTTTGACTTTCCCATCCTTCACATCCTGCTGGTACTTTGTGCAGTTCCGCTTCCAATGAGCTTTTTCATGGCAATAGAAGCATTCAGCCTCTTTTGGGTCAGAAGAAGGAGTAATGAAACCTTTCTTGGTTCCACTTGAAGAAGAGCCATCAAGGGTCCGAGCCTTGGTACCCTTCGAAGATCTCTTGCTCTTCCTCCCTCGACTTTGCCCGATTGCCAAAACCGGAGTTGAGTTTGGAGTAGGAGTGATAGCAACCGACTTCCCCTTAAGACCTATTTCTGCGGTCTTGAGAAGTCCCTGAAGTTTGCTGAGGGTGACCTCTTCCTTGTTCATGTGATATGTCATGCGGAATTGATCATAGCACGATGGTAAGGAGTGCAAAATGATATCTATTGCAAGCTCCTCAGGGAAGTTCACATTAAGCTTCAGCAAACGATCCACATACCTTTGCATTTTCTGCATGTGGCTCGTGATGGAATCTCCGTCCTTCATCATGGTTGTTATCATGGAGCAGATGATTTCGTACCTCTCTTGTCGTGCACTTTGATGGTATCTTTCCATCAAATCTTGGTGCATTTCATAAGGGTAGAAATCCTCATAGGACTTTTGGAGTTCTGCTGTCATTGTGGCCGACATGATCCAAGCCACCTTGGTTGCATCTCTTTCATGAGTATGAAAGTCAGCGATCTCCTGGGGAGTTGCAGTGGACTCATCAATTTCCTTAAGCTCCTTGTCAAGGACATATTCTTTGTCCTCGTAGCGGGTAATCATCCTGATGTTTCTGATCCATTCATTGAAGTTGGATCCATCAAAGGTGACTTTCCCACACAAACTCATAAGAGTAAAGGAGCCATTAGGATTCGAGCCAGAAGCATTATTCGAAGACATCTGAAAGAGAAGAACAAGTTTAGTATAGATTTAAGAGAGTCCTTAATAAAACACCCAAATGTAATATTAAGGCTAGGATCCAATCACAATATAATATAACTTAGAAGAGGTATGCCGTAATCTAAGCTATACTATATTTGAAAGGTAGGTGAATGACGATTCACCAATTTCCACCACGAAAACCGAAATATTAGATATTAGGTTTTATTGGATTTTTAGAAATTCCTAGATTCTTTGAGATTCAATGAACTTTTCAAAGGCATGTTTCAATCTCGAGAGTGCCCTCCAAGTTTTGTGACTGGGATACCGAGGATCATATAAACGAGGTGTGAAGTAACCATGCAAATCACTTGGTACCCTTAAAGTTTATCACTCAATCGATGTGCCGGTAAACCACACACGCTCCACCGATACTATAATAAACCTTAAGTCACCCTTTACCTACCTTGTTAAGTCCAAGTTAGTGTGCCGGTTAACCACACACGCTCCACCAACGACTTAGACAAAGTGTAAAGTGTAATTTCATGGATTAGCACCTTATTCACATTTTCCTAAAGTAACTAAGATTGGGAATTTAATAAAACATTTTAGTTACTTTATAATATTCATCATACTTTGAATGAGAGTTGATAAGTCCTTGTCTTACCCGTTCGGCTAACGACCCTCCACCAGTCAAGCAAGCGGTGGGTGAGAGTAGACACCCATTAAGTCACCATTTTATAGGCAACAACCTTATACCCACCTTATAGACCGGCTTCGTGAATGAGGCGTACTAGCGGTAAGACGACTTTATTCTTATACATATATATATATATATATATATATATATATATATATATATATATATTATTAAATCATCATAATATAAGTATAAGGGTTGAATTTTAACTTTTAAAATTCTAGGGGTTGGAACTTAAAGTTTTAACTTAACTTTTCTTGTTCCAAAACTTGAGGGCAAGTTTTGTAACTTTCAAAACTTTTCATTTCTTGTAACTTATGAGTTTAATAGAGTAATAAAATGAAGACTCTTCATTTTTCTAACTCTTGTGTTTGTTTTAATGGTTTTAAATCAAGTGTGACTCTTGGTTTTCCATAACTTGAGGACAAGTTATGGACTCCATTAAAACACATTATGATCAAGAATTAATCTACCACATAGGTTACAAATAATTCCTATGATCATCTAAAACATCATAAGAACAAGAACATGAATATGAACACAATCAAAAATTACATTTAAAACTTTGTAATTTTGATAACTAGTTGTTGTAAATGAATTAGCAAAGACATTACACCACCAAAAACAAGTTTTCAATTACCAAAACAGTTTAGGGTAATGTTTCTAATTCATTCCCAGCAACTAAATCGAAATTCTGCAATCAGTCGACCCTACTCGCCGAGTGCATGAACTCACTCGCCGAGTTGGTTGAAGATACTCATGAACTCGACGAGTCCCCCTTATAGAATCGACGAGTCCATTCGCAGACAGCAAGATTTTCGATTCTTTTTCAACTTTTAAGCACAAATAAGAGCAAACAAGCCTAGGCTCTGATACCACTGATGGGTTTTGAGCATTCTAACACTTCCTAAGTGTACATGCAACCCTAATAACCTTGGATCTATGTTTGTCTAATTATCATGCAAAGTTGAATTCCAAGGTTATATTCCTATCTAGCATACATGGGGAACAATTTTAACTTAAAGTATAGATAGAATAACTTACCTTGTTGTTGTTTGTGTTCCTTGAAACCTTGTGAGCCTAGCACCCTAAGTGTGATGCCTCAAATGCTTCACACAACACCAAATGCTCTTAGAAGAACTTATGAGAGAACACACACTTCTCAAAAATCGGCCAAGCCCTCTTGTTTCTAAGTGTAGCCGATTTTAGGTAGAGAACATGTTTCTTATATAGTGTTGACACATCTAGGGTTACACCCTAATGTGTCATGACTCTTCATTTCCATGACCCATGGGTTTGTAACTCCCATGGAGCATCCTATGGGTGGAACCCAACTTGATAGTCCATGGAGCCTTTTAGCCCACTATACAACATATGGATGATTTACATAATCAACCCATATATTTAATTAGTTATCTTTTGAACACATAATTAATTCTAAATTAATTCTTGATCAAACTAATCAAATAATATTATTAATATATTAGAACTTATAATATATTAATAATCTCCAAGTGTTATTTCCCTCATTTAGTCTATCCAATTGCATGATGCCATGCAACCCAAATGGACCATGCCGGGTCGGGTCAAGTACATACCAGAAATAGTTATGGACTTAGACACCTTATCCAACACTCTTATCCATGAACTGTTTTCCTTTGAAATGAGCAACCTTCCACAAAATCACTTATCGGCATCTTACAATACGAACTCTAAGGGAGTTCGACTCTCCACTGAACATGTCCCAGATCACAATTGCTATACCGACAACAAGATCATACAACCAAATCCTGACTATTAATCCCTCTAGATGCTCACCACCTACAACTCCTAGTTACTAACACTCCCGACCAACCCATGAAACACGCAGAACAGCAAATAAAATACAACAACATATAGATAACAAGATAACCAGACATTAAAGAAACAAAAACATACCTGCAACTGCATCCAGCTCTGATCTGACCTCCTCTGTTGTAAGTTGATAAGCACGACCCTGAGCCCTCGGAGGCTCTGCTCCACCTTGGCCGCTGCTAGAAATCCCCACAGTGGCCGATGCTGGAACCTGGACCGGTCTGGAAATTAGCTGTGGACAGTTGACCCTCAAGTGACCAACCTAATGACAATGATAACAAGTCTTCAGATCCTAAACCGGACCTGACTGACGAAAATCCCTCGCATAGTGCCCCTCTCTCACGTACTTGAGGCACGCACCACCGGACCTACAAACTCTGGTATGACCCTTTCCTCACTTCTCACAAGCACGCCTGTTCTGACTTCCCAAACTGGAATCAATGGTCTTAGACCGTTTCGGCGCCGGCTGCAATTGCACTGGGTCCTGCCTCCACTCACACAACTGTAACTCGATCTCCAGCTCACACCGCCTAGCGGCCTCCTGTAACTCCAACAAGGTCTCGCACCTCTGCGTAGACACAAACTGCCTGATCTCCCTCTTGAGCATACTCAGATATCGGTACATCTGAGCTTGCTCTGAAGCAAACTCAAAACAAAACATCGCCCTCTCCTTAAACATCTGGGTGATCTCCGTCACTAACTCTGAATCCTACTTCAGCTCCAGGAGCACCTGAGCTAGCCTCTCCCTCTCAACTTGAGGAACATAGCGAGTACTGAACATATCCCGGAACTAATCCCATGTAACCGCAGCCCATTGTGCATCAGAATACGATCCCGTAGTCAATCTCCACCAATCCTTTGCCCTGAGCCTCATAAGGTTCAGAGCACACCTCACTCTCTGATCAGTAGGGAATGAACACGTGAAGAAACACCCCTCCACGTCTGACAACCATCTCATAGCAACAACCGGGTCCTGAACTCCATCGAAGGTAGGGGCTTTGTATTATCGATTTCCCGATACGGAAAACCTCTACCTGCTCCTCCCCCTGCCGTTGCTACAGTCGCCGCAGCCGGAGTTATTTGTAGAGCGAGACTTCGAGGGCATATCAGAGATCGGAAGGTCAAGGTTCTGAGGAACAAGGAGGTACCCTTGGTTTTGGTTCAGTGGCAACATCAAAAGGGGTCCGAGATGACTTGGGAACCGGAGCGTGAGATGCGTGAGCAGCATCCGGAGTTATTTGCAGAGCCAGACTTCGAGGGCGAAGTCTAGTTCTAGTGGGGGAAAATTGTAACAGCCCGGATTCCCAGGTATTAGTTATTTTGTAATTTTTTTGGTAATTAGGGAGGAGACTCGGTGAGTTGGAGCCCAAACTCGCCGAGTACGATCGTGGTTATGGATGCGGGTTCGCTTCCGGACTCGGCGAGTCCACGCTGTTTAATGAAACCCTAATTTCTACGGTTTGAGACCTATTTAAAGGGGCTTATGGCCATCATTTGCGGCCAGCAACCCCTAGAGAGAAACCCTAAAGAGATTTGAGCGTTTTGGGAGAGAAAAGAGGCCATTGTTGACCTTTGAACCTTGGTTTGGCAAGGCAAAGGAGATTCTAGCTAAGAGAAGGCAAGGGAATAGGATATTCTTCTATTTTAGAGCTCAGAGCATCATCTTGGAGGTATATCTTGGCTTCCTGTTTCTGTTCTTATGATAAACATGGGGGTTTAGGGTTTCTTGACCCCTTTGTTGGTTAGATTTGATGTCCATTTCGTCCCTATTTGTGATAAGGCTTGAGATGAGATCCATAGAGGTCCAGAAGAGCTGTATTCCTTAGGCTTTATGAGGGTTCATGAGAGTATTGGCCTAGAGTTATGAGATATGGGGCTAAAACATCATTTATGAGCAAATAGTTGTTGTTTGAGCCCCAAGGTTTGGACTTTACGTGATTATCATGCTTGGGGAGGCCAGATCTATGATTGTATGGAACAGATCTACCCTCAGAAGTGAGTTTGAGTTGATGCATGGCATGGACTCGCCGAGTCTGAAGAACAGACTTGGCGAGTAGCATGAAGATTGTCCAGAACCACTCAACGAGTGGTCTTGCCGAGTTAAGGGATTGACTCAGTGAGTCAGGGAGAGTCAGAGAGGGTTGACAGGTGGACTGAGTCAAGATGGAACTCGCCGAGTTGTTCTTGACACTCGGCGAGTTGAGTCGTGGTGACCCCATAACTCATGCCAGGTCGAACTCGTCGAGTTAGGAAAATACTCGACGTGTCATGTGAGGATCCCTGGGAATCAGTGGATGCGTATAGACTCGCTGAGTCGCTATAGTGCACTCGCCGAGTCCGGTCAAAGTTGACCATTGACCATTGACCAGTGTTGACCTGTGTTGACTTGATAAGGGTAAGTCAACCTTAGTTGTGAAGTGTTATTTAGAGATATATTGTGTTATAGGAGGACTATAGATCGGGGGATCGAGCACGAGTGTTTTCAGGGATTTGCGAGTTACCAAGATACACGAGGTGAGTCTTCTCACTATACTTTACCGTGAGTAGGTAACCAGAGTTATGTGATAGAGTATTTGTATGTTATGTATATTATGTGTTGCACTGCATTATTCTATGTGATTTATGCTATGCATGTTTACAGAGTTAGAACCTGAGGGTTCACAGAGTATGGGTGCACGGACCCACAGAGTTATAGCCTCGAGTGGCTAATATGTGTTATGTGGTATTTTGGGAAACTCACTAAGCTTCGTGCTTACAGTGTTTGGTGTTATTGTTTCAGGTACCAGTGAGGATCGCGGGAAGGCGCCGGTCTGATCAAGTACACACACGGGATTTTATGTTATGAGATCTTGGGATTTTTATGTGCTATGAATCTGAACTTAAAACAAATGATGTTTCTATAAATAGTAAATGAATTATGTTTTTATATTATGCAAAAAAAATTATTTTGAAATTCTCGGTGTTACATTTTGGTATCAGAGCCTTGGTTTGAGGGATTCGAGTACACCTTCGGGCGTATTTGAACTCAAACTGAGGAATTGAGAAATATTTTCATAAAGAAAAGAGTAAAAGATTTTAAAAACACAGAGTAGAGTCGTGTGTACGATCAACCAGTTCCCGAATGGTGATTTCCCAGAATACGCTCATGAAAAGAAATTATCAGAGATGTTATGTTATGTTATACGATGAGTACGATATGCATGCTAGAGTAGACGAGGTATTTTATTAGGACTAGGGTGGCCTGATATATGATGCCTTAGTCTAGGGGTTTTGCTACTAGGGATGCTAAAGAGTGGCTTGGATAGCAGTGAGGTGCTTATGAGGGATTTGCTAGTGAGTAGCACGTGATAGAGAGAGTAGAGTACTTGGGATTTGGGGCTCAAGGAGGAGGACTTGGGATGAATGCCGATGCGGTATTGACGGTAGTATTGGGCCCGTACTACCGAAGATACCGGGTTGGTGTGCGGACCAAGTAAGAATCCTTAGGGCACCAAGGAATAAGTTGGGTGGAGTTATCGAGTGCAATTATACTCGAGAAGGTCCCTAATATATCGTATGTTGTTTTTCTTTTCAGAGTGACATCATGGTGAGAACATGTCAAGCGCCAGAGAGCAGCAGGACCAGTGATGAGGAGATCCGTCTGATCATCCATGAGGAGGTGGCTGCGGCCATCAGGGCAGAGATACCGGAGATGATTGGGTCTATTAAGACCACATTGATTGAGACTTTTGACGAGCGTGACGGTGCTCTTTCTGAGGCTGCTGTTGTAGCAGCCACCGTAGCTATTGCTGCCGCGAGGCCGCAAGGTGGTGATTCGCTGTTGTTCAGGGAGTTCAGCAATATGAAGCCGCCAGAGTTTGATGGCATGCAGGACCTGGTGGCGGCTATGATATGGATATCAGACATAGAGGGGTGTTTCTTCACTTGATCATCTCCTGAGCATTTGAGAGTATGGTTCACGCTAAACCAGCTTCGCTTGGGAGCGAAGGACTGGTGGAAGTTTGTGACGACGCACTTTATGCCTGAGCTTGCGGCAGTGACCTGGGAGAGGTTCACTGCCATGTTCCGAGATGAGTACGTTCCCCAGGTGGAGAGGGAGCTTTTGGCCTAGGGAGGAGGCGGAGTCTTAGGGGAGGGATCGGCGACCAGCACAGTCTTAGCCGGCAGCTAAGCGGGCCAAGCCCGCTGATCCCAAATCAGGGAGCCAGAAGGGCCACACTTGTGGGAAGTGCGACAAGGGTCATGATGGAGTTTGTAGAGGGGGATCTTGCTACAAGTGTGGCAAGGAGGGGCATATGATCAAGGACTGCCCCAAGGGGTTTGCGGTGTGTTTCCACTGCAACCAGACCGGACACCGGAAGGCAGAGTGTCCGCAATTGCGGGGATCATCTCAGGGAGCACCTTAGGGATCTGCACCTGCCGCCATCAGAGCTACCGAGAGTCGGCCAGTGAAGACCGAGGTGCCGAGAGCACAAGGGAGAGCCTTTCAGTTGACCGCGGAGGAGGTCCGCGCAGCGCCCGATGTCGTGGCTGGTATGTATTCTTTCGTGTATTTATTTTGATGTTGAGATATCATGCTTATATTATGTTATGCGTAGGTACTTTTCTTGTGAATTATGTACCTTCCTTGGTGTTATTTGACTCGGGTGCGAGTCGGTCTTTTGTGTCTTTAGCTTTTAGTCAGCATATAAGTCTTAGTCGTGAGGCGTTGAGTCGGCCTCTGAGGGTTTCCATAGCTGACGAGAGGGTGATATATCCCACGGAGGTAATCCGCGAGTGTGTATTCGAGATCTTCGGGGTCGAGTTCCCGATTGATCTGGTTCCTACCGCGATGGGTGATGTATGTGTCATTGTGAGCATGGACTGGTTGAGCAGATTCGGTGCAGTTATCGACTGCGAACGACAGCTGGTGACCATACAATACCCTAGTGGTGGAGTTCTTACGGTGTACGACGAGGGTACCCGTTTTGGGTCAGCGTTTTGTTCGGCCGCTAAGGCGAGGCAGTGTCTACAGCAGGGTTGTAAGGGTTTTGTGGCGTATGTGATGGATTCTAGGGTTGATTCAGAGAGGTCGAGGTCAGTTGAGGAGGTTCCGATAGTGCTTGAGTTTCCGGATGTATTTCCAGAGGAGTTGCCATGTGTGCCTCCCGTGAGGTAAGTGGAGTTTAGTATCTATTTGGTTCCGGGTGCCGCGCCTATCGCCAAGGTGCCTTACCACCTTGCACCTCCAGAGATGCAAGATTTATCCTCGCAGCTTCAGGAGCTGTTGGGAAAGGGGTTTATTCGGCCAAGCAGCTCGCCAAGGGGAGCGCCTATGCTTTTTGTCAAGAAGAAGGATGGTTCACACCGGATGTGCATTGATTACCGGGAGTTGAACAAGCTGACGGTCAAGAACCGTTACCCGTTGCCAAGGATTGATGATCTGTTCGATCAGTTACAGGGAGCATCTTGGTTCTCCAAGATTGATTTGAGGTCTGAATATCATCAGGTGAGGGTTCGAGATGAGGATGTTCAGAAGACAACATTCAGGACGCGAGTGTGCAGGCCGATGTTGGATCGGTCGGTGATCGTATTCATCGATGATATTTTGGTATATTCGAGATATAGAGAGAAGCATGAGGAGCATTTGAGAGAGATCCTCGGGGTTCTGAGATCGAAGAGGCTTTATGCCAAATTCTCCAAGTGTGATTTCTAGTTACGAGAGGTCCAGTTCCTAGGACATCTCGTTAACCAGAAAGGGATATTGGTCGACCTGGCCAAAGTCGAGGCAGTGATGAGTTGGGAAGTACCGAGGTCACCTTCCAAGATCAGTAGTTTGTTAGGGTTGGCGGGTTATTATTGGAGATTTATCAGGGATTTCTCCAAGATCGAGGTGCCACTCACCAGGTTGACCCGAAAGGGTATCGCTTTTTCATGGGGTCCCGAGTGTCACACCCCCTCACCAGAACGGCGGAAACGTTCGGGGGCGGAGGACGTCATATTCAGTATCATAACAGTTCATAAAAAGGAAAGTACACACCACCATACATATATAAAGGTTTTAAAAATGTTTACATATTGGTATTCATTACATGTTAAAAAGATAAATACATAAACATCTTTCAAAAGAAGTAATTAACGCCAGCGCGTTAATCCCCAAAAGTTGATTTCCAACCTGCTTAGCGGTTCCCTGAGAATACAAGTTATTTCAAAGAGAAAGTGTCAACAATTAAGTTGGTGAGTTCATAAGTGGTTTAGAAAAATTGAATGCCATTCCAAATGAGTGTATGTTTTCCAAGAAAATCCCTTATTTTCTTATAAAAATAAGGAATGCATGAGAATATTTGTGCTGTAAAATGCAGCTAGTTGAATCAAGAAAAACCCTTATTTTCCTATTAGTTGTTGGTTTGTATACAGAAAAATCCCATATTTTCCTAAAGTAATCGTTAGTCTAATGTCCAAGACTAAAACCGAAAGCAAGCGATATGCTTTAGAAGATTGAAGCATAGATTTATATAATAAAACCTTTAAGAAGATTTTAGTTGTTAGATAAAGAATAGTTTTAATAGCTATTCATTCATCAATCAGACGTACTATAATAATTCTATATCCGATGAGTTTTATAACCATACTAAACATAATATGCCTGTAGCGACAAAAGAAAATGAGAGAAAATGAGCAAGTTTCCCCGGAACCCTCGCATCCCTTTTATAGGGGCTGAGAGCCCTCGGTACGCTGGGCGTACGAGGTTACGCAGGGCGTACTCGTGCGTCATGCGTGACCGAGTCCTCGACTGCCTCGGCTTCGGATGGGACGGGGCATAGCCTCGCATATGGGCGACATGGACGAACCGGAGTCTAGTCCTTGAGTACGCTGGGCATACGAGGGTACGTCGGGCGTAACTCGGATGGACCCGGTGACTCACCCTTCGGATAATACCGATTTTTTATTTTAATTTATATATTAATTATTTAGCAAACTTCAAAAATTCATATCTCCTTCATACGAACTCCGTTTTCGTCGTTCTTTATATCCACATGTAGGTGAGACTATGCTCTACAACTTTCGTTTAGATTCCGTCAGCAAATTTCGAAATTATTTTTATTATTTATTTTTAAACGGTCGGGGTAAGAAAAGTTCGTTAATAATTCATAACTTTTTCATACAATGTCAGATTTGGGCGTTCTTTTTATGTATGTTTGTAGTTTAATGATATCTATGACTTTCATTTAGACACCTAAGGTCAAAAAGTATTTTATCGAAACTTCGCGTTTTTACGTATATCCGTATTGCCGGTTTTTGTCGGAAGACTTAGTATGGTCATAACTTCTTCGTTATAACTCGGATTTTAGTGTTCCTTATATGTTTGGAAACCTTAAGACGATATCTACTACATAGTGTACTCCAAACAGAGCTTTTGAATAATTCATTTTTCGATGATATTCCTATTACTTTGCAAAGAGGTTACAAGACTCGATTTTTAGTGACCTGAAATAACGGGTTGTTACATCATCCCCCCGTTAGAGGGAATTTCGTCCCGAAATTAAATACAACAGAAAAGTTTTAGGGGCTGAGGAAAAGATGCGGACACTTCTGTTGCATCTGATCTTCTTGTTCCCACGTGAACTCAAGTCCCCTCTTACCATTCCAACGGACCTTTACTATTGGTATTCGACTCTGTTTAGTTCGTTTAATTTCCCTATCCATGATCTCGACGGGTTCTTCCACGAAGTTAAGATTTTCGTTAAGTTCGATTTCGTCGAGTGGAATTACACGTGTTTCGTCGGACAAACACTTTTTCAGGTTCGATACGTGGAATGTTGGATGTACTTTGTTAAGCTCGATTGGAAGTTGGAGTTTGTAAGCCACTGGACCAATTCTTGAAATGATTTCAAAGGGTCCAATGTACCGAGGATTTAGTTTCCCACGCTTTCCAAAGCATATCATGCCCTTCCAGGGTGAGACCTTTAGTAGCACACGGTCACCAATCTGAAATTCTAAGGGTTTTCGTCTTTTGTCGGCATAGCTCTTTTGCCTATCCCTTGAGGATTTCAGTCGTTCTCGTATTTGCACGATCTTTTCAGTCATTTCTCTGATGATCTACAGACCAGTGAGGGTGCTATCAGCAACTAGACCTTTGGCTAACTGCGTGTCGCCTACTTCCATCCAACACAGAGGTGATCTGCACTTACGGCCGTAAAAGGCTTCAAATGGAGCAGTCTTGATACTAGTATGATAACTATTGTTATAAGAGAACTAGACTAAAGGTAAGTGAACATCCCACGCTTTACCAAATTCGATCACACATGCCCGCAACATGTCTTCCAAGGTTTGGATCGTTCTCTCACTCTGTCCGTCAGTTTGTGGGTGGTAGGCTGTACTCATATCCAACCTTGTTCCCATGGATTTTTGTAATGATTGCCAGAATCTGGAAGTGAATCTGCTGTCTCTGTCCGAGATGATAGACATTGGCACTCCATGAAGTCGTACGATCTCTCGGATGTAGATTCTCGATATTTTTTCCATTTTATCAGTTTCCTTGATCGGTAAGAAATGAGCGGACTTGGTTAGTCTTTCGATGATCACCCAAATAGTATCTTGGCCACCCTGAGTTTTGGGCAGTTTCGTTATGAAGTCCATGGAAATCTGTTCCCATTTCCACTCTGGTATTTCAGGTTGATGGAGTAGACCTGAGGGTTTTGGTGTTCTATTTTTATCTTGGCGCAAGTCAAGCACTTGCTCACATAGGTAGCAATCTCTGCTTTCATGTTTGGCCACCAGTAGAGTTGCTTGAGATCTAGATACATATTATTTGACCCTGGGTTCATGGAGTATGGAGTCTTGTGTGCTTCACTCATAACTACCTCTCTGAACCCACCAAACTTGGGTGTCCAGATTCGGTTCATGAGGTAGCGTACTCCGTCACTCTTGATTTCTAGGTTCTTGTCCATCCCCCTATGAGTCTCACCTATCATGTTTTCGAGTTTCAAGGCCTCTATTTGAGCTTCCTTGACTTGTGATGATAGGTGCGAATGGATCGACATGGTTAATGACTTCACTCTTTGACCAGGGTACTCCTTACGACTAAGGGCATCGGCCACGACGTTTTCCTTTCCCGGATGATAGCGAATCTCACATTCATAGTCGTTGACCAATTCGACCCAACATCGTTGTCTCATGTTTAACTCCTTTTGGTCGAAGATGTGTTTAAGGCTTTTGTGGTCTGTAAAGATGGTGCACTTGGTCCCGTATAGGTAGTGCCTCCAGATTTTCAGAGCGCAGACCACAACTCCAAGTTCTAGGTCATGAGTGGTGTATTTGACTTCATGCGTTTTCAGTTGTCGTGAGGCATATGCAATAAGCTTTCCTTTCTGCATTAGTACACAGCCCAGCCCTTGCTTCGAAGCGTCGCAATACACCACAAAATCTTCGATCCCCTCTGGAAGAGAAAGAATGGGCGCACTGCAAAGGGCCTGTTTCAGAGTTTGAAATGCAACATCTTGTTTTTCTCCCCAGTTATAGGTCACACCCTTCCGAGTTAAGGCGGTAAGTGGCTTTGCAATGCTGGAGAAGTTCTGAATGAACCTTCGATAATAACCAGCAAGACCTAGAAATTGGCGAATCTCTGTTGGTGTAGTTGGTGCAGACCAATTTTTGATAGCCTTGATTTTTTATGGGTCCATGTCGATTCCTTCCTTGCTGACCACGTGACCGAGGAAGTCCACCTTTCTAATCCAAAACTTGAATTTTGAGAACTTAGCATAAAGTCTCTCAGTTCGTAACGTCTCTAAGACTTGTCTCAGATGTTGACTATGCTTTTCTTTATTCTTCGAATAAATGAGTACGTCGTCTATGAATACTATCACAAATTTATCCAAGAATGGACGACATACACGATTCATTAGATCCATGAATATAGCCGGCGCATTGGTTAGTCCGAACGGCATCACTACGAACTTGTATTGTCCGTATCTCGTTCGGAAGGCCATCTTGGGAACGTCACTCTCCAGGACTCGCAGCTGGTGATATCCCGATCTCAGATCGATCTTGGAGAAGTAGTTGGCTCCTTGGAGTTGGTCGAATAAGCCATCGATTCGGGGTTGGGTATATCGGTTCTTGATCGTAAGTTTGTTGAGTTCTCGGTAGTCGATGCACATCCTGAAAGATCCATCCTTCTTTTTCACGAATAACACGGGTGCTCCCCAAGGCGAGAAGCTCGGCCTGATGAATCCTTTTCCGAGTAGCTCATTCAGTTGGCTGGATAGCTCCTGCATCTCCGTCGGGGCTAACCGATAGGGCACTTTGGCTACTGGGGTAGCTCTGGGAACCAGGTCGATTCTGAACTCGACTTGTCTCGCGGGTGGTATTCCTGGAAGGTCCTCGGGAAAAACATCGGGAAAATCGCATACGTCAGGCACATTCTTGACGTCTTGGACTTCGCGTTTCACATCCACGACATGTGCCAAAAACACGTGATACTCCTTGCGTAGGCACTTATGAGCTTGGATACGTGAGATGATATGAAGAGTGGTACTGGGATTGTCGCGCAAGACAAAGAAAGTTTCGTCGGTTGGCAGATTAAGGCGAACGGCCTTATCGTAACATAAAATGTCAGCATGATTAGAACTCAGCCAATCCATGCCAATGATGACATCGAAACTCTTAATTGAGACTGGCATGAGGTTGATAGGAAAGGGATTATCGTTTCGAGTTAGCGTACAGTTTAAGTATATCTCCTTAGTGCCTTCGGTTTTACCGTTGGCCATTTCTACTATAAACGGTTCACTTAATGATTGTGGTAATGGCTTTAGCAAACCTTTAAAATTGTGACTCACAAAACTTCTCTCCGCTCCACTATCAAACAAAATGCATGCATACGAGTTATCGAGAAGAAACGTACTCGTAACAACAGTGGGGTCTGCAACGGCTTCATCTTGTCCCATTGCGAATACTCGGCCCCTTCCACTGGTATTCTTGTTGTTTGCCTTCGGCCAGTCCCTGTGGTAGTGCCCCGTGTCTCCGCACTCAAAGCAGGCGCGACTTACTCCGGTATTAGCAGTGGGGGCATATTGTTGGGTCGGCTCTTTGCAGTAGCGGGCTGTATGCCCCTTCTAATTGCACCTAGTGCATTGGAGGCCACGACAGAGACCGTGGTGGTGGAAGTTGCATTGGTTGCATTTCGGAAGTTTCCCATTGTAAGAGCTTGTGGGGGCAGTGTTGGTAGGTATAGTAATAGCGTGGGTCGCTACTTCTTGTTGTTTCTTGGGGTTCTCCTGTAGGGTTTGCCCCCTTCTCTTATTCCAAGGTCTACTCTGGCCCTGTGCCTCCTTAGATGGATTAGCGGTAGCTGCAATGGTACCCTGTTTTACCCCGTGGTCGATGAGTCGCTGAGCCAGCCGTTTAGCGTTGTTGTAGGTAATAGGGTTGGAAGCTAGGACATGCCCTTGAATCTGGGGTGACAACCCCCAAATGTACCTTTCAACCTTCTTTGATTCTGGGTTGACCATGGTAGGGCACAATGCAGCGAGGTCGTTGAACCTAGCTGTGTAGGTTCAACGACAATTATTTGTAACTATTGGCCTATAATCCAAAATTCACTCATCATCATCATCCGACTATGCTCGGGGTCCTCTACCTGTAATATAAACAACTGAGCGTGTCAGGCTTGGAAGCCTGGTGAGCATATAGGGTTTTCAACCCACAATACATAAATTTATTATGTTTAAACATCAATCAGTCAACAAAATTACCCCAATTACCCATTCCCGTTATCCTTACGTTACGTCCCTAAAACAACTATCACAAGGAACCTAGCCTAAGGATTTTCATTAGGGGTGACAACATTGCTTTCTCAGCAATTTATGTCAAATAAAACAAACACCGGGGTGACAACATTGTTTTCCTTCAACAATGTATGTCAAATAGGCACGAAGTCACATTGTCGCCAAGATTTATCTAATCGGCACGACGTCACATCGTCACCAAGATTTACTCAACAGGAACTAACAACATCGATCCCCACATACTAACTTTATACAGTGATCTTACTAGATCTAACCTAAAGAATCGATATGAACAACTAACTAACTAAACTGCTTCAGAAATCCTCTAGCAGTAAACAAGGATCGATAAAGATATTGAATGAATGGACTAAGTTTAACTACGAACCTTTGTTCGTAAAAGAAAGAACCACAAGACAATTAAGTCAGGGGTAGTTATCAATGCCTAGGCTGTGGTCTGAATATCGTGAGGTATATAACCCCCAGACGCACCCTATCCAACATCGAACTTTGCCTAGGCTGTGGTCTGAATATCGTGAGGTATATAACCCCCAGACGCACCCTATCCGGCAATGGAAACACTAACTAATGCCTAGGTTGTGATCTGAGTATCGTGAGGTATATAACCCCCAGACTCACCCCTATCCGGCATCGGAAATGAAAACACTAACTAATGCCTAGGCTGTGGTCTGAACCCCCAGACTCACCCCTATCCGGCATCGGAAAGGAAAACACTGACTCATGAAGCTCGTCCGATCACTTCACAAAAGAAACGAAGACTCCAAATCTCTTCAAAATAAAAGCATAGGAAAAATACTAATAAAGTACTCCCGTACGCTCCCGTACCCCGACACGTAATAGTGTCAAAAAGAAGAATTAACGGATGAACACATAGTTCAAAAACACCTAAGGAACATATAGTTCAAGAACACTTTATGAACATATAGTTCAAACATATGTACCGATTACGAGTCTACTAACGTTCCACTGGACTATTTAAAACAGTCTGTGGCTGTTGTCTATACTCTGTTAGATGACTAGATCATCTTAAACATCGATACCTCTCATCACTTTATTTTATTACACACCAACTAACTACCCATGTTCTACCCAACATATTTGTAGATAAAAATATATATACAGTTTAAAACTTGTATAGAATATCAACACAACAGTCACCTCAAATAAACAATTAACATATTTACACGTAACACGTATTTTAAGGTAAATACTTCATATCTATGTGTAAATTGAAAGTGAATATACACTCACTTGATTTGATGATAATCGGGCAACAATTCGTTTCCTAAAACGATCGTTTTTAATAAAACTGGGAGTTTTATTAAGAAACCGGGCTCTGCGAAAGGTCGGGCTTCGAAACCGAAAAGATAAATTTTCCGGGCTTCTCGGGCACTTCGTGGGGTATTCCGGGCTTTACAATCGATACCGGGGCTTTGCGGGATGTTAAGATGAAGAAAATATGGAGAAAGGGGCTAAAAGTGGCAAAAATCCAAAAGTAACCGGAAACCCTCGCAGGTACCCTTCTATTTATAGGGTCCGAAGTTTGATCCAACGACTGAGAAGTCTCCGGATCCGACGGCTAAGAGGCTTCGCAGAGGGTCTCGCACATGCTTCGCATGGCTCGCACCTGGCTCGCACATGCGAGGGCTCGCTGTCGGCTTCTAAGTGGACCGCGGCTTGCTGGCGCACCTGCGAGGCTCGGAGCTAGGCTATGCGAGGCTCGGACACACGCGGCAGCTGGGCGAAGCTTCGGCTGGGGAGCTGGCTGCTTCGGATTGGGCCTCCTCCTCGGTCGAATCAGAAGAGGGCACGTGGCTCGCATGACTCAGCAGCCTCGGTGACTCAGCAGCCTAATGACTCATCAGCCAGGTGACTCAGCAGGACACGTGTCACTTTCTAAGCGAGGGTGACGTGGCAATTGTGTGACTATGCGAAATTTCTCGGTTTTCGTGCCAAAACTTCTAAAATTCATAACTTTCGCATACGAGCTCCGTTTTTGACGTTCTTTATATGCACGCGTAGCTAAAATTACGATCTACAACTTCCGTTTAGACTTCGTCGGCTAATTTTGACTTTAAATTTTATATTATTATTTTTAACAGACCGGGACAGGAAATCCGTTAAAAATTCATAACTTCTTCATCCGACGTCCGTTTTCGTCAGAATTTTTACCGTTGTGCTCCTAATGACGAGACCTTCAATTCTCGTTTAGGTTGTGTCGGCTAAAAATCGCTCGATCTAAAATTCGAGTTTTTAGCTGTCTACTGCTACGCTGAAACTTCGAAAAATCATAACTTCCTCATACGAAGTCAGATTTGGGCGTTCTTTTTATCGAACTTCTCGGTTTAACGAATACTACGAATTTCGTTTAGATTACTAAGGCTAAAAAGTAGTTTATCAAAAACTCACTTTTTACGACATTCAGCACCGTGCCGGTTTTGTCGCGAAACTTCAATAGGTCATAACTTCTTCGTTATAACTTGGATTTTGGTATTCTTTATATCCCCGAAATCCTTGTTTCGACCACTACAACTTTATGTAAAGATATCGGGCTTATCTCACACTTTAATTTTGACGCTTATTTTTATTTTTAATTAATTAAACCCTAATAATTAAGCATAAAACACATAATTCACATAAAATTCACATAATTCCTTTTCATTTCTTCTAAATGAGTTACAAAGGTTAACCTAGACCATTATGTCAATATTAATGCCTAGCCTAGAAACACGGGCGTTACAACTCTCTCCCCCTTAGGATGATTCCGTCCCCGGAATCACACAACGACAAACAACTACGGGTAGCGACTCACTATGTCACTCTCCGTTTCCCAGGTGGGATTTGGCCCATTTATAAGTTTCCAACGTACAGGCACTAAATCGACTATCTTATGTTACAACTTCTTAGTCTTACGGTTAACGATTGCCTCAAGTTCTCCAATTATTATCTTGTTCTCGTCCAACCTTAACTCAGAAATGGGAATTATGTCGGGCACACCTCCCGTGAACTTTCTCAAATAACACACATGAAAGGTGTTATGAATACCCTCTAGTTCTTCCGGTAACTCTAGCTTGTAAGCTTGATTCCGGATTCTCTGAAGAACTTTAAATGGTCCAATAAACCTTGGACTCAACTTTCCCCTTCTACCAAATCTTATAAGTCCCTTCCACGATGAGACTTTAAGTGAAACCGAATCTCCAACTTCGAATGATATCGGTTGTCTTTTCTTGTCAGCATAGCTCTTTTGAGCAGCTAACATCTTTTTCCTAATCACTTACAACTTTTCAGCAATCTAATGGACTATTTCAAGTCCCATAAACTGCTTTTCCTCTTATAGACTCCTCCAAAACATTGAGGTAAAACGGCTGTAACGATCGGATACAATCGTTAACGAAACACCGTGAAGCCTCACACTTCCTTCACATAAGAATTCACGAGTTTATCCATAGACCATTTCTCGATGGCTACTATGAAATGCGCACTCTTAGTGAAGCGATCAACGACTACCCAAATCATGTCGTGACCGTTCCTTGTTCTGGGCAGTTTAGTCACAAAATCCATGGTGACGTCTTCCCATTTACCCATGGGTACGGGTAAAGGTTCTAAACTCCCATACGGTTTCTGATGTTGTGCCTTAACCCTAGCACAAGTTACACATTCGGCCACATACCTAGCAACATCGAGCTTCATCGTGGGCCACTAGTAATAGGTTTTTTTTTTGGATCCCTATACATTTTTGTACTGCCGGATGAATCGAGTACATGGTCTTGTGAGCTTCTTCCATCAGAAGACCTCTTATTCCTCCCATCCTAGGTACCCAAATCCTATCTTTGAATACCTCCATTCCTTGACCGTTTGTACCAAACACCAACGTTTTACTCAAACGTTCCTCCTTTCGGTCATTTTTCTCTAAAGCTTCCTCTTGAGCTTTCTTTATACTTTTCACAATTGTCGAGACAACTTCAATTCTCAACGCTCTTGGCCTTTACTTTTCAAGGTTTACCTTCCGACTGAGAGCATCAGCAACCACATTTGCTTTACCAGGGTGGTAAAGTATCTCGCAGTCGTAATCCTTGAGTAACTCTGGCCAGCATTGTTGCCTCATGTTCAATTCCTTCTGATTAAAGAGATATTGAAGACTCTTATGATCAGTGAAAAGTTTACACTCTGTGCCATAAAGATAATGCCTCCATATCTTTAGGGCGAATACTACCGCTGCCAACTCCAAATCGTGAGTGGGGTAGTTCTTTTCATGCTCTTTCAATTGCCTCGAAGAATATGCTATCGCCTTATCCATTTGGGTCAGAACACATCCTAACGCAACTCCAGAGGCATCACTATAAACTGTGAAGTCATCAACTCCTTTGGGTAATGAAAGAATCGGTGCTTCACACAACTTCTTCTTTGACTTCTCAAAGCTTCCAATGCTTCTCATTCCAAGTATAGACAGCTCCTTTGTGGGTCAAAGCTGTCAATGGAGTCGCGATCGAAGAAAAGCCTTGGATAAATCAGCGATAACATCCAGCTAATCCTAAAAAGCTTCAGATCTCCATAGGACTTTCAATTGTAACCTTCGTGTTACAAAATAAATCCTTATTAAGAACTCCTCCTTCTTCTTGGAATAAGTATTTATTGTAACAGACCGATGGGTCATGTTCTAATGATCTCTCATTGTATACTGCACTACTTAGACTTAGATCTCCTAGGGACAATTTCAGAACAAATTATACCTTCCTTCATGTTCTAATGCGATACAATCACCGTTCAAAATGTATCATTTCTAACTACCAACTTCTTTAACAATGAGTGCGATACTTCTATTGATCGCTTTGATCATCTTTCATTTCAATCTTTTGGCTTAAGTTAAATGTTACATCAAACTTGGTTCTCTGAACCACATAACCAACTCATCGTAGTCGGACTCAATTCGATATGACCACTAGGGTCGAAATAACAATCATCTTCTTAGTCATTACCGAAACGATGGTAACAACAGATTAGAACAAGACGGAATCAAATAATAGCTTCTTGGTAACCTTGTGGCTTTCCCTGATCCAAGTGCGAGTCCTGTGCTTCCAGTAGTATAGATCTCTACTACTATTCACACCTACTCATACTCGTCCCAAGTACTGTCTCGCAGTCCCCAAGTCCTAAAATCACAAAACAATTTAACACATACAAATGTGTCCAATTAATCATAAAATTTTCCTAGACTCTACTAGGACTTCTTTCACGCGTATCTTCAATGATCAACTCTACTTCAACTTGGTTGGTGATGGAAATTTCAGATGATTGGGACAACTTCAAAAATTACACCAGCCATTCTATTCATCAGACGACAAAACCAGGGTTTATTTTATTTCCTTGAAACGATTACACAAAGGTTCAAGTTTACCCTATACTATGCCTCTCATAGGCTAAACTACTTGTTACTATTCACATTACTACTTCGTAACTTGATCTTCGGGTATCAAGTCTTGACTTCTACTTCCTAGTGTTATTAATCGCTTCTTCAAGGATATCCTGAAATTCCTTTGGCATTGATGGTGCACTTGGCCTTGTTACTTCATTGTTCTTCTGACAATTCTTAGAAATATGGCCTTCTTCTTTACATCCGTAGCACACATCCTTGGGAATCGTACACTTATTGGCATAATGCCCTATTTCTCCACATTTAAAGCACTTCACCTTCCCGTCACAATTCCCAGAGTGTTTATTTTTGCACTTCCCGCACCATTTTCCTTTATCTCTTCTTTTGCCAAACTTTGAGGATATGTTGCTCTTGTTGGGCCTTGAAGACCCCTCAAATTTCCTCTTCTTGCCAACTTCAACTTTGTTGGCGGTTGTGTCATTGATCATTTCCTCAATAGACTTAGCAACCCTAATAGTTGCCTCAAGAACAGATGTCTGACCTTTTGGCATAATAAGTTCATCCTTACTTTGTTGAAGTAAACGTTTTGTTTCTTCCATCTGTTCACCTAACATCGTACGTACCATTGCCTGCACTCCAGTCATCGTGATTGGCTCAGGCTGTGGATTATCACTTCCGAACCCACTTTGAGTACTCGGCATTTCGATCTATACACCAATCGTAGGTGAATTTAGATCTTCATTTTTTTTTAGATGTTAAGTCTTCGAAACGTTTATATGTTAGTTCCAATATCGTAGTCATACGTTTAGAATCCTACACACATAAGGTTTCCAGATCCGGTCGGCAACAGACCATAGATCCGAACAAATAATAACATCATTATAGCTATAACACAAAACATTTAGCACATAAGGAAATTTTAGGCATCTTCCCTAAAATAAACTAGTGCTCGTGTCTAAAATATGGTAGACACTCATCTCACAATCATCACTTAGCATTCTAAGTTCAAGTCTAGAAATTCTACAATTTCTTAGTTCGCTTAAACTAATGCTCTGATACCAACTGTGACATCCCCAAATTTCTCGGCCAGAAAAGACCGATTTAATTTATGCTTTTTAAAAATCAAATCAGAGAAATCTTTATAAAAGATGTTGCGGAGTTGGTCCCCAAAACAAAATATGATAAAAGTTTGTCAAAACCTTTCTTTAAGAAATATATCATTTCTTTTTATATCAAAACCTCGGGATGTCATGTTCCAATACAGATCAAAAGCATAAACAAGACATTATAAGCCTTACGACAATTATTTGTAACTATTGGCCTATAATCCAAAATTCACTCATCATCATCATCCGACTATGCTCGGGGTCCTCTACCTGTAATATAAACAACTGAGTGGGTCAGGCTTGGAAGCCTGGTGAGCATATAGGGTTTTCAACCCACAATACATAAATTTATTATGTTTAAACATCAATCAGTCAACAAAATTACCCCAATTACCCATTCCCGTTATCCTTACGTTACGTCCCTAAAACAACTATCACAAGGAACCTAGCCTAAGGATTTTCATTAGGGGTGACAACATTGCTTTCTCAGCAATTTATGTCAAATAAAACAAACACCGGGGTGACAACATTGTTTTCCTTCAACAATGTATGTCAAATAGGCACGAAGTCACATTGTCGCCAAGATTTATCTAATCGGCACGACGTCACATCGTCACCAAGATTTACTCAACAGGAACTAACAACATCGATCCCCACATACTAACTTTATACAGTGATCTTACTAGATCTAACCTAAAGAATCGATATGAACAACTAACTAACTAAACTGCTTCAGAAATCCTCTAGCAGTAAAAAAGGATCGATAAAGATATTGAATGAATGGACTAAGTTTAACTACGAACCTTTGTTCGTAAAAGAAAGAACCACAAGACAATTAAGTCAGGGGTAGTTATCAATGCCTAGGCTGTGGTCTGAATATCGTGAGGTATATAACCCCCAGACGCACCCTATCCAACATCGAACTTTGCCTAGGCTGTGGTCTAAATATCGTGAGGTATATAACCCCCAGACGCACCCTATCCGGCAATGGAAACACTAACTAATGCCTAGGTTGTGGTCTGAGTATCGTGAGGTATATAACCCCCAGACTCACCCCTATCCGGCATCGGAAATGAAAACACTAACTAATGCCTAGGCTGTGGTCTGAACCCCCAGACTCACCCCTATCCGGCATCGGAAAGGAAAACACTGACTCATGAAGCTCGTCCGATCACTTCACAAAAGAAACGAAGACTCCAAATCTCTTCAAAATAAAAGCATAGGAAAAATACTAATAAAGTACTCCCGTACGCTCCCGTACCCCGACACGTAATAGTGTCAAAAAGAAGAATTAACGGATGAACACATAGTTCAAAAACACCTAAGGAACATATAGTTCAAGAACACTTTATGAACATATAGTTCAAACATATGTACCGATTACGAGTCTACTAACATTCCACTGGACTATTTAAAACAGTCTGTGGCTGTTGTCTATACTCTGTTAGATGACTAGATCATCTTAAACATCGATACCTCTCATCACTTTATTTTATTACACACCAACTAACTACCCATGTTCTACCCAACATATTTGTAGATAAAAATATATATACAGTTTAAAACTTGTATAGAATATCAACACAACAGTCACCTCAAATAAACAATTAACATATTTACACGTAACACGTATTTTAAGGTAAATACTTCATATCTATGTGTAAATTGAAAGTGAATATACACTCACTTGATTTGATGATAATCGGGCAACAATTCGTTTCCTAAAACGATCGTTTTTAATAAAACCGGGAGTTTTATTAAGAAACCGGGCTCTGCGAAAGGTCGGGCTTCGAAACCGAAAAGATAAATTTTCCGGGCTTCTCGGGCACTTCGTGGGGTATTCTGGGCTTTACAATCGATACCGGGGCTTTGCAGGATGTTAAGATAAAGAAAATATGGAGAAAGGGGCTAAAAGTGGCAAAAATCCAAAAGTAACCGGAAACCCTCGCAGGTACCCTTCTATTTATAGGGTCCGAAGTTTGATCCAACGACTGAGAAGTCTCCGGATCCGACGGCTAAGAGGCTTCGCAGAGGGTCTCGCACATGCTTCGCATGGCTCGCACCTGGCTCGCACATGCGAGGGCTCGCTGTCGGCTTCTAAGTGGACCGCGGCTTGCTGGCGCACCTGCGAGGCTCGGAGCTAGGCTATGCGAGGCTCGGACACACGCGGCAGCTGGGCGAAGCTTCGGCTGGGGAGCTGGCTGCTTCGGATTGGGCCTCCTCCTCGGTCGAATCAGAAGAGGGCACGTGGCTCGCATGACTCAGCAGCCTCGGTGACTCAGCAGCCTAATGACTCATCAGCCAGGTGACTCAGCAGGACACGTGTCACTTTCTAAGCGAGGGTGACGTGGCAATTGTGTGACTATGCGAAATTTCTCGGTTTTCGTGCCAAAACTTCTAAAATTCATAACTTTCGCATACGAGCTCCGTTTTTGACGTTCTTTATATGCACGCGTAGCTAAAATTACGATCTACAACTTCCGTTTAGACTTCGTCGGCTAATTTTGACTTTAAATTTTATATTATTATTTTTAACAGACCGGGACAGGAAATCCGTTAAAAATTCATAACTTCTTCATCCGACGTCCGTTTTCGTCAGACTTTTTACCGTTGTGCTCCTAATGACGAGACCTTCAATTCTCGTTTAGGTTGTGTCGGCTAAAAATCGCTCGATCTAAAATTCGAGTTTTTAGCTGTCTACTGCTACGCTGAAACTTCGAAAAATCATAACTTCCTCATACGAAGTCAGATTTGGGCGTTCTTTTTATCGAACTTCTCGGTTTAACGAATACTACGAATTTCGTTTAGATTACTAAGGCTAAAAAGTAGTTTATCAAAAACTCACTTTTTACGACATTCAGCACCGTGCCGGTTTTGTCGCGAAACTTCAATAGGTCATAACTTCTTCGTTATAACTCGGATTTTGGTATTCTTTATATCCCCGAAATCCTTGTTTCGACCACTACAACTTTATGTAAAGATATCGGGCTTATCTCACACTTTAATTTTGACGCTTATTTTTATTTTTAATTAATTAAACCCTAATAATTAAGCATAAAACACATAATTCACATAAAATTCACATAATTCCTTTTCATTTCTTCTAAATGAGTTACAAAGGTTAACCTAGACCATTATGTCAATATTAATGCCTAGCCTAGAAACACGGGCGTTACACTTCAGATCCTCCCAACTCATGGCATTGGCGATAGTGAGCGTCACCGAATTCACATGGCTTTTCCACCAAGTGAGGGCTTGATCTATGAAGGTGCAAGCAGCGAATTTAACCTTGCTCGTTTCTTGGCATGAGCAGATCTCGAAGACTGTTTCGGTCTTTTCGAACTATTGCATTAGTGAAATGACTCCCCCAATGCCATTAAAAGTATTTGGCTTTGATTTAGAGAACTCCTTGTAAGTACATTCTCTTACTTGACCATGACTAGTGCCACGATTGGAATGATTCGTGCTGCTTCCTGTACCTCCATTTCCATTGGAGCTTATTTGCGAGAGAGCTGATGTTACTGCTGCTGTGATAGCAGCCTGGACCATGGTCGGATCATACGTTGGTCGTGGTGGTGTCGTGCCCGGTCTGGGTCTTAGGTTTGGACGAGGAGGCATCGCGATGCCAAAAGAAAATGAGAGATTATAAGTTTTGGTGGTTGAGAGTTGAATGATATTGAGTTAACTTTTTTTTTAATAGTTCAAGAATTTTGTTTGACCAACACTGGATCTTCAACTTGATTTACAAATGGAGTTTGAATAGATATAGTTATGAATTGAATGAACTGCACATAATTAACACATGAAAGAGATATGCCCTATATATATTAAACATATAGTTGTGTTACATCCGAGTTTAGACAAAAGTTTTTGACCTTCCTAAAGGTCTTCGATTACAGAAAGTTTAAAGAAAATAATACTTTTATCCGAAGTCCTAATTTATAACAAAATTTGGGATTTTGGCAAGCACTACTTGCGACGTAGGTTGTGCTTGGAGCTTGATTCCACATCCGATTGCTTTGCTCCCATAAGACGCCTAGCGAAGGCGGCCTGTTGTTCCCTTAGTTCGGCGAGGGCTGCAATCATTTACGCCTGGAATGCCTCGATTTGGAGTTGGGCATTGTCCTGAGCTCTGTCCAGCCTACGGATGTCGGATGTGTGAACCTGTACTTCCACGTTGACTTCCCGAATCCGGCTAGCTTGAACTCAGGATTGGTAGGACTGGTTGGCGAGTTTGCCCACCATGACTGGGAGTGCCCGATCGGCTGAACCTCCGCTGTAGACATCGTAGAAGTCTCGGCACATGCCGTAGGGAGGGCGTAAGCTCTATTGTTGGCTCCAATGGTTGAGGTGACTCCCCCACACAGGAGTGGGTCCTTGGATGTTCCTCACATGGACAGGAGGTTGTGGGGTTGGTGGATTGATAACCTCTGGCTCCGAATCTGTACCAGAGTCATCTCCTTCATCCAACTCTATAGGCTCTTCGTCTTCTTCAGGATCTTCTTCGATCCATCCTCCATTACCTTGGTTGGGGTAGTAGGGGTCATTGGGGTGATGGAATCCAGCCATTGAGTCTGTACGAGAATAGGGTTAAGAATTTACTATAAGCTAGAGCACATGAAATTTACCCTTAAGTTTAATGGTTTTTGATACTCAAATACTCCCTTAGTATTATTTAACGATATGCTTTTGGTAAGTTTTAAATTTGTTGTCCACTGCAGACACTCCTTGGCATACGTTAGTTGGCTCTCGGAAAAATATAGTTGATCAGGCTATATTCTTCCCAGTTCCGATGACATGTCCCAAGGTGTACCTACACTGCACAACTTATTTATAATACTTCTAAAATGATCCGATATGAAACTGTTATTAGTATGAAATGAGTGCATGCCTACTTTACAAAAACTAAATAAATTTTAATTTCAAAAGTATGACTCTTCTCAGAGTGTTTTCGCCCAGTTGAGTTTATAGTTGTATACCAAAAAAAATGGTTTTGATATAATTAATTCCCTATAAACAATGCTCTGATACCAATCTATCACACCCCCAAACCAGAACGGCGGAAACGTTCGGGGGCGGAGGACATCATATTCAGTATCATAACAGTTCATAAAAAGGAAACTACACACCACCATACATATATAAAGGTTTTAAAAATGTTTACATAATGGTATTCATTACATGTTAAAAAGATAAATACATAAACATCTTTCAAAAGAAGTAATTAACGCCAGCGCGTTAATCCCCAAAAGTTGATTTCCAACCTGCTTAGCGGTTCCCTGAAAATACAAGTTATTTCAAAAAGAAAGTGTCAACAATTAAGTTGGGGAGTTCATAAGTGGTTTAGAAAAATTGAATGTCATTCCAAATGAGTGTATGTTTTCCAAGAAAATCCCTTATTTTCTTATAAAAATAAGGAATGCATGAGAATATTTGTGTTGTAAAATGCAGCTAGTTGAATCAAGAAAAACCCTTATTTTCCTATTAGTTGTTGGTTTGTATAAAGGAAAATCCCATATTTTCCTAAAGTAATCGTTAGTCTAATGTCCAAGACTAAAACCGAAAGCAAGCGATATGCTTTAGAAGATTGAAGCATAGATTTATATAATAAAACCTATAAGAAGATTTTAGTTGTTAGATAAAGAATAGTTTTAATAGCTACTCATTCATCAATCAGAGGTACTATAATAATTGTATATCCAATGAGTTTTATAACCATACTAAACATAATATGCCTGTAGCGACGTTCTTCAGGCGTCGTAGCGTTATGATAAACTGTCACCCCAAAGGACGGACTGTAGCTAACAGTCAGGGCGCGGGATCATGACTTCCCGTATAGATCTATACACATTTGACACGTTCTCCGAACGGGAGACTCTGGTTATAGACAGGACTTGTAACGATACCTTTTAGCAAAAGGCAGTATTTGAAGATGTACACGTCTCACGGATTCTCAACTAAGTTTGTATTAAAGTAATAGTTTTGCATGCAAAGTCTATCCTTTTCCACAATGCTTCACAAAGCATAAATCATAAGTTCTTAGAATGTATAAAATAGTTTAGCAACAAAGGATACTTTGGAATTTCAAAGTACTTCGTATAAATCTAGTGCATGCAAAGTATGACAAGAGTTTTCACATAGTAGTAATGAATCAAAAGTGATTCATTTGATAAAAATGAGTAAAGTGAAACTTTATGAACTACACGATAATAACCGTATGTTTACTTGTAATCCCCCCTAAAAGAGTATAAAAAGCATTTAAAAACGTATTTAAAGTGTGTTTGTATGGGTATGAACTGACCTGGTAGATTGAAGAAGGTGTGACGAAAACCGAGCAGAACTTTGACTTGAAAAAGCGGATTTTCTCATGATTCTTGGGAATCTCGGGAGTGTAAAACTTCCTTCGGGTCTTGAGTATTAGAACCGGGGCTTCGGGATACTTATTGCACGGAAAATGAGGCAAAACGCAAGAAAAATGAGAGAAAATGAGCAAGTTTCCCCGGAACCCTCGCATCCCTTTTATAGGGGCTAAGAGGCCTCGGTAGGCTGGGCGTACGAGGTTACGCGGGGCGTACTCGTGCGTTATGCGTGACCAAGTCCTCGACTGCCTCGGCTTCGGACGGGACGGGGCATAGCCTCACATAGGGGCGATGTGGACGAACCAGAGCCTAGTCCTTGAGTACACTGGGCGTACGAGGGTATGTCGGGCGTAACTCGGATGGACCCGGTGACTCACCCTTCGGATAATACCGATTTTTGAATTTAATTTATATATTAATTATTTAGCAAACTTCAAAAATTCACATCTCCTTCATACGAACTCCGTTTTCGACGTTCTTTATATCCACGCGTAGGTTAGACTATGATCTACAACTTTCGTTTAGATTCCGTCAGCAAATTTCGAAATTATTTTTATTATTTATTTTTAAAAGGTCGGGGTAAGAAAAGTTCGTTAATAATTCATAACTTTTTCATACGACGTTAGATTTGGGCGTTCTTTTTATGTATGTTTGCAGTTTAATGATATCTATGACTTTCATTTAGACACCTAAGGTCAAAAAGTATTTTATCGAAACTTCGCGTTTTTACGTATATCCGTATTGCCGGTTTTTGTCGGAAGACTTAGTATGGTCATAACTTCTTCGTTATAACTCGGATTTTAGTGTTCTTTATATGTTTGGAAACCTTAAGACGATATCTACTACATAGTGTACTCAAAAAATAGCTTTTGAATATTTCATTTTTCGATGATATTCCTATTACTTTTCAAAGAGGTTACAAGACTCGATTTTTAATGACCTGAAATAACGGGTTGTTACACCAAGCAGTAGGCCTCCTTTGAGACGCTTCGCCAAAGGTTATGCGCAGCCCCGGTGTTATCCCTCCCGGAAGGGATGGAGGACTTTGTGGTATACTGTGATGCATCGATTTTGGGGTTGGGGGCAGTGCTGATGCAGAGAGGGCATGTGATAGCATATGCATCGAGGCAGCTGAAGCCTCATGAGACGAGATATCCCACCCATGATCTAGAGCTGAGGGCAGTGGTGTTCGCCCTTAAGATTTGGCGTCACTATCTATATGGGGTTCGGTGTACGATATACACGGACCGTAAGAGTTTAAAGTATTTGATGGATCAGCCCAACCTAAACATGCGACAGAGGAGGTGGTTAGATGTGGTCAAGGATTATGATTATGAGATCCTGTACCACCCAGGCAAGGCTAATGTTGTAGCCGATGCACTGAGCCGCAGAGCAGAGAGCACCCCGCTGCGGGATGTATGTTTGAGATTGACCATGATAGCTCCAGTGTTGGACGCTATTCGTGCGGAACAGGCCGAGGCTGTGCACCCTGAGATGCAGAAGAAAGAGCGAGTTGTTGGATTGATTTCAGAGTTTGTTACTGATGGTGGGGGGCTTATGACATTCCAGGGGCGTATCTGGGTGCTGTTTGTGGGAGGAACGCATACGATTTTGATGGAAGACGCCCATCGGTCGAAATTCTCGATTCATCCTGGGGCCACTAAGATGTATTTGGACCTAAGGAAAGAGTATTGATGGCCCTGTATGAAGAGGGATGTTGTGTGGTTTGTTGAGAGGTGCTTGACCTGCCATAGGGTTAAGGTCGAGCACCAGAGACCGCATGGTAAGTTGCAGCCGTTGGAGGTTCCCAAGTGGAAGTGAGAACAGATCACCATGGATTTTATCACCAAATTGCCAAGGATTGCCAGGGGAGTCGATGCAATTTGGGTGATTGTGGACAGGTTGACAAAGAGCACTCACTTTCTTGCTATCAGCGAGAGTTCTTCACCAGAGAAATTGGTAGAGGTGTATGTGAGGGAAGTGGTGTCACGGCATGGAGTGCTGTTCACGATTGTTTCAGACCGTGCGTTTCACTTCCAGATTATGGAAGAAGTTTCACGAGGAGTTGGGTACTAGACTGCATTTTAGTACCGCATATCACCCCAGATAGACGGACAAAGTGAGCGGATGATTCAAACGCTCGAGGACATGCTCCGGGCATGTGTGTTGGATTTTGGGGGAAGTTGGGGTACGTACTTGCTCAGAGTCGTCAGAAGAGTTATGCAGACAGACGCCGATCCGATCTTGAGTTTCAGGTCGGCGACTTTGTGCTCCTGAAGGTCTCTTCTTGTAAAGGAGTGATTCGATTCAGGAAGAGGGGCAAGTTGGGGCCCCGATATATTGGTCCATTCCGGGTGGTCACGATGGTAGGCAGGGTAGCCTATCGTTTGGATTTGCCAGCAGAGTTGGGACAGATTCACGACACTTTCCACGTGTCACAATTGCGGAAGTGTATAGCCGATGAGTGGGCAGTCGTTCCATTGGAGGATATTCAGGTGGATGCAAGCCTAAATTATGCTGAGAGACCAGTGGCAATCAGAGATTGGAAGGTCAAGGTTCTGAGGAACAAGGAGGTACCCTTGGTTTTGGTTCAGTGGAAACATCGGAAGGGGTCCGAGATGACTTGGGAACCGAAACGTGAGATGCGTGAGTAGCATCCGGAGTTATTTGCAGAGCGAGACTTCGAGGGTGAAGTCTAGTTCTAGTGGTGGAAAATTGTAACAGTCCGGATTCCCAGGTATTAGTTACTTTGTAATTTTTTTTGTAATTTGTGAGGAGACTCGGCGAGTTGGAGCCCAAACTCGCCGAGTACGATCGCGGTTATGGACGCGGGTTCACGTCCGGACTCGGTGAGTCCAAGAGTGGACTCGGTGAGTCCATGTTGTTTAATGAAACCCTAATTTCCAGGGTTTGAGACCTATTTAAAAGGGCTTATGGCCATCATTTGCAGCCACCAACCCCTAGAGAGAAACCCTAAAGAGATTTGAGCGTCTTGGGAGAGAGAAGAGGCCATTGTTGACCTTTGAAGCTTGGTTTGGCAAGGCAAAGGAGATTCTAGCTAAGAGAAGGCAAGGGAAGTGCACATTCTTCGATTTTGGAGCTCAGAGCATCATCTTGGAGGTATATCATGGCTTCTTTTTTCTGTTCTTATGATAAACATGGGGGTTTAGGGTTTCTTGACCCCTTTGTTGGTTAGATTTGATGTCCATTTCGTCCCTATTTGTGATGAGGCTTGAGATGAGATCCATATAGGTCTAGAAGAGCTGTATTCCTTAAGCTTTATGAGGGTTCATGAGAGTATTGGGCTAGAGTTATGAGATATGGGGCTAAAACATCATTTATGAGCAAATAGTTGTTGTTTGAGCCCCAAGGTTTGGACTTTATGTGATTATCATGCTTGGGGAGGCCATATCTATGATTGTATGGAACAGATCTAACCTCAGAAGTGATTTTGAGTTGATGCATGGCATGGACTCGCCGAGTCTGAAGAATAGACTCGGGGAGTAGCATGAAGATTGTCCAGAACCACTCAGCGAGTGGTCTTGCCGAGTTAAGGGACTGACTCAGCGAGTCAGGGAGAGTCAGAGAGGGTTGACAGGTGGACTGAGTCAAGCTGGAACTCGCCGAGTTGTTCTTGAGACTCGGCGAGTTGAGTCGTGGTGGCCCTGCAACTCATGCCAGGTGGAACTCATCAAGTTAGGAAAATACTCGACGTGTCAAGTGAGGATCCTGGGGAATCAGTGGATGCGTATAGACTCGCCGAGTCGCTATAGTGCACTCGCCGAATCCGGTCAAAGTTAACCGTTGACCATTGACCAGTGTTAACCTATGTTGACTTGATAAGGGTTAGTCAACCTTAGTTGTGAAGTGTTATTTAGAGATATATTGTGTTATAGGAGGACTATAGATTAGGGGATCGAGCACGAGTGATTTCAGGGATTTACGAGTTACCGAGATACGCGAGGTGAGTCTTCTCACTATACTTTACCGTGAGTAGGTAACCAGAGTTATGTGATAGAGTATTCGTATGCTATGCATATTATGTGTTGCACTGCATTATTCTATGTGATTTATGCTATGCATGTTTACAGAGTTAGAACCTGAGGGTTCACAGAGTATGGGTGCACGGACCCACAGAGTTATAGCCTCAAGTAGCTAATATGTGTTATGTGGTATTTTGGGAAACTCACTAAGCTTCGTGCTTACAGTGTTTGGTGTTATTGTTTCAGGTACCAGTGAGGATCGCGGGAAGGCACCAGTCTGATCAAGTACACACACGGGATTTTATGTTATGAGATCTTGGGATTTTTATGTGCTATGAATCTGAACTTGAAACAAATGATGTTTTTATAAATAGTAAATGAATTATGTTTTTATATTATGCAAAAAAAATTATTTTGAAATTCTCGGTGTTACATCCACTCCCAGCATGCCTTGTAACCACCATATTGAAATAATACCGCAAAATATCAGATGCTCTCCCAATATCCCGCGAACCAACTCTCAACCCAACCCTAGAGGTTGTGACTTCCTTGATACGTGTATGGGTCCTGTTCTTTTAGTAGTACGGGCCCATAGTACCTTCCACACCTACCCATATTTATATCAAGTATCATCACAACACCCTAGCAATAAACATATACATGGCAAACACTCCATCCTCTCCTCTAGAGGAACTGATAACTACCTCTCATAGCAGGAACCTTAGGCTAGCAGACATCATATAATCAGACAATCCTATCATGCCTTTCTTGAAGATCCCTAGCCTAATACTAGCATGTTGTTCTAACATATCACATACTCAAATAACTTGTATGGTATTTTGGGGTCTACATACTGGCTCTGGCTGATCGTACCTCCGCATCCTCCTTTACTTATTTTGAAAACCATTTTAATTCTCTTTTGAAAACTCTCCTTCATTAGAGACTGGATTCACACGAATGTTCCTCCAATTCAATCAAACCAAGGCTCTGATTCCAACTTGTAACACCGTGAAAATTTACAACAATTTAAACTTTTCAAAAACAACCCATATTCTTTAAATCATTACAAAAAGATTTTCATTTCACTTATTATCAGAGTATCCCAGAAACAACAACATAAAACTGAGGAACGGTACAATCACACCTTCGCCTTGCCACGATCTCCAGAACTACCTGGAACAATACACTGAAACTGTAAGCCCGAAAGCTTAGTGAGTTACCCCTAAAATACCAACCACAATACCATACACATAACATATCATAAACAGAGCAGCCATACATATCGAGTCTACAGTGTGACTGGTCCGCCCGCATCGGGCCTTCAGTCCACCTGGTCCACTCTCTGAGTCTACAGTCTGATTGGTCTGCCCGCACCGGGCCTTCAATCTGTTTGGTCCAATCTTCGAGACTCGGCGTGTATGGTCCGCCCTCTTAGGCCTTCAGCCTATCCGGACCGCTCGCCGAGCCTTCAGTCTAACCGGTTCGCCCTGGGTATGTTGGCCTACAAAACAAAGCAGGACCCACCTCAACCCAACCCCAGTCCAACAACCATGTGCATATAAGATATATTCATATACCATCCTAATACCAGGATACAGATCATAACAAAGCAATAACACATCAAACGAGTACCCAGATTCCAATCCGATAAAAGGCCAGCCTTGGTGCCTTAGACCCTGTTGATATAGTGAGGATAACTCACCTGCAACTGCCGACTGACGGAATATGATCACACTGCTCCAATCACTGACACGAACTCCACCATTGGTCAATACCAAATAACTGAACTCAATAAATACCAATAATTACCAAAATACCCATGGGAGTCAACTGGTCAACCCTTGGTCGAAGTCAAGGTCCTCAGTCAAAGTCCTCCTTCATGGTTGACCCTACTCGCCAAGTCAACCCTCTGACTTGTCGAGTTCCTCTACTCAAAAAACTCCAATTCACGACTCGACTTGCCGAGTCACCCCAAGATTTCGTCGAGTCCAACAATCATCGATTCCCAACTTGCTCAACTCACCGAGTCGTCCCTCGACTCACTGATTCACGGCTTAATCAGAAAAGGTTAGGGTTCCATGACCAGACTCACCGAGTCTAAGAACAGACTAACCGAGTCCAAGGAAATCTTCAACAGACTCGCCGAGTTGTTCTTCCAACTCGTCGAGTCCATGCACATATTCATACTACTCATCGAGTTCACTCATGTGACTCACTAAGTCTCTTTAGTTCTCATTCCATATAGAGGATTTTCAAGCCATGCAGGGACTCCAATCTATAGATCCACTCTTCTACAACCTAGCCCTCACATATACGTGAAACCAAGGAGATATAAGCTCAAAACACTCTAGGGCTAAGGCTATAGACAAAAGGGCTTCACCAATAACTCTTAAACAGGAACTTTATGACATATAGGACCATCAAAAGCTTAGATATGAAGTAGCATCCTCAGATCCAAGCTTCTATCTCAAATTAGTTCTCATATCAATCACCATACATGAATCCATGAAGAAATAGCTTAAGGAAATGGTTCCTTACCCGTGAAATGAGCCCAACCAACTGTAGATTTATGATCTCCCAAAGCTTCTTGATACAAGCCTCCAAACCTTTAAGCTTCAAATACCAAAGATCCTCCTCCAAGCTCTAATTCACTAAACAATGGGGTTTCCTCACGAATTAGGGTTTCTGGATCTCAAATGGGTAGCAAAGAGGCTGAGGGGAAAACATAAGGTTCTTTAAATAGGGTGCAAACCCTGAAAACAGGGTTTCTCATTCCAGCACCGACTCGCCAAGTCTAGACGCCGACTCACCGATTCGGTCACTTAGCACGTGACCAAATCGCGACTCGACTCGCCGAGTCTATCCATAGACTCGCCGAGTCGATCTTCCTTAATTACACCAAGAACCCTGAACTTGCACTTCTGAACTCGGGGTGTTACAGGATAAGTGAAAGAACACATATCGGCCACAATATCAGGTGTTTTGCAGACCTCTTTCATTTTCATCTGAAAGGCCCTCCCTCGAACCCTCGGTACCACGGCTTTTGCTGGCCGGCTCTCGGTAGCTTGTAAAGCAGCATCAGCAGATCCCTGCGCTGATCCCTGCAGCAGCTGGGGGCACTCAGCCTTCTGATGGATGGTCTGGTTGCAGTGAAAGCAGACTGCAAACCCCTTGGGGAAATCCATCGCGATATGCCCCTCCTTGCCACACTTGTAGCAAATACCGGCTCGGCACATCCCCTCATGACTCTTATCGCACTTCCCACAAGTGCGGCTGTTCTGGCCTCCAGATCTCGAATCAGCGGGCTTAGCCCACTTACCTATCGGCTGAGACTGTGTCGGTCGCCGATCCCTCCCCTGAGACTCTGCCTCCTCTATGGCCTGAGTCTCCAACTCAATCACCCTCTTTCGGGCATTTTCCTGAAGCTCAGCCAATGACCGGTAAGACGCGTTCGCCACGAACTCGCGAATATCCCTCCTCAGAATGCTTAAATACCGATTCATACACGCCTACTCGGTAGACACGTGCTCAGGGAAGAACAATGTCCTCTCATGGAACATCCTCGTAATCACTTTCACCAACTCTTTCCTCTGCTTGAGGGACAGAACTCCTGGGCCAACCATTCCTTCTCCACCGGGGGAACATACTAATCTCGAAACATCACAGTAAATCTCTCCCAAGTCACTGTAGCGTGCCCTGTAGGAGTGTAACTGGCTGTCACAAACTTCCACCAGTCCATCTCATCGCATCAATCAGATCATGAGTCCCATCAAACTCTATTGGCTTCGTGTTGATGATCTTTCGGTACAACAACGAGTTACCCCCCCCCCCCCTATGACCTGGAAGCAGTGACAGCTGCGGTGGCTACAGCAGCAGCCGCCTCGGTAACAGCAACATATCGCTCATCAAACGTCTCGATCAAGGTGGTCTTAATAGACCCAAACATCTCTAGAATAGCCTCTCGGATGGTTGCAGCCACCTCATCATGAATCATCCTACGAATCTCATCATCGCTGACTCCACTGCTCTCGGGGTTATGGCGTGTACCCACCATGATGTCTCTGAAACACAACACAAAATAATCAGAGACTCGCTCGAGTATACTCGTGCTCGATTACTCACCCCTACTTGTTCCTTAGTATCCTAAGGATTCTTACTTGGACTGCTTACAGATCCGGTGCTTTCAGTAGTACGGGCCCAATACTACCTTCCACACTGCATCTGTAGTCATCCCAAGTCCTCCTCCTAGCATCCCAGTTCACAAGTACTCTATATCTCACCATGCACAGACTACTCTCTTAGAATACCTCTCATAGGCCCATCTCTGCTAAATACTCATACTCAGCTCATACTGAAAGCAAATCACATATAACAATAGCTCCTAGGCTAAGGCATCACAAATCAGGCCACTCTAGTCCTAAAATATGAAATACCTAGCGTACTCCCTAGCATGCATAATATCTCATAAAATATCTTATGTATATCTTATAAAAAAAAAGTAAGGGTATTTTGGGAAATCACCGTTTGGGCTCTGGCTGATTGTACACACTGCTCCAACTCGTTTCCTCTTAACTTTTTCTTTTTTTTATTTATCTCTTTTGAAAAAATTTCTCAAATCCTCAGTTTGAGTACGAACACGCCCAAAGATGCATTCGAATCCCTCAAACCAAGGCTCTGATACCAAATTGTAACAACGTAAATTTTCAAACCAAAATTTTCCATTTAAAAACACATTTTACACATTATCAAAATCCTAAAATATCACAATGTCAAATCATTCAATCTCATAATCAAAAATTGAATATAAGTCAAACTCCAGGATCCTCTAAATCATAACTCAATCTCTGAGAAGTACCTGAAACACATAACACATAACACGATAAGCATGAAGCTTAGTGAGTTCCCCAAAATACCACATACACAAATAACAAGCCACTCGAGGTTATAACTTGGCATGGACCCTGCAATCTCTTGCGTCTCGGTGAGGATCCTCCGGTCCTATATCTCAGTGGGACCCTCTAGTCCTATAGCTCGGGTGGACCCTCTGGTCCTAACTTGGGTGGACCCTCCGGTCCTACTCAATAACTCAGAATAATACACAGTATAAATCACAAAGAAATAATACAAGACATCACAGTACTCAAATGACACATAAGACCCTCCAGTCACACACAACTCATATTACCACTCTAGGTTTGTATAGTGAGAAGACTCACCTCGTCAGTATCGGATAACCTCGAACTCGTATCACCAGTCTAGCCTCCGGCTATCACACACAATAATTATCTCTAATTAATAACGCCTCTCATGAAACTAGACTAATCCTCCTACACACTCACAGAAGGGTAAAAGACCATTTTACCTTCCATGAGCTTAATAGTCCAGACATTGACCAAACCCTAAAATTCAACAAAAAGTCAACGGCAGAGAGTACGTCACGCGTACCAGCTCTCTACGTTGGGCGTACTCAGCTGCCATGCAGATATGGGGGATGCTCGATCCCTACATTGCGCGTACTATGATTACGCCCAACATAAGACCCAATTTCACTCTCCTCACATATTTGGTCTTAATTAGTTAAGACCTTGGCTCATATCACAGATCTGGACTCCATACTATTTCTTAATTCATAAAGGCAGTGACTTTAAGCCTTTTCATGGTTGATTTGGTCACAAACACACAAAACCCTCATCCTCTTTTTTCATGAAGCTCATATCTCATGCATTGCTTGTTTCTAACTACCAAGATTAGATTTTTATGCCATTACTCCACAAAATACACTAAAAGGGGGTGGATCATGACCTCTGAGGCTCATTATCTCATAAAGCCTCCATCTTTTGGGAAAAAACACTAAAATACTCCATATAAATGCACAAATCAAAAGAGTGAGAAAGCTTGACGATTTATAACTCTAAGTGAAGCTTTCCACACAACTATGCTTAGATCCAAGGGACTGAAGTCTCACTCTTTCTTCTCTAAGGCTTCTTCTCCACTTTAAGAACACAAGAATACACCCACAAGCTCTCAAATGAACTCACAAGCTATAAGAACAATGATTTAGGGTTTGGAGGGTTTGGTTTCTGGGAATCGTGGCCAGGAATGAGTCCACATATCCTTTATATAGGGGAGTCACCACAATTAGGGTTTATATTATGGGCCTAGTACGCCCAATGTACCCTCTGGTATGCCCAGCGTACTAGGTGGCCTCCGCGTCATATGCACGCATATGATTACGATTAGTGTACAATCTAGTACGCTCCATGTACTCGTTTACCACCTTTTCTCTAACAAGGCCCAAAATGGACAAGTGATCAAAAGATCAAGGTTTACAAGATATACCTGGACTTGGGATGTTACACGTAGTACGCTAAGTGTACTCATGAGTACACCTAGCGTAATTCAGGGACTGAATATGCTATACTTAGAATTCTTCAAGGGTTTCAAGGTAATACCTTATTCGGAGTGTTACATTTCAACCAACAATAATAAAGTTCTTATGTTTCATCATCAAACAATTATCCCAATTACCATCCCCATTATCTTCTTTATTCTTAATTATATTCCCTATCAATCTTCTATTTCTCATTATTTATTCCTAAGGATTGTCCTAAGGAATAGGCACAAAGTCCATCGTTGCCAGGGTTTATATAACAAGCGCTAAGTCCATAGCTGACAGGGTTTACGTCATTTATTGATAGTACTATTTTCGAGATTCCACTCGCAATACATATCAATGGGTTTTTCGAGTACACCGGGTGAACATATCGTTCACAACACCTATAGGTTGCCAGCCAGCTAGTGTTCCACTAGAATGTCTAGAATAGTCTGTGGTTACCATCCATACTATGCTAGATGATGGGGCCATCGCTTGGCTCATCGCTTCTCACTATCTTTTACCACTCATATATCATCGCTCATCATTCATCTCATCTTTCACCGCTCATCATTTATTGCATCTCTATTCTACCCGTCTTTTACCCAACACATTTTGTAGATATAACATACATATACAGTTTAAATCATTTAAAACATGTATACAGATAATATGCACACATAGCACGTAATTTATATAAAATAGTTTGTATCTATGTGTGAGATGAAAGTAACTATGCACTCACATTAGTAGCGTGAGTTGATAGAATCTAACTTGAAACAGTCAGGGGTTCGTGATCGTCTGGCTCGGAACATGGAACGCCTTCAGTAAACGAGAGAGAGGAAGGAAGGTTTGGTGTGAGAAGAGAAAGGGTCGAACTTTCTATTTTCAGGTTGCCCAAAACATGCCCACGTCGTGGCAAATGGCTGAATCACTTCATAGGCTTTCCATCTACGTTCTAGCTTCAAAAGCTGTCTGAATGACTTTTCGACATTGCGGGTTTGATGTCCACGTCAAGGGATATTAACACATCACTCCCTCATGCTTAGCATGTGTTTTTCTAGCCTCGATTAGTGTCTTTTGCTAGGGTTTCTGCTACGTGTCACGCCCTTAGACAGCTACATCTTCGTAAGGTCATAAATTTTGCATATGAGCTCTGTTTTTGAAGCTCTTTATATCCACGCGAAGGTGGAGACGTACTCTACAACTTTTGTTTAGAAACCTACGACTAAAATGTAATCTATCATAAACTCACTTTTTATGATTCCCGGTGTCGTGCCGATTTTCTCGCGAAACTTTGACATGTCATAACTTCTTCACTGTAACTCGGATCTCAACATTCTTTATATGTACGGAAACCTTGTGACATATACTAAAACTTAGTTAATATTATATTTTATAAATAATCCTCTATCAAAAATTCATTTTTTTGACGCTTATCGTCTCTAAATTGACTAGCCCGAATCTGCGGGTGTTACAATTATCTCCCCCGTAGGATGATTATGCCCCAGAATCATCTAAAAAACATTGCTTGTATAATGAATCCAAGCATTATCTTTACATCCTAGGTAATAAATGTAACTTCTATGTTCCATCGAATGAGTATCTAACTCTCGTACTTCTTGACTGCAGACGATGCTCAATCTTACATCTACTCCTCGTACTATGTTAGACTTTCAATTGTAACCTTCGAGTTACAATCTCGATTCTCATTAGAAACTCCTTCTTCTTCTTAACGGGCTTAAGATAAGTTATTTCCTTTCATTACCATAACAGACCGACGGGTCATATTCTAATGACCTCTCAACATATGATGCAATGCTTAGACTCATTTATTTTAGAGTCAAATTCCAGAATGGAATATACCTTCCTTCATGTTCTAATGTGATATAATCACATTCTAGAATGTAGCACTTCTAGCTACAACCTTCTTTACTTTAACGGTGATCGTGATACTTCTATTGATCACTTTTATTATCTTTCACTTCAATCTTCGGGCTTAAGTTGGATGCTACATCGAACTTGGTTTTCTAAACCACGTAACTTAATTGTCTTATTCGGACTCGATTTGATATGACCACTAACGTCAGAATAACAATCATCTTCTTAGTCATCACCGAAACGATGGTAACGACATACTTGAAAAAAACGGAATCAATTACTAGCTTCTTGGTAAACTTGCGACCTTCCCTGATCCAAGTGCGAGTCTTGTGCTTTCGGTAGTATAGGGCTCTACTACCATTCACACCTACTCATACTTGTCCTAAGTATTTTCTTGAAGTTTTCAGAGTCACCATTAAAGAATTTCACATAGTCATTTAACACATCAGATAACAAAAACCAAGGTTTATATTATTTCTTGAAACGATTACATAGGCTTCAACTTCACCCTATACTATGCCTCTAATAGGCTACACCACATGTTACTACAACTACTTCATATCTTTATGAATTCCTAATCCTTGATTCCTCAAATTGTTATCTGCTTCATCGAGGATCATGTGGAATCCCATTGGCTTTGGCGGTGCATTTGGCCTTGCTGCTTCGCTTTTCTTTGGGCAATCTCTAGAAATATGCCCTTCTTTGTTACATCCGAAACATACCTTCTTGTTGAATTTTCACTCGTTGGCGTAGTGCCCAGACTTTCCGCACTTGAAACATATCACCTCTTCACCATATTTTCTCGAGTGTTTCTTCTTGCACTTATCGCACCATCTTGCTTCACCTCCTCCTCCTTTGAACTTCTTTGCAAATTATCTCTTCTCGTTAGGCCTCGAAGATCCTTCAAATTTCCTCTTTTCGCCAACTTCATCTTTCTCCAAATCCTTTTCTCTTAATTTGGGTCTCAACATTCTTGGCTGCCTAGATGGCGGCTTTCAAAGTGGTTGCTTGCTTCACCATTAGAACAAAGTCCATTGGTAATCCATTGGAAAACTTTTTGACCTTAGAGAGTTAAGTTAGAAATAGGTATGGAACAAGCTTCATCTTCTCCATAAAACATGCAGCATACTTGGTAATGTTCATTCTTCCTTTCTTTAGGTTCTAAAACGCGTTGTTGATCTCCAGTAGATCCTACTCAAAGCAGTATTGCATCTTCAATTGCACTAACAAGTCTTCCCAAGACATCTTGTTAACCTCTCCATTTGGCATCGCATTAGCTAGTAGCTTCCACCAGCTTAGTACTCCAGACTTTAACAGGGGAACCGCGAGGGTGGTCATCTGTTTGTTGCTACATTCACAACTCTCAAACATTGTATCCATCTCAGAGATCCAGTCCATAACTTCCACCGGTGTTGGACTTCCAAAAAGACACGGTGGTTTGGATGCCATGAAATGCTTGTATTTGCATCCCCGACCATCGTTTCCTCTGTCTTAGATATTCCTTCTAACCATTGGCTATTCAGCTTGACCAACAGTCCTACTGTAGTTTCCTTCCTCCGACTGTCCATCATTCAGCTCGGGCTATTCAATAGACATTGTAGGTTCATCCCTATTTTCTTACAACATTTGCCTCATCTCTTCCCTCCGTTCGGCCATCATAGCCTAAATCATGGCTTGTACTCCATCCATTGTGATTGGCTCAGGTGCAGCTGCAACTATAGGTACTTGCTAAATCACATGGGGTTGAGGCTGTTGATTGCCATTTACATTGGCATTTCCAACTCCACTTCGGATATTTTCCATTTTGATCTATACACCAAATCAGACGTTCGGTGTGTAGTGAAGAGAATTAAGAAATCTGAACACATAAAATTTACATGCCAGTTCTAATATCGTAATTAAACGTTTAGAAATCTGAACACATAAAATTTTCAGATCCGGTCGGCAATAGACCATGGATCCGATAAAATAATAGTATTATAAAGTATATGATGCTATAACATAAATCATATAGCACATAAAGTCAATTTAGGCATCTAATCCAAAAGTAAGCTAGTGTGTGTGTGTCAATTTAGGTGTACTACCTAAAATATATTAGACACTCATCTCACAATCATCGCTTAGCATTCTAAGTTTAAGTCGAGAAATAAATCCTTACTCCTAGTTCGCTTAAATTAATGCTTTTATATCAACTATGTCATCCCCATTTTACAGCCAGAAAGACTGATTTGTTTATGCTTTATTAGAAAATCAAAGTATATTTTTAAAGAAATATATTGCGGAATTTGTTCCCAGAAAACATGATAAATATATTATCAAAGCATTTCCGAAGAAATGTATTTTGTTTATACTAAAACTTAGGGATGTCATTTTCAATACAAAAATATAAGCATAAACAGACCTTACGTTCATTTACACTAGTGATTTACATCTCTTTTAATCTCTCAGTGTAGTGTAGCTTCGTATCGATACCTGTGATACAAATAAACTGAGTGGGTCAGGTTGGGAAACCTGGTGAGTACATAGGGTTTTCAACCCATAATAATAAAGTTATTATGTTTCATCATCAAACAATTATCCCAATTACCCATCCCCATTTACTTCTTTATTCTTAATTATATTTCGTATGAATCTTCTATTCCTCATTGTTTATTCCTAAGGATTTTCCTAAGAAATAGGCACGAAGTCCATCATTGCCATGGTTTATATAACAGACGCTAAGTCCATAGCTACCAAGGTTAACCTCATTTATTGATAGTATTATTTTCAAGAGTCCACACGCAATACATGTCAATGGGTTTTTAGAGTACATCGGTGAACATATCGTTCACAACACCTGTGGTTGTCATCCATACTCTGCTAGATGACGGGGCCAATCCTTGGCTCATCGCTTCTCACTATCTTTTACCACTCATATATCATCACTCATCATTCATCTCATATTTCATTGCTCATCACTTATTACATCTCTATTCTACCCATCTTTTACCCAACATATTTTGTAGATATAAAATACATATACAGTTTAAATCATTTAAAACATGTATAAAATCATTCATCCAGCATAGATAGCAAGTATACACATAATATGCACACATAGCACGTAATTTATATAAAATAATTCATATCTATGTGTAAGATGAAAGTAACCATGCACTCACATTGTGATCGTAAGGCTTAAAACATGGAACGCCTTCAGCAAACGACAGAGAGGAAAGAAGGTTTGGTGTTAGAAGAGCAAGGGTCGAACTTGCTATTAATAGGCTACCCCAAACATCTCCGCATCTTGGATTTGATGCCCACGTCGTGGAAAATAGTTGAATCCTTTGTTGGCTTGCCATCTGCGTTCTGGCTTCAAAAGGTGTCCGAATGACTTTTCCACATCGTGGATTTCATGTCCACGTCATGGGATCTTAACACATCAGTCCCATAGGCTTAGCACGTATTTTTCTAGTCTCGATTAGTGTCTTTGACTAGTTCCACGTCGTGGACTTAATTTCCACATCGTGGAATTGAGGCGGCTAGGGTTTCTGCTATGTGTCAAGCCCTCAGACATCTACATCTTCGGAAGGTCAGAAATTTTGCATACGAACTCGGTTTTTGAAGTTCTTTATCTCCACGCGAAGATGGAGACGTACTATACAATTTTCATTTAGAACCCTAAGGCTAAAAAGTAATATATCATAAACTCACTTTTTATGATTCCCAGTGTCATGCCAGTTTTGTTGCGAAACTTCGACAAGCATAACTTCTTCATTGTAACTCGGATTTCAGCGTTCTTTATATGAACGGAAACCTTGTGACATACACTAAAACTTAGTTATAATTATTTATTAAAAATAATCCTCTATCGAAAATTCTTTTTTTTGACTCTTATCGTCTCTAAAATGACTATCCCAAATCTGCGGGCGTTACAATTTCTATAACCAAGTTATAGGCCGATTACGCATGTTTTTAAAATTGGATGATTTGATCGAAAAAAATTTGTGTGAAAGGATACCTAAGCAAGAGAATTCTAAGGCATAGATGGGTTCAAAAATGTCTAATTAAATTTGTTATTAGTGATCCCATAAATCTAAGAATTATATAGTAAGATATAATTAATAATCGATATATGTCGCGTTGATTAAAGTGGATGGGATAAAGGATACCTAACCATTTATTTCTTTTGCAACTTAGATCCTAGACTTTGATAATTAATGTTTTTTGGAAACTAAATGGGTATTAATTATTAAAGACTTTAAATATTGAAAATATTAAATGAATTTTGTTAAAATTTTGTAGTTAAATAATCCATTCTCGTTACCATGAAATTTTCATGACTTAATGAAACAATAACAATCAACATATACAACTTCAATGAATGGGTTCATGTCTTAAGATACAATCTCGTGAGAGTTATGAAATTGTATACACTTAAAGGTCCAAGTCCTAAACTATATGCTTTGAGCAATAAGCCTGAACATGATACCTAGTAAAGCCATCATTGTGATGATAAAGATGTTTCTAACATCAAACTAGGAATCATACAAGGCCAAAGAGAGTCACCTTGTGTGATCTAAGAGGCCCATGTTTTATGGACTGAATACCTTTAAGCCCAAGAAATCTAATAAGGCCCACATAGATGGATCTTGTTTCTACTGTGGAGAAACTAGACACTGGAAGAGGAACTACTTCTCTTATCTGGAAAGAAAGTCTAGAAGAGACTAGTACTTCAGGTATCTACTGGATAGAACTCATATTTTTCATATGACACTTAGGTACTTGGTACTTCAATGTTAATCTAATATTTGTAAATGGTTTGTAGATATTTATAGAAGAGTAACCAACTGATCACAATCAAGTTGGAACTACACTCTCGGAGTCTAGTTTATTATGCTTGGAACATAATGTACTTGTAATATAAAACAATGTTTGTTTTGGAACAATGTATGTTTTAATTTAGCTTGTCTAAATATATTTCTCAGTTAATTTATGAATGATTGACTATTTGCTTAAATCGGTTTTCATAACGATTGTCTTCATATTCGTAAATTATTAGAATTCTTTTTATGAGACTAGATCTCTTAAAGAGGAATTATAAAGTAAATATCAATGCTTTATAAATAACAAGTTCTATATGCAAAATACTTTTTACTTAAACTTTTATTAAATTAAACTCACCTTTGACATTGTTATCTTTATTATATAAATGAGATTCACATATTCCAACTCCAAGAAAGGTATCCTTGAAGGAAAATAATGTAGTTTATTTGAGATATATAAATATTATTTATATATAAAAGATTCCTAATGATATTTTCACTAAGTAATCCATGTATCATGGTTTCTAGAAAATCCATCAAATACCAAGATTCTATGTTAGATCCCGAATCTGATTAATGACTTAGAGTCATGCACATGAGATGTAATCCATGTATGAAAATCAAGTGAGGTCTTGATTGAAAATTCTCTCTATAGAAAGGCTAGAAGGAGTAAGTTACTCTTCTAAAAAGAATATTTTGCATATATAATCATACAAATTTAAAGCAAGACTTGTTATAAAAGGATTTTACCACACTCATGCCATTTACTATGGTCCTTATCATACTGATGACATTGACTATGATTAAACCTTTTTAACAAGTAGTTATAATTAGATCAATAAGCATATTGTTTACTATAAATTCATATTCTAAATATGAAATATAGAAAATAGATTTCAAGAAAGAACTCTTTTCATAATAGACATCTACTAGAAGATATATATATATATATATATATATATATATATATATATATATATATATATATATATATATATATATATAGATTAGTCTGGAGGTTTTCTTAACCCATGTTGTCACACCCCAAAACCAAGAACGGTGGAAATGTTCTGGAGCGGAGGACGTCATGTAAAGTATCACAATGATGCAAAGTATTAAACAAGCAACAACATCATCCATTGCATTAATTAGTATAATTTTAAATCTAAGTGTGTTCTTTCATAGAATAAAACAACATAATGAATAATCAAAATAAATGACGAGTCTTAACTGCTCCGTCTTCTCAAAACCTGGTCTTCGTACCTGTCTATTGGTAACCTGAGAATACAAGTTATTTTGAAAGATTTTATCAGCATAAAGCTGGTGAATTCATAAGTATTTTAGTGTCATTGATTTGTAAAAACTGCAATGCAAGACTTGTAATTATTCGAGAAAAGTTTGTATAAGTATTTAAGGATCCCTGAAAATCCAATATTTCTTACTAGTATAAAAAGGTAGTCTTCTACCAAGACCCAACTGTTTTGTAAGTGTGCTTCATTGTAAAAATGATGATTTTTCCCATGTATGACTTATTGTTATAAGAATATAGTCTACCTCTTCGTTTTAATGAATGTCTCACAAAATAAATGTAATAGGGAAATGATATATTTATAACAAAATATATCCTACCTCGTCGTTTATCTGAATGTCTCACAAAGTAAAGGTAATAGGGAAATAATATATTTATATCAAATTATATCCTACCTCATCATTTATGTGAATGTCTCACAAAGTAAAGTTAATAGGGAAATAATATATTTATATCAAAATATATCCTACCTCATCATTTATGTGAGTGTCTCATAAAGTAAAGGTAATAAGGAACTAATATATTCCTTAGGGAAGTACCCATTTGTTTAGGATAAACACGGCGTGGTAACTCGCCGAACAGTATAACCGAGAACCTATGTAGATGAACTCACCTTCTGTTGCGAGCAGCCAAGTGTAGCATGGTCAGTTCATGAGTGTGTAGAAGTATAACTTCATGAAGTATGTAGTAGTGTCTCTCCATATAGTATGTACTAGTGTCTCTTAGTATAGTATGTATTAGGGTCTCTTCATATAGTATGTACTAGTGCCTCTTAGTATAGTATGTATTAGTGTCTCTTTGTATAGTATGTATTAGTGTCTCTTCGTATAGTATGTATTAGTGTCTCTTTGTATGGTATGTATTAGCGTCTCTTCGTATAGTATGTACTAGTGTCTCTTTGTATGGTATGTATTCGTTTCTCTTCGTACAGTATGCATTAGTGTCTCTTTGTATGGTATGTATTAATATCTCTTCATATAGTATGTATTAGTGTCTCTTTGTATAGTATGTATTAGTGTCCGTTTGTATGGTATGTATTAGTGTCTCTTCGTATAGTATGTATTTGTGTCTCCTAACTATACCTATTATAGTTACTAGTAATGTACGTGTAGAATCGAATGTATGCCTTTTCTTCCCAAAGGTACTGAATTGACTGATAGAACCTTTTTGTCTACGTATGTATACCTAATATATAACTGATATTTAGATGACATTCGGACAAATAACCGATACTCTAAGGCCACATCCACACAAGGCAAAGGAATTAAAGCGAGCTAGCAGTCCTAAGTCCTTTAAACATTACTTATATATCTATACATATATAGGCATGAATTTGACAATATAAAAGTATAAAAGAAGTTTTGTAAAACCTTTTAAAAGTTTAGCAGCTAATAACTGATGACTTGATGTCAGTTGTAAAACGATTTAAGAGAGGATTAGTAAGAACAGTTCGTAGTATAAGAAATCATTTGTTTAAAACGTAAATGTACAAAGTTTGAAAGGATGGATATAGTATGTAATACAATCTGATAAAGAGTTTTAGTATACAAACGTTTTATGAAAAATCATTTCGAAGTAGTATACTGAGTAAAACAGCTAAAAGTGTTGTAAATCTACAGTTTGCTAGTTATTAATCACATATGATTGATATAATAACTATCATGATTCAACTAGTATTCCCCCCCCCCCCCCCATAGAAGCATTTAAAAACATTTAAAAGGTTAATTAAGGGGTATGAACTCACCTGCAGTTAGTGGTTGGGTTGAACGGTTGGTATAGGATGCTAAGTATCAAGTGAAGGCTTGAGCACACATACGGATCCTATTTAACATATAAAGACACATATATGTATACAATTAGTGTTTAAATAACTAAATAAGATAGGTAACATCTTTAAAGTCCAGGAAACACTCATTAGGAAGTGTTACAATCACAAATGGTTGCATAAAAGAGTTTTATGGTCACCAAATAGAGTTTTCGGTCCAAATGGTAGGTTTTCGGTCCAAATGATCTTTCAGTCATGGGGTTCACGGCCTAAGAAGGGTTCTTGGTCCAAGGAGATACCCTTGACCAAAAGCTCCTCTTTTCTTGGATCATGAAGATTTCTAGGCCTTTAAACATGTGATTGAACTATATAATAAGTATAAGAAAGTGATACTTACAATTAGGAAGCTTTTAGAGTTGGTTTTCAGCCAAAACACAAGTATGAGTTCTTGGTGTTCTTGGTGAAACTAAAAATACATGAAGATCTACATAAATGGAATGATTTCATGGATGAAATCATGTAAGATCACTAAGTAATGGAAGGTATCAACTAGGTAGGGTAAGAAACACTTACATTTTCGAGAATCAAGAAGGAAAATCGGATGATAGTTGAGAGGATTTCGAGACTTGTTCTTGGAAGAGTGAAAAAGTGACAAATATGGCTAAGTGTCATATATATACCCATGGGGGTTTTCGGTCCAAACACTATTTGGGCCGAAAACTCCCAACTCTTGAATTTTTTGCGAAAATGATGCACAATGAACCTAGGGCATCCTCTCTCCTGTTATTTCTTGAAGTACTAAGCTTTAAAACACTCAAATTGACTCCAAGATGCTTAACAGTAAGCAGAAACAATTCTGACTTCTATTGAAGTGAATGATTGTTCATAATATAAATTTTGGGTTGTCACATCATCCCCTCGTTAGAAGGAATTTCATCCCGAAATTAGAGTCTTAAGCAACTAAGTAAAAAGATTAGGACATTTCAGTGTTATCTGGTCCTCTCGTTCCCAAGTGAATTCAGGTCCTCGCTTGGCGTTCCATCGAACCTTCACTTATAGGGATACGGTTTTGTTTCGTCCGCTTGATCTCTAGGTCCATGGTTACTACGATACTTTCACGAAATTGCAGTTGTCGTTGATCTCTATCCCGTCGAGTGGGATTTCAAGAGTCCTGACGGACAAGGTACTTATTCAAGTTTCAAGGAGTGGGACGTAGAACGTACGTTGTTGGGTTCGCGGGTAGGTTAAGTGCGTAAGTTACAGGTCTGGTTCTAACAAGAATATTGAAAGGCCCTATGTATCTTGGATTTAGCTTTCCACGCTTTCCGATGTGTATCAAGCCTTTCCAGGGTGAGACTTTCAAAAGAACGCGGTCTCCCACATTGAATTCCAAAGGTTTCCTAAGGTCAGTTGTAAATGTTTTCATTGTCATTCTTACTACTAGCGTAGATAAGTAAGTCATTTATAAGGACGATCACAAACTGATCCTAATTGGGACGACATACCCTACTCATTACGTTCATGAATACTACGGGCGCATTGGTCTTATTCGGGAGGTATCACCATAGACTTGTATCATCCATATCGAGTTCGGAAGGTCGTCCTCGGAACATCCTTCTCCATCTTCGAAAGGTAATTTGTTCCTTGTGGCCGGTCAATTAATCCATCTATGCGAGGCAGAGGGAAATGATTCCTAATGGAAATCTTGTTGTGTGACAAATGTCAATTCAGGTCATTCTCGGACTCATGCATTTTTATAATAACCATTCATGCACATCATGCCATGGCCTAGTAGTATAAATTAGGTCAAAATCTTGCATAAACTAGGATCCATCTAAGACCTAGGACTAATATACTTGACATTTACGATTCTAGTAAGTTGCTTAACTACAATAGGAAATGTCAATGCTATAATTTGAATGAAACTTTCAAGCTTTGTTATAATTGAAAAATGGTATAAAACCCTAAAAAGAAATTAAAATATTCTAATTATACTTCATTATGACGATGAACATCAAACAATATTCCAAAAACCCTAAAGAGCCCAAAATCCAAATTTATAAATCTTAAAGCTTAAAAACTTTATAAAATTTGGCTATAAACTTTCTAATATCAAATTTTTATTAATAAAATTATGGATTATAATCAATGAAATAGAAATTAAATTATCATGCAATAATCATAATTTATTAGTTAAAAACAAGATTTCTAAATAAATCAAGAATTGCCTAATAAACACTTTTATAAAAATTTGGGGTTTTATAAAAATGTTGGAGGGAATTTTATAAAATTTGAATTTAGGAGAGAGAAGGCTTTAATGCACTAAAAAATCTGGCCATTCTCCCCTCCCCATGCTCCCTCTTCCCAAAACTCAATCATTAGAACTTCTCCCTCACTCTACCTCTTCTCTCTTCACTCTCTCACACTCCACCCTTCTAACCCACAAACTCTCTTCCTCTCTCTCTCTCTCTAACTCACGAAATTTCTCTCATTCCTCTGCCAAATTTCGAGATTTTGAAGACTTTGAAGTGTTCTTACTTCCCTCAAGATCAAAACCAAGGTAAACAACAACATTTTCTCCCATAATTTCATGATTCTACTACCTCTTCTTCTTAGATTCTATTCTTTTCGGATTCTATGCCTTTCCATGGCTAGAGATCTTTATTTTTCCCTTGTGCTTTGTAGATTCTCACCATAACACAATGCATGTGTTTGAAATGGTGAAAATCCGGGATCAAACCCATGCAAGGAATGAAAATGATGCACATATGTTCATGTGACTTCAAAAACAAGTATTACATCTTCTTCTCCATTTCTTTTGTGTTCTTGCATGGTCAAAAGCATATAAACCACTTCTAGTACATCTTGGATGCTCATTCACTCCATGCATGTGCTAGAAATCGGATCTTATCAAAGGCATGCATGATGTTCTTGTCAAAATGTCCTAAGGATGCACTCAAAGCAAACATGCAATCTGCCAGATTACTTTATTCAGATTTGAACGACCATATCTCGGTCATTATTTAACCAAATCATGATATTCTTTGTGTATTGGATAGTTCCACGAGTTAACTTTCAAACCCAACTGGTCTCACTGTAAAATATTAAATATCCGATTTTTGGAAATTTTTACAAAATGGTTGCGCAAACAGCTCTTTTTCTATGATCACCATATTTGCCTTGCAACATCAATGGCCTTACACCCAACCATATATCTGGGGAAAAATACTTTAGAAACTTAACGTATCCAGTGAATGATGGTTAAAATTTCGTGGCTTAAAGCCCCACTGAATGGGCTACATAAATTCATGAACTTCAGCCACATTTATATCTCATGCACCATTGCATGCAACATTTCTTAACTTGTTTGGGTTCAATACCCCTAGTTCCCTTCTGATTAAATTTTGAACACTTTTCCTTTTGAAAGCCCTCACATGCATGTGATAATCTGTAAAATACCAAAAGCTTTGATTATTTCTTTGATTTATTTAAATTATTGCTAGAAACCAAGGGAATAAATCACATAAAATACTTCCAGAGATCAATAAATCCGGAACAAATTCATGGATGACCCTTATGATGTAAAATGACCCCTCACTAAATTTCATTAATTTTTGTTGGTGTTTGGTATGATTTCCGATTTTCTTTTTGTTAAGATATAATAAATCACAAAACCAATTTAGAGAGTGTGAAAATTTTATATAACAATTTTCGCATACCTTACCTGTGATGGATGACTCAGAAAAATAATTTCAACATTTTTCATCATGCCTTGCTATTTTTCCCAATTTTTGGTAATTATAATGGTTTAAAAATAGGAAAAATAGTTCTGATTATCCAAAATTCATGAAAATGTACCACAACATCATGTTGTACAGTACGAGGTTACATAAAAAATTTGAGGATTTTTCTCCACTGTAAACTATTTTTATCTTAATTTCTGAAGTTAATTACACTTAAATTCACATAAATACCCAAAACTGGATTATACAATATGAAGACCACTTTTGGCATTTTTCTCAGGTTATTTATACTGTAAATGATGTTACAAAATTTTTTGGTAATTTATTTTAACTGTTTAATATTATTTCTTCAATTAATGATTATTTAAAAGAATAAAACAAGGAAAAATAGAAATACTCACTGAAAAATATCTTTTATATTTTTCCCAGCCTATTTTTGTACAATAACAGTTAATTAAAAAGTTTGGGTAATTTTGGAAATTGTTTTCTATTTATTTCAATTTTTATTGGAATAAATGCTCAAAAATCATAAAATATAATTAAACAGCTTGGAAATCCATTTTTATAATTTTCCTAACTTAGTATTGTGTAATAGCAGTTAAATAAAAAGTTTGAGAATTTTTATCCGTTGAATGCTATTTTCGTGAATTGATGTTGTAATAAGGACTTAAAAATTTGGAAAATTTATATTCCAATGTTGTAATTAATCGCACGATTTGTAGAATTTCATTATTTCAGAAAAAGTGTAACCAATTAATATAAAATCAAATACTAAGTCATAAATTGGCATTTCACTATATGTAGAATTTAGTATATTAGCATTAGATGTCGACATGGAAACTCACTAGTGTGTGTTCGATGTCGTAGGATCCGGGTAGTAAGACGTTGGTGCATTCCGAAGTACAACTTGTACCTACTCGAAACGTTGTGAGTATTCACGCACTCCCCTATTTTCAGTTTTATGTTTTGGGGTGAAAAAGCATGTCCAGAAAAACTATTATTTGTATGTTGTATTTAAATTGATTTGTATCAAACACGATTTCTATTGTATTGCTATGTTTCTTTATGTATGTCTATGCAACACGAAACCTGAGAACTTATCGTACTAAGGCCCTTCCCTTATCTCTAACCATTAGCTCTTTGAGCCAATGGTCATTATGGATAGCACTATTAGGAATTGACAACTCCTCACTCGCCCGAATCGATGGAGTGCATGATACCATAGTCATCTATGGAACGATAAGCATAGATCTTGATAGGGCTTCAGTCATAGGTTTGGTTGAGACTCATTGTTTGGTCATACACATACAAAAACTCATTCTCGTTATAGCAATAAACTTGTACTCATTAATAGCAATCAACTTTGTTTATCATTAAAGCAATGTACTTGTATTTACAAAAAGCCTTATTTCAAACTCGATTTTATAAACTTGTGAACTCACCAACTATTTTCTTAGTTGACGCTCATTTTACATGCTTTTTCAGGAAATAATTAGTAAATGGATATAAATATTCATCTTCATAGAGCATGCTGCATCGTGTTGAAGTTATTTGTGGAGTTTTCTTTGAACAATCTTATTTTGGAAAAACTTGTATTTTGTTTCTTTTGAAGCTATGGGTTGTAAACTTTTGAATACTACTATGGTGATGTATCATTATCTTTTGCAATGAAACCGTTATCGCTGTCATACCTTGCGTTTCCACTTTAGCGGGGTGTGACAGAAGTGGTATTAGAGCTAAAGTTATAGAGAACATCGGTTTTTCTTTAAGAAAACACAACCTATAACTAAAACATACAAATAAATTCTTTTTACATCAAACATATTACTAGTATAATTAGGTCGGGAGTTGTATGATTGGACCTCGATTAAACATAGCCTGATCACCTATGTTTAATTAAGGAAAGATTTATACAAAGCTTGAGCTAATTATAATGGGAATATGTTCAACAAAATTTTTGAGAAAACTTTGTTTAAAAAAAAATTCAAAAGGTTAATTTTGGTGTGTGTAAGCATTGCATATTATAGGCATGCATTGTCATTTATTTCATATCTCATTGAAACTATGTCTCAGTCCACTATATCAACATCGTCATCTTCCCGCGCTACCGCCTCAGCCGATGAGTCCGTCTACGTCACTATTATCCCTCGACGTAATCCCCCTGCCTCGGTAGAAGAAGACCCATCAGAGGATACGGAAGATACGGGGAACTCGGTGGAGATCAGCAATGACAACGCCCCGAGTCAACGACACGAGGCATCACCTACATCAGTGTTGCCACAGCCACCACTTTATGGACTTCGCATTCGGAGGACGGAGAGGAAGAGTGTTCCCATTCTAGGAAAGATGCCCACCAGCACAGCAGGACATGGCACGGCAGGACCTAGTGGGGTAAGACCCAGCGATGCAGGACCGAGAGCACCCTCACCACAGCAAGTCATAGGGATACCTGTCAGACAGCCAGTTATGACCCCGGAGGAGTCCTGGAGATTGCAGTCGATAGCAGCGGGCCTACATCACAGTCTCGATGTGATAGCTGGGCATCGGGAAGTTTTGAATGAAGTCTTGACAGGAATGGAAATCCTGTTTCAGCATTCGATGGAGACTGCTGACACTGCTTGTACTGCTAGACGAGTGGCATGTCGTGCGATGACCGCATATTATGTGCTTGTTGGGCTATTACTGATTGTGGTGTTGATGTTACTTGTTGGGATAGCGATTAGTGGTTGGTTCTGATTTCAGTATTTTATTTTATTTTGTCATGAAATGAAAACCCATGTTGGGTGTCTTTTGGGAAAAACATTTGAAACTTTATTTTGGATTTGATGTAATGGTTTGGTTTTTAAGACAATGTCAAATGGCAATGAAGAATTTTATTTTATGTTTGAAAACTTTTACTATGAGGTCAAACCCTAGAATTTATTTGGTAAATGGTCGAATAAAGATATTTCTCTTTTCTTTTCTTTCTAAAATATATATGTCTAGTATTAATGCAAACCAATAATTTGACAACACTTACGGTTTTCAAAATAGTAGTGAACTAAATATTATACATTATTTTATGTATTTATATGTATTTCTTCTCCTGTGTAATAGAACCATGTCAGGAAGGCCTAATCGCGGGCGCCCACAGAACAAAGCACCCGATGTTGCTCAAATTGTAGCACAAAAACTCATGGAAGCAATCCCAAACATTGTTACTCAAGTAACTGCAGGACTTAATGCTAACCAAGGAAGTAGTGGAGGAAACTGGGGAAACAATGAAAGAGAATGTAACTACAAGTCCTTTATGGCCTGTAAACCTAAGGAGTTCCATGGAAAGGAAGGTGCGGTCGGGTTGCTGAAATGGATTGACAGCATGGAGTCGGTCCTTCACATTAGCAAATGCCTCGAGCGCAACAAAGTTGAGTATGCATCTTGCCTATTCCAAGATAGGGCATTAACCTGGTGGAATACTCTAGTGCAAACCCGAGGCCGTACAGCGGCGTATCAGCTAACTTGGGAAGACCTAAAGAAGCTACTGATAAAGGAGTATTATCCCAAGGATGAACTTCAGAAACTTGAATTTGAATTCTGGAACCATTCTATGGTTGGAACATAAATAGAGAAGTACACAGTCCGATTTCATGAACTAGCAAAACTGGTACCTCACATGGTTACTCCTGAGGAGAAACGGATAGATCGTTACATCTGGGGTCTGGCACCAGAGATTTGGGGAATGGTTACCTCAGCAAACCCAACTACCATTCAAAGTGCAGTAAGCCTAGCAAATCGACTAACCAATGATGTGATAAGGATGGGAGCATCGACAAAGGAAAGCTCTAGTAGCTAGAGGAAGCCAGCAGATCAGGGAGAGAAGAAGTATGGAGACAAGTCAGGGAGGAAGCAGAAAGTCTCAAGAAACTTTATGGTAAGAGCCCAGGAGCAAGAACCAGTGAAAACTCAAGAACGGGAAGTGTAGGAGCGAAAGCAGTACTTAGGGCCGCTTCCGAAGTGCAATAAGTGTAACTTCCATCACAAGGGAGCTTGCCCAGTGTGCCAAAACTGTAAGCAAACAGGCCATTACTCGAAGTATTGTAAGGTGAATAAGGAGGGAAAAAGGACATGTTACGAGTGCAGGAGTACTGATCATCTCCGTAGAGCATGTCCCAAACTGAACAATGGACCTGGTAACAATGGACAAGGCCAAGCCAAGCAAAACTTTCAAGGAAATCAAGTTGGAAGGACAAGAGGTGTAGCCTTTGTGATTGGTGCAGAAGAAGCTCGTCAGAACCCTGAAGTGATAACAGGTATATTTCTCTTGAACAACCATTTTGCATCAGTAATATTCGATGCGGGAGCAGATAGGAGTTTTGCTTCTTTAGCATTTAGACCGTTAATTGGCTTGAAATCGAGAAATATGAGGAATGCTTATGCTATTCAACTTGCTGATGGGTATGAAATTAGGGCTAATGATGTAATTCCTGGTTGTACTCTAAATTTAGCTAATAAACTCTTTAGCATTGACCTAATTCCTATAGAGCTAGGTAGTTTTGATGTGATAGTAGGGATGGATTGGTTATCAAAAAATAGAGCGGACATTGGTTGTTACGAGAAAGTCATTAGAGTGCCTCTCCCTAATGGAGAAACCCTTATCATACACGGTGAGAAGCCAGGAAGAAGTTTAAACATAGTATCAAGTGTGAAGGTTCACAAGTACCTGAAAAAGAATTGTATTGCATTCATGGCCCACGTGCTAGAAAGAGAACCCGAAGCTAAACAACTCAAGGAGATTCCAGTGGTTCAAAACTATCCCGAGGTGTTTCCGGAGGAATTGCCCGGTCTACCCCCTCACAGGCAGGTCAAATTTCGGATAGACTTAATTCCCGGAGCAGCACCGGTAGCAAAAGCACCCTATCACCTTGCACCATCCGAGATGCAAGAACTATCCGGATAACTTCAAGAACTTCTAGGCAAAGGGTTTATTCGACCAAGTTCTTCACCGTGGGGAGCCCAAGTGTTATTCGTCCAAAAGAAAGATGGGTCGTTCCGAATGTGCATTGATTACAGAAAACTGAACAAGTTGACAATCAAGAATCGATATCCCCTCCCTAGAATAGATGACTTGTTCGATCAGTTGCAGGGCGCTTCCTACTTCTCAAAAATCGAACTTCGGTCAGGGTATCATCAGCTAAGAATTCACGAAGTGGACATTCACAAAACAAAATTTAGAACCCGTTATGGACATTATGAGTTCTTAGTCATGCCTTTTGGACTAACGAACGCACCCACTGTATTCATGGATTTGATGAATAGGGTCTGTAGACCATACCTAGACAAGTTTGTAATTGTATTTATCGATGACATACTTGTTTACTCGCAAACCAAAGAAGATCACAATAAGCATCTGAAGCTAGTGTTGGAGATGTTGAAGGAGCAGAAATTGTATGCCAAGTTCACTAAGTGTGAATTTTGGATTCGAGAAGTACATTTTCTTGGTCATGTGATCAGCGAAAGAGGAATTCATGTAGATCCAGCTAAGATCGAGGCAATCAAGAAATGGGAAGCCCCCAAAACCCCGACAGAAATACGACAGTTCCTAGGATTAGCTGGGTACTATAGACGCTTCATTGAGAATTTCTCTAGGATTTCCCAACCATTAACATCTTTGAACCAAAAGGACAGAAAATTTCTCTGGGAAGAGAAACACGAAGAGGCGTTTCAAATCCTGAAAAACAAGCTGTGCAATACACCAATTCTGGCTTTACCAGAAGGATCAGAGAACTTTGTGATGTATGCTGATGCGTCTCATCAAGGATTAGGATGTGTGTTAATGCAAAAAGATAAGGTCATTGCATATGCTTCCAGACAACTCAAACCGCACGAGAAGAATTATACCACCCATGATCTTGAACTAGGAGCAATAGTTTTCGCTCTTAAGATATGGAGGCATCATTTGTACGGAACCAAGTGCACCATTTATACCGATCAGAAAAGCCTTCAGCATATCCTGGATCAGAAAATCTTAAACATGCGGTAGAGAAGATGGGTAGAGTTGTTTAGTGATTATGATTGTAAGATACGATATCACCCAGGAAAGGCTAACGTAGTAGCCGACCCTCTTAGTAGGAAAGAAAGAGTGAAAGCTTCCCGTGTGAGAGCTTTGGGAATGGTGATTCAGACAAGCTTGAAATCTCAAATCATTGATGCCCAGGAGAAAGCGTTATGCAAGGAAAATCTTCCAGGCGAGAATTTTCATGATTTGAAAGAGAGATTTGAAACCAAACCTGATGGAGTTTGTTATTTTAAGGACAGGGTCTGGATTCCAAGCATTAACAATCTGAGAGACATGGTACTAGAGGAGTCTCGTCGATCTAAGTACTCAATCCACCCTGTAGCGGATAACATGTACAAGGATCTTAAAAAGTACTATTGGTGGCCTGGAATGAAAAAGGATATTGCCTTGTATGTTGGGAAGTGTTTGACATGCTCAATAGTCAAAGCTGAACATCAAAAACCATCCGGGTTGTTACAACAGCCTGAAATTCCCCAATGGAAATGGGAGCAAATATCTATGGATTTCGTTACCAAACTTCCAAGAACTGCTAAAGGTCATGACTCAATTTGGGTCAAAGTGGATCGACTGACGAAATCTGCTCACTTTCTCCCCATTCGGGAAGATTTCAAGATGGAAAATTGGCCCAAATCTACATCGACAAAATTGTTTCTCTGCATGGTGTACCCTTGTCTATCATTTCTGATAGAGATAGTCATTTCACATCTCGATTTTGGTGGATGTTACAGAAGGCACTAGGAACCAAGATAGATTTGAGCACAACTTACCACCCTCAGATAGATGGGCAAACAGAGAGAACAATACAAACATTGGAAGACATGCTACGACCGTGTGTCATTGAGTTCAAAGGAAATTGGGATACTCATTTGCCTTTAATTGAGTTTTCCTACAATAACAGTTACCACACGAGTATCCAATATGCTCCATATGAAGCATTGTATGGATGCAAGTGTCGTTCGCCCTTATGCTGGACAGAAATCAGAGACAGACAGTTGACTAAAGTCGAACTTATCCAGGAAACATCTGACAAGATTGCTATCATCAAGGACAGGCTTAAAGCCGCTAGAGATCATCAGAAAAGTTATGCGGATAATCGTCGTAAACCATTAGAATTCCAAGTAGGAGACAAGGTACTTTTAAAAGTGTCACCTTGGAAAGGGCTTGTGCGTTTTGGTAAGAAAGGAAAACTAAGCCCGAGATATGTTGGACCCTTTGAAGTTATTGAAAGGATTGGTCCGGTAGCTTATAAACTCCAATTGCCCTAAGAGTTAAGCGCCATTCATGACACATTCCACGTCTCCAATCTTAAGAAATGTCTAGCCGACGAAACATTGATCGTACCCCTGGAGGAAATTAAGATCAATGATAAGCTAAACTTCGTTGAGGAACCGATAGAAATCCTTGGCAGGGAGGTAAAACAACTTAAGCGGAGTAAGATCCCGATTGTGAAAGTTCGTTGGAACTCAAAATGCGGGCCGGAGTACACCTGGGAGCGTGAGGACTTCAAGAAGGAAAAGTATCCACAACTTTTCGCATGCGATGACAAGCGATGACATAAAATGAATTTCGGGACGAAACACTATTTGGGCCGAAAACTCCCAACTCTTGGAGTTTTTGCGAAAATGATGCACAATGAACCTACGACATCCTCTCTCCTGTTATTTCTTGAAGTACTAAGCTTTAAAACACTCAAACTGACTCTAAGATGCTTAACAGTAAGCATAAACAATTCCGACTTCTATTGAAGTGAATGATTGTTCATAATAGAAATTTCGGGTTGTCACATCATCCCCCCGTTAGAAGGAATTTCATCCTGAAATTAGAGTCTTAAGCAACTAAGTAAAAAGATTAGGACATTTCAGTGTTATCTGATCCTCTCGTTCCCAAGTGAATTCAGGTCCTCACTTGGCGTTCCATCGAACCTTCACTTATCGGGACACGGTTTTGTTTCATCCGCTTGACCTCTAGGTCCATGGTTACTACGGTACTTTCACGAAATTGCAGCTATCGTTGATCTCTATCCCGTCGAGTGGGATTTCAAGAGTCCTGACGGAAAGGTACTTATTCAAGTTTCGAGGAGTAGGACATAGAACGTACGTTGTTGGGTTCGCGGGTAGGTTAAGTGCGTAAGTTACAGGGCTGGTTCTAACAAGAATCTCGAAAGGCCCTATGTATTTTGGATTTAGCTTTCCACGCTTTCCGACGTGTATCAAGCCTTTCTAGGGTGAGACTTTCAAAAGAACGCGGTCTCCCACCAGGAATTCCAAAGGTTTCCTAAGGTCAGTTGTAAATGTTTTCATTCTCATTCTTACTACTAGCGTAGATAAGTAAGTCATTTATAAGGACGATGACAAACTGATCCTAATAGGGACGACATACCCTACTCATTACGTTCATGAATACTACGGGCGCATTGGTCTTATTCGGGAGGTATCACCACGGACTTGTATCATCCATATCGAGTTCGGAAGGTCGTCCTCGGAACATCCTTCTCTAACACTCGTAACTAGTGATACGAGGATCTCAGATCCATCTTCGAAAGGTAATTTGTTCCTTGTGGCTGGTCAATTAATCCATCTATGCGAGGCAGAGGGAAATGATTCCTAATGGAAATCTTGTTGTGTGACAACTGTCAATTCAGGTCATTCTCGGACTCATGCATCTTTATAATAACCATTCATGCACATCATGCCATGGCCTAGTAGTATAAGTTAGGTCAAAATCTTGCATAAACTAGGATCCATCTAAGACCTAGGACTAATATACTTGACACTTACGATTCTAGTAAGTTGCTTAACTACAATAGGAAATGCCAATGCTATAATTTGAATGAAACTTTCAAGCTTTGTTATAATTGAAAAAGGGTATAAAACCCTAAAAAGAAATTAAAATATTCTAATTATACTTCATTATGACGATGAACATAAAACAATATTCCAAAACCCCTAAAGAGCCCAAAATCCAAATTTATAAATCTTAAAGCTTAAAAACTTTATAAAATTTGGCTATAAACTTTAAAATATCAAATTTTTATTAATCAAATTATGGATTATAATCAATGAAATAGAAATTAAATTATCATGCAATAATCATAATTTATTAGTTAAAAACAAGACTTCTAAATAAATCAAGAATTGCCTAATAAACACTTTTATAAAAATTTGGGGTTTTATAAAAATGTGGGAGGGAATTTTATAAAATTCAAATTTAGGAGAGAGGAGGCTTTAATGCACTAAAAAATCTGTCCATTCTCCCCTCCCCATGCTCCCTCTTCCCAAAACTCAATCATTAGAACTTCTCCCTCACTCTACCTCTTCTCTCTTCACTCTCTCACACTCCACCCTTCTAACCCACAAACTCTCTTCCTCTCTCTCTCTCTCTCTCTATCTAACTCACGAAATTTCTCTCATTCCTCTGCCAAATTTCGAGATTTTGAAGACTTTGAAGTGTTCTTACTTCCCTCAAGATCAAAACCAAGGTAAACAACAACATTTTCTCCCATAATTTCATGATTCTACTACCTCTTCTTCTTAGTTTTCTATTCTTTTCGGATTCTATGCCTTTCCATGGCTAGAAATATTTATTTTTCCCTTGTTCTTTGTAGATTCTCACCATAACACAATGCATGTGATTCAAATGGTGAAAATCCGGGATCAAACCCATGCAAGGAATGAAAATGATGCACATATGTTCATGTGACTTCAAAAACAAGTATTACATCTTCTTCTCCATTTCTTTTGTGTTCTTGCATGGTCAAAAGCATTTAAACCACTTCTAGTACATCTTGGATGCTCATTCACTCCATGCATGTGCTAGAAATCGGATCTTATCAAAGGCATGCATGATGTTCTTGTCAAAATGTCCTAAGGATGCACTCAAAGCAAACATGCAATCTTCCAGATTACTTTATTCAGCTTTGAACGACCATATCTCGGTCATTATTTAACCAAATCATGATATTCTTTTTGTATTGGATAGTTCCACGAGTTAACTTTCAAACCCAACTGGTCTCACTATAAAATATTAAATATCCGATTTTTGGCAATTTTTACAAAATGGTTGTGCAAACAGTTCTTTTTCTATGATCACCATTTTTGCCTTGCATGATCAGTGGCCTTACTCCCAACCATATATATGGGGAAAAATACTTTAGAAACTTAACATATCCAGTGAATGATGGTTAAAATTTCGTGGCTTAAAGCCCCACTGAATGGGCTACATAAATTCATGAACTTCATCCACATTTATATCTCATGCACCATTTCTTAAATTGTTTGGGTTCAGTACCCCTATTTCCATTCTGATTAAATTTTGAACATTTTTCCTTTTGAAAGCCCTCACATGCATGTGATAATCTGTAAAATACCAAAAGCTTTTATTATTTCTTTGATTTATTTAAATTATTGCTAGAAACCAAGGGCATAAATCACATAAAATACTTCCAGAGGTCTATAAATCCGGAACAAATTCATGGATGGCCCTTATGATGGATAATGACCCCTCACTAAATTTCATTAATTTTTGTTGTTGTTTGTCATGATTTCTGATTTTCTTTTTGTTAGGATATAATAAATCACAAAACCACTTTAGATAGCGTGAAAATTTTATCTAACAATTTTCGCATACCTTACCTATGATGGATGACTCATACAAATAATTTCAACATTTTTCATCATGCCTTGCTATTTTTCCAAATTTTTGGTAATTATAATGGTTTAAAAATAGGAAAAATAGTTCTGATTATCCAAAATTCATGAAAATCTACCACAGCATTATGTTGTACAGTAAGAGGTTACATAAAAAATTTGAGGATTTTTCTCCACTGTAAACTATTTTTATCTTAATTTCTAAAGTTAATTACACTTAAATTCACATAAATACCCAAAACCGGATTATACAATATGAAGACCACTTTTGGCATTTTTCTCAGGTTATTTATACTGTAAATGATGTTACAAAAATTTTTGGTAATTTATTTTAACTGTTTAATATTATTTCTTCAATTAATGATTATTTAAAAGAATAAAACAAGGAAAAATAGAAATACACACTGAAAAATATCTTTTATATTTTTCCCAGCCTATTTTTGTACAGTAACAGTTAATTAAAAAGTTTGGGTAATTTTGGAAACTGTTTTCTATTTATTTCAATTTTTATTGGAATAAATGCTCAAAAATCATAAAATATAATTAAACAGCTTGGAAATCCATTTTTATAATTTTCCCAACTTAGTATTGTGTAATAGCCGTTAAATAAAAAGTTTGAGAATTTTTATCCTTTGAATGCTATTTTCGTGAATTGATGTTGTAATAAGGAGTTAAAAATTTGGAAAATTTATATTCCAATGTTGTAATTAATTGCACGATTTGTAGAATTTCATTATTTCAGAAAAAGTGTAACCAATTAATATAAAATCAAATACTAAGTCATAAATTGGCATTTCACTATATGTAGAATTTAGTATATTAGCATTAGATGTCGACATGGAAACTCACTAGTGTGTGTTCGATGTCGTAGGATCCGGGTAGTAAGACGTTGGTGCATTCCGAAGTACAACTTGTACCTACTCGAAACGTTGTGAGTATTCACGCACTCCCCTATTTTCAGTTTTATGTTTTGGGGTGAAAAAGCATGTCCAGAAAAACTATTATTTGTATGTTGTATTTAAATTGATTTGTATCAAACACGATTTCTATTGTATTGCTATGTTTCTTTATGTATGTCTATGCAACACGAAACATGAGAACTTATCGTACTAAGGCCCTTCCCTTATCTCTAACCATTAACTCTTTGAGCCAATGGTCATTATGGATAGCACTATTAGGAATTGACAACTCCTCACTCGCCCGAATCGATGGAGTGCATGATACCATAGTCATCTATGGAACGATAAGCATAGATCTCGATAGGGCTTCAGTCATAGGTTTGGTTGAGACTCATTGTTTGGTCATACACATACAAAAACTCATTCTCGTTATAGCAATAAACTTGTACTCATTAATAGCAATCAACTTTGTTTTTCATTAAAGCAATGTACTTGTATTTACGAAAAGCCTTATTTCAAACTCAATTTTATAAACTTGTGAACTCACCAACTATTTTCATAGTTGTCGCTCGTTTTACATGCTTTTTCAGGAAATAATTAGTAAGTGGATATAAATATTCATCATCATAGAGCATGCTGCATCGTGTTGAAGTTATTTGTGGAGTTTTCTTTGAACAATCTTATTTTGGAAAAACTTGTATTTTGTTTCTTTTGAAGCTATGGGTTGTAAACTTTTAAATACTGCTATGGTGATGTATCATTATCTTTTGCAAGGAAACCGTTATCACTGTCATACCTTGCGTTTCCGCTTTAGCAGGGTGCGACATGTTGAGGTCTCCATTAGTCGATGCATGTACGAACAATTCGTCCTTCTTCTTGAAGAACTAGACTGGAGTTTCCCAGGGTGAGAAGCTTGGTCTTATAAAGCCATTGTTTAGCAGTTCGTCGAGTTGACCAGACAGTTCTTGCATCTCTGCAGGTGCTAGACTATAGGGCGATTTGGCTACATAGGTAGCCCCTGCAACTACTTTGATTTTCGAAGTTGAACTTGACGTTATGGAGGTAATCCTGGGAGTACTCATGGAGTAGGAAATAGGGTAGGTACTTCTATTTTTATATGTATCCCCTGTCCTCTCTTGGTGAGAAGGCATTTGATTGGGCTCTAAGTTGATTCGTATGGCAGCACTATCATTCATAGTCTTGAGCAGTCTCCGTCCTGAAGTTCATGCTAGAAGTCATACATGGTTCATCAATCACAATCTCATGTATACGATTCGTATATAAACAAGATTGAAAATGTAGTCGAATAAACGATTCTTCTTTAAACTCACATCCAAACAAGGAAAAGAAGTTAAAGTGGAATCATCAATTCTAAACCTATAGTATCTTGATTATATACCACTCTTGTGTATACAATCCTCAGTGATAGATCAACCATATGAGTCTGCGGATTGAACTTGACGTACTGTACGAGTGGTATTCCGGGGAGGTTTACTGAGGTTTCTTTGGAAAGGATACGAGACATGAGGTACTCTATGCATGAGTACCTCAGAGTTCTGGAATGACGGTTTCACTAGCAAGACGTTTACGGAGAAAGAGATTTACTCATGAAACTGGTAATGTGAGGATTGAATTGACTCAAGTCGCATGATAATATTGGACTCACATGGAAATAAAGACATTAGACTTGATTTTAAAGGCGTTACAGACTAAACACAACAGTGCAACTTTTTAACAGAGTTTCAGTACTTTAGATTAACTACAAGACTACTGTTGCGAACAAGGTACACTACAAAAGGCAAGTACACGCAGCACGAGGGTCCCTTGACTGACGGGGTCTCGCAAAAGATAAGACTCGAGTTGCACTAGTTTTTAAACAGTTTATGAGTCTGTTACAATGAACGCCTTAATTTCTTTAACGTAGGTCCGGAGTAGTCTCTCCTGCGACAGTGATCCTTAGTATCTTCCCGTCTGCACCGAAGTTCTTTGTTATTGGAGAATCCTTTTTGATGTGTCCTATCTCGCTGCATTGGTGACATATCTAGCTAGCACCGGCATCGGTGGTAGAAGTGATGTGTCGTGTCGAAGTTATGTGGACACGGTTCCTTTCGTTGTTGCTCCCTTTCGAAGAATTCCTATTAAAGTGTCCTATTTCACCGCAACCATAGCAAGCTTGGTTAACTCCGATGTCAGGGATTTGAGTGATGGGTCGTGCTGGTGCTCCACAGCTACGAGCATGGTGCCCTATTTAAGGAAATTGCAGCATTGCATTTCATGGCAAGCCCTATTATGATGAAAGCTACACCTGAAACACTTCGGGCGTTTTCCCTCGTATGGTCTGATCAATGCTGAAATGGCAGGGGTTGCCACTTGTTGCTGTAGGATAGCAAGTCTTTGGGATCTCTTGCGCCCCTTTTGGCCTTGGCAATTTCGTTTCTTTTTCTCAGCTTTACGACTTTGCAAGTTCGTGACTGTTGTCATCTTTTGGCTTCTCGGATAGATACAACGATCATAATTTTCAACCCCCTAGCCAGCCTTGTTTGCATTGCGCGAGCTGAGGTTTGCAAGGACAGCTGTCACGACAGCTGTTACCACGGCTTGGAATGTAGCGGTGTCGATATGAAGGATAGGGGTTTCATTGCTCGGTTTATTATTTCTAGATGACGACATGATTCTGTTATACGAAAGAAAAGGAGTTCGTGAGTGATTATGATTTGAACCTAGATGTATTTCGATCGTTCATGTAAAGAGTAGCATTATGTTCTCGATGGTTTGACCTACATCCCTATGAGGCAGTCCTAGTAAAGAGTAGGAGTAAGTTTCATAGAATGGTAACAAGACATTCGTCGTCCGAACCAGGGTATCATTGGTTTGTGAATAACATGATCCAACTTTTCAAAGAGAATTGGAAATGATCCCAGAGTTGAATTTCCATAGATCAATAACTTGAGTAGAGTGAGTTTCAGATAGAATTCTAACGATAGTATGATGAAAGTATTTGAACAAAGGTTGACACAGAAGTTAGTCGACTGTCAATATCATTAATATTTATGATGTAATAAGTTTGGGAAAATTGACCTTGTAGTAGGTCTTACATCATGTCCGGAATAGAAAAAGTTTTGATAGTGAAAAGACCTAACTAAAAGTACTCATAGTATTGGGATAGTTACATAGAAAAGTGCTACATAGGACGTAGACAGAGAACATGATTCCTTAAAACGAGGAAGGAAAGTAAAGCATCTCCTTACTGGTGACGGGCCTCCCTCTGGTGAACCCTTAGTTCAGCCAATTGGCACTCCATATCAAGCAGGTGTCTTTCTGTAACAACTCGAAATTCATATCCCTAAATGTAACCCTTCTCGCGACCCGTTTCGATCATCCAATCACCGTTTCCGATTTCGTTTCTGTTTCCGACGTTTTATTAAGTCGTTAATGTGAATTTTATTTTATGACTTAATAAGTGTATTAATACCCTTAGAACTCATTCTAACATCTCATATTAATGATCGGAACATTTCTAGAATCAGCCATATCGGGTTACGGCAAATTGGCCGGGTGCGACCAAAAGCCCCGTCTAACGCTGGTATCGGGTAGAATTCTACCATGTCCCGAACTTGGACACTATTTAAAGTGATCTAAGTCTCCATTTTGAAGCTTTTGCTCCATTTTACAACTATCACACCAACCTCTCTCCTCAAACTAGATTTAAGGGTCAAAATCTCAAGTTTAAGGCTTCAAATCACCAAGGTACCTTCCTTAATTTGTTATGCAACATCTTTAGCCCTCAAATTCAAGTTCAAACCATGGGATAGGACCATTATCATGAGTTTACGGCCCTAGAACAATCCTAGGCCGTAAACTCATATAAAAGGGGTTTTTGGAGCAACAAAACCCTTCTAAACCTCAATTGGACTTTGGTTATGGCTAGAGGACTTTATGAAATGGAATTAGAATGCCTCAAACCAAGATTTAAAGCCTTGTATAATATTTTACGGCCCAAGAAGGTGCCTAGGCCGTAAACACATATTTAAAGGGGTTATAAGCCATTTAACCCTTCCAAGACACAAACAAGACTTAGATATGATTTTTAGAATATTGGAAATGGACCTACAACACCTTAAACATAAATTTTGAAGAGTTTGTGTGAGTTTACGGCCAAGGCTTGTGCTTGGGCCGTAAACTCCTTAAACAAGGGTGTAAACTCACTTCTAAGGTGTCAGAAAGCCATCCAACACCACCAAAAGCCTTGGAATAAATTATAGAACCAACCAAAAATAGTTTAAGGGCTTTAAACACATCAAAATCCCACATTTGAGAGTTTACGGCCATAGAACATGCCCCATGGCCGTAAACTCCTAAAAGGATGTCAAATGGTGACCAAAATTGATTTCTAGGTTTGTTAGAATTTTTAGAATCACATGTGATTAATTTTGGGACCTTAACAACACTTATTCTCAGAGATATGTGAGTTTGCGGCCATAGACCCCATGCTTAGGCCGTAAACTCCTTTAAGTATTGCATTTGCTGAATTTAATCCATCCCAAGCCTTAGGTAAAATTAATCCAAGCATTTCCAAGTGGTATTGACCCTATGTGACCCATTAAACACCATAAACCACCCCCACCATGAGTTTACGACCATAAACTCATGGGGAATGGGTGTTTAGGCCATAAACTCAATTAGGAAGTTTACTCTTAGGGAGTAAACTTAAATCCCAAGTCCCACGCTTCAATTCCTGTCCGTAGATGTCACCCGGGTCACTCGAAACACCTGTTTTGAGGTGTTTTCGTTCATTGGAGTGTAACTTCATATCTAATTAGAATTTGTAAATCTAATTAGATATATTTGTATTCCATTTCATTATACATAGGAACCTCACATGTTATCAGGCCTCGATTCGATGTTTTAGCATCCGGAATCGACACAATTCCGCGTCCGGTGAGTTCATACCCCTACCCTTTTTCAATGGTTTTTCAATGATTTCAGGGGGGAATACAAGCAAAAGTACAAGAATATCTTGTACTCAATCACATGATTTCAGTTAAATGATTGTACATTTTAAGAATTGAAAACCTTTTAAACCAACTGTTTTAACTTGCAGAGTTGTTTGTTTTTAACCCGATTTTTAATTCTTATTATACACTATTATATTGTGTACTTTGCATTTGATTGTTCACACTTACACTGATAGAATACATAAACCATTGTAATGTCTGTAATGAAACACTAAGGTTCGAGTGTAAAAGACAGACTCCATTAGAAAACATAAAACATCTATACGTCCTTAACAATACACCTAGGCTCGAGTGTGATAGATAAATACCATCATAACACACAAATCACTGTAATGTCCTTAATAATACACCTAGAATCGAGTGTAAAGGACCATAATCATTAAATAACACCTAGGTTCGAGTGTAATGTCCTTAATAATACACCTAGGGTCGAGTGTAAAAGGACAGCCATCATTAAATAACACCTAGGCTCGAGTGTAATGTCCTTAATAAAACACCTAGGCTCGAGTGTAAAGGACAGGTACGTAGAATATAGTCAGTCGTAAATACTACTTTCCTAGTCGAAAAGTAAAGAGTAATCTTAATGATTGGAGACACGTCCTTGCAACACTTCCATGGCACGAGATAGTGGAGGACTAACCCTGTAACCAGAATCTCCATTCGTAGTAAAGCTAATGTATATTCAAGAATGACAATCACACACACACAGTCAGGGAAATATGGGGTTTTCCTGGGGAGAACATTGAACATAATCCTAACCGGTAAAGATACACACACACAGTCAGGGAAACATGGGGTTTTCCTGGGAAAGACACCGAACATGATCAGAATTGGTAATAATACACACATACAGTTAGGAGAACATGGGGTTCTTCCTGAGTAACGGTAGTAAGTAACTAGAAAAGTGTAACAAGTTAAACAACTGAATTACATTTCACAAGAACAATCATGTTTTCATTGTACATCGTTTACTTTTCTTTCGGATTTGGAAACTAACTTTACATAAGAAAATATGGGATTTTCTTGGATAACTACTTTTTCAGGGAAACCAAAGGAACTCGTACACTTTCTGAAAAACTAACCGCTTAGGAACTCACCAGCATTATGCTGATTTTCAAACCGCTTGTATTCTCAGGTTCGCGTTAGACAGGTACCCGAAGATCCTTTTGTGCGAAGAAGGAGTTCTCAGAAGACTCGTTTCGTGTTGTTCATATATACTATGTATCACTTGTATAACTTATGCTTTTGAAACAAATGTAAAACTTTCATATATGTAATGTAATGGTTGATTTACTTTACTTACTATGTACATTGGATTTGATACTCAACGTGGAGTCAACCCCGTAAATGTTTCTGCCTTCGGTTTTCGGGGTGTGACACTTTCGTACACCCTCTGGCGTACTCGGAGCTCTATGACTTCGGCTCGGGTTTCAGCTAGTGCTTGTAGCATATTCTTGTGGTCTCTCCTAGACCTTTCACGAGCATCTTCAAGATGGATGGTGCGGATGGTATGCATTCTTGCATTGGCATCAACCTCTACGATACGCTGGATAGCTGTCATGCCCTGAATTTCATTTCAGGCAACCCTACGGACCAGGATTGGCAGGACTCTGTATGCCGAGCCTCCTTCGCTCAGGTTATAGAACCTTCGGTCTCCATTAAATGGCATAGGTTGATCTTTCTCTTCACTCCATGTCTCCAAGCTTTCCACCCAAGGGGGCGTAGGGCCATGAAAAGTTGGACGAGGGTTAGGATTTGGAATGGGAGCTACTGGGGGTAGGTTATCAACCTCAGAGGGTTAGCACCATTCGAAAGGTCTTCAGCATGGTGATCATCCAAAGGGATTGGATGATCATCTTCTGGCTCTTCTTCAAACCCTCCATCTTTGCCTTCGTTTGAGAAGTACGGGTCGCCGTGGGGATGAAATCCAGCCATGATATCTATACGAGAAAAAGGGGTATAAGAAATAAGCACATAAATAATTTATAGTGACACAAAATACTCCTATAGTATTTTAGGTTGATGTTTTATTCTAAGGTTTTCATTGTGGTATGGTTGGTAAGTTTTTAGACTTCTTGCAACCTCACAACCACACTTAGGCACATGCTAGTCAATCCTCGGATAATATAGTTGATCAGGCTATATCTTCCCAGATTTGACTATAAGTCTCTAAGTCTACTTGTGCTGCCCAACAATCGTAATACTTTTGTTCTGTCCTAGTGACACTGATTTTAGTATGAATGCATGTATGTATACTTAATTAAATATTTTATTATTTAAAAGTATAAACTCTTGGTAAGAGTATTTTAATCCCATTGTATTTTTATAGTCTGTATATCTTTTATGGGTTGATATACTCGATTCACTGTAAATAATGCTCTGATACCAATCTGTCACACCCAAAAACCAAGAACAGCGGAAACGTTCTGGAGCGGAGGACGTCATATAAAGTATCACAACAATACAAAGTAGTAAACAAGCAACAACATCATCCATTGCATTAATTAGTATAATTTTAAATCTATGTGTGTTCTTTCATAGAATAAAACAACATAATGAATAATCAAAATAAATGAAAAGTCTTGACTATTCCGTCTTCTCAAAACCTTGTCGTTAACCTGAGAATACAAGTTGTTTTGAAAGAGTTTATCAGCATAAATCTAGTGAATTCATAAGTATTTTAGTGTCATTTATTTGTAAAAACTGCAATGCAAGACTTGTAATTATTCGAGAAAAGTTTGTATAAGTATTTAAGGATCCTAGTAAATCCCAAATTTCTTACTAGTATAAAAAGGTAGTCTTCTACCGAGACCCGAATGTTTTGTAAGTGTGCTTCATTGTAAAAATGATGCTTTTTCCCATGTATGACTTATTGTTATTAGAATATAGTATACATCTTCGTTTAAATGAATGTATCACAAAATAAAGGTAATAGAGAAATAATATATTTATATCAAAATATATCCTACCTCAGCGTTTATGTGAATGTCTCACAAAGTAAAGGTAATAGGGAAATAATATATTTATATCAAAATATATCCTACCTCATCGTTTATGTGAATGTCTCACAAAGTAAAGGTAATAGGGAAATAATATATTTATATCAAAATATATCCTACCTCATCGTTTATGTGAATGTCTCACAAAGTAAAGGTAATAGGGAAATAATATATTTATATCAAAATATATCCAACCTCATCGTTTATGTGAATGTATCACAAAGTGAAGGTAATAAGGAAATAATATATTCCTTAGGGAAGTACCCATTTGTATAGGATAAACACGGCGTGGTAACTCGCCGAACAGTATAACCGAGAACATCCATCGATGAACACACCTTCTGTTGCGAGCAGCCAAGTGGAGGATAGTCAGTCCATGAGAGTGTAGAAGTATAATTCATGAAGTATGTAGTAGTGTTTCTCCATATACTATGTACTAGTGTCTGTTAGTATAGTATGTATTAGGGTCCCTTCATATAGTATCTAATAGTGTCTCCTAGTATAGTATGTATTAGGGTCTCTTCATATAGTATGTACTAGTGTCTCTTAGTATAGTATGTATTAGTGTCTCTTTGTATAGTATGTATTAGTGTCTCTTCGTATAGTATGTATTAGTGTCTCTTTGTATGGTATGTATTAGTGTCTCTTCGTATAGTATGTATTAATGTCTCTTTGTATGGTATGTATTAGTGTCTCTTCATATAGTATATATTAGTTTCTCTTTGTATGGTATGTATTAATGTCTCTTCGTATAGTATGTATTAGTGTCTCTTTGTATAGTATGTATTAGTGTCTCTTTGTATGGTATGTATTAGTGTCTCTTCGTATAGTATGTATTTGTGTCTCCTAACTATACCTATTATAGTTACTAGTAATGTATGTGTATAATCGAAAGTATGCCTTTCCTACCCAAAGGTACTGAATTGACTGATAGAACCTTTTTGTCTACGTATGTATACCTAATATATAACTGATATTTAGATGACATTCGGACAAATAACCGATACTCTAAGACCACATCCACACAAGGCAAAGGAATTAAAGCGTGCTAGCAGTCCTAAGTCCTTTAAACATTACTTATATATCTATACATATATAGGCATGCATTTGACAATATAAAAGTATAAAAGAAGTTTTGTAAAACCTTTTAAAAGTTTAACAACTAATAATTGATGAGTTGATGTCAGTTGTAAAATGATTTAAGAGCGGATTAGTGAGAAGAGTTGGGAGTATAAGAAATCATTTGTTTAAAACGTAAATGTACAGAGTTTGAAAGTAAGGATATAGTTAGTAATACAATTTGATAAAGAGTTTTAGTATACAAACATGTTGTGAGAAATCATTTTGAAATAATATACTGAGTAAAACAGCTATAAGTGTAGTATATCTACAGTTTGCTAGTTATTAATCACATATGATTGATATAATAACTATCATGATTCAACTTGTATTCCCCCCCCCCCCCATAGAAGCATTTAAAACATTTAAACGGTTAATTGAGGGGTATGAACTCACCTGCAGTGATTGGTTGGGTTGAATGGATTGTATAGGATGCTAAGTGTCAAGTGAAGGCTTGAGCACACATACGGATCCTATTTATCATATAAAGACACATATATGTATACAATTAGTGTTTAAATAACTAATTAAGAAAGGTAACACATTTAAATTCCAAGAAACACTCATTAGGAAGTGTTACAATCACAAACGGTTGCATAAAAGAGTTGTATGGTCACCAAATGGAGTTTTCGGTCCAAATGGTAGGTTTTCGGTCCAAATGACCCTTCGATCTTAGGGTTCTCGGCCTAAGAAGGGTTCTCGGTCCAAGGAGATACCCTTGACCAAAATCTCCTCTTTTGTTGGATCATGAAGATTTCTAGGCCTTTAAACATGTGATTGAACTATATAACAAGTATAAGCAAGTGATACTTACAATTTGGATGCTTTTAGAGTTGGTTTTCGGCCAAAACACAAGTGTGTGTTCTTAGTGTTTTTGGTGAAACTAAGAACACTTGAAGATCTACATAAATGGAATGATTTCATGGATGAAATCATGTAAGATCACTAGGTAATGGAAGGTATCAACTAGGTAGGGTAAGAAACACTTACATTTTCAAGAATCAAGAAGGAAAATCAGATGATAGTTGAGAGTGTTGGGTTTTGAGCATTATAACACTTCCTAAGTGTACATGAAACCCTAATAACCTTGGATCTATGTTTGTCTAATTATCATGCAAAGTTGAATTCCAAGGTTATATTCCTATCTAGTATACATGGGGAACAACTTTTACTTGAATGAAAGATAGAATAACTTACCTTGTTGTTGCTTATGTTCCTTGAAACCTTGTGAGCCTAGCACCCCAAGTGTGATGCCTCAAATGCTTCACACAACACCAAAAGCTCTTGGAAAGACTTTTGAGAGAATGCACACTTCTTGAAATTGGCCTAGCCCTCTTGTTTCCTTAGTGTAGCCGAATTTGGTGGAGAATGAGATCCTTATATAGTGTTGACACATCTAGGGTTACACCATGTAAACCCTAATGTGTCATTACTCTTCATTTCCATGAACCATGGGTTTGTAACTCCCATGGAGCATCCATGGAGCATCCTATGGGTGGAACCCAACTTGATAATCCATGGAGCCTCTTAGCCCACTACACAAGATATGGATGATTTACATAATCAACCCATATATTTAATTAGTTCTCTTTTGATCACTTAATTAATTCTAAATTAATTCTTGATCAAACTAACCAAATAATATTATTAATATATTAGAACTTATAATATATTAATAATCTCCAAGTGTTATTTCTCTCATTTAGTCTATCCAATTGCATGGTGCCATGCAACCCAAATGGACCATGCCGGGTCGGGTCAAGTACATACCAGAAATAGTTATGGACTTAGACACCTTATCCAACAGTCTCCCACTTGGACAAGTCTAATAACTATTACTACAAGTATGACTTCCGGAACCGATCGGCAATCGTAGCTCTTTTCAAGGTTTCTCGGAACTGAGAAGATGATGGTACGCCATTTAAGATAAGTGATCATATAATCCTCTGTTCTAGATATCAGTCGGACAAATACATGGAACAATGTCTTACTTATTGTCCAACAGTTTGTTTCCGGATTTCCGATTTGTTTGACAAAGAACTTAATTGAACACATCAACTTAGTTCTGACCAGGCCCGGTACATGGCTCAAAACATAATCATCGAGGGGCCCAAATATTAGCTTCTAATCCAAGAAGGAACAGATAAACTTCGACTCATATGTTTGTTCTACCACTCATTGAATTACACACAAGAGCACGATTTATAACATCGAGTTACCAATGTGTTTTCGTACAATCAATGCATAATCAACTTGTAAGTAACAAATCATATCTCTAGGTTTGAAGACTTATACGATATTACCGTCTCACGATCACTCGAGATAAAATTCCATGAAGTGATTCCAGTGAGCGTGGGTTGAGTCCAATGCTCAGAACTTATGAGCACTCATGATTGCTGTAGCCTTGTCCAAGACCTCTGCAACCAAACAGGACAGTCTTGATTCATACCTACTTCCGACATATGACCGACTGTGGAGGTTTGAATAATATGTTATACTAAACAAAAATTATTCTGGAAGTCAAAACATGCAAAAGAAATATAGTAAACGATCGATAAGAGATAGCAACACTTTACTCATAACTAAAACACTTTTATTCATCATCAAATGTCAATTACACTTTACAAATTTCGAGGTTATCGAACTACTAAATCTAATATCATCCTTCAGCCCTATGCTCCGAGCATGCTGGAGATGCTTAACCCGAGTCAGTCCCTTCGTGAAGGGATCTGCTGGGTTCTCATCCGATGATACCCTCTTTGCCACGAGGAGTCCTTCTTCTATTCGATGTCTAATAAAATGGTATTTTCTATAGATGTGTCTGGATCTCCCGTGATCCCTTGGTTCCTTAGCTAAGGCAACAGCGCTTTCACTATCACAGAAAATTTCCATTGGGTCTTTAATAGCTGGTACAACTCCAAGGTCTCTAATGAGGTTCTTTAGCCATATAGCCTCCTTTGCCGCCTCGCTCGCTGCAATATACTCTGATTCACAAGTAGAATCTGCCACTGTCTCTTGCTTGGAACTCTTCCTAGAAATTGCTCCTCCATTTAGGGTAAAGACCCTGCCCGACTGAGAGCGGAAATTATCCCTATCAGTCTGGAAGCTAGCATCACTATACCCTACAACTCTCAAGTCATCACTCCCGCCGAGGGTAAGGACCCAGTCCTTAGTCCTTCATAGGTACTTGAGAATATTCTTTACCGCAGTCTAGTGTGCCTTACCAGGGTTCCCCTGAAACCTGTTAACCATGCTTAGGGCAAAAGCTACATCAGGTCGAGTACACGTCATAGCATACATGATCGATCCTACAACCGAAGCATAAGGTATTCGACTCATTTCTGCTATCTCAGCCTCAGTGCTAGGGCTTTGTTTCTTACTCAATTTGGCGTTACTTTGGATGGGCAACTCTCCTTTCTTGGAATCCTGCATGCTGAATCTCTTCAGCACCTTATCCAAGTAGGTACTCTGACTAACTCCAATTAGTCTTTTACTCCGATCTCTCAAGATCCTTATCCCTAAAATATAGGCAGCTTCACCAAGGTCCTTCATAGCGAAACACTTCCCAAGCTAGGACTTTACTTCCTGCAGGGTTGGAATGTCGTTTCCTATGAGTAGTATGTCATCCACATACAATACCAAAAAGCTAACTATACTCCCACTAGCCTTGACATACACACAAGATTCATCTTCACTCCTAGAAAAGCCAAATTCCTTGACCTTTTCATCAAAGCAAAGATTCCATCTGCGAGGTGCTTGTTTTAATCCATAAATGGATTTCTCAAGCTTCCACACTCTATTAGGGTACTCGCTGCTGACAAAACCTTCTGGCTGATTCATGTAAACATCTTCAGCCAATTTTCCATTAAGGAAAGCGGTTTTGACATCCATTTGCCATATTTCATAGTCATGAAATGCAGCTATGGCTAACAGAACCCGAATAGACTTAATCTTGGCTAGTGGAGAAAAAGTCTCATCATAATCCACTCCAGGAATTTGAGAGAAGCCCTTTGTAACCAGTCTAGCCTTATAAGTGTGTACTTTACCATCCATGTTGGTCTTCTTCTTGAAGCCCCATTTGCACCCCACCGTCTTACGACCTGGTACATTTTCAACCAAGTTCCAAACTTGATTGTCATACATGGATTGTATCTCGCTATCCATAGCCTCTTTCCATTTAGCAGACTCGGGGCCTGCCATGGCTTCCACGTAGCTGTTAGGGTCATCTTGACTTACTAGTGTCCCATCACTAATAAGTGTCTCACCTTCTGTAGTAATATGGAATCCATAGTAATGCTCAGGTGCACTCCTAACTCTCGTGGAACGCCTTAGAGGTACAGATTCGTCAATTGGCTCAACAGGAGTTTCCTCCTCAAGTTGAGGGCTAGAGTTTGAAGTTCCTTCACCACTTGACTCTTGAATTTCTTCAAGATCAATTTGCCTCCCACTGTCTCCTTGGCTTATAAATTCTCTCTCTCGAAAGACTCCTCTTCTTGCTACAAAAACCACATTGTCACTAGGTCTGTAGAAGAGGTAACCAAAGGATTGATGTGGGTAGCCGATGAAAATACACCTCTCGCTTCGGGGTTCTAGCTTATCATGAGACTCGCGTCTCACGAAAGCCTCGCAACCCCAAATCTTGATGTGGTCTAGTTTAGGTACTTTACCAGTCCACATCTCCTGAGGAGTTTTGGCAACTTTCTTTGTAGGGACTAGATTAAGAATATGGGCGACAGTCTCTAAGGCATACCCCCAGAATGAGATAGGTAGCGAAGCTCGACTCATCATGGAACGAACCATGTCTAACAAGGTTCGATTACGCCTCTCAGCCACACCATTCAACTGCGGTGTCCTGGGAGGTGTCAATTGTGAGACAATCCCACATTCCCTAAGATAGTCGAGGAACTTTGAACTAAGATACTCACCTCCTCGATCGGATCGAATCATCTTAATGTTCCTGCCCAATTGATTCTCGACTTCCTGTTTAAGTTCCTTAAACCTCTCAAAAGTCTCTGACTTATGTTTGATTAAGTAGACATATCCATATCTACTGTAATCATCAGTAAAAGTCAAATAATAACGATTAGCATCCCTTGTGGCATGTTTGAATGGTCCACACACATCCGTGTGTACAAGGTCCAACAAACCTTCACCCCTTTCACACGAGCCTGTGAAGGGTGAGTTTGTCATTTTTCCAAGTAAGCATGATTCGCAACTATCATCTGACTTCAGGTCAAACGACTCCAAGACTCCATCCTTTTGGAGTTGGCCTATGCGTTTCTTGCTTATATGTCCAAGACGACAATGCCATAATGATGCTTTATCCAAGTTATTATTATTAGGAGAATCAATACACAAAGCATTATTTCCTAAGTTATCTACAACAGACACAACTTCATACACACCATCACAAGGTAATGCTTTAAAATAAAGAACATTATTAAAGAAAGCATTAATCGAACCAACTTCATTATCAAATGAAAAGGTGAAACCTTGTTTGTACAATGCATGAAAGAAAATAATATTTCTTTCCATTTCTGGCGAATAACAACGTCTATTTAAATCTAAATTTAACCCACTACTTAGCGATAAAGTATAAACTCCAATCTTGGTGACAGGTGTAACTTTCCTATTCCCCATGATTAAGTTTATTCTTCCTTGCTCCACATTCTCACTTCTTCCTAGTCCCTGCAAGTCACAACAAATGTGAATACCACAACCGGTATCAAGGACCCAAAATTTCGAATGGGGTGAGTTATTAGAAATGATAGTGTAAATACCTGCATGGTTGGGTTTAACTTTCCGATCCTTCACATCTTGCTAATATTTTGGGCAGTTCCGCTTCCAATGTGATTTTTCGTGGCAATAGAAGCATTCAGCCTCTTTTGGGTCAGAAGAAGGAGTGACGAAACCTTTCTTGGTTCCACTTGAAGAAGAGCCATCAAGGGTCCTAACCTTGGTACCCTTCGAAGATCTCTTTCTCTTCTTCCCTCGACTTTTCCCGATTGCCAAAACCGGAGTGTAGTTTGGAGTAGGAGTGTTAACAACCGACTTCCCTTTAAGACCTGATTCTGCGGTCTTGAGAAGTCCCTGAAGTTTGCTGAGTGTGACCTCTTCCTTATTCATGTGATATGTCATGCGGAATTGATCATAGCACGATGGTAAGGAGCACAAAATTATATCTATTGCAAGCTCCTCAGGGAAGTTCACATTAAGCTTCAGCAATCGATCCACATACCTTTGCATTTTCTGCATGTGGCTCGTGACGGAATCCCCGTCCTTCATCATGGTTGTTATCATGGAGCAGATGATTTCGTACCTCTCTTGTCGTGCACTTTGATGGTATCTTTCCATCAAATCTTGGTGCATTTCATAAGGGTAGAAATCTTCATAAGACTTTTGGAGTTCTGTTGTCATTGTGGCCAACATGATGCAAGCCACCTTGGTAGCATCTCTTTCATGAGTATGAAAGTCAACGATCTCCTGGGGAGTTGCAGTGGACTCATCAATTTCCTTAAGCTCCTTGTCAAGGACATATTCTTTGTCCTCGTAGCGGGTAATCATCCTGATGTTTCTGATCCACTCATTGAAGTTGGATCCATCAAAGGTAACTTTCCCACACAAGCTCATAAGAGTAAAGGAGCCATTAGGATTCGAGCCAGAAGCAGCATTGTTTGAAGACATCTGAAGGAAGAGGACAAGATTAGTTTAGATATTAGGAGAGTCCTTAATAAAACACCCGAATGTAATATTAAGGCTAGGATCCAATCACAATATATTATAACTTAGAAGAGGTATTCCGTAATCCAAGCTATAACATATTTGAAAGGTAGGTGAATGACGATTCACATATTTCCACCATGAAAACCGAAATATTAGATATTAGCTTTTAGGATTGGTTCTTAGAAATTCCTAGATTCTTTGAGATTCAATGAACTTTTCAAAGGCATGTTTCAATCTCGAGTGTGCCCTCCAAGTTTTGTGACTGGGATACCGAGGATCACAAAACGAGGTGTGAAGTAACCATGCAAATCACTTGGTACCCTTAAAGTTTATCACTCAATCAATGTGCTGGTAAACCACACACGCTCCATCGATACTATAATAAACCTTAAGTCACCCTTTACCTACCTTGTTAAGTCCAAGTTAGTGTGCCGGTTAACCACGCACGCTCCACCAACGACTTTAACAAAGTGTAAAGTGTAATTTCATAGATTAGCACCTTATTCACATTTTTCCTAAAGTAACTAAGATTGGGAATTTAATAAAACATTTAGTTACTTTATAATATTCATCATAATTTAAATGAGAATTTATAAGTCCTTGTCCTACCCGTTCGGCTAACGACCCTCCACCAGTCAAGCGAGCGGTGGGTGAGAATGGACACCAATTAAGTTGCCATTTTATAGGCAACAACCTTATACCCACCTTATAGACCGGCTTCGTGAATGAGGTGTACTAGCGGTAAGACGACTTTGTTCTTATACACATATATATAATTATTATAATAATATAAGGGTTGAATTTTAACTTTTAAAATTCTAAGGGTTGGAACTTTACTTGTTGCAAAACTTGAGGGCAAGTTTTGTAACTTTCAAAACTTTTCATTTCTTCTAAATTATGAGTTTAATAGAGTAATAAAATGAAGACTCTTCATTTTTCTAACTCTTGTGTTCTTTTAATGGTTTTAATTCAAGTGTGACTCTTGGTTTTCCATAACTTGAGGACCAATTATGGACTCCATTAAAACACATTATGATCAAGAATTAATATACCACATAGGTTACAAATAATTCCTATGATCATCTAAAACATCATAAGAACAAGAACATGAATATGAACACATTCATAAATCAAAATTACACTTAAAACATTGTAATTTTGATAACTAGTTGTTGTAAATGAATTAGAAAGAACATTACACCATCAAAACAAGTTTTCAAGTACCAAAACAGTTTAGGGTAATGTTTCTAGTCCATTTCCAGCAACTAAAGTCGAAATTCTGCAACCTGTCGACCCTACTCGCCGAGTGCATGAACTTACTCGCCGAGTTGGTTGAAGATACACGTGAACTCGACGAGTCCCCCCTATGGACTCGACGAGTCCATTCGTGTATAGCAAGATTTTCGACTTTTTTCAACTTTTAAGCACAAATAAAAAGCAAACAAGCCTAGGCTCTTATACCACTGTTGGGTTTTGAGCATTCTAACACTTCCTAAGTGTACATGCAACCCTAATAACCTTGGATCTATGCTTGTCTAATTATCATGCAAAGTTGAATTCCAAGGTTATATTCCTATCTAGCATACATGGGGAACAACTTTTACTTGAATGAAAGATAGAATAACTTACCTTGTTGTTGCTTATGTTCCATGAAACCTTGTGAGCCTAGCACCCCAAGTGTGATGCCTCAAATGCTTCACACAACACCAAATGCTCTTGGAAAGACTTTTGAGAGAATGCACACTTCTTGAAATTGGCCTAGCCCTCTTGTTTCCTTAGTGTAGCCGAATTTGGTGGAGAATGAGATCCTTATATAGTGTTGACACATCTAGGGTTACACCATGTAAACCCTAATGTGTCATGACTCTTCATTTCCATGAACCATGGGTTTGTAACTCCCATGGAGCATCCATGGAGCATCCTATGGGTGGAACCCAACTTGATAATCCATGGAGCCTCTTAGCCCACTACACAAGATATGGATGATTTACATAATCAACCCATATATTTAATTAGTTCTCTTTTGATCACTTAATTAATTCTAAATTAATTCTTGATCAAACTAACCAAATAATATTATTAATATATTAGAACTTATAATATATTAATAATCTCCAAGTGTTATTTCTCTCATTTAGTCTATCCAATTGCATGGTGCCATGCAACCCAAATGGACCATGCCGGGTCGGGTCAAGTACATACCAGAAATAGTTATGGACTTAGACACCTTATCCAACAGAGAGGATTTCGAGACTTATTCTTGGTAGAGTGAAAAAGTGACAAATATGGCTAAGTGTCATATATATACTCATGGGGGTTTTCGGTCCAAACACTATTTGGGCCGAAAACTCCCAACTCTTGGTGTTTTTGTGAAAATGATGCACAATGAACCTAGGGCATCCTCTCTCCTGTTATTTCTTTAAGTACTAATCTTTAAAACACTCAAACTGACTCCAAGATGCTTAACACTAAGCAAAAATAGTTCCGACTTCTATTGAAGTGAATGATTGTTCATAATAGAAATTTCGGGTTGTCACACATGTTATCCTAAAAAATGTGTAAAGCTTGAGATCCACTTGTGGATATAAAGCAAACATCTTAATGTTGCAATCATCATTTTAATATAAAACCACAAGGTATGTTTTTTATATAAGATTGAATAGAACATGTGTGTTTACTAAGAGTTGATGGGAGCATAGTGACATTCCTAATCTTGTATGAATGAGACATACTTAATCATAAGAAATTACACTTTGACCATGCCAGGATTTTTCACCTTGACTCGGAATGTGTTTCTAAAATGAAAGACTTAGAAAGGACAATATACATTCTTGGAATGTAAAATCTATAGAGATAGATAAAATGAATGTTAAAAGTTTTACATACTTATGAATATATTGACAATGTCTTCAAAGAGATCAAGGTAGAAGATTCCTTTGGAGGACCGTTAGCATTTTCACAGAGCACTATGTTTTGAGCCAACCTCATAAAGAAACTAGCTCATAGATTTGAACTAGTTGAAATGATTTGTATTCGATTTTCTTGGAGAATGATTCAATCATTTATGTTTTGTTATGTATAAGCTCTGGTATATGATCATGCTATTAGCATATCATAATATACCAATTGAATACATGGTTAACTCACCGGATGATTATAGGAACATTCTAATGATACTTTAGAAGAACTAAGTGAATGTATATGAGACAATTAGTTTAGAATATATCATTCATGTAAAGAGGTGCATAAGATTCTGATTTCTAAGAAAAATTATATATATAATTATGAATTGTAATTGGATTATGACTTCGTTGTGGGATGAAGAGTAAGTTTAGTTGGAATAAGGTCCAACCAAAACAAAATAACACAACATACTAACAGTAAGAATAAACTACTTTATAAGTCTAAATCTAATATGATTTGATGGATGAGTTCATTGAAAAACTGTGTTGATCTATGTCATTCAAGGATCACATAGAAATCTTTGTGACTTCAAGAGTATACTTAATCGAGCGAAGAGACTATATGTCATGAAATAACACCAATCATATACTCCAAGATATTTAACTCTACCTAGAGTAAAGTCAAATATAGAGATGATAGTATTCACAGAATTCACATAAATTAAATTTAGTCGAACCCATTAATAAAGTTCTTCTTCTTAGCTAAGTATGAATGGTCATACTTCATCCATACGACTTTATTATTCCAAAAATGGGATTTTGATTTGGATTTAGTATTTAGATATTGGAACATTGTAACAATAACTATTATATAATGTTTTTGATATATTGGGGTATGATCATAACATCAATACTTGTTGTGTTTTATATTAACATGTTTAATCCATGAATAATCTTATTATTCTAAAATTTCATATTCAATTATAATTGTGGGCACTACTAGAAAAACGGCCTTTTAGGACGTATAATGTGTGTCGTAAAATGCTCAGACGATGCACAAATGCGTGTCAAGGAAGGCCCTGTCATAACGACAGACGACACGCTTTTGCGCGTCGTCTATTTATGATGCGCATTTACGACGTATATTTATGACACACATTTATGACACACAGTTATGACACGCAATGCGTATCAAGAAAGGCCCTACCATAAAGGAATATGACACGCATTTTCGTGTTGTAACCTTACGACGCGCGTGTTTATGACACGTAATGCGTATCAAGGAAGCCACTGTCATAAATGAAGATGACACACATTTTTACGTGTCATAAAGTTAAATGTTTTAAAAATTATATATTTTGATAGATTTAGTAATTTTCAAATTAAATAACGCATTAAAAATCTCATAATACAAAATAAAATACAATAAATAACAATGATGATTCATTTCACTAATATGTCAAATACAAATAATTATTCCAATAGTGAGTAAATGTGATAAAAGAAATGAACTCAAGAGAAGCAGAATTTATATACAATTGCATTATCTAGCTTAATATGTGCCAACCACTCTCTGTGTGTTTGATTTTGCTTGTGTCTTGTTTCCTCCAAAGCTTCTAGCCATTCCAAAGTATGATATCGTAGGGTTCATGTCCAAATCAAGTAAAACATTGGTAGCTTATATTCATCAAGTCCTTGTCGTGAAGTCTTCGATAGATGCTTAAATACAATATCCAATCCTTCTAGTGGGCCCTAGAGATCATTATCAGCCATGTAGTAGGATCAACCTACCAAATAGTACACCAAATTAATTAGAAGCTGAGATGCTACCTATAGGACAATCCAAAAACACATTAAATCCATGGACTTACTCTGGATCAATAATTGCACACACCAAAGTAATGAAAATAGATGTTTGTTGGCCACACGACACACATAACAAATGTAGCTGAAATGGCACATCCAATGAACTAGAAAAGAGGTAATGTCATCTAGACTTGTTTTCCTTGTCTATAGCAAATGAAACAGATGTTTGTGGATCAATAATTCAACATTCTGAGATATATATATATATATATATATATATATATATATATATATATATATATATGTATACACACACACACATACACTCCAATACTAACTAAAACTAACACACTTTATACCTCCCTGTGTAAAAATGCTATTTTTGATGCATTTAGCTTTTCAAATTCACACACATACATACATATAGCTAATATCATTAAGATTTTTTTTCTTTTCTTCATTGGTATCATTTAGATATATAAACTGTATCTTGTTCCAAGAGGGTCTACTGCTAAATCTTGATGCATTGGATCAACTTTTCCAATTGCAAGAAGTGCATGAAGAGCACTGAAATTCAGTTTATAATAAATAATTCAATAAAGATTATGTAACATAATAAAGCTTTTACTTTTATAAAAGTTATGGCATAAAAATACACAAGATACCTTCCTCGAACTTAATTGAAGTCACCACAGACTAAAATTTGAATATCTGCACTTGCAACAATCTTTTCCAATCCTTTTAATAGTGTGTGAACCTTCAATTTTCACAATTATATATTTTTAAAGTTTTTAAACAAGAAGAAAAAGTGTATATATACAAACAACAAGAGATACTTATCTTCTTTGGTGTCATTTCTCTTCGACAAAATCTACACTAAAAGAAATGTACCCATGTATGTTAATGTCAAAACTCCTATGAGGGAAAAATGGTCATAATAATTCAGAACAATCCTGAAGAGTATTTTTGTACGAGTGGAAAGTGAATCTTGATTTATATATATATATATATATATATATATATATATATATATATATATATATATATAGACACACACACACACACACACACACACACAACAAAACACAATATTACTGTATGTCTGTCTGTGTCTTCAAATTTCAAACCTGGATCTGCTTAAGTCATTTGAATCTTGATTTCGCTTGCCACATGGCTTATTAGATAGATTTTCCTTCTCCTTCTCCTTCACAACCCCATTTTTATCAAGCTCTTGCTCTTCCAAGGTTGTTTTCTTTGAATTTGGATCCTTAATTTCCTCCTTTGATTCAGGTTCCTTTCGTGACATATCTGGTAAACTTTTCCTCAATACATTGTAACGCTCTAAAAATTTCAACCAATTTAAACTTTTCAAAAACAACCCAGTTTCATTAAGTTTTTACAAAAAGGTTTTCCATACAATTATTTATCAGAGTCTTCCCATAACCATATCATAAAACATAATCATGAGGAGCGGTACGATCACGACTTTGCCTTGCCACGGTCTCCTGAAGTACCTGAAACATTTAAACCACAACTGTAAGCCCAAAACCTTAGTGAGATACCCCCAAAATACCAACCACATAAACCATACACATAACATGCCATATCATAACAGAACACAGAAGATCCATGCACTTCGGGTCTACTGTGTGACTGGTCCGCCCTACTGGGCCTTCAGTCCACCTGGTCCACCCTCAGAGTCTAGCCATATACATCGAGTCTACAGTGTGATCGGTCCGCCCACACCAGGCAATCAATCCACCTGGTCCACTCTCTTTGAGTCTAAAGTATGACTGGTACGCCCGCACCAGGCCTTCAGTCGGCCTGGTCCACTCTCCGAGCCTCGGCACGTCTGGTCCGCCCTCGTGGGGCCTACAGCCTATCCTAAGCGCTCGCTGGGCCTTTGGGATAACCGGTCCGCCCAGGGTATGTTGTCCTACAGCACAAAGCAAAACCCGCCTCAACACAACCCCAGTCCAACAACCATGTGCACATAACATGCAATCATATAACAATTCACATCTAATCAAACTAATCTAGCCGATCACATAACATAACATCATCCTAACCAGGATACCGACCTAACCGGTCACTAGCATAGCATCATCCTATATACCAGGATACCAACCTTAACCAGGTCTCTAACATATACCATCTAACTACCAGGATGAAAACATAGCAGAGCAACAACATAACAATGATATCTGGATTACAATCCGATAAAGGGCCAACCTTGGTGCCGCAGACCCTGTCGATATAGTGAGGATAACTCACCTCGCAACTGCTGACTGAAGAGACAAGACCAAGCTGCTCCGACCACTGACACGATCTCCACCACCAGCCAACACCTACCACTGAACTCAAAATAATGCCAACAATTACCAAAATGCCCCTGGAAGTCAACTGGTCAACACTTGGTCAAAGTCAAAGTCAACCTTCCTAACTGACTCTACTTGCCGTATCAACCCGCTGACTCGTCGAGTCCCTATACTCAAAACTCCTAATCCATGATTCAACTCGCCGAGTCCAACAAACTCTGAGTCCTTTCTCACGCAACTCATCGAGTCGTCCCTTGACTCACCGATTCACATCTCAACCAGAAAGATTAGGGCTCCACGACCAGACTCGCCGAGTCCAAAGCAACCTTTAACATACTCACCGAGTTGTTCTTCCAACTCGTCGAGTTCCTGCCCATCTTCATCCAACTCACCAAGTTCACCCATGTAACTCGCCGACTACCTCTAGTTCTTAATCCATACAGTGGCTTTCCAAGCCATGTGAAACGACCCAAAAATACGACCCAAAAATTTTGTTTTTAAAATAATCAAAACTGCAATTAGAGCCTCATATAATAAAATCATACGTGATGTATTCCAAAACATAATAAAATACTGTGCGGAAAAGCTGTATCATACTACATCAGATCAAACATCTAAATCAATCCCAGGCTAAAGCTGAGGCGGTGGTGTGTGCGATGCCGTCATCCAGAGCTCTTCCCTTTGCTTGCGGAAGTACCTGAAACCAAAACTGAAACTGTAAGCACGAAGCTTAGTGAGCTCCCCCAAATTACCACATACCATACAATAATATATATCAAGCACATACGGGGCCTTGCCCCCCCCTCCATCGGACCGAAGTCCGAAGCTGACTGACCGGGACCCTATCCCCTACATCGGACCGAAGTCCGAAGCTGACATCGGACCGAAGTCCGAAGCTAACTGGGACCTTGTCCCCTACATCGAACCGAAGTCCGAAGCTGACATCGGACCGTAGTCCGAAGCTAACCGGGACCTCGTCCCCCACATCGGACCGAAGTCCGAAGCTGACATCGGACCGAAGTCCGAAGCTGACCGATCATAGCATAACATATTACTAACATGAACACACATAATCTTGTCTGAGCCACGAAGGCATCAAACATGCTAACTACTGCATCGGATAACATCCGGGTACTACTGCTAGCTAAACGGGCCGGCATGGTGGCCTTAGACCCGTTCCTACTGAAAGGGAACTCACCTCGTAAACTGGCGGCTGAGTGTGTGTGTCTGAAAGCTACCGGCTGCTGCTCCCGAAACTCCTCGGCTACAAGCCCATGAACACACTCAATCAAATACTAAACACTGCACTTGGGGTAAAATGACTCTTTTACCCTTGGTCAAAGTCAACTTACTGATGGGGCTGACTCGCCGAGTTGGGCCACCCAACTCGCCGAGTCCTACTCTCACTTCTCACCTCTACATGCTGCTACTCGTCGAGTGTGGCATCGACTCGACGAGTACCCTCCTGATCCAAGAACTCAGATGATCTTCATCCGACTCGCCGAGTCAGATGAACAGACTCGACGAGTTGTTCTTAATCCCCAAGGAGATTGCCTGGGACTCGCCGAGTTGTATGAACAACTCGCCGAGTCCCTCCATCACTGAGTCCACTCATAACTCGCTGTGTCCACTCCCTAACTCACCTCGTCCACTCGACACTGAAGAAACTGAAGAATTCGGGACTCGCGACATGACTCGTCGAGTCGTTCTTCCGACTCGCCGAGTCGCCGCCATGCAACATATTTTTACTCGATTTCTCTTGAATCCAACACATGCAAATGATAGATCTAGGTCCATTAAGCTGTCTTACCACGTAAAGTTTCCAACTTTACGCGCACAACCACATGAAAGAGGGAAATAAGACTAAAATATGCATAATAAGGGTAGATCCATGGCTTATAAGCAATGTAACCCCAAAAAGACAGTGGATCTGGACTCTTCAACACCCCAACACTCAGATCCAAAGGTATTTCGACTTAATAACACAATCAAGCAAGCATAAAGCTTGGAACAAGCATCAAATAGCCCTTAAAAGAGCTCTAATGGAAGTTTAAGCATAAAACCAGAAGAGAACTCCGAAAATACCTGAATAAGTTCACACTTGATCTTGGATCTTGGCACTAGAACTCGTTTCCTTGCTTCCTTCTCCTTCTCCTTCTTCACCCCTTCACAAAATGGACAAGATCACATATAAGCTCACAAGAGGAAGGTTTAGGGTTTCTCACAGTGCTCTAAGGGGGAAAGTGACGAGATGGAGGCTATAATGGGGTTTAAATAGTGAGCAAAACCCGGGAGTTAGGGTTTCATCCAGACGGATGGACTCGTCGAGTCCAGGATATGGACTCGCCGAGTCCCCGGCTCACGCGTGCTCTCATCCGCGACCCCACTCGGCGAGTCAGGCTATGAACTCGCCGAGTTCCTCTTGCAAAACTTACAACAATTATCAAAAATTAACATACCGGGAACGGGTCGTTACAATTCTCCCCCACTTGACTCAGACTTCGTCCTCGAAGTCTGCTACGGCTGGATCTGCAAATAACTCAGGGTAGTGCTCTCTCATCTCCTCCTCAGCCTCCCACGTCCACTCAGACCCCTTCCGGTGCTGCCACTGCACCTTTACTAACTGAATTTCCTTGTTCCTCAAGGTCTTGGTCTTCCGGTCCAAAATCGCGACCGGTCTCTCAATATAATTCAGGCTACTATCAACCTGAATATCCTCTAGGGGAACAACTGCTGATTCATCCACCAAACACTTCCTCAACTGAGACACATGGAAAGTGTTGTGGATCTGACTAAGCTCTTCAGGAAGATCTAATCGATAAGCAACCCGACCCACCCGGGCCAAAACCCTGAAAGGACCAATAAATCTGGGGCCCAATTTGCCCCTCTTTCGGAACCTGATGACACCTTTCCAAGGTGAGACTTTCAGAAGAACCATGTCTCCCACCTGGAACTCCAAGTCTGAACGCCTCCTGTCGGCGTAGCCCTTCTGCCGACTCTGCGCAGTCTGCAGTCTACTACGGACCTGCTGGATCAGTTCCGTCGTCTTGAGCACCACTTCGGTGCTCCCCATGACCCGCTGACCGACCTCGCCCCAACAAATCGGGGTCCTGCACTTCCTGCCATATAACATCTCAAAAGGAGGTCGATCAATGCTCGCATGATAGCTGTTGTTATACGAGAATTCCGCTAAGGGAAGATACGTATCCCAACAGCCCCCCAAAATCCAGAACACATGCCCTAAGCATGTCCTCGAGAGTCTGAATCGTCCTCTCACTCTGCCCGTCAGTCTGAGGATGGAAAGCGGTGCTGAAATGGAGACGAGTACCCATCTCGTCGTGAAACCGCTTCCAGAATCTGGACGTGAAGCGAACATCTCGGTCCGACACTACCGATACCGGCACTCCATGACGTGCCACAATCTCTCGCACATAGATATCGGCTAACCTTTCCGCCGATATACTCTCCTGGATCGGAATAAAATGGGCACTCTTCGTCAACCGATCCACCACTACCCATATCGAATCTACTCCACGTGCGGTCCTGGGAAGTTTGGTGATAAAATCCATGGTGATGTCCTCCCATTTCCACACGGGAATATCCAACGGCTGCATCTTGCCGTGAGGTCTCTGGTGTTCCGCCTTGACCTTCCGGCAGGTCAAGCACCTCTCAACGTACCAAGCGACGTCCCGCTTCATGCAGGGCCACCAATAATCAGGTCGAAGATCTCGATACATCTTCGTCGCCCCTGGATGGATAGAAAATCGAGACTTATGAGCCTCGTCCATCAATACCTGCCGTACCCCACCCCAGTACGGTACCCACACTCTCCCATGAAGCGTCATCAAACCCCGACTGTCGTAGTCGAACGAAGCTACTCGACCCACTATCCTCTCGCACCTCTGCCTCTCCTCCTTGAGACCCTCCATCTGAGCCTCCTTAATCCGCTCCAACAAAGGAGTGATTACCGTCATCCTCATACACAAATCCCTGATGGGGGCCGCCGACACCTTGCGGCTCAGGGCATCGGCCACCACGTTGGCCTTCCCTGGAGGATACAGGATCTCACAGTCATAGTCCTTCAGCACGTCCAACCATCTCCTCTGTCTCATATTCAAACTCGGCTGATCCATAAGGTATCGTAAACTCTTGTGGTCCGTGTAGATAGTACAGCGGACCCCATACAGGTAATGCCTCCAAATCTTGAGGGCAAAAACAACTGCCCCCAGCTCCAAGTCGTGGGTAGGATAATTAGCCTCGTGAGGCTTCAACTGTCTCGAAGCATAAGCCACCACATGGCCTCGCTGCATCAACACTGCTCCCATACCTGTGATCGAAGCATCACAATAGAACTCGAAATCCTCAACACCCTCTGGCAAGGTAAGGATCGGAGCCTCGCACAATCTCTGCCTGAGAGCCTCGAACGCCGCCTGCTGCTCAGGCCCCCAACGAAAAACTACCGACTTCTTGGTTAGTCGGGTGAGCGGCACTGCTATCTTGGAGAAATCCTGAATAAACCTCCGATAATACCCTGCCAATCCTAGGAAGCTCCGAATCTCAGATGGAGACCTCGGGACCTCCCACTGCATCACAGCCTCAATCTTGGCCGGGTCAACCAAAATACCCTTCTGATTAACGAGATGCCCAAGAAACTGCACCTCGCGTAACCAGAACTCGCACTTGGAGAACTTAGCGAACAGTCTCTCCCTCCTCAAAGTCTCCAACACCTCCCGCAGGTGCTCCTCGTGCTGCTCCTGCGTCTTGGAATACACCAAGATGTCATCTATGAACACTATCACTGACCGATCCAGCATCGGCCTACACACGCGGTTCATGAGATCCATGAACGCGGCTGGGGCATTGGTGAGCCCAAATGGCATCACCACAAACTCGTAATGACCATACCTGGTTCTGAAAGCAGTCTTCTGCACATCCTCATCTCTAACCCGCATCTGATGATATCCGGAGCGTAGATCGATCTTGGAGAACCAAGACGCTCCCTGAAGCTGATCAAACAAATCATCTATCCTCGGGAGTGGGTAACGGTTCTTCACCGTTACCTTATTCAGCTCCCGGTAATCAATACACATACGATGCGACCCATCCTTCTTTCTCACAAACAGGATTGGCGCTCCCCAAGGCGAACTGCTCGGTCGAATGAAACCCTTGTCTAACAGCTCCTGCAGCTGTGTAGACAACTCCTGCATCTCAGGGGGAGCTAGTCGATACGGTGCCTTGGCTATCGGAGCCGCACCAGGGACGAGGTCGATCCGGAACTCGACCTGTCTCTCAGGAGGTATCCCCGGCAATTCCCCAGGAAACACATCCGGGTAGTCTCGAACGATAGGAACATCCTCCACTGTCGACTTGCCCTTTTCCCGGGCATCCAAAACGTAGGCTACAAAACCGGCGCAACCCTGCCGAACATAGCGCCTCGCCCTTGCGGCGGAACAAAAGGCCGGTCCTCGCTGTGGCCTCTCGCCCTGAATCACCAACTCTCCCCCACTGGGAGTGCGAACCCTCACTAACTGAAGCTCGCAATCAATCACCGCCCCATTGGGGCTTAGCCAATCCATACCCACAATAACCTTATTCCCTCGCAGGGGAATAGGTACCAAATCCACTGAAAACCGCTCATCAAATAACTGAAGAGAACACCCTCTGTGCACTCTGCCGACCCTCACGGTCCTATCATCCGCTATCTCAACCTCTAATGGACAATCCAGCTCCCCTGGAGCTCTACTGAACCTCTTGCTAAGCGCAAGAGATACGAATGATCGGGTAGCCCCCGAATCGAATAATACCAAAGCAGAAATGCCGTTCACAGAGAACGACCCTGAATAAAACATACAACCATAAGCAACATTTAATCAATAATAATAAAGAGATAAAAGGGAAGATACATACCCATCACCACATCAGGAGTCGCTCGCGCCTCCTCTGCTGTCATCTGAAACGCCCTACTCTTCGCCACTGGCGCATCAGCTCGGCCCTGCCGGCCGTCTGTAATCCTCAAGGTAGCAGGGGCAGGTGCAGCCACCTTCCCTGCTGAAGCTAAACTCGGACACTGGGACTTCTTATGTCCCCTCTGATTGCACTGAAAGCAAATCAGGTCTGACGCAGCAACGACAGTAGCAGGAGCCGTACAATCCCTACTCAAATGTCCAACCCGACCGCACTTGAAGCAGCCGGAACTCCCTGCCTTGCACGCTCCCTCGTGCATCTTCCCACACCTACCACATCGACCGTAGCTCGGCTGTCCCCTGGACCTATGATCCGAAACCCTGGGCTTTTTGCCCGAACCACCCGAACCCGAAACCGCCTCCGGTTTCCTCTTCTTCTCCATCTCGAGATCAATCTCCCTCTCCCGAGCTCTAGCAATCATGTCGTCCAGTGTTTTGCAACTGGACCGGCTCACAAACATACGAATGTCGCTCCGCAACATCTCGTGATAACGGGCCTTCTTCATCTCCTCGTCTGCTGCATACTGAGGAACAAGAAGGGCCCGCTCCCTGAACTTGGCGGTGATCTCCGCCACTGTCTCGGTAGTCTGGGTCAGATCCTGGAACTCCCTGGCTAACTGTTGCACCTCAATGACCGGTGCGAACTCCGCTCTGAACCTGGTAGAAAAATCAGCCCAGGTCATGGCATCCAATGCCGCATCATCCCCGATGGTATGCCCTACCTCCTCCCACCAGTCACGTGCCCTGTCCTTCAGAAGACAGGACGCCAATCTGACCTTGTCCCCCTCGGGACATCTGCTAGAACGGAAGGCGTTGGCCACATCTGCCAACCATCTGGTGCTCGCTATGGGGTCCCGCGCCCCATGATAGTCCGGGGCTCCACATGCCCTGAACTCCCTGAAGGTAAGGGTGCGCGACCCCATCATGGCCGCCACCTCGGCACGGAAGGTGCCCAGTCTCTCATCCATCAACTCTAGAATCCCCTCCTTGATCGAACCAAAGATCACAGGAGTCTGCTCTATAATGATGCGCGTAATCTCCGAAGAAAGAAACTCTCGGGTCTGCTCATCCATGCGCTCATCCCCTGAGCCTGAACCTGATCCCTCCCCGGCACCTCCGCTGCCGGCTGCTGGTCTCGAACGCAAAACCACCATTCTGAAACACATCACAATCACATCAGAAAACAGAAATATCTTGAGGGATCTTTGCTACTACAACTAGCTTCCTGGTCTTGTCTCAGCCTTTCTTGATTCGAGTACGGATCCTCTGCTTCCAGTAGTACGGGCCCATACTACCTTCCACATCTATCCGTACTTTCTTCAAGAACTGCCCTGACTCCACCAAGTCGCTTCTACTACTACTGATCTCTGCTACTTTCATCCTAGGCTTGCCCCAGGGAACCTCAGACTTAACTCAAATAGTCCTCAGCTGCTGCAGGTCTCCTTATAATGCTAATTAACCATCACCTGAACACCATCACATGTGACGAAGATCAGATAATTCTTCAAGTAAAAGACCCGTCCCTATAACGGTTGGACTCAAACAAGAGCTGCGCAATAGGGCCAGTTCAAGCACTCTGGGATTATTTAACCCTGATCACATGTGGTGTATCGTGTTCACCTAATGGCTAACTTCCATCACTCAGAATTCCCACAAAGCACGAAGCAGGCAGCATTCGGATAAAGGAAACATACTCAGGCAAAACTATTCTCAAAACGAGAAACTGATCTAGCATACAGTGCTAAGCTCATACTATCAGGCATAACCTAAACAGGCTATCCTACCGCTGTCTACTCAATACTAGCATGCAATACTCATAAAGCTGTAACACATAAAGCAGGCACATAAGGCATCCTCCTAGATCCTTAGTCCTATACTAGCATGCTATTCAACTGAAACTGAAACTGAACAAATAACTCGTATGGATAATTTGGGAGTACTCACTTGAGCTCGGCTGACCGCATGCACACACCTTTATCTTGTTGAAAATTCTTCCTTTCTAAGTGCTTTCAAAAATTCTTTTAGAAAACATTTTACTTTTTGAAATCCTTTTTTTTTTTTTTATTCCCCTTAGTTTGAGTTCAGATACACCCGGAAGTGTATCCGAATCCCTCAAACCAGGGCTCTGATACCAACTTGAAACGACCCAAAAATACGACCCAAAAATTTTGTTTTTAAAATAATCAAAACTGCAATTAGAGCCTCATATAATAAAATCATACGTGATGTATTCCAAAACATAATAAAATACTGTGCGGAAAAGCTGTATCATACTACATCAGATCAAACATCTAAATCAATCCCAGGCTAAAGCTGAGGCGGTGGTGTGTGCGATGCCGTCATCCAGAGCTCTTCCCTTTGCTTGCGGAAGTACCTGAAACCAAAACTGAAACTGTAAGCACGAAGCTTAGTGAGCTCCCCCAAATTACCACATACCATACAATAATATATATCAAGCACATACGGGGCCTTGCCCCCCCCTCCATCGGACCGAAGTCCGAAGCTGACTGACCGGGACCCTATCCCCTACATCGGACCGAAGTCCGAAGCTGACATCGGACCGAAGTCCGAAGCTAACTGGGACCTTGTCCCCTACATCGAACCGAAGTCCGAAGCTGACATCGGACCGTAGTCCGAAGCTAACCGGGACCTCGTCCCCCACATCGGACCGAAGTCCGAAGCTGACATCGGACCGAAGTCCGAAGCTGACCGATCATAGCATAACATATTACTAACATGAACACACATAATCTTGTCTGAGCCACGAAGGCATCAAACATGCTAACTACTGCATCGGATAACATCCGGGTACTACTGCTAGCTAAACGGGCCGGCATGGTGGCCTTAGACCCGTTCCTACTGAAAGGGAACTCACCTCGTAAACTGGCGGCTGAGTGTGTGTGTCTGAAAGCTACCGGCTGCTGCTCCCGAAACTCCTCGGCTACAAGCCCATGAACACACTCAATCAAATACTAAACACTGCACTTGGGGTAAAATGACTCTTTTACCCTTGGTCAAAGTCAACTTACTGATGGGGCTGACTCGCCGAGTTGGGCCACCCAACTCGCCGAGTCCTACTCTCACTTCTCAGCTCTACATGCTGCTACTCGTCGAGTGTGGCATCGACTCGACGAGTACCCTCCTGATCCAAGAACTCAGATGATCTTCATCCGACTCGCCGAGTCAGATGAACAGACTCGACGAGTTGTTCTTAATCCCCAAGGAGATTGCCTGGGACTCGCCGAGTTGTATGAACAACTCGCCGAGTCCCTCCATCACTGAGTCCACTCATAACTCGCTGTGTCCACTCCCTAACTCACCTCGTCCACTCGACACTGAAGAAACTGAAGAATTCGGGACTCGCGACATGACTCGTCGAGTCGTTCTTCCGACTCGCCGAGTCGCCGCCATGCAACATATTTTTACTCGATTTCTCTTGAATCCAACACATGCAAATGATAGATCTAGGTCCATTAAGCTGTCTTACCACGTAAAGTTTCCAACTTTACGCGCACAACCACATGAAAGAGGGAAATAAGACTAAAATATGCATAATAAGGGTAGATCCATGGCTTATAAGCAATGTAACCCCAAAAAGACAGTGGATCTGGACTCTTCAACACCCCAACACTCAGATCCAAAGGTATTTCGACTTAATAACACAATCAAGCAAGCATAAAGCTTGGAACAAGCATCAAATAGCCCTTAAAAGAGCTCTAATGGAAGTTTAAGCATAAAACCAGAAGAGAACTCCGAAAATACCTGAATAAGTTCACACTTGATCTTGGATCTTGGCACTAGAACTCGTTTCCTTGCTTCCTTCTCCTTCTCCTTCTTCACCCCTTCACAAAATGGACAAGATCACATATAAGCTCACAAGAGGAAGGTTTAGGGTTTCTCACAGTGCTCTACGGGGGAAAGTGACGAGATGGAGGCTATAATGGGGTTTAAATAGTGAGCAAAACCCGGGAGTTAGGGTTTCATCCAGACGGATGGACTCGTCGAGTCCAGGATATGGACTCGCCGAGTCCCCGGCTCACGCGTGCTCTCATCCGCGACCCCACTCGGCGAGTCAGGCTATGAACTCGCCGAGTTCCTCTTGCAAAACTTACAACAATTATCAAAAATTAACATACCGGGAACGGGTCGTTACACCATGCAGGGGCTCTAATCCATAAATCTACTCCTATACAAGCCACCATCACGTAAAGTGGCAAACTTTACGTGAATCCAAGGAGATGTAAGCATAATACACTCTAGGGCTAGGGTTTGGGACTAAAAGGCTTCATCAACAACTCTTGAACAGGGACTTTATGCTCTTTTGGATCATCACTACTCTAGATGTGAGGTAACAACCTTAGATCCAACCTGAAAACTCAAGATAGCACTAGATATACTCCCAAAAATCCCACAAATGATAGATATAGATGGATAACAGCTCAAATAACAAATCATTACCTCACGAGAAGACTCCAACAGAAGAATAAGCTAAAACCTTGTAAAGCCCCTTGCTCCAAGCCTCTTAATCTTCAAAGATCTCTTCAACCAACTCTCCTTCAAGATCCAAATGCTCTCTAATTCTCTCTCAAACGAATATTAGGGTTTCTGGATTTCAAGGGAGAGTAAAGAGGCTAGGGAGAGGGTATTATGTTCTTTATATAGGGCTCAACCCCCAGCATTAAGGTTTTCTCCACACAGCCCCAACTCGCCGAGTCCAGCCGCCGACTCGCCGAGTTGGCCACTTAACACGCGACCAGAATCGCGACCCTACTCGCCGAGTCTACCCATGGACTCGCCGTGTTGACCATCCACATTTTCACTTTGAACCCTGAACTTGCACTCCTAAACTCGGGATGTTACAATTCTCCCCCAATTAAATTAGGCTTCGTCCTTGAAGCCTGCGACAACACAACTCCATAAGCTACTCTCACAATGGAGCACCTAGCATTGACCAAACCAGGTTCCTCAAATCACTACCATCGAAACCCAAAAACCCAACTCTTCCCCTGCGGTGTCTTGACCACCGCCTCAAGCCGGCCACCGCCTTCATCCTCTGATAACCACACTTGTCAACCTAGTACCACTCCATGATACTTCACTCGTTCCAGATCACAACAGTCACTTGACTCTTACGAGCTAGATATAACCCTTAACCACCGGCATCCCAACGCGGTACCACACTGCCATCACTTTCCTCGACAGACATATCTTTCACCGAATTCACTGCTGAGACTTATCCTGCTCCCTTCCTGAGTCCAACTCTATCCCTTCCATGCTGATAGGATGACACATCCTTCAGCTTCAAAGCAACTCCCATGAGTTCTCCTCCGCAATCACATACACATGTTGAACTGGCTGTAGCATCCTCGGGTTGGGAAAACCCGAAACACTGACGACACCTCCAAACATCCCTCAGGATGAATTACCAATACATACATAATTCCTTGATCAAAACCAAACTGGGAATCCAAGGCTCCATCCTTGCATCACTTCCAAGCCTCTTTGGCTCTACACCCTCGAAATTCCTGCCGTGACCTCAGCATACATCCAACCCGGATGTGTTTCCATACCACCGGCGCAAACACACTACTCAACAAACATAATTGGAACACCTCCATTATACCTCCGCGTTACGGCTTTCACTTCTGTGAACTTAGACTCCCTCTCATAGCTACACACCTTTCCCTTTCCTTTTCCAAGGAAATCTACTTGGCCGCCTTCTTACTACAACAAGTGCCACGGTGCTCGCCCAATACTACACCATTCCCTTATAGCATAATCGCTATCCCATGCACCACACATGCTCTGAATCTGCTTTCAAGGACTCTCGAGTCCATGCACTACCTTCCACTAATCATGATCAATACCCGGGGCCAGACCTTTTGATGCCATCACATCACAACATACTCATTCCATCTTATCAACACATGCAGAGTCTTCAGCATGACTGGACCGCCTTACCAGGCCTTCAGCCAATCTGGACCACTCTCAGAACCTTCAGCATGTTTGGACCGCCCTCCAGGGCCTTTAGCCTGTCTGGACCGTCCTCTGAGCCTTCGGCCTGACTGGTATGCCCACCGGCCTTCAGTCTACCTGGACCGCTCAACTAACATTCATCATCCCGACTTATCCCTCCTGGAAAACTCTCCCGTGCATCTTGTTCTATCCCTCTAGGGGCTCCGAACTCTAACTCCTTCCTCCATCCTCAATCCCAGCCTGATCCTAGGCCTTCCACAATCAATCACCCTTTTTCCGAAACCCTTGATCTGTATCCCGCCCCGTTTGCTTGTCACTTACTCATACCAGCCTACGCTCTTGGCTGACAGAACTGCTGCTGAATCCCAAACAGCTAATCAACCTCTCATGCTTGTCAATCTTCCAGAGAATCTTCGGATTCTCTCCACATAGAGCACTGACTATCCACCATTGGTCGCCATAACGGACCTCCCTTAACAACCCTTCACAACACATTCCCTTACATGCGAATTGATTCCCACTAGAACGAGCAACCTTCACAAAAACACATATCAACACTGATCATCTCAGACTCGAAAGAAGCCCGACCTTCAGCTAACCACTCCTCAGATTGCAGATGTTACACGACATTCAGACCAAAACCCTGATTTCCCACTAATAATCCTCATGGATGATAACCAACGAAACTCCCAAAACCAAAACCCTTAACCATACCATAACCCTCAACGAACAAACGAATGTAATACCAAAAATCACACAACGAGACTAGCAGATATACAATACTCCATAATAATCATAAGATAACAAGATATCAAAAAGGAAACATACCCGCAACTGCATCCGGTACTGCCCTGATCTCCTCTGCTGAAAGCTGAAAAGCATGACCCTGAGCCCTCGGGGGCTCCGCTCCACCCTGACCTCCACCCGTAATCCTCAAAGTGGCCGGTGCTGGAGCCTACACCAGTCCTGCAGCAAGTTGTGGACAGTTGACCCTCAAGTGTCTAACCTGATGGCAGTGATAACAAATCCTCAAATCCTGAACCGGGGCTGTCTGCCGATAATCCCTCGCATAATGCCCCTCTTTTTCGCACTTGCGGTATGCACCACCAGACCTACAAACTCCGATGTGACCCTTCCCATACTTCCCACAAGTGCGGCTGCTCTGATCTCCCAATCTAGAATCAACGGCCTTGGACTCTTTCGGTGCTGGCTGCGACTGCACCGGAGCCTGCTTCTACTCTCGCAACTGCAACTCAATCTCTAACTCACGCCGCCTGGCGGCCTCTTGCAACTTTAACAAGGTCTCGCACCTCTATGTAAACACAAAGTGCCTGATATCCCTCTTGAGCATACTCAGATATCGGGACATCTAAGCCTGCTTCGAAGCAAACTCAGGGCAAAACATCGCCCTCTCAGTGAACATCCTGGTGATCTCCATCACCGACTCCGAATCCTGCTTCAGCTCTAGGAACTCCTGAGCCAACCTCTCTCTCTCAACCCATGGAACATAACGAGTGATAAACATCTCCCAGAACTGATCCCATTAAACCGCAACCCTCTGCACATCCGAATATGACCCCATGGTCAATCTCCACTAATCCTTCGCCCCGAGCCTCAACAGGTTTAGAGCACACCTCACTCTCTGATCAGCAGGGAATGAACACGTAAAGAAACACCCCTCCACATCTGACAACCATCTCTTAGCAACAATCGGGTCCTGAACTCCATCGAAGGTAGGCGGCTTCGTATTATCGATGTCCCGATATGGAAAACCTCTACATGCTCCTCCCGCTGCCGTTGTAGCTGCCGCGACAGCCGTCACTGCAAGAGCTACATAGCGCTCATCAAAATACTCGACCATGGCGGTCTTGATTGACCCAAACAGTTCTGGCAACTCATCCCGGAACATCGCAACAACCTCATCATGTACGATCTCACAAATCCTAGCATCCAACTCGTCTGTGCTCATCTGACCAATAACACCCTGACCACCCTCTCCTACTCCCGATCCCGATCCGGATCCGCTCCCAGCATGACTCGTAACCACCATACTGAAAATACTGCAAAACATCAGATGCTCTCCCAGAACCCCGGGAACCAACTCCCAACCCCACGCTATAGGTTGTGGCTTCCTTGATATGTGTATGGGTCCTATGCTTTCATTAGTACGGGCCCATACAACCTTCCACACCTACCCATATTTATACCAAGTATCACCAGAACACCCTAGTGATGATCACACATAACAAGCACTCAACCCTCACTCCTAGAGGAACACTGGAAATCTCATACAGAAAGAAACCCTAGGCTAGCAGGCATCATAAATCAGGCAACACTATCATGAAATTCCGGAAGATCCCTAGCCTAGTACTAGCATGTTGTTCTATCATATCTCAAAAACAAATATCTTGTATGGTATTTTGGGGATACTTACTGGCTCCGGCTGATCGTACTTCCGCGTCCTCTTTTACACATTTTGAAAACCATTTTAAATTCTCTTTAGAAAACTCTCCTTGATTTGAGAGTGGATTCACACGAATGTTCCTCCAATTCACTCAAAACAAGGCTTTGATACCAACTTGTAACGCTCTAAAATTTTCAACCAATTTAAAATTTTCAAAAACAACCCAATTTCATTAAGTTATTACAAAAAGGTTTTCCATACAATTATTTATCAGAGTCTTCCCAGAACCATATCATAAAACATAATCATGAGGAGCGGTACGATCACGCCTTTTCCTTGCCACGGTCTCCTGAAGTACCTGAAACATTTAAACCACAACTGTAAACCCGAAAGCTTAGTGAGATACCCCCAAAATACCAACCACGTAAACCATACACATAACATGCCATATCATAACAGAACACAGAACAACATGCACTTCGGGACTACTGTGTGACTGGTCCGCCCTACCGGGCCTTCAGTCCACCTGGTCCACCCTCAGAGTCTAGCCATATACATCGAGTCTATAGTGTGATTGGTCCGCCCGCACCGGGCCATCAATCCACCTGGTCCACTCTCTGAGTCTATAGTATGACTGGTACGCCCGCACCACGCCACCAGGCCTTCAGTCGGCATGGTCCACTCTCTGAGTCTATAGTATGATTGGTACGCCCGCACCACACCACCAGCCTTCAGTCGGCCTGGTCCACTCCCCGAGCCTCGGCACATCTGGTCCGCCCTCGTGGGGACTGCAGCCTATCCGGACTGCTCGTTGCGCCTTCGGGATAACCGGTCTGCCTGGGGTATGTTGGCCTACAGCACAAAGCAAAACCCGCCTCAACCCAACCCCAGTCCAACAACCATGTGCACATAACATGCAATCATATAACAATTCACATCCAATCAAACCAATCTAGCCGATCACATAACATAACATCATCCTAACCAGGATACCGACCTAACCGGTCACTAGCATAGCATCATCCTATATACCAGGATACCGACCTTAACCAGGTCTCTAACATATACCATCCTAACTACCAGGATACAAACATAGCAAAGCAACAACATAACAACGATATCCGGATTACAATCCAATAAAGGGCCAGCCTTGGTGCCGTAGACCCTGTCGATATAGTGAGGATAACTCACCTCGCAACTGCCGAATGAAGAGACAAGACCGAGTTGCTCCGACCACCGACACCATCTCCACCACCAGCCAACACCTACCACTGAACTCAAAATAATGCCAACAATTACCAAAATGCCCCTGGAAGTCAACTGGTCAACACTTTATCAAAGTCAAAGTCAACCTTCCTTACTGACTCTACTCGACGAGTCAACCCGCTGACTCGTCGAGTCCCTATGCTCAGAACTCCCAATCCACGACTCTAGTCTCCGAGTCGCCCCAAGACTCGCCGAGTCCAAAAAACTCTGAGTCCTTTCTCACTCAACCCACTGAGTCGTCCCTCGACTCACCGATTCACAGCTCAACTAGAAAGATTAGGGCTCCACGACCAGACTCGCGGAGTCCAAGAACAAACTCGTCGAGTCCAAAGCAACCTTCATCATACTCGCTGAGTTGTTCTTCTTACTCGTCAAGTTCCTGCCTATCATCATCCAACTCGCCGAGTTCACCCCGTGTGACTCGCCGAGTACCTCTAGTTCTTAATCCATACAGTGGCTTTCCAAGCCATGCAGGGGCTCCAATCCATAGATCTACTCCTCTACAAGCCACCCATCACGTAAAACTTTACGTGAATCCAAGGATATCTAAGCATAATACACTATAGGGCTAGGGTTTGGGACTAAAAGGCTTCATCAACAACTCTTGAACAGGGACTTTATGTTCTTTTGGATCATCACTACTCTAGATCTGAAGTAGCAACCTTAGATCCAACCTCCAAACTCAAGATAGCACTAGATATACTCCCAAAAATCCCACAAATGATAGATCTAGATGGATAACAGCTCAAATAACGAATCATTACCTCAAGAGAAGACTCCAATAGAAGAATATGCTAAAACCTTGTAAAGCCCCTTGCTCCAAGCCTCTTAATCTTCAAATATCTCTTCAACCAACTCTCCTTCAAGATCCAAATGCTCTCTAATTCTCTCACAAACGAATATTAGGGTTTCTGGACTTCAAGGGAGAGTAAAGAGGCTGGGGAGAGGGTATTATGTTCTTTATATAGGGCTCAACCCCCAGAATTAAGGTTTTCTCCACACAGCACCAACTCGCCGAGTCCAGCCGCCGACTCGCCGAGTTGGCCACTTAACACGCGACCAGAACCGCGACCCTACTCGCAGAGTCTACCCATGGACTCGCTGAGTTAACCACCCACATTTTCACTTTGAACCCTGAACTTGCACTCCTGAACTCGGGATGTTACGTACATATTACATAACAAGATTTGTAAGCATCTATCTCACTAACATTTGAGTGGGGAAAACTGAAATATGCTTTGTACTTTATTTTTTACCTATAGCAGCAACCTACTTACATACGTACGTCTCTTTACCAATAATTGCAATCTATTTGATTATTATGCTTTACTTATAATAACACTTATAAGTTATACCTACCATAATAGCAATGTACTTTATTTTTTACCCAAAATGGCAATGTTGCATTTTTCTACATATATATACGAGCATTTTAAGTTAGCTACTACATAATACTACTATCTATAAAGAAAATATAAGTTTGTTGATACCATGAGTGACATATTGCTATTATTGGTAAATAAATGTAAGGACATCGCTATATTGTTATTATGGGTAAAAATAAAGTACAATGCCTATATCAGTAGAAAGAGTAAAGTATGTTGTTATTTCCTGCAATATGCCCCTAAAAAGAAGGGAAAAAAGGATACCAGAAGTACTTGGAGGTCTAATTTTGGCCTTTGTAACACGTCGATTTGCTTTTCCATCATCAAAACTGCTACTTCCACTTTTTGTTTCACTTGAACTCCCAGAGCTCCTAAAGTAAGTCCACTTTTACAAGTTACAAACACAATATTATATGAAAAGATATTACATTTATATATATATATATATATATATATATATATATATATATATATATATATATATATATATATATATATATATATATCAAAAGATACTATCTGGACCTTTTCTTTGATCTTTTGCCAGGCAACCGTCTCTTTTCTTTCCGTTTGTTATTACGTTGTTTTACTTCTTTCTTTGTTGACCTCTTCTTCCTCCTTTTACCACCAGCAGATGAACTTGAAGAATCGGAATCAGCTTCTGATTCTGACTCCAAATTAGAATCGGAATCACTCTCGAAAGAATAAGAGTCAGAATCTGAATCTGATGGTGAGTACTTCCTTTGTTTCCTTAATTTCTCCTTGACAGTTGATCCACAACGTTTTTTTACTCGCCCATTGGAACTGTCACCAGAAGAAGTATCTTTCTTCACAGTTTTTTTCTTTTTACCAATAAAGAAAATGTAACAATAAATTATATAATCAAATAAATGTTATTCATGGTTAATAAATAACAACAACAATACCTTTTATGGGTTCCACCACATTGTTCTTTTTATCTTCAATAACTTCACCACAATCCACAATTTTTACCACACCAGAAGGTTTTCCATCACTTGTTCCCAACAGCTCAATCTTCTTATTTGTCTCCATCCCCCTTCTTACCTTACCAAAAACAACATGTTCCCTGCCATATGATATAACTAGTGAAAAAAGATAGCGTTAATAAAAAGATTATAAAATCAAATACTTTCCCTGCACCATCAAACAGCAGATTGCTTTAATATATTGTTCCCAATCAGGGGCAGTAAGAGCAAAGAAAATAAATTGATGTTTGTTTTTTAAATAATAAATTAAATTGGCCTTAATATGAGTTGATACATTTAGGGGTAGTTTGTTTTTTAATAATAATGATAATACAACAACACTTACAATAATAATAATGCAACAACAAGACAAGACTAGATTCACTGACCTGAAATACATTCGTCTCCCCAACAATTGCTCCATTTACAAACTTGGTGTTGTCCATTGTGATATTTGCTTGTGCAAATACCATTTGGTTAATACCCATCCAACTCAGTGTTGCTGAGGTCATTAACTAAGAAATACACAAATAAATTAAGGTCATTAGCTAAGAATACACAAATAATTTCCAGATCTTATCACAGTAACACTACATACAAGTAACATTCCCATTAAGACATTTCCTGTAAGGAAGAGATTGGATAACATGAAAAAAAGAGAAACGACTATGAGAAACATATATAAATACCTTCTGCTTCCTGAGTCTTTCATTTTCCTCTTCCAAACGTGAGATTTTGTTCTCCAGCTCATGTGTGTAAGCCTGTTAAACAATACAACATTTTCTCATCATGTATTTATAAAAGGTAAAATTGTTTCTGTTTTCTTGCTCGAGAGCGTGCAGTAGATTCCCTATTCTTAATCATTCTCTTTTTCCTCCTTTCCATAGTCTTCTCTATAACATCTCCAGAAGTAAATCGTTTCCTTCCAAACTCAGATACACTCCCCATCAAAGGGGTAGGAGACACTGCCATATGTGTCTCCAGATAACCAGTGTCTATTACATTCAGGGGGAGGGGTTGTGGTACTTGATAATGGCCTGACATAACCTCATGTTGTTGTGGAATCTGGGGGATTTGGTAGTTCATCCACTATGCTTCTAGTGGATCAAGATTATGCTCATGTTTTTTCTTACCAGGAGAAGAAGATTCAGACACGATCCCTGCCTTGACAAAAAAGTCTTTGAGTGTCATCTCACCAAGAGTAGATTGTCTCTTACAACTACTAGTATTATTAATGTTACGCTCACTACCATTTGTCTTCTTTTTCTTATGAGTTTGTTGGATATCTTGCCAAACCTCATCGACTGTCTTCTTGGTTAAATCCTTGGTGAATGTAAGGCTCAATTGTCTAGGCAAAGATGAAGCAGAAGCAAGTTGGGTGAGTTCGGAGTAACCAGGGGAGGAGCCATTGTTGATTCCTTGATCAGCTTCGGCACTCCAAACATTCGTCAGAAACTCATCAAGGTTCATACTACTGAAAGGTTTCCCTAAATCGCCTAATTGTTGCTGAACCTCATCTAAAGTTAGGTTATGTTGAGATCCTTGCCTTGACAATCCATCGAACACAAGTTTTTGTGTTCCACCGTTCGATCCCATTGTCTGAGTCCCCATACACGGATCGCCTGACTATCTTACTAATCTCACAAATCAAACTCCAAATACCAATAATCAAAGTACCAATTAGTAAATGCCTTTTTGTAATTTATCAAAAAACCCTATATGAACTCCTAACTAAAATGTTACGAAAAAAACCCTCAATTCAGACGAATCGGAAACGGAATACTAATCAGAGTTGCATCATGTCGAGTACCAATATTTAGACTAATAGAAATAGGTGAAAATGAGAAAGTCGGTGTTATCTTGAAACAACATTACAAAAGAAAAAGAAGGACGAGAGTATCAAGGCGGGTTTTTAGGGTTTCTTTCGATCAATGAAGATTTTAGGAACTTCAAGTATGAAATTATCGATCTTTTACACGCAATGCTTTTAGGGTTTCTTTTGATTGAATAGGATTTTACAACATATGAAGAAGAAGAAGGACGAGAGTATCAAGGCGGGGTTTTTTTGTTTTTTGGGATTTCATTCCCCCCTGGCAATTAAAAACTTGGAGAACGCGCGTTCATAAAGAAAAATATAAAGAGATAGTTTTAGACGACACGCTTTTTTATGATAGGTGCCCTCCGTATTTTTAATTTTTTTTATTGGACACTATTTTTAGGGCACGCAAAAATTCATGTCCTCTATCCTTCAAATTTTTCAAACTGACATCATTTTTTAGGGCACGCACAAATTCGCGTCCTTTATCAGCGAGTGTCATTGTTTGCGTGTCATTAAAGGGATGTTTTCTAGTAGTGGGGAGAAATTATGAAATAATACTAATATGAATTGTAATGGTTGACTTTCACCAGATAAAGGTAAGTAATGGGTTGTAACCAAGTTTCATAGGTACTTATCAGAGAACTGGTATTGAACTGGCCCGCATAAAGATCATCTCACGGATCACTATCATGAATGATACTTGATTAAAAGGTACTATCTTTGTATCCTTAACACTTGAGATACATAGTGGGACTCAAGTATAGGAAGTATTCTGCTTAGATATGGTCAAACACTGGTCCTTAACCGGGCAGTTATAAAAGTCATTTTCAGGTATGGTATGAACTTTGCAAGAGGCTTATGTAGTCAGGATGGGATTTCTTCCACTTATATGTTGAGAGTTAGACATCTAAGGCGCCTTACGAAAAGTTGAACATTAAATGGGATTGATCGCGATCCACATCTCATGTTTAACATGATGTCTATGACAAAGGGATAACTGATAAACTTACCTTATACACCAATTATAGCTTGGAGCTTTTTGCGAATTGGGCATTGATAGAATGGCACAAAGTCATATGTTGATGGGGGCAGTGAAATGTTGCTAAATGTTCACCACTGTCTATATCGGTCTAATATGAATCTTGCGCAAGTAGGAGATTGAAAGATCTAGTATGCTCAAGAATCATATTAAAGTGATATTGCTAATTAACATATGATACTAATGGGTCACACTAACAACAACTTGATACAATTGATTATTTATTATAAATTGGTTTTAATAAATATTCAATAGACTCTTATAATTAAATTGGAAATTGTATATTTCATTAGTAAGTAACATTATATATAATTCATATTGTATGAATTAATAAGTATCCACAATATTTTGGACTAGACACATTCTTTTGTCTTTTACCAAACAGTTAGAGTTTATATTTTATAAACTTTTTTTTATAAAATATAAAGGTTTTGCCTTCTTCCTTTTATTATTTTATAAAATAAGAGTCAAAAAATTAAGAGTATGGCTTTTTGATTATTTAAATGAGAGTATGGCTTTTTGATTATTTAAATAAGAGTATGTTTTTTTTTATTTAAATAAGAGTATGGTTTTTTGATTATTTAAATAACAGTATGGCTTTTTGATTATTTAAATAAGAGTACGAATTTTTGATTATTTAAATAAGAAGCATGAGTGTTGTGCATTGTATATATATATGTGAGAAAGGCTTTCATTTTGGGGGCTTCTCTTCCTTCCCCAAAACTGTAACATGCATCTTATGATGAATCTCCTCTCAATTTTGATTATATCTTGAAGATATTACTTGATTTTATACTCTCTTGAAGTTCATACTTTGGTTATGAACTTCAAGCTTAAGAGTTAAGAGTTTTGGACTAGCATCTATATAAAGTTGGCTTCTTGTTGGTGTCTCAAAGGTTCCACATTCTACATCAACTTCCAAACCTCCCTTTGAGGATTCAAAGTCTACAATGGTTGTTAAACACTTCTTACTCTTTGTTCTTTTTTTCTTTCTGAACTTTGCAAGAAGATCCTTTGTGGGTATAAACTTCGTTTATGTTTATTCTAATTTTAAAGTCTTCCATTGCTAAATCTTATGTTTTTGAAACTAATCTTTGAATAAAAACCCAACAAAAGAACCACCATCACTTATTCTCATGAAAGAGGAGGCATGGACCTTTATCTAAAGGAGTTATCAGATACATCTAATTCGATATCTATCTTTATTTTTAGTATTTATCTTGTTTCCTAAGTTTCCTAGTTTTTTTATATTTTCTAGCCTTAGTATAAATAGTCTTGGCTTCTTTTGTAATCAAAACCATCGATCAATTAATAAAAACTTAGAACCCGCATTGGGTTTCTTCATGGTATCAAAGCGGGAGCGTAAATCCTGCTAAGCCCTAATGGTTGGAGGCAATTTACCAGCAGGATCCAACTCTAACACCAACCCATCCTCATATCCTAGCAATCCGTACTACATTCATCCTACCGATTTTCCAAGAAAAATGCATGTCAATAAATTCCTCAATGACATCAATTCTGAAAATTGTTCAAGAGAAATCGAGACTTCTTGTTGGCGAAAAATAAATCTGGTTTCATTGATGTAACCTTAAACCAACTAGTTGTTGAAGGTGTGGAATTAAGGGCATGGCAGTGAAATGATGACCTCATAAAGGGTTGGCTAACGACTGCTATGGAAAAGGAAATACGAAGTAGCGTCAAAATATGCTAATACTTCCAAGGAGATCTGGGATGATCTTGAAGAGCTCATTGGAAAAGATTATTATGTATGTGCCTATGAGCTAAAACAAGCATTAACTATTTTGTGGCAAGACAACGTTGTTGTGTTGGCTTACTTCAAGAAACTGAGAGTAATATGGGACAAAATCGGCACTGTTTCACTCATCCCTAGATGCACATATGGGAAATGCATGTGTGATCTTGGAAAGAGACTCGTAGAATCAACGGAGAAGGAATGGACCTATGAGTTTCTCATGGGGCTCGATGATGTATATGATTCAATCAAAACTTAGATCTTAAGCACCAAACCTATGCCTACTCTTGGCACCACCTGTCACCTCGTGGTTGAGGACGAACAACAAAGGAATATAATTGCATCCAGGAAAACAAGCATTGATGCAGCAGCATACCAGGTCAGCGGCCAACACACAGAAAAAGTCAACACTGATAAACGAAGCACCAATCATGAAAGTCTTAAGTATAAGCACTTTGGGAAAAATGGTCACGCAATTAAAGGATGTTTCGAGAAAATAGGATATCCCGACTGGTGGGACTCACACCAACACAAACAAAAAAGAGACCAGCGAAAGGATTCAAAACCCAAGATGAAGGAAGTAGCAGTTGAACTCGAAAGTCATATAGTTGGTCTCAATTATGATCAATACTCTAAACTGATAAAACAATTCACAGGAGCAGCGAAACTGGAGGTCAACATGGTTGGTAAGCTAACTTTTAAAATGCCCTGGATGATTGACTCGGGGGGGGGGGGGGACTGAGTACATTGCTTGCAACAATTCCATCTTGGTCAATCTAAAGGAGTCAGAAAATTAAATTCCAGCTAGTATACCAAATGGAGATCATGTACCGGCTCAAGGAGTTGGAAACTCCCTTGTTCCAAACAATGTGAACATCAATTATGTTTTATATATTCCTAGCTTCAAATGCAGTTTGGTATCTGTTAGTAAAATCACTAAAAATTTGAATTGTTTTGTGACCTTTTTCCTGGATTTTTTCCTTATACAGGACTTACAGTCAAGGAAGTTAATTGGAATGGGGAGATATGAGAATGGTTTATATCGCTTAGAAGGATCTGATAAAAGAGTTGCTGATATGGTAGTTAAGGTTAATTCTGAGATTTGGCATAGGAGGTTAAGGCATGCATCTAATAGTAAATTATAACACATTGATTCAATAGGTAGTTTAGAAAATAGTGAACATTGTGATTCATGTGTAAAATCAAAGCAAACTAGAATTCCCTTTTCAGATAGCTTAATAAAAACCTTTGCTTGTTTTGATCTTATACATTTTGTTATATAGGGTGGCTAAGTAAGTCTGATGCTAGTCATTGCCTCATAGTATTTTCCAACATGATCAATACACAACATGGGAAAAGTGTCAAGAGAAATAGGAGTGAATGTGGTGGTGAATTCGTCTCGAATCAAATGGTGAAGTTTTATGAAGACAATGGACTCGTCCATGAAACCTCGTGTATCCATATGCCTCAACAAAAAGGCATAGTGGAGAGAAAACATAGACACCTACTTGAAGTTGCAAGAGCATTGAGATTTGAGGCAAATCTACCCATTAATTTTTTTTGGGGAGGGGGGTGTCTTAACTGCTACCTACATCATTAATAGACTTCCATCTAAAGTCATAAATAACAAGACACCATATGAAATCTTGTTAAATTGCAAACCTCAATATGACCACATGAGAGTCTTCGGGTGTTTGGTCTATGCTAAGGAAAACAAAGTCTCAAAGGACAAGTTTGAAGAAAGGGGGATACCTTGCGTCTTCTTGGGGTACCAACAAAGACAAAAATGTTATCGTATGTATGACTTAAAGGATAAAAGAATTATAGTATCAAGAGATGTGAAGTTTGTTAAACATCATTACCCTTTCAAGACTATTGATAAAAATCCCCATAGAAGCGAAACTGAGCTTGAAAATGTTGGCCTCAGACCTTTTTTATAGACAGACCCACTTGACCTCGAGTAGTATCACATTTTCGAGGCCACTGCAGAAAATCAGCAGCCTGTTAGCAACGATCAGCAACGCACTAGCGGCGATCAGGTTCATCAAGAGACAAATGAGCAACGTGATACCAATCATCAATGATGATCTGAACGTACAAGAAGCATGCCTCAAAGGTTTGGTGATTATGAAGTCACTTTACCACCTTCCATAGAGAATTCTCTCCACGGGGCTACTTCAACGACATCAACGGTACAAGCTTTATCCAATTATGTGTCTTATGAAAATTTTACTAACACTCACGAGGCATTATTGACTGCCATCTCATCTCCAGATGAGCCCAAGCACTACTCACATGCATCAAAACATTCCAAGTGGAGAGAAGCTATGAAAAATGAAATAATGGCTCTCGAAAACAGCAACACTTGAATATTGATGGTGTGACAACCTGAAATTTATTTTGTCGCTGTAACCCATTCCCTTTAATAAAATTTATTTTTATTAAAATTTTCCGTTAACTTTTGGGTTAGACAAATCAATTAATGTTTTTATTTTCATTTTCATAAATGTCGAAACAAAATAAATAAAAACACGTGAAACACCCTCGAATTCATTTGGAAAAATTTTTAGTTTACAATCGTTTAATCGGGTACGACCATAAATTCTGTTTAATGTCGGTATTGGGTGGATCCCCACCTGGCCGCCAACTCAAACCCTATATAAGGGTTGAGTGGCCTTCACTTGTGCCTTTTTCCCACTCCTAAAGCTTTCTCTCTCTACTCTCTCTCTACAAGCTGGATTTGGTCAAGAAACACCTTATTGAAGCTCCAAAATCGTAAGTAATCCTTCCTAGCTTGTTGTTTAGCTTTGTATCCATGCAAATTCGGGGTTGAATCATCCAAATACCTCAAAAAGTCATGTTTACAGTTTGGGAACACTTCCCAAAACCGTAAATTCCCATAAGGGGGTTTTGAAGCCCCAAAACCCCTCTAAAACCCTTCTAATGCTTATCTATGACTTAGAAACTTGCATGCATGAAATTAGAAACCCAAAATCGTGTCTTTATGGGAGTAAAAAGGAGTTTACGGTCCATGAAAATTCATGAACCGTAAACATCAAAACCATAAACACCTTAAAGGGTGTTTTAGTGCCCCTAAATCCTTCCTTAGCATGTTTAATGGACTAGAAACTTGTATGAACGAGCTTAGGACCACAAAACACGAAAGAAATATTGTGCCCAAGGGTTTACGGCCATAAACCCTAGAGTTTACAACCGTAAACTCCCAAGGAGTGGTCCAAGGACCGCAAACTTGAAGAGAGTACCCTTTTGAACCCTAATCACTTCTCATGCCTTTGAATTGATCTTAGAAGCCTTCCATGCGATACATGAGACCTTTAAACACCCAAACCCACCATTCCCATGAGTTTATGGCCGTAAACTCATGGGGGAAATGGTCTCTCCACCGTAAACTCATATTAGGGTTACCATTTGAAGTGTAAACTCCATAGTGAGGCCATACACACCTTAGAAGCAACCCTTAGCACTCCTAGCAATTGAAACAAAGTGTCTTCATGCATTAGATTGACTTTACTTACCTACTTTGTGATTAAATAACTAATTAGATACATTTATGTATCACTATATGTTATATAGGATCCGTTGGTGTGTTCAAGTCCTCAATTGACACCTAGCATCCTACTCAGCACTTCCATCCACTTCACTCACTACAAGTGAGTTCATACCCCTTAATTAACCTTTTAAATGTTTTTAAAATGCTTTTATGGGGGGAATACAAGTTGAATCAATCAAGTTATAATATCAATCACATGTGATTTATAACTTGCAACCAAAAGGATTTTCAATGCTTTTAACCATTTTTGTCAATAAAACTGCTTTAAACATTTATAAAACTCATTTTCATGTTAAGTTGTTATAAAACCATTTCCAAACTCTTTTTATTCTCAAACCATATCTACACTAATATATTTATATACGTAAGACTTGAAGGACTTAGGACTAATATCTCACCATATTTCGCGTTCTTGTTTGATTGTGGGCTTAGGGTACTTTGTTATTAGTCTGACTCTCGTTGAATTCTTAGTTATATATCATATATATTTGTGTTAAATATAAAAGTCTTCATTTCAGTTCAGTGCCTTTGGGTACCAAAGGCATGTAACCAACATTACTATTTAACTATAATAGGTATAGTTAAGGATTTCTACTCAATACTACTGTTGCCATGATAACTACCAGAGTTAGTATAATTATGAGTCAATACATGATAGATACTATACAAAGAGAATAGTAAATACTACACAAAGAGAATACTATATACTATAAAAGTGAATACTCTACACATTATATTAGAAAGTACTTTATATACTAATACAAGAGTGAACACTAAAACAGAATGTGACATAGTACTTCTCGATACGACACTTCTTTGTGCTATCACTGTGTAACCAGAGTCTCCTGGAGGGAGAGCAGGCATTATGTGTATCGATATATACGGGACAGACACTCCCACATCCCGACTGCTAGCTACAGTCCGAGCCGTCTAGGCTCAGTGGTGACAAAATGTCACCATACTACATGTGACCTGTAGGGTCACCAGTTATTCGATCGTCGATTAGCATGGTTACATACGAGTTCACTTTCGGACCTTTAATTAATATATTAAGAGTTAAAGGTAAAACGGACTCCTGAGTTGTATTGTACATTTAATACTACCGGGAGTCTGCATTTTCATTACATTAGCCAGGAGTGATACTGCCGGGGTAAAAAATTATTTTTTCCTAATTTACTTTACATGAATGAACTCAAAAACTATATTTCCACACTAATAGTTTCACTGGGAAAAGTTTCACACTTTTAAAGAATCAAACATGCAAACAACCGGGTCTTGGTAGAAGACTACTCTTACTGGAAAACATAGGGTTTTCTAGGGATTATACTATTTTTCAAACATCGAAGTCAGTTAATATACTAAAATGTTGTGAACATTTTTATACAAGCAATGACACTAAATACTTATGAACTCACTAGCTTTATGCTGATAAACTCTTTCAAAATAACTTGTATTCTCAAGTCAGCAGTAGATAGGTACAAATGCAGCTTTTGAGAAGACAGAGCACATACAAGACTCCTCTTTATTTTGATTATATTTTTCGTGTCTAACAAACTGTACAGAACACGCTTGTATTACAATTATTATCATAATGCAATGGATGTTGTTGCTTGTCTTTACTATTATGCATTGTTATCATACTGTAGATGACGTCCTCCACCCCATAACGTATTCCGCCGTTCGTGGTTTTGGGGTGTGACAGATTGGTATCAAAGCATTGTTTATAGTGAATCAAGTATATCAACCCTTAAAAGATATACGAACTATAAACACATCGGGATTAAAACACTCTGAACAATGATATATGCTTTTAAATAATAAAATGTTTAATTAAGTATATATATATATATATATATATATATATATATATATATATATATATATGCATATATATATTCATTCATGCAAAGAGTCAGTATCATACTAGAACAGAACACAAGTATTAAGATTGTTGAACAGCACGATTAGATTTAGAGACATACAGTCAAATCTGGGTGGATGTAGCCTGATCAACTACATTTTCCTAAGAGTGACTAGCATGTGCCTAAGAATGGTTGTGGTGTTGCAACAAGTCTAAAACTTACCAATACTACTACAAGAACATTGAACAAGAATACTATAGGAGTGTTATGCATTCTATTAACTACATATGTTAGAACTAAAACGATCGTTACTAGTACGACAATAGTTGCTAAGTGGATACACCACGGTTACATGTGACTAAGGCGCTATAGACTTAGAATCTGTGACCTTTGCTTCATCTCCAGTTCTTGTTTGATTGTGGACTTAGAGTTAGGGTCACTTATTCTAAGGTCTATCCTTCTTTGGTTACATGTAATTGGTATGCACTATGCAAGTATTGAGTTGACTAATAACGATCATCTTATAAGTATCTTAGATTAGTGCGACTATTAACTTTTCTTTCCCCATTCTCGCGTAGATAGCATGGCTGGCTTCCACCTTCCCGATAATCCATACTATCCAAACCAAGGCATTGGAGGATGGCTCGATGAAGAGCCAGAAGATGATCACCCGATCCCTTTGGATGATCACCGTTCAGAAGGCTTTTTGGATAGCTCCGACTTTGAACTAGAAGTCAACAACCTACCTCTAGTAGCCCCAAACCCCAATCCCCGTCCAACATTTCAAGGTCCCACTCTTATGTAGGCAACAACCTTGAATCGATGGAGTGATGAGCAAAGTCAGCCCTTACCTTTCAACGGAGACCGAAGCTTCTACAACATAAGTGAGGGAAGATCAGCTGACCAAGCCCTGCCCATCATGGTCCGAAGGATTGCTAGGAACGTCGAGCAAGGTCATGCAGCCATCGGCAGAGTTGTAGAAATTGACGCCAACTCTAACCTTAACATTGTCCGTATCCGCCAACTCGAAGAAGCTATGGATAGGACTAAGAGGACCAATGAGGCTCTGCAGCAACAACTAGATGCATCCTGAGCTGAAGTCATGGAACTCCGAGCACATTAGAGGACTCAGGAACGACATCTTCAGGAGGTTGCACGCCAACTGGCTGATCTTATGGTTCGCCTGAGGGATACCCGTCGCCAGTAGAAGATGTCAACTTATCCTTCTCTTTTGAATTAGGAATACCCTTTCTTTTCTATGCTCGGTAGAGCACTCGCCTGTAATCATTCCTAACATTGAAAGTACTCTAACTAGATTTGTAAACTGCCAACATTTTTCCTTTATGGTTTAATGTAAGACCTACTGTTAGGTCACTTTTCCGAACTCATTTTACATCAGTAATACCAATAATATTGGCAGTTATCTAATCTATGGGAAAGTTTGTACTCTTGTGTTTCCTTAATCTATTGGTATATATCTATCTAATAGTTGGACTATGACAATACAGTCCATGAAACACTCTCATCATGCTTACAATCGATTCTTACTATTATCATCTCTTCCATAAACTTTCAGTAAAGGATGTCGCCCCGCAAGCGCCCAATCAGGAAGACACCCGCAACTCAAGCTCCACCACCACCACCTCCTCAAGCACCCCCACTGCAGTTCTATCCGGTGATGTTTCAGGCAGTTGTGACCGCCGCTCTAGCGCAAGTCAATTCTGGAGGTGCCAGTATAGGTGGGATGGGCACCATCTCTAGCCAAGGTGAAACCCACCCACGTGCACGGGAGTGCACCTATAAAGACTTTATCAGTTACAAACCTACCTACTTCAATGGGACCGGAGGGATACTCGCACTAACCCAATGGATCGAAAGAACTGAAGCAGTGTTCGAAATGTGCTCCTGCCCCGAGGGAAGCAAGATAAAATTTGTTGCTTGCACCTTCACTCAAAGGGCCCTAACATGGTGGAATGGCCATGTCAAAACATTCTCCCTGGTCACAGCCAATGCCATGGGCTGGGACACACTGAAGGACCTTATGATGCGGGAGTACTGCCCGAGGGGCGAAGTTCAGAAGCTTGAGGAGGAACTTTGCCCTAACATGAGGAGGAACCTCAAGATGAAGGGGACCGACATCGTGACCTATACGGCCAGGTACTGTGATTTGGTGGCTCTATGCCCTAACATGGTGCCCACTGAAAGCAAAAAGATCGAGCGATACACATGGGGCCCGGTACCCCCATACCGAGGGAACGTTCTAGAATCACGCCCGACGACCTTTGAAAGTGCCAAGGAGTTGGCCCAAAGGCTGATTGATCATGAAGTTCCCTCTACTCCATCAGCAGCTGCAACCACTACCCCTACGTCAACTCACACCTCCAACAACAAAAGAAAAAGGTGGGAGAGAAAGAAGGGTAAATCAGCCAAATCCTCTCCCGATAACCAACAAACTGTGGCCGTCCATGCTACAACTACTCCTACTGACCCTGTACCAGCCAAAACTTATGCTGGAAATCTACCCAAGTGCAATAAGTGCTCTTTCCATCATAATGGCCCCTGCCGTGAGATGCACTGCACCAATTGCGACCGGAAAGGCCATACCATCCGGTTTTGTAGAGCACCTCCCAAACCCATTTCCCAGGTCCCCAGCTCAGGAGCAAGCCAGGCCTGTTACGGCTGTCGCGAGGTAGGACATTTCAAAAGAAACTGTCCAAAGGCTGGAAACGCGGGAGGAGCAGGTAGAGTACTTGCTATTGGCCACGATGAGGCTGTAGCAGACCCCACCGTAGCCACGGGTACGTTCCTTCTCGATAACTCTTATGCTGGTATTCTATTCGATAGTGGGGCAGAAGAAGTTTTGTAAACCAGAACTTTAAACACTTACTCAAACAATCACCACAATCACTGAAGGAAACCTTCGTCGTAGAAATGGCTAATGGCAAGACAGAAAGTTCTAATGAAATCTACATAGGTTGTTCCCTCACGCTAGATAATCATCCGTTTCCTATCGACCACATACCTGTAGCAATCAAGAGCTTCGATGTCATCATAGTCATGGACTGGTTGAGTCTCCATCATACCCATATCCTATGTTTTGACAAGGCTATCCGTCTGAACCTACCCAACAACGAAACCATGATGATCTACAGAGACAAACCCAGTACAAGCCATCGTATCATCTCGAGTATTCAAGTCCAGAAGTACTTTCATAAGGAATATTGTGCATTCCTGGTGCATGTTGTAGATACGAGCCGGAAAACAAAAGACCTGAAGGATCTTCCCGTAGTACGCGACTTCCCCAACGTCTTTCCTAAAGAACTACTGGGCTTACCTCCGCAACATCAAGTCGAGTTCCGAATCGACTTAATTCCAGGAGCGACCCTCGTAGCCAAAGTGCCCTACCGTTTAGCGCCTGCGGTGTCACACCCCCAAACCTGAACGGCGGAAACGTTCGGGGGCGGATGACTTCATGTGGTAACGTAACAAATGAATACACAGTAAAGAAAGCAATACAACCATCATATATATAATTGAAAGTTTACATTTGTCAAAAGTTACATGTTCAAAACTCAATTACAATATGATGTCAAAATACGAGATTAAACTGGCGCCGCAACATCCCTTCATCAAAAGCGAAATGAATACCTGAAATTACTGATTCCCTGGGACATACAAGTAATTTTGAAAGAGTAGATCAGCATTTAAGCTGGTGAATTTCATAAGTATTTAAGTGACAATGTTTGAATGAACTGAAATGTTTTATCTTCGTTTGTTTGTGGTTAGAAAATCCAATATTTTCTACTAGTATAAAAGTAGCCTTCACCCAAGACCAATGTTTGTTTCTAAAATGTATGTAAATGTAAAAGAACCAATGAATTTGAAAACCTTGTAAATCAATGCATTTTAATACCCCTTGTGAGTTTTATAACCATACTATTGACTCTGAATGCCTATACACAACGTTCTTCAGGCGTTGAAATGTTATGATGTTTGTCACCCCAAACGGTGGACTGCAGCTAACAGTCAGGCGCGGGTTTGTCAAGCCCGTATAGATCTATACACAAACACCATGCTCCCCCTCCAAGGGATTCTGGTATATAATACAGGACTTGAAATGTGTACTCGAACGTACATGAAGTTAGTGTCTCACAAATCCGTGGTATAAAAACAGATCTACTTGTTAAAATGTTACGTTTGTCCTTGTACACGAAAGTGAACTTCTTGAAATATGTGATTCTACTACATAAGAGTTAGAAATTTGTTTCGTAAAACTATACCTATTATAGTTTCCAAAAAGCGTGTCTTGTTTGTTTAGAAACATTGAGAAAAGGAATCGCTTGTTTATGAAAGTATAGATTTTTGGGTGTAGAGTCTAGGATAGACAAGAAAAATCTAAGAATAGTTTAGTTTATACATGCATTACAACAACATTATATTTTAAAAGGTAAAATGCTATTGTGACATATGTTATATATATACATATATACATATATATATATAAGTTCCTTTAAATGTTTATAAATCGCATGTGATTTGAATATATAACAGTATATAAAAGAATTTCTTTATGTAACGCACGATAATACTCGTGTGTTTTACTTGTAATCCCCCCCCCCCCTTGAAAGCATATAAAAGTATTTAGAATAATTAAAAAGGTTGATTTAGGGGTATGAAACTCACTTGAAAGTTTGAAGATAGCGAGATGGAAAACCGGGCAGAGTTTCGTCTCGGGAAACGGATTTTCCTCGGGATTCTCGGGAATCTCGGGAGTAAAATCGACCTTCGGGACTTGAGCCAAAAAGACCAGAGCTTCGGGTTTGAACGGACACGGAAAACGAGGCAAAGTTGAGAGAGAGAGAGAAGAGAAATGAACCCTTTCTTTGGAAACCCTCGCATTCTATTTATAGGAAGGCTGGTCTGCCTCGGTACGCGGGGCGTACGCTCGTATGCGCTGCGTACGCGCACGTCATGCATGACCGAAGCCTCGACTGCCTCGGTTCGGATGGGACGGGTTGTTGGGTTCTCGGGTCGGATGGGACGGTTTGCTTGGGAGGTGGGTCGGATGGGACGCCGGTTCGGATGGGACGTCGGGTCGGACGGGTCGGACGGGTCGGATGGATCGGATTCCTCGGATATGGCGACGTGGACGATCCGAGGCCAATCCTCTTGGTTACGCGGGGCGTACAGGAGTACGCAGCGCGTACTTCGGAGGAGGATGCTGACTCCCCTTCGGATAATATCCGAATTTTGAATTAAATAAATAATTAATTTATTTAATAAACTTCAAAAATCCATATCTTCTTCATACGAACTCCGTTTTCGATGGTCTTTATATCCTCGCGTAGGTGAGACTACGCTCTACAACTTTCGTTTAGACTCCGTCGGCAAATTCCAAAATTATATTTTTATTATTTATTAAAAATCCATCGTGTTTAAGGAATTTCTTAGAAAATTCATAACTTCTTTATCTGATGTCGGTTTTTGCCAGACTTTTTATCGCTGGAATACCATTGTCGAGACCTTCGATTCTCGTTTAGGTCATTCCGGCCAAAAGTCGCTCGATTTCCGATTCGAGTTTTTAGCTGTCTGTTGCTAAGTCGAACTTGGAAAAATTATAACTTCGCTATATGAAGTCGGATTTGGGCGTTCTTTTCACGTACGATTATGTTTCAAAGACATTTAAACATAGAAGGAAATTAAATAGAACTATTTGTACGTTTTATTATGAAAGTAAATTTTATTACTTAGAAGCGGTTACAATACTTGACCCATTTTGGTCCTTACAAGGAGTTGAAATATCGGGTTGTCACATCATCCCCCCGTTAGAGAGAATTTCGTCCCGAAATTTAAAGTAGTAAAGATACTAGTGAACATGAAAGAGATGAGGGTACTTTTGTTTCATCTGATCTTCGCGTTCCCATGTGAATTCAGGTCCCCGCTTGGCGTTCCAGCGAACCTTCACGATGGGTATGCGACTTTGTTTTGTTTGTTTGACCTCTCGGTCCATGATTTCTACTGGTTCTTCCACAAAGTTGAGGCTCTTGTTGATCTCGATCTCGTCGAGTGGAATAACAAGAGTCTCGTCGGACATACACTTTTTCAAGTTTGAGACATGGAAGGTTGGATGGATGTTACTAAGTTCGCGCAGTAGGTTAAGCTTGTAAGCCACAGGGCCGATTCTGGCAAGAATCTCGAAAGGCCCTATGTATCTTGGATTTAGTTTCCCACGCTTTCCAAATCGTATTAAACCCTTCCACGGTGAGACCTTTAATAAGACGTGGTCTCCTACCTGGAATTCCAAAGGTTTCCTCCTTTGGTCAGCGTAGCTTTTCTGTCGGTCTCTTGAGGCCTTCAATCGTTCACGAATCTGAACGATCTTCTCTGTTGTTTCACGTATGATCTCCGGACCGGTGAGAGTGCTTTCAGGAACTCTTCCTCTAGCTAACTGGGTATCGCCAACTTCAGTCCAGCACAGAGGGGATCTGCACTTTCGACCATAGAGGGCTTCAAACGGAGCAGCCTTTATGCTTGTATGATAACTATTGTTGTATGAAAATTCGACAAGGGGTAAATGAATATCCCATGCCTTTCCAAAGTCAATCACGCAGGCTCTCAGCATGTCTTCTAAAGTTTGTATTGTTCTCTCACTTTGTCCGTCTGTCTGTGGGTGGTAGGCTGTACTCATGTCCAGCCTAGTTCCCAGGGAACTTTGTAGTGACTGCCAGAACCTTGAAGTGAATCTACTATCTCGATCGGAGATAATGGATATCGGAACACCATGCAGTCGCACTACTTCCCTTAAGTAAGTTCTTGTAAGCTTCTCCATTTTGTCAGTCTCCTTGATGGGTAGGAAATGTGCGGATTTGGTCAATCTGTCGACAATGACCCATATGGTATCGAGTCCACTTGTCATCTTGGGTAACTTGGTTATGAAGTCCATAGTAATCCGCTCCCATTTCCATTCCGGTATCTCTGGTTGTTGTAGTAGTCCTGGCGGTTTCTGATACTCGACCTTAACCTTAGCGCAAGTAAGACATTTACTCACGAAGGTAGCAATTTCCGCTTTCATGTTAGGCCACCAGTACAGTTTCTTAAGATCCAGATACATTTTATCTGAACCCGGGTGGACGGAATATCTTGAGTTGTGAGCCTCGGTCATGACTACGTTTCTGAAACCACCATGTTTTGGGGTCCAGATTCGGTCTATGAGATAGTAGGCTCCGCCACCCTTGACTTCTAAATTCTTCTCCATTCCTCGCAGGGATTCACCCGCCACATTTTCAGGTTGCAAAGCTTCCATTTGTGCTTCCTTAATTTGTGTGGATAAGTGGGAATGGATTGTCATGGTCAGAGATTTGACCCTCCGACCAGTGTATTCCTTTCGACTGAGGGCGTCGGCTACTACGTTGGCCTTGCCAGGATGATAACGAATTTCGCATTCGTAGTCATTCAGTAACTCAACCCATCGTCGTTGTCGCATGTTGAGTTCCTTCTGATCGAAAATGTGTTGAAGGCTCTTGTGATCGGTGAATATAGTACTCTTTGTTCCGTATAAGTAGTGCCTCCAGATCTTCAGAGCAAATACCACTGCTCCTAACTCGAGGTCGTGTGTCGTATAGTTCACTTCGTGTGTCTTAAGCTGTCGGGAGGCATAAGCGATAACCTTCCCTCTCTGCATAAGAACACAACCAAGTCCTTGATTTGACGCGTCGCAATACACTACGAAGTCTTCTATTCCTTCGGGAAGTGATAGTATTGGTGCGGTGCACAAGGCTCGTTTGAGCGTTTGGAACGCTCTTTCTTGTTTCTATTCCCAATCAAAGGCCACGCCCTTCTGGGTTAGGGTTGTAAGAGGTTTCGCTATTCGAGAGAAGTTCTGAATGAATCTGCGGTAGTAGCCAGCTAGACCTAGAAATTGACGAATTTCTGTAGGTGTCTTTGGTGCCGACCAGTTCTCAATAGCCTTAATTTTGGAGGGGTCCACGTGTATACCTTTCTCGCTAACAACGTGACCTAAAAATTCGACTCTTCGAATCCAAAATTCGCATTTAGAGAACTTCGCATATAGTTTCTCCGCTCGCAGTGTTTCTAGGACTTTTCGTAGGTGTTGACTATGCTCTTCCTCACTTCGAGAGTAGATAAGTATATCATCGATAAAGACAATGACGAACTGATCCAAGTAAGGGCGGCATACCCTATTCATTAGGTCCATAAATACTGCTGGTGCATTGGTTAATCTGAACGGCATCACCACGAATTCGTAGTGTCCATAACGAGTTCGGAAAGCTGTCTTTGGAATGTCCCCCTCTAGAACTCGTAATTGGTGATATCCGGATCGTAGGTCTATTTTGGAGAAGTAGTTCGCCCCTTGAAGTTGATCGAATAGGTCGTCGATACGGGGTAGAGGATAGCGGTTGTTGACAGTAAGTTTGTTCAGCTCTCTGTAGTCGATGCACATACGGAACGATCCGTCTTTCTTCTTTACAAACAAGACCGGTGCTCCCCAAGGTGAGAAACTTGGTCTTATGAATCCTTTGTGACGGAGTTCATTAAGTTGACTGGAAAGTTCCTGCATCTCTGCTGGTGCAAGACGATAAGGCGACTTCGCTACTAGGGTAGCTCCTGGAATTAAGTCGATTCTGAACTCGACTTGGCGTTGCGGTGGTAATCCTGGCAGTTCTTCTGGAAAGATATCGGGAAAGTCGCGTACTACCGAGATGCTCTTGATGTCCTTCAGTTCTTGACTTGTATCGACGATGTGCGCTAGGAATGCTCGACAATCCTTCCGCAAGCACTTTCGAGCTTGGATGCACGAAATGATGCGAAGGTTTGCACTAGATTTGTCGCCGTAGATAACTAATGTTTCGTTGTTTGGGAGGTTAAGACGGACTGCTTTCTCAAAGCACATGATGTCGGCGCGAAGAAGGCTCAACCAATCCATGCCGACTATGACGTCGAAACTTTTAATTTGAACCAGCATGAGATTGATTGGGAAAGAATGGTCGTCTAATGTTAACGTACAGCCCATGTATATGCAATTTGTGTTTTCGGTTTTTCCATTGGCCATCTCTATAGTGAATGAATTTTCTAACTTGCTAGGTTTAGGTTTAAGTAAATGAATAAAGTTTTGACTCACGAAGCTTCTCTCCGCTCCACTATCGAATAATATGCATGCGTATGAATTATCGAGAAGGAACGTACCAGCAACAGTAGTTGGGTCAGCTACAGCTTCGTCGTGGCCTATTGCCAAAACTCGTCTCACACCTCCGGTGCCTGCTGCCTTAGGACAGTTTCTCTGGTAGTGGCCCACCTCGCCACAACCGTAGCAAGCCTGCCCTACACCCGCACCGGGAATTTGAGTGATCGGCTTTGCGAGTTCCTTGCAGAAACGGGTTGTGTGCCCTTTCTGGCTGCAGTTGGCGCACTGCATAGCTCGACAAGGTCCATGGTGGTGGTAATTGCATTTGGTGCATTTTGGGAGGTTGCCTATATAAGGCTTTGTTGGGTAGGTATTTGTGGGGGCTGTAGCAGGTACAGTGGCAGCATTTACTGACACCAGCTGTTTCTTTGCAGATTCTTGGGAAGATCCACCCTTCCCTTTAATCCATGCTCTCTTCCTGCCATTGTTGTTGTTGTAGTTGTTGTAGTTGTTGTTTGCTTTCTGTGGTGCTGGTGCAGAAGTGGTTGAGTTCTGATGACCTCCGTAGTCGATCAGAGATTGTGCCAGTTCCTTAGCACTTTCAAAGGTGTCAGGTTTAGAAGCTAACACGCTTGATCGCATTTGGGGCGTCAGTCCCCAGATGTACCTTTCTATCTTCTTGCTCTCGGGAGCAATCATATCTGGACAAAGGATTGCCAGTTCGCAGAACCTGTTGGTATAAGTAGCGATGTCGGTACCCACCATTCCGAGAGTCCATAGCTCGTGTTCAAGCTTTTGAATTTCCCCTCGTGGGCAGTATTCTCTCATCATCATGGCCTTCAAGCTCTCCCAGCTTATGGAGTTTGCCACGATTAGGGTAAGTACTTTAACGTGACCATTCCACCAAGTTAAAGCTTTATCGAGAAGGGTGAAAGTTGCAAATTTGACCTTGTTGTGCTCGGGGCAGGAGCAGATTTCAAAGACTGCCTCCGTCCTTTCAATCCACTGCCTCAGGGCCATGACACCACCAGTACCATAAAACATTCGGGGCTTGGCATTAGTGAAGTCCTTATAAGTGCATTCTCGAGGTGGTCCATGACTCTCGCCATGGTTGGATAGGTGTGTGCCAGATCCCGAGCCATTAGTACTCGAGTTATTGATCTGTGACATGGCAGCTGCCACCGCTGCGGTAACTGCTGCTTGAAACATTACAGCATCAAATTGGGGTGGTGGAGGTGGTGGTGGTATAGGTGCTTCCTCACCGTTGTTTCGCCTTGGATTCCTACGCGGAGGCATCCTTCAACTATAGATTGAAAAGACAAGGATAAGAATTTCATAGAATGGAAAAATGTATGTGTCTCATGAACTAAATCGCTATAGATCAACAATAGATGATAGTATGAGTCTTCAAATAGAAGAATGAAGGTTATTTGTAAGACTGAAGGTATGAAACAAGTATTTGGTTTCACAAAGACCATTCAAGGTTCGAACGAAATACTCAACATAGTAGTAATAGTGCCACTTATATTAATATAAAAGTTGTTACGACGATCATGAAAATTTGACCCCTATAAGGGTCTCCGATTACAAAGTTCGAGAAATTTAAAGACTTTTAGCCGAGGTCCTAAGCTATAACAAAATTTGAGTCCTTGACAAGCACTACTTGCGTCGAAGGTTGCGCTTGGAGCTTGACTCCGCATCTGATTGCTTTGACACCATTAGACGCCTATCGAAAGCGTCTTGTTGTTCCCTTAGTTCGGCGAGGGCTGCAATCATTTGCGCTTGAAACGCTTCGGTTTGGAATTGAGCGTTGTCTTGCATCTTGTCCAGCCTACGGATGTCAGAAGTGTGAACCTGCACTTCCACGTTGATATCCCGGAGTCGGCTAGCTTGTACTCCAGACTGATAGGACTGATTGGCTAACTTACCCACCATTACCGGGAGTGCTCGATCAGCCGAACCTCCGCCGCGGACATCATAGAAGTCCCGGCACATGCCGTAGGGAGGGCGTAGGTTTTGCTGTTGGCTCCAATGGTGGAGGTGACTTCCCCAGACGGGAGTCGGTCCTTGAAAGTTCCTTACGAAGACGGGAGGTTGAATGGGTGGTGGATCGATAACTTCCGGCTCTGAGTCGGTACCGGAGTCATCACCCACTTCTATGGGTTCCTCGTCCTCTTCGGGATCATCTTCGATCCATCCTCCGTTGCCTTGGTTGGGAAAGTAGGGGTCGCCAGGGTGGTGAAATCCAGCCATTTGACTGTACGAGAAAAAGGGTTATAAGAATTGAGTAAAGCCGGAACATGTAAAACATGTAAGTTAAACTAGTTTAGATAACAAATACTCCTATAGTATTTAAGTGCTTGTGTTTGATTCTTGTAATGGTTTGGTAAGTTTTGACTTGTTGCTTACTACGATCATTCCTTGATATACGTTGGTCCAATCTTGGGCAAATATAGTTGATCACGCTATATTTGTCCAAAATCTGATTACATATATCAAGTCCCAATCGTAGTGTCAACTTGTCTAAATACTTGTATAGTTGTATAACATGAAAATAGTTTGTGGTATGCATGTATTTGTACTTAAATGAACTACCAATTTAAGTTGAACGAAATGCTGCTTAAGTGAAAAAAAAAAAAAAAATTGTTTTGTCAGAGAGTATTAGTCCCTTAAGCATTTATAGTTTGTATATCTTATGTGGTTCGATATACTTAGTTCACTATAAACATTGCTCTGATACCAATCTGTCACACCCCCAAACCTGAACGGCGGAAACGTTCGGGGGCGGATGACTTCATGTGGTAACGTAACAAATGAATACATAGTAAAGAAAGCAATACAACCATCATATATAGAATTGAAAGTTTACATTTGTCAAAAGTTACATGTTCAAAACTCAATTACAATATGATGTCAAAATACGAGATTAAACTGGCGCCGCAGCATCCCTTCATCAAAAGCGAAATGAATACCTGAAATTACTGATTCCCTGGGACATACAAGTAATTTTGAAAGAGTAGATCAGCATTTAAGCTGGTGAATTTCATAAGTATTTAAGTGACAATGTTTGAATGAACTGAAATGTTTTATCTTCGTTTGTTTGTGGTTAGAAAATCCAATATTTTCTACTAGTATAAAAGTAGCCTTCACCCAAGACCAATGTTTGTTTCTAAAATGTATGTAAATGTAAAAGAACCAATGAATTTGAAAACCTTGTAAATCAATGCATTTTAATACCCCTTGTGAGTTTTATAACCATACTATTGACTCTGAATGCCTATACACAACGTTCTTCAGGCGTTGGAATGTTATGACGTTTGTCACCCCAAACGGTGGACTGCAGCTAACAGTCAGGGCGCGGGTTTGTCAAGCCCGTATAGATCTATACACAAACACCATGCTCCCCCTCCAAGGGATTCTGGTATATAATACAGGACTTGAAATGTGTACTCGAACGTACATGAAGTTAGTGTCTCACAAATCCGTGGTATAAAAACAGATCTACTTGTTAAAATGTTACGTTTGTCCTTGTACACGAAAGTGAACTTCTTGAAATATGTGATTCTACTACATAAGAGTTAGAAATTTGTTTCGTAAAACTATACCTATTATAGTTTCCAAAAAGCGTGTCTTGTTTGTTTAGAAACATTGAGAAAAGGAATCGCTTGTTTATGAAAGTATAGATTTTTGGGTGTAGAGTCTAGGATAGACAAGAAAAATCTAAGAATAGTTTAGTTTATACATGCATTACAACAACATTATATTTTAAAAGGTAAAATGCTATTGTGACATATGTTATATATATACATATATACATATATATATAAGTTCCTTTAAATGTTTATAAATCGCATGTGATTTGAATATATAACAGTATATAAAAGAATTTCTTTATGTAACGCACGATAATACTCGTGTGTTTTACTTGTAATCCCCCCCTTGAAAGCATATAAAAGTATTTAGAATAATTAAAAAGGTTTATTTAGGGGTATGAAACTCACTTGAAAGTTTGAAGATAGCGAGATGGAAAACCGGGCAGAGTTTCGTCTCGGGAAACGGATTTTCCTCGGGATTCTCGGGAATCTCGGGAGTAAAATCGACCTTCGGGACTTGAGCCAAAAAGACCAGAGCTTCGGGTTTGAACGGACACGGAAAACGAGGCAAAGTTGAGAGAGAGAGAAGAGAAATGAACCCTTTCTTTGGAAACCCTCACATTCTATTTATAGGAAGGCTGGTCTGCCTCGGTACGCGGGGCGTACGCTCGTACGCGCTGCGTACGCGCACGTCATGCATGACCGAAGCCTCGACTGCCTCGGTTCGGATGGGACGGGTTGTTGGGTTCTCGGGTCGGATGGGATGGTTTGCTGGGGAGGTGGGTCGGATGGGACGCCGGGTCGGATGGGACGTCGGGTCGGACGTGTCGGACGGGTCGGATGGATCGGATTCCTCGGATATGGCGACGTGGACGATCCGAGGCCAATCCTCTCGGTTACGCGGGGCGTACAGGAGTACGCAGCGCGTACTTCGGAGGAGGATGCTGACTCCCCTTCGGATAATATCCGAATTTTGAATTAAATAAATAATTAATTTATTTAATAAACTTCAAAAATCCATATCTTCTTCATACGAACTCCGTTTTCGATGGTCTTTATATCCTCGCGTAGGTGAGACTATGCTCTACAACTTTCGTTTAGACTCCGTCGGCAAATTCCAAAATTATATTTTTATTATTTATTAAAAATCCATCGTGTTTAAGGAATTTCATAGAAAATTCATAACTTCTTTATCTGATGTCGGTTTTTGCCAGACTTTTTATCGCTGCAATACCATTGTCGAGACCTTCGATTCTCGTTTAGGTCATTCCGGCCAAAAGTCGCTCGATTTCCGATTCGAGTTTTTAGCTGTCTGTTGCTAAGCCGAACTTGGAAAAATTATAACTTCGCTATATGAAGTCGGATTTGGGCGTTCTTTTCACGTACGATTATGTTTCAAAGACATTTAAACATAGAAGGAAATTAAATAGAACTATTTGTACGTTTTATTATGAAAGTAAATTTTATTACTTAGAAGCGGTTACAATACTTGACCCATTTTGGTCCTTACAAGGAGTTGAAATATCGGGTTGTCACATCGGAGATGCAAGAACTATCTGGTCAACTCAACGAACTGCTCAGCAAGGGCTTCATAAGACCAAGCTTCTCACCCTTGGGAGCACCGGTCTTGTTTGTGAAGAAGAAAGACGGATCGTTTCGTATGTGCATCGATTATAGGGAACTCAAGAAGCTGACGGTCAAGAATCGTTACCCTCTTCCTCATTTAGACGATTTATTTGACCAACTACAAGGGGTGAGCTACTTTTCCAAGATTGATCTAAGGTCCGGGTATCATCAGTTACGAGTGCTTGAGGAGGATGTTCCGAAAATAGCCTTCCGAACTCATTACAGACATTACGAGTTCGTTGTGATGCCGTTCGTACTGACCAATGCGCCTGCAGTCTTCATGGACTTAATGAATAGAGTGTGCCATCCTTACTTGGATCAGTTTGTCATCGTCTTCATTGACGACATACTTATCTACTCCCGAAGTAAGGAGGAGCATAGCGATCGTTTACGACAAGTCCTGGAAACCTTACGATCCGAGAAGCTATACGCGAAGATCTCTAAGTGCGAATTTTAGATCCGAAGAGTCGAATTCCTAGGACACGTGGTTAGCGAAGAAGGAATCCACGTGGATCCATCCAAAATTAAAGTTATCGAGAACTGGTCAGCACCGAAGACGCCTACGGAGATTCACCAATTTCTAGGCCTCGCTGGCTACTACAACAGGTTCATCCAAAATTTCTCTCAGATTGAAAATCCTCTTACGGCATTGACCCAGAAAGGCGTGGCCTTCGACTGGGAAGAGAAACAAGAGAATGCATTCCAAACCCTGAAGCGAGCCTTATGCACCACACTGATACTGTCCCTTCCCGAAGGAAGAGAAGACTTCGTGGTCTACTGCGATGCATCCAATCAGGGGCTCGACTGTGTTCTGATGCAACGAGGTAAGGTCATCGCATACACCTCAAGATAGCTGAAGACACACGAAGTCAACTACACCACACACTACCTTGAGATAGGAGCGGTCGTGTTCGCCCTAAAGATCTGGAGACAGTATCTGTATAGTACGAAGAGCACCATCTATACCGACCAGAAAAGCCTCCAACACATCTTCAACCAGAAAGAGTTCAACATGAGACAACGACGGTGGGTCGAACTACTCAGTGACTACGAATGTGAAATTCGTTAGCATCCGGGTAAAGCCAATGTAATAGCAGACGCCCTAAGTTGGAAAGAGTATTCTGGTCGAAGAGTTAAGTCATTAACAATGACCATCTATTCACATCTCTCCGTACAAATAAAGGAGGCTCAGCTCGAAGCCTTGAAACTTGAAAATGTAGTGGGAGAATCCCTGCGAGGAATGGATAAGAACCTGGAAGCCAAGAGTGACGGAGCCTTATATCTCATGGACCGGATCTAGACACCGAAGCACGGTGGCTTCAGAGACTTAGTCATGAAGGAAGTGCACAACACTCGATATTCCGTCCACCCAGGTTCAAATAAGATGTATCTGGATCTCAAGAAATCTTACTGGTGGCCTAACATGAAAGTAGAGATCGCTACCTTCGTAAGTAAATGCCTTACTTGCTCCAAGGTCAAGGTCGAATACCAGAAACCAACGGGTCTACTCCAACAACCGGAGATACCTGAGTGGAAGTGGGAACGGATCATTATGGACTTCATAACCAAGCTACCCAAGACAACGGGTGGACTTAATACCATATGGGTCATCATGGATAGATTGACCAAGTCCGCACACTTCCTACCCATCAAGGAAGCTGACAAGATGGAGAAGCTCATGAGAACATACATTAGGGAGATCGTACAACTGCATGGTGTTCCTATATCTATTATATCCGATCGAGATAGCAGATTCACTTCGAGATTCTGGCAGTCACTAGAAAACTCCCTTGGAACGAGGTTGGATATGAGTATAGCCTACCATCTGCAGACAGACGGACAAAGTGAGAGAACCATTCAAACCCTGGAAGTATGCTACGATCCTGTGTGATCGACTTTGGTAAGGCATAGGATACCCACTTACCCCTTGTCGGGTTTTCCTACAACAACAGTTATCACACGAGCATCAAAGCTGCTCCATTCGAAGCCCTCTACGGCCGGAAGTGAAGGTCCCCTCTATGCTGGGCCGAGGTGGGTGACACTCTGTTGGCTAAAGGATGAGTTCCTGACAGCACTCTCATGGGTCCGGAGATCATTCAGGAAACGACAGAGAAGATCGTTCAGATTCGTGAACGATTGAAAGCCTCTAGAGACCAACAGAAAAACTACGCAGATAAATGAAGGAAACCTTTGGAATTTCCAAGTGGGTGACCGAGTCCTTTTGAAAGTCTCACCCTGGAAAGGCTTGATACGCTTCAGAAAGCGTGGAAAGCTGAATCCAAGATACATAGGGCCTTTCGAGATTCTCGCTAGAATCGGCCCCGTAGCTTACAAACTCGATCTACCCCGCGAGCTTAGTAGCGTACATCCTACCTTCCACCTCTCAAATTTGAAAAAGTGCCTAACCGACGAGACTCTCGTAATCCCTCTCGACGAGATCGAGATCAACGAGAGCCTCAACTTCGTGGAAGAACCTGTGGAAATTATGGACCGAGAGGTCAAGCGAACGAAGCAAAGCCGCATCCCGATTGTGAAGGTTCGGTGGAACGCCAAGCGAGGACCGGAGTTCACTTGGGAGAGCATTGATCAAATGAAACTTAAATATCCTCATCTCTTTGCTTAGTTGTGTTGTAATAACTTAGCGGCTTCAATTCTAAATTTCGGGATGAAATTTCCTCTAACAGGGGGATGATGTAACGACCCATTTTTCACGTCCAAAATTTTCATTTTTCAATTAATATTTAGTAAAATTATTTGCAATTAAACATTTTCCGATCAAACCATTTCATAAACATATACTATGTCTGAAAACCAAAACATGTGAACTATCAAAATATCAGAGTATGAATTCCAGAACAATCCCATGAATGCGGAAAAACAGTGTGTATATGATGTGCCGCTACCGCGCCAACTCCTTCCCCTTCGATGAAGAGGTACCTGAAACCAAAACTGTAAACGGTAAGCACGAAGCTTAGTGTGTTCCCCATTGTACCACATACCATACGATCACATAACACACATACTGCCAAGCTATTCTGGTGTGCCTGACTACCCGATGCGGCCATTCTGGGGTGCCGTCCTACCCGTGTGAAGCCATTATGGGGTGCTGACTACCCATCGGTCCTAACAACCGATCCTCAGGCACTATTTCACCACCTACTGCTACTATCACATATATCATAACATAAACATACTATCGGAAATATCTAGGGTGTCCGAACTACCCTTCGGTCCTAACAACCAAACTTGGGGACTATTCCCCTCCTACTACCACTATCACATATAACATATCAGGTAGTAGCAAACCTAGTTGATATCACAAAGACAATCATCTAACACACAACTCCTACTGGTGGGCCCGCATTGTGGTTGTAGGCCCACCGCTACTGGAAGGTAACTCACCTCAAAGTAGTTGCTGATTTGAGCCAGAACTGACTATCTACTGCTGCTGCTGCTGTTCCAGAAGTCCTCCGGCTATAATTCCCACAAAACATTCAGTCAAACACTGCTAGCTATACTTAGGGTAAAATGACCATTTTACCCTTGACCACGTCAAAGTACAAGTCAAAGTCAACTTCCAGTTGACCCGACTCGCCAAGTTGGCTTTCCAACTCGTCGAGTCCCTACCCATTTGATTGTCCTCAATCCAACTCTACTTGTTGAGTTAGGCATTGACTCGACGAGTTCTCCTTCTAACTGATGTCCAAAAGTCCTTCATCCTACTCACCGAGTTGCATGAACAACTCGTCGAGTTCATCTTCATCCGATGAACACTTTATGCTGAGACTCGTTGAGCTGTACGAACAACTCGCCAAGTCTGTTCTTGAGGTAAGAAGATTGCCTTGGACTCGCCGTGTCAGGGCATTGACTCGCCGAGTTCCTCCATGTATTGGTCTAGTTTCCGACTCATTGAGTCCACCCGTGACTCACAACTCCACTTGGCAAACACGAAAAAAGGGAAAACTCGAGGACTCGCGGCTCGACTCGCCGGGTCTGATGAACGACTCGCTGGGTCTGATGAACGACTCGCCGAGTCCGATGAACGACTCGCCAAGTCGTTCACATGCAATTACTATATACTTGATTCTGCTTGAATCCAGCTCATACCATACATAGATTTGGGCTCTTAGGGTAGGTTTTACACGTAAAGTTTCCAACTTTACGTGTATACATGCATAGGATGGGGATGTAAGGCTTAATAAAGGCTAAAATGGTAGATCTAGTACATTCAAGCACTTTACTCCTATAAAGGCCATGGATCTGAGCTTCTAGAGGTCAACCCTGCCTAGATCTAGAGGTTAATCAGCTCATTACAACACCTAATCCACAACCAAGTTTGGAAATGGTTCAAGAAGGACTTTAATGGTGCCCTAAGGGACTTTAAGCATAAAAACAGAAGGAAACTGAGTTATACCACAATGAATCTCTAAAATATCACCAAGATATCGGGCCTCCTTCTTCTCCTCTTGATCTACTCTCCTTCTTCTCTCAAAATCTTCAAGAAATCATACCAAAACAATTCAATCTCACAAGAAAAGGGGTTATGTCAATATAAGGAGCTCTGAGGGTGAAGGATTCGGGCTTGGGGCACATAAGGTTGATTTAAATAGGGTGCAAACCCTTGAAATTAGGGTTTCATCTAGACAGCGGGGACTCGCCGAGTCCAGAATATGGACTCGCTGAGTCGCCAACTTAAGCGTGCTCAATATCCCTGCTCTACTCGGCGAGTCGGGCCTACAACTCGCCGAGTCCAAGGCTAAAAATGTAACTTACTTAGATAGGTCATACGTACCAGGAACCAGGTGCTACAAATCTCCCCCACTTATTTTAGACTTCGTCTTCGAAGTCTGCTGCTCAATCCTGGAATAGCTCGGAGTAATGCTCTATCATTTCTTCCACCGGCTCCCAAGTCCACTCGGAACCCTTCCAGTGCTGCCATTGCACCTTCACCAATTCCACCCTCTTGTTCCTCAGATCCTTCGACTTCCGGTCGAGGTTTGCGACTGGGCGCTCAATGTAATTCAGGCTGTCATCAACCTAAATATCTTCTAACGACACCACCGCTAAGTCATCCACTAGGCACTTCCGCAACTGGGAGACATGGAAGGTGTTGTGGATCTGACTGAGTTCGGCTGGCAGATCCAGCCTATATGCCACCTTGCCTACCCGGGCTACAATCCTGAATAGTCCAATGTATCTCAGGCCCAACTTTCCCCGCTTCCTGAATCGAATGACGCCCTTCCATGGCGACACTTTCAGGAGAACCATATCCATGACCTGGAACTCCAGGTCTGATCGGCGCTTTTCGGCGTAACTTTTCTGCAGACTCTGTGCACTCTAAAGCCTGCTCCGAACCTGTTGAATCCTCTCGGTCATCTTGAGCACCACCTTTGTGCTCCCCATGACCCTCTGGCCAACTTCACCCCAACATATCGTGGTCCTGCACCTCCGTCCGTACAACATCTCGAATGGAGGACGGTCAATACTCGCGTGGTAGCTGTTGTTGTACGAGAACACTGATGGGTTTTGAGCATTCTAACACTTCCTAAGTGTACATGAAACCCTAATAACCTTGGATCTATGTTTGTCTAATAATCATGCAAAGTTGTTTTTCCAAGGTTATGAACCTATCTAGCATACATGGGGAACAATTTTCTTTGTATAAAAGATAGAACTATATACCTTGTTTATGAAAGTGTTCCTTGAAACCTTGTGAGCCTAGCACCTCAAGTGTAATGCCTCAAATGCTTCACACAACAACAAATGCAAAGTATAAACTTGAGAGAATACTCTAACACACTCAAAATCAGCCAATCCCTCTTGTTTCACTTAGTGTAGCAGATTTTGGGGAGAGACATGGTGTTTATATAGTGTGTTGCATTAGGTAAAACCTTAATGTAACATGACTCTTCATTTCTCAATTCATGGGTTAACTCCATGGAGCATCCATGGAGCATCCTATGGGTGAAACCGAACTTGATAATCCATGGAGCCTTTTAGCCCACTATATAAGATATGGAAGATTTACATAATCTACCCATATATTTAATTAGTTATGCTTTTGATCACTTAATGAATTCTAAATTAATTCTTGATCAAAACTAATTAAATAATATTATTAATATATTAGAACTTATAATATATTAATAAACCATATATGTTATTTCTCTTATTTAGTTTATCCAATTGCATGGTGCCATGCAACCCAAATGGACCATGCCTGGTCGAGTCAAGTACATACCAGAAATAGCTATGGACTTAGACACCTTATCCAATAGTCTCCCACTTGGATAAGTCTAATAACTATAACTGTAGTACTTCAGGAACCGATCGGAAATCGTAGCTCTTTCAAGGTGTCTCGGGATTGAGAAGATGTTGATACGCCATTTTAAGATAAGTGATCATATAGTCCTCTGTTCTAGATATCAGCAGGACAATTACATGGAGCAATGTCTTACATATTGTCCAACAATTTGTTTCTCGATTTCTGATTTGTTTGACAAAGAACTAAATTGAACACATCAATTCGGTTCTGACCGGGCCCGGTACATAGTTCTAAACAAAATCATCGAGGGGCCCAAATATCAGCTTCTAATCCAATAAGGAATAGATAAACTTCGGCTCATATTTTTCTTCTACTACTAGTTGAATCATACACAAAAGCACGTTTTATAACATCGAGTTACCAATGTGTTTTCGTACAATCAATGCATAACCAATTAATAGGCAACAAATCATATCTCTAGGTTTGAAGACTTATATGATATTACCGTCTCACGATCACTCGAGATAAAATTCCATGAAGTGATTCCAGTGAGTGTGGGTTGATTCTAATACTCAGAACTTACGAGCATTCATTATTGCTATAGCCATGTCCAACACCTTAGACCTCTGCAACTAATCATGACAGTCTTACTTCATATCTACTTCCAACATATGATTGACTGTGGAAATTTTGAATAATATGTAAAATCAGAACATACTATTCTGGAAGTCAAAACATGCAAAAAGAAATTATAGTAAACGATTGACAAAAGATAGTAACACTTTACTCATAAATAAACACAACTTTTATTCATCATCAAATGTCAATTACACTTTACAAATTTCATAATTTATCTAAGTACTAAAACTTATATCATCCTTCAGTCCTATGCTCCGAGCATGCTGGAGATGCTTAACCCTACTCAATCCCTTCGTGAGGGGATCTGCTGGGTTCTCATCCGATACTACCCTCTTTTACATGAGGATTCCTTCTTCTATGCGATGTCTGATGAAATGATATTTTCTGTCGATGTGTCTGGATCTCCCATGATCCCTTGGTTCCTTTGCTAAGGCAACAACACTTTCACTATCACAGAAAATTTCCATGGGCTCCTTTATAGCTGGTACAACTCCAAGGTCTCCAATGAAGTTCTTCAGCCATATAGCCTCCTTTGCTGCCTCGCTCGCTTCTATATACTCTGATTCACAAGTGGAATCAACCACTGTCTCCTGCTTGGAACTCTTCCAAGTGATTGCTCCTCCGTTTAGGGTGAAGACCCAACCCGACTGAGAGCGGAAATTATCCATATCAATCTGGAAACCAGCATCACAATACCCTACAACTCTCAAGTCATCACTCCCACCGAGGGTAAGGACCAGTCCTTAGTCCTCCGTAAGTACTTCAGGATATTCTTTACAGCAGTCTAGTGAGCCTTGCCAGCGTTCCCCTGATACCTGCTAACCATGCTCAAGGCAAAGGCTACATCAGGTCGAGTACAAGTCATAGCATACATGATCGAGCCTACCGCCGAAGCATAAGGCACTCGAGTCATTTCTGCTATCTCAGCCTCAGTACTTGGGCTCTGAGCTTTACTCAATCTGGCATTACTCTAGATAGTTAATTCTCCTTTCTTGGAGTTCTCCATGCTGAATCTCTTTAGCACCTTGTCCAAGTAGATACTTTGACTAAGTCCAATTAGTCTTTTACTCCGGTCTCTCAAAATCTATATCCCTAGAATATAAACAGCTTCTCCTTGGTCCTTCATAGAGAAACACTTCCCAAGCAGGAACTTAACTTCCTGCAGAGTTGGGATGTCATTTCCTATGAGTAGTATGTCATCCACATACAATACCAAAAAGCTAACTATACTCCCACTAGCCTTGACATAAACACAAGATTCATCTTCACTCCTAAAAAAGCCAAATTCCTTGACCTTTTCATCAAAGCAAAGATTCCATCTGCGAGGTGCTTGCTTTAATCCATAAATGGATTTTTCAAGCTTACACACTCTATTAGGGTACTCATTGCTGATAAAACCTTATGGCTGACTCATGTAAACATCTTCAGTTAACTTTCCATTAAGGAAAGCGGTTTTGACATCCATTTGCCAAATTTCATAGTCATGAAATGCAACTATGGCTAACATAACCCTAATAGACTTAATCTTGGCTACTGGAGAAAAGGTCTCATCATAATCCACTCTAGGAATTTGAGAGAAACCCTTTGCAACCAGTCAAGCCTTATAAGTGTGTACATTACCATCCACGTAGGTCTTCTTCTTGAAGATCTATTTGCACCCTACAGTCTTATGACCTGGTACATTCTCAACCAAGTTCCAAACTTGATTGTCATAGATGGATTGTATCTTGCTATCCATAGCCTCTTTCCATTTTGCAGACTCGGGACCTGCCATGGCTTCCGCGTAACTGTTAGGTTTATCCATACCTACTAGTATCTCATCACTAATAAGTGTCTCACTCTTGTGGAATGCCTCATAGGTACAGACTCGTCAATTGGCTCAACAGTAGTTTCCTCCTCAAGTTGAGGTCTAGGGTTTGAAGTTCCTTCACCACTTGACTCTTGAATTTCTTCAAGGTCAATTTTCCTCCCACTGTCTCCTTGGCTTATAAACTCTCTCTCTCGAAAGACTCCTCTTCTAGCTACAAAGACCACATTATCACTAGGTCTGTAGAAGAGGTAACCAAAGGATCTTTGTAGGTAGCCGATGAAAATACACCTCTCACTTCGGGGTTCTAGCTTATCATGAGACTCGCACCTCACAAAAGCCTCGCAATCCCAAATCTTGATGTGGTCTAGTTTGGGTACTTTACCAGTCCACATCTCGTGAGGAGTTTTGGCAACTTTCTTTGTAGGGACTAGGTTAAGGATATGGGCGGCAGTCTCCAAGGCATACTCCCAAAATGAGATTGGTAACGAAGCTCAACTCATCATGGAACGAACCATATCCAACAAGGTTCGATTATGCCTCTCAGCTACACCATTCAACTGCGGTGTCCTAGGAGGTGTCAATTGTGAGACAATCCCACATTCCCTAAGATAGTCAACGAACTCTGAACTAAGATACTCACCACCTCGATCGGATTGAAGCATCTTAATGTTCCTGCCCAATTGATTCTCAACTTCCTGTTTAAATTCCTTAAACCTCTCGAATGTCTCTGACATATGCTTGATTAAGTAGACATATCCATGTCGACTATAATCATCAGTAAAAGTCAAATAATAACGATTAGCATCCCTTGTGGCATGTTTGAATGGTCCACACACATCCGTATGTACAAGGTCCAACAAACCTTCACCCCTCTCACAAGAGCCTGTGAAGGGTGACTTTGTCATTTTTCCAAGTAAGCATGATTCGCAACTATCATCTGACTTTAGGACAAATGATTCCAAGACTCCATCCTTTTGGAGTTGGCTTATGCGTTTCTTGCTTATATGTCCAAGATGACAATGCCATAATGATGCTTTATCCAAGTTATTAATATTAATAGAATCAATACACATCACATTATTTCCTAATTTATCAACCACAGATACTGTTTCATACACGCCATCACAAGGTAATGCTTTAAAATAAAGAACATTGTTAAAGAAAGCATCAATAGAACCAACTTCATTATTAAATGAAAAGGTAAAACCTTATTTATACAATGCATGAAAGGAAATAATATTTCTTGCCATTTCTAGCGAATAACAACATTTATTCAAATCTAAACTAAACCCACTACTTAGCGATAAAGTATAAACTCCAATCTTGGTGACAGGTGAAGCTTTCCTGTTTCCCATGATGAAGTTTATTCTTCCTTGCTCCAAATTCTCACTTCTTCTTAGTCCCCGCAAATCAGAACAGATATGAATACCACAACCGGTATCAAGGACCCATGAGTTAGAATGGGGTGAGTTATTAGATAAGATAGTGTAAATACCGGCATGGTTGAGTTTAACTTTCCCATCCTTCACATCTTGCTGGTACTTTGGGCAATTCCGCTTCCAATGTGCCTTTTCATGACAATAGAAGCATTCAGCCTCTTTTGGGTCAGAAGAAGGAGTGATGAAATGTAACAGCCCGGATTCCCAGGTATCTTTACTTTCATTTTCATGGTATTCTGTGACGGCACTCGGCAAGTTGGAGGTCGAACTCGCCGAGTCGGGCCGCGGTTTTGGACGGAGGTTCGCGTCCGGACTCGGCGAGTCCAAGGGATGGACTCGGCGAGTTCGTGCAGTTTAATGAAACCCTAATTTCCCAGTCCTAAGCCCTATTTAAAGGACCTTATGGCCTTCATTTGCGGCCATCTTGAGCCCTAAGTGCACCCAAACGGCTGAGAGACTTTGTGAGTGAAACAGAGGCTATTTGTTCATCATTTTGTGTGATTTTTGCAAGAAGGAAGGAGGAGATCAAGCTTGAAGAGTTGGGGAGCTTGGATCTGCTTTTATTTCTTCAAGGGAACCTTCTTGAGGTAACTTTCAGAACTAAACTTCGTATTTTGGGTTGATGTGACAAATCTAGGGTTTCTTCTTGTCTTATTTGGCTTGGATTTGAAGTATGAAAAGTCCCATGGAGATATGGAACCTAGATTTGGACCTTAGCAGGTCTAGGAGACCCCAAATGACAAGCTTTATGTCCATTCTTTTGAGTTGGAAGCTAGGGTTGCCATATTAGAGGTTATTTCCCCAAAATGAGCCTTGTATACGTTGCATGGCGACCAAGACTGAGACTTTACGTGATAAATGAGCTTGGGAAGGCCAGATATATGTGTGTATGGAACGGATCTGACCGCAAAAGCAAGTTTTGGCTGATGCATGGCATGGACTCGCCGAGTCCGAAGAACAGACTCGACGAGTCGCTTGAAGATTGTCCTTGAGACCACCCAGTGTGTAGTCCTGCCGAGTTGTGGGTGACTCAGTGAGTCACAGAGGGTTAGAAAGGTTTTTGACAGGTGGACCGAGTCGAGTGGGGACTCGCCGAGTTGTCCTTGCGACTTGGCGAGTTGAGTTGCGGTGGCCCCGTGATTCATGCCCAGGTGTAACTCGTCGAGTCATGGGAGTACTCAACGAATCAAAGGGAAAATCCTTGCAAGTTGATGAAAACGCGTAGACTCGCCGAGTCACTCTAGTGCGCTTGCCGAGTCCGGTCTATTTGACCAAAGACTATTGACCAAGTTGACCAGTGTTGACTTGATAAAGATGGTCAACCTTAGTGGTACAAGTAACAATTATAGATAAATGATGTTATAGGAGGACTACAGCTCGGGGGTTAGAGTACGAGTGATTTCCAGGGTTCACGAGTTAGCGAGACATACGAGGTGAGTCTTCTCACTATACTGTACCCAGAAGGTCGAATATGATATGAGATATATGCTTTATGTGTGATAAGTTAATCGGTATATGTGCCATGCATGATATGCTTGATATGGGCCGGAAGGCAAATATGTTATGGGCCGGAAGTCGTGGTAATATGGACCGTAAGGTTGATGTGGGTAGGACCGGAAGGTTTACCCAATCGAGACGGAAGTCCCCTGAGACACATGGACCGGAAGGTCAGGGCCTGGAAAGGCGTATGTGCGTAGGTTGTATTTTGGGGAACTCACTAAGCATTTATGCTTACAGTTGTTGTGTTATGTGTTTCAGGTACTAGCGAGGACCGTGGGAAGGCGCCGGCGTGATCGTACACACACTCGGGGAAACCATTTTTATGATCTTTGTTATTTAATCGGTCGTAACAATATTGTGTACATTGGAACCTAAATTTTATTACTCGATATTTGATGCTTGTAAAAAAATGAAAAATTGGTTTTGAAAATTTTGACGTTACATGAAACCTTTCTTGGTTCCACTTGAAGAAGAGCCATCAAGGATCCTAGGCTTGGTACCCTTCGAAGAACTCTTTCTCTTCTTCCCTCGTCCTTTCTCGATTGCCAAGACAGGGGCAGAGTTGGTAGGAGTAGGAGTAGTAATAACCGCCTTACCCTTAAGACCACTTTCCGCGGTCTCTAAGAGTCCTTGAAGTTTGCTGAGAGTGACCTCTTCCTTGTTCATGTTGTATGTCATGCGGAATTAATCATAACATGAAGGCAATGAGTGCAAAATGATATCTATTGCAAGCTCCTCGGGGAAGTTCACATTAAGATTCAGCAAACGGTCCACAAATCTTTCCATTTTCTGCATGTGGCCCGTGATGGGTTTACCATCCTTCATGCGAGTTGTTATCATGGAGGAGATGATTTCATACCTCTCTTGACGAGCACTTTGATGGTATCTTTCCATCAAGTCTTGGTGCATCTCATAGGCGTAGAAATCTTCATAGGATTTTTGGAGATCCGCGGTCATGGTGGCCATCATGATGCATGCCACTTTGGTAGCATCTCTTTCATGTGCCCTAAAATCAGCGATCTCTTGAGGAGTAGCAACTGTCTCATCAATCTCCTTAAGCTCCTTATCGAGGACATATTCCTTGTCCTCGTAGCAAGTAATCATTCTGATGTTTCTGATCCATTCATTAAAGTTGGATCCATCAAAAGTGACTTTCCCACACAAGTTCATAAGAGTAAAGGAGCCACTAGGATTAGAGCCAGAAGCAGCGGTGTTTGTAGACATCTAAAAAGAACAAAGAAGGTTTTAGTTTAGATATAGAGATAGTCCTTAATAAAACACCCAAATGTAGTATTAAGGTTAGGATCCAATCACAATATATTATAACTTAGAAGAGGTATTTCGTAATCCAGGCTATAACATATTTGAAACGTAGGTGAATGACGATTCACCAATTTCCACCAAAAAACGAAATATTAAATATTAAGTTTTAATTTGGTACTTAGAAATTCCTAGATTCGTTTGAGATTCAATGAACTTTTCAAAGGCATGTTTCAATCTCGAGTGTGCCCTCCAAGTTTTGTGACTGGGATGCCGAGGATCACAAAATGAGGTGTGAAGTAACCATGCAAATCACTTGGTACCCTTAATGTTTACCCCTCAATCGATGTGTCGCTTAACCACACACGCTCCATCGATGTTATGATAAATATTAAGTCACCCTTTACCTACCTTGTTAAGTCCAAGTTAGAGTGTCGGTTAACCACACACGCTCTACTAACGACTTAGACAAAGTGTAAAGTGTAATTTCATGGATTAGCACCTTATTCACATTTTTCCTAAAGTAACTAAGATTGGGAATTTCATAAATCATTTAGTTTACTTTATAATATTCATCATAGTTTAAATGAGAATTTATAAGTCCTTGTCCTACCCGTTCGGCTAACGACCCTCCACCAGTCAAGCAAGCGGTGGGTGAGAGTGGACATCCATTAAGTTTCCATTTTATAGGCAACAACCTTATACCCACCTTATAGACTGGCTTCGTGAATGAGGCGTACTAGCGGTAAGACGACTTTGATCTTTTACATATATATATATATATATATATATATATATATATATATATATATATATATATATAGATATATATATATATTATTAACTTATAATATTATAAGTATAAGGGTTGAGTTTTAACTTTTAAAATTCTAAGGGTTGGAACTAAAGTTTTTAATATGACTTTACTTGTTCCAAAACTTGAGGGGAAGTTTTGTAAACTTTCAAAACTTTTCATTTCATGTAACTTATGACTTAAATAGAGTAATAAAAATGAAGAGTCTTCATTTTTCTAACTCTTGTGTTCTTTTAATGGTTTTAATTCAAGAGTGACTCTTGGTTTTCCATAACTTGAGGACAAGTTATGGACCCCATTAAAACACATTATGATCAAGAATTAAACTACCAACAAGGTTACAAACAATTCCTAAGATCTTCTAAAACATCATAAGGTCATGAACATGAATATGAACACTTCCATGAATCAAAAATTACACTTAAAACTTGTAATTTTGATAATGTGTCATTGTAAATGGATTAACATGAACATTACACCAACTAAAACAAGTTTTAAAACACGAAAACAGTTTAGGGTAATGTTCCTAGTCCATATCCAGCAACAACGATCGAAATTATGAAAAATGCAGCCTCTACTCGTCGAGTGCATGAACTGACTCGACAAGTAGCTTGCATTTGGTCATGGACTCGTCGAGTCCCCCCATGGACTCGGCGAGTTCATACGGGCAGAAAGCAGAAAACTCGATTTTTAAAGCAGGTTGCACAAAAATCAAACAAGCAAGCCTAGGCTCTAATACCATTTATGGGTTTTGAGCATTCTAACACTTCCTAAGTGTACATGCAACCCTAATAACCTTGGATCTATGTTTGTCTAATAATCATGCAAAGTTGTTTTTCCAAGGTTATGAACCTATCTAGCATACATGGGGAACAATTTTCTTTGTATAAAAGATAGAACTACATACCTTGTTTATGAAAGTGTTCCTTGAAACCTTGTAAGCCTAGAACCTCAAGTGTGATGCCTCAAATGCTTCACACAACACCAAATGCAAAGTATAAACTTGAGAGAATACTCTAACACACTCAAAATCAGCCAAGCCCTCTTGTTTCACTTAGTGTAGCAGATTTTGGGGAGAGACATGGTCTTTATATAGTGTGTTGCAATAGGTAAAACCCTAATGTAACATGACTCTTCATTCCTCAATCCATGGGTTAACTCCATGGAGCATCCTATGGGTGAAACCCAACTTGATAATCCATGGAGCCTTTTAGCCCACTATATAAGATATGGAAGATTTACATAATCTACCCATATATTTAATTAGTTATCCTTTTGATCACTTAATTACTTCTAAATTAATTCTTGATCAAAACTAATTAAATAATATTATTAATATATTAGAACTTATAATATATTAATAAACCATATGTGTTATTTCTCTCATTTAGTTTATCCAATTGCATGGTGCCATGCAACCCAAATGGACCATGTCGGGTCGGGTCAAGTACATACCAGAAATAGTTATGGACTTAGACACCTTATCCAACAAACACAACCAAGGGAAGATAGGTATCCCAGCTACCACCAAAGTCTAGCATGCACGCACGTAACATATCCTCCAGAGTATGGATGGTCCGCTCGCTCTGACCATCCGTCTGCGGGTGAAAGGCGGTGCTAAAATGCAGACGAGTTCCCAACTCATCATCAAACTTTTTCCAAAACCTGGAAGTGTAACGCACATCTCTGTCTGATATCACTGACATCGGCACCCCGTGCCGCACCACTATCTCCCTGATATAGATATCGGTCAACTTTTCGGCCGAGATACTCTCCTGGATCGGAATGAAATGGGCACTCTTGGTCAATCGATCCATGATGACCCATATCGAATCTACTCCTCGCGCAGTCCTGGGAAGCTTTGTGATAAAATCCATCGGAATATCTTCCCATTTCCAGAACGGAATGTCCAACGGCTGCATCTTGTCGTACGGCCTCTGATGCTCGACCTTGACCTTCCTGCAGGTCAAGCACCGCTCGACGTACCAAGCCACATCCCGCTTCATGCAGGGCCACCAATAGTCTAGACGAAGATCCCGATACATCTTGGTCGCCCCTGGATGAATGGATAATCGCTATTTGTGTGCCTCCTCCATTAAGATCTGGCGCACGACCACCGTGATACGGCACCCACACTCTACGGTGTAGTGTTAATAATCCTCGGCTATCATAATCGAAGGAGGTGACTTGACCGACTATCCTCTCGCTCTTCCGATGCTCCTCCTTCATAGCCTCCTGCTAAGCTTCCCGAATCTGCTCTAACAGTGGAGTCACCACCGTCATCCTCATACACACATCCCTGATCAGCGCCGCCTTACGGCTAAGCGCATCGGCTACCACACTGGCCTTTCTCGGGTGATAAAGGATCTCGCAATCATAATCCTTTACCACATCCAACCACCGACGCTGTCTCATGTTCAGATTCGGCTGATCCATGAGGTACCTCAAACTCTTGTGATCCGTGTAAATGGTACATCGAACCCCATTGAGGTAATGTTGCCAAATCTTGAGGGCGAAGACCAACACCCCAACTCTAAATCATACGTCGGGTAGTTCGCCTCGTGAGGCTTCAGCTGCCATGAAGCGTAGGCAATGACATGCCCTCTCTGCATCAGTACCGCGCCAAACCCCAAAATGGACACGTCACAGTATACCACAAAGTCCTCTACGCCCTCGGGCAGGGCTAAGATTGGCGCCTCGCACAATCTCTGTCTTAGAATCTCGAACGTTGCCTGCTGCGCAAGCCCCCATCGAAAGACCACGACTTTCTTAGTCAACCGTGTTAGGAGTACGGCTATCTTGGAGAAGTCCTGAATGAATATCCGATAGTAGCCTGCTAATCCTAGGAAACTCCGAATCTCGGACGGAGACTTCGGAATCTCCTATCTCATCATGGCCTCCACCTTGGCCGGGTTTACTGAAATCTCGTTTTGGTTGACAAGGTGCCCAAGAAACTGCACCTTGCACAACCAAAACTCACATTTTGAGAACTTGGCGTACAAGTTCTCCCTCCTCAAGGTCTCCAGAACCTCCCGCAGGTGCTCCTCATGCTCCTCCTGCGTCTTGGAATAAACCAAGATATCATCAATAAACACTATCACTGACTGGTCTAACATCGGTCTACACACACGGTTCATGAGATCCATGAATGCGGTAGGGGCATTGGTGAGCCCGAAGGGCATCACCAAAAACTCGTAGTGGCCATAGCGCGTCCGAAACTCAGTCTTCTGCACATCCTCCTCCCTGAACCTCATCTGATGATATCCTAAACGCAGATAATTCATGAAGAACCAAGATGCTCCCTGAAGTTGGTCAAAGAGGTCGTCAATCCTCGGGAGCAGGTAACGGTTCTTCACCGTTACCTTATTCAGCTCCCGATAATCTATACACATCCGATGTGACCCGTCCTTCTTCTTTACAAACAGAATCGGGGCTCCCTAGGGTGAACTGCTCGGTCTAATAAATCCCTTGTCTAGTAGCTCCTACAGCTGCATAGACAACTCCTGCATCTCAGGAGGAGCCAACCGATAGGGTGCCTTGCCTATCGGAGCCGCACCAGGGACTAGGTCAATCTTGAACTTGACCTGACGCTCCAAAGGTATCCCACACAGTTCCTCGGGGGAATACGTCCGTGAACTCTCGAACTGTAACACCGTAAATTTCAAGGCAAATTTTTTCATTTAAAATAATCATTTTATTAGAACACTTGTTTAAAATCTCATTCATAATTGAATTACAAAACATAGTTCATTTTCACTTGAATAGAAAACCAGGATCCTCCAAAACATAACTCTTTCTCTGGTGTGTACAATCGAGCCGGTGCCATCCCGTGTTACTGAAAGAACCTGAAAACAACATATCACAAAACACTGTAAGCACGAAGCTTAGTGAGTTCCCCAATATACAACTTACGCATATACGCCTTTCCAGGCCCTGACCTTCCGGTCCACAACACAACCCGCCTTCCGGCCCTTAACATAATCGCCTTCCGGCCCGTAACATATTCGCCTTCCGGCCCATAACATATTGCCTTCCGGCCCATAAACATACACATCACATAATACATTTATCCTAACACATATAGCACATATATCATATATCATATTCGACCTTTCGGTCACATAACATATTGCCTTCCGGCCCACATAAACATACATAGCACGCATAGCAATTACCTTTCCATTTATAGCACTTATAACACATATCATATCCGACCTTCCGGTCACACAATCAAACCCTTCCGGGTACAGTATAGTGAGAAGACTCACCTCGTGGATACTGGAAATTAGCAACTCCTGAAATCACTTGCACTTGATCCGCCGAGCTTCAAGCTCCCTGGATAATGTGTTCACTTATTAATACTTTTATCTTTCAAGACAACTGACCCTAAGAAATTACACATGGGTCAACTCTGGTCAACGGTCCACGGTTAACTCGACCGGACGCGGCGAGTACTCTGGCGACTCGGCGAGTCTAGTCGTCCTCCAATCCTCTAAGGTTTCCCTTGTACTCGTCGAGTATCCTCCTTGACCCGACGAGTTACTCCTGGAAGAATCGCGGGGCCACCCCGACTCCACTCGCCGAGTCTGAGGAACAGCTCGACGAGTCCCAGTTATTCTTCAAGCTACTCGCCGAGTCTGCTCATCTGACTCGGCGAGTCCATGCCATGCAGCCGCTCAAACTACTCCCTAAGGTCGGAACTGCTCCGACCATTCATAGGTCTGGCCTTCCTAGCCTGATCCATTATGTATGGTCCTCATTTCGGTGCTCATGCTACACCCCAAGACTTATAATTCACATGTTGACCTAAGGCATAAGGATTTCAATCCAAAACCTTCACCAATTCCCGAAATGCACAGACATGGGATATTCTGGACCTCCAAGGGTCCTAATACAGGGTTACAATCGTTTGGGGAACAAGGGTAACATTCAATCTATCCACAAAAGGGTTCCATAAACCCTAATCCTCTAAATACATCACCATAGCAGAGTATACACGAATTCTTACCTGGATAATGTGTTCTCTGTGTCCCCAATCCTCAGAATGTGACCCCCTTGTTGTTCCTTTAGCCAAGCCCTTCTCTTCTTTGCACAACAACTCCTTCAAAATCACCAATGGCCTTTAATCTTGCTCTAGATGCACACAATCGATTTAGGGTTCTTCTCAGAAGGCTAAAACGAACAATGACGGCCAATAAGTCCCCTTTATACGTCCCAAACCTAAACGGCTAGGGTTTTCGCTAAACAGCGCAGACTCGCCGAGTCCCTATCTGACTCATCGAGTCCAGTCGCGAACCCGCGACCAGGTCTGCGATCCTACTCGGCGAGTCTGGCTCCAACTCGCCGAGTCCCCCCTTAAAACACCCCATAAATATAATTTCAACAATACTTGAGATTCCGGGCTGTTACAATTCTCCCCCACTAGAATCAGACTTCGCCCTCGAAGTCTTACTCTGAAAATAGTTCTGGATGCTGCTCCCGCATCTCACGTTCCGGCTCCCAAGTCATTTCCGATCCCTTCCGGGGTTGCCACTGAACCAACGCCAGAGGTACCTCCTTGTTCCTCAGAACCTTGATCTTCCGATCCCTGATGGTCACTTGTCTCTCAGCAAGATTCAGGCTCGCGTCCACCTAAATGTTCTCTAGTGGAACCACTACTGACTCATCGGCTATACACTTCTTCAATTGCGACACATGAAAAGTGTCGTGGATCTATCTCAATTCCGCTGGCAACTCCAAACGGTAGGCCACCCTTCCTACCCTCGCAATTTCACGAAAGGGTCCAATATACCGGGGCCCCAACTTGCCCCTCTTCCTGAATCGAATCACCCCTTTCCAAGGAGAGACCTTCAGGAGTACGAAGTCGCCGACCTGAAACTCAGGCTCGTACCGGCGTCTGTCTGCATAACTTTTCTGTCAGCTCTAGGCGATCAATAACCTCTGTTTAACCTGCTGAATCTGCTCTGTCGACTGAAGCACGATCTCTGTACTGCCCACCACTCCCTGTAACCGAGAATTACCCACGATGCAATTCTGCTCCAAATCTCAACGATCACTCGACCCATAAGGGTTAGGAAACCATGAATCACCGGATTCCCGATCCAAAGCCCACTGTATCCATTTCGGAACGACTAAGAGACCCATTCTCACTCTCAGGGCAACTCTCACGAGTTCTCCTCTTGCAATCGCATACACATACTGCCCTAGCCCCAACATACCTTTCTCTTCCCTTGCCTAGGGAAATCCGCTTGACGACCTTGCCACTACTCCATGTATCGCACATGCTCCGGATCTGCTCGCAAGGACTCTCGGGTCCATGTGTTACCTCTCCTCAGCAAATGAGGGTCTGATACCCCCTCCTATGCAACAGCTCAAAGGGCGGCATACCAATGCACTAATGATGGTTGTTGTTATGGAACAACTCAACCAAGGATAAATACGTGCCACAGCTTCCTCCGAAATCTAATACATATGCCCGAAGCATGTCTTCGAGCGTCTGAATCGTTCACTCTCTCTAAAATGTCCTTAGATGTCATCAGGATAATCTCCTTTCTCATATTCCTCTTCAAGACTGAGTACCAGGTCAGCTTTTGGCTCCACAGCTGAGCCCCCAACGTCACCCATATCATGACCCAAGTGTCCCACTAACTTCCTCCCCGTGACCACTATCCCGGCCCAGTGACACGCAAGTCACGAAATCCTCTTTTCCTCATGCGAGAAAAACACAATCCAACCGAGGATCGTCTCAACTCAAATCTCTGGTTTCTGCTCCGCATATTCCCTACGTATCTCCCCGCATCTCCTGACAGAGACGGAGACCCCCGTCTCGCCCCCGACTCAACATCCAAGCTCCAAGGACTCAATACCAGGGCTACTCAAACCCAACTCTTCCACATCATGCACTTCTCGAAAAACATTCCGACATCGAAATTCTCTTGCCATCTAGTGAGTACTGCAACTCCACGCAGCATCACAACACCCCCTGAGTAGGGAGTACTACGGCTCGAATATCCATCACCAACTCTGTAGGCAATCAACATAACAAATGCCCATCTTTGCGAAAACCCACTCTCTCAAATAATCTCCCTGGATGCCCATACTCGAAGGGCTCCCACTAGATTCACAGATACTTGATATGCCACACGTTGATTCAATTCAGGATTCACAAGTAACTCCGAATTAAAGATATCATATCTGGATATCTCAGAATACCCCAACAAAACATCACAAGATCCTGCCACAACCACTGATCTCCTGCCCCAAGCATCATATAGACACAATAATACATCTCCTCTGAACCCCATAATTAGATCTACATTTTTCCCACATTACAACTTCGGTGCATATAATTTCTCGATTGGAATACGAGAAAACGCTGACGCTACGAAATATGCTGATAATTCTCCGAAACTCTTTTTCCCGACGCTCAAGATCCAAACAAGGATACGCATACCGACCCCGGGAGTTGGCCGCCCAATCATTCTCGATCTACTTGCAACAACACCAATCACCTGTCATGGATACATTCGTCCTCCTCCTCAAGTACTTCCCGTATTAACTCACTCTGACCCCTTTCCTCGATCACCGACATCTCTGGTCTCATGATTTCTTACAGCATATCTCTATACTCCACTTATAACTACTCTTGACAAATATTTGCTTTCTTACATACTGCACCCGGTTCTCCCCCACTTAGGGTTCGAACCATCACCAATTAGCACACAACCAACCCACGACTATTTTTCACCAGTGCAATCGCACCTGCTCCAGGAAAGTGCTACGCAACGCCCGATAATTCCCCCCTTAAGGAAATCAACCAACCCCCGATACCCTGAACCTCTGATTAACTCTCCAAGAACTTCTCATCACGACTGCCTCTAATCGTTCCAAATCCCATACCAATCTAACACTAAGCATCTCAACTGATCAGTAACATCCCTGGCTCATAGACTGCACCGCAAAATCATCGTTCCTCTCACCTCAACTCATCAACCAATGTTCCAACGCCGGAATTGTCCCAAGGACAGGGACCCACTCCCAACATAGACGAAAACTCTCCGCACTGCAAAACTCGACTGAACTCCCCACTGCTACCACTATAACACAACTTACTATTCTCAATTAGGTGTGGTGTGGTCCTCGACTACCTCAGTCCCAACTAACTGTCTGCTCCTGATAAGTCACTGCCTCGCGGCACTCCTGCTACCTGGTACTCTGAGGAAATCATTATTCATAATGACCAGCAGGGTGTACTCCCAAATCCAAAACTGAAACATCAGGCCTCTCGTGTTTTGCACACGAACATAAATGGCACTACCCACCTAGAAGGTGACCTGCTCGACTCAGACCGAAATTTTCCTCTCCCTTTAACTCCTTACCAAAATACTCTGATAGGCACTCGCCTTTCCTCTTGAGGAACGCCTCTCCATACTCAATCAGGGTCTACAGGCCTAAAACCCCTAGCGTCCGATCTCTACCTCATCGATCATGACCGGATAACAAGATAATCACAAGCATCATTCACTACGAACCATGGTACTCATCCCATGACATCCCTTCTCAATATGCTCCGGTGTATGGTACCCGAACCATAGCTTCACTCCTCAACCTGCTCCGACGTATGGTACTCGAACCATAGCATCACTCCTCAAACTGCTTCGATGTATGGTACTCGAACCATAGCATCACTCCTCAATCTGCTCTGATGTATGGTACCCGAACCATAGCTTCACTCCTCAACCTGCTCCGATGTATGGTACTCGAACCATAGCATCACTCCTCAACCTGCTCCGATGTATGGTACTCGAACCATAGCATCACTCCTCAATCTGTTCCGATGTATGGTACTCGAACCATAGCATCACTCCTCAATTTGCTCCGATGTATGGTACTCGAACCATAGCATCACTCCTCAATCTGCTCCGATGTATGGTACCCGAACCATAGCTTCACTCCTCAATCCGTTCCTTAGGACCTTCAGAATGCTCCCTGTATCAAGTATGAGTCCTCTGCTTTCAGTAGTACGGGCCCATACTACCTGCCACATCTACCCATACTTTCCACACGGACCATCCCAGAGCTCCTAAGTAGCTGCTCGACCTGCTCTTTCACCAATCCCATCGCATGTGCCCGCTCTCCAGCGAAATCCTCTATTTTACCAGCGCACTCATCTGGCTAGGTTTACTCCCTAGTCTCTTCCGTCGTCCTCCCACTTCTTTGCTATCAGCTGCTGAAGAGCTCCTAATGATGTCAGTCATCTACCTCCTGAATATCGTCATACTCACTTAGTAGCTGCCTCCCATCATCGAGAGTTCCACAAAGCACAAAGCAAGCAGCATTCGAGCATCGAAGAATACATAGGACTCCTTATCTGTGATAACTCCACCTTCTCGGCTCATCCTCGGAAATACTCCTGAACTCTGTAACTCTACCCCTCATGCGTTCTAACTGGATACTCTCACTCATCACATACTTAAAAGCATAACGCACATATAACAACAAACCCTAGGCTAAGGCATCACAAATCAGGCCACTCTAGTCCTAAGATATGAAATACCTAGCCTGTCTCTAGCATGCAATAATATCTCATAAAGTGCATCATAGATATTTCATAACACAAAAGTAAGGGTATTTTGGGAAATCACCGTTTGGCTCTGGCTGATTGTACACACTGCTCTTTCTTGCTTTCTCTTTGAACTCTTATTCACTTTTAGAAAACTATTTATTTGAAAACTTTTTCTTACTTCCTCAGTTTGAGTCCAGATTTACCCGAAGGCGCATCCGAATCCCTCAAACCAAGGCTCTGATACCAATTCGTAACACCGTAAATTTCAAGGCAAAATTTTTCATTTAAAATAATCATTTTATTAGAACACTTGTTTAAAATCTCATTCATAATTGAATTACAAAACATAGTTCATTTTCACTTGAATAGAAAACCAGGATCCTCCAAAACATAACTCTTTCTCTGGTGTGTACAATCGAGCCGGTGCCATCCCGTGTTACTGAAAGAACCTAAAAACAACATATCACAAAACACTGTAAGCACGAAGCTTAGTGAGTTCCCCAATATACAACTTACGCATATACGCCTTTCTAGGCCCTGACCTTCCGGTCCACAACACAACCCGCCTTCCGGCCCTTAACATAATCGCCTTCCGGCCCGTAACATATTCGCCTTCCGGCCCATAACATATTGCCTTCCGGCCCATAAACATACACATCACATAATACATTTATCCTAACACATATAGCACATATATCATATATCATATCCGACCTTTCGGTCACATAACATATTGCCTTCCGGCCCACATAAACATACATAGCACGCATAGCAATTACCTTTCCATTTATAGCACTTATAACACATATCATATCCGACCTTCCGGTCACACAATCAAACCCTTCCGGGTACAGTATAGTGAGAAGACTCACCTCGTGGATACTGGAAATTAGCAACTCCTGAAATCACTTGCACTTGATCCGCCGAGCTTCAAGCTCCCTGGATAATGTGTTCTCTTATTAATACTTTTATCTTTCAAGACAACTGACCCTAAGAAATTACACATGGGTCAACTCTGGTCAACGGTCCACGGTCAACTCGACCGGACTCGGCGAGTACTCTGGAAAGTGGGTTAGATCTGATCCCACATCGGCTTGGAAGGAGAACTAAGCATTCCTTATAAGGGGTGTGGATACCTTCTCTATCACAACACGTTTTAAAGCCGTGAGGGCAGCAGATCCCATAAGAACTCTGCAGTTAAGCGTGCTCGGGCGGAGTAGTACCAGGATGGGTGACCCCCTGGGAAGTCCTCGTGTCGAGTGGCCCAAAGCGGACAATATTGTGATACGTGCTAGATGGGGATGTTACAAATGGTATCAGAGCTAGGGCACGGGTCGATGTGTTCGACAGGGACGTCGAACCCTATAATGGGGGGTGAAAGTGGGTTAGATCTGATCCCACATCGGCTTGGAAGGAGAACTAAGCATTCCTAATAAGGGGTGTGGATACCTTCTCTATCACAATGCGTTTTAAAGCCGTGAGGGCAGCAGATCCCATAAGAACTCTGCAGTTAAGCGTGCTCGGGCGGGAGTAGTACCAGGATGGGTGACCCCCTGGGAAGTCCTCGTGCCGAGTGGCCCAAAGCGGACAATATTGTGATACGTGCTAGATGGGGATGTTACACGAACTACGGGCACCTCACCCACCGTCGCTCTACCCGCCTCCCGAGTATCCATAACATATGCGACATATCTCGCACAACCCTGTTGAAGGTAGCGCCTAGCCCTCGCTGCTGAACATACTGTGGGTCCATGCTGTGGCCTCTCGTCGTGGATCACTAGCTCTCCCCCACCTGGGGTCCTGATCGGCACTAGCTGTTGTGCGCAATCTATCACCGCCCCATTAGGACTCAACCAATCCATGCCTATAATCACCTTGTTTCCACGCAACGGAATGGGAACGAAATCCACCAAGTAGCGCTCCTCGAATAACCTCAGTACACAATCTTTGAGCACTGCTGATGCCCGCACCGATCAATCATCGGCAATATCTAACTCTAAAGGGAAATCAAACATGCCTGAAGACTCAGTAAACTTCTTGCTAAGCGCAAGAGAAACAAACGATCAGGTGGCACCCGAGTCAAACAACACCTGAACAGGGATACCGTTCACATGGAACGATCCTAACACATATATATACTGCACATATCAAAGAACATAACATCTTATAAATAAAATAGAGGGAACGAATCATACCCGTCACCACTGGAGCCTCTGCCTTGCCCTGTCGGCCATCAGTGATCCGCAGGGTCACTCGAGCTGGCGCCTTCACTGGCGCTGCTGCTATCAACTGGAGGCAATTGGCCTTCTTGTGGCCCCTCTGGTTGCAGTGGAAACACAACAACTCAAACTTTTGTATCACAGGTACAGGGGCGGTACAATACCTGCTGAAATGCCCCGTCTTGCCGCACTTATAGCAGCCCGATGATCCCAGTCTACATTCCCCCTCATGAGGCCTGCCGCATTTCCTGCAGCGGCTCGGTCCTGACTGGCCTTTCGGCCTACCATCTGATCCCTTGGGCTTCTTCCCCGAAGCCCCTCCTGTTTTTCCCTCCTCTGCCTTCCTCTTCCAGATGTACTCCAGATCTATCTCCCTCTCCCTCGCCCGGGAAATCATAGAGTCCAAGGTGGGGCAAGCTGAAAAACTGACATGCTCCCGAATATCAGCTCGGAGCATGTCATGGTAGTGGGTCCTCCTCATATCCTCATCACCCGCGTATTGGGGCACCAATAATGCCCTCTCCCGAAACATGGCGGTGATCTCCGCCACAGTCTCGTCGTCTGCCTCATATCTAAGAACTCACTGGCGAGCTGCTGAAGTTCGACAGGTGGCACAAACTCTGCCCTGAACCTGGTCACAAAGTCCGACCAGGTCATAGCCTCGATAGCCGAGGGTCCCAACGAGTCACCAACGGACTCCCACCAATCCCTAGCTCGATCTCGTAAACACCCTGCTGCAAACCTCACCTTCAACCCCTCAGGGTAGAAGCTACTCAACTGTGCAGACTCAATGTCTGCAATCCATCGCCTAGCAGCTATGGGGTCCTTTGCCTCGTGAAAATCCGGCGCACCACTGCCCCTGAAGTCCTTAAAGGATAGTGTGCGAGATCCCGACTGGCCAGATGCCATGTCGCTCCTGAATGCCCTGAGGAGATCCTCCATCAACTCGACTATCCCTTCCTTTATCGACCCGAAGATAATGGGGGTCGCTTGAAGGATGCCCCTTGTGATCTCCGACGCGATGAACTCGCGTAGCCTCTCGTCTACCAGCTCGAAACCTAATCCCGAACCTGATCCCTCTCCTTCTCCTGAGCTGCCAACTGCTGGCCTCGGGCGTAGTACCACCATTCTGGATTACATAAATAACAACCATTAGCGATACTGATACTTCTTGAGGGATCAAATCCACTACAAGTTCCCTGGTCTTATCTTGGCCTTCCTCGGTTCGGGTACAGATTCTCTGCTTTTAGTAGTACATGCCCATACTACCTTCCACATCTATATGTACCTTCTTCAAGGACTGCCTTGACTCCACCAGATCCCTTTCACTACTGTTGATCACTGTTATACTCATCCTAGGTTTGCCCTAGGGAAATCTCTGACTCCACCCTACCCGATCCTCAGCTGCTGAAGGCCTTCTTGTAATGCCAATTAGCCATTCCCTGAATACCATCACATGTGATAAGGCTCAGATAATCCTTCGAGTAACAGACTCATCCCTACAACGGTTAGACTCAGACAAGAGCTACGCAATAGGGCCGTTTAGGCTCGCGAGCCTAATTGAGCTTAATGACATAGGCTCAAGCTCGTTAAGAAGCTCATTTACTAATACCCTAAATCCATAATTCTCCTAATATATTTTTATTTTAATATATATGAATAATAATAATTTATGTTATATAAAAGCTCGTTTAGGCTTGCGAGCCTAATTAAGCTTAATGACATAGGCTTGAGCTCGAGCTCGCTTAATAAACAAGCTTAATATTAAGCTCAAGCTCGGCTCGGGCTCGCTTAAAATCGATTTCGAGTCGAGCTTTTAACGATCAGATCCTGAGTAGCTTGCGAGTAACTTGGCTCGTTTGCACCCCTAGTTCCGGAAGTCCTCCGGCTATAACTCACACAAAACATTCAGTCAAACACTGCTAGCTGTACTTAGGGTAAAATGATCATTTTACCCTTGACCAGGTCAAAGTACAAGTCAAAGTCAACTTCTAGTTGACCCGACTCGCGGAGTTGGCTTGCCAACTCATCGAGTCCCTACCCATTCGATTTTCCTCAATCTGACTCTACTCGTCGAGTTAGGCATTGACTCGACGAGTTCTCCTTCTAACTGATGTCCAAAAGTCCTTCATCCTACTCGTTGAGTTGCATGAACAACTCGTAGAGTTCATCTTCATCCGATGAACACTCTATGTTGAGACACGCTAAGCTGTATGAACAACTCGCCGAGTCTGTTCTTGAGGTAAGAAGATTGCCTTGGACTCGCTGAGTTAGGGCATTGACTCGCCGAGTTCCTCCATGGATGGGTCTGGTTTCTGACTCACTGAGTCCACTGGCGACTCACAACTCCACTCGGCAAACATGAAAAAGGGGAAAACTCGGGGACTCACGGCTCGACTCGCCGAGTCCGACGAACGACTCGTCTATTCGTTCACATGCAATTACTATATACTCGATTCTAATTGAATCCAACTCATACCATACATAGATTTGGGCTCTTAGGGTAGGTTTTACACATAAAGCTTCCAACTTTACATGTATACATGCATAGGATGGGGATTTAAGGTTTAATAAAGGCTAAAATGGTAGATCTAGGACATTCAAGCACTTTACTCCCATAAACGCCATGGATCTGAGCTTCTAGAGCTCAACCCTGCCTAGATCTAGAGGATAATCAGCTCATTACAACCCCTAATCCACAACCAAGCTTGGAAATGGTTCAAGAAGGACTTTAATGGTGCTCCAAGGGACTTTAAGCATAAAAATAGAAGGAAACTAAGTTATACCACAATGAATCTCTGAAATATCACCAAGATATCGGGCCTCCTTCTTCTCCTCTTGATCTACTCTCCTTCTTCTCTCAAAATCTTCAAGAAATCACACCAAAACACTTCAATCTCACAAGAAAAGGGGTTAGGTCGATATAAGGAGCTCTGAGGGTGAAGGAGTCGGGCTTGGGGCGTATAAGGTTGCTTTAAATAGGGTGCAAACCCTTGAAATTAGGGTTTCATCCAGACAGCGGGGACTCGTCGAGTCCAGAATATGGACTCGCCAAGTCGCCAACTTAAGCGTGCTCAATATCCCGGCTCTACTCGGCGAGTCGGGCCTACAACTCGCTGAGTCCAAGGCTAAAAATGTAACACACTTAGATAGGTCATACATACCAGGAACCAGGTGCTACAGATGATGTGACAACCTGAAATTTATTCCTTCGCTGTAACCCATTCCCGTTAATAAAATTTATTTTTACTAAAATTTTCCATTAACTTTTGGGTTAGACAAATCAATTAATGTTTTTATTTTCATTTTCATAAGTGTCGAAACGAAATAAATAAAAACACGTGAAACACCCTCGAATTCATTTGGAAAAGTTTTTAGTTTACGACCGTTTAATCAAGTATGACCATAAATTCCATTTAACGTCGGTATTGGGTGGATCCCCACCTGGCCGCCAACTCAAACCCTATATAAGGGTTGAGTGGCCTTCACTTGAGCCTTTTTTCCACTCTTAAAGATTTCTCTCTCTACTCTCTCTCTTTACAAGATGGATTTGGTCAAGAAACACCTTATTCAAGCTCCAAAATTGTAAGTAATCCTTCCTAGCTTGCTGTTAAGTTTTGTATCCATGCGAATTCGGGGTTGAATCATCCAAATACCTCAAAAACTCGTGTTTATGGTTTGGGAACACCTCCCAAAACCGTTAACTCCCATAAGGGGGTTTTGAAGCCCCAAAACCCCTCTAAAACCCTTCTAATGCTTATCTATGACTTAGAAACTTGCATGCATGAAATTAGAAACCCAAAATCGTGTCTTTATAGGAGTAAAAAGGATTTTATGGTCCATGAACATTCATGAACCGTAAACACCAAAAATGTAAACACCTTAAAGGGTGTTTTAGTGCCCCTAAAAACTTCCTTAGCATGTTTAATGGACTAGAAACATGTATGAATGAGCTTAGGACCACAAAACACGAAAGAAATTTTTTGCCCTAGGGTTTACGGCCGTAAACCCTAGAGTTTACGACCGTAAACTCCCAAGGAGTGTCCAAGGACCGCAAACTTCAAGGGAGTACCCTTTTGAACCCTAATCACTTCTCAAGCCTTTGAATTGATCTTAGAAGCCTTCCTTGTGATACACGAGACCTTTAAACACCCAAACCCACCATTCCTATGAGTTTACGGTCATAAACTTTTGGGTGAAATGGTCTCTCCACCGTAAACTCATATTAGGGTGACCATTTGAAGTGTAAACTGCATAGTGAGGCCATACACACCTTAGAAGCAACCCTTAGCACTCCTAGAAATTGAAACAAAGTGTCTTCATGCATTAGAGTGACTTTACTTACCTAATTCTGATTAAATAACTAATTAGATACATTTATGTATCACTATATGTTACATAGGATCCGTTGGTGTGTTCAAGTCCTCACTTGACACCTAGCATCCTACTCAGCACTTCCGTCCACTTCACTCACTACAGGTGAGTTCATACCCTTTAATTAACCTTTTAAATGTTTTTAAAATGCTTTTATGGGGGGGAATACAAGTTGAATCAATCAAGTTATAATATCAATCACATGTCATTTATAACTTCCAACCAAAAGGATTTTCAATGCTTTTAACCGTTTTTGTCAATAAAACTGCTTTAAACATTTATCAAACTCATTTTCATGTTAAGTTGTTATAAAACCATTTCCAAACTCTTTTTATTCTCAAGCCATATCTACACTAATATATTTATATAAGTAAGACTTGAAGGAATTAGGACAAATAGCTCACCTTATTTCCTGTTCTTGTTTGATTATGGGCTTAGGGTACTTTGTTATTAGTCTGACTCTCGTTGAATTCTTAGTTATATATCATATATATTTGTGTTAGATATAAAAGTCTTCATTTCAGTTTAGTGCCTTTGGGTACCAAAGGCATGTAACAAACATTATTATTTAACTATAATAGGTATAGTTAAGGATTTCTACTTAATACTACTATTGCCATGCTAACTACCAGAGTCAGTATAATTATGAGTCAATACATGTTAGATACTATAAAAAGAGAATACTAAATACTATACAAAGATAATAGTAAATACTACACAAATAGAATACTATATTCTATACAAGTGAATACTCTACACATTATATTAGAAAGTACTTTATATACTAATACAAGAGTAAACACTAAAACAGAATGTGACATACTACTTCTTGATACGACACTTCTTTGTGCTATCACTGTGTAACTAGAGTCTCCTGGAGGGAGAGCGGGCATTATGTGTATAGATCTATACGGGACAGTCACTCTCACATCCCGATTGCTAGCTACAGTCCGAGCTGTGTAGGCCCAGGGGTGACAAAATGTCACCATACTACATGTGACCTGGAGGGTCACCAGTTATTCGATCGCCGATCAGCATGGTTACATACGAGTTCACATTCGGACCTTTAATTAATATATTAAGAGTTAAAGGTAAAACGGACTCCTGAGTTGTATTGTACATTTAATACTACCGGGAGTCTGCATTTTCATTAAATTAGCCGGCAGTGATACTGCCGGTGTAAAACATTATTTTTTCCCAATTTACTTTACATGAATGAAGTCAAAAACTATATTTCCACACTAATAGTTTCACCGGGAAAACTTTCACACTTTTAAAGAATCAAACATGCAAACAACCGGGTCTTGGTAGAAGACTACTCTTACTGGAAAACATAGGGTTTTCTAGGGATTATACTATTTTTCAAACATAGAAGTCAGTTAATATACTAAATTGTTGTGAACATTTTTATACAAGCAATGACATTAAATACTTATGAACTCACCAGCTTTATGCTGATAAACTCTTTCAAATTAACTTGTATTCTCAGGTCACCAGTAGATAGGTACAGATGCAGCTTTTGAGAAAACGGAGCACATACAAGACTCCTCTTTATTTTGATTATCTTTTTGGTGTCTAACAAACTGTACAGAACACGCTTTTATTACAATTATTATCATAATGCAATGGATGTTGTTTCTTGTCTTTCCTATTATGCATTGTTATGATACTGTACATGACGTCCTCCACCCCAGAACGTATTCCGCCGTTCGTGGTTTTGGGGTGTGTCAGATGGATTTACCCCCCGAAATGAAACCTATTGATTCTAAATGGGTTTGTAAAATTAAATACAAACCAACCGGGGAAGTGGAACAATATAAAGTGAGGCTTGTGGCAAAGGGATTCACACAACTAAAAGGAGTTGATTTTCATGAAATGTTCATCTGTATTACCAAACTAGTAACAATACGCATGATTCTACCTGTAGCAATACAATGAAAATGGATTATTCATTTACTAGACGTCAACAAAGCCTTTCTGTACAGAGATCTTCATGAAGAGGTTTACATGAAAATCCTCAAGGCTTCGCAAAAACAGGTGAGAATTGTGTTTGTAAACTTCAAAATTCATTATATGGCCTTCATCAAGCTTCTCGGAATTGGTACAACAAATTTACAGAAGCCCTTCTTGCTATTGGTTTTAGACACTCAAAAGCTAATCATTCACTTTTCATTTTCAAGACTCAAAACCATTATATTATTGTTCTCATCTATGTAGAGAATGTTATTCTCTTGGGAAATGATGTCGATCATATTGCTCAAATTAATACCTATTTGGATGATAATTAGTGTCTAAGTCCACAACTATAATTGGTATGTACTTGACCAGACTTGGCATGGTCTATTTGGGATGCACGACATCATGCATTTGGATAGACTCAAATGAGAGAAATAACACTTAAGGTTTATTAATATATTATAAGTTTTAATATATTAATAAGACTATTTAATCATTATTGATCAAGAATTAATTTAAAATTATTTAAGTGATCGAATGAAGTCTAATTAAATATATGGATTAATTGTGTAAATCATCCATACTTGTAATGTGGGCTAACGCTCCATGGATTATAAAGTTGGGCTAAAACCCATAGGATGCTCCATGGTGTATTTGTACCCATGGCTCATGGAAATGAAACGCTATGACAATTAGGGTTTACATGGTGTAACCCTAATTGTGACACACTATATAAAGATCATATTCTTGGGGAAAATTAGCAACTAGTGTGTGAAGGAAAGGGCAAGCCGATTTCATGAAGTATCATTTCTCTCTAAGTTCTTACAAGTGCATATGATGTCGTGTGAACCATTTAAGGTGTTACACTTGGGGCACTAGGCTCTTAAGCTCCATGGAATCAAGCTACACCAAAAGGTATTTTATTCTAACTTGTTATATTCATATGAATCAATGTTTTGTATGCTAGTTAGGATAATACCTTGTGTCACACCCCAAAACCATGAACGGTGGAAACATTCTGGGGCGGAGGAGATCATGTACAGTATCACAACAATGAAAAGTAGTAACAAGCAACAACATCATCCATTGCATTAATAATATAATTTTAATACAAGTGTGTTCTGTCAAATTATAATAGACACTAAAGTGTAAATCAAAATGAAAGATGAGTCTTGAACGAGCACCATCTTCTCTAAACCTTGCATCGGTACCTGTCTACTGTTGACCTGAGGATACAAGTTATTTTGAAAGTGAGTATCAACTTGGAAGCTAGTGAGATCATAAGTATTTGAGTGTCTTAATTTGTATGTAAGTATTTGTACGTATATGAAATGTAAGTATTTGTATGTATATGAATTGTAAGTATTGGAAAACGTTTTGAACATCCTAGAAAACCATATGTTTCCTACTAAAAGTATCCTTCTACCAAGGCATCTAGTATCTGCATGTGTGTCTCTTGTAAGAGTGTGTATTTTCCCAAATCCGACTATCATTATCCAAAATATAGCCCCTACATTACCATGCATCGTGTGAATGTTCACGAAGTGAATCCAATGGGAAAATGGAATAGTGCTATGCTGTAGTATCAAATAACTACAACCGTACTAGCTACCTTTAACCTATTGTAATCTCATAAGTACTGTAGTATTTGTAATAAGTGACTACTTTTGTACTAATATTGCCTTATTTGAGGGATAAGGCATAATGTGATGGCTAGATCCCAGGCTAGACGCTCCCCTGTCAAAGGGATTTTGGGACCCATACACGACCCCTGCATATTTGCAAGCCGTGAACATCCACATTACTATGATCATGTATACCCAATATAACTATCACAATGCATTAGATCCTAAAATCGTTCCATGCTATAGCACCTAGTGATGTCTGTCCTACTATCGTATATGTAAACGCACTCATGTAAACGTATCTATGTAAACGTACTCATGTAAGCGTAAACATCTAAACGTAATCATGTAATAGTATGGTAGTGTACTGTAATCTTCTGTGTGTGCTAGCTGTAACGTGTGTTCTCTCTCTATCTATCATGTATAGTAATGTACAGTGTGTACTAACTGTAATGTGTGTTCTCTCTCTATCTAGCTTGTATAGAATCATGAATGAACTGACTCGTGGTATGATTTCGCATTCTAGTAAACATATTAGTATCTTCCTAAACTACCCATATGGTAGTTTAATAGTAATATAACTGGTACATATGAACATGGAAGTATACCCTTCCTACCCAAGGGTATTGAACTGACTGGAAGAACCTTTATGACTATATATGTACACATGATATATATAACTAATATTTATACGACCTTCGGACGGATACCCGATACCTTACCAGAACACATCCCAACGGGGAAAAGGAAATAAAGCGGCTAGCCTTCCTAAGTCCTTTAAACATTTCTTATATAACTATACATACATAGGCATGCAATTGACAATATAAAGGCATAAAATAAGTTTTGTAACACCTTTGAACATGATTATTTTCTAAGAAAAGGTCGACTTGATGCAGCCTATAAAACGGGTTGAAAGTATTTGTTTGATAAAATAGTTTAAGTATAAAGAAACATTTGTTTGAAACACAATTGTAAATGAGTTTGAAATGAAACATACAGTGAATAATGAACAGTTTAATAAGGAGTTTTAAACATATAAAACGTTTATGAAACTCATTTGAATACAACTGTTTGGTAAAACGGCTAATGAGTAGTAAATCATTTGAATGATGCTTATTAATCACATGTGATTAATATAATAACTAGCATGATTCTACTTGTATCCCCCTATGAAAGCATTTAAAAATATTTAAAACATTTAAAACGTTGATTAAGGGGTATGAACTCACCTGTAGCAAGTGGTTGGGATGAACGGACTGAAATAGGATGCTAGGTGTCAAGTGAAGACTTATACACACTCTATGATCCTAGATAACATATAATATCACATATGTGTACCCAATTAGTCTCTAAATAACTAATAAACAAAGGTAAGACATCCTAGGGCATGATAAACACCTTGTATAAGTGTTATAGGTGCTAAGGAGTGCATCTAAGTGTTGTAGGGCAAGGGTATTGGGTTTTAGGGTTAAAGGGAACCCCTAATATGAGTTTACTCCCCAATGACCATATCCCATTGAGTTTACGGTCGTGAACTCTTGAGTTTATGGCCGTAAGCTTATAATCTTTTGACCATTTGTTGGTTTGAAGCCTTCTAAGCCATTCCAAGCATTCTTACTTCATGTTTGGGCCTTAGGAAATGTTTTGTGGCATCAATACACTCCTAAATGGAGTTTACGGTCCGTGGACCATTTCTCCATGAGTTTACTATCGTAAAATCTTATGGACTAAGGTATTATGATGTTTTAAAGTCCCAAGCATGACAAGGAATAAATCTAGACTAGTTTCCTAAGCTTGTGAAGGGACTAGGGCCATTTTAACACACCATTGGGGTGTTTATGGTTTTAGGAGATCCCCAAACCGTAAAAACATATAAATGAGGGATTTTGGTGGTTTTCATGTGCTATACACATCAAGGAAGGATTCTAAGTTAATACCCAAGGCTTAGGATAAGATAAAGCACACTTTGGCACCCTAAATAGGGTTTACGGTCCAATGTGTTCTTGGACCATAAACACCTTTGATCTTGGTGTTCTTGGATGATTTCTTGAGTTAAAGAAGTGTAAAAAAGCTTGTAGTACTCTAGGATAGAAGCACTTACATGTTAGAAGCTCGAAAAGGTCCAAAAGGCCAAGAACACAAGTGTGTGTTCTTGGTGTTCTTGGTGTAAATTGAAGATTGACCCTTTTTGGAATGATTTCATGGTTAGATGTGTGTTAAAACACTACATTAAGTCATACAACAACCTAAGAAAGCTAGAAACACTTACTAGATTGAAGAATCCGAAGAAAACCGGGATGATACTTGAGAGAGTTTGGAGTTTACTCTTGACAGTGAAAGTAAAAAGTGATGAGTTTAGGGAGTAATCTCATGCTTAAGGTATGAGTTTACGATTTTTAAGGGAGTTTACGGCCCAAACATTAAAGTTTGGCCGTGAACTTCTAAGCTACGTGGTATTCGCGGTTTTGAAATTTCAAGACTCGAGACGGCACATCCTTTCACCCGTTCGTTTAAAGAATAATTATTATAATAGTCAAACGAACTTTAAATTTGTTAAAAACAAATAGAAATGAAATTGACTTATAATATGAAGTGATTGACTTTTAGGTTTTGACGAAATGAAAATTTCGGGTTGTCACATCATCCCCCCGTTAGAAGGAATTTCGTCCCGAAATTAGAATTTAGGTAGGGATTAGGCATGAATTATCAAGCCAAGAAGTGGGGATACTTCCTAATCGATCGATTCTCGCGCTCCCAAGTGAATTTGGGTCCCTGGTTGGCATCACAACGAACCTTCACTTAAAGGGAAACGACTATGAATCGTTTGCATGACCCCTCATTGCATGGTCACTATAGTTCTTCCACGTAGGGGAGGCTCTTATGGGACTCGATCTCTTCGAGTGGGATTTCAAGAGTCTCGTCAGATTGATACTTTTAATAAGTTCGAAACGTGGAGGGTAGAATGTATGTTACTAAGTTCGCGGAGTAGTTCTAGTCTGTGAGATACAGGACCGATTCCGGTAAGAATCTCGGAGGTCCTGACTATCTTGGATTTAGCTTTCTACGCGTTACAAAGCGTATTAAACCATTCCCAGAGTGAGATTTCCAAAAGGATTTGGCCTCTCACTTGAAATTCCAAGGTTTCTTTTTCTTGCTTATCTTCCCAGTCGAGGGCCATCCTCTGCTGGGTTAAAGTCATAAGGGTTTCTGTAATTTGCGAGGAGTTCTGAATGGACTATGATAGTAGGTCTGCAAGACCTAGAATTTGGTGAATTTTTATTGGCGTCTTCAGTGTCGACAATTTCTCAACGGTTTTGATAAATTGACAGAGTACTCAAGAATTTCCACATCACTAATAGTGTGTCTTAGGAATTTGACTCTTCAATTCCCAAACTCGTGGTTAGAGAACTTCACCAAAAGTTTCTCTAAGGGTAATGTTTCCATGGGTTCCTTCTTACTACGAGGCTAGATAAGTAAGTCATTACAAGGAGAATGACGAACTGATCCCAGTAAGAATGGCGTACCCTACCCCTTAAGCTCATGAATGCTATGGGGGTATTGGTCCTATCCGAGGGGTATCACTATGGACTCGAAGTGTCCGCATCGGGTTCGGAAGGTAGTCTTTGGGACATCCCTTGCTATCACTCGAAATTGTTGTTATTCAGATCTCGGTTCATTTCTGAAAGGTATTTCGTTCCTTGTGTTTGCTCAACCAATTCACCTATGCGAGGCAGAGATAACGATTTCTACTGGAAATCTTGACAGAGTCCCCCATAGTCGAGGCACATATGATACAATCCGTCTACTCCTGGAAGGATAAGACCGGAGCTCTCCAGGGTGAGAAGCCTGGTCTTCCAATTCTATTGTTGAGTAGTTCGCTATGTTGTCCGGACTGTTCTTGTATCTCTATAGGTGTTTAGACTGTAGGGCGATCTGTTTACAGAAGTCGTACTGGGTTCTAAGTTTGTTCACACGATGATGTGATTACTCGTAGTCTTGGGCAGTATCCGTCCTAAAGTTCATATTAGACGTCATACCTGGTTCATCAATTGTAGTCTCGTGTATACGAGTCGTATATAATTAAGATTGAAAAGGTAGTCAAATAATTGATTCTTCTTTGAGCTTACATCCCAACTAGGAAAAGAAGTTAAACTGGAATCATCAATTCTAAACTTGTAGAACCTCGATTATATATCACCCTTATGTATACATTCCTCAGCGACAGCTCAACTGTATGGATCTTTGGATTGAACTTGACGTACTGTATGAGTGGTACTTCGGGGATTTCTTCAGAAGGAAAAGAACTATGAGGTACTCCATGCATGAGTACTTCGGTGTTCTGATATGACTGCTTTGCTGGAAAGGCGATTTCGAAGAAAGAGATGTACGTACGAAGCTGGTATTGTGCGGATCAAATTGAATCTAGTCGCATGGTAATGTCAGAATCATATGGAAACTTAAAGACATTAGATTTGAACATAAAGCGTTACAGAAAAAACACAACCGTGCAACCATCAACAGAGTTACAATACTTTAGACATACTACAAGACTATTGCTGCGAATAAGGTATACTACAAAAGACAAGTATACGCAGCACGAGCATCCCTATGCTGACGGCATCTCGCAAAAGATAACACTCTAGTTGCACTAGTTTTGGATGGTTTATAAGTCTGTTACAACGAAACGCCTAAATTACATTAGAATGGGTCCGGAGTAGGTTCTCCTGCAGCTGTGATCCTAAGAATCCTCCCATATGTGCCCGAGTTCTTTGTTATTGGACAGTCCTTCTTGAGATGTCCCATCTCTCCACATAAATGACATATATGGCTAGTGCTAGCATCGGTAGTGGAAGTGAAGTGTTGAGTAGGAGTGAAGGGGATGCGGGTTCTTTCCTTGATCTCCCTTTTCGGGAAATTTCTTTTATAGTGCCCAATCTCACCACAATAATAGCAACCCTGGCTGGCTCTAGTGGCAGTGGTTCCACAGAAACGGGCAATGTGTCCCAGTCTATGGCAATTGATACATTGCAATACCCGGCAGGCTCCATCATGATGATAGTTACACTTGCTACACTTCGGAAGTGTTCCTTATTGCTTGTGTTCTTTCTAGGTTTGGCACTTTCGTTTCTTGTTCTCTGTTTTTCGGCTTTGCGAGCCTACGACTGTTATCGTTTGACGACTTCCTGGATTGATACTACGATCGGGGTTTTCAACCCCATCATCAGCGTTGCTTGCGCTGATAGCGCTTCGATTTGCCAGGACAGCTGTAACTGCGGCTCGGAAAGTAGCGGTGTCCATAGGAAAGGCAGGGGTTTCGTTGTTCGGCTGACTGTTTCTGAATGACGACATGATTCTGTAACACGAAAGATACGGTTTTTGTGAGCGATTTTGGGTTGACCCTAGAGGTACTTCGATTGCTCAAATAAAGAGTAAGAGTATGTTCTCGAAAGTTTGACTTACATCCCTATGATGCAGTCCTAGTACGGATTGGAAGTATGTTCGTGAAGGTTTGATCTACATCCCTATGATGCAGTCCTCGTAATGAGTGGAAGTATGTTCGTAGAATGGTCTCAAGACATTTGACGTCTGAAACAGGGTACCATCGGTTAGGGAATAACTGATGGGTTTAAAACAAACAATCCTATGTGTGCATGCAACCCTAGTATTGGATCTATGTTTTCACTATTAGTTATACAGCTTTATGAACACAAAAAGAAACCTGGCATGCTACTATAATTTTCGAAATTCATATATAAAGCTAGAATACATACCTTTTGTTGTTATATAGCAATAACAACTAGTTCCTTGAATTTCCTTAGCTCTTGAAAGCAAGTACCACAAGTGTAGTACCTCTAATGGAGTCACAAACACCATATGCAACTTGGATGAAGAGGAGAAGAAAAGGAGGCACCAAAAACGGCTGGAAACCCTAATGGAAGACTTATTTACGTTTTTGGGGCATAGGGGCCCTTTATATACATGTAGGCTATTAGGGTTTACAACTAGGAAACCCTAATTTGACTGCTTAGGCCCTAAGCAGCCCATGGACTCCTTAAAGATATCCCTTGGACGATTTCTAATGGCTTCCCATAGAATTCGTCCAACCTATATATTATTAGGTGATCCATAGCCCAATTATAATTATCTTATAATTACAACTTCAGTCCCCTAAGTTTAATTAATCTCTTTTAGCCACAAAATTAATTAACAATTAATTCTTGACTAATATTAATTGAACAATATGATTTCTCCTTTAATATATTATTCTCATAATATATTAATAAATCATATTTAAACCTTTCTCTCCTTAAATCATCCTACATATTGCTATGGTGAAGGCAACCCAAAAGGACCATGCTCATAATCGGGTCAAGTACATACCAAAATAGTTATGGACTTAGACACTAATCCAACAGTCTCCCACTTGGATAAGTCTAATAACTATTTTCCGTATGACTTCAGAACCTGATCAGCAATCGTAGCTTTCAAAAGCCGCAGTCAACTCTGATCTTATCAAATAGCGTGTCCTCTAGATAAGGGATTATATATTCCTCCATTCTCAAGATATCGTATAGACAAAAGACATGAATTTTAATCATTCTCTCTATACTGTTTCCCGACTTCCGATTTATGACGACTGACAACAGACTACAATTGAACACATCAACTTAGTCTCGGCTTGGCCAAGCTCTTAGGTGTCATCACTAAATCATCGAGAGGCCCACAGATATCGCTTTTATCCCACTTTGGATAAAAGGAATGGATAAACTTCGACTCAAATGCTCGCTTGCATTTACTGATCGAATCACACACAACAATAAGTTTTATAACACCAAGTTACTGGTGCGTTTACTTATTATCAATGTGCAACCGACCAGCAAATAACAACTCACACGTCTCGGTTTCAAGAATATACAATATTATCGTCTCACTAATCACTCGTGATAAAACCGTGAAGTGATCCAAGTGAGCGTGGGTTTAATCCAATACTTTAATCTTATCAAAGCACTCACGAACTCTACAGCAAACTTGTGCCATGTCTAAACACTTCAGACAATCTACAGACAGATTCATGACAGTCTTTATTCATACCTACTCCCAACGTATGACCAACTGTGGATGTTTGAATAACCTAGTTATTCTGGAAGTCAAAAACATGCAAACTGAAACATGACAATAATACTTAATCCTATATGGCCCCAAACTTGTGAGAGTAAATAAAACACTTCTATTTATCCACCATATTGATCACTCATTATTTATCATTTAATGTTTCGAATAATCAACTCATTACTTGAATTACAACACCAATTGTCCCATGCTCTAAGCATGCACACTTTGTTTCCTATGGTCCATGCTTTGTGAAATAGAACAATTGAAAACTTTTCCAATGATTCTCATTTCACAATTCCTCAATCCCCATTATTAGTGTAAGAACACAAGGTTCTTCCACTACTAGAATATGCTAGATTCTAACATTTTACGCAACGATTCTTTCGTAAAGTCATAGCACAAAAGTCACCAAGACTTGGCTAATGAAATTACAAAGTACTTTCTTAGAACTTGTTACAAGACAATTCCATAGACGTGAAGTCTCACATTCAAAGTACATTCCTTTGAACATCCTTCTTGCATAAAGTTTTCTAATCTAGACACAGAATCTCAATATCCAACTCCCAATATGGAAACATTTCCACATTTGCCATATGACAGCTCATTCTTAATAGAATCTTATCTATTCATAATAATGTTGATATGGTCCATCCAATACCATACTTCCAACTACTCGCAAGCGACCAATCCTCAGCGAACTTTGGATCGTCCTTTGATAGTTGTTTAATAATTTTAGTTAAAATCCATTCTAGTCCTTTTTCCCTCTTAATGTGCTAGACATTTGAAAAAAAAAATTAGAATGGTAAATATTATAGCATTTGCACTCGATCCTATACCCGAAGCGTATGGGACACGATGCATAATGTCTTACATAAAGATATGATACTTTACCAATCTTTTGCCATAATATTTTATGTGTCATGTTCTCACAATTCGAACTATGAAGAGGGATGCCGTAATCATAATCGAATTTTAAGAACACACAATGTATCCTTTGACTGAAAATGTTAAAATTTCTCAATCTAAGCTTTAGATTTTGAAATGAAGTATAATATTCTCTCCCTTAATTATATTAAAACAACTTTTCAACCCATGCAACTTTGCAAATTGAATCTTTGTTTTTCTATAATTAATATTGCTAACTTGCAATACTCGCCATAATAATCATACAATCATAATACTTATGCTCCCACTATCATGATGATTATTATCATATAAGCATAACACTTATGCTCCCACTAGCTTTGACATGTATCCAGAAAACAAATGAACTCCCAGAAAACAATGCCCATTGAATTTCTGAGATTCATATTTCTAATACCAGATGCTTTGATAAGCTTTTATCTAAACTTCTTAAATGTAACAACCCGTTATTTCCAGGCATTATAAACCGAGTCTTGTAAACCCTTTTGAATGTAATGGGCATTTTATCGATAAATGAATTATTCAAAAGCTCTGATTTGGTATACGCTATGTGGTAGATATCATCTTAAAGGTTCCAAATATATAAAGAACACTAAAATCTGAGTTATGGCGAAGAAGCTATGACCATTCTAAGAATTCTGTCAAAACCGACAACATCGATCAAACGAAAAATGCAAAGTTTCAATACGATAACATTTAGCCTTAGGTATCTAAATGAAAGTCATAGATAACATTAAACCGTGAGCGTACACAAAAAGAACGTCCAAATCTGACTTCGCATGAGGAAGTTATGATTTTTCAAAGAAATTCCTTAAAAACGATTAGTTATAAAATAAATAATAAAAAAATAATTTTGGAATTTGCCAACGGAGTCTAAACGAAAGTTGTAGATCGTAGTCTCACCTACGCGTGGATATAAAGACCATCGAAAACGGAGTTCGTATGAAGAAGATATGGATTTTTGAAGTTTATTAAATAAATTAATTATTTATTTAATTCAAAATTCGGATATTATCCGAAGAGGAGCCAGCGTCCTTCTCCGAAGTACGCGCTGCGTACTCCTGTACGCCCCGCGTAACCGAGAGGATTGGCCTCGGATCGTCCACGTCGCCATATCCGAGGAAGCCGACCCGTCCGACCCGTCCGACCCGTCCGAACCGACGTCCCATCCGACCCGGCGTCCCATCCGACCCACCTCCCCAGCAACCCGTCCCATCCGACCCGAGAACCCAAGAACCCGTCCCATCCGAACCGAGGCAGTCGAGGCTTCGGTCATGCATGACGTACGCGTACGCAGCGCGTACGAGCGTACGCCCCGCGTACCGAGGCAGACCTGCCTTCCTATAAATAGAATGCGAGGGTTTCCAAAGAAAGTGTTCATTTCTCCTCTCTCTCTCTCAGCATTTCCTCGTTTTCCGTGTCCGTTCAAACCCGAAGCCCTGGTCTTTTTGGCTCAAGTCCCGAAGGCCGATTCCACTCCCGAGATTCCCGAGAATCCCAAGAAAAATCAGTTTCCCGAGACGAAACTCTGCTCGGTTTTCCACCTCACAATCTTCAAACTATCAAGTGAGTTCATATCCCCTTCGAACACTCTTTAAATACATTTTAAATGTTTTATACTCTTTTTGGGGAGGAATACAAGTAAACACATGACAAAATCGTGTGAAACATTAACCTTTTGATATACTTTTCATACTGTTGTTTTAACTATCTTGTGAAGTTGTTATTATACAAAACCCCTCACAACACAGCTTTACCCTCTTTGGGATATAATATGTTTATAAATAGAAATATGTTTTATTTATACGTTTACATACAACCACATCATATCAAGGGTAACATTCTTTACTAAGTCATTTCATGCATTCAAAGAACTTATGATTATGCTTGTCAAACATTGTGAAAGAGGTTAAACTTTGCATACAAACTACTACCTTATTACGGACTTAGTTGAGAATCCATGAGTCGTGTATATCTTCAAACGTTACTTTCTTTATTAGAAAATAATGCTACAAGTCCTGTCTATAACCAGAGTCTCCCGTTCGGAGAACGTGTCAAATGTGTATAGATCTATACGGGAAGTCATGATCCCGCGCCCTGACTGTTAGCTACAGTCCGTCTTTTGGGGTGACAGTTGTCATAACGCTACGACGCCTGAAGAACGTCGCTACAGGCATATTATGTTTAGTATGGTTATAAAACTCATCGGATATACAATTATTATGGTATTATGCTTTTATGAACAAGTAGTCATTAAAACTATTCTTCATTTAATAAAGGCGATTTTCGCATAGCTTTACTATGTAAAACTATGACACGACTTACAAGCACGTCGCTTGCTTGCGATTTTCGGTCTTAAAGACTGCCAGTTATGTCAGGAAAATAAGGGTTTTTCCTGTATACAAACCAAACAACTAATAGGAAAATAAGGGATTTCCTCGGTACAATTACTTGCAATTCACATCACGAGCATTCATATGCATTTCATACTTTTATAGGAAAATAAGGGTTTTTCTGGAAAACATGCAAACACTTTCGAATGGCATACATCTTCTCAAAACACTACTTATGAACTCACCAACTTAAATGTTGACACTTTTTCTTTGAAATAACTTGTATTCACAGGAAACCGCTAGCCAGGTAGCAACTACTTCTGAAGGCTAACGCACTGGCGTTAGTAACATATTTTGGATCACCATTTTATATTTGATTTCTTTTGCAAACATGTAATACCTACAATCATGTAAACTTTTCAAAAATATTTATATTATGGTGGTGTGTACTTTCCTTTCTATGAACTGTTATGATACTGAATATGACGTCCTCCGCCCCCGAACGATTCCGCCGTTCTGGTTTGGGGGTGTGACAGATTGGTATCAGAGCTTCGTTTATAGTGAATTAAGTATATCAAAACCATTTTTATACAACTATAAACTCAACTGGGCAAAAACACTCTGAGAAGAGTCATACTTTTGAAATTAAATCTATTTAGTTTTTGTAAGTAAGCATGCATTCATTTAGTAATAAATAACAGTTCCACATCGTACCATATTAGAAGTATTATTAATGAGTTGTGCAGTACAGGTACGCCTTGGGACACGTAATCGGAACTGGGAAGGATATAGCCTGATCAACTATATTTGTCCGAGAGCCGACTAACGTGTGCCGAGGGGTGTCTGCAGTGGACAACAAATTTTAAAAACTTACCAAACCGTTATTAGAATCAAACACAATAATTTAAATACTATAGGAGTAATTGCTATTTAAACTAACTTACATGTTTTGCATGTTCCGACTTTATTCAATTCTTATGACCCTATTTCTCGTACAGTCAAATGGCTGGATTTCACCACCCCAATGACCCCTACTTTCCCAACCAAGGCAACGGAGGATGGATCGAAGATGATCCAGAAGAGGATGAGGAACCCATAGAATTGGGTGATGACTCCGGTACTGACTCAGAACCTGAAGTGATCGATCCACCACCCATTCAACCTCCTGTCCATGTGAGGAACTTCCAAGGACCCACTCCCGTCTGGGGAAGTCACCTACATCATTGGAGCCAACAACAAGGCATACGCCCTCCCTACGGCATGTGTCGGGACTTCTACGATGTCCGCGGTGGCAGTTCGGCTGATCGAGCACTCCCGGTAATGGTTGGTAAGTTAGCCAATCAGTCCTATCAGTCCGGAGTACAAGCAAGCCGACTCCGGGATATCAACGTGGAAGTGCAGGTTCACACTTCCGATATCCGTAGGCTGGACAAGATACAAGATAATGTCCAACTCCAGTCTGAGGCATTTCAGGCACAGATAATTGCAGCCCTAGCCGAGTTAAGGGAGCAACAAGCCGCTTTTGATCGACGCCTAATGGAATCGAAGCAATCAGATGCGGAGTCAAGCTCCAAGCGCAACCTACGTCGCAAGTAGTGCCTGCCAGGATTTCAAATTTTGTTATAAATTAGGACTTCGGATAAGAATTTTCTTTTCGTTAAAACTTTCTGTAATCGGAGACCTTTAGAAAGGTCACAAAGTTTTGTCTAAACTCGGATGTAACACAACTATATGTTATATATATATATAGGGCATACCCCCCTTTTCTGGTTTTAAATATGTGTTTCCGTTCAACTCATAAGTGCATCCATTCAAACGTTATTAATAAATCAAGCTCAAAACCCATTGTTGATCAAACCAAATTCTTAATCTATTTAAGGTAGTTAACTCAATACCATTCAACTCACAACCACCAAAACTCATAATATCTCATTTTTCCTTTTGACAGAGCAATGCCTCCTCGTAGATCAGCACGTACCAACGCAACCCCACCACCACCTCCACCACTAACTTATGATCCGGCAATGGTCCAGGCTGCTATCACAGCAGCAGTAGCAGCAACCCTCTCCCAAATAAACTCCAATGCCAATGGAGGTACAGGAAGCAGCACGAATCATCCCAATAGTGGCACCGGCCAGGGCCATGTTAGAGAGTGTACTTACAAGGAGTTCTCCAACTCGAAGCCAAAGACTTTTAATGGCAGTGGCGGAGTCATTGCACTAATGCAATGGTTCGAAAAGACCGAAACTGTCTTCGAGATCTGCTCGTGCCAAGAAACAAGCAAGGTTAAGTTCGCTGCTTGCACCTTCATAGATCGAGCCCTCACTTGGTGGAAAAGCCATGTGAACTCAGTGACGCTCACTGTCGCTAACGCCATGAGTTGGGAAGAACTGAAGGTACTACTACTGGAAGAATACTGCCCAAGGGGTGAAGTGCAAAAGCTTGAGCAGGAACTCTGGAATTTGAAAATGGTCGGATCTGACCTAGTCGCTTACACAGCTAGGTTCAACGATCTCGCTGCTTTATGCCCTACCATGGTCAACCCAGAATCAAAGAAGGTCGAAAGGTACATTTGGGGGTTGTCACCCCAGATTCAAGGGCATGTTCTAGCCTCCAACCCTATCACCTACAACAGCGCTAAACGCCTGGCGCAACGACTCATCGATCACGGAGCGAAACAGAGTACCATCACAACAGCCGCAAATCCACCTAGGGAGACTCAGGGATAGAGTAGGCCTTGGAACAAGAGGAGGGGACAAATCCTCCAGGAGAACCCCAAGAAACAACAAGTGATAGCGACCCACGCTATTACCGTACCTACCAACTCTGCCCCCACAAGTGCATACAATGGAAAGCTACCGAAATGTAACCAGTGCAACTTCCACCATCACGGTCTCTGTCATGGCCTTCAATGCACCAGGTGCAATAAGAAGGGTCATACAGCCCGCTATTGCAAGGAGCCAACCCAACAATCCGCCCCCACTGCTAATACCGGAGTAAGCCGCGCTTGCTTTGAGTGCGGGAACACAGGGCACTACCGCAAGGACTGCCCGAAGGCAAACAACAGGAATACCGGCGGAAGAGGCCGAGTTTTCGCAATGGGACAAGATGAAGCCATTGCGGACCCTACTGTTGTTACGGGTACGTTTCTCCTCGATAACTCGTATGCATGCATTTTGTTTGATAGTGGAGCGGAAAGGAGTTTTGTGAGTCACGACTTTTAAAGCATGCTAAAACCAATACCACAATCATTAAGTGAACCGTTCATAGTAGAAATGGCCAACGGGAAAACTGAAGGCACTAAAGAGATATACTTAAACTGCACCCTAACTCTAAACGATAATCCCTTTCAAATCAACCTCATGCCAGTCTCGATTAAGAGTTTCGATGTCATCATTGGCATGGATTGGCTGAGTTCACATCGTGCGGACATTCTATGTTACGATAAGGCCGTTCGCCTTAATCTGCCAACCGGCGAAACCTTCCTTGTCTTGGGCGACAAACCTAGTACCACTTTTAGAATCATCTCAAGTATCCAAGCTCAGAAGCACTTACGAAAGGAGTGTCACGCATTTCTTGCACATGTTGTAGACATGAAACGCGAAGTCCGGGACATCAAGGATGTGCCCGACGTATGCGATTTTCCCGATGTATTTCCCGAGGACCTTCCAGGGATACCACCCGTAAGGCAAGTCGAATTCAGAATCGACCTGATTCCCGGAGCTACCCCAGTAGCCAAAGCACCCTATCGATTAGCCCCGGCAGAGATGCAGGAGCTATCCAGTCAACTGAATGAACTACTGGGAAAAGGATTCATCAGACCGAGCTTCTCACCATGGGGAGCACCCGTGTTGTTTGTGAAAAAGAAGGATGGATCGTTCAGAATGTGCATCGACTACAGAGAACTCAACAAACTGACGGTCAAGAATCGTTATCCTCTACCGCGCATAGATGATCTATTCGACCAACTGCAAGGGGCGAACTATTTTTCTAAGATTGATCTGAGATCCGGGTATCACCAGTTACGAGTGCTAGAGGAGGATGTGCCGAAGACCGCCTTCCGAACTCGTTACGGACATTACGAGTTCGTGGTGATGCCATTCGGATTGACCAATGCGCCCGCAGTCTTCATGGATCTGATGAATAGAGTATGTCGACCTTACTTGGATCAGTTCGTCATCGTTTTCATTGACGACATCCTGATCTACTCCCGAAGTAAGAAAGAGCATGGCGATCATCTGCGACAAGTTCTAGGGATATTACGAAAAGAGAAACTTTATGCGAAGTTCTCGAAATGTGAATTTTGGATCCGAAGAGTCGAATTCTTAGGACACGTGGTAAGCGAAGAGGGAATCCACGTGGACCCATCCAAAATTAAGGCTGTAACGTGTGTTCTCTCTCTATCTAGCATGTATAGAAATGTACCGTGTGTACTAGCTGTAATGTGTGTTCTCTCTCTATCTAGCATGTATAGACTCATGAATGAACTCACTCGTGGTATGATTTTGCATGCTAGTAAACGTATTAGTATCTTCCTAAACTACCCATATGGTAGCTTACTAGTAATATAACTGGTACGTATGAACATGGAATTATACCCTTGCTACCCAAGGGTATTGAACTGACTGGAAGAACCTTTATGACAATATATGTACACATGATATATATAACTTGTTGGAATAGTGTCTAAGGCTGCAACTATATTAGGCAAGTATTTGATCCGGTTGTGCTTGGTCCTTTTGGGTTGCCTTCACCATAGCAACTTGACAGGATGATTTATTATGAGCGAATAAATATTATTAATATATTATGAGAATAATATAAGGAATAATAATATTATTATTTGATTAATATAAGTCATAAATTCATTAGGAATTAATTTGGTGACTTAAAGAGATTAATTAAATAAAGGGGCATAAACTGTCAATTGTTTGATAGTTGTGCTTTGGGCTATAAATCCCTTATGGATAAGGGGGACGATTTTGGGGGCTTAGGATAGCCATAGAAATCGTCCAAAGGCTTATCATTAGGGTATTGGATTGCTTAGGGCTTAAGTTATCCAATTAGGGTTTAAGGGTGAAACCCTAGGAGCCTTACAAGTATAAATAGACACTTGGGGTAAAGGGAAATGGGCACTTGTTCATAGGAAAGAAACCCTGGCCGATTTTCTTCCCTCTCCTCTCTCTCAAATAATCCTCTTGCTAGTTGGTGTTTTAATCCATTAGAGGAGTGACAATTGTGACTCTAAAGCTCCAAGGACAAGAAGATCAAGCAAGTGGTTCAAGGTAAACTTTTAACTCTGATTTTGTATTGTTATTATACTCTATTAGCCATTAGAAGTCTTGGATTCAATGCATGTTTAATTAGAGAAACCTAGATCCAAGCATTAGGTTTTGCATGTGCACATAGCAATGTTCATATGGCCAAAACCCATAATAACTAATATTTATACAACCTTCAGACGGATACCCGATACCTTACCAGACCACATCCCAACGGGGAAAAGGAAATAAAGCGGCTAGCCTTCCTAAGTCCTTTAAACATTTCTTATATAACTATACATACATAGGCATGCAATTGACAATATAAAGGCATAAAATAAGTTTTGTAACACCTTTGAACATGATTACTATCTAAGAAAAGGTCGACTTGATGTCAGCCTATAAAACGGGTTGAAAGTATTTTTTTGATAAAACAGTTTAAGTATAAAGAAACATTTGTTTGAAACACAATTGTAAATGAGTTTGAAATGAAACATACAGTGAATAATGAACAGTATAATAAGGAGTTTTAAACACATAAAACATTTATGAAACTCATTTGAAGACAACTGTTTGGTAAAACGGTTAATGAGTAGGAAATCATTTGAATGTTGCTTATTAATCACATGTGATTGATATAATAACTAGCATGATTCTACTTGTATCCCCCCCCATGAAAGAATTTAAAAACATTTAAAACATTGATTAAGGGGTATGAACTCACCTGTAGCAAGTGGTTGGGATGAACGGACTGAAATAGAATGCTAGGTGTCAAGTGAAGACTTGTACACACTCTATGATCCTAAATAACATATAATATCACATATGTGTACCCAATTAGTCTCTAAACAACTAATAAACAAAGGTAAGACATCCTAGGGCATGATAAACACCTTGTATAAGTGTTATAGGTGCTAAGGAGTGCATCTAAGTGTTGTAGGGCAAGGGTATTGGGTTTTAGGGTTCAAGGGAACCCCTAATATGAGTTTACTCCCCAATAACCATATCCCATTGAGTTTACGGTCGTGAAATCTAGAGTTTATGGCTGTAAGCTTATAACCTTTTGACCATTTGTTGGTTTGAAGCCTTCTAAGCCATTCCAAGCATTCTTACTTCATGTTTAGGCCTTAGGAAATGTTTTGTGGCATCAATACACTCCTAAATGGAGTTTACGGTCCATGGGCCATTTCTCCATGAGTTTACTATCGTAAAATCTTAGGGACTAAGGTATTATGATATTTTAAAGTCCCAAGAATGACAAGGAATAAATCTAGACTAGTTTCCTAAGCTTGTGAAGGGACTAGGGCCATTTTAACACACCATTGGGGTGTTTACGGTTTTAGGAGATCCCCAAATTGTAAACACATATAAATGAGGGATTTTGGTGGTTTTCATGTGCTATACACATCAAGGAAGGATTCTAAGTTAATACCCAAGGCTTAGGATAAGATAAAGCACACTTTGGCACCCTAAATAGGGTTTACGGTCCAATGTGTTCTTGGACCGTAAACACCTTTGATCTTGGTGTTCTTGGATCATTTCTTGAGTTAAAGAAGTGTAACAAAGCTTGTAGTACTCTAGGATAGAAGTACTTAAAAGTTAGAAGCTAGAAAAGGTCCAAAAGGCCAAGAACACAAGTGTGTGTTCTTGGTGTTCTTGGTGTAAATTGAAGATTGACCCTTTTTGGAATGATTTCATGGTTAGATGTGTGTTAAAACACTAGATTAAGTCATACAACAACTTAAGAAAGCTAGAAACACTTACTAGATTGAAGAATCTGAATAAAACTGGGATGATACTTGAGAGAGTTTGGAGCTTACTCTTGAGAGTGAAAGTAAAAAGTGATGAGTTTCGGGAGTAATCTCATGCTTAAGGCATGAGTTTATAGTTTTTAAGGGAGTTTACGGACCAAACATAAAAGTTTGGCGGTGAACTTCTAAGCTACATGGTATTCGCGGTTTTGAAATTTCAAGACCCGAGACGGCACATCCTTTAACTCGTTCGTTTAAAGAATAATTATTATAATAGTCAAACGAACTTTAAATTTGTTAAAAACAAATAGAAATGAAATTGACTTATAATATGAAGTGATTGACTTTTAGGGTTTGACCAAATGAAAATTTTGGGTTGTCACACCTTGGATATTCATATTTGCATGTATAATAGAGAAAACATAGATCCAAGGTATATAGGGTTTCATGTACAATTAGGAGTGTTAGAATGCTCATACCCCAACAGTGGTATCTGAGCCTAGTCTTGTTTTCTTGTTATACTTGCAAAAATATCTAAAAAATCGAATTTTGTTGCTCTCTGCATAGCAGACTTGCCGATTCCATGAAAGGACTCGACGGGTTCAAGGCAAAACTCATCCAACTCGCCGAATTGGTTCATGCACTCGACGAGTTGGACCCCCTGACAGCATATAATCGACTGTTTTTGCTAGAATTAGACTAGGAACATTACCCTAAGCTGTTTTTGGACTCATAAACTTGTTTTTGATGTGGTAATGTTCATGTTAATCCAATTTCAAAGATAATTGTCAATATATTCATGTTTTGTATTAGTTTAAGTGTTATGCTAAATACATGAAAAAGTTTGATTCCAATTATCTTGTTCTTATGAGTTTCTTGGAAAAGTTATGTGAAATTGTTGTTTTCAATCCAAATTAATCTAAGAGTTGATTCTAAAATGTGTTTTTGTAACTTGTCCTCAAGTCACATGAAAAGTCACACTTAAGAATCATAAAACTCAGAAAGTTTTCATAAGTTGTGAATAAAGGAAGAGTTACATTCTTTAATGGTTTAAAGTCATCCATAACTTGTCCTCAAGTTATGGAATTTGAAGAGTTTTTTAATTAAAACTACTTTAAACTCATAAGTTATGGAATTAATTAGTTTTTGAATTGTTCAAAATTTGCCTTCAAGTTTTGGAATTGCAAAGTTTCTCTCATGAATACTTTAATTCCAAATTAATCCCTTAGAAGTTTAAAAGTTAAAATTCAACTTTTATACTTTATAGTATTATAAGTTAATAATATATATATATATATATATATATATATATATATATATATATATATATATATATATATATATATATATATATATATATATATATATATATAAGAGCAAGTCAGTCTTACCGTTAATAGGCCTCATTCACGAAGTTGGTCTATAAGGGGGTATAAGGTTGTTGCCTACAAAATAGCAGCTTAATGGGTGTCTACTCTCACCCACCATTTCCTTGAGTGGTGGAGGGTCGTTAGCCGAACAGGTAGGACAAGGAATATAATTCTCCTTTCATTAAAAGTATTAATGATAAATACTAAATAACTAAACACTTATGAATTCTCAATCTTAGTTACTTAGGAAAATGTGAATTTGGTGCTAACCCATGAAATTACACTTTGCACTTTGCTTAAGTCGTTAGTGGAGCGCGTGTGGGTAACCGGCACGCTAACCTGGATTTAACAAGGTAGGCAAAAGGTAACTTAATATTTTATCATAGTATCGGTGGAGTGTGTGTGGTTAACCGGCACATTGATTGAGGGGTAAAATATTAAGGGTACCAAGTATATTTGCATGGCTATTCACACCTTGTTTTATGATCCTCGGCATCCCAGTCACAAAAATTGAGAGGGCACAATCGAGATTGAAATATGCCATTGAACAGTTCAATGAATCTCAAAAGATCTAGGAGTTTTAAATCCAATTAAAACCTAATAAATTATTTCGTTTTTCATGGTGGTAATTGGTGAATCGTCATTCGCCTACCTTCAAATATTTTATAGCTTGGATTACGGCATCCCTCTTCCAAGTTATAAAAGTATTGTGTTGGGTCCTACCTTAATATTTCATATTGGGTGTTATATTAAGGACTTAAATCAACTTACTTGAATATCTCCTATATTAGATGTCTGGTTTAGACATCTATGATCATCCCAAATCCCTTAGAACAAACCTTCCTAATGAAGATGATGTCCCATGATAGACTCATGGAAATCATACTTCGTGTCTTTCACCTCCTTCAATTATTCTCCCTAATCCACAAGTTCTTGAAAAGTTTAAGGTTACTCAAGCCCTATTGGAAATCAAAGGTCTATGTATGATCACATCTTAGAGATGAAGTCACATATTGACAAGCCAAGAGAGTTGGGTGTCAAGGTATTGAGGAAGTTGGTTCTAGACTCGGTTCTTCAATCACTTTCTAAGTCACTTAGTGAGTTCCATTGGGACTACTATCTAACAGACTTTGACATGACCCTAATGATCTTATCTATTTGCTTGGTGTTGTTGAATCAGCAATGATTTGGAACACTAGTACAGCAAATTTGATTAGAATATCAACTTCCCAAAACTTTTGTGGAAATTGACAAAGGTGACACTGGAAATCTTGAAAATATTTCTCTTCCCAATGGAAAGGGATCGGTCATAGTCAACATGGTTGACCAAATGGTAATGAGAAAGGCTAAGTTTGAGATTGTCCCATGTACCATTCCCAAAGGGTCCATACGCTTCTATTCCCAAAGGATGGGGCATTGGTTGCGAAGTTGCCAAATTTACCTGTAAAATCATAAGGATAGTAAAGTCAATAAGTTTGACTCTACTTCAGGTAAAGTCCATTGTCTAACTCTATTAAGTTTCTATTTGGAGATTCTTATTACATAATGTGACTGGGTCACATGTTGATGGTTTAAGAATCAAAGAAAAGAGAGGAAGCTTAAAAAGAAGTATATGCTAATTCTGATCGCAAAGATGGATTTCAATCGCATGGTTCAGTGATCAAAAATTTTTGAGCCGTAACTTAAGAGTTATGATATATTGCTTTGGAATAGATAACATAAGTTTTCATTTGCATTTGCAGTGTAAGGATAAGTTTTTCCGCAAAGTTCTAAAATAAAAGAAAATTTTGATTTTATTTTATTTTAAATATCCTTACAATGGAATGTGTGAAAATTGTTGTTTATATGATTCCTCTGATAGCAATATTGGAAAATGGATTTGATTCTTTCATTTGTGGTAATATCTAAATATACCAAATAAGGAAAGATTCTCATCACCCAAGTTTCAATTGGACCGAAACTTGGAATCATGCAAGTTAAAGTTGTTAAGGTGAAAAGTCATGCTTGGATGTAATGTTTTAGGCTTTCCTCTTTGTATGTGTAAATGGTTTGAGTCTCTTCCCGTAAATAGGAAGTGAGTGACTCCCATTATGTAAGAGTCCATTTTTGGAGTGTTAGACTAGAGAGAGAAATTGTATACAAACCCATTTGTATAATCTTTCTAGATGTAATAAGAGCTTACAAAGATTTATTTACTCCATGTGTTCTTGAATTTGTATAATGAATCACTAGATCTTTCTAATTTCGCACATGCCATCATAATCAACACCTCTACAATTGGTATCAGAGCAGGAATCCTTTCTGTGATCTGATTTTCATACGTTCAAAATGATTTTTGAATATATTGTTTGATTCAAAAAGTTTCCGTTCTTTTTATGTGTGAAAAATTCTTCTTGATCTAGGTCTAGGATTTGATTCTGCGAATATTTTTTTGAATCGATTGTTCGTAGTGTGATTCTAATTTGAAATATAAAATTTGATTTCAAATTCTCAAAGTTTTCATATTATTGTTCAAGTTTTGTTCCGTACAACAATGGCGTCATTCAATCTTAACTCAATGACATCATTTTCTCATTTACTTGGATCATCCACAAAGATTCTGATGCTAATTCCAGAATATTATGATCAGTGGGCAGATCATATGTAAGACCACTTGAACGGACTGGATGAGGATTTATGGAAATGCATTTCAAGTGAAATAAATCCACCTGTAAAATTTAGTTCAATCGGTGAATCTTCAAGCAGCTCAGAGGTTGAAAATCAATCTAATCATTTAAAACAACTGGAGAAGAAATGCATGAGGGAATTAAGAGGTGCTTTGCCTCCTATTGTGTACAATTATGTCAGAACATGTACAACAGCTAAAGAAATCTGGAACAATCTCAAAGACAAATTTCAAGGCAGTGAAAAGATAAAGATCACATATGTGAAACAATGTCTAGTGGAACTCAAGGATTTCAAACAGAAGGAATCTGAATCAATTGAAGTTTACTATGATCGATTCAACGAGTTAATCTACCATTGTAATCGGTATGGTATCATAAGGTCATCAATGGAGTTCAACTTGATTTTTGTAATGGGTCTTCGAAAGGAATGGAGAAGTGTAAGTATGATGGTGAAAAATCAGCAAAGTTTTGACACTTCGACATTAAATGAATTGTACAATCAGTTGAAATCTCATGAAAATGAGGTTAATGAAATAGCTGAGGAAACAATGGCAAGTCTTGGTGGACCATTAGCACTCATTTCGAAGGGTTCAGAAAGAGAAAGTGAAAAATTAAAGTCTGAAGAAGAAGAAGGTTTTCTGATGAATTCTGAAGATGAGGCTGTTGCATTTTACTCAAACAATCGAGTAAAGAAATTTTTTAAGAAACCTTTTAATACAAAGAACAAGTCATCGGATTCGAAGGGTAATTTTGAAAACAAAAACAGAGTGGATGAAAAGCTAAAAGAAGCAAAGAAGGATTCGAAGAACAAAATGGAGAAAATGGAAAAGATGTTAAAAGGTGATACGGGGATTAATTGCCATTATTGCAATGGTGCTAATCATTTGGCAGTAGATTTCTTGTTAAGAAAGAAGGAAGAAAAGAAAAGTAAAACAAAGGATGAAGCTTATTATACAGAGAAGCTGGAGGAAGTGAAGTTAAAAGCAAAGAATTTATCTCTGGTAGCTCATGGAGAAACTAAATCGGATGGTACATATCAAATATGGTCTTCAAGTTCTGATGATGAAGAGATGAAAAATCCATCACATGGAGCCATGTATGCAAAGATGGAAGAGGATTCAGACGAAGAACAGACTTACGAAGTGCATGGGCAATGCTTCGTATCGAAGTCTGCTGACAAGTCACCAATGACAACAAAGGTACGTAATATTCTTGAATCCTTTAATATTCCTGTTTCTGCATATAATTCTGAATTAATATCTTTTGATGAAACTGTTACTTACTATGATTCAATTGTTGTGTCTGCTAGCAATGAAGCGAAAAAGTTAAGTGATCAATTACTAGAGAAAAGAAAGAAGTTAGATTCAAAAGTCACTAGGATTGATTACTTAGAATTGCAAGTATCGAATATTATGGCAGATAGGGAGAATTTGTCAATAGAAATAAATTTGTTGTTAGCTCAAAGAAATATTTTTTGTAATTCTGCAAAAAGACTATATGGAAAATTAACTGAATTACACCATTGAAGTGAGATAAGTAAGGAACAACATAGAAAACTGCTACCATTTTTAGCTTATGACAGAGCTAAGGTAGATAGTATTTCATATGATTGTGAAAAAGAAATTTCTGATTTTAACAAAGTTCCAAATGATAGGTTTAGATATGGAATTGCTAAAGTCGAAGATTGTCTTGATGCTAATGATTTAGTAAACATTGTGAATGAAACTTTAACTAAATCTGAATAGATTCGAATTTTGAAAAAGACTGAGAATTCTACATCTAATTCAAAATCTAATTTCGTTGATATTGAAGATAATTCTGATAATATTAGTGAAATTAGTGATTTAGAGGATGTAGATTGTTCTCAATTATCTGTAATAAATATAGCAAATTCTCTTAAAGGGAAAGATAAATGTGAAGATTTAAAGGGAAACATAAATGTGTATGATGAATGAGAATTTTCAGTTTTGGTAAATTAAGACTAATTCCTTATATGAACAAGGAAAGGACTAAAGGGATCGAGTACACGTTCTTGTACACTGGTCAAGTCCACCACAAAAAGATCGATAAGACTATTTGTCATCATTTACTAAAGCCTAGTAAATATGGTTATACTTACATGTTTAAGTATAATTCTGAGACATTGGAAAAGATTCGATGTGTGGCAGGATGAATGAGAAGAATCAAATTAGGTAGAAAGATAAAAGATTCTCAAATCTGAAGAGATGGGAGTGTAACATCCAGAATTTCAGGTATAATAATTTAATTATTTATTTTTGTCAAAAAGCAGGGGACTCGACGAGTCAAAGCATGGACTCTTCGAGTTGAGACGCGATGATGATTTGGACTAATGAGGCGACTCGACGAGTCGGGAAGCGGACTCGACGAGTCGGCACTAGGGGTTGAAACCCTAAGTTTTAGGGCCTAAGCCCTATTTAAGGACCCTTATAGCCTTCATTTGCGGCTACCAGTCCAGAGAGAGAAACCCTAGGGATCATGTGCATGTTGTGAGTGAAGAAGGGCTATTTTGAGCCTTGTTGGTGTGATTTTGCAAAGAAGAAGGGGATTCCAGCAAGAGAAGGGCAAGGGGGTTGCTATTCTATGGATTTCAAGCAGGGAACTTCATCTTCGAGCTAATAAATCGATCATTCTTCTATTTATTGAAGAATCCTTGAATCTAGGGTTTTCTATACCCTTTATTGGCTTGATTTGATGAGTATAAGGTCCCTTTGTGTGTTAGAATTTGGATCTGGACCCAAAGAGGTCCAGATAGTCTTATCCACCTTGCTTTATGAGGAGTAATGGAGGAAATGAACTCAGATTGTCATATTTGAGGCCATTTTATCGAGTAAGAGCAGATGAACATTGCAGGAGGGTCAAGATTAGACCTTTACGTGATTATTGAGCTTGGGAAGGTCAGATCTATAGGTTAGAGAAATAGATCTGACCTCAGAAGGTCACTTGAGTATTTCCATGGAAGGAACTCGCCGAGTCCATAAGGAACTCGATGAGACGAGTCGGGGTTGACCCTCGATTCAGGACTGGCTTGACCCGCCGAGTGGAAGGTTCACTCGACGAGTCGAGTGAGACATTAGGAGGGGGAAAACGCGATTGGACTCGCCGAGTCACTCAAGGGTGCTCGACGAGTCTGGTCAAGGTTGACCTTTGACTTGCGTTGACTTTAGGGTTCTGGTCAAACTAAGTCAGAGGAGGCTAGCGAGGGGTACAATGGTCTTCTACCCACTCCTTGAAGAGTGCAGACATGAGAAAGTATTGATAAGAGATGTTGTTATGTTAATAGGAGGAAGCTAGGTCGGGTCATCAAGAGTTAGAGAATATCCGACATCTTTCGAGGTGAGTCTTCTCACTATACTGTACCTAGAGTGCTAACTATGTGTGACCGGAAGGTCTTATGTGCTGTGAAGAGTATGTGATATATGATGCTAGATGCTATGTGATATGTATGTGTTATGATATGTTATGACCAGTATGTTATGGATCGGAAGGTCATCATGTTATGGGCCGGAAGGTCAACAGAGTATGGACCAGAAGGTCATTACGGGTAGGGCCGGAAGGTCTACCAGGGTTGGGACGGAAGTCCCCTAAGACACATGGATCGGAAGATCCCATAGAGTTATGTCTTGGAAGGTCATATGTGTTGTATGTGGTATTTTGGGGAACTTACTAAGCATTTATGCTTACAGCTTATGTGTAATGTGTTTCAGGTACCAGTGATGATCGTGGGAAGGCGTCAGCATGATCTGTACTCACTAGCAGCGGATATGTTTTGAGATTCTGGGATTTTTGAATTATGACTTATGATTTGTGAAAACAATTGATATATGGTTTTTTGGGAATTTTGAATGAGATATTTTATTAAATGAAAAAGGAAAAATTGTTTTGAATTTTCACGGTGTTACAATTTGGTATCAGAGCCTTGGTTTGAGGGATTCGGATGCACCTTCGGGTGTATCTGAACTCAAACTGAGGATTTGAGAAAGGTTTTCATAAAAAGGAACAATTTTTCAAAAAATAGTAAAAGAGTTGAGAATAGCATAAAGGAGTAGTGTGTACGATCAGCCAGCGCCCGAATGGTGATTTCCCAAAATACCCTTACATTGTGTGTTACGAGATATTATGTGATGTGTCATGCATGCTAGAGTAGGCTGGGTATTCATATTAGGACTAGAGTGGCCTGATTTGTGATGCCTTAGCCTAGGTTATTGTTACTGCTACGAGATGCTTCGAGAGTAAGTAGGTAGCAGTGAGGAGCTCGTGAGTCTACCGAAGGGTAGCCCATGCCTAGCAAGATGTAGAGTACTTGTGTTCTGGGAACCTAGGAGGAGGACCTAGAATGAATACTAATGCGCAGTCCAAGTAGGAATCCTTAGGGTACTGGGGCAAGTAGGATTGAGTTATCGAGTGCGAGTATACTCGAGCAAGTCTCTGATATTTTTATGTTGTATTTCAGAGGCATTATGGTTAGGACACGCCACAGACTAGGGACAAGCGATGTGGGTGTGAGCGACGAGGAGCTCCGCCAGATGATTCATGATGAGGTGGATGCGGCTATTCGCGCAGATATACCGGAGATGTTTGGGTCTATAAAGCCCACCATGATTGAGACGTTTGATGAGAGATATGTAGCAGTTACTGAGGCTGCGACTACTGTAGCCACTACAGATGTGGCTGCTGCTAGACCTCAGGTGGGTGACTCGTTGTTGTTCTGAGAGTTCAGCAACATGAAGCCACCAGAGTTTGATGGGACGCATGACCTGATTGCTGCGATGAGATGGATTTCTGATATCGAGGGATGCTTCTACACTTGTTCCTGTTGTAACAACCCGAAATTTCATATCACTTCTTGTACCACAACTTGTAATCCGATCCGATCAACCAAACGTCATTTTCAATTTCGTTTCCAAAATCACCAATTTAATTAAAGTCATTAGTTTATATTAATCTAAAACGACTTAATAGGTGTCTTAATATATTAGAAATCATTTTAAACACCCAACTTTAGTGATCGGAATATTTCTAGAAACTACCATATCGGGTTACGGTAAATCAATCGGGTACGACCAAAAACCTCAATTAACGTTGGTATCGGGTAGAATTCTATCGTGTCCAATTCCCGAACATTATATAAACATGTTTAAGACTCCATTTGAAGCCTTTGGCCAAATTATCACTAAACATTTCCCACCTCTCTCCTAATCCAAGTTTAAGGGATCAAAACTCAAATTAAGGCTTCTAATCTCTAAGGTACCTTCCTAGCCTTAACCTATAACATATTTGACATCCAATTTCGAGTTTAAGACATGAATTAGGCCTAACATTCATGAGTTTACGGCCATAGAACATTCTTTGGCCGTAAACTCATATTTTAAGGGTTTTTAAGCCCTAAAACCCTTCCTTTGCATAGTTGGACACTAGATATGACTTAAGGGCTTAAAGGGAAGAGATTATAACATGTAGAACATGGATTTAGAGGGACAAAAGTGAGTTTACGGCCAAGGAACCTTCTTGGGCCATAAACTCATATACAAGGGATATTTAAGCCAATTAACCCTTCCAAAACCTAGTTGAGACTTAGGCATGAACCTTGGACTTGCTAATCTAGACTTGGAACACTTTAAACTTGATTTTTGTGTAACAAAGAAGAGTTTACGGCCAAGACACTCTCTTGGGCCGTAAACTCCTCTAAAAGAGTGATTTAAGGCCTTTAAACATGTTCAAATGCTTCCAAACTCAATATATGGCTTTGTGGTAAAATCTAGATGCATCTAAAAATGGTTTAAAGGATTAAAACACAACAAAAGTATGATTTATGGGAGTTTACGGCCTAAGAACATATTCTTGGCCGTAAACTCATAAAACAATGTTTATGAGGCATTAAACACACTCAAATGTCTTGTGTAAATTTCTAGAATCACATGTGATTGTTTTAAGCATCAAAAACTATCTTTTTCATGGGTAAAGGAGAGTTTATGGCCTTAGAACATACCTCTAGGCCGTAAACTCCAATAAATGTGTTAAATGATGTTCTAAATTCATAACAAAGCTTGGAAAATTAACTAGAATCACATGTGATTGTCCCGTGTACCTTAAACTAACCATTCTTGGCCATGGGTGAGTTTACGGCCGTAAACTCTAAGAGTATGGCCGTAAGCTCATGCTTTAAATGTTTTAAATCCATTCCAAGTGTTCCAAGGTGTCTAGATAATCATTCCTAGCAATCCCTAAGTTCATTTGAGTCCTTAAAACACCAAAACCTCACCCACATGAGTTTACGGCCGTAAACTCATGTATGTGGGTGTTCCATTGTTGTAAACTCTTTAAAATGTTTACTTATGGGGAGAAAACTCATGTCCCGAGTCCCTAGTGCCATTACAAGTCCTTAAACGCCACCCGGGTCACTCCAAACGCTCACTTTAAGGTGTTTAACCTCATTGGAGTGTAATGTTCCATATGATTAGTGAATGTATCCCTAATTGTATATATATGGACATTATTTCATTTTACATAGGGTCATCGCGAGTAATCAAACCCCGAACCAACGTCTAGCATTCAAATCCGACACGTTTCCGAGTCCGGTGAGTTCATACCCCTACCTTTTCACTGTTTTTCACTGTTTTCAAGGGGGGGAACACAAGCAAAGTACAAGGGTTTTCTTGTACTCAAAACTTATTTTTCGTGTGTGTGTATTTCACATTTCTTATGCTTTTAATACTGATATACGTAACTGATAACCAGTAGATCATACAGTTCACTTAAACATTTATTTGTGAAATGGATTTTATAAATGGTTATATTATATATATATATATATATATATATATATATATATATATATATATATATATATATTTCACAAATGGTTTCCACATCTTATCAGTTAAAAGCATGACATTATAAAACATGATCAATATAATTCGTACACTGTCTTGTCCTCAGTAACATTCCACAGAGATACGCGAATGGAGGATTATTCTATTATTACTAGTAAATTTGTTATTCCGTATGATTGGAGACACGTCCTCGGCGAACACTCCACAGAGATACGCGAGTGGAGGACTACACCGTAACCAGAATCTCTAGAATTTAGAGAGCGTGACTTGAGTGTATAGATCTATACGGGGCTGACTACCCCACACCTGACTGCTAGCTACAGCCGAACCGAAATGGTTCAAGGGTGACGAAAGTCATAAGAATTGTGGACTACTTATTGCCACAAGGTTGTGGACTACTTATTGCCACAGGTTCAGTCCTTAGTATGGTTATGGAACTCGCAATTAGGATAACATAGATTTACTTATAGTAATAATGAACCATGTACTACATTTTACAGATAACCAGGATTCAGAAAACATATTTTACATCTTTTGCATTTTTTTACAAACAATAACCAACATTCAGGAAGGTATGGGACCTTCCTGGGGAAAAACTTTGTACATAACCAGGTTTAACAGAAAACATCTTTTACATTAGAAACCAACATACAGGAAAGCATGGGGCATTCCTGGGTAACATTCACATAATCAGAAAAGTATAACCAATTGTATATCATCACATCTTTTACAATAAATAACTATTCAGGAAAGTATGGGACTTTCCTGGGAATACACTGATAGATTTTCAGAAAACAGAAAGGAAACATAAACATTTTCACAAAACAAAACTACTTATGAACTCACCAGCTTTATGCTGATTTTCAAACCGCTTGTGTTCTCAGGTCAACGTTAGAACAGGTACCCGGAGATTTCTTTTGATCAGAAGATGGAGTACATGAAGATCAGTTTCTTTTGTCTATATATACTATGTGTCACAACTGTACAAATTTTACTTTTGAAACAACTGTAAAACTTTATTATGTAATGTAATGGTTGTTCTACTTTACTTACTATGTGCATTGGATTTGATACTCAACGTGGAGTCAACCCCGGAAATGTTTCCGCCTTCGGTTTCCGGGGTGTGACAGATTGGTATCAGAGCCCTTGTTTATAGTGAATAAAGTATACCAAACCTTACATGGTATAAAACTATAAACACTAAAGGGCCTAAGTGCTCTGAAATAAAAGTATCTCCAGACTATAAGTATTTTCAAAATATACAAGTATATCGAACCGTCGAGATTCGTATCTATAAGTAGAACAAAACATAAGTAAATGGGTGCTGGGTATTGCAGTTATACCTGGGCAGTTATGTAGTCGTGTCTAGGGTCAATATAGCCTGGCCAACTATATTCATTCGAGACACGGCCAACATGTGCCTGGGAGTAATTGTGATACGTGGCATGCCTAAAACTTACCCAATATCCCAAACAACAAATCGTCGCTGCAACGAACCATCAGATACTATGGGAGTATTTCTCGAGCCAATCCTTTGTAGGAGTTATTGTATACACATTATTCCTTGATTATTACTCTAGTGATAAAATGTTCTATCTTAATAATTCCTTTCTGCTTTATCGCTTAGTATAATGCTATAATTGCCTTGAAGAGATATCTTCTGTCCTATATCTCTTGATTCAATTCAGAGGACTTATGATCCTCTCTTTCCTGATCTTTTTAGATCAAGATGCCTCCAAGAAAAAGACCCAGCTCAAAGAACAATGAAAATCCCTCTTCGCCGCCACCTGTTACTGCAGTTTCTGTCATGGGATCCACAGCCTCAACTCCTACTAGCCGATATGTTGGTAACCTCCCTCTCTGTGAAAAATGCAAGTATCACCACAACCCTGGTCCCTGTCGAGAACTATCTTGTACCAATTGTGGTAAAAAGGGACACACTGTTCGATACTGCAAAGCTCCGACTCAATCAGCAAATCAATCCTCTGGAACAGGCGTTGGTCAAGCCTGTTATAACTGTGGTGAGGTCGGACACTTTAAAAGGAACTGCCCCAAGAAGAATACCGCTGGCAACACAGGAAGGGTCCTTGCTATGGGACGAGAAGAAGCAGTTGCCGATCCCAATGTTGTCTCGGGTACGTTTCTTCTCGACAACTCGTATGCTAATATTCTTTTCGATTCGGGCGCTGAAAGAAGTTTTGTTAGTCATACATTCAAACATAACCTAAAACATAATTCCCAACCTCTAACCGAAATATTTACCGTCGAAATGGAAAACGGAGAGAAAGAGAGTGCGAGTGAAGTATTCGTAGATTGCGTTCTTACCTTAAACGACCATTCGTTTCCTATCGATCTTATGCATGTATCTATAAAGAGCTTTGATGTCATTATTGGCATGGATTGGTTGAGCCCCAATCATGCAGATATCCTTTGCTTCGAAAAAGCCATCCGTCTTAACCTTCTTTCTGGTCAAACTCTAATGATCTATTGCGATAAACTCGGTTCCAATCTTCGTATCATCTCCTGCATCAAAGCTTAGAAACTCCTGCGTAAGGAGTGTGTTGCATTCTTGGCTCACGTAATCAACGGAAATCAAGAAGTTAAAAACCTCGCGAGCATCCCCGAGGTCTGCAATTTTCCTGATGTGTTTCCCGAAGAGCTTCCAGGAATCCCTCCCGAGTGTCAGGTCGAGTTTCGTATTGACCTAATTCCTGGGGCTACTCCTGTAGCGAAGTCTCCGTATCGCTTAGCTCCGGCAGAGATGCAGGAGCTATCTAGTCAACTTAACGAATTGCTTAGCAAAGGATTCATTAGGCCGAGTTCCTCACCCTGGGGAGCTCCGGTTTTGTTTGTCAAGAAGAAGGATGGATCCTTTCGAATGTGTATAGATTATCGTGAATTAAACAAGTTGACTGTCAAAAACCGATATCCTCTTCCTCGTATAGATGACCTTTTCGATCAACTCCAGGGAGCCAGTTACTTCTCTAAGATAGACCTTCGGTCAGGGTACCACCAGTTGCGAGTTCATGAAAGTGATGTGCCCAAAACAGCTTTCAGGACTCGATATGGACACTACGAGTTCGTAGTGATGCCATTCGGTCTAACCAATGCACCGGCAGTGTTCATGGACCTTATGAACCGGGTGTGCCGTCCCTTCTTAGACAAATTCGTCATCGTGTTCATTGACGACATCCTCGTTTACTCTCGAAGCGAAGAAGACCACAAACAACACTTGAGGCTAGTATTGGAAACCCTTAGATCCGAAAAGCTATACTCGAAGTTTTCAAAATGTGAGTTTTGGATACGGAAGGTAACTTTCCTTGGTCATGTGATAAGTGAGGAGGGTATTCATGTTGATCCTTCCAAGATTAGGGCAATAGAGAATTGGTCAGCACCGAAGACACCCATAGAAATCCGACAATTCTTGGGTCTCGCTGGCTATTATTGAAGGTTCATCCAAAACTTTTCCCGAATCGCCAAACCTCTAATGTCACACCCCCAAACCAGAACGGCGGAAACGTTCGGGGGCGGAGGACGTCATATTCAGTATCATAACAGTTCATAGAAAGGAAAGTACACACCACCATAATATAAATATATTTGAAAAGTTTACATGATTGTATGTGTTACATGTTTGCAAAAGAAATCAAATACAATATGGTGATCCAAAATATGTTACTAACGCCAGCGCGTTAGTCTTCAAAAGTAGTTGCTACTTGGTCTAGCGGTTTCCTGAGAATACAAGTTATTTCAAAGAAAAAGTGTCAACATTTAAGTTGGTGAGTTCATAAGTGGTGTTTTGAGGAAATGTATGCCATTCGAAAGTGCTCGTATGTTTTCCAGAAAAACCCTTATTTTCTTATAAAAGTATGCAATGCATATGAATGTTCGTGATGTAAATTGCAACTAATTGTACCGAGAAAATCCCTTATTTTCCTATTAGTTGTTTGGTTTGTATACAGGAAAAACCCTTATTTCCCTGACATAACTGGCAGTCTCTAAGACCGAAAATCGCAAGCAATCGACGTGCTCGAAAGGTGTGTCATAGTTTTACATAGTAAAGCTATACGAAGATCGCACTTATTAGATGAAGAATAGTTTTAATGACTACTCGTTCATAAAAGCATAATACCATAATAATTGTATATCCGATGAGTTTTATAACCATACTAAACATAATATGCCTGTAGCGACGTTCTTCAGGCGTCGTAGCGTTATGACAACTGTCACCCCAAAAGACGGACTGTAGCTAACAGTCAGGGCGCGGGATCATGACTTCCCGTATAGATCTATACACATTTGACACGTTCTCCGAACGGGAGACTCTGGTTATAGACAGGACTTGTTGCATTATTTTCTAATAAAGAAAGTAACGTTTGAAGATATACACGACTCATGGATTCTCAACTAAGTCTGTATTATAGTAGTAGTTTGTATGCAAAGCTTAACCTCTTTCACAATGTTTGACAAAACATAATCATAAGTTCTTTGAATGCATGAAATGACTTAGTAAAGAATGTTACCCCTGATATGATGTGTTTGTATGTACACGTATAAATAAAACATATTTCTATTTATAAACATATTATATCCCAAAGAGGGTAAAGCTGTGTTGTGAGGGGTTTTGTATCATAATAACTTCACAAGATAGTTAAAACAACAGTATGAAAAGTATATCAAAAGGTTAATGTTTCACACGAATTTAGTCATGTGTTAACTTGTATTCCTCCCCAAAAAGAGTATAAAACATTTGAAATGTATTTAAAGAGTGTTCAAAGGGGATATGAACTCACTTGATAGTTTGAAGATTGTGAGGTGGAAAACCGAGCAGAGTTTCGTCTCGGGAAACTGATTTTTCTTGGGATTCTCGGGAATCTCGGGAGTAGAATCGGCCTTCGGGACTTGAGCCAAAAAGACCAGAGCTTCGGGTTTGAACGGACACGGAAAACGAGGAAATGCTGAGAGAGAGAGAAGAGAAATGAACCCTTTCTTTGGAAACCCTCGCATTCTATTTATAGGAAGGCAAGTCTGCCTCGGTACGCGGGGCGTACGCTCGTACGCGCTGCGTACGCGTACGTCATGCATGACCGAAGCCTCGACTGCCTCGGATCGGATGGGACGGGTTCTTGGGTTATCGGGTCGGATGGGACGGGTTGCTGGGGAGGTGGGTCGGATGGGACGCCGGGTCGGATGGGACGTCGGGTCGGACGGGTCGGACGGGTCGGACGGGTCGGCTTCCTCGGATATGGAGACGTGGACGATCCGAGGCCAATCCTCTCGGTTACGCGGGGCGTACAGGAGTACGCAGCGCGTACTCCGGAGAAGGACGCTGACTCCTCTTCGGATAATATCCGAATTTTGAATTAAATAAATAATTAATTTATTTAATAAACTTCAAAAATCCATATCTTCTTCATACGAACTCCGTTTTCGATGGTCTTTATATCCACGCGTAGGTGAGACTACGATCTACAACTTTCGTTTAGACTCCGTTGGCAAATTCCAAAATTATTTTTATTATTTATTTTATAACTAATCGCTTTTAAGGAATTTCTTTGAAAAATCATAACTTCCTCATGCGAAGTCAGATTTGGACGTTCTTTTTGTGTACGTTCACGGTTTAATGTCATCTATGACTTTCATTTAGATACTTAAGGCTAAATGTTATCGTATTGAAACTTTGCGTTTTTCGTTTGATCGGTGTTGTCGGTTCTGACAGAAATCTTAGAATGGTCATAGCTTCTTCGCCATAACTCAGATTTTTGTGTTCTTTATTTATTTGGAACCTTTATGACGATATCTACTACATAGCGTACTCCAAATCAGAGCTTTTGAACAATTCATTTATCGATGATATTCCCATTACATTCAAAAGGGGTTACAAGACTCGGTTTATAATGCCCGGGATAACGGGTTGTTACATCATCCCCCCGTTAAACGGAATTTCGTCCCGAAATTTAATACAAGGTAAGAGTTTTAGGGGCTGAGGAAGAGATGCGGATACTTCTGTAGCATTTGGTCTTCCCGTTCCCATGTGAATTCGGGTCCTCTCTTAGCATTCCATCGAACTTTTACTATTGAAATGCGACTCTGCTTGGTCCTTTTAACTTCCCTATCCATGATCTCGACGGGTTCTTCCACAAAGTTGAGATTTTCGTTTAACGCGATTTCATCGAGTGGAATTACAAGTGTTTCGTCGGACAAACACTTTTTCAGGTTCGACACGTGGAATACTGGATGCACTTTGTTAAGCTCTATTGGAAGTTGGAGTTTGTAGGCTACGGGACCAACCCTTGAAATGATTTCGAAGGGTCCAATGTACCTAGGATTCAGCTTCCCACGCTTTCCAAAGCGTATCATTCCCTTCCAGGGCGAGACTTTCAATAGTACCCGATCGCCAGTCTGGAATTCCAATGGTTTACGTCTCCTGTCGGCATAGCTCTTTTGTCTATCCCTTGAGGACTTCAGTCGTTCTCGTATTTGCACGATCTTTTCGGTAGTTTCTCTGATGATCTCTGGACCAGTAAGGGTGCTTTTAGTGACTAGACCCTTTGCCAATTGGGTGTCGCCCACTTCTGTCCAGCACAGGGGTGATCTGCACTTACGGCCGTAAAGGGCTTCGAACGGAGCGGTCTTGATGCTAGTATGATAACTATTGTTATAAGAGAACTCGACCAAAGGCAAGTGAATATCCCATGCCTTGCCAAAGTCGATTACACATGCTCGCAACATGTCTTCCAAGGTTTGGATCGTCCTCTCACTCTGTCCGTCAGTTTGAGGGTGGTATGCTGTACTCATGTCCAACCTTGTTCCCATGGATTTTTGCAGTGATTGCCAAAATCTGGAAGTGAACCTGCTGTCTCTATCTGAGATGATGGACATTGGTACTCCATGAAGTCGTACGATCTCCCGGATGTAGGTTCTTGATAGTTTTTCCATCCTATCGGTTTCCTTGATAGGTAAGAAATGGGCTGACTTGGTTAATCTGTCGACGATTACCCAAATAGTATCTTGGCCACTCTGAGTTTTGGGCAGTTTGGTTATGAAGTCCATGGAAATTTGCTCCCATTTCCACTCAGGTATTTCAGGTTGTTGGAGTAGGCCTGAGGGTTTTTGGTGTTCTATTTTTATTTTGGCGCAAGTTAAACACTTGCCCACGTACGTAGCGATCTCCGCTTTCATGTTTGGCCACCAGTAGAGTTGCTTGAGATCTAGATACATCTTGTCTGACCCTGGGTGTACGGAGTATGGGGTCCTGTGGGCCTCGCTCATAACTACCTCTCTGAATCCCCCAAACTTTGGTGTCCAGATCCGGTTCATGAGGTAGCGTGCTCCGTCACTCTTGATTTCTAAGTTCTTGTCCATTCCCCTAAGGGCCTCACCTGCCACGTTTTCGGGTTTCAAGGCCTCTAACTGAGCTTCCTTGACTTGCGTTGATAGGTGCGAATGGATCGACATAGCTAATGACTTCACTCTCCGGCCTGAGTACTCTTTTCGACTAAGGGCATCGGCTACGACGTTTGCCTTTCCCGAATGATAGCGAATATCGCATTCGTAATCACTGAGTAGCTCGACCCATCGCCGTTGTCTCATGTTGAGCTCCTTCTGATCGAAAATGTGTTGTAAGCTCTTGTGGTCGGTAAAGATAGTGCTCTTCGTTCCATACAAGTAATGTCTCCAGATCTTCAGGGCAAACACTACTGCTCCTAGCTCAAGATCGTGGGTCGTGTAGTTAACCTCATGTGTTTTCAACTGTCTCGAGGCGTAGGCGATGACCTTACCTCGCTGCATCAGAACACATCCGAGTCCTTGGTTTGATGCATCGCAATAAACTACGAAGTCTTCTATTCCTTCGGGAAGGGATAGTATTGGTGCGGTGCACAAGGCTCGTTTGAGCGTTTGGAACGCTCTTTCTTGTTTCTCTTCCCAGTCAAAGGCCACACCTTTCTGGGTTAGGGTTGTAAGAGGCTTCGCTATTCGTGAGAAGTTCTGAATGAACCTGCGGTAGTAGCCAGCGAGACCTAGAAATTGGCGAATTTCTGTAGGAGTCTTCGGTGCTGACCAGTTCTCAATGGCCTTAATTTTGGATGGGTCCACGTGGATTCCCTCTTCGCTTACCACGTGTCCTAAGAATTCGACTCTTCGGATCCAAAATTCACATTTCGAGAACTTCGCATAAAGTTTCTCTTTTCGTAATATCCCTAGAACTTGTCGCAGATGATCGCCATGCTCTTTCTTACTTCGGGAGTAGATCAGGATGTCGTCAATGAAAACGATGACGAACTGATCCAAGTAAGGTCGGCATACTCTATTCATCAGATCCATGAAGACTGCGGGCGCATTGGTCAATCCGAATGGCATCACCACGAACTCGTAATGTCCGTAACGAGTTCGGAAGGCGGTCTTCGGCACATCCTCCTCTAGTACTCGTAACTGGTGATACCCGGACCTCAGATCAATCTTAGAAAAATAGTTCGCCCCTTGCAGTTGGTCGAATAGATCATCTATGCGCGGTAGAGGATAACGATTCTTGACCGTCAGTTTGTTGAGTTCTCTGTAGTCGATGCACATTCTGAACGATCCATCTTTCTTTTTCACAAACAACACGGGTGCTCCCCATGGTGAGAAGCTCGGTCTGATGAATCCTTTTCCCAGTAGTTCATTCAGTTGGCTGGATAGCTCCTGCATCTCTGCCGGGGCTAATCGATAGGGTGCTTTGGCTACTGGGGTAGCTCCGGGAATCAGATCGATTCTGAATTCGACTTGTCTTACGGGTGGTATCCCTGGAAGGTCCTCGGGAAATATATCGGGAAAATCGCATACGTCGGGCACATCCTTGATGTCCCGGACTTCGCGTCCCACGTCTACAACATGTGCAAGAAATGCGTGACACTCCTTTCGTAAGTGCTTCTGAGCTTGGATACTTGAGATGATTCTAAGAGTGGTACTAGGTTTGTCGCCCAAGACAAGGAAGGTTTCGCCGGTTGGCAGATTAAGGCGAACGGCCTTATCGTAACATAGAATGTCCGCACGATGTGAACTCAGCCAATCCATGCCAATGATGACATCGAAACTCTTAATCGAGACTGGCATGAGGTTGATTTGAAAGGGATTATCGTTTAGAGTTAGGGTGCAGTTTAAGTATATCTCTTTAGTGCCTTCAGTTTTCCCGTTGGCCATTTCTACTATGAACGGTTCACTTAATGATTGTGGTATTGGTTTTAGCATGCTTTTAAAGTCGTGACTCACAAAACTCCTTTCTGCTCCACTATCAAACAAAATGCATGCATACGAGTTATCGAGAAGAAACGTACCCGTAACAACAGTAGGGTCCGCAATGGCTTCATCTTGTCCCATTGCGAAAACTCGGCCTCTTCCGCCGGTATTCCTGTTGTTTGCCTTCGGGCAGTCCTTGCGGTAGTGCCCTGTGCTCCCGCACTCAAAGCATGCGCGGCTTACTCCGGTATTAGCAGTGGGGACGGATTGTTGGGTTGGCTCCTTGCAATAGCGGGCTGTATGACCCTTCTTATTGCACCTGGTGCATTGAAGGCCATGACAGAGACCGTGATGGTGGAAGTTGCACTGGTTACATTTCGGTAGCTTTCCATTGTATGAACTTGTGGGGGCAGAGTTGGTAGGTACAGTAATAGCGTGGGTCGCTATCACTTGTTGTTTCTTGGGGTTCTCCTGGAGGATTTGTCCCCTCCTCTTGTTCCAAGGCCTACTCTGTCCCTGAGCCTCCCTAGGTGGATTTGCGGCTGTGGTGATGGTACTCTGTCTCGCTCCGTGATCGATGAGTCGTTGCGCCAGGCGTTTAGCGCTGTTGTAGGTGATAGGGTTGGAGGCTAGGACATGCCCTTGAATCTGGGGTGACAACCCCCAAATGTACCTTTCGACCTTCTTTGATTCTGGGTTGACCATGGTAGGGCACAAAGCAGCGAGATCGTTGAACCTAGCTGTGTAAGCGACTAGGTCAGACCCGACCATTTTCAAATTCCAGAGTTCCTGCTCAAGCTTTTGCACTTCACCCCTTGGGCAGTATTCTTCCAGTAGTAGTACCTTCAGTTCTTCCCAACTCATGGCGTTAGCGACAGTGAGCGTCACTGAGTTCACATGGCTTTTCCACCAAGTGAGGGCTCGATCTATGAAGGTGCAAGCAGCGAACTTAACCTTGCTTGTTTCTTGGCACGAGCAGATCTCGAAGACCGTTTCGGTCTTTTCGAACCATTGCATTAGTGTAATGACTCCTCCTGTTCCATTAAAAGCTTTTGGTTTAGCGTTAGAGAACTCCTTGTAGGTACATTCTCTTCCTTGGCCAAGACCAGTGCCATGATTTGGATGATTCGTGCTGCTTCCCGCCCCTCCATTCCCTTGGGAGTTTATTTGCGAGAGGGCTGCGGTTACCGTTGCTGTGATAGCAGCCTGAACCATGGCCGGATCATAAGCTGGTGGTGGAGGTGGTGGTGGTGCCGTGCCCGGCCTGGGCCTTAAGTTTGGACGAGGAGGCATCTTGCTGCCAAAAGAAAAATATGGAAGAAAATTATAAGTTTTGGCAGTTCAAAGTTGAATGATATTGAATGAACTTCTAACAGTTCTGGGAAGTTGAGTTTAATTGACACAATATTTTAAGCTTGAAGGTAATGCACCAATGAATCGAACTATTTGCGCAAGATTAATAACGGTAAGAAAAGTGGTATACCCTTATATATTTTAAACATATAGTTGTGTTACAGCGGGGTCTAGACAAAATTCCTTGGCCTCTCTAAAGGCCTCCGGTTACAGAAAGTTTTAACGAAAAGAAAATTCTTATCCGAAGTCCTAATTTATCACAAAATTTGAAATCCTGGCAGGCACTACTTGCGACGTAGGTTGCGCTTGGAGCTTGACTCCGCATCTGATTGCTTCGATTCCATTAGGCGTCGATCAAAAGCGGCTTGTTGCTCCCTTAACTCGGCTAGGGCTGCAATTATCTGTGCCTGAAATGCCTCAGACTGGAGTTGGACATTATCTTGTATCTTGTCCAGCCTACGGATATCGGAAGTGTGAACCTGCACTTCCACGTTGATATCCCGGAGTCGGCTTGCTTGTACTCCGGACTGATAGGACTGATTGGCTAACTTACCCACCATTACCGGGAGTGCTCGATCAGCCGAACTGCCACCGCGGACATCGTAGAAGTCCCGACACATGCCGTAGGGAGGGCGTATGCCTTGTTGTTGGCTCCAATGATGTAGGTGACTTCCCCAGACGGGAGTGGGTCCTTGGAAGTTCCTCACATGGACAGGAGGTCGAATGGGTGGTGGATTGATCACTTCAGGTTCTGAGTCAGTACCGGAGTCATCACCCAATTCTATGGGTTCCTCATCCTCTTCTGGATCATCTTCGATCCATCCTCCGTTGCCTTGGTTGGGAAAGTAGGGATCATTGGGGTGGTGAAATCCAGCCATTTGGCTGTACGAGAAATAGGGTCATAAGAATTGAATAAAGTCGGAACATGCAAAACATGTAAGTTAGTTTAAATAGCAATTACTCCTATAGCATTTAAATTTTTGTGTTTGATTCTAATAACGGTTTGGTAAGTTTTTAAAATTTGTTGTCCACTGCAGACACCCCTCGGCACACGTTAGTCGGCTCTCGGACAAATATAGTTGATCAGGCTATATCCTTCCCAGTTCCGATTACGTGTCCCAAGGCATACCTGCACTGCACAACTGATATATAATACTTCAACGTTGTTTTAGTTATGATACTGACCATGTTGTTGATGTGCAATGAATGCATGCCTACTTTACAAAAACTAAATAAAAATTTTATTTTTAAAAGTACGAATCTTACTCAGAGTGTTTTTACCCAGTTGAGTTTATAGTTGTATAACAAAAAGAAATGGTTTTGATATACTTAATTCTCTATAAACGAAGCTCTGATACCAATCTGTCACACCCCCAAACCAGAACGGCGGAAACGTTCGGGGGCGGAGGACGTCATATTCAGTATCATAACAGTTCATAGAAAGGAAAGTACACACCACCATAATATAAATATATTTGAAAAGTTTACATGATTGTATGTGTTACATGTTTGCAAAAGAAATCAAATACAATATGGTGATCCAAAATATGTTACTAACGCCAGCGCGTTAGTCTTCAAAAGTAGTTGCTACTTGGTCTAGCGGTTTCCTGAGAATACAAGTTATTTCAAAGAAAAAGTGTCAACATTTAAGTTGGTGAGTTCATAAGTGGTGTTTTGAGGAAATGTATGCCATTCGAAAGTGCTCGTATGTTTTCCAGAAAAACCCTTATTTTCTTATAAAAGTATGCAATGCATATGAATGTTCGTGATGTAAATTGCAACTAATTGTACCGAGAAAATCCCTTATTTTCCTATTAGTTGTTTGGTTTGTATACAGGAAAAACCCTTATTTCCCTGACATAACTGGCAGTCTCTAAGACCGAAAATCGCAAGCAATCGACGTGCTCGAAAGGTGTGTCATAGTTTTACATAGTAAAGCTATACGAAGATCGCACTTATTAGATGAAGAATAGTTTTAATGACTACTCGTTCATAAAAGCATAATACCATAATAATTGTATATCCGATGAGTTTTATAACCATACTAAACATAATATGCCTGTAGCGACGTTCTTCAGGCGTCGTAGCGTTATGACAACTGTCACCCCAAAAGACGGACTGTAGCTAACAGTCAGGGCGCGGGATCATGACTTCCCGTATAGATCTATACACATTTGACACGTTCTCCGAACGGGAGACTCTGGTTATAGACAGGACTTGTTGCATTATTTTCTAATAAAGAAAGTAACGTTTGAAGATATACACGACTCATGGATTCTCAACTAAGTCTGTATTATAGTAGTAGTTTGTATGCAAAGCTTAACCTCTTTCACAATGTTTGACAAAACATAATCATAAGTTCTTTGAATGCATGAAATGACTTAGTAAAGAATGTTACCCCTGATATGATGTGTTTGTATGTACACGTATAAATAAAACATATTTCTATTTATAAACATATTATATCCCAAAGAGGGTAAAGCTGTGTTGTGAGGGGTTTTGTATCATAATAACTTCACAAGATAGTTAAAACAACAGTATGAAAAGTATATCAAAAGGTTAATGTTTCACACGAATTTAGTCATGTGTTAACTTGTATTCCTCCCCAAAAAGAGTATAAAACATTTGAAATGTATTTAAAGAGTGTTCAAAGGGGATATGAACTCACTTGATAGTTTGAAGATTGTGAGGTGGAAAACCGAGCAGAGTTTCGTCTCGGGAAACTGATTTTTCTTGGGATTCTCGGGAATCTCGGGAGTAGAATCGGCCTTCGGGACTTGAGCCAAAAAGACCAGAGCTTCGGGTTTGAACGGACACGGAAAACGAGGAAATGCTGAGAGAGAGAGAAGAGAAATGAACCCTTTCTTTGGAAACCCTCGCATTCTATTTATAGGAAGGCAAGTCTGCCTCGGTACGCGGGGCGTACGCTCGTACGCGCTGCGTACGCGTACGTCATGCATGACCGAAGCCTCGACTGCCTCGGATCGGATGGGACGGGTTCTTGGGTTATCGGGTCGGATGGGACGGGTTGCTGGGGAGGTGGGTCGGATGGGACGCCGGGTCGGATGGGACGTCGGGTCGGACGGGTCGGACGGGTCGGACGGGTCGGCTTCCTCGGATATGGAGACGTGGACGATCCGAGGCCAATCCTCTCGGTTACGCGGGGCGTACAGGAGTACGCAGCGCGTACTCCGGAGAAGGACGCTGACTCCTCTTCGGATAATATCCGAATTTTGAATTAAATAAATAATTAATTTATTTAATAAACTTCAAAAATCCATATCTTCTTCATACGAACTCCGTTTTCGATGGTCTTTATATCCACGCGTAGGTGAGACTACGATCTACAACTTTCGTTTAGACTCCGTTGGCAAATTCCAAAATTATTTTTATTATTTATTTTATAACTAATCGCTTTTAAGGAATTTCTTTGAAAAATCATAACTTCCTCATGCGAAGTCAGATTTGGACGTTCTTTTTGTGTACGTTCACGGTTTAATGTCATCTATGACTTTCATTTAGATACTTAAGGCTAAATGTTATCGTATTGAAACTTTGCGTTTTTCGTTTGATCGGTGTTGTCGGTTCTGACAGAAATCTTAGAATGGTCATAGCTTCTTCGCCATAACTCAGATTTTTGTGTTCTTTATTTATTTGGAACCTTTATGACGATATCTACTACATAGCGTACTCCAAATCAGAGCTTTTGAACAATTCATTTATCGATGATATTCCCATTACATTCAAAAGGGGTTACAAGACTCGGTTTATAATGCCCGGGATAACGGGTTGTTACATCTAACCACTCTAACACAAAAAGGTGTACCCTTTAGTTGGGGTGATAAACAAGAGACCGCATTTCAGACGTTGAAGAAAGCTCTGTGCAGCGCGCCTGTCCTATCCTTACCCGAAGGAACAGAGGACTTTGTTGTCTACTGCGATGCGTCTACTCAAGGTTTAGGTTGTGTGCTTATGCAGAGAGGAAAAGTGATTGCTTATGCCTCTAGACAGTTGAAAACACACGAGGTTAACTATACCACACACGACTTGGAGCTTGGAGCCGTAGTTTTTGCATTGAAGATTTGGAGGCATTACCTTTACGGAACTAAGTGCACAATCTTTACTGATCATAAGAGCCTGCAACATATCTTTGACCAAAAAGACCTGAACATGAGACAAAGGCGATGGGTAGAGCTACTCAGTGATTATGAGTGTGAAATCCGCTATCATCCCGGCAAGGCCAATGTGGTAGCAGATGCCCTTAGCCGAAAGGAGAATACCAGCAACAAAGTGAAGAGTCAGTCGATAACCATCCATTCCAATCTACCCATCCAAATCCCAGAAGCTCAGCTCGAAGCCCTGAAACCGGAGAACATGACAACTGAAGCTTTGAGAGGAATGGAAAAGAAACTTGAGATCAGAAGTGACGGAGTCCAGTGTTTTATGGATCGAATCTGGATTCCCAAGTCTGGAGGATTAAAAGAGTTAGTCATGGAGGAAGCACATAGAACCAAATACTCTGTTCACCCGGGCTCTGACAAGATGTACTTAGACCTCAAGAAACAATATTAGTGGCCAAACATGAAAGCTGAGATAGCTACATTTGTGGGCAAGTGCTTGACTTGCGCCAAAGTCAAAGTCGAACATCAGAAACCTTCAGGTCTGCTTCAACAACCCGAGATCCCCGAATGGAAATGGGAAATGATTACCATGGACTTCATCACCAAACTACCCAAGTGTTCTAGTGGATACGATACCATTTGGGTAATTGTCGATCGTTTGACAAAATCCGCTCACTTCATTCCAATTAAAGAATCATACAAGATGGAAAGACTTGCGCGAATCTACATCCAGGAGGTAGTACGTCTACACGGTGTACCTGTATCCATTATCTCTGATCGAGATAGCAGGTTTACTTCCAGATTCTTGCAATCCCTTCAGAAAGCCCTTGGAACCCAACTAGACATGAGCACGACATACCATCCTCAGACTGACGGTCAAAGCGAGAGAACAATCCAAACTCTAGAGGACATGCTTAGGGCATGTGTCATTGATTTTGGAAAGTCGTGGGACGCACATCTACCATTGATCGAATTCTCATACAACAACAGTTACCACACCAGCATTAGGGCTGCCCCGTTCGAAGCCCTATACGGTCGCAAGTGCAGATCCCCTTTGTGCTGGGCCGAGATAGGAGATACACAGTTAGCAAAGAGTCGAGTCCCCGACAGCGCACTCACCGGTCCTGAAATCATCCGTGAAACCACTGAGAAAATTATCCAAATCCGTGATCGACTAAAGGCCTCGCGCGATCGTCAAAACAGTTACGCTGATAATCGTCGGAAACCACTAGAATTCCAGGTTGGAGATCGTGTTCTGTTAAAAGTCTCACCCTGGAAAGGTACTGTACGCTTTGGCAAACGTGGAAAACTTAATCCGAGATACATTGGACCATTTGAAATCATCGCCAGAGTTGGTCCGGTAGCCTATAAACTTCATTTACCTCACGAACTTAGTAACGTCCACCCCGTCCTTCATGTTTCAAACCTCAAGAAGTGCCTATCCGATGAAACCCTAGTGATTCCATTAGACGAGATTGAGGTCGATAAAAACCTCAACTTCGTGGAGGAACCAATCGAAATCATGGATCGAGAAGTCAAACGTACGAAACAGAGTCGCATCCCGTTGGTGAAGGTTCACTGGAATGCCAAGCGAGGACTGGAGTTCACTTGGGAGCGAGAAGACGCGATGAAACAAAAATATCCACAACTCTTTTCTAATCCGTGATTTGTATCTTGTCTTGTGTTTTAAACTTTGAATTTCGGGACGAAATTCCCTCTAACGGGGGGATAATGTAACAACCCGAAATTTCATATCACTTCTTGTACCACAACTTGTAATCCGATCCGATCAACCAAACGTCATTTTCAATTTCGTTTCCAAAATCACCAATTTATTTAAAGTCATTAGTTTATATTAATCTAAAACGACTTAATAGGTGTCTTAATATATTAGAAATCATTTTAAACACCCAACTTTAGTGATCGGAATATTTCTAGAAACTACCATATCGGGTTACGGTAAATCAATCGGGTACGACCAAAAACCTCAATTAACGTCGGTATCGGGTAGAATTCTATCGTGTCCAATTCCCGAACATTATATAAACATGTTTAAGACTCCATTTGAAGCCTTTGGCCAAATTATCACTAAACATTTCCCACCTCTCTCCTAATCCAAGTTTAAGGGATCAAAACTCAAATTAAGGCTTCTAATCTCTAAGGTACCTTCCTAGCCTTAACCTATAACATATTTGACATCCAATTTCGAGTTTAAGACATGAATTAGGCCTAACATTCATGAGTTTACGGCCATAGAACATTCTTGGGCCGTAAACTCATATTTCAAGGGTTTTTAAGCCCTAAAACCCTTCCTTTGCATAGTTGGACACTAGATATGACTTAAGGGCTTAAAGGGAAGAGATTATAACATGTAGAACATGGATTTAGAGGGACAAAAGTGATTTTACGGCCAAGGAACATTCTTGGGCCGTAAACTCATATACAAGGGATATTTAAGCCAATTAACCCTTCCAAAACCTAGTTGAGACTTAGGCATGAACCTTGGACTTGCTAATCTAGACTTGGAACACTTTAAACTTGAGTTTTGTGTAACAAAGAAGATTTTACGGCCAAGACACTCTCTTGGGCCGTAAACTCCTCTAAAAGAGTGATTTAAGGCCTTTAAACATGTTCAAATGCTTCCAAACTCAATATATGGCTTTGTGGTAAAATCTAGATGCATCTAAAAATGGTTTAAAGGATTAAAACACAACAAAAGTATGATTTATGGGAGTTTACGGCCTAAGAACATATTCTTGGCCGTAAACTCATAAAACAATGTTTATGAGGCATTAAACACACTCAAATGTCTTGTGTAAATTTCTAGAATCACATGTGATTGTTTTAAGCATCAAAAACTATCTTTTTCATGGGTAAAGGAGAGTTTACGGCCTTAGAACATACCTCTAGGCCGTAAACTCCAATAAATGTGTTAAATGATGTTCTAAATTCATAACAAAGCTTGGAAAATTAACTAGAATCACATGTGATTGTCCCTTGTAGCTTAAACTAACCATTCTTGGCCATGGGTGAGTTTACGGCCGTAAACTCTAAGAGTTTGGCCGTAAGCTCATGCTTTAAATGTTTTAAATCCATTCCAAGTGTTCCAAGGTGTCTAGATAATCATTCCTAGCAATCCCTAAGTTCATTTGAGTCCTTAAAACACCAAAACCTCACCCACATGAGTTTACGGCCGTAAACTCATGTATGTGGGTGTTCCATTGTTGTAAACTCTTTAAAATGTTTACTTATGGGGAGAAAACTCATGTCCCAAGTCCCTAGTGCCATTACAAGTCGTTAAACGCCACCCGGGTCACTCCAAACGCTCACTTTAAGGTGTTTAACCTCATTGGAGTGTAATGTTCCATATGATTAGTGAATGTATCCCTAATTGTATATATATGGACATTATTTCATTTTACATAGGGTCATCGCGAGTAATCAAACCCTGAACCAACGTCTAGCATTCAAATCCGACACGTTTCCGAGTCCGGTGAGTTCATACCCCTACCTTTTCACTGTTTTTCACTGTTTTCAAGGGGGGGGACACAAGCAAAGTACAAGGGTTTTCTTGTACTCAAAACTTATTTTTCGTGTGTGTGTATTTCACATTTCTTATGCTTTTAATACTGATATACGTAACTGATAACAAGTAGATCATACAGTTCACTTAAACATTTATTTTTGAAATGGATTTTATAAATGGTTATATTATATATATATATATATATATATATATATATATATATATATATATATATATATATATATATATATTTCACAAATGGTTTCCACATCTTATCAGTTAAAAGCATGACATTATAAAACATGATCAATATAGTTCGTACACTGTCTTGTCATCAGTAACATTCCACAGAGATACGCGAATGGAGGATTATTCTATTATTACTAGTAAATTTGTTATTCCGTATGATTGGAGACACGTCCTCGGCGAACACTCCACAGAGATACGCGAGTGGAGGACTACACCGTAACCAGAATCTCTAGAATTTAGAGAGCGTGACTTGAGTGTATAGATCTATACGGGGCTGACTACCCCACACCTGGCTGCTAGCTACAGCCGAACCGAAATGGTTCAAGGGTCACGAAAGTCATAAGAATTGTGGACTACTTATTGCCACAAGGTTGTGGACTACTTATTGCCACAGGTTCAGTCCTTAGTATGGTTATGGAACTCGCAATTAGGATAACAGAGATTTACTTATAGTAATAATGAACCATGTACTACATTTTACAGATAACCAGGATTCAGAAAATATCTTTTACATCTTTTGCATTTTTTTACAAACAATAACCAACATTCAGGAAGGTATGGGACCTTCCTGGGGAAAAACTTTGTACATAACCAGGTTTAACAGAAAACATCTTTTACATTAGAAACCAACATACAGGAAAGCATGGGGCATTCCTGGGTAACATTCACATAATCAGAAAAGTATAACCAATTGTATATCATCACATCTTTTACAATAAATAACTATTCAGGAAAGTATGGGACTTTCCTGGGAATACACTGATAGATTTTCAGAAAACAGAAAGGAAACATAAACATTTTCACAAAACAAAACTACTTATGAACTCACCAGCTTTATGCTGATTTTCAAACCGCTTGTGTTCTCAGGTCAACGTTAGAACAGCTACCCGAAGATTTCTTTTGATCAGAAGATGGAGTACATGAAGATCAGTTTCTTTTGTCTATATATACTATGTATCACAACTGTACAAATTTTACTTTTGAAACAACTGTAAAACTTTATTATGTAATGTAATGGTTGTTCTACTTTACTTACTATGTGCATTGGATTTGATACTCAACGTGGAGTCAACCCCGGAAATGTTTCCGCCTTCGGTTTCCGGGGTGTGACACCTGTCCAAAGCATCTGAGGGTTCGGTTTGCGCTGAACTAGCTTCGCTTGGGAGCGAAGGATTGGTGGAAGTTTGTGACGGCAGATTTCTCTACTACAGAGCTTACCACGGTGACCTGGGAGAGGTTCACCACTATGTTCAGGGATGAGTATGTTCCCCCTTTGGAGAGGGAACGGTTAGCGCAGGAGTTTCTGTCCCTCAAGCAGGGTACAGAGTCGATGACAGTGATTACCAGGATGTTTCATGAGAGGGCATTGTTTTTCCCTGAGCACGTGTCGTCCGATCAGGAACGCATGAGTCGGTACTTGAGCATTTTGAGGAGGGATATCAGGGAGTTCTTAGCGAACTCGTCATACCGGACTTTGATGAGCTTCAGGCAAATTCCTGGAAGAGGGAGATTGAGCTTGAGACTCAGGCCAGGGAGGAGGCCGTGTCTTAGAGGATGGAGAGGCGGCTGGCTCAGTCTCAGCCGGAAGCCAAGCAGGCAAAGCCCGCCGACTCGAGATCTGGAAGCCAGAAGGGTCGCGCTTGTGGGAAGTATGGAAAGGGACATGATGGGGTTTGTCGATCGGGTGCTTGCTACATATGTGGGAAGGAGGGGCGTATTTCCAAGGATTGCCCCAAGGGGTTTATGGTTTGCTTTCATTGTAACCAAACAGGACATCGGAAGGCCGAGTGTCCGCAGCTGCGGGGAATCGCACAGGGATTGCTGCAGGGATCTGCCCCTACTGCCGCGCGATCTGTAGAGGTTAGGCCAGTGAAGGCCGAGGCACCGAAGGCCCTTGGGAGAGCCTTCTAGTTGACAGCAGAGGAGGTCCACGCAGCGCCAAATGTCGTGGCTGGTATGTATTCTTTCTTTTATTTATGCTGAGTTGAGATATTGTGTTTATATTATGATATGTGTAGGTACTTTTCTTGTGAATTATGTACTTGCTTTGGTGTTATTTGACTCGGGTGCGAGTCGGTCATTTGTGTCTCTAGCGTTTTGTCAGCATCTCAGTATCCTGCGAGAGGCGTTGAGTCGACCTCTGTGAGTTTCCATAGCTGATGAGCGAGCAGTGTATGCTACGGATGTGATTTGAGGATGTGTACTTGAGATCTTCGGAGTCAAGTTTCCAATAGAACTGGTCCCGATTGCGATGGGGGATGTGTGTGTCATAGTGGGCATGGATTGGTTGAGCCGATTTTGGGATGTTATAGACTGCGAGCAACATTTGGTGATGATACGGGATCCTAGTGGGGAAGTGTTGACTGTATATGGCGAGGGTACTCGATGTGTGTCAGCGTTTTGTTCGGCTGCCAGAGCGAGGCAGAGTTTATAGCAGGGCTGCAAGGGGTTTGTAGCATATGTGATGGACACTCGAGCATCCGCGGATAGGCTAAGTTCAGTCGATGATGTTCTGATAGTGCGTGAGTTCCCGGATGTTTTCCCCGAGGAGTTGTCGGGCGTGCCTCCTGAGTGGCAGGTAGAGTTTCGCATCGATTTGTTTCTGGGGACAGCGCCTATCGCCAGGGCGCCTTATCGCCTTGCGCCACCAGAGATGCAGCAGTTATCCTCACAGCTTAAGGAACTGTTGGGGAAAGGTTTTATTCAACTGAGCAGCTCGCCTTGGGGAGCGCCGATCCTTTTTGTCAAGAAAAAGGATGGTTCGCACCGGATGTGTATCGATTACCGGGAGCTGAACAAGTTAATGGACAAGAACCGTTATCCATTGCCAAGGATCAATGATCTGTTCGATCAGTTGCAGGGGGCATCTTGGTTTTCCAAGATAGACTTGAGATCTGGATATCACCAGATGAGGGTGTGTGATGTGGATATCCAGAAAAAAGCATTCAGGATGCAATATGGGCACTATGAGTTTGTGGTGATGCCTTTCGGGCTCACCAATGCACCAGCAGCATTCATGGATCTCATGAACAGGGTATACAGACCAATGTTGGATCGATCGGTGATCGAGTCTATTGATGATATTCTAGTGTATTCTAGATCCCGGGAGTAGCATGAGGAGCATTTGAGGGAGATCCTCGAGGTGTTGAGATCGGAGAGGCTTTATGCCAAATTCTCCAAATGTGATTTCTGGTTATGAGAGGTCCAGTTCTTGGGGCATCTCGTTAATCAGAATGGGATATTTGTCGATCCAGCCACGATTAAGGCGGTGATGAGTTGGGAGGGGTGACAACCCGAAAATCTTTGTCTTGTAAAGCTCAGCCATTCAGTTCAGCTGAGTGTCAGCCTCGTTTTTGCTATCTTTTAATGCGGTTTTGAGTCTATATGAGTGCCCTAGGCTTAGTACAACCTAGATATGGGACTTAGGAAGGTTTGGATTATGTGTTGCATCAACCAAATCGGGCCAAACACACCAAGAGAGGTGTGTGCGGCCGCACACCCGTGTGTGCGGCCTCACACTCGTGTGTGCGGCCAGCCAGCCGCACACCACAACCGCACATACACTCACCCCTATATATTAGACCCTAAGCCAACCTTGCACCCTTTTCTTACTCTCTCAAGTCTGTAGCACTTCTCTCTCAAGAACCCTTCGCATTTTCATCCCCAATCAGCAAAACAAGTGAGTATTCAACCTTATAACACCCTAGCATGCATCCCTCTTAGAAATGATCCATGAAATCATCCTTTGTGATGATGAACAGGAGTGTATGGCTAGCCAGCCGTACACACATCTTTTGGCCTTTAAAAAGACCTTAAACTCGTATCCAAACATAGAAACGGCCAAAATACCACCCTAGGATCATCCCAAAGCCTTGGAAAAATCATTTTGGACACCTTCACATGGAGTGTATAGCCGCACATAGGCCTGGCCGCACACACTATATGGCCACACACACGGCCGCACACCTAGCCGCACACTCATAAGAATCGAGTTTTAGTGGTTTTACACTCATCATAAGGGTCCTACACTCATTTGGGCACTTCATATGTGTTAGTGACACTTGATCCTAAGTGTTGCTATGTCCCTGGAGTGTTTTATACGTCTATTAGTGTGTTATATGCTAATCGTATTCATACATGTGTAATCACATGTTAACTAGGATCCGCTTGTGCTCACACCTTCATTCGACACCCGGTGATTCTATATTGATCTTTCATCCGAGTCATTCACTTCAGGTGAGTTCATACCCCTTAAATCAACCTTTGAAATGATTTTAAATACTTTTAAGGGGGGAATACAAGTTGAATTTAGTATTTATTATATCTATCACATGTGATTAATAACTATCAATCAAATAGATTTTTACATGTTGAACTATTTATCAAGTTAAAGGTTTTCAAACATTTGTTTTCTAAACCATTTTCAAACTCTTAAATCTTTGAAATATTTTCCAAAGTCTTCTAAAATTATTAAACTCATCTTTTAGTCTATTTCTAAATTGCTAAGCTTTAAGTCTTTTAAACTTATATTATTGTTAAATTCATGTCTAAACAGATATAGTTATATAAGTAGGGTTTGAAGGACTTAGGACTGATAGCTCACTTTATTTCTTGTTCCTTGTTTGGTTGTGGACATAGAGTAACCAGTTATTTTTCGAAAGGTCATTAAAATTCTAGTTATATATTATATATGTGTGTTTAGATGTTAAAGCTCTTACTCCCGGTCAACACCTTTGGGTAGCAAAGGTATCTAACTAACATTTCAAGTAAACTATAGGAGAGATAGTTTAGGTCATCCAGCAATAACTTTTACAAAGAAAACTAGTTGTATCTATATTCTAAAAACATATACTTTTAGTAAAAGAAACGTCTTTAGAAAACAACGATTGAGATGCACCTGCATGAAGCGGCTTCCCCGTTCTAGCGTTGGTAACTAGAGTCTCCTGGAGGGAGAGCGAACATTGTGTGTATAGATCTATACAGGAACGACAATCCCACATCCTGACTGCTAGCTACAGTCACGGCTGACCAAGCCAGAGGGTGACAAGTGTCTTAACCTTTTATGATGCCTGGAGGGTGTCATGTAACTACCTCGTCGATCAGTATGGTTACGATACTCAATAAGAGTACCTTATAATTCATAGGCCTTAAGGTAGTAGTATTTCGGTGGTTTTGACATAAAAAACTAATAATACTGTGATATTTTCCCTGTTCAAATGCTTTGATATGTTTTCACATAAAACGATAATGAACAAAACTATATTTTGATAATGATAGTAATAATTGGGAAAAATGCTCATTTATATGAAACTTGGAGTCTTGGTAGAAGACTGCCTACACCTATTTTATACGAAACTTGGAGTCTTGGTAGAAGACTGCCTACACCCATTTTATACGAAACCTGGAGTCTTGGTAAAAGATTGCCTACACCCATTTTATAAGAAACCTGGAGTCTCGGTAGAAGACTGCCTACACCCATTTTATACAAAACCTAGATTCTTGGTAGAAGACTGCTTACTCCCTTTTTACAAAACGTAGAGTCTTGATAGTAGAGTGCTTTTAGTAGAACACACCTTCCTTTCCACAAACAGTCGAATTTTGGTAGAACGCTACTTTTAATAGACGACTCATTCTTTTAAACAGGAAAACTGTTAAGTCTTGGTAGAAGGCTGTTTTTATAAGGAACTAAAGGTTTTTGGAAGGTTTACAAATAATTTCTACACTTTTATCCAAATCTTTTAATGTGAACAAGTTGAGTAAAATTCATGTATTTATGTCAAATGTCATTAAAACACTTATGAACTCATCAGCATTAAAAATGCTGATACCCTATTTCAAAATAACTTGTATTCTCAGGAAATCCAGTAGACAGGTACACTCCTGGAGCTTTTGCGAAGACAGCCTTGTACAAAGTTGCATATATTGTTATTCTCTATATCTACTTTTGATGTTGCATGCTAAATGATTAACATATGTAAAACTTATACTATTAATGCAATGATTGTTGTAGTTTGATTTACTATATTGCATGTGTTGTGATACTTGACATGACATCCAACGCCCCCGAATGTTTCCGCTAATTCGGTTTGGGGGTGTGACAGATTGGTATCAGAGCATTGTTTATAGTGAACTCAGTATATCAAATCATAAAAGATACACAAACTATAAATAAAATGGGATAAAAACACTCTGACCAAGAGTTATACTTTAAAATATAACCATATTTTACCAAAGTATAATTACATCCAGAATATATAAACCAGAACAAGTATCACAAGAAGAACAATAATAAAAGTCTTTAGATGTTGAGGATTACCGTCAAACCTAGGTGGTTATGTAATCGTAGCTGGAATAAATTGTTGGATAAGGTGTCTAAGTCCATAACTTATTTGGTATATACTTGACCCGACCGGCATGGTCCATTTGGGTTGCATCTCATCCAAACTATTATGGATAATTTTATGAGAGTTATACACATATGTTTATTAATATATTATAAGTTATAATATATTAATATGAAGTTATGTTATTTAATTAGTTTTAGTCTTAAATTAATTATGAATTAATTTAGAGATTAAAAGGAAGACTAATTAGATTATGGGCTATTTGTTTTATATAGTGTGGGCTAATACTCATTTGTTAATGGGCTAGGCTTATATGGAAGTTCATGGATGATCCATGGAGCTTTTAACCCATGGATCCTTGGAAAGGAAAAGACATGGGTTATTAGGGTTTCACCCTAACCATGCACACTATATAAGCATGCTTATGGAGCATGAAATGGCAACTAGTGAACTAGTGTGTGTAAGCTTGTGTGTGGCCGAAATTATACAAGTGTGTATACTCTCTCAAAGTTTTCCAAGAGTTTGTGGTGTTTTGTGATTCCATTTGAGGCATTCACACTATTGGTGCTTGGCCCTCAAACTCCTTAGAACCAAACTCATCAAAAGGTATGTAATCTCTTGTAACTCTTTTATGTTGAAATGTTCCCCATGCCATGTTAGATAGGTTATAAACCTTGGAAAATTTAATATTTTTCATGTATTTAGACAAAGATAGATCCAAGGTTTATTAGGGTTGCATGCACACTTAGGAAGTGTTAGATTGCTCAAAACCCAACAGTAGTATCAGAGCCTAGGCTTGCTTGTTTGATACTTGATGCAAAATAGTGAAAAAAGTCGAAATCGTTGCTGTCTGCATGATGGACTCGCCGAGTCCATGGGGGGGATTCGACGAGTCCAAGGCAAACTTCAACCTACTCGTCGAGTAGGTTCATGCACTCGACGAGTAGGATCGAAAGAGTGCATACTTTCGACTTTTGCTGCTGGAAATGGACTAGAAACATTGCCCTAAATTGTTTTGGTGTTTTAAAACTTATTTTAGTTGCTGTAATGGTTGTTCTAATCCATTTACATTAGCATATATCAAAATTCCATGATTTTATGTGTTCATATAATTCTTGAAATTTTGATGATCATGTTCATGTTCTTATGAATTTAGAAAATGATAGGAATTATTTGTTGAATTGTTTAGAATTAATTCTTGATCATTTATGTGTTTTAATGGAGTCCATAATTTGTCCTCAAGTTATGGATTTCCAAAGGTCACCTTTATTTAACACACACTTAAAACACAGAAGTTACATGAAAATGAAGAGTCTTCATTTTTATGAACCTTTAATTCTTAAGTTATGAAATGAAGAGTTTTGCATAGTTACAAAACTTGCCCTCAAGTTTTGGAATTTGTAAAGTTTCACACACTTTAATAAACTTTAATTCCAAACCTTAGAGTTTTAATAGTTAAAATTCAACCCTTATACCATTTATAACATTAATGGTTAATTATTATATATATATATATGTATAAGAATAAGTCGTTTTACCGTTAGTAGGCCTCATTCACGAAGCCGGTCTATAAGGTGGGTATAAGGTTGTTGCCTATAAAATGGCGACATAATGGGTGTCCATTCTCACCCACCGCTTGCTTGATCGGTGGAGGGTCGTTAGCCGAACGGGTAGGACAATGAATTTATATCCTCATTAAAAGTATAATGAGTATTATAAAGTAACTAAACTCTTTTAATTCCCAATCTTAGTTACCTTAGGAAAAATGTGAACATGGTGCTAGTCCATGGAATTCACACTTTGTACCTTACCAAGTCGTTGGTGGAGCATGTGTGGTTAACCGGCACACTAACTAAGACTAGTAAGGATCACGAAGGGTGACTTAATGTTTGTCATAGATCAATGGAGCGTGTGTGGTTAACCGGCACATTGATTAGGTGATAATATTAAGGGTACCAAGTGAATTAGTATGGTTTTTCACACCTTGTTTTGTGATCCTCGGCATCCCAGTCACAAAACTTGAAGGGCACAATCGAGATTGAAACATGCCATTGAAAAGTTCAATGAATCTCAAAAGAATCTAGGAATTTCAAATCCAATTAAACCTAATAAATCATTTCGTTTTCGTGGTGGAAATTGGTGAATCGTCATTCACCTACCTTTCAAATATATTATTACTTAGATTACGACATCCCTCTTCTAACTGTAATATATTGTGATTGGATCCTAGCCTTAATACTACATTTGGGTGTCTTATTCAGGATTCTATATATCTAATCTAAACTTACTCTCTTCTTTCAGATGTCTTCCAACACTAATGCTTCAGACTCTAACCCAACTGGTTCTTTCTCTCTCATGAATCTTTGTGGGAGGGTCATCTTTGATGGTTCCAACTTCATGGATTGGATTAGGAACATCAGGATGGTTACTCGTTATGACGACAAGGATTATGTCCTCGATAAGGAGTTAAAAGAGCTTGATGAGTCTACTGCTACTCCTGAGGAGATCGCTGAATTCAGGACTCATGAGAGAGATGCTACTAAGGTGGCATGTATCATCATGGCCACGATGACAGCCGAGCTCCAAAAGTCATATGAATATTTCTACCCTTTTGAGATGCACCAAGACCTGATGGAAAGGTACCATCAGAGTGCTCTTCAGGAGCGGTATGAAATAATCTCCTCCATAATAACTACCCGCATGAAGGACGGTTAATCCGTGACGGCCCACATGCAAAAGATGCAAAGGTATGTGGACCGTTTGCTGAAGCTGAATGTTAACATTCCTGAGGAGTTGGCAATTGACATCATTTTGCACTCCTTGCCTTTTTGTTATGATCATTTTCAAATGACATATCATATGAACAAGGAGGAAGTTACCCTCAGCAAGCTTCAAGGACTCTTGAAGACCGCGGAATCCGGTCTTAAGGGCAAGGCGGTTTTTACCTCTCCTACTTCTACTCCAACATCTACCCCTGTTTTAGCTATCGGGAAAGGCAAAGGGAAAAAGAGGAAGCACCCTTCGAAGGGTACCAAGGGAAAGTCTCTTGAAGGCTCCTGATCGAAGACCAAGAACGGTTCTGTCACTCCTTCTGCCATTCCCAAGGATGCTGAATGCTTTTATTGCCATGAAAAGGCACACTGGAAGCGAAATTCCCTAAGTACTTGCAGGATCTAAAGGATGGGAAAGTGAAACCCACCCATGCAGGTATTTACACTATATTGTCTAATTACTCAACATATTCTAACTCTTGGGTGCTTGATATAGGATGTGGTATTCACATATGTTCTGATTTGCAGGGCCTAAGAAGAAGTGAGGATGTGGAGCACGGGAAGATAAACTTAATCATGGGGAATAGGAAGGCTTCACCTGTTTCCAAGATTGGAGTTTATACTTTGTTGCTTAATAATGGGTTAAAATTAGATTTGAATAAATGTGTGTACTCGTCTGAAATGGCGAGGAATATTATTTCTTTTCATGCTTTGTACAAACAAGGTTTTACCTTTTCGTTTGATAATGAATGTGGTGGTATTAATGCTTTCTTTAAAAATGTGTTTTATTTTAAAGCATTACCTTGTGATGGTGTGAATGAAACTGTGTCGATTGTAGACAACTTAGGAAATAATGTGTTGTATATTGATTCTTCTACTACCCTAGATAAAGCATCATTGTGGCATTGTCGTCTAGGACATGTAAACAAGAAACGCATAGGCCAACTCCAAAAGAGTGGAGTCTTGGAATCATTTGACCTTAAATCGGATTAGTTGTGAATCTTGTCTACTTGGAAAGATGACAAAATCACCCTTCACTGGAACATGTGAGAGGGGTGAGGGTTTGTTGGACCTAATACATACTGATGTATGTGGGCCATTCAAAACCGCTACAAGGGATGCTAATCGATATTATGTGACTTTTATTGATGATTTTAGTAGATATGGGTATGTCCACTTAATCAAACATAAGTCAGAAACCTTTGAAAGGTTTAAGGAATTCAAACAGGAAGTAGAAAATCAATTGGGCAGGAACATTAAGATGCTTCGATCCGATTGAGGTGGTGAGTATCTTAGTACCGAGTTCCTTGACTATCTTAAGGAGTGTGGGATTGTCTCACAATTGACTCCTCCCAGGACACCACAACTGAATGGTGTAGCTGAGAGGCGTAATCGAACCTTGTTGGACATGGTTCGCTCAATGATGAGTCGAGTTTCGTTACCAATCTCTTTTTGGGGGTATGCCTTAGAGACTGCCACCCATATCCTTAATCTAGTCCCTACAAAGAAGGTTACCAAAACACCTCATGAGATGTGGACTAGGAAGGTTCCCAATTTGAACCACATCAAGATTTGGGGTTGCGAGGCTTTCGTGAGACGTGAGACTCATGATAAGCTCGAACCCCGAAGTGAAAGGTGTATTTTCATCGGCTACCCACAGAAATCCTTTGGTTACCTCTTCTACAGACCCAGTGAGAATGTGGTCTTTGTAGAAAGAAGAGGAGTCTTTCGTGAGAGAGAATTTATAAGCCAAGGAGACAGTAGGAGGCAAATTGATCTTGAAGAAATTCAAGAATCAATTGGTGAAGGAACCTCAGACACTAGCAATCACCCTGAGGAGGAAACTCTTGTTGATCCAGCTGATGAGTCTGTACCTCCGAGGCGTTCTACACGGGTTAGAAACACACCTTTGTTTTATAATGGCTTTCATATTACTACGGAAGCTGATACGTTTATCATTGATAGTACATTGGTAAATTTGGATGAACCCAGCAGTGTTAAGGAAGCCATGGCAGGCCCGGAGTCTGCTGAATGGAAGGAGGCTATGGACAGCGAGATACAGTCCATGTATGACAATCAAGTTTGGAACTTGGTTGACCATGTACCAGGCCGTAAAACAGTCGGGTGCAAATGGATCTTCAAGAAGAAGATAGACATGGAAGGAAAAGTGCATACTTATAAGGCTCGACTGGTTGCGAAGGGTTTTACTCAAACTCAAGGTATTGATTATGATGAAACCTTCTCGCCGGTACCAAATATTAAGTCTATTAGAGTTATGCTAGCCATCGCAGCATTTCATGATTATGAAATATGGCAAATGGATGTCAAAACCGCTTTCCTTAACGGAAAGTTGGCTGAGGATGCGTACATGAATCAGCCAGAGGGTTTTGTCAGTGCAGAGTACCCCAATAGAGTATGCAAGCTTGAGAAATCCATTTATGGATTAAAACAAGCATCTCGTAGCTGGAATCTTTGTTTTGATGAGAAGGTAAAAGAGTTTGGCTTCTCGAGAAGCGAAGATGAGTCTTGCGTGTATGTCAGAGCTAGTGGGAGTATAGTTAGCTTCTTGGTACTGTATGTGGATGACATACTACTTATAGGAAATGACATCCCAACATTGCAGGAGGTTAAGTCCTAGCTTGGGAAGTGCTTTGCTATGAAGGACCTAGGGGAGGCTGTCTATATCCTAGGGATAAGGATATTAAGAGAAAGGAGTAGAAGACTAATTGGACTTAGTCAGAGTACCTACTTGGATAAGGTGTTGAAAAGGTTCAACATGGAGAATTCCAAGAAAGGAGATTTACCGATCCAAAGCCATACCAAACTGAGTAAGACTCAGAGTCCGAGTACAGAGGCAGAGATAGCTGATATGAGCCAACAACCGTATGCTTCCGTTGTTGGTTCGATCATGTATGCTATGACTTGTACCCGCCCTGATGTGGCATTTGCTTTGAGCATGGTCAGCAGGTATCAGGGGAACCCTGGCAAGGCTCATTGGACCGCGGTAAAGAACATTCTCAAGTACCTGCGGAGGACTAAGGACTGGGCCCTTACCCTTGGTGGGAGTGATGACTTGAGAGTATTAGGGTATAGCTAGTTTTCAGACTGATAGGGATAATTTCCGCTCTCAGTCGGGCTGGATCTTTACCTTAAATGGAGGGGCAATCTCTTGGAAGAGTTCCAAGCAGGAGACGGTGGCTGATTCGACTTGTGAATCAGAGTATATAGCAGTGAGTGAAGCAGCGAAGGAGGCGATATGGCTAAAGAACTTCATCGAAGACCTTGGAGTTGTACCAGCTATTAAGGAACCTATGGAGATTTTCTATGACAACAATAGTGCGGTTGCCTTAGCCAAGGAACCAAGAGATCATGGCAGATCCCGACACATTGACAGAAAATATCACTTCATAAGACACAAGATTGAAGAAGGACTCCTCGTGGCAAGGAGGATATCGTCGGATGAGAATCCTGCAGATCCCCTTACGAAGGGACTAACGAGGGTTAAGCATTTTCAGCATGCGAGATGCATCGGGCTGAGGGACGATATTAGTTTTACAGATTAGATAGTTTTTCTGAAACTTGTAAAAATGTAATTGACGTTTGATGATGAATAAAATTTGTGATTTATTTATGAGTAAAGTGTTACTATCATTGTTAATTATTTACTATTGTTTCAGTTTTGCATATTTTGACTTCCAGAATAATTAATTTATTCAAACCTCCACAATCGATCATACGTCGGAAGTAGGTATGAATCAAGATTGTCATGAATTGGGTTTGTAGATGGCCAAAAGGTGTTTAGACATGGCAATGGTTGCTGCAACATTCATGAGTACTCATAAGTTATGAGTATTGGTGTAAACCCACGCTCACTTGTATCACTTCATGGAATTTATCTCGAGTGATCGTGAGACGATAACATCATATAAATCTTTAAACCTAGAGATATGAGTTGTTTCCTATGAGTTGGTTGTGCATTGATTGCACGTAAACGCATCAGTAACTTGATGTTATAAAACGTGCCTTTGTGTACAATTGAATAAGTAGTAGAACAAGCATATCAGTCGAAGTTTATCTATTCCTTCTAGAAATAGAAGCGATATCTGGGCCCCTCGATGATTTTGTGTTGACCCATGTACCGGGCCCGGTCAAAACTAAACCGATGTGTTCAGTGAAGTTCTTCGTCAAACAAATCCGAAAATCGAGAAACAACTGCTAGACAATAAGCAAGACATAGTTCCATGTGTTTGTCCGGCTGATATCATGAGAACAGAGGATTATGTAATCACTTGTCTTAAAATGGCGCTTCATAGTTCGACGGAGTTTTCGAGAGCTACGATTGCTGGTTGGTTCCTGAAGTTATATAGGCAAATACAGTTATTATACTTATCCAAGTGGGAGTCTGTTGGATAAGGTGTCTAAGTCCATAACTTATTTGGTATATACTTGACCCGACCGGCATGGTCCATTTGGGTTGCATCTCATCCAAACTATTATGGATAATTTTATGAGAGTTATACACATATGTTTATTAATATATTATAAGTTATAATATATTAATATGAAGTTATGTTATTTAATTAGTTTTAGTCTTAAATTAATTATGAATTACTTTAGAGATTAAAAGGAAGACTAATTAGATTATGGGCTATTTGTTTTATATAGTGTGGGCTAATACTCATTTGTTAATGGGCTAGGCTTATATGGAAGTCCATGGATGATCCATGGAGCTTTTAACCCATGGATCCTTGGAAAGGAAAAGACATGGGTTATTAGGGTTTCACCCTAACCATGCACACTATATAAGCATGCTTATGGAGCATGAAATGGCAACTAGTGAACTAGTGTGTGTAAGCTTGTGTGTGGCCGAAATTATACAAGTGTGTATACTCTCTCAAAGTTTTCCAAGAGTTTGTGGTGTTTTGTGATTCCATTTGAGGCATTCACACTATTGGTGCTTGGCCCTCAAACTCCTTAGAACCAAACTCATCAAAAGGTATGTAATCTCTTCTAACTCTTTTATGTTGAAATGTTCCCCATGCCATGTTAGATAGGTTATAAACCTTGGAAAATTTAATATTTTGCATGTATTTAGACAAACATAGATCCAAGGTTTATTAGGGTTGCATGCACACTTAGGAAGTGTTAGATTGCTCAAAACCCAACATAAATATAGCCTGATCAACTATATTTATTTGAGATGCAACCGACGTGTGTTTGGGAGTGATAGTGGTGTTGCAATGAATCTGAAACTCACCATATAGGATTTCAGAGCCGAACATAAAGTTTAAAATAGTATAGGAGTATTTTATGATGCTATAGAGTAACAATAAACTTAAAACATGTAATTAAAATACTATAGGAGTATTTTTGGAACCATAAATAACATTGTGTGAAAATTAAAAAGACCCCTATTGATAGATCTATGATTACAAAAGTGTATACTCCTAAGGTTATATATAGTAAGGATCTCATAGACTAAGAATGTGTGGTTTGACTCTACTTCCTTTTCCTTGTTTGGATGTGGATATAGAGTAGTACCACATATTCAAAGGCCTATTAGATCTAAGTTATATATGGCTTGTGTACACTATGTAATTGTAGAAGGACTCGATAAGGATCACACAGTAAAATGTTGTAATAATCTCTTAAGATTCTTTATACAATCCCATTCTCGCATAAACCCTTTTAGAAAATCTTATCCACTTCAGTAATCGACAGAGGAGTTGACAAAGACCCAGAAGAGGTTCATTGAGAAGATTTCCAAATAGGAAATAAATGAACAATGATGAGACTATTCAGATCACCATCTGCCTATACCTTTTTAGGGACACCAGTGGGAAATCCCCCTGAACTTTCGAGATTCCAGTTCTCCATTATGAAGTAATGCCAATTGGAGTCAGAAACGGAAGTAAGACGTAGTGGAAATTCTATATTTCTATAGAAGAAGAGAACCCTATAAAGATGCCTATAGGAAACCATAGTTATACTGGCCAAGAGTAAGCGGTGAACTGAAGGAGCCCGTGCATGAAACCCGAGAAGTGTTTCCACCCCTTTTAACGTCACACTAATATGCCATAAAATAATACAACTTAGTGAGTTAGTGGTTACACTACTCACCCTATGTGTTAGGTAAATCGTCTTTCTTGTCGCGACTAAGATAAATAGATCGGATCACAAAATATCAGTTGAGAGTAATTAGACCTAAGCATTCTTGAGTCTTTTCTTTTGTAATCTCCATTCCGAAGTTCTTTCGAATCTTTCCAAAGCTGGAGAGTGAAACTCTCCAATATAAGATAACTTAGTCCGAGTGACACTCGATTTATGACCTTCCTATATACTTATTTCTACCCTATTTCCAGGACTACATCATAGCGATGTACGTCGACACTTAGAGAAACATAGTTCAATACACGGAAAAATTTATATCTACTACTATAAGGAAAGATACATCTAAAGGTAACCATCGTCGCTCACAAGTACGTGTTCCTCGCCGTGTAGCAAAAACCATGCCTCCGAAGAAATGTAACCAACCCGCCAACAAGACACCGACTCTTCAGATTAACGAAGCTACATTCCAAGCTGCAGTCTCAGCAACCGTAGCAGCTGCCATGGCTCATCTGAACACCAGCAACGCAAATGCTAGTGGAAACATGGGCAGCAACCCCGATCAGTGTAATGATAGAGTACTGGTGCAAGTGCCTACTTGTAGGAACTCACAAGAGGAATTGTAGAGTCTAGAAATTGTAAAAGTCGAAGTGTCTGTTCTTAGTTTCGCATGTTAATTATTTTACTAAGTCTTCATTTGTGCGAAGCGTATTGTTAAGGACTTAGTATATTTTTTGTACACTCATGTTTCCTATAAATAGGGACTGAGGTTAGAAGTAGAGAAACGATTGATTCAACGAGTGATTCACTAGTCATTCGCATGTTTCTCTGCTTAAGTCTGTAATCAGTTTCTTCATCAATATAAGATCCGATTAATATTTACTCCTTGTGTTCATACTTTTCATTCTTATAATCATGATTTCTTTCTAAATCTCGATTACAATTCTCTTCAATTGGTATCAGAGCAGGATTCAAACTGCATTGATCCGATTTTTGTTTTTGAATCATTTGCTTTTTGAGTAGTGATTTTACTCAAAAAATTTCCGTGCATTTTGGTTCTGAAAATTCCTCTTAATCTTCAGATTTGAATCAATTCTGCATTTGAATTGTTTAGTCGAGTGATCGATTAGCAATCGGTGATCAATTCACAAATTCATCAAGTTTTTCAAGTTTTTCTGAAAAATTCTCGTGTTCATCAATGGCGAACTTCAACATGAATACCATGACTTCTTTCTCTCACTTTCTTGGTTCTTCAACCAAAATTCCAATGTTAATCCCTGAGTACTATGATTAGTGGGCTGATAGGATGGAGGATTACTTAAATGGAATTGTATGAATGGAACAGTTCTACCTCCTGTAAATGTTCAATCAATTGGAGCATCTGCTTCTTCAATCAATGTTACTGAACAATAGAATCGCCTGAAGAAGAATGACAAAAGATGTATGAGGGAGCTAACAGGTGCACTGCCTCCTGTGGTTTACAATTACATTCGTAGTTGTAAAACAGCCAAGGAGATTTGGATCGCACTGAAAGAGAAGTATCAAGGAAGTGAGAAGACAAAGATCAATTCCGTTAAGGAATGCCTTGTTGAGCTTAAGGAATTCAGACAAAAGGATGTTGAAACAATTGAAAACTACTATGATCGTCTGAATGAGCTTGATTATCATTGCAACAGGTATAGAATCACAAGATCTCTCATGGAATTCAATCTGACATTCATCATGGGTCTTCGCAACGAATGGCGTAGTGTGAGTATGATGATAAAGTACCAACAAAGTTTTGATACTTCCACCTTGAATGATCTCTACAACCAGCTGAAAACACATGAAAGAGAAGTTACAAAAATGTTTGAAGAATCGAAACAGAGTCTAGGAGGGCCAGTGGCATTAGTTTCGAAGGTTACTGAAATCGATGCTGGTGAGAAGGAAGAATCAGACAATGAAGGTTTCTTAATGAATTCGGATGATGAAGCAGTTGCATTTTATTCGAATAATAGAGTTAATAAATTTTTCAAAAAGCCTTTCAATCCAAAAGGAAAGCAAACCGATGCGAAGATTGGTTTCAAAAAATCTGGAGGTGAGGAGAAGAAGAAATTTGAGAAGGTTGAAGAAAAGCAGAAAGATGCGAAAGCAGAGAAGAGACTAAAAGGTGACTCTGGAATTGATTGTCATTACTGCAATGGTGCGAATCATTTCACAGCCGATTGCATGTTAAGGAAGAAAGAGGAGAAGAAGAGCAAAATCAAAGACGAAGCCTACTACTCAGAGAAGCTTGAGGAGGTGTGTGCGAATGCGAAAGGATTGTCTTTGGCTACGAAAGGAGAGTCTGAAGAAGAAGAAGAAAGTGAAACTTATCAGATCTGGTCCTCAGGATCCGATGATGAAGAGATGACGCACCCAACTCATGGTGCAATGTACGCAAGTTATGAAGAATTGCGAAGAGAATGTTTCTGGATGATGTTTTGTGTCCAAGTCCACCGATAAATCTCCAATGACCACTAAGGTATGTGCTATTCTTGAATCCTTTAATATTCCTTTATCTGCTTATGATGCTGAAATAACTTCATTTGATGATATTGTTTCTTACTTTGATGCTGTTATTGTGTATGCTAGTACTTTAGCACAAAATCTAAATTCGCAACTAGTTGAGACAAGAAGACAAATAGAAATAAAATGAAGCAGAGTAGATAAAATTGAATTACAAATGACAAATGTAAATTGTGATAGGGATAATCTTGATAAAGAAGTTAGGTTGTTACTCGCACAACGAAACATTTATTGTAACTCTGCCAAACGTTTATATGCGAAGTTAACAGCTTTACATCATTCATCTGAGATAAGCAAAGAACAACATAGGAAACTACTACCTTTTCTTGATTTTGAACACGAAAAAGTTGATGTTGGTTCTTATGACTGCGAGAATACTATTGCTCAATTTGACAAAATACCTGATGATAGATTCGCATATGGTATTGTCAAAATTGATGAATTTTTGAATGCGAATGAATTTGTTAATATTGTTAATGAAAGTTTGACAATGAATGAACAAATGAAAATCTTAAAGAAAACTGAAACTTCAACTCTTGATTCTCAACACAATTATGCTGATGTCGATGACAATTCAGATAATGTGAGTGAAATCAGTGAGATCGAAGAGGGAGAAGAGGTTGATTGTTCTCAACTGTCTATCATTAATGTAACATCTAAGGTCAAAGGTAAAGAAATTATAGTTGATTCGATAGTGAAGGATGAAAATGATAAACCCTCTACTTCGCAAACTTGTGACTTTGACAATGTGGAAGTTGAAAGTTGTAAGTCAGATGATACTGATGAAGACGAAGAAGAAGTGAAAGATTCGCATGAATCACCTTAACGTGTTGTTGTTAATCAAGTGTTTGGTGATACAAAAGAATTCGACAAAGTTCTTAATGAAAAAGGTGCATATTATTTGGAAACCAACACTGTGGTCTATCTGAATTTTACATGCACTGATAACACGGTTTTTCAAAATAAGTATTTGTCACAACTGGAAATGTTGAGAAAATCAAGCCTGAATTCAACATAATGGTTGAAAATGAAAACAAAAGGTCAATTACCGAAGGTTTCTTTGCAAATCAAAATACGGTAGAAAACAATTTAACTCAAAACTCTTATGTTTTTCAACGCCAAAAGTTATCACAAAAATGGATGGTTAAAAGTGAAAAAGAAAACAAAGTTTTTGAAAAAGATGAAAAACCAAAGATGGAAGTGAAATTGAATTCTCATGAATTTAAGTTAATGGTTGGAAAGTATTCAAAAGAAAACAATGTTTTAAAAAGAAAAGCAAGAAAAGCAATCTTTTGGCAAGTTGTGTCTAATGATAAACCTAAAGTTGCGAAAGCACAAATTCCAAGAACAAAACCATCAAAATTTCAGAGAACAAACAAACAAAAGAATACAAGTTTTCACAAACCAATATATTCTGTTGACAAAATTTCAATGAAAAATAAAGATGAATCTATTCGAAAATTTGACAACATTAGAAAATTTGAGACTTCGCAAAATTTTGTGAATGATCGTAAGTTTCAAAATGTTAAAAAATTAACGAACAATTCACACACTTTGAATGTCCAAACTCAAACAAAACCAAAATTTTAACCCAAACAACCAAATTTTCCAAATCCTTCGATCACAGAACCAACCAAAGTTTCGTATACAAAAGGAAAATAAGATGTATATACAATGAACAATTGGCTTGAAGGGCAAGGAAAACAATACCAAAATGGAAAGTTTTCAAAGCAACAGATAAAGACTACATTCGATAAGTTTGTGAATGAGTCTTCTACTGGTAGTTCATCATCTCATGATTCGCAAGTTCCAGTACAAAAGTGGAAACCAGTTGTGAAAGTTGCGAAGGTTGTGAAGGATGAGGTGAAAGTCAATGGAAATCCAAAACTATCAAACAACTATATCTCAATATCTAGATTTGATGATGTTGACTTAATCGATAGTATCATAGACAAAGTGAAAACGTGGTTTTTAAATTCAAAGAATTTGTTCAATGCTACTAATGAAGGACCCAATAAGTCTTGGGTTCCTAAATTCTTTCATTAAATGCAGGTGATATGTAACGAGCAATATGATGCGAAATGGTATATTGATAGTCGTTGCTCTCGTCACATGACTGGAAGAAAGGAAAACTTGCGAGATTATAGAAGCTTGGAAAATGCTGCAGTAGTTAAATTTGGAAACAATCACAAGTGTCAAGTGAAAGGTTATGGAAAAGTAACAAATGGACAATTCACAGGTAACCGGGTTGCTTATGTCGAAGGTCTTCAACATAACTTGATTAGTGTTTCGCAACTTGTTGTGGGTACTAGAAATCAGGTTGTGTTCAATGAAAAAGGAAGTGTCATTTCGAAAGTAGAGACAAATGAAGTACTTCTCATATCCAAAAGATATGGAGACATGTTCACACTCGACATCAAACCGATTGTGGGCAAACCTGCAGTGTGTCTATTGTCGAAGGCCTCTAATGATGTTCGTTGGCTTTGGCATAGAAGATTGTCTCATTTGAACTTTCGCAATATTAACAAACTTGTCACTGAAGATTTGGTTCGAGGTTTACCTGTACTGAAATTTGACAATGATACTTTGTGTGCAGCTTGCGAACAAGGAAAACAACATAGAAAAGGTCATCCAATTGTGATAGATTCAAAAATCGTGGAACCGTTGGAACTTCTTCACATTGACTTATGTGGACCGTCGACTGTTGCTACAATCAATAAAAAGCGGTACATTTTAGTTATTGTTGATGATTTTTCTCGATTTACATGTGTATTCTCTCTCAGGTTAAAATCTGAAGTTGCTCAAACGATGATTGATTTTATCAAAAAAGATTGAGATGAGTCTTAAAAAGAATGTTCGTAGAATTAAAAGTGACAATGGTTCTGAGTTTAAAAATCAAACGCTGGATTTATTTCTCACAGCCAAAGGCATTTCGCATAATTTCTCATCACCATATACTCCACAACAAAATGGTGCTATTGAAAAAGGAAATAGGTCTCTATGCGAAGCGGCAAGGACCATGCTAACATATGCGAACTTACCTCAATATCTTTGGGTTGAAGCTGTGTCGACTGCATGTTTTACTAAGAATCGTTCATTCATTCATCGAAGATTCAATATTACTCCATATGAAAGACTCAACAATCAAAAACCTAATATAAAATTTTTCCATGTTTTTGGTTGCAGGTGTTTTATAATGAATCTAAAAGATAATTTGACCAAGTTCCGAGCGAAAGCTGATGAAGGCATATTCTTAGGATATTCGCAAAATTCAGTTGCATACAGCGTGTTAAACAAGCGAACAAGAAAAGTTGAAGAAACTTTCAACTTAACCTTCGATGATTACTATCTTAAACAAACGGATAGTAAATTTGAAAATAAATAAATTCTTGTCGATTCAGATACTCAAATTGAAAATTAAGATATCAATGATTTTGATTATGACTTAATTTTTGGAATTCCTGACAGGGCAATTGATGCAAAAGTTCATGCTCCTGATAACCAAACACCAGAATCATCAAAACATACTGATGATTCAACAATTACTACAAATTCAATATCTTGCGAAAGTGTGCCTAAATTTCGTATGGCGGGGGAGCATACGACCACAAATATACAGGGAGAGCAAACTTTCGAGGAGTAGAACGAGACTATGAGTCGTCAAGTTGAGGGGGAGCATTTGCAATTATCTTTAAATGATCAACAGGAACATCATTTTGAGGGGGAGCATCAAGATGAACATCATGTTGAGGGGGAACATAATGAAACAGTGACAATTAATCTTGATGAAAATGATGAATTTCATGAATTAAATGATAATTTTTCTGTTGCAGGATCTGAAAATGAAGATATGTACGAAGATGCACCATTGGAATTCAATCCTGATTTTCCACCACTTGAGAAATGAACAGGGAATCATCCTAAAGAACAGGTGATTGGGAATCCACAAGATGGGGTGTTGACAAGAGCTCAAATCCATGTGAAAAATGAGGTACTGAATGCGAACCAAGAATTATGTATGTTTAATATTTTTATTTCGAAAATAGAGCCACAGACAGTAAAGAATGCTATGGAACACTCAGATTGGGTTGTTGCTATGCAATCTGAACTGGCTGAGTTTGAACAAAACAAGGTTTGGAGATTAATTCCTAAACCTTCTGATGTTTTGATTGTCGGATTAAAATGGATTTTCAAAAATAAAACTGACAAAGATGGCAATATTATTCGAAATAAAGCTAGACTAGTTGTTAAAGGCTATTCGCAACAAGAAGGAATAGACTACGAAGAAACATTTGCTCCTATCGCAAGACTCGAAGCAGTTCGCATATTTTTAGCTTATGCAGCTCACAAAGACTTCGATGTTTTTCAAATGGACATTAAGTGTGCATTTTTAAATGGAGAACTAGAAGAAACAGTTTATGTTGAACAACCACCAGGATTTATAAATGAGGAACATCCTGATCATGTTTACATACTAGACAAAGCAGTTTATGGGTTAAAACAAGCACCAACAGCCTGGTACACAACACTTACAAATTTTTTGAAACAATCTAAATTTAAACAAGGATCAGTTGACCCCACATTATTTCGCAAGAAAGTTGGGAATCATCTTATGCTTGTTCAAATTTATGTTGATGATATTATTTTTGGCTCAACTAACCCATCATTGTCTACTGAATTTGAAAATCTCATGAAGAGTCAATTTGAAATGAGCATGATGGGAAAAATTAATAATTTTCTTGGTTTAAATATAAGACAGAACAGGGATAGAATTTTAATCAACCAAGAAAAATGCACAAAGAATCTGCTCGAAAAGTTTGGAATGACAAACAACATGAAGCTTAGAGTACCAATGGCAGTGGGAACAAGATTAACTGCTTCGTTAGATACTCCTGTTGTTGATTTAACACTTTATCGAAACATGATAGGGTCTTTATTGTACTTAACTGCAAGCAGACCTGATATTATGTTTTCAGTATGTAATTGTGCTAGGTATCAAGCTAATCCCAGAGAACCTCACTTAACAGCAGTGAAAAATATTTTTCGCTATCTTAAAGGGACAATTTCGTTAGGCCTTTAGTATCCTTCAAAATACGGATTCTTCATTCAAGCTTTTTTTCAGATTCTAATCTAGGAGGATGTACTTTGGATAGAAAAAGTACAAGTGGTGGATGTCAACTATTGGACGGAAAATTTGTGAGTTGGTAGTCGAAGAAGCAAACTTTTGTTGCTATATCAACTGCTGAAGCTGAATATATTTCAGTTGCTGCTTGCACTTCGCAAATCATTTGGATTCAGAGTCAACTTCGTGATTATGCTATAAATATGAAAAAGATTCCCTTGTATTGTGATTCTCAAAGTGCAATTTGCATTTGTCATAATCCAGTACAAACTCAAAGACAAAACATATTGCTCTTCGATATCACTTTATCAAAGATCATCTGGAAGATGGGAATATCGAAGTAAATTTTGTTAAAACCACTGAAGAACTTGCTGATATTTTTACTAAACCTCTTGATGAAAAATCATTTGTGAGAATTTTAGCAGGTTTAGGGATGATCGATGCGAATTCAGTGCCAAAATCAATCACTCAAGAATGAAAGGTCCATTCGGAAGCTCTGAATCAGACTCATTCAGCAGTTACTGTGTGTTTAGCGGCTTCGCATTCGCACGTTTGTTAACTGAGGTTCAATTTAATTTTGTTCTTTTCTGCTTTGTGAAAAAGACGAAAAACCAAAAATATTTTCATTTGTTTGTCTATTTTTTGATAACTTCAAAAACAATAAAAAGATTTTCTTTTATTTTGTCTTTCATTTTCGAAAAATATAAAACTCAAAAATATTTTCTTAAGATTGTTAAAATTAGATTTCGTTTTTGTTCTTTTATATTTGAAAAATACAAAATCACAAATATATTTTTCTTTTAACTCTGTTCTTTAAGTTTTGTGTGTTTTCAATATTAGTCAAAAGCAACATGAGAAGAGGTCATGCTTATGGTTCTATGGGAAGGTATCATTTCTTTCAACTATGTACTAGTTAGGATGTCCCTAGAAGCATGTTGCAGCATGTTGACCCAAGCCTCATATGACTCTATGTGTGAGAAACGATAGCCTTAATGAAATTATCTTATGAAAATTTCTTCCCAATCAGGCTTATATTCGCATTAGTCAAAAGAGCTACCCTACTCTTCTTAAATGAGTAAAGAGTTTTCTGTTTGGTCCACAAATAACAGAGGTACATTCGATCTTATAACCAATCTTTTTCATCACAAAATTTCTTAACACGATACACACACAAAGACACATGTCCATGAGGTTACTTGATCAAACCAATCGTGATTTAGACATGTCATCATTCTGTGTTAATGATCTTGTTTCATGAGTCCGTGAAATAAGTGAAACCTACAAACTTCGCAAATTAAGGAATTGACGGGGAACTATGTTCCAGATTTTTACGAAACATTTGTTTCTGTACCTAATATTTCATATACTCCAAATTATATTCATTCTTATGAGTGATCCTGATCAAATTTTCAAATCCCACGAAGTTTGTTTCCCAACAGGGTCCAGCACTTAAATTTTTTTGAATATAATTTCTGTGTGAGTATATATCTGAAATCCTTGTCACTTTTCAAAAATAATCCAAAGCAATCTTGTCCCTGAACACAATGTTCAAAAAAAGTAATTTTGGTTACAATTACTCACCTTATGTTTAGGATGATATGTAACAAAATCTGCAAACCACCATATTAAGCCTATAAAAGAAGCCCTTCGATACTTCTCTTTAAGTATTTGATTGTATGTCATAGGAAAATGCGAAAGCAGTTGACTACCTCTCTTGGTAATTAATGAAGTAACCTTTGCCTGGGGTTTTACTACTTTGTGTCAATAAATTTTGACATCATAGAATCCCAAAAAAAAATTTAACTTGCTTCTTATATCATTTCTTTGAATCACATGCACTCACGAAATCCTTGAGGTTATAAGTAATACCAACTTAGGCTGAAGATTTCGCAATACTGGTAAATGACTTCGTTTAAAATCCCAAGAATGAAAGATCCTAACCTCCATACCGAAGGGTCTTTTTTTTACATAGTTGTACTCACGAACAGTTTCCAGTAACCGTTGGCCCTAGTTTCAAGGCACTTTATGGGGCATGATCATTACAATGGCTATTGATTGCACGTTTCCAGGAACACGTAGCGTACTCTATTTTTGGAAATGGTTCATCTTTGGGATTAACATATAAAAGGGATAATCTTTTCTGAGAATCATTACGCGATTCAAAATTCTCAGATGAACAAAAAGCCCTAATCTTTCTTTCAATAAATTTCTCAGGTTAACAATGGTTGCTACTCCATCAAACACATAAGAAGTTATTTCACAATCCCTCATGAAGATTCAAAGCACAAATTTCCAAGTTGATCCCAATGTCTCATCTTACCCAGAAGAATTGAAGATGTTGATCGTTGCACTGAAAAGATCAACATTGTCAACTGCTATGTTCAGTTCATTCCCAGTTCCTATGACTTGGTTCTCAATGGCGGCATCAACTGCGTCATACAACTATGCAACAGATGTTATGACCTTCAACCTGGTGGATAACAAGAGGGTTCGTCTTACCAAGAACATGTTCATCGACTTCTTGAACATTTCTCATCACCCACCGTTCTTTAAGCCAACCAACTCACAGATTATCTTCATGTTCAATGAGATGGGACATCAACCCACTCTTGAAAAGATAAGTGATTTCAAGAAATCAAGCTTACCATGTATTTGGAACTTCTTGTTTGGAATCTTTCTACGATGCTTGACCGGAAGGAGTGTCGGTCTAGACAGGGGAAGAATGGAGGTTTATGCAATGGTTATGGGACTTTACTACGATATAAGTGTTGATTATGGAACTCAGCTTTGGAAGGAGTTCAACAAAAGCTTAGAAAACACCAGTGTTGATAAGGGGATTTCTTGTGCAAGGTACTGGAGTTTTATTTTGGAAAAAGTATATGCGAAAGAAGGAATTCAAGTTCCTGAAGGAGGAGATGTTGTAGAGTTCTCTTTGTACCAATTTCCCAAAGCTGTTGAAGATGATGCGAATATCTTCACAAGTGTTGCAAGAATTCCTGATGCAATGCTTCGCAAAGTGTCCTCTACTCACAAGGTGTTAGTTCGATACATGAAGACTTTTGATCCTAATGTGCGAACTGGAGTGCTACTTGAAGTCAATGGTGAGTCATCCAAGAAGAAGAAGAAGATTCAAAAGGCGGAAAAACGCGAATCTCCAAAAGTATCAAAGGCTGAAGAGGTTGAGAAAGTTGAGCCTTCTTCCAAACCTGCGAAGGAGATCATACCGACCAAGTCAGGGGTCTTAAAGAAGCTTCGCAAGTTATCACATAAGAAGACTGCCTCTCCTACTATTCGCAAAACTGAAGTGAGTAGTAAGGGGGCTATGTTTATAGAATTTCCGGCTCCTATTTCTCCTATGTCAAAGAAAAGAAGAGCTCAAGATGTTGCGAAGCACATCACTAAGAAGCTGTACAAGAAAAGGAAGATGATTATTCGCAATGAGTCATCAGATGATGAAGTGGTTCCTGAGACTCCACCTGTTTCAACTTCATCAATGGTAAACATCTCTCTTCCCATTACTTCGTAAATTTCCACTACAAAAACCATTCCACTCAAAGTAGTCACTACCAAATCAGTTCTTGAGGAGGTACCTACTTCTGATATGGTTGTTAACATATCTGATATGTGGGCACCTATCACGAGTGTCGAAACTACAATACCAATCATTTTATCTACTTCATTACCCATCTCATCTGAAAACCTATCTACTTCATTACCACCATTCTTTCTCCCGAATACAAATATAACCACATCATCCATCTTTGATCATCCTTTACAACATCCCTTCACTACATTGTTTCCATCATAATCTCCTGAAACACATAACCTATATCTTCGGAAGCTCGGTATGATGAAGAAACCGAAAGAGGAGGTTTTGGAGGAACATTTGAAGCTTTACACTTTGATTTAGAGGAGGAGGAAATCCCTGATCATATGCTTATGTCAGGTAAGCAATTTAAAATCCTGAATCGAAAGTTGAATGCAATCCTTCAATCACAAGCTGATTCTGGTACAAAGTCTTCTGTATCGGGTTTGGAGGTTGAAACAATGATCAAAGCTACAGAGAAAAGAATCGCTGTGAAAGTTGATGACTCTGATAAGAATAATGAGCTTCGCATTCAAGCTCAAGGGAAATCTTTTGATGGTGCTGTAAAAGATCTGACAACTGCTACAAAAGAACGATATGTTCTTTTTGTAAAAGATGTGAAGAAGGTCAGGGAAGATGTCAACTTCAAGGTTGAGGAGTTAAAGAAAGAGATTTCAAAAGAGCTTCAAGATCTTAATTCGCAAAACTTGGAAGTGCAAAAACGTGTTGATGTTGTTGCTGAAGCACTTACTAAAATTGTCACTGATTATCATTCACCTGCTCGAATTATCAAATCCAAGCACAAAGAAGATAAGGAGCAGTTCGCAAAACTAATTCAGTTGGTGACTGAATTAAAAAGTTGTGTTTCGAAGCCTTCGCAACAATCAATTCTTACTACAGAATTCTTAATGCTTAAAGTCAATACTTTGGAGCAAGCTATTTAGAAGGCATTGGCCCCAATAACAAATTTTACTTCCATTTTACCGAAGAATGTCCCACCTGTGAATTTCACAGGGGGGCAAGAGGGAGAAAGAAAAGGAAGTAAAGGGGATGATGCGAAAACCGTTGGAAAGCTATATTCGACTCAGCTTAAAATAACTTTTCCTGTACTCACGAAACCAATTCCTTCAACAATAGTAACAACAAAGCCATTTACAAAGCCAATTCCTAAGGGAATTATAATTGGTTCAACAGAAGGAGGGAGTTCGAGTGCGAAACCTCAAACAGTGAATACTGGAAAAGGTAAAAAGGTAGCTTATGAAAAGTCGAAAGAAGAAAAGAAAGCAGAGGCTAAAGCTGAAATGGAAAAACAAAGACAGATTCAGAGCATTCAAAGGCAAAGAGCAAATGATCCATCAACTTTGAACAAGGGTGATCCTGCGAAGTTGTACTCAAACGAAACCATCGAATCCAAAGTCTTGGGAAATCACTTATACGATTTTGAGAAAAAGCCTAGAAGAAGTTATGATGTTTCAAATTCAGACAGATGCCAACTTGACTTCCCTATAAACGAAATGATGTTTATCACAGCGCAGTACAAGATCAGTGAAAATTTTGAAAATGCTAATGAATATACCTACAAGAAAATCATATTCATGTTGTACATGCAATGGATCAACAGGAAGTTTGGTCTCTGATAAAGATAAAGAAAGTGTTAACTATCAAGAAGGATGAAATGTTCGAAAACATGCTTCAAAATTTTCGATACTTCGTTGTCCGAGCAGATAACAAGCCTTTCGATTTTAGCATTGCTGACTTTCCCTTAATGAATATAAATGATCTCATTCAAGTGGCTCTTATCCTGAAAGACATGGAAGAAAACAAGCTCAAAGGATATGATACTGATGTGTTCAGATTTGGTTTCACACATATCAAAATATTCATAGATAACTACTATGATTGTTTGGTGTTAACTGATGAAGAACTCGCATCAGGCCTTCGAAGAAAAGTCACAGTTCCTTGGGAATCAACATTGCCTCAACCAGAATTGAAGAAGTTTGCAGACGGAGAGATATGAATTAAACCTTTTGGCAAGGTTTTCGCAGGCAAAGACACCAAGGGGAAGCCTAAAAGATTTTTGTTTCAAGTCTCAGAGATTAAAAGATACACCACTTCGCAATATACGAATTTCATTGTTTGTATGAATAATTACACAAAGAATAATGAAGGAGATAGGAAGGAGCTTAAAAAGATCATCACTTGGTATTTAGAAATCCGTAGAACAATGCACTCAGTTGTTCAGAATCTCACAAACTGAATAGCTTTGACTATTTACAATGGGGGAGAATGTAGAGTCTAGAAATTGTAAAAGTCGAAGTGTCTGTTCTTAGTTTCGCATGTTAATTATGTTAATTATGTTACTAAGTCTTCAATTTTGCAAAGCGTATTGTTAAGGACTTAGTATATTTTTTGTACATTCATGTTTCCTATAAATAGGGACTGAGGTTAGAAGTAGAGAAACGATTTATTCAATGAGTGATTCACTAGTCATTTGCATGTTTCTCTACTTAAGTCTGTAATCAGTTTCTTCATCAATATAAGATCTGATTAATATTTACTCCTTGTGTTCGTACTTTTCATTCATATAATCATGATTTCTTTCTAAATCTCGATTTCAATTCTCTTCAGGAATAAGAGACAACACCTGGTGGCAGTCTCCGCAGCCACAACATCTACTGCCACTACCACCTCTACTGCTACCACAGAAAGGAAGAAGTATTACGGGAATCTACCCCTATGCTTGAAGTGCACCTTCCATCATAATGGAGACTGCCGAGTGCTCCATTGCACGAACTGCAGCCAAAAAGGACACACTGCCCCTTTCTGCAACATCCCCACTTGGCACTTCACATCAACCACCAATGTTGGGACCAGTCCAATATGCCACCTATGTGGTGTGATAGGGAATTTCAAGAGGGACTGCCCCACTGAAAAAGAAATAACGAAGGCATAGGAGGAGTTTGACCTTGATACATAAAGTAGCATCAAAGGACCCGGTAGAATTTTGGTACGTTTCTCAACCTTCGTAGCTAATCGAAAACAATAAATAATAAATTCTAATTGTAGTTACTTCCTCGTTAAGGAAAAAGTCGCAGCACTGTTATAAAACTTAAAGACCCATTAGGTAAAGCTATGATGGCTTAGTATATACGTTAAGGCCATTTATAATTAAGATTGATAGACCTCGAGTGAGTGATGCGGCCTTATTTTTTGTTCCTTGTTTGGTTGTGGATTTAGGGCGAAGTCGCTCAGTCAACAGTCCTTTTAATCTTAATTATACATGACTAGTGTATACTAGGCAGTTATAGAGAGGCCTTGTGGGAAAACTATTCGTGAAAAGTACATCATTCCAAAGCATCAAGACCCCTAGCATTCAGTGTCAATCATGTCGGTCCAAGTATTCGCGATAGTAATACCATGGACGAACCTGAAACGCTAAAAATTTGTGTGCCCTGTCCAGCACATGGTCCTATCAAGCTTCATTCCATATTGTGTCAATGCCTATTATTTTCGACACTCCTGTCAGTCATGGTTCGACGTGATTCGACCATGCGAGAACTTCCTAGTGCTGTGTAAAAAGAACTTCCACCTTATCGTAAGTGTCAAGTAAAAAAATTTCGAGCCAAATGGAAAACTCCATGCGAGCGATCCGTCGTCTCTCTCATTCAAAACTTCAGAAGTACCCAGGAGAGGGGTACCGCGCGCTGTTAACCAACCCCAGTTGACATTAGAAACTAAATCGAAAGAGCACTGCAGATACTCCAGAAGGCGATAACCACCCGAGGTCTACCCCATAGATTCCCTAGAAAGACCACTTGCCCCGTGAAACCAAGTTCTTGAATCAAGAGTAAGAACTCATGGGATTAACTTACTACTACGGAGTATGTACATTAGGGTGGTATATAATTTAGATTGGTAAGAGTTAAGATGTGTGCTTTCGCCCTACTCCCTGTTCCTTGTCTGGTTGTGGGTTTGGGGTGGGGCCACACATCTAAACATCATGTCAATCTCAATTATATATGACTTGTATACACTGATTAATAGCATGGAATGTTTGATCCATTTTATCCATCCTCCTATCCATGGTTTTTAGCATAGCCATGACCGCGGATAAGTCTTCAGTAGCTGCATAAGCGGCTCCCCTAGTGACATCATGTCTAGGGTTGTGGTATTCTCTAGAGTGTTTAGAGAACTCTTCAATCAATTCTTTGATCATCGGGGGCAGCTTCTTTGTGAGCGAGCCTTGCGAGTCTAGTAGCTGCTTGGTTGTGACATTGACTCCATCATAGAAGATGGAGACTTCTTGCTGGCTGTTTAGGTCATGGTGTGGGCAGTTTCTTAGTAAGCTCTTGTATCTCTCCCAAGCTTCATATAGTGATTCTCCAGCTTGTTGTTCAAAGTTAGCAATGTCCTTCTTCAACTTCGCTATTTTGGAAGGTGGGCAAAAGTGATCAATGAATTCTTCTTTCCTCTTGGCCTATGTGGTAACTGATCCGGGGGGATGTGACTTGAGCCAGTCTTTTGCAACACCTTTGAATGTCACTGGAAGCATACGAAGTAGCTGAGTCTTGCGGGGCACATTTGGAACATTGAAGTAATCAGCTACATCATTGACTTCATCCAAATGCTTGTAGGCATCTTCGTGGTCTTTTCCATAAAAAGGTATTTCTTTAAGTAAAGCTAGGATATGACCCTTGAGCTTAAAGGTAGCGGCCGCGGGAATTGCGGGTTGCACAAGTCCCGGGCCAGTGTCGTCGCGCATCCTCTTCTTCTATTCTCCCATGGGGATTACATCAATGTTAGCCATTGTGATAGCTAACTCTTCTTCGGAATCGGTTTCGTGCTCGTATGTAGGCTCCTCTTCTTCCTCGGTCTCGTACTCAATATCTTCCTTAACCGGTTCGTCGATTACTAAAGAAGCGTTGGATGCTCCTGATTTGCTGCTCTTCTTTTTCCCAAAAACAGTCTTCAAATTGGACAAAGGTGACTTCTTTTATGTACTCAAGCTCTCCATGTCCATTCCTTTGTTCCTTTTCAATGCGGATTCGGGATCTTCAAACGGGGGTACCAGCGGGGTGTTTGATCCTCTGGTCATGAAAGTCCTTAAATAAACAAGATAAAAATGTAAAAAGAACAAAAAAGTGTACTAAAAAATCGAAAATTAATCTGCCAAATACACTTGTACTCGCCTAGTAGGTGCGACTGCACTCAGCAAGTATCAGTGTAATTTTGAAGAAATTAGAAACTTAATATTAAAACTAAAACAGATGCTAAAACCTAATTTCTAACTACTAAATTGTGATAAATTAAGTTTGTGTGTAACAGCCCAAAATCTCAAGTATCGTTAAATTGCATTTTGGGGTGTTTTAAAGGGGAGACTCGGCGAGTTGGAGCCAGACTCGCCGAGTAGGGTCGCAGATTTGGTCGCAGGTTCGCGACTGGACTCGACGAGTCCAGGTATGGACTCGGCGAGTCGACGCTGTTCAGCAGAAACCCTAGCCGTTTCGTATTGGGTCGTATTTAAGGGTTGTTATGTCGTCATTTCACGTCTTTTGGCCGATTGTGGGGAACCCTAGACGACTGTGGCATCTGGAGCAAAACTTGAAGGCCATTATTGACTTTGAAGGAATTGTGGTGCAAGAAGAGGAAGGGTTTTGGTCAAAGGAAGAGCAAGGAGGTCGAGTTCTGAGGTTTGGGGACACAGAGAGTATGTTTTCAGGTAAGGTTTCGGATCATTCCTGTTATTTTGATGTGTACACGAATTTAGGGTTTATGAAACCCATTTGGAGATTTGATGGATTATTATGTTGTTATACAAAAGTTTATACCCTGGTATTAGGATGATTAGAGGTCCAGAAGTCCCATGAGTGTGTATTTCGGGAAAATATGTATCTCAGTAAGCAGTTTGATCGACTGCATGGCGTGGACTCGCCGAGTCGGATGATCAGACTCGGCGAGTAGCTTGAAGATTCACTGGGACTCGCCGAGTTGTTCTTCAGACTCGGCGAGTGGAGTCGGGGTGGCCCCGCGATTCTTCCAGGAGTGACTCGTCGAGTCAAAGAGGATACTCGACGAGTAGAAAGGGAATCTTAGAGGATTGAAGGACGACCAGACTCGCCGAGTCGCCAGGGAACTCGCCGAGTCCAGTCGAGCTGACAATGGACTGTTGACCAGAGTTGACTGGTGTGATTTCTTAGGGTCAGTTAACGTGGAAGATAGAAGTATTAAAAAGAGATATATGATGAGACAGGGAGCTTGTAGCTCGGAGGATCAAGTGCAAGAGGTTTCAGGAGTTGCTATCTTCCAGTGTCCGCGAGGTGAGTCTTCTCACTATACCTCACCCGGAAGGGTTTGATTGTGTGACCGGAAGGTCAAGTATGTTATGTGTTATGTTTATATGCTATAAATGGAAAGTTAGCTGCTACGCGTGATATACATGATTATATATGGGCCGGAAGGCAAGGTATTATGTGACAAAAAGGTCAGGTATGATATATGATATCTGTGCTTTATGTGTTAGAGTACTTGTATTATGTGTTATGTATGTGTATGGGCCGGAAGGCAATTATCTTGTGGACCGAAAGGTCCGGGCCGGAAGGCGATGTTATGTGGATCTAAAGATCCGGGCCGGAAGGCAATGTTATGTGGATCGAAAGATCCGGGCCGGAAGGCGATGTTATGTGGATCGAAAGATCCGGGCCGGAAGGCAAATGTTATGTGGACCGAAAGGTCCGGGCCGGAAGGCGTATGTGCGTAAGGTATATTGGGGAACTCACTAAGCTTCGTGCTTACGTTGTTTATGTTATGTTGTTTCAGGTTCTTACAGTAACGCGGGATGGCAACGGTTCGATTGTACACACCGAAGAAAGAGTTGTGTTTTGGAGGATCCTGGTCTACTATTATAATGAAAATGAAACTATGTTCTGTAATTCAAACGTGATTAAGATTTTAAACAAGTGTTTTTAATATTAAATTGATTAATTAAATGAAAATTTTGTTTTTGGAAATTTTGGTGTTACAAATTGGTATCAGAGCCTTGGTTTGAGGGATTCGGACGCGCCTACGGGTAAATCTGGACTCAAACTGAGGAAGTAAGAAAAAGTTTTCCAAATAAATGGTTTTCTAAAAGTGAATAAGAGTTCAAAGAGAAAGCAAGAAGGAGCAGTGTGTACAATCAGCCAGAGCCAAACGGTGATTTCCCAAAATACCCTTACTTTTGTATTATGAAATATCTATTATGCACTTTATGAGATATTATTGCATGCTAGAGACAGGCTAGGTATTCCACATCTTTGGACTAGAGTGGCCTGATTTGTGATGCCTTAGTCTAGGGTTTGCTGTTATATGTGCGTTATGCTTTTGTGTGTATGTGATGAGTGAGAGTATCTAGTTAGAACGCACAAGGGGTAAAGCTACGGAGTACAGAGGTACTTCCGAGGATGAGCCGAGAAGGTGGAGCTACCACAGATGGGGAGTCCTATGTATGCTTCAATGCTCGAATGCTGCTTGCTTTGTGCTTTGTGGGGTTATCGATGATGGGAGTCAGCTACTAAGTGAGTATGACGATACTCAGGAGGTAGAGGGCTGGCATCATTAGTAACTCTTCAGCAGCTGATAGCAAAGAAGTGGGGGGACAGCGGAAGGGACTAGGGAGTAAACCTAGCCAGATGAGTGCGCTGGTAGAGTAGAGGATTTCGCTGGGAAGCGAGCACGCGCGATGAGGTTGGAGAAAGAGCAGGGTTATCAGCTACTTAGGAACTCTGGAATGGTCCGTGTGGAAAGTATGGGTAGATGTGGCAGGTAGTATGGGCCCGTACTACTGAAAGCAGAGGACCCATACTTGATACAGGGGGCATTCCGAAGGTCCTAAGGAACAGATTGAGGGTTGATGTTATGGTTCGGATACCATACATCGGAGCGGATACAGAGTGATGTTATGGTCAGGGCACCATACATCGGAACAGGTTGAGTTAGATGTTGTGGTTCGAGTGCTATACATTGGAGCAGGTTGAGGAATGGTGCTATGGTTCAGGTACCATACACCGAAGCATGTTGAGGAGGGATGTCATGGGATGAGTACCATGGTTCGTAGTGGATGATGCTTGTGGCTATCTTGTTATCCGGTTATCGATCGGACGAACACGAGCGAGCGGGATGCGAGGATTCGCGAGATCCTGCGTGAAGAGGTTGCTGCATTGTTGCGGGCTGAGTCGCCAGAATTGTTTGGGTCGATCAGGACCACTATGATTGAAGTAGTTTGATGAGCGATATGCGGCTTTCGCAGAGACGGCTGCCGCGGCGGTTACAGCGGCTGTAACGACGGCAAAGAAAGGGGCTAGTCGGGGTTTTCAGTATCGGGACTTCTATTATGCGAAGCCTCCCACATTCGATGGAATTCAGGACTCGATTGTTGCTATGAGGTGGTTATCAGACATGGAGGGGTGTTTCTCCACGAGTTTATGCCCTGCTGATCAGAGGGTGGGGTGTGCTCTGAACCTGTTGAGGCTCGGGGCGAAGGATTGGTGGAGATTGACCACGAGGTCATTTTCCGATGCGCAGAGGGCTGCGGTTTCATGGGATCAATTCAGAGGGATGTTCAGTACTCGCTATGTTCCGCGGGATGAAAAGGAGAAATTGGCTCGGAAGTTCTTTAAGCTGAGGCAGGATTTGGAGTCGGTGACTGAGAGCACCGGGATGTTTATTGAGAGGGTGATGTTTTGCCCTGAGTTCGCTTCGGAGCAGGCTCAGATGTCCCGATATTCGAGTATGCTCAAGAGGGGGGGGGGGGTATCAGACAGTTCGTGTCTGCGCGGAGACGCGAGACCGTGTTGGTATCGCAGGAGGCCGCCATGTGGCGTGAGTTAGAGGTTGAGTTGCAGTAGCGTGAGATGAGGCAGGCCCCGATGCAGTCGCAGCCGGCGCCGAAACGGTCCATGACCGTAGACGTTAGAATGGGGGATCGGAGCGGTCACACTTGTGGGAAGTGTGAGAGAGATGACACCGGAGCTTGTTGGCCCAGTGGTGCATGCCGCAAGTGCGGAAAGGAGGGGCATGGTGCACGGGATTGTCGGCAGTCAGTGCCAATTCGGGATTTCAGGATTTGTTATCAGTGTCGGTAGGTTGGACATTTGAGGGTCAACCGTCCTCAGTTTCCTGCAGGATCGGTGCAGGCTCTAGCATCGGCCACCTTGAGGAGTTCAGGAGGAGGACAGTATGGAGCAGAGCCCAAGGGCTCAGGGTCGTGCTTAACGGCTTGCAGCAGAGGGAGACGGAGCAGTGCCGGAGGCAGCTGCGGGTATGATGCTCTCTTGATGTCTTGAGTAGCTTGCGTTGATTGTGGCGTATTGTTTGTGCTGGTGTCTGGTGTGGATTTCGATGCGGTACTCGTTGTTTCGCAGGTTTGGCATGGTTATGGATTGGTGCTTCAGGTATTCGCTTGGCATTTGTTGTTCCCTGATGGTTTAGTATGATTATAGTTTGGTGTTTTGGTGCCGGTAGCCTTATGTGGTTTTCGATGCGATATCCAACCTTTGGCAGGTTGTGGGTTTGGTATGGGTTATTGCTTGGGAATTCCGTTGGTCATCGTTCGTGAGGGTTGATAGTGGGGATGCGGCACTGGGTTGAATGACGGGTAGCATCTGCAGTTGTGGAGTGGATAATTGAAAGATTGGATTCTTTTGAGCGGATTGATCAGGGAGGAGATGTGTTTTGCTGAGGGTTGCTTACGTTTGTGGGAAGCAGTCAGTGGGTAAATGTTCTCTTTGTGCAGGATGGTTCTGAAAGGTCGTTAATGACGATCGGTGGCAGTTAGTCAGTGCTTTAGTGGGGGAGAATTGTAAAATTCTCCGGGAGATCGATGAGTATGTAAGGGTGCTTAGCTGTTGGGATTCAGCAGTGTTTGTCAGCGCAAAGTATAGGCCGACGAGAGCGAGTGTTGAGTATGCGGGGCGAGATACGGACCTAGGGCATTTGATTGTGGAGGCCTGAGAGGAGGTCGGGATCAAGCTTGAGTAAGTAATCGGAATTTTGCGATCAGAGTATTGGTACGATTGAGGTACGTGATGGGTTGTACTGCATTAATCCCACGGAATTATGTTGTGCATGTTTCTAGAGCTGGAACCGGAAGGTTCCCAGAGTTAGAACCTGAGGGTTCGCAGAGTTTGGGTGTACGGACCTACAGAGATATAGCCTCGAGTGGCTAGTATGTGTTATGAGAGTCGGTCCAGTCGTACTGGAGACTCTGTTGGTATTGCTGGATTAGTTTGAGATTTGCGGATCGCGTAGGTTGCAGTGTGATTGCATTGGAAGGTCTGGCCCCGGGTTATTGATCTTGTTTAGCGGAGGCAGTGATTTTGATGAGTGGAGAGAGTGCATGGGATTGAGAGACCCTGCAATGAGAACCAGAGTACGTGAATAGCAGTTACGCAAAAAGGGTGGTGTCGCTTGGGGCGAGCACCGTGGCACCGGTTGGAGTGGCATTATGTTCAAGAGGGTTCTGTAGAAAAGGAAAGAAGAGGGTATGTAACTCCGAAGGGGGTGCAAGTTCACGAAAGTGAAAGCTGCAGAGCAGAGTTATGGTTAGAGTATTTCGAGTATGGTTTTGAGCATCGTGTTCGCGACAGTGAAGTAGGAACCCATCCGGGTTGGGATGACTGGCGAGACTCAGAAAGGATGCAAGGGAATAGAAAATTTTAAATTCCCAGTGTGAATCTGATCAGGGTGTAGGGTAGATGTGGTGGTTCATCTTGGGAGATGTTCGAGGATATCATCAGTGTATCGGGTCTTTCCACCTGCGGGTGTTGGGACTAGTTCGGTATGTGTATGTGATGGCAAGAGGAGAACTTGTGAGAGTTACTCTGGGAGTGAGAATGGATCTCTCAGTAGGTCCGGAATGGGCAAAGTGGGCTTTGGATCGGGGATCCGGTGGTTCAGGGTTTCCTAACCCTTATGGGTTGAGTGATCGTAGAGATTTGGAGCAGAGTGCATCTTGGGTAATTTCCGATTTCAGAGAGTGATGAGCAGTTCAGAGTTCGTACTTTAGTTGACAAAGCAGACTCAGCAGGTTAAAGGGAGTTAGTGATCGTCTAGAGTTAACAGGAAAGTTATGCAGGCAGACGCCGTTGCGAGCATGTGATTCAGGTCGGCGACTTCGTATTTCTGACGGGGTGCTTCGATTTAGGAAGAGGGGTAAATGGGGGGCCCCGGTATGTTGGGTCTTTTCGTGAAGGTGCGAAGGTAGGAAGGGTGGCCTATCGTTTGGAGCTGTCAACGGAATTGGGACGGATCCATGACACTGGTATGTGTCGCAGTTGAAGAGGTGTATAGCGGATGAGTCAGCAGTGGTTCTTCTAGAGAACGATTGGGTGGATGCGAGCCTGTGTTACGTCGAGAGGCCAGTGGCCGTCGGAGATCGGAAGATCAAGGTTCTGAAGAACAAGGAGGTACCTCTGGTATTGGTTCAGTAGCGGCCTCGAGAGAGATTGGTAGTGTCTAGGGAAGCCGGAACGTGAGATGCGGGAGCAGCAGCCAGAGCTATTTTCAGAGTGAGACTTCGAGGGCGAAGTCTAATTCTAGTGGGGGAGAATTGTAACAGCCCAAAATCTCAAGTATCGTTAAATTGCATTTTGGGGTGTTTTAAAGGGGAGACTCGGCGAGTTGGAGCCAGACTCGCCGAGTAGGGTCGCAGATTTGGTCGCAGGTTCGCGACTGGACTCGACGAGTCCAGGTATGGACTCGGCGAGTCGACGCTGTTCAGCAGAAACCCTAGCCGTTTCGTATTGGGTCGTATTTAAGGGTTGTTATGTCGTCATTTCACGTCTTTTGGCCGATTGTGGGGAACCCTAGACGACTGTGGCATCTGGAGCAAAACTTGAAGGCCATTATTGACTTTGAAGGAATTGTGGTGCAAGAAGAGGAAGGGTTTTGGTCAAAGGAAGAGCAAGGAAGTCGAGTTCTGAGGTTTGGGGACACATAGAGTATGTTTTCAGGTAAGGTTTCGGATCATTCCTGTTATTTTGATGTGTACACGAATTTAGGGTTTATGAAACCCATTTGGAGATTTGATGGATTATTATGTTGTTATACAAAAGTTTATACCCTGGTATTAGGATGATTAGAGGTCCAGAAGTCCCATGAGTGTGTATTTCGGGAAAATATGTATCTCAGTAAGCAGTTTGATCGACTGCATGGCGTGGACTCGCCGAGTCGGATGATCAGACTCGGCGAGTAGCTTGAATATTCACTGGGACTCGCCGAGTTGTTCTTCAGACTCGGCGAGTGGAGTCGGGGTGGCCCCGCGATTCTTCCAGGAGTGACTCGTCGAGTCAAAGAGGATACTCGACGAGTAGAAAGGGAATCTTAGAGGATTGAAGGACGACCAGACTCGCCGAGTCGCCAGGGAACTCGCCGAGTCCAGTCGAGCTGACAATGGACTGTTGACCAGAGTTGACTGGTGTGATTTCTTAGGGTCAGTTAACGTGGAAGATAGAAGTATTAAAAAGAGATATATGATGAGACAGGGAGCTTGTAGCTCGGAGGATCAAGTGCAAGAGGTTTCAGGAGTTGCTATCTTCCAGTGTCCGCGAGGTGAGTCTTCTCACTATACCTCACCCGGAAGGGTTTGATTGTGTGACCGGAAGGTCAAGTATGTTATGTGTTATGTTTATATGCTATAAATGGAAAGTTAGCTGCTACGCGTGATATACATGATTATATATGGGCCGGAAGGCAAGGTATTATGTGACAAAAAGGTCAGGTATGATATATGATATATGTGCTTTATGTGTTAGAGTACTTGTATTATGTGTTATGTATGTGTATGGGCCGGAAGGCAATTATCTTGTGGGCCGAAAGGTCCGGGCCGGAAGGCGATGTTATGTGGATCTAAAGATCCGGGCCAGAAGGCAATGTTATGTGGATCGAAAGATCCGGGCCGGAAGGCGATGTTATGTGGATCGAAAGATCCGGGCCGGAAGGCAAATGTTATGTGGACCGAAAGGTCCGGGCCGGAAGGCGTATGTGCGTAAGGTATATTGGGGAACTCACTAAGCTTCGTTCTTACGTTGTTTATGTTATGTTGTTTCAGGTTCTTACAGTAACGCGGGATGGCAACGGTTCGATTGTACACACCGAAGAAAGAGTTGTGTTTTGGAGGATCCTGGTCTACTATTATAATGAAAATGAAACTATGTTCTGTAATTCAAACGTGATTAAGATTTTAAACAAGTGTTTTTAATATTAAATTGATTAATTAAATGAAAATTTTGTTTTTGGAAATTTTGGTGTTACATTGTGCCAATAAACTCACACAAAGGATCGAAAAAATTAGGGATTAGACTAATTATTTAGAACCGTTCCCCTGCAACGGCGCCAAAAACTTGATGTGTGTAAAATGCACTTGTTTTATTCCTACTTTTTAGTAATAAATTTAGCACACAAAGGCAGTGAACCTGTCTTTTAGTGGTATAGTTGAGTAAGTAGGGTATCGAACTTAGGGAACGGAAAATTAAACTAATGGCTAATTTTAACTAAGCAATTAATGAAAGTAAAAGGTTTTTCTCTAGTTTTGCAAGACTAGAAACTTAAGCACACCACATAAACACTTAATTAACTTATTAACTAAATAACTAAGCAAACAACTAATTCACCAAATTTGACAAAGATGTTTCTATCTAGGTTCAACCAATTCACTCCTATGGTTATTTGGTATTTATGATAGATTAATTGTCATTGGCTACCAATTATAGTGGTCAGGTTCATGTTCATTACTCCTAACCCTTAGACAATTAATTAATTCAAGCAGTGATCAAGTGTTTAAGCTAATTAATTCCCTGGATTAATTATTTGGATTAAATAAGACTTGTAGTGGTTAATCAATTTAGTGGTTCAATTAACCTCTTGTTTGATGGTTTCTCAAACAAGCTCACACATTAATCTAACTATTGTCTTATTAATCTTAGTTTCATAATCATTATTACTAAGCATATGGTTAAGTATTCACATAGACATATGAAGTTAACAACTAAGAGATGTTCATGCAGCTTAATTGTCTTCCAATTAACAGAAAATAGTTATGATTAATGCATAAGGTTCTTTAGCAAACTTAATTTAATAGATCACTAATAAACAGTCAATCAAAAGCTAAGAATTAAACCATAGGAGTTCCTTGGTATTCCCCAAACATAAACAAAAATGTATTTAGCTCATAGTTGCAGTAAAAACAAACACAAAAACAAGTTTAGCTAGATTAAACATACTCAATTCCTAAAGCTAAGTGGAATGATTAACCTAGTTGCCTTGATTCTTCAAAAGGTTGAAGAATAGAATTCCTCAGCGCCTTCCAGGGTTCTCAATCGCAGATGGATCTTCAAAAAATGCCAGAAAAGTAGTCCCATCGGATAAAGAGTCGGTTTTTATAGATATCTCAAAACAGGGTGTACTTGGCAAGTAGCAGACCCAACTCGCCGAGTAGCTCGTAGTTATCCGCCTTAAATCAGGAGTCGTGGCTATCTTCTGGAATATTCTGATGAACTCGCCGAGTAGGTAAACTTTTGTCCCTCAATCTTCGTTCTTTGGTCTCCAATTGCTTTACCTTGTTCCCTTTCATTCCCAAGCATGTCTTTTGGACTGAAAACAAAATTTAAACAATATTAAGTACCTTTTGTCCATATTATTCACATAATTAGTTAAAAATGAATAAAAATGTATGCTAAATAATTAACTAATTATGCACATATCAATCTACCCTTCTACAACCCATCCATCACGTAAAGTGGCAAACTTTACATGAATCCAAAGAGATCTAGGCATTTACACTCCAGGGATAGGGTTTGGGACAAGATGGCTTCACCAAACACTCAAGAACAGGGACTTTAATGCACTCTAGACCTTCTCCATTCCAGATCTGAGGTAGCAACCTCAGATCTAACCTTCAAACTCGAAATACCACAAACCAAACTTTCTACACACTTCAAAATGATCAATCTAGAAGAATAACAGTCCAAGAAACGAAGTAATACCTCAAAAGGAAGCCCCAACAAAAGAGAAATCCGAATCTTAGCAAAGCCCCTTGCTCCAAGCCTCCTAACTCTCAGAGATCTCCTCCAAAATCTCTTCTCCAAGGTTCAAATGCACTCAAATCCCTCACAATCGCGTCTTACGGTTTTCTGGACTTCAACAGAGGGTAAAGAGGTTGGGGAGAGGGTATAATGTCCTTTATATAGGGCTCATCCTCCGAAATTAGGGTTTTCTCCACTCAGCGCCTACTCGCCGAGTCCATCCTGCGACTCGCCGAGTTGGCCACTTAACACGCGACCAGAGTCGCGACCCTACTCGCCGAGTCCACTCGTGGACACACCGAGTGGCCCTTTCACACTTACACTTTTAGCCCTTCAACTTTACTTCTGATATTCCGGGATGTTACACCAAGCCAGGGGTAACAAGTTTCTTAACCTTTTATGATGCCTGAGGGCGTCATGTAACTGCCTCGTCGATCAGTATGGTTACGATTCTCAATAAGAGTAAATTATAATTCATAGGCCTTAAGGTAGTAGTATGTCGGTGGTTTTGACATATAAAACTAATAATACTATGATATTTTTCCCTGTTCAAATGCTTTGAAATGTTTTCACATAAAACGATAATGAACAAAACTATATTGTGATAATGATAGTAATAATTGGGAAAAATGCTCATTTATACGAAACCTAGAGTCTTGGTAGAAGACTGCCTACACCCATTTTATACGAAACCTGGAGTCTTGGTAGAAGAGTGCTTACACCCATTTTATACGAAACCTGGAGTCTTGGTAAAAGACTGCCTACACCCATTTTATAAGAAACCTGGAGTCTTGGTAGAAGACTGCCTACACCCATTTTATACAAAACCTAGATTCTTGTTAGAAGACTGCTTACTCCCTTTTTACAAAATGTAGAATCTTGATAGAAGACTGCTTTTAGTAGAACACACCTTCCTTTCCACAAACAGTCGAATTTTGGTAGAACACTACTTTTAATAGACGACTCATTCTTTTAAACAGGAAAACTGTTAAGTCTTGGTAGAAGACTGTTTTTATAAGGAACTAAAGGTTTTTGGAATGTTTACAATAAATTTCTACACTCCCGGAGCTTTTGCGAAGACAACCTTGTACCAAGCTGCATATATTGTTATTCTCTATATCTACTTTTGATCTTGTATGCTAAATGATTATCATATGTAAAACTTATACTATTAATGCAATGATTATTGTACTTTGATTTACTATATTGCATGTGTTGTGATACTTGACATAACGTCCAACGCCCCCAAATGTTTCCGGCAATTCAGTTTGGGGGTGTAACAGGAGGTGCCGAAGTCCGCCACCGAGATCAGGAGTTTTCTGGGGTCGGCTAGTTATTATCAGAGATTCATGAAAGACCCTGAATAATGGTTTGGTCTAGGCATAACAATTAGTGGTAGTGATAGTGTATGAAAACTTGTAGTTTACGATTGTTATGTGTTTACGGTCGTAAACTCCTTATAGCCGTAAACACCTTGCAGTTGTAAGTCTAGTCTATAAATAGGGTATTGTGTTAGACTTTAAAGGTTGTTGATGCCTTCGTGTTTTCTCCAAGTTGTATCTGACGTTTTATTGCTTTAAAGCGTATGCAAGCTTGGTTCGTTTGTTATTTGCTTATTGTTTCATCTTTTACTTCTGTTATCTGTCTTTGATCATTTGTAGATCCGTTTTCGGGCTTTACAATTGGTATCAGAGCGAGACCAGTGTCAAAGACGTCCTACAGTTGTGTTTTTTATCAAAACGATATTCACAGCGATAAAAGGGGTTTTATTCCAGTCGAATCAAGAGTATTCAGAAGTTTAGGGTCATAGCTTACGGCCGTAAACACCTAGTTCACGGCCGCAAGCTATTAAAGGCTCAATCACAGCAAACAGTTTTCTCCTATAGTCAATCGAGTTTCTGATTTTAAGGCTTTAATAATCACACTTCACTGCGTTTAATTCTGAATAAACAAAATATTTTTAATAGAAATTCATTGGCTGTAAACTCAAGGTTTACCGTAAATTAATTATCTGATAATCGATAAATTGCATTCTTAAGTTTCTAACTCTGAATTCGAAATAATTCTTGGGCCGTAAACTCAAGTTTACGGCCGTAAGGACATCTCGGTAATTTCTTTTGGAATTTACAGTAAACAGTTTTTTTTTAAATCGAAAAATTAATTTTATCTTAATTAAAAAATGGAATCACAAAATCCTAGTCAATACCAAGAACTCAATGTTGTGATTGTTGGGTTTTGAGCATTCTAACACTCCTAAGTGTACATGCAACCCTAAATACCTTGGATCTATGTTTTCTCTATTATACATGCAAATAAGAACTTCCAAGGTATTATCCTAATCTAGCATACAAAACATTGAATGTAACAAGATAGAATACATACCTCTTGATGTAGAAAGTCTTCATGAAGCTTGAGTGCCTAGTGCCCCAAGTGTGACACCTCAAATGGAATCACAATCATCAAAACACTTAGAATAGCTTGAGAGAATTCTACACTACATGAAATCGGCTAGCCCTCTCTAGAATAATACTAGTGGCCGATTTTGCCAAGAATAATATCTTTATATAGTGTTACAATTAGGGTAAACTCTTAATTGTCATGGCTTTCCATTTCCTTGGATCCATGGTTTCAAATACTCCATGGAGCATCCATGGACCATCCTATGGGTTTTAGCCCAACTTGATTATCCATGGAGCATTAGCCCACTATACAAGTATGGATGATTTACACAATCAACCCATATATTTAATTAGTCTTCTTTTGATCACTTAATTAATCCTAGATTAATTCTTTATCAATACTAATTAAATAATCTTATTATTCTTATTATTAATATACTAGAACTTATAATATATTAATAACCATAAGTGTCTTATTTCTCTCATCCAAGTGCATGATGGTATGCAACCCAAATGGACCATGCCGGGTCGGGTCAAGTCTTACCAATTATAGTTATGGACTTAGACATTAATCCAACAGTCTCCCACTTGGATAAGTCTAAAACTATTATTGCGTATGACTTAAGGAACCAACTGGCAATCGTAGCTCTCAAAAGCTTCTGTTGAACTCTGACCTTGTAGATGAACTCTGACCTTTGTCAGTGACTTGTCCATTAGATAAGGGATCATATATTCCTCCATTCTAGATATCATATGGACTGAGACATGGATTATAATCATTCTCTCTGTCCATTTGTTGTTTCCCGATTTCCGATTTATGACGACTGACTAATTGAACAAATCAAATCAGTCCTGGCCCGGCCGAGCACTTCCATTTGTCATCATCAAATCATCGAGGGGCCCACAGATATCGCTTTTATCCCGAAGGTAAAAGGAATGGATAAACTTCGACTCATATGGCTTGTTCTACTACTTGTTGAATCATACACAAAGGCACGTTTTATAGCACAGAGTTACCAAATGCGGTTTCGTGCAATCAATGTACTATCAACTTATAGTAACAACTCATATCTCTAGGTTTGAAGAATATAAGATATTATCGTCTCATGATCACTCGTGATAAAATCCATGAAATGATTCCAATGAGCGCGGGTTGAATCCGATACTCAGAACTTATGAGCACTCATGATTGTTGTAGCCTTGTCCAACACCTTAGACCTCTACAACCCATCATGACAGTCTTAATTCATATCTACTTCCAACATATGACCGACTGTGGATGGTTTGAATAACTTAGTCATTCCGGAAGAATAACCCAGTTTATTCGGGAAGTCAAAACATGCAAAATGAAACACAATAATAATTGAATCCAATATGGTCTCAGAACTTATGAATATAAATAAAACACCTTTTATTTATCACCATATGATTACACATTATTCATTGTATACTGTTTCAGCTATCAACTTTATTCTTGAATTTAAAACAATAGTTGTCCCATGCTCCAAGCATGTACACTATGTTTTTCTAAACACTAGTCATGCCATACACCAAGTATGCATACTATGTCTGTCTATGATCTTTACTTTGTGAACTAGATCCATTGAACATAACTTCAATAATTCTCTTTTCACACTCCCAAATCCTTACTACAAATACAAGAATTCCAAATTCATGTCATTTACTGAAATCTGTTAGATTCTAAACTTATATGCATTGATCCTCTTGTAATGATTATGCACAAAGTCATAAAGACTTGACAACAAACATTACAGAGCATTCCAAAGGAGATCAACTCCTTGGAAACATCCTTCTTGCATTAAGTTTCCTTAATCTTACACAGATTAAAAAATCTTAACTTTGAAACATTTCCAGATTCCATTTTGACTATCACTTCTGAACAAGAGTTGCCTCCTTACAGATTATGTCAACATGGTCCTTCCAGAATTATCACTATACTTCCAACTGTCCTTGAGCAACCAATCTTTGGTAAACCTTAGATTGTCCTCGACAATTGTTTAATCCTTTTACTCATATCCAGTTCTAAACCTTTTCCCTTCTTAATGCCCCAGGCATTTGGAAAATTTTAGAACGGATGATTATAGCACATGTAATCGATCCTATATCCGAAGCATATGGGACACGATTCATGATGTCTTACATAAAGACTAAACCAGTCTTTTGCTATAATATTTCCATTTCAATTTGCCAATTTCTCATAATTCAGATTATGAAAAGGGATGCCGTAATCATAATCGAATTTTAGAACGCAAATAATGGACCCATATACAGAATTTCCTTATGTTGAGCCATTCCAACATGAAATTCATATATATATCCTTGACTAAATGATTAAAACCTCAAGATCTAAGCTTATAGATTTGAGATGAAGTATAATTTCCTCTCCCTTAATTATAGCAAAACAACTTTTTCCCAATTGAAACTTTTGTTTTCTATAATTAACATTGCTAACTTGCAATACTTATCATAATTATCATGCTCCCACTAACATGATGATTATTAGCATAACACTTATGCTCCCACTAGCTTTGACATGTACCCAGAAATCAGCTGGACTTCTAGAAATCAATACTTCATTGACTTTCTTACCAAAGTTCAGATTTCTGATACTAGATTGTTTTGATAAGACTTTATCAAAATCATACACCTTCCTTAGATAGCACACTTGTGTGTCTAAACAATTATGAAGAGGGATGCCGTAATCATAATGGTTAGACCTTTTTGCCACTTCTCACAAGTCCAGGTTAGTGTGCCGGTTAACCACACGCGCTCCACTAACGACTTTGAGAATGGAAATATCACAATTGCTAGCTAGATAAAATCTACTTAGTGAAAGCGTTTCCTCACCATCATTTTCATGAATCGGAGAGAAACCTTATGACATTTAGATTTATATGGTGTATGAGTTCCTACCCATAAGAATTTGTCAAAACCATAATCTCAAGACAAAGATAATGACAAATCCAAAACCATATGGATTGAACTCAATCTTAACTTCTTGCCACCTGGCAGCTCAAGGGCCTGCCATTGCTTCCAAGTAGTTGTGCAGCCAATTGAGAACTCTAAGAACTCATTTGCAAAACCAACTTTAACTGGAATGGGCACAGATATGTCAACACGACAGGTTGTAAACCTCAAGTCGTGTGCTAGTGAAGAACTTCAGGTTCTCTTCTTGATTAGTTCTTGAGACTTTCAAGACCTTTAAGACTCCCACTGTCCTCTTGACCTATAAGACTCCCTTGTCAAACATCAAGATATAGTGCGGATTCTAATCAAGACAAACACTTCACACAATTGGCCTTAGTTGTTCTTTGTTTTATCCAAAACATCACAACTTGCCAATTTCAAATGTACAAGAGTAGAAAACTTTTACTCTTACATTTGACAAGTGTTTTAAACCTTCTTTAAGACATGTCACTCAAGTTACAATCTTGGAGTATGACTCTAAGACTTGTATTGGAACGAAGTATGACTCATCTTCTTGATTTAACCACTTCAACAATTCAAGTTCCTCTTCTTAGTCATAAGAATGCAATAAGATTTCCTTAGAGAACTAATTGTGCTATGGTTTCTTAATCATTAAGATGATCACAAAACTGATACTAAAGTGCTCTCCCATCTTTTCAGATTTGAGAAACTTTTATCCTTCTGCCACTTTGATTCTTCTTATTCGCTCTGCCATACATTGAAACCTTTTCCAATGTCTCAGAGTTACACTTAAGCTTGTAAGTATAATCATATTTACTGAACTTAAGTAAATCATGACGAATAGTCTTATCAATCTTTTGTGGTGGACTTGACCAGTGCACAAGACTATGTACTAGATCCCTTAGTCCATTACTTGACTCACACATCCATGTGAACGAGTAATTAGTCTTAATTTTTCCAATACTTGAAAGTTCTCATTCATCATGCTATACAACTTGCATGATTCCAAGTTCCGGTCCAATTGAAACTTGGGTGATGAGAATCTTTCCTTATTTGGTAAATCTAGACATTACCACAAATGAAAGAATCAATTTCATATTTCCACTCTTGCTCTTAATGGAATCATATAAGCAACAATTTTTCCTCAAATGCCATTGTAAGGATATTTTAAAATAAATAAAATCAAAAATTTTCTTTTATTTTAAAACTTTGCGGAAAGAAACTTATCCTTACAATCCATATGAAAACTTGTTGTTATCTATTCCTAAGCAATATATCATAACTCCTAAGAAGTAGCTCAAGAATCCGATCTTCAAACTATGCGATAGAAATCCATCTACGCCATCAGATTCAGCATATTCTTTCTTTAAGCTTCTTCACTTTTTCTTTGATTCTTAAAACATCACCATGTGACCCAGTCACATCATGGATCAAGAATCTCAGAATAGAAACTTAACAGAGTTAGATAGTGGACTTTACCTGAAGTAGAGTCAAACTTATTGACTTTAACATCCTTAGGTAAATTTGGCAGCTTCGCAACTAATGCCCCTTCCTTTGGCAATATAAACATATGGATCCTTTGATAATGGTACACGAGAATATCACAGACTTAGCTTTTCTCTTTACCATTTGGTCAACCGAGTTGACTATGGCCGATCCCTTTCCATTGGGAAGAGAATACTTTTCTGGATTTCCTGTGTCACTATTGTCAATGTCCATAAAGTTTTTAGGAAGTTGATCTTAGCAAACAGATAAGATCATTAAGGGTCTTGTCATAGTCTGTTTCATAGGTGTCCTAAAGGAACTCACTATGTGACTTAGAAAGTGATTGAACCACCAACTTTCTCAAGACTTTGACACCCAACTCTCCCGGCTTGTCAATATGTGACTACATCTCCAAGATGTGACCACACCTAGACCTTGCCTTGCCAATAGGGCTTGAGTGACCTTAAACTTTTCAAGAACTTGTGGGTTAGGGAGAATAATTGGAGGAGGTGAATGAAGTATGATTTCCATGGGATATCATCTTCATTAGGAAAGCTTGTTTCAAGAGATTTGGGAAGATCATAAATGTCTAAACCAGACATGTTTTGGGAGATATTCAAGATAGTTGATCTTAAGTCCTTAATATGACACCCAATATGAAATATTAAGGCTAGGACCCAACAAACTATTTTATAACTTAGAAGAGGTATGCCGTAATCCAAGCTATAAAATATTTGAAGGTAGGTGAATGACGATTCACCAATTTCCACCAAGATAAACGAAATGTATTATTAGGTTTTAATTGGTTTTGAAACTCCTAGATCTTTGAGATTCATTGAACTGTTCAATGGCATGTTTCAATCTCAAGTGTGCCCTTCAGGTTTTGTGACTGGGATGCCGAGGATCACAAAACAAGGTGTGAAGTAACCATGCAAATCACTTGGTACCCTTAATAAATTACCCCTTAATCGATGTGCCGGTTAACCACACACGCTCCATCGATACTATGATAAATATTAAGTCACCCTTTACCTACCTTGTTAAGTCCAAGTTAGTGTGCCGGTTAACCACACACGCTCCACTAACGACTTGAACAAAGTGCAAAGTGTAATTTCATGGATTTGCACCTTATTCACATTTTTCCTAAGTAACTAAGATTGGGTATTCTTAAGAGTTTAGTTACTTAGTATTTTCATTAATACTTTTAATGAAAGAAGAATTCTAGTCATGTCAAACCCGTTCGGCTAACGACCCTCCACCAGTCAAGCAAGCGGTGGGCGAGAGTGGACACCCATTAAGTTGCCATTTTATAGGCAACAACCTTATACCCACCTTATAGACCGGCTTCGTGAATGAGGCGTACTAGCGGTAACACTGACTTTACTCTTATACATATATATATTATTAACTTATAATATTATAAAGTATAAGGGTTGAATTTTAACTTTTAAAATTCTAAGGGCTAACTTGGAATTAAAGTATTCATAAGGAAAACTTTTCAAATTCCAAAACTTGAGGGCAAGTTTTGAAACTATTCAAAACTAATTAATTCCATAACTTATGTGTTTAAAGTAGTTTTAATCCAAAAACTCTTCAAGTTCCATAACTTGAGGACAAGTTATGGAAGACTTTAAACTAATAAAAGAACTAACTTTTTCTTTATTTTATAACTTATGGATTTAATTATGGTTACATATTTTTCTTTTAATGAAGTGACTCTTGAACTTTCATAACTTGAGGACAAGTTATGGAGTCATAAAAATTATTCAATGACACAAGACTCTTCATTTTGTAACCATTGCCAACTTTATGAATTTTATGAGTCTTTAATGTGACTCTTCATGTAACTTGAGGACAAGTTACACAAACACATTTTATACTCAACTCTTAGATTAAAATGGATTGAAAACAACTATTTCAATTAACTTTTCTATTAATCTAAGCAACTCATAAGAACAAGATAATTCAAATCAAACTTTTTCATGTAATTAGTCTAAACCTTAAACTAATACAAAACATGAATCTATTGAAAATTATCTTTGAAAATGGATTAGCATGAACATTACCACATCAAAAACAAGTTTATAAGTTCAAAAACAACTTAGGGTAATGTTCCTAGTCCATTTCTAGCCAAAAAACTCGAAAATATGCTGTCTGGGGGTCCAACTCGTCGAGTGCATGAACCAACTCGGCGAGTTGGATCGAATTCATCACTTTTTAGGCATGGACTCGCCGAGTCTCCTGATGGACTCGCCGAGTCTGATGGCCAGACAGCACCAAATTCGTTTTTTCAGCTTCTATTGCAGGTATAACAAGAAAACAAGCCTAGGCTCTGATACCACTGTTGGGTTTTGAGCATTCTAACACTCCTAAGTGTACATGCAACCCTAAATACCTTGGATCTATGTTTTCTCTATTATACATGCAAATAAGAACTTCCAAGGTATTATCCTAATCTAGCATACAAAACATTGAATGTAACAAGATAGAATACATACCTCTTGATGTAGAAAGTCTTCATGAAGCTTGAGTGCCTAGTGCCCCAAGTGTGACACCTCAAATGGAATCACAATCATCAAAACACTTAGAATAGCTTGAGAGAATTCTACACTACATGAAATCGGCTAGCCCTCTCTAGAATAATACTAGTGGCCGATTTTGCCAAGAATAATATCTTTATATAGTGTTACAATTAGGGTAAACTCTTAATTGTCATGGCTTTCCATTTCCTTGGATCCATGGTTTCAAATACTCCATGGAGCATCCATGGACCATCCTATGGGTTTTAGCCCAACTTGATTATCCATGGAGCATTAGCCCACTATACAAGTATGGATGATTTACACAATCAACCCATATATTTAATTAGTCTTCTTTTGATCACTTAATTAATCCTAGATTAATTCTTTATCAATACTAATTAAATAATCTTATTATTCTTATTATTAATATACTAGAACTTATAATATATTAATAACCATAAGTGTCTTATTTCTCTCATCCAAGTGCATGATGGTATGCAACCCAAATGGACCATGCCGGGTCGGGTCAAGTCTTACCAATTATAGTTATGGACTTAGACATTAATCCAACAGTGATGGGAAAAACCACGCGCATACCACGACTCAAGTCCGCTGATGGTTTCCCCGAGTGGAAATACAGGATCGAAAAGTATATAAAAATGAAGGATTTCAAAGTCTGGAAATGCATAGTAAAGGACCCGATCAGAATCACCACTACAGTCGCAGGACAGGTGGAGGACAAGAAACTCGAAAACTACACCGATGAAGATTTCGAGACTATCGAGGAACAAGAAAAGGCATTGGCCATTTTGACTATGGCTCTTTCACCAGACATTTCTTATGGTTTCAGGGAATACACTTCTGCTAAATCATTATGGCTTCACCAAACACTCAAGAACAGGGACTTTAATGCACTCTAGACCTTCTCCATTCCAGATCTGAGGTAGCAACCTCAGATCTAACCTTCAAACTCGAAATACCACAAACCAAACTTTCAACACACTTCAAAATGACGAATCTAGAAAAATAACAGCCCAAGAAACGAAGTAATACCTCAAAAGGAAGCCCCAACAGAAGAGAAATCTGAATCTTAGCAAAGCCCCTTGCTCCAAGCCTCCTAACTCTCCAAGATCTCCTCCAAAATCTCTTATCCAAGGTTCAAATGCACTCAAATGCCTCAGAATCGTGTCTTAGGGTTTTCTGGACTTCAAGAGAGGGTAAAGAGGCTGGGGAGAGGGTATAATGTCCTTTATATAGGGCTCATCCTCCGAAATTAGGGTTTTCTCCACTTAGCGCCTACTCATCGAGTCCATCCTACGACTCGCCGAGTTGGCCACTTAACACGCGTCCAGAGTCGCGACCCTACTCGCCGAGTCCACTCGTGGACTCGCCGAGTTGCCCTTTCACACTTACACTTTTAGCCCTTCAACTCTACTTCTGATATTCCGGGATGTTACAATTCTCCCCCAATTAAATTAGGCTTCATCCTCGAAGCCTGCGGCAATACAAATCCAGAACTACTCTCGTAATGCACCACCTGGCATTAACCAGACCAGGTTCCTCAAAACACAACCACCGAAATCCAAAACCCAATTTTCCTTCCCGCGGTGTTCTCACCACCGTTTCAAGCTAGCCACTGGCCTCGCCCTCTGACAACCACACATACCAACTTATCAACTGAGTATCATTCCATGATACTTCACCCATTCCAAATCACAACAATCACTCGACTCAACGGGTTAGAAATTGATGGGTTTTGAGCATTCTAACACTTCCTAAGTGTACATGCAACCCTAATAACCTTGGATCTATGTTTGTCTAATTATCATGCAAAGTTGAATTCCAAGGTTATATTCCTATCTAGCATATATGGGGAACAATTTTAACTTAAAGTATAGATAGAATAACTTACCTTGTTGTTGTTTGTGTTCCTTGAAACCTTGTGAGCCTAGCACCCCAAGTGTGATGCCTCAAATGCTTCACACAACACCAAATGCTCTTGGAAGAACTTATGAGAGAACACACACTTCTCAAAATCGGCCAAGCCCTCTTGTTTCTTAGTGTAGCCCGATTTTAGGTGGAGAACATGTTTCTTATATAGTGTTGACACATCTAGGGTTAAACCCTAATGTGTCATGACTCTTCATTTCCATGACCCATGGGTTTGTAACTCCCATGGAGCATCCATGGAGCATCCTATGGGTGGAACCCAACTTGATAATCCATGGAGCCTCTTAGCCCACTATACAAGATATGGATGATTTACATAATCAACCCATATATTTAATTAGTTATCTTTTGATCACATAATTAATTCTAAATTAATTCTTGATCAAACTAATCAAATAATATTATTAATATATTAGAACATATAATATATTAATAATCTCCAAGTGTTATTTCTCTCATTTAGTCTATCCAATTGCACAGTGCCATGCAACCCAAATGGACCATGCCGGGTCGGTTCAAGTACATACCAGAAATAGTTATGGACTTAGACACCTTATCCAACAGTCTCCCACTTGGATAAGTCTAATAACTATTACTGCAAGTATGACTTCAGGAACCGATCGGCAATCGTAGCTCTTTACAAAGTTTCTCGGAACTGAGAAGATGATGGTACACCATTTAAGATAAGTGATCATATAATCCTCTGTTCTAGATATCAGTCGGACAAATACATGGAACAATGTCTTACTTATTGTCCAACAGTTTGTTTCCCGATTTCCGATTTGTTTGACAAAGAACTTCATTGAACACATCAATTTAGTTCTGACCGGGCCCGGTACATAGGTCAAAACAAAATCATCGAGGGGCCCAGATATCAGCTTCTAATCCAAGAAGGAACAGATAAACTTCGACTCATATGTTTGTTCTACTACTCATTGAATTACACACAAGAGCGCGATTTATAACATCGAGTTACCAATGCATTTTTCGTACAATCAATGCATAACCAACTTGTAAGTAACAAATCATATCTCTAGGTTTAAAGACTTATATGATATTACCGTCTCACGATCACTCGAGATAGAATTCCATGAAGTGATTCCAGTGAGCGTGGGTTGAGTCCAATGCTCAGAACTTTTGAGCACTCATGATTGTTGTAGCCTTGTCCAAGACCTCTACAACCAAACATGACAGTCTTGATTCATATCTACTTCCGACATATGACCGACTGTGGAGGTTTGAATAATATGTTATACCAAACTAAAATTATTCTGGAAGTCAAAACATGCAAAAGAAATATAGTAAACGATCGACAAGAGATAGCAACACTTTACTCATAAATAAAACACTTTTATTCATCATCAGATGTCAATTACACTTTACAAATTTCGAGGTTATCTAACTACTAAATCTAATATCATCCTTCAGCCCTATGCTCCGAGCATGCTGGAGATGCTTAACCCGAGTCAGTCCTTTCGTGAGGGGATCTGCCGGATTCTCATCTGATGATACCCTCTTTGCCACGAGGAGTCCTTCTTCGATCCGATGTCTGATGAAATGGTATTTTCTGTCGATGTGTCTGGATCTCCCGTGATCCCTTGGTTCCTTGGCTAAGGCAACAACACTTTCACTATCACAGTAAATTTCCATTGGCTCTTTAATAGCTAATACAACTCCAAGGTCTCCAATGAAGTTCCTCAGCCATAACGCCTCCTTTGCCGCCTCGCTAGCTGCAATATACTCTGATTCACAAGTAGAATCTGCCACTGTCTCTTGCTTGGAACTCTTCCAAGAAATTGCTCCTCCATTTAGGGTAAAGACCCAGCCCGACTGGGAGCGGAAGTTATCCCTATCAGTCTGGAAGCTAGCATCACTATACCCTACAACTCTCAAGTCATCACTCCCACCGAGGGTAAGGACCCAGTCCTTAGTCCTTCGTAGGTACTTGAGAATATTCTTTACCGCAGTCCAGTGTGCCTTGCCAGGGTTCCCCTGAAACCTGCTAACCATGCTCAGGGCAAAAGCTACATCAGGTCGAGTACACGTCATAGCATACATGATCGATCCTACAGCCGAAGCATAAGGTACTCGACTCATTTGTGCTATCTCAGCCTCAGTGCTAGGGCTTTGTGTCTTACTCAGTTTGGCGTTACTCTGGATGGGCAACTCTCCTTTCTTGGAGTCTTGCATGCTGAATCTCTTCAGCACCTTATCCAAGTAGGTACTTTGACTAAGTCCAATTAGTCTTTTACTCCGATCTCTCAAGATCCTTATCCCTAAAATATAGGCAGCTTCACCAAGGTCCTTCATAGCGAAACACTTTCCAAGCTAGGACTTTACTTCCTGCAGGGTTGGAATGTCGTTTCCTATGAGTAGTATGTCATCCACATACAATACCAAGAAGCTAACTATACTCCCACTAGCCTTGACATACACACAAGATTCTGTTGGGTTTTGAGCATTCTAACACTCCTAAGTGTACATGCAACCCTAAATACCTTGGATCTATGTTTTCTCTATTATACATGCAAATAAGAACTTCCAAGGTATTATCCTAATCTAGCATACAAAACAATGCCTATAGCAAGATAGAATACATACCTCTTTGATGTAGAAAGTCTTCATGAAGCTTGAGTGCCTAGTGCCCCAAGTGTGACACCTCAAATGGAATCACAATCATCAAAACACTTAGAATAGCTTGAGAGAATTCTGCACTTCTTGAAATCGGCTAGCCCTTTCTTCACACACTCGTCTCTCTAGTGGCCGATTTTTCCTCAATAATAAGATGCTTATATAGTTAGGGTTACACCATGTAAACCCTAATCGACATGGCCTTTCATTTCCATGATCCATGGGTACAAATACACCATGGAGCATCCATGGACCATCCTATGGGTTTTAGCCCAACTTGATTATCCATGGAGCATTAGCCCACTATACAAGTATGGATGATTTACACAATCAACCCATATATTTAATTAGTCTTCTTTTGATCACTTAATTAATCCTAGATAATTCTTGATCAATACTAATTAAATAATCTTATTATTCTTATTATTAATATACTAGAACTTATAATATATTAATAACCATAAGTGTCTTATTTCTCTCATCCAAGTGCATGATGGTATGCAACCCAAATGGACCATGCCGGGTCGGGTCAAGTCTTACCAATTATAGTTATGGACTTAGACATTAATCCAACAGTCTCCCACTTGGATAAGTCTAAAAGTATTATTGCGTATGACTTAAGGAACCAACTGGCAATCGTAGCTCTCAAAAGCTTCTGTCAAACTCTGACCTTGTAGATGAACTCTGACCTTTGTCGGTGACTTGTCCATTAGATAAGGGATCATATATTCCTCCATTCTAGATATCGTATGGACTGAGACATGGATTATAATCATTCTCTCTGTCCATTTGCTGTTTCCCGATTTCCGATTTATGACGACTGACTAATTGAACAAATCAAATCAATCCTGGCCCGGCCGAGCACTTCCATTTGTCATCATCAAATCATCGAGGGGCCCAAAGTATCGCTTTTATCCCGAAGGTAAAAGGAATGGATAAACTTCGACTCATATGGCTTGTTCTACTACTTGTTGAATCATACACAAAGGCACGTTTTATAGCACAGAGTTACCAAATGCGGTTTCATGCAATCAATGTACTATCAACTTATATTAACAACTCATATCTCTAGGTTTGAAGAATATAAGATATTATCGTCTCATGATCAGTCGTGATAAAATCCATGAAATGATTCCAATGAGCGCGGGTTGAATCCAATACTCAGAACTTATGAGCACTCATGATTGTTGTAGCCTTGTCCAACACCTTAGACCTCTACAACCCATCATGACAGTCTTAATTGATATCTACTTCCAACATATGACCGACTGTGGATGGTTTGAATAACTTAGTCATTCCGGAAGAATAACCCAGTTTATTCGGGAAGTCAAAACATGCAAAATGAAACACAATAATAATTGAATCCAATATGGTCTCAGAACTTATGAATATAAATAAAACACCTTTTATTTATCACCATATGATTACACATTATTCATTGTATACTGTTTCAGCTATCAACTTTATTCTTGAATTTAAAACAATAGTTGTCCCATGCTCCAAGCATGTACACTATGTTTTTCTAAACACTAGTCATGCCATACACCAAGTATGCATACTATGTCTGTCTATGATCTTTACTTTGTGAACTAGATCCATTGAACATAACTTCAATAATTCTCTTTTCACACTCCCAAATCCTTACTGCAAATACAAGAATTCCAAATTCATGTCATTTACTGAAATCTGTTAGATTCTAAACTTATATGCATTGATCCTCTTGTAATGATTATGCACAAAGTCATAAAGACTTGACAACAAACATTACAGAGCATTCCAAAGGAGATCAACTCCTTGGAAACATCCTTCTTGCATTAAGTTTCCTTAATCTTACACAGATTAAAAAATCTTAACTTTGAAACATTTCCAGATTCCATTTTGACTATCACTTCTGAACAAGAGTTGCCTCCTTACAGATTATGTCAACATGGTCCTTCCAGAATTATCACTATACTTCCAACTGTCCTTGAGCAACCAATCTTTGGTAAACCTTAGATTGTCCTCAACAATTGTTTAATCCTTTTAGTCATATCCAGTTCTAAACCTTTTCCCTTCTTAATGCCCCAGGCATTTGGAAAATTTTAGAATGGATGATTATAGCACATGTAATCGATCCTATATCCGAAGCATGTGGGACACGATTCATGATGTCTTACATAAAGACTAAACCAGTCTTTTGCTATAATATTTCCATTTCAATTTGCCAAGTTCTCATAATTCAGATTATGAAAAGGGATGTCGTAATCATAATCGAATTTTAGAACGCAAATAATGGACCCATATACAAAATTTCCTTATGTTGAGCCATTCCAACATGAAATTCATATATATATCCTTGACTAAATGATTAAAACCTCAAGATCTAAGCTTATAGATTTGAGACGAAGTATAATTTCCTCTCCCTTAATTATAGCAAAACAACTTTTTCCCAATTGAAACTTTTGTTTTCTATAATTAACATTGCTAACTTGCAATACTTATCATAATTATCATGCTCCCACTAACATGATGATTATTAGCATAACACTTATGCTCCCACTAGCTTTGACATGTACCCAGAAATCAGCTGGACTTCTAGAAATCAATACTTCATTGACTTTCTTACCAAAGTTCAGATTTCTGATACTAGATTGTTTTGATAAGACTTTATCAAAATCATACACCTTCCTTAGATAGCACACTTGTGTGTCTAAACAATTATGAAGAGGGATGTCGTAATCATAATGGTTAGACCTTTTTGCCACTTCTCACAAGTCCAGGTTAGTGTGCCGGTTAACCACACGCGCTCGACTAACGACTTTGAGAATGCAAATATCACAATTGCTAGCTAGATAAAATCTACTTAGTGAAAGCGTTTCCTCACCATCATTTTCATGAATCGGAGAGAAACCTTATGACACTTAGATTTATATGGTGTATGAGTTCCTACCCATAAGAATTTGTCAAAACCATAATCTTAAGACAAAGATAATGACAAATCCAAAACCATATGGATTGAACTCAATCTTAACTTCTTGCCACCTGGCAGCTCAAGGGCCTGTCATTGCTTCCAAGTAGTTGTGCAGCCAATTGAGAACTCTAAGAACTCATTTGCAAAGCCAACTTTAACTGGAATGGGCACAGATATGTCAACACGACAGGTTGTAAATCTCAAGTCGTGTGCTAGTGAAGAACTTCAGGTTCTCTTCTTGATTAGTTCTTGAGACTTTCAAGACCTTTAAGACTCCCACTGTCCTCTTGACCTATAAGACTCCCTTGTCAAACATCAAGATATAGTGCGGAATCTAATCAAGACAAACACTTCACACAATTGGCCTTAGTTGGTCTTTGTTTTATCCAAAACATCACAACTTGCCAATTTCAAATGTACAAGAGTAGAAAACTTTTACTCTTACATTTGACAAGTGTTTTAAACCTTCTTTAAGACATGTCACTCAAGTTACAATCTTGGAGTATGACTCTAAGACTTGTATTGGAACGCAGTATGACTCATCTTCTTGATTTAACCACTTCAACAATTCAAGTTCCTCTTCTTAGTCATAAGAATGCACTAAGATTTCCTTAGAGAACTAATTGTGCTATGGTTTCTTAATCATTAAGATGATCACAAAACTGATACTAAAGTGCTCTCCCATCTTTTCAGATTTGAGAAACTTTTATCCTTCTGCCACTTTGATTCTTCTTATTCGCTCTGCCATACATTGAAACCTTTTCCAATGTCTCAGAGTTACACTTAAGCTTGTAAGTATAATCATATTTACTGAACTTAAGTAAATCATGACGAATAGTCTTATCAATCTTTTGTGGTGGACTTGACCAGTGCACAAGACTATGTACTAGATCCCTTAGTCCATTACTTGACTCACACATCCATGTGAACGAGTAATTAGTCTTAATTTTTCCAATACTTGAAAGTTCTCATTCATCATGCTATACAACTTGCATGATTCCAAGTTCCGGTCCAATTGAAACTTGGGTGATGAGAATCTTTCCTTATTTGGTAAATCTAGACATTACCACAAATGAAAGAATCAATTTCATATTTCCACTCTTGCTCTTAATGGAATCATATAAGCAACAATTTTTCCTCAAATGCCATTGTAAGGATATTTTAAAATAAATAAAATCAAAAATTTTCGTTTATTTTAAAACTTTGCGGAAAAAAACTTATCCTTACAATCCATATGAAAACTTGTTGTTATCTATTCCTAAGCAATATATCATAACTCCTAAGAAGTAGCTCAAGAATCCGATCTTCAAACTATGCGATAGAAATCCATCTACGCCATCAGATTCAGCATATTCTTTCTTTAAGTTTCTTCACTTTTTCTTTGATTCTTAAAACATCACCATGTGACCCAGTCACATCATGGATCAAGAATCTCAGAATAGAAACTTAACAGAGTTAGATAGTGGACTTTACCTGAAGTAGAGTCAAACTTATTGACTTTAACATCCTTAGGTAAATTTGGCAGCTTCGCAACTAATGCCCCTTCCTTTGGCAATATAAACATATGGATCCTTTGATAATGGTACACGAGAATATCACAGACTTAGCTTTTCTCTTTACCATTTGGTCAACCGAGTTGACTATGGCCGATCCCTTTCCATTGGGAAGAGAATACTTTTCTGGATTTCCTGTGTCACTATTGTCAATGTCCATAAAGTTTTTAGGAAGTTGATCTTAGCAAACAGATAAGATCATTAAGGGTCTTGTCATAGTCTGTTTCATAGGTGTCCTAAAGGAACTCACTATGTGACTTAGAAAGTGATTGAACCACCAACTTTCTCAAGACTTTGACACCCAACTCTCCCGGCTTGTCAATATGTGACTACATCTCCAAGATGTGACCACACCTAGACCTTGCCTTGCCAATAGGGCTTGAGTGACCTTAAACTTTTCAAGAACTTGTGGGTTAGGGAGAATAATTGGAGGAGGTGAATGAAGTATGATTTCCATGGGATATCATCTTCATTAGGAAAGCTTGTTTCAAGAGATTTGGGAAGATCATAAATGTCTAAACCAGACATGTTTTGGGAGATATTCAAGATAGTTGATCTTAAGTCCTTAATATGACACCCAATATGAAATATTAAAGCTAGGACCCAACAAACTATTTTATAACTTAGAAGAGGTATGCCGTAATCCAAGCTATAAAATATTTGAAGGTAGGTGAATGACGATTCACCAATTTCCACCAAGATAAACGAAATGTATTATTAGGTTTTAATTGGTTTTGAAACTCCTAGATCTTTGAGATTCATTGAACTGTTCAATGGCATGTTTCAATCTCGAGTGTGCCCTTCAGGTTTTGTGACTGGGATGCCGAGGATCACAAAACAAGGTGTGAAGTAACCATGCAAATCACTTGGTACCCTTAATAAATTACCCCTCAATCGATGTGCCGGTTAACCACACACGCTCCATCGATACTATGCTAAATATTAAGTCACCCTTTACCTACCTTGTTAAGTCCAAGTTAGTGTGCCGGTTAACCACACACGCTCCACTAACGACTTGAACAAAGTGCAAAGTGTAATTTCATGGATTAGCACCTTATTCACATTTTTCCTAAGTAACTAAGATTGGGTATTATTAAGAGTTTAGTTACTTAGTATTTTCATTAATACTTTTAATGAAAGAAGAATTCTAGTCCTGTCAAACCCGTTCGGCTAACGACCCTCCACCAGTCAAGCAAGCGGTGGGTGAGAGTGGACACCCATTAAGTTGCCATTTTATAGGCAACAACCTTATACCCACCTTATAGACCGGCTTCGTGAATGAGGCGTACTAGCGGTAAGACTGACTTTACTCTTATACATATATATATTATTAACTTATAATATTATAAAGTATAAGGGTTGAACTTTAAATTTTAAAATTCTAAGGGCTAACTTGGAATTAAAGTATTCATAAGGAAAACTTTTCAAATTCCAAAACTTGAGGGCAAGTTTTGAAACTATTCAAAACTAATTAATTCCATAACTTATGTGTTTAAAGTAGTTTTAATCCAAAAACTCTTCAAGTTCCATAACTTGAGGACAAGTTATGGAAGACTTTAAACTAATAAAAGAACTAACTTTTTCTTTATTTTATAACTTATGGATTTAATTATGGTTACATATTTTCCTTTTAATGAAGTGACTCTTGAACTTTCATAACTTGAGGACAAGTTATGGAGTCATAAAAATTATTCAATGACACATGACTCTTCATTTTGTAACCATTGCCAACTTTATGAATTTTATGAGTCTTTAATGTGACTCTTCATGTAACTTGAGGACAAGTTACACAAACACATTTTATACTCAACTCTTAGATTAAAATGGATTGAAAACAACTATTTCAATTAACTTTTCTATTAATCTAAGCAACTCATAAGAACAAGATAATTCAAATCAAACTTTTTCATGTAATTAGTCTAAACCTTAAACTAATACAAAACATGAATCTATTGACAATTATCTTTGAAAATGGATTAGCATGAACATTACCACATCAAAAACAAGTTTATAAGTTCAAAAACAACTTAGGGTAATGTTCCTAGTCCATTTCTATCCAAAAAACTCGAAAATATGCTGTCTGGGGGTCCAACTCGTCAAGTGCATGAACCAACTCGGCGAGTTGGATCGAATTCATCACTTTTTAGGCATGGACTCGCCGAGTCTCCTGATGGACTCGTCGAGTCTGATGGCCAGACAGCACCAAATTCGTTTTTTCAGCTTCTATTGCAGGTATAACAAGAAAACAAGCCTAGGCTCTGATACCACTGTTGGGTTTTGAGCATTCTAACACTCCTAAGTGTACATGCAACCCTAAATACCTTGGATCTATGTTTTCTCTATTATACATGCAAATAAGAACTTCCAAGGTATTATCCTAATCTAGCATACAAAACAATGACTATAGCAAGATAGAATACATACCTCTTTGATGTAGAAAGTCTTCATGAAGCTTGAGTGCCTAGTGCCCCAAGTGTGACACCTCAAATGGAATCACAATCATCAAAACACTTAGAATAGCTTGAGAGAATTCTACACTTCTTGAAATCGGCTAGCCCTTTCTTCACACACTCGTCTCTCTAGTGGCCGATTTTTCCTCAATAATAAGATGCTTATATAGTTAGGGTTACACCATGTAAACCCTAATTGACATGGCCTTTCATTTCCATGATCCATGGGTACAAATACACCATGGAGCATCCATGGACCATCCTATGGGTTTTAGCCCAACTTGATTATCCATGGAGCATTAGCCCACTATACAAGTATGGATGATTTACACAATCAACCCATATATTTAATTAGTCTTCTTTTGATCACTTAATTAATCCTAGATTAATTCTTGATCAATACTAATTAAATAATCTTATTATTCTTATTATTAATATACTAGAACTTATAGTATATTAATAACCATAAGTGTCTTATTTCTCTCATCCAAGTGCATGATGGTATGCAGCCCAAATGGACCATGTCGGGTCGGGTCAAGTCTTACCAATTATAGTTATGGACTTAGACATTAATCCAACAGATTCATCTTCACTCCTAGAAAAGCCAAATTCCTTGACCTTTTCATCAAATCAAAGATTCCATCTGCGAGGTGCTTGCTTTAATCCATAAATGGACTTCTCAAGCTTACACACTCTATTAGGGTACTCGTTGCTGACAAAACCCTCTGGCTGACTCATGTAAACATCTTCAGCCAACCTTCCATTAAGGAAAGCGGTTTTGACATCCATTTGCCAAATTTCATAGTCATGAAATGCGGCTATGGCTAACAGAACCCGAATAGACTTAATCTTGGCTACCGGAGAAAAGGTCTCATCATAATCCACTCCAGGAATTTGAGAGAAGCCCTTTGCAACCAGTCTAGCCTTATAAGTGTGTACTTTACCATCCATGTCGGTCTTCTTCTTGAAGACCCATTTGCACCCTACAGTCTTTCGACCTGGTACATTCTCAACCAAGTTCCAAACTTGATTGTCATACATGGATTGTATATGGCTATCCATAGCCTCTTTCCATTTAGCAGACTCGGGGCCTGCCATGGCTTCCTCGTAGCTGTTAGGGTCATCTTGACTTACTAGTGTTCCATCACTAATAAGTGTCTCACCTTCTGCAGTAATATGGAATCCATAGTAATGCTCAGGTGCACTCCTAACTCTCGTGGAACGCCTCAGAGGTACAGATTCGTCAATTGGCTCAACAGGAGTTTCCTCCTCAAGTTGAGGGCTAGAGTTTGAAGTTCCATCACCACTTGACTCTTGAATTTCTTCAAGATCAATTTGCCTCCCACTGTCTCCTTGGCTTATAAACTCTCTTTCTCGAAAGACTCCTCTTCTTGCTACAAAGACCACATTATCACTAGGTCTGTAGAAGAGGTAACCAAAAGATTGCTGTGGGTAGCCGATGAAAATACACCTCTCGCTTCGGGGTTCGAGCTTATCATGAGTCTCGCGTCTCACGAAAGCCTCGCAACCCCAAATCTTGATGTGGTCAAGTTTAGGTACTTTACCAGTCCACATCTCATGAGGAGTTTTGGCAACTTTCTTTGTAGGGACTAGATTAAGGATATGGGCGGCAGTCTCTAAGGCATACCCCCAGAATGAGATTGGTAGCGAAGCTCGACTCATCATGGAACGAACCATGTCCAACAAGGTTCGATTACGCCTCTCAGCCACACCATTCAACTGCGGTGTCCTGGGAGGTGTCAATTGTGAGACAATCCCACATTCCCTTAGATAGTCGAGGAACTCTGAACTAAGATACTCACCACCCCGATCGGATCGAAGCATCTTAATGTTCTTGCCCAATTGATTCTTGACTTCCTGTTTAAATTCCTTAAACTTCTCGAAAGTCTCTGACTTATGCTTGATTAAGTAGACATATCCATATCTACTGTAATCATCAGTAAAAGTCAAATAATAACGGTTAGCATCCCTTGTGGCATGTTTGAATGGTCCACACACATCCGTGTGTATAAGGTCCAACAAACCTTCACCCCTTTCACACGAGCCTGTGAAGGGTGACTTTGTCATTTTTCCAAGTAAGCACGATTCGCAACTATCATTTGACTTTAGGTCAAACGACTCCAAGACTCCATCTTTTTGGAGTTGGCCTATGCATTTCTTGCTTATATGTCCAAGACGACAATGCCATAATGATGCTTTATCCAAGTTATTATTATTAGTAGAATCAATACACAAAACATTATTTCCTAAGTTATCTACAACAGACACAGCTTCATACACACCATCACAAGGTAATGCTTTAAAATAAAGAACATTATTAAAGAAAGCATCAATAGAACCAACTTCATTATTAAACGAAAAGGTAAACCCTTGTTTGTACAAAGCATGAAAGGAAATAATATTTCTTGCCATTCCTGGCGAGTAACAACACTTATTCAAATCTAAACTAAACCCACTACTTAGCGATAAAGTATAAACTCCAATCTTGGTGACAGGTGAAGCTTTCCTATTCCCCATGATCAAGTTTATTCTTCCTTGCTCCACATTCTCACTTCTTCTTAGTCCCTGCAAGTCACAACAAATATGAATACCACAACCGGTATTAAGGACCCAAGATTTAGAATGGGGTGAGTTATTAGAAATGATAGTGTAAATACCTGCATGGTTGGGTTTGACTTTCCCATCCTTCACATCCTGTTGGTACTTTGGGCAGTTCCGCTTCCAATGAGCTTTTTCATGGCAATAGAAGCATTCAGCCTCTTTTGGGTCAGAAGAAGGAGTAATGAAACCTTTCTTGGTTCCACTTGAAGAAGAGCCATCAAGGGTCCGAGCCTTGGTACCCTTCGAAGATCTCTTTCTTTTCCTCCCTAGACTTTGCCCGATTGCCAAAACCGGAGTTGAGTTTGGAGTAGGAGTGATAGCAACCGACTTCCCCTTAAGACCTGTTTCTGCGGTCTTGAGAAGTCCCTGAAGTTTGCTGAGGGTGACCTCTTCCTTGTTCATGTGATATGTCATGCGGAATTGATCATAGCACGATGGTAAGGAGTGCAAAATGATATCTATTGCAAGCTCCTCAGGGAAGTTCACATTAAGCTTCAGCAAACGATCCACATACCTTTGCATTTTCTGCATGTGGCTCGTGACGGAATCTCCGTCCTTCATCATGGTTGTTATCATGGAGCAGATGATTTCGTACCTCTCTTGTCGTGCACTTTGATGGTATCTTTCCATCAAATCTTGGTGCATTTCATAAGGGTAGAAATCCTCATAGGACTTTTGGAGTTCTGCTGTCATTGTGGCCAACATGATGCAAGCCACCTTGGTTGCATCTCTTTCATGAGTATGAAAGTCAGCGATCTCCTGGGGAGTTGCAGTGGACTCATCAATTTCCTTAAGCTCCTTGTCAAGGACATATTCTTTGTCCTCGTAGCGGGTAATCATCCTGATGTTTCTGATCCATTCATTGAAGTTGGATCCATCAAAGGTGACTTTCCTACACAAACTCATAAGAGTAAAGGAGCCATTAGGATTCGAGCCAGAAGCATTATTTGAAGACATCTGAAAGCGAAGAACAAGTTTAGTATAGATTTAAGAGAGTCCTTAATAAAACACCCAAATGTAATATTAAGGCTAGGATCCAATCACAATATAATATAACTTAGAAGAGGTATGCCGTAATCCAAGCTATACTATATTTGAAAGGTAGGTGAATGACAATTCACCAATTTCCACCACGAAAACCGAAATATTAGATATTAGGTTTTATTGGATTTTTAGAAATTCCTAGATTCTTTGAGATTCAATGAACTTTTCAAAGGCATGTTTCAATCTCGAGAGTGCCCTCCAAGTTTTGTGACTAGGATACCGAGGATCACAAAACGAGGTGTGAAGTAACCATGCAAATCACTTGGTACCCTTAAAGTTTATCACTCAATCGATGTGCCGGTAAACCACACACGCTCCACCGATACTATAATAAACCTTAAGTCACCCTTTACCTACCTTGTTAAGTCCAAGTTAGTGTGCCGGTTAACCACACACGCTCCACCAACGACTTAGACAAAGTGTAAAGTGTAATTTCATGGATTAGCACCTTATTCACATTTTCCTAAAGTAACTAAGATTGGCAATTTAATAAAACATTTTAGTTACTTTATAATATTCATCATACTTTGAATGAGAGTTTATAAGTCCTTGTCTTACCCGTTCGGCTAACGACCCCCCACCAGTCAAGCAAGCGGTGGGTGAGAGTAGACACCCATTAAGTCACCATTTTATAGGCAACAACCTTATACCCACCTTATAGACCGGCTTCGTGAATGAGGCGTACTAGCGGTAAGACGACTTTATTCTTATACATATATATATAATTATTAAATCATCATAATATAAGTATAAGGGTTGAATTTTAACTTTTAAAATTCTAGGGGTTGGAACTTAAAGTTTTAACTTAACTTTTTCTTTTTCCAAAACTTGAGGGCAAGTTTTGTAACTTTCAAAACTTTTCATTTCTTGTAACTTATGAGTTTAATAGAGTAATAAAATGAAGACTCTTCATTTTTCTAACTCTTGTGTTTGTTTTAATGGTTTTAATTCAAGTGTGACTCTTGGTTTTCCATAACTTGAGGACAAGTTATGGACTCCATTAAAACACATTATGATCAAGAATTAATCTACCACATAGGTTACAAATAATTCCTATGATCATCTATAACATCAGAAGAACAAGAACATGAATATGAACACAATCAAAAATTACATTTAGAACTTTGTAATTTTGATAACTAGTTGTTGTAAATGAATTAGCAAAGACATTACACCACCAAAAACAAGTTTTCAATTACCAAAACAGTTTAGGGTAATGTTTCTAATTCATTCCCAGCAACTAAATCGAAATTCTGCAATCAGTCGACCCTACTCGCCGAGTGCATGAACTCACTCGCCGAGTTGGTTGAAGATACTCATGAACTCGACGAGTCCCCCCTATAGACTCGACGAGTCCATTCGCAGACAGCAAGATTTTCGATTCTTTTTCAACTTTTAAGCACAAATAAGAGCAAACAAGCCTAGGCTCTGATACCACTGATGGGTTTTGAGCATTCTAACACTTCCTAAGTGTACATGCAACCCTAATAACCTTGGATCTATGTTTGTCTAATTATCATGCAAAGTTGAATTCCAAGGTTATATTCCTATCTAGCATACATTGGGAACAATTTTAACTTAAAGTATAGATAGAATAACTTACCTTGTTGTTGTTTGTGTTCCTTGAAACCTTGTGAGCCTAGCACCCCAAGTGTGATGCCTCAAATGCTTCACACAACACCAAATGCTCTTGGAAGAACTTATGAGAGAACACACACTTCTCAAAATCGGCCAAGCCCTCTTGTTTCTTAGTGTAGCCCGATTTTAGGTGGAGAACATGTTTCTTATATAGTGTTGACACATCTAGGGTTACACCCTAATGTGTCATGACTCTTCATTTCCATGACCCATGGGTTTGTAACTCCCATGGAGCATCCATGGAGCATCCTATGGGTGGAACCCAACTTGATAGTCCATGGAGCCTTTTAGCCCACTATACAAGATATGGATGATTTACATAATCAACCCATATATTTAATTAGTTATCTTTTGATCACATAATTAATTCTAAATTAATTCTTGATCAAACTAATCAAATAATATTATTAATATATTAGAACTTATAATATATTAATAATCTCCAAGTGTTATTTCTCTCATTTAGTCTATCCAATTGCACAGTGCCATGCAACCCAAATGGACCATGCCGGGTCGGGTCAAGTACATACCAGAAATAGTTATCGACTTAGACACCTTATCCAACAGAAATAACCATGAACCACCGGAATTCGCGGTCTGAGCCTAACTTTATCCATTCCATGTTAACAGGATGACACATCCTTCCGCCTTAGAGCAAATCCCATGAGTTTCTCCACCGCAATCTCATATTCATGCTGAATTGGCTCCAACATCTTCGGGTTGGGAAAACCTGATACACTGACAACACCTCCAAACATCCCCAGGATGAATTTCCACAACATACATAAATCCTTGATCGAATTCAAACTGGAAATCCAAGATGCCATTCCTGCATTCCTTCCGAGCCTTTTGGCTCCACACCCGCGGAAATTTCTTCCGCGATCTCAGCAGACATCCAACCCGGATGTGATTCCAAACCACCACCGCAACATACTGCTCAATAACCATAATTGGGAATACCCGAATCATAACTCCGCACCACAGCTTTCACTTCCGTGAACTTACACTCCCTCTCGGAGCTACATTTATTTCCCTTTCCTTACCAAGGAAATCCACCTAGCCGCCTTGTCACTATGACAAGTGCCACAGCGGTCACCCAATACTACACCATTCTCTTATAGCATAACCGCTATCCCATGCACCACACATGCTCTGGATTCACTCACAAAGACTCTCATGTCCATGATCTACCTTCCACTTACCAAGATCAATACCCGGGGCCAGACCTTCTGACGCTAACACGTCGCGACATATTCAATCTGAAACGACCCAAAAATACGACCTAAAAATTTCGTTTTGCAATAATACCAAAACCATAATATGAGTATCATAACATAAAAACATGCGCAATGTATCCCAAATCATAATAAAATACTGTGCGGAAAACTGTATCATACTATATCAAATCCAAAACAACTAAGACCATCCCCAGGATAAGAGCTAAGCTGTGGTGTGTGCGATGCTATCACCCCGAGCTCTTCCCTTTGCTTGCGGAAGTACCTGAAAACAAAACTGAAACTGTAAGCACGAAGCTTAGTGAGCTCCCCCAAACTACCACATACCATACAATAACATATAAACACATATTGGGCCTTGCCCACTGCATCGGGCCGAAGCCCGAAACTGCATCGGACCGAAGTCCGGAACTGACTGGGACCTTGTCCGCTGCATCGGACCGAAGTCCGGAACTGACTGCATCAGACCGAAGTCCGGAACTGACTACATCGGACCAAAGTCCGGAACTAAATGCATCGGACCAAAGTCCGGAACTAACTGCATCGGACCAAAGTCCGGAACCGACTGGGACCTTGTCCCCTGCATCGGACCGAAGTCCGGAACTGACTGTCTGAACATCGCATAGCATAACACATCATCTAGCATGAACACATATACTGCATACTACATCGGGCCGTAGCCCGGAACACATAACACTTAACACATAAGACATAGCACACAAATCCTGTCCGAGCCACGAAGGCATCAAACATACTAGCTACTGCATCGGACCTAAATCCGGAAACTACTGCTAACTGAACGGGCCGGCATTGTGGCCTTAGACCCGTCCCTACTGGAAGGAAACTCACCTCGTAAGCTGGCTGATGAGTGTGTGGCTTGGGAAGCTAATGGCTGCTGCTCCTGAATCTCCTCGGCTACAAGTCCATAAACACACTCAATCAAATACTAAGCACTGCGCTTGGGGTAAAATGACTCTTTTACCCTTGGTCAAAGTCAACTCTCTTTTGGGCTGACTCGCCGAGTTGGGTCGCCCAACTCGCCGAGTCCTACTCTCACTTCTCAGTTCTACTCGCTGCTACTCGTCGAGCGTGGCATCGACTCGACGAGTACCCTCTTGATCCAAGAACTCAGACAATCTTCATCCGACTCGCCGAGCCGGATGAACAAACTCGACGAGTTGTTCTTGATCTTAAGAAGATTGCCTTGGACTCGCCGAGTTGTATGAACAACTCGCCGAGTCCCTCCATCACTGAGTCTACCCTCAACTCGCTGAGTCCACTCTCTAACTCACTGGATTCACTCGACACTATTAAAAATGAAGGAATCGGGAACTCGCGACCCAACTCGCCGAGTCGTTCCTCCCGACTCGCCGAGTTGCCGCCATGCAACTGATTTTTACTCGATTTTGTTTGAATCCAACACATACAATTGTTAGATCTGAGTCCAATAAGCTGATTTACCACGTAAAGTTTCCAACTTTACGTGTACAACCTCATGAATAAGGGAAATAAGGCTAAAAGATGCACAAAATGGGTAGATCTATGGCTAATATGCAAGGTAACTCCAAAAAGGTAGTAGATTTGGGCTCTACAACACCCAATCATTCAGATCTAAAGATATCTCGACTTATTAAGGCATTCATGCAAACATAAGGCTTGGAACAAGCATCAACTAGATCTTAGAAGAGCTCTAATGGAGGTTTAAAGCATATAACAAGAGGGGAAATCCGAAAATACCTCAAATAACTCAGATTTGCCCTTGGATCTTTGCACTACAACTCTTCTCCTTGCTCCTTTCTTCTTCTCCTTCTTCACACCTTCAAAAAATGGCACAAAAACACTTATAAGCTCTCAAGGTGGATTAGGGTTTTTCTCACAGTGTTCTCAGGGTGAGGGAGGCGAGAATGGGGCTATAAGGTGACTTAAATAGTGGGCAACCCAGGGATTTAGGGTTTCACCCAGACGGATGGACTCGCCGAGTCAGGGATATGGACTCGCCGAGTCCCCGGCTCACGCGTGCTCGAAGTCGCGACCCTACTCGGCGAGTCAGGCTATGAACTCGCCGAGTCCCTCTTGAAAAACTTACAACAATTACCAATGAATTAACATACCGGGAACGGGTCGTTACAATTCTCCCCCACTTGTCTCAGACTTCGTCCTCGAAGTCTGCTACGGCTGGATCTGCAAAAATCTCCGGGTAGTGCGCTCTCATCTCCTCCTCAGCCTCCCACGTCCATTCAGACCCCTTCCGGTGCTGCCACTGCACCTTCACTAGCTGAATTACCTTGTTCCTCAAGGTATTGATCTTCCGTTCTAGAATCGCGACCGGTCTCTCGATATAATTCAGGCCGCTATCAACCTGAATGTCCTCTAAGGGAAGGACTGCCATCTCATCCACCAAACATTTCCTTAACTGCGACACGTGGAAAGTGTTGTGTATCTGACTAAGCTCCTCAGGAAGATCTAACCGATAAGCAACCCGACCCACCCAGGCCAAAACCCTGAAAGGACCAATAAATCTGGGGCCCAATTTGCCCCTCTTCCGGAACCTGATGACACCTTTCCAAGGTGAGACTTTCAGAAGAACCATATCTCCCACCTGGTACTCCAAGTCCGAACGCCTCATGTCGGTGTAGCTCTTCTGCCGACTCTGCGCAGTCTGCAGCCTACTACGGACCTGCTGGAACAACTCAGTCGTCTTGAGCACCACTTCGGTGCTCCCTATGACTCGCTGACCGACCTCGCCCCAACAAATCGGGGTCCTGCACTTCCTGCCATATAACATCTCAAAAGGAGGTCGATCAATGCTCGCATGATAACTGTTGTTATACGAGAATTCCGCTAACGGAAGATACGTATCCCAACTGCCCCCAAAATCTAGAACACATGCCCTAAGCATGTCCTCAAGAGTCTGAATCATCCTCTCGCTCTGCCCGTCAGTTTGAGGGTGGAAAGCGGTGCTGAAATGGAGACGAGTACCCATCTCGTCGTGGAACCGCTTCCAGAATCTGGACGTGAAACGAACATCTCGGTCCGACACCACCAATACCGGCACTCCATGACGTGCCACAATCTCCCACACATAGCTAACTTTTCCGCCGATATACTCTCCTGAATCGGAATAAAATGGGCACTCTTCGTCAACCGATCCACTACTACCCATATCGAGTCCACTCCACGTGCGGTCCTGGGGAGCTTGGTGACAAAATCCATGGTGATATCCTCCCATTTCCACACGGGAATGTCTAACGGTTGCATCTTGCCGTGAGGTCTCTGGTGCTCCGCCTTGACCTTCCGGCAGGTCAAACATCTCTCAATATACCAAGCGACGTCCCACTTCATGCAGGGCCACCAATAATCAGGTCGAAGATCTCGATACATCTTCGTCGATCCTGGGTGGATAGAAAATCGAGACTTATGAGCCTCGTCCATCAATACTTGCCGTACCCCACCCCAGTACGGTACCCACACCCTACCATGAAGCGTCAACAAACCCCGACTGTTGTAATCAAATGAAGCTACTCGGCCCACTATCCTCTCACACTTCTGCCTCTCCTCCTTGAGGCCCTCCATCTGAGCCTCCTTGATCTGCTCCAACAACGGAGTGATCACTGTCATCCTCATACACAGATCTCTGATAGGGGCCGTCGACACCTTGCGGCTCAGGGCGTCGGCCACCACATTGGCCTTCCCTGGATGATAAAGGATCTCACAGTCATAGTCCTTCAGCACGTCCAACCATCTCCTCTGCCTCATGTTCAAACTCGGCTGATCCATAAGATATCGCAGACTCTTGTGATCCGTGTAAATAGTACAGCGGACCCCATAAAGGTAATGTCTCCAAATCTTGAGGGCAAACACAACTGCCCCCAGCTCCAAATCGTGGGTAGGATAATTAGCCTCGTGAGGTTTCAACTGTCTCGAGGCATAAGCTACCACATGGCCTCGCTGCATCAATACTGCCCCCATACCTGTGATCGAAGCATCACAATAGACTACGAAATCCTCTACTCCCTCTGGCAAGGTAAGGATCGGAGCCTCGCACAATCTCTGCCTGAGAGTCTCGAACGTCGCCTACTGCTCAGGCCCCCAATGAAAAACCACCGACTTCTTGGTTAGTCGGGTGAGCGGCACTGCTATCTTGGAGAAGTCCTGAATAAATCTCCGATAATACCCTGCCAACCCCAGGAAGCTCCGAATCTCAGATGGAGACCTCGGGACCTCCTACTGCATCACGGCCTCAATCTTGGCCGGATCTACCAAAATACCCTTCTGGTTGACGAGATGACCAAGAAACTGCACCTCGCGCAACCAGAACTCACACTTGGAGAACTTTGCGAAAAGTCTCTCCCTCCTCAAAGTCTCCAACACCTCCCGCAGGTGCTCCTCGTGCTGCCCCTGTGTCTTGGAATATACCAAGATGTCGTCTATGAACACTATCACCGACCGATCCAGCATCGGTCTGCACACGCGGTTCATGAGATCCATGAACGCGGCTGGGGCATTGGTGAGCCCAAATGGCATCACCACGAACTCATAATGACCATACCGGGTCCTAAAAGCAGTCTTCTGTACATCCTCATCTCTAACCCTCATCTGATGATAACCGGAGCGTAGATCGATCTTGGAGAACCAAGACGCTCCCTGAAGCTGATCAAACAAGTCATCTATCCTCAGAAGTGGGTAACGGTTCTTCACCGTTACTTTGTTCAACTCCCGATAATCAATGCACATACGATGCGACCCATCCTTCTTCCTCACAAATAAGATCGGCGCTCCCCAAGGCGAACTGCTCGGCCGAATGAAACCCTTGTCTAACAGCTCCTGAAGTTGTGTAGACAACTCCTGCATCTCAGGGGGAGCAAGTCAATACGGTGCTTTGGCTATCGGAGCCGCACCAGGAACTAGGTCGATCCTGAACTCAACCTGCCTCTCAGGAGGTATCCCCGGCAAATCCTCGGGAAACACATCCGGGTAGTCACGAACAATAGGAACATCATCAATCGTCGTCTTGCCCTTCCCCCGGGCATCCAAGACGTAAGCTACAAAACCGGCGCAACCCTGCTGAACATAGCGCCTCGCCCTTGCGGTGGAACAAAAGGTCGGTCCTCGTTGGGGCCTCTCGCCCTGAATCACTATCTCTCCCCCACTGGGAGTGCGAACCCTAACTAGCTAAAGCTCACAATCAATCACCGCCCCATTGGGGCTTAGCCAATCCATGCCCACAATAACTTTATTCCCTCGCAGGGGAATAGGAACCAGGTCCACTGAAAACTGCTCATCAAATATCTGAAGGGAACACCCTCTATGTACTCTGCCGACCCTCACGGTCCTATCATCTGCTATCTCAACCTCTAATGGACAATCCAGCTCCCTGGAGCTCTGCTAAATCTCTTGCTAAGCGCAAGCGATACAAATGATCGGGTAGCCCCCGAATCGAACAATACCAAAGCAGAGATGCCGTTCACCGAGAACGACCCTAAATAAAGCATATCATCAAGTAATATCCAAACGATATAATAACAATTAAAAGATGAAGGAAAGATACATACCCGTCACCACATCAGGAGTCGCTCGCGCCTCCTCTGTTGTCGTCTGAAATGCCCTGCTCTTCGCCACTGGCGCATCAGATCGGCCCTGCCGGCCATCCGTAATCCTCAAGGTGGCAGGGGCAGGTGCAACCACCTTCCCTGCTGCAGCTAAACTGGGACACTGGGACTTTTTATGTCCCCTCTGATTGCACTGAAAGCAAATCAGATCTGATGTTGTAACCGTAGTAGCAGGGGTCGTACAATCCCTACTCAAATGCCCAGTCCGACCGCACTTGTAGCAGCCGGAACTCCCTGCCTTGCACGCCCCCTCGTGCAATCTCCCACACTTGCCACACCGACCGTGGCTCTGCTGACTCCTAGACCTGTGATCTGAAACCTTGGGCTTTTTGCCCACACTGCCTGAACCCGAAACCGCCTCCGGTTTCCTCTTCTTCTCCATCTCGAGATCAATCTCCCTCTCTCTAGCTCTGGCAATCATGTCGTCCAGCGTTTTACAACTGGACCGACTCACAAACATGCGGATGTCACTCCGCAACATCTCATGATAACGGGCCTTCTTCATCTCCTCATCGGTTGCATACTGTGGAACAAGAAGAGCCCTCTCCCTGAACTTGGCAGTGATCTCCGCCACTGTCTCTGTAGTCTGGGTAAGGTCCTGAAACTCCCTAGCTAACTGCTGCACCTCAATGACTGGTGCAAACTCCGCCCTGAACCTGGTAGAGAAATCAGCCCAGGTCATGGCATCCAATGCCGCATCATCCCCGATGGCATGTCCGACCTCCTCCCACCAATCCCGTGCCCTGTCCTTCAGAAGACAGGACGCCAATCTGACCTTGTCCCCCTCGGGACACCTGCTAGTGCGGAAAGCGTTGGCCACTTTCGCCAACCATCTGGTACTCGCTATGGGGTCCCGCACCCCATGATAGTCTGGAGCTCCGCATGCCCTGAACTCCCTGAACGTAAGTGTGCGCGACCCCATCACGGCCACCATCTCAGCACGGAAAGTACTCAATCTCTCATCCATCAACTCTAAAATACCCTCCTTGATCGAACCGAAGAGCACAGGAGTCTGCTCCAGTATGATGCGGGTAACCTCATAAGAAAGGAACTCTCTAGTCTGCTCATCCATCTGCCCGACCTCCGGGCCTGATCCCGATCCTGATCCCCCTCCGGCATCTGAGCTGCCGACTGCTGGTCTCGGACGCAAAACTACCATTCTGAAACATATCATAACAACATCAGAACACTGAAATATCTCAAGGGATCATGATACTACTACTAGCTTCCTGGTCTTGTCTTGGCCTTCCTTGATTCGAGTACGGATCCTCTGCTTTCAGTAGTACGGGCCCATACTACCTTCCACATCTATCCGTACTTTCCTCAAGAACTGCCTTGACTCCACCAAGTCACTTCTACTACTGCCATTATCTGCTACTCTCATCCTAGGCTTGCCCTAGGGAAACCTCAAGCTCAACACGACTGGTCCTCAACTGCTGTAGGTCTCCTCATAATGCCAGCTAGCCACTACCTAAACACCATCACATGTGATGAGGATCAGATAATCCTTCAAGTAAAAGATCCGTCCCTACAACGGTTGGACTCAAACAAGAGCTGCGCAATAGGGCCAGTTCCAGCACTCTGGGATTATTCAAACCTGATTACATGTGGTGTGACGTGTTCACCTAATGGCTAACTCCCAGTACTCAGAACCCCACCAAGCACGAAGCAAGCAGCATTCGGATAAGGGAAACAAACTCAGGCAAAAGCTATTCTCATAACAAGAAACTGCACTAGCATAGGATGCTAAGCTCATACTATCAGGCATAACCTAAACAGGCTATCCTACTGCTGTCTACTCAATTCTAGCATGCAATACTCATAAAGCTGTAACACATAAGCAGGCACATAAGGCATTCTCCTAGATCCTTAGCCCTATACTAGCATGCTGTTCTACTGAAACTGAAACTGAACAAATAACTTGTATGGGTAATTTGGGAGTACTTACTTGAGCTCGGCTGACCGCATGCACACACCTTTATCTTGTTAAAAACAATTCTTTCTTTCTAAGTGCTTTCAAAATTCTTTTTGTAAAACATTTTTCTTTTACTAAAATCTTTTATTTCCCTTAGTTTGAGTTCAGATACATCCGGAAGTGTATCCGAATCCCTCAAACCAGGGCTCTGATACCAACTTGAAACGACCCAAAAATACGACCCAAAAATTTCGTTTTTCAATAATACCAAAACCATAATATGAGTATCATAAGATAAAAACATGCGCGATGTATCCCAAATCATAATAAAATACTGTGCGGAAAACTGTATCATACTATATCAAATCCAAAACAACTAAGACCATCCCCAGGATAAGAGCTAAGCTGTGGTGTGTGCGATGCTATCACCCCGAGCTCTTCCCTTTGCTTGCGGAAGTACCTGAAACCAAAACTGAAACTGTAAGCACGAAGCTTAGTGAGCTCCCCCAAACTACCACATACCATACAATAACATATAAACACATATTGGGCCTTGCCCACTGCATCGGGCCGAAGCCCGGAACTGCATCGGACCGAAGTCCGGAACTGACTGGGACCTTGTCCCCTGCATCGGACCGAAGTCCGAAACTAACTGCATCGGACCGAAGTCCGGAACTGACTGCATCGGACCAATGTCCGGAACTAACTGCATCGGACCAAAGTCCGGAACTAACTGCATCGGACCAAAGTCCGGAACTAACTGCATCGGACCAAATTCCGGAACTAACTGCATCGGACCAAAGTCCGGAACCGACTGGGACCTTGTCCCCTGCATCGGACCGATGTCCGGAACTGACTGTCTGAACATCGCATAGCATAACACATCATCTAGCATGAACACATATACTGCATACTACATCGGGCCGTAGCCCGGAACACATAACACTTAACACATAAGACATAGCACACAAATCCTGTCCGAGCCACGAAGGCATCAAACATACTAGCTACTGCATCGGACCTAAATCCGGAAACTACTGCTAACTGAACGGGCCGGCATTGTGGCCTTAGACCCGTCCCTACTGGAAGGAAACTCACCTCGTAAGCTGGCTGCTGAGTGTGTGGCTCAGGAAGCTAACGACTGCTGCTCCTGAATCTCCTCGGCTACAAGTCCATAAACACACTCAATAAAATACTAAACACTGCGCTTGGGGTAAAATGACTCTTTTACCCTTGGTCAAAGTCAACTCTCTTTTGGGCTGACTCGCCGAGTTGGGTCGCCCAACTCGCCGAGTCCTACTCTCACTTCTCAGTTCTACTCGCTGCTACTCGTCGAGTGTGGCATCGACTCGACGAGTACCCTCTTGATCCAAGAACTCAGACAATCTTCATCCGACTCGCCGAGCCGGATGAACAAACTCGACGAGTTTTTCTTGATCTTAAGAAGATTGCCTTGGACTCGCCGAGTTGTATGAACTGTTGGATAAGGTGTCTAAGTCCATAACTATTTCTGGTATGTACTTGACCCGACCCGGCATGGTCCATTTGGGTTGCATGGCATCATGCAATTGGATAGACTAAATGAGAGAAATAACACTTGGAGATTATTAATATATTATAAGTTCTAATATATTAATAATATTATTTGATTAGTTTGATCAAGAATTAATTTAGAATTAATTATGTGATCAAAAGATAACTAATTAAATATATGGGTTGATTATGTAAATCATCCATATCTTGTATAGTGGGCTAAAAGGCTCCATGGACTATCAAGTTGGGTTCCACCCATAGGATGCTCCATTGATGCTCCATGGGAGTTACAAACCCATGGGTCATGGAAATGAAGATTCATGACACATTAGGGTGTAACCCTAGATGTGTCAACACTATATAAGAAACATGTTCTCCACCTAAAATCGGGCTACACTAAGAAACAAGAGGGCTTGGCCGATTTTGAGAAGTGTGTGTTCTCTCATAAGTTCTTCCAAGAGCATTTGATGTTGTGTGAAGCATTTGAGGCATCACACTTGGGGTGCTAGGCTCACAAGGTTTCAAGGAACACAAACAACAACAAGGTAAGTTATTCTATCTATACTTTAAGTTAAAATTGTTCCCAATGTATGCTAGATAGGAATATAACCTTGGAATTCAACTTTTCATGATAATTAGACAAACATAGATCCAAGGTTATTAGGGTTGCATGTACACTTAGGAAGTGTTAGAATGCTCAAAACCCATCATGAATAACTCGCCGAGTCCCTCCATCACTGAGTCTACCCTCAACTCGCTGAGTCCACTCTCTAACTCACTGGATTCACTCGACACTATTAAAAATGAAGGAATCGGGAACTCGCGACCCAACTCGCCGAGTCGTTCCTCCCGACTCGCCGAGTTGCCGCCATGCAACTGATTTTTACTCGATTTTGTTTGAATCCAACACATACAATTGATAGATCTGAGTCCAATAAGCTGATTTACCACGTAAAGTTTCCAACTTTACGTGTACAACCTCATGAATAAGGGAAATAAGGCTAAAAGATGCACAAAATGGGTAGATCTATGGCTAATATGCAAGGTAACTCCAAAAAGGTAGTAGATTTGGGCTCTACAACACCCAATCATTCAGATCTAAAGATATCTCGACTTATTAAGGCATTCATGCAAACATAAGGCTTGGAACAAGCATCAACTAGATCTTAGAAGAGCTCTAATGGAGGTTTAAAGCATATAACAAGAGGGGAAATCCGAAAATACCTCAAATAACTCAGATTTGCCCTTGGATCTTTGCACTACAACTCTTCTCCTTGCTCCTTTCTTCTTCTCCTTCTTCACACCTTCACAAAATGGCACAAAAACACTTATAAGCTCTCAAGGTGGATTAGGGTTTTTCTCACAGTGTTCTCAGGGTGAGGGAGGCGAGAATGGGGCTATAAGGTGACTTAAATAGTGGGCAACCCGGGGATTTAGGGTTTCACCCAGACGGATGGACTCGCCGAGTCAGGGATATGGACTCGCCGAGTCCCCGGCTCACGCGTGCTCGAAGTCGCGACCCTACTCGGCGAGTCAGGCTATGAACTCGCCGAGTCCCTCTTGAAAAACTTACAACAATTACCAATGAATTAACATACCGGGTACAGGTCGTTATACAATCCATATCTTCGTACTGATTTATCAACACATGCAGAGTCTTCAGTATGACTGGATCGCCTTCAGACCATCTGGACCACTCTCGGAACCTTCAGCAGGTCTGGACCGCCCTCCAGGGCCTTCAGCTTGTCTGGACCGTTCTCCGAGCCTTCGGCCTGACTGGTACGCCCACCAGCCTTCAGTCTATCCGGACCGCTCAACCAGCATCCAACATCCTGAATTATCCCTCCAAGAAAACTCTCCCATGCATATTGTTCTAGCCCTCTAGGGGTTACGGACTCTATCTCCACCCTACATACTCAATCCCAACCCGATCCCAGGCCTTCCACGATCAATCACCCTTGGTCTGTATCCCGCCCCGCATTCCTGCCACTTACTTATACCAGCCTACACTCTTGGCTGACAGAGCTACTGTTGAATCCCAAGTAGCTAAACAACCTCTCATGCCCATCGATCTTCCGGTGAATTTTCCAATTCTCCCCCACTTAGAGCACTGATTATCAACTACCGGTCGACATCACCGACCTTCCTTATCAACCCTACACAACATAATCCCTTACACGCGATCTGGTTCCCACTAGAACAAGCAATCTTCACTAAATCACATATCAACATAAGTCACCTCGGCTCAAAAGAAGCCCGACCTTCTGCAACCACTCCTCAGACTGCAGATGATACCCGACATTCAGACTAAAAGCCAAATTCCCACTAATAACCCTCATAAACGATAACCAATGAAATTCCTAACACCAAACCCTTAACCATACCAGAAATCACACAACAAGACTAGCAGATATACAATACTCCACAATAATCATAAGATAACAAGACATCAAGCAAGAAACATACCCGCAGCTGCATCTGGCACTGCCCTGACCTCCTCTGCTGTAAGCTGAAAAGCACGACCCTAAGCCCTTGGGGGCTCCGCTCCACCCTGACCTCCGTCCGTGATCCTCAATGTGGCCGGTGCTGGAGCCTGCACCGGTCCTACAGCAAGTTGTGGACAGTTGACCCTCAAGTTTCCAACCTGATGACAATGATAACAAATCCTCAAATCCCGACCCGGGGCTGCCTGCCGACAATCCCTCACATAGTGCCCCTCCTTTCCGCACTTGCGGCATGCACCACCGGAACTACAGACCTCAGTGTGACCCTTCCACACTTCCCACAAGTGTGGCTGCTCTGATCTCCCAATCTAGAATCAACGGTCTTAGACCGTTTCAGCGCTGACTGCGACTGCATCGGAGCCTGCCTCTACTCTTGCAACTGCAACTCACTCCCCAACTCATGCCGCCTGGCGGCCTCCTGCAACTCTAACAAGGTCTCGCACCTCTGTGTAGACACAAACTGCCTGATATCCCTCTTGATCATACTCAGATATTGGGACATCTAAGCCTGCTCTTAAGCAAACTCTGGGCAAAACATTTCCCTCTCAGTGAACATCCTGGTGATCTCCGTCACCGACTCCGAATCCTGCTTCAGCTCCAGGAACTCCTGAGTCAATCTCTCCCCCTCAACCCGTAGAACATAACGAGTGTTGAACATCTCCCAGAACTGATCCCATGAAACCGTAGCCCTCTGCGCATCCGAATATGACCCCGTGGTCAATCTCCACCAATCCTTCACCCCGAGCCTCAACAGGTTCAGAGCACACCTCACCCTTTGATCAGCAGGGCACGAACACGTGAAGAAACACCCCTCCACGTCCGACAACCATCTCATAGCTACAATCGGGTCCTGAACTCCATCGAAGGTAGGAGGCTTCGTATTATCGAAGTCCCGATACTGAAAACCCTGACCAGCTCCTCCCCCTGCCGCTGCTACAGCCGCTGTAGCTGCCGCATCAGCCGTCTCTGTGAGAGTCGCATAGCGCTCATCAAAATACTCAACCATGGTGGTCTTGACCGACCCAAACAGTTCCGGCAGCTCGACCCGGAACAACGCGGCAACCTCATCATACAGGATCTCACGAATCCTAGTATCCAACTCGCCTGTGCTCATCTGACCAATAACCTCAGGCGGTACTGACCCTCCCTGAACTCCCTCTCCTACTCCCGATCCTGACCCGGATCCACTCCCAGCATGCCTCGGAATCTCCATACTGAAAAACACTGCAAGATCTCAGATACTTGCCACTAACCCGGGAACCTACTCCCAAACCAACCCTAGGGGTCATGATTTCCCTAATACGCGTATGGGTCTTGTGCTTTCAATAGTACGGGCCCATACTACCTTCCATACCTACCCATATTCGTATTAAGTACTACCACAACACCCTAGCGAAAAACATGCATAAGAAGCAGTCAACCCTCACTCCTAGAGGAACACTAGAAATCTCCTACAAAGGAAACTCTAGGCTAACAGGCATCATAAATCAGGCAACATTATCATGAAATCCTGAAGATCCCTAGCCTAGTACTAGCATGATGTTCTATCAAAGCTCAAAACAAATATCATGTATGGTATTTTGGGGTTACTTACTGGCTCTGGCTAATCGTACCTCCGCGTCCTCTTTTACTCATTTTGAAAACCATTTTAAATTCTCTTTTGAAAACCCTCCTCGATTTGAGACTGGATTCACATGAATGTTCCTCCAATTCACTCAAACCAAGGCTCTAATACCAACTTGTAACGACCATAAAATTTCAACCAATTTAAATTTTTCAAAAACAACCCGATTTCATAAAATTATTACAAAAAGGTTTTCAATACAATTATTTCAGAGTCTTCCCATAATCACATCACAAAACATAATCATGAGCAGCAGTAAGATCACACCTTTGCCTTGCCACGGTCTCCTGAAGAACCTGAAAAACATTAAACCACAACTGTAAGCCCGAAAGCTTAGTGAGATATCCCCAAAATACCAACCACATATACCATACACGCATAACATGCCATATCATAACAGAACATAGAAAAGCCATGCACTTCGGGTCTACTGTGCGACTAGTCCGCCGCACCGGCCTTCAGTCCACCTGGTCCACCCTCCGAGTCTAACCACATACATCGAGTCTACAGTGTGATTGGTCCGCCCGCACCGGGCCTTCAATCCACCTAGTCCACTCTCTGAGTCTACAGTATGACTGGTCCGCCCGCACTGGGCCTTCAGTCCGCCTGGTCCACTCTCCGAGCCTCGGTACGTCTAGTCCTCCCTCTTGGGGCCTACAGCCTATCCGGACCGCTTGTGGGGCCTTCGGGATAACCGGTCCGCCCTGGGTATGTTGGCCTACAGCACAAAGCAGGTCCCGCCTCAACCCAACCCCAGTCCAACAACCATGTGCACATAAACATTCAATCATATAACATATCACATCCAATCAACCCGATCTAACAGATCACATAGCATAACATCATCCTAACCAGGATACCGACCTAACCGGTCACTAGCGTAGCATCATCCTATATACCAGGATACCGACCTTAACCAGGTCTCTAACATATACCATCCTAACTACCAGGATGCAAACATAGCAAAGCAATAACATAACAACGATACCCGGATTACAATCCGATAAAGGGCCGGCCTTGGTGCCGTAAACCCTGTTGATATAGTGAGGATAACTCACCTCGCAACTGCCGACTGAATAGATAAACCCAAGCTGCTCCGACCACTGATACGATCTCCAACACTAGCCACCACCAAAACTCTAAACTCAAAACAAAGGCCAACAATTACCAAAATGCCCCTAGAAATCAACTGGTCAACCCTTGGTCAAAGTCAAAGTCAAAGTCAACCCCTGACTGACTCTACTCGCCGAGTCAACCCGATGACTCGCCGAATACCATGCACAGAACTTCCCCAATCCGTGGCTCAACTCACCGAGTCACCCCAAGACTCGCCGAGTCCAAAAACTCTGAGTCCTTTCACACTCGACTCACCGAGTCATCCCTTGACTCACTGATTCACAGCTCAACCAGAAGAAAGGTTAGGACCTCACGACCAGACTCATCGAGTCCAAGAACAGACTCGCCGAGTCCAAGGCTATCTTCAACCTACTCGCCGAGTTGTTCTTCCAACTCGTCGAGTTCCAGACCACATTCATCCAACTCGCCGAGTTGTTCTTCCAACTCGCCGAGTTCCAGCCTATCTTCAAGCAACTTGCTGAGTACACCCGTGTGACTCACAGAGTACCTCTAGATCTGAATCCATACAAAGGCTTTCCAAGCCATGCAGTTGATCCAAAACATAGATCTACCCTTCTACAACCCATCCATCACGTAAACTGGCAAACTTTACGTGAATCCAAAGAGATCTAGGCATTTACACTCTAGGGATACGGTTTGGGACAAGATGACTTCACCAAACACTCAAGAACAGGGACTTTAATGCACTCTAGACCTTCTCCATTCCAGATCTGAGGTAGCAACCTCAGATCTAACCTTCAAACTCGAAATACCACAAACCAAACTTTCCACACACTTCAAAATGATGAATCTAGAAGAATAACAGTCCAAGAAACGAAGTAATACCTCAAAAGGAAGCCCCAACAAAAGAGAAATCCGAATCTTAGCAAAGCCCCTTGCTCCAAGCCTCCTAACTCTCCAAGATCTCCTCCAAAATCTCTTCTCCAAGGTTCAAATGCACTCAAATCCCTCACAATCGCGTCTTACGGTTTTCTGGACTTCAACAGAGGGTAAAAAGGTTGGGGAGAGGGTATAATGTCCTTTATATAGGGCTCATCCTCTGAAATTAGGGTTTTCTCCACTCAGCGCCTACTCGCCGAGTCCATCCTGCGACTCGCCGAGTTGACCACTTAACACGCGACCAGAGTCGCGACCCTACTCGCCGAGTCCACTCGTGGACTCACCGAGTGGCCCTTTCACACTTACACTTTTAGACCTTCAACTCTACTTTTGATATTCCGGGATGTTACACCAAGCCAGGGGTAACAAGTTTCTTAACCTTTTATGATGCCTGGAGGGCGCCATGTAACTACCTCGTCGATCAGTATGGTTACGATTCTCAATAAGAGTAAATTATAATTCATAGGCCTTAAGGTAGTAGTATTTCGGTGGTTTTGACATATAAAACTAATAATACTATGATATTTTTCCCTGTTCAAATGATTTGAAATGTTTTCACATAAAACGATAATGAATAAAACTATATTGTGATAATGATAGTAATAATTGGGAAAAATGCTCATTTATACGAAACCTAGAGTCTTGGTAGAAGACTGCCTACACCCATTTTATACGAAACCTGGAGTCTTGGTAGAAGACTGCTTACACCCATTTTATACGAAACCTGGAGTCTTGGTAAAAGACTACCTACACCCATTTTATAAGAAACCTGGAGTCTTGGTAGAAGACTGCCTACACCCATTTTATACAAAACCTAGATTCTTGTTAGAAGACTGCTTACTCCCTTTTTACAAAACGTAGAATCTTGATAGAAGACTGCTTTTAGTAGAACACACCTTCCTTTCCACAAATAGTCGAATTTTGGTAGAACACTACTTTTAATAGACGACTCATTCTTTTAAACAGGAAAACTGTTAAGTCTTGGTAGAAGACTGTTTTTATAAGGAACTAAAGGTTTTTGGAAGGTTTACAATAAATTTCTACACTTTTATCCGAATCTTTTAATGTGAACAAGTTGAGTAAAATTCATGTATTTATGTCAAATTTCATTAAAAGACTTATGAACTCACCAGCATTAAAAATGTTGATACCCTCTTTCAAAATAACTTGTATTCTCAGGAAATCCAGTAGACAGGTACACTCCCGGAGCTTTTGCGAAGACAACCTTGTACCAAGCTGCATATATTGTTATTCTCTATATCTACTTTTGATGTTGTATGCTAAATGATTATCATATGTAAAACTTATACTATTAATGCAATGATTATTGTACTTTGATTTACTATATTGCATGTGTTGTGATACTTGACATAACGTCCAACGCCCCCGAATGTTTCCGCCAATTCGGTTTGGGGGTGTGACAGGAGGTGCCGAAGTCCGCCACCGAGATCAGGAGTTTTCTGGGGTCGGCTAGTTATTATCAGAGATTCATGAAAGACCCTGAATAATGGTTTGGTCTAGGCATAACAATTAGTGGTAGTGATAGTGTATGAAAACTTGTAGTTTACGGTTGTTATGTGTTTACGGCCGTAAACTCCTTATGGCCGTAAACACCTTGCAGTTGTAAGTCTAGTCTATAAATAGGGTATTGTGTTAGACTTTAAAGGTTGTTAATGCCTTCGTGTTTTCTCCAAGTTGTATCTGACGTTTTATTGCTTTAAAGTGTATGCAAGCTTGGTTCGTTTGTTATTTGCTTATTGTTTCATCTTTTACTTCTGCTATCTGTCTTTGATCATTGGTAGATCCGTTTTCGGGCTTTACAATTGGTATCAGAGCGAGACCAGTGTCAAAGACGTCCTACAGTTGTGTTTTTTATCAAAACGATATTCACAGCGATAAAAGGGGTTTTATTCCAGTCGAATCAAGAGTATTCAGAAGTTTAGGGTCATAGCTTACGGCCGTAAACACCTAGTTCACGGCCGCAAGCTATTAAAGGCTCAATCACAGCAAACAGTTTTCTCCTACAGTCAATCGAGTTTCTGATTTTAAGGCTTTAATAATCACACTTCACTGCGTTTAATTCTGAATAAACAAAATATTTTTAAAAGAAATTCATTGGCTGTAAACTCAAGGTTTACCGTAAATCGATTATCTGATAATCGATAAATTGCATTCTTAAGTTTCTAACTCTGAATTCGAAATAATTCTTGGGCCGTAAACTCAAGTTTACGGCCGTAAGGACATCTTGGTAATTTCTTTTGGAATTTACAGTAAACAGTTTTTTTTAAATCGAAAAATTAACTTTTATCTTAATTAAAAAATGGAATCACAAAATCCTAGTCAATACCAAGAACTCGTTGTTGTGATGGGAACAACCACGCGCATACCACGACTCAAGTCCGTTGATGGTTTCCCCGAGTGGAAATACAGGATCGAAAAGTATATAAAAATGAAGGATTTCAAAGTCTGGAAATGCATAGTAAAGGACCCGATCAGAATCACCACTACAGTCGCAGGACAGGTGGAGGACAAGAAACTCGAAAACTACACCGATGAAGATTTCGAGACTATCGAGGAACAAGAAAAGGCATTGTCCATTTTGACTATGGCTCTTTCACCATACATTGCTCAAGGTTTCAAGGAATACACTTCTGCTAAATCATTATGGGAGGCACTGATTGAAGTATATGAGGGAAACGAGGATATGCGAGAAAGTCGCCAAGACATGTTAAGGCAATGGTTTAACATGTTCAATTATGTGCCTGGAGAGACCCTGGAAGCCCAACTGCAGCGATTTACAATTCTCAACACGGAAATGACAGTGGAAGGGATCTTCTATACAAAGTCTGAAATTAACAAGAAGCTACTGAATGCCCTCCCAAAATCTTGGGACATGAATGTAGCTGTAATCAAAAAGACTAAAGATCTCAATCGCGTTACCCTAGCTGAAGTGATGGCTGTCATCAAAGCATGTGATATTGATGACAAGCAAAGAGAGATGAATCATGTCAATTCATACTCAACTGCAAACCTTGGCATTTCATCTAACAATGCTTTTTCTTCACTCTCTTATTCATCTGCAGGTTTATCCTTCAATGCACCTTCTCATCTGATCAGATGCTCAGCTATACCCCAACCACAGAACCAATCATTTTTGACTGCTCCTTCAAATGTGGCTTCCTCTTCAAAGGGAAAGGAGCTTGATGAGAACATTGTCTTTGCTGTAGGGCTAATCAATTGCTACAATGCTCTTGTAGCTGGGGAGCTTCCTCCTCAATTGTCGTTTGTAGATCTTGATCAAATCCATTCGGAGGACGTTGAGGAGATGGACATCACAAGGCAAATTGCCATGGTTGTCTTTAGGGCAAAACAATTTGCCAAAAAGACAGGAAAGAATAATTGGGGAATGAGCGCTGACAGGAAGGTTGGGTGCTTCAACTATCACGAGCCAGGGCATTTTTCTCGTCATTGTCCTCATCCCGATAGAAGACTCAATAATGACAGAACAACTGTTGCAGTGGGAAACAGCAGAAACTCGAAGTTTCAGTTTAGCAATAGACAGCTAAAAACTCGAATTTTAGATCGAGTGATTTTTAGCCGACACAACCTAAACGAGAATTGAAGGTCTCGTGATTAGTAGTGCAACGGTAAAAAGTCTGACGAAAACAGACGTCGGATGAAGAAGTCATGAATTTTTAACGAATTTTCCTGTCCCGGTCTGTTAAAAATAATAATATTAAAATTAAAGTCAAAATTAGCCAACGAAGTCTAAACGAAAGTTGTAGAGCATAATTTTAGCTTTGCGTGCATATAAAGAACGTCAAAAACGGAGCTCGTATGCGAAAGTTATGGATTTTACAAGATTTGGCACATTTTTAATTTAATTTTCGTATGAATAGTGTCAGCCATGTCACCCTCGCTCTAAGCTGGCCACGTGTACGAAGCTGCTGCGTGGAGCATCCGAGAAGCGACGCGTGTCGCATAGGAGTCCGAAGTTGTCACGTGAGTCTCGCATACCTGCCTCGTGCCCAACTCGCGTGTCGCATGCTGATTCGACCAAGGGTGCGGTCCAATGGCTATCCGACGCACCTCGCATCGGCCTCCACCCCGCGTCCGAGCCGAAGACCCAGCCGATGACGCGCCTGAAGCTGATGACTCCTCGCATCCGAGCCTCGCCGAAGCTGCCATCTGGTCCGAGCCTCGCAGCCACCTGTCCTCTTCCCTTCGCTTCGGATCCGAACCTTGACCCTATATAAGGGGTGCGAGACCTCCCGGGTAAATGTTTGAAATTTGCCGCTTTTCACCCCTAAACTTATATTTCTTCTACTTCCACTTCCCCCGAAGCCCCGGTACTGATTCTAAAGCCTGAAACACGCCCCGTGACTCCCTAGAAGCCCGAAAATTTATCTTTTCGGTTTCGAAGGTCTACCTTCGCAGAGCCCGGTTTTCAACGACGAAAGTCATATTTAGAGCCGAAGTACTGTCCAAATTAATATTTTAGCCCCCGGTTATTTCACGGTGAGTTTAATATATAGAAATAATTGTATGTTATGTGTTATATGTGCTACATGCTTTTCAGTGTTATTATTCCAGGTTATTTTCCCGGGTTATTTTTATTTGCTATTTTTAATAGCAAAGAAATATCTTTGACCATGTGATCAGTGAAAGGACTTAGATTCACGTTGGTACTGGTATGTAGCCTTTGGCCATGTGGAACATGTCTCCGTAAGAGAATGAATTCTATTCAATGGTAGTGGCAGAAGGTTAGATAGGGCTATAAGCCTGAAATCTACCGAAATGTTAATCCGAAGTTGTATATCTTCTGTGTCGTTTGGACCAAAGCTTTATTGATGTATATCAAGCATGGAAATTGTTATGTCTCATTGATTGTATGTCTTTAAATCAAATTAATGATTGATATGGAATGTTTGTCACAGGATTCACATATGCCCTTGTTGTTCCTTGTTCCTCTTTGCTTATGCCCTATTAAAGTATATATATATATATATATATATATATATATATATATATATATATATATATATATATTGCATAACGTTATATTGTATCTATTATTGAACTCACTAAGCGTCACCGCTTACCCTCTCGATGTTTAACAAATTGCAGGAGATAAACATCCAGTATAGTTATATACTGGTAGAAGATTTTTGAATAGTTTGAAACTATTGTATCGATAGAAGCTTATGAGTAGTTTGAAACTATTGTATTTTGCACTCCCATATGTATAAAACTATAGAATCCTGGGAAGTTATGTAATATATAACACTTTAAATTATTCGGTTTGTATCCGGTAGTTTGTAATCTCTTTATCAATGTAAAGTATTGTTTTATTATGAATATGCAAGTAGCATGTTTTGGAGTAACTATATTCTCGAGTATGAAAGTTTGGGTCTTTCATAAATACGAAAGTTAGGGTCTTTCAATCATGGTATCAGAGCAGTAGTTTGAGTGAACTAAATTCCATGGATTGGTATTTAGACTTAAACTATTGGTAGTTCAATATATGAACTTAATCATTGTAAGTATAGGGATACAAACCATAGGAAATATATAAGTAAAAGTATTAGGTAATAATAAACCCTAATATTCTAAAATACAATGTTACTCCGTATTGCAGAGCAATGGCTGAACAGGTTAGTAGCCATACCCCTGAGGTTGGTGGAGGTCCTCAACCCGAGGAAGTGAATACTCTAGTATCTCCTTGTGAGGAGCGACTCTTGGGTAAACTTACCGGTGTTATTCAACAGACTCTCGAAGAACACAAAAAGAACGGTGATAAAGGAAAAGAGAAAGCCACTGGAGAATCTTCAAAAGGATAGGTGAAGCGTCCCTCATTCAAAGATTTCAAGGGTAGTGGTGCTACAGAGTTTTCCGGTATTCTCAATCCCATTATTGTTCTTACTTGGATCCAGAACACAGAGAAAGTGTTTCGTATTTCTCATGTGGATAATGAAGACAAGGCTAACTATGCTTCCGCAATGCTCACCAGAGAAGCCTTGGTCTGGTGGGAAGCAACATACGAAGCTCTCAACGGGTTTGACCAGGGAATTTAGCCTGGGAAATGTTTAAAACTCATTTTCTAGAGAAGTATTGTCCTCTAGACATGAGGAGGAGATTGGAGAAGGAATTCCTCGAACTTAAACAAGGAGGAATGACTGTGAATGAGTATGAAACTCAGTTTAATCAAAGAGCAAGGTTTGGTACAAAGTATATTCCAACTGAAGACGAGAAAATTCAGTTATTCATGGAGGGACTACGACATGAGATCCATGATTTCGTTGCCAATCGAGAAGTTTTGTCATTCGATAAAGTTGTTGAATATGCTCGAAGACGTGAGCATGACTTAGAAATACGTGGTGCCACTGTTACTGCTCCGAAGCATCCACGTACTGAAAGAACTATTCCTTCTTTTCTACCAGCTCGATCCGTTCGGACTCAGCCTGGTAATCAAGTTCAAACTCAAAGTGTCTCTCGTGGACGCGGTAGATCACAATCTTTTTCTATGCAATCGCCTTCATGTCGTATTTGTGGAAGGAATCATCCGGGCCAATGCAAAATAGACAAGGAATCCATTGTCTGTTATGGATGCGGAGAAAAGGGTCATATAAAGCCAGCTTGCCCAAGAAAGGATGTTACTTGTTATGCATGTGGTATTACGGGCCACAAGAAGCGTTTTTGCCCTACTCTTACTAGTCAGATGACGGGAAGTCAAGCTTCTGTTTAACAACCGACGAGAAGCCAAGTCCCTGTTCAACAATCAAAGGGTACTCCAACTAAAAAGGAGGAAGTGCCAAAAGCTAGGGGTCGTGCATTCCAGATTACCTCAGACGAGCGCCGTGAGGACCCGAATGTTGTGACGGGTACATTTCTTGTCAACTCTAGACCTACTCAAATCTTATTTGATTTTGGTGCCTCAGATTCTATTGTGTCTTACGAATTTGCGCATTCCTTTCAAATTGCCTGCTTTGTACTCGCACAACCATTTCACGTAGATGCTGTGGGAAGTATATCATTACTTGCTGATAAGTCTATAGGGATTGTGTTATAGAAATTGAAGGCTACACTTTTCTCGCTAACCTGATCCCTATCTCCTTGCCCAACTTTGAAATTATTCTCAGCATGGATTGGTTATCAAAGAACCACGCAGAACTTTTGTGCTATGAAAAGATAGTACGCATTCCTGTTGAAGGGGAGAATCCTATCTATGTCTACGGTGAACAAAGGCCCTTAAAAATAATCTCTTTCCTTAAAGCTCGTAAATTCATATCGAAAGGGTGTTCTATCTATCTGGCCTACACAGTTGATGTCTCAAAAGAGGAGAAGAAAATTGTAAATGATGTTCTAGTTGTTAACGAATATCCTGACGTTTTTCCCGATGACTTGCCTGGTCTTCCTCCGGAGAGGCAAGTAGAATTTCGAATTGACCTTGTGCTTGGTGCTGCTCCGATTGCAAAGACTCATTATCGTCTTGCGCTAGCTGAGATGAAAGAAATGATGATCCAACTGCAAGAACTACTTGACAAGGGTTTCATTCGACCGAGTACCTCTCCCTGGGGTGCTCCAGTACTGTTTGTCAAGAAGAAAGATGGATCGATGCGGATGTGCATTGATTATCGTGAGCTGAATAAGGTGACTATCAAGAACAAGTACCCACTACCTCGCATCGACGATTTCTTCGATCAACTTCATGGTGTTAGCTATTTCTCAAAAATTGATTTAAGATCTGGCTATCATCAGTTGAAAGTTCACGAGCAGGATGTACCGAATACTACTTTTCGTACTCGATATGGGCATTATGAATTCCTTGTTATGCCGTTTGGTTTAACAAACGCTCCGGCTGTATTCATGGATATGATGAATCGGGTATGCCGCCCAATGCTTGATAAATCAGTCACCGTATTCATTGATGATATTCTAATCTATTCCAAGTCTGAAGCTGATCATGCCATTCATATTCGTGCGGTATTGGAACTTCTTCGAAAGGAGAAACTATATGCTAAATTCTTGAAATGTAAATTTTGGCTTCGCCAAGTTCAATTTCTCGGCCATGTTATTTCTAGTGATGGTGTATCCGTAGATCCTATCAAAATCGAAGCCATTCAAAATTGGGAAGTGCCCCATAATGCTTCCGAAATTCATAGTTTCTTAGGTCTCGCAGGATATTACCGGAGATTCATTAAATACATTTCTCGTATAGCCGTACCTCTCACGAGTCTTACATGGAAAGAAGTGTAGTTCGAATGGGGTGAAACCCAAGAAAGAGCTTTCTCAACTCTAAAAGATCTTTTGACTCATGCTCCAATCTTATCACTCCCAGAACGTGATGATGACTTCTCCGTTTATAGTGTTGCTTCAAGATTGGGACTCGGTTGTGTGTTGATGCAACGTGGCAAAGTGATAGCCTATGCCTCAAGACAACTGAAAGATTATGAAAAGAATTATCCCACTCATGATCTCGAACTCGCTGCAGTGGTATTTGCCTTAAAACTTTGGAGGCATTATCTTTTTGGTACAAAGTGTCAATTATTTACCGACCACAAAAGTCTCAAGTACAAATTCAGTCAGCAAACTTTGAATATGAGACAACAACGAGCCATGGAGCTGATCAAAGATTATGATTGTGAAATCCTATATCATCCTGGAAAAGCTAACGTGGTTGCTGATGCACTTAGCAGAAAAGTTTATCGCAATAGTATGTGTTATGCCATTACTCATACTACAGTAAAATTCACTATTTTAGATGAATTAGAGAAATGGCAAGAAGAGGCCCTAAAGCCAGAAAATGTGAAGAAAGAAGGGATGATACATTATAATGATGCTCTACTTGATGATCCGTGAGGATTAAAAGTATTCAAGAATCGGCTGTGGATTCCAAACATCGGTGGATTGAGACAGAAGATTTTAGATGAAGCCCATAAATCTAAACTGTCAATCCATCCTGGTACAAGTAAAATGTACTATGATGTAAGAGCTGATTATTGGTGGCCTGGATTAAAGAAAGACATTGGAAGATATGTACAGGAATGCTTAGTATGCTTACAAGTCAAAGCAGAGCACCAAAAACCTTATGGAACCCCAGAAAGTCTTAGTGTTCCTGTATGGAAATGGGAGGAATTGTCCATGGATTTCATTACCAAATTGCCAAAGACTGCTAGACAACATGATAGCATTTGGGTAATCGTCGACCGCCTGACTAAAAGCGCTCATTTTCTTGCCATGTGTGAAACGGCACCAATGGAGAAATACGCACAAGTATACTTGGATGAAATTGTGGCAAGACATGGTGTGCCACTAAAGATCATTCCTGATCGAGATACTCGCTTCACTTCTCACTTTTGGGCGAGCATGCAACGTGAATTTGGATCTTGAGTTGCTCTCAGCACAGCTTATCATCCCCAGACAGATGGTCAAACAGAGAGAACAATCCAACCAGTAGAAGATATGCTTCATGCATGTGTCTTGGAGTTCGGTGGTAACTGGGATAAATACTTACCTCTTGTCGAATTCTCATATAATAATAGTTACCACGCTTCAATCAAAATGCCACCATATGAAGCATTATATGGTCGCAAGTGTCGTACTCCATTATGTTGGCGAGATATAGGACAAAAGATCCTTGGAGGCCCTGAAATGATTCAAGACACCACCGACAAAATTCAAATCGTACGAGAAAGAATGAAAGCGGCCCAGGATCGACAGAAGCCCTATACAGAAAAGAGAAGACGACCCATAGAATTCCAAGTGGGTGATTTCGTGATGCTGAAGGTATCTCCATGGAAAGGCCTTATGAGATTTGGGAAGAAAGGAAAGTTAAGTCCTAGATTTGTTGGTCCTTTCAAAATCATCCAGAGAATTGGAAAGCAAGCATACCGCTTAGAATTACCTGAAGATTTGGCAGGTATTCATGATGTGTTTCATGTGAGCTGTCTGCGCAAATGCTTGAGCATCAATGATGAGATAGTTCCATTATCCGAGGTGAAATTGGATAATAAGTTAAGATATGTAGAAGAGCCGGAAGAGATCGTGAATGAAAGAACAACTAATCTACGTAATAAAGAAGTGGAGTTGGTGCTTGTCAAGTGGAAACACCATCGAGGCCCAAATTATACTTGGGAAAATAAGAATGAGATATGAGCAAAATATCCCCATTTATTTTAATCGATGTAATTTCGGGGACGAAATCCTCAAAAGGAGGAGGTATTTGTAACATACACGTTTTGAAATCTTGTTTTAACTAAATAATGTTATGAAATATTAAGTGAATTTGAATGTTGAGTTCTAACAGATAGTTTTTACTAGAAATGAAGTAAAACTATATTTGGAATCACTCATAAAATGTTGGAAGTCTTATGAGATTCCAATAAAAAACAAAATACTTATAGCGAAAATATAAAATTTGGAATAAGTAAAATTTTATTATTGAAAGTTATACATAATCTCGTTAGAAACATTTAGGCGAAAACCTCATCGAAATCCGAGTTATAATGAAGAAGTTATGACCAAACGAAGATCCGTGATAAATCTGGAAAATACTTTGTCGCGTAAAAATTTAGTTTTCGATAAACTAATTTTTAGCCTTAGTGATGTAAATGAAAGTTGTAGAACTCGTGAAAATAATCCACTTTCATATAAAGATCGTTTGAATCTGACTTCGTATGAGGAAATTACGATTTTTCGAAGTTTCAGCTTAGTAGTAGATAGCTAAAAACTCGAATTTTAAATCGAGTGATTTTTTGCCGACACAACCTAAACGAGAATTGAAGGTCTCGTCATTAGTAGTGCAACGGTAAAAAGTCTGACGAAACCAGACGTCGGATGAAAAAGTTATGAATTTTAACGGATTTTCCTGTCCCGGTCTATTAAAAATAATAATATTAAAATTAAAGTCAAAATTAGCCGACGAAGTCTCAACGAAAGTTGTAGAGCATAATTTTAGCTTTGCGTGCATATAAAGAACGTCAAAAACGGAGCTCGTATGCAAAAGTTATGGATTTTACAAGATTTGGCACATTTTTCATATAATTTTCGTATGAATAGTGTCAGCCACGTCACCCTCGCTCTAAGCTGGCCACGTGTACGAAGCTGTTGCGTGGAGCATCCGAGAAGCGACGCGTGTCGCATAGGAGTTCGAAGTCGTCACGTGAGTCTCGCATACCTGCCTCGTGCCCAACTCGCGTGTCGCATGCTGATTCGACCGAGGGTGCGGTCCAATAGCTATCCGACGCTCGCATCGGCCTCCACCCCGCGTCCGAGCTGAAGACCGAGCCGAAGACCCAGCCGATGACACGCCTGAAGCTGATGACTCCTCGCATCCGAGCCTCGCCGAAGCTGCTATCTGGTCCGAGCCTCGCAGCCACCTGTCCTCTTCCCTTCACTTCGGATCCGAACCTCGGCCCTATATAAGGGGTGCGAGACCTCCCGGGTAAATGTTTGAAATTTACCCCTTTTCACCCCTAAACTTATATTTCTTCTACTTCCACTTCCCCCGAAGCCCCGGTACTGATTCTAAAGCCCGTAACACGCCCCGAGACTCCCGAGAAGCCCGAAAAATTTATCTTTTCGGTTTCAAAGGTCTACCTTCGCAGAGCCCGGTTTTCAACGACGAAAGTCATATTTAGAGCCGAAGTACTGTCCAAATTAATATTTTAGCCCCCGGTTATTTCACGGTGAGTTTAATATATAGAAATAATTGTATGTTATGTGTTATATGTGCTACGTGCTTTTCAGTGTTATTATTCCAGGTTATTTTCCCGGGTTATTTTTATTTGCTATTTTTAATAGCAAAGAAATATCTTTGACCATGTGATCAGTGAAAGGACTTAGATTCACGTTGGTACTGGTATGTAGCCTTTGGCCATGTGGAACATGTCTCCGTAAGAGAATGAATTCTATTCAATGGTAGTGGCAGAAGGTTAGATAGGGCTATAAGCCTGAAATCTACCGAAATGTTAATCCGAAGTTGTATATCTTCTGTGTCGTTTGGACCAAAGCTTTATTGATGTATATCAAGCATGGAAATTGTTATGTCTCATTGATTGTATGTCTTTAAATCAAATTAATGATTGATATGGAATGTTTGTCACAGGATTCACATATGCCCTTGTTGTTCCTTGTTCCTCTTTGCTTATGCCCTATTAAAGTATATATATATATATATATATATATATATATATATATATATATATATATATATATATTGCATAACGTTATATTGTATCTATTATTGAACTCACTAAGCGTCACCGCTTACCCTCTCGATGTTTAACAAATTGCAGGAGATAAACATCCAGTATAGTTATATACTGGTAGAAGATTTTTGAATAGTTTGAAACTATTGTATCGATAGAAGCTTATGAGTAGTTTGAAACTATTGTATTTTGCACTCCCATATGTATAAAACTATAGAATCCTGGGAAGTTATGTAATATATAACACTTTAAATTATTCGGTTTGTATCCGGTAGTTTGTAATCTCTTTATCAATGTAAAGTATTGTTTTATTATGAATATGCAAGTAGCATGTTTTGGAGTAACTATATTCTCGAGTATGAAAGTTTGGGTCTTTCATAAATACGAAAGTTAGGGTCTTTCAATCATGGTATCAGAGCAGTAGTTTGAGTGAACTAAATTCCATGGATTGGTATTTAGACTTAAACTATTGGTAGTTCAATATATGAACTTAATCATTGTAAGTATAGGGATACAAACCATAGGAAATATATAAGTAAAAGTATTAGGTAATAATAAACCCTAATATTCTAAAATACAATGTTACTCCGTATTGCAGAGCAATGGCTGAACAGGTTAGTAGCCATACCCCTGAGGTTGGTGGAGGTCCTCAACCCGAGGAAGTGAATACTCTAGTATCTCCTTGTGAGGAGCGACTCTTGGGTAAACTTACCGGTGTTATTCAACAGACTCTCGAAGAACACAAAAAGAACGGTGATAAAGGAAAAGAGAAAGCCACTGGAGAATCTTCAAAAGGATAGGTGAAGCGTCCCTCATTCAAAGATTTCAAGGGTAGTGGTGCTACAGAGTTTTCCGGTATTCTCAATCCCATTATTGTTCTTACTTGGATCCAGAACACAGCGAAAGTGTTTCGTATTTCTCATGTGGATAATGAAGACAAGGCTAACTGTGCTTCCGCAATGCTCACCAGAGAAGCCTTGGTCTGGTGGGAAGCAACATATGAAGCTCTCAACGGATTTGACCAGGAGAATTTAGCCTGGGAAATGTTTAAAACTCATTTTCTAGAGAAGTATTGTCCTCTAGACATGAGGAGGAGATTGGAGAAGGAATTCCTCGAACTTAAACAAGGAGGAATGACTGTGAATGAGTATGAAACTCAGTTTAATCAAAGAGCAAGCTTTGCTACAAAGTATATTCCAACTGAAGACGAGAAAATTCAGTTATTCATGGAGGGACTACGACATGAGATCCATGATTTCGTTGCCAATCGAGAAGTTTTGTCATTCGATAAAGCCATTGAATATGCTCGAAGACGTGAGCATGACTTATAAATACGTGGTGCCGTTGTTACTGCTCCGAAGCATCCACGTACTGAAAGAACTGTTCCTTCTTTTCTACCAGCTCGATCCGTTCGGACTGAGCCTGGTAATCAAGTTCAAACTCAAAGTGTCTCTCGTGGACGCGGTAGATCACAATCTTTTTCTATGCAATCGCCTTCATGTCGTATTTGTGGAAGGAATCATCCGGGCCAATGCAAAATAGACAAGGAATCCATTGTCTGTTATGGATGCGGAGAAAAGGGTCATATAAAGCCAGCTTGCCCAAGAAAGGATGTTACTTGTTATGCATGTGGTATTACGGGCCACAAGAAGCGTTTTTTCCCTACTCTTACTAGTCAGATGACGGGAAGTCAAGCTTCTGTTTAACAACCGGTGAGAAGCCAAATCCCTGTTCAACAATCAAAGGGTACTCCAACTAAAAAGGAGGAAGTGCCAAAAGCTAGGGGTCGTGCATTCCAGATTACCTCAGACGAGCACCGCGAGGACCCGAATGTTGTGACGGGTACATTTCTTGTCATTTCTAGACCTGCTCACATCTTATTTGATTCTGGTGCCTCAGATTCTATTGTGTCTTACGAATTTGTGCATTCCTTTCAAATTGCATGCTTTGTACTCGCGCAACCATTTCACGTAGATGTTGTGGGAAGTATATCATTACTTGCTGATAAAGTCTATAGGGATTGTGTTATAGAAATTGAAGGCTACACTTTTCTCGCAAACCTGATCCCTATCTCCTTGCCCAACTTTGATATTATTCTCGGCATGGATTGGTTATCAAAGAACCACGCAGAACTTTTGTGCTCTGAAAAGATAGTACACATTCATGTTGAAGGGGAGAATCCTATCTATGTCTACGGTGAACAAAGGCTCTTAAAAAATAATCTCTTTCCTTAAAGCTCGTAAATTCATATCGAAAAGGTGTTCCATCTATCTGGCCTACACAGTTGATGTCTCAAAAGAGGAGAAGAAAATTGTAAATGATGTTCTAGTTGTTAACGAATATCCTGACGTTTTTCCCGATGACTTGCCTGGTCTTCCTCCGGAGAGGCAAGTAGAATTTCGAATTGACCTTGTGCTTGGTGCTGCTCCGATTGCAAAGACTCATTATCGTCTTGCGCTAGCTGAGATGAAAGAAATGATGATCCAACTGCAAGAACTACTTGACAAGGGTTTCATTCGACCGAGTACCTCTCCTGGGGTGCTCCAGTACTGTTTGTCAAGAAGAAAGATGGATCGATGCGGATGTGCATTGATTATCGTGAGCTGAATAAGGTGACTATCAAGAACAAGTACCCACTACCTCGCATCGACGATTTCTTCAATCAACTTCATGGTGTTAGCTATTTCTCAAAAATTGATTTAAGATCTGGCTATCATCAGTTGAAAGTTCACGAGCAGGATGTACCGAAGACTGCTTTTCGTACTCGATATGGGCATTATGAATTCCTTGTTATGCCGTTTGGTTTAACAAACGCTCCGACTGTATTCATGGATATGATGAATCGGGTATGCCGCCCAATGCTTGATAAATCAGTCATCGTATTCATTGATGATATTCTAATCTATTCCAAGTCTGAAGCTGATCATGCCATTCATATTCGTGCGGTATTGGAACTTCTTCGAAAGGAGAAACTATATGCTAAATTCTTGAAATGTGAATTTTGGCTTCGCCAAGTTCAATTTTCGGCCATGTTATTTCTAGTGATGGTGTATCCGTAGATCCTATCAAAATCGAAGCCATTCAAAATTGGGAAGTGCCCCATAATGCTTCCGAAATTCGTAGTTTCTTAGGTCTCGCAGGATATTACCGGAGATTCATTAAATACATTTCTCGTATAGCCGTACCTCTCACGAGTCTTACACGGAAAGAAGTGAAGTTCGAATGGGGTGAAACCCAAGAAAGAGCTTTCTCAACTCTAAAAGATCTTTTGACTCATGCTCCAATCTTATCACTCCCAGAAGGTGATGATGACTTCTCCGTTTATAGTGATGCTTCAAGATTGGGACTCGGTTGTGTGTTGATGCAACGTGGCAAAGTGATAGCCTATGCCTCAAGACAACTGAAAGATTATGAAAAGAATTATCCCACTCATGATCTCGAACTCACTGCAGTGGTATTTGCCCTAAAACTTTGGAGGCATTATCTTTTTGGTACAAAGTGTCAATGATTTACCGACCACAAAAGTCTCAAGTACAAATTCAGTCAGCAAACTTTGAATATGAGACAACAACGAGCCATGGAGCTGATCAAAGATTATGATTGTGAAATCCTATATCATCCTGGAAAAGCTAACGTGGTTGCTGATGCACTTAGCAGAAAAGTTTATCGCAATAGTATGTGTTATGCCATTACTCATACTACAGTAAAATTCACTATTTTAGATGAATTAGAGAAATGGCAAGAAGAGGCCCTAAAGCCAGAAAATGTGAAGAAAGAAGGGATGATACATTATAATGATGCTCTACTTGATGATCCGTGAGGATTAAAAGTATTCAAGAATCGGCTGTGGATTCCAAACATCGGTGGATTGAGACAGAAGATTTTAGATGAAGCCCATAAATCTAAACTGTCAATCCATCCTGGTACAAGTAAAATGTACTATGATGTAAGAGCTGATTATTGGTGGCCTGGATTAAAGAAAGACATTGGAAGATATGTACAGGAATGCTTAGTATGCTTACAAGTCAAAGCAGAGCACCAAAAACCTTATGGAACCCCAGAAAGTCTTAGTGTTCCTGTATGGAAATGGGAGGAATTGTCCATGGATTTCATTACCAAATTGCCAAAGACTGCTAGACAACATGATAGCATTTGGGTAATCGTCGACCGCCTGACTAAAAGCGCTCATTTTCTTGCCATGCGTGAAACGGCACCAATGGAGAAATACGCACAAGTATACTTGGATGAAATTGTGGCAAGACATGGTGTGCCACTAAAGATCATTCCTGATCGAGATACTCGCTTCACTTCTCACTTTTGGGCGAGCATGCAACGTGAATTAGGATCTTGAGTTTCTCTCAGCACAGCTTATCATCCCCAAACAGATGGTCAAATAGAGAGAACAATCCAAACAGTAGAAGATATGCTTCATGCATGTGTCTTGGAGTTCGGTGGTAACTGGTATAAATACTTACCTCTTGTCGAATTCTCATATAATAATAGTTACCACGCTTCAATCAAAATGCCACCATATGAAGCATTATATGGTCGCAAGTGTCGTACTCCATTATGTTGGCGAGATATAGGACAAAAGATCCTTGGAGGCCCTGAAATGATTCAAGACACCACCGACAAAATTCAAATCGTACGAGAAAGAATGAAAGCGGCCCAGGATCGACAGAAGTCCTATACAGAAAAGAGAAGACGACCCATAGAATTCCAAGTGGGTGATTTCGTGATGCTGAAGGTATCTCCATGGAAAGGCCTTATGAGATTTGGGAAGAAAGGAAAGTTAAGTCCTAGATTTGTTGGTCCTTTCAAAATCATCCAGAGAATTGGAAAGCAAGCATACCGCTTAGAATTACCTGAAGATTTGGCAGGTATTCATGATGTGTTTCATGTGAGCTATCTGCGCAAATGCTTGAGCATCAATGATGAGACAGATCCATTATCCGAGGTGAAATTGGATAATAAGTTAAGATATGTAGAAGAGCCGGAAGAGATCGTGAATGAAAGAACAACTAATCTACGTAATAAAGAAGTGGAGTTGGTGCTTGTCAAGTGGAAACACCATCGAGGCCCAAATTATACTTGGGAAAATAAGAATGAGATAAGAGCAAAATATCCCCATTTATTTTAATCGATGTAATTTCGGGGACGAAATCCTCAAAAGGAGGAGGTATTTGTAACATACACGTTTTGAAATCTTGTTTTAACTAAATAATATTATGAAATATTAAGTGAATTTGAATGTTGAGTTCTAACAGATAGTTTTACTAGAAATGAAGTAAAACTATGTTTAGAATCACTCATAAAATGTTGGAAGTCTTATGAGATTCCAATTAAAAACAAAATACTAAATATAGCGAAAATATAAAATTTGGAATAAGTAAAATTTTATTATTGAAAGTTATAGATAATCTCGTTAGAAACATTTAGGCGAAAACCTCATCGAAATCCGAGTTATAACGAAGAAGTTATGACCAAACGAAGATCCGTGATAAATCCGGAAAATACTTTGTCGCGTAAAAATTTAGTTTTCGATAAACTAATTTTTAACCTTAGTGATGTAATGAAAGTTGTAGAACTCGTGAAAATAATCAACTTTCATATAAAGATCGTTTGAATCTGACTTCGTATGAGAAAATTATGATTTTTCGAAGTTTCAGATTAGTAGTAGATAGCTAAAAACTCGAATTTTAAATCGAGTGATTTTTAGCCGACACAACCTAAACGAGAATTGAAGGTCTCGTCTTTAGTAGTGCAACGGTAAAAAGTCTGACGAAACAAACGTCGGATGAAGAGGTTATGAATTTTAACGGATTTTCCTGTCCCGGTCTATTAAAAATAATAATATCAAAATTAAAGTCAAAATTAGCCGACGAAGTCTCAACGAAAGTTGTAGAGCATAATTTTAGCTTTGCGTGCATATAAAGAACGGTAAACACGGAGCTCGTATGCGAAAGTTATGGATTTTACAAGATTTGGCACATTTTTCATTTAATTTTCGTATGAATAGTGTCAGCCACGTCACCCTCGCTCTAAGCTGGCCACGTGTACGAAGCTGCTGCGTGGAGCATCCGAGAAGCGACGCGTGTCGCATAGGAGTTCGAAGTCGTCACGTGAGTCTCGCATACCTGCCTCGTGCCCAACTCGCTTGTCGCATGCTGATTCGACCGAGGGTGCGGTCCAATGGCTATCCGACGCGCCTCGCATCTTCCTCCACCCCGCGTCCGAGCCGAAGACCGAGCCGAAGACCCAGCCGATGACACGCCTGAAGCTGATGACTCCTCGCATCCGAGCCTCGCCGAAGCTGCCATCTGGTCCGAGCCTCGCAGCCACCTGTCCTCTTCCCTTCGCTTCGGATCCGAACCTCGGCCCTATATAAGGGGTGCGAGACCTCCCGGGTAAATGTTTGAAATTTGCCCCTTTTCACCCCTAAACTTATATTTCTTCTACTTCCACTTCCCCCGAAGCCCCGGTACTGATTCTAAAGCCCGAAACACGCCCCGAGACTCCCGAGAAGCCCGAAAAATTTATCTTTTCGGTTTCAAAGGTCTACCTTCGCAGAGCCCGGTTTTCAACAACGAAAGTCATATTTAGAGCCGAAGTACTGTCCAAATTAATATTTTAGCCCCCGGTTATTTCACGGTGAGTTTAATATATAGAAATAATTGTATGTTATGTGTTATATGTGCTACGTGCTTTTCAGTGTTATTATTCCGGGTTATTTTACCGGGTTATTTTTATTTGCTATTTTTAATACCAAAGAAATACCTTTGACTATGTGATCAGTGAAAGGACTTAGATTCACGTTGGTACTAGTATGTAGCCTTTGGCCATGTGGAACATGTCTCCGTAAGAGAATGAATTCTATTCTATGGTAGTGGCAGAAGGTTAGACAGGGCTATAAGCCTGAAATCTACCGAAATGTTAATCCGAAGTTGTATATCTTCTGTACCGTTTGGGCCAAAGCTTTATTGATGTATATCAAGCATGGAAATTGTTATGTCTCATTGATTGTATGTCTTTAAATCAAATCAATGATTGATATGGAATGTTTGTCATAGGATTCACATATGCCCTTGTTGTTCCTTGTTCCTCTTTGCTTCTGCCCTATTAATGTATATATATATATATATGGCATAACGTTATATTGTATCTATTATTGAACTCACTAAGCGTCACCGCTTACCCTCTCGATTTTTAATAAATTGCAGGAGATAAACATCCAGTATAGTTATATATTGGTAGAAGATTTTTGAATAGTTTGAAACTATTGTATCGATAGAAGTTTATGAATAATTTGAAACTATTGTATTTTGCACTCCCATATGTATAAAACTATAGAATCCTGGGAAGTTATGTAATATATAACACTTTAAATTATTCGGTTTGTATCTAGTAGTTTGTAATCTCTTTATCAATGTAAAATATTGTTTTATTTTGAATATGCAAGTAGCATGTTTTGGAGTAACTATATTGTCGAGTATGAAAGTTTGGGTCTTTCATAAATACGAAAGTTAGGGTCTTTCAGCTCAACTAGAATCAAAAATAAAAGACTTTAGAAAACTACAGGAGGGCTACAGTAATAAATGTGAAAACTATGTTTATATAGTCAAACAAAACACAGAACTAGTGGCTGAAATTGAATCCTTGAGTGGCAAATTTGAAACTGCCAAGCTTGATGTTCGAAGATATGATCATTCAAGTGAAGTAGTTGCAAATATGATAGATCACACCATGAAATTTAAGAGAAATCAATCAAAAGGTCTAGGATATAATAATGTGCCACGTCCCTTTAATCATTCATATCTACATAAGCCACTGTCCAAGGAAGAAATTGCCAATGAATCTTCTATGGTTTATGACAAATCTTATGGTTTTGTTTCGGGAGGATTTATTAATGTTGAAAGTACTAACATTTCTACTTCTCCTGCAGATCAATCCTTGAATCAAACACAGCACGAAGTTAAAGGATCTGTGTCTGAACATAAACCTGAGTCCAAACCTGAAGTTTTAGTTTTAAACAAAGACAATTCTTTTTCAAATGTTTTGAGTGACAATAGTTCTTGTGATGTTTTTGATTCTTCTGATACCGTTTTTATTTCTTCTGATACTGATACAGTTTTGAATGCTTTTAATATGTCTGATAAATTTTTGAACAATTTGGTTGACAATTTGAATGTTTGTGATAAAAATGTTGAGACACCACTAGTTTCACAACCCTCCATCAGTAAAGCACCCTTACTTGCCTCACAACCTAATATTGTTGCTCGTTCTTGTGAGAGAAGCAAGGGCGTTGGTAGGGAAAACAAATCTGATCAATGTAGTACTAGTTCCAACAATAACAAGCAGATTTGTTTTAATTGTGGCACTAGTGGTCATATTGCTAGAAATTATCTTAATCGAATGTTTGTAAGTCATAATCTTCCAAGAGGGGAGAACGAGTTCAAAGGAAGGTCTTTATATAGAAACTCCTCTAGAAGTCGTTCTCGAAATGATGATTGGGCAGATGAATGAAATAGAAAAAGGGATATTTTTAACAGACATAAAAGGGTTTTTAATCACCATGGCCCAAGCAGTCAGCCAAAAAGGAGCATAGCCACGCCAAGTTCAGGCTCATCCCAAAGCAGTAGTGGATCTTCAACCAACTCTGGTAGAAGTCACACATGCTGTAAGCAGACTGTTAAGCATAAAATGACAAAGTTAACTGAGACATACAGAAAACCTAATTATAAATGGAGGCCCAAACCTGTTCCCAGTACATCATCTGTGTCCCCTGAGAAGTTTAAGAGTCATAAATCTGAAAAGGCATCGGGATCAGCTAGGAAGATCATGACCTGGGTGCCCAAATCTAATTAAACCCGCACATTTTGCAGGGACAGTTGCGGGGAAATGTCATCGAACCATGGTTCGTCGACAATGGCTGTTCCCGACATATGACGGGAGATATCACCCAACTGCACAGCATTCAATCATTTAATGGGGGGTATGTCTCCTTTGCAGGTGGAGATGGAGGGAAAATCACTCAAAAGGGAACTGTGTCAAATGGAGTTCTAAGTTTCGAAAACGTGAATTTCGATCCCGAGTTGAAACACAGTCTGTTAAGCGTTTCTCAGATCTGTGACAAGGGCTATTCTACGTATTTCACTGACAAGGAATGCATGATTTTAAAGCCAGGCTTTGTCATCCCAGAAGAATGGATTCTCGTAAAGTCGAAAAGGGATGGGAACGCCTATATCATTGATATGAATAGCAATCTCCCAGAACAAGTTACTTGTCTATTCTCCAAGATCTCCGAGCAAGCTGCAATGTTGTGGCACCGAAGATTAGGTCATGCTAACGCCAAGAATATAAATCGTCTTGCGAATAATGAGATGGACCGTGGATTGCCTGTCAAAGACTCTATCACGTTTGAAAAATGTGTGTCATGCGCTCAAGGAAAGCATCATCGAAATCCGCATTTGCCAAAACAGGTTAAATCAATCAGTCAGGTTCTTCAACTACTTCACATGGATTTGTTTGGTCCAGTGAACGTGCTAAGCATCAACAGAAGTTCTTACTGTTTAGTTGTGATTGATGATTTCTCTTGATTTACGTGGGTTTTCTTTCTATCCAACAAAGTTGGCGTCACTGAATTGATCAAAAAGTTCATAATACTTGTTGAGAATCAGACCAATCATAAGGTAAAGGCGCTTCGTACCGATAATGGAACAGAGTTTAAGAATTTTGTTCTCAATCACTTTTGTGCTGAAAAGGGTATCATGCGTCAATTTAGTTCAGCTCATACACCTCAACAAAATGGTGTTGCTGAAAGGCGGAACAAAACACTCAAAGACGCTGCAAGAACGATGTTGTGTGACTCAAAGCTGCCTGTTTTCTTTTGGGCGAAGGTGATAAACACTGCCTGTTATGTTCATAATCGTGTGCTTATCAACAAAGCTCAAATGAAAACTTTGTATGAAATTTACTATGGACACAAGCCGTCAGTCAGTCATTTCCGAGTATTTGGCTGTCCTTGCACCCTTCTTCACCTAGATGCCAACCCAAAGTTTAATGCCAAAGCCGATGACTGTTATTTTGTGGGGTAAGCTGCTCGCACCGCTTATAGAGTCTACAATAAGAAAACCAAGCAGATTGTGGAATCCTATGACGAGCGTTGGTTGGAAGAGAATGAGACAGACGCAAGAGTGGGTCCGGATTGGTTGTTTGATTACACGTCACTTTTCAAATCCTTAAATGTGTACTCAAATAATGTATCTAGAGCTGGTTCGCATTGGAAGAGTATCTCTGAAGATGAAGACGAAGAAGTCGTGTACAAGCTTGTATCTAAATCCTCTGCTTCATCAAAAGAGAAAGCCAAAGCTTCACTTGAGGGAGAGACCTCTGGTTCGCATAAGGGAGGATCTCCTGCTACATCTGAGGGGGAGCCTTCTACTACATCTGAGGGGGAGCCTTCTACAATATTTTCGGGAGAGTCTTCTTCTACTCCTCAAGGGACCCGTTCTTGGAACATGATAGTCCTCAATCAGTCCATACTGATTCTTCTAATGCTGGAACGATACCTCATATATCTATAGAGAAAGATTTTGTTCCAAATGATGCTTCCGCTATCTCTACTACCTTTATGGAATTGCTCTTTCCTGATCTTATTGCAGATGAATATGTCGCAGAACCATCTGGTGCTGCCCAACCAGCAAATGAAGGAGGTATCAACATTCACACTCTTCCTGTTTCTCTAAATGATATCAGCCAAGAAATACCCTCAAGAGTTCAACGCGATCATCCGATCGAAAACATTATTAGCCAGCTAGATGATGGTGTTAAAACTAGAAGCCAGAGTGGAGACGTAAATACATGTCTGTATTCCTGCTTTATCTCAAAAATTGAGCCCAAGAATGTAGAAATGGCTCTACACGAACCTAGCTGGGTGGATGCAATGCATGAGGAATTGCACCAATTTGAAAAACTCGGTATTTGGAAGTTAATTGAGTTACCGAAGGGCAAAAAGTCTCTTGACACACGATGGGTCTATCGTAACAAGCAGGACGATTCAGGGGTTATTGTGCGAAACAAAGCTAGACTGGTAGTCCGTCGGTTTCAAGAAGTCGAGGGTCTTGACTACACTGAAGTTTATGCTCCCGTAGCTCGCCTGGAGGCGATTCGTATCTTCCTAGCGTATGCTTCGTATATGAACTTCACTGTCTTTCAAATGGATGTCAAGACTGCCTTCTTGTATGGCAAAGTGAAGGAAGAAATCTATGTTGATCAACCTTTAGGGTTTGTCGACTCGAAGTATCCTAATCATGTTTACAAGTTGGACAAAGCGTTATATGGGCTGCATCAAGCTCCTAGAGCATGGTATGCAACTCTAACAAAGCACTTGCTCGAACATGGTTACACTCGCGGCACTATCGATCAAACATTGTTCATAAAGCATGTCGACAAGGACCAGATACTCGTACAAATATACGTCGACGACATAATCTTTGGATCAACTAGCCAATAGCTTTGCAAAGAGTTCGAAAGTGTAATGAAGAAAAGATTTGAAATGAGTTCTTTGGGAGAAATGACCACGTTTTTGGGGCTTCAGGTTAAACAGAATTCAACCGGAATCCTACTACATCAGGCCAAGTAAGTGGAGGATATTCTTGAGAAGTTCGCGCTTCACGATGCTAAATCTGCTTCTACATTGATGGTTGAACGACCTCTCCTGACTCGAGATCCAGAAGGCGAGCCCGTAGATCAAACTCTCTATCGATCGATGATCGGATCGCTGATGTATCTTACTGCAAGTCGACCGGACATTATGTTTGCAGTCTGTCAATGCGCACATTATCAGGCTAATCCTAAACTTTCTCATTTTATTGTTGTTAAAAGAATTTTTCGGTATATCAAAGGAAGCCCTAAATTGGGTCTTTGGTATCCGAAGAATTCTGAATTTGATCTTTATGCTTTTACTGACAACAATTATGGAGGCTGTGAGCTTGATAGGAAATCAACTTCAGGAGGATGTCAATACCTAGGTGACAGGTTAGTTTCATGGCAATGCAAGAAGCAGCACATTGTCTCGACTTCAACAGCAGAGGCGGAATACATTGCTGCATCAGCTTGTTGTTCTCAAGTTATCTGGATCCAACATCAGCTGTTGGACTACGGTTTGAATTACTTAGAAACCTCTATATATTGTGATAATGAAGTAGCAACTCAAATTGCTAAGAACCCAGTCCAACACTCTAAAACCAAGCACATCGATATTAAAATTCACTTTATCAGAGACTGTTATGAACGTTCTTTAATTCGAATAGAACAGGTTCACACTGATAACAATGTGGCGGACTTGTTCACAAAACCTTTTAACAAAGCTCGCTTCGATGTGCTTGTGGGATTTTTGAAAATGATATGTTTTGAGGATTAAGTTTTTTTTCTTTTTTTCTTTCTTTCTTTTCTTTTTTCTTTTCTTCATTTATTTTTGGTTTTATTAATTTACATTTTCAATTTTTTAGGATAGTTTAAATTTGCGCATTACTTTGTTTCGTATTCTCACCCATGCACAAATTTAGGGGGAGAAATAAAAATCCAAAAACAACAAAAAAATTAAAAAATAATAAAAATCCAAAAATAGTGTCATTTCTTTTTAGCATTTTAAAATTTATTGTTGACAACTTCGGTTGTAGGTTTTGTGATGGGAAATGAAATCATCTAGTGATAACGGACAATCTAAATCGGCATAATGTAGCCAAGTTGAATTGTCTACGCTCTGTATTCGATGTGCTGGTAGGAATGAAAGACTTTAAATGGACCTGACTAGGAAAAGATGAACCTAATAAATCTTATGGACTTGACAAACTTAGACCTAGTTAGATCTGTTTAACCTGATGTCACGACGCTCGGATAGGTTGAGCAGGAAGATAAACATGGGAATCTATCGGTCACATTAAATAAACCGTATCTGGAACCGTGGAGTCACTTTTCCTCAATGTGCAGATTATGTCCTTAATTCTGGTTGGATGGGGCGACTAGTAAATTCCGATAAATTAGGTCTGTAGAATATCATTTTCTTTCTTTCTTACTGTCAGTCATATGTTATCTCTTCTGTGTGATTGAGAGATCCGACCTGGACTATAACATATGCAGTTCTATTTCTCTGCATCTTCTTTCTATGCAATTCTTTCTATCTGTTAGCCATATACTGTCTCCTCTGCGTGATGTTAAATCCGACCTGGTACATAGTATATGCACCATTCTCTTCTCAATCCCTCTGAAATTTCAGTTAGCCATATGTTTCATCCTTTGCGTGATTGGAAGAGATCTGACCTGGATGTACAGCATATGCATTCTAAATCTATCTTCTCTCTGAATGGTTGTCTGCTCACCCGGTGTAAGGAGTACTCTGGAGTTCTTGAAGGCTGGAGCATATCAGGACATGGGAAACACGTTCTGGTACACTTAACAATTGAACACATACAGGTTGTCTGTAGATCTCGCTGCTCGATTTAAGTGGACAACAATATCCCTGGTCGTAGTCAGTTAAATGGTCGTAAGGTAAATTTATTTAAGATTTAGGATTTATCATAATGAATCTTGTCATTGGTAAAGTGTCCAAATATGTCAAAAGTTTTTTCGTGTTTAAGTGGACCACAATACTAGTAATCAATCAGACGGAGATGTGAAGACGAGGGTACCGAGAAGTAAATCAGATTGTCCAATAACTTTGATCCAAGAATCACAAAAGAAATAGTAGTTAAGTTTTTTTCTGTTAAAATTTTTATTTGAATTTTAATTTTACTTTTAGTTTTATTTTTTATTTTTATTTTATTTTATTTTTAATTCTTAGTTTGCAATTTCAAATTTTAATTTATTTTATTTATACTTTTTACTGTTTTATTTAATTTTATTTTATTTAGTTTTATTTTATTTTTGTTTTTGTCTGGTTTTATTTTTCTAGAATTTAAATTATTTTTTTTAGGTTTTATTTTTATTTTTATTTCAGTTTATTTTCAAAATTAATTTAATCCTGAAAGCTTTTTTAATTTTAATTGTTGGAAGTTGGAAATACTGGGTAGTTATCAAGTAAGAGGGTAAGGAAAGGTAAGATAGGGTAAAAAGGGGTTTACTGCCGGAATCTCCTCACTCATGAGATTCCGGCCGCAAACTAAGTCTCAAACCCTCTCAAAAGGCTGAAAATTTTCTTGTTGATTTTCGGAAAAACAAATACATCATCACAAAGGTAATTAATTCTAGATCACAAATATGTAATTTGTTTTGTGTTTCACCGTGTCATTGTGCTTGAAATCTCGAAAAAACTGATTTGGCGAAGTTTACGGCCGTAAGCATAGGCCGTAAACTCCGAGAACTTGAATTTTCGACTTGGTTTTATTTTATTTTGATGCTATTGATGATTATAATTATGTATTTTCAAGTATCAGTCGTTAATTCGAAATATATAATTGATTTTTGGGAGAAATTCATACTGTAGGTTCACAGGCCGTAAACTCAGAGTTTACGGCCCAGGAACTTTGTGTTTACTGCTTGTGTTTTTGTATAAAATATTTAGGGGAATATAATGTGTTGCTTTTACAAGAAAATTCTTAGGCCGTAAACTTCGAGTTTACGGCCCAAGAACAGTTTTTTTTTGGTCAAAATAAATTCTTTTCTTTAAGGTTTCTTACAGTTGTGTTTGAGTGCAGACTATGGCGAATCTAAAATTTGCAGATATGCACAACTTAGCGATTGTACCCGCGGATCCACCGGTCATTCATTCGGACATGCGATCAATGATTCATAGATTGCGTGAATGTTGTTTAGCATCTGCAATAACAGTCAATCTGGTGGTCTATCAGAATCTAATACGCGAGTTTTGGGCGACTGCGAAGACACGTATGGATAATGACGGCAATTTTACAGTTACGGCAAAAGTGCAGGGTCGAGAAATTGTTATTAATGAAGGCTTTATTCGTAAAGCGTTATTAATTGATGATCAACCCAACTATCCGACGGAAATTGGAATCGAGGATGCTCAAAGGATCCTGCGAAGAATGAGTTACGAGGGAACATTTCCACCAACGCTGAAAAAGTTGCTTCATCCATACTGGAGGTTCTTTGCCCATGTGTTTTTAAGCTGCGTCTCAGGAAGAAGATCTGGGGCAGATGAGATTTCTCAACACACAACTGGTGCATTGGTATCTCTTGCTGCGGGGTTTCGTTTTAATTTCTCAAAGTTCATTCTTGAGGAATTTATCATTAACATCAGAGCTTCTACATGGGATACTTTTCTACTGTATCCCTGCTTTGTACAAATGTTTATCATCATTCAGTTTCCTGAAGTGAGAAAGACGGGTGACACGTTGGATATGAAGTCCTTGGGTCTGCACACTGTGGGACTCATCAAACAGAATAGAAAAGGGAAATTTATATTTCAAGGGCTATATCCGTTGGAAAAGTTTGGAAAGTTTACTGAATTGGATGAACCTCCGGAGTCATATGAGTCGTCCGAGCAGACTTCCTCGGAGCAGACATCTACTAAAAAGTCAACTCCAACCAATATTGTGATAGATGTATCCGAAGATGAAGAAACCGAGAAAGAAGACTCACCAACTCCCAAAGCTCAAACTGTCTCAGAACGTGAACAAGAGTTGAGTGAAAATCAAGCTGGTGGAGACATGAATATTGGTGAAGAGCGAAATGATTCTTTTGATGATCTTGACCTAACTGGTTTTGATCATGATGATATAACAGCCTCCTTGGCCAGCAGTGCCAATATTGTGTCCAATGAAAATCTTGACACAACTTTTCACAATGTCGATGATGTTGTTGTACAAACAACTGAGACAAGGAAATCGAGCGAGACATTTGAGACGCGAACTCCTACTTCTAAACAAATGGTGTCGACTACTATTCCTATGGAGATGGTTATGGGATGTTCCCCTCCTGTATCTATTTCTCCTACTTCAGACTCCTTTGTGAGTGTGTTTTCTCCAGAAGCTGACCAATCGCAGTCCAAAAGAAGAAGACTTGATGCAAGAAAATCTGAACTGATCGCAAGTTTGGTTAGTGGTCTTCCTATCCCACCTATCACTGCTACCACTACACGACTCACCACTACAAAAATGTTTCCAACTGGCCCAAATTCAACTTTTGATGTCGCTGGTCCCTCAGCACCACCCGGTTTCTCGGTTCCTCGATTTAATCGAGATGCCGCTTCCGAAAGGCTAGCACTACATATGGCAGAAGAACAACTCTTGTCACCTATTCCTCGAGGAAAGGGTGTTTCTATAGATGAAGGGGGTGCTCGAGGTGAAAATCTTTCTCTTGCTGGTCTGCAAAAAGAAATTTCAGTTCTTAGCCAGAAAAACATTGAACTCGATATTCAAGTGGCAGAGCTTCGTGCTCAGAATGTCGACCTTCATATCCAAGTATCTAAGCTCCAATTCGATAAATCTTATCTTGGTGGACAACTGGCTGAACTTAAGAAGGATAAGAAACTGAAGAGCAAGCAGATCTCGGATTTACAAGATCATTTTAATCTGCTGACTTCAAGTTATTTTGAGTTGAAGAAGAAGCTAGAGGTTGATTTTGGTGATAAGTATCAGACGACTGCTGAAGAACAAAGAATTAATCTTCACGTGCAGGCGTTTCCAGTAGACTTGCTGGTCAGTTAGTCTTCTGGTACCGCTGAACGTGTTACAGTTGATCCTCCAGTGGCTCCATATATTCAAGAGATTATTCGACGAGGTCAAGAAGACGATGCTCAGATGGGGCAATTATTGTTTAAACGAAATACTACTCGAAGTGCATCTCAGGGTGGACCTTTGGTAACTGTCACTGATCTTGAAATTGTTAGATTTCGTGACACATTTGGGGATACATCCGGAGTGGCTGCTTGGGGATTTCATGATCCTCTTAGACTGTGGATTATTCGTAAGAGTGGCAATTCAGAGTTGTACAAGGATATCCTGCTTTTAGTTCTTTAACAAGAGTTGATCTAACGGAGTTGTCACAAACTCTGTTCATCAATCTTTTGAATAAACCTCAGGTTTCACAGTTCAAGCACTTTTTGGATGATCAAGTCAAGAAAGGTTTTCCGTCAATGCCGACAGCTGAGTCAGTTATCTTGGAACACCCGGATGTCTTTGAAGAATCTACCGATAAGCCTTTACAGGTGGTTATGTGGCCTCCTACGAAACAAATCAAACAATTTCCAATTTCTCAGGGCTATCAAGATGGATCCCTTAGTTCTTTGGAATGCTAGGTCTATGATGAAAATACATCTGGAGCAGTCATTAAACTTAAGAATGGATGTATCCGTTTGTATGATCGCAGAGACTTGCTGCAATTCAGGAAGTGGGATATTCATTATCTAAGCAACTTTCAAATTAAAGTTGTTGAAGATATTTATAAGAAAAGAGCCAAGGTATATACAACAATGGTCGCAGAGATTCTAAGCAAGAGGATGTGGAATGGAGCGATGGTCCAGATGGATGTGATGCTTGTCAACAAGGGGATGGGTTCGAGCTAGTCCAATCGAAGGGGGAGATTGAAAGACCCTGAATAATAGTTTGGTCTAGGCATAACAGTTAGTGGTAGTGATAGTCTATGAAAACTTTTAGTTTACGGTTGTTATGTGTTTACGGCCGTAAACACCTTGTGGTTGTAAGTCTAGTCTATAAATAGGGTATTGTGTCAGACTTTAAAGGTTGTTGATGCCTTCGTATTTTCTCCAAGTTGTATCTGACGTTTTATTGCTTTAAAGTGTATGCACGCTTGGTTCGTTTGTTATTTGCTTATTGTTTCATCTTTTACTTCTGTTATCTGTCTTTGATCATTGGTAGATCCGTTTTCGGGCTTTACAATTCATCAAGGATTTCTCCAAGATTGCAGTGCCACTCACTAGGTTGACCCGGAAGGGTGTTGCTTTTTCATGGAGTCCTGAGCAGTAGACCTCTTTTGAGATTCTTCACCAGAGGTTGTGCGAAGCCCCGGTGTTATCCCTTCCAGATGGAGTAGAGGATTTTGTGGTCTACAGCGACACATCGATATCAGGATTGGGTGCGGTGCTTATGTAGAGAGGGCATGTGATAGCATACGCATTGAGGCAGCTGAAGCCTCATGAGGCGAGGTATCCCACTCACGATCTGGAGTTGGGGGCAGTGGTGTTCACCCTCAAGATTTTGCGCCACTATCTGTATGGGGTTCGGTTTACCATATACAAGGACCACAAGAGTTTGAAGTATTTGATGGATCAACCCAACCTGAATATGCGTCAGAGGAGATGGTTGGATATGGTGAAGGATTACGATTGTGAGATCCTGTACCACCCGGGCAAGGAAAATGTAGTAGTCGATGCTCTGAGTCGTAGGGCAAAGAGTGCCCCTATACGAGGTATATGTATGAGGATGATCGTGATGATTCTGGTATTGGATACTATTCGAGAGGCCCGGGTAGAGGCTGTGAAACCGGAGAACCGCAAGAAAGAGCGAGTGATTGGGCAGGTGTCAGAGTTTGTTACTGATAGTCGTGGGCTGGTGACCTTTCATGGCCGGATTTGGGTGTCGTATGGAGGAGGAGCATGTGGTGTATTGATGGTGGAGGCACATAAATCGAGATTTTCGATCCATCCTAGGGCCACTAAGATGTATTTGGAATTGAAGAGGGACTATTGGTGGCCCTATATAAAGAGAGATGTTGCATGGGTTGTAGACAGGTGCTTGACCTGTCGCCAGGTTAAGGCCGAGCACCAGCATCCGCATGGTCAGTTGCAGCCACTAGAGATTCCTCAGTAGAAGTGGGAACAGATTTCTATGGATTTTATCACCAAATTGCCAAGGACTGGGAGGAGTGTCGATGCAATTTGGGTGATTGTGGATCGGTTGATGAAGAGCGCTCACTTCCTTGCTATCAGTGAGAGCTCTTCTGCGGAGAAATTGGCAGAGATATATGTGAGGGAAGTGGTGTCGCGGCATGGAGTGCTAATCTCGATTGTATCAGATCGAGACGTACGCTTCACTTCCAGGTTCTGGAAGAACTTTCATGAGGAGCTGGGTACGAGGTTGCACTTTAGCACTTCTTACCACCCTCAGACCGATGGGTCAAAGTGAGCGGACAATTCAGATGCTCAAGGACATGCTTCGTGCATGTGTGTTGGATTTCGGAGGAAGGTGGGACATGTAGCTATCATTAGTTGAGTTTACCTACAACAATAGCTACCATTCGAGTATTGTTATGCCTCCATTTGATTTATTGTATGGAAGGAGGTGTCGGACTCCCATCTGCTAGGGAGAGGTGGGGCAGCGAGTGATGGGTGGTACAGAGATAGTGCTCCAGACGGCTGAGCAGATACAGCAGGTCAGACAGAGGTTGTTGACAACCCAGAGCCATCAGAAAAGTTATGCGGATAAACGTCGGTCAAAGCTTGAGTTTCAAGTAGGTGATTTCGTACTCCTGAAAGTATCTCCTCTGAAAGGAGTGATCCGATTCAGGAAGAGGGGCAAGTTGGGACCCCGGTACATTGGTCCTTTCATGGTGGTTGCGAGAGTGGGCAAGGTAGCATATCGATTGGAGCTACCTGCGGAGTTGAGTCAGATACATGATACCTTCCACGTGTCTCAGTTGAGGAAGTGTATTGCCGATGAATCGGCAGTGGTTCCATTAGAGGATATTCAGGTAGATGCAAGCCTGAATTATGTCGAGAGACCGATCGTGATTCTAGATCGGAGAATTAAGGTTCTGAGGAATAAGGAAGTGCCCCTGGTTCAGGTTCAGTGGCAACACAGGAAAGGATCCGAGCTGACATGGGAGCTGGAGTCCGAGATGAGTGAGCAGTATCCAGAGTTGTTTGCAGAGCAAGACTTCGGGGGCGAAGTCTGAATCTAGTGGGGGGGGGGGGGGGAATTGTAACATCCGGAATTTCAGGTATTATATTTTAATTATTTATTTTTGTCAAAAAGGAGGGGACTCGACGAGTCAGAGCATGGACTCGTCGAGTTGAGACGCGATGATGATTCGAACTAATGAGGCGACTCGACGAGTCGGGAAGTGGACTCGACGAGTTGGCGCTGGGGGTTGAAACCCTAAATTTTATGGCCTGAGCCCTATTTAAGGACCCTTATAGCCTTCATTTGCGGTTACCAGTCCAGATAGAGAAACCCTAAGGAGCTTTTGCATGCTGTGAGTGAAGAAGGGCCATTTTGATCCTTGTTGGTGTGATTTTGCAAAGAAGAAGGGGATTCCAGCAAGAGAAGGTGTCACCACTAGGAAATTCTAAGCTTTGTAACATCAGGGATGATAACACTTGTAAACAAAATGTGAAAGCATGCATGATATTCATTCAATAACAACAAAATTCCATCAAACACTCTATACAAACACTTCAAATAATCAAATAAAGATTGGAAGCCCTACAAATCCCGATTTGAGTCTATAATGGACTAGGATTTCCTTATTGGGCCTAATAGACCAATAAGCTTCCTATTTGACTACTTTGGGCTTAGAACTCTTAAATGGGCTCTAATTGGACCCACTCTCATAAAACATTAGCATTTTGGGCCATGATGGACCCCAACTTATATTACTAGCTCTAATGGGCCATAAACTACTTATTGGACCTCTATTTGGGCAGTGAACCTTCCTAAGGGCCCAATGGGCCGAAAAATGTTAATCAATGTCTCATGATTTTGATCTAAGGCATAATAAGACCCAACTTCTCTCTTTCTCTTCTCTTCTTAGCCCTTCTCGGCCCAACTATGTAAAAAATGAAAGGGATTGCATGAAGAGAGGTGGTGACACCTCATTTTTATTTTAAGGACTTCTAAGCCATTACATAACATGTATCTAAGCAAGATAATAGCCATAGAGTAATAACCTAATCTTCTCTTTTCTTCCTCTTATCTTCGGCTGAGAACAACCCAAAGCATACACACTCTCACAAAATTCTCTCTAAATCTCTCTCAAGATCACCTCCTTCTTCTTCCAAGATCTCGAAAATTTGGCTAGGAATCTAAGGATTTTCATCAATTAATTCACGTCTTTGGTAAGTTGTTGCTTTGATCCATAACATATTTTCTCCATTTCATCAAAAATATACTCCTAACTCATGCAAAATTTGTGATCATGCCCTTTGAACTTATCTAAAACTCAAGAAGTCTCAAGGAAATTACTAGGGCCGAGAATTACTTCTTCTTCTTCTTTTTCATCTTCAAACCGAGAACAACTAAGCAAGGTGAGTTCATACCCCCTCTATTTTCAGTTTTTACATGTTTTATGGGGGAGAATACAAGTAAAATGTGTAGATCTGTGTGTATGTGTGTGATATGTGTGCTTATTTGTATTTGTGAACTAAAAACATACCAAAACTCTAAGAAAATCGAGATCTATAAGTTTAAGGAAGAAGAATAAGAGATTAATAAGGTAATACTCTTATTAAACTAAGAAAAACAACCCCACAAAATTAAATTTAACATAATACAACATAAAACCCATTATTGGACTATTTTTGTCAAACAAACAAAAGTTTGGGTAAAATATGTCCTTTTCGGTTTTCTCAAGGATCAAATGGTCAGAACAGTTTAAAATAGTTTTCATATGTATATTACACTTTTCCAAGGACTTAAAACGTAAAATTTAGCTTAATGGGCTAAACTATTGGGCTTTTCGGCCCATAGGCCCAAAATTTCGAAATAAATTGTTTTGAAGGACTAAAATGGTAAATTCTTCAAAACAGTGGGTAAAAAGGTAAATAATTCTATTTCAGGGGTGTAAATGACCTTATTTGTCAAAAATGACTAAAAATGTAAAGTTTTTGGATTTTGGGTTAAAAGTGTAAAATTCTGAGGTTTTTGGGTTAAAACCGTGAATTTTTCAATTTCAGGGACTGAAACTATCCAAGACTTAAATTTGGGCTGAAATCTCAATTTAAATAAGTTTTGGGTCAAAAATGTCAATATAAATAGTTCAAGGACTTAAATTGTCATTTTTCTATACAAAGGGACTAAAACTACCAACTTTACAAGAATAAAGGGGCTGAATTGGTCAAAATAATATTTTGGACAATTATATTTATATTAAAATAATTGGGTCCAAATATACAAAATTTATAACTTATGGATTTCAATATCAAAATATTTTTATATAAATCTATAAATCGTTATAAAACAAGTTTGTGATTTTCACGACATTTCGTTTTAACGACAACACGACCTTGTAACACGAATAAGATACGAAACAACATAACAACATAAATAACACATGTATATTGGATCCTCAGTGACCCGATTTCATGTTTTAAAGAGACCATCAATAGTCCTATGTGCTATTGGGCCTTAGTGGCCCATTTGCACCACTAGTATGGTCTGATAACCTAAATATATGATTAATGGACTATCAATGGCGTTAAATGCTAGTGGGCCTTAGTGGCCCATCTGCATCGCTAGTATAGCCCATATTAATAAAATATGGGATAGACTAAAATGTCTATCACACACTCGACAGTCCTTAAATAACACACATGATTAATGGACCACGTTTGTCCTATCTTGTGTTGTTATTGGACTTATTAAAATTTGAAATCATTTAACAAGCGAAACAATGTTAATTGAACTCATAAGTGGAAAGGTGAATTAACACTCTTTCTATAATCGGGGTAATAATGGGATTTAGTGAGTAAAAGCGGCTGGCACCTATGAGTGTCAGTCGTAGCCTGTAGTTATAACCAGAATCTCCTGGAGGGAGAGCAAGAGTTTGTGTATAGATCTATACGGGGGTGACTCCCCTACACCTCAGTTGTTCACTACAGTTAGACTTCGGCCAGTCTAGGGTGACAAAATCTTGAGCGAATCTCGGCATTGAAAAATGCTAAGACAGGTGAACTAGTCATTATTATGTATGGTTATAATGTCTCACATATAGATCCATTACCTTGACATTGTTTTGGGGATGAATATATTTTACTCTTTTGGCCATGCTTAGTGATCTATATAAGATTCTTAAGCTGTTACACTGTTTTTGAATTGGAAAATATCGGATTTTCCATGGACCTACATTGCTATTGTTACACTATTTTTGAGTTGGAAAATATCGGATTTTCCATGGACTTACATCACTACTATGTCAAACTATTTTTGTATTGGTGATGAGATTAAACAAACCTTTAATCTATAAAGATCGATTAGATCTTGAACAAGTAAGTAAACAAAGACGATATAAACATAATAATAAGAACGAGACAAGATGGAATCAAACGTGTCGAATGATTAAACAAAATCCTCAGAAGAGCTCGATTAAGAACATCAACTGTAGAGGATTGGAAGGTTACAAGAACGATCAAAGAAACCTGTTGTCCTCTAGATGTATCGCTATTCTCAGATCTCTAAAACCTTAACCTAATATGCATGCAAGCGTAAACATATATACAAGACATAAAAGGTTCACGGTTGGACAGGCCCAAACCGGTACACAAAAAGCCTTAGGCTAAACGAGCCCAAAAGACGCAATCAACAAAAATGATCTTCAGCCCAACAATCTCCCCCTTTGCGTCAATTTGGAGCGAGACCTTCACTAATTACTTGGGCCAGTGGCTGAAACAGGTACCTTCTTCACGGTACTAAACAGCCATTTGGTGATTGAAAGAATGGTCTGTCTAAACCGGATGTACCAGTTAATCATATCTTCAAAATACTTGATATCATCGGCCGAGTTCTCTTTACACCGTTTGACAATGAACAGCACATGCTCCAAACAGGTTGTGGTGTAAAGATGCTTGTCAGCTAAAGCGAAGAGACATTTCTGTCCTTCCGCTCGAGTGAACATAACCGTGTTGCGTCTCGGGTCGATCCTGCCCAGTAGCATTTGATTGAGATCACTGGCCGATCCCACAGGAGCAATTTTGGGTTTCTTCTTGAAGACTGTGGCGACCTCCTGATCCATTAGGGCAACCTCCATGATGTAGCAGATTAACATCCTTTTGACATGGTCTAGAATAGGACCATATTCAGCTTCATTAGTCAAAAGGATATTATACAGGACGATCCAATCATGAGGATTTAGATTCGGTAGATCTGCCAGGGAGATAAGATGAGCAGTTCTTGCAAATCCCCGAATCAATTTGAACCGAACGTTTATAAAACGTCCCTCAGAATAAGGTTTCAGCACCCGAACGTTTACAATCTTCTGGGCGCTCCATGTAAGGAATTGTGGACGAGCAGCCGCCAGATAGAAGTCATTGAGCTCCCTGTCAAGCTCAGCGTTCGGGTGAGGGACTTCAAAAATGTTAGAGAAGACGTGGAAGATGAACGCCTTTCGAGTCAGTGGCATATCGAACTGCGAATCGACAGTGTTGTTGCAGTCGAACGATATAACCGGCTCGAGCCATAAGATGCTGGGAGTTTCAATGGCCTCTTTGATTAAGCGTTCCCTGGTCCAGGCAGGGAAGAGAGTCTTTCGGCTCTCAAGGAGATCGTGGGCTTCTTTTTGTTTGCGTTCGGCTTCGGCAGCCTCACGCGCCACACGACTGGCATCTTCACCAACCTTGCGACTGTTCTTTCGTTTTAAAATGTCAGCAATGGTCTCCTTGTCGCCTTCTTCATCTTCGTCCTCAGCTATGTTTTTGCCTTTGTTCTTCACACCCGAACCTAAAGTTTGATCAGTTGGAGATGGTTCGGTCGTGTGAGTAGCTTTGGAGGAAGGAGGTGGTTTTGATCCTGTCTTCTCATCTCCCCCTTGTTTCGGAATGGACACAAAACTTGGGAGGCCCTCTACTTTGTTAAGAAGATCGATGGCTGGAGAGAGCTTTTCAGCAAGGGAACGCCTCACCGAAAAGTTTAAGATTGGATCGTGTGCTTCAGAATGTTGGATATAACAGCGTGGACATCCGAAACACACGTCTTGACCACCTCCCGTTCAGATCGAAGATCTTCCAGTTGTTGTTGGGATTGAGAGAGTTGTGTTGTCTTGACCTCAAGTGCAGTTGTTTTGATTGCCAGATCATCCATTAACGAACGCTCGGTTGCCAGATCTTCTTGTAGCTTGGCGAGGCGAGCATCAATGGAGGCAGTAAAGGCCGAGTTGTCGTTGCTTATGGTTTGGCGTAGAGTTGCGAACGAAGGCAACTCCGATGAGACAAAATTGACCAATTGTTGGACAATTGGTTCCAAAGATGCCTTTGTGGCATCTGCACTTTCCTGTAGGGACTGCATCAGGGTAGAGGCATCAGAAAATAGTTTATCGACTTTTTCGGTCGCTGCCTCACATGCCCTGGTAGATGCCTGAATTGCAGCAGTTGCTGAGGCCGCTGAATCATGTTGAGCCCTTGAGAAGGCATCAACAATCTTCTGAAGGGTAGCTTCAGACAAAGTGGACTGTTGGTTAGACGAGGAGGCGAGAAGTAGGTCAATCTTCTCGTTGAGCTCTTTGAGATGTTTCTTGGTTACTGGAGCATCATCCTCCTCGTCACTTTGAACTTGAAACGGACTATAGTAGACCGAATCAAAGATCATGTTTTCTCCCCCAAGATAAGGGTTTTCACCCTCAGATGTATTTTCAGGAGATAAAGGGGGGGAAGAGGTTGGAGGTGTTGTGGGTTTGGTAGGATCATGTTGAGTGGGTGATGGTATAGTTTCGGTTGGTGGTTGAGTATGAGGAGTTTCGGTTGTTAGGGTTTTGGGTTGAGGAGGTTCGGTTACATGAGGTGATTCGGTTGTAGTTGTAAAGATTGGTGGTGGGGAAGGAATTAGGGAAATTGGTAGTTCTATCTCTGGGGTAGAGGACCGAGGTGGTGTATTGCCTCGTTGAGGAGATGCATCCCCTTGAGAGTCGTTAGATCCCAAAGTCTCACCCTCAGAGTCACTCGAAGAAGAGGGTATAACAAGCTTTCGCTTCGGTTGGGTCTTCCTCTTCTTCGGTGGTGGGGATGGTGCGGCTTTTGGCTGTTTCCTCTTTTTAGGAGAAGGTCCCTTTGAAGCTTTGGAGGCTTGCTTTCCTTTTTCTGCCTTTTTACCTCTACTCACCGGTTTATCTGCATCATGTATAGACCTGAGCATATCCGAGGTCAGATCCCTTGGACCAGATGGCCTTAGCTCCTTGAGCTTCCAAATCAACCTGCTATCCGAAGGCACATCACCATACATTGACTCCGGGATAGAGCCAATAAAGGAGAATTTTGATGCATCTGAGACGATGATCTTCTTGGTATGGAAAGTACCAACAGAAGACATCGATGCACCTTCAGCAGTGGGAACATCGAATCTGTCCATGGCCCATTTAGTTATCAGTATCCAGAATCGGGCCAACGAGACTTCAGAGTGTCGGGATGAAGAGGAGAGGCTTTGAATAAGTTGTTGCCATAGAACAAACCCATAATCCAGGTTGATCCCATTGTAAACGCCGTACATGATGGTGAGGAACATACGACTTGCACCATCGGATCCTGAACTTCTCTCCGACAAGCCCTTGAAAAGGACTGTAAATAAACCGTTCCATTGTGGCGGCAAGCATGACTTTTTGAATCTTGCAACGGACGTAAGAACTTCTGTGTATCCCATGTTGTAAAACATGTTATACATATGACTAATCTGTATCGACTCCGGATGAACTCTGGAATGGTCAGTAGCAAATCCGAACAAAGTGCAGAAACGCGGGCGAGAGACGGAGGTTTTGTGGTTTCCAATATCGAAAAACACCCGGTCGACAGCCTTGTCGTAATATGCAGTCGCGTAGACCTGCGATAGGGCCGCCATAGGCACCGATTCGATTATGGAAAGTGCTGGAACGAGTTGGGAATACTTTAAGCACTCTATGACCGGCGACATGTAGGAGTCGTATGCCATTGGGTTAAGATCAATGACCAAACATTGCTGTGGGCGAATGGGAAGAATCTGTGAGGTAGCATGAACTGAAGAGGAGTCAACCATTGATGCAGGTGAGAAGAAGATGATAAACAGGAAACTGTATGGGAGTATTTGCGTTTCAGAAATTTTGAAAGTGGTAAAGAGGTAAAAGGTGGTGTAACGGGCTATTTATAGTGGGTGATAAGAGAGAGAAAAATCGTTTCAAATCTCTTATGGATGACAGTTGGGACGTGCGATGATCACGTAGGAGAGAGAGTGTCAGGTTCCTAGGACCACGCCGCCCAATAAGCGCCGTTTCATAGGGACAAGTCGTTACTGTTTAACCACGCGCATTGAATGCCACAGGACAAGAAATAACTTAAGGTTTAAAAGAATGTCTGTTAAAATTACGATCAACCAGTTATAAAGAAATGTTGAAAGGCTTCTTTTAATTAGGTTAAAAACGACTAGCTTGAAAATAAAATCTCAGAAAGAAAAATAAGAACTAGATCCCAAGGGAAGAAATGTTATGGGTTTTAACAACATCATAGGAATCACATAAAATTGGAGATTTTAATAGGTTACTTTCGTCAATTCTTTAGTGAAAACTTGAGCAATTTAATTGTTCACCGTCAATTCGTTAGGTGTGGAATTTTGGGTTTCACTTAGTTCGTAGTGACACAATACTAAGATCATAAACACAGATGTTGTGTAACCATAAACCTCAGTGGTAATTTCTGAGAGTCTCAAGGGTTACCATGATGGAATGAGTGTAGTGAAGAAGTAATGTAGAGATGGTGTAAGAGAACAAAGTGCCTCTACTGCGAAAAGAAGGACCAAGCAGGAAACTCTTAACTCATGTGAGAAAAGAGTGAGGTAGCTCACGATTAGAATAAATGAATTGGCCTTATTGGGAAGACAAGGTTTGTGTATACCAGGTCATGAAGGCCATTATTCAAAATCTTATGAGGCTTGAGACACATACAGCAGCATGCTTCTAGGGACATTTAGGTATTTCATCAAATTTATCCCCATAAACGAACACAAACACACAAGAAAAAAAATTTGGAATTTTTGAGATTAAAAAAAATAAGATTAAAAAAAAAATTAGACAAAACAACTTGAAAAATTGACAAAAGAAAAAAAACCGAAACCGATCAAACAGTTGGTTTCGGTTGAGGAAAATTTTGAAAAACCGAACCCGAACCTTCGGTTGATTTCGGTTCTAGAAAATTCTGAAAAACCGAACCCGAACCTTCGGTTGGTTTCGGTTCTAGAAAATTTTGAAAAGCCGAACCCGAACCTTCGGTTGGTTTCGGTTCAATAAAATTTTGAAAAACCTGGAAATTTAAGCAAACAAGAAATTTTTTTTTTTTTTGAATCAAACGAGGAAAAACAGAATTGTACAAGTAATATACAACAATGAAAAACTACCTTTGAAGAAATGAGTGGGTCAGATAGTTGAACCGAACCCGAACGATCGGTTGGTTTCGGTTCTTACGTTTGAGTTTGAGAGGTAGCGTGAGGTACTGACTCTGATTCCATCATACCTAGTCCTTGCAATATTTTATTGAATGATGCTTCAGGAAGAGCTTTTGTAAAGACGTCAGCCAGTTGATCAGTGGTTCTTACGAAGTGAACTTCGACGTTTCCATCCTCCACGTGATCTTTGATGAAGTGATACCGCAGTGCTATGTGTTTGGTTTTGGAGTGTTGCACTGGGTTATGACAGATCCTAATTGCACTTTCAGAGTCACAATATAGTGGGATCTTCTTCATATTGAGTCCATAGTCTCGAAGTTGACTTTGGATCCAAATCACTTGTGATGTGCATGATGCAGCTGCAATGTATTCCGCTTCGGCAGTAGATAGCGACACGCACGTTTGATTCTTGGATTGCCAACTGACTAACTTCCCGTCAAGAAATTGACAGCCACCAGTTGTGCTTTTACGGTCGAGTCCACATCCTCCAAGGTCAGCATCAGAATAGGCTTGAACAAAGAAGCTTGAGTTGGATGGATACCATAGACCTAAGGAGGTGGTTCGCTTGAGGTAGCGTAGGATGTTCTTCACTGCAAGCATGTGAGGTTCGCATGGGTTTGCCTGAAATCAAGCACAGTAACAAACGGAGAACATGATATCAGGTCGGCTAGCAGTTAGATACATTAATGAGCCAATCATTTGACGATAGAGCGTGATATCGACAGCCGGTTTGTCTAGGGATGGGGTAAGCTTGGTGCCGAATGCCATTGGGACTTTGACTTTTGAGTCTCCCATCATTCCAAACTTTGCTAGGAGAGTCTTCGTGTAAGCTTCCTGATTAATAAAGATGCCTTCGGGTCCCTGTCTTATGTTTAAACCAAGGAAAAAATTAATAGGACCCATTGAGCTCATTTCAAACTTAGTCTCCATCAGCTTTCTGAATTCAGCTGTTAAGCTAGGATTCGTGGAGCCAAAGATGATGTCATCGACATAAATTTGAACTATCATAAGGTGGTTACCTTCCTTTTTGTGAAAGAAGGTTGGGTCAACCGAACCTTGTTTGAATTTAGACATCTTTAAAAATTTTGTAAGCGTTTCATACCAAGCTCTCGGAGCCTGCTTAAGGCCGTACACAGCTTTATCCAGAATATAGCAATGATTTGGATGCCTTTCGTTCACGAACCCAGGAGGTTGCTCCACGTACACCGTTTCTTCGAGTTCTCCATTGAGAAATGCACACTTGACGTCCATTTGGAAAACCTCAAAGTTCTTGTGAGCAGCATAAGCCAGAAATATTCTAACAGATTCTAGCCGAGCTACTGGAGCGAAAGTCTCTTCATAGTCTATCCCTTCCTCCTGACAGTATCCCTTTACCACCAGACGAGCCTTGTTCCGTATAACATTACCTTCCTTGTCCATTTTGTTCCTAAATACCCATTTGAGACCAACAACCGAAGCATCAGGAGGAGTTGGAATCAGGCGCCAGACTTTGTTCCTTTCAAATTCGTTCAGCTCGTCTTGCATTGCTTGAACCCAATCAGAGTGATCGAGGGCAGTATTAACTGTCTTTGGTTCAACTTTTGATACGAAGGAGTTGAACATGCAAAACTCAACCTTTGAAAATAAGGAAGTCTGTTTTGCCTTCAGTTGTGATCGGGTCAAAACCTTTTCAGAGACATCTCCAACTACTTGAGAGACAGGATGATCTCTGGTCCATTTGATAAGAGGAGGGTAATTTGGATCAAAGGTTGGGTCTAGTTCAGCATTAATTATTTCGTCTAGCTCAGATTGGCTATCGTAACCGAGTGTCATATCATTATGGCCCTCCTCAGTTGATGAGCTTTGGAAGACATGAGGTTCAGGTGGTTCTTGTGGTTCTGAGCTTCCTGGTGTTGAGGCCTCTTCGGTTGAAGTTGTAGAATTTGGCTCCCCCTGGACTTGATGTAACATCCCCCTCTGGCACGTATCACAATATTGTCCGCTTTGGGCCACTCGGCACGAGGACTTCCCAGGGGGTCACCCATCCTGGTACTACTCCCGCCCGAGCACGCTTAACTGCAGAGTTCTTATGGAATCTGCTGCCCTCACGGCTTTAAAACGCGTTGTGATAGGGAAGGTATCCACACCCCTTATAAGGAATGCTTAGTTCTCCTTCCCAGCCGATGTGGGATCAGATCTAACCCACTTTCGACCCGTGCCCTGATGTGTTCGACAGGGACGTCGAACCCTATAATGGGTGGTGAAAGTGGGTTAGATCTGATCCCACATCGGCTGGGAAGGAGAACTAAGCATTCCTTATAAGGGGTGTGGATACCTTCCCTATCACAACGCGTTTTAAAGCCGTGAGGGCAGCAGATCCCATAAGAACTCTGCAGTTAAGCGTGCTCGGGCAGGAGTAGTACCAGGATGGGTGACCCCCTGGGAAGTCCTTGTGCCGAGTGGCCCAAAGCGGACAATATTGTGATACGTGCCAGATGGGGATGTTACACTTGAGCGCTTGGCTCCCCCTCGACTTGAGCGTTGTTGGAAGGAGAGTCGTTAGAGGTTGATGTTTCTTCATGCATTCTTCTTGCAGCATCTTCGACAATCTGCTTCATGTGATCAACTTTGTTGTCTGCTGCACCTGCTTCAGAGAGTGAAGCATTCTCCGGTTCGTCAAAGAGGTCCATGAATGTCTCGAATAAGTTGGCGACCGAGATTGTAACCTGGCCATTTAGAGGAAAGATTTCCCCAGTGATATCTTCTTTAGCCTGTAGCTTCTTGACATAGTTGTCGTCAAAGGTCACATAGTATGTCTCTTCAATCTTTCTTGAACGCTTGTTTAGGACCCTGTATGCCTTGGATGTGAGCGAGTAACCCAGAAATATTCCCTCGTCGGTTTTGACATCAAACTTGTTGCGTTGTTCTTTAGAATTAAAGATGAAACACCTTGAGCCGAACACATGGAAAAATTTCACATTTGGCTTTCTGTTGTTCAGTATCTCATATGGAGTGAGCGTGAACCTCTTGTTGAGATATGACATGTTCTGTGTAAAACAAGCAGCCGAAATAGCGTCAGCCCAAAAATAAAGAGGTAAGGAAGCGAAACTTAGCATAGTTCGGGCAGCTTCACACAAAGATCGGTTTCGTCTTTCGACTATTCCGTTCTGTTGCGGTGTGTAGGGAGCTGAGAAATTGTGACTAATTCCCTTTTCGGCAAGAAACTCTTCAAACTCCCTGTTCTTGAATTCGAGACCATTGTCGCTTCTGATGTTGCGAACAACCTTCTTAAGTTGTACTTCAATTTGCTTGATAAACACTTTCAGCTTTTGAGTCGCTTCAGATTTGAGCTTTAGAAAGAACACCCATGTAAATCGTGAAAAGTCATCAACAATAACAAGAATATACTTGCTACCACCGATGCTTTCGATAGATGAAGGACCACACAAATCGATATGAAGTAATTCGAGTGGTTCAACAACTTTTGTGTTGATTATAGATGGGTGACTTTGACGACTCTGCTTCCCCATTTCGCATGTAGCACACAGATGATCCCTATCGAACTTGAGCAATGGAAGGCCCCTAACATGACCTCCAGTAACAAGACGGTTGATATCTTTAAAATTAAGATGAGATAATCTTCGGTGCCACAACCAGCTTTCGTCAGATTGAGCTTTTGACAACAAGCATATAGTTGGGTTTCCTTTGATGGGTTTAAGGTTTAAGGGAAACATTTCACCCTTTCGCTCTGACTTGAGAATCACTTTCTTTGACTTTTTCTCTATGATTTCAGAACCTTCGTCATCGAACGAGACTTTGAGACCTGTACCTCCAACAAGCTGAGATACACTGATTAGGTTGTGTTGGAGTCCTTCCACATAAGCCACCTTCCTTATAGTAAAGTCCCCATTTGTTATCATTCTGTATCCCTTTATGGTGCCGAAAGAATTATTTCCAAACTTGACGTTGCCACCATTTGCAAGAGATCTGTATTCCCTAAGCTCCTCTTTCCTCCCTGTCATGTGACGTGAGCAGCCACTATCGATGTACCATTCTTCGTCGAACTGCTCGTCACTTATAACCTGCAAAAAATTAGACAGATTTAGGAACCCAAAGTTTCTTGGGTCCACGTGAGCTTTGCATGGGAACGGGAACAATAAGAGAGACATCAACAAGATAAGTTCGTTTTATAAGAGTTGTTTCATCTTTCCTTTTAATGGTAAAAACTTTTATTTTGTTAGGATTGGGTGAGTTAGGTTTGGACTCTGGTTTGGATTCATTTACCTTTTTCTTCCACTTTTGCTCAGCTTCAGAGTAAGATGGAGACGAATCGGTGGGAGTAGAAGAATTAGAAGAACGAGAAGAAGAATTAGAAGAACGAGAAGAATTTGAACGAGAGGGTTTGGATTGAGAGAAGTTCCGGGCTGGAGACTCTAGCTGACCCTTTTGCTTTTGATCATTGGAGGGAGTGACCTTAGAGTTTTGTTCTCTTTTGACTTCAGAACCGAACCTTTGCGTTCGGTTGGAACTGTCTTTGGAACCGAGCCTTTGGTTTCGGTTGAAGTCCTTTTCAGAGCCAAACTTTTTCCTTCGGTTGATATCTTCTTGTGAACCGAACCTTGGCTTTCGGTTTTTGTGACTTTAAAGCTTTCCTACAGGATTGTTTTCATACTTCAGATTCTTGTCTTGATGAGAGAAATATGCATTCTGGGAATGCCAGAATTGTTTCCTTTCAGAAAGGTTCTTCCTGTATCTATTGTTCCTTTCTATCTTCCTATTCCTCATCTGAGAAGGTTGATCATGAACATTTGCTTTCGTTTTTGGTGACTCCTTGGCTGGTTCCTTTTGAACTGCAGGAGTTTTACTTTGAGCCGAAGGAGCCGAGGGAATGTCTTCTTTTGCCGAGTGATCATTCTTCTGAGGAATATCTTTTGTACCACTGGTGCTCGGCTCATCGAAGTTGTTCGGCTTATTCAAGGGTTCAGGTATGTATCTTCCTTTGCTCTTCCAGGAAGTTCTTTCAGATAAACCAATGGTTTCGTCTGCATTATCAATTGGAGCTTCCCAGAAGTACTCATCACAGCCATCAGCATTGTCTTCGTTTACAATGGCTACAAGTTCAGCTGTTTGATGTTCGGTTACTCCTATTACCTTGTATACTTGATTTGGAGTGGTCCTGACCTTTTGATACACAACAGCTTTCTCAACTAATTTTGGGGACTTTTGATGGGACAACCGAGCGAACTCCACTGAATTTTCAGAAATTAGATTCTTGTGATTTTCAGGTTCGGTTTTAATAAATTCTGAGCAGTCAACCGTGTCCTCTATAGAAATTTCGCTCATGTTATCGTCCTCGTTAAGCTCAGATGCATTTTCAACATCAATTTTGTTTTCTGAGCTTACGTTGGCGTTTAAAGAGTCAAATTTTTGCATGGTTTCGGTTCTCAGTTTAAGTCTGTCATTTTCATCCAAAAGATTTTTAAGCATGTTCTTGTGGTCTTTGGATTTAATGAAGGACTCAATTTTGTCCAGTCCATACATGTAGGTTGGATTGACGTCATCAGACGATATCACACTCTCACAATTATAGGCTTCGGCATCGATTTCATCTTCCTTAAACTCTAGGAAGGGCAAGATCATGCGGTGGATCTTTTGGCCTATTTCACAATCCAAATGAAGCTGAGTTATATTAGAATACAGACGTTTAGCAATTAAACAAAAAACATTTCGTTGTTTTAACAATTTTAAATTGTCTCTTTGCAAATAAATGTTTTCATCTTTAACTTTGACTAATTCTGATTCCTTTAACTCTATCCACATTCTCCGCTCCTCACTCTTCGACGCCGCCCTGCTCAATTGATCAGTTAGGTTAGAATTTGTGACTCGAGTTTGAGTTAAGCTACTATCTAGATGAGAAATTCTTGTATTGACGTTTTTTAATTCTTTCTCATAAGAGGATGATGGTACTTTGCATGAAATAAAAACAGATTGTACCTTCTTTATCAGTTCATCGAGCTCATTGAACTGCTGGCTGAGCGGTTTGGCCGTAAAGCATATGTCCTCCTTTGCCTTCGGTCCATCACTGCCTCCATCGGTGTTGTATCCCCTCATATGAGATACGTCAGTTACCATGAAGCATCTTCCACCACTGCTTTCTTCCATAGACATGTAGGCTTTTCCATGGGTACGCTGCCTCACTTCCTCGTCTTCTGAGTCGGTAGACCAAACTTCCGTGCTACCGAACTCATCACCTTGAACCGAACTGTGACAACTGTCAAATTCAGGTCATTCTCGGACTCATGCATCTTTGTAAAAACCATTCATGCACAACATGCCATGGCCTAGTAGTATAGATTAGGTCAAAATCTTGCATAAACTAGGATCCAACTAAGATCTAGGACTAATATACTTGACACTTACGATTCTAGTAAGTTGCTTAACTACAATAGGAAATGCCAATGCGATAATTTGAATGAAACTTTCAAGCTTTGTTATAATTGAAATAGGGTATAAAACCCTAAAAATAAATTAAAACATTCTAATTATACTTCAACATGTTGTGAATATCAAACAATATTCCAATAAACCATAAAGAGCCAAAAATCCAAAGTTATAAATTATAAAGCTTAAAAACCTTATAAAATTTGGCTATAAACTTCCAAATATCAAATTTTATTAATCAAATTATGGATTATACCAATGAAATAGAAATATAAATTAACATGCATTAATCATATTTAATTAGTTAAAAACAAGATTTTTTTTAAATAAATCAAAAATTGCTTAAAGAATCACTTTTATAAAAATTAGATTTTTATAAAAATTAAGGAGGGATTTTTATAAAATTTGAATTGAGGAGAGAGAAGGCCCTAATCCACTCAAAAATCTGGCCATTCTCCCCTCCCCATGCCCTCTCTCTTCCCAAAACTCAATCATTAAGCTCATTCCCTCACTCCACCTCTTCTTTCTCCACCCTCTTACACTCCACTCTTCACACACTTCACTCTCTTCTTCCCTCTCTCTAAACCCACGAAAATCCTCTCATTCCTCTGCAAAATTTCAAGATTGTGAAGCCCTTGAAGTGTTCTTACTTCCCTCAAGATCATAACAAAGGTAAACAACATCATCTTCTTCCATAGTTACATGATTTTACTTCTTTTCTTTCTTAGTTTTCTCTTCTTTTCGGATTCTATGCCATTCCATGGCTAGAAATCTTTATATTTTCCCTTTTGGTTTGTAGATTCTCACCATAACACAATGCATGTGTAAGAGATGGTGAAAATCCGGGATCAAACCCATGCAAGGAGTGAAAAAGATGCACATATGATCATGTGACATCAAAACATAATATTTCATGTTCTTCTCCATTTCTTTTGTGTTCATGCATGACCAAAAGCATTTAAACCATTTCTAGTACATCTTGGATGCTCATTCATTCCATGCATGTGTTAGAAATCGGGCCTTACCAAGGACATGCATGATGTTCTTGTTGAAATACCCTAATAATGCACACAAGCAAACATGCAATCTGCCAGATTACTTTATTCGACTTTGAACGGTCATAACTCAGTCATTTATTAACCAAATCATGATATTCTTTTTGTATTGGTTATTTCCACGAGTTAACTTTCAAACCCAACTGGTCTTACTGTAAAATATTAAATATCCGATTTTTGGCAATTTTTACAAAAAGATTGCGCATACAGCTCTTTTTCTGTGATCACTATTTTTGTCTTGCATAATCAATGGCCTTAAACCCAACCATAAATCTGAGGAAAAATACCTTAGAAACTTAACATATCTAGTGAATGATGGCTGAAATTTAGTGGCTTAAAACCTCACTGAATGGGCTACACAAATTCATGAATTTCAGCCACATTTACACTTCATGCATTATTGCATGCAACTTTTCTTAAATTGTTTGGAATCATTACCCTCATTTCTCTTCTGAATAAATTTTTTTACATTTTACCTTTTGAAAGCCCTTGCATGCATGAGATAATCTGGGAAATTTCAAGAGCTTTTGTTATTTCTTTGATTTATTAGAGTTATTGCTAAAACCAAGGGCATAAATCATATAAAATACTTCCAGAGGTCAATAAATCCTAAATAAATTCATGGATGATACTTATGGGGAATAATGACCCCTCACCAAATTTCAGAAATTTTTGTTACTATTTAATACGATTTCTAATTTTCTTTTATTTAGGACATGATAAATTACAAAACCCCCTTAGAGGATATTAAAATTGTATCTAACAATTTTCGCATACCTTAACTGTCATGGGTGACTTCATAAAATAATTTCAAGATTTTTCATCATGTCTTACTATTTTTACCAATTCTTGGTAATTATAATGGTCTAAAAATGGTAAAAATAGTTCTGATTATCCAAAATTCATGAACATTTACCAGGATATAATATTATACATTAGGAGGTTACATAAAAATTTTGAATATTTTTCTCTACTGTAAACTGTTTTTCTCTTATTTTCTAAAGTTAATTGCACTAAAATACACTTAAATATACATAAAAACCCAAAACCAGTTTATACATTATGAAAACCACTTTTGATATTTTTCCCAGGATATTTATACTGTAAATGATGTTAAAAAAATTTATGGTGATTTATTTTAACTGTTTAATATTATTTCTTTAATTAATGACTATTTAAAGGAATAAAACAAGGAAAAATACAAATAACCACTGAAAAATATCTTTTATATTTTTCCCAGCCTATTTATGTACAATAACAGTTAATTAAAAAGTTTGGGTAATTTTGGAAACTTTTTTTCTATTTATTTCAATTTTTATTGAAATAAATGCTCAAAAATCATAAAATATAATTAAACAGCTTGGAAATCCATTTTTATATTTTTCCCAGCTTAGTATTGTGTAATAACAGTTAAATAAAAAGTTTGAGAATTTTTATCCCTCGAATGCTATTTTCGTGAATTTATGTTGTAATAAGGACTTAAAAATTTGGAAAGTTTATATTCCAAGGTTGTAATTAATCGCCCGATATATAGAATTTCATTACTTCAAAAAAAGTGTAACTAATTGATATAAAATCCAATACTAAAACATAAATTGGCATTTCCCTATATGTAGAATTTAGTATATTAGCATTAGATATCGACATGGAAACTCACTAGTGCGTGTGTTTGGTGTCGTAGGATCCCGGTAGTAAGACGTTGGTGCATCCCGAAGTACCGCTTGTGTCTACACAAAACATCGTGAGTATTCACCAATCCCCTATTTTCGATTTTTAAATGTTTTGGGGTGGAAAAGCATGTCCTAAACTACTTATGTTCGTTGTATTTATTTGACTCGTATAAACTTGGTTGCTATATTTTTCATATTGTGAGTATTCACGCACTCCCCTATTTTCAGTTTTTATGTTTTGGGGTGGAAAAGCATGTCCTGAAAAACTATTATTTGCATGTTGTATTTAAATTGATTTGTATCAAACACGATTGCTATTGTATTGCTATGTCTCTCTATGTATGTCTATGCAACACGGAACATGAGAACTTATCGTACTAAGGCCCTTCCCTTATCTCTAACCATTAACTCTTTGATCCAATGGTCATTATGGATAGCGCTATTAGGAATTGACAACTCCTCACTCGCCCGAATCGCTGGAGTGCATGATACCATATTCATCTATGGAACGATAAGCATAGATCTCGATAGGGCTTCAGTCATAGGTTTGGTTGAGACTCATTGTTTGCTCATACACATACAAACTCGTTTCTCGTTATAGCAATAAACTTGTATTCCTTAATAGCAATCAACTTTGTTTTATCATTAAAGCAATGTACTTGTACTTACGAAAAGCATTATTGTACCCTCGATTTATAAACTTGTGATGCTCACCAACTATTTTCATAGTTGACGCTTGTTTTACATGCTTTTTCAGGAAATAATTAGTAAGTGGATGTAAAGATTCATCATCATAGAGCATGCTGCATCGTGTTGAAGCTATTATGAAGTTATATTTTGAACAATGTTATTTTGAAAAACTTGTATTCTGTTTCGTTTGAAGCTATGGGTTGTAACTTTTAAATATTGCTATGGTGATGTATCTTTATCTTTTGCATTGAAACCGTTATCGCTGTCATACCTTGCGTTTCCGCTTTAGCGGGGTGTGACAGAAGTGGTATCAGAGCTAAAGTTATAGAGAACATCGGTTTTTCTTTAAGAAAACACAACCTATAACTAAAACTTACAAAGAAATTCTTTTTACATCAAACATATTACTAATATAATTAGGTCGGGAGTTGTATTATTGGACCTCGATTAAACATAGCCTGATCACCTATGTTTAATTAAGAAAAGATTTATACAAAGCTTGAGCTAATTATAATGGGAATATGTTCAACAAAAATATTTGAGAAAACTTTATTTCAAAATTTCAAAAGGTTAATTTTGGTGTGTGTAAGCATTGCATATTATAGGCATGCATTGTCATTTATTTCATATCTCATTGAAACTATGTCACAGTCCATTATGTCAACATCGTCATCTTCCCGCGCTACCGCCTCAGCCGATGAATCCGGCTACGTCACTGTTATCCCTCGACGTAATCCCCCCGCCTCGGTAGAAGAAGACCCATCAGAGGATACGGAAGATATAGGGAACTCGGTGGAGATCAGCAATGACAACGCCCCGAGTCAACGACGCGAGGCATCACCGACATCGGTGTTGCCACAGCCACCGCTTTATGGACTTCGCATTCGGAGGACGGCGAGGAAGAGTGTTCCCATTCCAGGAAGGATACCCGCCAGCACAGCAGGACATGGCACGGCAGGACCTAGCGGAGCAGGACCCAGCGATGCAGGACCGAGAGCACCCTCACCTCAGCAAGTCATAGGGATGCCTGTCAGACAGCCAGGTATGACCCCGGAGGAGTCCCGGAGATTGCAGTCGATAGCAGCGGGCCTACGTCACAGTCTCGCTGTGATAGCTGGGCATCGAGAAGTTTTGGATGAAGTCTTGGCAGGAATGGAAATCCTGTATCAGCATTCGATGGAGGCTGCTGACAATGCTAGTGCTACTAGACGAGAGGCAGGTCATTCGATGACCGCATATTATGTGCTTGGAGGGCTATTACTGATTGTGGTGTTGATGTTTCTTGTTGGGATAGCGATTGGCATTTGGTTCTGATTTCAGTATTTTATTTTATTTTGTCATGAAATGAAAACCCATGATTGGGTGTCTTTTGGGAAAAACATTTAAAACTTTATTTTGGGATTGATGTATTGGTTTGGTTTTAAGATTATTTCAAATGGTGATGAGAAGTATATTTTTATGTTTGAAAACTTTTACTATGAGGTCAAACCCTAGAATTTTCTTAGTCAATGGTCGAATAAAAAGATTTTTCTTTTCTTTCCTTTCTAAAACCTATATGGATAGTATTAATGCAAACCATTAGTTTGACAACACTTACGGTTTTCAAAATAGTAGTGAACTAGATATTATACATTATTTTATGTATTTATACGTATTTCTACTCTTGTGTCTTAGAACCATGTCTGGAAGGCCTAGTCGCGGGCGCCCACAGAACGAAACACCCGATGTTGCTCAAGTTGTAGCACAACAACTCATGCAAGCAATCCCAAACATTGTTACTCAAGTAACTGCAGGACTTAATGCTAACCAAGGAAGTAGTGGAGGAAACCGGGGAAACAATGAAAGAGAATGCAACTACAAGTCCTTTATGGCCTGTAAACCTAAGGAGTTCCATGGAAAGGAAGGTGCGGTCGGGTTGCTGAAATGGATTGACAGCATGGAGTCGGTCCTTCACATTAGCAAATGTCTCGAGCGCAACAAAGCTGAGTATGCATCTTGCCTATTCCAAGATAGGGCATTAACCTGGTGGAATACTCTAGTGCAAACCCGAGGCCGTACAGCAGCATATCAGCTAACTTGGGAAGACCTAAAGAAGCTGTTGATAGAGGAGTATTGTCCCAAGGATGAACTTCAGAAACTTGAATCTGAATTCTGGAACCATTCTATGGTTGGAACACAAATAGAGAAGTACACAGTCCGATTTCATGAACTAGCAAAACTGGTACCTCACATGGTTACTCCTGAGGAGAAACGGATAGATCGTTACATCTGGGGTCTGGCACCAGAGATTCGGGGAATGGTTACCTCAGCAAACCCAGCTACCATTCAAAGTGCAATAAGTCTAGCAAATCGACTAACCAATGATGTGATAAGGATGGGAGCATCGGCAAAAGGAAAGCTCTAGTAACAAGAGGAAGCCAGCAAATCAGGGAGAGAAGAAATATGGAGGCAAGTCAGGGTGGAAGCAAAAGGTCTCAAGAAATTTTATGGTAAGAGCCCAGGAGCAAGAACCAGTGAAAACTCAAGGACAGGAAGTGCAGGAGCGAAAGCAGTACTCAGGGCCGCTTCCGAAGTGCAATAAGTGTAACTTCCATCACAAGGGAGCTTGCCCGGTGTGCCAAAACTGTAAGCAAACAGGCCATTACTCGAAGTATTGTAAGGTGAATAAGGAGGGAAAAAGGACATGTTATGAGTGCGGGAGTACTGATCATCTCCGTAGAGCATGCCCCAAATTGAACAATGGACCTGGTAACAATGGACAAGGCCAAGCCAGGCAAAACTTTCAAGGAAATCAAGTTGGACGGTCAAGAGGTGTAGCCTTTGTGATTGGTGCAGAAGAAGCTCGTCAGAACCCTGAAGTGATAACAGGTACGTTCCTCCTGAACAACCATTTTGCATCAGTAATATTCGATGCGGGAGCAGATAGGAGTTTTGTTTCTTTAGCATTTAGACCGTTAATTGGCTTGAAATCGGTAAAGATGAGGAATGCTTATGCTATTGAACTTGTTGATGGGTATGAAATTAGGGCTAGTGATATAATTCCTGGTTGTACTTTGAATTTAGCTGATAAACTCTTTAGCATTGACCTAATTCCTATAGAGCTAGGTAGTTTTGATGTGATAGTAGGGATGGATTGGTTATCCAAAAATAGAGCGGACATTGGTTGTTATGAGAAAGTCATTAGAGTGCCTCTCCCAAATGGAGAAACCCTTATCATACATGGTGAGAAGCCAGGAAGAAGTTTAAACATAGTATCAAGCGTGAAGGTTCACAAGTACCTGAAGAAGAATTGTATTGCATTCATGGCCCACGTGCTAGAAAGAGAACCAGAAGCTAAGCAACTCAAGGAGATTCCGGTGGTTCAAAACTATCCCGAAGTATTCCCGGAGGAATTGCCCGGTCTACCCCCTTATAGACAGGTCGAATTTCGGATAGAATTAATTCCCGGAGCGGCACCGGTAGCAAAATTGTTTCTCTGCATGGTGTACCCCTATCTATCATTTCTGATAGAGATAGTCGTTTTACATCTCGATTTTGGTGGATGTTACAGAGGGCACTAGGAACCAACATAGATTTGAGCACAGCTTACCACCCTCAGACAAATGGGCAAACAGAGAGAACAATACAAACATTGGAAGACATGCTACGAGCGTGTGTCATTGAGTTCAAAGGAAATTGGGATACTCATTTACCCCTAATTGAGTTTTCCTACAATAACAGTTACCACACGAGCATCCAATGTGCTCCATATGAAGCATTTTATGGACGCAAGTGTCGTTCGCCCTTATGCTGGACAGAAATCGGAGACAGACAGTTGACTAGAGTCGAACTTATCCAGGAAACATCCGACAAGATTGCTATCATCAAGGATAAGCTTAAAGCTGCTAGAGATCGTCAAAAAAAAGTTATGCGGATAATCGTCGAAAACCATTAGAATTCCATGTAGGAGACAAGGTACTTTTAAAAGTGTCGCCTTGGAAAGGGCTTGTGCGTTTTGGTAAGAAAGGAAAGCTAAGCCCGAGATATGTTGGACCCTTTGAAATCCTTGAAAGGATTGGTCCGGTAGCGTATAAACTTCAATTGCCCCAAAAGTTAAGCGCCATTCACGACACATTCCACGTCTCCAACCTTAAGAAATGTCTAGCCGACGAAACATTGATAGTACCCCTGGAGGAAATTAAGATCAATGATAAGCTGAGCTTCGTTGAGGAACCGATAGAAATCCTTGACAGGGAGGTAAAACATCTTAAGCGGAGTAAGATCCCGATTGTGAAAGTTCGATGGAACTCAAAACGCGGGCCGGAGTACACCTGGGAGCGCGAGGACTTCATAAAGGAAAAGTATCCGCAACTATTCCCTTGCGATGACAAGCGATGACATAGCATGAATTTCGGGACGAAATTCTTTTTAAGTGGGGGATACTGTGACAACTGTCAAATTCAGGTCATTCTCGGACTCATGCATCTTTGTAAAAACCATTCATGCACAACATGCCATGGCCTAGTAGTATAGATTAGGTCAAAATCTTGCATAAACTAGGATCCAACTAAGATCTAGGACTAATATACTTGACACTTACGATTCTAGTAAGTTGCTTAACTACAATAGGAAATGCCAATGCGATAATTTGAATGAAACTTTCAAGCTTTGTTATAATTGAAATAGGGTATAAAACCCTAAAAATAAATTAAAACATTCTAATTATACTTCAACATGTTGTGAATATCAAACAATATTCCAATAAACCATAAAGAGCCAAAAATCCAAAGTTATAAATTATAAAGCTTAAAAACCTTATAAAATTTGGCTATAAACTTCCAAATATCAAATTTTATTAATCAAATTATGGATTATACCAATGAAATAGAAATATAAATTAACATGCATTAATCATATTTAATTAGTTAAAAACAAGATTTTTTTTAAATAAATCAAAAATTGCTTAAAGAATCACTTTTATAAAAATTAGATTTTTATAAAAATTAAGGAGGGATTTTTATAAAATTTGAATTGAGGAGAGAGAAGGCCCTAATCCACTCAAAAATCTGGCCATTCTCCCCTCCCCATGCCCTCTCTCTTCCCAAAACTCAATCATTAAGCTCATTCCCTCACTCCACCTCTTCTTTCTCCACCCTCTTACACTCCACTCTTCACACACTTCACTCTCTTCTTCCCTCTCTCTAAACCCACGAAAATCCTCTCATTCCTCTGCAAAATTTCAAGATTGTGAAGCCCTTGAAGTGTTCTTACTTCCCTCAAGATCATAACAAAGGTAAACAACATCATCTTCTTCCATAGTTACATGATTTTACTTCTTTTCTTTCTTAGTTTTCTCTTCTTTTCGGATTCTATGCCATTCCATGGCTAGAAATCTTTATATTTTCCCTTTTGGTTTGTAGATTCTCACCATAACACAATGCATGTGTAAGAGATGGTGAAAATCCGGGATCAAACCCATGCAAGGAGTGAAAAAGATGCACATATGATCATGTGACATCAAAACATAATATTTCATGTTCTTCTCCATTTCTTTTGTGTTCATGCATGACCAAAAGCATTTAAACCATTTCTAGTACATCTTGGATGCTCATTCATTCCATGCATGTGTTAGAAATCGGGCCTTACCAAGGACATGCATGATGTTCTTGTTGAAATACCCTAATAATGCACACAAGCAAACATGCAATCTGCCAGATTACTTTGTTCGACTTTGAACGGTCATAACTCAGTCATTTATTAACCAAATCATGATATTCTTTTTGTATTGGTTATTTCCACGAGTTAACTTTCAAACCCAACTGGTCTTACTGTAAAATATTAAATATCCGATTTTTGGCAATTTTTACAAAAAGATTGCGCATACAGCTCTTTTTCTGTGATCACTATTTTTGTCTTGCATAATCAATGGCCTTAAACCCAACCATAAATCTGAGGAAAAATACCTTAGAAACTTAACATATCTAGTGAATGATGGCTGAAATTTAGTGGCTTAAAACCTCACTGAATGGGCTACACAAATTCATGAATTTCAGCCACATTTACACTTCATGCATTATTGCATGCAACTTTTCTTAAATTGTTTGGAATCATTACCCTCATTTCTCTTCTGAATAAATTTTTTTACATTTTACCTTTTGAAAGCCCTTGCATGCATGAGATAATCTAGGAAATTTCAAGAGCTTTTGTTATTTCTTTGATTTATTAGAGTTATTGCTAAAACCAAGGGCATAAATCATATAAAATACTTCCAGAGGTCAATAAATCCTAAATAAATTCATGGATGATACTTATGGGGAATAATGACCCCTCACCAAATTTCAGAAATTTTTGTTACTGTTTAATACGATTTCTAGTTTTCTTTTATTTAGGACATGATAAATTACAAAACCCCCTTAGAGGATATGAAAATTGTATCTAACAATTTTCGCATACCTTAACTGTCATGGGTGACTTCATAAAATAATTTCAAGATTTTTCATCATGTCTTACTATTTTTACCAATTCTTGGTAATTATAATGGTCTAAAAATGGTAAAAATAGTTCTGATTATCCAAAATTCATGAAAATTTACCAGGATATAATATTATACATTAGGAGGTTACATAAAAATTTTGAATATTTTTCTCTACTGTAAACTGTTTTTCTCTTATTTTCTAAAGTTAATTGCACTAAAATACACTTAAATATACATAAAAACCCAAAACCAGTTTATACATTATGAAAACCACTTTTGATATTTTTCCCAGGATATTTATACTGTAAATGATGTTACAAAAATTTATGGTGATTTATTATAACTGTTTAATATTATTTCTTTAATTAATGACTATTTAAAGGAATAAAACAAGGAAAAATACAAATAACCACTGAAAAATATCTTTTATATTTTTCCCAGCCTATTTATGTACAATAACAGTTAATTAAAAAGTTTGGGTAATTTTGGAAACTTTTTTTCTATTTATTTCAATTTTTATTGAAATAAATGCTCAAAAATCATAAAATATAATTAAACAGCTTGGAAATCCATTTTTATATTTTTCCCAGCTTATTATTGTGTAATAACAGTTAAATAAAAAGTTTGAGAATTTTTATCCCTCGAATGCTATTTTCGTGAATTTATGTTGTAATAAGGACTTAAAAATTTGGAAAGTTTATATTCCAAGGTTGTAATTAATCGCCCGATATATAGAATTTCATTACTTCAAAAAAAGTGTAACTAATTGATATAAAATCCAATACTAAAACATAAATTGGCATTTCCCTATATGTAGAATTTAGTATATTAGCATTAGATATCGACATGGAAACTCACTAGTGCGTGTGTTTGGTGTCGTAGGATCCCGGTAGTAAGACGTTGGTGCATCCCGAAGTACCGCTTGTGTCTACACAAAACATCGTGAGTATTCACCAATCCCCTATTTTCGATTTTTAAATGTTTTGGGGTGGAAAAGCATGTCCTAAACTACTTATGTTCGTTGTATTTATTTGACTCGTATAAACTTGGTTGCTATATTTTTCATATTGTGAGTATTCACGCACTCCCCTATTTTCAGTTTTTATGTTTTGGGGTGGAAAAGCATGTCCTGAAAAACTATTATTTGCATGTTGTATTTAAATTGATTTGTATCAAACACGATTGCTATTGTATTGCTATGTCTCTCTATGTATGTCTATGCAACACGGAACATGAGAACTTATCGTACTAAGGCCCTTCCCTTATCTCTAACCATTAACTCTTTGATCCAATGGTCATTATGGATAGCGCTATTAGGAATTGACAACTCCTCACTCGCCCGAATCGCTGGAGTGCATGATACCATATTCATCTATGGAACGATAAGCATAGATCTCGATAGGGCTTCAGTCATAGGTTTGGTTGAGACTCATTGTTTGCTCATACACATACAAACTCGTTTCTCGTTATAGCAATAAACTTGTATTCCTTAATAGCAATCAACTTTGTTTTATCATTAAAGCAATGTACTTGTACTTACGAAAAGCATTATTGTACCCTCGATTTATAAACTTGTGATGCTCACCAACTATTTTCATAGTTGACGCTCGTTTTACATGCTTTTTCAGGAAATAATTAGTAAGTGGATGTAAAGATTCATCATCATAGAGCATGCTGCATCGTGTTGAAGCTATTATGAAGTTATATTTTGAACAATGTTATTTTGAAAAACTTGTATTCTGTTTCGTTTGAAGCTATGGGTTGTAACTTTTAAATATTGCTATGGTGATGTATCTTTATCTTTTGCATTGAAACCGTTATCGCTGTCATACCTTGCGTTTCCGCTTTAGCGGGGTGTGACACGAACCCTACACAATAAGAGCATTAATAGGAGGGTTAGTGGTAGACTTCTTCTTTCTCAACTCGTCCAGTCTTTTCTGCAACACGGCTTCCTCGTCATTCTCATCATCTTTTTCAGCCATTTTCTTAAGGACACAGTCCTTAGCATAATGATTTTTCCCACCACAGTAGAAACAGCTTACTCCAGAATCACCATCCACCTTCGGTTCCTTCTTGTGCTCCTCAGCTTTCGGTTCATTAATCACTTTTTCAGAGCTGTAACTCCCCTGCCAGTTTCGGTTTTTGTTGCTGGGGAATCTCTTCTTTATGAACCTCTTCGGATTGGACACCATCATGGCATAATCCTCTGATGTGAGATCATATTCCTCCAGGTTGAGGTCTTCATCCTCCATAACAGCTTTACTTTTTGACAGGAGGGCCAACGAACCGAGATTGGAAACGACGTTCTTTTCTTGCAGCACAATCTTCTCTTGGGACTTGAGAATACCCACCAGTTTCGCCAAAGAATATGATTTAAACTGCTCATGGGCTTTAACTGTGGAAACCACTGCTCTCCATTCAGACCTCAGACCATTCAGGAATGTAACCTTCTGTTCGATAAGCTTCCTTTCAATATTGTGTTTGATCATCTTGTTGAGAAGATGATTGAAGCGATCGAACATCTGGGTCACAGATTCTTCAACCCCTTGCCTGAATTCTCCAAACTCAGATAGGAGCAAAGTTTGAATAGAATGTTCAAGATCCTCGTCTGTAGAATACAGTTCGCGAAGTCTATCCTAAACATCCTTTGCCGTCGTGCATGAGCTAACCAATCTGAATGTATCGGACTGAAGGGCGAACCTGATCAACCTTAATGCCTTGATATTGCACTGGAACTTATCATTTTCATCTTGTGCAATATCTTTCACGTCCTTTAGCAGATCATTGTACTCTTTTTGTGTCTTGATGATTCTGGACGTTGCAGAATGAGAAAACGGTCCATTGGTGATGGCTTCCCAAATGAGATACCCAATATCCTCCGATCCAATAACGTAGTCTTCGAAGTGATGTGCCCATACTTCATAGTCATGGGTGTATAAGATCGGAATCTTTGTCGTCGAACCAATGCTGTTGGAAATATTAATAAGGTTTGATTGTGTCGCGTCCATTATGATCGTAAAAACCTGTTCAAAGATCAGACTTGTAATAAAGCAGATTAGGGAAAAATAATAAATATCAAGATACGTCAATAAAGAGATGACGGCTCAATAAATATTGATGATTGTGGAAAAACCCTAATGGAAATCTTTTTCACAGAAAAGATGTGTATCAATTACACAGCCTCCTGCTCTGATACCAATTGATGAGATTAAACAAACCTTTAATCTATAAAGATCGATTAGATCTTGAACAAGTAAGTAAACAAAGACGATATAAACACAATAATAAGAACGAGACAAGATGGAATCAAACGTGTCGAATGATTAAACAAAATCCTCAGAAGAGCTCGATTAAGAACATCAACTGTAGAGGATTGGAAGGTTACAAGAACGATCAAAGAAACCTGTTGTCGTCTAGATGTATCGCTATTCTCAGATCTCTAAAACCTTAACCTAATATGCATGCAAGCGTAAACATATATACAAGACATAAAAGGTTCACGGTTGGACAGGCCCAAACCGGTACACAAAAAGCCTTAGGCTAAACGAGCCCAAATGACGCAATCAACAAAAATGATCTTCAGCCCAACAATTGGAAAATATCGGATTTTCCGGAATTATACATGTTTCATTAACACACTTACTCATACAAATACTGGATCCACACATCATTTTGTAATAAATTTTATTTCAGAAAATATCGGATTTTCTGGGTTTTATCAACACAACTAAACGTTTTATATCAAACTTGTTTATGAACTCACCAACATTATATATGTTGACCGTTTTCAAAATAACTTGTATTCTCAGGTACTCGTTAAGCGGAAGAAAGTTTATCAAGTTTGTTAGGATGTTATCTTTTGCGTCAACCGAACAATTTGTGCTAATGAAAATGTAATAAATTATACAATGTACTTGATGTGAACAATGTCGGTTGTAATTTGAAATGTTGGCTATGTATGTGTATGTTTCATACGTATTCATTTTAATGGTATTCAATTGTTAGTCACACGAGCCCTTGAACGTTTCCGCCGTCCGGTTCGAGGGTGTGACAGAAGGTCAAAGTGGTTGCTATTCTGTGGATTTCAAGCAGGGAACTTCATCTTTAAGGTAATAAATCGATCATTCTTCTGTTTTATTGAAGAATCCTTGAATCTAGGGTTTTCTATACCCTTTATTGGCTTGATTTGATGAGTATAAGGTCCCTTTGTGTGTTAGAATTCGGATCTGGACCCAAAGAGGTCCAGAGAATCTTATCCACCTTGCTTTATGAGGAGTAATGGAGAAAATGAACTTAGATTGTCATATTTGAGGCCATTTTATCAAGTAAGACCATATGAACGTTGCATGAGGGTTAAGATTGGACCTTTACGTGATTATTGAGCTTGGGAAGGTCAGATCTATAGGTTAGAGAAATAGATCTGACCTCAGAAGGTCACTTGAGTATTTCCATGGAAGGAACTCGCCAAGTCCATAAGGAACTCAACGAGTTGAGTTGGGGTTGCCCCTCGATTCAGGACTGGCTTGACGTGCCGAGTGAAAGGTTCACTCGACGAGTCGAGTGAGACATTAGGAGGTGGGAAACCCGCTTGGACTCGCCGAGTCACTCAAGGGTACTCAACAAGTCTGGTTAAGGTTGACCGTTGACTTGCGTTGACTTTAGGGTTCTTGTCAAACTAAGTCAGAGGAGGCTAGTGAGGGATAGAATGGTCTTCTACCCATTCCTTGAAGAATGCAGTCATGAGAAAGTATTGATAAGAGATGTTATTATGTTAATAGGAGGAAGCTAGGTCAGGTCATCAAGTGTTAGAGATTATCTGACATCTTTCGAGGTGAGTCTTCTCACTATACTGTACCTAGAGTGGTAACTATGTGTGACCGGAAGGTCTTATGTGCTGTGAAGGGTATGTGATATATGATGCTAGATGTTATGTGATATGTATGTGTTATGATATGTTATGACAAGTATGTTATGGACCGGAAGGTCATCATGTTATGGGTCGGAAGGTCAACAGAGTATGGACCGGAAGGTCATTACGGGTAGGGTCGGAAGGTCTACCACGGTTGGGACGGAAGTCCCCTGAGACACATGGATCGGAAGATCCCATAGAGTTATGGCCTGGAAGGGCGTATGTGTTGTATGTGGTATTTTGGGGAACTCACTAAGCATGTATGCTTACATTTTATGTGTTATGTGTTTCAGGTACCAGTGATGATCGCGGGAAGGCGTCGGCATGATCTGTACACACTAGCAGCGGATATGTTTTGAGATTCTGGGATTTGTGAATTATGACTTATGATTTGTGAAAACAAATGATATATGGTTTTTTAGGAATTTTGAATGAGATATTTTATTAAATGAAAAATGAAAAATTGTTTTGAATTTTCACGGTGTTACAGGGAGAGTACTTTGGTATCATGTTGTGATCATCTAAATGATTAAGAAACCATATCACAATTCATCCTCTAAGGACATCTTAGTGCATTCTTATGGCTAAGAATAGGAGACATGAATTCTTGATGTGGTTAAATCAAGAAGATGGGTCATACTTCGTTCCAAAACAATTCATAGAGTCATACTCCAAGATTGTATCTTGAGTGACATATCTTAAAGAAGTTTTATAACACTTGTAAAATGTAAGAGTAAAATGTTTTCTACTCTTGTACATTTGAAATTGGTAAGTTGTGACGTTTTGGATAAAACAGAGATCAACTAAGACTAATTGTGTGAAATGTTTATCTTGATAAAGAATCTGCATTATCTCTTAAATATTTGATAAGAAAGTCTTATATGTCAAGAGGATAATGGGAGTCTTAAAGGTCTTGAAGGTCTCAAGAACTAATCAAGGATAAAACCTATTGTTTCTTACTAGCTTGAGGTTTATAACCTATCGAGTTGACATATTCTGTGCCCATTCCAGTTAAAGTTGATTTTGCATAGGAGTTCTGAGATTTCTCAATTGGTTGCACAATAACTTGGAAGCAATGGCAGGCCCTTGTGCTGCCAGGTGGCAAGAAGTTTAAGATTGCACAAGTTCAGTCCATATGAATTTGGAATTGTCACTAACCTTGTCTCATGATTATGGTTTTGACAAAATTCACATGGAAATGAACAAATACATCATAAAATCTAAGTGCCATAAGGTTTCTCTCGGATTCATGAAAATGATGATTAGGAAACACTTTTACTAAGTAGATTTTAAGTAAATAGCAATTGTGATATTTGCATTCTCAAAGTCGTTAGTGGAGTGTGTGTGGTTTACCGGCACACTAACATGGACTTGTGAGGAATGGCAAAGGTCTAAACAATTGAGACTATGATTACGGCATCCCTTTTCATAGTTCTAAAATTGTTTAGATACACATGTGTGCTATCTAACAAAAAAGGTGTATGCTTTCGATAAAGTTTTATCGAAGCATCTTATATCAAAAATCTGAACTTTGGTAAGAGAGTCAATAAAGTATTGATCTCTAGAAGTCCAGTTGTTTTCTGAGTACATGTCAAAGCTAGTGGGAGCATAAGTGTTATGCTGATAATCATCATGTTAGTGGGAGCATGATTATTATGTTTAGTATTGCAAGTTAGCAATGTTAATTATAGAGAACAAAAGTTTCAATTCGTGAAGTTGCAGGGGTTGAAAAGTTGTTTTTCTATAATTAAGGGAGATGAAATTATACTTCATTTCAATTCTAAAAGCTTAGATTTAGGTTTTAATCATCTTTAGTCAAGGATATATATATATATATATATATATATATATATATATATATATATATATATATGAATTTTGTGTTGGAATGACTCAACATAAGGATATTCTATATATGGGTCCATTATTTGCGTTCTAAAATTCGATTATCATTACGGCATCCCTTATTATAATCTGAATTATGAGAACTTGGCATATAGAAATAGAAATATTGTAGCAAAAGACTAGTCAAGTATCATGTCTTTATGTGAGACATCATGAATCATGTCCCATATGCTTCGGACATAGGATCGATTGCATGTGCTATAATATTCATCCTTTCTAAATTTTCCAAATGCTTAGATCATTAAGGAGGGAAAAGCTAAGAATTGGATATGACTAAAATAATTAAGCAATTTTCTAGGACAATATAAGGTTTACCAAAGATTGGTTGCTCACGGACAGTTGGAAGTATAGTGTTTAATTTTGGAGAGGACCATATTGACATATTTTGAAAAGAGGCAACTCTTGTTCAGAAGTGATAGTCAAAAATGAGAATATGAAAATATTACCAAAGGTAGAAGTTTTTCATTAAATCTGTGTAAGGTTAGGAAACTTAATGCAAGAAGGATGTTCAAAGCATTGTACTTGGAATCTGAGACTTCATTTCCATGGAATGCTCTCCATTGGAATACTCTATAATGACTGTTGACAAGTCTTTTTGACTTTATGCATAATCATTTCAAGAGGAATAATGCATATAAGTGTAGAATCTAACAGATTTCGATAAATGAAAGACCCCAACTTTCGTATTTTTGAAAGACTCAAACTTTCATATTTCACAATATCATTACCCCAAAACATGCTATTTGCATATTCATAAAAGCAATATTTTACATTGATAAAGGGAATTACAAACTATTGGATACAAACTATCTATTACAAAGTGATATATATATATATTACATAACTACCCAGGATATTGTAAATTTATACAGACATAAACTGTAGTACAAAAGTACTATTACAAACTATTCTAAATAGTATGCGAACATACTAGTTATTTATCACCTGCAATTGTTAAACAATGATAGGGTAAGCAGTGACGCTTAGTGAGTTCAATAATAGATACAATATAACGTTATGCCATATATATACTTCAATGTGGCAAAGCAAAGAGGATCAACTAGACATATGTGAAATCATGTGACAAGCGTTCATATCAATCAAAGACTTTATTCAAAGATATACTTTTCAATTCTTGATATGCATCAATAAAGCTTTGGCCCAAATGGCATAGAAGACATGCAATTTCTGATTAACATCTTGTTAGATTTCAGGCTTATATTCCTATCTAACCATTTGCCAATGCCATAGAATAGAAGTCATTCTATTACGGAGACATGCTCTACATGGCCAGAGGCTATGTACCAGTACCAATGTGAATCTAAGTCCTTTCACTGATCACATGGTCAAAGGTATTACAATTGCTATAAACATAGCGAATAAAATCACACGGGAAAATAACTCAGAATAATAACACTGAAAAGCACATAGCACATATAACACATAACATACAATTGTTCCTATATATTGAACTCAACTTAGGTTAACCGAGGGTTAAAATTGTAATTTGGGCAGCACTTCGGCTTTAAATATGACTTTCTATGTTGAAAACCGGGAGCTTGATTGAAAACCGGGCTCTGTGAAGGTAGGGCTTCAAAACCAAAAAGATAAAATTTTCAGGCTTCTCAGGGGTCTCGGGACATGTTTCGGGTGCTAAAGTTGATATCGGGGCTTAGGGGAAACTCAAAATGGTGAATATATGAGATTAGGGGCTAAAAGTGACAATTTTCCAATTCTAGCCGGGAGGGTTCGCACCCTCTCTTTATATAGGGCCGAGGCTTCGGTTCTTGTGGCTGAGAAGCGAGCACGTGGCTGCTGGAGCGAAGGCCACGAGGTTCGAACGTGGGGGGTGACGGCGGTGCGAGGTTCGGACACCGCAGCGAGGCACGTCGGAAGTTGATTGGCTCGCACTTCGGTTGAATCAGCAAGCGACACGCGTTGCTTCTCGGAATGGCCACGTCTCCGGTGATAGTGCTTCTACGTGCGAAGTGACGTGTCTGAACACTATTCATGCGAGGGTGACGTGGCTGCTTCTCATCCATGCGAATTTTTCGAAAATTGCTCCCAAATCTTCTAAAATTTATAACTTTCGCATACGATCTCCGTTTTTGACGTTCTTTATATGCACACGTAGCTAAAATTACGCTCTACAACTTTCATTTAGACTTCGTTGGCTAATTTTGACTTTAATTTTAATATTATTATTTTTAACAGACCAGCACCGGAAAATCTGTTAAAAATTCATAACTTCTTCATCTGACATCCATTTTTGTCAGACTTTTTACCGTTGTTCTACAAAGGACGAGACCTTCAATTCTCGTTTAGTTTGTATCGGTCAAATATCGCTGGATCTAAAATTCGAGTTTTTAGCTGTCTACTGCTAAGCTGAAAATTCGAAAAATCATAACTTCCTCATACGAAGTCAAATTTTGGCGTTCTTTTTATCGAATTTCTCGGTTTAACGAATACTAAGACTTTCATTTAGATCACTAAGGCTAAAAAAATAGTTTATCAAAAACTCACTTTTTACGTCATTCGGCGTCGTGCTGGTTTTGTCGCGGATCTTCGGTTGTTCATAACTTCTTTGTTATAACTCGGATTTCGACGAGGTTTTCGCCTACAAGTTTCTAATGAGATTTTCTACAACATCAAATAATAAAATTTTACTTATTTCAAAATTTATATTTTCGCTAAATTTCACTATTTGGTTATTAATTGGAATCTCATAAGACTTCCAGTATTTTCTGAGTGATTCTAAATATAGTTTTACTTCATTTCTAGTAAAAAACATCTGTTAGAACTCAACACTCAATTTCACATAGTATTTCACAATTTTATTCATTACAAAACACGATTTCAAAAACGTGTATGTTACAGTAAATGGCAGGTATTTGAAATTCTTGCATTTGCGGTAAGGATTTGGAACTGTGAAATGAGGATCATTGGAGTTGTGTTCAGTTGATCTATTTCACAAAGTGAAGATCATAGGAAAAACTTAGTGAGCATACTTGGTGTATGGCATAACTAAACTTTGCACAAACATAGTATGCATACTTGGAGTATGGCATGACTAGTGTTTAGAAAAACATAGTTTACATGATTGGAGCATGGGACAACTATTGTTTTAATTCAAGTATAAAGTTGTTAATTTGTAACAGTATGCAATGAATAATGTGTAATCAATATGGTGATAAATAAAAGGTGTTCTATTTATATTCATAAGTTCTGAGACCATATTTGATTCGATTATTATTGTGTTTCACTTTGCATGTTCTAACTTTCGGAATAACTAGGCAATTCTTCCGAATGACTAGGTTATTCAAACCATCCACATTCGATAATACGTTGGAAGTAGGTATTAAGGCAAGATTGTCATGAATCGAGTTTGTAGATGTCCAAGGTAGTGGAAATAGCAAAGAGTGCTACAACATTCATGAGTGCTCATAAGTTCTGAGTATTGGATTTAACCCACGCTTATTTGAATCACTTCATGGATTTTATTACGAGTGATCATGAGACGATAATATCTTATATTCTTCAAACCTAGAGATATGATTTTTTGCCTATGATTTGGTTATACATTGATTATACAAAAACGCATTGGTAACTCGATGTTATAAAATGTTCCTTTGTGTATGATTCAACAAGTAGTAGAACAACCATATGAGTCAAAGTTTATCCATTCCTTTTACCCTTTAAGGGGATAAAAGCGATAATTGTGGGCCCCTCGATGATTTAGTGATGACCCCCGAAGTGCTTGGCCAAGACTGGACTGATGTGATTTGTTCAAATAGTCGGTCGTCATAAATCGAAAATTGGGAAACAACAGATGGATAGAGAGAATGATTATAACCCATGTCTCAGTCCATATGATATCTAGAATGGAGGAATATATGATCCCTTATCTAATGGACGCATCATTGATTTGTTCAGAGTACGGTAGCAGATTACAAGAGCTACGATTGCCAGTCAGGTTTTGAAGTTATACGCAATAATAGTTTTAGACTTATCCAAGTGGGAGACTGTTAGATGAGTGTCTAAGTCCACAACTATAATTGGTATGCATTTGACCCGACTTGGCATGGTCCATTTGGGTTGCATGGCATCATGCATTTGGATAGACTAAAATGAGAGAAATAACACTTAAGGTTTATTAATATATTATAAGTTCTAATCTATTAATAAGATTATTTAATTAGTATTGACAAAGAATTAATTAAGTGATCAAAAGAAGACTAATTAAATATATGGATTGATTGTGTAAATCATCCATACTTGTATAGTGGGCTAATGCTCCATGGATTATCAAGTTGGGCTAAAACCCATAGGATGCTCCATAGGGTATTCGTACCCATGGATCATGGAAATGAAAGGCCATGACAACTAGGGTTTACATGGTGTAACCCTAATTGTGACGCACTATATAAAGATCATATTCTTGGGGAAAATTGGCCACTAGTGTGTGAAGGAAAGGGCAAGTCGATTTCATGAAGTATGATTTCTCTCTAAGTTCTTACAAGTGCATATGATGCTGTGTGAACCATTTGAGGTGTCACACTTGGGACACTTGGCTCTTAAGCTCCATGGAATCAAGCTACACCAAAAGGTATGTTATTCTAACTTGTTATATTCATATGAATCAATGTTTTGTATGCTAGTTAGGATAATACCTTGAATATTCATATTGACATGTATAATAGAGAAAACATAGATCCAAGGTATTTAGGGTTGCATGTACACTTAGGGGTGTTAAAATGCTCATAACCCAACAAAATTCAGCATTAAAGACTTGGTCCCATTAAAGTATTTTCTTGGTGTTGAGGTAACACGGACTCTAGATGGAAAGGTGCTCAGCCAATGGAAGTACACTTTGGGTATTCTTGCTGATTGTGGTCTCCAAACTTGTCGCCCAAGTTCATTTCCTATGGAACAAAACATTCGTCTTGATGATGTCGACCAAACTCCTATTGCTGACGCCAGCCAATTTTGTCGTCTCATTGGACATCTTTTATACTTACAGGTCACTCGACACGACATCACCCTCGCAGTCAATACCTTAAGCCAATTTGTCTCTGCTTCTTGACAGCTCCATTTTGATGTTGCTCTTCGCATACTACATTATCTCAAAGCTACCCCAGGACAAGGGACTTCTGTACCTTCCACCGGGAATCTTACTTTAAAGGCCTACTGTGATTCTGACTGGCTTGGTTTTCCACTCACTAGACGTTCCAAAAATGGTTACTTTATTACTTTGGGTGGTGCTCCTGTTTCTTAGAAAACGAAGAAACAATCGATTATTTCCAAGTCATCTGCATAGGTTGAGTATCGAGTTATGGCTTCTCCTGTCATTGAGATTATATGGCTTCGTTGGTTGTTAAAAGACTTAGAAGCGCTTAAATCACGCCTGAAACCTCTTTACTATGATAATCAAGCAGCAAGACATATTGCCAACAACCTTGTCTTCCATGAGCATACTAAACATGTTGAAATGGATTGTTTCTTTGTACATGAATGAATTGAGTCTCATCAAATTCAAACATGTATTATCAGCTCTAATGACCAGGTTGCAGATCTCTTTACCAAACCACTTGGCACTGACAGGTTTCGTTATCTACTAACCAAGCTGAGCGTTCGCAACCTTCACGCTCCAACTTGAGGGGGAGTAAAGGAGTTATCGGATACATCTAATTCGATATCTATCTTTATTTTTAATCTTTATATTGTTTCCTAAGTTTCCTACTTCATTTATATTTTCTATACTTGGTATAAATACTCTTGGCTTCTTTTGTAATCAAAATCATCGATCAATTAATAAAAACTTAGAACCCGCATTGGGTTTCTCCACTATCGCCCTTCCATCGAAATCGACCCCCAAAACCACCACAGAGACCTCTGTCGTCTCTATCACTTCTTCAAGTATCGTCTCTATCACTTCTTCAAGCATCACCGATGCCTCCTTTCTCCATTGTCTCCTCATCACCATCATCTCCAGCCAATAGTTTTGTCGAAAGGTTGTAATTCACTTGTGTCTTCAAGAAGCATTAGAGACTTAGAGAAGACTTGCAACTAATTAGGGTAAACCTCACCGGAAAAAGAGGACATTGAAGATGGTAACTGTAACATCCCAAAAATCAAGACCGAAAATTTTGTTTTTAGTTAAATTACTTATAACATAGTTCACAGAAAAACATCATCGATATCATATCAAATCATAAAATCACAGTCACATGTCTCAAAATTATATCATCAAATAGTAATAATGTCAGAGTACAATCCCCGGGATCTCAAATACAAAATCATGTGTGTGTGATGCACTGCTACCCTGCCGGCTCCTTCCCCTTTAACGAAGAGGTACCTGAAACCAAAATAAAAAACCGTAAGAACAAAGCTTAGTGAGTTCCCCCATCCTACCACATACCATACAGCATAAATATTGTCAGGCAGTTCTAGGGTGCTGACCTTCCCATGTCAGGCCATTCTGGGGTGCCGACCTACCCTACGCTCTGTCTCAATCGTCTACGTGGACTGTTTCACCCTACCACTACCATACAATAACATATCAAAATCATATTGTCAGGCATATCTGGGGTGCCCGACCTACCCTTCGATCTTAATGACCGAACTTGGGGACTATTCCCCTCCTACTACCATTATCACATATAACACATCATACTAGCACATTAGACATATCAGGTAGTAGCATACCAATATAATTATCACAAAGACAATCATCTATCAACAACTCCTACAGGTGGACTGTCATTGTGGTCGTAGACCCGCCTCTATTGGAAGGTAACTCACCTCAATGTTGTGTAGTATCTGCACTATCCTCTGTACAGAAATCAACTCTCCTCAATTCCTACACAACAATTTTTCTTAATTACCATTTCATACTCACAACCCCTTACAAGGGTCAACTCAAGTCCAAGTTAAAGTCAAAGTCAAAACCCTGGTCAAAGTCAACATCCGGTTGAATCGACTCGCCGAGTTGGTCCACCAACTCGTCGATTCCCCTAATTTATAAACTACTAAAACCTCGACTCTACTCGCCGAGTCTAGCAAGAGCTCGACGAGCTCTCCTTCAACAAAAACGGGACCTTCTACAACTGACTCGTCGAGTTCATCCTTGAACTTGTCGAATTCATCTTCATCCGCATTAAGGCGTTTAGTCTTTGACTCGCAGAGTTCTCCTTGAACTCGTCGAGTCTGTATTCATGTAGTTGGGACATTTCCTTGAACTCGCCAAGTTCATCCTTGAACTCATCGAGTTCTTGATCTCCAAGTCTAAAATGAACCCAACAGGCTGAGCCTTCTTTCAACTCAACATATTGTCCATTCTTAGAAGAGGTTTGGGGGAAACTGCGACCCAAATCGTCGAGTCGTATAAGCGACTTTCCGAGTCCCTCTTTGTCAAAACTATTCAGTTGATTTCAGTTGGTCTTAATGCATCCAAACCATAGATCTGACCTCCTAGGGTCCATATTTTACGTAAAGCTACGAACTTTACTTCCTTTCATGGGGGATTTGGCTCAAATGGCCTTAAAATGGGATTTATATGATGCATGGGGCTCCCATGGCCATAAAGTTGGCACCTTTAAGCCATGGGAACCTTTAATGGTTCCATATTTGAAGTTCTCACCCCAAAATCATAGTTGCATCCAAGAATGACTCCAAAAATGACTTCACAAAAACCCTAAGTTACTGCAAAAAGAGTATCTAATGAAAGAAAAAGCAAGGTCTGGACTTTTTACCTCTAATAAACAGGAAATGAAGCAAAACCTCTGGATCTCCTTGCTCCTTCTGAAATCCCAAGCTCCTCCTTCTTCTCTTCAACCTTCTAACTCACACAAAATGGCACAAAGAGTTCAAAATCACTTAAAAATGATTAAGGTATCGTGGGGTTTGTCTGAGGGTGTTGGAGGCTGTAAAGGGAACCACTTAAGGTGTTTATATAGGGTGAAAATCCTAAATATTAGGGTTTCATCCAAGCATCCATACTCGTCGAGTCGGACTCCCGACTCATAGAGTAGGTCACTTAACCCCGCGACCAAAATCCAATCTACTCGACGAGTTGGGCCTCCAACTCGCCGAGTCCCAGTGCAAAACATGAAATTACTTAAATTTAAATACGTACCAGGAACCAGGTGTTACAAATCTCCCCCCACTTATTTTAGAGTCCGTCCTCGAAGTCTGCTGCTGAATCCGAGAAGAGCTCGGGGTAGTGCTCCCTCATCTCGTCCTCCGGCTCTCAAGTCAACTCCGAGCCCTTGTGGTGCTGCCATTGCACCTTCACTAGCTCCACCCTCTTGTTCCTCAAATTCCTCGACTTCCTGTCGAGGATAGCCACTGGTCGCTCGATATAGTTCAGGTTATCATCCACTTGAATATCCTCTAAAGGAACCACCGCTGAATCGTTTACCAGGCACTTCCGCAGCTGGGAGACGTGAAAAGTATTGTGAAGCTGGCTATGTTCGGCTGGCAGGTCCAGCCTATATGCTACCTTGCCCACCTGGGCTACAATACTGAAGGGTCCAATGTACCTGGGCCCAACTTGCCCCACTTCCTGAACTGGATGACACCCTTCCATGGTGACACCCTCAGGAGGACCATATCCCTGACCTGGAACTCCAGGTCCGAACGACGCTTATTGGTATAACTTTTCTGCCGACTCTGAGTAGTCTGAAGCCTACTTCGAACCTGTTGGATCCTCTCCGTTGTCTGGACTACCACTTTGGTACTCCCCATGACCCTTTGTCCAACCTCACCCCAGCATATCAGGGTCTTACACTTCCTCCCATACAAAATCTCGAAGGGAGGACGGTCAATACTCGTATGATAGATATTGTTGTATGAAAACTTTGCCAAGGTTTGGATGGTCCGCTCGCTCTGACCGTCCGTCTGTGGGTGAAAAATGGTGCTAAAGTGCAGACAAGTGCCCAACTTGTCGTGAAACTTCTTCCAGAACGTGAAAGTGAACTGCACATCTCTGTCGGAAACCACCGAGACTGGCACCCCATGCCGAGCCACTACCTCTCTGATGAAGATGTCAGCTAACTTCTCGGACAAAATACCCTCCTGAATCGGAATGAAATGGGCGCTCCTGTTCAATCGATCCACGATGACCCAAATCGAATCCACTCCCCGCGCGATCCTGGGAAGCTTCGTGATGAAATCCATAGTAATATCTTCCCATTTCCACATAGGGATATCCAACGGTTGGTTCTTGCCGTGAGGCCTCTGGTGCTCGGCCTTGACCTTCCTACAAGTCAGGCATCTCTTAACATACCAAGCTACATCCCGCTTCATACATGGCCACCAATAATCAGGACGAAGATCTATGTACATCTTTATCGCCCCGAGATGGATGGAAAACCTGTATTTGTGCGCCTCCTCCATCAATACTTAGCATACTCCTCCAGGATATGGGACCAACACCCTACGGTGTAGCGTCAACAATCTGCGGCATTCATAATCAAATGAGGAAACCTGACCCACAATACACTCACTCTTACGACGTTCCTCCTTCATAACCTCCTGTTGGGCCTCTCGGATCCGCTCCAATTGTGGAGCCACCACTGTCATCCTCAAGCATGTATCTCTGATCAGGGCTACCTTTCGGCTAAGTGCATCGGCCACGACATTGGCCTTCCCCAAGTGGTAGAGGATCTCACAATCGTAATCCTTCACCACATCTAGCCATCGACGTTGGCTCATATTCAGATACGGCTGATCCATGAGGTACCTCAAACTCTTGTGGTCTATGTAAATGGTACAACGGACCCCATATAGGTAATGCCGCCAAATCTTGAGGTCGAAAACAACTGCCCCCAACTCCAGATCATGCGTCGGATAGTTTTCCTCATGAGGCTTCAGCTGCCTCGAGGCGTAGGCGATAACATGCCCCCTCTGCATCAAGACCGTACCCAAGCCCGAGTGGGACACATCGCAATATACTACAAAATCCTCCACGCTCTCTAGCAGGGCTAAAATCAACGCCTCGCACAATCTCTGTCTCAGTGTCTAAAATGCGGTCTGCTGCTCAGGCCCCCAGCAAAAGACCACGGCTTTCCTTGTCAACCGGGTCAAGGGTACGGCTATCTTGGAGAAGTCCTAAATGAATCTCCAATAGTAGCCTGCTAGTCCCAGGAAACTCCGAATCTCAGAAGGAGACCTCGGAACCTCCCATCTCATCACGGCCTCTACTTTGGCCGGGTCGACCAAAATTTCATTCTGGTTGACAAGGTGCCCAAGAAACTGCACCTCACGTAACCAGAACTCACAATTGGAGAAATTGGCATACAAGCTCTCCCTCCTCAGAGTATCTAACACCTCTTGCAAATGCTCTTCATGCTGCTCTTGCGTCTTGGAATAGACCTAGATGTCATCAATGAAAACTATCACAGACCGATCCAACATTGGTCTACATATGCGGTTCTTGAGGTTCATGAATGCAGCAGGAGCATTGGTGAGCCCAAAGGGCATCACCGCAAACTCGTAATGACCATATCGAGTTTGAAAAGCAGTATTCTGCACATCCTCCTCTCTGACCCTCATATGATGCTAGCCTGAACGTAGATCAATCTTGGAGAACCAAGATGCCCCCTGAAGCTGGTCGAAGAGATCATAAATCCTCGGTAGTGGGTAACGGTTCTTCACCGTTACCTTACTCAGCTCCCGGTAATCTATACACATACGATGCGACCAGTCCTCTTCTTCACGAACAGAATCAGGGCGAATTGCTTGGTTTGATGAACCCCTTGTCTAACAGCTCCTGCAACTGTGTAGACAACTCCTGCATCTCAGGAGGAGCCAACCAATATGGTGCTTTGGCTATCGAAGCCGCACCGGGGAGCAGGTCGATCATGAACTCTACCTGCCTCTCCGGAGGTATCCCAGGCAGCTCCTCTGGGAATACATCTGCGTACACTCGCACTACTTGTACGTCACTCACTGTCGCCTTACCCACCTCCCGGGTATCCAAGACAAAGGCAACATACCCTGCGCACCCTTGCTGGAGACAACGCCTAGCTCTCGCTGCTGAACATAAAGTTGGTCCACGTTGTGGCCTCTCTCCCTAAATCACCGGCTCTCCCCCACTTGGGGTCCTGACCAGGACCAACTGCTACATGCAGTCGATCACTGCCCCATTAGGGCTCAACAAATCGATGCCTATAATAACCTTGTTCCCCCGCAATGGTATGGGAACCAAGTCTACCAAGTAGCGCTCCTCGTACAACCTCAATACACAATCTCTAAAGACCTCTAATGCTCGTACTGACCAGTCGTCCACAATCTCGACCTCTAAAGGGCAATCCAACATGCCTGAAGACTCAGGGAACCTCTTGCTAAGTGCAAGAGAGACAAATGATCGGGTAGCACCCGAATCGAACAACACCGAAACTAGGATACCGTTCACATGGAACAATTCTAAACAAAACATATAACATGGTACATCAATATCACAAGCGACATATAATAAGAGTTAGGGAGAAGAAATCATACCCATCACCACATCGGGCACGGTGCATGCCTCCTCGGCAGTCAACTGGAAGGCTCGGCTCCTCACCACTGGAGCCTCTGACTTGACCTTCCGGCCATCCGTAATCCGCATGGTCGCTGGAGCTGGCGTTGCCACTGGCGCTGCGGCTGCTGCTGTCAATCTAGGGCAGTTGGCCTTTTTATGTCCCTTCTAATTACAATGAAAGCAAATCATGTCTGATGTCTGAATGGTGGGGTACGGGCAGTATAATGCCTACCAAAGTGCCCAGTATTGCCGCACTTGTAGCAGCCCGATGATCCCGGTCTATAAGCTCCCTCATGCGGCCTGCCCCATTTCATACAGCAACTCCGGCCCATCTGGCCCTTTGACCTAGTGTCGGATCCCTTGGGTTTCTTCCCTGAAACCCTAGTAACCTGTTCTGTCTCTGCCTTCCTTTTCTTGAGGTGCTATAGTCAATCTCCCTCTCCCTCGCCCTGGAAATCATGGTATCCAGGGTCGAGCAGGCTGAGTAACTGACATGCTCCCAAATATCATCCCTCACCATGCCATGGTAGTGGGTCTTTCGCATCTCCTTATCTCCTGCATAATGAGGTACCATTAAGGCCCTCTCTCGTAACTTGGCGGTAATCTCTACCACTGTCTCAGTAGTCTGCCTCATGTCAAGAAACTCCCTATCTAGCTGTTGTAGCTCCACGGATGGCGTAAACTCAGCCCTAAACCTGGTTATAATGTCCGAACAAGTCATAGCCTAAATGGTTGGGGCTCCCAGTGAGTCACCAACCGACTCCCACTAATCTCTAGCTCTGTCTCTCAAACAACCTGCAGCATAGCGGACCTTCGACTCCTCCAGGCAGAAGCTCGTTAGCTGTGTAGACTCGATGTTTGCAATCCATCTGCTAGCGGCAATAGGTTCCTTCACCCCGTGAAAGTCTGGCGCACCACTTCCCCTGAAGTCCTTGAAGGACAGTGTGCGCGTCCCTGACTGGTTGGATGCCAAGTCACTCCTGAACGTCCTAAGTCGATCCTCCATCAGCTCAGTAATCCCCTCCTTGATCGACCCGAAAATGACCATGGTCGCCTCAAGGATACCTCTCGTGATCTCAGATGCGATGAACTAGCGTAGTCCATCATCAACCTGCTCGGATTCCGCACCCGAGCCTGAACCTGATCCTGATCCAGACCCTAAACCTCCTGCCTCATGACGCGTAATCACCATTCTAAAAAAAAACACATAAATGTTAGGGTCATACATAATATCGAGAGGTATCACCCACTCTCCAAGTTCCCTAGTTCTATCTTAGCCCTCCTTGACTCAAGTACGGATCCTCTTCTTTCAGTAGTACAGGCCCATACTACCTTCCACATATATCCATACTTTCCTCAAGGATTGCTTCGACTTCAACAAGTCCCTTCTACTAATACTACTCTCCAAACTAATCTCATCATGGGCTTGTCCTAAGGTACTCTCTAACCTACTATCCTCCATCAACTGCACAATGAGTCCCTACCAACCTTCCCTAACTAGATTGCGCATACATTAACATATTTGTTCACTAGTTAGTTAAAGCTAGATAGGACCCCTATAAGCACAGAGCAAGTAGCATTCGTGCATCGAGTAACCATAACTAAGCATAACCTAATCAGGCTATCATACTGTTGACTAAACAACCCTAGCATACAGCTCAATAAACTCATACCGTAGGCATATAAGGCATCCTTCCTAGATCCTTAGCCCTAATCTAGCATTCAGTTCTCATAATCATGTGGCAGGTATATAAAGAATCCTTCCTAGATCCTTAGCCCTAATCTAGCATGCAGTTCTCATAATCACATCACATAACATAACATAGCATGTATGGGTATCTTGGGGAAAACTAACTTGAGCTCGGCTGGTCGCATGCATCACACACCTTGTTCTTTCTCAAAACTCCTTATTTTTTGAATTTTAGAAAACCTTTTTCTCATAAAACTCTTTCAAACCCTTGATTTGAGTCCAGACACCCCCGAAGGTGTGTCCAAATCCCTCAAACCAAGGCTCTGATACCAACTTGTAACATCCCAAAAATCGAGACTGGAATTTTTTTTTTAGTTATGTTACATATAAAATAGGTCACGGAAAAAAACATCATCGATATCATATCAAATCAGAAAATCAAAGTCACATGTCTCAAAATCATATCATCAAATAGTAATAATGTCATAGTATAATCCCCGGGATCTTAACGGAAATCATGTGTGTACGATGCGCTGCTACCATGTCGGCTCCTTCCCCTTTGATGAAGAGGTACCTGAAACCAAAACCGAAAATCGTAAGCACAAGGCTTAGTGAGTTCCCCGATCATACCACATAACATACAGTATAAATATTGTCGGGAAATTTTGGGGTGCTGACCTACCCATACCAGGCCTGGTCAAAGTCAACATCCGGTTGACTCGACTCGTCAAGTTGGTCCACCAACTCATCGAGTCCTCTAATCCAAAAATGTCACACCCCAAAACCAAAATGGCGGAATCGTTCCGGTGCAGAGGACGTCATGTTTAGCATTACAACCAATGAATAATAGTAATCATAGCAACACAACCAATACAGTGGATACAATATGAAAAATGTTTACATCAATTTGAAACTTGTTTTAAGTATATCAAAAGTATGTAAAATATAGAAAATATGACTTTTATTGCTCCGGCTCCTCTAATCCAAGAAGTATATGTCTACTGATATCCTGAGAATACAAGCAGTTTGGAAGAATATCAGCACAAAGCTGGTGAGTTCATAAGCATTTAGTTTTGGAAGAAAAATGTTCTTTGATCCTTTTGAAAAGAGTTCCTCAAGAAAATCCTATATTTTCTTATGAAAGGCGTGTTTGAAAACCATTCCTTCCATGACTTCCAGATTTATACAAGATATGTACAAATCCAAGGTGTCGTGGAATGAATATGAATATCCGTTGGTTACATGTTAAACAATTTGGTTATGAAAGCCGAGTTATCCCGGGAAAATCCTATATTATATGTTCCCTAAAAGTTGGTTGTGGTTATCCGTTCTAAACTGAAGTGTACAAGTATCTACCATACTTATATCGATAAACGTAGTTTTCTTTTAAGAACCGTGGTTACACCCAGTGAGGTATATTAGCCTTATTACATAAATAAAACTAATAAAGAGAATACGTGATGAACTAAATCCTGAGGGTATTATTAATACCCTCTAGTAATCTATCGGTTATTACTTTGAGGTTAGTTCACTTGATTCATTATTACAAAAGTAAATTCCTGTTATCTAGGTTGCGAGGGTCATGACCATAACTGACTGGATATGGCACGTATTGGGGTCGGTATCCTTTATGACTTTATCACCCTTAGACCTGCCGGTCCGACTATAGCTAGCAGCCAGGTGTAGGATAGTCAGTCCCGTATAGATCTATACACAACAGTCACGCTCTCCCTACAAGAGATTCTGGTCACAAGTGCTAGTCCTACACTCTGATTCTATGGGAGTGTTACCAAGGACGTGTCTCCAACTTAGACTAACAAATTTACAAGTAATAATACTTAAAATCCTTTCTATGATTTGCATGAATCCTTTATAAAATAATCCATTTTACTATATGATTCACAAGTTCGTTACTCTAGTTTTGAAAACTGTTTCTACGAGTTGATTTCTTATTTGTTTGGTAAAAACTGTTTTCCATGTTAAAAGCATAATGAAAATATAATTATCTTAAACAAAATAATATATTTTGAGCACAAGTTTCCTTATGCTTTTTCTTGTATTCCCCCCTGAAAACATGAAAAAGTCGGAAAAACGTAGGGTGCCACCATTGCCACAAGATAAGACATTGGAAGAGAAGCTGCCCAGAGTACCTGCAAGCCATCAAGGAAGGAAAGATCAAGCCGTCTTTCGTAGGTATATACACAATTAAATCTAACGATTCATCTCATGCTATTTCTTGGGTTCTTGATACCGGTTGTGGTTACCACATTTGTTCTAATGTGCAAGGACTAAGAAGAAATAGGGATGTGGAGGATGGAAGAATAAATATAATCATGGGGAACAGAAGATCGTCACCTATGACCAAGATTGGAGTGTATTCTTTAGTGCTTAGGAATGGTTTAAGTTTAGATTTGAACAATTGTTGCTATTCGCCAGAAATGGCTAGAAACATCATTTCATTTCATGGTTTGTTTAGACAAGGTTTTAGATTTTCTTTTAATAATGAGAATGGTTCGATTTTGGCTTATCTAAATGGTGTTTTTTATTTTGAAGTTATACCATGTAATGGAATTTATGAAACTGTTATGATTGTTGATAGCTTAGGAAATGATGTTTTGAACATAGATTCTTCCAATAGTATGGATAAAGCATCCTTGTGGCATTGTCGCCTTGGACATGTCAACAAGAAACGCATAGCCCAACTCCAAAAGGATGGAGTGTTGGAGTCATTCGACCTTAGGGAAGATGACACATGCGAGTCTTGTTTTCTTGGAAAGATGACTAAGTCACCCTTCGCTGGTTCTTGCGAAAGGGGTGAGGGTCTATTGGACCTAATACATACCGATGTATGTGGACCGTTTAGATCAACCACGAAGGATGGGAACCGCTTCTACGTGACTTTTACCGATGACTATAGTAGATATGGGTATATCTATTTAATCAAGCAAAAGTCAGAAACTTTTGAAAAGTTCAAAGAGTTCAAGAATGAAATGGAGAATCAATTGGGCAGGAAAATCAAGATGCTTCGATCCGATCGAGGAGGAGAGTACCTAAGTCTTGAATTCCACGATTATCTCAAGGAGTGTGGAATAGTTTCACAATTGACGCCACCTAGGACACCACAATTGAATGGTGTGGCAGAAAGGCGTAATCGAACCTTGTTGGACATGGTTCGCTCTATGATGAGTCGTGCTTCACTATCAATCTCTTTTTGGGGGTATGCCTTAGAGACTGCCGCCCATATCCTTAACCAAGTCCCTACTAAGAAGGTTGCCAAAACACCTCACGAGATGTGGACAGGGAAAGCTCCCTCGTTGGCACATATCAAGGTTTGGGGTTGTGAAGCTTTCGTAAGACGAGATACTCACGACAAGCTCGAACCTCGAAGTGAGCGATGTATTTTCATCGGCTACCCGCAGAAATCCTTTGGATATCTCTTCTATAGACCGAAGGACAATGTAGTCTTCGTTGCGAGGAGAGGAGTTTTCCGAGAGCGAGAACTCATAGGCCAAGGAGACAGTGGGAGGTAAATCGAGCTTGAAGAGATTCAAGAATCGATAGATGAAGGAACCTCTACCGCTGGCACTCAACCCGAGGAGGAAACTCCGGTTGAACCGATTGACGTATCGTTACCTCTTAGACGTTCCGAAAGAGTTAGGTTTCAACCCCAGTTGTATGGTTTTCATATTACTACCGAAGGGGACACGTATATTAGTGATAGTACACTACTAAACCTTGATGAACCTAATAGCTATAAGGAAGCCATGGCAGGCCTGGAATCTGCGAAATGGAAAGAGGCAATGGATAGCGAGATCCAATCCATGTATGATAACCAAGTTTGGAATTTTGTTGATAATGTACCCGGACGTAAGACTGTTGGGTGCAAATGGATCTTCAAGAAGAAGACCGACGTGGATGGAAAAGTACACACGTATAAGGCGCGATTGGTTGTGAAGGGCTTTACTCAAACTCCCGAAGTTGACTATGATGAGACCTTCTCACCAGTTGCGAAGATAAAATCTATTAGAGTGATGCTAGCTATTGCTGCATTTCATGATTATGAGATTTGGCAAATGGATGTCAAGACCGCTTTCCTTAACAGAAAGTTGGCTGAGGATGTTTACATGGCTCAGCCAGAGGGGTTTGTGGATCCGAAGCATCCGAATAGAGTGTGTAAGCTTGAGAAGTCCATTTATGGACTTAAGCAAGCGTCTCGCAGATGGAATCTTTGCTTCGATGAGAAAGTCAAAGAGTTTGGATTTGTACGAAACGACGATGAATCATGTGTATATGTCAAAGCCAGTGGGAGTATAGTAAGCTTCCTCGTTCTATATGTCGATGACATATTACTCATAGGAAACAACGTCCCGACTCTGCAGGAGGTTAAGTCCTGGCTCGGGAAGTGCTTCGCTATGAAGGACCTCGGAGAGGCTTCCTATATTTTGGGAATAAGGATAGTAAGAGAGAGAAGTAAGAGACTAATAGGACTTAGTCAGAACACTTACTTAGAGAAGGTACTAAAACGTTTTAGTATGGAGAACTCGAAGAAGGGAGAATTACCGATACAAAGTAATGCCAAGTTGAGTAAGACTCAAAGTCCGAGTACCGAAGCTGAAATAGCAGAAATGAGCCGAGTACCATACGCTTCCGCCGTTGGCTCAATCATGTACGCTATGACTTGTACTCGCCTTGATGTAGCCTTTGCTTTGAGCATGGTTAGCAGATATCAAGGGAATCCTGGAAGAGCTCATTGGATTGCGGTCAAGAATATCCTTAAGTACCTTCGGAGGACGAAGGAATGTTTTTTAGTCCTCGGAGGGAGTGATGACTTGAAGGTGCGAGGGTATAGTGACGCCAGTTTTCAGACCGACAGGGACAACTACCGTTCGCAGTTGGGCTGGGTCTTTACCCTGAATGGAGGAGCAGTAACTTGGAAAAGTTCCACACAGGAAACCGTAGCTGATTCAACGTGCGAATCAGAGTACATTGCAGTGAGTGAAGCGTCAAAGGAGGCAATATGGTTGAAGAACTTCATTGGTAATCTTGGAGTTGTACCTGCCATAAAGGAGCCCATGGAGATTTTCTGTGATAATGAAGGAGCGATTGCCTTGACCAAGGAACCGAGAGATCATGGTAGATCTCGACATATCGACAGAAAATACCACTTTATTAGACATCGTGTAGAAGTAGGACAACTCGTAGTGAAGAGGATATCATCAGAAGATAACCCAGCAGATCCGCTTACGAAGGGACTGAGTAGGGTTAAGCACTTGCAGCATGCTAGGAGTATTGGGCTGAAGGATGATATTAGCATAGATTAGATAGTATTAGAAACGTGTAATAGATAAATGTAATTAACATTTGATGATTAAATAAAGGAGTTTTATTTATGAGTAATGTTACTGTCTAACTATTGTTTTTCTTTGCATGTTTTGACTTCCAGAATAATTGAGTTTATTGAGAATAATCGAATTATTCAAATTGTCCACAATCGTTCATGTGTCGGAAGTAGATATGAATGAAGATTGTCATGAATCGGTGTGTAGATTGTCTAAATGGTATTAGACATAGCAAAAGATTGTTCCGACGTTCATGAGTGATTATGAACTGGTTTTGAGCATTGGAACAAACCCGCGCTTGCTGCAATCACCTTATGGAATATGATGTAAAAGGGTGATCGCAAGACGATAATATCATATAGTCTTAAAACCTAGATATATGGTTTGTTAGTTGTTAATTGGTTGTACATTGATAATGCGAAAACGCATCAGTAACTCGGTGTTATAAAACGCATTGTTGTGTGTAGTTGATTAATGAATAAGTAAATGCATATAAGTCGAAGTTTATCTGTGACTTTTATCCTAAGAGGTTAAAAGCGATATCTCGGCCGCTCGATGATTTGATTTGACTTATGTTCCGGGCTCGGTCAGAACTGAATTGATGTGTTCGATTAAGTTCTATGTCGAATAAATCGGAGATCGAGAAACCTAAATGCTTGACTAATCATTCCATAGAATTGTCAGTATGATATCTAACAGAGGACTGTGCGATCCCTTATCTAAAGGACAAGATTGATTAGATCAGAGTTTGACAGCGTCTTTGAGAGCTACGATTGCAAATCGAATTGTACTTGTGCATATAGTTACTAGACTTATCCAAGTGGGAGACTGTTGGAATAGTGTCTAAGGCTGTAACTATATTAGGCAAGTATTTGACCCGATTGTGCATGGTCCTTTTGGGTTGCCTTCACCATAGCAACTTGACAGGATGATTTATTATGAGAGAGTAAATATTATTAATATATTATAAGTATAATATAAGGAATAATAATATTGTTATTTGATTAATATAAGTCATAGAATTAATTAGAATTAATTTGGTGACTTAAAGAGATTAATTAAATAAGAGGGTATAAATTGTCAATTGTTTGATAGTTACACTTTAGACTGTAAATCCTTATTGGATAGAGGATGGACGAATTCTAGAGCTAAGGATAGCTCAAAATCGTCCAAGGCTTATCCATGGTAGGGATTTGGATTGCTTTAAGGAAAGATTATCCAACTAGGGTTTAAGGTGAAACCCTTAAGGAGTCTACAAGTATAAATAGACCCCTAGAGCTAAGGGGGTCGGCATCTCTTCTAAGGAGAAGAAACCCTGGCCGAATTTCATCCCTCTCCTCTCTCTCAAATCATCCTCTTTGCTAGTTGGTGTTTGTAAGCCATTAGAGGAGTGACAATTGTGACTCTAGAGCTCCAAGACAACAAGATCAAACAAGAGGTTCAAAGGTAAACTTCTAGATCTAATTTTGTATTGTTCTTATACCTAATTAGTCATTAGAAGTCTTGGATTCAAAGCATGTTTAATTAGAAAGCCTAGATCCAAGCATTAGGGTTTTGCATGCGCACATAGGAAAGTTCTTATGGCTAAAACCCATCAACTTAGCTACAGGAGTAGCTCCAGGGATTAAGTCGATACGAAACTCGACTTGACGCTCTGGAGGAATTCCAGGGAGATCTTCGGGGAAGACATCAGGAAAGTTGCAGGCTTCGGGAAGACTCTCGAGGTCTTTAACTTTTTGCGTCTCATCAACGACGTGAGCTAGGAATGCATGGCATTCCTTCCGCAAATATTTTTGGGCTTTGATGCATGATATGATACGAAGGTTCGAACTAGGTTTATCACCATAAACTATAAGAGCTTCACCAGAGGGAAGATTGAGACGGATAGCTTTCTCGAAGAAAAGGATATCAGCAGGATTGGGGCTTAACCAATTCATGCCGATAATGACATCGAAACTCTTAATGAATACAGGCATAAGATCGATGGGAAAGGAATGATTGCCTAGGGTAAGAGTACAGTCTATGAATATGTTGTTAGTGCTCTCTTTCTTTCCATTAGCCATCTCGACGGTGAACGTTTTAGTTAGAGGTTGGGATTTACATTTTATTAGATGTTTGAAAGCATGACTAACAAAACTCCTCTCCGCACCAGAATCAAAAAGAATGCACGCATAAGAATTGTCAAGGAGGAATGTACCCGTAACAACGGTAGGATCAGTAACCGCTTCCTCCTGAACCATCCCCAGCACTCTTCCTGTATTGCCACCCGTCTTCGCCTTGGTTTAGTTTCTTTTGAAGTGCCCAACCTCTCCACATCCATAGTAGGCATGGCTGGCACCCGCTCCAGGGGTCGGATTGGTTGGTTGGGCTGGTGCTCTACAGTATCGGTCCGTGTGTCGCTTCTTGCCACAACTGATGCACGACATCTCCCGGTACTGCCCCTAATGATGGTAGTTGCACCGAGGTAGTTTTCCAGCATAGCGGTTAGGGTTGTTGAAGTGTCGGGGGCTGCTGCGGGAGTAGTAGCAGCATGGACTGCCATTGTTTGTTGTTTCTTGGAGGGCTCCTGAGACGACTGGCCCTTGGATTTGTTCCAATACTTCTTCTTATTCCCACCACTCTCCTTTTGTGGTTCGGAGATAGCTGCTACCTCATCTAGATCGACTCTATGATCGATCAGAGTCTGCGACAGGCACTTGGCGCTATCAAATGTAGTCGGTCTAGCAGCCAAGACGCTCGCTTTGGTCTGGGCCGTCAATCCCCAGATGTACCTTTCGATCTTTTTGCTCTATGGGATGACCATTCCCATACAAAGAAGATCCAGATCACAGAATCTAGCGGTGTAGGCAGCGATGTCGGAACCCTTCATCTTCAGATTCCAGAGTTCATGCTCCAACTTTTGCACCTTGCCCCTCGGGCAGTATTCAGTGAGCATGAGTTCCTTCAATCTTTCCCATCCTATGGCATTTGCCACTGGCAGAGTCATGGATTTAACTTGACCATTCCACCAGGTCAAGGCTCGGTAGGTGAAGATGCAGGCGGCGAACTTCACTTTGTTGGCTTCGGAACAGGCGCAAATTTCGAAGATGGATTCGATTTTCTCGAACCATCGAGTCAGAGCGATAACACCTCCATTTCCATCGAAGGACTTGGGCTTTGCGGTCATGAAGTTCTTATAGGAACACTCCTTTTGTTGTCCCTGACTTCCGTCTTGTCCTTGAGGGTTGGTTCTACCTCCAGCCCCACCAAAGTTCACTTGTGCCATTGCTGCAGTCACGGCGGCTATAACTGCTGCCTGGAACATGACGAGGTCGAACTGAGGAGGTGGTGGTGGTGGTGGAGTGTTGTTGTTTCTTTTGATGAGTCTTTCTCGGGAAGGCATCTTGTTCTAGAAACAATCAGGAAGAAAAGGATGGTAATTCCTAAAGATATATGAAACAAGATATATCTCATCCTGATAATAAAAGTGTTCTACCAAGCGATAAACAAAGAAAAGGTTACTAACGCAAGTAAATTACCGCTTAGGAAAGAAAAGGTAACAACACTTGGAACGAATCTATATACGGAATTTGGCTCTAACTAAAATACTCCTATAGTATTTTATGTTGAATGTTTTTTTGTTATCGGTAAGTTTTAGGCTTTTTGTAACACCACAATCACTCCCGAGCACATGTTGGTCGTGTCTCGACTGAATATAATTGATCAGACTATATTGACCCTAGACATGATTACATAACTGCCCAGGTGTAACCGCAGTGTCTCAACATCCAAATACTACTGTGTTGTTCTACCTATGACATGGATTCAGGTACCTAGGTATACTTGTATACTTTTATAAAAATACTTATAATTTTTGAAAGTATTTTTTTTTATTTTAGAGCACTTAGGCCCCTTAATATTTATAGGTGTATACCATGTAAGGTTCGGTATACTTAGTTCGCTATAAACAAGGGCTCTGATACCAATCTATCACACCCTGAAACCGGAATGGTGGAATCGTTCCGGGGCGGAGGACGTCATGTTTAACATCACAACTAATGAATAATAGCAACAATAGCAACACAACCAATACAGTGGATACATATATGAAAAATGTTTACATCAATTTGAAACTTGTTTTAAGTACATCAAAAGTATGTAAATATATAGAAAATATGACTCTTATTGCTCCGGCTCCTCTAATCCAAGAAGTACTTGTCTACTAATTTCCTGAGAATACAAGCAGTTTGGAAGAATATCAGCATAAAGTTGGTCAGTTCATAAGCATTTAGTTTTGGAAGAAAAATGTTCTTTGATCCTTTTGAAAAGTGTTCCTCAAGAAAATCCTATATTTTCTTATGAAAAGCGTGTTTGAAAACCCATTCCTTCCATGACTTCCAGATTTATACAAGATATGTACAAATCCAAGGTGTCGTGGAATGAATATGAATATCCGTTGGTTACATGTTAAACAATTTGGTTATGAAAGCCGAGTTATCCCGAGAAAATCCTATATTATATTTTCCCTAAAAGTTGGTTGTGGTTATCCGTTCTAAACTGAAGTGTACAAGTATCTACCATACTTATATCGATAAACGTAGTTTTCTTTTAAGAACCCTGGTTACACCCAGTGAGGTATATTAGCCTTATTACATAAATAAAACTAATAAAGAGAATACGTGATGAACTAAATCCTGAGGGTATTATTAATACCCTCTAGTAATCTATCGGTTATTACTTTGAGGTTAGTTCACTTGATTCATTATTACAAAAGTAAATTCCTGTTATCTAGGTTACGAGGGTCATGACCATAACTGACTGGATATGGTACGTATTGGGGTCGGTATCCTTTATGACTTTGTCACCCTTAGACCTGCCGGTCCGACTATAGCTAGCAGCCAGGTGTAGGATAGTCAGTCCCGTATAGATCTATACACAACAGTCACGCTCTCCCTACAAGAGATTCTGGTCACAAGTGCTAGTCCTACACTCTGATTCTATGGGAGTGTGACCAAGGACGTGTCTCCAACTTAGACTAACAAATTTACAAGTAATAATACTGAAAATCCTTTTTATGATTTGCATGAATCCTTTATAAAATAATCCATTTTACTATATGATTCACAAGTTCGTTACTCTAGTTTTGAAAACTGTTTCTACGAGTTGATTTCTTATTCGTTTGGTAAAAATTGTTTTCCATGTTAAAAGCATACTGAAAATATAATTATCTTAAACAAAATAATATATTTTGAGCACAAGTTTCCTTATGCTTTTTCTTGAATCCCCCCCCCCCCTGAAAACATGAAAAACTCGGAAAAACGTAGGGGTATGAACTCACCTCGGGCAAGTGGCTTGAATGAAGGATCGATACGAAATGTTAGATGTTCAAGTGAAGGCTTGAACACGATTTGATCCTAATCACATGTAATGACACATAGAAGAGTAAAATGAAGGTATATCACCACTAGATGTGATGGAGAACCATTCTAGGGACTCGGAACTACTTGCAGTAAGCGTTAGGACCTTAAAGGATTGCATGAGGGGAGTGTATGGCCACCTTAAGGGTGTGTTCGGCCATGGGTGTGCGGCCCAAGGGGTGTGCGGCCGTACACTCATGTTGGAAAGTGTCTTTGAGGTGTTTCAAGGTCCATACTTGCATCCATGAAGTGTCCTAGGTCCATACTTGGTTGTAGTACAAGTTTAGGGTCTTAGAAATGGGTTTGTGGTCCTAGAATGTGTGTGTGTGGTCGCACACAGGAGTGTGTGGTCGCACACTTGAGTGTGTGGTCGTACAAGGGTGTGTGTGGCCGTACACAGGTGCGTGCGGTCGTACACCCCACAAGATGATGTGCAAAATGCAATTTCCAAGGTGCAACAAGGCTAGGGTCATGTCTATCTCGAGTATGGAAGTCAAACTCTCACTTTGGAGGGTCTTTTAGGAGTGTGAGGCCACCACAAGGGGGTGTGCAGCCGCACTCCTTCAAAGAGATGATGAACATGTCAGGACTTGATGATTCAAAGCTTAGATCAAGTGGTTCTTCAAGCACAATAAGCTAAAGGATGGATTACTCACGTTTTGAAGCTTTGGAGGGTTTTTGGTTGAAGAAGCTTGAGAGAAATGATGTTGTGTGTTGCCAAGGTGTTAAAGGAATGAAAGGAAAGGGGTCTACCCTTTATATAGGGGTTGGTATGTTGTCTACAAGTGAGTGTGCGGCCAAGAGGTGAGTGTGCGGCCGCACACCCATGTGTACGGCCGTACACTCCCCCTAAGGGTGTGTACGGCCTGATTTTTTCACTTTATGGCTTGCTGGCTCATTCCCAAACTCAACCTTGGCCATACTCAAACTTAGAACACTTAAATGAACCCTCAAACAGTGCTAGAAGTCAACAAAACAAGCTTAACATTGATTGAATTGACTAAGTGTACAAGATAGAAGTTCCGGGTTGTCACAATAAACTACTAAAACCTCGACCCTACTCGTCGAGTCTAGCAAGAGCTCGACAAGCTCTCCTTCAACAAAAACGGGACCTTCTACAACTAACTCGCCGAGTTCACCCTTGAACTCGTCGAGTTCATCTTCATCCGCATTAAGGCGTTTAGTCTTTGACTCGTCGAGTCCGTCTTCATGTGGTTGGGACATTGCCTTGAACTCACCAAGTTCATCCTTGAACTCGTCGAGTTCGTGATCTCCAAGTCCAAAACGAACCCAACATGCTGAGCCTTCTTTCAACTCAACATATTGTCCATTCTCAGAAGAGGTATGGGGGAAACTGCGACCCAAATCGTCGAGTCGTATAAGCGACTTTCTGAGTCCCTTTTTTTCCAAAACTATTCAGTTGATTTCAATTGGTCTTAATGCATCCAAACCATAGATCTGACCTCCTAGGGTCCATATTTTACGTAAAGCTACGAACTTTACTTCCTTTCATAGGGGATTTGGCTCAAATGGCCTTAAAATGGGATTTATATGATGCATGGGGCTCCCATGGCCATAAGTTGGCACCTTTATGCCATGGGAACCTTTAATGGTCCCATATTTGAAGTTCTCACCCCAAAATCATAGTTGCGTCCAAGAATGACTCCAAAAATGACTTCCAAAAACCCTAAGTTACTCCAAAAAGAGTATCTAATGAAAGAAGAAGCAAGGTCTGGACTTTTACCTCTAATAAACAGGAAATTAAGCAAAACCTCTAGATCTCCTTGCTCCTTCTAAAATCCCAAGCTCCTCCTTCTTCTCTTCAACCTTCTAACTCACACAAAATGGCACAAAGAGTTCAAAATCACTTAAAAACGATTAGGGTTTCGTGGGGATGGTCTGAGGGTGTTGGAGGCTGTAAAGGGAACCACTTAAGGTGTTTAAATAGGGTGAAAACCCTAAATATTAGGGTTTCATCCAGGCAGCCCTACTCGTCGAGTCGGGCTCCCAACTCGTCGAGTAGGTCACTTAACCCCGCGACCAAAAATCCAGTCTACTCGACGAGTTGGGCCTCCAACTCGCGGAGTCCCGGTGCAAAACATGAAATTACTTAAATTTAAATACGTACTAGGAACCGGGTGTTACAATAACCCTAGTCCTCGACTCAACTCTCTCCCTGTGTGGATTTAATTTTTAGGTTGGTGTGATTTTTCCACTGTGTTTGGATATGTAATTGGGTTAATGACCAAGGTGGGTAATAAGGTTTTAACTTTGTCCACATTAGGTCCTTAATGTTTTTTTTTGTACATATTACACCAACATGGTTGTTATAACCATTTAGATAGGGTAATAAGGTTTTAATTTTATCCACATTAGGTCCTTAAGGTCTTTTTTTGTACATATTACACCAACGTGGTTGTTATAACCGTTTAAAGAGGAGGTAATAAGGTTTTAATTTTGTCCACATTAGGTCCTTATTTTTAATATTTTTATCATTTCATCTAACTCTTTTACAATTTATATTAGTATCTAGTTAGATGGTTTTATCATTTCATCTTCTCATTTTAGTCGCCTATTCATCACAACGATGGTTTCAATTGAAAGGTTACATAACTTATAAGCCAGTGGCGGAGCCAGGGTCAAAGTAAAAGAGTATCCCCGACAAGTAATGGGGTATCCCTGATAAGTAATAGCGTTTCGAGGATACCTCATTGGTTGAGTCATTAGTTATCGGGGATACCTTATTACTTTTTGGGGATACTCTTTTACTTTAACCCTGACTTCGCCACTGACTTATAAGTTATCTGAAATTTAAATAATGACATAAAAGGACATTTAAAATAATGTTTTCTTAATTAATTAAGGTGTATATTTGGAAATTAAATAAATAAAATATAAAAAAAATAAAAAAATAAAAAAAAAACCTTTAAAAAAACTAGTCTAAGTAGCTTTTTAAAATGCTAGCTTATAAGCAACTTTTTGGCTTGCCAAACATGACAACTTAAAAAAGATTATAAAATAAACTAGCTTATCAGCTAGCTCTGACGCGCCAAACATAGCCTTAATCATTAAGACTTTGATTATTATTAGTTTTTTTTTTGTTAAAATGACAAAAAATTGTTATGTAACCTTTCAATTGAAATCGCAGTTGTGGTGAATGGGAGACTAAAATGAAAAGATGAAATGATGAAGTCATCTACCTAGATACTAATATAAACTGTAAAAGAGTTAGAAATGAAATGATAAAAATATTAAAAATAAGAACCTAAAGTGGACAAAATTAAAACCTTATTAACCCCCCCCCCTCTCTCTCTCTCTCTCTCTCTCTCTCTCTCTCTCTCTCTCTCTCTCTCTCTCTCTCTCTCTCTCTCTCTCTCTCTCTCTCTCTCTCTCTCTCTCTCTCTCTCTCTTTAAACGATTATAATAACCATGTAGGTGTAATATGTACAAAAAAAGACCTTAAGGATCTAATGTGGACAAAATTAAAACATTATTACCCTTTTTAAACAGTTATAACAACCATGTTGGTGTAATATGTTAAAAAAAAACCTTTCGGACATAATGTAGACAAAGTTAAAACCTTATTACCCTCCTAGGTCATTAACCCTATGTAATTTTCCAATTTGTGTTTCAACTACTTTGTATGTGTGTGTGTGTGTGTGTTTTGTTTCTAATTCTCTATGTGATCTAACTCTAGTGTGTGAGTTTTAGTTTTTGATTGTGTGTATGTGTGTGTTTTTTTAGATGATTAATGTGGTTTATAATTGCAAGTGTATGAATATCATTTTGTTCAAAAGTTAGTGTGTGGGTGTATGAAAATGAATTATGAAGTCTAACACTGTTTTTGTTTTCCTGAAACCGATGATGACAGACGATTGTGACAACAGACTGTGGTGGTGGGCGAAGAAAGAAAAGAGACGATAGACGATGGACTGTGGTGCGTTAAGGTATGGTGGGGGTGGGTGAGATGGGTATAGTGGAGCCTTTGTAATTAAATATTAAATGTATGTCATATTCAAAGGGGCGAGATAGTCTTATTACATGGATAAGGACCAACTAGGTAAGAAAATAAACCTTAACACTTTCCAAAGATATCCTTAAAGTGTAACTTTTTAAAAACCACAATAACCATTTATGAAATTTTGTCCTATTTATATCAAAATTTGACAACAGGTTTTTCTATTTAAATGGTCAAACAAGTAATTTCACAAAGTTTATTTTTGCAATATGTGTTGGTAGTTTATGTTAGTTTCCCAAAATATGGTTGCTTTGTGTACCTTCCCTTTATTTAATCATAAACACATAAACCAAGCAATTAAACATTGATTTTAAAGTATATTTCCGATAATAATAAAAATTAACAAAAAAATACAATCTTACTTTAAGGAATAACTAGAGAAAGTAACTTCAATGTTCAACCTATGTAAGTTATATTTTAATATTTTATCAATAACAGATTTCAAATATAAAAAAAAAAAATCAAACTTTAGCTAAAACTAAATACAAAAGTTCTAGTGTTCATTATTTTTATTAAAAACATATCATTATCTTAATAACTTACAATTACTTTTGAATTTAAACATTAAAATGTTCTAGTTAGTATTAGAAACCATTGCAATGATATAACTTGTAAGACTAAGGCATGAAAGAATTCACAAGTATGTTTACAAAGCTACCCAACCACCACATTACTAGAAGTGAAGTTGAGCCTATGATATTAATATATAGAATTAGAAAGAACAACAATCTAAGCTAAGCTACCACCTAAATTGGTGCATTAAAAAGTAAGTATGAATGACATAGACACAGCAAGAAGATTGATGTTACTACTGTACTACTGGTTGTTGTACATGTTTCTTCTCAGTTGCTTCAACATACCATGATTTCCAAGCCTCCACATAATGCCCCAAAACATCACCTAGAGCTGTCATGTCATATTATCAACAACCAAACTACTTTTTCATCTATCAGCTAGCAGTTAACTTTCCAGCTGGCAACTAGTTTTTCAAAAGAAAATCATATTTTTTGTTTTTTCAAAAGAAAAAAAAAATGTAATATAAAACCACCAACTTAAATACGGAATGAAAGTTAACAAAAAAAAGTATTTTAGAGATCTATTCAACAAAACTTCTAAAGTTTATTTGGTTAATGGAATAAGTAGTAGTAGTAGTGCATTCCATGATCATGTTTAGTTGGCCTATAGAAACTAAATGATTTCTTATGAAGTTTAATATATAAAAATAATTAGCAAGGACTTCTATTTACAAGTAAAAATAACTTTAGTTACTTTCATATAACAAAAATATAAAACTGTAGATTAATGAAAACAATGTAAACTTTTCTGATAAGCAATAAAAATTAACAAACAGGTTTCTTTCATTCCATCATACCAAACACTATCTCATAAGGGTAAAATTGTAAAAGTCATGACTTAATGGATGAAAGACTCATTATCTATATTTCCCTATAACTATAATTAATCTTTCTATATTTAATGAAAAAGATTTAGCAACATACCTTTGTTGTGATACTGAGGACGATAAGTATGAGCCAACTTTTCCCAATCTTGACTCTCCTTTGACTTTTTGTTTCCAGACATTCCTACAGGTCTAAATGGTCCAAACACAAATTCCTTTGAATTTCTTTGATTTTGAGGGTGTAAAGGTAAACACAAATTCTCATCACTTTCCATTTCCACCTTCACAATGTCAATATTCATATTCATATTCCCATGCATTGCTACAGTAACTTCTTTTGAGCTCCAATCAGATAAAGATTCAATTCTGTATCTTTTTGAATCTGAATCATTAACATTGTTTGTTATATCTGTTCCAAAAGCTCGCCTTTTTGAGCTGTTTGTAATTGTATTTGTATCCAATGGTTGTAAAGATTTTGTCTCCTTTTCCCCTTTCAATCCCAACCATCTAAATGATGGTTTTCCACTCTCTGGGTGTCGCATCTTTTATGAAAAAAAAAAAAAAAAAAAAAGATTGTAACTTTTTTAGATAAATTGCCTTGTAATTGACTAATTGTGTTATCTTTATAACCAAGAAAGTAGAAGTGTAGAAGCTATACCTTTTCAAGGAGACCCATGGATGAAAAGACATTTGCAATGTCATATAATCGCCTCACTTTTGCTGAGTATATAGAATTTGTGTTATGTAAGTGCAAGGGGTGTAAAAGTAAATTTATAAATCAAATTGGAAAGGAAATTACTTCTCATGGCTGTTGGGTCATGCACATCACCAAGCAATGTTGTTGCAGCAGTGTCCAAAGAGATCAAATCTTCCTGAAGAATATAAAGAAAGTGTGTTTAGGAACCAAGATTAAGAATAGGCTGTTTTGAGTGAAAAATGGTTTTTAGTTTTCACTCACCTTAGAAGAGATGAATAGCTTGATGAAATTTTGTGTCAGAAGTCCTAGAGATTTTTCCTTCCTGTTGGTGTCTGAAATGTATGTCAAGAAATACAAACTATGTGTCATGTTTTGTATCTCATTGGCATCTAAACAAGAATGGTTGATTATGAATTGAATATTAAAGAGAAGTAGAAGGAAATCAACTTACCACTTTTTTGAGATCCGGAAGGTTTGATATGTGTGTCAGTGTTTGAGTTGTTTGAATTAGAAGGCCCACGACAATTGTTCTCATTTACAGCCTAGTAAAAGAATCTGGATCGTTAAGTAAATTCAAAACAAAGAAAATATGTTTCAAGAGTTCTTGTGACAGATGAGAATTAAGAGAACTCAAACTTAAAAATGGAGAACTTACAGCTCCAAAGTTGTAGTATTGTGACATTTTCAGGTTGTCGTTAGATGATGCCTGTTTCTACAAGTGAATGTACACACAAAAGTTCACAAGTCATGAGTTCATCTTATTGTTTTAACTTTAATCAATCATACAAACAGAAAATTATCAGGAGAATATGCGTGTTTTTGAACATACCCTAAGCTCGTCTAAAGCTTGTGGAATTGCACTGAACCCCCTCCAAGTATACTGATTCTTTGCTTTCCTTGTCAGGACCTGAAAATTAAACAAACTACAAACCCTAAACCGACTATGCGCAACCAATTTCTTGAACAAATCAATAGAAAGAGAAAACAGTGCAGAGATGAAGAGGGAAAAGACTTACGCCAACACTTTCTAATATGTTGACGATGTCGTAAATTCGCCGCCTCTCAACACCTGTGGGTTTTTCCAAGATCCTTTTATCATTCTGATTCTGTTTGTTCATTATCATTAAGGAAAATCGTACTCAAGCATAAAAGTCAGATGAAAACCTAATTGATTTGCTGCGTTGTCAAGTCCTATCGATTCAACGCCTTCTCGATTATACAACCTCAGGAAACTGAAGATTAATCGATTTCAGATTGTGATATAAGAAGCAAACAAGATCTAAAGAGTGCATGTGTGCAAAAGAGAGAAAGGTAAATGAATAAATACTTGGAGCATAAGACGCCGAGAGACTTCTCTTTGCGGCTGTAGAGAGAAGGAACTTTAGTATCGGAATCATGAAGTAACGCCATGGATGGAAATCCTTGAAACTCAGCTCGATCGATAGATCCGATTTGAGATTTGTATTGTGAAGTTAGTTTCGATGAATCAATGGCGGGATTGTAGATTCAAAATTGGGGTTTCTCGATCTGGAAAACCTGGAGACCAAAACGAGAAAAGCAGCGCTTCAAAACGAGCCGCGGGAATTTGAATCCGGGACGATGCGCGGCTTCCCCTAGTTGCCTTCACTCCTTTTCTTTAAAGATAAATTTGAAAATATATGTTTAAAAAATAAAAATATATAAAACATTATATTAGAATTTTATTTAGTTGTGAAAAAATGACAAAAATTACCTTGTTGGAAGATATTTAAAGTTTTATAAGAATAACTATCTTTTTTTTTTCAAAATACGAAATTCGAAATTATGGTTTTTTATATATAAGCCAAAATTTTCATCATTTATCACTTTCATTTTCAAAGTATCATATTGAAACCTCTCATCCTACAAATTTGCATTGCCAAACTTGGAGAAATGGTTTCTTATGCAATGGATTTTTTTTATTTTTGACAACGTCATTTTTTAATGTGGCTGTAATTTTCGAGTCTTGCATAGTTTTGCATAGGGGGGTGACAATTTCCGATTGCCATTCTATTCTTTTAGCTACAGGTTAATAAATTTTGTTTCAAATTGTATTTCATTTGTATGAGAAATGTTGTATATTTGGTATATACATGAAATCAGTAGATGAAATTATAACATCCTATTTTTTTACCAACATTAAATTTTTATTTAAAATAAAAAATAAATAGATAATATCATTATTAAATAAATAATTATTTGGATAATAAATAAGATTAATAAGTTTGAACTTGAAATAATATAAATTTTTAGAGTAGGGTGAGAAGCATCAAATTGGCCAAACTTACCTTTCTAGCTTTGACTTAGTCAAAGGACCAATTTACAAGTGTAATTTTGTCATGGGGCATTAGTGTTAGTCTTAGGCTCAGGGAAGTAGTGTGGTTGATACTAAGTTCCATTTAAACCATCTCCTCTGCCCACCTTATTGCCTAACTTTGTCAAAGAGAGAAAAGATAGAGAAACAATAGTGAACTACTAAGGAGAGAGAAAATATTGACAAGTCAGGCACCCGAAGCAGGCTCCACCTTAGTGACATATTATCCTTGTCGTTGATGGAATTGATTTCACCCCACCACTCTTAGAAGTTCATTTAAAGACTATGTTTAAAAAGGTGGATTGACTCGGAAATTAGAAAGCATAAGGACTAGAATTGCCAATAGGCTAAAGTGTTAAGTTAGTTAGACTTCATCTTTTTCATTTTGGAGAGATCGACAAGAGATAGAAAGTAAAAGCTTCTAGGCAACATCCTAGAATAGAATTTGAGTGTTTAAGATGTTAAAGTAATTAAAAAGAATGACTTTGTGAAATGGTTTTATGAACATGTGATGTGATGTGTATAAAAACATCATATTTGAATGATTTAGAAATGAATATCAGAAAAAGGATTGACGGATGGAAGGCCAGCTTTCTCTCTCTTCTACCGGGAGGCCGCGGGAGTCAACTCTGCAGAGGAGAATTCAACCACATATCATGCAAAAAAAAATGTCCAGGGAATTGATAGAGTCAGACCTGAGAATGTAGTAGGGTATTTTAGTCTTGATTGTAACATATGTTTAAATATTTTTTTGTTTAGAATTCTTAACGAAAGTATACTAATTTAGGGTGTTTCCGGTGGAAATATTGAGATAATAGCTAAAAATAAGTTAAATGTAGAAATCTCACAAAATTGATAAATGTCATGTGTGAGATTATAAAAATGGTACATGAAGGTATGAGAATTGTGACATAAAGGTTTCAATGCAAAGATAATACAAAAAATAAAGTAATAACGGTGCTACCGCATGTTGAGTTTTTTATTCATTTTTAATCCATGAGGAAAATCTTATAATTATACCTAGATTATATGTTTATTTACTTAGTATTTAGGGTGTTAGAGTATATTGGAATGGGTTTCTATAGAGAGAAAATGGGGTTTTTTTCTAATTCCCGATTTTGAAGACCTAACTATAGATATTGATCGTTTCTTGAAGATTCAAAGGTCGAATCACCTTTATTTTTGGACAGCTGCTTCACAACATCTGTACCAACGTTTCCAAATCGTTGTATTGAGTTAGTCTGTAACATCTAATTTCCAAATATTTCTTTCCCCAAGTTAATTATTTTAATTATAAACTATTAAGGTTTCGAGTGGGCCACAACGTGGTGGCTAAGGCCCCACAGTGTAGCAATTATATGATTAAGAACGTGGAGTTGCGTAGTGTCACGGTGTGGCAGCCTATTTGCCACAGCGTGGCAGCCATTTTGGTGTAAACCTTATATCTTCGAGTTTGTACCATATTTAAGGGCACTAACTCCTAAGGATGCCTCATTTGGCAGTCTCTATCTGTCACACCCCCGAACCAGACGGTGGAAACGTCCGAGGGCTCTTGTGACTTAATTGAATATCATCACAATGATTATACATGAATCATAACATCATTCATCACCATGCATTGAAATATTACAAATGATATTGTTTACATTCAGTACATTTTCTTAAACATTACAATTCCATAACGTGAACCATTCAATAGTAAATCTAAGCAAAACACCATGACATCACTTGGTACTTAATCTTCGGTTTACCTATTACCTGATAATACAAGTTATTTTGGAAAAACATCAACATATGAAATGTTGGTGAGTTCATAAATGATGTTGTGGAAAATGATTTTTGTGAAGTTTGAAAACCTAGAAAATCCGATATTTTCTGAAAAGAGTATTGTTTATAAAAAGTGTGAAGATCCGTAAGTATGCTTGTCGATTTTTGTAAACATGTATAATTGTTGAACTTTGTATACATCACATAGGTAAAAGTGTTGAACTTCCCGGGAAAACCCGATGTTTTCCCAATACATAAAATTACATGTCTTATTTATTGTTATACCGATACGACGATTGTTTTTTATTACCCAGGTGACATTGGATTAATTATAGGTTGTGAGTTGTTATAATCACGCATTAATGAAAATGACTAGTTTATAACTACCCATTACAAACGATCCTTTAGGCGTCGTCCGTACTACCCACTTAATCCAACCACCCTGACTTCTCTTGATTTACGCCACGAATCTGTCTACTCGATTTCACATAGCCCCACAACCGAGGAGAAAGGAGGGTATGAAGCCCCCTTTATTTCCATAAGTTGTTCAAGGCTATCGGGAATACGAAAAGCACTTGGCCCGACTCGCATTTGACTCCTCGACTTCGTTAGCAGTACCAATAGACCCTTGGGGCCCAACAGCACAATAGAGCTATTGAAAGTCCTTTTACATGGAATTAGGTCATAGAAGGCCCATTAACATGTAAGCGCGTTCCCTTCGGGCCTAAAGATCATGTTATTGGGTTAGCAAGGCCCAACAAGCACGATTTGAAACTATCAAGCCCAAAGATTGAATATTGACTCCTCGTAGATTTCGCGTGTTTATTGAAGTACTATTGTTTATTGATTTTTGTTTTGTTATTGATTCGAGACCGAATCAATTCGTTTGGTAACGATATTGGTGTTGAAAGTGTATTTGTTATTACGTTTCGCCGGTAGTCGTGGATCTCGTATTTTGTCTTAAGGGATTTATTTGCTTAAAAGTAAGATTTTTACCTTTTCACGATCCTTCTTTGATAAAATTTGCACTTTTAGTTCTTTATATAAAAGGATTTCCATTTTAACCCTTAAACCATTTTTCTTGACACTTTAGTATCAAAACTTGTTGAAAAGATATTTTTAGCCCAAAATTACTTTGTAAATAGCTTAAGTCCTTCCAGAATGAAGTTTCTCGGTTAGAACCCCCATTTTCGCAACTCTAACAGTTTTGGCCCAAAATAGAAATTTTTTGCATTTTTTATCCTTTTTGAATTTGAAAAACATTTTTGACCTTTGAAATGGTTTTAAAACACTTGAAATCCCCTATTTTAAAGAAAGTTGCATTTCCAGCCCCTCAAATTTGAAAATCTCGCATTTTGAAGCTTATTTGGCCAAAAATGCCTAAATTTAGCCCATTAAATTCAAATTTTACATTTTAAGCCCCTCAAAAATGTTGATGTTCAGAAAAATTGTTATAGAAACTGTTTGGACCCTCTTGAACCTCCAGAAATTATAATTTGTCGGTTTGGGCCCTTAGTTTTGTATTTTTGACAATTTAAGCCCAAAAATGGGTTTTATGTCCAAATATGTTCATCCTAACCAAATGAACTATTTTTCTTGACTTGATTAGTGTAAAATGGTTTAGGTTAGGTTTATTTCCTTTCCCATGTTTTAGATCTCGGTTTTACACACTTGTTGAATAACATATTCATCACAAACACAAGGTATCACACACATACATGCATCAAATCACACATAGCATACATTTACACATAGATCTACACGTTTACTTGTATTATCCCCCATAAAAACTCATAAAAACCAAAAAGAAGGGGTATGAAACTCACCTTGGGTTGTGTTTTCGGTTTTGAAGAAGATTTGGAGAAGTTTGGTGCTATATTCGGCCCTATCAACTTTTTGAGGAAGTTTTCGAACTTAGGTGGCTCTAGGGAGTTAGATCATGAATTTGCATGAGTTAAGGGAAGATCTTTGATAAAACAAATAATCTAGATCATAAATCTAAATGTAAACTCACCTTGGATGATGATTTTTGTGGAAAGTTTCTTTGAAAAGCTCTTGATTCTCAAAATTTTGATGAAGAAAGGTGAGGATGTTCTTTGAGAGAGTTTGTTTAAGAAAACTGGATGAAGTGTGTGTGTTTGGGAAGCTCTCGGCCGAGAATCAAGAAGAAGAGAAGAGAGAGAGGGTTGAGGTGACTAACTTAGATGCATGTTGGTCCATGCATGGAGGTATGTGATGTATAAATGAGGTGGCACTAATAAGTCAACTCCTCTTCTCCTTTGGGCTTGGGCCGAGAATTAGAGAAAGAGAAGAGAGTTTTGGGCCTCAAAGGCTTAAGCCCGATTTCATGATTATGTTGAGTATTTTTGGTCCTAACAAATATAAGTGTGATTTTTATGACCTATTAGGGCTAAATTAGGTTAATTATGGCCCAATATGGTTCATTTAGATAATTTATTTCATTCTAGGCCCAATATGGCCCAAAATATTGAAATAAATGCAAGTGGGTTCAACTAGAGCCCATTCAAGAGTTTTAAGCCCGAAATAGTCCAATTGGAAGCTTATTGGTCCATTGGGCCCAATAAGGAAATCCTAATCCATTATGGACTTAAACAAGGATTTCTAAGGTTTCCAATTGCTTGTTGACTATTTGCAATGCTTGGATGAAGTGTTTGATTGAAATTTTGTTGTCATAGAGTAAGCATCATACATGCTTTCATGTTTTTGATTCAATATTGGCATAAGTGTTGTAGTTACAAGGCACAAAAATTTCTAGTTGTGACACTATCCTATGAAATTGATCCCCACCCCAAACCCTAGCATATTATGTTTATTTTGAGTGTGTGAAATTGTTTTGTGAAGCTTGAAAGAGGGACAAGCTCATAGTATGGTTTGTTAGCTTGGTTCTAGCTTGGATCTAATATCTTCTTCTAATTTCTTGCCTTATGGAGGTATAAAGTCTCAATCTTGCTCTTTGCTTTGGTTCTATCTTGGATCCAATATCTTCTTCTCATTTCTTGCCTTGTGGAGGTATAAAGTCTCAATCTTGATCTTTGCTTCACTAGATCTTGTTTTAGGTATTTTATGAGATTTTTAATATCAATCTTCTTGTCCCTGGGGTTTGAGTGTGCTCCAGAGCCTTTAGGTGCATAAACCATGGTGTTGGTTGGAAAAGTGGTCTTGCATGAATCATTTTGGTGATTATGACTGTGGTACAATCATTAAGAACTTTGGAGTAAACATATTGACTTATTGGGGTGTCCTACTGGTTAAAGTTTGAAACCTTATCCATCAAGACTTGTAAAAATTCATATATGGGCTTTAGAGCTCTTGGCATTTAGAGTGAAGAGCTTAATAAATTAAGTTGTCTATGTATAATTTCCACTGCGTGGCAACTTGCTTGTCGTGACGTGGAGACTGGTCTGGTTGCAACTATTTGTCTAGTTTCTGCCACGGCGTGGTAGCATGTCTATTATGACGTGGTAAGCAAAATTTGATTGAGATTAAGTTGAATGATCATGGTGTGTCCATTGGTTGGCCATGACACGGAAGGCAAATGGAATTGACTTTGAACATTGACTTTTGGCTTGAGTTAACTTTTAGTCAAATGACTAGTTTTAGAAGGTAAATTAAAAGTTTACCATGTATGTGTTGGATTAGATGTCTAAGCCCATAACTATAATTGATATATACTTAAATTGACAGCAACATAGTCCCTGTAACAACCCAATTTTCACGTCTAAAAATTTCATTTTAAAAACATTACTTTAGGAAATATCATCAGTTAAAAACATTGTTGGATCAAACCACAATACAACGTAGACCAAGTTTAAAAGTCAAATCATACAACCCATCAAAACATCAGAGTATAAATCCCAGAGAATCTCGTAAATGCGGAAACCAAAGTGTGTGCATGATGTGCCGCTACCGCGCCAGCTCCTTCCCCTTCGATGAAGAGGTACCTGAAACCAAAACTGTAAAACGTAAGCACAAAGCTTAGTGAGTTCCCCCACTGTACCACATACCACATAATCACATAACATACGTAAATTGTCAGGCATATCTGGGTACCCGACCTACCCCTTCAGTCCTCTCAACCGGATACTACCTAGCATATCTGGGTGTTGGCCTCCCCTTCGGTCCTCTCGACCGGATACTGAGGAAACCATGTCTCCCCTCTACCACTACCACATAACATGTAACACAACATCAAAATCTATCTAACATGGCTGGGTATGACTACCCCTTCGGCCCTACCGACCGGATATCTTGGGGACTATCTCCCCCTACTGTCGCTAGTACATAAATGCAACACAGGTAGTAGTAATCCCTTAGATGAATATCACAAAGACAATCATCTACATATAACTCCTACTGGTGGGCCGGCATTGTGGCCGTAGACCCACCGCTACTGGAAGGTAACTCACCTCGCAGTAGCTACTGATCTGATCGGGAACTGACTATCTGCTGCTGCTGCTCCGGAAATCCTCCGGCTGCAATTCCCACAACATACTCAATCAACCACTGCTAACTGTCCTTTGGGTAAAATGACCATTTTACCCCTGATCACGCCCTAAGTCAAAGTCAGGGTCAACTTTCAGTTGACCCGACTCGCCGAGTTGGCTTTCCAACTCGCCGAGTCCCTACCCAAACGATTGACCTGGGTCTCGATTCTACTCTTCGAGTTAGGCTATGACTCGACGAGTTCTTCTTCTAAACTGATATTCAAGTCCTTCATCCTACTCGCCGAGTTGTATGAACAACTCGCCGAGTTCATCTTCATCCGATGAACTCATATGCTAAGACTCGCCGAGTTGTATGAACAACTCGCCGAGTCTGTTCTTGATCTAAGAAGATTGCCTTGAACTCGCCGAGTCAGGGAATTGACTCGCCGAGTTCCTCCATAGATGAGTTCAGCTGCCAACTCACTGAGTCACACCCCGTGACTCACTGCACACTCGACACTACAAAAAGGGGACAAACTCGGAGACTCGCGAGCAGACTCGCCGAGTCACATGAACAACTCGCCGAGTCGTTTCCATGCACCCGCTAAATACACAGATTTGCTCGATTCCAGTCCATGCCATTCACAGATTTGGACTTCCAGAACACGAATCACACGTAAAGTTTCCAACTTTACGTGTAGATATTCACCCATAAGGGTTTTAGGGTTCAAAATGTACTCAAAAGGGTAGATCTAGGGTCTTCATGCAATAGGGGTCCATAAAGGCAACAGATCTGAGCTCCTGGAGCTCAACCATGCCTAGATCTAAGGGCCAATAAGCCTATTACGAAATAATTTGCACATACAAACTTGGGGATTGGCTCAAGAATGACTTAAATGAAGTAATAAGCATAGAAACAGGGGAAAACGGATTATACCTCAAAGGAACTGCTGTAAGAGTGCAAAGATGCCCGGATTCCTTTCCTTCCTCTTGATCTACTTCCCTTTTTGCCTCAAAACCTTCAAGAACACACACAATAGTCTCAAACTCTCAAGGAACAAGCTTGGAACGAGGGTTGGGAGCTCTGGGGAGTGAATGGGGGCTGGCCTGGGGCGGATATGTTGTTTAAATAGGGTGCAAACCCCTGAAACTTAGGGTTTCATCCAACAGCGGTGACTCGCCGAGTCCAGAATATGGACTCGCCGAGTCGCCAACTTAAAATGGTCCCGGGTCCCGTCCTTACTCGGCGATTCTGACCTATGGGTTGCAATCCCTATGGGTTGCACTCAAATCAGAGAATACTCAAATAAGATTTACGTACCAGGAACCAGGTGCTACAATCCCTATGGGTTGCACTCAAATCTAGCAATTGGATTGGATGATATTTAGAACTAGAGAGTTTTGAATTTATTATTTGATTAGTAAATTGTAATAAATTATTTATTAATGGATTACTAAAATAATATATTAATTATAAATCATATTATTTAATTGATATTTAATCATAAATTAATTGGAACTAATTTTGAAATTAAAAAAATTAATTAAAAGTTCAGGGACTGAGTTGTAATTGTTCAATAATTGAGCAAGAGACAATCTATAACCATTTATAAGGTGGGACGAATTCTTGGAGCCTAAGGGTTCTAGAATAGTCTCTAATGGATAATTAGGAAAGTGGATAATTACCCGGGTTGAGATTATCTTGGATTTGGGCTTATCTAGGGTTTCTTAATTGCGCTATAAATAGAGATATACCCTATGGATTTCGTCTATCCTCTTCCTAAGAATACCTAGCCAAAATTTTTAGTTTATTCTCTTACTCAATTGTCTTCCTTGGTTGCTAGTGTTGGGTGTGAACCATTAAAGGTGCGACACTTGTGGCGCCTACTCTCAAGGCTTCAACAACACAAGGATTTGGATTGTTATTACTATATAACAATCAAGGTATGAATCTTCTTAACCCTAATTATTTAATTTTGATTATATACTAGTGTTTTAGGGTTTCTACTTTGTTGTCCAATTTGTATGTTCAATTATAGAAAACGTAGATCAAATTATTTAGGGTTCCATGCACACATAGGATTGTTTGTTATGCCAAAAAAAACATCAATATGATCCATTAGGAGGTGTGTGGCATCCATCTTTCGACGGTGTGAGCATGTTAGTTGTTGATTGCATTTATGAGGTGACTATTTTCACTGTACTATGTAGTATGCTAGTTGTCATTGTGACTCTTGCATTGTATGTTAGGTGGGCCCGTTATGTATGATGGGTGGCACCCGATACATGAGTTGTGTGGGGCCTATTTGGATTTAATGGGTGAGGCCCGTATGGTTATGTGGTATTTTAGGGAACTCACTAAGCTTTGTGCTTATGATTTTGTGGTTTAAATGTTTCAGGTACTTCTGGTTCCAAAGGGAAGGGCTCGACATGACCACATAGCATCCCCTGAAATTCATTTCGCATTATTTTTAATCCACTATGATGTTTGAGATTACTTTATATATATATATATATATATATATATATATATATATATATATATATATATATATATATATATATATATATATATATATATATATATATATATATATATATATATGGTTTTGGAAACAAATGTTTGTATCGTTTTTTGGTTTTTTGAAAAATAAAAATTTTTACTAGCATTTCGGCACGTTACATGGTCATTCAAGTAGTTCAAATATCATTGTTTTTATTTGATAAACAACAACTTATTTTATAGCGATATAACTCCTTATCTCTTTCTTGTTTGATTCCATACACTTGAAGTGATTTTGTTCCAAATATATGATAATTATTGTATGCCACTAGTATGCCTAGAAAATACTTTTGCATTGCTCTATTATTAGTGATAGTAGATTTGAAACGACTATAATAGTCTTTTGGTTTTGTATAACAGTCATTTTGTAAGTTATAAGAATAGTATGTGGGTGTTATTGTCTTTTGAAAAGAAATGGTTGTATTACGATAAATCATGTAAATGTCAGCATGGTGTAGTATTGAGAATGTTATGCCACTTTGAAAAAGGGCATGTTGCTAGTTTTGGCAATCTTGTTACCCAACAACCTATGTTTAAAGCTATTAAATTTTGGTTTTAAAAGATTCAAAATGATTTATTATCGACTTCATAATGTAGTTAAGATGACAAGGAATATGTGAGGAAAAAAATCGGTTAAATTCAGGTTTATATGAGAAAGTTATAGGTGTTTGAAGTTTGGGAAAAAAATTACTCATGAGTTACTGAAAGTACATTGTCTATGTGGGAGAGTAAGGGAAAAACCCAACCATGTAACTTGGATGGGCATAAATATTATATATTTAAAAGCTTATTGCAGTCCATTATGTCCCAAAACATTCTTGGAGCATGATAGAGTACTTTTGATGGTCTCGAGCTCAAATTTGAAGCAACTAAAGGAGAGAAAACAAGATTTGACCATCATATACTTGAATTAAATATAAGCTTACTTCTTATGAAATTTTAGTTTCCTTTAATGGTGGACTTAAAATACAACTTACAGACGCTACTTTTTATATACTCTTATATGTTAGAAATTATGTTAGATGAGGATCAATAAAGTGATAATAACATGTTTTTTAGATTATAACATCAAGTATGAAACATGAAATTCATGGTTAAGATGAATTGAGAATTGGTAATTTACAATCCTACCATGGGTAAATTTATAGAAACTTGAAAATAAGCATGTATCTTTATAAAATGATGTGAATTGAAGTTCTAATTGTTAAAATTGGATGATATGAAATTATAAGTTCAAAATTAATCCTTCAATTGGATGAATTGTTGCTAAAGGTGATTAGGGAGAATTATGAAGTTAAAAAATGTTAGAAGATTAGTCATATTTGTTGAATTTTGATGCTCAAACATACTACATTGTTATAACAATTTAGTAAAGTTATATGTTCTTGCTAAATTATTGTGAAACGCATAATATGACATAAATGGTGAATCATGGTAGGCATTCGTAGCTAAGAACCATGATCGATAAGAATCATTAATCTTATGGTAGGAATTAGTGGTTGAGCACCATGAACGAAAACTTTTATTAGGATCTCTATAAACTTGGTAGCTGAGAATTGTGACCTAAAACTTTTATAAAGTTCTTGGTAAGGCTTGGTGGCTGAGAACTGTAACCAAAAACATTATTATGGTCGCGTTAAGTCTTGAAGGCTAAGAACCGTGACTATAAACCTTTATTAGGGTATCGGTAACACTTGGTGGTTTTGAACCGTAATAAGAAAACTTTTGTAGACTTGGTAAGCCTTAGTGGCTAAGAACCATAGTCATCATTTGTTGGATAATCATGATAAGCCTTAGTGGATAAGAACCATGTGGAATGCACATTATGGAAAGATTGGCGGAAATTGAAATGTATTGGAAATTCATTTGGTTCTAGACGGATTATAAAAGGATTTATGCGATTGTATATGTGCTTATGTTGATTAATTTAATCTTCATAGATATTTATCATTGATATGAATTGTTCTTGTAACACCGAAATTTTCAAAACAAAATTTTCATTTAAACTCGTTTATCTCTTTAACACTTTTCACAAAAATCTCCATTTTGTTTAATTTACAATACATGACTCTTTTGTTCAATCAATTAATAAACCAGGATCCTCAAAACAAACGCTTCCTCTGGTGTGTACAATCGAGCCGGTGTCGTCCCGTGATCCTGTGATAACCTGAAACACATAACACAAAACACTGTAAGCATGATGCTTAGTGAGTTCCCCACAATACCACTCTAACACATATTAGCCACTCAAGGCTATAATCTCTGTTGACCCTCCGATCAGCGTGTCTCAGTGGGACCCTCCAGTTCCAGCTCTCTGTGGGCCCTCTGGCCCTAACTCTATGGACCCAAGGGTCCTAACTCTGAATCATGCATATCAAATATCAAAATAAATCTCAACATATAAATAGCATACAAATATACTTGCACATAATACTAAAAACACCACATATAGCACATATTAGCCACTCGAGGCTATAACTCTGTGGGCCCTTGGGCCCTAACTCTGCGGACCCTCTGATCCTAGCTCTGTGGACCTTTTGGTCCTATCTCTGATATACACACAGCATAAGTCACATAGAAATAATGTGGTGCCACACATCACATAGATAGCATACAATAACTCTGTCACATAACTATGTTACCACTCTAGGTAAAGTATAGTGAGAAGACTCACCTGGCAAGCTGAAAGCAGATATCCTCATACTTGAATCTCGAACTCGCCATCGCCTAACACATAAGGCAAATACTCTCATGAATATAACTCTCGAGACTAGACTCAACCCTCTCTTGGCACCCTCTTAAGGATAAAAGACCATTTTACCCCTCTCTTGGCCCAAAGGCCACATCGCTGACCAAACACTGAAAGTCAACAAAAGTCAACGGTTAAACTTTGACCAGACTCGTCGAGTGCACTTTGGCGACTCGACGAGTATACACGTTTCCACTAACTCTTTAGTCCCGCTTGGCAAGTCGAGTCCCCCCCCTGGCTCGACGATTCACACCTGGCATGAATCGCGGGGCCACCCCGACTCAACTCGCCGAGTATCAAGAACAACTCGGCGAGTTCCGCCTTGAACTCCAGTCCTCTAATCCCCCTCTGACTCACTAAGTTATTCCCCCAACTCGTCGGGTCTCAACTTGTGACAACCCGAAATTTCCATTCTATACAAACAATATCACTTCAACAGAAGTTGTAACAGTCATGGTCGATTTTCAGACTTTTCTTATAAGTTGGAGTAATTTAGGGTTTACACTTCAGTAAACAACAGGAGAGTGGATGTACTACGGTTTTGTGCAACACGGTTATTCCAACACTCAGATATATTAGAAATCATTTCCGGAATAAAAATATTTTATGTCAAAATATTTCAGGACTATAAATAGATTTATGAACTAAACTAATTCATTATTCACATTTCCAACTAGAGAAAAGCCATTTTCTCTCTCACGGATCTTCGGGTTTTCGTCCCAAATCGTGAGTCTACTTTCCTAGATGTGTTTTAATGCTTGTTATATGCTTTATAACATTGTTTATATGACAAATTTGTAAGATCCGGGAGTTTACCGCCCAAGAACGTTCTTGGGGAGTAAACTCCAAAACAAAGCCTAAAGGCTATCTAGTCCCGTTTCCTTGTTAGGTAACTAGTTAAGGACATTATGTATGATCATTTGAGGCTAGAAAACAATCAAGAACACATAGATTAAGGAGTTCACGGCCCAAGAAAATCTTAGGTCGTAAACTCCAAATTCAAGGGCCAAAGTGAGCCCTAAACACCCCTAAGGCTTTAAGACAATTACCCTCTAATGCTTGTAGCTAATTTGGGGACCAAAACACATCAAAATCATCCCTTAAAGGGAGTTTACGGCCAAGGAATATCTCTTGGGCCGTAAACTCCAAGTGAAGGCACAAAAGTGTGCCTAAAGTCCCCTTTAGCCTTAAACAAAAACCTAGAAGTTATCCTACTTGTGTAAGAGGCCTAAATGAATTAAAACAAACACCCCATGGGAGTTTATGATCGTAAACTCTAGGGGTTATGGTCTTTAGGCCGTACACTCCTCAAAGGAGCATTCTAGGGCCTTAAACTACTTCAAGGATTAATCCACAAATGCTAGACTTATTCTAGAAGTCATTTAGCACATTTAAACACCCAAAACCACCAAGACAAGAGTTCACGGCCGTAAACTCAAGGGTTTACGACCGTAAACTCCAAGGGTGGGGTTTGTTGGGTAGTAAACTCATATTCTAGGTTCTTGGAAGCTTTAATCCCCTTTAGCTTGTCCCATAACAACTTAGATGCAACCATTAGGACCTATAACACTTATACAAAGTGTTTATATGTTCCTAAGTGTCCCAACTTATTTTGTTAAGTTATTATTTGGCTAATTAGTTATATATATATATATATATATATATGCTCATTATATGATAACTAGGCTCGTGCGTGTGAACAAGTCTCCGTTTGCCACCTAGCACGGTACCCGATACTTCAATCCAATCCACTCACCACAAGTGAGTTCATACCCCTTTAATTAACCTTTGAAATGCTTTTAAATGTTTTAAATACTTTATGGGGGGATACAAGTTAAATACTTATAGTTATTGCATCAATCACATGTGATTACATTGATCACATGCGATTAATAACTAGAAAACCAATGATTTTATCACTGTTCAAACTGTTTATCAAACGGTTTCACTTCAAAATGTTTTACAAACTCTTTTACTTATTAAATACTTTTATTAAACTTCATTTTACTTCTTATAAATTGCATGTCCATATATGTATAGATATATAAGAAATGTTTAAAGGGCTTAGGAAGGCTATCCACCCAATTTCCTTTTCGCGCATTGAGATGTGGTCTGGTGGGATTTCGGGTAGCCGTCCGAAGGTCGTTTCAATATTAATTATATATCAAATATACATATATAGACATAAAAGTACTTCCATATTCATACTTATCGGTACACCGTCAGTAAGGTACCATCGGGGTAACATAGGATCATACTACTACAATTTCTAGATAAATGAGTCAGTTCATTCATGAGTTAATACTTATTACTACGAGTACTTATACAAATATACTAGAAAGAGAACATATACAACTATACTAGAAAGAGAACATATACAACTATACTAGAAAGAGAACATATACAACTATACTAGAAAGAGAACATATACAACTATACTAGAGGAAGAACATATACAACTATACTAGAGGAAGAACATATACAACTATACTAGAACAGTTCATTTCATTACATATACAATAATATGTTAACAATTGTGATCCACTGTATCGGAGCATGCCTTAATTGTCATGGCCCGAGTTGTAGCCAGAATTCTCTTGGAGGGAGAGCGTGAGTTTGCGTATAGATCTATACTGGATTGACTATCCTACACCTTGCTGCTAGCTACAGCCGGACCTGCAGGTCTACGGGTGCCAAACGTCATTCCGTTATTACGACCATTCATTATGTCGTTGTTACTAGTCGATAGTATGGTGAAATTTATCACATGATACCTTAATATAAATCCGGTTTAAGGTAGTTAGTACAGCAGTAGTTCTTATAATACAAAACTACAATACTACAATGATTTACCCATTACATATTTTAGTGATAACCTCACTTAAACATTAATGTACAAACTATATTTTGTTAAATGATAGTTACACTTGGGAAATTACACACTTTTACATCAAACGAGTATACAAAACAGTTAAGCCTTGGTAGAAGGTTACTTTAATAGAAAATATAGGTTTTTCTGAGAGATTCAAACTTTTACAAACACTTACAAACCTTTACATACATTTTACAAACTTATACTTGATACATGTTCAAAAATTTTTGGATGACAAATACCGACACTAAAATACTTATGAACTCACCAGCTTAATGTTGATAAACTCTTTCAAAATAACTTGTATTCTCAGGTCATCAGTAGACAGGTACCGAGGCCAACTTTTGAGAAGATGGAGCACATCCAAGACTCATCTTATTATTTTGATATACATTATTTTTGGTGTCTATACTGTACAGAACACGCTTGTATTAAAATTATATATTTAATGCAATGGATGATGTTGTTTGCTTATTTACATTTACTGTGTTGTGATACTTTACATGACGTCCTCCGCCCCAAAACGTTTCCGCCGTTCTTGGTTTTGGGGTGTGACAGATTGGTATCAGAGCATTGTTTATAGTGAATCAAGTATATCAACCCATAAAAGATATACTAAACTATAAACCCATATGGGATTAAAACACTCTGACCAAGAGTCTATACTTTAAATATTAAAATATTTAATTAAGTATACCAGTCTGCATTCATACTAAAATCAGTGTGACAATGACAAGAACAAAAGTATTACGATTGTTAAATATCACAGGTAAGCTCGGGGATGTATGGTCAGTCCTTGGAATGGCATAGCCTGATCAACAATGCTGGTCCGAGGAGTGATTAGCATGTGCCCTAGAATGGTTGTGATGTGTTAACAAGTCTAAAAACTTACCAACAATACCACAAGAAGATCAATAGAACCCAAACTTAAAATACTATAGGAGTATTTTGTACTACTAGTTACATATATACTATATCCTTATATCTCTCTTCTCGCGTAGATTGAAATGGCTGGATTCCATCACGGCGACCCTTACTTTCCAAATGAAGGCAACGCAGGATGGCTCGAAGCAGAGTCCGATAATGAGCACCAAATTCCGTTGGATGATCATCAAGCTGAAGGCTTCTCAGATGGATCAGACTCTGAGCCCGAATTCAACAACCTACCTCCAGTAGGTCAAGCCCCGAACAACAACCCTCGACCAGCTTTTCCAGGTCCTACTCCCTTGTGGGCAACCAATTTGAATCGTTGGAGTGACGAACAGGGTCAACCCTTACCATACTTTGGGGACCGAACCTTTTACAACGTCAGCGATGGTGGCTCTGTTGACCGAGCTCTATCTGTCATTATCCACAGAATAGCTCGTAATGACGAGCAATGTCGAGCAGCCATCGACCGGGTCATGGAGATTGATGCCAACTCTGGTGTCAACACAGTCCGCATCCGCCGTCTTGAAGAAGACATGGAACGGACCCGGAAAACCAATGAAAACTTACAGCAACAATTGGCTGCCTCCTGAGCTGAAGTCATGGAATCTCAAGCCCGGCAGAGAGCTCAGGATCGACACCTTCAGGAGGTGTTTCGTCAAGTGTCAGACCTCAGGGCTCGCCCGAGGAATTCCCATCGCCGTTAGATGATGTCTAGTACATCTTTGTCTTTTGATTAAGGAATAGCCTTGAACATCTGTGTTCTAAGTAGCACTTGTTTGTAAATATTCCTAACTTTCAATACTCTAATTAGGAATCTAAGAACTGTTAAACTTTCTGTATGGTATGATGTAAGACCTACCGTTAGGTCGATTTTCCCTGAACTTATTACATCAGTAATACCAGTATGATTGACATCTATCCATCTGTGGGAAAAATCTCTACACTTGTGTTTTTCCTACTAATATTCCTTGTTGTGATTTCAAACGCTCATTCAACTGTTGGGTTATGGTTAGTTAGTCCATGTGTCACTCTCACGTTGCTTACAAATTGATTCTTACCATTTTTCTCATCTTTATAAACTTATAGCTAAAAGATGCCGCCTCGAAAATCTACCAGGAATAACCCTACACCTCCACCGCCTCCACCGCCCCCGATCATCGATACTGCAACCCTAAATGCTGTCGTAGTTGCAGCAGTGGCAACTGCCATGGCACAATATCACTCTATTGATGCCAACAGAGGTGGAACCCCTGTTAACTCCATTCCGGTTGAAACCCCTGTGCGCTCGAGAGAGTGCTCTTACAAGGATTTCACCAACTGCAAGCCGAAGTCCTTTCATGGGACCGGCAGAGTCATTGCCCTCTCGCAATGGTTCGAGAAGACTGAATCAGTCTTCGAAATTTGTTCATGCCCTGCTGCGAGCAATCAAATATGTCGCATGCACCTTTGAAGGAAAGGCCCTAACGTGGTGGAATGGCCACATTAAAGCTCTAACTCTCGTCGTGGCTAACGACATGGGCTAGGAAACGATGAAGGACCTCATGACTGAGGAATACTGCCTGAGGGGAGAAGTCCAGAAATTGGAAGAGGAACTCTGGAACCTGACCATGAAGGGAACCAATGTGATCGCTTACACTGCTCGATTCAGCGAACTGGTGGCCCTCTACCCTAATATGGTTCCCACTGAGGGGAAGAAGATCGAACGATACATATGGGGGCTAGTGCCTCCGTATCAGGGGAATGTCCTAGCATCAAACCCCGCTACCTTCGACAGTGCCAAGCGATTGGCACAACGACTCATTGACCATGGAGTCAAAACCCCAGCAACAACAACAAATCTAGCAATCTCGGAACCCTCCAAACCCGCTGACACTAAGCGGAAGTTCTGGGATGACAAGAAGAAGCAGCGAGCTGCCAAGAAGCAGCAAATCGTGGCAGTGCATGCCGCGGTAACCCCTACTGCTGCTACTGCTCCGATGAAGCAGTATGCTGGAAGTTTGCCAAAGAGCAACAAATGCAACTTCCACCACAACGGCCCCTGCCGTGAAATGCAGTGCTCTAACTGCAACAGGAAAGGACACACCGTCCGTTTCCTGTAAATTCCCGGCACAACCGATCACACAAGTTCCCGGCTCTGGCGCTAGCCCGACCTGCTATGGATGTGGCGAAGCAGGCCACTATAAGAGGGACTGCCCCAAGGCGAAGAATGCTGGAGGAGCAGGGAGGGTACTAGCTATAGTCCACGGGGAAGCAGTTGCTGACCCGACAGTGGTGACTGGTACGTTCCTCCTCGATAACTCCTATGCATGCATTCTGTTCGATAGTGGAGCGGAGCGAAGCTTCGTAAACCATAAATTTGCTCGCATGTTTAAGCAACAACCACACTCACTTAAAGAACAGTTCACAGTAGAAATGGCTAATGGAAAAATAGAAAACACCAGTAGCATATACTTAGGATGTACCCTAACGCTAGATAACCATTCATTCCCAATCGACCTTATGACAGTCTCGATTAAAAGCTTCGACGTTATCATCGGCATGGATTGGTTGAGTCTTCATCGCGCCGACATCATGTGCTTCGAGAAAGCAGTCCGTCTAAACCTCCCGTCTAACGAAACTCTTATAGTCTACGGCGACAAACCTGGTGCGAGTCTTCGCATTATACCAAGTATTCAAGCATAGAAATATCTGCGCAAAGAATACCACGCATTCCTTGCTCACGTCGTTGACACGAACCTCGAAACGAAAGAACTAAAGAACATCCCAGTAGTGAGCGACTTCCCCGACATTTTCCCAGAAGAACTACTTGGATTACCTCCGCAAAGACAGGTCGAGTTCAGGATCGACTTAGTCCCAGGAGCTACCCCAGTAGCCAAGTCGCCCTACCGTTTAGCACCAGCTGAGATGCAGGAACTCTCTGGTCAACTTAACGAACTGCTCAGCAAGGGTTTCATAAGACCAAGCTTCTCACCTTGGGGAGCACCAGTCTTGTTCGTTAAGAAGAAAGACGGATCATTCCGTATGTGTATCGACTACAGAGAACTCAACAAACTGAAGGTCAAGAATCGTTACCCTCTGCCTCGCATAGATGATCTATTCGACCAACTGCAAGGGGCGAACTATTTTTCCAAGATTGATCTGAGATCCAGATATCACCAGTTACGAGTACTAGAGGAGGATGTGCCGAAGACAGCCTTACGAACTCGTTACGAACACTACGAGTTCGTGGTGATGCCATTCGGATTGACCAATGCACCCACAGTCTTCATGGATCTGATGAATAGAGTATGCCGACCTTACTTGGATCAGTTCGTCATCGTTTTCATTGACGACATCCTGATCTACTCCCAAAGTAAGGAAGAGCATGGCGATCATCTGCGACAAGTTTTAGGAACTTTATGAACGAAGAAACTCTATGCGAAGTTCTCGAAATGTGAATTTTGGATCCGAAGAGTCGAATTCTTAGGACACGTGGTAAGCGAAGAGGGAATCCACGTCAACCCATCCAAAATTAAAGCCATTGAGAATTGGTCAGCACCGAAGACGCCTACTGAAATTCGTCAATTTCTAGGTCTCGCTGGCTACTACCGCAAATTCATTCAGAACTTCTCCTGAATAGCGAAACCTCTTACAACCCTGACCTAGAAAGGCGTGGCCTTTGACTGGGAAGAAAAACAAGAGAGAGCGTTCCAAACGCTCAAACGAGCCTTGTGCACCGCACCAATACTATCTCTCCCCGAAGGGATAGAAGACTTCGTAGTCTACTGCGATGCATCTAATCAAGGGATCGGGTGTGTTCTGATGCAGCGAGGTAAGGTCACCGCCTATGCCTCAGACAGTTGAAGACACACGAAGTTAACTACGCGACCCACGATCTTGAACTGGGAGCAGTGGTGTTTGCTCTGAAGATCTGGAGACATTACTTGTATGGAACGAAAAGCACTATCTTTACCGACCACAAGAGTTTACAACACATATTCGATCAAAAGGAGCTCAACATGAGACAACGACGGTGGGTCGAGCTACTCAGTGATTACGAATGCGATATTCGTTATCATCCGGGTAAAGCCAACGTAGTAGCAGACGCCCTAAGTCGGAAGGAATACTCTGGTCGCAAAGTCAAGTCATTGTCAATAACCATCTATTCACACTTGTCTAAACAAATTCAGGCGACCCAACTTGAAGCCATGAAACCTGAAAATGTGACGAGTGAATCCCTCAGAGGAATGGACAAGAATTTAGAAACCAAGGGTGACGGAGCCTTATATTTCATGGATCGGATCTGGACACCGAAACACGGTGGTTTCCGAGACTTGGTCATGACCGAGGCGCACAACACTCGGTATTCCGTCCACCCAGGTTCAGATAAGATGTATCTGGATCTTAAAAAGCTATAATGGTGGCCTAATATGAAAGCAGAGATTGCTACCTTCGTAAGTAAATGCCTTACTTGAGCAAAGGTTAAGGTCGAGTACCAGAAGCCCTCTGGTTTATTGCAACAACCAGAGATTCCAAAATGGAAGTGGGAGCGGATCACTATGGATTTCATAACCAAGTTTCCCAAGACAACGGGTGGACTTGATACCATATGGGTCATCATCGATAGATTGACCAAGTCTGCACACTTCCTGCCTATCAAAGAAACCGACAAGATGGAGAAACTTACGAGAACATACATTAGGGAAATCGTACGGCTACATGGTGTGCCTATATCCATTATCTCCGATAGAGATAGTAGGTTCACCTCAAGATTCTAGCAATCACTACAACATTCCCTGGGAACAAGGCTAGACATGAGCACATCCTACCATCCACAGACCGACGGACAGAGTGAGAGGACCATCCAGACACTGGAAGATATGTTGCGGGCCTGTGTGATTGACTTTGGAAAGGCATGGGATACTCATTTACCCCTTGTCGAGTTTTCCTATAATAACAGTTATCACACGAGCATCAAGGCTGCTCCATTTGAAGCTCTCTACGGTCGAAAGTGCAGATCCCCTCTGTGCTGGGCTGAGGTGGGGGATACCCAATTAGCCAGGGGCAAGCTTCCGACAGTACTCTCACCGGTCCGGAAATCATTCGGGAAACGACAGAGAAAATCGTTCAGATTCGTGAACGATTGAAAGCCTCTAGAGACCGACAGAAGAGCTACGCTCATAAGCGAAGAAAACCTTTGGAATTTCAGGTGGGAGACTGAGTCCTTCTCAAAGTCTCACCCTGGAAGGGTTTGATACGCTTCGGTAAGCGTGGAAAGCTTAATCCGAGGTACATAGGGCCTTTCGAGATTCTCGCAAGAGTCGGCCCCGTAGCTTACAAACTCGATCTACCTGACACACTTCGTAACGTACATTCTACATTCCACGTATCTAACTTGAAAAAGTGTCTGTCCGACGAGACTCTCGTAATCCCACTTGACGAGATCGAGATCAACGAGAGCCTCAACTTCATGGAAGAACCTGTAGAGATCATGGACCGTGAGGTCAAGCAGACGAAACAAAGCCATATCCCGATTGTGAATGTTCGCTGGAACGCCAAGCGAGGACCGGAATTCACTTGGGAACACGAGGATCAGATGAAACTGAAATACCCGCATCTTTTCGCTTAGTTATTTGTAACTTCTTAATTGCTTAAATTCTAATTTCGGGATGAAATTCCTTCTAACGGGGGGATAATGTGACAACCCGAAATTTCCATTCTATACAAACAGTATCACTTCAATAGAAGTTGTAACAGTCATGGTCGATTTTCAGACTTTTCGTATAAGTTGGAGTAATTTAGGGTTTACACTTCAGTAAACAACAGGAGAGTGGATGTACTACGGTTTTGTGCAACACTGTTATTCCAACACTCGGATATATTAGAAATCATTTCCGGAATAAAAATATTTTCTGTCAAAATATTTCAGGACTATAATAGATTTCTGAACTAAACTAATTCATTATTCACATTTCCAACTAGAGAAAAGCCATTTTCTCTCTCACGGATCTTCGAGTTTTCGTCCCAAATCATGAGTCTACTTTCCTAGATGTGTTTTAATGCTTGTTATATGCTTTATAACATTGTTTATATGACAAATTTGTAAGATCCGGGAGTTTACCGCCCAAGAACGTTCTTGGGGAGTAAACTCCAAAACGAAGCCTAAAGGCTATCTAGTCCCATTTCCTTGTTAGGTAACTAGTTAAGGACATTATGTATGATCATTTGAGGCTAGAACACAATCAAGAACACATAGATTAAGGAGTTCACGGCCCAAGAAAGTCTTAGGTCGTAAACTCCAAATTCAAGGGCCAAAGTGAGCCCTAAACACCCATAAGGCTTTAAGACAATTACCCTCTAATGCTTGTAGCTAATTTGGGGACCAAACACACATCAAAATCATCCCTTAAAGGGAGTTTACAGCTAAGGAATATCTCTTGGGCCGTAAACTCCAAGTGAAGGCACAAAAGTGTGCCTAAAGTCCCCTTTAGCCTTAAACAAAAACCTAGAAGTTATCCTACTTGTGCAAGAGGCCTAAATGAATTAAAACAAACACCCCATGGGAGTTTACGACCGTAAACTCTAGGGGTTATGGTCTTTAGGCCGTAAACTCCTCAAAGGAGCATTCTAGGGCCTTAAACTACTTCAAGGATTAATCCACAAATGCTAGACTTATTCTAGAAGTCATTTAGCACATTTAAACACCCAAAACCACCAAGACAAGAGTTCACGGCCGTAAACTCAATGGTTTACGACCGTAAACTCCAAGGGTGGGATTTTTTGGGTAGTAAACTCATATTCTAGGTTCTTGGAAGCTTTAATCCCCTTTAGCTTGTCCCATAACAACTTAGATGCAACCATTAGGACCTATAACACTCATACAAAGTGTTTATATGTTCCTAAGTGTCCCAACTTATTTTGTTAAGTTATTATTTGGCTAATTAGTTATATATATGCTCATTATATGATAACTAGGCTCGTGCGTGTGAACAAGTCTTCGTTTGCCACCTAGCACGGTACCCGATACTTCAATCCAATCCACTCACCACAAGTGAGTTCATACCCCTTTATTTAACCTTTGAAATGATTTTAAATGTTTTAAATACTTTATGGGGGGGATACAAGTTAAATACTTATAGTTATTACATCAATCACATGTGATTACATTGATCACATGCGATTAATAACTAGAAAACCAATGATTTTGTCACTGTTCAAACTGTTTATCAAACGGTTTCACTTCAAAATGTTTTACAAACTCTTTTGTTTATTAAATGCTTTTATTAAACTTCGTTTTACTTCTTATAAATTGCATGTCCATATATGTATAGATATATAAGAAATGTTTAAAGGGCTTAGGAAGGCTATCCACCCTATTTCCTTTTCGCGCATTGAGATGTGGTCTGGTGGGATTTCGGGTAGCCGTCCGAAGGTCGTTTCAATATTAATTATATATCAAATATACATATATAGACATAAAAGTACTTCCATATTCATACTTATCGGTACACCATCAGTAAGTTACCATCGGGGTAACATAGGATCATACTACTACAATTTCTAGATAAATGAGTCAGTTCATTCATGAGTTAATACTTATTACTACGAGTACTTATACAACTATACTAGAAAGAGAACATATACAACTATACTAGAAAGAGAACATATACAACTATACTAGAAAGAGAACATATACAACTATACTAGAGGAAGAACATATACAACTATACTAGAACAGTTCATTTCATTACATATACAAGAATACGTTAACAATTGTGATCCACTGTATCGGAGCATGCCTTAATTGTCTTGGCCCGAGTTGTAGCCAGAATTCTCTTGGAGGGAGAGCGTGAGTTTGCGTATAGATCTATACTGGATTGACTATCCTACACCTTGCTGCTAGCTACAGCCGGACCTGCAGGTCTGCGGGTGCCAAACGTCATTCCGTTATTACGACCATTCATTATGTCGTTGTTACTAGTCGATAGTATGGTGCAATTTATCACATGATACCTTAATATAAATCCGGTTTAAGGTAGTTAGTACAGCAGTAGTTCTTATAATACAAAACTACAGTACTACAATGATTTACCCATTACATATTTTAGTGATAACCTCACTTAAACATTAATGTACAAACTATATTTTGTTAAATGATAGTTACACTTGGGAAATTACACACTTTTACATCAAACGAGCATACAAAATAGTTAAGCCTTGGTAGAAGGTTACTTTAATAGAAAATATAGGTTTTTCTGAGAGATTCAAACTTTTACAAACACTTACAAACCTTTACATACATTTTACAAACTTATACTTGATACATGTTCAAACATTTTTGGATGACAATTACCGACACTAAAATACTTATGAACTCACCAGCTTAATGCTGATAAACTCTTTCAAAATAACTTGTATTCTCAGGTCATCAGTAGACAGGTACCGAGGCCAACTTTTGAGAAGATGGAGCACATCCAAGACTCATCTTATTATTTTGATATACATTATTTTTGGTGTCTATACTGTACAGAACACGCTTGTATTAAAATTATATATTTAATGCAATGGATGATGTTGTTTGCTTATTACATTTACTGTGTTGTGATACTTTACATGACGTCCTCCGCCCCAGAACGTTTCCGCCGTTCTTGGTTTTGGGGTGTGACACAACTGATCATGAAACTCGGGTAAACTCGATCTGACTCATCGAGTCCTCATATGGACTCGGCGAGTCTTCTCCATGACCAAACTCATTCGACCTTCTGAGGTCAGATCTGCTTCACCAACTTGTAGATCTATCCTTCTAGCACACAGAAATCACGTAAAGGTCCAAACTTTACGTCCATGCGTCATGATTAGAGCCATAAATGAAGAAATAGCCATCTAAATGGAAACCTAGGCTCAAACTCTCCATGTGACTGCATAAAGCTGAACATAAGGGACTCTCTGGACCTCCCATGGTCCAGATCTAAGGCGTATTCCATATTGGGACCTTAAACATTCCATAAACCTCTAAAGAGAATGGTTATGAAACCCTAGATTCATGAAATCAATATCAAACAGGAGAAATGGTCCGATTTGTTACCTCAAAGTGAAACTCCAGGCTTCATAACCTCTGTACATCAACCCCCCTCTGGTCCCTCTTGCTAGATTCTCATCTTTTCTCTAGAATGACACCTAAATGCTCAAGATGGCTCTTCTTTACTCTTTAAGCTCTCAAGGATGATTTTGGGTTTCTCCAGGGCAAGGATAGCCACAAAGTGAGGCTATGAGTGCCCTTAAATAAGCTCCAAAACCTGGGAATTTAGGGTTTCATTAAACAGCGTGGATTAGCCGAGTCCACTCATGGACTCGCCGAGTCCAGTCTTGAACCCGGATGAAAATCCGCGACCCTACTCTGCGAGTCTAAGCACCAACTCGCTGAGTCCCTCCATAAACTCTGAAATAAATGAATAAAATAATATACCTGGGGAATCCGGATGTTTGTAGATTTTATGTGTTGTAAAAGTCGAAGTGTTTGTTTCTTTGTTTTCGCATGTTAGTTATTTTACTAAGTCTTCATTTGTGCGAAGCGTATAGTCTAGACTTAGTATATTTTTTGTACAATCAGGTTGCCTATAAATAGGGACTGAGGTTAGAAGTAGAAAAAGCTTTTTACGGGTATTCATTCTGCTTAAACTTTGTAATCAGTTCTTCATCAATAGAAGATCTGATTAATATTTACTCTATGTGTTCATATTTTTCATTCATTCAATCATGATTGCTTTCTAAATCTCAATAACAATTCTCTTCAATTGGTATCAGAGCAGGAGTCAAACGACATTGATCTGATTTTCGTTTTAGAATCATTTGCTTTTCGAGTAGTAATTTTACTCGAAATTTTCCGCACATTTTGGTTTTGGAAATCACTCTTGATCTCCAGATTTGATTCGATTCTGCCTTTGAATTGTTTAGTCGAGTGATCGATTAGCAATTTGTGATCATTTCATTTGATCAATTCTCAAATTCATCAAGTTTTTCAAGCTTTCTGAAAATATCGTGTTCATCAATGGAGAACTTCAACATGAATACCATGACTTATTTCTCTCATTTACTTGGTTCTTCAACCAAAATTCCGATGTTAATCCCTGAATACTATGATCAGTGGGCTAATAGAATGGAGGATTACTTAAATGCAATAGATGAAGAACTTTGGAATTGTATCAATGGAACAGTTCAAGCTCCTGCAAATGTTCAACCAATTGGACAATCTGCTACTTCAACTGAAGTTGTTGAATAACAAAACCGCTTGAAGAAGAACGAGAAGAGATGCATGAGCGAACTAAGAGGTGCTCTACCTCCCGTGGTTTACAATTACATTCGTAGTTGTAAAACAGCCAAGGAAATTTGGATCACACTAAAAGAGAAGTATCAAGGTAGCGAAAAGACGAAGATCAACTTTGTTAAGCAATGTCTTGTTGAACTTAAGGAATTCAGACAAAAGGATGCTGAAACTCTCGAAAACTACTATGATCGTCTGAATGAGCTTGTTTATCGCTGCAATAGGTATGGAATCACAAGGTCTCTCATGGAATTCAATCTAACATTCATCATGGTCCTTCGCAAGGAATGGCGAAGTGTGAGTATGATGATAAAGAATCAACAAAGTTTTGATACAACCAGATTGAATGATCTCTACAATCAGCTGAAAACACACGAAAGTGAAGTTTCAGAAATGTTTGAAGAATCAAAACAAAGTCTAGGAGGTCCTTTGGCTTTTGTTTCAAAGGTTTCAGAAGTTGATACTAATGAAACATATGGATCAAACAATGAAGGTTTCTTAATGAACTCTGACGATGAAGCTGTTGCATTCTATTCAAACAACAGAGTTGAGAAATTTTTCAAAAAGCCTTTTAATCCAAAAGGAAAGTCAATATCCTGCGAAAGTGTGCCTGAAGTTCATATGGAGGGGGAGAATACAATCATCCATGAACAAAGATAGCAAACTTTCGAGGGGGAGAATGAGAATATGAATCATCAAGTTGAGGGGGAGCATTCGCAAATACAACAGGAACATCATTTTGAGGGGGAGCATCAAGACAAACATCATGTAGAACAGCAGCATGATGCAACAGAGCAAATTAATCTTGGTGAAAATGATAAATTTCATGAATTAAATGATAATTTTTCTGTTGCAGGATCTGAAAATGAAGATATGTATGAAAATGCACCATTAGAATTTGATTATGATTTTCCACCACTTAAAAAACGGACAAGGAATCATCCCAAAGAACAGGTGATTGGGAATCCACAAGATGGTGTGTTGACAAGAGCTCAAATTCGTGCGAAAAATGAGGTACTGAATGCGAACCAATAATTGTGTATGTTTAATGTTTTTATTTCGAAAATAGAGCCAAAGATAGTAAAGGATGCTATGGAAAACTCAGATTGGGTTGTTGTTATGCAATCTGAACTGGCTGAATTTGAACGAAACAAGGTTTGGAGATTAATTCCTAAACCTTCTGATGTTTCAATTGTCGGATTAAAATGGATTTAAAAAAAAAACCCGACAAAGATGGCAATATTATTCAAAATAAAGCTAGACTAGTTGTTAAAGGCTATTCACAACAAGAAGGAATAGACTATGAAGAAACATTTGCTCCTGTTGCAAGACTCGAAGCAGTTCGCATATTTTTAGCTTATGCAGCTCACAAAGACTTTGACGTTTTTCAAATGGATGTTAAGTGTGCATTCTTAAATGGAGAACTTGAAGAAACAATTTATGTTGAACAACCACCAGGATTTATAAATGAGGAACATCCTGATCATGTCTACATTCTAGACAAAGCAGTTTATGGGTTAAAACAAGCACCAAGAGCCTGGTACGCAACACTTACAGATTTCTTGAAACAATCTAAATTTAAACAAGGATTAGTTGACCCCACATTGTTTCGCAAGCAAGTTGGGAATCATCTCATGCTTGTTCAAATTTATGTTGATGATATTATTTTTGGCTCAACTGACCCAACATTGTCAATTGAATTTGAAAATCTAATGAAGAGTCAATTTGAAATGAGTATGATGGGAACGATCAATAATTTTCTTGGTTTGAATATAAGACAGAACATGGATGGAATTTTAATCAATCAAGAAAAATACACAAAGAACTTGCTTGAAAAGTTTGGAATGACCAATAGCACAAAGCTGAGAGTACCTATGGCAGTGGGAACAAGATTAACTCCTTCATTAGATACCCCAGCTGTTGATTTAAAACTTTATCGAAACATGATAGGGTCCTTATTGTACTTAACTGCAAGCAGACCTGATATTATGTTTTCGGTATGTAATTGTGCTAGGTATCAAGCTAATCCCAGAGAACCTCATTTAACTGCAGTGAAAAATATTTTTCGCTATCTTAAGGGGACAATTTCGTTAGGACTTTGGTATCCTTCGAAATCAGGATCCTTCATTCAATCTTTTTCAAATTATGATCTAGGAGGATGTACTTTGGATATGAAAAGTACAAGTGGTGGATGTCAACTATTGGCTGGGAAGTTGGTGAGTTGGCAATCGAAGAAGCAAACTTGTGTTGATATATTAACTGCTGAGGCTGAATACATTTCAGCTGCTGCTTGCACTTCACAAATCATTTGGATTCAGAGTCAACTTCGTGATTATGCTATCAATATGAAAAAGATTCCCTTGTATTGTGATTCTCAAAGTGCAATTCGCATTTGTCATAATCCAGTACAACACTCAAAGATAAAACACATAGCTCTTCGATATCATTTTATCAAAGATCATGTGGAAGATGAGAATATTGAAATTCATTTTGTTAAAACCACTGAACAACTTGCAGATATTTTTACTAAACCTCTTGATGAAAAATCATTTGTAACAATTTTAGCAGGATTGGGGATGATCGATGTGAATTCAGTTTCAAAATCAACAATTCAATAATCAAAGGTCCATTCAGCAGCTCTGAGTCGGAATCGTTCAGAAGTTATTGTGCATTCAGAGGCTTCGCATCCGTACAACTTGTAACTAAGGTTCAATTTTTTTTGAAAAACTTGAAAAATCAAAAATATTTTCTTTTGTGTTGTTTTCATTTTCAAAAATACAAAAATCCAAAAATATTTTATTTTGTTATGTTTTTATTTTCGAAATATTAAAAAAAAATCACAAAAATATTGTTTCTTGTTAACTTTGTTCTTTAAGTATTGTGTGGTTTTAGTTTAGTCCAGAGCATAATGCGAAGATGTCATGCTTGTATGTTTCTATGGGAAGATATCATTTCTTTCAACTTTGTACTAGTTAGGATATCCCTAGAAGCATGCTGCAGCATGTTGACTCAAGCCTTTCAACTTTGTACTAGTTAGGATGTCCCTAGAAGTATGCTGCAGCATGTTGACTCAAGCCTCGAATGACTCTATGTGTGAGAAACGAAAGCCTTAATGAAATTACACTACTAGAAAATTGTCCTTTAATGACGCGCAAACAATGACACTCGCTGATAGAGGATGCGCATTAGTGCGCGCCTTGAAAAATAATGTTAGTTTTGCAAAATTTGAAGGATAAAAGACATGCATTTGTGCGTGCCCTAAAATTAGTGTTAGAAAAGAAAAAAAGGAAATGCGGAAGGCACCTTTCATAAAATGTGCATCATCTAAATGTGTCGCTTTATAACATTTTAATGAAAGGCGCATTTTAAAGGCGGGATTTCACCCGCGTATTGAATCTCAAAAATTAAACCCCCCCGCCTCTTTCAGTTAGCAAGAAAAAGCCCTAGGTCTTCGTCTTAATGGCTGCCGCTTAAGAGAACGGTACCGTTGATATCTGTACTGAAGCTATGGTTGTCGATGATGACGTCAAGTTCAGATTCCAAAGGCAGGAGATGTACACCGAGAATCTCTCCGGAAGCTGTCGCTGATATCTTTACTGAAGCATGGTGTTAGCAATATTTTACATCAACCAATATTCTGAGTCCATGTTTATATTGTTGATGTTCTTTTCACTAAAATTCTATTGAAAATGGTTCATGATACCTATTCATGTGTATCTTGTAGATATGGAAGATCTGAAGCAGTTCAACATGAAAATCGCTACTTCATATTTCAGTCATTCATATAAATCCTCGATGATTCAATTTGATTTTAAAACCTACCTACATCAGCATCCTGGAAAAACCCTAGTACATCATCCCTAAAACGCCAATAGAAAAACCCAAATTTAAATCCCTAAATGATTCTGATGATGATGATGATGAGAACTTGGATGAAGTCGCACCTTCTTCACCTTCCGGTTTGATTTCATTGGATTGTTGATTCAAAGTTTTAGGTAAATTTTCTTGTTTTTTTTATCCTCAGACGTCTTCAACTATCTTCAATCTCAATGTCTTCAATCGATCATTTTTTCTTCCATCACCACCGGCCCTCTTCTTCTTTATTCGATTCCCATGATTGATTCATGAAATCAATTATATAAAATATATTTAAAAAATTAAGATAAAGCACAACGCTTTTGATATCATTTCTTTGGGAAAATGCAGGTAACGAAGAAGAAATTGAGATAAAGCACAAACATCAAATGGGGCCCTGCATCTTCCCCACGTAAAGAAGAAGTACATGAGAAGCGAATCATATGCAGGTAATGAAAAAAATGGTCTCATAGACTTGATAAAACTTAACTTAATCAAGTATTTTTGCTTTCCCTCCTGTGTTTATGATACTTAAAACTTTCGGTGATAAAATGATGGTATTAAAACTCATAAAGATGCATTTCGCTTGAAACAAAGCTTTTCCTACGAAATCTTATTCTAAATTTAGTCCAAAGAACGATGTGATTTTTAGGAAAATAAAGATATCTTTCCCAAAACTGGTGGATGATATTAAGTTATGTTTATTTTCCTGCATAAAACATAGGGCAAAAAGGCACAAATTAGATTAGTTAGTTTGGGGTCAATCACCTTCGGTGCTTGTAATGTGTAACTTGATTATTATTTTTCTTCCCTGTGGGCTTTGATAGGAAATTTTTAATCTGTCTTCAAATCTCCAGGTCTATGGGTGGGTGTGGGCCGGGAGGGGGAAGGGGGTCAGATGAAGTGTATCTTGGTGTGTGTGTGTGTGTGTGTGTTTGGTGCGTTTAACTATCACAATTGGCAAGGGTTTAGAGTCTGTTGGTGTGAGTACTCTTTATGATACTCAAGTGCTAATTGGGTCTATGATAGCATGCATTTTTATCTTTTCTCTAGATATGTATTCACATGTTTTTTTTCGGTTCCTGTTTTTGCAGTTCCTGATATACATCGATCCAACAACACAAAGTTCCAGGGATATGCTTGGTATTGACACTCGAGGTTGAAAACTTCAACGTCATGTCAGGGATAGATATAAACTTATTTCGAGTTTGGTCCATTATACCCTTGGGATTGTTACTTATCTGTTATGGTTTTTCTATTTATGGATATCCTCTCCAGGTACTAGCTTCAAAGATTTTGTGTTTATTTTGCAGTTCATACATGGCACACTGCTGTCTCTTGCCATTTTATGACATTTTCGCCCCTGGAGCTGTTTTGAAGGTTGTTTGGGCCTAGTTTGTTATTGATTTTGCATTTGGAGCTTTGTTGGAGTGATATTTTCCCTCTAATATTATATGGTGGTGTTCCTGATGGCATCTCATCTGGGCTTATCTCCTGCAGGGATTTTGTAATTGTGTAGTTCTCTTGGACTTATATGGTGTTGTATTAGTTTTTTTCTCTTATTTTTCTGTTTTACCTTTTTGTAATTTGCAGCTTCTCGGTGGTTTTGGTTTTTTATTTTAATATAGTGTCGTTCTTAAAAAAGAATGTTTTTCATTTTTTGGAGTTAGTTTCTGCTATAGGTACTTAAAGGATATGGAATTGGGTGTTTTGAGTGACATGGATGATATTCATAAAAAACTTGATGGAAGCTACTAAAGAAACAGGTAATCATCTTAATGTGTTTTTTGTATGAGCATTTTTCTTGCAAATTAACGTATTTTTTCTTTATTAGTTACAAAATGATAAAAAAATAACGTGTTTGATGGAATAGCAATGAAGCTTAGAACTAAAATCAAGAATTACATGTTTATCTATATCAGACGACTATGAAAGAAAACTGAAAACAAATATTAGATCTAGTTTTGAAGGGATACTCTTACGAAGGAAAACTGAAAACATATATATATATATATATATATATATATATATATATATATATATATATATATAGAGAGAGAGAGAGAGAGAGAGAGAGAGAGAGAGAGAGAGAGAGAGAGAGAGAGAGAGAGAGAGATTAATTAGGAAAAGAATTAATAAAAGGTTTTGTATGTTAATAAAATGTTTATTATTATTTTATATATCTAACAAAATAGATTAATTAGTAAAAAATATAATAAAGATCTTGTATGTTAATAAAATGTTCATTTTTCATTTTGTATAACTAACAAAATAGATTACTTAGTCAAAAAATAATGAAGCATTAAAATTTTCGTATGATGAAGGGGTAAATGAAAATCAGTAAATAAATGCAATAAGCTGTCAATATGCCCTAAACTGTTGAATCTTTTTAATAAAAAAAGTCATTAAAGATTTTCTAAGTGGTAAAAAGAACTTTTTGGCCTGTTTTTAAATCTTAGGATGTCCCAACTGGTGAGCTACCAAGGAACATGCTTTTATCTGTAGACAGACAACTTGTACAAACAATTGTTCCTGATACAAGATTGACTATAATGGGATTTTACAGCATATTTCAAGCTTCAAAGACATCTACATCGTAATACTTTCACTTTATCTATTCACCAATAACATTTAACTTTCATACATTTTGAATATAGCTAAATCTGCAATCTTTTTTCTGTTTTGATCTAGTCACAAAGGAGTAATTGCTATTAGACAACCGTATATAAGAGTTGTTGGAATAGAAGAAACAAATGAAGCTACAATTTAGCTAAAGCATTTGCTCAGGTATTAAACTATTAATAAATAAATTTATACATAGATATTTAATTAATATTAAATGTTTTTACACCTATATGACTTTTTCGTAGTAGTGTTCCGTTTCTTTATCAGTTATATGCCCGAAACAGCTTCCGAAACTCAAAGCAGTCTATAATGCGATAATTAATGATTACATTTTATTTTTTTTAGTAAGTTTCTTATTTTATTATATAATATATTCCTTAAATTAATAATTGTATTTGATTTTATAGGGAAAAAGGAACCCTTCAGCAGCTGATCCTACAATTGTTATTGTGAAAAATCCACATTATCTTGTACTCATTTCAGAAACATTCATGGAGGCTCGTGCTGCTTTATGTCGATCAGGAATTACAAATTTGCCCTCTCAAAGTCCTATAAAAGTAGATGCAACTTCAATTCCTCCTGTTTCAGCCTCCCTCCATCTTCAATTCCACTAGGTTTTGTTTCAAATTCATGTTCATATCATTTCATTTTAGTTAATATAAACATTTTGTATTTTTTTTATATATATAACAAATGGGCCTATGATGAATAGACAACCAGTTCCTGTGGGAAACATTCCTCCTGCAACCGTGAAAGTTGTAAGTCCCATTGAAAACCTTTTATTTTTTCAGAAAACAGAAAAGGGTATTTTGTTGATTTTTGAAAAATTTCAGGAGCTAACAATGGTTACTTCAATGCCACCTGTACCGGTGCCTATACTTGCACCATCATTCCAACATGTGCCACCTGTCCCACGTCCTACACCACCCATGCAAATTTCATCACCATTATCAGTTTCACAAGAAATGTTATCAAGTAATGATGGAATCCAAGATATGAAGCCAATTGTGAGTAATATACAACCACCTATGCGTCCAGCTGTCACTGTAAATCACAACATTCTCAACAACCTATCACAAGCAAGGATCATCAACCAAGCAACAATTGCTGGAGGAACATCCATGGGAATACCAAATCCCATGGCTGTGTATATGTCCAACATGATATCAAGCGGAATGGCATCCACAATTCCGGTTGCCCAAATCGTAATCTCATCTGGGCAATCAGTGATTCCATCAATAGCAATGTCAACTACATCAACTGTACCTGGTTCTTTTGCTTCGGCAGCTAATGTTGGTCTCACCCAACAATCAACTGGTGCTTTACAATCAGCACAATCAAAATATGTCAAAGTCTGGGAGGTATAAATATAAATATAATAACCAATATTCACATTTGGAGCATTATTTTTATAAATTTATGATTAATCATTTATTTGGAAATTGGAATAATATAAGTGTGAGATAAATGATGCAAGGGAATTAATCCGGTCAGAGACAACGTCAGCCTGTAGTTATTACAAGATTAGAAGTAAGTTTAAATATATTATTTAATTTAATTTTGATTTGTAAAAAAATGGTAGGGTTACCGGAGTGCATCGAATTCTGAATCATAAGTCACCCATGACATGACATCACATAGTATTTAAGCAAAATGTTTGACTCTGATTATTATTGAAATACCTAAAATACCCTTCTCTCTTAGGCTTGCAGCAAATTGGCCACCAACAATGCAAATAGTGCGACTTACATGTCAAGATCACATGAACAAAAAGTAAGCTTTACCAATTTTTTTTTTGTCATATATTGTTTCCCTCTTCAGTTTTCCTTTAAATATTTATTTATTTAAATTTAAATTCTAGGTATTATGTGGGAAAAGCAGATTTCCTAGTTTTTCAGGCAATGAATCAGTTGCCTTCACAAACACTTCTACTCTGACTAATTGGAATGCTTTAAAACAGGAAGTTTTTAATTACAAAATAGCTGCACGTCCAAATAGACATAGAAAATTTGAAAATGAACTTGCCTCTACAATGGATGTTGCTCTTGGGATTTTGATTGCATGTTTAAATATTCCAGAATTAAAAGAATAGGTGACTTTTTTTCTTTTTCTTTTTCTTTTTAGCAATAAGAAATTAGTATTAGTAGTTAGAATCTGCAAAGGGGTAAATAAAGTCAATTTAGTTAGAATTAGTGAATACATTGTATTAGTCATTAATCATGTTTGTGTGCTTTTTTGTTGGGCAGGATCATCGGGCAGGACATTTAGGCATAATTATAATATAAAACTATAAAAAAATTTCATTTTTTGATATATATTTTTTGTTTTGTTTTGCAGAGGATACTAAAGAGCAAAGTGATAGTGATGCCCTTGAGATAATCCACAGTACACAACCGTTTATGCAGGCAAACTTAGACCTGAAGAAGTACTTTTTCTACAAATGTTGCTTAAGGTAGTGGAGGGCCTTTATGTAATGTGATGGGTCAACCTCTTTTGAAGTTTCATCTACATCTAGTTTTATTCTTCTGACGTGCTTTTTGTATTTGGTTCAACAGCTGAGGATTATAATCAAACCCACACCTTGTGTTGGTGTAGGGCCTTTATGTAATGCACAACAGGTTTCCATGATGGCATGAAAGTGGTATTAAGTATTAGCATTCTTATTACATTATACCCCTCACATTTTCCCAAATTACCCCTTGCTCTACAATGTTTTTTTTGTTACTATGTATTTTGTTCATCAGTTAAAGTTGATGGAAGAAAGGAATATGAAGCCACTTGATTTAAATCTTGCAGCATTATCAGCAAGAGACTTGGAGTTGAATTTGGCTAAGTCATTATTGAGTGAGATGGGCCAATGTACAACTGCTTATCCATATCATTAGCTGTTTGGAGCATTAGTTTTAAAGAATTATGAAGGCAAGATGCAACTTTACTTAGTTGGAATTTGATGTACATAGTAGATTAGATGCAAATTTATATATTGTAAGAAATAGAATTGTATGACATTAAATTTATGCAATGGATTCTATTTTTTGTATATGATATTTTATTTTCTATTATGAAACATTAAATACAAATTTAATCTGAAAATAAGTAAATCTATAAAGAATATTTTTTTTAAACATTTAAAATTATGATACGCAAAAATATGTGTCATCTTCATTTATAACATGGCCTTTCTTGACAGGGGTTTCTTGATACACATTGTGTGTCATTAACACGCACGTCGTAAGGTTACGACACGCGAATGCGCGTCGTCTTCCTTTATGATAGGGCCTTCCTTGATACGCATTGTGTGTCGTAAACGCGCGTTGTAAATGAGCGTCGTAAATGCGTGTTGTCTCTCTTTATGACAATGCCTTCCATGACGCACATTTGTGTGTCGTCTTAGCCTTTTACGACGCGCAATGAGCATCATAAAAGGCAATTTTTCTAGTAGTGTTATCACATGAGAATTTCTTCCCAATAAGGCTTATATTCGCATTAGTCAAAAGAGCTACCTTACTCTTCTCATATGAGTTAAGAGTTTTTTGTTTGGTCCACATATAACAGAGGTACATTCGATCTTATAACCAATCTTTTTCATCACAAAATTCTTCACACAAATCACACACAAAGACGTATGTCTGAGAGGTCTCTGATCAAACCCATCGAGACTTAGATATACAAAAATTATGTGTTTATGATCTGACATCATGAGTCCGTGATGAAACTGAAACTCAAACATCTTACACCTTAAGAAATTTACGGGGAACATTGTTCCAGAATTGACGAAACTTTTGTTTCAGTACCAAAGTTCGAAACTCCAAATCATATTCAATTCGCATGCGTGGTCTTGATCAAACATTCGAAACCCATGATGTTTGTTACCCAACAAGATCCAGTACAACAATTTTTTTATGAATATGATTTCTATGTGAGTTTCATTCGCATATCCTTGTCATGCTAAACATTTTCAAAAGCCGACTTGTCACTGACTACACTGGAATTTCAGTTACAATTTCTCACCTTATGTTAAGGTTGATGTGTAATAAAATTTTAAACCAACCCAACACTCACTTTTCAAAAGAAGCCCTTTGATACTTATCAAAAAGTATTCAATTGTAATTCACAGGAACCTACACAAGCTGTTGATCATCTCTCTTGATGATTAACGAAGCAACCTTTGCCCAGGGTTTAACTGCCTTCATGTCAAAATATATTTTTGACATCACAGAATTCCAAATTTTTTTTTAACTTGCTTCGTATCTTATTTCTTTGATTCACACTGCACTCACGAAATCCTTGAGGTTCTGAGTAATACCAACTTAGGCTGATGATTTCAAACATCTGGCATATGACTTCTCTTTTCATCCCAAAAGTGAAAGAGCCCAGCCTCCATGCGAAGGGTCATAATGGTTACAATTCCATAAAGGGAATATTGACAGGCTGTGTGTCCGTGACGTATGGAATTCTGCCCGATTTTCTAGGTGAAGCGACTATTGCTTTTTGACGCATGGCTACCTTTTCGCAGTAATGGTCCTATTTTCAAGGTGCCACGTCGGATCTCATTAAATGCATCCCGCTTCAAATTCAAATCGATTCAGGTTACCTATAAAAGGGGATTCAAGAGTGTTTTATACGGTTATGCGAACAAACACACACACTCCTAAATTCTCTGATTCTTCATCTTCTTCAAACCCTAACAATGGCTGCTACTCAATCCAACACTAAAGAAGTTCTCTCACAATCTCTCATGAAGATCCAAAGCACAAACTACCAAGTTGATCCAAATGTCTCATCCTACCCTGAAGCATTGAAAATGTTGATCGTTGCACTCAAAAGGTCTCCATTTTCCACCACAATGTTCAGTTCTTTTCCGGTTTTGATGACTTGGTTGTCCATGGCGGCATCAAATGCATCCTACAATTATGCCACTGATGTTATCACCTTCAACATGATGAACAACAAGAGGGTTCGTCTTAACAAGAAGATGTTGATTGACTTCTTGAACATTCCCAATAACCCTCCGTTCTTTAAACCCATCAATTCCCAAATTATTTTCATGTTCAATGAGATGGGACATCAGCCATCTCTTGAAAAGATCAGTGATTTCAGGAAGTCCGGGATACCCTGCATGTGGAACTTTCTCTTTGGTATTTTTCTACGATGTTTAACAGGGAGGACTATTGGTCTCGACAGGGGTCACATGGAAGTGTATGCGATGGTCATGGGTCTGTACTATGATATTAATGTTGATTACGGAACTCAACTATGGAAGGAGTTTGTCAAAAGTCTTGAAAACACGAATGCTGAGAAGGGTATTTTGTGTGCAAGGTACTGGAGCCTAATTCTCGAAAAGGTGTACACAAAAGAAGGTATTCAAGTTCCAGAAGGTGGAGATGTTGTGGAATTTTCATTGTATCAATTCCCAAAAGTGGTTGAAGATGATGAAAATATCTTCGCAAACGTAGCACGCATTCTGGATGCGATGCTTCACAAAGTGCCCTCCACACACAAAGTTTTGGTTAGATACATGAAAATTTTTGATCCAGCTGTGCAGACTGGAGTGTTACTGGACGTTACCGAAGAATCCTCAAAGAAGAAGAAGAAAACTCAGAAGGAAGCAAAAATTCAATCTTCCAAAGTCTCCCAAGCTGAAGAGGTTGAGAAAGAAGAGACTTCTACAAAAATGAAGAAGGAGATTATACCCTCAAAATCTGGGGTATTAAAGAAACTTCGCTCTTCTTCGCAGACAACGACTTCTTCTCCTAATATTCGCAAGACGGAGGTGAGTAGTAAGGGGGTAGCGTTTAGAGATGTTCCAGCTCCGGTTTCTCCTGGCTCAAAGCGCAAACGAGCTCAAGAGGTTGTGAAGCATATCAAACAAACACTTCACAAGAAACGCAAGATGATCATTCACAACGAATCCTCCAATAAAGAAGTTGTTCCGGAGACTCCACCTGTTTCCATTCCCATTGTGGTAACTGTTTCTCTTCCATCTGTTTCCATTCCTCTTACTTCGCAAATTTCCACCACAACATCTATTCCACTTGAAGTAGTCACTACCAAATCAGTTTCTGAGGAGGTACCTACTTCCGATATGGTTGTCAACATATCTGATATGGGGGCACCTATCACAAGTGTCGAAACTACCCTGCCTATCATCTTATCTGCTTCATTACCCATATCTTCTGCAAATGTCTCTACTTCATTACCACCATTTTCTCTTCCAACCACTACTATCATTACTTCCTCAATTTTTGATCATCCCTTACAACATCCATTTACCACCTTATTTCCATCACAATCACCCGAAACTCCTCAACCTTCGCAAACAATGTCTGATGATGAAACTGAAGGAGGAGGTTTTGGAGGGACTTTTGAGGCCATACATTTCGATTCAGAGGAGGAGGAGATACCTGATCATATGCTTATGTCAGGTAAGCAATTTAAAATCCTGAATCGAAAATTGAATGCCATTATTCAGTCACAAGCTGATTCTGGTACAAAGTCATCTATGTCGGGATTGGAGGTGGAATATCTGATCAAAGAAGTTGAGAAGAGAATACTTGAGAAAGTTGATCAATTGGACAAGAACAATGAGCTTCGCATTCAAGCTCAAGGAAAATCATTTAATTGGGTTGTCACTGAGTTGAAAACTGTTACGAAAGAACGTCATGTTCTTTTTGTACAGGATGTCAAAAAGGTCCGGGAAGATGTTAATCTCAAGGTAGAAGAGTTAAAGAAGGAAATTGCGAAAGAGCTTCAAGATATTAATTCTCAACATTTGGAGGTCCAAAAGAAGGTTGATGTGGTTGCCACTGATCTTAACAAACTTATCACTGATTCTCAATCTCCTGCTCCACTTATCGAAGCCAAACAAAAGGAGAATAAGGAGCAGTTTGATAAACTTATTCAGTTGGTGACTGAATTGAAAACATTGGTTTCGCAAACTACTCATCAGACAATTTTGACTCCTAAATTCTTGTCTCTCAAAGTCAATACCTTAGAGCAAGCTATTCAGAAAGCATTGGCCCCGATTGCAAACTTTACTTCTCTATTACCAAAGAATGCCCCACCTGCTTTCACAGGGGTGCAAGGGGGAGAGAGAAAAGGAAGTAAAGATGATGATGCGAAAACAGTGGGAAAGGTGATTTCTACTCAACTTAAAACCACCCTGTCAGTGTTCACAATGCCGATTTCCTCAACTATAATGACAACAAGACTAATTGCCAAAGGAATTAACAATTGGGTCAAAAGAAGGAGGAAGCTCAAGTGCGAAACCTCAACCGAATGATGTTGGTAAAGGGAAAGGGATTGCATATGAAAAATCAAAGGAGGAAAAGAAAGCAGAAGCAGAAGCTGAAATTGAAAGGTTGAGGCAAGTGCAGAGTATCATGAGACAAAGGGAAAGTGATCCACCAACAATGAACAAGGGTGATCCTGCGAAGCTATATTCATATGAAACAATTGAATCAAAGGTGGTGGGAAGTGAAATGTATGAGTTTGAGAAGAAGCCAAAAAGGAGCTATGACATCATAAATTCGGACAAATGCCAATTGGATTTTCCGATCAACGAAATGTTGTTTATAACGGCTCAATACAAGATCAGTGAGAAATTTGAAAATGCTGATGATTATATTCACATGAAAATCAGATTTCATGCTGTATTGGAAAAGAATCAAGATGAAGTCTGGTCCTTAATGAAGATTAAGAAGGTGTTGTCAATCAAGAAGGATATGATGTTCGAGAACATGCTCCAAAATTTTAGATATTTTGTTGTTCGAGCAGATGACAAGCAGTATGATTTCACTATTGCCGACTTTCCCTTGATGAACTGTAATGATCTTATTCAAGTTTCCCTGATTTTGAAACACATGCAAGACAACAAGCTGAAAGGATATGAGACTGAAGTGTCCAGACATGGTTTCACACATATTAAGATATTCATAGATAACTACTATGATTGCTTGGCATTAACCGATGAAGAACTTGCAACAAGCTTGGGAAGGAAAGTGAATGTTCCCTGGGAGACTACTTTGACCCAATCTGCATTGTCAAAGTATACTGATGGAGAGATATGCCTTAAACCCTTCGGCATGGTATTTGTAGGGAAAGATACGAAGGGGAAGCCCAAGAAGTTTTTGTTTAAAGTCTCAGAGATTGAAAGATATACTTCTTCGCAATATACGAATTTCATTGTTCGTATGAATAACTGCAAGAAGAAAAACGAAGGAGACAAGAAGGAGCTTAAAAAGATTATCACCTGGTATGCTGAAATACGAAAGACAATACACTCAGCTGTTCAGAGACTCACAAACTGAATAGTTTCAACTTTTTACAAAGGGGGAGAATGTAGAGTCTATGTGTTGTAAAAGTCGAAGTGTTTGTTTCTTTGTTTTCACATGTTAGTTATTTTACTAAGTCTTCATTTGTGCGAAGCGTATAGTCTAGACTTAGTATATTTTTTGTACACTCAGGTTGCCTATAAATAGGGACTGAGGTTAGAAGTTGAAAAATCTTTTTACGAGTATTCATTTTGCTTAAACTTTGTAATCAGTTCTTCATCAATATAAGATCTGATTAATATTTACTCTCTGTGTTCATATTTTTCATTCATTCAATTATGATTGCTTTCTAAATCTCAATAAAAATTCTCTTCAATGTTACAATTCCCCCCCCCCCCCACTAGAATCAAACTTTGCCATCGAAGTCTCACTCTGCAAACAACTCTAGATGCTGCCCACGCATCTCACACTCCGACTCCGATATCAGCTCTGACCCTTTCCGATGTTGTCACTAAACCTGTACCAGAGGCACTTCCTTGTTCCTCAGAACCTTGATCTTCCGATCCTTAATCGCCACCAGTCTCTCAACATATTTCAGGCTCACATCCACCTGAATATCCTCTAATGGCACCACTGTCGACTTGTCGGCTATACACTTTCTCAGCTGCGACACGTGGAAGGTGTCATGAATCTGACCTAACTCTGCAGGTAGCTCCAAACGGTAGGCTACCCCGCCTACTCTCGCAATCACCCTGAAAGGACCAATATATCGGGGCCCCAGCTTGCCTCTCTTCCTGAATCGGATCACTCCTTTCCAAGGAGAGACCTTCAGGAGCACGAAGTCACCGACCAAAAACTCGAGCTCGGACCGGCGCTTGTCCGCATAACTCTTCTGGCGACTCTGAGCGGTCAACAACCTCTGTCTGACCTGCTATATCTGCTCTGTAGTCTGAAGCACGATCTCGGTACTACCCATCACACGTTTCCCTACCTCTCCCCAATAAATAGGGTCCGATACCTCCTCCCATACAACAGCTCAAAGGGTGACATACCGATGCACTAATGATGGCTGTTGTTGTAGGAAAACTCTGCCGTGGGCAAATACGGACCACAACTCCCCCCTCCCCCCCCCGAAATCTAATTCGAGCATGTCCTCGAGCGTCTGAATCGTTCGCTCGCTTTGAAGCGTCCACAGACATCACCATGGTAAACTCCAACTCATTTCTCATATCCCTCTTCGATACTGAGCACCAGGTCAGCTTTCGGCCCCACAACTGAACCTCCAAAGGTTACACATAACATGATCCAAAATATCTCATTAACTTCCTCCCCATGACCACTATACCGACCTAGTGACACGCAAGTCACGAAATTCTCTTCTCCTCATATGAAGAAAATACAATCCAATCGAAGATCGACTCATCTCTGACCTCTGGCGTTTGCTGCGCATATCTCCTGCGCATCTCGCTGACTCTCCCGACAGAGATGGAGACCCCAGTCTCGCCCCGGTTTAACCACTAGGCTCCATAAACTCAATACTAGGGCTACCCAAGCCTAAAATTCTTCTGCATCATACACTGATCGGAGAACACTCCATCATCACAATCTCTTGCCGTCTAGTGAGTGCTATGGCTTCCTGCAACATCACGACAGCCTCTGACTAGTGAGTACTATGACTCCTTGTAGCACCACAACGCCAACTGACTAGTGAGTACTACGACTCCCCGTAGTACCGCGAATCCCTCTCTCTGACTTGTGAGTACTACAGCTCCCTGTAGCATCACAACACCCTCTGACTAGCGAATACTACGGCTCCCCGTAGCATCACGACTCTCTCTCTGACTTGTGAGTACTACGGCTCCCCGTAGCATCACAACACCCTCTGACTACTGAATACTACGGCTCCTCATAGCATCACGACTCTCTCTCTCTCTCTGACTTGTGAGTACTACGGCTCCCCGTAGCTTCACCCTATACTCTTATTCTCATTACAACTTCACACTACGTTCACTAACTCATGCACCGTAGACTATCATAGATAGTTACACACACTTGCCCCAATATGCATCACAGACTCTGGCGGAAACCGTTATAACACAGGACCTACCTCTACAGAGATCCACTTCCTTAAATAATCCCTCTTGATGTCAATACGCGAAGGGCTCCCATAGGAACCGTAGATACATGATACATCATTAGTCGTCTCAAACTCAAGACTCTAAATAACTCCGAAATCGGGACGTTATACGCGGAAACCACGGAACACCATTACAAAGCATCACAATGTCCTACCTCTACCACTGATTCTCCTACTCCCGGCACCATACATATACAACAATAAATTTCCTCTGAACCCCATAAATAATTTTTCATTTCACTCAATGCGCAACTTCAGTGTATCCAAACACTCAATTGGAATACAAGGAAGGCACTAATGCTTCAGAACACATTGATGATCCTCTGAAACCCTTTCCTCTACTGCTTAAAATCCAAGCAAGAATACACATACCAGCCCGGGAGTTGGCTACTCGACAATCTTCTACCCATACTTCGACCCAGAAGTTCTCAACTGCCCATACCATCATTACAAGCCTTCCACTTGAAACGGCCCTGCCCACCACCAGATTCCTGACCATTGACCACTTGCCGTGGAGACACCCATCCTTCTCTCAGACATATACTGATGGGTTTTGGTCATAAAAACATCCTATGTGCTCATACAAACCCTAATTCTTGGATCTAGGTTTCTTTATTGTACATGCAAGTTATCCAAGACTATAAACCCTAATTCTAGCATTCAAGTAATCATATTAACATGAGAATAGGTTTAAGATCATACCTTGATTGTTATGTAGCAATAATAATCCCAAATCTCCTTGTATTGACTTTAGAAAGCATAGAGTCACAAATATCACTCCTCTAATGGTTCACAAACACCATAAGCAAGAGGATGAAGAGGAGAGAGGATGGAGGCTGCCCAAAACGTGTTCTAGCCCTAGAAGAAAGCTTCACCACGTTTTTGGGTCATAAGGGTCATATATAGTGAGGCTATTAGGGTTATCTAACAAGGAAACCCTAATTTGGATGCTTAAGCCCTAAGCAACCCATGAACTCCTTTAATTAAGGCCTTGGACGATTTCCCCATGGGTTTCCCCATAGAATTCGTCCACTCCTTAATTTAAGACAATCCATAGCCCAAATTTCAATTATCTTATAATTTCAATTCCAGTCCCTTAAGTTTAATTAATCTCTTTTAGTCACAAAACTAATTACCAATTAATTATTGACTAATATTAATTAAACAATATGATTTATCCTTTAATATATTATTCTCATAATACATTAATAAATCATATTTAATCCTTTCTCTCCATAATTCATCCTATCAAGTTGCTTTGGTGAAGGCAACCCAAAAGGACCATGCACCATCGGGTCAAGTACACACCAAAATAGTTATGGACTTAGACACTAATCCAACAGTCTCCCACTTGGATAAGTCTAATAACTATTCTGCGTATGACTTCAGATCCTGATCTGCAATCGTAGCTTTCCAAAGCCGCTATCAACTCTGATCTTATCAGATATGCGTGTCCTTAGATAAGGGATCATATATTCCTCCATTCTAGATATCGTATAAGACATGATTTCAAATCATTCTCTTTGTACTATTTCTCGAATTCTGATTTATGACGACTGACTAATTGAACAAATCAAATTAGCCCTAGCCCAGCCGAGCATTTACGTTTGTCATCACTAAATCATCGAGGGGCCCAAAGATATCGCTTTTATCCTACTTTGGATAAAAGGAACAGATAAACTTTGATTCAATGCTTGCTTGCACTCACTCACCGAATTACACACAACAATATGTTTTATAACACCATGTTATTGGTGCGTTTTCATATTATCAATGTGCAACCGATTCGCAAGATACAACTCACACATCTCGGTTTCAAGAATATAAGATGTTATCGTCTCACCAATCACTCGTGATACAATTCATGGAGTAATCCAAGTGAGCGTAGGTTTAATCAAATGCTCAAATTCATATTCATAAGCACTCATGAACGTTGCAGCAAATAATTGCTTATGTATAATTCTCTTTAGACAATCCACACACCAATTCACGACAGTCTTCTTTCATATCTACTTCCAACATATGAACGACTGTGGTCCGTTCGAATAATTTGACTGTTCTTAACCAATTAAATTATTCAGGAAGTCAAAACATGCAAATGTGAAACACAAGAATAATACTAATCCCATATGGCCTCAAACCTTTGAGTATAAATAAAACACCTTTTTATTTATCACCATATCGATTAATCATATTTGTCGTTTCGGGTAATCAACTTCTTACTTGAATTATTACAATTTTCCCATGCTCTTAGTATGCACACAATGTTTACCTATGGTTCTTACTTTGTGAAACAGATCAAATTGAACACATTTCCAATCATTCTCATTTCATAACTCCAAATCCTTTTTCATAAGTGAAAGAATATCAAATTCTTGCTACTTATAGAATATGCTAGATTCTAACATTTTATGCAATGATCCTTCCGTAATATCACTGCACCAAAGTCACAAAGACTATTGCCAATGATATTACAAAGTCCTCTATCGGAGATTGTTACAAGACAATTCCTTAGATATGATGTTTCTCATTCAAAGTACATTCCTTTGAACATCCTTTTGCATAAAAGTTTCTAATCTAGTCATAGGTTTTTCAATATTCAATTCCCAATATGGACACGCTTCCATATTTTCCATATGACAACTTATTTTTTAATAGAATCTTATCTATTCGTAATAATGTCGATATGGTCCTTCCAATATGGAAACATTTCCATATTTTCCATATGACAACTCATTTTTAATAGAATCTTTTCTATTCATAATAATGTCGATATGGTCCATCCAATACCATGCTTCCAACTACTCACAAGCAACCAATCCTCGTCGAACTTTGGATTGTCCTTTAATAGTTGTTTAATTATTTTAGTAAAAACCAATTCTTGTTCTTTTGCCCTCTAAATGCGCTAGACATTTGGAAAGTTTTAGAATGGTCAAATATTAAAGCAATTTGCAATCGATCCTATACCCGAAGCGTATGGGACACGATGCATAATGTTTTATTTGCTATGTTCTCAAAATTCGAATTGTGAAGAGGAATGCCGTAATCATAATCGAAATTTTAAGAACACACTATGTACTTTTGACTAAATTTATTAACATTTCTCAACCTAAGCCTTTAGATTTGAAATGAAGCATAATATTCTCTCCCTTAATTATAGCAAAACAACTTTACAACCCTTACGACTTTGCAAGGTATAACTCTTGTTTTCTATAATTAATATTGCCAACTTGCAATACGTGCCTTAATAATCATACAATTATAACATTTATGCTCCCACTATCATGATGATTATTATAAAACATAACACTTATGCTCCCACTAGCTTCGACATGTATTCATAAACATCTTAACTTCCAGAAAAACAATACCTATTGAATTTCTTAAGTTCATGTTTCTAATACTTAATGCTTTGATAATCTTTTATCAAGACCTCTTAAACTTATACACCTTTGCCTTAGATAGTTCATATGTGTGTCTAAACAATTAAGACTAATTGCCAAACCTCACAATTCAAATCATGGAAAGGGATACCGTAACCATAATCGAATTCGAGAATGCAATTTTACAATCACTATCTTCTTAAAATCTTTCTTAGTGAAAGCATTTCCTCACAATCATTTTAATGAAGGAGGAAATCTTATGATACTTAGATTTAAATGGTGTATGTGTTCCTATCCATGTGGATTTGTTAAAACCAAAGTTTACAACAAAATTCAAACTCATATGGACCGAACTTCCTTAATCTTGATTTATTGCCTTATGGTAGCACAGCTGCCCACCATGTCTTCCAAGCAGTTAAGCATATCACCTTTTCCTATCAATGTACCTTTCATTGATTAAGGTGCTTTTCCTTTTATGCGTTCAAAATGAGAACTCATAGAACTCACATGCATAATTAACTCAATTGGAACAACACAGAAATAATGTCAACACGATAGGTTGTAAACCTCAACTCGTGTGCTAGTGATGATCGATAAAGTTTATTTGATTTGTTCTTGAAACCTTTCAAGACCATTAAGACTCCCACTGACTCCTTGACATATAAGATTCTCTTGTCAATAACCATTTCTTGACAAACAAATATTCAAGAGTTAGTGTAGCTTTTATCAAAACACTTCATAAATTGGTCCTAGTTGGTCTTTGTCTTATACAAGACATCACAACTTTCCACATTTGATGAATGTTATAAACCTTCTTAATTCTTTTTCACTCAATGTTACAATCTTAACTTTAAGACTTGTTATTGGAGCGAAGTATGATTGACTTTTTGATTTAACCATTTCTTCAATTCTTGATTCCTCTTCTTAAACATACAATTGTACTAAGACTCACTTAGAAGATCAATTAATATATGGTTCTTAATCATTAAGACCTATCATAAAGCATAAAAGGTACTCTCCCTTCTTCTTAGAATGGAGAACCTTTTTATCTTTCTGCCTACTTGATTCTTCTTATTCGTTCTGCCATTGATTTAAACCTTTTTAATCAATTCCGAATTACACTTAATCTTATAAGTATAATCATATTTACTAAACCTTTAGTAAATCATGACGAATATCTTTGTTACTCTTATGGTGAACTTGATCAACACGCAACTTTGTGTACTCAATCTCCTAGTCCTTCACTTGACACTTTGTCAATGAATTAGTCTAATTTCCAAATATGAAATTTCTCATTCATCATGCAACCAAGTTGCGTGATTCCAAATTTCTGTCCAATTGAAATTTGGGCAATGAGAACTCTCCCTATTTGGTAAATTCTCGACATTTCCATAAATAAGAATCATATCCATTCGTTGTAGAAATATGTAAACATCATTTTTCATAACGATTTCATTGCAAGGAAATAAACAAATAAATAAATAAGTCAAACAAAAATTTATTTTATTTATAAAAGCAGCGGAAAACATTTATCCTTACAATGCAAAATCCATTGAGAACTATGTAGTCGAATATTCCTAACAATTCTATCATAAATATCTAAGCTCAAAATCTAATCTTCAAGTCCATGCGATCGAGATCCATTTCTTTATGATTAGACTCATCTTGCTCTTTCATCAAGCTTCCTTTCTTTTCACCGATCCTGCAAAACATTCAAATGCAATCTTATCACATCATGTATTAAGAATCAACGAATAGGAACTTAATGGAGTTAGATAGTGGATTTTATTACCTGAAGCACAGCCATACTCTTTGACTCTCCCATCTTTGGAATCTTCAGGGTCTTGGGGCAGACTTCTATCCAACGCCCTTTCTCTTGGCAGCAAACGCAGGTCGCTTCTCTTAGAACGTCCTTGGAAGCATGGTCGGTTGAATTTCCCAACAAATACGCTCCATTGCTTCGCCAAATCATTTCTGATTCAGCAGCAATGAGCATGTAAGTTAGGTCAATGAGGTTATCGTCATGATCCATCGTATAATACTTTCTTTTGAACTCATTATATGATTCAGGGAGTGACTGCAGAACCCAGTTCACAGCCAACTCATCGGGAAATGACACACCCAACATAATCAACCTATCGATGTGTGATTTCATTCCTAGAATGTGGGCACACACGGATTTACCATCTTCATGTTTCATTTCCAATAGGGCCTTAGTGATATTGAACCTTTCAATTCTTCGATCTTGTGGGTTAGGGAGAACAATTGGAGGAGGTGGAGGAAATGAAGCATGATTTCTTGTTCCTCGATCGAATCGTGGAATACCATCTTCATGTGGAATGCTTGTTCTACGGGATTTGGGAAGACCATAGTTTTCGAACTTTGAAATCTACAAAACGGGAGAAACAAATTCAAGTTAGTTGATTGATTGAGTCCTTAGTAAATCACCCAAATGAGATACTAAGGCTAGGACCCAACACAATATGCTACAACCTAGAAAAGGGATGTCGTAATCTAGTTGCAGAATATTTGAAGGTAAGTGAATGACAATTCAGTAATTTCCACCATAAAAACGAAAAAGAAATTTAAGTTTTAAATCTATGAAAACTCCTAGATCCTTTGAGATTCATTGAACATTTCAATGGCATGTTTAAATCTCGATATGCCCCTCTTGTTTGTGACTGGGATGCCGAGGATCACAAAGCGGGTGTGAATAACCATGCAAACTTACATGGTGCCCTCACATGTTACAGTCACCTATTCGATGTGCCGGTAAACCACACACGCTCCACCGAACTATGACAAACATTGAGTCACCCTTTGCTACCTTTGCTTAGAACCATTTAGTGTGCCGGTAAACCACACACGCTCCACTAACGTCTTCGCAAGGTTACAAAGTGTAATTTCATGGAATTGCATCAGTTCACTTTGCCTATGTAACTAAGATTGGGAATTTGTAAAACATTTAGTTACTTTTGTATTTCATTATACTTATAATGGAAGGTTTCGTCCTATCCTACCCGTTCGGCTAACGACCCTCCACTAGTCAAGAGTGCGGTGGGTAAGAGTGGATACCCATTCAATCGCCATATTATAGGCAGTTTCCTTAAACACCCCTTATAGACCAGCTTCGTGAATGAGGCCTACTAACGGTAAGACTGACTTTTACTCATACATATATATAATGTTAGACTTTTAATTTTATATATAGTATAGGGTGTATTTTACACTTTTAAAATACTAGGTGGTCAAATTTAACAATTATACTTTTAATTCAATTAAATTGTAAACCTAAACTTTTATGGATTTATTAAACCTCTTTTAATTATACACCTTAATTAATTAATAAAACCATAAGAGTGTGATTTGAACTTTTCAAAACATTACTAGGGTTTTAGAATTTAACATTCCTAATTAAACCTTTTAAATCAACTTTTAAATTCCAAAACTTGAGGGCAAGTTTTGAAACATTTCAAAACATTAGAGTTTAGAATTTAAATATACATCAAAATTAAACTATTAATCAAAATTTAAATTCCAAAACTTGAGGGCAAGTTTTGAAACCTTTTTCAAAACATTAGGGTTTTAACTATTTAAATTTCAAAACAACAGAACTTTTGGGTTCAAATTTAAACTATAAAACCTGAAGGGGAAAATATGAAACTTTTCCAGGCACAAGTATCAAATAACAAATAATCTAAATTAACATTTAATCTCATAATTATCCATATTTGATTTATTTAATGATTTCTTGCAAAACAATTTACCAATTTAATCAAAATAATTAATCAATTATCACATAAGGAAACAAATATTTTATTAATTGATAAATATCTTCAATTAGATCAAGAATATAGTCAAATATATCATAAAATCGGATTTATATTGATCTAATATGATAAGGCCACTATCCTTAAGCAAAAACAGCAAGAAATCCCAGTTTTCCTTCCATCTGACCAGCTGACTCGCCGAGTTAGGCATGGACTCGTCGAGTCACCATGGACTCGGCGAGTCCAGCCTCCAGAAACACAAAAATCGAATTTTTCAGTTACATCAAGCATCAATACAATAGAAACCAATCAAGGCTCTGATACCACTGATGGGTTTTGGTCATAAAAGCATCCTATGTGCTCATACAAACCCTAATGCTTGGATCTAGGTTTCTCTATTGTACATGCAAGTTATCCAAGACTATAAACCCTAATTCTAGCATTCAAGTAATCATATTAACATTAGAATAGGTTTAAGATCATACCTTGATTGTTATGTAGCAATAACAATCCCAAATCTCCTTGTATTGACTTTAGAAAGCATAGAATCACAAATATCACTCCTCTAATGGTTCACAAACACCATAAGCAAGAGGATGAAGAGGAGAGAGGATGGAGGCTGCCCAAAACGTGTTCTAACCCTAGAAGAAAGCTTCACCACGTTTTTGGGTCATAAGGGTCATATATATAGTGAGGCTATTAGGGTTATCTAACAAGGAAACCCTAATTTGGATGCTTAAGCCCTAAGCAACCTATGGACTCCTTTAATTAAGGCCTTGGACGATTTCCCCATGGGTTTCCCCATAGAATTCATCCACTCCTTAATTTAAGACAATCCATAGCCCAAATTGCAATTATCTTATAATTTCAATTCCAGTCCCTTAAGTTTAATTAATCTCTTTTAGTCACAAAACTAATTACCAATTAATTATTAACTAATATTAATTAAACAATATGATTTCTCCTTTAATATATTATTATCATAATACATTAATAAATCATATTTAATCCTTTCCATAATTCATCCTATCAAGTTGCTTTGGTGAAGGACCCAAAAGGACCATGCACCATCGGGTCAAGTACATACCAAAATAGTTATGGACTTAGACACTAATCCAACATATACCACATGCATTATCTCTCCCTGCACCTTTCCTTGATCACCAATGACCCTGATCTCATCAATTCAAGCCGTAGGTTTCTGTATCCAACCCTTAACCGCTCTTGCACAAATCCCTGGTTCCCTCAATAAAATACCCGGTTCTCCCCCACATAGGGTTCGAACCATCACCAACTGACATATCAATAATCCACCCCACAGACGGTTTCCGCCAGAACGTCGCACCTACGCTTGGAAGGTGCCACACAACGCCCAATGACCTCCCCACGAAGAGATCAAGAACCCTCAATTACCCTAAATCTCCGATGAAATCCTCAGGAACTCCTCATTATGACTGCCTCTAACCATTCAAAGTCTCATACCATCCCAATACCGAACACCTCAACTGTCCAGTACTATCACTGACTCTTAGACTGAAACAATATATCATCCTACTCCCCATCCTCGACTTCTCAACCTCCGTTCCAACACATGAATCATCACAAGAGTAGGGACTCCACTAGCATACTCAATACTCATCATAGACAGAAGAGCCACCGCTCTGATATACTCGACTGGATTACCCACTGATACCGCTACCACACGCCCTACTATACTCAATTAGGGTGTAATGTGATCCTTGACCATTTCAGTCCCCACTAACTACCTGCTCATGGTAGATCATTTCCTCGCAGCAGACATGCTGCCTGACACTCTGGTGGAAAAATCGCCATCAATGTCGACCCGTAGGGTTTACTCCTAAACCCAAAATTGAAATCTCATGCCTCTCATACTTCCCACGAGAAACATAAATAGCTCCCATCCGGTCACAAAAGGTGACATCTCCTCCATCGACTGATGGCTCACTCAGACCGCATTCCCCCATAAATGCCTTCTTTGCTAATTCCTGAGTCTTGCGACTACCTCTGACATCTTACTAAAATACTCTGAAATATTCTCGACCTCCCTCTCAAGGGATGCCTCTTCGAACTCAACCATGACCCTCAGGCCTAAAACCCCATCGCGTCCAAATTCCAACAATCAATCCTGACCGGACAACCGGAGAATCACAAGCATCATTTGCTAAGAACCATGGTACTCAACCCATGACATCCCTTCTCAATCTGCTACAATATATGGTACTCGAACCATAACATCACTCCTCAATCTGCTCCGATGTATGGTACACGAACCATAACATCACTCCTCAATATGCTCTGATGCATGGTACATGAACCATAACATTGCTCTTCAATCTGCTACGATGCATGGTACACGAACCATAACATCACTCCTCAATATGCTCCGATACATGGTACACGAACCATAACATTACTCCTCAATCTGCTACGATGCATGGTACACGAATCATAACATCACTCCCCAATCTGCTACGATGCATGGTACACGAACCATAACATTACTCCTCAATCTGCTACGATGCATGGTACACGAACCATAACATCACTCCCCAATCTGCTATGATGCATGGTACACGAACCATAACATTACTCCTCAATCTGCTACTTAGAACCTTCAGAATACTCCCTGTATCGAGTATGGGTCCTCTGCTTTCGGTAGTACGGGCCCATACTACCTGCCACATCTACCCATAATTTCCACACGGACCATCCCAGAGCTCCTAAGTAGCTACTCAACCTTCTCGTTCACTAATTCCACCACGCGTGTTTGCTCCTCAGCGAAATGCTCTACTCCGTCAGCCTACTCATCTTACTAAGGTTACTCCCTAGGCTCCTCCTTGGTCCTCCCACTTATCTGCCATCAGCTGTTGAAGAGCTCCCAATGATGTCAGCCATCTACCTCCTGAATATCGTCATATTCACTTGGTAGTTGGCTCCGATCATCGAGAGTTCCACAAAGCACGAAGCAAGCAGCATTCGGGCATCGAAGAATACATAGGACTCACTTTGGGTGATAACTCCGCTTGCTCTGCTCATCCTTGAAAGTACCACCGTACTCTGCAACTCTACCCCTCGCGGGTTCTAACTATTCTTCGATAAGCACCACAATACTCATCTAGGCATCTCCCCTAGATTACTCCTCTACAAATCCCCTAAAAGGATTCCAATTGGATATTCTCACTCATCACATACTCAAAAGCACCTCACATATAACAACAACTCCTAGGCTAAGGCATCACAAATCAGGCCACTCTAGTCCTAAGATATGAAGTACCTAGTCTGTCTCTAGCATGCATAATATCTCATAAAGTGCATCATAAATATCTCATAACACAAAAGTAAGGGTATTTTGGGAAATCACCGTTCGGGCTCTGGCTGATTGTACACACTACTCTTTCTTGCTTTCTATTTGAACTCTTATTCTCTTTAGAAAATCATTTATTTGAAAACTTTTCTTACCTCCTCAGTTTGAGTCCAGATTTACCCGAAGGTGCATCCGAATCCCTCAAACCAAGGCTCTAATACCAACTTGTAACACCGAAATTTTCAAAACAAAATTTTCATTTAAAATCGTTTATATCTTTAACACTTTTCACAAAAATCTCCATTTTGTTTAATTTACAATACATGACTCTTTTGTTCAATCAATTAATAAACTAGGATCCTCAAAGCAAACGCTTCCTCTGGTGTGTACAATCGAGTCGGTGCCGTCCCGTGATCCTATGATAACCTGAAACACATAACACAAAACACTGTAAGCACGAAGCTTAGTGATTTCCCCAAAATACCACTCTAACACATATCAGCCACTCGAGGCTATAATCTCTGTTGACCCTCCAGTCAGCGTGTCTCAATGGGACCCTCCAGTCCCAGCTCTCTGTGGGCCCTCTGGCCCTAACTCTATGGACCCAAGGGTCCTAACTCTGAATCATGCATATCACATATCACAATAAATCTCAACATATAAATAGCATACAAATATATTGGCACATAATACTAGAAACACCACATATAGCACATATTAGCCACTCGAGGCTATAACTCTGTGGGCCCTAACTATGCGGACCCTCTGATCCTAGCTCTGTGGACCTTCTGGTCCTAACTCTAATATACACACAACATAAGTCACATAGAAATAATGCGGTGCCACACATAACATAGATAGAATACAATAACTTTGTCACATAACTCTGTTACCAATCTAGGTAAAGTATAGTGAGAAGACTCACCTGGCAAGCAGAAAGCAGATATCCTCATACTTGAATCTCGAACTCACCACCGCCTAACACATATGGAAAATACTCTCATGAATATAACTCTTGAGACTAGACTCAACCCTCTCTTGCCACCCTCTTAAGCGTAAAAGACCATTTTACCCCTCTCTTGGCCCAAAGGCCACATCGCTGACCAAACCCTAAAAGTCAACAAAAGTCAATGGTTAAACTTTGACCCGACTCGTCGAGTGCACTTTGGCGACTCGGCGAGTATACACGTGTCCACTAACTTTTTAGTCCCGCTTGGCACGTCGAGTCCCTCCCCTGGCTCAATGAGTCACAACTGGCATGAATCGCGGGGCCACCCCGACTTAACTCACCGAGTATCAATAACAACTCGGCGAGTTCCGCCTTGAACTCCAGTCCTCTAATCCCCCTTTGACTCACTAAGTTATTCCCCTAACTCGTCGGGTCTCAACTGATCACGAAACTCGGGTAAACTCGATCCGACTCGTCGAGTCCTCCTATGGATTCGGCGAGTCTTCTCCATGACCAAACTCATTCGACCTTTTGAGGTCAGATCTGCTTCACCAACTTGTAGATCTATCCTTCTAGCACCCACAAATCACGTAAAGGTCCAAACTTTATGTCCATGCGTCATGATTAGAGCCATAAATGAAGAAATAGCCATCTAAATGGAAACCTAGGCTCAAACTCTCTATGTGACTGCATAAAGCTAAACATAAGGGACTCTCTAGACCTCCCATGGTCCAGATCTAAGGCGTATTCCATATTGGGACCTCAAACATTCCATAAACATCTAAAGGGAATGGTTAAGAAACCCTAGATTCATGAAATCAATATCAAAAAGTAGAAATGGTCCGATTTGTTACCTCAAAGTGAAACTCCAGGCTTCATAACCTCAGTACATCAACCCCCCTTTGGTCCCTTTTTCTAGATTCTCATCTTCTCTCTAGAATGACACCAAAATGCTCAAGATGGCTCTTCTTTACTCTCTAAGCTCTCATGGATGATTTTGGGTTTCTCCAGGGAAAGGATAGCCGCAAAGTGAGGCTATGAGTGCCCTTAAATAAGCTCCAAAACCCGGGAATTTAGGGTTTCATTAAACAGTGTGTACTCATTGAGTCCACTCATGGACTCGCCGAGTCTAGTCATGAACTTGGATGAAAATCCGCGACCCTACTCGGCGAGTCTAAGCACCAACTCCCTGAGTCCCTCCATAAACTCCAAAATAAATGAATAAAATAATATACCTGGGGAATCCAAATGTTACAGTTCTATTATGATAATATTATTTGTCTATGGTGGTTGGGCTGTTCACCAAGCTTGTATATTTCAATTGTATTTGTTGTTGTGCCTCTTAGGACCAAGTAAACCGATAAGGGTTAAGACATAGTCGAGAGATAGAAGAAATTTTAGGTGGATGGTAGATCCTGACTCAAATCCTTATATAGTTTTGCGATATACAATCCTTTTAATAATTACTTGTAAACTACTTGTTAATATAAATGTACACCATATTGTATGGTAACTTTAAAAATGATTATTTTGGGTGTACGTTGTATTATTTTTTCGAGTGTTACAAGTTGATATCAAAGTTGTGATTTAAGTGAAATAGGTTTCTTATAGTAGATTCTCATACTTATCGTGGACATACATTTGCCAAATATTATATACATTTAAAGTATGTTAGAGTGCCTATATTGTGGTTCCTTATAAACTACGTTATGGAGAAGAAAGCTTGATTGTGTGGGTACTCTTATGATTAATCATACAAGCTTTCTAAATATGTATTGTTTATAGTTAAAATTTGATAAATTCAGGCTCATTTGGAGATGTATGCGTATTTAATCTTATATAATATATCATTTAATTGCCCGTCGCTAGGATTACGATTAATTGTCCATTATTAGGATGTTATGTTATGTGGTCTTTTAATAAATGAATAGAAATTTTGTATGTTCAAGTTGGGATTAACAAAAGAAATTTTACGAATATGTTTAAGTCGGGACAATACTTATATGTTGTAACATGTCCGAATCGGGATGTTCTCATGAAGTCAAATGTACAAGTCGAGACTATATAAAGAACTTTGGTTTTCCACGTTGGAGATACCAAAAGGGGATGTGAATATACTCTAGTCAGAGTTATTGGTGGCGCACCTAGATGCTCTGATCAAGATAGAGGACTCGGTAACATAAGGGATTATATATTTAGGCCGGTAATTTGGTTCTCAATTCGAAGACAATTATGGCACTTATGACAAAAAAGAGTAATTATCCACTCAAAAGAAGACACAAGACACAGGGGATCCGAGAAGAAGGGTAAATCTTCCATATTGTAGTCCCAATTCAATTAACACAAGAAAGAATGAAAGAAGATGGTACTATAAATGTTGAAAGAAACATGTTGAAGATTATCACATGACATCTTTAACTCTTTGCATTATAAGTGTGGGGATTTAGGCCACCTAGCATAAGATTACTCGGAACGTGCTTGTTTTTTGTATAATTACATGGAGAAGATCATATACACCAAAATCAACCAAAACTTAAGGTAGATATATAGAAATAAAACCACGATATGGTTGAGGAGCTCCTAAGGATGATAACAAGAGTGGTAGTGATAACATTATAGATTGAGAATATCATATGAGGGTTGATGATGCAATGAAAATACTTGATATGGTGTCATATATGTTTACCTTAACCTTAATCTCGATATGTGCACTATTGGATTCGGATACAACATTTTGTATATGCTTCCTTTACTACTTAACTTACCACTCCTTCACCCTGTTGAGTGAGGGTATAGTGGTAGACATGGTTGACAGAAGTGATTTTACAGTTAACGAACAAATACACGTGCATTAGTTTGAAGTTGAACACCACTAAAGAGTTTAATGTAATATTGGTTTTGGATTGGATTGTTGCAAACAATACCGACATAATTTGCAACAAAAAGCTTTTCGTAATTTAGGCTCTAGATAAATCCCAAATAGTCATGAATTGTAAACGACATCATAATAGAATTTTTTATGGTTTTCGTATCTAAAGCGTGAAATGATATTAATAAAGGAGGTTTGTTGTACGTTGAAAATGTAGTGTAACTCGAATCGAAAATACGAGTTGTGAAAGTAGTACACGATTACCCCTAATGTATTTCCAGATGAAGTCTCAGGATTGCCATCCGACTAAAAAATACAGTTTATTATCAACTTGGTATCAGAATCTAATCCCATCGCTCCTGTACCCTATCGATTAACACCAAAAAATGGACGAATTAATGGTTCAATTGTAGAAGCTGATGAACCGATGTTTTATTTGTGAAAAAAGATGGGTCGATGTGTATGTGAGAACTGATTATAGAGAGTTAGATAAGATCATGATAAAGAACCGATATTCTTGTTGAGAATCGACGATTTATTTGATCAAAATTAAGAAACAACATTCTTTTCCATATATGATTTGAGATCAGGGTACCACTAATTAAAAGTACATGAATATGATATTCCAAAGACTGCTTTTCATACCCGTTACAGGCATTAGGAATTTATGTTGATGCCGTTTGGATTGATGACATTACTTTTATGGATTTGATGAATAAAGTATGTAGGTTGTTTATGGAAAAATTGATGTCGTACTTGCTTATTCTAGAAGTCAATATGAGAAGTTGCAAGTAAAGTTTTCAAATGAAAATTTTGGCTAAAAGAGATATAATTCTTTGGACGGATCATTAGTGGTGAAGGTGTTAAGGTCGATCCTACAAGTATTGAAGCAATGATGTAGTTGAAACCTCCACAAAACCCTATAAGATCCATATTTTTATATAGTTAGCATGGTATTACCAACAATCTATTGGGAACTTTACTAGTATATATAGCAACATCATTGCCTAAGTTGACAAGAGAAGACTACAAATATTTTAATAGTAGGAGGCACAATAAATGGCCTTTCAACACCTTAAACAAGCCTTGTGTGGGGATCAGATGTTGGTACTATGACAAGTCGGGATGATTTTGTTGTTCATATCAACACTTCACGAGTAGATCTCAAATGTGTTTTATTGCAATTATTGAAAGACTAAGACTACGAGATAAAGTTGAGAACAGTTGCTAAATAATGCACATTGTACTCCTTATACGATACACCCTAGCAAAACCAAAGAGGTATAAAACTCTTAAATCATTGTATTAGTGGGCAATAATGAGAATGGATGTGGGATGATACGTTGAGGGATATGTGACATGTTTGCAAGTAAACTTGAATCACCAAAAACCACACGAAAAAATTCCACTCGTTGTCGATTCTAAAGAAAAAATTATACAAGATTACTATATGGAATTCAAAACTAAGTTGCATCGAACAACAAACAATTATAATTCAATTTGATTTGTGGTAGATAGACTGACAGAGTTTTCTCAATTTATACCTATTTGTGAGAGTTATTCGACAAAAAAGTTAGTAGATTTGTACATTAAGAAAGTAGTTAGATGTTATGGAACACTAATATGTATCATTTATGATAGAGACAATCTATTTACTTCTCGCTTTTGGCGAAGCTTCCAGGAGGAGAAAATAGGCTCCAAGATACTTATGAGTATCGCTATCACCCGAAGACGAATAGACAAAGTGAAAGAACAATCTAATCATTGGAAGATAGGCCTTATGTGTGTGTCTGCGTGTGTTATAGATTTTGTAAGTAGTTGTGACGATTAATTACTATTAGTGAAATGCACCTATAATAACAATTATCATTACAATATTCAAATACCACCCTAAGAGGCATTACATGGTGCACCATGTAGAAGCCATACTTGTTGGATTGAGCGGGAAAAAAGCCTTTTACGGGACCTGAAATTGCAGTGGAAACAAAAGTAAAGATTATAAAGATTCGTGAACACATGCATTCAAGTAGCTTAAGAAAGTCAAAAACAATATTTCAAAATACGCCAGAGGCCACTAAAATTCGGGTTTGGGGACATGGTGATGTTTAAAAGTTTTCCCATAAAATGGTATTATCCGTTTTGAAAAATATAGGCTAATTTAAGTCCTAAAATGTGACGAATGAATGTGGATGCCGACACGTATCACCTTGAGTTACCGAGTGAACTACAAGGCATCCATAATACATTTCATGTATATTATTTGCAAAGTACATTGTCTAACAAAACATTAAATTGTTGTTAACCGAGATCAATGTGTTGGGTTATGAGCATTCTAACACTCCTAAGTGTACATGCAACACTAAATACCTTGGATCTAGGTTTTCTCTTCTAGACATGCAAATATGAACATCCAAGGTATTATCCTAATCTAGCATACAAAATTATCAATATAACAAGATAAAATACATACCTCTTTTGATGTAGAATGTCTTCATGAAGCTTGAGTGCCTAGTGCCCCAAGTGTGACACCTCAAATGGTTCACACAACACCAAATACACTTGGAATAACTTGAGAGAAATCTACACTTCATGAAATCGGCTAGCCCTCTCTAGATCACACTAGTGGCGATTTTGCAAAGAATAAGATCTTTATATAGTGTTACAATTAGGGTAAACCCTAATTGTCATGACTTTCCATTTCCTTGGATCCATGGGTTCAAATACACCATGGAGCATCCATGGACCATCCTATGGTTTTTAGCCCAACTTGATTATCCATGGAGCATTAGCCCACTATACAAGTATGGATGATTTACACAATCAACCCATATATTTAATTAGTCTTCTTTTGATCACTTAATTAATCCTAGATTAATTCTTGATCAATACTAGTTAAATAATCTCATTATTCTTATTACTAATATACTAGAACTTATGATATATTAATAACCATAAGTGTCTTATTTCTCTCATTATAGTTTATCCAAGTGCATGATGTCATGCAACCCAAATGGACCATGCCGGGTCGGGTCAAGTATTACCAATTATAGTTATGGACTTAGACATTAATCCAACAGTCTCCCACTTGGATAAGTCTAAAACTATTATTGCGTATGACTTCAGGAACCAACTGGCAATCGTAGCTCTCAAAAGCTTCTGTCGAACTCTGACCTTGTCGATAAACTCTGACCTTTGTCAATGACTTGTCCATTAGATAAGTGATCATATATTCCTCCATTCTAGATATCATATGGACTGAGACATGGATTATAATCATTCTCTCTGTCCATTTGTTGTTTCCCGATTTCCGATTTATGACGACTGACTAATTGAACAAATCAAATCAGTACTGGCCCGGCCGAGCACTTCCATTTGTCATCATCAAATCATCGAGGGGCCCACAGATATCGCTTTTATCCCGAAGGTAAAAGGAATGGATAAACTTCGACTCATATGGCTTGTTCTACTACTTGTTGAATCATACACAAAGGCACGTTTTATAGCACTGAGTTACCAAATGCGGTTTCGTGCAATCAATGTACAACCAACTCATAGTAACAACTCATATCTCTAGGTTTGAAGAATATAAGATATTATCGTCTCATGATCACTCGTGATAAAATCCATGATCACTCGTGATAGAATCCAATACTCAGAACTTATGAGCACTCATGAGTGTTGTAGCCCTTTGTCCAACACCTTAGACCTCTACAAGCCAACCCATGACAGTCTTAATTCATATCTACTTCCAACATATGACCGACTGTGGATGGTTTGAATAACTTAGTCATTCCGGAAGAATAACCTAGTTTATTCGGGAAGTCAAAACATGCAAAGTGAAACACAATAATAATTGAATCCAATATGGTATCAAAACCTATGAACATAAATAAAACACCTTTTATTTATCACCATATGATTACACATTATTCATTGTATACTGTTTCAGCTATCAACTTTATTCTTGAATTTAAAACAATAGTTGTCCCATGCTCCAAGCATGTACACTATGTTTTCTAAACACTAGTCATGCCATACACCAAGTATGCATACTATGTTTGTCTATGATCTTTACTTTGTGAACTAGATCAATTGAACATAACTTCAATGATTCTCTTTTCACACTCCCAAATCCTTACTTAAATACAAGAATTCCAAATTCATGTCATTTACTGAAATCTGTTAGATTCTAAACTTATATGCATTGATCCTATTGTAACGATTATGCATAAATTCACAAAGACTTGACAACAATCATTACAGAGTATTCCAAAGGAGATCAATTCCTTGGAAACATCCTTCTTGCATTAAGTTTCCTTAATCTTACACAGATTGAAATTTCTGACTTTGAAACATTTCCAGATTCCATTTTGACTATCACTTCTGAACAAGAGTTGCCTCCTTACAGATTATGTCAATATGGTCCTTCCAGAATTATCACTATACTTCCAACTGTCCTTGAGCAACCAATCTTTGGTAAACCTTAGATTTTCCTCGACAATTGTTTAATCCTTTTAGTCATATCTAATTCTAAACCTTTTCCCTTCTTAATGCCCCAGGCATTTGGAAACTTTTAGAAAGGATGAATATAGCACATGTAATCGATCCTATATCCGAAGCATATGGGACACGATTCATGATGTCTCACATAAAGACTAAACCAGTCTTTTGCTATAACATTTCCATTTCTATTTGCCAAGTTCTCATAATTCAGATTATGAAAAGGGATACCGTAATCATAATCGAATTTAAGAACGCAAATAATGGACCCATATACAGAATTTCCTTATGTTGAGCCATTCCAACATGAAATTCATATATATTTCCTTGACTAAATGACTAAAGCCTCACGATCTAAGCTTATAGATTTGAGATGAAGTATAATTTCCTCTCCCTTAATTATAGCAAAACAACTTTTTCCTAATTGAAACCTTTTATTTTCAATAATTAACATTGCTAACTTGCAATCTTTATCATAATTATCATGCTCCCACTAACATGATGATTATTAGCATAACACTTATGCTCCCACTAGCTTTGACATGTACTCAGAAATCAGCTAGACTTCTAGAAATCAATACTTTATTGACTTTCTTACCAAAGTTCTGATTTTTGATACTGGATTGTTTTGATAGAACTTTATCAAAATCATACACCTTCCTTTAGATAGTACACTCGTGTGTCTACACAATTATGAAGAGGGATGTCGTAATCATAATGGTTAGACCTTTTTGCCACTTCTCACAAGTCCAGGTTAGTGTGCCGGTAAACCACACACGCTCCACTAACGACTTTGAGAATGCAAATATCACAATTGCTATCTATCTAAAATCTACTTAGTGAAAGTGTTTCCTCACCATCATTTTCATGAATCGGAGAGAAACCTTATGACACTTAGATTTAATGGTGTATGTGTTCTTATCCATGTGAATTGTCAAAACCATAGTCTCAAGACAAGGATAATGACAAATCCGAACTCATATGCACTGAACTCAATCTTAACTTCTTGCTACCTGGCAGCTCAAGGGCCTGCCATTGCTTCCAAGTTGTTGTGCAACACATTGAGAAATCTAAGAACTCATATGAAAAACCAACTTTAACTGGAATGGCACAGAATATGTCAACACGATAGGTTATAAACCTCAAGTCATGTGCTAGTGAAGAACTTCAGGTTCTATTCTTGATTAGTTCTTGAGACTTTCAAGACCTTTAAGACTCCCACTTTCCTCTTGACCTATAAGACTCCCTTGTCAAACATCCAAGAGATAGTGTGGATTCTAACCAAGACAAACACTTCACACAATTGGCCTAAGTTGGTCTTTGTTTTATCCAAAACATCACAACTTACCAATTTCAAATGTACAAGAGTAGAAAACTTTTACTCTTACATTTGACAAGTGTTTTAAACCTTCTTTGAGACATGTCACTCAAGTTACAATCTTGGAGTATGACTCTAAGACTTGTATTGGAACGAAGTATGACTCATCTTCTTGATTTAACCACTTCAACAATTCAAGTTCCTCTTCTTAGTCATAAGAATGCACTAAGATTTTCCTTAGAGAACTAATTTTGATATGGTTTCTTAATCATTAAGATGATCACAAAGCTGATACTAAAGTACTCTCCCATCTTTTCAGATTTGAGAAACTTTTATCCTTCTGCCTAATTTGATTCTTCTTATTCGCTCTGCCTTACATTGGAACCTTTTTCCAATGTCTCAGAATTACACTTAAGCTTGTAAGTATAACCATATTTACTGAACTTTAGTAAATTATGACGAATAATCTTATTGATCTTTTGTGGTGGACTTGACCAGTGCACAAGAATGTGTACTTGATCCCTTAGTCCTTTACTTGACTCACACATCCATGTGAACAAGTAATTAGTCTTAATTTTCCAATACTTGAAAGTTCTCATTCATCATGCTATACAGCTTGCATGATTCCAAGTTCCGGTCTAATTGAGACTTGGGTGATGAGAATCTTTCCTTATTTGGTAAATTTAGACATTACCACAAATGAAAGAATCAATTTCATATTTCCACTCTTGCTCTTAATATAATCATATAAGCAACAATTTTTCCTCAAATGCCATTGTAAGGATATTTTAAAATAACTAAAATCAAAAATTTTATTTTATTTTAAAACTATGCAGAAAAACTTATCCTTACAATCCATATGAAAACTTGTTGTTATCTATTCCTAAGCAATATCTCATAACTCCTAAGAAGTAGCTCAAGAATCCGATCTTCAAACTACGCGATAGAAATCCATCTATGCGATCAGATTCAGCATATTCTTTCTTTAAGTTCCTTCACTTTTCTTTGATTCTTAAAACATCACCATGTGACCCAGTCACATCATGTATCAAGAATCTCAGAATAGAAACTTAACAGAGTTAGATAGTGGACTTTACTGAAGTAGAGTCAAACTTATTGACTTTAACATCCTTAGGTAAATCTGGCAGCTTCGCAACTAATGACCCTTCCTTTGGCAATATAAACATATGGACCCTTTGATAATGGTACACGGGACTATTACAGACTTAGCCTTTTCTCTTTACCATTTGGTCAACCTAGTTGACTATGGTCAATTCCTTTCCTTGGGAAGAGAATGCTTTTTCTGTATTTCCAGTGTCACCATTGTCAATGTCCATAAAGTTTCAGGAAGTTGATCTTAGCAAATAGATAAGATCATTAAGGGTCTTGTCATAGTCTGTTTCATAGGTGTTCCAAAAGAACTCACTATGTGACTTAGAAAGTAGTTGAACCAACCACTTGGGTTGTGGTGACTTGGTAAGGCATGTGGAAGATATGGTGGATAACCTATTGACCCATGTTCAAATCCTGGCACCACTCAGCCCTTGTGGCCATGGAGGTTCGCCTGCAGTGACTCCAGGGCATGAGGCAAAGCTTTATGTTTGCAGCGGGGGATTAGTCGGTGCGCGAAAGCTGGCCCGGAAACCCTCGTTAGGGAAGTTCCTTTTCTAAAAAAAAAAAGTAGTTGAACCACCAACTTCCTCAAGACTTTGACACCCTTCTCTCCCGACTTGTCAATATGTGACTACATCTCCAAGATGTGACCATACCTAGACCTTTACTTGCCAATAGGGCTCGAGTAACCTTAAACTTTTCAAGAACTTGTGGGGTAGGGAAAATAATTGGAGGAGGTGAAAGAAGTATGATTTCCATGGAACATCATCTTCATTTAGGAAAGCTTGTTTCAAGAGATTTGGGAAGATCATAAATGTCTAAACCATACATGTTTTGGGAGATATTCAAGATAGTTGATCTTAAAGTCCTTAATATGACACCCAATATGAAATATTAAGGCTAGGACCCAACAAACTATTTTATAACTTAGAAGAGGTATGCCGTAATCCAAGCTATAAAACAATTTGAAGGTAGGTGAATGACGATTCACCAATTTCCACCAAGATAAACGAAATGTATTATTAGGTTTTAATTGGTTTTTGAAACTCCTAGATCTTTTGAGATTCATTGAACTGTTCAATGGCATGTTTCAATCTCGAGTGTGCCCTTCAGGTTTTGTGACTGGGATGCCAAGGATCACAAAACAAGGTGTGAAGTAACCATGCAAATTACTTGGTACCCTTAAGTGTTTACCCCTCAATCGATGTGCCAGTTAACCACACACGCTCCATCGATACTATGATAAACATTAAGTTACCCTTTGCCTACCTTGTTAGATACGAGTTAGTGTGCCAGTTAACCACACACGCTCCACTAACCGACTTAAAACAAAGTGCAAAGTGTAATTTCATGGATTAGCACCTTATTCACATTTTCCTAAGTAACTAAGATTGGGTATTTATAAGAGTTTAGTTACTTAGTATTTACCATTAATACTTTTAATGAAGGGAGAATTATAGTCCTGTCAAACCCGTTCGGCTAACGACCCTCCACCAGTCAAGCAAGTGGTGGGTGAGAGTGGACACCCATTAAGTTGTCATTTTATAGGCAACAACCTTATACCCACCTTATAGACCGGCTTCGTGAATGAGGCGTACTAGCGGTAAGACTGACTTTACTCTTATACATACATATATATATATATATATATATATATATATATATATATATATATATATATTATTAACTTATAATATTATAAAGTATAAGGGTTGAATTTTAACTTTTAAAATTCTAAGGGCTAACTTGGAATTAAAGTATTCATAAGAGAAAACTTTACAAATTCCAAAACTTGAGGGCAAGTTTTGAAACTATTCAAAACTAATTAATTCCATAACTTATGTGTTTAAAGTAGTTTTAATCCAAAAAACTCTTCATGTTCCATAACTTGAGGACAAGTTATGGAAGACTTTAAACTAATAAAAGAATTAACTTTTCTTTATTTTATAACTTATGGAATTAATTAAGGTTACACCTTTTTTTATTTATTATTTAATGAAGAGACTCTTGGTCCTCCATAACTTGAGGACAAATTATGGAGTCATAACTCCAATTAATTAGAACTAGACTCTTCATTTTGTAACCTTTGTCAACTTTTATGAGTTTTATGAAACTTAAATGTGACTTTTCATATAACTTGAGGACAAGTTACAAAAACACATTTTAGAATCAACTCTTAGATTAATTTGGATTGAAAACAACTATTTCACTCAACTTTTCTATTAATCTAAGCAACTCATAAGAACAAGATAATTCAAATCAAACTTTTTCATGTAATTAGTCTAACCTTTAAACTAATACAAAACATGAATCTATTGACAATTATCTTTGAAATTGGATTAGCATGAACATTACCACATCAAAAACATGTTTATAAGTTCAAAAACATCTTAGGGTAATGTTCCTAGTCCAATTCCAGCCAAAAAAGTCGAATTTATGCTGTCTGGGGGTCCAACTCGTCGAGTGCACTAACCAACTCGGCGAGTTGGATGCTTTTTGCCTTGGACTCATCGAGTCCCTTCATGGACTCGGCGAGTCTGCTGGGCAGACAGCATCAAAACTCGTTTTTTCAGCTCCATTTGCAAGTATAACAAGAAAACAAGCCTAGGCTCTGATACCACTGTTGGGTTATGAGCATTCTAACACTCCTAAGTATACATGCAACCCTAAATACCTTGGATCTATGTTTTCTCTTCTAGACATGCAAATATGAACGTCCAAGGTATTATCCTAATCTAGCATACAAAATTATCAATATAACAAGATAGAATACATACCTCTTTTGATGTAGAATGACTTCATGAAGCTTGAGTGCCTAGTGCCCCAAGTGTGACACCTCAAATGGTTCACACAACACCAAATACACTTGGAATAACTTGAGAGAAATCTACACTTCATGAAATCGGCTAGCCCTCTCTAGATCACACTAGTGGCCGATTTTGCAAAGAATAAGATCTTTATATAGTGTTACAATTAGGGTAAACCCTAATTGTCATGACTTTCCATTTCCTTGGATCCATGGGTTCAAATACACCATGGAGCATCCATGGACCATCCTATAGTTTTTAGCCCAACTTGATTATCCATGGAGCATTAGCCCACTATACAAGTATGGATGATTTACACAATCAACCCATATATTTAATTAGTCTTCTTTTGATCACTTAATTAATCCTAGATTAATTCTTGAACAATACTAATTAAATAATCTCATTATTCTTATTATTAATATACTAGAACTTATAATATACTAATAACCATAAGTGTCTTATTTCTCTCATTATAGTCTATCCAAGTGCATGATCCCATGCAACCCAAATGGACCATGCCGGGTCGGGTCAAGTATTACCAATTATAGTTATGGACTTAGACATTAATCCAACACAATGTGGATGAGCAATTAAGATACAAAGAACAATCATAGATATGATGTTTTAGTTGTCTAAAAGTAAAGAATATGCAAAATGAAATTAAAAGCGAAAAATTACATTTTTGTAGATCTTAAATAGCCATATGTTTCAATGTTTGATATTTGGTTTATTGCTTGAGTGGTTTGATGCCTTGACATTTGGTTTCTTGCTTAGAGTGGTTCGATGCCTTTAATTCACGGGCAATGTATTGAAAGCCTCATTTAAAAGGAAGAAAAGAAGGAAACCGATGTTAGTCTTTAGTTTACTCGTTTGTTTAGATTATTTGGAAAGCTTAAAACTGATTGGTTCAACAGAAAGAGGTGCACTTTGCATATGCTACTGAGCCCATAGTAGTTTACCAGATAAATTAAAAAGTCGACATTCCTAGCCCACCAAGAGAAACCGATGGACGCTCCATTAAATATGGAAGATGATATTCAACGGTTGTGAAAACTGAATGAAGCATAAATCGTCTTTCAACTTTAATTATTGGTTTAATCGGTGTATTTCTCATTTTTAATGTTTATATCTTGTAACGTTTGTAGCTTATATTTTCATTTTTAATGTTTGTAGCTTATATTTTTACTCTGAGTTCTTGATGCTAGTCCTGTTTTAATACATCCACTCTTCATTTATTTTTTAAATCATATGCATTGCTTTTATGACAAAAATCTTACCCTTAACTCTTATTCTTAAGGACTAAATATATGGTTTCCAAAGTCATAAGATAAAGTTGCAAATTTCCACATAATCCAAGGACTACTTTCATAATTTATTGTTGGTGGACTTGGTCAAACTCAAGTCAGTCAACTCCTCTAATCGCTAATCCAAGATCGCGGCCTCATAATTTTCAGAATTCACCGCCCAACCACTCATCAATGGCCTCCGATCATCACCAGCACCACCACCATCAACACCGTCCCAACCGCCTATCTCTCCCGCCGCGCACGGCCATCCCGATCACCTCATCCCGCCATTACCCTCCCTTCACTCCAACTCCTACCCCCTCCAAAAATCGCCACCGTCTACCTTCCTTCACCGCCACAAAAAACAAAAAAATCTCTCCGTCATCCCTCTTTCTCCTCCTCTTCTCCCTCCGTTCCCTCTACTCTCTCCTCCCGTTTCTCCAATCTTCACCATCTTCGTTCTCAATCTTCCCTTTCGCGTTCCTCGTCTCTCTCCTCTCATTCCTCCTCTCTCTTTCTTTCTCTCTCTTCAAACAGAAATCCATTTTTACGTTTCATCAGTCGATCACCAAATCCCAACAACGAATACTCTTCGCTAAATCGATTCTGCTCGCGATCGTCTTCCTCATCCGTTTCCAAGCGCTTCGTTACTGCGGTACCGCTGCTATGATCCTCGCGGAAACGTCCGGTTACGTCGCTTCTCATTTCGTCACCGGACAAAATCGCAGTTTCACTCATCTAGATCGGGTTGGTTCCAATAAGGTTCGTGGATTTTTCGCGTTGTTCATCGGATTATTATTATTATCCATCAGTTGGGATCGAATTGAATGTTTCCCTTTCTCTTTTGTCAACCTCGGTAAACTAGGGTTTTCCTCTTTTCTTATTGCCAATAGAGAGAAATGCGTTAGGGTTTGGCCAATGCTGCTTCCCTTTCTTTCAGGGTTTTTGAGTGGGTACGAACAAGGGTCTATAAATTGGGGAACAATCAGGGAATTGGGTCGGAAAGAGGTTCGACTGATTTCATTGCTCTACACTACTGCTATCCTCTTTGTCCCTGCTGCCATTAGTATGCTGGTCTTCGAAGCAGAGGGAGACAGTGTTTCCATTCGCACCCTTGGGTGGCCATTAACAAACACAGTAGTTTTCGGAGTGCTTTTGAGTGAGAATTACACCGATGAGAAGCTAATAACCTTCAAAGATTTCCGAAAAGAGTTTCTTGTCACATTCGTATGCACCATTATCCTTGAGTTGCTTTATTACCCTGAACTTTCCCTTTGGGGGTTACTAATCTGTGGTATACTTCTTGGAATTGGTGTGATGGAATTAGATCCTGCTCGTTTAATCTCTCTGGAATTAGGGTTAGAATCATCAGATTCATTTCTAGTTTCAGTCACAAAGTCAATTCGTCACATTATGAGTGAAAGAAAATCAAGAAAGATTGCTCTTTTTCTCTTGATCAATTCTGGTTATATGGTGGTGGAATTTGTTGCAGGTTTTATGAGCAATAGTCTTGGGTTGATATCTGATGCATGTCACATGCTGTTTGATTGTGCTGCACTTGCTATTGGTCTTTATGCATCTTATATTGCTCGATTACCTGCAAACAATCAGTATAATTTTGGTCGTGGGAGATTTGAGGTTTTATCAGGTTATATGAATGCTGTGTTTCTTGTTTTGGTTGGAGCTTTGATTGTTTTGGAATCATTAGAAAGAATCTTGGAGCCTCAGGAGATTTCTACTTCAAGTTTGTTGATGGTTTCAATTGGAGGTCTTGCTGTTAATGTTGTGGGGTTGATCTTTTTTCATGATGAACATCATCATGCCCATGGTGGAGGTGCATCATGTTCCCATTCCCATTCCCATTCCCATTCCCACTCTCATCATCACGATCATGCCCATGTTGGACATGATCATGAAACAGATGGTAAACATCTAGAAGATCACAAACATAAACATGATCACCATCACCATGAACCCCATCATGATCATGATCATCACCATGATCATCATCATGAACACCATGATCATGATCATCATGAACACCATGATCATGATCATGTTGTCAAAGAGGATAAACAGAAGCAACATCATCATCATCATCATATTGATCACAACATGGAGGGAATATTTTTGCATGTTCTTGCAGACACATTAGGAAGTGTTGGGGTTGTAATTTCAACTCTTCTGATTCAATACAAAGGGTGGCTTATTGCTGATCCTGCTTGTTCTATCTTTATATCAATATTAATCGTGTCTTCTGTGATACCATTGTTAAGAAACTCGACAGAAGTTTTGTTGCAAAGGGTTCCTAGATCTCATGAGAACGAGCTAAAAACAGCTATAACTAGTGTTATGAAGATAAAGGGTATATCTGGAATTCAGAATTTTCATGTATGGAGTCTTGCAAATAACGATGTTGTTGGGACTCTTAATGTGTATATTTCTGAGGGAATTGATCAGGTTTCTATGAAGGAACAAGTTTTGGATATATTACATGATGCAGGGATCAAGGACTTGACTTTACAGGTTGAATATGTGAGTAGTTAGATTGAAAGATTCTTGCTTTCAAGAATCTTGAAAGGGCTCCAAGATTTGATCATAGAAGGAAAAGATGATGACTTTCTTGTTGGGTTTTTCAAGGTTGACCCATGGTGGTGGTGGTGGTGGTGGTTATTGGCGGCTGAAAACTGAAATTGTATATTGATAAAGAGTTTGCCTACACGTTTATCAAACAAGTGAGATTGTAATCGGATAGGATATAATCAAGATTATGGTGAAATTAGAGGTGCATGATTTGGTTAGTTTATGTATACAATGAATTGACAATTGGTGATTTTATGCAACATCAATTGAATGAAAGTAGAAGTTTTAATAGAAATAGCAACTTTTTACATACTTTCTAGTTTTTACACATGTTACATATGGGTTTCTGTGGATAGTTTTTTGCTTGAACTTCCAACATTCTCATATCATTTGCAAAAACCATCATTCTAAAAAAAGTAGTCGTTTCAAGGATTTCAAAGTCTCTTCTTAGCCTATTAAGATGTGCTCTCTAAACTCGATTATTTCCTTTATATCTCACCTTTATTGAATCCCACAACTGATTTATAGTCTTCTTTTTTGCTACTATTTAACGATTGTGCCAAATCTACACATACCATAATGTGTGTGATTCATGGGGTGTAAAATGTACACACAATGACACTTATCATGAATTTTCTATCTAACATCACATTTGCTAGACCATCAAATGTGAATCATGGTGCCATAACCATACTATCCGAAACACTCCTCATGTGTGGTTTTAAAACAATTTATAAAACCAAGTGGTTTTAGTTCTAAATAATTTAATTGTTGAAAATACATAATTAAGGCCCCAAAGTCCAAAAATATAAGTACTCTTTTCAAAATACAAGATATCATCGGTTAATCTAAACCCATAGTTAAAAAATGTAACCACTACAACAACATGGCCTTCTAAATATCATTCATATCCTCAATCTCTCTTCTTCCAATCATCTAGGCATATATCAAAATACAATTGTTAAGCTTGAAAATCCTAATGAACATATTTGTGGTTGGATCTTTAAGAGTTTTAGATAATGTAGATTATTTGAACTCAAAGTCAAACCTCCAAAAGTAGTTTGTAAAACCGAAGATACTATTTAGAATTTTGGGGTAATAAAGGCACTTGAATATCCTGAGAATTGTGATTTCACTATCAAATCAAAGTATTTGGGTGGTACTCCCTAATCTTTGATTGGATAAGACTTATAAGAGATTAGGAACAGAGAATCGGATGTATGAATTTCTTTAGTACAAAAAAACTGACCACAATTGGTTAAATACCTCATTTGTCTAAACACTGTCATAAAACAGTTTGGCAACAGTAAAAAGCCGTCATAAATCCGGGTTTTCTATAAGGATTAATACCAAGCCAAAAAACGGGTCAAATATTCTAAATTTGGATTTATGATACATTTTCAATACAACAATATAACCCAAATAAAAAACAGTCAGGGGCTCTGCCCCTTTGGGCCCCGGCAGGGGAGGTCTAGCCCCTTGGACCCTGCTCCTAGGGGCACTGCCCCCGGAACCCTGTTCGTTCAGGGGCTTCACCCCTAAATGACAGTCTACTTTTAATCTTGAATAAACTTAAACAAGTGTGCACTCCACACTTTCCTTACTTGTTTAATATTCATCAAGATTGATTTTGGTCAACAAGTCAAACCATTACACTTAAATACAATTAGTGAAACAAATCACCAACATATACAATATCGTTAAGGAAAGTAGCTTAAACCAAAATAACATTGCTTAAAACCGTTAACATTCCACAAAAAAATAGATAAATAATTAAAGGATGCAATGAAAAATACTTCTAAATCCCAATCCAAGTCAACCTCAACAAACCAAATCTCTCAAGTGCTAGTTAACAAATGCCACCTTGTAAATTAGTTAACACATAACACAACTATTTAACCGTTGTCAATTCTGCAAACTAGATACCAGTAGACCATCATACTAGACCACATGTGGGGTTGCAAGTCCATATGTTCATGTGAGACTGTCACACCCCTAAACCGAAACGACGGAAACGTTCGGGGGCGGAGGACCTCATGTACAATATCAAAACAATGAATAATAATAATTAAAGCAAAAAACAACCATTGTATTAACAATATAGTATTTACATTGTATTCGAATCACAGCTGATTGACTCCAAAAGTAAATAGCAAAAAACAAAGTCTTGAAGTTACTATGCTCCAACTTCTTGGACCCTATGCGTGTACCCGTCTACTAGTTTCCTGAGAATACAAGTGGTTTTAAAAGTGTAACAACATTTAAGTTAGTGAGTTCATAAGTATTTTGTTTTAGAAAGTAAGTTCTTTGTTCTTTGAAAATATTCATGTGTTTCTCCAGAAAATTCTGTATTTTCTTATTAAGTAAATGACCATACTAGTTCCTTCTATGATTACCTAGTGTATACAAGCTATATATAATTCAGTTTGGATGGACAATCGAATGGGTGAATCTGCCCTAAGTCCACAACCAAACAAGGAACAGGAAATGAGGCGGAAGTCATGCGTTCCACTGTCTATCAGATCCTTATTATATATAGCCCTATCGTATCCGCTAGGTAATCGTAGAGTTAATATTAAAAGTCGTTTTAAACATGATGAGTGTGTTCCTTTAGAAAATCTTATATTTTCTTAGTAAAATGGAATGTATTTTTATGCTTAAAGAATGATATATGGCACTTTAAATTCGTATAAGTAAAACGACCAATAATAATTCCTACCATGATTACTTAGTGCATACAAATTATATATAAACAAAGATCGTACGGACAGTCAAATGTGTGGATCTGCCCTAAGCCCACAACCAAACAAGGAACAGGAAGTAAAGCAAAAATCAAACATTCCACTGCCTATCGGATCTTCATTATATATAACCCAAATGTATCCACTAAGTAATCACACTGAAAATTAAGTAATCATGTTTGTTTCCAGAAAGATAAATTTTAAACTGTTTGTTTGTAAAACAATGATGTTTATCCCGGAAAATCCTATATTTTCCACAATAGTGAGTTGTAGTATTTAATGTTCCAAGACCGAAAATACAAATATTTTACCATACTTATATTAATAACATGTAATTTTATCATTAAGTAAAACTAACTGAAGACGTGTTTGTTCTGTAAACTGGATGAAATGTTAGTACCCTATCATGATTACTTAGTACACACGAGTTGTATATAATCAAGATCGAATAGGAAGTCGATTGGATGATTCTGCCCCAAGCCCACAACCAAACAAGGAACAGGAAGTAAGGTGGAATCACACATTCCACTGTCTACCAGATATTCATTGTATATAACCCTGATGTGTGACATGACATCCCTATTTTTCACAGCCAAAAAAGACCGATTTTGTTTATGCTTTGTTTGAAAATCAGAGTAACATTTCAAATAAAAGTGTTGCGGAATTGTTCCCAAAATAAAATATTATAAAGATTTATCAAAGCATTTCCAAAGAAATGTATTTCATTAAAAACCTCGGGATGTCATGTTTGATACAGATCAAAAGCATAAATAGTACAATATAAGCCTTACTACATTTATTCATATCTACAGGCCTATATCCGTAATCTCTCATCCCCAACATCATATCTATGCTCGTACGCAACTACCTGTAATACAAGAAACTGAGTGGGTCAGGCTTGGGAGCCTGGTGAGCACATAGGGTTTTCAACCCACAATAATTAAGTTTATTAACTTTATCAAACCAAACAAGCCCGATTACCTGTTCCCGTTATCCTCACTTTACGTCCCTAAAACATCTAACACAAGGGACCTAGTTTGAGGACTTTCATCGGGTGACAACACATGCTTCGGGGGTTCCTCAACAATTCATGTCAAATAAGGCAACCATGTGGGGGATGGAGTACTGCTGGTGAGCACTGTAACAACGAGAATTTTCAAAACAAAATTTTCATTTCTTAAAAACATGTTTCCATCCAAAATAAGTCATAAAGATCCAATGTATCATATCATAATACAAATCATATAAATCCCAAGATCATAAATCCTCCGTCAGTGTGTACAGATCACGCCGGCACCTTCCCACGGTCCTCGCTAGTACCTGAAACACATATCACAACAACTGTAAGCATAATTGGTTAGTGAGTTTCCCCAAAATACAACTTACGCACGTACGCCCTTCCAGGCCCTGACCTTCCGGTCCATGTGTCTCAGGGGACTTCCATCCCGACTAGGTAAACCTTCCGGTCCTACCTACGTCAACCTTACGGTCCACATCACAACGCCTTCCGTCCCATAACATATTCGCCTTTCAGCCCATAATATAATGCCTTCCGGCCCATATCAAGCATATCATACATGGCACATATAACGAATAACTTATCACACATAACACATATATCTCATAGTATATCCAACCTTCTGGTCACACAGTCAAACCCTTCCGGGTACCGTATAGTGAGAAAACTCACCTTGTGGAAAGTCTAAGATCTCGTGTCCTCGCTATCACCGAATCCAAACGACGGCTCAGCCTCGCCTAAACATAAAAATATCGTTTATTACACAAAGACTTCCACCACTAAAACTTTACCCTTATCATCATTCCTCAGAGGGTAAAAGCCCATTTTACCCTTCCTTGACCTAAAGTCCTCATGTTGACCAAAACCCTAAAAGTCAACAAAAGTCAACCCTGAGAGTACGCGGGGCGTACTGCTTGATGTACGCGGGGCGTACATCGCCAACCCCCCTGGATCGGGGTCTCCACCCAGTACGCTGCGCGTACTGGAAGTTACGCCCAGCATAACCACCAGAATCAGCCACCCTCCATTTCTGGTCTTAATCGGTTAAGCCATTACTACAACTTCTAGATCCGACTCTTTTAGTGTGTCTAAACCCATAAAGTCGAGACCTTTAAGCCTTGGCATGGCTGTAAAGGCTCCAACATCACATAACAACCTTTTATTCAAACTCAAGGACCTAGATCTCATGCATGGTGCAATACCCACGTCCAAGATGCCATTTTTATGAGTCTACAACTCCAATAGATCAGAAATATGAAGTATCTAAGCTTATGGAGGCCATTTGCACAAAAGTCTCCACCTTTGGGACTTAAACCCTAGAAAATGACATCTTAAGCATATGACATGAACCAAGTGACAAGATCCAAACTTTTTACCTGAAAATGAAGCTTTAACCCTTGCAAAGCTCAGATCTACACTTGAGCACCACTTCTAGCCTCTCCAACAAGCTCTTCTTCTCCTTTGCAACCTTGGAATGGCACCACCAAGCTTAGAATACACACACAATGGCCAAAGAACGAAGGTACACTCTTTTTAGGGTTTCAATCTGAGGGATGGTGGCTGAGAAGTCCAGCCACACATTCCTTTTATAGCCCCTCCAAAGGAAATTAGGGTTTGGGTCTGAACGAGTTACGCCGGGCGTAACCTTGGGTACGCCCCGCGTACCTGAGGGGGAACGCGTCCAAATGAGGCGCGCGAGTACGCACAACGTACACCTTGTACGCCCAGCGTACTCGCCTACCATGAAAACCCTAAATCATCAACTTAACCAAGATACAAGGCCAAAAGAAGAATACTTGGATTTCGGGCTGTTAAAAGCACGCAATTCTAATAAACTCCTATAGGTTGTGAGCCTGCTAGCGTTCCACTAGACTGTCTAGAATAGCCTGTGGTCGTCATCTATACTCCGCTAGATGACTGGATCATAAATAAATCTATAACGAGGCCTCTTATTATTTTATTTGGTCACACAACAAGTATTACATCTACCTATGTTTTACCCAACACATTTTGTAGATATAAAATACATATACATTTTAAATCATTTAAATCATGTATAGAAAATCTTTCATCAGCATAGACAACAAGTATTCAGACAATATGTGAAACAAAGAAAATTAGAAAATTAAACTGAAAACTGCACATATATTACATTTAGGGATATAATTTATAGACAAGAATAAACATGGAAAGAACTCCTAATCTAGGCGGGCTAGCTATACAAATATTCACATTAAAAATAAAGATTCCCTTTGACAGATGTTTAGGGATAAATCATGATTCTGATTTGACTTTCCATTCCAACACTCCCCCTCAAGTTGGTGAATGTATATCCCGAATTCCCAACTTGGAAACGTTGCATTCGAAATCTGTTTTCAGCAATGCTTTAGTGAACATGTCAGCTTCCTGCTGCTTTGCTGGTACATAGTTGAGAGTGATGTTACCATTCTCTACTTCAGTCTTGATGAAATTTCTGTCTATTCGAACATGCTTCATTCTGTCGTGTTGAATAGGATTATGGATAATTGCAATTGTGGGTTTACTATCACTATTCAACTTCATTGGACCATCAACATCTATTTTAAGATCTTCAAGCAACCTTTTAATCCAGATTAGCTCACAAATCCCTTGAGATATTGCCCTATACTCTGCTTCAGCACTGCTTCTAGCTACCATAGTTTATTTCTTACTTCCAGGTAACTATGTTTCCCCATACTTTAGTACAATAACCTGTTGTTGACTTGGCATCAGTTGAGCCTCCCCAATCCGCATCAACAAACCCTTCAATGTTTCGCTGTTCATTTTTCTTAAAAAATATTCCCTTCCCAGGTGTGCCTTTCAAATACCGCAGAATTTGTTGAAAAACTTCATAGTGTCTTTTTGTGGGAGAATGCATATACTGGCTTACAACACTCACACTGTATTCAATATTAGGACATGTTAGAGATAGGTAAATTAACTTACCTACAAGTCGTTGGTACTGCTCTCGATCAACTGGAGGGTCATTATCGTTGATTTTAGATGTCCAGTTTCGCTCTTGAGGAGTGCTTGCTGGTTTGCATCCAAGTTTTCCTATTTCTTTCAAAAGATCGAGAACATATCTTCGTTGGGACACAAATATTCCTTGCTTGCTTCGAGCAATTTCCATTCCAAGGAAATATTGTAACTTTCCAAGGTTCTTAGACTTACACATGGAATGTAACCTTCTTTTCAAGTTCTCAATCTCGTGAATATCATCCCCAGTGATGATCATATCATCTACATACACAAGTAATATCGACTTCTTACCATCACTAGACTATTTTGTAAATAGGCTGTGCTCAGCTTGTCTTTGCATATACCCAAATTGTTTCATAACCGAGCTCAATTTATTGAACCATGCGCGTGGTGACTGCTTCAAACCATACAAGGATTTTTGCAATTTACACACCTAATCCATTCCCTTATTTTCTTCAAACCCTGGAGGAAGTTTCATGTATACGTCTTCTTCTAGTGTTCCATTGAGGAATGCATTCTTTATGTACAATTGGTGTAGTCCCTAATCTAGATTAGCAGCAAGAGAGAGAAGAAGTCGAATGGAGTTCACTTTTGCCATGGGGGAAAACGTCTCTTCATAATCAATCCCATAGGTCTGGGAGTACCCTTACGCAACTAGCCTTGCTTTGTGTCTTTCAATGTTTCCATCAGCACCAACTTTAATTGAAAAAATCCATTTGCACCCAATTATCTTTCTTCCTTCAGGTGTTTTGACAACCTCCCAAGTCTTATTTTCCTTAAGGGCATTAATTTCTTCCATGACAACTTTCTTCCACTTCGGATCAAGTAGGGCCTCATGGATACTTGTAGAAATCACTTCTTTATCCACTTGTGAGAGAAAGGCCTTGTATTTTGAAGACAACTTATTGTATGAAAGATGCCCTGAAATCAGGTATCTACAAGATTGAACCCCTTTTCGAATAGCAATAGGGATATCAAGATCATCAGGATCATGTGTTTGAGCTTCTTCCGGAGTAGGTGTTTCAGGAGATGATGATTGGCAATTACCATGTCGTGGCCTTCTGGAATATACTTTGAATGTGGGTTGTTGTGGTTCTTCCCCTTGACCAGGATCCTCAATGGTTGGTGGTGTTGAAGATAACACAGGGGATGTAGAAATACACTCCGACAATGACACAGGAAGGGAAATTGAGGGATCCCAATGGATTTCTTCACTAAGGTTTCCCCCTGAAGAGATGTAGTGGGATAAAAGCTTTGTGTTTCAAAAAAATGTGACATCACAAGTTACAAATATCCTTTTTGAAGATCGACAATAACACTTATAGGCTTTTTTTGTCACACCCTTAAACCGATGGCGGAAACGTTTCGGGGCGGAGGATGTCATGTAAAGTATCACAACCAATGTACATAGCAAGCATAGTAAACACAACCATTACATTACATAGGAATATTCACATTTGTTTGAAAGCAAAGTAATACATGTTTATATATACATCAGTATGAACAAAAGTATAGACGAGACTTCTATATGCACCGTCATCTCCAAAAGAAAGCGGGATACCTGTCTAACGTGAACCTGAGAATACAAGCAGTTTTAGAAATATCAACATAAAGCTGGTGAGTTCATAAGCAGTTTATTTTTGGTAAAAGAATGTGTTTCCTTTGGTTTTATGAAAAGTTGTTTCCCAAGAAAATCCCATATTTTCTTATAAAAGAAGTTTGTCGATTTCCATAAGATAAGAAAAACCCTGGTTATCACCAGTAAGATAAGAAAACCATAAGTTATGATCCCTAGATTACCCTCCAGTACGAAAGTAGGTAGTTTTATTATGTAAAACTATAGGTTAAGATCCCTGGAATACCCTCCAGTACGAAAGTAGGTAGTTTTATTACATAAATAAAACTATAGAAGAAAGAAATTCGTGACCAAAGTTATTTTGTTTAATACGTATTGTGAGTCGTATAACCATACTGATTTGACCTGTGACCTCCTAGACGTTCTTCAGGCGTCGATCGATTTCCAAAATTTGTCACCCTAGGCGTGCCCGCCTAACTGTAGCTAGCAGTTTAGGTGTGGGATTGTTAGTCCCAAATAGATATATCCACAAATTTCACGCTCTCCCTCCAGGAGACTCTGGTTATACTTCCGGAGAGGATTTACTGGTACCCCGAAGGGTATAACGAAGACAAGTCTCACAAGCTAGTATTAAATAATTCACGGGATAATTGGTCGTTATCGAGTTTCGAAATCGTTTGGAACAAAGTAGAGTATAAATAATTAAATACAAAGTAATTATTTAGCATGATACTCTAGATTAAACATGGATAAACTAAATCAGACATAGTTTATATATTGACATTGCATGAAATATGAATCCGTAAAACAAGTAATAAAGATCCCAAATTATTCCCATAATAATTTGAATGGTTTGATAAGTTCCCAAGTTGTTTTGAAAACTATGTAATTATATTCAGAAAACGTCCCTTATGCTCTGCATACTACAAAAGGGATAAAGTATCTAAAGTTTGTCAGAAAATAGTATAATTACATCAGTTTTTAAGTTACGAAAACCTTTATGATTTGCTTGTATTCCCCCCTGAAAACATGAAAAACTCGGAAAAAGTGTAGGGATATGAACTCACCAGACGAGGATGTGTCGGGTAGGACTCTAGGTGTCAATTTAGGGTTTGAACACACACGAGGGTCCTATGTAACATGAAGTGATACATAATTATATCTAATTAGACATTGAACCACTAATTAAGTAAGATAATACACTCTGATGCTCGAAAACACCTTGTCTTAAGTGTTGGAAGTGATACGGCTTGCATCTAAGGAGTGTATGGCTTAGTTAGGGAGTTTACTCTCCAAGAGTAAACCCTTAGGGAAGATTACGGCCCAAAGACCATATCCCCATGAGTTCACGGCCGTAAACTCATGGGTGGGATGTTTTTGGTTGCTCAAAGGTCTTATATCACTTGGGGAAATAAGCTAGGTTCAATTCTAGGGCATAAGAAGTGACTAAGGTTTCAAATGGACCATTTAGGGGAGTTCGCGGCTGTAAACTCATACTTGCCCCCTCATTTCATGCTTTGATGGTTCTAGGTTAAGCATACATGTTTCTAGTCCTTTATACAAGCCATGGAGGGAAGTTAGGGCACCATTTGACCTCCTTAAGGGAGTTTACGGCCAAGGGACCAATTCCTTGGGGGTTCACGGCTGTAATCTCATTAAGGTCTTGGTTTCTTTAATGTTTAAGGTCCCTAATTAGTTAGGGAGTTTACTCTTCAAGAGTAAACCCTTAGGGAAGATTACGGCCCAAAGACCATATCCCCATGAGTTTACGGCTGTAAACTCATGGGTGGGATGTTTTTGGTTGCTCAAAGGTGTAACACCGTAAAAATTTAAAACAATTTTTCGCATTTTCCAAACACATTTTTACAACTCATTCATTCATAAAATGTCATAGTATCATGTCTTTGTTTCACAAAACATCTCCCAAGATCAAAATACATAAAATCCCATGTGTGTGTACGAATCAAGCTGACGCCTTTCCGCGGTCATCAGTGGTACCTGAAACACATAACACGTAACACTGTAAGCATAAGCTTAGTGAGTTCCCCAAATACCACTCTAACATATATTAGCCACTCGAGGCTATAACTCTATTGACCCTCTGGTCAATGTGTCTCAGTGGGACCCTCCATCCCTAACTCTCTGTGGGCCCTCTGGCCCTAACTCTATGGACCCGAAGGTCCTAACTCTATGGACCTATTGGTCCTACTCTGTAAACTCTGAATCATGCATATCACATACAATAAATCACAATACATAAATAACATGCAAATACACTAGCACATAACTCTAAAATACACTGTCACATAACTCTGTTACCACACTAGGTAAAGTATAGTGAGAAGACTCACCTCAGGCGTCTCGGTAAATCTCTGACTCGGTAGAAATATTGCCTAGTCTCCGCCTATTCAAATAAAGTAAATACTCTTATAAATATAACTCTCGAAACTAGACTCAACCTGCCATTGGCACTCTTAGAAGGGTAAAAGACTATTTTACCCCCTCTTGACACAGGTACTCCATTGTTGACCAAACCCCTAAAGTCAATAAAAGTCAACGGTCACACTTTGACCCTACTCGCCGAGTGCACCCTGGTGACTCGGCGAGTTCACACATGTTCTCTAACATTTGTCCCGCTTGGCACGCCGAGTCCCTCCCTATGCTCGACGAGTCATACCAGGAATGAATCGTGGGGCCACCCCGACTCAACTCGCCGAGTCTCAAGAACAACTCGGCGAGTACCGCCTTGAACTCCAGTCCTCTAATCCCCTTCTGACTCACTGAGTCATTCCCTAACTCGGCAAGTCTACTCACTGAGCAATTTACGTGAAACCCTAACCCTACTCGCCGAGTCCCAAGAACAACTCGGCGAGTTCATGCCATGCACAAACTCTACTGGCCTCCTGAGGTCAGATCTGTTTCTCTAAACCATAGATCTGGCCTTCCCAAGCATGAATGTCATGTAAAGTCCGAAACTTGATGCTTGTATAGTAGCAACAAGGCATCAAAAGGAGATTTAGTCCCAAAAATGGCAACCTAAGTCCAATAACCCCAAACTGATCCATAAAGCTCTAAGGGTTAAGGTCTCTGGACCTCTTTGAGTCCAGATCCAAGGCACAAACTCGAAGAAGGACCATTTACTCCACATAATCACTCTCCAAAGGGGTTAGAAAACCCTAACTCTAATGATCAACACCAAAACTGAAGGAGGTTCGAACTATTACCTCAAAATGAAGTCTCTGAACTTTGGAACTGCTAGAATCGCACCTCCTCTTGCTCTTGGTCACCTTCTTCTTGCTAAACCAAAGGTACAAGGATCAAAAGTGACTTCTTCTTCCTCACAGCGATTTGGCTCACTTAGGGTTCTCTCAAGGGACTGGTAGCCGCAATGGGAGGCTATAAGTGCCCTTAAATAGGCTCCAAACCCGGGGGATTAGGGTTTCATTAAACAGCGTGGACTCGCCGAGTCCGGACGTGAACCCGAATGAACATCCGCGACCCTACTCGGCGAGTCTTGGCTCCAACTCGCCGAGTTCCTCCGCAAACTCCAAAATAATTAAATAAAATAATATACCTGGAAATCCGGATGTTACATAAGGTCTTATATCACTTGGGGAAATAAGCTAGGTTCAATTCTATGTCATAGGAAGTGACTAAGGTTTCAAATGGACCATTTAGGGGAGTTCACGGCTGTAAACATAGAGTTTACGGCCGTAAACTCATACTCTCCCCCTCATTTCATGCTTTGATGGTTCTAGGTTAAGCATACATGTTTCTAGTCCTTTATACAAGCCATGGAGGGAAGTTAGGGCACCATTTGACCTCCTTAAGGGAGTTTACGGCCAAGGGACCAATTCCTTGGGGGTTTACGGCCGTAATCTCATTAAGGTCTTGGTTTCTTTTATGTTTAAGGTCCCTACTTCGATGGTGGTTGGTTCTAGACATTAATCCAAGCCATAGGAGGTGTTTAAGGGCAATTTAACACCTTAAAAAGGTGTTTACGGTCTATGAAAGGGTGTTTATGGTCCATGAATGTTCATCGGCCGTAAACTCATGTTTACCCACTAAATGACATGTTTTGGTGTTCTAAACTCATTCATGCAAGTCCCTAAGTCATAGCTAAGCACTAGAAATGATTTGGAAGGGTTTTGGGGCTTCAAAAACCCACTTATGGGTGCTTACGGTTTTGAGGGTGTTCCTCAACCGTAAAGACATGATTTTGAGGGTTTTGGATGATTTAAACACGAATTTGCATGAATACCAAGCTAAACAATAAGCTAGGAAGGATTACTTACGATTTTGGAGCTCGAAAGGGGTGTTTTTGGATCAAAATCGACTTGTAGAGAGAGAGAGAGAGAGAGAGAGAGAGAGAGAGCTATTGTGGTGGGCAAAAGGCTTCAAAAGATGACCACTCAACCCTTATATAGGGTTTGATTCTGTGTCCAGGTGGGGATCTACCCAATACCAACGTTATGCGGAGCTTATGGCCATACTCGATTAAATGGTCGTAACCCGACTTGGTCGTAACTAAAAACTTTTCAAGGGATATCGAGGGTGTTTCACGTGTTTTTATTTCGTTCCGACACTTAAGAAATCATAATAAAAATCTTAACTGATTTGCCTAACCCAAAAGTTAACGGAAAATTTCAATAAAAATCAATTTCACAAACGGAAATGGGTTACAGTGACGGAATAACTTTCGGGGTGTCACATTTTTTAGTATCCCAAAAAAATGCATTTGATAGCTTTAGGATCTAATTTCCCTCGATATGGACTTGTATTGTAAACATAGGCTTTACACCCAAAAGACACATGGTGAAAGAGAGTTTAGAAATACGAGTTTAGGGAAACATTTTTGAAGACATTATATTGGGGTTGAAAAAGCAAGAACTTTTGAAGGGAGCCTATTAATTAAATAGGCAGCAGTAAGCACAACTTCACCCCAGAAAGAGTGAGGGACATGAGAGTTTATCATGATAACCCTAGACACTTCAAGAAGATGACGGTTTTTTCTCTCCGCCACTCCATTTTGTTGTGGAGTTTTGGTACATGAAGATTGGTGGAGAATGCCATGTTCAATTAGATAAGCTTTGAGATCATTAGAAAAATACTCTCCGCCATTGTCTGATCGAAGGACATGGAATTTGGATTAGAACACATTTTCTACATGCTTGTGGATTTTTTTAAAAATTTCACCACAATCAGATTTGTTTTTTAACAAATACACCCAACAAGCACGTGTATGATCATCGATGAATGTGATGAACCATCAGGATCCATTTATGTTAAGAGTACGGGATGGGCCCCATATATCACTATGCACAATACTTAATGGTTGGGATGGTTGATATGCATGGCTTGGGTATGTATTTCTGGTTTGTTTAGTAAGAACACAACTTTCACATTGAAACCCGAAACAATCTTTATTGATGAATAATTTTGGATTCAAATGACGCAAGTAATCCAAACTAGGATGTCCTAAACGTTGATGCCATAACAAAACATTAGACTCAGAAGTAACAAAAAGAGAAAAGTGTTTAGGGGAATGCGACATGGATGAAGAGCGTGTGAAGTAGTAGAGACCGTTGTAGTCTTTAGCAATGCCAATCATCTTCCTCGAAGACTGCTCCTAAAATTCACAATGTGTAGGGAAACAAGTTACTATACAGTTATGATCTTTAAGAAGTTTAATGACTGACATTAAATTAAACCGGAGGTTTGGCACATATAAAACTGAATTTAGTTTTAAATCATCATAGATAGCATTCCCTATTCCGGTAACACGAGAGACGTTTCCATCAGTAACCGTTACAATAATGTAATTGGTGCTTGGTTTAAAGTCTTTTAGTAAATTCTTACTCCTAGCCATGTGATCAGAAGCACCAGTATCAACAATTCATGCTTCAAATGATCCATTTTTTAATAGAAAAGAAGGTATTTGTTTACCTTGTTGTGACCCATTACCTAATGGAGTGGAGGATGAACCGGTGGATTGTAAGAGTGACCTGAGTACTTCCATTTGATCTGCTGTAAAAGGGCTGGGAGAAGAATTATTTTCTTGTGAAGTTTCTGCAACATGTGCAGATGCGGTTTTGGATTGTACCCTTCGAGGAGTCCAGTTTGCGGGCTTTCCGTGAAGGCCCCAACATTGGTCCTTTGTATGATACGGCTTCTTGCAGTGTTCACACCAAACTTTGTCCTTCTGATATGTAGGCAGCAAGAGCAGAACCTTCAATATCGATACTTTTTGGGGTATGTAGCATCACCTTCTTGCGACTTTCTTCTCGTCGGACTTCTACAAATACTTCTCGAATAGAGGTAAGTGGTTTGGTGCTAAGCATTCCGCCCCTAAACTCGTCTAGTTCTTTGTTGAGACCTTGAAGGAAATCAAATATTCTATCTTTTTCAAGCATTTTTGCATGAAGAGCACCGTCTTGAGGACATGACAGTTTATGTTGTAAAACACATCCATCTCAGTAACTGATCGTCCTCCTTGGTTGGTATTCCAAAGAGCTGAACGAATCTCAAAACACTGTGAGGTGTTTTCAATATCGGAATACATTTCTTGGACAACTTTCCAGATTTCATGAGCTGTGTTATAATAGAGATAGGTTCTTCCGATATTCAGCTTCATAAAATTAACCAACCATGCCATAACAACGAAGTTTTCTGCCTCCCATACTTTGTAGCGAGCATCCTTTTGTTCCGGGGCTTTAGTTTCACCAGTAAGGTACCCGGTCTTCCCTTTCTCTCTGATGACAAGAAGAACCGATTGAAACCATTCACGAAAATTCAATCCATTAAGTTTATATTGGGTAATTTGAAGAGAGGGATTGATATCAGATGGTGGAAAAAGAAATAAATTTGGGTTTGAAGACGGATGGGTAGTAGATGATTCAACAGAGCCCGTCATTATGGTGGGAAAAGAAAAATCAAGAATAAGATGATCACAAATGGTTATTTGGCAGCAACAACTTTAGCCGGTAGAGGTTACATAGCTCTAATACCATGAAACAAAGAGAATTAGAAAATTAAACTAAAAACTGCACCTATATTACATTCAGGGATACAATTTATAGACAAGAATAAACATGGAAAGAACTCCTAATCTAGGCGGGCTAGCTATACAAATATTCACATTAAAAATAAAGATTCCCTTTGATAGATTTTTAGGGATCACTCATGATTATGATTTGACTTTCCCTTCCAACAATATGCACACATAACACGTATTTTATATTAAATACTTCATATCTATGTGTAAGATGAAAGGGACTATGCACTCACTTGTTAAGGTGGTGATTCCTAACTTGGACAGCACTTCGTTATTCTTAAAACAATTTCCTTCGACAAAACCTAGTATCATTACCACTAGGGTTTAGTCTAATATTCAATGAGACTAATTAATAGTCTAGCTATTATTACTATTATATAAGCATTAAACGATACTCTTCACCCACTATGTACAGACAGGGGCAGACATAAAACAACAGAGGGCAGGACCATTTTGGCATATAGCAATTCTGAAATCCAACAACCCTATGCGGCCATTTAAACCAGATTACCTGTACCGCGAGTGGTTAAAAAGATATTATAACGAAACTTATATAACTCATAATAATAGCCTAAATAATTATGATAAGGTCCTAATAACGTTACTATAATTAATTAAAAGCAATATTAAAAATAGCGTAGGCGTAGCTCACTTACAACGGGTTTTCTCGAAAACCGGGCTTCGCTTGGATTAACGTTTCCGAATCGAAAGACCCTTTTTCTTAGGACTCCGGGAGCCTCGGGGCTTCCTTCGGGACTAGGGGGTTTACCTAGGCTTGGGGGGGGGGGGGGTTAGGGGGTAGTGAGAGAAAGTAGTGAGAGAGAGAGAGAAGTGAATTTGGAGTGAAAATTATCGGCAGCCTTCGCAGGGTATTTATAGCCCCCAACTCCGGTCTATGCTAGGCGTAGGCTCGGATAAGAACAACACGCGTCGCTTCGCTGCTGGTTCATCGTGGCTCTTTTTGGACCGCATCCTTCAGAGAAATCGGGGCGTAGAATCTTGTACGCATGGCGTTCGAAGGTACGCTGGGCGTACCCCCTTCGCACAACTTCGTAATTTCACACTCCGACTTCAAAAATTCGTATATTTCATGTACGAGCTCCGTTTTTGATTTTATTTATATCCACGAGTAGGTAAAAATAAGATCTATAACTTTCATTTTGACTACATCGGCTAATTCTCGACCGATCTTAAATTTAACAGTACGAGGAGATTATACTATTAAATGTCCGTGTAAAATTCATAACTTCTACTTACGGACTTCGTTTTTGCCTGTCTTTTTACCGTTGAGTTCCTATTAATGAGATCTTCAATTCTAATTTAGGTCGCGTAGGCCAAAAAACACTCGATCTAAAATTCGAGTTTCGGGCTGTGCACTGTTAAGCCAAATCTTAGAAAATTCACAACTTCCTCATACGAAGTCGGATTTGGGATTTCTTTTTATGCACACTCTCGGTTTAACGTATTCTACAACTTTTGTTTAGACCACTAAGGCTAAAAGTCACTCGATCGTAAATTCACTATTTACGCTTCCCGGTGTTGTGCCGGTTCCGTCGCGAAACTTCGAAGGGTCATAACTTCTTCGTTATAACTCGAATTTCGGCCTTCTTTATATCCCCAGAATTCTTGTTTCGACCACTACAACCTTATGTAAAGATATCGGGTTTATCTCACACTTTAATTTTGAAGCTTATTTTTAGCCTTTATTAATTATATATTTATAAATAAGTAGAAAGCACATAAATTCACATAATTCACATAATAATCAAGTAATTCATCTTTATTACTTCAAAAAGAGTTACAATAGTTGACCTAAACTATTACATCATCTAATAATGCTTAGCCCTAAAACGCAGGCGTTACATGACGCATATACTAAATAATCATATAGTTACTACCCCTTTAGTCTCTTTGAAAATATACCATTACGTAAATATTTAGTTAATGCTTATTGTGAGTGTTGTTATAACCATGCTTACAAGAATACGACGTTATTCAGACGTCGGAATATAATGACATTTGTCACCCTTGGACTTTCGTTCTGATTGTAGCTAACTGCCAGGGCAAGGGATTGTCAGTCCCGTATAGATCTATACATAAACTCACGCTCTCCCTCTAGGAGACTCTGGTTATAACGTTTTAACGGGTACCTTTGTTGGTACAATGAAATAAGTGGCTCACAATCCTGTATTATCTTGATATTTATTTATAGAGAAGCTAAATAAACTTTTAGTAAATAACATGTAGCTTTGTAAAAATAGTCTGTTTGTTCCATAAACTATACCTATAATAGTTTATAAGTTTGTTTCCGTGTTGTGGCCTGAACTTTGTAAAATAGTACCTTTGTTCCATAAAGTATACCTATAATAGTTTATAAGTTTGTTTCCGTGTTGTAACCTGAACTTTGTAAAATAGTACCTTTGTTCCATAAACAATACCTATAATAGTTTATAAGTTTGTTTCCGTGTTAATGTGAAAACCGATACGTCTTGACAAGTTCTGTATGTATATATATTTTCACGTAATTGTTATAAAAACTATAAGAAAATAATAAAGATGTTTTGTATTTTAATGCAAGTATTCCTGTATTTTTACTTGTATCCCCCCTTAAAACAATTAAAAATTATGAAAACATAGGGGTTTGAACTTACTTGATAAAGTGGCGATTTGGGCAGTACTTCGCTACTTGAAATCACGAGTTTTAGGATGGCTTGAGAGGGTATAGAGAGGTCTCACAACCCTTTTATAGTTGGCTTTCTTCAGGGACTTTGACTGTTTAGGGCTTTCTTCGGGCAGGGCTTCGCTACTTGAAATCACGAGTTTAAACCGAAAAATATTATTTTCTCGAGGACTTTGACTATTTCAGGCTTTCTTCGGGTGTTAGGGAAGTTCCCTAGGCTTCAGGGAGTTTTAGGATGGCTTGAGAGGGTATAGAGAGTGAAAAAGTGGGTAAATTATAAACCAAAATTGGGAGGTCTCACAACCCTTTTATAGCTGGCCAAAGCCTCGCAATACGCTGGGCGTACTTTAGTACGCAAGGCGTACCCTCGTACACGAGGCATAAGGAGGAACGTGGCGCCTGATCGGATTCCGAGCTTCGGACGTGTCTAATATGTGTTTACCATGCGAAGGAAGGGCGACATGGATGACTTCGGACCATGTTTCTGAGTATGCGGGGTGTAATCCCGTACGCGGGGCGTACCCCTTCTGACACACCTCATAATTTGTGCCTCAAACTTCTAAAATTCATAACTTTTGCATACGAGCTCCGTTTTTGACGTTCTTTATATCCACGTGTAGGTGAGACCATACTCTACGTCTTCCGTTTAGACTCGTCAGCTAATTTTGAATGTATTTTTAATATTATATTTTTAACTGGGACATGAAAATTCCGTTAAAAATTCATAACTTCTTCATCCGACATCCGTTTTCGTCTGTCTTTTTATCGTTGAACTACTATTGACGAGATCTTCGATTCTCGTTTAGGTGGTTTCGGCTAAAAATCGCTCGATCTGTAATTCGAATTTCGGGATGTACACTATTGTGCCGAATCTTAGAAAAATCATAACTTTCTCATACGAAGTTAGATTTGGACGTTCTTTTTATGCATGATCTCGGTTTAACGTATGTTAAAACTTTCATTTAGATACCTAAGGCTAAAAAGCATTTTATTGTAAACTCACTTTTTACGTCACATAGTGTTGTGCCAATTCCGTCGCGAAACTTCGATAGGTCATAACTTCTTTGTTATAACTCAGATTTCAGTATTCTTTATATATTCAGAATCTTTGTCACGATCACTACCACTTTATTTATATAAATCAAGTTTATCTTACATATTATTTTTGACGTTTATTTTCATCTTATTTGTTTTATATCTTAATTTCTTCAAAACGAGTTACAATTGTTGATCTAGACTTTGACATTGAAAATTTACAGTTACATGGTTGAAGTTTGGACCTTGATTGATCTTGAATTTTTTTTCAGTTGTGACATCATCCCCCCGTTAGAGGGAATTTCATCTCGAAATTAGTTCCAAAGTGAACACTCATGGATTAAGGAAAAGATGTGGATATTTTTGTTTCATCTGGTCTTCTTGTTCCCATGTGAATTTAGGTCCTCGCTCGGTGTTCCAACGGACCTTCACTAATATTATGCGACCTTGTTTTGTTTAGTCTGACTGTCTGTGTTGTGATGGTAAGCTGTTCTTAAGATGGGAGAAAGTGTGGGTATATTTTACTTGTCTATGTTCACTCGAATGGTAGCATATCCACTCGTAATCTTGGGCAGCTTTGTCCTGAATTTCATGGTAGGACTCATACTTGGATCATCTATCATCACCTCGTGTATACAAGTCGTATATAATTAAGATTGAAAAAAATGTTCGGATGGGTGGCTCTGCCCCAAGTCGACAACCAGACAAGGAACAGGAAGTAGGGCGGAATCACACATCCTAAATCCATAAAATCTTAATTATACTCTACCCTTGCGTATACCTTAGTAGTGATATACTAGCTACATGGGTCCTTAATCTCTATTCTCGAACTTGACTTGTTGTACTAGTGGTATTCCTAGGAGGTGTGCCGAGGATACTTCGGGAAGGTTACGGGCTTCCGGAACATCCTTCGTGTTTCACTTTAAGTTTCTTGTCTACGGAGTGAGTTAGGAAGGCGTAGTACCCCTCACATGGGTACTTCTGAGTTTTTAAGCGAGAGGTGATACGAAGTTTTATGTCAGGTTTGTCATTATAGGTTGAAACGATTTCGTTAGACGGTTGGTTAAGGCGAAGGGTCATTCTGATAGCACATGCGATTGGTATGGTGAGGACCAAGCCAATCCATGTCAGATGAATATGTTAGAACTTCTTATTGACACATGTTGTTAAGTCAATTTGTAAGGAGTATTTGTTAGAGTGATATTGCATCCTATGTGTTGGTTTCTAGGGCTTTCAGTTACATGCTTGTTATTACTACTGTGAGCATTTTGCACTGCATTACGCGAGTACTGGAAGTAAGAGTGTTCCGATAGATAGTGATGATACTTCATATTATGATCCCCACCAGATTCGTCTATGATCGCTTGGTGTCTACAAGTCATATATAATTAAGACAGAGAAGACAGTCGACTGAGTGACTCTGCCTAAAATATACAACCAGACAAGGAACAAGAAATAAGGTGGAATCACGCACTCTAAGCCTTTAGAATCTTAATTATATATGACCCTAATGTATACACTAAGCCATCATAGCTCATCTCCAAGAATCCTTAGTTTTTATATGAAGGATGTGTTTTGTTTGGACGAGGGAGTAAATTTATAATTTCTTTTTGCTTGGAACCAGTTTTAGTAAAGATTTAAGCTTTAAATATTTTTTTGGGAAAACGTATCGTTGTTCACAGATGGTTCCGAGACAGTCTCTCCTGCAGTGATCATCAATATTCTTCCATCTTTGCCAGAGTTCCTTGTTATTGGACAATCCCTCTTGAAGTGTCCAGTTTCACCGCACTGGTAACAAGCTGGGTTTACTCCAATATCAGGGACGTGGTTGAGGGGTTGTGTCGGCGCCCTACAGAAACGGGCAGTGTGCCCCTTTCTGTTGCAATTTATGCTGTGTAAATCTCGGCATGCTCCTTAGTGATTGAAATTGCACTTGTTGCATTTTGGGTGATTCCCAACATATTGCCTCGCTGGCGTTGGTGTGGCAGGTGTTGTGGCAACATGAACAACAACAATCTATTGTTTCTTCAAGGGATATTGAGTTGGTTGTCCCTTTTTCTTATTCCCATACTTTTGCTTATGGTTTCCCCCTTTTGTCAGCTCAAGAGTAGGAGTCATCAAGCCTTGGCAGACTCCATGGTCCACCAATGTTTGAGCCAGACGTTTGGCACTGTCGAACGTGAGGGGTTTCGCTGCTATCACGTTTCCTTGAATTGAAGAAGATAGTCCCCAAATGTACCTTTCTATCTTCTTGCTCTCCGGGGTAACCATCTCGGGGCATAGTGCCGATAGATCACTGAATCTATTAGTGTAGGCTACTATGTCCGAGTCTGCCATGGTAAGGGTCCATAACTCTTGCTCCAACTTTTGTATTTTGCCCCTCGGGTGTAATGACCCAATTTTTCAAAGATTTTTTTTTCATTTTTGAATTAGTCAAAACACTTTCCCATAAATCATAACATCACAACACAATAGTTTTCAAATTCATATCCAATAAAATTTTATTAAAAATCATCAAAGTGTCCCATAAATGCCTGTGAGAGAGTGCACGCTGTGCCATCAAGCCTTGCCCTTGCCCTTGGGCTCAGATGTACCTGAAACAAATCCACAAACTGTAAGATAATGCTTAGTGAGTCCCCTAGAGCATACTCCACACACAATCCACATAACACATATAATTTTAGCTATAAAAGCTACATACACCACATAAGTCATGCATACAACAAATAATGAAGGCATGAAAACCCTCCAAGGTCTTACACTTAATGCCACTGGAACCCCAATGTGGTCTTACAACCTGCCATGGGAACCCCTACATGGTCTTCCTACCATGGGAACCCCCACATGGTCTTCAAGCCAAACAAATATCATACATACCAATCATGTAGCACATTAGGATGCCATGGAAACCCTCAAAGGTCTTATACCAAATGCCACGGGAACCCCCCGGGGTCTTCCATATAAATATCATATAATCACTAGCACACCACTTAGCCTAAAGCTAACTATCATACCACATATCTCTACTACAGCTAGTGTACTACATAACATAAAATGGGTCGGCCTTCGTGCCTTAGACCCATTGGTATGGTGAGGAGACTCACTTCTGTCTGAAGAATCCGAAAGCTGCTCTCTTAACTGTTCGTAACCTCCTATGCTGAACAATGATAACATTACCCAAGGTTAGGGCTAAACACAATCCAATTGAAAAACCCAAACTACAAGTCCTTTCACAATGGCCTAAAAGGTATTCCTTAGTTAATGGGCCCAAAGTCGATGTCCAAAAGCATTAATGGGCCTCATGGCCCAATAAAGACCAATCATAACATCCATGGCCCAAAACAGATAAACTGGACCACTAACCCCAAAACATGACCAAGCCCAATGACTAATTGAGGCCTAAAGGCTCAAAGGCCCAAAACAAATCCAAGTCCATTTGCTATGCGTACGCCTTGCGTACCACCCTGGTACGCGCAACGTACTCAGTCCTTGAGTTGTACGCACAGCATACTCCAGGTTATGCCCAACGTACAAACATATTAAGCACCTTTTCCATTAAGTGCTTAATAATCTGTGTTCTAACGTCCAAGCCTTAGATCTGACCTCATTAAGATGTATTAAGGAATAAAGTTTGCAACTTTATGCCTTTACATGTCCCCTATACTCCCAATCAACCCATTAAGACCTTTCCAAGGGTCTTAATCTATGCATGAGGTCAAAACAGCCATCAAGACTTCATTTTTATGCTACGAATAGATTAAAGGGCTTCAAATCTGACCTCCCTAAGATCTGGAGTTGCTCAAACTCTCAAGAGGTGGTTTAAGAACACAAAAGGGACCAAACAAAAACCCTAACTAGATCTAAAGAATAAGATGGCAAGATCAAAGCTTTATACCTCCAGAAGCTCTTCCAAGTGAATTAGATGCAGATCCTTGAAGTCCTAGGCCACCCCAAGCTTGCTTACCAACTCCTTCTTCTTGAATGACACTAAAAATGGCCACAAATACCCTATTTAAGCTCAAAAATTATCTCACAAGCTCTCTCTGGAGTAGAAGGACGAATTAAGGTTATGGAGGCTGTCTAGGGTTAGGTCCAAGAGGCTTAAGGACGTTTAAATAGGCCTCAAGTCCAAAAATTAGGGTTTTAGCATTCGTCACGTACGCCCAACGTACTCTTGGTATGCCCAACGTACGTGTTGTCCCTCCGCGACCACTCTTGCAAAATATGCTAAGCGTACCCATGAGTACGTCCAACGTACTTAAGGGACTTATTATTCAATATTTTAAAAATCTCAACGTACTTAAGAATATTTTAAAACGATATAAGTAAATAGTCAATCATTCATAAATTAACTGAGACATATATTTAGACAAACTAAATTAAAACATACATTGTTCCAAATCAAACATTGTTTCACATTACAAGTACATTATGTTTCTAGCATACTTAATAATCTAAGCTCCAAGAGTACAATACCAACTTGATTGTGCTCAGCTGGTTACTCTTCTGTAAATATCTATAAGTCATTTACAAATATTGTTTAACATTTAAGTGCCAAGTACTATAGTTTTATACGAAGAGTAAGAGTTCTATCTAGTGGATACTTGAAGTACTAGTCTCTTCCATACTTTCTTTCTAGATAAGAGGAGCAGTTCCTCTTCTAATGTCCAGTTTCTCCACAAAAGAAACAAGATTCATCTATGTGGGCCTTCTTTGATTTCTTGAGCTTAAAGGTGTCCAGGCCATGAAACATAGGCTTCTTAGATCACACAAAAGTGACTCTTTTAGTCTTGCATTATTCCATTTTAGAACTAGTTTAAAACAAAATACCACTATATATATATATATATATATATATATATATATATATATATATATATATATATATATATATATATATATATATATATATATATATATATAAAATCCAAGACTTCATGGAAGTCATGAATAACTATTCCTAGTTTGATGTTAAAAGCATCTTTAGCATCATAGTGATGCCTTTACTAGGTGTCATGTTCCGGTTTATTATAACGACCCAAAAATCATGACTAAAAATTTCGTTTTTAATTTAATAAATAAACCACAAATGCCAATCATTCATTCAAAACATATCACATCAGAGTATCATGTCTAAAACATTCTTTTATTTTATCAGAGTAAAACATCCCAGGCTGACTAAACAATGGTGTGTGCCATGCGATCACCCCGAGCTCTTCCCTCCGCTACCGGAAGTACCTGAAACCAAAACTGAAAACCGTAAGCACGAAGCTTAGTGAGTTCCCCAACCTACCACATACCATACATAATCACATACTGCAAGCATTAGGCCACGCCCGCTACTTCGGGCCTCGCCCGCTATATCGGGCCTCGCCTGCTACATCGGGCCCCGCTCGATCCCACGCCTCGCCCATCTCTAAGCCCCGCTCGGTATACAAATCTGTTTTTACGTTAGACCCCTCCTGTCTCTGCGCCCCTCCCACTAAACGCATGCAAACATATAACCATAACACATAGCACATAAACTGAATATACCCTACTACATTACTATCCTAAGGCCTCGCTTATCTTGGGCCCCACCCCTGTCCTACTACTGATGAGTCATGGAACCCCGTCCACACTCCTGCTGATAGTAAGATACGGGCCCAGCCCACACTCACTCCTTCCCTAACTCGGGCCTCACCCCTGCTCGGCTACTAATGAGATACGGAACCCCGTCCATACTCTGCTAATGGTGAGATACAGGACCTCGCCCACACTCACCTCCCTAACAGGCACATACAAGTATCACATAAACAACAAGTATACTCTATCATGCAAACCATTCCTTGAGCACCCGCCCAACTTTGGACCTTGGTCCTGAATATCATACTAGCAAACGGTACCTAGGGCTAACCCCCGGGTCTTCATACTAATAACGACATGGGCCGACATTGTGGCCGTAGACCCATTCACACAAAGGGAAACTCACCTGTACTGTTGAACTTTTGTTGATAACCCTCAGGCTGCTAATCGAAGTTTTCCCCCGACTACTGCTCCCTCAGCTCCCCGAGCTACCAAGATCAAATAACACTTAGCTCAATGCGATAGTCCTTCTCAGGGTAAAATGACTATTTTACCCCTACCCCCAATATGGCTCATAACTAAGGCTCAAACATAATATAAAAGGCCCAACACTAGATAGGCTTCCCAAGCCCACTCCTATTAATGGCCCGATTTGCTACATTGGGCCCAATCCCTTTATTAGGCCTTACCTTAAGCCCAAAACATATACTTGGCCCATAATCACTGACTCCTGATGGCCCACTAAGGCCCAAAGACCCATAGTCCAAAGCGCAGCCCACACCGAGGCCCAAATGCTCGAAACCCAACTGGCAGCGTTACGCGGGCGTACTCCAATGTACGCTTAGCGTACATGATTAATGACGAGTACGCTGGGCGTACCTGCACGTACGCTCAACGTAGCACCCTGTTAAGCCATCTTTCCATTAAGTGCTTAATACTCCGATTCAAAGGTTACAAACTCAGATCCAGGTCTTATTTCATGTCTTAAACCATAAAGTTGCTTACTTTATGGCTTCGATGACTCACATAAGCTCCAACTCCAAAAACCATAATCTATTTCCATGGAAAAGGTCATAACTCATGCATGAACTCATTTGGACCATCAAGATATCAACTTTCTGTTCTAGGGAGTCATTTAGCACCAAGGGAGGCAACCCATGGTCTGGAAATCGGGTTTAAGCCATAAAGCTTTCACCTTTGGACCAAAAACTAAACCATACTAGATCTAAGCACCCTTAAGTAAAGTTGTGAGCTTTATACCTTCAAAGAGTTACAGAAGATGATGTTATCTCAGATCTATAAGCTCTGGCCTCCAAGGTTCCTCCTTGTCACTCTTCTTCTTTTCTCTTCCAAGCTTTAAACCACCAAACTAGGCTTCCCAAGGTTAAGATCTCACAAAATGAAGGGTTGGGGCGTTCTAGGGTTTCTCTGAAGTTGGGGAGGCTGATAAGGGGGCTAGGTTGGAGCCATTATGTTCTTTATATAGTGGCACTCCCTAAAAATATGGTTTTGAGGCTCTGAGCTAGAGGTGGCAAAAATTGACACGACCCGAAACTCGACCCGAAATCGACACGAAATAAATGGGTTTGGGTTAGAGATTTCGACACGTTTAATTAAACGGGTTGACACGACACGACACGATTATTAAATGGGTAAGGTTAGGGTTAAGATTTTCAACTCGAAAATGACACGAAAATAACCCGTTTATATATATATATATATATATATATATATATATATATATATATATATATATATATATATATATAGTGTGTATTGGGTTAAAATAACATATTGGGCTGTTATTGTGTTCAAAGGGTATTGGACTATTGGGCTAATAAAGAGATTTTTTGTCCTAATTGGCTAATTACGTGAATACGTGAATCGTGATGACCTAATTCGTGATTTCTAATTTTCTTTCCTAGTTTCCGCACACTCCTAGCTTCCGGCTTCCGCACACCAGTGAGCAGTGACGACAAAAGACAGAAGAACGCACTCGATTCTCATCTTCTTTTCCTCGTACGCGTTCGATCAATCGTTCCTTGTGAGTCGCAAGTCGCAACAACTATCGGTTTAATTCCTCCAACATATCAATCGATTCTCATCTTCTTTTCCTCTTATGTGTTCGTTTTTTTTTTGTTGCAGTTAGGTAATCATGGATGAACCAATCAACTTGTCTGGTGATGAAATCGATGTTTCTAATGACGAAATAGGAGATGAGATGGAAGAGGAAGTTGGTAGTGCACCACCAATTTCTAATCGGAATATGCATAAACCGAATCTGTCTGGTAACCCACCTGTCAAACGAAAACGTAAGCTTACTTCTCGTGTTTGGAAATCCTTTGAAATACTTAAAGAATCGGATAGTAAGGGGAATATGTTGTGCAAATGCAAGAAATGTGGGACTACATATATTGCTGAAAGTAGTCACGGGACAGGGAATCTACTTAGGCATAAAAGGGCTTGTGATTTGAAACACAAAAGTTATAAAGATGTTGGACAGCTTCTTATACAATCTAATTTGAAAGGGACTTTGGGTACTAGATCTCCTGCTTTTAATGCTGATGAATTTCGTGAGTTGGTTGCTGTTGCTATTGCTAGACATAATCTTCCTTTTCAATTTGTAGAATATGAAGGTATTAGGAAATGTTTTGCTTACTTATATCCAGAAGTTAAAACATTTTGCAGAAATACCATAAAAAAAGAAATATTCAACATGTATTCATTTGAGAAATCAAAGCTCTATGATTTGTTGCGACTTGTTCCTGGTAGAATAGCATTAACATCAGATTGTTGGACTTCTGTAACAACTGATGGGTATATTTCATTGACTGCTCACTTTGTTGATCATAATTGGTGCTTGCAAAAACGTATTTTAGCTTTTACTTCTATGCCCCCTCCCCATAATGGTGCTTCCTTAGCAGAAAGAGTTTGTGGATTGTTAAAACAGTGGGGAATTGATAAGAAAATAGTTTCCATAACCTTAGATAATGCCTCTGCAAATGATTCTATGGCTAATGCATTGAAGTTTGATTTGAATTTGATGTCTGATGGTGATTATTTTCATGTTCGTTGTTGTGCTCACATCCTTAATTTGATTGTACAAGATGGCTTAAAAGAATTAGATGAAGCTATCGTTAAGGTGAGAGATACTGTTAAGTATTGCAAAGGTTCTCAAGCTCGAAAAAAGTCATTTTTGCGTTCTGTTCAATATGTTGGCATAGATTCCACAAGAGGGCTAAGGCAAGATGTTCCAACTCGTTGGAATTCTACATATCACATGTTAGATAGTGCATTATATCACAAAAAAGCAATTCTTCATTTGGCAAAGACTGATGCAAACTATGTTCATTGCCCAAGCTTCGAAGAGTGGAGTAGGATTGAAAAAATTTGCAACTTTTTGCAAGTTTTCCATGATGTGACTTTAGCTTTTTCAGGTTCTAAGTATCCCACTTCCAATCTTTATTTTCCTAATGTTTTAAAGATAAGATTGCTTTTGCAAGAGGAGAAGGAAAATGGTGATACTTTTATAAAGAACATGGCTAAAAATATGCATTTGAAGTTTGACAAGTATTGGTGTGAGTTTAGCACTATTATGGGCATTGCAATTGTTTTTGATCCCCGTTACAAGTTTCATTTTATTGAATGGGCTTTCAAAAAGATATATGGTTCATCTTTTGATGTTGAGTTGGATTTGTTTAAACAAAAATTGTTTTCCTTGTTTGATGAGTATACGGCTATTAGTGCTACAACCAAGGCTAATGAAAGTTCATCTTATTCCGGTGTTGCCAATGATAAGTCGGACACATATATGACGGTAATATTTTGCTCCTATCTTATTTTATGATTTTTTTTGTATTTTCCTAACTTCTACATTTTTTGCTAGGATTTTGATGATTTCTTTAGCTGTGAATTTACTACTGGTGGTAAATCTGAGCTGCAATCTTACCTAGAGGAGCCAAAATTACCTCGCACAGGTGATTTGAATGTGTTGGAGTATTGGAAACATCTTCAAGGACGGTATCCTGTTGTTTCTCAAATGGCTAGAGATATTTTGGCCATCCCAATATCTACTGTTGCTTCCGAATCTGTTTTTAGTATTGGAGGAAGAGTTATTGATGCTTATCGTAGTTCATTGAAGGCAAATGCTGCTGAAGCCTTGGTTTGTCTTAGAGATTGGGTTTTTAGTGAAGGTAAAATTTTCATTTATAAAATTCTGTATTTAAAAAAAAAAAAAAAAAAAAACTGCATTTCAACAAATATTAAGAGTAAAATCTGCATTTTTTAAAGAGTTAAAATTTTGCATTTACAAAAAAACAACATTTAAATTTATGCATTTATAAAAACTGCATTTATAAAATAAAATAAAATAAAATAAAAAGTAATGCTAATATAATTTTTTGTATTTTGTAGGTTCAATGCATCCAGATGTTGAGGCGTTATGCAAACAGACTTTAACAATGAAGATTGGCGATGTGAATGAAGATGAAAGTGATGTACCAAGTGCTCCTAGTATTCAAACTCAACAATCCGGTTTAGGTTAAAGATTTGAAGTTGAATTCTCGTATTACTTGTATTTTTTATTTTAATGTTGTGGATGTTTGATGTTTTGGAAACTTGCTATTATTTTGGATTGTAAACTTCGCTTAATACTTTGAATGTTTAATGCTTTAACTTGTGAACTAAAAGTTTTGATCTACTGATTTGGTTGTTTACTTTCCTGATGTAAAATTTAGAAAATTTTATTCTTTAAACGGGTTAAACAGGTTAAACGGGTAAAACGGGTTAAACGGGTTACATGGGTTAAACAGGTTTCGCGGGTTAAACAGGTCGTGTCGGGTTAGAGGGTTTTATACGTGTTGAGTTCAGGTCAACAATTTTTGACCCGTTTAATAAACAGGTCGTGTCCGTGTCACATATTTCCAACCTGTTTAAGTTTCGACACGACACGAACCCGACACGACACGACCCGTTTGCCACCTCTACTCTGAGCGTATGCTGGGCGTACGCCTCTCCTCACCCATGATCATTCGCTCCACTACGCTGGGCATAACCCACCTTACACTGGGCGTACCCACACGTGTTCCAAAAATGCATGCATGGCCTTCCATGCGAACTTTTCTCCATAAGGGCCATTATTGCCAATATCTTCAAAGTGTCATAACTCCTTCATTCTAGATCCGTTCCCGATGAAATTTATATCCACAGAAAGGTGGCGAGAAGCCCTACGCTTCTAACAATACACCCCAGCCCGAAACCCTCTTGAATAAAACTCAAAATCCATATATGGCCAAAATGCCCTTAGCCTTGACTTCTGGATCCATAAATGAATGCTTGTCCGAACAGGGTGTTACATTTATTGCTCAAAGCAAGTTGTTTAGGACTAGGAACTTTAAGTGTACACAATTTCACATCTCTCACAAGAATGTCTCTCAAGACATAATATTTATTGAATGTTATTGTTTCATTAAGCCATTAAATAAAATGACAATTCATGGTAATGAGAATTAATTATTTATATCTACAAAATTTTAACAAAATTCATTTATTTTTTTCAATATTTTGTCTTTAATAATTAATACCCTTTTAGTTTTCAAAAACATTAATTATCAAAGTCTATGATCCAAGTTAAAAAACAAATAGATGGTTAGATGACCTTTACCCATTCATTTGAGTCCAACCCAATAGATATCAATTATCATTTATATCATACTATATAATTCCTAGATTTATGGGATATCTAATAAAAAATTTAATTAGACATGTTTGATCCCATCCATGCCTTAGATTTCGCTTGCTTAGGTATCCTATATAACAAAAGATTTTAGATCAAATCATTCAATTTGAAAAACTTGTGTGATCAGCCTATAACTTGGTTATAGAAATCGCAAATACACCCCAACCATGAAAAGATAACACTAAATGGTTATGTATCCTTTATCCTACTAGTGTGTACAAGAGATGTGTGAGTGTTCTTCAAAATGGAATGGATAGATTTGAGGTTTGAAATGCTCTTTTTTTGTTTTATAATTTCAGTTTTAAAAACATATGATATCATGGTTATTACATGCATATAATAAGTCATGATATCAAATTTTCAAAAGAAAATCACTTTTAGAGGTAGTATATAAAAGCTAGTTTTTATATAATTTAACACGATTCAATTTTGAATTTCATAATTGGTATTAAGTTTGAGTTTGAGCATATTTAAACCTTTTATATCTTAAATAAAACTCATTTTATTACTTTTATATTTGGAGTTTGTATAAGTTACAAAAGTCACCATTTTTAAAACTTAAAATTGAGTATTTCAAAATTTACCGTTATTAACGTTTTTATAAATCAAATTTTATTTGAAAACAATAATTTGTTACATCTTATGTCCACATTATAAATTTTAAAAAACCAAACTCCACGTGATGTTTATTTTTGTTCAAAAATTATTTTAGCATGTGAAAATTAATTTATCAACCACACGTAATAATTGCATAAAATAAAAACACAAACATGCATAAAAATATATGTATAAACATAACCAACTAACGACATTTTTGTGAGCCAACACAAATGATGCCAAGTCCATTCCTAAATGGACATCTAAAAGGACCAAAAATATTTTAGTAATGTTGTTGTAGAAGCTCACACTTGAGAAAACACCTATTGCTTGAAAAGATTGGATCCAAAAACTACTTGAAGGTAATAATTCAGCAACTGTCGCTAAATGTCCAACAACCCTTAAGAAACAACTTTAGTGACAGTTTACAAAAACTGTCACTAACTTCCCAACATGCTTTTAACTTCAAAAATTACCACTTTTTGCCTTCAAAAATGGCTCCAACTTCATTTCTTGTTGCATTTTTTGTATAAACAAATTATTTGTAAAAACTAATATATTACTTACAAAAATAATCCAAGAAAACTAATCTATTTAATTATTACATACCACATGAATAATAAAAATACAACCATTTTTAAACAATAATAACAAACACAACAACACAAAGGTCATTGACTAGTTTATGCACATCATACGTATCAACATACACATAAAACAACCTTTGTTTTTCTAAGACAACTTTAAATGACAAAATATGCATGAAAACTTTTGTCACAAAAATAATAATTAGAGTTGTCATAGAAAATATGTATGAACTCATTTTCTTATAAATAAAAGTTATCCATATGTTTTAATCTGATACCAACTGTTGAGCTTTTATTCAAAAATTAGTTTTACAAACAAGATTTTAGCAGTAGAAGACTTGTGTATTTTTAAATAATTATAAACTAGTTATAACCAACCATGGATCTTCTTGCAAAGTTTGGAAAGAAATCAAGAACCAAAGAGGAAGAAGAGTATAACAACCTTTGTAGACTTTGAAGCCTCAAGGATAGGCGTGGAGTTGATGGGGAATGTGCAACCTTTGAGACACTAACAAGTTACCAACTTGATTTAAGATGCTAGTCTAGTAAAACTCTTAATCTCTTAAGCTTTAAGTTCATATAAAAATAAGAACTTAAAGAGAAAAAATGAGATGCAAGTAATCTTCAAAAGGGATGAACAAAATAGGAGAGGATGCAGTCCAATATGTATATTACGGTTTTGTATTAAAGAATGAGGAAGTAGTGAAAGTCTTCTTAAAGTAAATACATTACCCAAGAGTTCTTAGCACACCATACCTCTAGCCATATTGTTTATTATTATCTTAAGACATGCTTCTAAAGCGTGTCTCCTACAATCTATCTATCTATCTATCTATCTATCTATCTATCTATCTATATCTATCTATCTATATCTACATATCTTATAAAGCTAGCATTTTTCCTTGAACCTTATGCATTTGAAACTCCCATGACCATTTTTCCTTGAACCTCATGCATTTGAAACTCCTAAGACTATTCAACCTATACAAATTAATTTATGATTAATTGAAATATTATGATTTGTAACTCCTAAAACTCTTCAAATCTTGCTATTTAATTTATGAGTTAAACAAAATATTTAGCCTATATAAGAAATTTGTAGGTTACATATTGCATGTATGTCAACTCAAATTGGGTGCATGTAGAGTTTTAGATATCAACCAAGGTTCAAATTTAGGTATGTTTTTAAAGGTATACTTGAGATCATTTTTAAGTTTATGTGTTATGCATCTTTCTATAATCACACGATGATGAAGTAGCATTGATAATTACTTCTCATGAGCTTTTGGTAAATCAACCATCAAACTATTTATCAGTTAGAACAATTAACTTTGTTAACATGTATGTATCTTTATGTTGTCTCTCTCTTTTTGTGTTGAGAAAATATATTTTATGTACAAGAGAACATTATTCAACATGTATTTTATGCTATGTATATACTATGGTAGTTTCTATTGCTTATTTTGCTGTAAATAACATCGATGGAGTTTTTTATAATTGATTTTGATGAAATGAGTTTACAATTATTATTCCAAACTAGATTGTTGTCCCCCACTATGCAGGGGTTAGATGATGTAGACGTTTGTGCGTTGACTGTTGTAGTTATTTTCATATGTATTCTATAAAGGGTAGATGTGTCATCTAATGGTAATAAATATATTTTCGGAATATAAAATTATACTATATATTAAAATTGTCTACCCTTAGCTACAGTAAAGTGGCTAAGGGATTGACATAAATGGTCCCCTGCTTATGTGACTCTCTCCATTTCATGCTGTAGGTCCATTTGTGTTAATATCAATATTGTTGATGACCACGTGTTTCCGTCACCGTTTTCTGATCCAATCAGATTTAGATTTGTGTACATCGTCGCCGCCCCCACCCTTATCTCATCGACTATATTCCATTATACGACACACCCACCGTCTTTATCTCTATCTTTCAAGAAACACCTACTCCTCCACCTTCTCTCTTCCGTTTCGTCTCCATCCATCACCGCTCCCTCCAAGGATCCTTTTTGTCCACTTTCAATTGTATCTGGGTCGGTTTCCTAGACAGACGTTCGACACATGTTCTATTTCTGGAATTTTCCACCGCCTCTCCTATGTAATCCATTTCTATTCTCTTTCCCCATCCCACTGTTCTTTCCATTCGCGACCCGTCGCTGTCTCGGCTGTGCTACCGGAGGCTCTGGGGAAGTCAAAATATGAAATGTTTGATTTCTTAGGGTTTGTTATATTGTTTTCTTTCTCATTCCTTTTGTGTTGGACATGTGGATCGTATAACAGAATACGAATCAAAAGATATTCGTTCATTATAAGGTGATTACATTATTTTTGATTACAGAACTGCATACAAAGTTATCAAACATACACAACTGCGTTTGATGAAGTAGAATTTGTCTATACACTGTGAAAAAACTTGTCCCAATCTCATCATAACGATTACTAATGCAGAAAACAGTTATTTCCTACTTGCTCCAAAATGCATAAATAACCATCTAATTTTCTACAAGGGCAAACCTATCAAAATGGGACAGTTTTTGTTCTATGGAGTCTTAAGTGTTCATTCTTTTAGAGGCACACATACCTTCAAATAAATATAAAGACAATTAATTTATTTAATTAAAAAAGAACAAACAAAATAAATTATATTATGAGTTTATAACCCAAAAAATAGGATTCTTTCTCATAAATATTGGATACTGAACTTAATGGGGATTGAACTTAATCCAACATGAGGCACCTCATTTTACTTTTCTTGCTTGTTCTTCACCCGATGAAATGGATCTAAAATATGAAAATATAAATTTACTCTTGTAATACACATGTTGATAACATAAATAAGCAAAAATAACAATTTATTTTGAAAGTATGTTGGTATAAATAACAGGAATGGTTCTTGTTACTATTTGTAACGACCGAAAAATACAACCAATTTTAAATTTTTCAAAAACAGCTCAATTCCATTAAATCTTTACAAAAAGGTTTTCAATACAAAACATTTAACGTATTCCTAGAATCACATTACTACAAAATCATGAGGAGCGGTACGATCACGCATTCGCCTTGCCACGGTCTCCTAAAGAACCTGAAAAACATAAAACCACAACACTAAGCCCGAATGCTTAGTGAGATATCCCCAAAATACCAACCACATACACCATACACGCATAACATGCCACAACATATCTGATCACAGAACAACCATGCACCTCGAGTCTACAGTGTGATTGGTCCGCCCGCACCGGGCCTTCAATCCACCTGGTCCACTCTACACATACATTGAGTCTGCAGTGTGATTGGTCCGCCCGCACCGGGCCTTCAATCCACCTGGTCCACTCTCTGAGTCTACAATATGACTGGTCCGCCTACACCGGGCCTTCAGTCTGCCTGGTCCACTCTCCGAGCCTCGGCACGTCTGGTCCGCCCTCTTGGGGCCTACAGCCTATCCGGACCGCTCGCTGGGCCTTCGGAACAACCGGTCCGCCCTGGGTATCTTGGCCTACAGCACAAAGCAAGACCCGCCTCAACCCAACTCCAGTCCAAACAACCATGTGCACATATACATACAATCATATAGCAATTCACAGTCAACAAGCAGATCAAACAAATCACATATCATATCATCATCCTAACCAGGATACCGACCTAACAGGTCACTAACATAGCATCTCCCTATCTCTCAGGATACCGATCTCAATCGGGTCTCTAACATATACCATCCTAGCTCACAGGATGCAAACATATCAAAGCTGTAACATAATAACAACTACCCGGATCTCAATCCGATAAGGGCCGGCCTTGGTGCCTTAGACCCTATTGATATAGTGAGGATAACTCACCTCGAAATTGCCGGCTGAAAGGATAAGATCTCGCTGCTCCAAGCTCTGACACGAACTCCTCCACTAAACACCAGCACACTCAACTCAATAAATATCCTTAATTACCAAATACCCCTGAAAGACAACTGGTCAACCTTTGGACAAGGTCAAAGTCAACCCCTGACTGACTCTACTCGCCGAGTCAACCCGATGACTCGTCGAGTCCCCATACTCAGAACTTCCCTCAATCCGCGACCTGACTCGCCGAGTTACCCCGAGACTCGTCGAGTCCAACAACTCTGAGTCCACTCGCCCACAACTCACTGAGTCATCCCTTGACTCGCCGATTCTCGACTCAACCAGAAAATATTGGGACTCTTCGACAAGACTCGCCGTGTCCAAGAACAGACTCGCCGAGTCTAATGCTATCTTCAACCTACTCGTCGAGTTGTTCATACAACTCGCCGAGTTCCAGGCCATCTTCAAGCAACTCGTCGAGTCCACCCATGTGACTCGCCGAGTACCACCGGTCTGAATCCATACAGAAGCATTCCAGGCCATGCAATTGATCCAAAACATAGATCTAGCCTCCTACAACCCATCCATCACGTAAAGTGGCAAACTTTACGTGAATCCAAAGAGATCTAGGCCTTAAACACTTTAGGGCTAGGCTTTGGGACATGATAGCTTCACTACACACTCAAACACAGGGACTTTCAGGCATTCCAACCCTTCTCCATTCCAGATCTGAGGTAGCAACCTCAGATCTAACCTCTAAACTCCAAAACACCAAAAGATAAGCTCCCCACAAACCCTAAAATGATGAATCCAAGAATAACAGCCCAAGGACGAGATACTACCTCAAAAGAACGCCCCAATTGCAATGGAACTCGAATCCAAGCAAAGCCCCTTGCTCCAAGCCTTCTACCCTTCAAGATTTCCTCAACAAATGCTTCTCCAAGCTTCCCAATGCAATATGATCACTCACCCACGAAGGCTAAGGGTTTATGGACTTGAGGATGAGTAAAGAGGCTGGGGGAATGAATGTTATGTTCTTTATATAGGGCTCAACCCCGAGAATTAGGGTTTTCTCCACTCAGCGCCTACTCGCCGAGTCCATCTTACTGACTCGCTGAGTCGGCTACTTAACACGCGACCAAGTCGCGACTCTACTCGCCGAGTCCACCCATGTGACTCGCCGAGTCGCTCTTCCCCAATTTACTCTTTTAGCCCTTCCACTCTACTCTTGATATTTCGGGATGTTACAATTCTCCCCCACTTAAATTAGGCTTCGTCCTCAAAGCCTACGACAACACAACTCTTAGAAATACTCCTGTCATGCACCACCTGGCATTAATCCAACCAGGTTTCTCAAAACACAACCATAGAACCAGAAACTCGGTTTCTACTTCCTTACGGTGTCCTGACCACCGCCTCGAGCCGGGCACCGGCTGTGTCCTTTGATAATCACACTCAACAACCGAGAATTACCCATGATGCATCACTGCTCCAAATCTCAACAATCTGTAACAGCCCAAAATCTCAAGTATTGTTAAATTGCAATTTGGGGTGTTTTAAAGGAGAGACTCGGCGAGTTGGAGCCAGACTCGCCGAGTAGGGTCGCAGAGTTGGTCGCGGGTTCGCGACTGGACTCGACGAGTCCAGGTATGGACTCGGCGAGTCGACGCTGTTCAGTAGGAAAACCCTAGCCGTTCGGTTTGGGAAGTATTTAAGGGATCTTATGCCTCCATTGTTCGCCTTTTGGCCGACTGAGAAGGACCCTTAATCGTTGTGGACGTCTAGGGCAGGAGAAGAAGCTTTTGGAACCTTGAAGAATTTGTTAAGCAAGAAGAGGAAGAGTTTTGGCCAAAGGAATACCAAGGGGATCGAGTTCTGAGGTTTGGAGACACAGAGGGGGTGTTATTCAGGTAATATTCCGGATCATTTCTGCTATATTGATGTGTGCACGATTTTAGGGTTTATGAAACCCATTTGGTGATTGGATGGATTATTATGTTGTTATACAAAAGTTTATACCCTAGTAATAGGATGATTAGAGGTCCAGAAGTCCCATGAGTGTGTATTTCGGGAAAATATGTATCTCAGGAAGCAGTTTGATCGACTGCATGGCATGGACTCCCCAAGTCGGATGATCAGACTCGGCGAGTAGCTTGAAGATTCACTGGGACTCGCCGAGTTGTTCTTCAGACTCGGCGAGTGGAGTCGGGGTGGCCCCGCGATTCTTCCAGGAGTGACTCGTCGAGTCAAAGAGGATACTCGACGAGTAGAAGGGGAATCTCAGAGGATGGAAGGACGACCAGACTCGCCGAGTCGCTAGGGAACTCGCCGAGTCCAGTCGAGCTGACAATGGACTGTTGACCAGAGTTGACTGGTGTGATTTCTTAAGGTCAGTTAACGTGGAAGATAGAAGTATTAAAAAGAGATATATGATGAGACAGGGAGCTTGTAGCTCGGAGGATCAAGTGCAAGAGGTTTCAGGAGTTGCTATCTTCCAGTGTCCGCGAGGTGAGTCTTCTCACTATACCTCACCCGGAAGGGTTTGATTGTGTGGCCGGAAGGTCAAGTATGTTGTGTGTTATGTTTATATGCTACGAACGGAAAGTTAGCTGCTACGTGTGATATACATGCTTATATATGGGCCGGAAGGCAAGGTATTATGTGACAGAAAGGTCAGGTATGATATATGATATATGTGCTTTATGAGTTAGAGTATTTGTATTATGTGTTATATATGTGTATGGGCCGGAAGGCAAAGTTATGTGGATTGAGAGATCCGGGCCGGAAGGCGATATTATGTGGATCGAAAGATCCGGGCCGGAAGGCGATATTATGTGGATCGAAAGATCCGGGCCGGAAGGCGATATTATGTGGATCGAAAGATCCGGGCCGGAAGGCGATATTATGTGGATCGAAAGATCCGGGCCGGAAGGCGATATTATGTGGATCGAAAGATCCGGGCCGGAAGGCGTATGTGCGTAAGGTATATTGGGGAACTCACTAAGCTTCGTGCTTACGTTGTTTATGTTATGTTGTTTCAGGTTCTTACAGTAACGCGGGATGGCAACGGTTCGATTGTACACACCGAAGAAAGAGTTGTGTTTTGGAGGATCCTGGTCTTCTATTATAATGAAAATGAAACCATGTTTTGTAATTCGAATGTGAATACGATTTTAAACAAGTGTTTTTAATATTAAATTGATTATTTAAATAAAAATTTTGTTTTTGGAAATCTTGGTGTTACAAATTGGTATCAGAGCCTTGGTTTGAGGGATTCGGACGCGCCTACGGGTAAATCTGGACTCAAACTGAGGAAGTAAGAAAAAGTTTTCCAAATAAATGGTTTTCTAAAAGTGATTAAGAGTTCAAAGAGAAAGCAAGAAAGAGCAGTGTGTACAATCAGCCAGAGCCAAACGGTGATTTCCCAAAATACCCTTACTTTTGTATTATGAAATATCTATTATGCACTTTATGAGATATTATTGCATGCTAGAGACAGGCTAGGTATTTCACATCTTAGGACTAGAGTGGCCTGATTTGTGATGCCTTAGTCTAGGGTTTGCTGTTATATGTGCGTTATGCTTTTGTGTGTATGTGATGAGTGAGAGTATCTAGTTAGAACGCACAAGGGGTAAAGCTACGGGGTACAGAGGTACTTCCGAGGATGAGCCGAGAAGGTGGAGCTACCACAGATGGGGAGTCCTATGTATGCTTCAATGCTCGAATGCTGCTTGCTTTGTGCTTTGTGGAGTTATCGATGATGGGAGTCAGCTACCAAGTGAGTATGACGATACTCAGGAGGTAGAGGGTTGGCATCATTGGGAACTCTTCAGCAGCTGATAGCAAAGGAGTGGGAGGACAGCGGAAGGGACTAGGGAGTAAACCTAGCCAAATGAGTGCGCTGGTAGAGTAGAGGATTTCGCTGGAAAGCGAGCACGCGCGATGAGATGGGTGAAAGAGCAGGTTTATCAGCTACTTAGGAACTCTGGGATGGTCCGTGTGGAAAGTATGGGTAGATGTGGCAGGTAGTATGGGCCCGTACTACTGAAAGCAGAGGACCCATACTTGATACAGGGGGCATTCTGAAGGTCCTAAGGAACAGATTGAGGATTGATGTTATGGTTCGAATACCATACATCGGAGTGGATACAGAGTGATGTGGTGGTCAGGGCACCATACATCAGAACAGTTTGAGATAAATGTTGTGGTTCGAGTGATATACATTGGAGCAGATTGAGGAGTGGTGCTATGGTTCAGGTACCATACACCGAAGCATGTTGAGAAGGGATGTCATGGGATGAGTACCATGGTTCGTAGTGGATGATGCTTGTGGCTATCTTGTTATCCGGTTATCGATCGGACGAGCACGAGCGAGCGGGATGCGAGGATTCGCGGGATCCGGCGTGATGAGGTTGCTGCATTGTTGCGGGCTGAGTCGCCAGAATTGTTTGGGTCGATCAGGACCACTATGATTGAAGTAGTTTGATGAGCGATATGCGGCTTTCGCAGAGACGGCTGCCGCGGCGGTTACAGCGGCTGTAACGACGGCAAAGAAAGGGGCTAGTCGGGGTTTTCAGTATCGGGACTTCTATTATGCGAAGCCTCCCACATTCGATGGAGTTCAGGACTCGATTGTTGCTATGAGGTGGTTATCAGACATGGAGGGGTGTTTCTCCACGAGTTTATGCCCTGCTGATCAGAGGGTGGGGTGTGCTCTGAACCTGTTGAGGCTCGGGGCGAAGGATTGGTGGAGATTGACCACGAGGTCATTTTCCGATGCGCAGAGGGCTGCGGTTTCATGGGATCAATTCAGAGGGATGTTCAGTACTCGCTATGTTCCGCGGGATGAAAAGGAGAAATTGGCTCGGAAGTTATTTAAGCTGAGGCAGGATTTGGAGTCGGTGACTGAGAGCACCGGGATGTTTATTGAGAGGGCGATGTTTTGCCCTGAGTTCGCTTCGGAGCAGGCTCAGATGTCCCGATATTCGAGTATGCTCAAGAGGGGGGGGGTATCAGACAGTTCGTGTCTGCGCAGAGACGCGAGACCGTGTTGGTATCGCAGGAGGCCGCCATGTGGCGTGAGTTAGAGGTTGAGTTGCAGTAGCGTGAGATGAGGCAGGCCCCGATGCAATCGCAGCCGGCGCCGAAACGGTCCATGACCGTAGACGTTAGAATGGGGGATCGGAGCGGTCACACTTGTGGGAAGTGTGAGAGAGATGACACCGGAGCTTGTTGGCCCAGTGGTGCATGCCGCAAGTGCGGAAAGGAGGGGCATGGTGCACGGGATTGTCGGCAGTCAGTGCCAATTCGGGATTTCAGGATTTGTTATCAGTGTCGGTAGGTTGGACATTTGAGGGTCAACCGTCCTCAGTTTCCTGCAGGACCGGTGCAGGCTTTAGCATCGGCCACCTTGAGGAGTTCAGGAGGAGGACAGTATGGAGCAGAGCCCAAGGGCTCAGGGTCGTGCTTAACGGCTTGCGGCAGAGGGAGACGGAGTAGTGTCGGAGGCAGCTGCGGGTATGATGCTCTCTTGATGTCTTGAGTAGCTTGCGTTGATTGTGGCGTATTGTTTGTGCTGGTGTCTGGTGTGGATTTCGATGCGGTTTCCGTTGTTTCGCAGGTTTGGCATGGTTATGGATTGGTGCTTCAGGTTTTCGCTTGGCATTTGTTGTTCCCTGATGGTTTAGTATGATTATAGTTTGGTGTTTTGGTGCCGGTAGCCTTGTGTGGTTTTCGATGCGATATCCATCCTTTGGCAGGTTGTGGGTTTGGTTATGGGTTATTGCTTGGGAATTCCGTTGGTCATCGTTCGTGGGGGTTGATAGTGGAGATGCGGCACTGGGTTGAACGACGGGTAGCATCTGCAGTTGTGGAGTGGATAATTGAAAGATCGGATTCTTTTGAGCGGATCGATCAGGGAGGAGATGTGTTTTGCTGAGGGTTGCTTATGCTTGTGGGAAGCAGTCAGTGGGTAAATGTCCTTTTTGTGCAGGATTGTTCTGAAAGGTCGTTAATGACGATCGGTGGCAGTTAGTCAGTGCTTTAGTGGGGGAGAATTGGAGAATTCTCCGGGAGATCGACGAGTATGTGAGGGTGCTTAGCTGTTGGGATTCAGCAGTGTTTGTCAGCGCAGAGTATAGGCCGACGAGAGCGAGTGTCGGGTATGCGGGGCGAGATACGGACCCAGGGCAGTTTATTGTGGAGGCCTGAGAGAAGGTCGGGATCAAACTTGAGTAAGTAACCGGGGTTATGCGATCAGAGTATTGGTATGTTTGAGGTATGTGATGGCAAGAGGAGTACTTGTGAGAGTTGATCTGAGAGGGAGAACGGATCTCTCAGTCGGTCCGGAATGGGCAAAGTGGGCTTTGGATCGGGGATCCGGTGGTTCAGGGTTTCCTAACCCTTATGGGTCGAGTGATCGTCGAGATTTGGAGCAGGGTGCATCGTGGGTAATTTCCGATTACAGAGAGTGATGAGCAGTTCAGAGTTCGTATTTTAGTTGACAAAGCAGACTCAGCAGGTTAAAGAGAGTTAGTGATTGTCTAGAGTTAACAGGAAGGTTATGCAGGCAGACGCCGTTACGAGCATGTGATTCAGGTCAGCGACTTCGTATTTCTGACGGGGTGCTTCGATTTAGGAAGAGGGGTAAATGGGGGGCCCCGGTATGTTGGGTCTTTTCGTGAAGGTGCGAAGGTAGGAAGGGTGGCTTATCGTTTGGAGCTGTCAACGGAATTGGGACGGATCCATGACACTGGTATGTGTCGCAGTTGAAGAGGTGTGTAGCGGATGAGTCAGCAGTGGTTCTACTAGAGAACGATTAGGTGGATGCGAGCCTGTGATACGTCGAGAGGCCGGTGGCCGTCGGAGATCGGAAGATCAAGGTTCTGAGGAACAAGGAGGTACCTCTGGTATTGATTCAGTAGCGACCTTGGAAGATATCGGAAGTGTTTAGGGAAGCCGAAACGTGTGAAGCGGGAGCAGCATCCAGAACTATTTTCAGAGTGAGACTTCGAGGGCGAAGTCTAATTCTAGTGGGGGAGAGTTGTAACAGCCCAAAATCTCAAGTATTGTTAAATTGCAATTTGGGGTGTTTTAAAGGAGAGACTCGGCGAGTTGGAGCCAGACTCGCCGAGTAGGGTCGCAGAGTTGGTCGCGGGTTCGCGACTGGACTCGACGAGTCCAGGTATGGACTCGGCGAGTCGACGCTGTTCAGTAGGAAAACCCTAGCCGTTCGGTTTGGGAAGTATTTAAGGGATCTTATGCCTCCATTGTTCGCCTTTTGGCCGACTGAGAAGGACCCTTAATCGTTGTGGACGTCTAGGGCAGGAGAAGAAGCTTTTGGAACCTTGAAGAATTTGTTAAGCAAGAAGAGGAAGAGTTTTGGCCAAAGGAATACCAAGGGGATCGAGTTCTGAGGTTTGGAGACACAGAGGGGGTGTTATTCAGGTAATATTCCGGATCATTTCTGCTATATTGATGTGTGCACGATTTTAGGGTTTATGAAACCCATTTGGTGATTGGATGGATTATTATGTTGTTATACAAAAGTTTATACCCTAGTAATAGGATGATTAGAGGTCCAGAAGTCCCATGAGTGTGTATTTCGGGAAAATATGTATCTCAGGAAGCAGTTTGATCGACTGCATGGCATGGACTCCCCAAGTCGGATGATCAGACTCGGCGAGTAGCTTGAAGATTCACTGGGACTCGCCGAGTTGTTCTTCAGACTCGGCGAGTGGAGTCGGGGTGGCCCCGCGATTCTTCCAGGAGTGACTCGTCGAGTCAAAGAGGATACTCGACGAGTAGAAGGGGAATCTCAGAGGATGGAAGGACGACCAGACTCGCCGAGTCGCTAGGGAACTCGCCGAGTCCAGTCGAGCTGACAATGGACTGTTGACCAGAGTTGACTAGTGTGATTTCTTAAGGTCAGTTAACGTGGAAGATAGAAGTATTAAAAAGAGATATATGATGAGACAGGGAGCTTGTAGCTCGGAGGATCAAGTGCAAGAGGTTTCAGGAGTTGCTATCTTCCAGTGTCCGCGAGGTGAGTCTTCTCACTATACCTCACCCGGAAGGGTTTGATTGTGTGGCCGGAAGGTCAAGTATGTTGTGTGTTATGTTTATATGCTACGAACGGAAAGTTAGCTGCTACGTGTGATATACATGCTTATATATGGGCCGGAAGGCAAGGTATTATGTGACAGAAAGGTCAGGTATGATATATGATATATGTGCTTTATGAGTTAGAGTATTTGTATTATGTGTTATATATGTGTATGGGCCGGAAGGCAAAGTTATGTGGATTGAGAGATCCGGGCCGGAAGGCGATATTATGTGGATCGAAAGATCCGGGCCGGAAGGCGATATTATGTGGATCGAAAGATCCGGGCCGGAAGGCGATATTATGTGGATCGAAAGATCCGGGCCGGAAGGCGTATGTGCGTAAGGTATATTGGGGAACTCACTAAGCTTCGTGCTTACGTTGTTTATGTTATGTTGTTTCAGGTTCTTACAGTAACGCGGGATGGCAACAGTTCGATTGTACACACCGAAGAAAGAGTTGTGTTTTGGAGGATCCTGGTCTTCTATTATAATGAAAATGAAACCATGTTTTGTAATTCGAATGTGAATACGATTTTAAACAAGTGTTTTTAATATTAAATTGATTATTTAAATAAAAATTTTGTTTTTGGAAATCTTGGTGTTACACAATCACTCGACCAATATGGGCTAGAAAACCATGAACCATCGGATCCCCGATCCAAATCCCACTCTATCCATTCCATGCTGACGGAAAGACCCATTCTTCAATCTCAGAGCAACTCCCACGAGTTCTCCTCTTGCAATCACATACACATACTGAACTAGCTCTAGCACCCTCAGGTTGGAAAAACCTGATACACGGATGATATCCTCAAACATCCCCCAGGATGAACCACTAATACATACTCAATACCCTGATCAGAATCACACTGAGAGCCCAAGACCCTCTCCCTGCATCCCTTCCGAGCCTCTTGGTTCTACACCTGTGGAATTCCCTCCGCGACCTCAGCAGACATCCCAAACCGGATGAGCTTCCATCCCATTGCCGCAAACACGCTGCTCAATAACCATACTCGAAACACTCCAATCATAACTCTGCTCTGCCGCTTTCACTTCCGTGAACTTGCACTCCCTCTCGGAGTTACACACCTCTCTCTTTTCCTTTACCAAGGAATCCACTTGGCCACATTGTCACTCTGACAAGTGTCACGGTGCTCGCCCAACGCTACACCACCCTTTTATAGTGTATCCGCTATCCATCCAACACACATACTCTGGCTCTCATCGCAGGGACTCTCAAGCCCATGCACTATCTCAACTAATCAAGATCACTACTCGGGGCCATACCTTCTAATGCAATCACACTGCAACATACACAATCCATATCCTCGAACCGATCCAACAATACCTGCAGAGTCTTCAGCATGACTGGACCGCCTCACCAGGCCGTCAGCCAATCTGGACCACTCTCAGAACCTTCAGCCAATCTGGACCGCTCTCAGTGCCTTCAGTTTGGCTGGACCGTTCTCCGAGCCTTCGGCCTGACTGGTACGCCTACCGACCTTTAGTCTATCCGGACCGCTCAACTAGCATTCGACATTCCGAGCTATCACTCCCGGAAATCCTCCTATGCGCACTGTTTTAGCCCTTTAAGGGTTCCGAACTCTGTCTCAATCACACATGCTCGATCCCAGCCTGCTCCCAGGCCCTCCACAATCAAATGCCCTAGGTCTGTATCCCGCCCCGCATGCCCGACACTTGCTCCTATCAGCCTATACTCTTGGCTGACAGAACACTGCTGAATCCCAACAGCTAAGCACCCTCAAATACTCATCGATCTCCCGGAGAATTCTCCAATTCTCCCCCACTTGTAGCACTGATTAACAACCACCGGTCGCCATCACCGACCTCCCCGAACAACTTTGCACAAAGAATACACTTACACGCGGACTGCTTCCCACAAGCATAAACAACCTTAACGAGATCTCACAACAACACCGATTAACCCGCTCAAAAGAAACTCAATCCACTCCGCAGAAAGCAGATGTTACCCGGCCTTCAAACCAATGCCACGTTCCCACTAATAACTCTCATGGATGATAACCAATGAAATTCCCAAAACAAAAACCCATAACCAAACTACAACCCTCAAAACGAAGAATACCGCATCGGAAACCACACAAAGATACTAGCACATAAACAATACACCACAATAATCACAAGATAACAAAATATCAAGAAAGAAACATACCCGCAGCTGCATCCGGCACTGCTGTGACCTCCTCCGCCGCAAGCTGATAAGCACGACCCTGAGCCCTTGGGGGCTCCGCTCCACCCTGACCTCCACCTGTAATCCTCAAAGTGGCCGGTGCTGGAGCCTGCACCGGTCCCGCAGCAAACTGTGGACAGTTGACCCTCAAATGTCCAACCTGATGACAATGATAACAAATCCTCAAATCCCGAACCGGCGTTGACTGCCGACATTCCCTCGCATAGTGCCCCTCCTTTCCGCACTTGCGGCATGCACCACCGGACCTACAAACTCCGGTGTGACCCTTCCCACACTTCCCACAAGTGTGGCTGCTCAGATCCCCCACTCTAACATCAACGGTCTTGGACCGTTCGGCGCCGGCTGCGACTGCCCCGGAGCCTGCCTCAGCTCACGCAACTGCAACTCAATCTCTAACTCACGCCGCCTAGCGGCCTCCTGCAACTCCAACAAGGTCTCGCACCTCTGCGCAGACATAAACTGTCTGATGTCCCTCTTGAGCATGCTCAAATATCGAGACATCTGAGCCTGCTCCGAAGCGAACTCTGGGCAAAACATCGCCCTCTCAGTGAACATCCGGGTGATCTCAGTCACCGACTCCGAACCCTGCTTCAGCTCAAGGAACTCCTGAGCCAATCTCTCCCTCTCAACTTGCGGAACATAACGAGTGCTGAACATTTCTCTGAACTGATCCCATGAAACCGCAGCCCTCTGCGCATCCGAATATGACCGCGTGGTCAATCTCCACCAATCCTTCGCCCCGAGCCTCAACAGGTTCAGAGCACACCTCACCCTCTGATCAGCAGGCCATGAACACATGAAGAAACACCCCTCCACGTCTGATAACCATCTCATAGCGACGATCGGGTCCTGAACTCCATCGAAGGTGGGAGGCTTCGTATTATCGAAGTCCCGATACTGAAAGCCCCGACCAGCTCCTCCCCCTACCGTCGCTACAGCCGCTGTAGCCGCCGTGGCAGCCGTCTTTGCGAGAGCCACATAGCGCTCATCAAAATACTCAACCATGGCGGTCTTGATCGACCCAAACAGCTCCGGCAACTCATCCCGGAACAACTCAGCAATCTCATCACGCAGGATCTCACGAATCCTCGCATCCAACTCGCACGTGCTCATCTGACCGATAACCTCGGGCGGTACCGATCCGCCCAGAACTCTCTCTCCTGCTCCCGATCCTGATCCGGATCCACTCTCATCATGCCTCGGAATCTCCATACTGAAAAACACCACACAAAATCTCAGACTCTTCCCACTATCCTGGAATCCAACTCTCTCAACCCAACCCTAGAGATCATGGTTTCCCTGATACGTGTATGGGTCCTGTGCTTTCAGTAGTACGGGCCCATACTACCTTCCACACCTACCCATATTTGTATGAAGTACTACCACAACACCCTAGAGAAACATGCATAACAACGCTCAACCCTCACCACTAGAGGAACACTGAAAATCTCCCATAAGGAACCCTAGGCTACAAGCATCACAAATCAGGCAACATTATCATGAAATCCTGAAGATCCCTAGCCTGTCACTAGCATGCTGTTCTATCAAAGCTCAAAAACAAATAACATTCATGGTATTTTGGGGTTACTGTCACACCCCAAAACCACGAACGGCGGAAACGTTCTGGGGCGGAGGACGTCATGTATGCATCACAACAGATGTAAAGTAGTAAACAAGCAACAACATCATCCATTGCATCAATAGTATAATTTTAGTTACAAGTGTTTTCTTTCATTGTACAAGATATGATAATAACTTATCAAAATAAAAGACGAGTCTTGACTGCTCCGTCTTCTCTGAACCTTGTATCGACACCTGTCTATTTGTAACCTGAGAATACAAGTTATTTTGAAAGAGTAGATCAGCATTTAAGCTGGTGAGTTCATAAGTATTTAATTTCATTGCTTTGATTAGTTGATATGAAAGACTGGTAAATGAATGATGAAACATTTAGTATAAGTATGAAAAGCTCTAGAAAATCCCATATTTCCTACTAGTATAAAAGTAGTCTTCTACCAAGACTCGAATGTTTTGAAAGTAGTCTTTTACCTAGACCTGACTGTTTTGAAAGTACGCATCTCTTGAAAATGTGATGGTTTTTCCTTTTTTAACTCTTATTAGTAGTCTCTTAAGTATACCTGAAATGGTATCAACCTAGAACATCCGTAGACTATTCATTTACCTCTGTTGCTAACAGTCGGGTTTAGGAATAGTTAGTCCCTTCTGTATACCCACGATGGTATCAACCTAGAACATCCGTAGATTGTTCATTTACCTCTGTAGCTAGCAGTGGTTATCGGAATGGTTAGTCCCTCAAAGTATGATGTGGTACTAGGAGATAAAGTCCCAGTCTACCTCGTCGATGATGTGATTGAATCACAAGGTAAAGATAGAAAGGCGAACAATATAACCGTATCTAGACATATAACATGTAATATTAAATTGCCATATGATGTCTATGTAAAAGTATTCATGTACAAGTATTCATGTATAAGTATTCATGTAAAAGTATTCCTTCATATAACATGTAGTCTGGACTCATGAATGAACTGACTCTGGTGTAATTTCTTGTAGTAGTGAAAATGTTTTGTTTACTCTAAACTATTCCTATAATAGTTTACTAGAATGTAATTGATGAGTGTCCAAGTAGGTTTATACACCTTTGCTACCCAGGAGTATCGAAACTAAATTAACTGGTGGAACATTTATGACCATATATGTATACATGATATATAACTAATATTTAAACGACCTTCGGAGGAGTACCCGATATCCCACCAGACCACATCCAAATCGAGGAAAAGGAAACAGGGTGGATAGCCTTTCTAAGTCTTTTAAACATTTCTTATATAACTATACATATAGAGGCATGCAATTTATAATATAAAAGCATAAAGAAGTTTTGTAAACAAAACATATATATGTATATGGTTATATATATGTATAAATTTTAAAAGATGATTTGGTATGTTTCGTAATTGTTGTTCATATTCTTACGTTTTTATTAGAAACTTTGCATGAAATAATCCTTAAGTTTGATACTAAAGACCTTTTTGAACTTATCACTTTTGTAAAAATGGTAATTAAACATATTTAAATGATTGTGTTTTAACTTCCTTAATGTATAAACATTGCTAAAAAAAAATGTTAGAAGGTGTTAATAAATGTATAAACCACTTTTGACAGTTTTACCCTTTACTGTCCCTGTTTTTAGAAAACTCATATAAAAATCCTCGTAAGTCAAAAACTGAATCCGTCACCTCTGAGAGTTTATAAAATGAGTCTACTTTGTTCCTAATTTTTATTATGATTTTTAGTGGTCTCAAACTAGTGAGAAAATGGACATCTTCACAGACTGGTCCGAAATCACTTCTGAAATGACAGGCAGTTTTATAAAAATCGCCATAAATTGTAGAAAAATCGTATGAACGCGTGCAAGTAGTCATTAGAAAGGTATAAACTTGAACTATTTGCATATTGTACAGTTTTGAAAGATATTAAGTTTAAGATGGTCAAAACAGTCCGTGAACAGGACTCAACTTTTCTGTAGAAAGCTGTCATTTAAATTTGAGTTATGTTTAGTGTTCTAACTTGTATTCCCCCCCTTAAAACTTGAATAAAACATGAAAATGTAGGGGTATGAACTCACCTTATGTGAATACTTGAAGAATGGAAAGTTGAAGATGAACTTTTGGTTGTTGGTTTGATGCTCCAAAACAGCCACTCTTTTGGCTATGTTGTTGTCACGAAAATTTCACAGCAAAAGTGCAAGAAAAAGGGTAGTTTACTCACTGTTTTGAATCAATAATTTTGAGTATCAAAACAAGTAACTTCCAGGGGTATTTGATGGTAAAAATATCAAGCAAAAAGGAAGGTGTAGATGGGTGAAATGGTGGCTGAAACACAAAAGGGACAGCAGCCCTTTAGTTCATGGTTTTGATGGCTTTGGAAGGAAGTTCTTGTGCTTGAAAATGAGATGAAGGTTGAGGGTAATTCCCTGGAGTATTGGCTGGTCAAATGAGGGTAAAATGAAGATGAAATTTCGTGATTATGAAGGAGGAAAGAGTGGAAGAGGATAAGGGGACAAAACCTAGACTAGCTTGTGATGGGATGTGAGTTTAAGTGATGTGATCTTGTCTAGCCACTTGCTTGGGTGGTTGTTTAGAGATAGAGTTAGTTAACTAACTAACTACTAGTTATTTAGTTAGTTAGGAGTTCTAGTTAAGGAGAGGGAAGGTCTTAATCTCGAAAATTAGAAGAGGGATTAATAAGCATTCTTATTAAAATGTCTTAAGTGATTAAGCACTTATTAGTTAAGTTGGCACTTATCTCCACCAATTCTCTTATCTTAATTGATTTAGACATCATAAAACTTACATGAAATCATTTTAATTCATGACTTATAACTAGTCATTCACTAGATAATAATACATATATACAAATACATACATGTATACTTAGTATAAAATAACAATGTAGTTTTTGTGTATTTGAACTTTAATGTTTATGTTTTATTCTTTTTATTCAAAAACACTTAAATACATTTTAATTATACCTTATAATAATTCATTTTATATTTTAATTTATTTAAATATAAAATTTATTGAGCAATGTATAATTTCGTGACATTTAACCGGTTAACCATATCGTTAAACACGTTTTGTCACTTTGGTTCGTATATTTGTCAAATTTAGATCCTTCACATCTATTAAGCAAACGTTTTACATAGAACCGAACTTACTTATCAACTAGAGACATGTTGATACAAAAATTAAGTTTGTTGCGTTTAACTGATGTTATATGCTAATTTCACAAACCGGTGATGGTTCGATGTCATACATCATAACGAAATTTATCAATAGTTACTTGTTTTATATTTCACAATAACTTATTTAAATAAAAGAGGTTAAATTCCTTCAACCATTCTTAATAAAATACTCATATTGCTTAATAATCAAAAGATAGCATCGTACGATCGTTCCTATTTTTACCAATTGTTACAGTTACTTACTGGCTCCGGCCGATCATACCTCCGCGTCCTCCCTTACTCATTTTGAAAACCATTTTAAATACTCTTTCGAAAACTCTCCTCGATTTGAGACTGGAGTCACACGAATGTTCCTCCAATTCACTCAAACCAAGGCTTTGATACCAACTTGTAACGACCGAAAAATACAACCAATTTTAAATTTTTCAAAAATAGCTCAATTCCATTAAATCTTTACAAAAAGGTTTTCAATACAAAACATTTAACGTATTCCCAGAATCACATTACTACAAAATCATGAGGAGCGGTACGATCACGTCTTCGCCTTGCCACGGTCTCCTGAAGAACCTGAAAAACATAAAACCACAACTGTAAGCCCGAAAGCTTAGTGAGATATCCCCAAAATACCAACCACATACACCATACACGCATAACATGCCACAACATATCTGATCACAGAACAGCCATGCACCTCGAGTCTACAGTGTGATTGGTCTGCCCGCACCGGGCCTTCAATCCACCTGGTCCACTCTACACATACATCGAGTCTGTAGTGTGATTGGTCCGCCCGCACCGGGCCTTCAATCCACTAGGTCCACTCTCTGAGTCTACAATATGACTGGTCCGCCCACACCGGGCCTTCAGTCTACCTGGTCCACTCTCCGAGCCTCGGCACGTCTGGTCCGCCCTCTTGGGGCCTACAGCCTATTCGGACCGCTCGCTGGGCCTTCGGAAAAACCGGTCCGCCCTGGGTATATTGGCCTACAGCACAAAGCAGGACCCGCCTCAACCCAACTCCAGTCCAAGCAACCATTTGCACATATACATACAATCATATAGCAATTCACAGTCAACAAGCAGATCAAACAGATCACATATCATATCATCATCCTAACCAGGATACCGACCTAACAGGTCACTAACATAGCATCTCCCTATCTCTCAGGATACCGATTTCAATCAGTTCTCTAACATATACCATCCTAGCTCACAGGATGCAAACATATCAAAGCAGTAACATAATAACAACTACCCGGATCTCAATTCGATAAGGGCTGGCCTTGGTGCCTTAGACCCTGTTGATATAGTAAGGATAACTCACCTCGAAATTGCCGGCTGAAAGGATAAGATCTCGCTGCTCCAAGCTCCGACACGAACTCCTCCACTAAACACCAGCACACTCAACTCAATAAATACCCTTAATTACCAAAATACCCCTGAAAGACAACTGGTCAACCTTTGGACAAGGTCAAAGTCAACCCCTGACTGACTCTACTCACCGAGTCAACCCGATGACTCGCCGAGTCCCCATACTCAGAACTTCCCTCAATCCGCGACCTGACTCGCCGAGTCACCCCGAGACTCGTCGAGTCCAACAACTCTGAGTGCACTCGCCCACAACTCACCGAGTCATCCCTTGACTCGCCGATTCTCGACTCAACCAGAAAATATTGGGACTCTTCGACAAGACTCGCCGAGTCCAAGAACAGACTCGCCGAGTCTAAGGCTATCTTCAACCTACTCGTCGAGTTGTTCATACAACTCGCCGAGTTCCAGGCCATCTTCAAGCAACTCGTCGAGTCCACCCATGTGACTCGCCGAGTACCACCGGTCTGAATCCATACAGAAGCATTCCAGGCCATGCAATTGATCCAAAACATAGATCTAGCCTCCTACAACCCATCCATCACGTAAAGTGGCAAACTTTACGTGAATCCAAAGAGATCTAGGCCTTAAACACTTTAGGGCTAGGCTTTGGGACATGATAGCTTCACTACACACTCAAACACAGGGACTTTCAGGCATTCCAACCCTTCTCCATTCCAGATCTGAGGTAGCAACCTCAGATCTAACCTCTAAACTCCAAAACACCAAAAGATAAGCTCCCCACAAACCCTAAAATGATGAATCCAAGAATAACAGCCCAAGGACGAGATACTACCTCAAAAGAACGCCCCAATTGCAATGGAACTCGAATCCAAGCAAAGCCCCTTGCTCCAAGCCTTCTACCCTTCAAGATTTCCTCAACAAATGCTTCTCCAAGCTTCCCAATGCAATATGATCACTCACACACGAAGGCTAAGGGTTTCTGGACTTGAGGATGAGTAAAGAGGCTGGGGGAATGAATGTTATGTTCTTTATATAGGGCTCAACCCCGAGAATTAGGGTTTTCTCCACTCAGCGCCTACTCGCCGAGTCCATCTTACTGACTCGCCGAGTCGGCTACTTAACACGTGACCAAGTCGCGACTCTACTCGCCGAGTCGCTCTTCCCCAATTTACTCTTTTAGCCCTTCCACTCTACTCTTGATATTTCGGGATGTTACACTATTTTTTTGAGAAAAAAAGGTTTGTAAAGCTCATTAAAATGTCATATTTTGGGACATAACTCTAAAATAGTAGATGTACTTGGAAAAATCTATTCGCGTCTATCACTGTAAGTAAATTTTTTTTCCCTCTTATAGATGTGAAAATTGTGATGCATTTGGATGACACTGCAAAATACAACGTTTTCAATACATGTGGAAACCACGGATAAAAAAGAAAAACACTATAGGATTATATTGTATGGAAATTGTTATTTATAATATTATACTTTCAATATGTTAAATTGACACAATGTCCTAAAAGTAAGAAAAATAATAAAAAAACACACATGAACACAAAATGATAGAAAAACTGAAAGTTGAATGTTGTAATTGTAATAATAATAATAATAATAATAATAATAATAATAATAATAATATGCTATAATTGACATTAAAGTGAAAGTTGAATACTATAATTGAAAAAGGAAAATGCTATAATTGACATTTTAATGAAAGTTGAAATGCTATAATTGAAAAAAAATAAGTAAAATGGTATAATAAACATTAACATGAAAGTAGATTTCTATAGACCGAAAAAAAATGAAAATGATATGTTTTAATCAAAAAAGTGTTTATTTAAGAAAATAAACCCTTTCTATTTTATTTAATCTAAACACTCAAAAGTGTTTATTTAAGTAAAAAATGTATGATGCCTATAAATATGTCATAATTTGGTAAGCAATTAAAGCAGCCACTACTAAAAAAAAAGATATGAGATTCACTATGGATATGCTTGAATCTTATTCATCCGATACGTATTTTAACTATTCCAAACTTAGTTAATAACATATTCCAAAAACACTTCGCTCAAGGAAAATCCTAACAGACTTTTAGGTTTTGTTGTTAAATTCCTGTCCAAACTGTCAAGAGAATCAACAAAAATCTTGTTGTAAAATTTAACAAAATTAGTATAAAAAAGAAACATACTTGAATTCATTTTGTTTATAGCTTACTATTATTTTTTTATTTACCTGGAAAGCATCATGAAGTCAACAAAAAAAAAGGGGTGGCCATGATATAGCTGTGAAGCGAAGACGGATGGAAGATATGGGTATCCACGTATGATGGCAATGCATATATCCTTCTAAAAGGCCGTACTGCAAGCATTTACTGAGGGGTATTTTAAGTATTTTCAATCATACGCAGATAAAAAATGCTTGGAATAATTCATTTATGAAAGTTGAATGTTACCTGCAATGTCCAACATTTAACATGTCACACATGGACCAAAAGGTTAAAATATGGTCATTTCATGCAAGTTCCACATCCATTTCTACGTGGGCACAAAATATATTACATCTCCTTCATGTTTCTATTGTATAGTTCCTTCTAGAACCCTTTCGGCTTTCGATAACAAAGATAATTAAAACAAATAATTTTGATAGTAGAGTGTTTTCAGAAGGGCATTTTGGTCTTTCCATCAATAAAAGGAAGAACAAAATTGAATTCTATCCCTTCGGCAACCATGGAATGGAATCTCTAATTCCAATTCAAAATCATATGACATCTACCTTTCTTGCAGCAGCGCACCAGGATTGAAATCAAATCCAAGGTCGTTTATGAACATTATCCACCCGATTTACAGATTTGTTCCAACTAAATATTCTATTTTTTTTTTCAAATTAGATTTTACTTTATAATATCTGAAATCACATGTTGGTGATTATGAGAGGAACATTCAACCTACAACTCTCCCAAACCCATTGAGCAGAGACACATGGATTCTAAAGACAAATGAAAAAGAAATTGATTCTGATGTCAAAGTACTCACATACATGATATGGTATAATGTATTTTATATCATCAGACCTGGTTAATATTTTAAAATAAATTATAGTTGTTTATCTTTTTATGGATCTATTCAAGAATGACTAAAATCAAAAAATCAAACAACACCTACTTACGATTGAAAAAGTAACAACATTAGTAAAACAACAAAATCAAAGAAAGAAATAACAAAATTGAAAAAAAAACATAAACTATGTGGGATTGGTTGTTGTATTTAGTTTTTATGTAGTTAAAGGCTAAATTTAGAAACACGGCGGAAACGTTCAGGGGTGGATGACGTTATGTACAGTATCACAACAGTGTAATATAATAAACAAGCAACAACATCATCCATTGCATTATAAGTAGAGTTTTAATACATGTGTGTTATTTCATAATGTACAACAATAAAATGAATAATCAAAATAAGGCGAGTCTTGTCTGTGCTCCATCTTCTCAAAAACCTGGCCATCGCACCTGTCTAACTGATGACCTGAGAATACAAGTTATTTTGAAAGCGAGTATCAGCTTTAAAGCTAGTGAATTCATAAGTAATTAAGGTGTCATTGTCTGGCTTATGAAAATCTATTATGAAGGCCATGTAAACCTTTAATGAAAATGTTGATGTAAGCATGAAGAAACCTAGAAAATCCCTTGCTTTCTATAAGTATGAAATGTAGTCTTCTACCAAGACCCGAATGTTTTGTTATGACAATGTAGTCTTCTACCAAGACCCGGATGTTTTGTTGTGACAATGTAGTCTTCTACCAAGACCCGAATGTTTTGTTATGATAATGTAGTCTTCTACCAAGACCCGAATGTTTTGTAAGTAAAATGATAGTTTTTCCTTTTATTGTTTAGTGCTAAAGTACTTAGTCTAACTCATCGTTTATGTGAAAGTATCACAAAATAAAGTAAACAGGAAAATGTACTACTGTAAGTGTTGTCACTGGGTACTAGGACTAACACAACATCGCATTAAGCGAAATATGTAACCTAATGAACATCCGAAGATTGTCCAGAACAAGTATTAATGTAAGTGTCATTGCTGGGAACTAGGAGTAACACAACATCACAATAAGCGAAAGGTATAACCTAATGAACATCCGAAGATTGTCCAGAACAAGTATTAATGTAAGTTGTACTACTGTAAGTGTTGTCACTGGGTACTAGGACTAACACAACATCGCATTAAGCGAAATATGTAACCTAATGAGCATCCGAAGGTTGTCCAGAACAAGTATTAATGTAAGTGTCATCGCTGGGTACTAGGAGTAACACAACATCACATTAAGCGAAATATGTAACCTAATGAACATCCGAAGGTTGTCCAGAACAAGTATTAATGTAAGTTGTACTACTGTAAGTGTTGTCACTGGGTACTAGGACTAACACAACATCGCATTAAGCGAAATATGTAACCTAATGAACATCCGAAGATTGTCCAGAACAAGTATTAATGTAAGTGTCATCGCTGGGTACTAGGAGTAACACAACATCGCAATAAGCGAAAGGTATAACCTAATGAACAATCGAAGATTGTCCACTTGTCCTCTGTAGCAGCAGCAGGTGGGTGGAGGGGTTAGCCCCGGTTATCGATCTACCTAGTATAAGTAGTAACCTTAGACCTCTGTAGATGGTCATCGACCACTGGTGCTAATCAGTGGGGTTCGGAATGGTAAGTCCCGCCGAGCTATCCCATTGAACCGGGATAGGAAAGATAATTTACACAGAAAGTACTAATAAATCATCCTCGTAGTTCTAAGTACAAGTATCCAGGTAAGTGAATACAGGATAAGGCACCTATGTAGAAGTGTTCTTGTATGGTATTCATGTAGGTGTGTTCATGTAACAGGTAAGTATATGTAAGCATATTCATGTATCATGTATTCCTAAGTACGTGTACTCATGTATCATGTAAGGTATTGGTATACACTCATGAATGAACTGACTCTTGTGTGATTCCTTGTAGTAGTAATAATGTTTTGTTTCTTCTAACTATCCCTATGATAATTAACTGGAAATTAAGTGATTGTTCAAGTAAATTTATGCACCCTCGATACACCAGGGTGTGGGAAACTGAACAAAGGATGAAAGCTATAATCTCTAACATATAAATGAACATATGCGCATAAGTATAGTTTGATTCAAGAAGGTAAAATACTGGTTTTGCAAGATATCTAGGAGTTTTGAACAATAATTAAGAATGACTTGATGTCATTTTAATAAACATTTCAAAACTAATACTTTTGTTATCAAGGTATTTTAAGATAGAAAATCACTTCATGTGTCACCTTTTGAAATATGTGAAATCTACTGAGTGAAAACATAGTTATAAAATACATAAGATTGATTTATTAACATATTGTTTTCTACTTGTTTCCCCCCCCATTAAAACGTTTAAAATCATTTAAAACATTGATTAAGGGGTATGAACTCACCTGTAGATGGTGATTTGGATGAACCGGACGGTGTAGGATTGTTAGGTGTCAAGTGAGGACTTGTACACACACTACGATCCTAATGAACATATAATCACACATATATGCACTTAATTAGTCTTAAGTTACTAATTGATAAAGCTAAGACATCCTAGAACATATTACACACTTTATATAAGTGTTATAAGCCCTAAGGGTTGCATCTAAGCTATCGTGGGACAAGGCACTTGTGTTTAGGGTTCCAAAGGACCCCATATATGAGTTTGCTCCTCATATACTAACACACATGGAGTTTACGGTTGTAAACTCTTGAGTTTACGACTGTAAACTCCCAACCATGGGGGTATGGTGTGTTTTGAAGTTCCAAATGATTCCTAGAATTATTCCAACTTGGTGGTTAAATTCTTGAAAGGGTTTAAGGTCTAGAAGCACTCCCTAGAGGAGTTTACGGCCCCTAGGCCATTTCCCTTGGAGTTTACGGTTGTAAACTCCCTTGGAATGTTGTTTTTGTTGTTTTCAAGCCTCGTGCACAAGTGGTATTGGTTCTAGACTTTTATTCCAAGCATATGAAGACCATTGACAGACTTTGGTGCCCCTTAAATGAGTTTACGGCCCATAAACCATGTCATGGCCGTAAACTCACTTTGAAATGTGATTCTTATGTGTTTAAGGCTATTGATTTATTGGGGACAAGTCTAGGTAAAAGTTCTAAGGCTTTAGGTTCCTTAAGAGCACCATTTTGAGTTTGAAATGGGAGTTCACGGCCTAAGTTACTCTTGGGCCGTAAACTCTCAAACTTGGGTGTTTCTAGCTTGTTTTCATGTCCCTAATACACTTATAAATGACTCTAAGGAAGTAGCATAATACAAGGGTCGGTCTCGGCTTTGTTTTGCGAGTTTACCGCCCAAGAACACCTTGGGGAATAAACTCCTAAATCTAATGATTTAGCTATGTAATCTATGTTATGAACACATTTAAAGCTTTCTAACACTACTAAAAAGAGTTACTCACGTTTTGGTATAAATACCCGAAGATCCGTGAGAGAGAAAATGGCTTTTCTCTAGTTGGAAATGCGAATAATGAATGAATTTGGTTCAGAATTCTATTTATAGTCCTGAGATATTTTTGGCAGAAAAATATTTTTATTCCTGAAATGATCTCTAATATAATAGAGTGTTGGAATAACAGTGTTGCACAAAACCCTAGTGCAACCACTCTCCTGATATCTCCTTAAGTGTAAATCCTGAAAAACTGTCAAACTTATACCTGAAGTCTGGAATTTCCCTGAAACTATTCTAAGCTCTATTGTCTTGATACGGGTTGTTCAAAATGGAAATTTCGGGTTGTCACATCATCCCCCTGTTAAAGGGAATTTCGTCCCGAAATTAGAATTTAGATAAGGATGTAGGTATAAATGATCGAGTCGTTAGGTGAAAACTTCCTAATCGATTTGCTCCCGCGCTTCCAAGTGAAATCGGGTTCTCAGTTGGTATTTCAACGAACCTTCACAAATGGGCGACGGCGTTGCTTTGTCCGCTTGGCCACTCGGTCAAGGGTCACTACGGTTCTAATACGAAGGCAAGGATCTCGTAGATCTCGATCTCGCCGAGAGGGATTACGAAAGTCCTAATGGAAGGATACTGTTTCAAGTTCGAGACGCAAATGGGAAAATGTACTTTACTGAGTTCGCGGAGTAGGTCTAGTTTGTGAAATGCAGGACCGATTCTGGTAAGAATCTCGGAGATCCTAACTATATTGGATTTTAGCTTTCCACGCTTTACGAGGCATATTAAGCCGTTCCCAGAGTGAGGTTTCCTAAAGAATTTGGTCTCTCACTTGGAATTCCAAAGGTTCTTTCTCTCGCTTACTTCCCAGTCAAGGGCCATCCCTTGCTGGGTCAAACTCAAAAGGGTTCCTGAAGTTTTCGGGGAGTTCTGAATGGACTATGATAGTAGGTTTGTAAGACCTAGAATTTGGCGAATTTTCCGTCGGTGACTATGGTGCCTACAAATTCCCAACGGTTTTGGATAATTTGGCAGAGTACTCAAGAATTTCCACAACACTAATAGTGTGTCTCAGGAAATTTGACTCTAAATTCCAAAACTCTTGTTTAGAGAACTTTGCGAAAAGTATCTCCGAGGGTAATGTTTCTATGAGTTCTTTCTTACTACGAGGGTAGATAAGTAGTCATTATATGGAGAAATGACGAACTAATCCCAGTAAGAAAGGCGTACTCTACTTATTCAGCTCATGAATACTACGGGCGTATTGGTCCTATCCGAGGGGTATCACTACGGACTCGAAGTGTCCGCATCGTGTTCAGAGGGTAGTCTTTAGGACATCCTTCCCTAACACTCGAACTGGTGATATTCGGATCTCAGGTCCATTTCTGAAGTAATTCTTTCCCTGTGTTTGCCCAATCAATTCGGTTATGCAGGGTAGAGACAATGATTTCTAAAGGAAATCTTAATGAAGTCTCCGGTCGTTGAGGTACATAAAATGCACTCCATCGACTTCTGGTAAGAATAAGACCAGAGCTCTCAAGGGTGATAAGCCTGGCCTTCTAATCCTATTGTTGAGTAGTTCGCTGCGTTGTCTGGGCTGTTCTTGTACCTTCCGTAGGTGTTTAGCCTGAGGGCGATCTGGTTATAAGAGTCATACTGGTTTCTAGGTTTGTTCACATGCCAAATGCAATTACTCGTACTCCTGGACAGTCTTCGTCCTGAAGTTCATATTAGAATTCATACGTGATTCAATGGTCACAATTTCGTGTATACGAGTTGTATATAATTAAGACTGAAAAGGTAGTCGAATAACTGATTCTTCCTTAATCTCACATCCCATCGAGGGAAAAGAAGTTAAAGTGGAATCATCAATTCTAAACCTGTAGAACATTGATTATATATCACTCTCATGTATACATTCCTCAGTGATAGATCAACCGTATGAATCCTGGATTTGAACTTGACGTACTGCACGAGTAATAATGTGGGGATTCCTTCGGAAAGGAAAAGAACTATAAGGTACTCCTCGTATGAGTACTTCGGTGTTTTGATATAACGGCTTTGCTAAAAGATGATTTCTGAGAAAGAGATGTACTTATGAAGCTGGTATAGCGAGGATCAAATTTACTCGAGTCGTGTGATAAAGTTTGAAACATATGGAAACTAAGGACATTAGATTTTGAGCATAAAACGTTTACAGACAAAAACAACCGTGCAACCATGATTAGAGTTACAGTACTTTAGATTTGCTACAAGACTATTGCTGCGAATCAGATATACTACAAAAGGCAAGTATACGCAGCACGAGGATCCCTATACCGACAGGATCCCGCAAAAGATAAGACTCTAGTTGCACTAGTTTTAAACATGTTTTTGAACATATAGAATACTGACGACTTGGAGGGAACCTATACTATATTAGGGTCCTTAGCTGCCTCTTTGCATTCTGAGGTCAAACTCCTCCGAATTCGTCGTTGCCCTTCCCTGCTAGACAGTCCCTCTTGAAGTGTCCCATGACGCCACACAGATGGCATATCTGAGCGGTTTGGACATTGGTGGTTGAAGAAATGTGTTGGATCTGGATCATGTAGTAACTGGCAGTATGTCCATTCCTGTTGCACTTATAACAGTGTAACGATCGGCAACCGCCAAGATGATGAAAGCTACATTCATAGCATTTCGGTAGGTTTCCGGCATATTGTCTGGCGGGTGTAGGGGCAATTGGGACACCGGAAGGAATGGTAGTAGGAGGTGCAAATGTCGTAGCTGTGTTCTTATTCGCCCCTTGAAGCGATTTGTTATTCCTTTTGGCCCAAAACTTCTGGCTCTTACTCTTGGCCTCGGCACTCGGGGTACCGTGGTAGTTTGTTGGTCATTGCGGGGCTGGGTTGTTACTTGGATTGGAATGATTGATAGTGATCCTGCTAACACTTGCGTTGTTAGCGTTCAGGTGGGTCATAACAGCTGACACGGCAGCCGAGACTGCAGCTTGAAAGGTAGCTGCATCAATCTGAAGAGTTGGTGTTTGGTTGATGGGCTGATCGTTTTTCTTGGGATTCATGATTCTGTTACACCGAAAGAAAAATGAATTTGTGAGCGAAAATGGTTGAATCTAAACGTAGTTCGATTGCTCATGTAAAGAATAGAAGTATGTTCTCTAAGGTTCAACCTACATCCCTATAATGCAGTCCTAGTATGGAATGGAAGTATGTTCACGAAGGTTTGACCTACATCCTTATGATGCAGTCCTAGCAAATATCGGAAGTAAGTTCATGCAGTGGTCTCAAGATGTTTGTCGTTCTAGCCGAGGTATCGCTGGTTGGCTAATAATGTGATCCAACCATTACCAGAGACTTGGGGATGTCTTCGGAGTTAAATTGCTATAGTCTAATGACTTGACTAGAGCATGTTTCAAATAGTCTCTAATGAAAGTATGATAAGAGTATTCGAATAAAGAACGACACAGAGTTAGCCGACTGTCAATATCTTTGATATTCACGACGTACAAGTTCAGGAAATGACCTTGTAAAAAGGTCTTACAGCATATTCAGAGAAGATAGTTCTTGACAGCATAAAGACCTAACTAAAGTACTTACCCTACAAGATAGTTTCGTAGAAAATGCCACATCGAGCATAGACAGAAACACGATTCCTTTCTAACAAGGGATATAAAGTAAAGTATCTACTACTAGCGATGGTCACCACTCTGGTGAACTCTCAGTTCAGCCAGTTGGCGTTCCATGTCAAGTAGGTGTCTTTCGTACACTCTCTGGCGTACTTGAAGCTCTATGACTTCGGCTCGTGATTCGGCCAGTGCTTGCAGCAGGGTTTCATGGTCTCTCTCAGACCTCTCACGAGCATGTTCAAGGCGACTGGTGCCAAGCATATGCATTCCTCCATTTGTATCAACTTCTGCGATACGTTGTAGAGCTGTTCTGCCCTGAATTTCGTTTCGGTCAACTCTTCGGATCAGAATTGGCATGCTTCTGTCTGCTGAGCCCCCATTGCTCAGGTCATAGAAGCTTCGGTCACCATTAAATGGCATGGGCTGATCTTGTCCTTGGATCCATGTTTCCAAACATTCCACCCACTCAGGCGTCGGGCCATGAAAAGTCGGACGAGGGTTAGGAATTTGAAAGGGAGCTGCCTGGGGTAGGTTCTCAACCTCGGGTTCGGAGATGGCATCGTCTGAAAGGTCTTCAGCTTGGTGATCATTCAGAGGGATTGGATGATCATTAACTGGTTCTTCTCCAAACCATCCAGCAATAACCGCGTTCAGAAGGAACAAGTTGTTGTGGGGATGGAATCCAGCCATGTTATCTACACGAGAATTTGGGGATATAAGAAATAGCTACATAGACAAACTGACTAAGATAATGACAATAAGACCAAATACCCCTATGGTATTTCTTTATGGTTGTGTTGGTAAGTTTTTTTTTAGACTTGTTGCCATATCACAACCATTCCTGGGCATATGCTAATCACTCCTCGGACCATCATAGTTGATCAGGCTATGCCATTCCCAAGACTGACCATATATCCCTAGGCTTACTTGTGATATTCAACAATCGTAATACTTTTGTTCTTGTCATTGTGACACTGATTTTAGTATGAATGCAGGCACGTATACTTTGTTAAATATTTTATTATTTAAAGGTATAAACTCTTAGACAGAGTGTTTTAATCCCAATATGTTTATAGTTAGTATATCTTTTATGGGTTGATATACTTAATTCACTATAAACAATGCTCTGATACCAATCTGTCACACCCCAAAACCAAGAACGGCAGAAATGTTCAGGGGTGGAGGACGTCATGTACAGTATCACAACAGTGTAATATAATAAACAAGAAACAACATCATCCATTGCATTATAAGTAGAGTTTTAATACATGTGTGTTATTTCATAATGTACAATAATAAAATGAATAATCAAAATAAGGCGAGTCTTGTCTGTGTTTTATCTTCTCAAAAACCTGGCCATCGCACCTGTCTAACTGATGACCTGAGAATACAAGTTATTTTGAAAGCGAGTATCAGCTTTAAAGCTGGTGAATTCATAAGTAATTAAGGTGTCATTGTCTGGCTTATGAAAATCTATTATGAAGGCCATGTAAACCTTTAATGAAAATGTTGATGTAAGCATGAAAAACCCTAGAAAATCCCTTGCTTTCTATAAGTATGAAATGTAGTCTTCTACCAAGACCCGAATGTTTTGTTATGACAATGTAGTCTTCTACCAAGACCCGGATGTTTTGTTGTGACAATGTAGTCTTCTACCAAGACCTGAATGTTTTGTTATGATAATGTAGTCTTCTACCAAGACCCGAATGTTTTGTAAGTAAAATGATAGTTTTTCCTTTTATTGTTTAGTGCTAAAGTACTTAGTCTAACTCATCGTTTATGTGAAAGTATCACAAAATAAAGTAAACAGGAAAATGTACTACTGTAAGTGTTGTCACTGGGTACTAGGACTAACACAACATCGCATTAAGCGAAATATGTAACCTAATGAACATCTGAAGATTGTCCAGAACAAGTATTAATGTAAGTGTCATCGCTGGGTACTAGGAGTAACACAACATCGCAATAAGCGAAAGGTATAACCTAATGAACATCCGAAGATTGTCCAGAACAAGTATTAATGTAAGTTGTACTACTGTAAGTGTTGTCACTGGGTACTAGGACTAACACAACATCGCATTAAGCGAAATATGTAACATAATGAACATCCGAAGGTTGTCCAGAACAAGTATTAATGTAAGTGTCATCGCTGGGTACTAGGAGTAACACAACATCACATTAAGCGAAATATGTAACCTAATGAACATCCGAAGGTTGTCCAGAACAAGTATTAATGTAAGTTGTACTACTGTAAGTGTTGTCACTGGGTACTAGGACTAACACAACATCGCATTAAGCGAAATATGTAACCTAATGAACATCCGAAGATTGTCCAGAACAAGTATTAATGTAAGTGTCATCGCTGGGTACTAGGAGTAACACACAACATCGCAATAAGCGAAAGGTATAACCTAATGAACAATCGAAGATTGTCCACTTGTCCTCTGTAGCAGCAGCAGGTGGGTGGAGGGGTTAGCCCCGGTTATCGATCTGCCTAGTATAAGTAGTAACCTTAGACCTCCGTAGATGGTCATCGACCACTGGTGCTAATCAGTGGGGTGCGGAATGGTAAGTCCCGCCGAGCTATCCCATTGAACCGGGATAGGAAAGATAATTTACACAGAAAGTACTAATAAATCATCCTCGTAGTTCTAAGTACAAGTATCCAGGTAAGTGAATACAGGATAAGGCACCTATGTAGAAGTGTTCCTGTATGGTATTCATGTAGGTGTGTTCATGTAACAGGTAAGTATATGTAAGCATATTCATGTATCATGTATTCCTAAGTACGTGTACTCATGTATCATGTAAGGTATTGGTGTACACTCATGAATGAACTGACTCTTGTGTGATTCCTTGTAGTAGTAATAATGTTTTTTTCTTCTAACTATCCCTATGATAATTAACTGGAAAGTAAGTGATTGTTCAAGTAAATTTATGCACCCTCGATACACCAGGGTGTGGGAAACTGAACAAAGGATGAAAGCTATAATCTCTAACATATAAATGAACATATGCGCATAAGTATAGTTTGATTCAAGAAGGTAAAATACTGGTTTTGCAAGATATCTAGGAGTTTTGAACAATAATTAAGAATGACTTGATGTCATTTTAATAAACATTTCAAAACTAATACTTTTGTTATCAAGGTATTTTAAGATAGAAAATCACTTCATGTGTCACCTTTTGAAATATGTGAAATCTACTGAGTGAAAACATAGTTATAAAATACATAAGATTGATTTAATAACATATTGTTTTCTACTTGTACCCCCCTCCCATTAAAACGTTTAAAATCATTTAAAACATTGATTAAGGGGTATGAACTCACCTGTAGATGGTGATTTGGATGAACCGGACGGTGTAGGATTGTTAGGTGTCAAGTGAGGACTTGTACACACACTACGATCCTAATGAACATATAATCACACATATATGCACTCAATTAGTCTTAAGTTACTAATTGATAAAGCTAAGACATCCTAGAACATATTAAACACTTTATATAAGTGTTATAAGCCCTAAGGGTTGCATCTAAGCTATCGTGGGACAAGACACTTGTGTTTAGGGTTCCAAAGGACCCCATATATGAGTTTGCTCCTCATATACTAACACACATGGAGTTTACGGTTGTAAACTCTTGAGTTTATGGCCATAAACTCCCAACCATGGGGGTATGGTGTGTTTTGAAGTTCCAAATGATTCTTAGAATTATTCCAACTTGGTGGTTAAATTCTTGGAAGGGTTTAAGGTCTAGAAGCACTCCCTAGAGAAGTTTACGGCCCCTAGGCCATTTCCCTTGGAGTTTACGGTTGTAAACTCCCTTGGAATGTTGTTTTTGTTGTTTTCAAGCCTCATGCACAAGTGGTATTGGTTCTAGACTTTTATTCCAAGCATATGAAGACCATTGACACACTTTGGTGCCCCTTAAATGAGTTTACGGCCCATGAACCATGTCATGGCCGTAAACTCACTTTGAAATGTGATTCTTATGTGTTTAAGGTTCTTGATTTATTGGGGACAAGTCTAGGTAAAAGTTCTAAGGCTTTAGGTTCCTTAAAAGCACCATTTTGAGTTTGAAATGGGAGTTCACGGCCTAAGTTACTCTTGGGCCATAAACTCTCAAACTTGGGTGTTTCTAGCTTGTTTTCATGTCCCTAATACACTTATAAATGACTCTAAGGCAGTAGCATAACACAAGGGTCGGTCTCGGCTTTGTTTCGGGAGTTTACCGCCCAAGAACACCTTGGGGAGTAAACTCCTAAATCAAATGATTTAGCTATGTAATCTATGTTATGAACACATTTAAAGCTTTCTAACACTACTAATCAGTTTAGCTTACATTTGTCCAAATAATCAGTTTATCAAAGCAACTTATTACCTGTTTCTCCAAATATTATTATTGTGATTTGTGACGGAAAGTAATCATAATCAATCTATCAAAAAACAAAGGATAAAATCATGGGTCTAAAAGATTACAGAGCTTTGTATAGATTAAATGAAATAAACCCGTTAACTGTGCTTTCAATATCTTCTTTCTTCAGTGTACTAACAAATACATCAGAGAAAGTGATATCTTCCCCAAATAACACGAATCCCTGATTAATTAGGGTTCAATCTATTCTTCCAAGGTTGAATTTTTCTGGCAAAAAAAACACATAGTAAATGAAGCACATACTTAGTAAAGAAACACGCACGTCAAAGAAAAATCATTAGGACGAAATTAATCGTAACAAACCTTCGATAATCGTGTATACATGTTCGTATTACCGTCAAATAAGATGACAGGGTTGGTATCTTATTTGGAAAACCTTGATGTCGCCTCCACCCAAGCCACCACTGCCAACGCCTCTTCAATGGACACAAAATACATACACGATTGGAAAGAACAGTGGGATGGGGAAAGAGAATAGAGAGGGATTACACAGGAGAGGCGGTGGAAAATTCCAGAAATAGAACATGTGTCAAATGTCTGTCCAGGACACCGACCCAGATACAATTGAAAGTGGACGAAAAGGATCCTTGGAGGGAGCGGTGATGGATGGAGACGAAACGGAAGAGAGAAGGTGGAGGAGTAGGTGTTTCTTGAAAGATGGAGATGAAGACGGTGGGTGTGTCGTATAATGGAATATAGTCGATGAGATAAGGGTGGGGGCGGCGACGATGTGCACAAATCTAAATCTGATTGGATCAGAAAACGGTGACGGAAACATGTGGTCATCAACAATATTGATATTAACACAAATGGACCTACAACAGGAAATGGAGAGAGTCACATAAGCACAGGACCATTTATGTCAATCCCTTAGCCACTTTACTGTAGCTAAGGGTAGACAATTTTAATATATAGTATAATTGTTGGTGATAATGACAAACTAGAATGGATGATTTTTTAATATGATATGACTTTATTGTTGAAAACCAATAATTATGTGTGTTATAAAAATGAATTCTTTATGTTCTACCAAAACTTATATGTATGTACCCAATTTTAAATGTTTTTATGTAACAAAAATAAATTATCTTATTACATTTGTCAATTTCATTTTTCCTTATTCGTTCTTTATTGTAAAGGAAAAATAAAAAATAAAAAATATTAATATTTTCATAAGAAAATGTAAGTGATAAAAATATACCTCAAGTGTAACACTCCTCCCCCCTAACCCACTCTTAACATATTTTTTTAAGATTGGTCGCAGTACATAACAATTACTATACTTTTGAAATTCAAATCACTATTTTATTTGAACCGTTCATTCTCTTCCAATATCTAATAGCTGTAAAGAACAAATGAAAATACAATAAAAAAGTATAATAATAATAATAATAATAATAATAATAATAAGAAATAAAAAATATTCAAATAAATTATTTATAAATTAGTTAAAAGTACCTATAGTTTAAAGTAATTTTAAACCAAAAACTTAATTCAATTTAATTCAGACACAACTTTTTGTACCTTCCTTATCGTATACTTAAAATTATTATAATACTAGTTACAACTTATTATAAAAAATATTATTTCAATGATAAATACTTATAATATTATTTTTATAACATATAATTGTTAATATTTATATTACATTATCGGATACAAATCAAGAGTTTAAAACTGCCCCTACAACTCAATAGTTTTTTTATTTAAATGTAATTATGATTTCAAATTTAATGTAATTTGACTATATATTTTCCACTACATTTAAAAGTTTTATTAAACTCATGGTTATTAATATGCAATGCTATTTCACATTTTAGCTATATTAGTAGTATATAAGTAAATTTAGATTAAAAAACCATATATTTGAAAAGATTTGTGATTCAAAATAAAAGGGTTGAATTTTTTTTTATCGCATCAATGATTATTTCAGCATAGCTTTTTCATAACAATGTTTCTAAAGATCAAATATATTTTGATTTCTAAATATTCATTTTGAATGATTTTTAAGTGTTTAATAAGTTTTGTTTGATGTAAATGGTATAATGTTTTAGTGTTTTTATTTTATTAAAATCTATAGTGTTTTTCATACTATTTGTTATTTGTTTTATATATATAAATCGGAATACGTTTTATATATAATTTCCACGACTTAAAACGTTCTATAAAATCATCAAAAGTTGTAGTATTTTTTTCATACAACTTTGTTTTGTTTATACATAGAAATCAATATATGTTTGATATATAATTTACACAACATAAACCGGTCTATAAAATCATGAATTAACAGTATAAATAACTAATAATATAAACTTATTAAAATTAATAAAACTAATATGTTAACTATAGAGTTTGTTTTCCTATTGACATTGGTTTTACATGTATAAATATTAAATCACAATTTGTTAAATGTTAGTATTTTAATTAAATAATTATAATCACGCACAACGCGCGGGGATTCAACTAGTAAACTAATACAAAAGAGAACTTGTATCTTGTCCCTCGGTACCTATAGCTTTGAGGCCAAGCAAGAGGACAAAAGGTATAAAATTCTCTTTAAGTTTTATAAGATATTAAACCTATCTTTTTAGCTAAAAGACAAAAGTCTTTCTAGTCCAAAATGGTGTACATGACCTAATAAATCATACCATATGATATATTATGTTATTTGCCATTGAAAATTAATATTTCCATGAAATAAATAATTTCCAATTAATTATAAGAGTTTATTGAATATTTATTAAAATCAAATTCAAATAAATAAGCAGTTATATCAAGTTGTTAGTGTGACTCTTAGGATCATATGTTAATTAACAATATCACTTTAATACGACTTTTGAGCATACTAGATCTTTCAACTTCTAAGTCTACAAGAAACCAACCATCAAGATCCAAAATAGACGAATTGCAAATGTCAAGAAGTTACTCAAATTAAATCCCTAAATTGCCAAAAGGTTCCCTTAACCACAAAGTTCTTATTCCTTCAATGATCATTAAAAACACCAAATAGAGCTCAAATGAGGAATCAAGTTATTAGGGTTTGATTTATGGACTTGGAGGGTGATGGAGGCTGAGGATGGACGAAACCCTACCTATCACATCCTTTAAATATAACATTAACACCAAAAAATTAGGTTCAAGCCTAAGATGTCGCCACGTCGTGGCCAATACATGACCATGTCGTGGCCACTAAAAAAGATCACGACCCAAAATTGGTTGTTACGTCGTCGTGATCTTCCCACCACGTCGTGGCCACCAACATTGCACAAGATTTAAGTATCAAATTCATACTTGAAACTGGATGTTACAGTCTCACCACCCTAGATTAAAAAAAAAACAAAAAAAAAGGAAGACCTAAAATTAATATTTATTACATAGTACTATGTTTAGAATGCTTTAAATAATTTGTTATCGGTTCATCCAACTTTTTTAATGTTTTAAATAAATTGTTATCAGTTCATCAACTATCATTTACTCTATTGTTTTTAGTCAATATCTCTGAATATATTTTTTATTCGGCACAAATTAAGAGTTTAAATCTCCCACTACAACTCAATAGTTTTTTTTTATTTAAATGTAATTATGATTTTAAATTTAATCTAATTTGCCTATATATTTTCCACTACATTCAAAAGTTTTATTAAACTGACGGTTATTAATATGCAAAGTCATTTCACATTGTAGCTATATTAGAGTATATAAGTAAGTTTTGATTAGAAAACCATATAATTGAAAATATTTGTGATTCAAAATAAAAGGGTTGAAATTTTTTTTTTGTCGTGTCAATGGTTATTTCAACACAATTTTTTTTATAACAATGTTTCTATAGATCAAATTTATTTTGATTTCTAAATATTCATTTTGAATGATTTATAAGTGTTTAATAAGTTTTGTTTGATGTAAATGTTATAATGTTGTAGTGTTTTTATTTTATTAAAATCTATAGTGTTTTTCATACTATTTGTTATTTGTTTTATATAAACAAATCGGAATACATTTTATGTATAATTTTCACGACTTAAAACGTTCTATAAAGTTTTCAAAAGTTGTAGTATTTTTTTTTTCATACAACTTTGTTTTGTTTATACATAGAAATCAATATATGTTTGATATATAATTTACACAACATAAACCGGTCTATAAAATCATGAATTAACAGTATAAATAACTAATTATATAAACTTATTAAAATTAATAAAACAGATATGTTAACTATAGATTTTGTTTTTTTATTGACATTGGTTTTACATATATAAATATTAAATCACAATTTGTTAAATGTTAGTATTTTAATTAATTAATTATAGTCATGCGGAACGCGCGGTGATTCGTCTAGTAACTAATACAAAAGAGAACTTGTCTCTTGTCCCTCGGTACCTATAGTTTTGAGGCCAAGCAAGAGGACAAAAGGTATAAAATTCTCTTTAAGTTTTATAAGATATTAAACCTATCTTTTTAGCTAAAAGACAAAAGTCTTTCTAGTCCAAAATGGTGTACATGACCTAATAAATCATACCATATGATATATTATGTTATTTGCCATTGAAAATTAATATTTCCATGAAATAAATAATTTCCAATTAATTATAAGAGTTTATTGAATATTTATTAAAATCAAATTCTAATAAATAATCAGTTATATCAAGTTGTTAGTGTGACTCTTAGGATCATATGTTAATTAACAATATCACTTTAATACGACTCTTGAGCATAGTAGATCTTTCAACTTCTAAGTCTACAAGAAACCAACCATCAAGATCCAAAATAGACGAATTGCAAATGTCAAGAAGTTACTCAAATTAAATCCCTAAGCTTGCCAAAAGGTTCCCTTAACCACAAAGTTCTTATTCCTTCAATGATCATTAAGAACACCAAATAGAGCTCAAATGAGGAATCAAGTTATTAGGGTTTGATTGTTGGACTTGGAGGGTGATGGAGGCTGAGGATGGACGAACCCCTACCTATCACATCCTTTAAATATAACATTAACACCAAAAAATTAGGTTTAAGCCTAAGATGTCGCCACGCCGTGGCCAATACATGATCATGTCGTGGCCACTAAAAAAGATCACGACCCAAAATTGGTTGTTACGTCGTAGTGATCTTCCCACCACGTCGTGGCCACCAACATTGCACAAGATTTAAGTATCAAATTCATACTTGAAACTGGATGTTACAGTCTCACCACCCTAGATTTAAAAAAAACAAAAAAAAGGAAGACCTAAAATTAATATTTATTACATAGTACTATGTTTAGAATGCTATAAATAATTTATTATCAGTTCATCCAACTTTTTTAATGTTTTAAATAAATTGTTATCAGTTCATCAACTATCATTTACTCTATTGTTTTTAGTCAATATCTCTGAATATATTTCTTATTGGGCACAAATTAAGAGTTTAAATCTCCCACTACAACTCAATAGTTTTTTTTTATTTAAATGTAATTATGATTTTAAATTTAATCTAATTTGCCTATATATTTTCCACTACATTCAAAAGTTTTATTAAACTGATGGTTATTAATATGCAAAGTCATTTCACATTGTAGCTATATTAGAGTATATAAGTAAATTTTGATTAGAAAACCATATAATTGAAAATATTTGTGATTTAAAATAAAAGGGTTGAAATTTTTTTTTGTCGTATCAATGGTTATTTCAACACAATTTTTTTATAACAATGTTTCTATAGATCAAATGTATTTTGATTTCTAAATATTCATTTTGAATGATTTATAAGTTTTTAATAACTTTTGTTTGATGTAAATGTTATAATGTTGTAGTGTTTTTATTTTATTAAAATCTATAGTGTTTTTCGTACTATTTGTTATTTGTTTTATATAAACAAATCGGAATACGTTTTATGTATAATTTTCACGACTTAAAACATTCTATAAAATCATCAAAAGTTGTAGTATTTTTTTTTCATACAACTTTGTTTTGTTTATACATAGAAATCAATATATGTTTGATATATAATTTACACAACATAAACCGGTCTATAAAATCATGAATTAACAGTATAGATAACTAATTATATAAACTTATTAAAATTAATAAAACTGACATGTTAACTATAGATTTTGTTTTTTTATTGACATTGGTTTTACATATATAAATATTAAATCACAATTTGTTAAATGTTAGTATTTTAATTAATTAATTATAGTCACGCGGAACGCGCGGTGATTCGTCTAGTAACTAATACAAAAGAGAACTTGTCTCTTGTCCCTCGGTACCTATAGTTTTGAGGCCAAGCAAGAGGACAAAAGGTATAAAATTCTCTTTAAGTTTTATAAGATATTAAACCTATCTTTTTAGCTAAAAGACAAAAGTCTTTCTAGTCCAAAATGGTGTACATGACCTAATAAATCATACCATATGATATATTATGTTATTTGCCATTGAAAATTAATATTTCCATGAAATAAATAATTTCCAATTAATTATAAGAGTTTATTGAATATTTATTAAAATCAAATTCTAATAAATAATCAGTTATATCAAGTTGTTAGTGTGATTCTTAGGATCATATGTTAATTAACAATATCACTTTAATACGACTCTTTACCATAGTAGATCTTTCAACTTCTAAGTCTACAAGAAACCAACCATCAAGATCCAAAATAGACGAATTGCAAATGTCAAGAAGTTACTCAAATTAAATCCCTAAGCTTGCCAAAAGGTTCCCTTAACCACAAAGTTCTTATTCCTTCAATGATCATTAAGAACACCAAATAGAGCTCAAATGAGGAATCAAGTTATTAGGGTTTGATTGTTGGACTTGGAGGGTGATGGAGGCTGAGGATGGACGAACCCCTACCTATCACATCCTTTAAATATAACATTAACACCAAAAAATTAGGTTTAAGCCTAAGATGTCGCCACGCCGTGGCCAATACATGATCATGTCGTGGCCACTAAAAAAGATCACGACCCAAAATTGGTTGTTACGTCGTAGTGATCTTCCCACCACGTCGTGGCCACCAACATTGCACAAGATTTAAGTATCAAATTCATACTTGAAACTGGATGTTACAGTTTCACCACCCTAGATTTAAAAAAACAAAAAAAAGGAAGACCTAAAATTAATATTTATTACATAGTACTATGTTTAGAATGCTATAAATAATTTATTATCAGTTCATCCAACTTTTTTAATGTTTTAAATAAATTGTTATCAGTTCATCAACTATCATTTACTCTATTGTTTTTAGTCAATATCTCTGAATATATTTCTTATTGGGCACAAATTAAGAGTTTAAATCTCCCACTACAACTCAATAGTTTTTTTTTATTTAAATGTAATTATGATTTTAAATTTAATCTAATTTGCCTATATATTTTCCACTACATTCAAAAGTTTTATTAAACTGATGGTTATTAATATGCAAAGTCATTTCACATTGTAGCTATATTAGAGTATATAAGTAAGTTTTGATTAGAAAACCATATAATTGAAAATATTTGTGATTCAAAATAAAAGGGTTGAAAATTTTTTTTTGTCGTGTCAATGGTTATTTCAACACAATTTTTTTTATAACAATGTTTCTATAGATCAAATTTATTTTGATTTCTAAATATTCATTTTGAATGATTTATAAGTGTTTAATAACTTTTGTTTGATGTAAATGTTATAATGTTGTAGTGTTCTTATTTTATTAAAATCTATAGTGTTTTTCAAACTATTTGTTATTTGTTTTATATAAACAAATCGGAATACGTTTTATGTATAATTTTCACGACTTAAAACATTCTATAAAATCATCAAAAGTTGTAGTATTTTTTTTTTCATACAACTTTGTTTTGTTTATACATAGAAATCAATATATGTTTGATATATAATTACACAACATAAACCGGTCTATAAAATCATGAATTAACAGTATAAATAACTAATTATATAAACTTATTAAAATTAATAAAACTGATATGTTAACTATAGATTTTGTTTTTTTATTGACATTGGTTTTACATATATAAATATTAAATCACAATTTGTTAAATGTTAGTATTTTAATTAATTAATTATAGTCACGCGGAACGCGCGGTGATTCGTCTAGTAACTAATACAAAAGAGAACTTGTCTCTTGTCCCTCGGTACCTATAGTTTTGAGGCCAAGCAAGAGGACAAAAGGTATAAAATTCTCTTTAAGTTTTATAAGATATTAAACCTATCTTTTTAGCTAAAAGACAAAAGTCTTTCTAGTCCAAAATGGTGTACATGACCTAATAAATCATACCATATGATATATTATGTTATTTGCCATTGAAAATTAATATTTCCATGAAATAAATAATTTCCAATTAATTATAAGAGTTTATTGAATATTTATTAAAATCAAATTCTAATAAATAAGCAGTTATATCAAGTTATTAGTGTGACTCTTAGGATCATATGTTAATTAACAATATCACTTTAATACGACTCTTGAGCATACTAGATCTTTCAACTTCTAAGTCTACAAGAAACCAACCATCAAGATCCAAAATAGACGAATTGCAAATGTCAAGAAGTTACTCAAATTAAATCCCTAAGCTTGCCAAAAGGTTCCCTTAACCACAAAGTTCTTATTCCTTCAATGATCATTAAGAACACCAAATAGAGCTCAAATGAGGAATCAAGTTATTAGGGTTTGATTTTTGGACTTGGAGGGTGATGGTGGCTGAGGATGGACGAAACCCTACCTATCACATCTTTTAAATATAACATTAACACCAAAAAATTAGGTTCAAGCCTAAGATGTCGCCACGTCGTGACCAATACATGACCATGTCGTGGCCACTAAAAAAGATCACGACCCAAAATTGGTTGTTACGTCATAGTGATCTTCCCACCACGTCGTGGCCACCAAGATTGCACAAGATTTAAGTATCAAATTCATACTTGAAACTGGATGTTACAGTCTCACCACCCTAGATTTAAAAAAAACAAAAAAAAAGGAAGACCTAAAATTAATATTTATTACATAGTACTATTTTTAGAATGCTTTGAATAATTTGTTATAAGTTCATCCAACTTTTTTAATGTTTTAAATAAATTGTTATCAGTTCATCAACTATCATTTACTCTATTGTTTTTAGTCAATATCTCTGAATATATTTCTTATTGGGCACAAATCAAGAGTTTAAATCTCCCACTACAACTCAATAGTTTTTTTTTATTTAAATGTAATTATGATTTTAAATTTAATCTAATTTGCCTATATATTTTCCACTACATTCAAAAGTTTTATTAAACTGATGGTTAAGAGACATAATTGACTGCATTGATCTCGGTAGCTACGCCACCCACGGAATTTAAAGAACCATGTACCAGTAGAAGATTCGGCAGCTACTGCGGCCCCTGCTTCTTCAGGCGGAACTCCAGGTTGAGGAGTTACTCGAAATGCTGCCAAAATATCAGTATCCTTGGTTTCATACTCAGGAGTATAATAAGTCAATTTATAATCTTTAACACCAGCTTTGAATCCAACACTTGCTTTAGTCTCTGTTTGTGGTGACATAAATCCCTCCCTACAACTCATGAATTAAGAATTCTCACAACAATATGCAAAGTCATTTCACATTGTAGCTATATTAGAGTATATAAGTAAATTTTGATTAGAAAACCATATAATTGAAAATATTTGTGATTTAAAATAAAAGGGTTGAAATTTTTTTTTGTCGTATCAATGGTTATTTCAACACAATTTTTTTATAACAATGTTTCTATAGATCAAATGTATTTTGATTTCTAAATATTCATTTTGAATGATTTATAAGTTTTTAATAACTTTTGTTTGATGTAAATGTTATAATGTTGTAGTGTTTTTATTTTATTAAAATCTATAGTGTTTTTCGTACTATTTGTTATTTGTTTTATATAAACAAATCGGAATACGTTTTATGTATAATTTTCACGACTTAAAACATTCTATAAAATCATCAAAAGTTGTAGTATTTTTTTTTTCATACAACTTTGTTTTGTTTATACATAGAAATCAATATATGTTTGATATATAATTTACACAACATAAACCGGTCTATAAAATCATGAATTAACAGTATAAATAACTAATGATATAAACTTATTAAAATTAATAAAACTGATATGTTAACTATAGATTTTATTTTTTTTATTGACATTGGTTTTACATGTATAAATATTAAATCACAATTTGTTAAATGTTAGTATTTTAATTAATTAATTATATTCACGCGGAACGCGCGAGGATTCGTCTAGTAAACTAATACAAAAAAGAACTTGTCTCCTGTCCCTCGGTACCTATAGTTTTGAGGCCAAGTAAGAGGACAAAAGGTATAAAATTCTATTTAAGTTTTATAAGATATTAAACCTATCTTTTTAGCTAAAAGACAAAAGTCTTTCTAGTCCAAAATGGTGTACATGACCTAATAAATCATACCATATGATATATTATGTTATTTGCCATTGAAAATTAATATTTCCATGAAATAAATAATTTCCAATTAATTATAAGAGTTTATTGAATATTTATTAAAATCAAATTCTAATAAATAAGCAGTTATATCAAGTTATTAGTGTGACTCTTAGGATCATATGTTAATTAACAATATCACTTTAATACGACTCTTGAGCATACTAGATCTTTCAACTTCTAAGTCTACAAGAAACCAACCATCAAGATCCAAAATAGACGAATTGCAAATGTCAAGAAGTTACTCAAATTAAATCCCTAAGCTTGCCAAAAGGTTCCCTTAACCACAAAGTTCTTATTCCTTCAATGATCATTAAGAACACCAAATAGAGCTCAAATGAGGAATCAAGTTATTAGGGTTTGATTTTTGGACTTGGAGGGTGATGGTGGCTGAGGATGGACGAAACCCTACCTATCACATCTTTTAAATATAACATTAACACCAAAAAATTAGGTTCAAGCCTAAGATGTCGCCACGTCGTGGCCAATACATGACCATGTCGTGGCCACTAAAAAAGATCACGACCCAAAATTGGTTGTTACGTCATAGTGATCTTCCCACCACGTCGTGGCCACCAAGATTGCACAAGATTTAAGTATCAAATTCATACTTGAAACTGGATGTTACAGTCTCACCACCCTAGATTTAAAAAAAACAAAAAAAAAGGAAGACCTAAAATTAATATTTATTACATAGTACTATTTTTAGAATGCTTTGAATAATTTGTTATAAGTTCATCCAACTTTTTTAATGTTTTAAATAAATTGTTATCAGTTCATCAACTATCATTTACTCTATTGTTTTTAGTCAATATCTCTGAATATATTTCTTATTGGGCACAAATCAAGAGTTTAAATCTCCCACTACAACTCAATAGTTTTTTTTTTATTTAAATGTAATTATGATTTTAAATTTAATCTAATTTGCCTATATATTTTCCACTACATTCAAAAGTTTTATTAAACTGATGGTTATTAATATGCAAAGTCATTTCACATTGTAGCTATATTAGAGTATATAAGTAAATTTTGATTAGAAAACCATATAATTGAAAATATTTGTGACTTAAAATAAAAGGGTTGAAATTTTTTTTTGTCGTATCAATGGTTATTTCAACACAATTTTTTTATAACAATGTTTCTATAGATCAAATGTATTTTGATTTCTAAATATTCATTTTGAATGATTTATAAGTTTTTAATAACTTTTGTTTGATGTAAATGTTATAATGTTGTAGTGTTTTTATTTTATTAAAATCTATAGTGTTTTTCGTACTATTTGTTATTTGTTTTATATAAACAAATCGGAATACGTTTTATGTATAATTTTCACGACTTAAAACATTCTATAAAATCATCAAAAGTTGTAGTATTTTTTTTTCATACAACTTTGTTTTGTTTATACATAGAAATCAATATATGTTTGATATATAATTTACACAACATAAACCGGTCTATAAAATCATGAATTAACAGTATAAATAACTAATGATATAAACTTATTAAAATTAATAAAACTGATATATTAACTATAGATTTTATTTTTTTTATTGACATTGGTTTTACATGTATAAATATTAAATCACAATTTGTTAAATGTTAGTATTTTAATTAATTAATTATATTCACGCGGAACGCGCGAGGATTCGTCTAGTAAACTAATACAAAAAAGAACTTGTCTCCTGTCCCTCGGTACCTATAGTTTTGAGGCCAAGTAAGAGGACAAAAGGTATAAAATTCTCTTTAAGTTTTATAAGATATTAAACCTATCTTTTTAGCTAAAAGACAAAAGTCTTTCTAGTCCAAAATGGTGTACATGACCTAATAAATCATACCATATGATATATTATGTTATTTGCCATTGAAAATTAATATTTCCATGAAATAAATAATTTCCAATTAATTATAAGAGTTTATTGAATATTTATTAAAATCAAATTCTAATAAATAAGCAGTTATATCAAGTTATTAGTGTGACTCTTAGGATCATATGTTAATTAACAATATCACTTTAATACGACTCTTGAGCATACTAGATCTTTCAACTTCTAAGTCTACAAGAAACCAACCATCAAGATCCAAAATAGACGAATTGCAAATGTCAAGAAGTTACTCAAATTAAATCCCTAAGCTTGCCAAAAGGTTCCCTTAACCACAAAGTTCTTATTCCTTCAATGATCATTAAGAACACCAAATAGAGCTCAAATGAGGAATCAAGTTATTAGGGTTTGATTTTTGGACTTGGAGGGTGATGGTGGCTGAGGATGGACGAAACCCTACCTATCACATCTTTTAAATATAACATTAACACCAAAAAATTAGGTTCAAGCCTAAGATGTCGCCACGTCGTGGCCAATACATGACCATGTCGTGGCCACTAAAAAAGATCACGACCCAAAATTGGTTGTTACGTCATAGTGATCTTCCCACCACGTCGTGGCCACCAAGATTGCACAAGATTTAAGTATCAAATTCATACTTGAAACTGGATGTTACAGTCTCACCACCCTAGATTTAAAAAAAACAAAAAAAAAGGAAGACCTAAAATTAATATTTATTACATAGTACTATTTTTAGAATGCTTTGAATAATTTGTTATAAGTTCATCCAACTTTTTTAATGTTTTAAATAAATTGTTATCAGTTCATCAACTATCATTTACTCTATTGTTTTTAGTCAATATCTCTGAATATATTTCTTATTGGGCACAAATCAAGAGTTTAAATCTCCCACTACAACTCAATAGTTTTTTTTTATTTAAATGTAATTATGATTTTAAATTTAATCTAATTTGCCTATATATTTTCCACTACATTCAAAAGTTTTATTAAACTGATGGTTATTAATATGCAAAGTCATTTCACATTGTAGCTATATTAGAGTATATAAGTAAATTTTGATTAGAAAACCATATAATTGAAAATATTTGTGATTTAAAATAAAAGGGTTGAAATTTTTTTTTGTCGTATCAATGGTTATTTCAACACAATTTTTTTATAACAATGTTTCTATAGATCAAATGTATTTTGATTTCTAAATATTCATTTTGAATGATTTATAAGTTTTTAATAACTTTTGTTTGATGTAAATGTTATAATGTTGTAGTGTTTTTATTTTATTAAAATCTATAGTGTTTTTCGTACTATTTGTTATTTGTTTTATATAAACAAATCGGAATACGTTTTATGTATAATTTTCACGACTTAAAACATTCTATAAAATCATCAAAAGTTGTAGTATTTTTTTTTCATACAACTTTGTTTTGTTTATACATAGAAATCAATATATGTTTGATATATAATTTACACAACATAAACCGGTCTATAAAATCATGAATTAACAGTATAAATAACTAATGATATAAACTTATTAAAATTAATAAAACTGATATGTTAATTATAGATTTTATTTTTTTTATTGACATTGGTTTTACATGTATAAATATTAAATCACAATTTGTTAAATGTTAGTATTTTAATTAATTAATTATATTCACGCGGAACGCGCGAGGATTCGTCTAGTAAACTAATACAAAAAAGAACTTGTCTCCTGTCCCTCGGTACCTATAGTGTAACACCCAGGATTTTGAAAGCCAAGAAAGTAAAGGAAACCCTAAATTTAAGAGGGACTCGACGAGTCAAGGAAGGACTCGGCGAGTCGGAGCGGGATCCGGGTCGACAAGGAAGTGACCAACTCGACGAGTCGGCCAAGGTGACTCGGCGAGTCTGGTCTGTGCGAGGAAAACCCTAATTCTGGGAGTTGTATCCTATTTAAAGGGTGTTATGTCCCTCCCTCAGCCCCCATATCACTCCAGAGGACCTGTAAACCCTATAATACGTGTGAGCTTCCATTATTGAGAGAAATAGCTTTGGAGGAAGGATACTTTGGAGAGGAAACTTGAAGATCAAGAAGGTTGCTTCAAGGGAGAGGTGTGTGCTCGAGATTTACTTCAGTATTGTGTTCATCTTGGAGGTATTAAGCTGCCATTTTCCCTTCTTTGCATCTAGATCTATTTTGTCATGAGATTTGGGGGTTTTATGGTTGTTTGAGGCCCAAATCGGGTTAGGGGCTTAGATATGTTGTTGCCACTTCAGATCTATGGTTGGGTGAGTCCATTATGTCATAAAGCATCAGGAGATGAGTAGTTGGTGAAGCCCTTGTGTCCTTAAACCAAACCCTAATATGTTTTGAGCCTAGATCTCTTTGGTTATACGTAAAGTTTGCAACTTTACGTAGGGATGGAGTTTTGGAAGTATGGATCTATGGATTGGAGTCCCTGCATGACTCAAAAACCCTCTGCATGTTGAGAGATCTGAATGGACTCGGCGAGTCCTTTGAGTGGACTCGGCGAGTACCATGAAGACGAGGAGGAACTCGACGAGTGGGATGAACAGCTCGTCGAGTCGGATGAAGATGGGCATGAACTCGGCGAGTTGGATGAACAACTCGTCGAGTTGGATGAAGTTTGTCGTGTGCTCGGCGAGTCTGTTCTTAGACTCGGTGAGTCAGGTCGAGTGGTCCCAAACCCTTCGAGTTAAGACTCGAGTCAGCGAGTCGAGCCAGGACTCAGTGAGTTGGTCAGGACAGGAATCGGGAATCAGTAGACTCGGCGAGTCAGGGGCTGACTCGGCGAGTAGAGTCGCGAGTGGAAGGACTCTGGAATTATGAACTCGGCGAGTCAGTAGGGTGACTCGACGAGTAGGGTTGACCTGGAAGGTTGACTTTGACCAGGACGTTGACTTTGACCAGAGTTGACTTGGTTGACCTTTGAAGGTCAGGTAGACTAAGTGTTTGGTTGTTATTGGTAGCTCGGGGAGCTAGCAGAGCAGCAGTTCAGAGTTAGCGGTCAGGCAGCGGTCAAAGGGGTTAGCAGCAGCAGTTCAGCAGTATCAGGTGAGTTTCCCTTTGTATGAATGGGTCTACGGCCACAATGCCGGCCCATGTAGTTATGAGTAGAAGACCCGGGGGTTAGCCCTAGGCACAGTATGCTAGTATGATTTTTGGACGAGGTCCAATGACAGAGGGCGGGTGCCCAAGGAGTGGTTTATGTGATAGTTTATACTTGTTGACTGTGTGATACTTGTATGTGCCTGGTAGGGAGGTGAGAGAGGGCGAGGTCCCGTATCTCACCGATAGCAGAGTGTGGATGGTGTTCCACATCTCAGTAGCAGCAGAGCAGGGGCGAGGCCCAAGTTAGGAAAGGAGTGAGGGTGGGCTGGGCCCGAACCTCACTATCAGCAGGAGTATGGACGAGGTTCCATGACTCATCAGTAGCAGAACTCGGGCGGGGCCCAGAGATAGGCGAGGCCTTAGAGCAAGAGTTGTTAGTATATGATTAGTTTATGTAATGTTATGTGATATGTTTATGTGCTATTATATGTTAGAGGGCGAGGCCCTGTGACAGGCGAGGCCTAAGTGAAACAGATCTGTATACGAGCGAGGCTCGAAGCCAGGCGGGGCCTGGAGCGGCGAGGCCGTTGTATCGGGCGAGGCCCGAAGTAGGGGGCGAGGCCCCGGATAGCGGGCGTGGCCCAGTATGTGCAGTATGTGGTTATGCATGGTATGTGGTAAGGTGGGGAACTCACTAAGCTTCGTGCTTACGGTTTTCAGTTTTGTTTTCAGGTACTTCCGGTAGCGGAGGGAGGAGCTCGGGGTGATCGCATGGCACACACCATAGATTAGTCAACCTGGGAATGTTTACTCTGATAACAAACAAGTGTTTTGGAAACTATTACTCAGATGATGTTTTGGAATGATGTCTTTGTTTAAAGTAATGTTTTATTAAAAAGAAATTTTTTTTGGTCTTAAATTTTGGGATGTTACAAGTTGGTATCAGAGCCTTGGTTTGAGGGATTCGGGCATACTCTCGGGTGTGCCTGAACTCAAACTGAGGGGTCGGATGAAAAGTTTTCAAAATGTGAAAAGACAGTTTTGTAAAAGGAATTTTGAGAATGAAAAACAGTTTTAGAAAAGCAAAAAGAATCCAGAAAGAAAAGAACTTTGAAAAGAGAAAAGAGGTGTGGTGCATGCAATCAACCGAGCTCAAGTAAGTACCCCAAAATACCCATACAAGTTTATGTTATGATTATCAGTTGATAGAACAGCATGCTAGAATAGGACTAAGGATCTAGGAATGATGCCTTATGTGCCTGTTATTTGTGCTTTTGAGCTGCATGATAGTGCTGATTAGACAGTAGTAGGATAGCCTGTTTAGGTTATGCCTGAGTTTATGAGTTTGTGTTGCATGCTAGTTCAGATTCTTGCTATGTGGATATGATTGTTTGAGTATGTTGTGGTTAGATTTTCCCTTGTCCGAATGCTGCGTGCTTTGTGCATTATGGGATTTTGAGTGGTGGGAGTTAGCCATTAGGTGGATACGTCACGTCACATGTGATCAGGGTTGAATAATCTCAGAGTGCTGGATTTGGCCCTATTGCGCAGCTCTCGTTTGAGTCCAACCGTTATAGGGACGAGTCTTTTACTTGAAGGATTATCTGAGCCTCGTCGCATGAGATGGTATCCAGGTGATGGCTGATTGGCATCACGAGGAGACCTTCAGCAGCTGAGGACTGGTTTGAGTTGAGATAGAGGGTTCCTTAGGGTAAGCCTAGGATGAGATAGAGTTGGGAGCAGTATGAGTGGTTAAGGGACCTGGTGGAGTCAAAGCAATTCCTGAGGAAAGTACGGATAGATGTGGAAGGTAGTATGGGCCCGTACTACTGAAAGCAGAGGATCCGTACTCGATTCAGGAAGGGCAGAGGCAAGGCCGGGAACCTGGTAGGGCATGTTGGTCTCGTATCAGTGATGAGTACTCTGATTGTGGTTGTGGTATATTTTCAGCATGGTGACATTGCGAGAGAGACCAGCGGGCGGATCAGGCGCCGGAGAGGGATCAGGCTCGGGTTCAGGGACCGAGCAGCTCGAGGAGCGGATGAGAGAGTTGATATCAGCTGAGGTTACGCACAGTATTCTAGCTCAGACTCCTGTGATCTTTGGCACGGTCAAGGAGGGCATACTGGAGATCTTGGAGGAGAGGCTGGGAGCCTTCCGTACTGAGATGATGGCATTGATGGGAGCGCGTACCTTGACATTTCGAGAGTTCAGAGCCTGCGGGGCACCGGATTATCATGGGGCTAGGGACCCCATTGCTAGCAGCAGATGGTTGGCTAATGTTGCCAACGCTTTTCGTACGAGCAAGTGTCCCGAGGGGGACAAGGTTAGACTCGCCTCCTGTCTTCTGAAGGACAGAGCGAGGGATTGGTGGGAGGAGATTGGTCATGCTTTGGGGGATGATGCCGCGTTGGACGCGATGACTTGGAGCGATTTCTCGGCCAGGTTCAGGGCGGAGTTTTCGCCAATTATTGAGGTGCAGCAGCTGGCACGAGAGTTTCAGGATTTGACGCAGACTACTGAGACTGTGGCGGAGATCACCGCCAAGTTCAGGGAGAGGGCTCTTCTTGTACCGCAGTATGTAGCGGATGAGGAGATGAAGAAGGCTCGGTACCATGAGATGTTGAGGGACGACATTAGGGAGTTCGTGAGCAGGTCCAGCTGTAAGACGCTGGAAGATATGATTTCTCGGGCTAGGGAACGGGAAATTGATTTGGAGCAGATTCGGAAGAGGAAGCCGGATGAGGTTCAGGTATCAGCAGGTTCGGGCAAAAGGCCCAAGGGATCGGATTCGAGATCGAGAGATCGTCAGGACCGCAGTCGATGCGGAAAGTGTGGCAGGGCGCACGGGGGCGCGTGCAGGAGTGGTAGCGGTGGTGAGTCTGGCTGCTTCAAGTGCGGTCGGACTGGTCATTTTAGCAGGGATTGTACTGTTACCGCCGCGCAGGGATCAGACATGATATGTTTTCATTGCAACCAGCGGGGCCACAAGAAGGCCCAGTGCCCCAGTTTGTCTTCAGCAGGACGGGTGATGGCACCCGCCCCTGCAACCTTGAGGATCGCAGATGGCCGTCAGGGCCGGGTAGAGGCACCTGCCGCAGGGAGCAGGGCTTTTCAGATGACGACTTTGGAGACGCGAGCATCGCCGGATGTTGCAGGTATGCAATTTCCATTCTCAGTTCTTTTATTTTGTGCATGATTTCATTGTTATGGTTCTGCATCATTATCGGTATGAGTGTTTTATTTTGATTGGTTGATTGTGATCGAGTTATATGCCATTTGCATACCTTGGATATTTGTTTGGTAGTTAGGGGGTTGTGCTCTATTGAAGAAGGTTTTGAAGGATGCAATAACTGTAGCATGCTTGGGAGGGATTTGGTTCGTTTCGTTAGTTCGGAGTGGTGCAATGATTGTGATGGATTGTCTAAATCCCTAGCTATGGCAGGCTTGGGTTCCTCAGTAGATGGGCTATGGAATGGTAGCGAAGATCGGGATCTCTTTGAGTTTTGGGCAACAAGGGGTAAGCAGGATTGAAGTGGGGAGAATTCTCCGGGTGTGCCCAGGGAGGAGCACACAGACTCAGAATGAGTGCGTGACCTCCGAGAAGGAAGAGGGAGGTAGTTCAGCGTTTGTGGGATTGAGGATTTCAGGGTCGGGAGTTTCAGAAACCCCATATCAGCTAGCGCGTGGGATGGTATGGTTGGTTATGATTGAGAATTCAGATTGTGGATCGCCTGAAGGACTCGCGGAAGTCGGAATAAGGATCTTGAGAAGTCAATGGCACGTGGGTGCCTTTGTATTAGCAGTCAGTGGTAGGGAGTGTTGTAAGACTACGGGGCAGCCGTAGCATTCACTAGCAGTCGGCAATGAATGGTGATGTAGGACTACGGGTAAGCCGTAGCATTCCTTAGTAGTTTCGTTAGCGGAGTCGGGGCGAGGCCCTTATCTCCTAGTGATCAGGTAGGGATTAGGATTGGGTAGTGGATGAGAATGTTAGGGAGTTGCCTGTATAGCTCTAGAGAGGTGAGACCTTGGGAGAGGCCGCTCCAGGATATAGTTGGGTGAGACCCGTGGGCGAGGCCCGTATGAGATTAGCGGTGCAGGTGAGACCTGGGAGCAGGGTTGCTCAGTAGTATGGTTGGGTGAGACCCGAGGGCGAGGCCCGTGAGTTTTTAGCAGCGCAGGTGGGACCTGGTGAGGATCTTAGTGTCAAGTTAGGGGATTGGGGATCCCGAGTTGTAGTGCCTGGATAGCAGGACTGTTTGAGCAGTTATAGATGGTCGAGGTTTCCTCGGTAGTCGCTGAGAGCGACCAGGGATGGTGTTGGGTTTAGCTACTGGTGGGAGCCGGTAATCCAGTCATTGATAGGTTGGTAAGGACCAGGGCGGTCCCGGTTTATCAGGAAGTCAGTCGGGGAATAATTGAATTGCCAGTCGGTGGCAGTGCGAGTATGCAGCGTATGGTGGACTTCAGTTAGTTGAGTCGAGGGGTGCTCGACACCAAGTGTTGGCAGGAAGGAGTGTCAGTGAGTGCTGACGGTGGTGACCCGTTCTGGGAATAGCAGGGAGGTGATGGAGTTAAGTGAAGGATAGGACCTTCACAGTGTCAAAGGAAAAGTCAGTTATGAGGCCTTGCCTTGGGAATGCAAGTGAGTTGCGCAAGGAAAGAAGTGGAGAACCTCTGCGGGTTCAGTGCGGTATTGGTGGAAGACCAGCGCAGGTAGGCGGCTGGTGTTGGGTATAGGAGGCAGATCACAGGCGGTGGGCCACGGTAAACTTCGAGGACGAAGTTTAGTTTAAGTGGGGGAGAGTTGTAACACCCAGGATTTTGAAAGCCAAGAAAGTAAAGGAAACCCTAAATTTAAGAGGGACTCGACGAGTCAAGGAAGGACTCGGCGAGTCGGAGCGGGATCCGGGTCGACAAGGAAGTGACCAACTCGACGAGTCGGCCAAGGTGACTCGGCGAGTCTGGTCTGTGCGAGGAAAACCCTAATTCTGGGAGTTGTATCCTATTTAAAGGGTGTTATGTCCCTCCCTCAGCCCCCATATCACTCCAGAGGACCTGTAAACCCTATAATACGTGTGAGCTTCCATTATTGAGAGAAATAGCTTTGGAGGAAGGATACTTTGGAGAGGAAACTTGAAGATCAAGAAGGTTGCTTCAAGGGAGAGGTGTGTGCTCGAGATTTACTTCAGTATTGTGTTCATCTTGGAGGTATTAAGCTGCCATTTTCCCTTCTTTGCATCTAGATCTATTTTGTCATGAGATTTGGGGGTTTTATGGTTGTTTGAGGCCCAAATCGGGTTAGGGGCTTAGATATGTTGTTGCCACTTCAGATCTATGGTTGGGTGAGTCCATTATGTCATAAAGCATCAGGAGATGAGTAGTTGGTGAAGCCCTTGTGTCCTTAAACCAAACCCTAATATGTTTTGAGCCTAGATCTCTTTGGTTATACGTAAAGTTTGCAACTTTACGTAGGGATGGAGTTTTGGAAGTATGGATCTATGGATTGGAGTCCCTGCATGACTCAAAAACCCTCTGCATGTTGAGAGATCTGAATGGACTCGGCGAGTCCTTTGAGTGGACTCGGCGAGTACCATGAAGACGAGGAGGAACTCGACGAGTGGGATGAACAGCTCGTCGAGTCGGATGAAGATGGGCATGAACTCGGCGAGTTGGATGAACAACTCGTCGAGTTGGATGAAGTTTGTCGTGTGCTCGGCGAGTCTGTTCTTAGACTCGGTGAGTCAGGTCGAGTGGTCCCAAACCCTTCGAGTTAAGACTCGAGTCAGCGAGTCGAGCCAGGACTCAGTGAGTTGGTCAGGACAGGAATCGGGAATCAGTAGACTCGGCGAGTCAGGGGCTGACTCGGCGAGTAGAGTCGCGAGTGGAAGGACTCTGGAATTATGAACTCGGCGAGTCAGTAGGGTGACTCGACGAGTAGGGTTGACCTGGAAGGTTGACTTTGACCAGGACGTTGACTTTGACCAGAGTTGACTTGGTTGACCTTTGAAGGTCAGGTAGACTAAGTGTTTGGTTGTTATTGGTAGCTCGGGGAGCTAGCAGAGCAGCAGTTCAGAGTTAGCGGTCAGGCAGCGGTCAAAGGGGTTAGCAGCAGCAGTTCAGCAGTATCAGGTGAGTTTCCCTTTGTATGAATGGGTCTACGGCCACAATGCCGGCCCATGTAGTTATGAGTAGAAGACCCGGGGGTTAGCCCTAGGCACAGTATGCTAGTATGATTTTTGGACGAGGTCCAATGACAGAGGGCGGGTGCCCAAGGAGTGGTTTATGTGATAGTTTATACTTGTTGACTGTGTGATACTTGTATGTGCCTGGTAGGGAGGTGAGAGAGGGCGAGGTCCCGTATCTCACCGATAGCAGAGTGTGGATGGTGTTCCACATCTCAGTAGCAGCAGAGCAGGGGCGAGGCCCAAGTTAGGAAAGGAGTGAGGGTGGGCTGGGCCCGAACCTCACTATCAGCAGGAGTATGGACGAGGTTCCATGACTCATCAGTAGCAGAACTCGGGCGGGGCCCAGAGATAGGCGAGGCCTTAGAGCAAGAGTTGTTAGTATATGATTAGTTTATGTAATGTTATGTGATATGTTTATGTGCTATTATATGTTAGAGGGCGAGGCCCTGTGACAGGCGAGGCCTAAGTGAAACAGATCTGTATACGAGCGAGGCTCGAAGCCAGGCGGGGCCTGGAGCGGCGAGGCCGTTGTATCGGGCGAGGCCCGAAGTAGGGGGCGAGGCCCCGGATAGCGGGCGTGGCCCAGTATGTGCAGTATGTGGTTATGCATGGTATGTGGTAAGGTGGGGAACTCACTAAGCTTCGTGCTTACGGTTTTCAGTTTTGTTTTCAGGTACTTCCGGTAGCGGAGGGAGGAGCTCGGGGTGATCGCATGGCACACACCATAGATTAGTCAACCTGGGAATGTTTACTCTGATAACAAACAAGTGTTTTGGAAACTATTACTCAGATGATGTTTTGGAATGATGTCTTTGTTTAAAGTAATGTTTTATTAAAAAGAAATTTTTTTTGGTCTTAAATTTTGGGATGTTACATATAGTTTTGAGGCCAAGTAAGAGGACAAAAGGTATAAAATTCTCTTTAAGTTTTATAAGATATTAAACCTATCTTTTTAGCTAAAAGACAAAAGTCTTTCTAGTCCAAAATGGTGTACATGACCTAATAAATCATACCATATGATATATTATGTTATTTGCCATTGAAAATTAATATTTCCATGAAATAAATAATTTCCAATTAATTATAAGAGTTTATTGAATATTTATTAAAATCAAATTCTAATAAATAATTAGTTATATCAAGTTATTAGTGTGACTCTTAGGATCATATGTTAATTAACAATATCACTTTAATACGACTCTTGAACATACTAGATCTTTCAACTTCTAAGTCTACAAGAAACCAACCATCAAGATCCATAATAGACGAATTGCAAATGTCAAGAAGTTACTCAAATTAAATCCCTAAGTTTGCCAAAAGGTTCCCTTAACCACAAAGCTCTTGTTCCTTTAATGATCATTAAGAACACCAAATAGAGCTCAAATGAGGAATCAAGTTATTAGGGTTTGATTTTTGGACTTGGAGGGTGATGGAGGCTGAGGATGGACGAAACCCTACCTATCACATCCTTTAAATATAACATTAACACCAATAAATTAGGTTCAACCCTAAGATGTCGCCACGTCGTGGCCAATACATGACCATGTCGTGGCCACTAAAAAAGATCACGACCCAAAATTGGTTGTTACGTCGTAGTGATCTTCCCACCACGTCTTGGCCACCAAGATTGCGCAAGATTTAAGCATCAAATTCATACTTGAAACCGGATGTAACAGTCTCACAACCCTAGATTTAAAAAAAAACAAAAAAGGAAGACCTAAAATTAATATTTATTACATAGTACTATTTTTAGAATGCTTTGAATAATTTGTTATAAGTTCATCCAACTTTTTAAATGTTTTAAATAAATTGTTATCAGTTCATCAACTATCGTTTACTCTATTGTTTTTTGTCAATATCACTGAATATATTTCTTACTAGGTGAATGCCCGCGCGTTGCGCAGAAACAGCTATATAGTTGAAGTTTTTACAAATATATGATTTTTTAAATATAACAAAAACGTTGTTGTTAAATTTGATATAATAATTTGTATATACTAAATTGATATAATATATTGTTTATTTTGAATTATATGATAATATATATATTTATTATAACTTTATAATCTCAATCGTTCGAATGACTTCTACCCGTAAGTTACAAATGAATAAAATTAATTATAATATATGATTTGATGTTATTTATAGTTGTTTTTATCGTTAATTAATTTTTTAAAATTTATTTGCTTAATGTTTTAATTTCTATCATTATAATTATTTGAAACATAAAACATTGTTTTTTTTTATTTTAAAGCTAACAATATAATCATTTATATAGAGTTGTTTTTAACTATTGTTATTGTAAGTTATTTTAAGCTACTTATTTGAAAACTTTTAACGGTTATAAAAATATATTTAAAAAATATTTTAGTTAAATTGAGATTATAATTTAGTTATTTCTTTTATCACTACAATTTATCACTTTTAACTATTTACAAAATATTCTTTAGTTTTTTTAAATGGAACTGAAATTTATATTTGAGTTGACATTATAATGCGCAAAAACACTTATATAGTTGAAGTCTTTACAAATATATATTTTTTAAAATATAACACTAACGTTGTTAAATTTGATATAATAATTCGTATATTAATTTGATATAATATATTGATTATTTTCAATTATATGATAATATATAAATCTATTATAACGTCATAATCTCAATCGTTTGAATGACTTTTACTCGTGAGTTATACATCAATAAAATTAAATATTATATATGGTTTAATATTATTTATAGTTGCTATTTTTAACTAATTTTTTAAAATTTATTTGCTTAATGTTGTAATTTCTATCATTATAATTATTTAAAACATCAAACATTATTTTTTGATTTTAAAGGTAACAATATAATCATTTATATAGAGTTATTTTTAACTATTGTTATTATAAGTTATTTTAAGCTACTTATTTGAGAATTTTTAACGATTATATAAATATATTTAGGAAATATTTTAGTTAAACTGATATTACAATTTAGTTTTTGCATTTATCGCTATAATTTATCACTTTCAATTATTTACAAAATATTATTTGGTTTTTTTAGTGGAACTGAAATTTATATTTAACTCCACACTGTAATGTTATATTTAAATTAACAATTTAAGTATTTTGTCCAAACTGTTTAAAATTTGTAGTTTTAAACTGATAATGGTTAAGTGTAACAACATTTTAAATCTAATAAATTAAGTATAATATGTTAAAATTTAAAGACATAACTTTATAAATAGAAGCAAAAATATTATTTTAAAACTGAATTTTAGTCTATTTATGATTGCACTTTACGTTTGATATTTGTTTACCTTATTAACCAACTTAAAATCATTATTAGAAAGACACTACAATTTATCACTTTTAACTATTTATAAAATAATCTTTGGGTTGTTTAAGTTAAATAAAATTTATATTTAAGTTGAGTCTATAATGTTATATTTTAATTAATAATTTAAGTATTTTATACAAATTGTTCAAAAGTTGTACCTTTAAAATGATAATGGTTTACATCCAACAATATATTAAAACTAATAAATTAAGTATAAGATGTTAAAAGTTAAAAAACATAATTTTATAAGTAGAATTAAATATATTATTTTAATATTGAAATTTAGTTTATATATGAATACACTTTAGATTTGATATTTATTTAACCTAATTACCAAATTATAATTATTATTATAAAGAAATTGAAAAGTCATGAGAGTTTCAAATGAATGTGGTGAAAGGGAAAAAGAATGGGGGTTTCAAATGCATGAGATTCAAGAAAAAATGCTAGCTTTATAAGTATGTATGATTGGGCACAAATCAAGAGTTTAAATCTCACACTACAACTCAATAGTTTTTCTTATTTAAATGTAATTACGATTTCAAATTTAATGTAATTTGCCTATATATTTTTCACTACATTCAAAAAGTTTTTTAAACTGATGGTTATTAATATGCAATGTCATTTCACATTGTAGCTATATTAGAGTATATAAGTAAGTTTTGATTAGAAAACCATATGTTTCAAAAGATTTGTGATTCAAAATAAAAGGGTTGAAATTTTTTTTTGTCGTATCAATGGTTATTTCAACACAATTTTTTTTATAACATTGTTTCTATAGATCAAATGTATTTTGATTTCTAAATATTCATTTTGACTAATTTATAAGTGTTTAATAAGTTTTGTTTGATGTAAATGTTATACTGTTGTAGTGTTTTTATTTTATTAAATGCTATAGTGGTTTTCATATTATTTGTTATTTGTTTTATATAAACAAATCATAATACGTTTTATATATAATTCCACGACTTAAAACGTTCTATAAAATCATCAAAAGTTGTAGTATTTTTTTTCATACAACTTTGTTTTGTTTATACATAAAAATCAATATATGTTTGATATATAATTTACACAACATAAAACGGTCTATAAAATCATGAATTAATCGTAGAAATAACTAATGATATAAACTTATTAAAATTAATAAAACTAATATGTTAACTATAGAGTTTGTTTTTTTATTGACATTGGTTTTACATGTATAAATATTAAATCACAATTTGTTAAATGTTAGCATTTTAATTAAATAATTATATTTACGTACAACGCGCGAAGATTCGACTAGTAAAGTAATACAAAAGAGAACTTGTTTCTTGTCCTTGCGTACCTATAGTTTTGAGGCCAAGCAAGAGGACAAAAGGTATAAAATTCTCTTTACGTTTTACTATAAGATATAAAACCTATCTTTTTAGCTAAAAGACAAAAGTCTTTCTAGTCCAAAATGGTGTACATGACCTAATAAATCATACCATATTATATATTATGTTATTTGCCATTGAAAATTAATATTTCCATAAAATAAATAATTTCCAATTAATTATAAGAGTTTATTGAATATTTATTAAAATCAAATTCTAATAAATAATCAATTATATCAAGTTGTTTGTGTGACTCTTAAGACCATATTTTAATTAACAATATCACTTTAATACGTCTTTTGAGCATAGTAGATCTTTCAACTCCTAAGTTTACAAGAAACCAACCATCAAGATCCGAAATAGAAGAATTGCAAATGTCAAGAAGTTGCTCAAATGAAATCCCTAAGCTTGCCAAAAGGTTACCTTAACCACAAAGTTCTCTTTAAGTTCTATAAGATATAAAATCTATCTTTTTAGCTAAAAGACAAAAGTCTTTCTAGTCTAAAGTATAACATTAAGCCCGCAAAATTAGGTTCGAGCCTAAGGCGTCGCCACGTCGTGGCCAATACATGACCAGGTCGTGACCACTAAAATAGATCACGACACAAAATTTGTTGTCACGTCGTGGTGATCTTCCCCACCACGTCGTGGCCACCAAGATTACACAAGATTTAAACATCAAATTCATATCTGAAACCGGATGTTACATTCTTACAACCATAGATTTAGGGGGTGTTTGGATTAGATTTTTGGCTTATTGCTTATAGCTTATTTGTAGTGGGAATAAGCAATAAACAATAAACATGGGGAGAGATGCTTATTAAAATTAACTTATTTAGCCTAATAAGCTGGATTTTATCCAAATATTTAAATTAGCTTATTGTGGAAATAAGCAATAAGCACCTTTTTTTTTCTATCCAAACATCCCTTAACAAAAAAACAAAAAAACAAAAAACAAAAAACAAAAAGAAAAAAGAAAACCTACAACTAATATTTACTACATAGTACTATTTTTAGAATGCTATAAATAATTTGTTATCGGTTCATCAACTTTTTTAATATTTTAAATAATTGGTTATTTGTTCATCAACTTTCATTTATGTATTGTTTTTTAGTCAATATTTCTGAACATATTTCTTTTAAAGTAGTCAAAGCATTAAAAGCCAACTACATTCTTATAGCATCGAGAGCCCTTTAAAAGGGCGTTCTTGTGTCTGTAATTGTGGCAACCTAATTTTAGTGTATGAACTTTCACCAAGAACTAGCCTTGGTGGCGCTCTTTCCATTTTCAACCTCAAACCACCGCTAATGGAACCCAACAATTCAATCAATCAAATCGACAATCACATCGACGATGATGGTGATCAGAAGTCATTTCCGAGCCACCCTCGTCAGATCATCACCTATTCAAGAAAGAGAAAACACTCTCAATCTCAATCTCAGGTAATCACACCAATCGATTCAACACAAGTAAACCCTCTTTCCGAATCATCAGTTCTAGGGCTTGTTCTCCTTGCTCATACCTTCTCATACAATATTCAAAACCTCACTGAGTCTCTCCTTCTCGAAATCCTCGCAAGATTGCCCCTGAAATCACTTTTTAGGTTCAAATGTGTTTGCAAACACTGGCTAGACCTAATTTCTCAGCCTTCATTTTCCCGTTTCTATTGCTCGCGTATGCTCAGCGCATCGTCATCATCCATACCTTTCAGAATTTTGTACAGGTACATTTATGTGTCGAAATTCACAGACGTTCTTGATCGATTCCGTCCCGAGAATTACAATTCCTCAAAATTCTCGGTCCTTTTTCTCTCTACTATCGAAGAACAACAACAATCTGATCAATTCAAAGTCTTGGGTGTCAGCAATGGCTTGGTTCTCTGTTGTTTATTGGGACCTCTGGTTTACTATGTTTGCGATCCGGTAACCAGACAGTCGGTTACTTTACCTCGACCGAAAGACAGATCCACAAATCGCCACCCAATTTTCTTCGGCGAGGGATTTGTTAGTAAAGTAAACGAAGACAATGTTCTCGTAAGCTTCACCGTTGTCAGAGTAGAACTACTCAGTTCACCCTCAAACTATCTCAATCTAGAAACTTTTTCATCTGATACTGGAAAATGGGCCGATTATAAGCTACCCTGTAGTAAACCAATCGCCCTTCTGAAACGAGGTGGAGGTCCTATCACCTATAAGGGCATCCTTCATTGGTTTGTCGACATTCATGGCATGGTTGCTTTTGATCCTTACCGAAATCAAAAATCTTGTCGCGTTATTCCATTCCCAGATGAAAGAGACATCGACAGTGAGTACGAATATGAAGGGATTTATCGATTATGTGATGAAACGCAAGGTAAGCTTCGATTTTTCGAGGTGTCACCTGAACCTTCTTCGTTTTACTGTTTTAGCATGTGGGATTTGAAAGATTATGAGAAAGGAGAATGGTGTTCTGAGTTTAAAGTGACTCGGAGTGATCTTTCATCTTCTGATCCTGAGTTAACCTCCTGGTTAATGACTGCTAATTTTCTTCCATTATCGTTCAACCCTTTCGATCTGAATATTGTTTACCTGAGGTGTGAGGAGCTTAATTGTGTTGTATCCTATGATATCGAGAATAAAAGGTTAGATGTGGCTTGTAAACCTATTGGTGTTGTTGAAGATCTTTCATGGCGAGTGGTGGTGCCATTTGTGATTCCGAGGTGGCCAACTCGAGTTCCGATTCCGCGTGTTCCGAAGAAGGCTGCGAAGGGGAAAGGTGGACATCGCAAGCGTTCGTATAGAATCTATACTCGTTTTTAGAATTTAGATATGGGGAAGTTTGTAGTGATATGTGTTGTTTGTTTGTGTTTTTGCAACTTTTGATATGTTATAGTTTGAGTCTTTAAAAGTTAAGGTGTTTTAATAATGAATAAAACTAGTTTTTTTTGGGGGGGATGTATAATGCCTTTGTTGGTCTTTTTCTCCATATCTATGATGCAATATTGTTTGTGTAATTGAGGGTCGCAGAAGAATGAGAAGCCTATATGAAGCCATTTTGTTTATATCATAGAATTGATAGGTGTCTACAATCGAGATTGACTTAGGACATTTCTAATGGTTAATTTATTAAAAAACCGTTTAGTTTTGTCACATTTTCATTAATATTTTAACTATTTTAGCCTTAATTTTATGAAACATTAACCTTCTTTTTTAATTTATTTTATCTATATATATATATATATATATATATATATATATATATATATATATATATATATATATATATATATATATAGAGAGAGAGAGAGAGAGAGAGAGAGAGAGAGAGAGCATTTCAATGATATATTTATCCATAAATAAGAAGTTATTCTCTATTTTGTATGTTTAATAAAATAAATTAAATAGGCAAAATATTAGTAAAATATAGAATAGTTTAATATGATTAAAGGGTAAAATAAAATATTATAAACACTCTTACAACAACCGCTTAGAAAACTCTAAATGATTGCAGTGACCTCTACAAATAATCTGTCTTATATCTAATGATAAAAACATTTTTAAACGTTTTTTTTTTTCAAATTGAAAAAAAAACTATTATGTTTTTATTGGTGATTGATACTTATCTTATTATAAAGTTTTACGGTTAATATGATCATAAAAGTTTTACGGTTAATATGATCATAAATTCATATCCATGAAAAAAGGTTCGTGATGTAGCTTTATCTGACATAAAAACACATTTTTTATTGTAAAACTCTCCTAAATTTAGGTTGCGAATTTAGGAGTTTGAAAAAAAAATCTAAGGTTTTGATGAAGATCTAGTATTCTAATTTTCAAGTAAGAAAAAAAATGTCATAATGGATGATATTAAGATAGAGAAGTAGGTTTTTTTTATGCATATGGAGAGAAGAGTAAAATATGAGATTTTTATTTTCTTCTCAAAATGGAAATGAAAAATATTTTTGACTTACTCAAAGAATTTTAAGATAAAAAATGGGATGAAGGAAACAAGGAAGAAGAAAACAAAATTTGGGTTTAGATTAGTTATAATGCCAAACATTGTGTGTTTTTGCAAAGGAGACTTCAACCACGAAGCGAGGGATTTTCCCATGCCTATGAAGAAGAATTTTGGCAGCGATTGTGGGTGTAGTCGTGAATTGGCGATCTAAACGCGCTAGGTGTATGGGAATTTTGTGATAAAAGATAAAAAGTTGGACAAATTAGTGTATTTGACATCTAAATATGATTATTTTGGTGAATAACTCAAAATTTTTACATGTTTCATTAAACGTTGATTTTGAAGCATATACTTAAAATAGAAGTTTAATAAAAGGACTTATGTATTAAGTGTGTCTTTGTATAAACAATTCTTGTTTGTTAACAGATTAAAGGTAACGATTTTGTTACTTCTCTTGATATTGATAATGACATCATTTTCTCTTATTACTTCTTTGATGTGGTTTAATTATGAAAATGAAATAGGTGCTCTTTGTGATTCTTTCTAATTTAGGTATTGATTTGTTGGATTCTTTAACATAAATCATGCTTTAGAAGCATGTGATCTACAAAGAGCGTAAAAAGGGTGCATGCGCTTTTGTTGGGTTTTATTCAAAATCGTTTTCACAAAAAAACGCTAAAACGATTATAAATGCAATAAAACTTGAATAATAATAAAATCATTTTATACCTACCAATGGTCATTTTGCAATCATGGAAAAATTAAATCAACAATAAAGAGGAAAAGATTACAATCTTTGAAGTCTATAATTCTCATGGGAGATTGAAAGTTGATGAAGTGAAGCAAAAGACTCAAAATAGAGGCTATCTATATGTATCCACCAAGCAAAGATAAATCACTTCTAAGATGCTAGGCTTCACTTGTATGAAACATTTCTTAAGCCATTAAGAACTAATACTAAATTAGTCTTAAGGAGAAGCAACTTTATAAACACCCTAGAAACAAACAAGTTGCAAGAGATGGAGAGAGAAAGATCTCTAAAGCTCATGATTTTCGTAGAGAAAAGGAGAAGAAAAAAACTTAGAAAAACTAGCTCAAAAGTCTTGCTATTCTTCTCTTTATATGCATACATGCATGTAAGAAGGACCATACCTTTTAATAAATGAAAGAATGGTGTAAATAAGAAGCATGGTGGTGTAAGAGGTTGCTTCACAAGCAACCTCACCATGCCTTGGACAAGCCACGACTTTGGCTTGTAAAAATAAAAGAGATTTTGTCTTTTATTCCTTCTTATTTACTAGCATTTGCATCTTATAATTATGTAACCTATATCTATATAAATGGAATTAAAAAGGTCCAAAGAGATGTACAAAACATATAAAATCATACTTTATGATTTATTAGTTGTTTTCTCTCTTGAAAAATATTATTTCCATAAATAATAATTTTCCAATTAAAGATAAGTGTTGATAATATTTATTAGTAATCAAATTCTAATAAATAATCAATAAGTGATAATTTTCTATATGGTATGGCCTTATAGGCTCATATATGATTAGCAAATATCAGTCTATAATGAATCTTGCATATATAGATCTTTCAATCTCTCACTTTTACAAGATTCATCATAATTGATATAAACAACGGTGAAGGTATAGCAACATTTCACCGCCGCTAATAACTCAAGACGAAAATGACATTCATCAACATGTGATTCTCAAAAGCTCAAAGCTACAATTGATGTATGAGATAAGTTTATCAGTTATCCATTTACTACATACATCTTGTTGAACATGAGATTTGGATCACAATAAATTTCATTTGGTGTTTAACTTTGGGTAACGCGCCACGCGCGTTAGATGTCTAGCTCTCAACACATAAAATGAACAAATCCCATCTTGACTATATACACCTCTTGTCCTAATATGTGATGTGTATGTTTTGAAATTTTGTTAAGTTATAGTTTGACTGTTAAACCTAGAATTTGAGGTGTTTTAATAATGAATAAACCTAGTTCTTTTTGTGAGATGTTTTATGCCTTAGTTAGTCTTTTTTCTTCGTATCTTCAATGGAGTCTTGTTTGTGTAATTGAGCTTTGTAGAAGAATGATAAGCCTATACGAAGTGATTTTACTTATACGGTAAAATTGTTGGGTGTCTATTTTAGGGGATGTGTTTTCAAAATAAGAGGTTTAAGTGCTAATGTTGTTAGTCGATAACCGAATTAAGGATATGGTTACCTAAAATCGAAAATTGACTTATAACATTTCTAATGGTTAACTTATTAAAAAGTTTTTTATTTTTGTCGAATGATATATTAATAAAATAAATCTCATAGGCAAAATATTAATAAATATATAATAGTTTAATATGATTGAAGGGTAAAATAAAATATTATAAAACATTGTTACAATAATAATTTTGAAAATTCTAAATAGTTCAAGTGAATTGTACAAATAATTTATGTCATCGTTGGTAAAATCATTTTAAATGCTTTTAAAACAAAAAAAAACTTTAGAAAAAAACTATCATTGAAGATGTTGTTATTGGTGATTGATATTTATTTGATTATAAAGTTTTAGAGTTACTCACTAAAATGATCATATGTTGGTATCATGTCCGTGAAAAAAAGGTCGATGATGTTTTTTCTAACCCAAAAACATATTTTTTTTTTATAGTAAAACTCCTAAATTTAGGTTGTGAATTTGCTAAGTATGAAAAAAATATGTATAGGGTTTTGATGAAGATCTAGTATTTTTGTTTTTCAAGTAAGAAAAAAATGTCATAATGGAAAAGATGAAGACACAAAGTAGGTTTCTTTTTATGCATATGTAGATTTAGATTAAGATCTTGGATTTTAGCTTTCTTTTTAAATGGAAATGGATATTATTTTAATATTTTTGACATACTCAAAATGAAGACTTTTACGATGAAGAAAAAAAGGAAAAAATAATAGGAAATATGGTTCTAGAATAATTATGATGCCAGACATGGAGGTTTTAGTGAACGAGACTTCAAGTACATAGCCACAAGAACATCAAACGAAACTATGTATTCTGTTGGTAGTGGGGGTCAGATAAGATTTGTTGATTATTTTTCTATCCTTCGTGTCCGATATCATCCTTCCATGTTTTGGAGAATATGAAAACCCTGGATCTCATATTCATCTTAATAGCGACGAGTTTTTCCATCCCCGTGAAGATGAATTTGGGCAATGGTTGTGGGTGTAATCTGAGAATTGACTATTCAAATGTGCTAGGTATATCGACATTTTGTGAATTTTTTTTTGGACAAGTGAGTATATTTGATATGCAAATATGGTTATTTTAGCGTAAACTCAAACTTTTAATACGTTTCATTAAATGTTGATTTTGAAGTATGTTCCTTAAATTAGAAGTTAAATAAAAGGACTTACGTAATAAGTGTCATTGTAAGTATGTATACATAAATCTTTTTAGTTGACAAATTAAATGTAAGTATGTTGTTACTTCTCTTGAAATTGATCGTGACTAATGTATTACATGATTTTCTTTTTATTACTTCTTTGATTTGGTTTAATTATGAGAATGAAATATGGGAAAGTGCTCTTTGTGGTTCTTTAGAATATAGGTATTGTGTTGTTAAATTCATTAACATAAAACTTTTTGTAGAAGTGTGCGATTTACAAAGTGCGTGAAAAAAAGTGCATGTTGTTTTTCATGGTCTTAGAGGGTCACCGGTTAATTAATATGAAAATTACACATCAACATCAATATATCCCACGATCCTACAACATAAATGTAAGGGAGTTAGATGCATGAACATGCTTTTGTAGAAAGAGTGGCTTTTTTGATAGTATAAACATTGAATATAAGCGGAACGTAAACTAGAGCAAATATGTGAATAGTAATTTAGTGAAATCATTAAATCTATATTAAGTGATTTTGTTTATATGTTGGAAACTTAGAATTTTTAGGTGTTTGGTTGTGGGTCGTATAGTTTAAAGGGGATAAATTGCACGTAAGAACAACATATTTGTTGCTTAATATCTATTTTAGGGGATGTATTTTCAAATTCGAGTTTTAAATGTTTATGTTATTAGTCTGAATTAAGGATATGGTTATCAAAAATCGAGATTGACTTATAGCATTTCTAATGGTTAACTTATTAAAAAGTTTTTTTTTTTTTTTTTTTTTTTTTTTTTTTAATTTTTGTCGGATGAAATTTTCATTAGTATTTATTCAAAAAAAAAAAAAAACCTATCTTCTCTGCTCATAAACTTATTTTTACAAGGTATTTTTGAAAATTTAACTACTTTAACCTCAAATGAATGAAAATTTTGCATTAACATTAGTGTTTAATTTATCATTTTTAAGCATATATATCCACTAATGCTTTTTAATGATATATTTATCTATAAGTAATAGTCATTTTTTTATATTGTATGTTAAATAAAATAAATTACATAAGCAAAATATCAATAAATATATAATAGTTTAATATGATTGAAGGATAAAATTATAAAATATTATAAAACACTGTTACAACAATAATTTTGAAAATTCCAAGTGGTTGGAGTGAACTGTACAAATAATTTATGTCTCTGTTGGAAAAATCCTTTTAAATTCTTTTTCAAATAGAAAACCTTTGTTAAAAACTATCATTGAAGATGCTCTTATTAGTGATCGATATTTATTTGATTATAAAGTTTTAGAGTTATTCGATCGTATATGGGTATTATGTCCGTGAAAAGGTCAATAATGTTTTTTTCTAACACAAAGGACATTTTTTATTGTTAAGCTCCAAAATTTCGGTTGTGAATTTTGCTAAGTATGAAAAATATATATAGGGTTATGATGAAGATTTAGTATTTTCGATTTTGAAATATGAAAAAAATTTCATAATGGACAAAATGAAGACGGAAAAGTACGTTTCTTTTTATGCATATGCAAATTTAGATTTAGATGTAGGATTTTAGTTTCCTTTCTTAATGGAAATGGATGCTATTTTTGACTTATTCAAAATTGAGATTTTTACGATGAATAAAAAAAGAAAAAAGAAAAGGAAATATGGGTTTGGAATAATTATGTTGCCAAAAATGGGGTCTTAGTGAAGGAGACTTCTAATACATATCCACAAGAACATCAATTGGAACTATGTATTTTTTTCATAGCGGGGTTAGATAAGATTTGTTTGTTGATGATTTTTCTTTCCTTCGTGCCTGACATCATCCTTCCACGTTGGAGAATATCAAAACTCTAGATCTCATCTTGATCTTCGTCGCGACGGGTTGTTCTATCCCCATGAAAATGAATTTTAGAGATGGTTGTCGGTCTAATCGGGAATTGGCGATCTAAATGTGCAAGGTATACAAGCATTTTGTGAGAAAAGATAAAAAAATAATAAAAATAATAAAATAATAAATAAAAAAAATTCGACAAGTTAGTATATTTGATACCCAAATATGGTTATTTTAGTGAATAACTCAAACTTTTAACACGTGTCATTAAATGTTGATTTTTAAGTATGCTCCTTAAAATTGAAGTTCAATAAAAGGACCTACTTAATAAGTGTCTTTGTATACACAATTCTTGTTTGTTGACAAATTAAACGTAAGTATTTTCTTACTTCTCTAGACATTGATCGTCAGTAATGTATTACATGATTTTCTCTTTATTACTTCTTTGATTTGGTTTAACTTTGAGAATGAAATAGGAGGAAACTGCTCTTTGTGGTTCTTTATAATGTAGGTATTGTGTTGTTAGATTCATTAACATAAAACTTGTAGTAGATATGTATTATTTAGAAAGTATGTGAAAAAAGGTGCATGTTGTTCATCATGGTCTTAGAGGATCACTAGTTAATTTATATGAAAATTACACATCAACATCAACATATCCCACGATTATATGATAAAAGGGTTAGGGGAATTAGATGCATGGGCATGCCTTCGTAGAAGGTAGAGTGGCTCTTTTCACAATATAAACCTTGAATTTAAAAGTAACGTAAACTAGAGAAATATGTGAAGTGTAAGTTAGTCAAATCATTAAAATTATATTATGTAATTTTGTTTATATGGTAGAATTGTTAGGTGTGTGTTTGTGGGTTGTGTAGTTTAAAAGGGGGCAAGTTGCTTGTACAAGCAACATATTTGTAGCTTAATATCTATTTTAGGATATGTATTTTCAAAGTCGAGGTTTAAATGTTTAAGTTGTTAATTTATAACCGAATTAAGGATACGGTTACCTAAAATCGAGATTGATTTATAGCATTTGTAATTGTTAACTTATTAAATTTTTTTTTTTTATTTTTGTCAGATGACATTTTCATGAATATTTATTCAACAAAAACATATGATCTCCGATCATAAACCTATTTTCATAATTTTTTTTTGAAAATTTAACTATTTTAACCTCATTTGTATTGATTGGTTACATTAACCTTTGTTTTTATTAATCATTTTTAAGCTTATATCAACTAATGCATTTCAATGATATATTTATCCATAAGTAATAGTCATTTTTTATTTTGTATGTTAAATAAAATAAATTACATACACAAAATAATATATAGTAGTTTAATATGAATGAAGGGTAAAATAAAATATTATAAAACATTGTTGTAATAAAAATTTTGAAAACTTTAAATGGTTGGAGTGAAATATACAAATAATTAGGTCGCAGTTGGTAAAAATTTGTTTAAATTTTTTTTCAAATAGAAAAAAAACTACATAAAAACTATCATTGAAGATGCCCTTATTGGTGATCGATACTTATTTGATTATAAAGTTTTAGAGTTATTCACTAAAATGATCATCTTTAGGTATAATCTCCGTAAAAAAAGATTGATGATGTTTTTTCTAAGACAAAATTTTTTTTTATTGTAAAGTTCCCCAATTTAGATTGTGAATTTTCTAAGTATATATATATATATATATATATATATATATATATATATATATATATATATATATATATATATATATATATATATATATGGTTTTGATGAGGATCTTGTATTTTTTATTTTCAAGTAAGAAAAAAAAAATATCATAATGGATAAGATGAATACACAAGGTAGGTTTCTTTTATGCACATGGGGATTTAGATTAAGATCTAAGATTTTAGTTTTCTTTTGAAATGGAAATGAATATTATTTTTGACTTATTCAAAATGCAGACTTTTATGTTGAAGAAAAAAATCAATACTAACATTTGACAGTTTGGTGGGTAAATTTTCTATTCTAGTGTTTTTTTCTTTCACTTTATTTTTAACATCATAAAGTTATGTTCTTGTCTTTTCTGCATCACTGTTCAAAGAAATCAAAAGATTATTCAAGTAAGCAAAATTATCATTAATATCAGATAATACATAATTATATGAGTTAAAAGGAATATTAAAAGAGATTAGAAGAGTGCACACCTTCTCCGTTATCGAAGACCGTGATGTTGCAACCAAGAAGCATCGTCCTTCATATTCATCATCATCTTCGACATTCTCCTTATCTTTATCATTGTCTTCTTCACGTCTTGCATACATGGCTCCATGAGTAGGATGACACATCTTTATCATTCCCTTCATCATCCTCTTGGCCTCTTTCCATGAGTGATAGATTCTTCATCTTCACTTTCATCTTCTTGAGCTCCATAGAGTAGTAAGCATCATCCTTAATATTTTCATGTTTCTCGGCATGCTTTTTCAACATGCAATCTCTGGCCAAGTGATTCTTGTTATTGTAGTAATTGAATTTGCAGCCTGAATCTCCCACAAGTTTCTTTTCAGAAAAAATATCATTCAATGCATTGATACTTATTTGATTATAAAATTTTAGAGTTATTCACTAAAATTATCATATTTGGGTATCATGTACGTGAAAAAAATGTCGATGATGTTGTTTTTTCTAACCCAAAAGCACATTTTTTTTGTAAAGCTCCCAAATTTAGGTTGTGAATTTGCTAAGTATGAATATATATATATATATATATATATATATATATATATATATATATATATATATATATATATATATATATATGGTTTTGATGAAGATCTAGTATTTTTGGTTTTCAAGTAAGAAAAAATGTCATAATGGACAAGATGAAGACACAAATTAGGTTTCTTTTTATGCATACAAGATTTAGATTAAGATCTAGGATTTTAGTTTTCTTTTTAAATGGAAATGAATATTATTTTTAATTTACTCAAAATGGAGACTTTTATTATGAAGGAAAACAGGAAAGAAGAAAAATAAATATGGTATTAGAATAATTATGATGTCAATCATAGGGGTTTTAGTGAATGAGACTTCGAATACATATCCACAAGAACATCAAATCGAAACTATGTATTCTCTTGGCGGTGGGGGTCAGATAAGATTTGTTGATGATTTTTCTTTCTTCCGTGTCTAACATCATCCTTCCATGTTTTGGAGAATATGAAAACCCTAGATCTCATATTCATCTTCATAGCGAAGGGTTTTTCCATCCCCGTGAAGATGAATTTTGGAGAAGGTTGTGGGTGTAATCGAGAACCGACGATTTAAATGCGCTAGGTATATCGACATTTTGTGAAAAGATAATTTTTTTGGACAATTAAGTATATTTGATACCCAAATATGGTTATTTTAGTGAATAACTCAAACTTTTAACAAGTTTCATTAAATGTTGATTTTGAAGTATGTTCCTTAAAATAGAAGTTCAATACAAGGACTTACGTAATAAGTGTGTTTGTAAGTTTATATACATAATTTTTTTTTGACAAATTAAACGTAAGTATGTTGTTACTTATCTTGAAATTGATCTTGACTAATGTACTACATGATTTTCTCTTTATTATATAACGACGTAAATTTTCAAAACAAATTTTCATTTTTAAAGATAACATATCTCACAAAGTAATCTCAAAATCAAATGTGTCAAATGTTATCTCAGTAAAACATATCCCGGAATCTCAAATACATAATACGTAATACTCTATCAGTATGTACAGATCATGCCAACGCCTTCCAGCAATCCTCGCTGGTACCTGAAACACATATCACATAACACGGTAAGCATAAATGCTTAGTGAGTTCCCAAAAATACCACATACAGCACATCAGCCACTCGAGGCTATAACTCGGTATGACCTTCTAGTCAATGTGTCTCAGTGGGACCCGCCAGTCCCGTAGCTCGTTGGACCCTCCGGTCCGGTCTAGCTCATTGGAGCCACTCGAGGCTATAACTCGGTATGACCCTCTAGTCAATGTGTCTCAGTGGGACCCTCCAGTCCTGTAGCTCATTGGACCCTCCGGTCCGGTCTGATCGAGGACCCTCTGGCCTCATGAGTCGTTGGACCCTCTAGTCCGGTCTATATAACACATAGCATACATATAACACAATGCACATAAATCTCAAACATACACATACACACAAGACCCTCCAGTCTGCACATAGATACCTCTAGGTAATGTATAGTGATAAGACTCACCTCGGGTAATCTCGGAAAGTCTCGAGCTCGAAATACTGATCTAGCCTCCGCCTAATCACATAAAGTAATTTACCTCTAATTAACAATGATTCTCAAAGGCTAGACTAATCCCTCCCTATAATCTCTCAGAAGCGTAAAAGACCATTTTACCCCTCCAATGGTCTAAATGTCCAATTGTTGACCAAACCCTAAAAGTCAACGAAAGTTAATAGAGGGCAGCACGCGGGGCGTACCAACTCTATATGCGGGGCGTACCCCGGCTATCCAGAATCGGGAATCTCAACCCCTACGCGGCACGTTCTGAGATTTACACCCAACGTAAGTCTCAGTTTCATGCTCTTAGTGTTTTTGGTCTGAATCGATTAAGATACAAGCTTATATTCCAGATCTAGTCCTTCTAATGCCTCTTAACCCATAAAGTCGAAGCCTCTAAGCCGTTGCATGGCTGTAAAGGTCACCAATCACTCCAAACTCTTATCCTCTCTCCTCATTAAGTCCTTAACTCATGCATGACTCAATACTAACTATCAAGATTGGATTTTTATGGATCTACAACACATTTTACACTGAAATGGGGCAAATCAAGGCTTATGGAGACCATTTACTCATAAAGTCTCTATCTTGGGAACAAAAACCCTAAAAATTGGTCCATATAGCACAAATCCAAAATGATGAAGAAAGCTTTGAGCTTTTTACCTCCAAGTGGTGCCCCAACCTCTGAAAAGCTCATATCCAATGCTTGCACTCAAATTCTAGCTTCCACAATGGCCCTCTCTTATTCTTCACAAGCACACAATGATACTTTCAAGCTCAAAACACACACACACACACAAGGTTAGAACGAAGGTTTGGCTCTCTTAGGGTTTTACTCTCTAGAAATGGTGGGTGCGATGGAGGCCATAACATTCCTTTTATAGTGCTTATGTCTCATTTAGGGTTTTGAATTTGGGCCCATTACGCTCAGCGTAAGCTAAGGTACACCAGTGTACATGGGTAGAGTCCGCATCAAAGTCACGTCCATGGGTATGTGCAACGTACTCTTCGGTACGCCCAGCGTACCCACTTGTCGCCATCTTCTATTTTGGGCTAATTTTGACAACTTGGACAAGAAGAAGGATTAAAGAGGTAGACCTGAATTTCGGGGTGTTACAGTTCTCCCCCACTAGAATCAGAATTCGCCCTCGAAGTCTCCTACAGAAAATAACTCCGGATGCTGCTCCCTCATCTACGACTCCGGCTCCCAGGTCAGCTCGGACCCTATCTGGTGTTGCCATTGGACCTGAATGTAATTCAGGTTCATGTCCACCTGAATATCCTCTAGTGGCACTACCGCCGTCTCATCGGCTATACACTTCCTCAACTTGGATACGTGGAAGGTATCATGGATCTGACTCAACTCCTCGAGTAGCTCTAAACGGTATGCTACCTTGCCCACTCTAGAGGTCACCCTGAAAGGGCCAATGTACCGGGGCCCCAACTTTCCCCTCTTCCTGAATTGTATCACTCCGTTCCAAGGAGATACCTTCAGGAGTACAAGGTCTCCAACCTAGAACTCAAGCTCGGATCGCCGCCTATCCGCGTAACTCTTCTGGCGACTCTAGGATATCAGCAACCTATGTCTGACCTACTGTATTTGCTCAATCTTCTTAAGCACTATCTAAGTGCTACCCCCATCACTCGCTGTCCTACCTCTCCCCAAAAGATGGGGGTCCTACACCTCCTCCCATATAAAAGCTCAAAGGGAGGCATACCAATACTCGAATGGTGACTGTTGTTGTAAGAAAACTCAGCCAAAGGTAGGTATGTGTCCCAACTTCCACTGAAGTCCATAAAACATGCTCGAAGCATATCCTCAAGCGTCTGAATCGTCCGCTCACTCTACCTGTCTATCTGTGGGTGGTAGGCGGTACTAAAGTGAAATCTCGTACCCAACTCCTCATGGAAATTCTTCCGGAACCTGGAAGTGAAACGTACATCTTGGTCTGACACAATCGAGATCGGCACTCCATGCCACGAAACCACCTCTCTCACATTTATCTCTGCCAACCTCTCCCCAGAAGAGCTCTCATTGATAGCAAAGAAGTGAGCGCTCCTCATCAGCTGATCCACAATCACCCAAATTGCATCAACACCCCTCGCGGTCCTCGGCAATTTGGTGATGAAGTCCATAAAAATTTGTTCCCACTTCCATTGGGGAGCCTTTACTGGCTGCAACTTGCCATGCGGACGCTGGTGCTTGGCCTTAACCCGACGACAGTTCAAGAACCTCTCTACTACCCACGCAACATCCCTCTTCATACAGGGCCATCAATAATCTCTCTTCAGGTCCAAATACATCTTAGTGGCCCCGGGATGGATCGAGAATCTCGATTTGTGCGCCTCCTCCATCAGTATGCTATATGCCCCACCCATAAACGACACCCAAATCCGACCATGAAAGGTCATAATACCTCGAATATTGGTAACAAACTCGGATACCTGCCCAATCACCCGCTCTCTCTTGTGGTTCTCCAGACTCACAGCCTTTGCCTGGGCCTCTCGAATGGTATCCAACACCGGAGTCATCACCTTCATCCTCATACATATATCTCGAATCGGGGCACTCTCCGCCCTGCGGCTCAGAGCATGGGCTACCATGTTATCCTTTCCCGAGTGGTACAAGATCTCACAGTCGTAATCCTTTACCACATCCAACCATCTCCTATGGCGCATATTCAGGTTGGGCTGATCCATCCGATACTTCAAACTCTTATGGTCCGTGTATATGGTACACCGAACCCCATACAAATAATGGCGCCATTCTTGAGGGCGAACACCACTGCCCCCAACTCCAAATCGTGGGTGGAATACCTCATCTCATGAGGCTTCAGCTGCCTCGATGTGTATGTTATCACGTGCCATCTCTCCATAAGCACCGCACCCAACCCTGATATAGACGCATCACAATACACCACGAAATCCTCCATTCCCTTCGGAAGGGCTAACATCGGGGCTTCACATAATCTCTAGCGAAGAGTGTCAAACGAGGTCTGCTGCTCGGGACCCCAAGTAAAAGCAACGTCCTTCCGGGTCAATCTGGTGAGGGAACATAAATCTTAGAGAAATCTATGATAAATCTATGATAGTAGCCAGCCAACCCCAGAAAACTCCTGATCTCGGTGGGGGATCTCAGCACCTCCCAACTCATGACATCCTCAATCTTGGCTGGATTGACCAATATCCCATTCTGATTAACGAGATGTCCCAAGAATTGGACCTCTCGTAACCAGAAATCACACTTAGAGAATTTGGCATAAAGCCTCTCTGATCTCAACACTCCAAGGATCTCCCTTAGATGCTCTCTGGATCTCGAATACACTAGAATATTATCGATGAACACAATCACCGATCGATCCACCATCATCCTGCATACTTGGTTCATGAGATCCATGAAGGCTGCTGGTGCATTGGTCAGCCCAAAAGGCATCACCATGAACTCGTAATGCCCATAACGAGTCCTGAACTCCGTCTTCTGGATATCCTCATCACGCACCCTCATCTGGTGATATCCAGACCTCAAGTCTATCTTGGAAAACCAAGACGCTCCCTATAACTGATCGAACAGATCGTCGATCCTTGGTAGTGGATAACGGTTCTTGACCGTCAACTTATTCAACTCCCGGTAATCAATGCACATCCGGTGTGAACCATACTTTTTCCTGAAAAAAAGGATCGGCGTTCCCTACATCGAGCTACTCGGTCAGATGAATCCCCTCCCCAACAGCTCCTGAAGCTGCAAGGATAACTCCTGCATCTCCGGTGGCGCAAGGCGATAAGGTGCCTTGGCAATAGGCGCTGCCCCTGGAACCAAATCGATGTGGAACTCCACCTGTCTCTTGGGAGGCACACCCGACAACTCCTCGGGGAAAACATCCGGAAACTCTCGCACTATCGGTACCTCACCGACAGAACTCGACCTCTCTGCGAAAACTCATGTATTCATCACATAGGCTACAAACCCTCTACAGCCCTGCTGTACACTCTGTCTCGCTCTGGCAGCCGAACAAAATGCCGAACCAGATCGGGTTCCCTCGCCATACACCAAAAGTACTCCCCCACTAGGGTCTCATATGGTCACTAACTGTCCCTCGCAATCTATAATAGCTCCAAATCGGCTCAACCAGTCCATGCCCAGGATGACATAGACATCCCCCGTCGCAATTGGTACCAGATCTATCGGGAACTTAACACTGAAAATCTCGAGTACACATCCTCGAATCACATTAGTAGCATAAACCGCTCGCTCGTCAGCTATAGAAACTCGTAGAGGTCAACTGAACGCCTCTCGACGGATACTGATGTGTTGGCTAAACGCTAAAGACACGAAAGATCGACTTGCACCCAAGTCAAATAACACCAAAGCAGGTATAGAACTCACAAGAAAAGTACCTATGCATACCACAATATAAGCACAATATCTCAAACTCAGTATAAATAAAAAAAAAGAATACATACCAGCCACGACATCGGGCGCTGCGCGGACCTCCTCCGCTGTCAACTAAAAGGCTCTCTCGCGAGCCTTTGGTGCCTCGGCCTTCACTGGCCGGGCCTCGGTAGCTCTAGCTGTCACACCCCAAAACCGGAACGGTGGAAACGTTCTCGGGTGGAGGACGTCATGTCAAGTATCACAACATATGCAATATAGTAATCAAAGTACAACAACCATTGCATTAATAGTAATAATTTTACATAGGTTACATTTAGCAACAACATCAAGTGTAAAATACATAAAATAACATAAAGTGCAGCTCGGTACAAGGCTGTCTTCGCTAAAGTTCCCGGGGTGTACCTGTCTACCGATGACCTGAGAATACAAGTTATTTTCAAAGCGAGTATCAACATTTTTAAATGCTGGTGAGTTCATAAGTATTTAATGACATTAGTATAAATACACATTTTTATTCAAAATAACCTCAAGAAAGATGGAAGTTTAGAATCTACATAGTATTAGAGTTCTTTCCAAAAAATCCTATATTTTTTAAATAAAAGCAGTCTTCTACCAAGACTCAATCGTTCTATGTTTAAAACGAGAAGTATCTTTATCAAAAGCAGTCTTCTACCAAGACCCGATAGTTTTATGTTTTAAGGAGTAATTTCCCCAAAAATACTATCATTACCAAAATATAGTTTTTACTTTAAAGGGATTGGGAGAAAATCACAAGTAAAAGTAATGGGGAAAATAATATATACCTCAGCAGTAATACTGCTGGCTAAAGCAAATGAAACATAGACTCCAGGAGGGTATTGAATGAACAATACGCCTGGCTCAGTCTAAAGGTGAATAAAACATAGACTCCAGGAGGGTATCGAATAAACAATACGTCTGGCTCAGTCTAAAAGTGAATAAAACATAGACTCCAGGAGGGTATCGAATGAACAATACGCCTGGCTTAGTCTAAAGGTGAATAAAAGGGTTGAATGTGAACTCGTATGTAACCATGCTGATCGACGATAGAGTATCTGATGACCCTCCAGGTCACGCGTAGAGTTAGTGACATTATGTCACCCATGGGCCTTACCAGCTCGAACTGTAGCTAGCAGTCAGGGTGCGGGAGTGTTTGTCCCGTATAGATCTATACACATGATGTTCGCTCTCCCTCCAGGAGACTCTGGTTACACGGCGATGGCGCTATGAAGCGTCGTATCGGGAAATAGTGCGTCACATTCTATTTAAAGTAATATAGTACTAGTATAGACTCACGAATGAACTGACTCTTGTGGAATTCTTCGTACTAGAAAGAGTAAATAGAATCTCCTAACTATTCCTATGGTAGTTACTAGGGTTCTAGAAATATGAATAATGGAAGGATGCCTTTACTACCCAAAGGAGATGAACTAGCTGAGAGAACTTTTATGACTATATGTATACATGATATACAACCAATGTTTAGATGACCTTCGAACGGATAACCGATACACTAAACCACATCCAAAAAAGGAAAATGAATTTAAGAGAAGTTATCCTTCCTAAGTCCTTCAAACATTGCTTATATAACTATACATATATAGGCATGCACTTTACAATATACAAGCATAAAAGAACTTTTGGTAAAACCTTTGGAAAATCTATCAATAAGAACTTATGACTTGATGTTAGTTTATAAAACAAGCTTTGAAAACCTTTGGAAAATCTTTATTAATCTAAAAGGAGATATCCATGCCTTAAACGAGAGTTAAAAACTTTTAGTTGAATAAGGCAGCTTAACAAGCAAAATCTATTTTGCTATATAGTTATTAATCACATGTGATTGATCTAATAACTCTATAGTTCAACTTGTATTCCCCCCATAAAAGCATTTAAAATCATTTAAAAGGTTGATTCAGGGGTATGAACTGACCTGACGTGGGTGATTCGGATGGACGGACGATATAGGATGCTATGTGTCAATAGAGGACTTGAACACACACTCGGATCCTATTTAACAAGTAATGATACATTTAAGTATCCAATTAGTCATTAAATAACTAATTAAGCAAGTAAGGATGTCCTAATACAAGAAAACACTTTGCTGCAAGTGTTAGGAGTACCAAGGGTTGCATATGAAGAGTGTATGGACTCACATTGGAGTTTACTCTTCAAATGATGGCCCTTAGGGGTGTTTACGGTTTCTAGACCATAAACCCCATGAGTTTATGGCCGTAAACTCATGGTAGTGGTGCCATGGGGTGTTTAAAGGTCTTATCTCACTCAAGGAATTATGCTAGACTCGAATCAAGGGCTATGGAAGTGACTAGGGCTCAAAATGGACACTTTATGGAGTTTACGGTCCTTAGACCACTCCCTTGGGTGTTTACGGTCGTAAACACATGGTTTTATGGCCGTAAACCCATGTTTGTCCATTTCTATTGGGTTTTGGTGTATCTAGGTTAAGCATGCAAAGTTCTAGTCACTTATACAAGCCATAGAAAGTGTTAAAGGGCATCAAAACACCCTTTTGGGGGTGTTTACGGTTTTGGGAGATCCCTAAACCGTAAACACATGTTCTTGGGGGGTTTTTGGTGTTCAATCCATGGTTTAACATGTATTCTAAGCAAATAACTTGATGGGAGGAGTGTACTTACGATCTAGGAGCTTGAATGATCGATTTTGGCCCAAGAACACTAGTGTGTTCTTGGTGTTCTTGATGAACACTTGAAGATCTATGAAAAAGACAAGATTTCATGGATGAAATCATATAAAAACACTAGATTAAGTGTTATAAGAACGAATCTAGCAAGAAAAAATTTACATTTTGGCTGATTTGACGGAAAAGTGATATGATACTTGAGAGAGAATTCTTGGTGTTTTTGAAGTTGGAAGTGAAAAATGAGTTAAAAATGACTAAGTGTCATATTTATACCCTTTGGGGTTTACGGCCGTAAACTCAATGTTTACGTCCGTAAACTCCAAATTTTTGGAGTTTCGCGACTTACGTGATATACGACAAACTCTAAAGTATACTTCCTTTTATTTATCCGCTGACGAATAAAATATTCAAACGGACTTAAAACCGGCCAAAAATGTTTTGAGATGAATATGGCTAATTTTTGAAGTGCTTGATTGTGGAGTTAAAATGAATGGAAATTACGGGTTGTTACACTAGCAGCAGCAGGTGTAGATCCCTGTGCTGATCCCTGAAGTAGCTGTGGGCACTCGGCCTTCCGATGGCCAGTCTGGTTGCAGTGAAAGCAAACTGCAAACCCCTTGGGGCAATCCCTCGCGAAATGACCCTCCTTGCCACACTTGTAGTACATCCCTGCTCTGCACACTACCTCATGGCTCTTGCCGCACTTTCCACAAGTGCGGCCTCTCTGTCCACCATATATCGAATCAGCAGGCTTTGCCCGCTTGGCTGCCGGCTGTGACTGAACCAATCGCATGTCCCTCCTCTGATACTCGACCTCCTCCCTGGCCTGAGTCTCTAGCTCAATCTCCCTCTTCCGGGCATTTGCCTGGAGCTCGACGAATGTCTGGTATGTCGAGTTCGCCACGAACTCACGAATTTCTCTCCTCAGAATGCTCAGATATCGGCTCATACGTGCCTGCTCGGTAGACACGTGCTTAGGGAAAAACAACACCCTCTCGTGAAACATTCGTGTAATCACAGTCACAGACTCCGTTCCCTGCTTGAGGGACAAGAACTCCTGGGCCAACCGTTCCCTCTCCACCGAGGGAACATACTCATCTTAGAATATGGTGGTGAAGCTTTTCGAGGTCACCACTGTAATCTATGTAGAAGTGAAATCAGTCGTCACAAAATTCCACCAGTGTTCGCTCCCAAGCGAAGCTGGTTCAGCGCGAACTGTACCCTCAGATGCTATGGACAAGAACATGTGTAGAAGCATCCATCAATGTCATAGATCCACCTCATCGCGGCTATCTGATCTTGATTTCCATCAAACTATGGTGGCTTCGTGTTGCTGAACACTCGGTACAGCAACGAGTCACCCCCCTATGGCCTCGCGGCAGCGACAGCTGCAGTGGCTGCAGCAGTAGCCGCCTCCGTAACAACAACATATCTCTCGTCAAACGTCTCAATCAGTGTGGTCTTGATAGACCCAAACATCTCCGGAATGGCCTCCCGGATTGTCGCGGCCACCTCGTCATGAATCATCCGATGGATCTCCTCTTCTCTAACTCCGTTGCCCTCTGGTGTGTGGCGTGTCCCAAACATGATGTCTTTGAAACACAACACAAAAGAAATCAGAGACTCGCTCGAGTATACTCGCACTCGATACTCAACCCTACTTGTTCCTTAGTATCCTAAGGATTTTTACTTGGACTGCTCACTGATCCGGTGTTTCCAGTAGTATGGGCCCTATACTACCTTCCACACCGCATTAGTATTCACCCCAAGTCCTCCTCCTAGGATCCTAAATCACAAGTACACTATATCTCGCTGACCACATGCTACCCTCCAGTAGACCACTCATAAGCTCTTCGCTGCTACCTACTCACTCTTGAAGTAACTCCTAGTAGCAGTAATCTCCTAGGCTACGGCATCACAAATCAGGCCACTCTAGTCCTATATATGAATACCTAGACTACTCTAGCATGCATAGTATATCACATAACATCTCATAACACATAATGTAAGGGTATTTTGGGAAATCACCGTTCGGGTGTTGGCTGATCGTACACACTATTCTGTTATGCTTTTCTCAAAAATCTTTTACTCTTTTAGAAAAATTGTTTCTTTTATGAAATTTTTTCTCAAATTCTCAGTTTGAGTTTAGATATGCCCAAAGGTGCATGTTGGATATAGTGTCTAAGTCCATAACTTTATTTGGTATGTACTTGACCCGACCCGACATGGTCCATTTGGGTTGCATGGCATTGCAATACTTGGATAGACTAGATGAGAGAATAAGGCACTTATGATTATTAATATATTATAAGTTCTAATATATTAATAATAGTATTATTTAATTAGTATTTGATCTAGTATTAATCTAGTATTAATTTGGTGATCAAAGTGAGACTAATTAAATATATATGGTTGATTATGATAATCATCAATTCTTTTATGGTGGATTAATGATCCATGGTTTATGGGTTTGGTTATAACTATATGGAGCTCCATGGATAGTCCATGAGAGTTACAAATCCATGGGTCATGGGAAATGAAGAGTCATGAAAATTAAGGGTATTCATGTGAAAACCCTAATTGTGACAACACTATAAAAGGAACCCTTTGGCTAGCAAAATTAGTACCTAGTGTTACTAGAGAGGGCATAACCGATTTTTGAGTGTAAGAAGTATTCTCTCAAGTTATTCCAAGTTTTGTGGTGATGTGTGAAGCATTTGAGGCACAACATTTGGGGTGCTAGGCTCACAAAGTCTTGAAGGAATCCAAGCAACAACAAGGTATGTATTTCTACTAGTTTCTATGTTTTATGTAATCCCCATGCCATGCTAGTTAGGAAATAACCTTGAAAAGAAATTTGCATGTATATAGAGAAAACATAGATTCAAGGTTATTAGGGTTGCATGTACACTTAGGAAGTGTTAGAATGCTCAAAACCCATCAGTGGTATTAGAGCCAGGTTTGTGTTCTGTATACTTGATGCAAAACTGCTTGAAAATCGAAAAAAATCTGCTCACTGACGACTGGACTCGCCGAATCCATGAACAAATTCATCCTACTCGTCGAGTAGGATCATGCACTCGACGAGTAGGAGCGTGCTGGGCAGTTTTTCGAGTTTTGTTGCTGGAAATGTATTAAAATCATTATCCCAATCTGTTTTGGACTTGTAAAATCTGTTTTTCAAAGTGATAATGATTATGTTAACCCATTTTACATGACTTTTATCAATTTTCAAGTATTGTATATGTTTATATGATTTCTTGAAATTGCTTGACATGAATTTGTGTTCTTATGAGTTTTTAGAAGATCATAGGAATTATGTGTAACCTCCATGTGTGTTTAATTCATGATCTTAATGGCAATGATGGTGTCCATAACTTGTCCTCAAGTTATGGATAACCAAAGTCACTTCTTTAAATTGTGATTAAAGAACTAAAGAGGTTTCATAAAATGAAGAGTCTTCATTTTTATGAACCATTAAAACTCATCAGTTACAAGTTGAAGAGACTTGGAATAGTTTCAATTCTTGCCCTCAAGTTTTGGAATTTGAAAAGTCTTACACTTTAATACTTTAATTCTAAATTAAACCTTAGATTTTTAAAAAGTTTAAAAATCAACACTTATACTATTATTATAATTTTATTATATAGTGTAACATCCAAAATTCCAAAACAATTAAAACTTTTCAAAATCACCCATTTTATTAACATTGTTGCAAAAAGGTTTTCAATACATTATTAAACAGAGTAATTTCCCATGTTCATATCATAAAACACCAACGCGTGGAACGGTACGATCACGCCTTTGCCTTGCCGCAGACTCTTGAGAACCTGAAACATAAAACCACAACTGTAAGCCCGAAAGCTTAGTGAGATACCCCCAGAATACCAACCACATATACGCCTTTCCAGGCCCTGACCTTCCGGTCCATGTGTCTCAGGGGACTTCCGTCCCTGCTGGGTAAACCTTCCGGTCCTACCCACGCCGACCTTCCGGTCCATCACACAACATAATCGCCTTCCGGCCCATAATATATCGCCTTCCGACCCATAACATATTGCCTTCCGGCCCATAAGCATAAAATGCATATATATCATAACAAACAATCATGTAACAGTGCATAAACAACAATCGATCACAGATCACATATCATAGCATTACTCTAACAAGATACCGGTCTAGCCGGTTACTATTATAACATTACTCTATGAATCAGTCAACGTACTAAATGCATACATACGCCCTTCCAGGCCATGACCTTCCGGTCCACATAGTAATGCCTTCCGGCCTGTAACATATAATGACAACTACCCGGATTTCTATCCGGTAAAAAGGGTCGGCCTTGGTGCCATAAACCCTAACGATATAGTGAGGATAACTCACCTCGAAACTGCCGACTGAACAGATAGCTCAAGCTGCTCCGATCACTGATACGATCTCCATTCCTGGATAGCCGCCAATGCACTGAACTCAAACGATAAACAACAATTACCAAAATACCCCTGGAACCACTGGTCAATCCTTGGTCAAAGACAAGGTCAAAGTCAACCCCTGACTGACCCTACTCGTCGAGTCAACCCTGTGACTCGCCGAGTCCCCATACTCAGAACTTCACTTAACCCGCGACCTAACTCGCCGAGTCACCCCAAGACTCGCCGAGTTCAACGACTCTGAGTCCACTCGCCCTTGACTCACCGATTCCTTAAGATTTCCTTTCTACACGTCGAGTATCCCCTTTTTACTCGACGAGTTCCTCCTGGAAGAATCGCGGGGCCACCCCGACTCAACTCGTCGAGTCTGAAGAACAACTCGACGAGTCCCAGTTATTCTTCAAGCTACTCGCCGAGTCTGTTCATCGGACTCGTCGAGTCCATGCCATGCAGTCGATCAAACTGCTTCCTGAGATAAGTATTGTCCCGAAATACACAAGCATGGGACCTTCTGGACCTCTAAGGTCCTAATACAGGGTTATAGTCGTTTGGGTAACAAGGTACTAATCCATCTAATCACCAAATGGGTTCCATAAACCCTAAATCCATGCACACATCTACATAACAGAAGAAGATCCGAAATATTACCTGAATAACGCACTCTCTGTGTCCCCAACCCGCAGAACTCGAATCCCTTGCTGTTCCTTTAGCCAAAACTCTTCTCCTCCTTGCACAACAATTCCTTCAAGGCCCCAATATCCTTCAATCTTGCTCCAGATGCCCACAGCCGTTTAGGGTTCTTCTCAGTCGACTAAAGACGGACAATGACGGCCTATAAGTGCCTCTTGTACGTCCCAAACCTGAACGGTTAGGGTTTTCGCCAAACAGCGCAGACTCGCCGAGTCCATATCTGGACTCGTCGAGTCCAGTCGCGAACCCGTGACCCGGTCTGCGATCCTACTTGGCGAGTCTAGGCTCCAACTCGCCGAGTCCCCTCTTAAAACACCCCCAAAATCATAATTATATCAATATTTGAAATTCCGGGCTGTTACAACTCTCCCCCACTAGAACTAGACTTCGCCCTCGAAGTCTCACTCTGAAAATAGCCCCGAATGCTGCTCCCACATATCACGTTCCAGATCACAGTTCATTTCCGATCCCCTCCGGTGCTGCCACTGAACTAACACCTGAGGTATCTCCTTATTCCTCAGAACCTCGATCTTCCATTCTCTGATGACCACTGGCTTCTCGGCATAATTCAGGCTTGCATCCACCTGAATGTCTTCTAATGGAACCACTGCCGAGTCATCGGCTATATACTTCCTCAATTGCGACATATGAGATATCGTGGATTTGTCTCAAATCCGTGGACAACTCCAACCGGTAGACCCTCAGGCCTACCCCCGCAATCACATGAAAAAGCCCAATATACCGGGGCCCCAACTTGCCCCTCTTCTTGAATCGAATCACTCCTCTCCAAGGAGAGGCCTTTAGAAGTACGAAGTCACCGACCTGAAACTCAAGCTCGGACCGGCGTCTGTTCGCATAACTTTCCTGTTGGCTTTGTCGAATCTGCTCTGTTGACCGAAGCACGATCTCTATACTGCACATCACTCTCTGTAACCCAAGATGCAACTCTGCTCCAAACCTCAACGATCACTCGACCCATAAGGGTTAAGAAACCATGAACCACCGGATCCCCGATCCAAAGCCCACTTTGTCTATTCCGGACCGACTGAGAGATCCATTCTCACTCTCAGAGCAACTCTCATAAGTTCTCCTCTTGCCATCACATACACATGCTGAACTAACCCCAACACCCGCAGGGTGGAAGACTCGATACACTGATGATATCCTCGAACATCTCCCAAAATGAACCTCTACATCCACCCTATACTCTAATCAGAATCACACTGAGAATTTAAGATTCTCTCTCCCCCTGCATCCCTTCTGAGCCTCAACAGACATCCCCAAACCGGATGGGTTCCTACTTCGCTGCCGCGAACACGATGCTCGAAGCCATACTCGAAATACTTTAACCATAACTCTGCTCTGTAGCTTTCATTCTTGTGAACTTGCACTCCCCTTCGGAGTTACACACCTTTCTCTTTTCCTTCCAAGGGACCCTCTTGGCCATAATGCCACTCCCACCGGTGCCACGGTGCTTGCCCCAAGCGACACCACCCTTTTTCGTAACCGCTATTCACATACTCTGGTTATCATTGCAGGGGCTCTCAATCCCATGCACTCTCTCCACTCATCAAAATCACTGCCTCAGCTAAACAAGATTACTAACCCGGGGCCAGACCTTCCAATGCAATCACATTGCAACATACACAATCCGCAACCTCAAACTGATCCAGCAATACCAACAGAGTCTCCAGCATGACTGGACCGACTCTCATAACACATACTAGCCACTCGAGGCTATATCTCTGTGGGTCCGTACACCCAAACTCTGCGAACCCTCAGGTTCTAACTCTGGGAACCTTCCGGTTCCAGCTCTAGTAACATGCACAACATAATCCCGTGGGATTAGTATAGTACAACCCATCACGTACCTCAAACATACAAATACTCTGATCGCATAACCTCGATTACTTACTCAAGCTTGATCCCGGCCTCCTCTCAGGCCTCCACAATCAAATGCCCTAGGTTTGTATCCCGCCCCGCATACCCGACACCCGCTCTCGTCGGCCTATACTCTGAGCTGACAAACACTGCTGAATCCCAACAGCTAAGCACCCTTACATACTCATCGATCTCCTGGAGAATTCTCCAATTCTCCCCCACTAAAGCACTGACTAATTGCCACCGGTCGTCATTAATGACCTTTCAGAACAATCCTGCACAGAGAGAACATTTACACACTGACTGTTTCCCACCAGCATAAGCAACCCTCAACAAAACACATCTCCTCCCTGATCAGTCCACTCAAAAGAATCCGATCTTTCAATTATCCACTCTACGACTGCAGATGCTACCCGACATTCAACCCAGTGCCGCATCTCCACTAACAACCCTCACGAACGATAACCAACGGAATTCCCAACGATAACCCGTAACTAAACCCACAACCTGCCAAAGGATGAATACCACATCGAAAACCGCACGAGGCTACCGGCACCAAAACACCAAACTATAACCATACCAACCCATCAGGGAACAACGATTGCCAAAGCGAAAACCTGAAGCACCAATCCATAACCATGCCCAACCCGCGAAATAACGAATACCGCATCGAATTCCACACAAGATACCAGCACGAACAATACACCACAATCAACGCAAGGCAATCAAGTCATCAAGAAAGCCTCATACCCGCAGCTGCCTCCGGCACTGCTCCGTCTCCCTCTGCCGCAAGCCGATAAGTACGACCCTGAGCCCTTAGGGCTCCGCTCCGTCCTGTCCTCCTCCTGAACTCCTCGAGGTGGCCGGTGCTAGAGCCTGCACCGGTCCTGCAGAAAGCTGTGGACAGTTGACCCTCAAATGTTCAACCTGCCGACACTGATAACAAATCCTCAAATCCCGAATTGGCACTGACTGCCGACAATCCCGTGCACCGTGCCCCTCCTTTCCGTACTTGCGGTATGCACCACCGGACCAACAAGCTCCGGTGCCATCCCTCCCACACTTCCCACAAGTGTGACCGCTCCGATCCCCCCACTAACGTCTACGGTCCTGGACCGTTTCGGCGCCGACTGCGACTGCATCGGGGCCTGCCTCAGCTCACGCAACTGCAGCTCAACCTCTAACTCACGCCACATGGCGGCCTCCTGCAACTCCAACAAGGTCTCACACTTCTGCGCAGACACGAACTGTCTGATATCCCTCTTGGGCATACTCAGATCTGAGCCCGCTCCGAAGCGAACGCAGGGCAAAACATCGCCCTCTCAATAAACATCCTGGTGATCTCAGTCACCGACTCTGAATCCTGCTTCAGCTCAAGGAACTCCCGAGCAAATCTCTCCCTCTCATCTCGTGGAACATAGCGAGTACTGAACATCTCTCCAACTGATCTCCCTGAAACCGCAGCCCTCTGCGCGTCGGAATACGACCCCATGGTCAATCTCCACCAATAGGTCCAGAGCACACCTCGCCCTCTGATCAGCAGGGCATAATCTCGTGGAGAAACACCCCTCCACGTCTGGTAACCATCTCATAGCAGCAATCGGGTCCTGAACTCCATCGAATGTGGGAGGCTTCGCATAATAGAAGTCCCGATACTGAAAACCCTGACTAGCTCCTCTCTTTGCCGTTGCTATAGCCGTTGTAACTGCCGCGGCAGCCGTCTCTACGAGAGCCGCATATCGCTCATCAAACTACTCAATCATAGCGGTCCTGATCGACCCAAACAATTCTGGCGACTCAGCCCACAACAACACAGCAACCTCATCACGCAGGATCTTGCGAATCCTCGCATCCCGCTCGCTCGTGCTCGTCCGATCGATAACCTCCAACGGCACCGATCCACCCGGAACTCGCTCTCCCGCTCTCGATCCTGATCCGGATCCACTATCATCATGCCTCGAGATCTCCATAATGAAGACACCCTACCAATCTCAGACACTTCCCAAAATCCTGGGATCCAACTCTCGCAACCCTACCCTAGAGACCATGGTTTCCCTGATACGCGTGTGGGTCCTGTGCTTTCAGTAGTACGGGCCCATACTACCTTCCACACCTACCCATATTTGTATGAAGTACTACCACAATACTCTAGGGAACATGCATAACAACTATCAACCCTCACCACTAGAGGAACACTGAGAACATCCCATAAGGGACCCTAGGCTACAGGCATCACATATCAGGCAACATTATCATGAATTCCTGAAGATCCCTAGCCTAACTCTAGCATGCTGTTCTATCAAGCTCAATAAAACAAATATCACGTATGGTATCTTGGGGTTACTTACTGGCTCCGGCTGATCGTACCTCCGCGTCCTCCTTTACAAAATTTGAAAACCATTTTAATTTCTCTCTTTTTTTTTTTTTTTTTTTTTTTTTTTTTTTAAAAATCCTCCTCGATTTGAGACTGGAGTCACACGAATGTTTCCCCCAATTCACTCAAACCAAGGCTCTGATACCAACTTGTAACATCCAAAATTCCAAAACAATTAAAACTTTTCAAAATCACCCATTTTATTAACATTGTTGCAAAAAGGTTTTCAATACATTATTAAACAGAGTAATTTCCCAGGTTCATATCATAAAACACCAACGCGTGGAACGGTACGATCACGCCTTTGCCTTGCCGCAGACTCTTGAGAACCTGAAACATAAAACCACAACTGTAAGCCCGAAAGCTTAGTGAGATACCCCCAGAATACCAACCACATATACGCCTTTCCAGGCCCTGACCTTCCGGTCCATGTGTCTCAGGGGACTTCCGTCCCTGCTGGGTAAACCTTCCGGTCCTACCCACGCCGACCTTCCGGTCCATCACACAACATAATCGCCTTCCGGCCCATAATATATCGCCTTCCGGCCCATAACATATTGCCTTCCGGCCCATAAGCATAAAATGCATATATATCATAACAAACAATCATGTAACAGTGCATAAACAACAATCGATCACAGATCACATATCATAGCATTACTCTAACAAGATACCGGTCTAGCCGGTTACTATTATAACATTACTCTATGAATCAGTCAACGTACTAAATGCATACATACGCCCTTCCAGGCCATGACCTTCCGGTCCACATAGTAATGCCTTCCGGCCTGTAACATATAATGACAACTACCCGGATTTCTATCCGGTAAAAAGGGTCGGCCTTGGTGCCATAAACCCTAACGATATAGTGAGGATAACTCACCTCGAAACTGCCGACTGAACAGATAGCTCAAGCTGCTCCGATCACTGATACGATCTCCATTCCTGGATAGCCGCCAATTCACTGAACTCAAACGATAAACAACAATTACCAAAGTACCCCTGGAACCACTGGTCAATCCTTGGTCAAAGACAAGGTCAAAGTCAACCCCTGACTGACCCTACTCGTCGAGTCAACCCTGTGACTCGCCGAGTCCCCATACTCAGAACTTCACTTAACCCGCGACCTAACTCGCCGAGTCACCCCAAGACTCGCCGAGTTCAACGACTCTGAGTCCACTCGCCCTTGACTCACCGATTCCTTAAGATTTCCTTTCTACACGTCGAGTATCCCCTTTTTACTCGACGAGTTCCTCCTGGAAGAATCGCGGGGCCACCCCGACTCAACTCGTCGAGTCTGAAGAACAACTCGACGAGTCCCAGTTATTCTTCAAGCTACTCGCCGAGTCTGTTCATCGGACTCGTCGAGTCCATGCCATGCAGTCGATCAAACTGCTTCCTGAGATAAGTATTGTCCCGAAATACACAAGCATGGGACCTTCTGGACCTCTAAGGTCCTAATACAGGGTTATAGTCGTTTGGGTAACAAGGTACTAATCCATCTAATCACCAAATGGGTTCCATAAACCCTAAATCCATGCACACATCTACATAACAGAAGAAGATCTGAAATATTACCTGAATAACGCACTCTCTGTGTCCCCAACCCGCAGAACTCGAATCCCTTGCTGTTCCTTTAGCCAAAACTCTTCTCCTCCTTGCACAACAATTCCTTCAAGGCCCCAATATCCTTCAATCTTGCTCCAGATGCCCACAGCCGTTTAGGGTTCTTCTCAGTCGACTAAAGACGGACAATGACGGCCTATAAGTGCCTCTTATACGTCCCAAACCTGAACGGTTAGGGTTTTCTCCAAACAGCGCAGACTCGCCGAGTCCATATCTGGACTCGTCGAGTCCAGTCGCGAACCCGTGACCCGGTCTGCGATCCTACTCGGCGAGTCTAGGCTCCAACTCGCCGAGTCCCCTCTTAAAACACCCCCAAAATCATAATTATATCAATATTTGAAATTCCGGGCTGTTACATATAGATATGTATAAGAATATGTCATTCTTACCGTTAGTAGGCCTCATTCACGAAGCCGATCTATAAGGGGGGTATAAGGTTGTTGCCTATAAAATCGGTGGAGGGTCGTTAGCCGAACGGGTAGGATACGACTTTAAATACTCATTAAAAGTATAATGAATTATAAAGTAACTATACATTATAAATTCCCAATCTTAGTTACTTTAGGAAAATGTGAAATTGGTTCTAGCCCATAAAATTACACTTTGTACCTTACCAAGTCGTTAGTGGAGCGTGTGTGGTTAACCGACACACTAACATGGACTAGTAAGAGTGGCAAAGGGTAACTTGACTATATTATAGATCGGTGGAGCATGTGTGGTTAACCGGAACATCGGTTATGTAATATTGTTGAGGGTACCAAGTCAATTTGTATGGTTATTCACGCCTTTTTTGTGATCCTCGGCATCCCAGTCACAAACTTGAGAGGGCACAATCAAGATTCAAACATGCCATTAAAAAGTTCAATGTATCTCAAAAGATCTTGGAGTTTCAAAACCAATAAAACCTAATAATAAAATATTTCGTTCTTATGGTGGAAATTGGTAAATCGTCATTTACCTACCTTCAAATATTTTATAGTGTGGATTACGACATCCCTCTTCCACCTATAAATAGTTTGCTGGATCCTAGCCTTAATATTTCATTTGGGTGACTTATTAAGGATTCTTAATCTAATGAAACTTGTCTTTCTTTCAGATGTCTTCCAATAACGCTGCTGGCTCAAACCCTACAGGCTCCTTTTCCCTAATAAACTTGTGTGGTAAGGTCATCTTTGATGGATCCAACTTCAATGAGTGGATCAGAAACATTAGGATGATTACCCGCTATGAGGACAAAGAATATGTCCTTGACAGGGAGCTTAAGGTTGTTAATGAAGCCACTGCTACTCCTGAAGAGTTTGTTGAGTTCGTTGCACATGAGAAGGATGCCACCAAGGTGTCTTGCATCATGATGGCCACAATCACTCCGGAACTCCAAAAGTCTTATGAAGATTTCTACCCCTATGAGATGCACCTGGATCTGATGGAAAGGTACCATCAGAGCACGCGTCAAGAGAGGTATGAAATCATTTCCTCCATGATAACCACAAGGATGAAGGATGGTGAACCCATCACCGGTCACTTGCAGAAGATGCAGAGGTTCGTTGATCGGTTGCTAAAGCTCAATGTTGAATTCCCTGAGGAATTGGTGATTGACATCATTCTCCATTCCTTACCTCCAAGTTATGATCAATTTTGTATGACTTATCATATGAACAAGGAGGAAGTCACACTTAGCAAACTTCAAGGACTCTTAAGGACAGCTGAAAATGGCCTTAAGGGTAAAGCGGTTGCTACTTCTACTCCTTTAACAGCCCCTGTTCTGGCTATTGGGCAGGGAAAGGGTAAGAAGAGGAAAATCCCTTCGAAGGGTACCAAGGGTAAGACTCTTGATGGTTCCTCTTCAAGTGGGACAAAGAAAGGTCCCATTACCCCTTCTTCAAACCCAAAGGAAGCACAGTGCTTTTATTGCTAGGATAAGGGACACTTCAAGCAAAGCTGCTCCAAATATCTACAAAATGTAAAGGATGGGAAGGTTAAACCCACCCATGCAGGTATTTACACAATATTGTCTAACAACTCATCTAATGCTAATTCTTGGGTGCTTGATACAGGTTGTGGTATTCACATTCGTACTGATTTGCAGGCACTAAGAAGAAGTGAGCAAGTGGAGCACAGGAAGATAAACTTAGTCATGGGCAATAGGAAAGCATCACCTGTTACCAAGATTGGAGTTTATTCTTTATTGCTTAATAATGGGTTAATGTTAGATTTGAATAAGTGTTGTTACTCGCCCGAAATGGCGAGAAATATTATTTCTTTTCATGGCTTGTACAAACAAGGTTTTACATTTTCATTTGATAATAAAAATGGTGCTATTAATGTTTATTACAATGATGTATTTTACTTTAAAGCAATACCTTGTGATGGTGTATATGAAGCCGTGAATGTTATAGACAATTTAGGAAATAATGTATTGTATATTGATTCTTCAGATAGCTTGGATAAAGCATCCTTGTGGCATTGTCGTCTTGGACATGTTAACAAGAAGCGCATAGGCCAACTCCAAAAGGCTGGAGTCTTGGAATCATTTGACCTTAAGTCAGATGATAGTTGCGAATCTTTTTTTCTTGGAAAAATAACAAAGTCACCCTTCACAGGTACTTGTGATAGTGGTGAAGGTTTGTTGGACCTTGTACACACGGACGTGTGTGGGCCCTTCAGAGTTGCTACAAGGGATGCTAATCGCTGTTATGTGACTTTTATTGATGATTACAGTAGATATGGATATATTTACTTAATCAAGCATAAGTCAGAAACCTTTGAAAAGTTCAAGGAGTTTAAGCAGGAAGTTGAGAATCAATTGGGCAGGAACATCAAAATGCTCCGATCCGATCTGGGAGGAGAGTATCTTAGCATTGAGTTCCTTAACTATCTTAAGGAATGTGGGATTGTCTCACAATTGACACCTCCCAGGACACCACAGTTGAATGGTGTGGCTGAAAGGCGCAATCGAACCTTGTTGGATATGGTTCGTTCCATGATGAGTTGAGCTTTGTTACCTATCTATTTCTGGGGGTATGCCTTAGAGAATGCTGCCCATATCCTTAATCTAGTCCCAACTAAAAAGGTTTCCAAAACACCTCACGAGATGTGGACTGGGAAAGCACCCAATTTGGACCACATCAAGATTTGGGGTTGTGAAGCTTTTGTGAGGCGTGAGACTCATGAAAAGCTTGAACCCTGATGCGAGAGGTGTATTTTCATCGGCTACCCACAGAGATCCTTTGGTTACCTCTTCTACAGACCCAATGATAATGTGGTCTTTGTAGCAAGAAGAGGAGTCTTTCGTGAGAGAGAATTCATAAACCAAGGGGACAGTGGGAGGAAAATTGACCTTGAAGAGCTTCAAGAGTCAAGTGGTGAAGGAACCTCAAATGCTGTCAGCCAACCTGAGGAGGAAACTTCTGTTGAGCCGATAGATGAGCCTGTACCTCCAAGAGGTTCCACTAGGGTGAGGAACACACCTGAATTTTATTATGGTTATCACATCACCATTGAAGGTGATACATTTATCAGTGATAGTACACTGATAGATTTAGATGAACCTAATAATTATAAGGAAGCCATGGCAGGCCCTGAGTCTGCGAAATGGAAGGAGGCTACAGACAGCGAGATTCAGTCCATGTATGACAATCAAGTTTGGAAATTGGTTGACAATGTACCAGGTCGTAAGATAGTTGGGTGCAAATGGATCTTCAAGAAGAAGACAGATATGGATGGGAAGGTACACACTTATAAAGCGCGACTGGTTACGAAGGGCTTTACTCAAACTCTGGGAGTTGACTATGATGGGACCTTCTCACCAATAGCTAAGATTAAGTCTATTAGAGTGTTGTTATCCATAGCTGCATTTCATGATTATAAAATATGGCAAATAGATGTCAAAACCGCTTTCCTTAATGGGAAGTTGGCTGAGGATGTTTACATGGCTCAGCCAGAGGGTTTTATCGATCCAAAATACCCTAACAGAGTGTGTAAGCTTGAGAAATCCATTTATGGATTGAAACAAGCATCTCGCAGATGGAATCTTTGCTTTGATGAGAAAGTCAAAGAGTTCGGCTTTTCTAGGAGTGAGGATGAGTCTTGTGTGTATGTCAGGGCTAGTGGGAGCATAGTTAGCTTCTTGGTGCTGTATGTGGATGACATACTTCTCATAGGAAACGACATCCCAACTTTGCAGGAGGTTAAGTCCTAGCTTGGGAAGTGTTTCTCTATGAAGGACCTTGGGGAAGCTGCATATATCCTAGGGATAAGAATATTGAGAGATAGGAGTAAGAGACTAATTGGACTTAGTCAAAGTACTTATGTAGATAAGGTACTGAGGAGGTTCAGTATGCAAGATTCCAAGAAAGGAGAATTACCAATCCAGAGTAATGCCAAGCTAAGTAAGACTCAGAGTCCGAGTACAGAGGCTGAGATAGCTGAGATGAGTCAGATACCATATGCTTCCGCTGTGGGCTTGATCATGTATGCTATGACTTGTACTCGCTCTGATGTGGCCTTTGCTTTGAGCATGGTCAGTAGATATCAAGGGAACCCTGGAAAGGCACACTGGACAGCGGTAAAGAACATTCTCAAGTATCTGCGGAGGATTAAGGACTGGGTCCTTACCCTCGGAGGCAGTGATGACTTGAGAGTGGAAGGATATAGTGATGCTAGCTTTCAGACTGATAGGGATAATTTCCGCTCTCAGTCGGGCTGGGTCTTTATCCTCAATAGAGGAGCAATTACTTGGAAAAGTTCCAAGCAGGAGACAGTAGCTGATTCAACCTGTGAATCAGAGTACATAGCAGAAAGCGAGGCAGCAAAAGAGGCGATATGGCTAAAGAACTTCATCGGAGACCTTGGAGTTGTACCAGCTATAAAGGAGCCAATGGAAATTTTCTGTGACAGTGAAAGTGCGGTTGCTTTGGCTAAAGAACCAAGAGATCACAGGAGATCTAGGTACATTGACAGAAAATACCATTTCATCAGACATATAATAGAAGAAGGACTCCTCGTTGCAAAGAGGATATCATCAAATGAGATTCCTGAAACTTGTAAAATGTAATTGACATTTGATGATAAATAAAAGTATTTATTTATTTATGAGTAAGGTGTTACTATCTTGTGTTGATTGTTTACTATGTTTCAATTTTGCATGTTTTTTTTACTTCCAGAATAATCATGTTATTATTCAAACCATCCACAGTCAGTCAAACTTTGGAAGTAAGTATTGATTTAATACTGTCGTGAATTTGGCTTGTGTGATTTGTCTAAAGTGCTTTAGACAATGCAATGGTTGCTACAACATTCATGAGTACTCATAAGGGCTGAGTATTGGATTCAACCCACACTCACTTGCATCACTTCATGGAATTTATCTCGAGTGATCGTGAGACGGTAATATCATATAAATCTTCAAACCTAGAGATATGAGTTGTTGAGTATGAGTTGGTTATTCATTGATTGTATGAAAACGCATTGGTAACTCGATGTTATAAAACATGCCTTTGTGAATAATTCAACAAGTAGTTAGTACAAGCATATCAATTGAAGTTTATCTGTTCCTTCTAGAAATAGAAGCGATATCTGGGCCCCTCGATGATTTGGTTTTGACCTATGTACCGGGCCCGGTCAAAACCTAATTGATGTGTTCAATTTAGTTCTATGTCGAAACAAATCAGATATTGAGAAACAAATGCTGGACAATAAGTAAGACCATGTTCCATGTGTTTGTCTGGCTGATATCATGAGAACAGAGGATTATATGATCACTTATCTTAAATGGCATATCATCATTATCTCAGTTCCGAGAGACTTTGAAAGAGCTACGATTGCTAGTCGGATTTTGAAGTCATATTTGCAAATATAGTTATTAGACTTATCCAAGTGGGAGACTGTTGGATATAGTGTCTAAGTCCATAACTTTATTTGGTATGTACTTGACCCGACCCGACATGGTCCATTTGGGTTGCATGGCATTGCAATACTTGGATAGACTAGATGAGAGAATAAGGCACTTATGATTATTAATATATATTATAAGTTCTAATATATTAATAACAGTATTATTTAATTAGTATTTGATCAAGTATTAATCTAGTATTAATTTGGTGATCAAAGTGAGACTAATTAAATATATAGGGTAGATTATGATAATCATCAATTCTTTTATGGTGGATTAATGATCCATGGTTTATGGGTTTTGTTATAACCATATGGAGCTCCATGGATAGTCCATGGGAGTTACAAATCCATGGGTCATGGGAAATGAAGAGTCATGACAATTAAGGGTATTCATGTGAAAACCCTAATTGTGACAACACTATAAAAGGAACCCTTTGGCTAGCAAAATCAGTACCTAATGTTACTAGAGAGGGCATAACCAATTTTTGAGTGTAAGAAGTATTCTCTCAAGTTATTACAAGTTTTGTGATGTTGTGTGAAGCATTTGAGGCACAACATTTGGGTTGCTAGGCTCACAAAGTCTTGAAGGAATCCAAGCAACAACAAGGTATGTATTTCTACTAGTTTCTATGTTTTATGTAATCCCCATGCCATGCTAGTTAGGAAATAACCTTGAAAAGAAATTTGCGTGTATATAGAGAAAACATAGATTCAAGGTTATTAGGGTTGCATGTACACTTAGGAAGTGTTAAAATGCTCAAAACCCATCAGTGCATCCGAATCCCTTAAACCAAGGCTCTGATACCAACTTGTAACGACGTAAATTTTCAAAACAAATTTTCATTTTTAAACATAACATATCTCATAAAGTAATCTCAAACTCAAATGTGTCAAATGTTATCTCAGTAAAACATATCCTAGAATCTCAAATACATAATACGTAATACTCTATAAGTGTGTACAGATCATGCCGGCGCCTTCCCGCGATCCTCGCTGGTACCTGAAACTCATATCCCATAACACGGTAAGCATAAATGCTTAGTGAGTTCCCCAAAATACCACATACAACACAGAAGCCACTCGAGGCAATTAATCGGTATGACCCTCCAGTCAATGTGTCTCAGTGGGACCCTCCAGTCCCGTAGCTCGTTGGACCCTCCGGTCCGGTCTAGCTCATTGGACCCTCCGGTCCGGTCTGATCGAGGACCCTCTGGCCTCATGAGTCGTTGGACCTTCTAGTCCGGTCTATATAACACGTATCATACATATAACACAATGCACAGAAATCTCAAACATACACATACACATAAGAGCCTCCAGTCTGCACATAGATACCACTCTAGGTAATGTATAGTGAGAAGACTCACCTCGGGTAATCTCGGAAAGTCTTGAACTCGAAATACTAATCTAGCCTCCGCCTAATCACATAAAGTAATTTACCTCTAATTAACAACGATTCTCAAAGGCTAGAATAATCCCTCCCTATAATCTCTCAGAAGGGGAAAAGACCATTTTACCCCTCCAATGGTCCAAATGTCCAATAGTTGACCAAACCCTAAAAGTCAATGAAAGTCAACAGAGGGCAGTACGTGGGGCGTACCAACTTTGTACGCGTGGCGTACCCCGGCTATCCAGAACCGGGGATCTCAACCCCTATGCGGTGTGTTCTGAGATTTACGCCCAACGTAAGTCTCAGTTTCATGCTCTTAGTGTTTTTGGTCTGAATCGATTAAGATACAAGCTCATATTCCAGATCTAGTCCTTCTAATGCCTCTTAACCCATAAAGTCAAAGCCTTTAAGCCTTTTCATGGCTGTAAAGGGCACCAATCACTCCAAACTCTTATCCTCTCTCCTCATTAAGTCCTTAACTCATGCATGACTCAATACTAACTATCAAGATTGGATTTTTATGGATCTAAAACACATTTTACATTGAAATGGGGCAGATCAAGGCTTATGGAGACCATTTACCCATAATATCTCTATCTTGGGAAAAAAACCCTAAAAATTGATCCATAAAGCACAAATCCAAAATGATGAAGAAAGCTTTGAGCTTTTTACCTCCAAGTGGTGCCCCAACCTCTTAAAAGCTCAGATCCAAAGCTTGCACTCCAACTCTAGCTTCCACAATGACCCTCTCCTCTTCTTCACAAGCACACAAAGATACTTTCGAGCTCAAAACACACACACACACACAAGCTTAGAATGAAGGTTTGGCTCTCTTAGGGTTTCACTCTCCGAAAATGGTGGCTGGGATGGAGGCCATAGCATTCCTTTTATCGTGCTCATGTCTCATTTAGGGTTTTCAATCTGGGCCCATTACGCTCAACGTAAGCTAAGGTACGTCCAACGTACATGGGTTTTGAATCTGGGCCCATTACGCTCAAGGTGTTACATATTACTTATTTGATTTGGTTTAATGATGAGAATGAAATAGGGGAAAGTGCTCTTTTTGGTTTTTTTATAATGTAGGTATTGTGTTGTTAGATTCATTAACATAAAACGTTTTGTAGAAGTGTGTGATTTACAAAGTGCATGAAAAAAGTGCATGTTGTTTGTCATGGTATTAGAGGGTCAATAGTTAATTTATATGAAAATTACACATCAACATCAACATATCCTACGATCCTACAACAAAAGGGTAAGGGGAGTTAGATGCATGGACATGCCTCTGTAGAAAGTAGAGTGGCTCTTTTCGTAGTATAAACATTGAATATAAGCGGAACGTAAACTAGAGCAAATATGTAAAGAGTAATTTAGGTGTTGTTTGTTTTTTTGAAGTAAAAATTTATTAAGTCTGCGGACCACGTCTACAACCTTATGCAACATAAAAAGGTGGAGCAAACGGTTGTAGACCATAATATGAAGCGTGTTTATTTTTTAACATCTGCATGCTGCTGCATATATTGAAAAATTAAAATAAACTGATTTTATATACCAAAAATAATTTTTTAATACCAAGAATTTAATAATGTATGACATTTCAGCAAGATTTTATGATATTTCAGCAAAAAATAATGATATTTCACCAATAAATTATCATTATTCAATATAAAAAAATAAAAAAAATAATTCATCAAGAATAAACAAAAAACGAAAAAAAAGGTAAAACTAGAACTTAGCAAGATTTCAGCAACATATAATCAATATCCATCAAGATTTCAGCAAGAAAAAAAGAAGAAGAGGTTGGAAGAGGCAATACAAGTGTTGCCCCAAACAGAATACGCACAAAAGTTTTTTACTCCGAATACTTTTAAAAAACAAACAACTGTAGATAAAAAGTGTTGGGCGTGTGCTGCATCGCATAACAATAAAATGTCTGAAGATGTTTTTTTTATAAAAAAAAAACAACACCTTAGTGAATTCATTAAACCTATATTAAGTGATTTTGATTATATGGTAGAACTGTTAGGTGTTTGGTTGTGGGTCGTGTAGTTTAAAAGAGGCTAAATTGCACGTAAGAGCCACATATTTGTTTCTTAATATCTATTTTAGTGGATGTATTTTCAAATTTGAGTTTTAAATGTTTATGTTGTTAGTCTGAATTAAGGATATCGTAACCTAAAATCGAGATTGACTTATTGTATTTCTAATGGTTAACTTATTAAAAAGTTTTTTTATTTCTGTCGGATGACATTTTCATTAGTATTTATTCATTGAGAACCTATCTTCTCTTATCATAAACCTATTTTTACAAGGTATTTTTTAAAATTTAACTACTTTAACATCAAATGTATGAAATGTTTGCATTAACCTTAGTGTTTAATTTATCATGTTTAAGCTTATATATCGACTAATGTTTTTTTAATGATATATTTATCCATAAGTAATAGTCATTTTTTATATTGTATGCTAAATAAAATAAATTACATAATCAAAATATTAATAAATATATAATAGTTTAATATGATTAAAGGATAAAATTATAAAGCATTATAAAACACTGTTACAATAATAATTTTGAAAATTCTAATTGGTTCGAGTGAACTGTACAAATAATTTATGTCTCCGTTGGTAAAAATCATTTTAAACGCTTTTTTCAGATAGAAAAAACTTAATAAAAACTATTATTGAAGATGCTCTTATTGGTGATCTATGCTTATTTGATTATAAAGTTTTAGAGTTATCCACTAAAACGATCTGTTGGAACCCATTTTTATACGAACGGTGGATGCGGAAGTAAGATATCTCGAGATTAATCGTGTTTTTGTAAATATGAACACGAAGAACGTATTATGAGTTCATGGAAGAAAGAAGGCTAAGAACAAAGAGAGATAATAATATTAATGAAGAACATGGTGGGAGAGAAACCCTCCCTGGGTGGGAGAACCCACCATTTTTCTCTCTCTCTAGATTACATTGTGAGAAGTACAAAAGTAATCTCTAACTAAGAAAAGTGAGCTAGCTTTTTAAGAAATGACCAACTCTCCCTTTATATAGGAGGGAGAGTATTTAAACCATAAATAAAATAAAAGGAAAATACAACCTAATATCACTCATTATTTGTAGAGCATTTCTATGCTCCAACATCCTCTCCTTAAATACTTACAAATTATGAAAGATCCAATAAGTGATACGAGGTTATAATACAGTAATCCGACTAGCAAGTGTGGTAATAAAATGAAACATAATGAGAACCAAATGCTGAAATGTCTCTGAAACTCTGAAGTGTCTGTGAAGTCTGAAACTGGCCATGAATCTCTAACAATGAAGGTCTTCGGCTTCAAAGCACAACCAATGAAGCAGAAAAAATAAGATCCAAATCTTCAAACCAGTCATAATCACCGGAAGAAGGAGGTCACCATGAGCAAGTAGAAGATCCAATAAAAGAAACACTTTGGCTTCAAAAAGTCTGAAAAACATCTCGAGTTCTTGAATCATAATACACCAAAATTCTTCAAAAAATAACCTGCTAAAAATGTGAAGCATCCATAAAATGTAGTCCGGATAAAAATAATGTGAGTCCAAATACATGGTCCAACAATGTTAAAAATTTGATTGAATGATCAAAAATAAGTGTCACGTCACATCACTAAAATAATCTTCGTCTTCAAAATATCACAAATCCAAACTCGTGAAACCATAAGATCTGAACTGGATGTGAACACAAAATCATCCTGTGATAGAGTCCGAATAATAAATAATCTGAATCGGAAAACATCGAGTAATGCCAAAAATTTGATCAGTGAAGACCAAAATTAAGTGTCACATCGCATCACTAAATAAATAATCGTCTTCAGAAGTCTTCAAAAATCCAAACTCAAACAATCATAAGAACCAAATCTGGATGATATTCTCTCCCTATTTTTGATAACCAATGACCGGATATCAAAAATCAACAAATCATCGGATGGAGAGTGTCGGATACTAAGAGCTAAGAGAAGCTCTCCCTAGATGCATGAAGGGTCTTGATAAGAAACGAGAAAGAGTAAAAGAGATACTCTTGCGGTCATGAGAAGGTGAGTGACATAGTTGCTGAAGCTGTGCTGAGAAAATAATCTGTTGTGCCAAAAATAATATCCAAATATCCAAACTGCGGTGCCGGAACTCTCGAAGTGGTCTTCAATAGAGAATAAAGTCCGCATGCTCAAGATACATGATTTGTCAACCAAAAATCAAGAGCGACAAGTCATAAAATCCCACAAAGTGAAGAATGCTAAACAACTTTGTTGATCAATCGCCGTTGCGGTGCAAGCATCACAAAGAATAATATGAAGTCTGACTACGGTAGGAGTATTCTTCCAAAAATAACCGGCATGAAGTAAACCAATGTGACAATCCAAGGTTCGGTTGAGGTAAAAATTGGTGTTAAAAAAAGTGGTCTAAAAAAAAGGTTTTAGTAAAACAAAAGGCTAAATAAAAAAATTGGTGTTAAAAAAAATTGGCTAAATAAAAAAAATTGACTGAAAAAATACAAAAAATTGGCTGAACAATAATAAAAAATGTGGTTTTTTTTTTAAAAAAAATAAGAGGGTTAAAAAAAAGGAGGGGGGGGGGGGCTGATGAGAGGGGAGGAAAAAAGAAGGAGGAGGGAGGAGGGAAGGAGGAAAGGATGAGGAAGGAGGAAGGGAAGAAGGTTGAAGGATGGAAGAAGAAGGGAGGAGGGGGCGAAGTTGGAGGGTGGACCGGAGTTGAGGAGGAGCCGGAGTCATGGAGTTACGGATGGAAGGTAGGAGTGCGGACGCAAAGGAAGGCGTATGCGGTCCGAAGTGATGGTGTCCGAGACTGCGGTCAGATGTAAGTGGGCGAGTGCCTGCGGATGAGGACTTCGGTCCGAGGTTGCGGTCCGAGAGGAGTCCGCAAGAGGTAGGCTTCGATCAACAGATCAACAGGAAGGGAAGGGTAAGCTGCGGTGGGGTCTTGGTTGCGGATAGGGACCTGAAAGGACTTCAGATCAAGGCTAAGAAGGGATGCGAGGAGGCTTCTTAGGAGGCTTCGGTAGGCAATTTTTGGCTGCGGTTCTGGGCTCCGAGAAGGGCTGAACAGGTGACGAAAAATGCTATTTTTTATGAAAATGGTACCCCAAAGGCCATTTATTCATAATTTAATTAGGGAATCTTTTATAAAACATTTTAAGTCAAAAAGTGGTCTTGGGAAGGCAAGGATGAGGAGTATGCAGGGGGTTTTTAGGGACAAAAGGTGATGGGATTGGACAATGTCACATGGTTTTTGTCTTTTTGAGGGAGTAAATAGTGGAGTACTCTTTACCCAAAAGAGTTACAAGGACAAGGTGCTTTATACAAACACATATTATGTCCATATTTCTTCAAATTAAGGATTCACAACAAGAATAAAGAGGAATAAAAGCTTCATACCTCAAGAAGATTTCCAAGCTGTTGGGTAAAAAAAGGGACACCACTTCAAGAAATAAATAAGCCCAATATTGTGTCTTTTATTCCAAGATTAAAGAGACTCCTGGAGCATAAATTCTTCAACTTTTGAGAGACCACAAAATTAATTCTCTTTCCATTTTCCTTCATATCTTCAACATCAATCAAATAAGAACTTGAAGAACATATTTTCCAGCAGAAATATTGAATGAGCAACAGCAGCAACAATTTATTTTTTTACTAAGATTTGAGTCATCCCAGAAGATAGAACTAAGAATGAACTTCATAAAAAAAAATTCGGTAAGAAGCCCGGAAAATTTTCTTGCAGAAACACAGAAAAATCACAAGATAATCACCGAACGGGAGTCGTTCCCTTGAACTAATCGTGAGATCTTCAAGGTACAGATCTGATACCAATTGTAGGAACCCATTTTTATACGAACGATGGATGCGGAAGTAAGATATCTCGAGATTAATTGTGTTTTTGTAAGTATGAACACGAAGAACATATTATGAGTTCATGGAAGAAAGAAGGCTTAGAACACAGAGAGATAATAATATTAATGAAGAACATGGTGGGAGAGAAACTCTCCCTGGGTGGGAGAAGCCACCACTTTTCTCTCTCTCTAGATTACATTGTGAGAAGTACAAAAGTAATCTCTAACTAAGAAAAGTGAGTTAGCTTTTTAAGAAATGACCAACTCTCCCTTTATATAGGAGGGAGAGTATTTACACCAAAAATACAATAAAGGGAAAATACAACCTAAGTATCACTCATTATTAGTAGAGCATTTCCATGCTCCAACACGATCATATATGGGTATCATGTCCGTAAAAAGGTCTATGATGTTTTTTTCTAACATAAAATCACATTTTTTATTGTAAAGCTCCCAAATTTAGGTTGTGAATTTGCTAAGAATGAAAAAAAATATAGGGTTATGATGAAGATTTAGTATTTTTGATTTTGAAATAAGAAAAAATATCATAATGGACAAAATGAAGATAGAAAAGTAGGTTTCTTTTTATGCATATGCAGATTTAGATTAAGATCTATGATTTCAGTTTTCTTTTTAAATGGAAATAGATATTATTTTTGACTTGCTGAAAATGGAGTTTTTTACGATGAATAAAAAAAATGAAAGAAAGAAAGGAAATACGGGTTTAGAATATTTATGATGCCAAACATGGGGGTTTTAGTGAAGGAGAATTCTAAGACATATCCACAAGAACATCAAATTGGAACCATGTAATCTTTTTACAGTGAGGGTCACATAAGATTTGTTGATGATTTTTCTTTCCTTCGTGTCTGACATCATCCTTCCACGTTGGAGAATATCAAAACTCTGGATATCATCTTGATCTTCGTAGCGACGGGTTGTTCCATCCCCACGAAGATGAATTTTGGAGATTGTTGTTGGTGCAATCGGGAATTGGCAGTCTAAATGTCTTATGTATACAAGCATTTTCTGATAAAAGATAAAAAAATTTGGACAAGTGAGCATATTTGATACCTTAATATGGTTATTTTAGTGAATAACTCATACTTTTAACATGTGTCATTAAATGTTGATTTTGAAGTATGTTCCTTAAAAAAGAAGTTAAATAAAAGGACTTACTTAATAAGTGTCTTTGTATACACAATTATTGTTTGTTAATGTAACGCCCGCGTTTCCAGGCTAGGCATTATTGTTGATGTAATAGTCTAGGTTAACCTTTGTAATTCTTTTGAAGTATTAATGATGAAATATTTGAGTATTATGTGTTTTATGCTTAGTTGTGTGGCTTAATTGAATTAAGAAGAAAATAAGCATCAAAATTAAAGTGTGAGATAAGCCCGATATCTTTTCATAAAGTTGTAGTGGTTGAAACAAGGATTCCGGAGATATAAGGAATGTCGAAATCCGAGTTATAACGAAGAAGTTATGAGCTGTCGAAGTTTCGCGACAGAATCGGCACGACGCCGAATGACGTAAAATATGAATTTAAGATAGAGCTATATCTAGCCTTAGTGATCTAAACGTAAGTCGTAGGATTCGTTAAACCGAGAGCGTGCATAAAAAGAACGCCCAAATCTGACTTCGTATGAGAAAATTATGATTTTCCGAAGTTTCGACTTAGCGGTATGCAGCCCGAATACTCAAATATGAGATCGAGTGATTCTTAACCGAAACAATCTAAACGAGAGTCGAAGATCTCTTCAATAGCAGTCCAACGATAAAAAGATAGACGAAAACGGAGTTCGAATGAAAGAGTTATGAATTTCGAACGAAGTTTTCCTGTCCCGGCCTACTAAAAATAATATATAAGTAATATATTTATAATATATTAAAAATAAAGTCAAAATTAGCCAACAGAGTCTAAACAAGAGTTGTAGAGCATAATCTCACCTTTGCGTCGATATAAAAAACGTCGAAAACAGAGTTCGCATGCGAAAGTTATGAATTTCCGAAGTTCGGGGCGCGAACCCCAAAGCTATGTCAGAGACCACGACGTGGCAAGCAGTGCCACGACATGGCAGGTCTTCTGACACCTCCGGGAGTCCCCCAGACGCAACTTGTGATAACGCATGCAGTGACGATCAAGCCCACGATGTGGAAAAAGGTGCCACGACGTGGCAAGGGTAGATTTTGCCCTATAAATAGATTTGAAGGGCCATCCGTTTAGGGTTGCTATTTTCTCTCCTCTCTCTCTCTCTCTCTCTCTCTCTCTCTCTCTCTCTCCTGTTTTACCTCGATTTACATGCAAGAAATTTCCCGAAGCCCCGGTATCATCCCGAGACCCAAAGCGAGTCCCGAAGCCCGAAGATCCCGAGAAGAAAAGAGTTTCCGAGTCGAAGCTCTGCCCGCGAGGAGTCTGGTTTTTGTGAAGATCTTCCAGATCTACCGAAGAATACTACTTCTACAAGCCGTAGTGCTGTCTGATCATCTTCTGATCAAGTGAATGTGTAGTTACTTTCTTCTAACGCATAATTATGAAGTATTTTATGCGAAATACGTGTTATGTGTATGTTTTGTTGTTATACGCGTGAATGTATATTCACTTTCTTCTATCTCATGGATATGATTTATCCTCTATGAAATACGTGTTATGTGTATGTGTCTTATCTTTTATCTGGAATGTGTTTTGAATGAACATACTATACAGGTTTTAAACTATGTATCAAAATGTATATTTTATCTACTAAAATGTTGGGTAGAACATGGGTAGATAGTTGTCTTGTGATAAAAAGATGAGAGGCCTCGATGTGTTTGATTTAGTCATCTAGCGGAGTTTAGATGACGACCACAGACTTTTCTAGACAGTCCTGTGGAACGCTAGCAGGCTCGCCACCTGTAGGTGTTAATGAACTTGGGTGTTCATTCGCTGTACTCCATCCCCCTCATGGTTGCCTTATTTGACTTATGTTGCTGAGGAACCCCCGAAGTAGGTGTTGTCGCCCCGAAGAAATATTCTTAGACTAGGTCCCTTATATTAGTTGTCTTAGGGACGTAAAGTGAGAATAACGGGAATGGGTAATTGGGTTATTGTTGGTTGGTGGAATTAAATATAATTATTTATTGTGGGTTGAAAACCCTATATGCTCACCAGGCTCCCAAGCCTGACCCACTCAGTTTCTTTGTATTACAGGTAGTGGCGCCAGAGCATAAGTTGGATGACTTGTCAAGTTATTTTTGGATTATAGATCTGTTGTTGTAAATAACTGTTGTAAGGTCTATATTGAAATGTTTATGCTTTTGGTCTGTTTATCGGAACATGACATCCCGAGTATTGTAATATAATGAAAAGTACATTTCTTTATGAAATGCTTTGGTAAATCTTATTTTATCATATTTTTGTTTTGGGTACGAATTCTGCAACTCTTTAAATCAAAGGATTACTCTGAAGTCATTTTAAAAGCATAAGTTAAACCAGTCTTTTCTGGCCATGATTTTGGGGATGTCACAGTTGGTATCAGAGCCTTAGTTTAAGCGAACTAGGAATTTGTAGGATTTCTAGACTTAAACTTAGAATGCTAAATGAAATTGTGAGATGTGTGTCTGTTATATTTTAGACACAAGCACTAGTTTATTTTAGGAAAATTGCCTAAAATGCTTTTATGTGCTAAATGTTATATGTTTGCCATATATGACATTATTTGTTCGGATCTATGGTCTGTTGCCGACCGGATCTGGAAACCTTATTTGTGTAGGATTCTAAGCGTACGTCTACGATATTAGAACTAGCATGTAAACGTTTCAGAGTGATAAGGATGATTTGAATATCTATCGTGAATGAGGATCTAATTTCACTTTATTCGGTGTATAGATCAAAAATGGTGAGAACGAGGAGTGGAGTTGGAAATACTGACGAAAACAAGAATCAACCACCAGTGATTGAGCAAATACCTGTCGTAGCAGCAGCACCTGAACCGATAACAATTGATGGTGTACAAATGATGATTCAAGCAATGTTGGATCGTCAGATGGAGGAGATTAGGCGGTTGCTTCAACATAATAGTGAAGAACTGTCAATTCATGTGGAAGAGCCCGAATTAAATGAAGGGCACTCGGAAGGAGGAAACTTCAGTTGATCTGTTGGTCTAGCCAACCCACCGATAGTTAGGCAAAACAACCAGGAAAGAAGGAATGATGGTATGGGATGCAAGTATAAGGATTTTCTGACTTGCAAACCATCGACCTTCACTGGAAAGGAGGATCCGATTGGAGTTATGGATTTGATCTCAGAAATGGAGTTAGCCTTCATGACGTGTGGCTGAAGAGGCAAGTTGCGAACCACTTTCACAGTACGTCAGTTTAGGGGTGGAGCTGTTCGTTGGTGGAACACTTTAGGAAAGACCCTAAGCCCTAATGACCCACTACAACTGACATGGGCAGAGTTCTTGGTGCAGTTCAAGCGCAAGTTCTGCTCGGCCCAAAATCTGTTGGAGTTAGAGAACAAGTTTCTGACATTGACCAAGGGCAGCATGTCAGTTGATGAATACACAAACGCTTTCACCGATAAGATGGAGTTTGATTTGCGCATCGTGCCAGATGAGCTGATAAAGGTTGACCGATACGTAAAAAGGACTTCCATGGGAGTACGCAGTGCCAGTGCGTCAGGCACCTACTCTAGAGACATCTATTTAGGCTGCCAAGTCTGTTGAGGACATGATTAAGGGAAGGACCGCCGAAAAGGTTGAAGTTGGCGAAAAGAGAAAAATTGAAGGAACTTTAAGTTCCAATAAGAAAAGTAAATTTTCGAAGTCAAATTCGAAGAAGTTTGGAGGAAAGGGAGGCAAAGCGAAATGGTGTGATAAGTGTAAGAAAAAGCACTTTGGGAAATGTAGTGAGGATGTAACCTGCTACAAGTGCGGAAAAATTAGGCATTTTGCCAATGAGTGTCCGAGCAACAAAAGGATGTGTTTTGGTTGTAATGAAGAGGGGCACATTTTGAAAGACTGTCTGAAGAAGAAGGAGGCAGTTAAGCCCAATATTCCGCCAAAGCCGAAGGCGCGAGCCTTTCAGATGACACTAGAAGCTGCGAAGGATGAAGCTGATGTCACTTCAGGTACCTTTCTCGTAAACGAATTACCTGCTCAAATTTTATTTGATTCTGGAGCCAACTACTCCTTTATTTCGCATAAGTTTGGTAGAAAACTAGCCTTGCCTATTGATAGACTAGATAATGCTTTATTAGTCGAAGTAGCTAGTGGCAAGTTTGTACCTATTAGCCATCGTATGAAAAACATCTTAATCGACCTTAACGGGAATAAGTTTCACGAGGAATTATTACCTATCTAACTTAATAGTTTCGACATCGTGTTGGGAATGGATTGGCTTAGCGCCAATGATGCCGAAATATTGTGCAAGAAGAAGATAGTAAAAGTAAACCCGCCAGGTAAAGAGTCATTTATGGTGTATGGGGATAAACGCAAAGTGAATTCTGGAATCATTTCCCTAATGAAAGCCAGAAAGTGTTTGACCAAGGGATGTACATCATATTTAGCATTCGTGATCGATGCTAAGAAGGAAAAGAAGGTGATGCAGAATATTCCAGTGGTATGTGATTATCCGGAAGTATTTCCCAAAGATCTTCCTGGATTACCACCTGATAGACAAGTGGAGTTTAGAATAGACTTGTTACCAGGAACCACGCCAATAGCAAAAGCACCGTATCGATTAGCATCGACGGAGATGAAGGAGCTGATGATGCAACTTCAAGAGTTATTGGACAAATGTTTCATTAGACCTAGTTCATCGCCCTGGGGAGCTCCGGTGTTATTCGTAAAGAAGAAAGACGGGAGCATGAGAATGTGCATTGATTACAGAGAGCTGAATAACGCAACAATAAAGAATAGATACCCGTTGCCAAGGATTGATGACTTGTTTGATCAATTGCAAGGTTCGAGCTATTTCTCGAAGATCGATCTTTGGTCAGGATATCATCAGTTGAAAGTAAGAGAGCAAGATATAGAGAAGACTGCATTCAGAACACGATATGGACACTACGAGTTTTTGGTTATGTCGTTTGGACTAACCAATGCTCCGACAACATTCATGGATTTAATGAATCGGGTTTGTAATCCATTCCTTGATAAATCTGTGATAATATTCATAGACGACATTCTGATTTATTCGAAAAGCCAAGAGGAGCTTGGCAGACACTTGCAAGAAGTGCTAGAAGTTTTGAAAATGGAGGAGCTGTATGCAAAGTTCTCGAAATGTGATTTTTGGATTCAAGAAGTCCAATTCTTGGGTCACGTGGTCAACCAAGAAGGGATAATGGTCGATCCAACAAAGATTGAGGCTGTAAAGAAGTGGGAACAACCAAAAAGTCCCACAGAGATCCGAAGCTTTTTAGGATTAGCCGGATATTACCGAAGGTTTATCCAAGGCTTTTCTTTGATCGCTAGTCCATTAACAGCTTTGACCCACAAAGGAACTACTTATGCTTGGAGTGTTAAGTATAAAGAAGCATTCGAGAAGCTAAAGAAGAAGCTATGCGAGGCACCGATTTTATCTCTACCCGATGGAGTTGAAGACTTCGCTATTTATAGCGATGCGTCTGGAGTTGAATTGGGTTGTGTTTTAACCCAAAGAGATAAGGTGATCGCGTATGCATCTCGACAACTGAAAGAGCATGAAAGGAACTACCCTACTCATGACTTGGAGTTGGCAGCAGTAGTTTTTTCTCTAAAAATATGGAGGCATTACCTCTATGGCACGAAGTGTAAACTTTTCACTGATCATAAGAGTCTCCAATATCTCTTTAATCAGAAAGAGTTAAATATGAGGCAACGACGCTGGCTAGAGTTACTCAAGGACTACGACTGTGAGATACTTTACCACCCCGGTAAAGCTAATTTTGTTGTTGATGCTCTCAGTCGGAAAGTCAATGTTGAGAGAAAAAGGCCAAGAGCGTTGAGAATAGAAGTTGTCTCGACAACTGTGGAGAGTATAAAGAAAGCTCAAGAAGAAGCTTCTGAAAAGAATGACCGGAAGGAGGAACGTTTGGGCAAAACGTTGGTGTTTGGTACAAACGGTCATGGACTGAAGGTATTCGAAGATCGTATTTGGGTACCTAAGTCAGGAGGAATAAGAGATCTTCTGATGGAAGAAGGTCACAAAACCATGTACTCAATTCATCCTGGCAGCACTAAAATGTATAGGGACTTGAAACTCTACTAGTGGTGGCCGACGATGAAGCTTGATGTTGCAAAGTATGTGGCCGAGTGTGTGACTTGTGCAAGAGTCAAGACACAACATCAGAAACCATATGGGGGTTTAGAGCCTTTACTTGTGCCTATGGGTAAATGGGAAGACATTGCTATGGATTTTGTCACTAAACTATCCCGAACAAAGAATGGTCACGACATGATTTGGGTGGTTGTTGATCGATTCACTAAGAGTGCGCATTTCATAGCAGCCAAGGAGAAATGGTCTATGGATAAGCTTATGAATTCTTATGTGAAGGAAATTGTGAGGCTTCACGGTGTCCCATTAACGATTGTGTCAGATCGTGACAGCCGTTTCACCTCAAGGTTTTGGAAAAGTCTACAAGAGGAAATAGGTACCAAGTTGTGTTTAAGTACAGCTTACCATCCACAGACTGATGGTTAGAGCGAAAGAACGATACAAACACTTGAAGATATGCTGAGAGCATGTACCCTAGAATTCCTAGGTAACTGGGATGAACATTTACATTTGGTAGAATTTTCCTACAATAATATTTTGCACTCGAGCATAAAGATGGCACCTTATCAAGCTTTGTACGGACAGAAGTGTCGTACGCCGTCTTGTTGGCTTGAGGCTGGAGAAAAGCAGTTTATGGGACCCGAGATGGTCCATCAGACTGCTGAGAAGTTGAAAGTGACTAGGGAAAGAATGTTAGCAGCTCAAGATCGTCAAAAGAGCTATGATGACAAGAAGCAAAGGCCGATGACCTTCGAAGTTGGAGATTCGGTTTTGCTTAAAGTCTCGCTGTGGAAGGGACTTATAAGATTTGGTAAAAGGGGAAAGTTAAGTCCAAGGTTTATTGGACCGTTTAAAGTTCTTTAGACGGTTGGGAACCAAGCTTACAAGCTCGAATTACCCAAAGAACTGAATGGAATTCATAACACTTTCCATGTGTGTTATTTGAGAAAGTTCACGGGAGAAGTTCCCGATACAATTCCAATTTCTGAATTGAGAATTGATGAAAACAAAAGGTTATTGAAGAACCTGAGGCAATTGTTGACCGAAAGACTAAGAAGCTTCGACGCAAGATGGTCGAGTTAGTGCTTGTCCATTGGAAACATTCAATGGGCCAAATCTCACCTGGGAATGGGAGAGTGACATGTTGAGTCTCTATCCGCATTTGTTTGTTGATGTGTGATTCCGAGGACGAAATCATCCTAAGGGGGAGAGAATTGTAACGCCCGCGTTTCCAGGCTAGGCATTATTGTTGACGTAATAGTCTAGGTTAACCTTTGTAATTCTTTTGAAGTATTAATGATGAAATATTTGAGTATTATGTGTTTTATGCTTAGTTGTGTGGCTTAATTGAATTAAAAATAAGATAAGCGTCAAAATTAAAGTGTGAGATAAGCCCGATATCTTTTCATAAAGTTGTAGTGGTCGAAACAAGGATTCCGGAGATATAAGGAATGCCGAAATCCGAGTTATAACGAAGAAGTTATGACCTGTCGAAGTTTCGCGACAGAATTGGCACGATGCCGAATGACGTAAAATATGAATTTAAGATAGAGCGATATCTAGCTTTAGTGATCTAAACGAAAGTCGTAGGGTTCGTTAAACCGAGAGCGTGCATAAAAAGAACGCCCAAATCTGACTTCGTATGAGAAATTATAATTTTCCGAAGTTTCGACTTAGCGGTATGCAGCCCGAATACTCAAATATGAGATCGAATGATTCTTAACCGAAACAATCTAAGCAAGAGTCGAAGATCTCGTCAATAGTAGTCCAACGATAAAAAGACAGACGAAAACGGAGATCGGATGAAAGAGTTATGAATTTCGAACGGAGTTTTCCTGTCCCGGCCTACTAAAAATAATATATAAGTAATATATTTATAATATATTAAAAATAAAGTCAAAATTAGCCAACGGAGTCTAAAGGATATTTGTAGAGCATAATCTCACCTTCGCATCGATATAAATAACGTCGAAAACAGAGTTCGTATGCGAAAGTTATGAATTTCTGAAGTTCAGGGCGCGAACCCCAAAGCTGTGTCAGAGACCACGACGTGGCAAACAGTGCCACAACGTGGCAGGTCTTCTGACACCTCCGGGAGTCCCCCAGATGCAACTTGTGATGACGCATGCAGTGACGATCAAGCCCATGACGTGGAAAAAGGTGTCACGACGTGGCAAGGGCAGATTTTGCCCTATAAATAGTTTTGAAGGGCCAGCCGTTTAGGGTTGCTATTTTCTCTCCTCTCTCTCCCGTTTTACCTCGATTTATGTGCAAGAAATACCCCGAAGCCCTGGTATCATCCCGAGACCCGAAGCGAGTCCCGAAGCCCGAAGATCCCGAGAAGAAAAGAGTTTCCGAGCTAAAGCTCTGCCCGCGAGGAGTCCGGTTTTTTTGAAGATCTTCCAGATCTACCGAAGAATACTACTTCTACAAGTCGTAGTGCTGTATGATCATCTTCTGATCAAGTGAGTGTGTATGTACTTTCTTCTAACGCATAATTATGAAGTATTTTATACGAAATACGTGTTATGTGTATGTTTTGTTGTTATACGCGTGAATGAACTTTCTTCCATCTCATGGATATGATTTATTCTCTATGAAATACGTGTTATGTGTATGTGTCTTATCTTTTATCTGGAATGTGTTTTGAATGAACATAGTATACAGGTTTTAAACTATGTATCAAAATGTATATTTTATCTACTAAAATGTTGGGTAAAACATGGGTAGATAGTTGTCTTGTGATAAAAAGATGAGAGGTATCGATGTTTTTGATTTAGTCATCTAGCGGAGTTTAGATGACGACCACAAACTTTTCTAGACAGTCCTGTGGAACGCTAGCAGGCTCGCCACCTGTAGGTGTTAATGAACTTGGGTGTTCATTCGTTGTACTCCATCCTTTTCATGGTTTCCTTATTTGACTTATATTGCTGAGGAACCCCCGAAGCATGTGTTGTCGCCCCGAAGAAATATTCTTAGACTAGGTCCGTTATGTTAGTTGTCTTAGGGACGTAAAGTGAGAATAACGGGAATGGGTAATTGGGTTATTGTTGGTTGGTGGAATTAAATATAATTATTTACTGTGGGTTGAAAACCCTATATGCTCACCAGGCTCCCAAGCCTGACCCACTCAGTTTCTTTGTATTACAGGTAGTGGCACCAGAGCATAAGTTGGATGACTTGTCAAGTGATTGTTGGATTATAGATCTGTTGTTGTAAATAACTGTTGTAAGGTCTGTATTGAAATGTTTATGCTTTTGGTCTGTTTATCGGAACATGACATCCCGAGTATTGTAATATAATGAAAAGTACATTTCTTTAAGAAATGCTTTGGTAAATCTTATTTTATCATATTTTTGTTTTGGGAACGAATTCCGCAACTCTTTAAATCAAAGGATTACTTTGAAATCATTTTAAAAGCATAAGTTAAACCGGTCTTTTCTGGCTGTGATTTTGGGGATGTCACAGTTAACAAATTCAACATAAGTATTTTGTTACTTCTTGGGACATGGATCATGAGTAATGTATTACATGATTTTCCCTGTATTACTTCTTTGATTTGGTTTAATTATGAGAATGAAATAGGAGGGAAACTGCTCTTTGTGGTTCTTTATAATGTAGATATTGTGTCGTTAGATTCATTAGCATAAAACTTGTGGTAGAAGTGTATGATTTACAAAGTATGTGAAAAAAGGTTCATGTTGTTTGTCAGGGTCTTAGAGGATCACTAGGTAATTTATATGAAAATTACACATCAACATCAACATATCCCACGATTCTACGACAAAATGGTTAGGGGAATTAGATGCATGAACATGCATCCATAGAAGGTAGAGTGGCTCTTTTCACAGTATAAACATTGAATCTAAGAGGAGCGTAAACTAGAGCAAATATGTGAAGTGTAAGTTTGTGAAATTATTAAACCTATATGAAGTAATTTTGTTTATATGGTAGAACTGTTAGGTGTGTGCTTGTGGCTTGTGTAGTCTGAAAGGGGGTAAGTTGCATGTACAAGCAACATATTTGTTGCTTAATATGTATTTTAGGATATGCATTTTCAAAGACAAGGTTTAAATGTTTAAGTTGTTAGTTTATAACCAAATTAAGGGTATGCTTACCTAAAATCGAGACTTATAGCATTTCTAATGGTATGCATACTAAAAAGTTTTTATTTTTTTTGGATGACATTTCCATGAATATCTATTCAACAAAAACATATGATCTCTGATCATAAACCTAATTTTAGAAGTTTTTTTTGAAAATTTAACTATTTTAACCTCATGTTTATGGAATTTTTACATTAACCTTAGTGTTTAATTTATCATTTTTAAGTCATTTTTAAGCTTATATATCAACTAATGCATATAAATATATATTTGTCCATAAGTAACAGCCATTTTTTATTTTGTATGTTAAACATAATAAATTACGTACACAAAATATTAATAAATATATAGTAGTTTAATATGAATGAAGGGTAAAATAAAATATTATAAAACACTATTACAATAATAATTTTGAAAATTTTAAGTGGTTGGAGTGAAATGTACAATTAATTTTTGTCTCTATAGGTAAAACTTTGTTTAAATACTTTTTCAAATGTTGAAAAAAAACTATAGAGAAACTATCATTGAAGATGCCTTTATTGGTGATTGATACTTATTTGATTGTAAAGTTTTTGAGTTATTCACCAAAATAATCATCTTTGGGTATCATGTCCTTGAAAAAAGGTTGATGATGTTTTTTTTCTAACACAAAAACATATTTTTTATTGTAAAGCTCCCAAATTTAGGTTGTGCATTTTCTAAGTATGAAAAAAATATAGGGTTTTGATGAGGATCTAGTATTTCTTATTTTCATGTAAGAAAAAAAATGTCATAATGGATAAGATGAAGACAAAAGTAGGTTTCTTTTTATGCATATGGATATTTAGATTAAGATATAGGATTTTAGCTTTCTTTTGAAATGGAAATGGATATTATTTTTGACTTACTCAAAATGGAGACTTTTACGATGAAGAAAAAAAGGAAAAAAACTAAAGGAAATATTCAATACTAACTTTTGATGTTTGGTGGATAAATTTTCTTTTCTGGTGTTCTTTTCTTCCATTTTATTTTTAACATCACAAAGTTTTGTTCTAGCCTTTTCTACATCAGTACTCAAAGAAATCAAAAGATTATTCAAGTAAGCACATTTATCATCAATATCAAATAATACATAATTATATGAGTTAAAAGGAATATTAAAATAGATTAGAATAGTACATACATTCTCCGTTATTGAAGATCGTGTTGTTGCAACCATGAAGCACCTCCTTTCATATTCATCATCATCTTCGACATTCTCCTGATCTTTATCGTTGTCGTCTCCATCTCTTGCATATATGGCTCAATGAGTAGGTTGACGAATCTCATCGTCATCAGACCTTGAAGACCATATATGATACTTCCCTTCATCATCCTCTTGGCCTCTTTTCATGAGTAATAGATTCTTCATCTTCGCTTTCATCTCCTCGAGCTCCATCGAGTAGTAAGCCTCATACTTAATATTTTCATGTTTCTTGGCATTATTTTTCAACATGTAGTCTCTGGCCAAGTGATTCTTGTCATTGTAGTAATTGAATTTTAAGCGTGAATCTCCCACAAGTTTCTTTTCATACAAATTATCATTCAATGCATTATTCTTCCCAATATTATCACTTTTTTTTTACTTTGACTCCTAGAGTTCAAAGTCAAAGCACTTCTATTATATGTGTTGTTCTTAAAATTTCCTTTCATTGGTTTATTATAAAATTTCTTTGCGTTGTTATTAAAGTAGTAAGCAACTGCTTAGCCATCCGAATTCAAAAACACACCTTCTTCACCATTATGTTCCTCTTCATCAGAAAACACCTTCTTTGACATTTGATTTTTACAAAAAATCCAAAGGACCTCCGAATGTAGCTTTATCCTTCTCTTTTTCATCAACACTTTCTTTAACATCATCTTCGTGAGCTTTCAAAATGTTATAAAATACAGATAAAGAATAAGATTCGAAGTTTTCATGTGATTTGATCAATAAACTTATATTCCTCCACTCCTTTCCTTGTCCTTTTGTAAATCAGATCATTAAAACAATCATAGTAAAGCTCAATAGACTCTTTATCCTTTTGCTTGAACTCAAACAACCCATATATCAATTGAGTGACACAATTCTTCTTAGATCTTTTTGCTCCTTGGAATTTTTCTTTCAATTCATTCCGGATTTACTAATTTGTGTTACATCCACGGACATAGCTATAAAAAACAGGAGGAAATGCACCTCTTAAAACTCCCATGCATCTTTTGTCGTTCGCTTCACGTTTGACCTTTAGAATATCCATGATGTCGTTCTCTACTGCAGTTCCAACTATCTGAGCTATGTATGCATGATAAGATCTATTTTTTATTGATCGCCAGAGATCTTCATCGATTCCATTCAAGTAGTCCTCTGTACAATAAACCCATAGATCATAATATTCGGGAAGGAGCATCAGCGTTTTTGTTGAAGATCCGAGCAAATTTGCATACTTCATCATCATGTTCATATTCAAATTTGTCATTAAAATGATTTGAATGAAGAATTAGATCAAATTGAATTGAATTTAGATTGAATTGATTGCAATCCTAATTGAAGAGTCGAGAAATCTCAAACAATGTTTGAAGAAATGTGAATTTCAAATGTGGAATTATTGAATTCATAAACAATTGAATCAAAAGTTGAAACTAAAAAAATCTCAAAATATGTTGATGATTCATGCTCTGATACCACTTGAAGCGAACATGATTCAATCAAGTAACGAATTCAATAGGAGAATGAACACAACACACAAAGTAAATATTTCTTTTAAGCTATATTATGTATGGAAGTAGTCTCAAGTAGAAGTATATATATGAATGAACTTGCATATATAATACTTAATACTACACCAATATTTATAGGGGATAGTGTTATCGACATACAACAAAATATATATTGCGACTTCAACATCAAAGTATATAGAAAATGTGCACACTTAAATAATAAGAATTATAAGATATATCGAATGTGTGTAAACTTCGGTATAGAGTACAACTCTTCTATATGAATATTACATACATAAGCTATAGACTAGGTCTTCAACATTTAAACAGAAAATATCTTCTATAACTTATGTCTTTAAACAAAATTGCAACAAACTTCATTGGAATCTGTTTTGTTTTAGTTACCGTTTCAAGATTTTCTAAAATTAAGTTGTAGGTTTGATTCTCCTAGAAATCAAACTTTGTTTATTGTTTAAAACACCTAAGACATATTTTAAAAGTTTTAGTAAACTCAAATAAGTATTATATTTTGTTTGATTTGGTTAGAAATCAAACTTTGCTTACTTTTGCTAATAATCGTGTGGGTGTTCCACTAGAAAATAATAGCAACATACATATCTTATTATTCAATAATAGAAAATAGTAGAAACATGCTTATATTTTCAACCAATAATAACAACATACTTTGTTCTAATGTGTTTTCTGACATCCTTTTGGTCCATACATTCATTTTTGAGTATTTTATTTATGTATATGAATTCATGTTAAGAATGTTTCACATTATATATACATATTAGTTTTAGAAAGCCAAATGAACAGTAAAGTTTTTCCCCTTCCGACTTTGGCCATAATTGTTTATGATAGTGACACTTCTGATCCCTTGAAACTTGTTGGTCAATGGTTGTGTCCTCAAAATAACATCCAACTTGCAATAGTTCTTTTTATATGTGTTCATCTTTTCTTTACCAAAGGTTGTTTCTGCCTTCATTGTTGTTTCTCCTCCATCTACTCCACTCATCCTTACTTTCGCTTCTTCTCCATCGATAGCTACTCAGAATTCAGACACAGGTTCCCCTCGGTCTACTGCCATTCGTTCTGATTATTTCCATGCTTCTCTACATGCTCCATTGATGACTTTGATGGAGTTTGCACGTCTACTTCTTCTAGGTTTTATGTGATGTTTGTTGCTTCGTCCATCTTAGAAGATGGGGTGTTAGAAATTATGTAACACCGGATTCCTGGTAAGATTCATGTTTATGTATTTTTTCTCATTTTGCCTTGGACTCGGCGAGTTGGAGGCCCGACTCGCCGAGTAGGAGCGATTTTGGCATGGGATTTAAGTGAGGGACTCGGCGAGTCGGGTCCCAGACTCGGCGAGTCCATGCTGGTCGAGCAAAACCCTAACCCAGGTGTTGCACCCTATTTAAACACTCTAACTCGGCCTCCCTTGTCCCTAACATTTCCAGAGAGCTGTAGAGCGAAACCCTAGCCCCCATATTGTTCTTGTGAGTGATTTTTGGCTTGGTGAAGGAAGTTTCGAGCTTAGAAGAAGAAGGAGGAGGTTGAAGAGTGCAAGGAGGGGAAGTAGATCCGAAATCTACACTGTGAGAAGCTTCCATTCAGGTAGAAAAGTTCCTACCTTGATCACTAGTTCATTAGATCCCCTTTTTGTCCCTAATTGATGGTTTTCAAGCCCCAATACGTCAAACTCCATGTAGTTATGCTCTATGTTCTGAAAGGACTTCAGATCTGGACCTTATGGACACCTTAGAAGTGTAGAGTCCTTGTGGTTGAAGTGATTAAGGTCCCTATTGAGTGTATGACCTCCTAAAGAGCTTGGAATTGCCTTTTGGAGCTCATAGGGCCATGCATTCACGTAAAGTTTACAACTTTACGTGATAAGCATACCCCATGAGCTTAGATCTATGGTTTGGAACCGTGGCATGTCTCAGATTTGGTCTGTATGGGAGGAGGGTTGTAGGGACTCGGCGAGTTCCAAAGTGGACTCGACGAGTTCTATGAAGATGGTCTTAGACTCGACGAGTTGGATGAACAACTCGGCGAGTCCTTGAAGATTGCCTGAAACTCGGCGAGTTGTTCTCGGACTCGGCGAGTCGGATCGCGAGTCGGTCTAATCGTCCCAAGTAGTGAGTTAAGGGTGATTCAGTGAGTTGGAAGAAGGACTTGATGAGTTAATGCTGGGATAGTAGGAGAGGGACTCGACGAGTCCGTGCCATGACTCGGCGAGTCCAGTCAACTAGAAGTTGACTTTGACCAAGGTGTTGACCTTGGACCAGGGGTAGGACAGTCATTTGACCTAAGGGTATTTAGGAGTGACTAATCTATGTTTATGGATTTATAGACGGAGGATTGCCGGTGCAGCAGTCAGTCGTCTAGCAAGCAGACTTTCAACAACTAGTTTTCGAGGTGAGTTACCTTCCAGTAGCGGTGGGTCTAAGGCCACAATGTCGGCTCATCGGTAGGATTTGTATGTTAGATGATTGTCTTTGTGATATTAATCTAGGTTTGGTACTACTTGATATGTTTATGTGCTAGCATGTTATGATGTTATGTGATAGTAGTAGGGGTGAAATAGTCCCCGGTTACCGGTCGAAAGGACCGAAGGGGAGGCCAGTACCTAGATATGCTAGGCAGTATCCGGTCGAAAGGACCGAAGGGGAGGCCTGCACCCATATATGGTAGGCAGTATCCAGTCGATAGGACCGAAGGGGTAGGTCGGACACCCAGATATGCCTGACAGTATTTGTATGTTATGTAATTGTACGGTATGTGGTACGATCGGGGAACTCACTAAGCTTCGTGCTTACAGTTTACAGTTTTGTTTTCAGGTACCTCTTCTTCGAAGGGGAAGGAGTTGGCGCGGTAGCGGCACATCTTACACGCACATTGTTTTCCGCACCATGAGTTATTCTAGGGTTTTGTACTCTGACATTACGGTTGTTTTTATGTTTTAGTTTTCAGACACGAAATATGTTTATGAAATGATAGAATCAAAAGATGTTTATTCACAAATGTTTTCCAAAGTATTGATTTAAAAATGAAATTTTTGGACGTGAAAATTGGGTCGTTACAAATTTGGTGAATCTCTTAGAATTTACCTTGATAAATTGCTATTGGTTTGGCTTCCATTTTCTTTAATATACCACTTATTAGCTTATATTCTTCATATATGGTCCAATCTTTAGCCCTAAAAGCTCAAATTTTTAAACCCCTTCTTCGTTTTTCTGTTGGTAGCTTCGATGAATGTAACCCCGATTTTGTCAAATTCTGAATGAAAGGTTTGCAAGGTTCTATTTATCTTTTCTATATTCAAAATTGACAAAATTACCCATTTGTTTTTCCGATTTATATTACCTATTTGTTTTTCTGATTTGTTATGGGCAATTTAATTATTCTTTTTGGCTTTAATGAATATATATCTTTTGCATTTATGACTCTTAAGTGACCAAGACTAGATTTATTGATTCATCTAATGGATTTTTATTAAAAACGTGATAGTTTCTTTAGTTAATAATTTTTCTTTATGATATTGGTTTTCTGTAATGTCATAATTTTCAATCCAAATTTTTTTCATTTTTATTTATTCAAATATATATCATAGTATAATTACATTATGCGGAAACATGTTGCGAATGCGCGTGTGCAAAGTCGAACCTTGACCGTCTCATGAATCAATGAAGCATCCAAAAAGCATTTATAATCTACTGTGTAAACACAAAGCTTAGAAAGTTTCCTAAAATGTCATATACCACAATACATATACATGCATACAAATAATGGCTCACGATTTATCAATAATATGTTTATTTTTGACTTACGGCCCAACCATTTGATCTTTAACATGGGTCTACGTGTACTTATGACCTACATGTCATTTTTTCAACACAGGTCTATGTGTACTTACAGCCCGCCTGCCATTTCGTCAACATTGGTATATGTGTAATTATGGCGTACATGTGATTTCGTCAACACGGGACTATGTGTAGGACTACATGTCATTTCATCAACACGAGGCTATGTTTACTTACATCCTACATGCCATTTTATCAACACGTGGGTCTATAAGCTCCTGACCTCTTTGTCATTCTGCCATCATCATCTAACTAAATCTAATATCACAACCCTTGTAACACCCGCAAATTCGGGTTAGACGCTTAAGATATTTGAAAGGCCCAATTGGTGGTTTGGTCTAGGCTTTGCGTTGTAATAGTGGTTGTGTATTGATAGAGTATTTTGGGTAGGTTTACTGTGTGTTTACGTGTCTGTAATGAGTTTACGGCCGTAAACACCTTACGGCCGTAAACTCTTTTCGGTCGTAGTACCCTATATATAGAGGGTTAGTCAGTCGTGTTTTGTTGTTGATGCCTAATAGTTCACGGTCGTATATCGAGTTGTACCAGACATTTTTCAGTAATAGAACGTGTGCAAGCTTGATTTCTTTTCTTTTCTACTCTTATTCTCGTTTCTGTGATTGTGTTTGTTGTTGATCACTGGTAAGATCCATTCCCAGGACCTTACAATTGGTATCAGAGCAGAACCAGCGTCAAAGACACTCTACAATCGATATTGGAGCGAGTTTTCATTGGTTTGAGACTAAAGTTCATGATTTCTGCAAAAAGGGTTTTTAGTTTCGTCGAAAAACTGCAAAATTCCAAGCTTTCGGCCTGAGCTTACGACCGTAATCACCGTTTACGGCCGCAAACTCGTTAAGGATCTTGGACCGTAAATCGCATTCTCGAGCCGTGAATAAGGAATATTCATAAACCGAAAATTGATTGTTCTTGGACCGTGAGCTTAAGACCGTGAACTCCTTTCGACCGTAAACTTGGAGTTTACGGCCGTAAACTATCTTCTGACCGTGAACTCTGTTTACGGCAGTAAATTGCATTTTGACTGTGTTTGACCAGAAGCTTAATTTAATCATAAATAATTTAATTTCTTTCTCATATTAATTAAATAAAAATAATGGATTCTCAAAGTCAAACAAATCATCACGAGTTGGATTCAGTTATGGGCACAACGACCCGAATTCCTAGACTTTTATCCGCTGAAGGCTTCCCAGAATGGAAGTACAGAATTGAGAAGTACATAAAAATGAAAGACTTCAAAATATGGAAAAGCATAATCAAAGATCCAGTCAGAATAACCACTACAGTTGTAGGGCAAGTGGTTGACAAGAAGATGGAAAACTACACTGATAAAGACTTCGAGAAAGTTGAAGAGCAAGAGAAAGCTTTGGCCACCTTGACCACGGCACTATCTTCGGACATTGCTCAATGTTTCAGGGAGTATACTTCTGCTAAGGCCTTGTGGGAAGCCCTAATTGAGGTCTATGAAGGGAATGAAGACATGCGGAAGAGTCGCCAAGATATGCTGCGACAACGGTTCAATATGTTCAACTATGTTCCTGGAGAGACTCTTGAAGCACCGTTGCAGTGGTTCACATCTCTTAATACTAAAATGATTGTAGCCGAGATTTTCTACACAAAGTCGGAGATAAACAAGAAGCTACTGAATGCTCTCCCAAAGTCTTGGGACATGAATGTAGTTGTCATCAAGAAGACTAAGGATCTTAGCCGTCTCTCTCTTGTTGAAGTGATAGCTTTAGTCAACGCCTGTGATATTGATGACAAGCAGCTAGAGATCAATCATGTGAACTCATACTCAACTGCAAACCTTGGAATCTCTACTAACAATGCTCTTTCATCTTTTTCTCTTCCTTCTGCAGGTCAATCATTTACTACTCCGCAAGCTCAGATTCAGACTTTTCAATATCCATCAGCTTCCTCTGCATCAACCATGCCTTTCTCACAGAACCAATCTTTCATGGCTACTCAAGCTGCTTCATCCTCAAATGTGGCTTCTTCTTCAAGAGGAAAGGAGGGTGATGAAAATATCACGCTTGCTTCAGGGCTTGTCAATTGCTACAATGCACTTGTAGTCGGGGATCTTCCACCCCAACTATCATTTGCCGATCTTGATCAGATTCACCCTGAAGACGTTGAGGAGATGGATATTACATGGCAAATTGCCATGGCAGTTTTTAGGGCGAAACAGTTTGCCAAAAAGACTGGAAAGAACAACTGGGGGATGAGTGTTGACAAAAAAGTTGGGTTCAGCAAGGGAAAGCTGCGATGTTTCAACTGCCACGAGCCAGGGCATTTTGCTCGTGATTGTCCACAACCAGATAGAAGATTAAATAATGATAGGATAATAGTTGCAGTTGGGACAATCTAAGTGGTGGTCGGATAAACAGCGAGAAGGATATGGTTGCACAGTCATTCGACTGGGAGGATCAGATGCAGGCCCTGAATTTGTCTGGACCTGAACATGCCCACCTAGCACAGGGCAGTGATGATGCTCCGGCAGAGATTGTGGCAGCTGAAGATAAAATGATGGAGCTGCAGTTTGCATTGATGGTATCTTCTTCTCATGAACCTAATACAACTGAGGTAAGTTTACCATCATTCTCTCAAGCCAGTATTGATTATGTTAAATTTCTGCATGAGAAAATTGAGACATTAGGTAGTGAAGTAGAAAGCCTTAAAATTCTCCGTGAACTTAACGACTCACTAAAAAGGGAAGTAGAAGACCTTAGATATGAAGGTTACCAACTCAGAAAAGGTCAAAAACCACTTCAAGCCCAATTGGAATCTAAAATAAATGACTTTAGGAGACTTCAGGAAGACTACAGTAATAAATGTTAAAATTATGATTATGTAATGAAACAGAAGGCTGAACTAGTGGCTGAAATTGAATCTTTAAAGGGCAAATTTGAAACCGCTGATTTTGATTTTAGAAAATTTGATGTCTCGAGTGGGGTAGTTGCAAATATGATAGACCAATGCATGCAATTTAAACGAAATCAATCAAAGGGTCTAGGTTATAATCAAGTGCCTCCTCCTTTAAATCATTCATATCAGCTTAAGCCCTTGTCCAAGGAAGAGATTGCCAATGAACCATTCATGGTTTATGGCAAGCCATCTGGTTTTGTTTCGGGAGGATTTATTAATGTTGAAAGTACTAACATTTCTACTTCTCCTACTGATCAATCCTTGAATCAGTGAAAGCACGATGCTGAAGGATCTGTTTCTGAAAATAAAACCGAGTCTAAACCTGAAGCTTTAGTTTTGAATAAAGACAATATTTTTTCTGATGTTTCAAATGACAATGTTTTTTGTGGTGGTGTTTCTATTGTTTCTGATACTGTTTTGAATGGTTTGAAAGTGTCTAGTTTGAACAATTTGGTTGACAATTCTGATGTGTGTGATAATAAGTTTGAAGAACCACCAGTTTCACAATCTTCTCCATCGAATGTACCCTCACTTGCCTCACAATCTAATTCTTATTCATGTTCTTGTGAGAGAAGCAAGGGTGTTGGTATGGAAGACAAATCTAATCAATGTAGTACAAGTTATAATAATAACAAACAGATTTGTTTCAATTGTGGAGTTGGTGGCCATATAGCTAGAAATTGTCAAAATTGTATGTTTGTACATTTCAAATTTCCAAGAGGAGAGATAGAAATCAGAGGAAGGTCTTTAACTAGAAAGTCCTCTAGAAATCGTTCCCGAAATGATGATTGGAAAGATGATCGGAGTAGAAAATGGGCCGTTTTTCAAAAACATAAAAAGGTTTTTCATCACAAAGTCCCAGGCAGTTTGCCAAAACCGAGCATTGTCAAGCCAAGGTCGGTTTCGTCAAGAAGCAGCAGTGGGTCTTCAACCAACTCTGGTAAAAAACCCACATGCTTCAATCAAACTGATAAACATTCAATCTCAAAATCACCTGGGACTATTAGAAAACCCAATTATCAATGGCTGCCCAAACTGACTTCCAATTCATCATATGTGTCCTCTGAAAAATTCGAAAATTATCAATCTGAAATGGCATCGGGACCACCCAGGAAAATAATGACTTGGGTTCCCAAATCTAATTAACCCCGCACATTTTACAGGGACAGATGCGGGGGAATGTCGTCAGACCCTGGTTCGTCGACAACGGCTGTTCCCGGCATATGACAGGAGATATCGCCCAACTGCACAACATTCAATCATTTAATGGGGGATACATCTCCTTTGTGGGTGGAGAAGGTGGCAAGATCACTCAAAGAGGAACTGTCACAAATGGGGTTTTAAGTTTCGAGAATGTTAATTTTGCTCCCGAACTGAAGCATAGTTTGTTAAGTGTATCTCAGATCTGTGACAAGAGCTATTCTACGCATTTCACTGATAAGGAATGCATGATCCTCAAGCCAGGCTTTGTCATCCCAGAATAGTGGATACTTGTAAAATCTAAAAGGGATGGGAATGCCTATATCATGGATATGAATAGCAATCTTACAGAACAAGTTACGTGCCTTTTCTCCAAGATCTCCGAACAAACTGCAATGCTGTGGCACAAAAGACTAGGTCATGCTAATGCCAAGAACTTGAATCGTATTGCGAAAAATGAGATGGTCTGTGGATTGCCTGTCAAAGACTTTATCATGTTCGAAAAGTGTGTGTCATGTGCCCAAGGAAAGCATCATAGAAAACCACACCTGCCAGAACAGGTCAACTCAATTAGCCAGGTGCTTCAATTGCTACATATGGATTTGCTTGGACCAGTAAATGTTCTCAGCATCAACAGAAATTCTTATTGTGTGGTTGTGATTGATGATTTCTCTCGGTTTACGTGGGTTTTCTTTCTATCCAACAAAGCTGGAGTTGCTAATTTGATTAAGAAATTCATAGTATTAATTGAGAACCAGACTAACAATCGGGTGAAGACGCTTCGTACCGACAACGGAACAGAGTTCAAGAATTCTGTACTCGATCACTTTTGCGCAGAAAAGGGTATCATGCGTCAATACAACTCTACTCACACACCCCAACAAAATGGTGCTGCTGAAAGGAGAAACAGAACGTTGACAGACGCTGCAAGGACGATGCTGTGTGATTCAAAACTACCAGTTTTCTTTTGGGCCGAGGCGATAAATACTGTCTGCTATGTTCAGAATCGCGTGTTGATCAATAAAGCTTAGATGAAGACCTCGTATGAAATTTTATATAGTCACAAGCCATCAGTCAGTCATTTCCGTGTATTTGGCTGTCCTTGCACCCTTCTTCACTTAGATACCAACCCGAAGTTTAATGCCAAGGCCGATGACTGTTACTTCGTAGGGTATGCTGCTCGCATTGCCTATAGAGTCTACAATAAGAAGACAAAACAGATTGTGGAATCTTATGACGTGCGTTGGTTGGAAGAAAATGAGACGGACGCTAGAGTGGGTCCGGATTGGTTGTTTGATTACACATTGCTATTCAAATCAATAAATGTGTCTTCGAGTGGCTCATCCGGATCTGTTTCTGGTTTGAATAATATTTCTGAAGATGAAGACGAAGAAGTTGTCTACAAACCTCCAGCTGCATCCTCTTCATCATCCAAGGGGAAGTCCCCGGTTTCGTCTGAGGGGGAGTCCTCAGCTATGTCTGAGGGGGAGTCCTCTGCTATGCCTGAGGGGAAGTCATCTGCTATACCTAAGGGGGAGTCATCTATGCAACATGATATTCCTAAATCTCCAGCCCAAAATGATACTTCTGATGCTGAAGCTACGCCATTTACTCCTATGGAAAGAGAGTTCATGCCTAATGATGCTTCTGCTGCCTCTTTAACCTTTATGGAACTACTATTTCCTAAACTTATCTCAAATGAGTTTGTAGCAGAGCCCTCTGGAGCGGCTCAATCAGCAAATGAAGTAGGTATCAACATTCACACTCTTCCTGTCTCTCTCAATGATATCAGCCAAGAGATACCTTTAAGGATTCAACGCGATCATTCAATCGATAACATCATTGGTCAGCTGGGCGACGGTGTTAAAACCAGAAGTCATAGTGGAGATGTTAATACTTGTCTTTACTCCTGCTTTATCTCTCAAATAGAGCCCAAGTGTTGGGGCATGTAAATGCTCCACAAATAATGAGTGATAGTTAGGTTATATTTTCCCTTTATTGTATTTATGGTGTAAATACTCTCTCTCCTATATAAAGGGAGAGTTGGTCATTTATTTCATAAGGAAGCTATCCATTCTTACTTTTCTTAGTTAGAGTTACAATTCTCAAAATGTAATTCTAGAAAGAGAAAGTGGTGGGTTCTCCCACCCAGGGAGAGTTTCTCTCCCACCATGTTCTTCATGCAATATTATGATTATTCTCTCTTGTTCTTACTTCTTTTTTATGAACTCATATTATGTTCTTCGTGTTCATACTTCCAAAAACACGATTAATCTCGAGATATCTTTCTTCCGCATTCACCGTTCGTTATAAAAATGGTTCTCTACAATTGGTATCAGAGTCGTACCTTGAAGATCTCACGATTAGTTCAAGGGAACGACTCCCGTTCGGTGATTATCTTGTGATTTTTCCGTGTTTCTGCAAGAAAAAAATTTTCGGGTTGCAAACCGGAATTTTTTTTATGATGTTCTTTCTTATTTCTATCTTTTGGGTGATTCTATCTCAATAAAATAAATAGTTGCTGCTGCTGATCGTTCTATTATTGCTGGAAAAATGATGTTCTTCATGTTCTTATTACTTTTCTGTTGAAGAAGTGTACAAAAAATGGGAGAAGAAATTATTTTTGTGGTCTCCATATTGTTGAAGATATTGTTCCAGGAAGTTCTTTTTCCTGGATGAGAAGACACAAAAATTATGGGCTTATTATTCTTGAAGAAAGTGGAGAAAAGCTTTTTTTTTTGGAGATTTTATCTTCCAGCAACTTTATCATTATGAGGTATGAAACTCTTGATTCTCATATTTTTAGTTGTTGTAGATCTGAAGAGAATTGTTATCGAGATTATGAAAGCAATAATGATTTGAGTGATTGAAAAGTAACAACACAAAGAATAAATATTAATCAGATCTTATATTGATAAAGACTGATTAAAAGAATAAGCAGAAAGGATATTTGAGTTCCAAAATTTATCCTCTACTTCTATCCTCAGTCCCTATTTATAGGGAACCTGAGTGTACAAAAAATATACTAAGTCTATTACAATACGCTTCGCATAAAACCGACTTAGTAAAATAACTAAAAATGCGAAACTAAACAAACACACAATTCAACTTTTACAATTTAACCTCTACAATCTCCCCCTTTGTAAACAGTCGAAGGTATTCAGTCCATAAGCCTTTGAACAGCTGAGTGAATTGTCTTTCGCACTTCTCCATACCAGGAAATCACCTTCATGATCTCCTTCTTGTCTCCTTCATTATTCTTCTTGCAGTTGTTCATACGAACAATAAAGTGCGTATGTTGCGAAGAAGTATATCTTTCAACCTCTGAGACCTTAAACAAAAATTTTCTTGGGCTTTCCCTTCGTATCTCTTCCCGAAAACACATGTTGAAAGGTTTCAGGCATATTTCCCCAACAACATACTTTGATAATGCTGACTGGGTTAAGGTTTCTTCCCAAGGGACGTTCACTTCCCTTCCCAAAATTGTTGCCAATTCTTCATCAGTTAGAGCCAAACAATCGAAGTAATTGTCGATATACGTCTTGACATGTGCAAACCCGATCTTAAACACTTCAGTCTCAGATCCTTTGAGCTTATTCTCTTCCATATGTTTCAAAATGAGAGCCACTTGAATCAAATCATTGCAATTCATCAGAGGGAAGTCAGCTATTGTGAAGTCATACTGCTTGTTTTCAGCTCGAATAACAAAGTAACGAAAATTCTGAATCATGTCTTCAAACATCGTATCTTTCTTGATCGTTAACACCTTTTTGATCTTCATTAAAGACCATACTTCATCTGGATTCTTCCCCAATACAGCATGAAATCTGATTTTCATGTGTATGTAGTCATCAGGATTATCAAACTTCTCGCTAATCTTGTATTGAGCTGTAATGAAGAGCATTTCGTTAATCGGAAAATCTAACTGACAATTGTCTGAATTCGCAATATCATAACTTCTCTTTGGCTTCTTCTCGAATTCATACATTTCCCTTCCCACAACTTTTGACTCTATAGTTTCATAAGAGTACAACTTCGCAAGATCTCCTTTGTTCATTGTAGGAGGATCACTTGCCCTTTGCCTCATAATACTTTAGACTTGTCTCATTCTTTCCAACTCAGCCTCTGCTTCAACTTTCTTCTCCTCCTTCGATTTTTCGTACAAAATTCCTTTTCCTTTTCCCACAATATCAGTTTGAGGTTTCGTACTCGAACTTCCTTCTTTTGCCCCAATCGATATTCCTTTGGTAATTGGTCTTGTGGTTATTGTTGTTGAGGAAATTGGCATCGTAAGTATTGGAAGAGTAGATTTGAGCTGAGTAGATATTACTTTCCCCACGGTCTTTGCATCATCCTCTTTACTTAAATTTTTCTCTCCCCCTTGCACCCCTGTGAAAGCAGGTGGGGCACTCTTTGGTAGTAAAGAGGTGAAGTTCGCAATCAGAGCCAGTGCCTTCTGAATTGCTTGTTCCAAAGTATTTACTTTGAGAGTCAAGAATTCAGGAGTAAGAATAGACGAAAATGAAGATTGCAAAATCAAGGCCTTCAACTCAGTCACCATTTGAATCAACTGATCAAACTTCGCCATATCTTCTTTATGATTCACATCAATGATAGGAGCAGCAATTATTTTGTTGATGTCTGAGACAACTACATCAACCCTCTTCTGAACTTCAATCTGTTGAGAATGAATATCTTGAAGCTCCTTCGCAAGTTCGGTCTTTAACTCTTCAAGCTTGAAGTTTACATCCTCCCGAACTTTCTTTACATCCTGCACAAACAAAACATGGCGTTCTTTTGAAACATATTGTAAATATTTTACGACTCCATTGAATGAACTTCCTTAAGCTGTAATGCGAAGCTCATTATTTTTTTCTGTCTAGTCAACCTTATCCAATATTAGCTTCTCAGCAGCCTTAAGCATAACATCAACCTCCATTGCTGAGATAGATGATATTATGCCAGAATAAGCTTGTGACCAAATAATGGCATTCAACTTATGATTCAGAATTTTGAACTGCTTTCCTGTCACAAGCATATGATCTGGTATATCCTCCTCCTCTGAATCAAAGTGAATATCTTCAATACTCCTCCAAAAGCTCCTCCTTCGGTTTCATTATCAGACATGGGTTGCGAAGGTTGATGAGTTTCAGGTGATTGTGAGGGAAATAAGGTTGTAAATGGGTTTTGTAGAGGATGATCAAAAATGGATGAGGTTGTGGATAGTGTAGTAGTTGGAAATGATACAGGTGGTAAAGAAATGGGTAAGGTGATTGGTAGACTAATTGGCAAAGTGGTTTCAACACTTGTGATAGGTGCCCCCGTATCAGATACGTTGACAACCGTATCGAAAATAGGTACCTCCTCAGAAACTGATTTGGTAGTGACTATTTCAAGTGGTTGTGAGGAAATTTGCGAAACTTGAATATTTGACAAAGGTGGAACAGAAATGATTACCGGTGTAGAAACTAGTGGAGTGTCTGGAACCACCTCTTCATCGGAAGACTCATTGCGAATTATCGGCTTTCGCTTTTTTGAACAATGTTTTTTGCATTTGTTTCGCAACATCTTGAGCACGTTGCCTCTTAGATACTGGAGAGACAGGAGCTGGAATATTGTGAACTGTCACCCCCTTACTGCTCACTTCAGTCTTGCGAATCTTTTTCAATACCCCTGATTTTGAGTGTATTGGTTCCTTCTTCAAGTTTGGCGAGGTTTCCTCTATCTGAACCTCCTCTTCTTGACCCTGCTTCGAAGATTGAGCAGTTGCATCATTCTTGATAGCCTTCTTCTTCTTTGGGGTTTTGGCAGCAACTTCTAACAAAATTCCAGTCTCCACAGCTGGATCGAAAGTCTTCATGTAGCGTATCAACACCTTGTGAGTGGATGATACTTTGCGAAGCATCGCATCCGGAATGCGAGCAACATGAGTAAAAATATTTTCATCATCCTCCACCTCCTTAGGAAATTGATATAATGAAAATTCAGCCACATCAGCACCCTCTGGAACTTGAATTCCCTCTTTGTCATACACCTTTTCCAGAATAAGGCTCCAATACCTTGCGCATGAAATTCGTTTTTCCGAATTCGTGTTTTCCAGACTCTTAACAAATTCCTTCCATAACTGAGTTGCATAGTCCATACTAATATCATAGTACAAGCCCATTACCATGGCATAAACTTCCATACGCCCCCTATCAAGACCAACTGTGCGTCCCGTTAAGCATCTGAGAAAAATACCAAACAGAAAATTCCACATACACGGTAATCCTGACTTTCTGAAGTCACTGATCTTCTCAAGTGTTGGTTGATGGCCCATTTCGTTGAACATGTGGATGATTTGGGAATTAATGGGTTTGAGAAATGAAGGGTTGTTAGGGATTTTCAAGAACTCAACGAACATCTTCTTGGTAAGTTTAACCCGTTTGTTGTTCATCATGTTGAAGGTTATCACAGCAGTGGTGTAGTTGTGTGAAGCCGATGAAGCTGCCAATGACAACCATGTCATCGGAACTGAGAAAGAACTAAACATGGCGGTGGACAGGGGTGATCGTTTCAAGGCAACTATAAGAATCTTCAGTCCTTCGGGATAAGAAGAGACATTCGGATCAACTTGATAGTTGGTGCTTTGGATCTTCATGAGTGATTGTGAAAGAACTTCATCAGTGTTTGATTGAGTGCCAACCATTGTTAGGGTTTGAAAGAGTTGAAGTTGAACAAGTTTGAAGCTTTTTAGGATTGTGAGAGTTTTGTTCGCGTAACCGTATACAATGATCTTGATCCCCCATTTATAGGTTACCCAAATCGATTTGAAATTAAAGCGGGATATATTTAATGTTATCCAATGTGGCACCTTGAAAATCGGATCATGACTGTAAAAGATAACCATGCTTCAAAAAGTAATTGTCACATCTCCTAGAAAACAAGACAGAATACCAACCATCTTGAGTACACAGCCTGTCAATTTTCCCGTGTCAATTTTCCCGTTATAGAATTTGAACCGTTAAAACCCATCGCATGGAGGCAAGGCTCTTTCACTTTTGGGATGTAAAGTTAAGTCATATGCCAGATTTGCGAAATCATCAGCCTGAGTTGGTATTACTCAGAACCTCAAGGATTTCGTGTGTGCATTGTTCCAAAGAAATAAGATGAGAAACAATTAATTTTTTTTGGAATTCTGTGATGTCAAAAATTCAATTTGACACGAATGCAGTCGAACCCCAGGCATAGGTTGCTTCGTTAATCATCAAGAGAGATGATCAACAGCTTGTGTAGTTTCCCGTGAATTACAATCGAATACTTTTTGATAAGTATCGAAGGGCTTCTTTTAAAAGATATTTTTGGGTTGGTTTCAAATTTCATTACATATCAACCTTAACATAAGGTGAGAAATAGTAAATGAAATTACTTGTATGACCAGTGTAGTCAGTGACAAGTTGGCTTTTGAAAATATTTATCATGACTAGGATTTGCGAATAAAACTCACACAGAAATCATATTCATAAAAAAAAATTTGTACTGGATCTTGTTGGGTAACAAACATCGTGGGTTGTGAATGTTTGATCAAGACCACACATGCGAATTGAATATGATTTGGAGTTTCGAAATTTTGGTACTGAAACAAAAGTTTCGTTAAAATCTGGAACTATGTTCCTCGTCAATCCCTCAAGGTTTATGATGTTTGGGTTTCACTTCCATCACGGACTCATGATGTCAGATCATAAACATAGAATTTTGTATATCTAAGTCTCGATGGGTTGGATCAGAGACCTCTGGGACATACGTCTTTGTGTGTGAGTTGTGTGAAGAAATTTTGAGATGAAAAAGATTGGTTATTAGATCGAATGTACCTCTGTTATATGTGGACCAAACAGAAAACTCTTAACTCATATGAGAAGAGTATGGTAGCTCTTTTGACCTATGCGAATACAAGCCTTTCGGGAAGAAATTTTCATGTGATAATTTCATTAAGGCTTTCTTTTCTCACACATAGAGTCATATGAGGCTTGAGTCAACATGCTGCAGCATGCTTCTAGGGACATCCTAACTAGTTCAAATAAAAAAAATTGATACCTTCCCATAGAAACATATAAGCATGACCTCTTCGCATTAAGCCCTGGACTAAACTCAAAACACACTGAAGAATATTTTTGTGATTTTAAATTTTTCAAAATTAAAAACATAACAAAATAAAATCTTTTTGGATTTTTAATTTTTCAAAAACAAAAATGAATAAACATAAAATCTTTTTGGATTTTTGATTTTTCAAAAACAAAAATGAATAAACATAAAATCTTTTTGGATTTTGGATTTTTCAAAAACAAAAATGAATAAACATAAAATCTTTTTGGATTTTTGATTTTTCAAAAACAAAAATGAATAAACATAAAATCTTTTTGGATTTTTGATTTTTCAAAAACAAAAATGAATAAACATAAAATCTTTTTAGATTTTTGATTTTTCAAAAACAAAAACTACAAAATGAATCGTAAACCTAACCTTAGTTGTTAAGATTGCAAATGCGAAGAAATGTGGATGCGAAGCCTCTGTATGAACAGTAACATCTGAATAATTATGAGTCATAATTGTTGAATGAAACTTTCATGCTTGATATTTTGGAATTGAATTCGCATCAATCATCCCCAAACCTGCTAAAATTCTTACAAATGATTTTTCATCAAGAGGTTTAGTAAAAATATCAGCAAGTTGTTTTAACAAAATGAATTTCAATAATTCCATCTTCCACATGATCATTGATAAAATGATATCGAAGAGAAATGTGTTTTGTCTTTGAATGTTGTACTGGATTATGACAAATGCGAATTGCACTTTGCGAATCAAAATACAAGGGAATCCTTTTCATGTTTATTGCATAGTCACGAAGTTGACTCTGAATCCAAATAATTTGCGAAGTGCAAGCAGCAGCAGCAATGTATTCAGCCTCAGCAGTTGATATAGCCACACAAGTTTGCTTCTTCGATTGCCAACTTACCAACTTCCCATCCAATAGTTGACATCCACCACTCGTACTTTTCCTATCCAAAGTACATCCTCCTAGATCAGAATCTGAAAAAGCTTGAATGAAAAATCCCGTTTTCGAAGGATACCAAAGTCCTAACGAAACTGTTCCCTTAAGATAGCGAAAAATATTTTTCACTGCAGTCAAATGAGGTTCTCTGGGATTAGCTTGATATCTAGCACAATTACATACCAAAAACATAATATCAGGTCTACTTGCAGTTAAGTACAATAAAGACCCTATCATGCTTCGATAAAGTGTTAAGTCAGCAGCAGGAGCATCTAACGAAGGAGTTAATCTTGTTCCCACTGCCATTGGTACTCTCAATTTCGTGCTGTTAGTCATTCCAAAATTTTCAAGCAAGTTCTTCGTGTATTTTTCTTGATTGATTAAAATTCCATCCCTGTTCTGTCTTATGTTCAATCCAAGAAAATTATTAATTTTTCCCATCATACTCATTTCAAATTGACTCTTCATTAGATTTTCAAATTCAATTGACAATGTTGGGTCAGTTGAGCCAAAAATAATATCATCAACATAAATTTGAACAAGCATTAGATGATTCCCAACTTTCTTGCGAAATAATGTGGGGTCTACTGATCCTTGTTTAAATTTAGATTGTTTCAAGAAGTTTGTAAGTGTTGCGTACCAGGCTCTTGGTGCTTGTTTTAATCCATACACTGCCTTGTCTAGGATGTAACATGATCAGGATGTTCATCATTTATAAATCCTGGTGGTTGTTCAACATAGACTGTTTCTTCAAGTTCTCCATTTAAAAATGCACACTTAACATCCATTTGAAAAACATCAAAGTCTTTGTGAGCTACATAAGCTAAAAATATGTGAACTGCTTCGAGTCTTGCAACAGGAGCAAATGTTTCTTCATAGTCAATTCCTTCTTGTTGCGAGTAACCTTTAACAACTAGTCTAGCTTTATTTCGAATAATATTTCCATCTTTGTCGGTTTTATTTTTAAAAATCCATTTTAATCTGATAATTGAAACATCAGAAGGTTTAGGAATTAATCTCCAAACCTTGTTTCGTTCAAATTCAGCCAGTTCAGATTGCATAGCAACAACCCAATTTGAGTGTTCCATAGCATCCTTTACTGTCTTTGGCTCTATTTTCGAAATAAAGACATTAAACATACACAGTTCTTGGTTCGCATTCAGTACCTCATTTTTCGCATGAATTTGAGCTCTTGTCAACACACTATCTTGTGGATTTCCAGTTACCTGTTCTTTTGGATGATTTCTTGTCCATTTCTCAAGTGGTGGATAATCAGGATTTAATTCCAATGGTGCATCTTCATACATATCTTCATTTTCAGATCCTGCAACAGAAAAATTATCATTTAGTTCATGAAACTCATCATTTTCATCAAGATCAATTGTCTCTGTTTCATCATGCTCCCCCTCAACATGATGTTCATCTTGATGCTCCCCCTCAAAATGATGTTCATGTTGATTTTGCGAATGCTCCCCCCTCAACTTGATGATTCATATTTTCATTCTCCCCCTCGAAAGTTTGCGTTCTGAGTTCATTGTTAATCGTATGCTCCCCCTCCATATGAACTTCATGCACACTTTCACATGATTCTGAACTTGTAGTGATTGTTGAATCATCAGTATGTTTTGAGGATTCAGTTGATTGATTATCAGGAGCATTGTTTTCCGCATCAATTGCCCTGTCAGGAATTCCAAAAATTAAGTCATAATCAAAATCATTTATTTCAGAATTATCAATTTGTGTATCTGAATCAACAAGAATTGATTTATTCTCAAATTTACTATCCGTTTGTTTAAGATACTAATCATCAAAAGTTAAATTGAAAGTTTCTTCAACTTTTCTTGTTCGCTTGTTTAGCACCCTATATGCTACTGAATTTTGCGAATATCCTAAGAATATGCCTTCATCAGCTTTAGCTAGGAACTTTGTCAAATTATCTTTCAGATTCATTATGAAGCACCTACAACCAAAAACATGGAAAAATTTGACATTAGGTTTTCGATTGTTGATGATTTCATATGGAGTGATATTGAATCTGCGATGAATAAATGATCTATTCTGAGTAAAGCATGCAGTTGAAACTGCTTCATCCCAAAGATATTGAGGTAGATTCGCATATGTTAACATTGTTCTGGCTGCTTCTCATAGAGATCGATTTCTTCTTTCAACAACACCATTTTGTTGTGGAGTATACGGTGACGGGAAATTATGCGAAATTCCTTTGCCTATGATAAATGAATCAAAAGTTTGGTTTTTAAACTCAGAACCATTATCACTTTTAATTTTGCAAACATTCTTTTTAAGGCTAATCTCAATCAATTTGATAAAATCAATCATCGTCTGAGCAACTTCAGATTTTAACCTGAGAAAAAATACCCATGTGAATCGAGAAAAATCATCAACAATAACTAAAATGTACCGCTTTTTATTAATTGTAGCAACAGTCGACGGTCCACATAAGTCAATGTGAAGAATTTCCAATGGTTCTACGATTTTTGAATCTATCACATTCGGATGACATTTTCTATGTTGTTTTCCTTGTTCGCAAGCTGCACACAGAGAATCATTGTCAAATTTTAGTACAGGTAAACCTCGAACTAAATCTTCAGTGACAAGTTTGTTAATATTGCGAAAGTTCAAGTGTGACAATCTTCTATGCCAAAGCCAGCTGACATCATTAGATGCCTTTGATAGTAAACACACAGCTGGTTTTCCCACGATTGGTTTGATGTCCAGTGTAAACATATCACCATATCTTTTGGATTTGAGAAGTACTTCATTTGTATTCGCATTTGAAATTATACTTCCTTCTTCATTAAATACAAACTGGTTTCCAGTACCCACAACAAGTTGTGACACACTAATCAAGTTATGTTGAAGTCCTTCAACATAAGCAGCCTTGTTAACAGTGAATTGTCCATTTGTGACTTTCCCATAGCCTTTCACTTGACACTTGTGATTATTCCCAAATTTGTCTACTCCTGCATTTTCCAAGCTTCTATAATCTCGCAAGTTTTCCTTTCTTCCAGTCATATGACGAGAGCAACCACTATCAATATACCATTTTGCATCATATTGCTCGTCACACATCACCTGCATTTATTGAAAATTTTTAGGAACCCAAGACTTGTTGGGTCCATCATTAGTAGAATGAAACAAATTCTTTGAATTTAAAAACCATGTTTTCACTTTGTTTGTGATAGATCATCAGATCTAGATATTGAAATATAGTCGTTCAATAGTTTTGGATTTCCATTGATTGTAATCTCATCCTTCACAACATTCGCAACTTTGATAACTGGTTTCCATTTTTGAACCGGAACTTGCGAATTATGAGATGGTGAACTAGTAGTGGAAGAGTTATTTGCGAATTTGTCAAATGCATTCTTTATTTGTTGCTCTGAAAACTTCCCACTTTGATATTGTCTTCTTTTCCCTTCAAGCCAACGATTGATCGTACTTACATCAGATTTTCCTTTTGTATACGAAACTTTGGTCGATTTTGAGACTGAAGGATTTGGAAAATTTGGTTGTTTTGGTGAAAATTTCACTTTTGCTTGAGTTGAATTTTTCAAAGTTGATGAAGTATTCGTGAATTTTCCAGCATTTTGAAACTTTTGATCATTTACAAATTTTTGTGAAGTCTTAAATTTTGGATTGTTGTCATATTTGCGAACACATGGAATTTTGTCAATAGAATTTATTGGTTTGTGAAAACTTGTATCTGTTTGTTTATTTTTGCTTTGAAATTTTGATGATGTTGTTTTTGAAATTTGTTCTTTTTCAACTTTTGGTTTATCATTCGACACAACTTGCCAAAAGATTGCTTTTCTTGCTTTTCTTTTTGAAACATTATTTTCTCTTGAATAATTTCCAACCATCAATTTGAATTCATGAGAATTTAATTTTACTTCAGCCTTTGGTTTTTCAACTTTTTCAAAAACTATGTTTGCTTTTTCACCTTTAACCACCCATTTTTGTGATGATTTTTGTTTTTGAAACACATAAGGATTTTGAGTTAAATTGTTTTCTTCTGTGTTTTGATTTGCGAAAAAACCTTCAGTAGTTGACCTTTGATTATCTTTTTCAATCATTTTGTTGAATTCAGGATGAATTTTCTCAACATTCCCAGTAGTTACAAAAACTTGATTTGGAAAAATGGTTTTATCAGTGCATACAAAATTTGGATATACCACAGTGTTGGTTTCCAAATAATGTGCGCCTTTGTCATTTAAAATTTTGTCAAATTCTTTTGTATTTTCAAACACTTGATCAACCACAACTCGTGGAGGTATTTCATGTGAATCTTTCACATCTTCTTTGTTTTCATCAGTGTCATCAGATTTCCAGCTTTCAACCTCTACATTATCAAAATTACAATGTTGCGAAGTAGAGGGTTTATCAGTTTCATCCTCTACTATCGAATCAACTATAATTTCTTTACCTTTGATCTTAGATGTGATATTAATGATTGACAATTTAGATCAATCAACCTCTTATTCCTCTTCGATTTCACTGATCTCACTCATATTGTCTGAATTGTCATTGACATCATCATAATAGAATTGAGAATCAAGAGTTGAAGTTTCGGTTTTCTTTAAGATTTTCACTTGTTCACTCTTTGTCAGACTTTCATTGACAATGTTAACCAACAAATCAGCATTCAAGAATTCATCAATTTTGACAATACCATATGCATATCTATCATCAGGTATTTTGTCAAATTGAGCAATTATACTTTCGCAATCATAAGAAACAACATCAACTTTTTCACGTTCATATTCAAGAAAAGGTAAAAGTTTCCTATGTTGTTCTTTGCTAATGTCAGAAGAATGATGTAAAGCAGTTAATTTTGCATACAATCGTTTGGCAGAATTATAGTATATGTTCCTTTGTGCTAGCAACAACCTAACATCATTTGTAAGATTATTCCTATCACAATTTACATTTTTGATCTGCATTTCAAGTTTTTCTACTCTGCTCCTTTTTATTTCTAATTCTCTTCGTGTCTCACCTAGTTGCATATTTAAATTTTGAGCTTCAGTACTAGCAGACACAACAACATAATCTAAATAAGCCACAATATCATCAAATGAAGTGATTTCAACATCATAAGCAGATAAAGGAATATTAAAAGATTCAAGTATAGCACGCACCTTGGTGGTCATGGGTGATTTGTCCGTGGATTTGGATACGAAGCACCTCCCTGAAATATCCTCTTCGTAATCTTCAAAACTTGCGAACATAGCTCCATGTGTAGGATGCCTCATTTCTTCGTCATCAGATCCTGAAGACCAGATCTGATACGTTCCACTCTCTTCATCATCAGATTCACCCTTCACAACTAGAGACACTCCTTTTGTCTTAGCGCGCAACTCTTCAATCTTTTCCGAATAGTATGCTTCGTCTTTAACTTTTTCCTTATTCTCTTCTTTATTTCGCACCATGCAATCGGCTGCGAAGTGATTCGCACCATTGCAGTAGTGACAGTAAATTCCTGAGTCACCTTTCAGCTTCTTCACTTCTTTCGCATCTTTTTGTTTCTCATCAACTTTCTCCATTTTCTTCCTCTCCTCTCCTCCAGTTTTTGTGACTCCACTCTTCGCATCACTAGCCTTTCCTTTTGGATTAAAAGGCTTTTTGAAAAACTTCGTAACTCTGTTGTTTGAGTAGAATGCCACAACTTCATCATCTGAGTTCATTAAGAAGCCTTCATTGTCTGAACCATCTGCTTCATTAAATTCGACTTCGGATACATTTGAAACAAGAGCCAAAGGTCCTACTATACTTTTTTTTGATTCTTCATACATTTCTGAAACTTCACTTTCATGTGTTTACAGCTGATTGTAGAGATCATTCAAGTGAGTTGTATCAAAACTCTGTTGATTCTTAATCATCATACCAACGCTTCGCCATTCCTTGCGAAGACCCATGATGAAAGTTAAATTGAACTCCATTAGAGACCTAGTTATTCCATACCTATTGCAGCGAAACACAAGCTCATTCAGACGATCATAGTAATTTTCAAGAGTTTCAGCATCCTTTTGTTTGAATTCCTTCAGTTCAACTAGACATTGCTTCACAGAGTTGATCTTCGTCTTTTCGCTACCTTGATACTTCTCTTTTAGAGTGTTCCAGATCTCCTTGGCTATTTTACAACTACGGATGTAATTGTAAACCACAGGAGGTAGAGCACCTCTTAGTTCCCTCATGCACCTCTTTTCATTATTCTTCAAACGTTTTTGTTGTTTAGCAACTTCAGCAGATGTAGTAGATGGTCCAATTGGTTGAACATTAGCAGGAGCTTGCACTGTTCCATCGATACAATTCCAAAGTTCTTCATCAATTCCATTTAAGTAATCCTCCATTCTATCAGCTCACTGATTATTCAGGAATTAACATTGAAATTTTGGTTGAGGAACCAAGCAAGTGAGAGAAGGAAGTCATTGTATTCATGTTGAAGTTCGCCAATGATGAACACAGAAATTTTCAGAAAGCTTGAAAAACTTGATGAATTTGAGAATTGATCAACTGAATTGATCACAAATCGCTAATCGATTACTCGACTAAACAATTCAAAGATAGAATCAATTCAAATCTGAAGATCAAATTTGATTTTCAAAACCAAAATGTGCGGAAATTTTTGAGTAAAGTTGCTACTCAAAAATCAAATGATTCTAACACAAAAATCAGATCGATGCAGTTTGAATCCTACTCTGATACCAATTGAAGAGAATTGTTATCGAGATTATGAAAGCAATAATGATTTGAGTGATTGAAAAGTAAGAACACGAAGAATAAATATTAATCAGATCTTATATTGATAAAGACTGATTACAAGAATAAGCAGAAAGGATATTTGAGTTCCAAAAGTTATCTTCTACTTCTATCCTCAGTCCCTATTTATAGGGAACCTGAGTGTACAAAAAAATATACTAAGTCTATTACAATACGCTTCGCATAAAAATGACTTAGTAAAATAACTAAAAATGCGAAACTAAACAAACACACAATTCGACTTTTACAATTTAACCTCTACAAGATCTTCAATTTGAATTGTTTGGATGTGATGTATTGTTTACATAAAGCATATTGTCCTTGTTACTCTTTTGGGTAAAGAGTACTCCACTATTTACTCCCTCAAAAGACAAAAACCATGTGACATAGTCCAATCCCATCACCTTTTGTCTCCTAAAAACCCCCTGTATACTCTTCCTTTTGCCTTCCCAAGACCCACTTGTTGACTTAAATGCTTTATAAAAAGATTCCCTTATTAAAATATGAGTAAATGGCTTTTCGGTACCATTTTTCATGAAAAAAGAGCATTTTTCGTCACTTGTTCAGCCCCTTCCGGACCCCCGAACCGCAGCCAAAAACTGCCTACCGGAGTCCCCTGAGAAGCCTCTCAGCAGCCCTTCTTAGCCTTTGATCCGAGGTCATAATGCCCCATCCGCAACCGAGGTCAGCAGCCAAGAGACCGCAACCCACTCTTAACTTATCATGCTGACCAAAACCTCTCTTGACCGCAGCCTCGGATCCTTCCCTGACCGCAGCCTCGGACTGAAGCCTTGGTCCGCAGGCACTCGCACACATCACCGCGGACTGCTCTTCTTCGCACCGCAGTCCCTCGCATCCGAAGTCATTGTATTGCCCAGCTCCATCCGAGACCAGCTCCCTCGTCCGCACCCAAGACCCCCACCTTCCCCTCTGATCCGTAGTCACCTCCTACCGTAACCTCCTCCCTCCTCCTTTCTCCACCTCTCTTCAGCGCCCCTCCTCCCTTCTTCCTCCCCTCTCTTCTCCTCCTCCCCCTTCCTTCCTCCCCCACCTTTTTCCTCCCTTTTTTTTTAAAAAAACCCTTTTTTTTAGACTTATTTTTTTAAATCAGATTTTTTTTTGACATTATTTATTTATTTATTTATTTTTCACCCAATTTTTTTATTTAGCCAATTTTTTTTCAGACAATTTTTTTATTTAGCCACTTTTTTGTAACACCAATTTTTAGCCAATTTTTTTTACATCATTTTTTTTATTTAGCCAATTATTTTTTTTAACACCAATTTTTTTTATTATAACCAATTTTTTTATTAAAACCATTTTATTTTCAACACCAATTTTTGCCACCACCTACCCACGGATTGTCACATTGGTTACTTCATGCCGGTTATTATTATTGGAAGAATATTCCTACCGCAGTTGGACTTCATATTATCTTTTTGTGATGCTTGCACCGCAACGGCGAATGATCAACAAAGTTGTTTCGCATTCTTCACTTTATGGGATATTATGACTTGGCGCTCTTGATTTTTGGTTGACGAATCATGTATCTTGAGCATGTGGACTTTATTCTCTATTAAAGACCACTTCAAGTGTTCTGGCACCATAGTTTGGATATTTGGATATATTTTTGGCACAATAGATTTTCTCAGCACAGTTTCAGCAACTATGTCACCCGCCCCCTCATGACCGCAAGAGTATTTATTTTACTCTTTCTCGTTTCTTATCGACACCCTTCTTACATCTAGGGAGAGCTTCTCTTAGCTCTTGGTATCCGACACTCTCCATCTGATGATTTGTTGATTTTTGATATCCGGTCATTGGTTATCAAAATAGGGAGAGAATATCATCCGGATTTGGTTATTATTGTTTGAGTTTGGATTTTTGAAGACTTCTGAAGACGATTATTTATTTAGTGATGCGATGTGGCACTTATTTTTGGTCTTTACGGATCAAATTTTTGGCATTACTAGATGTTTGCTGGCTCCAGATTATTTATTATTCAGACTCTATCACAAGATGATTTTGTGTTTGCATTCGGTTCAGATTCTATGATTTCTCGAGTTTGGATTTGTGATATTTTGAAGACGATTATTTTGGCGATGTGACGTGGCACTTATTTTTTATTCTTGGATCAAATTTTTGGCATTGCTGGACCATGTGTTTGGACTCACATTATTTTTATTCGGACTACATTTTATGGATGCTTCACATGTTTAACAGGTTATTCTTTGAAGAATTTCAGTGTATTATGATTCGAGAACTCGAGATGTTTTTCAGACTTTTGAAGACGAAGTGTTTTTTTATTGGATCTTATACTTGCTCATGGTAACCTCCTTCTTCGGGTGATTATGACTGGTTTGAAGATTTGGATCTTATCTTTTCTGCTTCATTGGTTGTGCTTTGAAGCCAAAGACCTTCATTTCAGAGATTCATGGCCAGTTTCAGACTTCACAGACACTTCAGAGTCTCAGACATTTCAGCACTTGATTTCATTTTATTACCACACTTGCTAGTCGGATTACTGTATTATAGCCTTGTATCAATTATTGTATCTCTCATCATTTGTAAGCATTTAGGGAGAGAATGTTGGGGCATGTAAATGCTCCACAAATAATGAGTGATAGTTATGTTATATTTTCCCTTTATTGTATTTATGGTGTAAATACTCTCCTTCCTATATAAAGGGAGAGTTGGTAATTTATTTCCTAAGGAAGGTAGCCATTCTTACTTTTCTTAGTTAGAGTTACAATTCTAAAAATGTAATTCTAGAGAGAGAAAGTGGTGGGTTCTCCCACCCAGGGAGAGTTTCTCTCCCACCATGTTCTTCATACAATATTATGATTATTCTCTCTTGTTCTTACTTCTTTTTTATGAACTCATATTATGTTCTTCGTGTTCATACTTCCAAAAACACGATTAATCTCGAGATATCTTTCTTCCGCATTCGCCGTTCGTTATAAAAATGGGTCTCTACACCAAGAATGTTGAAATGGCTCTGAATGAGCCCAGCTGGGTAGATGCAATGCATGAGGAACTGCATCAATTTGAAAAACTCGGTGTTTGGAAGTTAGTTGAGTTACGAAAGGGCAAGAAGTCTCTTGACACACGATGGGTTTATCGCAATAAGCAAGACGATTCAGAGGTTATTATGCGAAATAAAGCTCGATTGGTGGTTCGCAGGTTTCGAAAAGTCGAGGGTCTTGATTACACTGAAGTTTAAGCTCTAGTAGCTCGCCTTGAGGGCATTCGTATCTTCCTAGCATATGCTTCTTACATGAGCTTTACCGTGTATCAAATGGACGTCAAGACTGCCTTCTTGTATGGCAAGGTGAAGGAAGAAATCTACGTTGATCAACCTCCTAGGTTCGTTGACTCAAAATTTCCTAATCATGTCTACAAGTTGGACAAGGCATTGTATGGGTTACATCAAGCTCCTCGATCATGGTATGCAACTCTAAAAAAGCATTTGCTTGAGAATGGTTACTCTCGTGGCACTATCGATCAGACTTTGTTTATCAAGCATGTCGGCAATGATCAGATACTTGTGCAAATCTATGTTGACGACATTATCTTTGGGTCGACTAGTCCGCAGCTCTGCAAAGAATTCGAAGGTGTAATGAAGAAGCGGTTCGAATTGAGTTCGTTGGGAGAAATGACCATGTTTTTGGGGCTTCAGGTTAAACAGAATTCGACCGGAATCCTGCTACATCAAGCCAAGTATGTTGAGGATATTCTTGAGAAGTTGGGGTTTCACGACGCTAAATCTGCTTCAACACCAATGGCTGAATGACCTCTTCTGACTCCAGATCCTGACGGCGAATCCGTAGATCAGACCCACTATCGATCGATGATCGGATCGCTGATGTATCTTACTGCAAGCCGACCTGACATCATGTTTGCAGTTTTTCAATGCGCACGTTATCAGGCTAATCCTAAATTTTTACATCTTATTGCTGTCAAAAGAATTTTTCGGTCTATCAAAGTCAGCCCAAAATTGGGTCTTTGGTATCCAAAGAATTCTTTTTGCTGACAGTAATTATGGAGGCTGTGAGCTTGACAGGAAATCAACCTCAGGAGGCTGTCAATACCTAGGTGACAGACTAGTTTCGTGGCAATGCAAGAAGCAACACACTGTCTCAACTTCCACAACGGAGGCGGAATACGTTGTTGCATCGGCCCGCTGTTCTCAAGTTATCATGATCTAACATCAGTTGTTGGATTACGGTTTGAATTATTTAGAAACCCCTATTTACTGTGATAATGAGGCCGCCATTCAAATTGCCAAAAATCCAGTCCAACACTCTAAAACCAAGCACATCGGCATTAAAATTCATTTTATCAGAGACTATTATGAGCGTTCACTAATCCGGCTGCTAATAATGTGGCGGATTTGTTCACAAAGCCATTTAACAAAGCTCGTTTCGATGTGCTTGTGGGTTTTCTGAAAATGATTCGTTTTGAGGATTAAGTTTTTTTTATTTTTCTTTTTCTTAATTCTTCTTTTTATTTTTTTTGGGAAGATAGATAAAATTTGCGCATTTTATTTTTATTTTATTTTATTTTATTTAATTCTCACCCATGCACAAATTTAAGGGGAGAAATAATCAAAAATCCAAAAACAAAAAAAAATCCAAAAAAATTAAAAAATCTGGAAAATTAAAAATATTGTTGTTAGTCTTGTTTGCAAGTGTTGTGATGGGAAATGAAATTAGCAAGTGATAATGGACAACCTGAATCTGCGTAACATACCTAAGTTGAATCGTCTATGCTCTGTGCTCGATGCGTTGGTAGGCACGAAATTTTTTTAAATGGACTTGACTAGGGAGAGTTGAACCTATTGAATTTAAGGACTTGACAAACTTTGACCTAGTTAGATCCGTTTAGCCTGACACCATGACGCTCGGATATCTAGAACTGTGGATTCACTTTTCCTCGATGTGCGGATTTTGTCCTTAATTCCGGTTGGATGGGGTGACTGGGGTATTCCGATAAACTAGGTCTGTAGAAGGTTATTTTCTTTCTTTCTGTCTGTTAGTCATATGTTGCCTCCTTTGTGTGATTGAGAGATCCGACCTGGACTATAGCATATACAACTCTATCTCTCTGCATCTTCTATCTATGCAATTCTTTCCATCTGTTAGCCATATATTGTCTCCTCTACGTGACCAAAATCCGACCTGGTACACAGTATATGCAACGTTCTCTTCTCAATCCCTCTGAAACTTCAGTTAGCCATATGTTTCATCCTTTGCGTGATTGGAAAAGATCCGACCTAGATGTACAACATATGCATTCTAAATCTAGCTTATCTCTTAATAATTGTCTGCTCACTCAGTGTAAGGAGTATTTTGGAAGTCCTTGATGGCTGGGGCATGCCAGGAAGTGGGAAACACGTTCTAGTACAATTAAAATTGAACACATACAGGTTGTCTGTAGATGTCGCTGCTCAATTTAGGTGGACAACAATATCCCTGGTCGTAGTTAGTTAAATGGTCATAAGAAAATTTTACTTAAGAATTAGGGCCAATCATGATAATAAAGAATTATAATCATCTATATGAGTATGTATCATGTCATTGGTAAATTTTCCAAAAATTGTCACAAATTTTTCGTGTTTAAGTGGACCACAATACTGGCGATCGATCAGACGAAGATGTGAAGATAAGGGTATCGACAAGTGGAATAAGGCTGTCCAACAACTTTGATCCCAGGGTCACAAATTCATTCTCAGTAATTAAATTTTAAGATGTACATTTTAGTTGGAGTTAAATTATTTTATTTTAAATTTTACTTTTATTTTTTATTTTATTTTATTAACTGTTAAAAATTTATAAGCTATTTTAATTTTAAATTTTACAAAGTTAATTTTATTTTATTTTATTTTTAATTTTAGTTTTAATATTAATCATCAAAAAGAATTGTTTTCTAAATTTTTTAAAAAATTTTGGACTATGTTGGACCCTGCCTTATACTGTGTGGCTATCAGGTAAATGTAAAATGGGTATAAAAGAAAGTTTACCGCCGGAATCTTCATCAGTTTCCTGATTCCGGCCGCAAACACCCTCCCATTCTCTCTCTCTTTGAAATTTTTTTCTTCAATTCTTGCGAAATTAATCTAATAGTGTCGAAGGTAATGAGTTTTGGACCAGGAATATGTATCTTGTTGCGTGATTTATCATGTTATTGAGGTAGAAATCGAAAGAAGAAGGTTTTCGGAGCTTGCGGTCGAAGCTTGCGGCCGTAAGATGCTTGCGACCGTAAACTCCTCAAATGGTCAATGGTACACGGTCAAGGGTTTACGGCCGTAAACCCTTGTTGACCGCAAACTTCTGTGTTGACCGTAAACATTATTTTTGACCGCAAACTCCGATGTTGATTGAAAAAAATTTGACTTTGACCTAATTTTAAAATTGTTGTTTCATTATTGGGATCAAAATTAAATCATTTAAAACTTTTGTTGCTTGTTTTGTTTTTCTTGTCTTACTTGGCATGGTTAGTACAGGTCAATGGCGAACCTCAAATTTGCGGACATGCATAATCTGGCTATTGTTTTGGCGGATCCTCCAGCTATTCACTCGGACCTCAAGTCGATGATCCACAGACTCAAGGAGTGTTGTCTGGCATCAGCCATCACTGTGAATCCGGTTGTTTACCAGAATTTGATCAGAGAGTTCTGGGCGACTACTAAGATGGAAATGGATGATGCTGGTGTTGCTGTTATTAAAGCTGTTGTAAAAGGACGCGAGATTGTAATCACTAAGAGCTTTATCAGAGATGCGTTGCTGATTGACGATCAACCAAGTTTTCCCACGAAGATTGGGATTGAGGATGCTCAGAAAATTAAAAGGAGGATGGGATATGAAGGCACTTCTCCTCCAACTTTGAAGAAACTCTTACCTACATATTGGAGATTTTTCGCACATGTGTTTGTTAGTTGCATTTTAGGAAGAAGATCAGGAGCTGATGAAATTTCTCTGAGGAATACTGGAGCGATTGTTTCCCTTGCTGCTAGAGTAAAGTTCAACTTCTCAAGATTTATCTTGGATGATTTTGTTGTAAACACCAGAGCCTCAACCCGGTATACTTTCTTATTGTATCTCAGGTTCATTCAACTGTTTTTCAATACTTAGTTTCCGGATATGGTGAAGGAAGACGATACTCTTGATATGAAATCTTTGGGTCCTCACACTGTAGGGCTCATCAAGCAGAACCGGAAAGGAAAAGTTATTTTTCAAGGAAAGTATCCTCTGGATAAGTTTGGAAAGTTCGCTGAACTAAATGAGTCCTCGGAATCTTATGGATCCTCTGACAAGGCGTCTTCTGAGCCTGCATCTTCTGAGAAATCATCTCCAAATGTCGATCTTATTACAGTATCTGATGATGAGAATACCAAAAAAGAAGAGACTCCGACTCCTGAAGCTCATGTGGCGGAAGAACATAGTTTAGTGTCTGCTCATGCTCAAAGTGATTATGAAGGAATGACTGTGGAAACTGAGACGAAAGCTGAGGGAGATAAAAATGATTCTTTTGATGATCTTGATCTTACTGGATTTGACAATGATGATATTGCTGCGTCTCTTGCAAGTAGTTCTAATTTTGTGACAAAAGAGAACCTTGACTCGATTTTCAACAATGTCGATGAAGTTGTTCCTCCAACAACAGAGACAAGGGAGCCTGATGAAGTTCTTGAAACTATACCTCCTACCACAAACCAAATGGTGAATACTTCCACTCCAATGGAGACGGTTATTGGATTTCCTCCCCCATTGAAAAGAAGAAGAAGGGATCCAAGGCAGAGTGATCTAATTGCGAATCTTGTTAGTGGCCTTCCAGTACCACCTACCACTACTCCTAGTCTTACTACAACCAAGCTCTTTACTGTAGGACCAGACACCACTTTTGAAGTGGGTGGATCTTCTTTTCCACCAGGGTTTTCTCCTCCTCGACCTGATCACAATGCTGCTTCCGCAAGATTAGCCATGCATTTGGTTGAGGAGCAATTTTTAATGCCCCCCCTCATGGTAAAGGTATTTCTATTGGGGACGGTAGTTCTGGAGAAGAAAATCTCACTATCCCTGGGTTGCAGAAGGAGATTTCATTGCTCAATCAGAAGAATATTGAGCTTGATATTCGTGTTTCAGATCTCCAAGTGGAAAATACAAAGCTTAGTGTTCAAGTCTGTGAACTTCAACCCGATAATTGAAAGCTCGGTGTGCAAGTAGCTGATCTTCTTGAGGACAAAGCTCTAAAGTCAAAGCAGACTTCTGATCTTCAAGACCATTTCAATCTTTTGACTTCAAATTATTTTGAGCTAAAGAAGAAGCTTGAAGAAGACTTCAGTGAAAAATATCAAACGTCTGCTGATGAATACAAAATTAATCTACATACTCAAGCCTTTCCGGTTACCATGCCAACTGCTCAGACATCAATTTTTAATCGTGTTGAGGAGGAGCCTTTCCAAGCTCCTCATGTTTCAGCAATAATACATTATGCATAAGAAGAAGCAGCTAAGAGGGGACAACTGTTGTTTAAAAGAAACCCTAACTAGAATGCTTCTTGGGATGAACCTACAATTACAGTTACTTGTCTTGAGGTTGTTCGATTTAGAGATACATTTGGTGATAGATCTGGAATTGTTTCCTGGGGATTTTATGATCCTCTTAAGATGTGGATTGTGCTAAGAAAGAGTGGCAACTCTGAGCTTTACAAAGATAGTCATGATTTCAACTCATAGACTAGGGTAGATTTGATAGAATTGTCACGAGCTCCTTTTTCGAATCTCACAGACAATCCACAGGCGACCCAGTTCAAGCACTTCCTTAAGGATCAGGTTAAAAAGGGATTTCCTGCCATGAAAACTGTTGAGTCCATTTTGTTGGAGCATCCTAATATTATTGATCCTAAGACTGACATACCTTTGCAAGTTGTGATGTGGCCTGCAACAAAGCAGGTTAAACAGTTCCTTGTGCTTCAGAACTATCAAGATGGATCTCTAGGCTCAATGGAGTGTTGGGTTTTCGATGAGATTACATCAGCTGCTGTAATCAAGATCAAGAATGGATGCATCCGTCTCTATGACCGAAGAGACCTGTTACAATACCGAAAGTGGGACATTCATCACTAAGCAATTTTCAGATATTGGTTGCTGAAGATATTTTTGAGGATGCTGCAAAAGTATATATGACCATTGTTGCTGAGATTCTTACTAAGCGTATGTGGAATGGGGCGATGGGGCAAGCAGACATTATGGTAGTCAATAAAGGTTAACTTCAAGCTAGCACAAAACCAAGGGGGAGATTGAAAGGCCCAATTGGTGGTTTGGTCTAGGCTTTGTGTTGTAATAGTGGTTGTGTATTGATAGATTATTTTGGGTAGGTTTACTGTGTGTTTACGTGTCTGTAATGAGTTTACGGCCGTAAACACCTTACGGCCGTAAACTCTTTCCGGACGTAGTTCCCTATATATAGAGGGTTAGTCAATCGGGTTTTGTTGTTGATGCCTAATAGTTCACGGTCGTATATTGAGTCGTACCAGATGTTTTTCAGTAATAGAACGTGTGCAAGCTTGATTTCTTTTCTTTTCTACTCTTATTCTCGTTTCTGTGATTGTGTTTGCTGTTGATCACTGGTAAGATCCATTCCCAGGACCTTACAATATTATAAGCGATAAAAATGACTTTTTGATAAAATATTATTTAGGGTGTATAACCTTACCCAAAGTAATAGCTTATGTGACAAGGATTCCGTACATATAGAGAACGCCTAAATCTGACTTTGTGAGAGGAAGTTATGATTTTTATAAGTTTAAGTGTAGCAATGTACGACTCATGAATAAAAATTGAAATCGGTCGATTGTTAGGAAAAGAAATCTAAACAAGAATTGAAGATCTCATCAACACCTATCCGTCGACATAAGGGCAGTCGAGAACAGATATCACATGACAGAGTTATGAATTTTTAACGGAATTTAACATTGTAATCATGATAAAAATATAGCTTTACAAATAAAGTGAAAGATAACCGATGGAGTCTAAATGAAAGTTGTAGATCTCGTTGATATCTATGAGTGGATATAAAGAACGTAAATGAAGAAGTTATGAATTTTTGAAGTTTCCCGAGTGCACCTCGTGCAAAAGAGGCGGGACGTGAAACTTCTAGAATCTGCCACGTCGCACCAGCCAATGCCCAACACGTGTCACGTTCTGAGAGGAACCCTTGCCGAACAGAGTTATGTGCGAAACACACTTGGTCTCCGTGCGGCGCACATGTGAATATTCCAGTCTATAAATAGCTCCCAAGAGCTCACTCATTCTCCATACTCTCTCAAAGTCTCTTCCTCAGATCCCTCTACATTTAACCCAAATTTTCCTTAGGTTTAGTGTATTTTGGCGAAGCCCGACATCTAGTAGCTAGCAGGCCGGAGTTCTGCCAGTGCAATTTCCAAACTTTTGTCTAGGATATCTCTATAATTTAAATTACACTCAACCTTATTTTAGTGTAATTTATATTTATATTCATAATTGTTTTTATGAATCTATAAATAAGATTTACTAGTAATCCCATGTCATTATACTGATTGATCTACCGAGGGGAGAAGTATCTAGAATGGTCATGTTGACTTGGTTGCTGAATTTCAGAGAAGCTATTATGTCGAAATGATCTTGCCTCCCAACTGTCCTGCCTGGCTGATCCTTATTTGACAGAACTCTCAGTATTCATTGGGATTAATGAGGAATCTAGATTGTCATTAGTCACCGGGTATTAGACTAAGACTTAGTAGTCATTATGATGAGTTTATATAACTCTTTGATCAATTAGATCTTATAACAGGTAAATCAAGAAAGCGAAAAACAGTAAGATAAAGCACAAGAATGAATCTGAATGTATCGAATGATTCAATTGATTCAATCCTCAGCAGAGCTCGATGAAGAACTTCCGCTGTAGAGGATATTAGGGTTACAAAAGATAAGAACGATGAACGCTACAAAAATCTCTATCAAAATCTTACGTTCTAGGATGCATGCAAGCATCTATAAATATAAAACCCTACAAAATAACTCACGGATGGACAGGCCCATACCGGAGATTAAGTGGAGTAAATGACGAGCCCAAGACGCAACACTATCTAGACCTAACAATCTCCCCCTTTTTGTCAATTGGAGCGAGACTATCACTTCTTCTTGCTGGGTCCAGCTGCAGGAACCTTCTTAGTGGTTTCAAACAGACGAGGGATAAGAGCGAGGATTGTTTGTCTGAAGCGAATGTACCACTGGATCATGTCATCGAAGTACTTCTTCTCATCTGCTGAATTCTGCTTGCAACAATGAATGATACCCAAAACATGTTCCAGGCATGCAGTGGTGTAGAGATATTTGTCTGCCAAAGCGAACAGGCATTTTTGGCCTTCGTTTCTGGTAAACATGACGGAATTGCGTTTCGGGTCAATCTTTCCCATCTGCATCATGTTCAGGTCACTGGCAGAGCCAACAGGTGAGATAGTGTGCTTTTTCTTGAAGATGCTAGCGATCTCCTGGTCCATCTTGGCAACTTCCATGATGTAGCATACAAGCATCCTCTTGAAGTGATCAATAATCAGACCATATTATGCTTCATTTGTGAGGAGGATGTTGTGCAAAATTATCCAATCATGTGGATTCAAATTGGGAAGATCAGCTAGCGATATGGCATGTTCAGTCTTAGCAGAACCCCTCAGCACCTTGAACCGAACGTTCGTGAAATTTCCTTCTCGAAACGGCTTGAGGACCCGAACGTTGATTATCTTCTAAGCGCTCCAAGTTTGATACTGTGGTTGAGCAGCCTTCAGGTAGACTTCGACGAGATCCCTATCAACCTTTGGATGAGGATGAGGGATATCAGCAACGTTATCAAAGGCATGGAAGATGAAGGCCTTTCGGGTCAGTGGCATATCAAAATGTGAATCGACAGAGTTGATACGATCCAGTGAAATCACCTGTTCAAGCCACAAAATGCTAGGAGTTTCAATCGCTTCCTTCAAAAGCTTCTCAAGAGTCCATGGAGGAAAAAGGGTTTTCCTGCTCTCAAGAAGGTCATGAGCCTCTTTCATTTTTCTTTCAGTTTCCTCAGCCTCTCTGGCAACACGAGTGCTCATATCAGCATCCTAATCGCGACCTTGCTTCTTTAAGAGATCTGCAATCATCTCTTTATCGTCATCACTCTCTTCAGCAATTTTCTTCCCTTTGTCTTTGACACCCGAACCTGAGGCTTGGCCTGTTGAAGGAGGTTCGGTTGTTTTTGTTGTTGTAGAAGTGGGAGGCGGTTAAGATACATCCTCTCCCCCTTGTTTCAGAATGGACACGAACTCAAGGAGCCCTTCAATTTTGCTCAGGAGAGAAAGGGCAGGAGCAAGCTTTTCTGTGAGAGTACGCCTCGCCGAGTAGTTCAGAATCAGATCATGGGCTTCAATGATGTTGGAAAGGGCGGCGTGGACATCCGAAACACATGATGAAATAACCTCTCGTTCAGATCGAAGAGATTCAATTTCCTTTTGAAAATTGGAAAGTTGAAGATTCTTGACCTTGAGAGCAGTGGTCTTTCGAGCGAGAGCGTCCATGAGGGAGTTCTCGGTAGCTAGATCTTCTTGTAGCTTAGACAGGCGCTCCTCAATAGTCGCCGTAAACGATGAGCTGTCATCAGTGAGAGTTTGACGAAGATTGGCGAAGGACTGCAGTTCTGAGGCAACTGAGGTAGCCAGCTTGTTGACAATAGGGTCAAGCTTCGTTTTACTGGCATCGGCAGTTTCCTGGAAAGACTGCAAAAGAGAAGAAGCGTCAAGAAATAGTTTTTCGACTTTTTCGGTCGCAGCAGCACAGGCCTTGGTGGAGGCGTCAATAGCGGCAGTGGCTGAGCTGATGGAGGCTTCATGAGCCTTAGTGAAAGCATCAACAATCCTCTGAATAGCAGCATCTGAGATTGTGGACTAGGAGGAAGAAGCGGAGGAAGCAATGAGCGAATCAATCTTCTCGTGAAGCTCCTTGAGATGCTTCTTTGTGACAGGAGCATCATCGTCATCATCACTTTGCACCTGATACGAACTGTAATAGACCGAATCAAATGTCATGTTCTCCCCACCAAGAAAAGGTACTTCATTTTCTGCGGAGTGAGCGGGAGATGAGGGTGGAGGTGCGGTTGTGAAAGTAGGTTCGGGTTTTGATGTATGCTCGGTAGTGGGAGTGGGTTTGGGTGCTTTAGTAGGAACCTCCGTATCAGATACGTTGGTTCTTACTTCAGCTGTTGTTGTGGTAGCTTCAGTGAAAATGGGAGGGGGTACAGGGATAGAAGTAGGTGGTATTTTAGTAGTGGAGGTTATGGGGGGAATGGAAACAGAAATGGTGATTGGTGGAGAAGAGACAGGTGAACTAGAAACATGTACCTCTGGGGTAGGCGATCGTGGAGGAGTGTTACCACGGGGGGACTCATCGGAGTCAGAACTTTCTCCCTCAGATTCGCTTGAGGAGGAAGCAAGTATCAGCTTTCGCCTAGGTTGGGTTTTCCTCTTCTTCAGTGGAGGAGATTGAGCCGCCTTGGTAGGTTTGCGTTTCTTCGGAGAAGGGCCTTTCGCTCCCTTGACAACCTTCTTGTCTTTCCCCTTTTCATTTTTCTTACCCCTTGGAGCGGTCCTATCAGCATCATGGATTGACTTAATCATATCAGGAGTGAGCTCTCTAGGACCAGAGCGACGAAACTCCTTGTAGGTTCTGATGATGCGGCTGTCACTAGGAACGTCTCCAAACATCGACTCAGGGATGGAGCCAATGAACTGAAACTTAGATGCATCGGAGACAATAATCTTCGTAGTATGGAAAGTACCTTTCGAAGAGAGTGGAGAATCAGCAACAATTGGGACGTGATACTTGTCCATCACCCATTTTGTGATCAGCGTCCAGAAGCAAGCGTAGGAGATCTCGGAATGGCGAGATGTAGAGGCAAGACTTTGAATCAGCTACTGCCATAAAACCGACCCATAGTCAAGGTTGATGCCGTTGTATACCCCATAAAGAATCGTTATGAACAGACGCCTCGCTCCGTCTGAACCGGCACTGCGTTCCAACAACCCCTTGAATAACACTGTAAAATGAGGAGGCAAGCACGATTTCTTGAACTTAGTGACTGTCGTCAGAACCTCAGTGTATCCCATGTTATAAAACATGGAAAACAACTGACCCACTGGAATGGATTCAGGGTTAACCCAAGATGAATCGGGTTCAAACCCTAAAAGCGAACAGAATCGCTGCTTGGAGATGGATGACTTGTGATCAAGAATGTCGAAGAAAATTCTATCGACAGACTTATCATAATGAGCTGTGACGAAGATTTGCGATAATCACTCCATTGGAACAGCTTCAACTTTGGTGAGAGTAGGAGCTAGCGGCGAATATTTGAGACATTCGATGATCGGGAACATAAAGGCATCGTAAACATGGGGAGTGAGATCGATGATCAGACTTTGTTGAGGACGAATCGGCAGAATGTGGGATGTGGCATGAACAGAAGATGAGTCCGCCATTGAAGTGAAGAAGTTGGGAGAGATGATGAACCGGAGAATAATCAAAGCGTTTCTTGTTCTCTGAATTTTGGTTGCAGTAAAGAGGTAAATAATGGTCGAAGTTACCTTTTATACCGTGGTGAGAGGAGAGAGAAGAATTTGTTCCCAAATCTTCGAGGGAAATTCGAAGGGTTTCCTTAGGTGATTGACGCGTGACATTTGGGATCCCCGATGATGACGCAGGAGAGAGAAGAACTGTCCCGTTTCACACGCCTTCCCATCAGGCGCCGTTTGAGGTGTCAAAAACGGTTCCACTTCGCACGCCTATCCTTCAAGCGCCGTTTGAAATATCAAATCGATTGGATTTTCAGCTGAGTCAGCAACTAATCCCTTTAGTATGAGCTGTCATCATAAAGTAGAATGACCACGTGTAACATTGTGAGCCACAACTCTTTTATAACTTCAAAAAATGGCTTGTAAGTAATGAAACCAGAATTATGGAAAATCAAAAAGATTTTCGTGCTTAGTGTGTAAAAGAAAAAGAAATAAAGCAACACATATGTGGGAAATTGTGATGTCAATAAAGACACGAAACACTGGATCCCGGGCACAAATCTCTTCCTTCAAAGTCAAGAGAGACCTTAAAGTGTTTGTTTGGTTTCCCGTTGAATTACGATCAGACACTTATTGAGAAGTGTTGAAAGGCATCTTTTAATCAGGCTAATTTGGGTGGCTTTCGCTTCAGTTCAGAATTCCTGATCTTGACATAAGACAAAAATTGGCTAAAGTACTTGTGAGACCAATGTAGTCTTGTTGAACAAGTAGGGTTGAAAAGAATTTAAGTGGCATGGTGAAAATATTTGTAGGTGAAATCTCATAAAAAAATTAAAACTGGATTCCATTGGAAGAAATGTTATGGGATTTAACAATTTCATAGGAATCACACAAAGATAAAATTCAGAGATTTCAAGGTACAGTCTTAAGGCTGAATTCGTCAATTCTTTAGTGAAAACTAGAGCAAAGTTAATTGTTCACCGTCAATGCATAGAAGGTAGTGAATTTTGGGTTTCACTTAGCACGTAGTGGCATTAAGCTAAGATCATGAACACATAAATTGTGTAACCATAAACCTCAGTGGTAATTTCTGAGAGTCTCAAGGGTTACGTGTATGAGATCGAAATATGATGGAGAAAAATAGTTGAGATGGTGTAAAGAAACCAAAGTACCTCTGCTATTGAAATAAGGACCAAGCAGAAAACTCTTATCTCATGTGAGAAGAGAGTAAGGTAGCTCATGATTAGAATAAATATAAAAGCCTAATTGGGAAGACAAGGTTTGTATATACCAAGTCAGTAAGGCTATTATTCAGAATCAGGTGAGGCTTTGGACACATACAGCAGCATGCTTCTAGGGACACTTAACTATTAAAAGAATTTCCCCACAAATATCCACACAAAAAAATATTAACGAACAAAAAAAATTTGTTTTTGGATTTTTGAAAAAAAAATTTGGAATTTTTTTTTGATTTAAAGAAAGAAAAATAATAAAAAAAAGACACAAAAAAATTTGGAACCGAACCCGAGCGTTCGGTCTATTTCGGTTGGAAAAAAAATGAATTTGAAAAAGAAAAGGACTTTGAAAAAAGGAGAGATGAAATTGAGAAAAGGATACAAAGGTTTACATCCAAAGAAAATACTTTTGAGTGATAAGCGAAGATAAGAGAATAGGACCGAACCCAAACGTTCGGTTCATTTTGCTTCTAACTTTTAGTTTTGAGAAGTAGTTTTTGGTACTGACTCCGATAACATCATTCCTAGCCCTTGTAGAATTTTATTGAAACTTGCTTCAGGAAGAGCTTTGGTGAAGATATCGGCCAGTTGATCAGTGGTTCGAACAAAGTGAATTTCGACGTTTCCATCTTCCACATGATCCTTAATAAAGTGATACCTCAATGCTATATGCTTGGTCTTGGAGTGTTGCATTGGGTTATGACAGATCCTAATTGCACTTTCTGAATCGCAATATAGTGGGATCTTTTTCATATTGAGTCCATAATCACGAAGCTGGCTTTGGATCCAAATCACTAGAGACGTAAGGGAGGCAGCTGCAATGTACTCTGCTTCGGCTGTAGACAGAGAAACACATGTCTGTTTCTTTGATTGCCAGCTAACCAACTTCCCATCTAGGAATTGGCAGCCTCCTGTGGTGCTTTTCCTGTCTAAACCACATCCTCCAAGGTCTGCATCTGAGTAGGCTTGAACAAAGAAGCCTGAGTTTGATGGATACCAAAGACTGAGGGAGGTGGTTCGTTTCAGATACCGAAGTATGTTTTTCACTGCTAGCATATGTGGTTCACGAGGATTTGCCTGAAACCTAGCACAATAACACACAGAATACGTTATATCGGGCCTACTAGCGGTTAGGTACATCAAGGAACCAATCATCTAGCGGTATAACATTATATCGATTGTCGGTTTTTCCAAGGATGGTGTGAGCTTGGTGCCGAACGTCATTGGAACTTTGACCTTTGAGTCTCCCATCATGCCGAATTTAGCAAGAAGAGTCTTGGTGTATGCTTCCTGGTTGATAAAGATGCCTTTGGGTCCCTGTCTAATATTTAAACCAAGGAAAAAGTTAATCGGACCCATTGAGCTCATTTCAAATTTAGTCTCCATCAGCTTTCTGAATTCAGCTGTTAAGCTAGGATTCGTTGAGCCAAAGATGATATCATCGACGTAGATTTAAACTATCATAAGGTGGTTACCTTCCTTCTTACGAAAGAAGGTTGGGTCAACTGAACCTTGTTTGAATTTTGACATCTTTAAGAACTTAGTTAGCGTTTCATACCATGCTCTAGGCGCTTGTTTCAGACCGTAAACTGCCTTGTCCAGAATATAACAGTGATTTGGATGCTTTTCATTCACAAAACCAGGAGTTTGCTCCACGTAAACCGTTTCTTCAAGTTCTCCATTCAGAAAGGCGCATTTTACATCCATTTGGTAGACCTCGAAGTTCTTGTGTGCAGCGTAGGCCAAAAATATTCGAACAGATTCCAGCCTCGCCACCGGAGCAAAAGTTTCTTCGTAATCAATGCCTTCTTCATGGAAGTATCCTTTCACCACGAGACGAGCTTTGTTTCGAATCACATTACCTTCCTTGTCCATTTTGTTTCTGAATACCCATTTGAGACCAACGACCGAGGCATCTTTAGGTGTTGGAATGAGGCGTCATACCTTGTCTCTTTCAAACTCATTGAGTTCATCTTGCATAGCTTGAACCCAATCAGAATGATCAAGATCCGTGTTTACTGTCTTCGGCTCAACTTTGGAAACGAAAGAATTATACATGCAGAACTCTACTTTGGAGAATAGAGATGATTGCTTTGCCTTCAGTTGGGATCGGGTCAGGACCTTTTCAGAGACATTACCCACTATCTGAGATACAGGATGATCCCTGGTCCATTTGATAAAAGGAGGATAATTTGGATCATAAGATGGATCCAATTCGGCGTTGACCATTTCTTCCAATTCAGATTGACTATCGTCATCGTAGAACATATCGGAATTCTCCCCCTCGACTGATGAATCTCTTTGATTTTCAGGTTGGTTCGTACCTTCGGGTGCAACAGAACTCTCAGTTGTAGCTGGACTTTCTGGTGCTATAGGACTTTCGGGTGTAGCAGAGCTTTCGGGTGCTACTGGACTTTCGGGTGTAGCAGAGCTTTCAGGTGCTACAGGACTTTCGGGTGTAGCAGAGCTTTCGGGTGCTACAGGAATAGAATTCTCCCCCTGAAAGTGTGAGTTCGGTTGATTTGAAGAAAATAGATTCTCCCCCTCAACTGAAGTACCGTGCTGAGGAGGTTCGTTTGGAACTTATTCACCTTCACCCATTTGTTTGGCTGCATCTTCGACAATTTGCTTCAGATGATCAATTTTGTTGTCTGCTGCCTTGGCTTCCGAGAGAGTAGCTTTCTCAAGTTCATCAAATAAGTCCACAAACTGATCGAACAAATTCACAATCGTGGCTGTGACTTGACCTATTTGAGAGAAAATCTCTCCAATTGCTTCTTCGGTAGTCTTTAGCTTCTTGACGTAGCTATCATCGAAAGTCACATAATATGTTTCTTCAATCTTTCTAGAACGCTTATTTAAATCCCGGTATGCTTTTGAAGTAAGATAATATCCCAGAAAAATTCATTCATCAGCTTTAACGTCAAACTTGTTACGATGTTCTTTGGAGTTGAAGATGAAACATCGTGAGCCGAACACATGGAAGAACTTTACGTTCGGCTTCCTGTTATTGATGATCTCATAAGGAGTAAGAGAGAAACGCTTGTTGAGATAAGACCTATTCTGCGTAAAACATGCTGTAGCAATAGCATCAGCCCAGAAATATAAGGGAAGAGAAGCGAAACTTAGCATAGTTCGGGCCGCCTCACACAAGGATCGGTTTCGCCTTTCGACAATTCCGTTCTATTGAGGCGTGTAGGGGGCAGAGAAGTTGTGACTTGTTCCTTTTTCTGCCAAAAAGTCTTCAAATTCTTTGTTCTTGAACTCCAGTCCATTGTCGCTACTAATGTTGCGAACGACTTTTCTCAGTTGCACTTCAACCTGCTTGATAAACATCTTTAGCTTAGGTGTAGCCTCAGAATTGTGTTTCAAAAAGAATACCCATGTAAAACGTGAGAAATCATCAACAATAACAAGAATATACTTGCTACCGCCAATGCTTTCAATTGATGATGGACCATACAAGTCGATGTGAAGCAACTCAAGTGGTTCAACAACTTTTGTATTTATAATTGATGGGTGACTTTGAGGACTTTGTTTCCCCATTTCACATGCAGCGCACAAGTGTTCTTGATCAAACTTAAGCAAGGGAAGACCCCGAACATGACCTTCGGTGACAAGCTTGTTGATGTCTTTGAAGTTGAGATGTGAGAGCCTTCGGTGCCACAACCAACTTTCGTCAGAATGAGCTTTGGACAAAAGACATATAGCTGGATTTCCTTTGATTGGTTTGAGATTTAGAGGAAACATTTCGCCTTTTCGGTCTGATTTGAGGATAACCATGTTGGATTTCTTCTCTATGATTTCTGAACCTTCGTCGTCAAATGAAACTTTGAGACCGGTACCTCCCACCAGTTGAGATACACTGATGAGATTATGCTGCAATCCTTCAATATACGCCACCTTTCTTATTGTGAAGTCTCCATTAGTTATCATCCCATAACCCTTTATCGTTCCATAAGAGTTGTTACCGAACTTGACATTGCCACCATTTTGAAGAGATCGAAACTCCCTCAGCTCTTCCTTCCTTCCTGTCATGTGACGTGAGTAGCCACTGTCAATGTACCATTCTTCGTCGAACTGCTCGTCACTTATAACCTGCAAAAATTAAGCAGATTTAGGAACCCAAAGTTTCTTGGTTCCACGTGAGCTTTTCACAGGAACAGGAATAGTAAGAGAAACATCAACAAGATATGTGTGTTTAACTAAGGTTGTTTCATCTTTTCTTTTAATGGTAAACATTTTGATTTTGTTAGAATTAGCTACAGGTGTTTTGGATTCAGATTCTGGTGTTTGAGCACTAGACTGCTTTCGGTTCTCCTTGACTGAGGAAATCTTTGTTTTTCCGTTCAACTTTCCTTTTAAGTTCATTGATGATTTTGAATTTTGTGCAGGAACAGAATTGGGTTTGGAAGAGGGTTTAGAATGAGATGAATTAGAAAAAGAGAATTTAGAATGAGAGTTTTTCCTGACTTGAGGTTCGAAATGACTCTTTTGTTTATGATCATTAGAGGTACCGAACCTGGACCTTCGGTAGCTGCTCGATGATGAGCTGAAGTTGGATTTTTGGTTGTTGTTGGCCAGTGGTCTGAAACTTTATCTTTTATTATAAAAAATAAAAAATAAAAAAAAACTTGATCTTTTATTATAAAAGCTTGAAGGACTGAAACTAGGTCTCTGCTTGTTATTACTTGGCGGACCGAAACTCGCTTTTCGGTTGTTGTTGCTTTCCGGACCGAACCTATCCTTTCGGTTCTGTGCTTCATGTGGCCCGAAAGTCTTTTTCTTTGACTTAGAATCTTTATCATGGTAAGAGTAATGAGGATTTTGAACGCCAAAACTGCTTTCATTCTGAGAGATTCTTTTTGTATCTCAGGTTTCTCTACTGCTTTTGATTTTTCACCTGTTTCGGTTGTCTGTGGATATTGGCTTTTTGTTTTAGCTTCTTGACATCCGGTTCACTCTTCATAGATGAGGTTTCGCTTGTGGAGATGACTTCTTCTATAGGTATTTATTTTGTGCCACTTGTACTTGGCACGTCAAAGTTGTCAGGCTTATTCAGCGGCTCTGGTACATATCTTCCTTTGGTTTTCCAGGACGTTCGCTCTGACAAACCAACTGTTTCGTCTGCATTATCTATAGGAGCTGACCAGAAAAACCCATCACAGCCATCTGCGTTATCTTCGTTCACTATGGCAGTGAGTTCGGCTATTTGATGTTCGGTTACTCCTGTGACCTTATATACTTGATTCGGTGTGGTTCTCACCTTTTGGTACACAACCGCCTTTTCTTCAAGGGCCGGGGACTTATTTTTGGACAAACGAGCGAATTCCACTGAATTTTCAGAAATCAGATTTTTGTGGTTTTCGGGTTCGCTCTTGACTAACTCAGAACAGTCGACTTCAACCTCTATAAAAATTTCACTCATATCATCGTCCTCATTAAGCTCAGATGCGTTTTCAACATCGATTTTATTTTCTGAACTTAAATTGGCACTCAATGAGTCGAATTTTTGTATGGTTTCGGTCCTGAGTTTCAGCTTATCGTTTTCATCCAAAATATTTTTAAGCATGTCCTTATGGTCTTTGGACTTTATAAAAGATTCTATTTTGTCCAGACCGTACATATAAGTAGGATTCACATCATCGGAAGATACAACACTTTCACAGTTGTATGCTTCAGCATCGATTTCATCCTCCTTAAACTCAAGGAAGGGTAAAATCATGCGATGTATCTTCTGCCCTATTTCACAATTCAGATGCAGTTGAGTAATGTTAGCATAAAGTCTTTTAGCAATCAAACAAAAAACATTCCTTTGTTTTAACAATTTCAAATTGTCTCTTTGCAAATAAATGTTTTCATCCTTAGACTTAATAAGCTCTGACTCCTTCTACTCAATCCACATCCTTCGCTCCTCACTCTTGGATGACACCCTGCTTATTTGGTCAGTTAGGTTGGAATTTGTGACCCGTGTTTGAGTTAAACAACTATCCAGATTTGAGATTCTTGAATTTAAGTTATTTAATTCCTTTTCATATGATTTCTATGGGATTTTGAACGAAATAAAAAGAGATTGTACCTTCTTGATCAGTTTATCAAGTTCACTGATCTGCACACTAAGAGGTTTTGTTGTGAAGCACAAGTCCTCTCGCTCCTTGGTGTCTTCATTTCCACCATCAGTATTATATCCCCTCATGTGAGATACGTCAGTCACCATCAGACACTTTCCACTGTTTTCACCACCTCTTGCGACATAAGCCTTTCCATGAAATGGCTTTGTCACCTCATCATCTTCTGAGTCGGTCGACCAAACCTGTACGCCACCGAACTCATCATCCTCTGCCGAACCCTGTACAATAAGAGCATTCATAGAAGGATTAGAAGCAGCTTTCTTCCTTTTGATCTCTTCTAGCTTTTTCATCAGGATTGCCTCTTCATCTTTCTCCTCATCTTTCTCCGTCATTTTCTTCAAAACACAATCCTTGGCATAATGATTCTTTCCTCCACAGTAATAACAGCTGACACCAGAATCCGCTTCAACCTTCATCTCTTTCTTTGGTTCTTCAGTCTTCGGCTCCTCCCTTACTTTTTCAGAACTATAGCTTCCCTGCCAATTTTGGTTCTTATTGGTAGGAAACTTCTTCTTGATGAACCTTTTAGGATTGGACACCATCATAGCATAATCTTCTGAAGTTAGATCGTAGTCCTCTAGGTTCAGATCTTCGTCTTCTACTGCATTCTTACTTTTAGACAGGAGGGCCAAGGACCCCAAGTTTGAGACCACACTTTTCTCTTGCATCACTATGTTTTCTTGGGATTTCAGAATTCCCACCAGTTTCGCCAGTGAATATGATTTGAACTGCTCGTGAGCTTTAACTGTAGACACAACAGCTCTCCATTCGGATCTTAAGCCATTCAAAAAGGTAACCTTCTATTCAATAAGCTTCCTTTTGATATCATGTTTGATCATCTTGCTGAGAAGATGATTGAAGCGATCAAACGTCTGAGTAACGGACTCATCGGAATTTTGCTTGAATTCTCCAAACTCAGACAAAAGCAAGGTCTAAATAGAGTGCTCCAAATCTTCATCTGTGGAATACAGCTCTCGCAGCCAATCCCAGATTTCTTTAGCAGTACTGCAGGAACTCACCAACCTAAACATGTCAGATTGAAGAGCGAATCGAATCAGTCTCAATGCTTTGATGTTGCACTGAAACTTCTCATTTTCATCCTGAGCGACGTCTTTCACATCCTTTAACAGATCATTATACTCCTTCTGAGTTTTAATAATTCTGGATGTTCCTGAATGACCAAATGGTCCAGACACAATGGCTTCCCATATTAGATACCCATTATCTTCAGATCCGACGACGTAGTCTTCGAAATGATGCGCCCAAACCTCGTAATCTTGAGTGTAAAGAATTGGAATCTTTGTTGTAGATCCAATATTCTTTGAGATGTTGATAGGATTAGATTGAGAATCGTCCATGCTTGATCGTTTAACCTGTTGCAAGATCAGACTTGTAATATGTAATATTAGGGAAAAACGAATAAATAATGAGATACGTCAATTATGGAGTGACGGCTCAATAAATATCAGTTAATGCGGAATAAACCCTAATCACTTCTTTCATAGAAGAGATGTGTATGAATTACACAGCCTCCTGCTCTGATACCAATTGATGAGTTTATAAAACTCTTTGATCGATTAGATCTTATAACAGGTAAATCAAGAAAGCGAAAAACAGTAAGATAAAGCACAAGAATGAATCTGAATGTGTCGAATGATTCAATTGATTCAATCCTCAGCAAACCTCGATGAAGAACTTCCACTGTAGAGGATATTAGGGTTACAAAAGATAAGAACGATGAACGCTACAAAAATCTCTATCAAAATCTTACGTTCTAGGATGCATGCAAGCATCTATAAATATAAAACCCTACAAAATAACTCACGGATGGACAGGCCCATACCGGAGATTAAATGGACTAAATGACGAGCCCAAGACGCAACACTATCTGGACCTAACACATTATACTTAGGTTACGTCAGAAGAAAAGATAAAACACGAACGCGAAGCTCTGCCAAAATCACCAGTCATTCACCTAAGTCAAGTGAGTGCATAGTTACTTTCATCTTACACATAGATATGGAGTGTCTAATTAATTAATTAATATATGTGCTTATGTGCAAAGATATTATGTGTTATATGAAATGTTGTAGAGATAAATTTATATGATTTTTACAGTATATGTATTTTATAACTTTATACATTGGGTAACAAAGGGTAGTAAAAGATGTCATAGTACGAATAAATATAGGATGTCATAGTATGTAGGCAAAGATAGGATGCCACGACTTTAGGAATGGTACTAGTGTACCAACAATGTAGTCACTTAGCAAAGTATAGGTGAAAACTACCAGACTAATTGATTATTGTCCCATAGAACACTTCCAACGATGGACTTCATGCCTATTTGATGAACCCAGACATCTATTGACTTAGTGCCTATTAGATAAACATCGGTAGTCATGGACTTAGTGCCTATTAGATAAACATTGGCAGCTATGGACTTAGTGCCTCTTCGACAAACACTAGCAACTATAGACTTAGTGTCTATTAGATAAACACTAGCAACGATGGACTTCGTGACTATTAGGTAAACATTAGCAGCGATGGACTCCACGTCTATTAGGTAAACACCGGGAGTGATGGGCTTCATGCCTATTCCTTAGGACAAACCATTAGGAATGAAAATAAAAAACAACCTAGTAACATGAATTGCGGAGAAATCTCTCTAACAGTACTGTCAGCAATGATGACTATTATGGCCCTTAGGAAATATCCTTAAGGGATAATAAATACGAAAACTTGGGTGGGTCATCGGGTTAACTATTTGATAATTAAACATATTAATTATATTATTATGGGTTGAAAACCCTATGTACTCACCGGGTTTCTCAACTTGACCCACTCAACTTCTTTGTATCACATGTAGCAGTACAAAGTTATTTGCATGATGAGAGATTCAAGGAAATATAGACTATTGGTCTAAGATACTGTAAGGTATGTTTATGCTTATGTTTTGTATCAGTTATGACATTCCAAACTTTAATAAATCAATGAAAAACATTTCTTCGGAAATACTTTTACGGGACCAAATTTCGCATCTATAAATAAACTCTGGTTTAAATAAGCATAAATGAAAATTTTAAAATGACCGTAAATTTAGGGATGTCACAACTGGTATCAGATCATTAGTTTAAGCAAACTAGGAATTTAGAGGATTTCTAGAATTAAACTTAGAATGCTAAGAAATGATTGTGATGTGAGTATCGTTTTATTTTAGGTAGTATACCGAAATTGAGACAAACACTAGAATACATTAGGGAATCTGCCTTAATTGCAATTATGTGCTAAATGATTTATATTATAGCATGCCTTAGGTTGCCTATTTAAAAATTATATTATCTTATTAGATCTAAGGTATATTTCCGACCTAGAATTAGAAAATTTTATGTGTTCAGGTTTCTAAACATTTAATTACGGTATTAGAACTAACATATAACTTTTCAGAGTAATAAGGATAAATACGCGTCTAAACCTTCTCTATCTATATTCTTGTCCCGATACACTGAACGCTTGCTTCAGTGAATAGAACATCATGATAACGACTCATAGCAGATTGAGCAAATGGAAGAAATAAGAAGGCTTACGATAGTCAATGATACCTATCGGAAGATATCGTTAGAGTGGTATCTTTCCTTTAGAATATCCCTAGTACGGGAGAAGTACACTTTTGATTAGCAAAAAGATAGAACTATTAGTATAATTCGTGAAGTTGTCCTATCATCTAGCGTTTCCACCATCAACCAAGTTGAAGCAAAATTGCTATTAAAGATACGCAGGGAAGAAATCCTAGTAGAGTCTAGGGAAATTCATTATGTATGCTTGTTTGGACACATTCGTATGTTTTAAATTTTTTTGTGATTTTAGGAATAAGAACTTGGGGACTATGAGGCAATTCTTAGGACAAGTATGAGTAGGTGTGAAACGTAGTAGAGGCCTATACTACCAAAAGCATAGGACTCGCACTTGCATCAAGGAAAGTCACAAGGATACTAAGTCTCTAAGTAGTTGAGTTATTTTGTTCATTTCCGTCATGACCTTTGTTTCGGTAATGACTAGAAAGATAAATATTCCAACCATAGTGGCCATGTCAAATTAAGTCCGACTAATCTACGAAGTAAGTTCAACATAGCATCCAACTTTAGTTAAAAGATTGAAGGAAAAGATAATTAAATCGATCAGTAAAAGTATTACAGTCATCTTTGAATACTAGGCATCAAGTAGTTAGAGCTTTCTCCTTGCTATAATGAGATTATATCACATTATAATATTAGGAAGGCATCATCCATGCTGGAGTTTGACTCAAAGGGACCTAAGTCTAGCCATTACTGTTGGATTAGCGTCTAAGTCCATAACTATTTTGGTATGTACTGGACCCGATGGTGCATGGTCCTTTTGGGTTGCCTTCACCAAAGCAACTTGATAGGATGAATTATGGAGAGAAAGGATTAATTATGATTTATTAATATATTATGAGAATAATATATTAAAGGAGAAATCATATTGTTTAATTAATATTAGTCAAGAATTAATTGGTAATTAGTTTTGTGGCTAAAAGATATTAATTAAACTTAAGGGACTGGAATTGTAATTATAAGATAATTGCAATTGGGCTATGGATTACCATATAATATAAGGTTGGACAAATTCTATGGAAAACCCCATTAGAAATCGTCCAAGGCTTATTAAAGAAGGGTCCATGGGCTGCTTAGGGCTTAAGCAGTCAGTTTAGGGTTTCCTAGTTCAAAACCCTAATAGCCTACGTGTATATAAAGGACCCTTAAGCCCCAAAAACGTGGTGGACATGTTCCTTAGGGTTTTCACACGTTTTGGGCAGCCTCCTTCTCTTCTCATTCTTCATCCTCTTGCTCTTGGTGTTTGTGAACCATTAGAGGAGTGACATTTGTGACTCTAAGCTTTCTAAAGTCATTACAAGGAGGATTTGAGATTGTTATTGCTACATAACAATCAAGGTAATATATTAAACCCTATTTTATGTTAATATGATTAATTGTATGCTAGATCTAGGGTTTATAGCTTTGGATATTCAATTGCATGTTCATTAGACAAACTAGATCCAAAAGCTATTAGGGTTTGCATGTACACCATAGGAATGATATATTGTCCAAAACCCATCAGTGGTATCAGAGCCTAGGTCGTTTTTCTATTGAATAGATGCAAAAAGATCAGAAAAAAACGAAATTTTTTTGCTGTCTGCGCCGCCAACTCGGCGAGTCCATTTATGGACTCGGGGAGTAGCCCCGACTCGGCGAGTACATCAGTAGGACTCGGCGAGTAGGATGAACTCGGCGAGTCCATCAGTGGACTCGGCGAGTCCAGGGTGCTGTTGACGAGATTTTCGATTTTTTGAGCAGATTTTGTTAAGGATAATTACCAAAACTCGTTTTTATTGCCTAAAATCGATTTTTTTATGTTTAGAATGATTATCCTTATCAAAATTAATGGATTTGGTTAAATATGGATAATATAGGATTATTATTAGATAAATATTTGACCTATTTAGTTTGAAAAGTTTCAATTTGCACCCTTTAGGTTTTATAATTTAAATTTGAACTTAAAAGTTTTGTTTTTGAAATTTAAATAGTTAAACCCTAATGTTTTGAAAAGGTTTCAAAAACTTGCCCTCAAGTTTTGGAATTTAAATTTTTGATTAAAAGTTTAATTTTGATGTATATTTAAATTCTAAACCCTAATGTTTTGAAATGTTTCAAAACTTGCCCTCAAGTTTTGGAATTTAAAAGTTGATTAAAAGTTTAATTTAGGAATGTTAAATTCTAAAACCCTAGTATTGTTTTGAAAATTTCAAATCACACCCTTATGGTTTTATTAATTAATTAAGGTGTATAATTAAAAGAGATTTAATAAATCCATATAATTTTTGGTTTACATTTAATTAAATTAAAGGTATAATTTTCAATTAGACCAACTAGTATTTTAAAAGTGTGAAATACACCCTATACTATATATAATATTAAAGGTCTAATATTATATAAGTATGAGTAAAAGTCAGTCTTACCGTTAGTAGGCCTCATTCACGAAGCTGGTCTATAAGGGGTGTTTAAGGAAATTGCCTATAAAATGGCGATTGAATGGGTATCCACTCTTACCCACTGCACTCTTGACTAGTGGAGGGTCGTTAGCCGAACGGGTAGGATAGGACACAAACCTTCAATTAAAAGTATAATGAAGTTCAAAAGTAACTAAATGCTTTTACAAAATTCCCAATCTTAGTTACTTTAGGAAAAAGTGAATTGATGCAATTCCAAGAAATTACACTTTGTACCCTTGCGAAGATGTTAGTGGAGCGTGTGTGGTTAACCGGCACACTAAATGGTTCTAAGCAAAAGTAGCAAAGGGTGACTCAATGTTTTCCATAGTTCGGTGGAGTGTGTGTGGTTAACCGGCACATCGAATAGGTGATTGTAACATGTGGGGGCACCACGTAAGTTTGCATGGTTATTCACACCCGCTTTGTGATCCTCGGTATCTCAGTCACAAACTAGAGGGGCATATCGAGATTTAAACATGCCATTGAAAATTTCAATGAACCTCAAAAGATCTAGGAATTTTCAATAGATTTAAAACTTAAATTTCTTTTTCGTTTTTCATGGTGGAAATTGGTAAATCGTCATTTACCTACCTTTAAATATTTTGCAACTAGATTACGGCATCCCTTTTCTAGGTTGTAGCGTATTGTGTTGGGTCCTAGCCTTAATATCTCATTTGGGTGATTTATTAAGGACTCAATCAATCAACTAACTTGAATTTCTTTTTTCTCCCATTTTGTAGATGTCAAAGTATGACAACTATGGTATTCCCAAATCCCGTGGAACAAGCTTTCCACATGAAGATGATATTCCACGATTCGATCGAGGAACAAGAGATCATGCTTAACTGCTTCCACCTCCTCCTATTATTCTCCCTAACCCACAAGTTCAAAAGATTGAAAAGTTCAAACTCACTCAAGCCCTTTTGGCAAGTAAACATGAAGAAGGAAAGTCAGTGTGTGCACACATCCTAGAGATGAAGTCACACATTGATAGATTAAGAATGTTGGGATCTGTTGTCTGTGAGGAGCTGGCTGTTGACTGGGTTCTTTAGTCACTTCCTAACTCGTACAGTGAGTTCATAAGAGAGTACTATATGATGAACCACGACGTGACCCTCATAGATCTTACCTATATGCTTATTGTTGTTGAATCAGCAATGGTTTGGCGCAATGGAAAAGCAAAGTTGATTGGTGAATCTGCCTTCCAGACCTCTATGGATAAAAATGGTTTGGCGCAATGGAAAAGCAAAGTTGATTGGTGAATCTGCCTTCCAGACCTCTATGGATATAGGCAACGGCAACGAAAGGCATGCCATGATCAAAAGGTTTCATCATAAGAGAAAGAAAAAGTCTTAAGTAGTTCCATGTGCTATTCCAAAAGAGTCAATCTGCTTTTATTGCAAAGAGAAGGGGCACTGGAGACGAAGCTTCCCTATTTACCTAAGAGATCTAAGAGATGGGAGAGTCAAAACGTCTAGCTCTGCTTTAGGTAAAATCCATTAACTAACTCTTTTAAGTTCCTATTCTAGATTCTTAATACATAATGTGATAAGATTACAATTGATGTTTTGAAGGATCGAAGAAAAGAGAGGAAGCTTAAGGAAGGAAGTGAGCGGAATCTAATCGTAAAGAAATGGATGTCGATCGCATTCCTTGAAGATTGGATTCTTGAGCTACAACTTAGAGTTAGAAAAGATTGCTAAGAAATATGTATTAACATAGTTTTTCGATGAGTTGCATTGTAAGGACAAATTTTTCCGCAATAAAATAAAATTTTGTTTTATATTATTTATTTATCCTTACAATGGCATGCATGAAAAATTGATGTTTGAAAATTTCTATTATTAGCAATAATGGATTTGATTCTTAATTATGCTATTTGTGGAAATGTCAAGAATTTACCAAATCGGGAAAATTTCTCATCGCCCAAGTTTCAATTGGACAGAAACTTGGAATCATGCAACTTTGTTGCATGATAAATGAGAAATTTCACATTTGGAAATTAGACTATTTCGTTGACAAAGTGTCAAGTGAAGGGCTAGGAGATCAAATACACAAAGATGCGTGTTGATCAAGTCCACCACAAGAGTAACAAAGATATTCATCATGATTTACTAATGGCTTAGTGAATATGGTTATACTTATAAGATTGAGTATAATTTTGAATTGATTGAAAGAGTTTCAATCACTAGCAGAACGAATAAGAAGAATCAAGTAGGCAGAAAGATAAAAGTTTCTCTATATCTAAGAAGAAGGGAGAGTACCTTTTATTATGTTTTATGATAGGTCTTAATGATTAAGAAACATATCTCAATTGATCCTCTAAGTGAGTCTCAGTGCAATGGTATGTCTAAGAAAAGGAATCAAGAACTGAAGAAATGGTTAAATCAAAAAGTCAATCATACTTCGTTCCAAAACAAGTCTTAAAGTTAAGATTGTGACATTGAGTGACAAGTCTTAAGAAGGTTTATAACATTCAACAAATGTAGAATTTGGAAAAAGGTTTTCTTATTCTTGCACATTTGAAATTGGTAAGTTATGATGTCTTGGATTAGACAAAGACCAACGAGGACCAATTTTGTGAAGTGTTTTGTCTTGATAAAAGCTACACTAACTCTTGCATATTTGTTTGTCAAGAAATGTTTATTGACAAGAGAATCTTATATGTCAAGGAGTCAGTGGGAGTCTTAATGGTCTTGAAAAGTTTCAAGAACTAATCAAGAATAAACCTTATTGAACATCACTAGCACACGACTTGAGGTTTACAACCTATCGTGTTGACACTATCTTGTTTCTGTGTTGTTCCAATCAAGTTAATTATGCATATGAGTTCTATGAGTTCTCATTTGAATGCATAAAAAGCAAGCACCTTAATAAATGAAAGGTACATTGATAGGAAAGGGTGAGCTGCTTAACTACTTGGAAGACATGGTGAGCACTCGTGTTACCATAAGGCAAGAAATCAAGATTGAGAAGGTTCGGTCCATATGAGTTTGAATTTGTCGTGAACTTTGGTTTTGACAAATTCACATGGATGGGAACACATACACCACTAAAATCTAAGTGTCATAAGATTCCCTCCATCATGAAGATGGCTGTGAGGAAATGCTTTCACTAAGAGAGATTTTAAAAGGATAGTGATTGTGAAATTGTATTCTCGAATTCGATTATGGTTACGGTATCCCTTTCCATGATTTGAATTGTGAGATTTGGCAATTAGTCTGAATTTTTTAGACACGCATATGAGCTATCTAAGGCAAAGGTGTATAAGTTTAAGAAGCTTAGATAAAGGATTACATGTCAAAGCTAGTGGGAGCATAAGTGTTATGCTTATATGATAATAATCATCATGATAGTGGGAGCATAAATGTTGTGCTTGTATGATTATAAAGGCGAGTATTGCAAGTTAGCAATATTAATTATAGAAAACAAGAGTTATACTTTGCAAAGTCGTAAGGGTTGAATAGTTGTTTTGCTATAATTAAGGGAGAGAATATTATGCTTCATTTCAAATCTAAAGGCTTAGGTTGTGGAATGTTAATAAATTTAGTCAAGGATACATAGTGCGTTCTCAAATTTCGATTATGATTATGGTATCCCTCTTCATAGTTCGAATTGTGAGAACGTGACACATAAAATATTATGGCAAAAGATTGATAAAGTATCAGATCTTTATGTAATACATTATGCATCGTGTCCTATACGCTTCAGGTAAAGGATCGATTGCAAATGCTATAATATTTGACCATTCTAAAATTTTCCAAATGTCTAGCGCATTTAGAGGGAAAAAGGACAAGAATCGGTTTTGACTAAGATAATTAAACAACTATCAAAGGACGATCCAAAGATTGGTCGCTTGTGAGTAGTTGGAAGTATGCTATTGGATGGAGCATATCGACATTATTATGAATAGATAAGACTCTATTAAGAATGAGTTGTCATATGGTAAGTATGGAAAGGTTTCCATATTGGTAGTTGGATATTGAAAATCTATAGCTAGATTAGAAACTTTTATGCAAAAGGATGTTCAAAGGAATGTACCTTGAGTGAGAGACATCACATCTATGGAATTGTCTTGTAACAATCTCCGATAGAGAGCTTTGTAATTCATTGGCAATAGTCATTGTGACCTCAATGCAGTGATATTAGAAAAGGATCATTGCATAAAATGTTAGAATCTAACATACTCTATAAGTGGCAAGAACTTGATATTCTTACAATTATGATAAGGATTGGGAGTTGTAAAATGAGTGTGATTGGAAATGTGTCCATTTGATCTATTTCACAAAGCAATGACCATTGGTTAGCATTGTGTGCATGCCAAGAGCATGGGACAAGTGTAGTTATAATTCAAGTAAGAAGTTGATTACCCGAAACAACAAATAATGAGTAATCGATATGGTGATAAATAAAAGGTGTGTTATTTATACTCAAAGGTTTGGGGCCATGTGGGATTAGTATTATTCATGTGTTTCACTTTGCATGTTTTCACTTCCTGAATAATTTAATTGGTTCAGAACAATCAAATTATTCGAACGGGCCACAGTCGTTCATATGTTGGAAGTAGGTATGAATGAAGACTGTCGTGAATTGGTGTGTGGATTGTCTAAAGAGTGTTAGACATAAGCAAATGTTTGCTGCAACGTTCATGAGTGCTTATGAATATGATTTGAGCATTGGATTAAACCCACGCTCACTTGGATCACTTCATGGATTTTTATCACGAGTGATTAGTGAGACGATAACATCTTATATTCTTAAAACCGAGATGTGTGAGTTGTATCTTGCGAATCGGTTGCACATTGATAATATGTAAACGCACTAGTAACTTGGTGTTATAAAACATATTGTTGTGTGTGATTCGATGAGTGAGTGCAAGCGAGCATTGAATCAAAGTTTATCCATTCCTTTTATCCAAAGTAGGATAAAAGCGATATCTATGGGCACCTCGATGATTTAGTGATGGCACCTAAGTCCTTGGTCGAGCCGGGACTAAATTGATGTTTCAATTGTAGTTTGTTGTCAGTCGTCATAAATCGGAAATCGGGAAATAGTATAGAGAGAATGATTAAGTTCATGTCTCATATCTATACGATATCTAGAATGGAAAAATATGTGATCCCTTATCTAAAGGACACGCGTATCTGATAGGATCAGAGTTGACAGCGGCTTTAGAAAGCTACGATTGCAGATCAGGATCTGAAGTCATACGCAGAATAGTTGTTAGACTTATCCAAGTGGGAGACTGTTGGATTAGTGTCTAAGTCCATAACTATTTTGGTATGTACTTGACCCGAAGGTGCATGGTCCTTTTGGGTTGCCTTCACCAAAGCAACTTGATAGGATGAATTATGGAGAGAAAGGATGAATTATGGAGAGAAAGGATTAATTATGATTTATTAATATATTATGAGAATAATATATTAAAGGAGAAATCATATTGTTTAATTAATATTAGTCAATAATTAATTGGTAATTAGTTTTGTGGCTAAAAGAGATTAATTAAACTTAAGGGACTGGAATTGTAATTATAAGATAATTGCAATTGGGCTATGGATTACCTTATAATATAAGGTTGGACGAATTCTATGGAAAACCCCATTAGAAATCGTCCAAGGCTTATTAAAGAAGGGTCCATGGGCTGCTTAGGGCTTAAGCAGTCAGTTTAGGGTTTCCTAGTTCAAAACCCTAATAGCCTACGTGTATATAAACGACCCTTAAGCCCCAAAAACGTGGTGGACATGTTCCTTAGGGTTTTCACACGTTTTGGGCAGCCTCCTTCTCTTCTCATTCTTCATCCTCTTGCTCTTGGTGTTTGTGAACCATTAGAGGAGTGACATTTGTGACTCTAAGCTTTCTAAAGTCATTACAAGGAGGATTTGAGATTGTTATATCTACATAACAATCAAGGTAATGTCTTAAACCCTATTTTATGTTAATATGATTAATTGTATGCTAGATCTAGGGTTTATAGCTTTGGATATTCAATTGCATGTTCATTAGACAAACTAGATCCAAAAGCTATTAGGGTTTGCATGTACACCATAGGAATGATGTATTGTCCAAAACCCATCAATTACATCATACGAAGATAGGTCATTAGAACATGACCCATCAGTCTATTACATTAGTTGAAGTAAAGACCTCATCTTAGGTTAAGTTAACTCTAGCTGGAGCAGGAGCCTCCAATGGAAATCGAATGTAGAAGGAAGAGCAGGTGCAAGATTGAGCACTGTCAACGGGAAATGAGTCTAAGAGTTAGAAACTCAATAGAAAATATATATGGGTTATAGTTATTACTTAAGTTGGAAAGGTAATGTGCGGAGTCTTTATACAAGCTTTGTTTTGTTGATGATTTCGGGACGTAATCATCCTAAGGGGGGGGTAATCGTAACACCTGCAAATTCGGGTTAGATGCTTAAGATATTATAAGCGATAAAAATGAATTTCTGATAGAAGGTTATTTTCTAATAAATAACCTTAACCAAATTTATAGTATATGTGACAAGGATTCCGTAGATATAGAGAACACCTAAATATGACTTCGTGAGAGGAAGTTATGATTTTTATAAGTTTAAGCATAGTAGTGTACGGCTCAAAACCCAAAAATTGAAATCAGTAGATTGTTAGGAAAACCAATCTAATAGAGAATTAAACATCTCATCAACACATTTCCTTCGACATAAGGACAGTCGAGAACAGATATCACATGAGAGAGTTGTGAATTTTTAACGGACTTTAACATTCTAAGCCTATTAAAACTATAGCTTTGAAACTAAAGTCAAAATTAGTCGATGGAGTCTAAATGAAAGTTGTATATCTCTTCGATAGCTACACACAGATATAAAGAAATTCAAAAATGGAGTTTATATGAAGAAGTTATGAATTTTTGAAGTTTCCCGAGTGCACCACGTACAAAAGAGGCACGACGCGTACCTTCTAGAACCTGCCACATCACACCAGCCAATGCCCAAGACGTGTCACATTCTGAGAGGAACCATTGTCGATCAAGGTCATGCATAGTGCACACTTGGTCTCTTTGTGGCGCACATGTCAATGTTCCTACCTATAAATAGCTCCCAAGAGCTCATTCTGTAACACCCCGACTCCCAGGTATAAGTTTTAAAGCCTTACATACATGTTTATGGACCTAATCGACAAGTTGATTTCCCCAACTCGTCATGTAGAGGCAGGTTAGCCCGCATGGATTATTGCACCTACCTGGCGAGTCGGAGGACCCTGACTCGACGAGTAGGAGCTGGAAAATGAAACCCTAATTTCCAGGGTTCTGCACCCTATTTAAAGGGTCATTAGCCTCCACCATCCTCCCTTACCTCCCCCCTTGAGCTCGAAAAACCCTAACCGTGATTTTACTCCATTTTGTGTGTTAAGAAGCTTGGAAGGTGAATTTGTGGAGAGGACTTGAAGACTAAGGAGCTTGAAACAAGGAGAAGCTTGTAGATCCGACTTCTACTTCATATTGGCATAATCTAGAAGGTAACAAGTCATTACCTTTATTTTTCTCTAAGCTAGATCTCTTCATGATAGGTTTAGGGCTATTTCTAGGTTGTTATGGAGTTATTTAGAGTATTGGCCATTATCTAAAGTTGTAACTTCAGATCTGGACTCCTCTAGGTCCCAAATTCATAAAGTTATCAACTTTACCTTGTATTGACCTCTCACCATGCTCTAACACTCATTCTAGACTTGGTTTTGGTGTTCTAAGCCTTTAAGACCTTGCATGCACGTAAAGTTTGCAACTTTACGTGGAATCTATGCCTTAGGAAACTAGATCTACAATTTGGAGCTTTGGGGTAGCTTAAAAACGTCTGAATGAGAAATGGACTAAAGGAAATCGACGAGTTGCATGGTCAACTCGACGAGTCCGATGAAAATTGGACATTGTTAGTTTCTGCATGAACTTGGCGGGTCAATGAGATGACTCGTTGAGTCAGTTAGGGTTTTTCCGACTTTTGGACATGCATGGACTCAACGAGTTGTCTGGAAACTCGGCGAGTCAAATAGGGTTTTCACGATTTCTTGAGTTCTCGAAGAACTCGACGAGTTAGTGAACTGTACTCGATGAGTTAGGTCAACATGGACTGTTGACCTTAACCGTTGACTTTGACTTTGATCAAGGGTTGACCAGTTTGACTGTTGGGGGTATTTTAGTAAATTGGGAATTTATGGAAGTGGTCCTACGATGTATATAGGAGGTGGAGTTTGTGGCTGTGATTCGAGAGTTTTATCTTAGAACTACAGTTCGACATTTGTGAGGTGAGTTCTTATCAGTATATCAACAGGGTCTAAGGCACCAATGCCGGCCCTTTTGGATTTGTATTTGGGTTTATTGCATGATATGCTTATTGATTTGCATCCTGGTAGTTAGGATGGTGATATGCTTAGTGACCTGGTAGGTCGGTTTCCTGGTATATAGGATAATGCTATGTTAGTGACCGGTTAGGTCGGTATCTTGTTATAGGATGTTGCTATGATTTGTGATCTTTTGGATCGATATAACTGTTATATATGCTTGCGTATGATATTTATCTGCACATGTTTAATGATTTGGGGTTGGGTTGAGGAAGTCCCGCTTTGTGCTAAAGGCCAACATACCCAGGGCGGACCGGATAGACTATAGGCTCGGGAGGGCGTACTAGTCAGGACGAAGGCCCGATGAGCGGTCCGGATAGGCTGAATGCCCTGCAAGGTGGTCCAGATGTGCCGAAGGCTCGGATAGCATTCCAACTAGGCTGAAGGCCTTGCAAGGCGGTCCAGTCAGGCTGAAGCCTCATTATGCATGTTGTTTGTTTATATGATATGATTATGATTGTATGGCATTGGTATTTGGGGGAACTCACTAAGCTTTGGGCTTATAGTTGTTGATTTTGTTTCAGGTACTTCTGATGATCATGGGTAGGCGAAGGTGTGATCGTACACCTCCTTATGTTTTATGATTTGATTATGAGATACTCTGACACTATACTATTTTGAAAACAAGTTTTGTAATAATTATTGGTTTTGAAATGTTTTATAAAGTTTAAACTTGGCATGATTTTTATGGATGTGTCAAGTTGGTATCAGAGGCTTGGTTTGAGTGAATTGGAGGAAACACTCGTGTGTCTCCAGTCTCAAACTAAGGACAAGGATTTTCAAATCATTTTTCAAATGGTTTTCAAGATAATAAAGGAGGATGCAAGTGTACGATCAGCCGAAGCCAGTAAGTAGACCCCAAAATACCTTACGGATTATTTGATTTTGTGATATGTTAGAACATCATGCTAGTACTAAGCTAGGGAACTTGAGGAATTGTCTGATAGAATTGCATGATTATATGATGCATGGTAGCCTAGGGCTTTCCTTATATGAAATTGACATCATTGTTGTAGTTGCTTAGTGTATGCATCACGGCTGTACATAATTAAAATCTTATAGCCTGATAATGTTTGGTTTGGCCTTATTTCGTTTTCTTGTTTGATGAAGGGATTAGGGTAGGATCAGGTATTTGAAAGTTTATAGGGTCCAGCGTTATGTATGGCTATCATACACGAGTGCTACAGGGTCGGTGGAAGTTTCATGGGTGGGTTGTGCGAGGTTAGTAGGCCAGTATGAGATATTTAGCATTCCTCTAGGAGTGAGGATTGAGCACTCGCTATGTTTATGTATATTGTTAGGGGTTTGTGGTGATACTTGAGACTAATATGGGTAGGTGTGGAAGGTACTATGTGCCCATACTACTGAAAGCATATGACCCATACGCGTCGCAAGGAAGTCACAACCCCTAGGGTTTAGTTGGGAATTGGTTCCTCGTTATTTATACATATTATCAGATATTTTTCCTGGTGTATTTTCAGTATGGTGGTTACGAGACGCTTTGTAACTGGATGCGAATCAGGATCAGGAGGTGGGGGTCAAGAGGGGCCGACAGTGCCCGAGGTTGTTGGTCAGATGAGGTCGGATGAGCTTGACGCCAGGATTCGAGAGATCCTGCATGATAAGGTTACTACTCTGTTACGTGCACAATTTTCGGAGATGTTTGGGTCTATTAAGACCGCCATGGTTGAGTATTTCAACGAACGCTATGCAGCCCTTGCTTAGACGGTTGTCGCAGCAATTACAACAGCTGTAACGGCGGCAAGGGAGTAGCTAGTCGGGCTTTTTAGTACCGGTACTTTGATAACACGAAATCCCCGCCTTTCAATGGGATACAGGACCCGATTGTAGCCATAAGTTGGTTGTCTAACGTGGAGGGTTGTTTCTTCACGAGCTCATGTCCTAATGACAAGAAGGTCATATGTGCCCTGAACCTGCTAAGGTCCGGGGCAAAGGACTAGTGGAGGTTGATGATTGGGTCTTATACTGATGACCAGATAGCTACGGTTACTTAGGAGAAGTTCATGGACATGTTCCACGCCTACTACATTCCGCGGTTCGAGCGGGAGCGGTTAGCTCAAGAGTTTTTGGATGTGAGAAAGGGTACTAAGACGGTGACTGAGATCACATGTATGTTCACGGAGAGGGCGATGTTCTGCTCGGATTTTACTTTTGAGTAGGCTCAGATAACACGTCATCTCAGCACAGTCAAGACTGACATCCGTCAGTTTGTTTCTACCTAGCGATATGATACTTTCCTGGAGTTACAGGAGGCTGCTAGGTGGTGGGAGCTTGATATTGAGTTACAGCTAATAGAGCAGAGGCAAGTCGCAGCGCAGTCACAGTCGGCACCAAAGATGTCTAAGACCGCTGATTCCAGGACGGGAGGATAGCAGAAACGCACTTGTGGCAAGTGCGGGAAGGGTCACTTGGGGGTTTGCAGATCGAGCAGCGCGTGCTGCAAATGCGGCAGGGAGGGCATTTCGTGAAGGATTGTTGCCATACAACCCCAGTTCAGGATATGAGGATCTGCTACCACTGCCATCAGGTTGGTGACATGAAGACCAACTGTCCACAAGTCAATGTTATGTCGGCGTATGCTCCAACGCCAGCTACACTGAGGATTACTGACGGGAGTTAGGGTAGAGCATCACCCTCGAGGGCTCAGGGACGCGCCTTCCAGCTTACTGTAGAGGAGGCCAGGGTAGCACCAGACGTGGTTGCTAGTATGTTTCTATCCCTTATCTTACCGATTTAATATGTTTTATGCTTATATGTTTGTACCTGTGGTTAGGTACGTTCTTAGTCAACTCTTTACCTGCTTTGGTATTATTTGACTTGGGGGGAGTCATTCGTTTGTATCTCAATCATTCAATAGGGAGTTCAAATTGCCAGTAGAAGAGCTAGAGTGTCCGTTGCGAGTCTCTATCGCCAACGAACACGGGATTTCTGCTTCTTCCGTCTATCGGGGTTGCGTGTTGGAGATCTTTGGGGTATCTTTCCCGATAGACTTGATTCTGATTCCCATGGGGATGTGTGTGATCATGGGTATGGACTGGCTTAGTCACTTCGGTGCCATGATCGATTGTGAGGATCAACGAGTGGTAGTTCGAACCCCAAGTGGGGGAGAACTGATTGTCTACAGCGAGGGCACTAGATTGGGGTCAGGGTTTTATTCACCTTCCAGGGCTCAACGGTACATTCAACACGGGTGTGCGGGTTATTTAGCATACGTGGTGGATACGCGGTTCATGGATCAGATTTCAGTTTCAGAGGTTCCAGCGGTCTGGGAGTTTGCTGATGTGTTCCCGGAGGAGTTATCGGAATGCCTCCGGAGAGGCTGGTCAAGTTTAGGAACGACCTAGTGCCAGGTGCGGCCCCTATCGCCAAGGCACCGTACCGGTTGGCACCACCAGAGATGCAGGAGACATCGTCATAGCTATAGGAACTGTTGGGCAAGCAGTTCATTCGTCCGAGCAGTTCTCTGTTGGGAGCACTGATTCTCTTCGTCGGGAAGAAGGATGGTTCACATCGGATTTGCATTGACTACCGAGAGTTGAACAAGTTGACGGTGAAGAACCGTTATCCACTCCTGATGATAGATGATCTTTTCAATCAGTTGCAGGGAGCATCTTTGTTCTCCAAGATAGACCTGAGGTCTAAGTACCATTAGGTTAGGGTTAGGGAAGAGGACATCGAGAAGAGCGCGTTCTGGACTCGTTATGGACATTACGAGTTTGTGGTGATGTTGTTTGGGCTCACCAATGCGTCGACGGTATTTGTGGACCTGATGAATTGGGTATGTAGACCGATGCTCGATTGCTCGGTCAATGTGTTCATAGACGATATCTTGGTGTACTCCAAGACCCGAGAGCAACATGAGGAGCATCTTCGGGAGCTATTGGGAGTTTTGAGGCAAGAGTGGCTATATGCCAAGTTATCGAAGTGTGAGTTTTGGTTGCAAGAGTTTCAGTTCCTTCGACACCTCATTAACCAAGATGGTATTTTGGTAGATCCAGCGAAAATCGAGGCGGTTATGCAGTGGGAGGTTTTGAAATCTCCTTCAGATATCAGGAGCTTCTTTGGATTGGCAGGGTATTACCGGAGATTAATACATGATTTCTCCAAGATTGCAGTACCCCACACCCATCTGACGAGGAAGGGGGTGGATTTCCAATGGGGCCCTGAGTAGCAGAGGGCATTCGAGACCCTCAGACAGCGACTTTGCGAGTCTCCAGTCTTGACTCTCCCGGTGGGAGTTGAGGATTTTGTAGTGTTTTGTGACGCATCCATCACAAGACTGGGAACAGTCCTCATGCAGAGAGGACGGGTGATAGCTTACGTATCGTGACAGCTGGAGTCGCACGAGACGAGATAGCCTACTCATGATCTTGGAGACATTACCTCTATGGGGTTCGTTGTACCGTATACACAGACCACAAGAGTTTGAGACACATCATGGATCATCCGAACCTGAATATGAGACAGCACAGGTGGCTGGATGTAGTCTAGGACTACGACTGTGAGATCCTTTACCACCTAGGTAAAGCGAACGTGGATGCGGATGCTCTGAGCCAGAATTCAGCTGGATCTTCTACTCCAGTGACATGTATGAAATCTTCCTTAATTAGTAACCCAAAATTTTAAATTAAGGCTAGGATCCATATTTTCGATTCGAACTTTGAAGAGATATGTCGTAATCAAATTCGAATTTATTTTAGGTAGGTAAATCATTTACCATTTTTAATCTTATGAAACTCGTAGATCTTTTGATATTCATTGAACTATTCAATGGCATGTTTAATCTCGATTATGCTCTCACTTTGTGACTGGGATGTCGAGGATCATAAACGAGATGTGAATGACCATGCAAATTAGCTCGGTACTCTCGATGCCATTTATCATCTAATCAATGTGCCAGTTAACCACACGCGCTCCATATCTATGATAATTCACCCATTCCCACCATTTATTAGTCCATATTAGTGTGTTGGTTAACCACACACGCTCCACTAACGACTTATATAAAGTGCAACGTGCAATGTCATGGATTAGCATCAAATTCACATTTTTCTTAATGTAACTGAGAATGAGATTTTAGAAAATAGTTTAGTTACTTTGTATTGCATTATACTTATTAATGAGATTTAATTTGTGCTATCAAACCCGTACGGCTAACGACCCTCCACCAATCAAGGAAGTCGTGGGTAAGAGTGGACACCCTTTCAACTACCATTTTATAGGTAGTTTCCTTATACCCCCTTATAGATCGGCTTCATGAATGAGGTGTACTAACGGTTCAACTAACTTGTCTTATATATATAGTAATATTAGACTTTTAATGTTACATATAATATATAAGGGTGTATTTTCAAACATTTTAAAATAGCAAGGGTTTAATCTTTTAATAAATTAAACTTTTAATTTAATTAAATTTAAACCAATTATGGATTTATTAATTATTCTTTAATTAATCAATTAATTAAATTAATAATAAGATCCATAAGGATGTATTTTAAAACTTTCAAAATACTAGGGTTATATTTTAAAATTTCAAAATTAATATCCAATTAAGGAAATTTAAAAATAAAACCAATTATGACTTTTAGATAATGATATCAAATTACAATTTTAAAATATTCAGGTTTATACAATTAAACAATATTATAAAAGGTAATTATCTAAATCAAATCATAATATATCTAACAAACCTGAATTTTAGGATCTGACAACCCACCATGTCGTGGTAAGCTTTACCATGTCGTGGTGAAGGCAAAATCGAAAGTCACCACATCGTGGTGAAGTTCACCACGTCGTGGTATCGGAACATAATGACATTTTTGTTTTGCTTCTCCATGTTCAAGTTCATATTAGTATCAATTCAATAGAAAACTAGACCTAGGCTCTGATACCACTGATGAGTTTTGAGCATAACATACAATCTTATGTATGCATGCAACCCTAATAAGATCTATGTCTTCTTTAATTGAACATACAATATGAACAACATCATGCAAACCCTAGATCCCTAGTGTATAATCTAAAATACATAAATAAGGGTTATAAAAATACCTTTGATTATTATGTCGTAATAACAATCCAAAACCTTATACATCTTGAAGCTTGAGAGCGTGTATCACAAGTGTTATACCATTAATGACTCACAAACACACTTAGCAAGAGGATGAGATATGAGACGGAAGAGGAGGCTTCAATTTTTGGCTATACTTCTTTAGGGTTTCTAGTGGCCAAAAATACCAATGGTAAGAGTCTTTATATAGTGAGGTGACTTAGAGCCAAAGCTAGGGTTAAGAGTAGGAAAAATGTGAATTTAATGCTAATCCATGAAATTACACATTGCACTTTATATAAGTCGTTAGTTGAGCGTGCGTGGTTAACCAGCACACTAATATGGACTAATAAATGGTGGTAATGGGTGCATTATCATATATTGATGGAGCGCGTGTGGTTAACCGGCACATTGATTAGATGATAAATGGCATCCAGAGTACCAAGCTAATTTGCATGGTTATTCACATCTCGTTTATGATCTTCGGCATCCCAGTCATAAAGTGAGAGCATAATCAAGATTAAACATGCCATTGAATAGTTCAATGAATCTCAAAAGATCTATGAGTTTCATAAGATTGAAAATGGTAAACGCTTTACCTACCTAAAATAGATTTGAATTTGATTACGGCATCCCTCTTCAAAGTTCGAATCGAAAATATGGATCTTAGCCTTAATTTGAATTTTTGGGTTAGTAATTAAGGATTAAAATCAACTAACTTGAATTCTCTTTTCTCCTATTATAGATGTCAAGTTCAGACAACAATGGTCTTCCTCGTCCTTCTGTAAATGTTTTTCCTTCTCTATCTAAAGATGATCTTCCACATGTTGATCAAGGTGAAAGAATGTTCCCTTCTTCAAGCAATGGTGGAACTGAAATTCATGCTTCTTCTACTCTTCCTCCTCCACCTCCTATAACTCTACCTAAGTCATGTTGTCTTCAAGCTGAAAAATACGAAGCTACTCAAGCCCTATTTGCATGAAAACATCAAGATGGAAAGTCTGTATGTGCGCATGTTCTGAATATGAAATCGTACATTGATAGATTGGGAATGTTAGGTGTAGTTTTCCCAAGGGATCTAACCATTGACTTGGTTCTACTTTCGCTTCCTGAGTCATATATTCAGTTCATTAAAGAATACTATATGATTGACCATGACGTCGCCCTAATTGATCTGACACACATGTTGATTGTTGCTGAAGCAAAAAATGCTTAAAAACACAAGTGAAACAAAAGTGTTTGAAGGATCTGTGTCACACCCCCAAACCAAGGATGGCGGAAACGTCCGGGGGTGGAGGACTTCATGTATAGTATCACAACAACGAGTATAATAGTGCTCAAAGTAAATACAACCATAATAAATATAATTGAAAAAGTTACACCAATGTATATGTTTACATGTTTCAAATCAATTACATTATGATGATAAAATGAACTGTTTGACGATTCAACGTCCCATCCTCAAAATGTTGTTGGTTTTCCTGTTTCACTAATTTCTTGAGAATACAAGCTGTTTGAAGAAGTGTCAACACAAAGGTTGATGAGTTCATAAGAGATTTCATTAGAGAAGTAAACCGTTTTCCTTGTAAAAGTGATAGAGTAGGTATCCAGAAAATCCAATATTTTCTTTATAAAAGTTATGTGGTCCTAAATCCCAGGACCGACAAATAGCAAGTATTTGCCATACTTAAAGATATAAAAGTGGTATTAAATAGGCATAAAACCCTTTTTGATTTGAAGGAAAGTCCTGTAACGAATGATGTGTAGTCTTAAATACCAAGACCGAAAGTGTATAGTAATATCCGTACTTATTGATGTAAAAAGTGATTTTAAATCGACATAAAACCCCTTTTGATTTATAAAAAGTCCCGTAAACTTTATGTGTTGTTAGCTCCTTATGTGAGTCGCTATAACCATACTATGACTAGAGGTAACCTTCACAACGTCTTTCAGACGCCCTGATCCTATGACTCTTGTCACCCGCAGACCTGCCGGTCCGGCTGTAGCTAGCAGTGAGGTGTGGGATGTCAACCCCAATATAGATCTATACACAATTATCACGCTCTCCCTACAAGAGATTTTGGTTATAACTTACAGGAATTTGGATCCAATACTCGAACGTATGGAGAGAGAATGTCTCACAACCTGAGTTAACAAGTTTACGTGTGGTGTGCGTGAGTGTAGAACCTTTTTCTGTGGGAATAAGACTTTCCGAATGTGTTTTTTTTGTTGTTGGAAACATAAACCATACCTATTATAGTTTATCAAAAACGTTTAAATGTAATAGTTAAAACTTTGTTTACTATGGTTAACTACTGTATTTGTGAAGGTAAAAACTCTTTTGTTTACCGATATGTATAAATACCTTTTACTAAAGTGATATAACATGCAATATAACAACTAATTAATTACCATACTTATGAAGGTAAAAATTCATTTGTTTTCTGATGTATGTCTATATACTAAGACAAAATGTCATTTATTTGCAATAACATATATTCACATAAAGATATACACCTTGCTCAACAAGTTACAAGGTGAAATTAAATTTATAGCATTTCTCTGTTGTTAACATTTTCTTTTACTGTTCTTAGAAAATTTATAGAAATTTCATAACAGGTCCAAATCAGAATTTGTAAATTCCGTGAGTTTGGAAAACGTGTCTAGTTTGTTCACAAATTTTCTCATGATTTTTAGTGGTCTACAACATGAGTGAAAAAGTCAATAATCACAGACTGGTCCGGATTGGTTCTTGAAATGATAGGCAGTTTTATAAAAATCACCATAAATCGTAGAAAAATTGTGTGTAGATGTGCAAGTAGTCATTTTAAAGCTAAGAACTGGAACTACTTGCACCTAAACCAGTTTTGAAAACTAAAATGTTTAAGTTGCCCAAAACAGTCCGTGAATGGAGTTGAACTTTTCTGATGAAGGCTGTTAAATGAGTTTAGTTGTGTTCTTGGTGTTTTTAACTTGTATCCCCCCCCCCCCCCCCCCCCTTAAAACTTAAGAAAAACATGAAAATATAGGGGTATGAACTCACCTTGAGTGATTTCAGTGGGTGAATGTTGAAGATGAGAAGTTTTCAACTCAAGAACATTTGAAGGATCACTTAAAGATTCGAAGATCTAACATGAATGTGATGATGTTTGTGTAAGCAATCTATGATTTTGAGTAAGAGGGAATGTAATAACCATAAGGAGAATGATGAAACTTACCGAAAATGAGAGAAAGTTTGATGATTAGCCCTCAAATCTCGAAATTGGAGTGAGAGGATTTGAGAGAAAAGTGATGGTTGATACTTGGAGGAAATGAGGAAAATGAGTGAAATGGAGAGTGAAAGAGAGTTTTCCAGCTCATTTGGACGTGGGTTTGCTGGGAAAATAGCAGGGTAGTGCCTTGAGATGACTAGGAGTAGTGGGGAGTACAATAGTTGGTCAAAGGAATGGGTATGGGGTGGTTGTTTGTGTCAAAGATTATGGCAAGATCCACACTCCACCTCAAGATCTCACTTAACAGATTTTATTCTTAAATAAATATTTCCGTAAAAATATGTCTAAATTATGAATATTTAGGGTCTTATATGTTTTTATATGATTTTTGGAGAAAATGTCATGTTAAAATAGTTAAAAACAGGCTTAAAATGCTAAAAAAAATATTGAAAACCGGGTAGGAAGTGCTGAAATCCAAATTCAGGGCCGCAGGTGCTAAGGTTCGGTCATCAGCAGCCTAAATCCGAAGTGGCTTGGTCGCATGACTGCGATCCGAAGGCGAGATCCGATGCGGTCCGAGCAGCTACCGCGATGGCTTCATCAGCTGGGAATCGAAGGCGAGGCTGTTGCGGTCGGTGGCTGCGGCTAGCTTGCCTTGGCTCGCTGGCTGCGACTAGTCAAGGACCTCGGACTCGATCTATGTGGCCTCGGTTCCAAGAGGGGTTTGGCCACTATAGAGAGGCTTCGGCCCTAAGAGGCTAATTTCCAAGGATTCTTCCCGTATCGAGTGGTTTTTCACCGAGTCAAGTGTCGGGATGCCCTAAATGATCAAAATAAATTCAAAAGAGGTTTTGAGAGAGATTTGGGAGAGGTTTCACATACTTGGAGAGATTTGGGAGAGATCTCACATTCTTGGAGAGATTTCTCATACAAAGAGAGATTTGGGAGAGATTTCACATACTTGGAGAGATTTCTCATACAAAGAGAGATTTGGGAGAGATTTCACATACTTGGAGAGATTTGGGAGAGATTTCACATACTTGGAGAGATTTGGGAGAGATTTCACATTCTTGGAGAGATTTCTCATATAAAGAGAGATTTGGGAGAGATTTCACATTCTTGGAGAGATTTGGTATAGATTTCACATTTTTGGAGAGATTTCTCATACAAAGAGAGATTTGGGAGAGATTTCTAGATAAAGAGAGATAGAGTGAAAATGATTGAGAGAGGTTTCGTGTGTGACATTTGTGAGTGTTTGGCTCCGCAACGCAAGGTCCGTAAGCCCCATTAAGCTATGTTTAAGGATCTTACACACTCCCAATGAGTATGCAACATTGTTTTGTCGGTTTGGTTCGTTACTTACCACGGTTTTTGGTTAAGGAAATCTAGATGTACGAACTTTTCAATTTATGATCTCTCATTATAATAGCGAGTTGTATAGTAATTACCTAACGTAAGCCCTAGTACACAAGGGTTAGTTGGGTTAACCGGTTTGACTTGTTGATTTTATTTGACTTTGACTTAACCAGAATTTGACGGTTGTCACAATCTGTCTCCCAAATTTCCATGGACATTGATAATGGTAGTCCAGAAAAGGTTTCTCTTCCCAATGGAAAGCGATCAGCCAAGGTCAAACTGTTTGACCATACGGTAAAGAAAAAGGCTAGTTCTGAGATAGTTCCATGTGTTATTCCTGAAAGGTCCATATGTTTCTATTGCAAATTGGAGGGGCATTGGTTGCGAAGCTGCCCTGACTACCAAAAAGATCTTAGAGATGGTAAAATCAAGTCGTATAACTCTACTTCAGGTACATCCATTATCTAACTCCATTATTTTCATAAGCTCCTATTCGTAGATTCTTAATACATGATGTGATGATCACATTTTAATGTTTTGCAGGATCTAAGAGTTAGAAGGAAGCTTAAGAAGAGTGAGTTGAATATGATCGTGAGAAATGGATTTCGGTTGCATGGTTCAATGATCAAATTTTTACTAAGAAGAGGAATTGGATATTGTTGAAATGGTTCAATCATGAGATGAGTCATACTTCATATCCAATTAAAAATTTTAGAGTCATACTCTAGTGACTATAAATCGTATCTTGAAGCTTGTTTCGTACTAATTAGGTTTATAACACCTCATAAAATCTGGATTAATAATGTGTTTCTTACTGTAGCACATTTAGAATTGGATGTTGTGATGTTATGGATATAACAAAGGATAAACTAAGACAATTTCATGAGATGCTTCTTGTCGAGAATCCACACTGACTTTTAAATATTTGTTTTCTTGCTCATCAAGGATTGTTCCTTGAGAGAGAAACTTGTATGCCAAGGAGTCAGTGGGAGTCGTATTGATCTTGAATAGTTTCAGGAGTCAATCAAGAATAAACCTTTTAGTTATCACTAGCGCACGACCTGAGGTTGATAACATATCGTGTTAAATAAACACATTCTTGTTTTTATGCATCTTCCAGTTGAGTTGGTAATGCTTATGAGTTCAATGGTTCTCATTTGATTGTGAAAGGCAACACACGTTGGTCAGTGAAAGTACATTGATCAATATGTGTGAACTGCTTAACAACTTGGAAGCACTGGTCGGCTCTTGTGCTACTACACAACAAGAAATTTAGAATAAGCAAAGTTCAGTCCATGAAAAGAAAACGAGATTTGATTTTGGTTTTGTCCTCAACCTTGTCTTGTGATTGTAGGTTCGAAATAATAGATTCAAATGGATGGGAACACATACACCGGAAAATTTAGGTGCCAAAAGGTTTCACTCTAATTCAAGAAAATGATTATGAGGAAATATTTTCGCTAGTAGATTTTAAATCTGATTAATATCACTATGGTCAGCAGTTGTGATAACTGGGTTCTCAAATTCGCAATATGATTACGACATCCCTTTTCATAGTTCGAATTGTGAGAAATGGAAAGAAATAGTTTGAACATTCGGGACTTATAGCTATTAGTTCTCAAAGGGTTTGAACACACACACACACATATGCTATCAAATGAAAGGTGTATGTGCTTGAGAAGTCTGGCTGAAGATTTATCGAAGCATCACGTATCAGATATCTTTACTTTAGTAAGAAAGTCAAAAGGTATTGTTTTCTGGAAGTCCAGTTGATTTCTGAATACATGTCAAAACTAGTGGGAGCATAATTGTTCTGCTATTGGGAACATAATTGTTATGCTAGTAGGAGCATAGTTGTTATTTTGAATGTTGCAAGATTGGCAATACTAATTGTAGGAAACAAAGATTATAAATTTGCAAGTTGCAAAGTTAGGAAATTGTTTCGCCGTAGAAAGATTTAGGGGAGAGGGTACTCATACTTCATTTCAAATCTAAGAGTTTAGATTAAACAATTTTAATGGAACTTAGTCTTGGACATATATGAATATCATTTTGAAATGATTCAACACAGGAAATTCAATATATGGAAATATTATAGCAAGAAACTGATCATATATCAGGTATTTATGTAAGACATATGAATCAAGTCCCATATGTTTCAGATATAGGATTGATTACATATGCTATAATATTCATTTGTTCTGATTTTTCCAAAGGCATTGGTATTGAGAAGGAAAAAGGACTAGAACTTGGTGTGACCAAAGTTGTTAAACAATTATTAAGAACAGTCTGAGGTTTACTGAAGATTGGTTGCTTGCGGATAGTTGGAAGTATAGTATAGTGTTTGGACGGACCATATTGACATAATTCTGAGTGGAGGTGACTCTTGTTCAGAATTGATAGTCATATCGGAATATGGAAATGTTTTCATAATGGAAGTTGATGATTATAATCTACATGTGAGTTAGAAACTTTAATGCAAGGAATGTGTTCAAGGAATGTGCCTTGAATTTGGAACTTCATTACTTTGGAATTGTTTTTGGTAACAAAGCTCTAATGGAACATTATGTAATATCATTGGCTAAGTCTCTGTGACTTTAAAGCTTTGACATCACAGAAGTATACTGCATTTAAGGTTGAACTCTAACACACTCTAGTAGTAACAAGAATTTGAAATTATGAAATGAGCATCATTGGAATAGTGTCCAATCGATTTGTTCACAAAGGAAAGACCATAGAGAAACATAGTATGCATGTTTATAACATGGCATGATTGATGTTTAATTCAAGTGTTTAGTTGATTACTCGAAACATTATACAATAAATAAAGTCTAATTAACATGGTGATTAAATAATAAGAGTTTTATTTATATTCAATAGTTTTGAGACTATAGTTAATTTGGTTATCATTGTGTTTCACTTCGCATGTTTTACTTCCCGAATAATTGGATTATTCAAACATCCACGGTCGATCGTACTTTAGGAAATAAGTAGCAAATTGAGATTGTCATGAATTGAATTGTAGATTGTCTATGGGGATTAGACATAGCAATAGTTTTGTTGCAATGTTCATGAGTACTTGGAAATGGGGATTTTAAGTATTGGATAAACCCACGCTCAGAGAATTACTTCATGGATTTTATCATGAGTAATTTTGAGACGATAGTATCTTATATTCTTGAAACGGAGATAGATGAGTTTTTGTCTACGAGTCAATTGTGCATTGATAATACGTAAACACATCAGTAACTTGATGTTATAAAATGTATTGTTATACGTAATTTGATGAGTAAATAATACAAGCATATAAGTCAAAGTTTATTCGTTCCTTTTTCCCTAACGGGAAAAGTGATATATGTGTGCCCCTAGATGATTTGATGATGACATCTAAAGTGTTTGGCCAAGCCTGGACTGAATTGATGTGTTCAATTAGTAGTCTGATTTCAGTCACCATAAATCAGAAGTCGGGAAACAAATATTGGACAGAGAGATTGATTATAATCCATATCTCATGTCCATACGTTATCTTGTAGAATGGAGGAATATTTGATCACTTATCTTAGGACACGTAACTGACAAGGTCAAAGTTCGACAACGGATTTGAGAGCTACAATTTGCTAATAAATTTTTGAAGTTATACTGGCAATTATACTTATTAGACTTATCTAAGCGAGAGACTGTTGGATTAGGTGTCTAAGCCCATAACTATAATTGGTATATACTTGAATTGATAGTAGTACAGTCAATTTGGGTTGCCTTCATACTAGCAACTAGAAAGGATGATTAATTGAGAAAGAGGAATAATTTATTAATTTTATTAATAAATTGAAATGAATGATTTATTAATGTATTATGTGAATAATATATTAATTATAAATCATATTATTTAATTAATAGTTAATCAGAAATTAATTGGAATTAATTTTGGGATTAATTAAAAGTGCAAGGGTTGTTTGGTAATTTATTGATAATTGAGGAAAGAAGCTCTAGAACCCTCCTAAAGAGGATTGGATGAAATCTTCTAGGAATACCCTAGAATTTTCTTCCAAGGGCTTATGAATGGAAGGTTTCAGGCTTGCTTGGTCCTTAAGCAAAGCAATTAGGGTTTCCTACTCTTAACCCTAGATTTGGCTCTAAGTCACCTCACTAGATAAAGACTCTTGCCCTTGGTGTTTTCAGCCACTAGAAACCCTAGAGAAGTATAGCCAAAATTTGAAGCCTCCTCTTCCCTCTCATATCTTATCCTCTTGCTAAGTGTGTATGTGATTCATTAGAGGTATTACACTTGTGATACTTGCTCTCAAGCTTCAAGATCAACAAGATTTTGGATTGTTATTACTACATAACAATCAAAGGTATCTTTTATAACCCTTATCTATGTATTTTCGATTATACACTAGGGATCTAGGGTTTGCATGATGTTGTTCATATTGTATGTTCAATTAGAGAAGACAAATATCTTATTAGGGTTGCATTCACTTATAGGATTGTATGTTATGCTCAAAACTCGTCATTATGATCGTTCCATGTGTTGACCCCAAAGAGTCAATATGTTTCTATTTCCAATTTAAGGGACATTGGAAATGAAGCTGCCCAAAATACCTGAAAGATCTTAGAGATTGTAATTTCAAGTCCTCTGACTCTACATCACATACATCCATTATCTGACTCCATTGTTTTATAAGTTCTTATTCATAGACTCTTAATACATGATTGCAAATACAAGTTCCAAACTTTCATTTATTATCAATAAAAGTGAAAATTCGGTTTATCTGGTTGCCTTGTTTTATATTTCCTTGTAATGACATTTATGAAAGTGTTGGTTACGTTATTAATATTAGCAATATTAATTTTGGATTTGATTCCTATGATATCACATATGGTATTTGATGGGTTTTATATATTACAATAACTATGTGCTTGCGGAATTTCACTTAATAATTAAGGGCACATGCAACCTAAAGGATCTATGTCTTAAACACTTTGAATGTAACATGTTATGAAAAACAAAAATACTTTGAACCCTAATGAATACATAGTATAATCAAATACAAGAATTAGAGTTACATACCTTTTATTTTTTGTATTAAACAAATCATTTCAAACTCCTTATATAAAACCTTGGAAAGCGAGCACCAAAAATCTCGTACCTCGATTCACACCCAAAACACTAGAAACCCTAGAATGAAGAGGAGAGAGAGAAGAGACTAAGGATTTTCATTCATATGGTTCTAAGAAGGAGACATCTGAAAATTCTAGCCCAATGGGTCTTTAAATAGTTGTTGGATATCCCTAAGAAATCCTAGATAATGATAACCCATAAATTGGTAATTGTGTAGTTTCCTAATTATCCATTTGGAGCATTCTAGATTACCTAATATGGTATCAAAAATGTCCTAGCATGGAGGTTTCTAGAATATCTCTCTTGTTCAACTAATGGACAATTACAAAGCAACCCTTGTACAATTAAATAATTCCAATTGATCCCAAATTGATTCTAATAAATAAGTAATTAAATCTAATTGATTTCTTATTAATTTATTAATCATATAAATTAACAAATCAATTATATAACAATTGATCTCATGTTAATTTATGAATTACATAATAAATTAACATATCAATTATCTATTACCAATTAATATATTAATCACATAATACATTAACAAATTATTTATCACTCTTTCTCCTAATATCATTTTTAGTTCCAAAAGGAATTTTTAATTTTTCAAGATTATACTGATTTAGTTATTGGCTTAGACACCTAATCCAACAGTATCCTACTTGGATACGTCTAAAACTAAATGATAGGTATAACTTCTAAATCAAATAGAAAAGAGTGCTTTCCAAAGCAACAATCGAACTCTGATCCGATCAGATATGTTTCCTTAGATAAGTGATCAAATATTCATTCGTTCTTCAAGATATTGTATGGACACGAGACATGGATTGAAATCAATCTCATTGTCCTAAATTTTGCTTCTCAATTTCCCGATTTATGACGACTAAATTCAGACTATTAATTGAACACATCAATTCAGTCTGGGCAAGGCCTTGAACATGAATTTCAACATCATCATCGAGGGGACCAAAGATATCGCTTTTCCTGTTAGGGCAAAAGGAAAGAATAAACTTTGACTTATATGCATGTATCTTGTTCTTATAAAATCATACATGATACTGCTTTTTATAACATCATGTTACTGACGTGTTTTCGCAATACCAATGCACAACCGAATTGTAAATTACAACTCATATATCTTCGTATTAAGAACATAAGATATTATCGTCTCAGAATTACTCTTGATAGAATCCATGAAGTAATTCTCTGAGTGTGCGTTTATCCAATACTTAAATCTCAATTTCTAAGTACTCATGAATGTTATAGCAATACAATTGCTATGTCTAAACTCCTTAGACACTCTACAATCCAATTCATGACAATCACTACTTACTTCCTAAAGTATGAGCGACTGTGGAACTTTGAATAATTAAACTATTTAGGAACTAAATCATACAGAGTGAAACACAATAATAAACTAATTAACTATGGTGTCACACACATTAAATATAAATAATCTCTATTATTTAATCGTCATAATAATTACTTCTTTATTCATTGTATAATGTTTTAAATAATAAAATAACCACTTGAATCAAAAAACTTTAGTCATGTCATGTTATGAACATGCATAGTATGCCTCTCTATGGTCCTTCCTTTGTGAACAGATCAACTGGACTTTATTCCAATGATGCTCATTTCACAATTCCAAATTCTTGTCAATATCTAAAATGTATTAGAATTCCAACTTTACATGCATTGACCTTATGTGATGTTGATGATGGGTTTTGAGCATTCTAACACTCCTATGGTGTACATGCAACCCTATAAACGTTGGATCTATGTTTTCTCTATTATACATGCAAATATTCAATATTCCAAGGTTTTATCCTAACTAGCATAATATGAAGCAAATATACTACAAAAGCCTAGTTAGATAACATACCTTTTGATGAAGCTTGAAGTCTTGAACTTTAAGAGCTTATCCCCAATAGTGTGGAAGCCTCAAGTGGAATCACAAATCACAAAAACACATTGGAAAACTTGAGAGAATAGTAAGCACACTAGAAATTGGCTCACTCTTGTTTACTCACACACTAGTGCCATTTCATGTGCCAAAGACCTCTTTATATAGTATGGAGGATTAGGGTTACATTTATGTAAACCCTAATACCCATGACCTTTCATTTCCATAGGATCCATGGGTTAAAAACTCCATGGACTATCCATGCAAGCTTAGCCCAACCTAAATAAACTTGGCCCATGCTATATATATAAGAGTCCATATTTAATTAATTCCTTTTTTATCACTAAATTAATTCTAAATTAATTCTTGATCAATACAAATTAAACAATATGATTTCATATTAATATATTAGAACTTATAATATATTAGTATAAATCATAAACATACTATTCTCAAAAGACTATTCATATAAATTGTTCTGGTGAAGTGCAACCCAAATGGACCAGGCTACTCTCGGGTCGAATACATACCAATAATAGTTATGGGCTTAGACATATAATCCAACAGTCCCCCACTTGGATATGTCTAAAACTATTATTGTGTATGACTCCAAAACCAGAATAGCAATCATAGCTCTTAAAGCCGTTGTCGAACTCTAACCTAGTCAAACGACTTGTCCATTAGATAAGGGATCATATGTTCCTCCATTCTAGATATCATATGGATTGAGACATGGATTATAATCATTCTCTCAGTCCATTTGTTGTTTCCCGATTTCCGATTTATGACGACCGACTAATTGAACAAATTAAATTAGTCCTGGCTTGGCCAAGCCCATAGGGGTGTCATCACTAAATCATCGAGGGGCCCACAGATATCGCTTTTATCCCACCAAGGGTAAAAGGAATGAATAAACTTCGACTCATATGCTTGTTCTACTACTTGTTGAATCATACACAAAGTTATGTTTTATAACATCGATTTACCGATGCGTTTTCGTACAATCAATGCACAACCAGCTCATAGGCAACAACTATTATCTCTAGGTTTAAAGAATATAAGATATTATCGTCTGATGATCACTCGTGATAAAATCCATGAAGTGAGTCAAATGAGCGTGGGTTGAATCAAATACTCAGAACTTATGAGCACTCATGAGTGTTGTACCAACTCTTGCTATGTCCAACATCTTAGACATCTACAAGCCAACTTCATGACAGGCTTGATTCATATCCACTTCCAACATATGACCGATTGTGGATGGTTTGAATAACATATTCATTCTGGAAGAATGACCTAGTTGGTCAAAACATGCAAAGTGAAACACAAGAATAATCGAATCCAATATGGTCTTAGAACTTATGAATATAAATAGAACACTTTTTATTTATCACCATATTGATTACACATTATTCATTGTATAATGTTTCAACTAATCAACTTTATACTTGAATCAAAACACTAGTCATGTCATGCTCTAAGCATGCACACTATGTTTATCCAAACAATAGTCATGCCATACACCAAGTATGCACATTATGTTTGTCCAAACATTAGTTATGCCATACACCAAGTATGCACACTAAGTTTGTCTATGATCTTTACTTTGTGAAATAGATCGATTGAACATAATTCCAATGATTCTCATTTCACTCTTCCCAAATCCTTACCGTAAATGCTAGAATTCTAAATTCGTGCCATTTACCGAAATTTGTTAGATTTTAAACTTATATGCACTGATCCTCTTGTAATGATTATGCACAAAGTCACAAAGACTTGTCAACATGCATTACAGAGTATTACAATGGAGATCAACTCCATGGAAACGAATTCTCATATTCAAATTACATTGCTTTGAACATCCTTCTTGCATTAAGTTTTCTAATCTTACATAGATTGAATAACTTCCACCTATGGGATCATTCCCATTTTGACTATCACTTCTAAATAAGAGTTGCCTCTTTTTAGAATATATCAATATGGTCCTTCCAAAATTAACACTATACTTCCAACTGTCACTGAACAACCAATCTTTGGTAAACCATAGATTGTCCTCGACAATTGCTTAATCATTTTAGTCATATCCAATTCTAGACCTTTTTCCCCTCTTAATGCCACCAGAAATTTGGAAAAATTTAGAAAGGATAAATATTATAGCACATGCAATCGATCCTACACCCGAAGCATATGGGACATGATTCATGATGTCTCACATAAAGACATGATTCTAGACCAGTCTTTTGCTACAATATTTTTATTTCTACTTGCCATGTTCTCAAAATTCAGATTATGAAAAGGTATGTCGTAATCATAATCGAATTTTAGAACGCAAATAATGTTCTCATATATAGAATTTCCTTATGTTGAACCATTCCAACATAACATTCATATATATATACTTGGCTAAATTTGATTAAAATCTCATTATCTAAGCTTTTAGATTTGAAATGAAGTATAATTTCCTCTCCCTTAATTATAGCAAAACAACTTTTTCCCAATTGAAACTTTTGTTTTCTATAATTAACATTGCTTTTCTTTTGTAGTTAAACTAAAACATAGAACTCATAAGCATTTCCATATCAACTGGAAGGTGTATAGAAATAAGAATGTGTCAATCAAACACAACTGGTTATCAACCTCAAGTCGCATGCTAGCAAAACTAAAAGGTTTATTGTCGGTTGACTCTTGAAACTCTCAAGATCAATACGAATCCCACTGACTTCTTAACATATGAGTTTTATCTCAAGGAACATTCCTTGACGAGCTTAAAACAAATATGCAAAAGTTTGTGTGGATTCCCGATAAGAAAACACTTCATAGAATTGGTCTCGGTTTATCTTGTGTTTTGACGAAAAAACATCACAATTCCAATTCTAAATGTGTTAGAGTAAGAAAACATTATTACTCCACATTTCACAAGGTGTTTTCAACCTACTTAGTATGAAATATGTTTCAAGACATAATTTGTAGAAACTAGAGCATAGCTCTAAAACTTTATTTGAAACGAAGTATGAATCATCTCTTGATTGAACCATTTAAACAATATTCAATTCCTCTTCTTAGTCATACGATCACACTAAGATGTTCTTTGAGGATCAACTGTGATATAGTTCCACAATCATTAAGATGATCATAACACATGATACTAAAGTATTCTCCTTTCCTTTCAAATTGGAGAAACTTTTATCTTTCTGCCTAATCGATGCTTCTATTCATTTTGCTACTCTTTAAATCTTTTCAAAGTATTAGAGTTACACTTAATCTTATAAACATAATCATATTTACTGAACCACCAGTAAATCATGACGTATATAATTATTGTCCTTTGTGGTGGATTTGAATAGTCAATATCAACATGTACTAGATCCATCAATCCTTCACTTGAATCACATAAATATATGATCAATGAATTAGTTATAATTCTACAATGAACAAGCTTCTCATACACTATACAATGCAAATTTTACAACACCAATTATCTATCCAGATGGTGATGAGATTTCTTTTCACTTGGTCAATTATGACAATACCACACACAATATTATAAGAATCAAATCAACAACTAATATTGCTAATATTAGAAACATAACCAACACTTTCATAAATTCCATTACAAAAAAATAAGAATAAGGCAACTAGAAAAAACCAAAATTTCACTTTTATTGAAAATAAATGAAAATTTGGAACTTGTCTGTACAACACATAAGTTGAAAAACTATGTTTCTATACATCTCCTAAGAGTAATAGAAATCTATTAAATTATCCTAACTCCTAAGTAGTAGCTCCAAACTCTAATCATCGAACCATGTGACCGAAGTCCATTTCTCATGATCAAATTTAGCTCACCTTGTTAAAGCTTCCTTTTTTCTTATAGCTTCTTTAATACCATCAGAATGTGATCATCAAATCATGTATCAAGATTCTACGAATAGGAACTTGTTAAAACAAGGGAGTTAGATAATGGATGTACCTGAAGTAGAGTCATTCAAATTGACTTTACCATCTCTGAGATCTTTTAAGTACTTTGGGCAGCTTCGCAATCAATGTCCCTTCAATTGGCAGTGGAAACAAATGGACTCTATGGGGTTAACATATGGAATGATCCCAGAACTAGCTTTTCTCTTTACCATACAATCAAACAGTTTGATCTTGGATGACCCCTTTCTATTCAGAACATAAATCTTTTCTAAACCATCATTGTCACCATTGTCAGTGTCCATGGAAACCTTGGAATTTGCAACATCCATAATTTTAGGTATGTTATTGTGTGGTTGAATTCTTGAGGTTTATAGAGTGACTCGACGAGTTGGGAGTCCAACTCACCGAGTAGGGTCGAGTTATCGTGTGGGATTTAATGAATGGATTCGACGAGTCGGGAGGCAGAATCGCCGAGTTGGTGTTTGGTAGAGAAACCCTAATTTCCCGGGGTTAGGGCCTATATAAGGGAACTTATGCCCCCATTTCTGCCTCATCAGTTACCCTACACCCCTGAGAGCAAACCATAATTGCTATTTGAGCTAGAGAGTGAAAGAGAAGCTCATATTGTGGTTCGTGTGCATCATTTGAGGAAGAGGATGAGGTTATCAAGAAAGGAGCTGGAGGTGAGGTTGTTGGATCCAGTGATCTCTTGTCCAGAGCTCCTGAGGAAGGTATGAAAGTCTTCACCTTTCTTCTTATTTAGGATAGATCTCATATCTATGGAGTTTTAGGGCTTTTTGCCATCTTTTTTTTAGTTTATTGAGTAGCATGAGTTATCAAAGAGTCTAGACCTCATATCTGGACCTTGTGAGGTCCTTAGAGTCTAGGTGTCCCCACTTTATTAATCCATAGGAGGGTTTTGGGCTTAATCACTCAAGAATAGCATGTGTTAGCATTTTTTGGAGCAATAACATCATGCATGAACGTAAAGATCGAAGCTTTACGTTACTATTGAGCCTTGAGATGACAGATCTAGTGTTTGGAGTGATAGATCTGTTTTAAATCGTCTAATTGAGCTTTGGCTCTGAATGAACTCGCCGAGTCGGTGAGCCGACTCGACGAGTTGGTTAGGGTTTGTCCCGAAGACATGAATCGTGCGATGGCTCGGCGAGTTGGAGGTCAACTCGACGAGCTGAGTTGGACCTTCACGAGACTTCTGAGGATGTGAATGGACTCGACGAGTTGCATGAGTGCACTCGACGAGTCGGGTCAAACATGAACTGTTGACTCTAGGTTGGTCAACATGAGTAATGGAGACCATGGATGGGTAAAATGGTCTTTTACCCAATTCAAGAGTTTAAGAGAGAAAGAATAGCCCTCAATTATTAGGGCTATGTAAAAGAGTATTAATTAGAGATATGCATCCCTTATGTTAGGCGGAGGCTAGCTCGAGATTCAGGTGCAAGGTTATTTACTTGCTACTTGTCAGGTCAGTCTTCTCACTAAAAATACCTAGAGTGGTAATCAGAGTTGTGTGATAGAGTATCTTATATGTTATTTGTGTATTGTGATATATTGCATTATTTCTATGTGATTTATGTTATGTATTATTCAGAGTTTACAGAGTTAGGATCGAAGGTCCACAGAGTTAGGACTAGAGGGTCCACCAGAGTTGTGGGAGTGGAGGGTCCCACTGAGACACATTGACTAAAGCGTCATACAGAGTTATAGCCTTGATTGGCTAATTTGTTGTATGTAGTATTGTGGGGAACTCACTAAGCTTCGTGATTACCGTGTTATGTGTTATGTGTTTCAGGTTTTTCTCAGGATCGCAGGAAGGCACCAGCTTGATTGTACACACCAGTGGAAGAGTTATGTTTTTGAGGATCCTGGATTTTTAACTGAATAATTGTGGAGTTGCAAAGTGTAAATTAAATTAATGAGATTTTTATGAAATGTTTTACGAGGATTGAGTGATTTTAAATGAAAGTTTTGTTTTGAAAAATTACGGTGTTACAAGTTGGAATAGAGCCTTGGTTTGAGAGATTCGGATGCACCTTCGGGTAAGTCTGGACTCAAACTGAGGATTTGAGAAAAGCTTTCAAAAAGAAATGATTTTCTAAAATGAGTAAGAGTTTCTAAGAGAAAAATGAGAAGGAGCAGTGTGAACAATCAGCCAGAGCCCGAACGATAATTTCCCAAAATACCCTTACTTATGAGTTGTTATTGAGATATTCTGCATGTTATAGGATAGGCTATGTCCTTCATATTTTAGGACTAGAGTGGCCTGATTTGTGATGCATTAGCCTAGGAATTATTGTTCTCTGTGATGTGCTTTGAGTATGTGTCGAGTAAGAGTATCCAACAGGAATCTTTTAGAGAGAAAACTTGAGTAGAGGAGTAATCTAGGAGAGATACCTAGATGAGCATTAGAGGAGCCTACTGAGAGAGTAGTTAGATGCCCGCATGGAGTAGAGTTGCTTGAGTTCGGTGACACATGTTGAGTGTGAGTAGAGCAAATAGATTTGTAACCTAGAGTGGTTTTTATGTGCTGGTGGAGATTATTCGATGCCCGAATGTCGCTTGCTTTGTGATTTGTGGAGCTCTCGATGATGGGAGTCAGCTACCAAGAGAATATGACGATATTCAGGAGGTAGATAGATGGCATCATAGGAAGTTTTTCAGCAACTGATGCTGGAGGAGTGTGAGAACCTAGGAAGAGCCTAGGGAGTGACCTTATTCAGATAAGTGCGCTGACAAAGTAGAGCATTTCGCTGGGGAGCGAACTCATGTAATGGGATTGGTGATCGAGAAAGTTGAGCAGCTACTTGGGAACTCTAGGATGCTCCATGTAGAAAGTATGGGTAGATATGGCAGGTAGTATGGGACCGTACTACTGAAAGCAAAGGACCCATACTCGATGCAGGGAGCATTCCGGAGGTTTTAAATAGCAGATCGAGAGGTGATGTCATGGTTTGAGTACCATGATTTGTAGCAGATCGAGAGGTGATGTCATGGTTCGAGTACCATGATTTGTAGCAGATCGAGAGGTGATGTCATGGTTCGAGTACCATGATTTGTAGTCGATCGAGAGGTGATGTCATGGTTTGAGTACCATGATTTGTAGCAGATCGAGAGGTGATGTCATGGTTCGAGTACCATGATTTGGGGCAGATTGAGAAGAGATAACATGGGCCAGGTACCATGATTCGTAGCAGATAGTGCTTGTGCCTTTTCCAGTTATCCCGTCGTGATTGATTAGACGGAGATCGGATGCGTTAGAGTATCAGGCTAGAGGGCCATGTTGAACAAGTTTCTTCGGAGCATACCTTGAGTGGTAAATCGAGTTAGTTCCAAGGGATTTTTGGTGTGATGCCAATTGGAGCTGCAAGACTCAAGGATGAGTATGGTGATTTATGGAGGACTACGGTCTGAGTTGAGCAATCGGCCGATAGTGGAAATGTCACCTTCTATGACCTGAGTGGTGCTATTTCTGTTTCCTGTGGGAAACAGGAGAGATATTGGGATTTCCGGTTTCTAGGCTTGGGGGTAAACCCTATGGGGTAGCTTTGACTACAATCTTTCACCGGAGTATTTGGGTAGTATGTCTACCGCAAGGTAGTATTATAGTGTAAAAGGGTCATCAGTGATGACTGAGATGGTCAAGGACAAGGATATACCCTATTTGAGTACAGTAGGGTATGTGTTAGCAGCATCATCAGGTGGTCAAGAGGAGTATGTTGGGGAGGTGGCTCTCATCGTCTTTGATGGACATCAAGTGTGGGAGTGAGACTTCTGCCCTCATGATAATTATCCTATTTGGACATTGGTTGGAAAGTTGAAGATGAGAAGTGTGAGAATTCATTATTCCCAGATTGAGAGTAATGACTACTACAGGACAAATGAGATGATTGGTAGTGTGTTAGTATGAAATTTTAAATGACACGGTGGAAAGTTTCGAGGATTTTATCTGAGATTCAGGATGTTTGGAGTTGCTTGGTCTCTATTGGGAAGATCATTGAGTGTATGTGGTACTTTCCAAGAGTGAGTGTGATGTTCCTAGTGAAGCAGTCTATATAGTAGGTTGTTGTTGTACCCAAAATGGTGATGGTTCAAGCCCAGAGTGGGGGAGAACCAAATATTTTATTGAGAGAATCAGGAATTTGTTCTAAGGCGGGTTAGTGGACCGAATATAGTGATCTGTGGAACGGATGCATGAAACCAAGATTATTGGGGTTCGAGGTGAGGTGCAAAACGAGATAGTTCATGTTGTACGTATTCAGGGAAGGATGAGTGTCCCCACGGAAAGTGGTCGTTGATCAAGGATCTTGTTGCGGCTTGAAATTCCGTAGGGTTGTGATGACAAATTCAAGGTGGGAGGCTCATAAAGATAATTTTGGCCATTGAGAATTCCTGGTTCAATGTATGGATTATTATATGCTCTTTGGGAAGGGTAGGAGGTGATTGGGCAACCAACTTCCGGGTCAGTATGTGTAATCTTGCTTGGGTTTTGAGTAATAGAGGAAAGAGTTTTGGATGGTCACCAACGTGTTCTGAGTCATTGACGAATCCTCAGTGTTCCAACTGAGAGTTGGGATACTCCGAAGTTGCATGTTGTGTGAAATGAAGATTATTTATCAGATTATGAGGGAATGCATTGATGTATCTGTGGATGATGCCGTAAGTAGGGGATCAGTGGTTGAAGAAAGACACTGTGATGTTCTGTGATGGTGTGCCGAGGTATCCGAGTTTAATGCCCTGAATTTCGAATTATTTTTGGGTCTTGAGTTTGAGACAGCAAGTGGTGTATCAACTATCTACAGTCTCAATGGGAGCCCTTTGGTTATTGAAATCAAGTGGGATTATTTAAGAATGTGGATTGCAACGGGGAGAGGTGTTTTGTTATGACGGTTGTCGTCAGAAATAGTGATGCATAATTTGGATGAGTGTGAGCACCTACCTATGTTGGTCCACGGAGCATGAGTTAGTGGACACAGTGTGGTCTTGACGTGAGGATGAGATTGTAGGGAAATAAGAGAGGGTATTGCGGTACTACGGGGAGTTGTATTACTCACTAGTCAGAGAGAGGGTGTAGTGATGCTACGGGGAGCCGTAGTACTCACTAGTCAGCGAGAGGGTGTTGTGATGCTACGGGGAGCCATAGTACTCACTAGTCAGCGGGAGGGTGTTGTGATGCTACAGGGAGCCGTAGTATTCACTAGTCAACGAGAGAGTGTTGTGATATTGCGAGGAGTCATAGTATTCACTAATCAGCGAGAGAGTGTTGTGATACTGTGGGGAGCCGTAGTACTCACTAGTCAGTGAGATGGAATATTATGATACCATGGGGAACTGTATTATACACTAGTCAGAGCATGATGTAGAAGATTTTTTGGCTTGGGTAGCCCTAATATTTGAGTTTTCGGAAGCCTGAGGGTCAGACCAGGGGCGAGACTGGGGTCTCCTCAATGATCGGGAATCGTTATATTCTGAGTAAGGTGTGAGTATCACAATCAGAAGGAATTGGATAAGTGATGTATGCATGGGTTGTAGGTCATGGATCATGATTTGAGTGGTTCATTAGGACGAATGGTTCCAGTTATGGGGCGGACTAGACTCTCAGGTTTGAGTTTGGCTTTGGTGGTGCATTGGGTAGGCAAGATGAGATTCTAGATTCAGAGATGGGTTCCATGTTGAGGGGTATTGTTTGTCATTAATGGCTTAGACCTGAGTAGGTTAGTGCTTTGGTACGGGAGGTACCGCGAGACGCATGGAACTAATGAGCAGTAGACGATAGAGGTCGGGGGTGAGTTCATCTTCGGTTGGGATTGTAGTATTCGCTTGGGGTAAAGAGAACTTCGTGACTTGTCACAACAGGCCGAGATAGTTGTTGTGAGAAGGAAGTCGGCGAGACGTTCTGGGGAATGCTTTGGGTAAACTTTGGAGGTTCAACTGATGGTTCCGGAGTTGACCTGGTGCTTAAGTGTTGAATGGAATAATAAGGAAGAAGCTGGAGCTTATGATTTTAGACGACACAGGATATTCTGAGTGAGCATGATTATTTTCTTGTGTCTGAGGATAGGGCGTTGAGAGTTCATTGATCCGGTGGGTTTCGATCGTAGAGCAGTGGATGAGTCTCCGGTATAATGTGACCATTTTCGTTCCTTGGAGTGTGATTTGGATCGTTTAGTATGTATGGTATGAGTGATCGGTAGCCGATTGTTGGACCTTGTTTTGTGAGAATCGGAGGGGCAGTAAGTTATCGGGGTCTATTATTCAAGGAGCGAATAACATGGTAATATCTTGAGAAGGGGGTCTGGCAGTGGTTCAGGCCACTAGAGTTTCCAAAATTTGGAAAGCCAGAAGGAGGTATCTTAGCGGCAAAGGGGTCGTTTTTGTTCCGGATTTAGGAGTTCCTGTTTGGATTCAGGTGTCCATGGAGAAGGATATCAGGTTTGGTATGAGATCTTTTCAGTGGTGCTTTTCGGGTTATAGGTTTCGAGCTATGTGTGGTTGGGGAGTGATTTCGAGGGTGAAATCTAATTCAAGTGGGGGAGAATTGTAACATCCGGAATTTCAGGTATGTTATCGTATGGTTGAATTCTTGAGGTTTATGGTGTGACTCGACAAGTTGGGAGTCCAACTCGCCGAGTAGGGTCGAGTTACCGTGTGGGATTTAATGAATGGACTCGACGAGCCGGGAGGCAGACTCGTCGAGTTGGTGCTGGGCAGAGAAACCCTAATTTCTCGGGGTAGGGGCCTATATAAGGGAACTTATGCCCCCATTTCCGCCTCATCAGTTACCCTACACCCCTGAGAGCAAACCCTAATTGCTATTTGAACTAGAAAGTGAGACAGAAGTTCATATTGGGGTTCCGGTGCATCATTTGAGGAAGAGGATGAGGTCATCAAGCAAGGAGCTGGAGGAGAGGCTGTTGGATCCAATGATCTCCTGTACAGAGCTCCAGAGGAAGGTATGAAGTCTTCACCTTTCTTCTTATTTCGGATAGATCTCATATCTGTGGAGTTTTAGGGCTTTTTTCCATCTTTTGTTTGGGTTATTGAGTAGCATGAGTTATCAAAGAGTCTAGACCTCAGATCTGGACCTTGTGAGGTCCTTAGAGTCTAGGCGTCCCAGCTTTATTCATCCATAGGAGGGTTTTTGGGCTTAATCACTCATGAAGGGCATGTATTAGCATTTTTGGAGTAATAACATCATGCATGAACGTAAAGATCGAAGCTATATGTGACTATTAAGCCTTGAGATGACAGATCTAGTGTTTGGAGTGATAGATCTGTTTTAAATTGTCTGATTGAGCTTTGGGTCTGAATGAACTCACCGAGTCGGTGAGCCGACTCGACGAGCTAAGCCGGACCTTCACGAGACTTCTAAGGATGTGAGTGAACGGACGAGTTGCATGAGTGCACTCGACGAGTCGGGTGAAACATGGACTGTTGACTCAAGTTTGACTTCTGTTGACTCTGGGGTTAGTTAACATGAGTAATGGAGACCATGGATGGGTAAAATGGTCTTTTACCCAATTCAAGAGTTAGATAGAGAAAGAATAGCCCTCAATTATTAGGGTCGTGTAAAAGAGTATTAATTAAAGATATTCATCCCTTATGTTAGGCGGAGGCTAGCTCGAAATTCGGGTGTGAGGTTATATACTTGCTGCTTGTCAGGTGAGTCTTCTCACTAAAAATACCTAGAGTGGTAATTAGAGTTGTGTGATAGAGTATCTTATATGTTATTTGTGTATTGTGATATATTGCATTATTTCTATGTGATTTATGCTATGTATTATTCAGAGTTTATAGAGTTAGGACCGAAGGTCCACAGAGTTAGGACCGAAAGGTCCACAGAGTAAGGACTAGAGGGTCCACCAGTGTTGTGGGACCGGAGGGTCCCACTGAGACACATTGACCAGAGGGTCATACAGAGTTATAGCCTTGATTGACTAATTCGTTGTATGTAGTATTGTGGGGAACTCACTAAGCTTCGTGCTTACCGTGTTATGTGTTTCAGGTTTTTCTCAGGATCGTGGGAAGGCACCGACTTGATTGTACACACCAGTGGAAGAGTTATGTTTCTCAGGATCCTAGATTTTTACCTGAATAATTGTGGAGTTGCAAAGTGTAATTTAAATTAATGATATTTTTATGAAATGTGTTACGAGGATTGAGTGATTTTAAATGAAAATTTTGTTTTGAAAATTTATGGTGTTATAGAATTAGACCTAATAAGCATCTCTGTTTTAGATGTGTTCTTAAGTATTTATGCTTCAGCAACAAACAACATTTGGATCAGATCAATTAGGTTCATGCCGATATTCATTATGTAAAAGTTCTAAATGAATCGGTCATAAGACTTTGGAAGCAAAAGAATAAACAATTTAATGGCTTGCCTCCTTGACAAAAACGACACCCATTCTATCCAACTTGTCAATGTACGATTTCCTTTTTTAAAATATGCGCACATACAAAATTTCCATCTTGATGTTTATAAGCCAATAAGGCTCGAGTAGTTTCGTATCTTTCAACTTGGGGAAACATGAGGTAGGGAGAGTCACTGGAGGAGGAAGCGGAATGGCTGAAGAAAGATGATACTTACTTCCATCGTTTCTTAAGGAATGGAAAAACAATTTTACCTTGACCTGAAATTGGAAGATTGTATCTTCAAGATGAGGAAAATCATTTTCATAAGAATGAGAAAGAACATTTTTATCTTCATAAGACATCTAAAATTGGGAATGGATAGAATTCAAGTTAGTTGATTTTAAGCCTTAATTATTAACTCAAAATTAAATTAAGGCTAGGATCTATATTTTCGATTCGAACTTTGAAGAATGATGTCGTAATCAAATTCGAATCTATTTTAAGTAGGTAAGGCTTTAACCAATTTCAATCTTATGAAACTCCTGGATCTTTTGAGATTCATTGAATCTTATCAATGACATGTTTTAATCTTTGATTATGCTCCCACTTTTGTGACTGGGATGTTGAGGATCACAAACAAGATGTGAATAACCATGAAAACCCACATAGAAACCTTGATGTCATTTATCATCTCACATTGATGTTCCAGTTAACCATATATGCTCCATCAACAATGACAATTTTCAAGATGCCCATCATATCTCTTTATAGTCCCTATTAGTGTGTCGGTTAACCACACACTCTCCACTAACAACATATAAAGCATGATGTGCATTTTTCATGGATTAGCATACTTTTTACATTTTTCCTAAAGCAACTATGAGTGGGAATTTATAAATAAATGTTTGGTTACTTTATATCATTATACTTATTAATGAGATTGTGTCCTACCAAATAAGTTCCGCTAACGACCCTCCACCATACAAGAAAGCAATGGGTAAGAATAGACACCCAATGACAATCATTTTATAGGTCGCTTCCCAATTCATCTCTACTCGACGAGTTTGCGGCCTCCAGCTCGTCGATTTTCTATACAAAAATGACTAATTATGAATTAAATACATACCAGGAACCAGGTGTTACACAATTAAGGGCACATGCAACCTAAAGGATCTATGTCTTTAACACTTTGAATGTAACATCCTATAAACAACAAAAATAATTTGAACCCTAATGAACACCTAGTATAATCAAATAGAAGAATTAGAGTTACATGCCTTTGATTTTTTGTAGTAAACAAATCACTTAAAACTCCTTATAGAAAACCTTGGAAAGCGAGCACCAGAAATCTCGTGCCTCTAATGGCTCATACCAAAAACACTAGAAACCCTAGAATGAAGAGGAGAGAGAGAGAGAGAGAGAGAGGGAGAGAGAAGAGACTAAGAATTTTCTTTCATATGCTTCTAAGAAGGAGACATCCGGAAATTCTAGCCCAACGGATCTTTATATAGCTGTTGGATATCCCTAAGAAACCCTAGATAATGATAACCCATAGATAGGTAATTATCTAATTCCTTAACTATTCAATTGGAGCATTCTAGATTACCCTAATAGGGTATTAAAACCATCCAAGCATGGAGGTATCTAAAATCTCTCTCGTGTTCAAATAATGAACAATTACAAAGCAACCCGTGAACAATTAATTAATTTTAATTGATCCCAAATTAATTATAATCAATTATTAATTAAACTTAATTGATTTCTTATTAATTTATTAATCATATAAATTAAGAAAAAAAAATTATATAACAATTAATCTCATCTTAATTTATTAATTACATAATAAATTAACATATCAATTATCTTTTTCCAATTAATATATTAATCACATAATATATTAACAAATTATTTATCACTCTTTCTCCTAATATCATTTTTAATTGGTTCCGGTTATGAGGGAAAACCAAAAGGACTGCGCTAATTATTCAAGATTATACTAATTTAGTTATTGACTTAGACACATAATCCAACAGTATTGCCAAAACTAACCAAGTGAGAAATCTTATCACCAACTAGACAGATACTTGGTGTTGTACAAGTCACATTGTATAATATATGACAATCTTGTTTATTGGAAAATTATAACTAATTCATTGATCACATATTTATATGAGGCAAATGAAGGACTGGTGGATCTGGTACATGTTGAAATGGACTATTTAGATCCACCACAAAGTATGATAACTCTAGTCATCATGATTTACTGATGCTTCAGTAAATATGGTTTTGTTTATGAGATTAAGCATGATTATAAAACTTTTGAAAAGTTCATAAGTATCAGAATGAATGGAAGAATCTGTTAGGTGGAAAGATAAAAGTTTCTCTAATATGAAAGGAAAGGATAGTACTTTAGTATCATGTTGTATGATCTTAGTTATCATGGATTTATATCACAATTGATCCTCAAAGAACATCTTAGTGCAATTGTATGACTAAGAAGAAGAATTGAACATTGTTGGAAATGGGTCGATCATAGATGAGTTATACTTTGTTCCAATCAAATTTTAGAGTCATACTCTAGTAACTCCAAATCGTATCTTAGAAACACTTTTCAAACTAAGAAGGTTGAAAACACTTCGAAATATATGGAGTAAAAATGTTTTATTACTCTAGCACATATAGAATTGGAGTTGTGATGTTTTCGTTAATCGAGAAACAAAAGATAAATTGAGACCTATTCTATGAAGTGTTTTTTGTCGAGAATCCCCATGAAATTTTGAATATTTGTTTTAGCTCGTCAATGAATGTTTCTTAAGAGAAAACTCATATGTCAAGAAGTCGATGGGATTCGTATTCATCTTGAGAGTTTCAAGAGTCAATAAAAATAAACCTTTTGGTTATCACTAGCACGCGACTTAGCTTGATAACCTATCATGTTTGCTTGACACATTCTTATTTCCGTGCACATATAGTCGAGTTGGCAAAGCTTAGGGGTGCAAACGAGCCAAGCCGAGCCCAAGCTTGGTCAGGCTCGACTCGGGCTCGTTTAAGTTATCCAAGGCTCGAGCTCGAGCTCGGATCGATTCGAGCTTTCTTTTACTGAGCTCGACTCGGGCTCGTAAAGAATTATACAAGCTCGGCTCGGGCTCGGGCTCGGCTCGTTTGTCGTTTGAAGTGCCTAAATAAGCTTAAGCTCGACTCAAGCTCGTTAAGAAGCTCGTTTACTAATACCCAAAATCCATAATTTCCCAAATATGTTTTTTTTTAATATATGAAAATAATAATAAATTATATTATATAAAGGCTCGTTTAGGCTCACGAGCCTAATCGATCTTAGCGACATAGGCTCGAGCTCGAGTTCGTTTAGTAAATGAGCTTAATATTAAGCTCGAGCTCGGCTCGGGCTCGTTTAAAACCGAGTTCGAGTCGAGCTTTTAACGAGTCGATCCCGAGTAGCTTGCGAGTAGCTTGGCTCGTTTGCACCCCTAGCAAAGCTTATGAGTTCTATGATTTCATTTTACTACAAAAGCAAAAGCTCGTTGGTCAATGAAAGTACATTGATCAATATCGGTAAGTTGCTATGTAATGTCCCAAAATTCAAGTCCAAAAATTTCTTTTTTTTATTTAAGTTGTTCATAAAACATTCACTAGAAAATATGGAATCAACACGTCATCTAATAATATCAAGTATCATGTTTCAAACCCCAAACATAAGCAAATAACATATCATAGTACAATCCCAGAAAACACCGTGCGGAAAATCAAATGTGTGTGTGATGCCATGTTACGTCGTTGGCTCCTTCCCCTTAGATAAAGAGGAACCTGAAACCAAAAACTGAAACCGTAAGCACAAAGCTTAGTGAGTTCCCCCATCATACCACATACCATACAATACCATCGGTATCTTTCAACCGGTAATCGTCATCGGTATCTTTCAACCGATAATCGCCATCGGTATCTTTCAACCGGTAACTGGGGACTATTCCACCCCCTACCACTAGCATACAATAGCAAGATATAAGCACACAGTCAGGAATATCCGGGTACTGACCTACCCCTTGGTCCTAAGGACCACTATCATGGAAACTATCCCTATCATGCATCATACATATATATCTCATAACCAAACGCATACCATACCAAAATAAATTATCACAAAGACAATTATCTTCTAAATACTCCTCAATGGTGGGCCGGCATTGTGGCCTTAGACCCACCCCTACTGGAAGGTAACTCACCTCATACAAGTAGTTGTTGATAATCAGTGCGGGAAACCTTCGTCCGCTGCTGCTCCGGAAATCCTCTGGCTACACACAACACTCAGTTAGAAATGGATCTCTATACTAAGGGTAAAATGACCATTTTACCCTCAACCAAGTCAATTTAAAGTCAAAGTCAACTTCCAGTTGACCTGACTCGCCAAGTTGGGCCATCAACTCGTCGAGTCCCTCACTCTCTACTCGTCCCCATCCGCGACTCTACTCGTCGAGTTGGGCCGACAACTCGACGAGTTCTTCTCCCATTCGAAAGCCACAAGGAAACTCATCCGACTCGCCGAGTTTGAAGAACAACTCGCAGAGTCCCACGAACAGATCTCCTACTCGCTTCCAAATCCTCACCAGGGCATTCTTTATGAGGATTTGGGTTTCTGGGACTATTGCTACACGATAAATTGCTAATTCCACGAGTAGTGACGAAGGGTTGGACCTTCTACACTTAAACCCCTCTAAACTCAGTAACTTGTTCATATGACTCGTTGAGTTTGAAGAAAAACTCGTCGAGTTCCAGGCAATCTTCATAGGACTCGTCGAGTGATTCATCCAACTCGCCGAGTCTAAGACCATCTTCATAGAACTCGCCGAGTTCCACTTTGGGACTCGCCGACTCCCTTCGACCCACTTCCCATACAGACCAAATCTAAGACATGCAACGATTATAAACCATAGATTTGTGTTCCTAGGGCATGCTTATCACGTAAAGTTGCAAACTTTACGTGCATGCATGGCCCTATATGCTAAAAAAGGCAAATCCAAGCTCTTTATGAGGTCAAACACTTAATAGGGACCTCAATCACTTCAACCACAGAAACTTTACACTTCTAAGATGTCCATAAGGCCCAGATTTGAAGTCCTTTCAGAACATAGAGCATAAACACATAGAGTTTGAGGTTTTAGGGCTTAAAACCCACACATTAGGGACAAAAGGGGATCTAATGAACTAGAGATCAAGGTAGGAACTTTTCTACATGAATGGAAGCCTTTAACAGAGTAGATTTCGGATCTACTTCCCATCCTTGCACCCTTCAACCTTCTCCTTATTCTTCTAAGCTCTAAACTTCCTTCACAAAGCTAAAATCACTCACAAGAACAATATGCGGGCTAGGGTTTCGTTCTACAGCTCTTGTTAAAGTGTTAGGGGCAAGGGAAGCCAAGTTAGAGTGTTTAAATAGGGTGCACACTCCTAGATTAGGGTTTTTGTCCGAACAGCAGCTTACTCGCCGAGTCCGGGACCCGAATCGGCGAGTCCACAACTTAAACCCCGTGCCCCTTCCCGCTTCTACTCGGCGAGTCGATCCTCTGACTCGCCGAGTTCAAGGCCAAGATGCAAAATGCACAAGGAATTAAATAAGAGAATACGTACCAAGAATCAGGTGCTACAAATCTCCCCCACTTATTTTAGACTTCGTCCTCGAAGTCCGCTGCTCGATCCTGAAACAAATCGGGGTAATGCTCCATCATCTCGTCCACTGGCTCCCAAGTCCACTCCGACCCCTTAAGGTGCTGCCATTTCACCTTCACGAGTTCCACTTTCTTGTTCCTCAGCTCCTTTGACTTCTGGTCGAGGAACGCTACTGGCCGCTCGATGTAATTCAGGCTGTCATCAACATGAATGTCCTCCAAAGGTACCACTGCTGAGTCGTCCACCAGGCACTTCCGCAGCTGAGAGACGTGGAAAGTGTTGTGGATCTGACTGAGTTCGGCTGGCAGATCCAGCCGGTACGCTACCTTGCCCACCCGGGCTACAACCCTGAAGGGTCCAATTTACCTGGGGCCCAACTTTCCCCACTTCCTAAATCGGATGACGCCCTTCCATGGAGACACCTTCAGGAGAACCATATCCCCGACCTAGAATTCCAGGCCTGATCGGCGCTTGTCGGCATAACTTTTCTGCCGACTCTGAGCAGTCTGAAGCCTGCTCCGGACCTGCTGAATCTTTTCTATCGTCTTGAGCACTACTTCGGTGCTCCCCATTACCTTCTAGCCAACCTCGCCCCAGCATATCGGGGTCTTGCACCTCCTCCCATACAACATCTCGAAGGGAGGACGGTCGATACTCGCATGATAGCTATCATTATACGAGAACTCCGCCAACGGGAGGTAGGTATCCCAACTACCTCCGAAATCTAAAACACATGCCCGCAACATATCCTCCAGAGTTTGGATGGCCCGCTCGCTCTGGCCATCCGTCTGCGGGTGAAAAGCGGTGCTAAAATGCAGACAAGTACCCAGCTCGTCATGAAACTTCTTCCAAAACCTGGAAGTAAACCGCACATCTCTATCCGAAATCACCGAAACTGGCACTCCGTGTCGCGCCACCACCTCCCTGATATAGATATCGGACAATTTCTCAGTCGAGATGCTCTCCTGAATCGGGATAAAGTGGGCGCTCTTGGTCAATCGATCGACAATGACCCATATCGAATCCACTCCCCGCGCGGTCCTGGGAAGCTTGGTGATAAAATCCATCGTGATGTCTTCCCATTTCCACAGCGGAATATCCAACGGCTGCATCTTGTCGTGTGGTCTCTGATGCTCAGCCTTGACCTTCCTGTAGGTCAAGCACCGCTCCACGTACCATGCCACATCCCGTTTCATGCAGGGCCACCAATAGTCCAGATGAAGATCCTTATACATCTTCGTCGCCCCAGGATGAATGGAGAATCGGGATTTGTGCGCCTCCCCCATCAGGACCTGGCCCACGCCTCCATGATAAGGGACCCACACCCTACGGTGAAGAGTCAATAACCCTCGGATATCATAGTCAAAAGAGGAAACCTGCCTCACAATCCGCTCACTCTTCCTATGTTCCTCCTTTATAGCCTCCTGCTGAGCCTCCCGGATTCGCTCCAGAAGCGGAGTCACCACTGTCATCCTCAGACAGATATCCCTGATCGGTGCTGCCTTGCGGCTAAGCACATCAGCCACGACATTGGCCTTCCCCGGATGGTAAAGGATCTCACAATCATAATCCTTTACCACATCAAGCCACCGACATTGTCTCATATTCAGATTTGGCTGGTCCATGAGATACCTCAAACGTTTGTGATCCGTGTAAATCGTACAACGAACCCCATAGAGGTAATGACGCCAAATCTTTAGGGCAAAAAAACTAGCCCCCAACTCCAAATCATGCATCGGGTAGTTCGCCTCGTGAGGCTTCAGTTGCCTCGACGCATAGGTGATGACATGCCCTCTCTGCATCAATATTGCGCCCAAAACTGCGATGGATGCATCGCAGTACACAAGAAAATCCTCCATGCCCTCTGGCAGGGCTAAAATTGGTGCCTCGCACAACCTCTGTCTCAATGCCTCGAATGCGGCCTGCTGCTCAGGCTCCCAGCGATACACCACCGACTTCTTAGTCAGTCGGGTGAGTGGAACTGCTATCTTGGAGAGGTCCTGAATGAATCTCCGATAGTAGCCTGCCAGTCCTAGAAAGCTCTGAATCTCAGATGGAGACCTCGGAACCTCCCAACTCATCACGGCCTCTACTTTGGCCGGATCTACCGAAATCCCATTCTGGTTGACAAGGTGCCCAAGAAACTACACCTCACGCAACCAGAACTCACACTTGGAGAACTTAGCATACAAGTTTTCCCTCCTCAAAGTCTCCAGAACCTCCCACAGATGCTCCTCATGTTGCTCTCGCATCTTGGAGTAAACCAAGATATCGTCGATAAACACTATCACAAACCGGTCTAACATCGGTCTACATACGCGGTTCATGAGGTCCATGAATGCGGCAGGAGCATTGGTGAGCCCGAAGGGCATCACCACAAACTCATAGTGGCCATAACGCATCCGAAACACAGTCTTCTGCACATCCTCCTCTCTGACCCTCATCTGATGATACCATGAACCCAAGTCAATCTTGGAGAACCAAGATGCTCCTTGTAGCTGGTCAAAGTGGTCATCAATCCTCGGGAGTGGGTAGCGGTTCTTCACCGTTACCTTGTTCAGCTCCTGATAATCTATATACATCCGATGCGACCTGTCCTTCTTTCTCACAAACAGAATTGGGGCTCCCTAGGGTGAACTGCTCGGTCTAATGAAACCCTTTTCTAACAGCTCCTGCAGCTGTGTAGACAACTCCTGCATCTCAGGAGGAGCCAATCGATACGGTGCCTTGGCTATCAGAGCGGCACCAAGGACTAGGTCGATCCTGAATTCCACCTGTCGTTCTGGAGGTATCCCAGGCAACTCCTCGGGGAATACGTCCGCAAACTCTCGTACCACATGTACATCGTCCACCGTCGCCTTACCCGTCTCCCGGGTATCCATAACATACGCGACATAACTTGCGCAACCCTGCTGGAGGTAACGCCTAGATCTCGTTGCTGAACATAAAGTTGGTCCTCGCTGTGGCCTCTCACCCTGAATCACCAGCTCTCCCCCACTTGGGGTCCTGACCCACACCAACTGCTGCGTGCGGTTGATCACTGCCCCATTAGGGCTGAGCCAATCCATGCCTATAATCACTTTGTTACCACGCAATGCAATGGGAACCAAGTCTACCAAGTAGCGCTCCTCAAATAACCTCAGCACACAATCTCGAAATACCGTCGATGCCCGCACCAAACGGTCGTCTGCAATCTCTACCTCTAGAGGGTAATCCAACATGCCCGAAGACTCGGAAAATCTCTTGCTAAGCGCAAGAGACACAAATGATCGGGTAGCGCCTGAGTCAAACAACACCAGAACTGGGATGCCGTTCACATGGAACGATCCTAAACAAAGCACATATCAATATCACAAACATCATATACATAAATCAGAGGGAAAGAATCATACTCGTCACCATATCGGGTGCAGCACGTGCCTCCTCGGCAGTCAACTGAAATGCTCGACTCCTCACCAATGGAACCTCTGTCTTGACCTTCCGGCCATCTGTAACCCGCGTCGTCGCTGAGACCGGCGCCGCTGCTGGCACTGTTGCTGACGCTGCTGTCAATCTCGGGTAATTGGCCCTTTTGTGGCCCCTTTGATTGCAATGGAAGCAAATCAGGTCTGTCATTTGTACCGCAGGAGCGGGGGCAGTATAATCCCCACCAAAATGCCCCACCTTGCCACACTTATAGCAGCCCGAACCGGCCCAGTGGGACAAGATCCCTCGTGCGATCGACCGCATTTCCCACAGCGGCCCCGTCTTGCCTGGCCTTTCGGCCTACCATCAGATCCCTTGGGCTTCTTCCCCGAAGCCCCAGACGTCAACCCCTCCACTGCCTTCCTCTTCTGGACGTGCTCCAAATCAATCTCCCTTTCCCTAGCCCTGGCAATCATGGAATCCAAGGTAGGGCAAGCTGAAAAACTAACATGCTCCTGAATGTCATCTCGTAGCATGTCATGGTAGCGGGTCCTCCTCATATCCTCATCACCCGCATACTGGGGCACCAGCAATGCCCTCTCCCGGAACTTGGTGGTGATCTTCGCCATAGTCTCCGAAGTCTGCCTCATATCAAAAAACTCCCTGGCCAGCCGCTGAAGCTCCATAGCTGGCGCAAACTCCGCCCTGAATCTGGTCACAAAGTCCGACCAAGTCATAGCCTCAACAGCCGAGGCTCCCAATGAGTCACTAACAGACTCCCACCAATCTCTAGCCCTGACTCGCAAGCATCCTGCTGCATATCTCACCTTCGACCCCTCTAGGCAAAAGCTCGTCAGCTGCGCAGACTCAATGTATACGATCCATCTCCTAGCAACAATGGGGTCTTTCACCCCATGGAAATCCGGCGCACCACTTCCATGAAAGTCCTTAAAGGACAGTCTGCGTGTACCCACCTAGCTAGACGCCATATCACTCCTGAATGACCGGAGACGATCCTCCATCAGCTCAATAATCCCCTCCTTGATCGACCCGAAGATGATAGGGGTCGACTCAAGGATGCCTCTCGTGATCTCAGATGTGATGAACTCGCGTAGCCCGTCATCAACCTGCTCGGATCCCGAACCCGAGCCTGATCCTGATCCTGATCCGGAACCTCCTGCTCTAAATCGTGTGGTCACCATGCTAAAAATACACGCATAAAAGTCAGGATCATACATATAATCGAGAGATCTAACACACTCTCCAAGGTTCCCAGTTTCATCTAGGCCCTCCTTGATTCGAGTATGGGTCCTCTGCTTTCAATAGTACGGGCCCATACTACCTTCCACATCTACCCGTGCTTTCCTCAACGATTGCTTCGACTTCACCAAGTCCCTTTACCAATACCCTTTCTACTAACCTCATCCTAGGCTTCCCTAGGGCACTCTCCGACCTACCCTCCGCCATCAGCTGCACCAGGAGCCCCTACCATTTCCCCCTAACTAACTTGCAGGTACTGTTACATATCCGCTCCTTAGTTAGTTGGAAATAGCCAGAACCCCCATAGCACAAAGCAAGCAGCATTAGTGCATTGAGTAACCAAATCAGGCATAACCTATACAGGCCATCCTACTGCTAACTAAACAGTCCTAGCATACAGCTCATACAATAGGCATCTAAGGCATCCTCCTAGATCCTTAGCTCTAACTAGCATGCAATTATCATAATCATATATCAGGCACACAAGGCATCTTCGTAGATCCTTAGTCCTATTCTAGCATGCAATTCTGAATCAAAGCCATATAGCATAACATAACATGTATGGGTATCTTGGGGAAAACTTACTTGAGCCCGGCCGGTCGCATGCATCACACACCTTGTCTTTCTTAAAATCCTTCCATTTAGATCTTTAGAAAACCATTTTATTGTAAAAATCTTTTAGCCCTTTAGTTCGAGTCCAGACCCCCCCCCCCCCCAGGGCGTATCCGAATCCCTCAAACCAGGGCTCTGATACCAACTTGTAACGTCCCAAAATTCAAGTCCAAAATTTTCTTTTTTTATTTAAGTTGTTCATAAAACATTCACTAGAAAATATGGAATCAACATGTCATCTCATAATATCAAGTATCATGTTTCAAACCCACAACATAAGCAAATAACATATCAGAGTACACTCCCATAAAACACCGTGCGGAAAATCAAATGTGTGTGTGATGACATGCTACGCCGCCGGCTCCTTCCCCTTAGATGAAGAGGTACCTGAAACCAAAAGCTGAAACCGTAAGCATAAAGCTTAGTGAGTTCCCCCATCATACCACATACCATACAATACCATCGGTATCTTTCAACCGGTAATCGTCATCGGTATCTTTCAACCGGTAATCGTCATCGGTCAACCGGTAACTGGGGACTATTCCACCCCCTACCACTAGCATACAATAGCAAGATATAAGCACACAGTCAGGCATATCCGGGTACTGACCTACCCCTTGGTCCTAAGGACCACTATCAGGGAAACTATCCCTATCATGTATCATATATATATATATATATATATATATATATATATATATATATATATATCATAACCAAACGCATACCAGACTAAGATAAATTATCACAAAGACAATTATCTTCTAAATACTCCTCAATGGTGGGTCGGCATTGTGGCCTTACACCCACCCTTACTGGAAGGTAACTCACCTCATACAAGTAGTTGCTGATAATCAGTGCGAGAAACCTCCGTCCGTTGCTGCTCCGGAAATCCTCCGGCTACAAACCCCACAACACTCAGTTAGAAACAGATCTCTATACTTAGGGTAAAATCACCATTTTACCCTCAACCAAGTCAAGTCAAAGTCAAAGTCAACTTCCAGTTGACCCAACTCGTCGAGTTGGGCCATCAACTCGTCGAGTCCCTCACTCTCTACTCGTCCCCATCCACGACTCTACTCGTCGAGTTGGGCCGACAACTCGACGAGTTCTTTTCCCATTCGAAAGCCACAAGGAAACTCATCCGACTCGCTGAGTTTGAAGAACAACTCGCCGAGTCCCACGAACAGATCTCCTACTCGCTTCCAAATCCTCACCATGGCATTCTTTATGAGGATTTGGGTTTCTGGGACTATTGCTATACGATAAATTGCTAATTCCGCGAGCAGTGCGAAGGGTTGGACCTTCTACACTTAAACCCCTCTAAACTCAACAACTTGTTCATATGACTTTCCGAGTTTGAAGAACAACTCGTCGAGTTCTAGGCAATCTTCATAGGACTCGCCGAGTGGTTCATCCAACTCGCCGAGTCTAAGACCATCTTCATAGAACTCGCCGAGTTCCACTTTGGGACCCGTCGAGTCCTTTCGACCCACTTCCCATACAGACCAAATCTGAGACATGAAATGATTCTAAACCATAGATCTGTGTTCCTAGGGCATGATTATCACGTAAAGTTGCAAACTTTACGTGCATGCATGGCCCTATAAGCTCAAAAAGGCAAATCCAAGCTCTTTATGAGCTCAAACACTTAATAGGGACCTCAATCACTTCAACCACATAAACTTTACAATTCTAAGATGTCCATAAGGCCCAGATTTGAAGTCCTTTCAGAACATAGAGCATAAACACATAGAGTTTAAGGTTTTAGGGCTTAAAACCCACACATTAGGGACAAAAGGGGATCTAATGAACTAGAGATCAAGGTAGGAACTTTTCTACCTGAATGGAAGCCTTTCACAGAGTAGATTTCGGATCTACTTCCCCTCCTTGCACCCTTCAACCTTCTTCTTCTTCTAAGCTCCAAACTTCCTTCACAAAGCCAAAATCACTCACAAGAGCAATATGGGAGCTAGGGTTTCGTTCTACAGCTCTTGTTGAAGTGTTAGAAGCAAGGGAGGCCGAGTTAGAGTGTTTAAATAGGGTGCACACTCCTGGATTAGGGTTTTTGTCTGAACAGCAGCTTACTCGCCGAGTCCGGGACCCGACTCGGCGAGTCCACAACTTAAACCCCGTGCCCCTTCCCGCTTCTACTCGGCGAGTCAATCCTCTGACTCGCCGAGTTCAAGGCCAAGATGCAAAAATGCACAAGGAATTAAACAATAGAATATGTCCCAAGAATCGGGTGCTACATGCTAAGAAGATGGAAGCATTGGTAGGTCTTTGTGCTACCAGAGGACAAGAAATTTAGAATAGCAAAGTTTAATCCATGAAAGAAAACTAAATTTGAATTTGGTTTTGTCCTAAACCTTGTCTTATGATTGTAGGTAGGAAATGATAGATTCACATGGATGGGAACGTATGCACCTTGAAATCTATGTGGCAAAGATTCACTCTAATTCATGAGAATGATTATGAGGAAATACTTTTGCTAGTAGATTTTAAATATCTGATAAATATCAAAAGGGATATTGGTTGTGTTAATTCTCAGATTCATAATATGATTATGGCGTCCCTCTTCATATTTCGAATTGTGAGGAATGGCAAGAGATTGTTTGAACTTTCAAGACATATATCTATAAGTTCTGAAAGGGTTTAAACACACATATGCTATCCAATGAAGGTGTATAAGCTTAAGAAGTCTAGTTGGAGACTTATCGAAGCATCGCATAACATGAATCTATATTTAATAAGAAAGTCAAGAGTATTGATTTTTAGAAGTCTAGTTGATTTATGGGTACATGTCAAAGCTAGTGGGAGCATAACTGTTATACTAGTATTGCATGTTTACAATACTATTAGTAAGGAACAAAATTTTCAAATTTGTAAATTGCAAATTTTGGGAATTGTTTCACTATACTAGACTTAAGGGAGAGGCACTCATACTTCGTTTCGATTCTAAAAGTTTAGATCGTATAGTTTATAGAACTTAGTCATAGATGTATATGAATATCGTGTTGAAATAGATCAACATAGCAAATTCGATATATGGAAATATTATAGCAAGAGACTGAACATATATTAAATTTTTATGTGAGGCATAATGAATCGAGTCTCATATGCTTTGAATATAGGATTGATTACATATGCTATAATATTCACTCATTCTATTTTTTCAAATGCTCAAAGTTATGTGAGAAAAAGGACTAGAATTTTCTATGACTAAACAATTGTCAAGAACATTCTAAGGTTATTCCAAAAGACTGGTTGCCTGTGGACAGTTAGAAGTATAATATTAATTTGGATGGACCATAGTGACATGATTCTTGATATGGTTCTTGATCAGAATTGATGACCATATGAAAATATGGAAATGTTTCCATAGATGGAGATAGTTGAAAAGTCTACATGTAAGTTGGAAAGTTTAATGCTAGAGAATTGTTCAAGGAGCGTACCTTGAATTAGAACCTTCATTACCATGGAATTGTTTCTAGTAACAAAGTTCCAATATGATATTCTGTAATATCAAAGGATCGGCCTTTGAGACATTAGATTTTTGATATCATGTGAGTTTAATGCATGTTAAGTTGGAATTCCATCATATCTTGGATAGTGATAAGAATTTAGAATTGTGAAATAAGTGTCGTTAGAATTATGTCCAGGTGATCTATTCACAAAGGAAAGACCATAAAGACACATAGTATGCATGTTCATAACATGGCATGACTGATGTTTGATTCAAGTAGATAGTTGATTACTCGAAACATTATACAATTAATAAAGTCTTAATCATTATGGTGATTAAATAATAGAGATTTTTTATATTCAATAGATTTGAGACCATAGTTAATTAGTTTATTATTGTGTTTCACTTTGCATGCTTTACTTACTGAATGATTTTATTATTCGAAATTCCACAATCTATCATACTTTTGGAAGTAAGTAGTCAACTAAGACCATCATGAATTGAAATGTAGATTGTCTATGTAGATTAGACATTGCAACGGTTGCTACAATGTTCATGAGTACCTAGAAAATAGAGATTTTAAGTATTGGATAAACCCATGCTCAGAGAATTACTTCATGGATTCTATCACGAGTAATTGTGAGAAGATAATACCTAATATTCTTAAAATGGAGAAAATGCATCAGTAACTTGATGTTTAAAAACATAGTTTCATGTACTATTTGCTGAGTAAAAGATACAAACATATGAGTCAAAGTGTATTCGTTCCTTTTTCCGTGACGAGAAAAGTGATATCTTTGGGCCCCTCGATGATTTGGTGTTGACTTATAGTGTTGGGCCCAGTCATGACTAAATTGATGTGTTCAATTAGAAGTCTTATGACGTCATCACAAATCAAAAAAATCACGAAACAGAATTTTGGACAATGACATTGATTCTAATCCATATCTCATATCCATACGAATATTTGATCACTTATCTAAGGACCAATATCTGATCGGATCAAAGTTCAACAGTTTTTTATGGAAAGCACCTTTTGTTGTTTGATTTAGAAGTTATACTTATAATTTAGTTTTAGACTTATCCAATTGGGAAACTGTTGGATTAGGTGTCTAAGCCAAAAACTAAATTAGTATAATCTTGAATTATTAGCAAAGTCCTTATGGGTTGCCCTAAAACTTGGTAATTAACTGGAATGCTTTTTAGAGAGAGACTGATTTATTAATTTATTATTGGTTAATAAACTAACTAGTAATCAAAATAAATAATTTAGTAACATATTATGAGAATAACATATTAATTAGAAATAGTATTATTTAATTAAGAATTAACCATAAATTAATTGGAATTAACTTTGGGATTAATTGGATTAATTAAAAGTAGAATGACTAAAGGTGACAATATTCAAAACTTTAACATTAACCAATTCTAGGACCTCCCAAGAGTGGGACGGTTCTAGAGGTATTCTTGGGCTCTAAGGAAGCTTAGAATGCCTTAGGGAGGAAGCAATGGGGTAAGAGTTATTTAAAAGGAACATGTCTTACATACAACATTCCTAACACCTATATAAACCCCTAAGAGTTTAGAATTTCAAAATTATCTCATTCTAAGAGCTTATTTTTGAAATTCTTCATTTTTCTCCTCTCTCCTCTTTAGCTTCCAATTGCTAGGCTTTCAGTGTGAGTCATTTGAGGCATGAAACTTCTGGTGTTTACTTTCTAAAGATCAATCTATAAGGAATACTAGTTTATTTGCTATAATAAACTAAAGGTATGTATTTTGTAATATCCCTTTCTTAATTTCGAAAATAGCAATGTACTTTTTGGGTTTTTGATATTCAATGGTTTGTTGCAAATTATAGTGAGAACATAGATCCTTTAGGTTGCATGTGAACTTAGGATTTAAGTTTTTCCACCAAAATAAGATTTTTGTAACCTATAAAACCCATCAATTATAACCAATCGGTTGGTTTAGTTACCATGACTTTAGCTTCTATATATGAGGGCGTTTATGTCCTTGGGGAAAATGGTTTGGTCATCTCAAAAACAGCTTACTCTAGAATTGAAATTCTTGAAATGGAAGTTAACTTAGTCGTTGTTTCATTGATTTTTTATCTTATTTTAAGCATATGAGTTGATACTCTAAATTGAAATTCTAGAAATGGTGCTCATATGACAAAAAAAATCACGACTTTTGCTTCTATGTGGTCCTCAAAAATTAAAAAACTTGCAATTCTTATGAAAGATGTCAATGATTTTGATAATATAAGCATATGGAGTGATACCCAAAATTGAAATCAACATTTGTGTTCTTGTGAAGGTTATAAATGAGAGCTTTAATTCAACATCATGTGTTAATTTTGATTGTTTTTAGTGTGCGATTGCAACTATGATTGTTGTCACAATGGAAATGGTTAAAATGGATTGCAAGTTTGAATATTTTATGTGGTGAAAATGGTTAAAAAAAATGTTGATGTCAACAATTTTGTGTGTTCTAGTTCTGTTCCTTCAAGTTTTAGATCAACCTTAGTAGATAACCCTCAATCTGTATTCATATGACTCTTTCTTCTATTCATATCAGATGTACAACTTAACTTTGAGTTGGTTAGATAAGGAAGTCATGGAGATTTGTTTCAATCATTGTCTGTTATTTCTTTTTGTTACTATGTAGTTTTTCCTTCATTTGATATATAAAAATTCAAATCTAATAATTTGTTTTTCTTTGCTTTTAGATGAAGGTACAACAGAAGAGATACACAAGAGAGGTGGTACTTGAGCTTCATGAAAGTCAGATACTGTTATGAGTCCTAATAATGTATGAATCATTTTGTTTTTTAACCACTAATTACCGGAGTATCAAATATCTATAGGGAGTTCTTTGTGATGTGAAGTAGTGTCACACCCCGCTAAAGCGGAAACACGAGGCGTGTCAGTACAAAGGGTCTTATAGCAAAAGTTAAAAGACAACACCAACCATATTATTAAAAATTATTACAATTTACAATGTATTTGAACATATTTTAAAAGAAATTACAATGCAATTGAAATACAACCCATGTGAATGCTTCTTAAAGTGATGTGTCCCTAAGTGCCATCTTATAGACGAGTTCTTGAAAAAGCATGTAAAATGAGTGGTCAACTACCGAGATAGTTGGTGAGTACTCACAGGTTAAAAATAATATTGTTTTCATGAATCGTAATCAAAGTTTTAATAGAAGTTTCCATAAATAAAAGTACATTTCTAAAATGTGTAAATAAGTTTGCATAAACAAAGTTCGTTGTCATCATGAGAAATAAAGTATGTTGCCAAAATGAGATGCAAAGTTCATATTCTCATGGGATATAAAGTTCGTTGCTAAAACTAGTAAACGAGTTTTGTTGCTAAAATGAGTATACAAGTTTCATTGATAAAAATAAGTATACAAGTTTCATCGCTAAAATGAGTATACTAGTTTCGTTGATAAAATGAGTATACAAGTTTCATAGCTAAAATGGGTATACAAGTTCCGTTGCTAAAATGAGTATACAAGTTTCATCACCAAAATGCAATGTAAGATTCGTATGTGCATCAAGTTTCCATTCATGAGTTCACAACCCAATCCTAATGACCAAATCGTGCCGTATTGACTACTATGTGTATCGCAGACATAGAGAATAAAATGGTAAAATGCACTTAAGCGAATCGTGCGAGTAAGGAGTTGTCTACCTCCTGAGCGCTATCCATAATAACCATAGGCTCAAAAGAGTTAATGAGTTGTGTCAAATGATTCCAGGGACTTAACCACGACACAGTCCTCATGAGTTAAAGTGACATACACATACATAGAAAATATAGCAACCAAGTTTCATACGAGTCAAAATAAATACAACGAACATAAATAGTTTAGGACATGTTTTCCACCCCAAAACATTTAAAAACCGAAAATAGGGAGAGTCGTGAGTACTCACAATGCATTGAGATGATTGCAAATGATGCATTGATCTAAGTTCCACTTGTACCACTACCGAATCCTACAATAATATTACACACTAATGAGTCTCTAATTGAAATCTAACACTAGTATACTTACTATTACAATAGAATTATGTCAATATTGCGTTGAAATTTAATATTGTTAAGTTACAAACATTGTTCTAAAATGGTGAAATTTTATAACTCATGTGATTAAGATAATTTTAGATATTATTTTCCAGATTTTTGTAATATTAATTGGAGGTATTTCAATACATTTAAAGGTGTTTTTAGCTCCTAAAATTCAAAATATTATCAAACAGTTTCCAAAAATTTTCAAACTGTGCTTTTTCATTCTAAACACAGTAGAGGTCTTCCATAAATTTTCCCTTGAATTTTTTATGTGATTAACTATTTTTCCAAATTTTTATGCCTTCATAACAATATAAATTCGTGAAAAATAGAATCCAGATGATAAAAATTCCCAAACTTTTTATAATACTGCCATTAGACATACTGTTAGGCGTGTCAAACCCAACAAATAAAGGGGTACAATAGACTCCAAATACACTGCTTTAATGCACTAAAAAGTAGTACAAGGCAAGCAGGGTCGAACCATAGAGACACAAGACAAAAGTCTATACCTCTTTGCGCAAGGTACTTTGGTCACAAAGGGGGGTTTTGTTTGCAAAAGTCAAATAATGAAAATAACAATCAACTTTGGAACATGTAGAAAATGAAATAGATTTGTAAACAAGTTGTAAAAGTGCTTCCAGTTCTAGTTCTCAATGTTGTCATTTAACCTGATTGTGACTTGATGTAATGTGTGATTACTATTTTAAGTTGGTACTAAAAGGTATTAACACGCTCTAATACCTCTCACTTGCCAAATTATCTAACCAAAATACGCTTTTGACTAGACCTATCTTTACTAATTCAACCTAAACACGCTCTTAGATTGTATTGAAAAATTGCATTAAGTTTTGTACAAGCTTCCCAATAATGCTCATTTCTTCTCATACGCTCTGAAGTGTGAAAACATGTGATAAATGTTCTACAATAAGAAAACCTAATGTTTGTTACCAATCATTAACTTTATAGAACGATTAGGTGCCCTAAAAGTTAATTAACTACACAAAAATTCAATTCATGAAAGTGGTCAATCAAACACAAATCAAATTTAAGGATTCTAGTTTAAACAAGAACATAATCACTAGAATAGAATCACAAGTCAAACATCTAATCACATGCTTCAAGTTAAGCAATCAACATGTTTTGAACAAGAACTAGAAACTAGGGTTTCTTAGCCACACATGGCTAATAACAAATCAAACAAGAATAAAGATGGAATTGGAATGTTTAATGCTTACAAAAATGAAATCAAAAGTGTTTGAAATGATTAGGTCTTCTCAAAAGCTCCAAGAATTCTCCCAAGATCGCCCAAAAATTGCTCCAAAAACCGTTTCTGCCTTCTAAAATGTCGACCTCCTTTGTTTTATTAGGTTCTCACGTGCATTCCATAAGACCATGCATTTTTGGAATCGCCATGCCTTTTGCCCAAGTGTTTTTGGCATGGCCAATTGTCTTGATCATGTGTTTTTGCATGGTCCATGCTTTTTGCTAAAATTCCAAAAAGTCTTCACTGTTGGCTCCATCTTCAATCTAGCTTCACCACGAGTCATGTTGCTCAAATATAAGATGAAAAAGGACAAACACGACATGTGTCAATGTGACAAGAATCGTGTTTCAAACATAGTCCTTTGCTATGATAATAATGAACAATGACTCGGGTTCCATCTTCATGTTTTCTGCCATGGAATGACCGGCTCATCTTCTCCTCATGCTCCAAATCTCCAAGCATCCAGGCTCCATGTATCCATGCTCCATAATGCCTGCAAAATAAATCAAAAATTGTGAAGTACCAGACATTCTTGATGAAATATGCAATTGCCCTAATAATCAACTATATGCAAGAATTATGAAATAGAATGTTATGAAAGGATGGAAATAAACATGCAAAATAGGTGCATAAAATGCACCTGTCACATACTTAAGCTGGGAAAAATATAAAAATGGATTTTTAAACTGTTTAACCCAATTTTACGATTTTTGTGCATTTATTCTAATAAAAATTGAAATAAATAGAAAATAGTTTCCAAAATTGCCCAAAACATTCTTAAGCTGGGAAAAATATAAAAATGAATTTCTAAACTGTTTAACTGAATTTTATGATTTTTGTGCTTTTATTCTAATAAAAATTGAAATAAATAGAAAACAGTTTCCAAAATTGCCCAAACTTTTGGTAACACTATTATTATTATTATTATTATTATTATTATTATTATTATTATTATTATTATTATTATTATATAATCTTTGAAAAATATAAAAGATATTTTTCAATTAGTCTTGCTATTTTTTATCCTCTTAAATAATCATTAATTGGAGAATAATAATTAAACAGTTAAATTAAATTACCAAAAATTTTGTAAACTTCATTTACAATGTAAATAATCTGGGAAAAATACCAAATGTGATTTTTATCTACTGGAATCCGATTTTGTGGATTTAAGTGTATTTAATCTTAGAAAGTAGAAGAAGAATAACATACTAAATAGAAAAATCATCCAAATTTTCATTTACAATTCTAATATATTATAAGGTCTTCTGGTAAATTTTCATGAATTTTGGATGAGTAGAACTATTTTTCCTGTTTTTAGTCCATCATAAATACAAAAATCGGGAAAAAATAGGTATGCATTATGAAAAATTCTAAAAATATTTTTCTGAGTCTTGCATATATGTTCAGAGCTGTGAAAATTATTAGATACCCTTTTCACATTCTCTAAAGTGGTTTTATGATTCATTGGGGCTAAACAAAAAGAAAATTCAAAAACACAATAAATAACAATAAAAATCGATGAAACGTAATGAGAGGTCATTATTTACCATAGGGGTCATCCACGAATTTATCTACGATTTATAGACCTCAAAAAGTATTTTATATGATTTATTGCCCTATTTTATTTCAATAATTATAATAATTCGAGATAAATGAATTATTTTCTTAAAATTTACAAATCATCTTATTTTATTAGTGGGATTCTTGCAAAAATCGGATTTCATCAGAAAAGAGTTTTAGGTATTTATTTGAGAATAAATTCTTTACGAACATATTTGAAAGCTTTTAACAACAAACTTTGATCTTCTAGCATCTAAGCTTGAAGATCCTCACATGCATGTTGGTTTGAATACCATTAATGAGTTTGAAATGGTCATAAATCATTTTGGAAAGAAAACTTAGGGTGCATGTGGTGATTTTCCCCCAAAACATGTAGAAAAGTGCATTATGTTGATTTGACTTAAGTTTTGGTCCTTGGATTTCACCATTTACAACATGCATGTTGTTTTTGGATGAAATCCTACCACCATCATCATCAAAAATGTGAGTAGGTGCAAGTGTTGATGATTTTACAATAGAATGGAGTAGAAGATGGAGAAAATCCATGAAAAACAAGTAAAACTTGAAGGAATGGTGAAATAGAAATCGATTTTACCTTCAAGAACACTGCAAGATGATGAAGATTTCGAGTTTGAGGTGTGTTCTTGGACATATTTTCTGTAAAAAATTTGTGACTTAGGGTAAGGGTAAGAGAAAATGGTGGTGGTGATGAAGAGTGTGAGAGAGAATGAGAGGTAGAGTGAAAAAGTGAAAGTGATTCTTGATATGGGGAAATTGTGTATTAGGGTTTTCAAGTAAGAGAGAGAGAGAGAGAGAGAGAGAGAGAGAGGAATCCGACTTTTGAATGGAGAGAGAGTCTCCCTCTTTTAAATTTTATAAAATATAACTTTATTTTATAAAAATATCAAGTTTTTATAAAATATGCACCTTATCCTAATTTTCATTCACAAAACCTTGATTTTTGGCTTAGAAAATAGGGTTAAGTACTAATGACTTATGAGTTATTTTAAATTGTTATTATAAAGTCCATACCAAATTTTATGGATTTTTAGGTGTTAGAGTTTATAAATTTGAGTTTTTAAGGTCTTTAGATTTAATAAATATTTGGATATCAAAATAAATTGAATTATTTGAGATTTCAATTTATGTTAGAGTTTCATAAATCTTTTCTAGTTAAAAATAATTTTTGTAATTTATTTTTATCGATTTATTGGCATTCTATGTAGTGGTTTCGAGATTCAGACGAAATTGAGGAATCGAGTATACTAGTCCTATGACTTAAGCTTCTATGAGACTTTGACCTAATTTCTACTTTTAAGTCAAGTGCATGATGTGTGTATATGATTCATGAAAAGGTGTTCGAGTCAAAGAGTGACCCGAATATGGATAATCTCTACAGTTAAGTAGTTGTAGAATTCACATACCAATGTGAAATCTAAGTACACTATTTTTCGATTCTACTTGTTTCCAAGTTTCTAGTAGGTTATAACTTAGCTTCTAGTTACTAAGTCTAGTATGTGTCGTGTCTATATGTGCAACTAAATTTAGTCAAATCTAGAACGACTCGAATTTTAACGGTTGTCACAAGTAGATAAGGTCAATTATAATCTTTCATGTAGAAAACAGCTTTTAGAGTTTGTTTTTGGTTGTAACGTGTGTATCTTATGAGTGCACATGTGTGTGTCATTGTGGCTGAAGTTGTATGTGTCTGTTGTGTCTATATGTTTGCCTTGCATGTATGAGATGGGGTCAAATAGCATCTTAATGGATTGAGCTTTAGGCGTAGATGTTCACAATAGTTATTAGAGGACACAATCAACTGTACGGATGACATGATTAATTGAACCGATTAAACACAACATAAATACTTTTTTACACAAGTATATAATGGAAATCTTAATAATAATAATAATAATGAAATTTCGGAAAACACGAAAACCCACAGGTCACATCACTAATTTAATATTATCCTGGATTGAAATTGAATGCCCACATTCTTTTTGGCACTTTACATGTATAACACTAGTTGTTTCATATCGATCACCATGGTTCAACGTGTTTACAAGTTAATTACTTAACTTTTTTTCACATGTTTGACCTTTTTTTTTTAAATTATGTCCTAACTTATTTATTTTTATAAACCAGTTTATAACTCGTGAAAAACACGGTTACAAAATTAATTAGACTTTCACAGTAAAGATTCATAATTATTAATCAATTATTTTAATAAATCATTTTAAATAAATTATTAATTAAGAGATATATCAAAATTTTAAAGTTATTATAACTTCAATTTAACATAAAATTAGAAAAAACAAATTTAAATTTTAAAATGATTTACCTAAGATATACATGTGACATAATATTAATGACGAGTTTATTAGAGTGACACATAACAAAATGAAATTAAAACTATTTTTTATTATAATGAAGAGATTTGTCACAACTTCTGTATAGCTTTGTTTTTTCAATGTTTTTCAAAAATTAGTCGTTTGTGCAAATTCATTTTTTCTATATGAATTTGTTTTTTTAGATATGTTTTTCAAGACTTTTTACAACTTTATATGTTTTTTACAACTTTTACATGTTTTCTGTTTACATAATACTCAATATATCAAGATGACTCTAACTTTTACATGTTTGCAATTTAACTTTTTTTTTTATGCATAACAATATATCTCCTTAACATGAACGACATAAGATAGCTACAAAGAGATTAGTATGACAATTATCAAAACACAATGGTGTAAAAAAACTTTTAAAAGATATGCATAAAAACGAATATCTGAAAAATATAAAACAAAACAAAAAAATTATAAAAAACCAATCTTTAAAAATCATGTAAAAAAAGTGGAAACCAATTTCGTAACAAAATTTAACATTTGTGTCAAAATTATAAAAGTAAAAAAAATTGGGTAACCTGATATAGCATGCTATGATACCAATTTGGAACAACTTTCATAGTTGTTACTTCTTAAGATTTAAAAATATGTAAAATGGTATTTTAGATTCAAACTAATAGATGAACAATTGTCACCAATATCCATAAACAAACACAAGAACACAATCAAGATTCAAATGAACAAAAAATTATGTATTTAGATGTATCAATTCTGAAACCAAACCTAAAACATTATTAAACAAAAGAACATCATGATTCATGAACCACATTGTGTCTCTAATCTATCTCCAGAAAACTACTACAAAATCAAAATATGCATGTGGAATTACCTCAAGGGTGAGAACCATAGCCATTGGCTGTTCTTTCTTGCACTAAATCAAGCTTCTTCTCGACTAACACTTTTCCTTCATCTTTAACATTATCATCTTCATCGTCTTCGCTATCCAAAGTAAACTGAGCATGATCCAGATGCAGCATCTCAGCTCCGAGTGGTTTATATTGCATTGATTCATTGCTCACACCATGTTTTCTGCTTAGTAAACTATAAATTCCAGCAACGAAACACACAAGAAGTGCAAGATGACAATTGAATTGCAGGGTAGCAATGGCTCTAGCTCTATGAAACTCAGGGTGTCCTTTACACCTGATTGTGAAATTTCCTCTACTCTTTTCACGCATGAAGCAACCATTGGTGATGGAACTTGAATAGAATGAAATCCCCATTTGAACAAACCACATCCCTTGCAGAACCAAACCAACTCCTCGCCCTAACCTAGAATAGTTTGATTTTGGAGTTCTGAGTTCGAGAAGTGTGGAGACGATACAGATACAGATTGGAACAAGGAGTAGATCATAGTAACGATTCTCGATCCCATCTGGATCTTTCTTCTGGATGTAAAACAGAAAGAATTCTTCGACGAAACCAAACAGACAGAGAACGTTGAGGATTGATGATGGGAATTGGAATGAATTTCTAAGATTTGTTAATATACCTAAAACAGAGAAGAGAAAGAACAAAGCGGAAATTGATATTACCTCCAATTGAAGAACAACGCCCGTTTGATCTTTTGATTTTATACCATCGATTATAGAAATTAACGAATTTAAGATGAATAAGAAGGAAACGAGAGAGATCGCGAAGAAGATTAACGATGTAACGAAAGAGCTCGATTTCGATCGAGTAGTTGATGATGGAAGCGCGGGTGATGAGAGAGATGACGTTTGAGATATTTGCTCTAGGGTTTCGGAGGTTGAGATTATGGATTCAGAAGCGCCGATGAGGAACAATCCGCCGCCGCCAATAGCGTAAGTGAAGAGTCCTGCCATTGTTACCGATCCTCGTTGAAATGATGAAGAGAATGGAGGAGGAATTTGATATGAGATTGGGGTTTTTCTTCCGAGGGTTGGCTTGGTGTAATTGTCGAGTTTTCAAAGTCAAAGTCAAATATGAACGAAGAGAGAGAACATGAATCTGTTCTCCGCTGTCCGCCTGTCGTATTGGAATTGGAACTCTTCATCGTTGCCTACGGGGAATACACCACCATTACCGGCTTACCACCACCGCCACCGCCACCGCCACCGGCAACTAGAATGATATAAAGTATTAGGAGAATGAACGCTGATAATCCAGATGATGATGATGTTGCATGAATCAATTGTATGTTTTTAGTGCAAACGAGCTGAGAGTTAATTTTGTTACAAAATAAATGAAAATCAAAATGTTTCTAACAATAAGAACTTTACATTACTCAGGAGTTTAATTAATCAAAATAGAAGAGGAGAAGCGGAAAGATCTGGAAAGAGAGTTTATTTATTGGAAAGAAAACAAAAAGAACCACATGGTGTTTGGGAGTGCTTGTTTAATTTTTCTTTAGATAAAATGTTTATTTGCTTATAGCAGGGATGTGCATTAAAACCAGATAACTGGACCGGAACCGGAACCAGACCGGGACCGGAACCGGTTGAACCGGAATATGCTTAACCGGTCCGGGTCTTGGGTTTAAAAACTAGCCTTATCCGGGTTTTGGGTATTCCGGGTACGGGTCCAACGGGTCCGGGTTAACCGGATAAAAGAACCGGAAATACTAAAGAAGAACCGAAACCGGGTAATGGGCTGGAACCGGATTTATGCAATTGAAGACCCGGTTATTAGAGTCTTTGTTTTTTTACGTAGACTTAGAATTAAACTCAAGATATACATTAATACATAAAGTGTTGCTAACTTTTCTATAATTGTTCGTCAATTTTATCTCCTTTAAGTCGATACAACTTGCTTTCTTTGGAGTTCATTTGCATTTATTTCATTCAGTCCATAACACTCAATTGCATGATAATGCATAATTACACGTGTTCTTTCTTAACATTGTGATAATATTCTATTATTTGTCAATATATGCAACTAACATAGTTTATATGTAAACTACCAATCCTGAAAGGCTGAAATCTCAATTAACATGAAAATTTGGTAGTTTCACAGTTTGTAGAAGTAAACAAGATACAATGGTTGCCAAACTAATAATATTCGATGTATTAAATCAATAATCTTTAAAATCATTGTACTCATGTTGGATGTTTATGAAAGAAAAAAAAATCACCTTACAATGTATAATGGTAGAATAACATGTTTTAAATGAAAAACATCATTGCTTTTTAAAATTTAGTTCCATTAAGGATAAGCTAATAATAATCAATGAAAAAACTTAACCCACAATAGAAGAATCCAAAAAGGACCATATATTTATAAAATTACAATAGAATTAGAAACATGGTATCTATAAAAAGCAATAGCATAATTACAAAATAAAAATTACAGAAAATGCCACTAATCATATTATCAATAACTCAATAGTTTAATAAATTTAGTTTCATGCTCATTCAGATTAACTATAACTATATAATAATAGCAATAACAAAAATAACTAATAGAGACAATGGAAACATCTTAAAAATAACAAATAAAGACAATGGAAACATCTTAAGCCTTAACTGTTGAAATAAAGAAACAATAGCCAAAATCAATAACATAAAACTTAATGAAAAACTTCAAGGAAGAGATATGCAAAATTAGAAATCCACTGATATGGTTACTCAATCAACAAATTATACAAATTTTTGGTCGATAACAAATTTGTTATATCATCTGTAATATATAACACAACAATTAGCAAATTAGCAATCCATTAGTAAATCTACTAAGTAATCTACTAATCTATAATCACTAATCAAAAACAGGATTGCAGCTTTCAGTTCACCGAATATCTCATAACCCATTCATTATAGTGAAAGAAATCAAAACAAATGAAAAAATAAATAAATAAATAAATAAGTAAATAAAAAGGTCAATAAACTTACAATGCACAAGAGTACAAGACTTATAGTTTATGTTTGGGGATGTTTTAGATATACTCACCTCAATTTGATTCTCCAAATTTCCGGTTTCTGGTTAATTTCGAGTCTAATACACGAATCCGGTTCCAATTATCAATTTTCGGGTCCATACCCACTTTACCCAGTCCGATACCCGGAACCGAACCGGAACCGGTTCCCGTATACCGGTCCGGTTCTCGGTTCTTATAATTCGTCAAATCCGGTTTCCGGGTTTTCCGGGTCCGGGTCAACCGGTCCGGGTTTAGACCCACTTTCATCCCTAGCTTATAGTGGTGGTAAAAATAGTTTTTTAAAAAGTGTTTGGATAAGCTTTTATAGTGAAAAAGTCAATAAGTTAAAAAATGTTTAGCTTAAAAAGTGTTTTTTGAAGTTATTTTGACTGAAAAGCCATAAGCAGCTTCAGAAAACCACGTTTTACATACTTATTAAAAACTGCTTATTGAAGCTTATGAAAAAACTATTCTGAAAAGTGCTTTTGATTTTGCCAAACACTTTTTTTTGGCTTATTGGCTTTTCAAAAAGCCAATAAACAGATAAGCATTTTTCAAACGGAATCCCAAACACCCCCCTAGAAAGGAATATTCATGTTAATTTTGTGGAGATGAAATGATTATTGTGACGAGAGCGTGACCAACTATTATCTTTTGTTTTAAAAGATTTTTTCTTTTATTTTTTTACATTTTAGAGACATAAAGTCTTCTCACAAAAGACCTTATTGACTTTTAACTTTTGTGAAGTTTTAAAAATATGTTTGGAATAACTTTTAACCTTTTACCTTTTAAAACCCCAAAAGTCACCAAAAGTTAGCATTTCGTGACTTTTAGAAAAGGAATATTTTCTTCTTAGCCAAAAGCTATTCTAAAAGAACTTTTAAAGTTCCCAAACATCTTATTAAACTTTCTGACTTTTTCAAAAAGAAAAAGATAAAAAGTCATTTTAAAAGTCAACCCAAACACCCTCTAACATGTTTATTTAGTCACTTTGACTCATTGTAGGCATTTTATATTCCGGTATAACAAAATAGAGTCATTTTCATTAAATGACATGGTTGCTACATAGGATTTGGGTACTATTTCCAGCTTGGGGAGAAAATTGGTACTCCCTTTGCCTTCTCCACATCTCATGCTCTAGATTTCTCTATCTCCCTCCATCCGATTTGGATTCTACTCATGTTTCTCAACCTTGGTGGATAAACAAGCTCTATATGCAACTGCAACAGGGGTGACTGCGATTGGGTTAATCACCGTCGTTACTGCTCTATGGAGAGAACCGAACCCAACAGTGGCAGCGACAACGATTATCTATTTAGTGCGTCGAAAGTGGGGTGGTTTTCAGTGGAGTTTCGTGAGTTTCAAGCCAAGTCGAGGGGCATCGACTATAAGAAGAAAAGGAAATGCTCTATGCAGGAACAACAACTAAGGATGAGCTGTGACATCCCCTAATTTCTCGGTCAGAAAAGACCGATTTAATTTATGCTTTTTAAAATAAAATCAGAGAAATCTTTTTAAAAGATATTGCGGAATTTGTTCCCAAAACAAAACATGATAAAAGTTTATCAAAACCTTCTTTAAGAAATGTATAGTTTCATTTCATATCAAAACTTCGGGATGTCATGTTCCGATACAGATCAAAAGCATAAACAAGACATTATAAGCCTTTCAACAGTTATTTACAACTACTGGCCTATAATCCAAAAATCTCTCATCGTCCTCCAACTATGCTCGGGGTCCACTACCTGTATTCATAAAACTGAGTGGGTCAAGCTTGGGAGCCTGGTGAGCATATAGGGTTTTCAACCCACATTAATAATATACTTATTAAGTTCACCAATCAACAATAACCCTGATTACCCATTCCCGTTGTCCTCGCTTTACGTCCCTAAACACCTATCACAAGGGACCTAGCCTAAGGAATATCATCGGGATGGACGCTACTGCTAAGGGGTTTCCTCAGCCATACATGTCCTAAAGGCAACCATGAGGGGGATAGAGTACGCCAATGAACATTTAATTCATCAACACCTACAAGTTGCAAACCTACTAGTGTTCCACTAGACTGTTTAGAAAAGTCTGTGGTCGTCATCTATACTCCGCTAAATGACTAAAACAACAACAACATCGAGGCCTCTCACCATTTTAACACACATCAACTATTTCATCTACCCATGTTCTACCCAACATATTTTGTAGATAAAAAGCATATACAGTTTAAAACTTGTATAAAACATCAATTCAACAGTCACCTCAAATAAACAATTAACATATTTACATATAACACAATTTCAAGGTAAATACTTCATATCTATGTGTAAATTGAAAGCAACTACACACTCACATGTTTTGATGAAAATTGGGCAGCAATTTGTTTCCTAAAACGATCGTTTCTAATAAAACCGGGAGTTTTATTGAGAAACCGGGCTCTACAAAAGTCGGGCTTCGAAACCAAAAAGATAAATTTTCCGGGCTTCACGGGCACTTCGTGGCGTATTCCGGGGGTTATAATCGATACCGGGGCTTTGGGGGATGTTAAGATGAAAGAAATATGGGTTTAGGGGTTAAAATTGACAATTTTCCAAAGTATACCCGGGAGGTCTCGCACCCTTCTATTTATAGGGGCGAGCTTCTGATCGGACGGCTGAGAGGAAGCCACGCCTCGCAGATCCGAGGGCTCGCAGGGAAGGCTCGCACATGGTATGCGCATGCGAGGGGCTCGCTGTCAGTCTGTGATTGGACCGAGGTCTAGGGTCCGAAGTAGGGGGTTCGTGGCATGCTGCGAGGGCTCGGTCTCGTGCAAGAGGGTACGTGTCGCCTTCTCAGTGAACCACTTCGGATAAGGCCAGATGCTCGGATGACTCAGCAGGACACGTGGTGCGTTTTAAGCGGGTGACGTGGCAACTCGTGACTATGCGAATTTTCTCGATTTTCGCGCCAAAACTTCTAAAATTCATAACTTTCGCATACGAGCTCCGTTTTTGACGTTCTTTATATGCACGCGTAGCTAAAATTACGCTCTACAACTTCCGTTTTCGTCGGCTAATTTTGAGTTTAATTTTTTATTATTATTTTTAACAGATCGGGACAGGAAATCCGTTAAAAATTCATAACTTCTTCATCCGACGTCCGTTTTCGTCAGACTTTTTACCGTTGTGCTACTAATAACGAGACCTTCAATTCTCATTTAGGTTGTGCGGGCTAAAATCGCTCGATCTAAAATTCGAGTTTTTAGCTGTCTACTGCTAAGCTGAAACTTCGAAAAATCATAACTTCCTCATACGAAGTCAGATTTGGGCGTTCTTTTTATCGAGCATCTCGGTTTAACGAATACTACGACTTTCGTTTAGATTACTAAGGCTAAAAAGTAGTTTATCAAAAACTCACCTTTTACGACATTTAGCGTCGTGCCGGTTTTGTCGCGAAACTTCGACAGGTCATAACTTCTTCGTTATAACTCGGATTTTGGTATTCTTTATATCTCCAAAATCCTTGTTTCGACCACTATAACTTTATGTAAAGATATCGGGCTTTTCTCACACTTTAATTTTGATGCTTATTTTTATTCTTAATTAATTAAGCCCTAATAATTAAGCATAAAACACATAATTCACATAATTCCTTTTCATTTCTTCAAAATGAGTTACAAAGGTTAACCTACACTATCAACTCAATATAAATGCCTAGGCTAGAAATACGAGTGTTACATGAGCATGGGTCGGTTTTTGGCTAAAACCAAACCAAACCGTAGAAAGTCGGTTTTTCAGTTTTTAAAGCCATATAGGTTCGGTTTTTGCATGGGTTGGTTTTCCGGGGTAGTTTTATGGGTTTTTCGGTTTTAAACCGTGGGTTATGAGCTCCTGTTTTTTTTTTTAGTTTTTGGGTTCAAAACTAGTGAAAATACGTTGTGATAAATAGTATTGTATCTACTTTAAATATATTAAAATAAAGAGTACGAATTCTAGTATTATAAAAGCATATAAGTGTTCAAAAGATCATAGTTTAACATCATTAACAGTTTGTTGAAAATAAACATAAAGTATTAAAGAGTTAAAGTTTAAAGTATAAAACTAAAAGTTTAAATTATAATATAAATAATATATATGTGAGAAAATTCGGGTAATAACCAAAAACAATAGGTGGTTTGAAGAAAATAACCAAGGAAAAACATATTTCAGAAAATGACCAAATAATCTGCAGAGCACCCTCTACAGATCTATTAAGTCCTCTGTGGATGTTGCTACACCTCTGCGGATTGTTGTTTTTTTAATTTTTTTATTTTTTTTTCATTTTTTTGCGTTAATTTTAGTTTATTTTAATTTTTTTTAAATACATTAATACATTATGTGATTATTATGTAAAAAAATTGACAAAAAAAGTTTTTTTTTTCGTTTTTTTTTTCTGCGTTAATTTTAGTTTATTATTATTAATTCTTTTAAAAAAAATACACTAATACAAACCAAATACATATAAATAATGTAATACAAACCGGTGCATATAGTTTATTAATATTAATTTTTTTTTGACACATCACTTAGCCATGTAAGGATCAGTGTACACCTCTACGGAGCAGTACACGCCTCTAAGGATCAGTGTACACCTCTGCGGATCAGTGCACATCTCTAAAGATCAGTGTACACCTCTGCGGATCAGTGTACAGCTCTGTGGATCTGTGCACATCTTTGTGGATCAGTGTACACCTCTGTGGATCAGTGCACACCTCTAAGGATCAATGTACACCTCTGCAGATCTGTGTACACCTTTGCAGATCAGTTATAGAAGTTATAGACGTATTGAAGTGGTTATTTGTGAGTTTGTGAGTTCCAATTGCCAGTAGAAGTTGTTTTTTCATTGATATTGTGGAGAATGGTTTGTAAAATGAGCTTTATTATTTTGTGTACGGGAGGGTCGTGGCAGTTAGTTAATGGAGCTGTGGTTTACGTTAGAAATAATGTGAAAAACTATGGTTTAAATTCCTCCTAACATTGACCATGAAATGTTATTACAAATGGTTAGAAGTAAGGCGAGTGTGTTAAATAGTCATATATGTTTGTCTTTTAAACACCCGGAGTTAGGGTATGTCATGGAGCTTGGAGATGAAACTGATGTATTTCAACTGAGATATGTAATGTCTGAATCAAAGAAGACGGTGCATTTGTATTTAACGGTGGTAGGTGAAGAAGGTGACGAACAAGCAGTGGTTAACAACCAGTTTAATCCAACAAAAACTAATAGAGGTCGTATAGAAAGCCAATGTGATGGAAATCTGTAACATCCCAAAAAATACGAGCCAAAAATTTCGTTTTTAAAAACATGTACTTGGCAAAGCAATAGGACAAAAACGTTCAACGATCATATCATTTCATAAAAGATATTGTATGTCTGGAAAACATTTTTATAAAAACATAAAAGTGTCAGAGTACAAATCCCCAGGTGATATCATAATGCGGAATATAAAGCGTGTGTGTGATGTACCGCTACCGCGCCGGCTCCTTCCCCTTCGAAGATGAGGTACCTGAAACCAAAACTGAAAACCGTAAGCACGAAGCTTAGTGAGTTCCCCCCAACATACCACATACCATACAATCACATAACATACAAATATTGTCAGGCATATATGGGTGCCCGACCTACCCTTCGGTCCTCTCGACCGGATACTGTCTAGTACATCTGGGAGTTGTCCTCCCCTTCGGTCTTCTCGACCGGATACTGACCAGTATATCTGGGAGCTTGCCTCCCCTTCGGTCCTCTCGACCGGATAATGACTAGCATATCTGGGTGCTGGCCTCCCCTTAGGTCATCTCGACCGGCTCTGGGGGACTATTTCACCCCTACTACTACCACATAACACGTATATCACATAATCTATCTAGCATGGATGGGCATGTCCGCCCCTTCGGCCCTATCGACCGGTAATCTGGGGGACTATCTCCCCCCTACTGTCACTAGCACATAGCATCATATCACACTAGCATAATAACATATCACAGGTAGTAGCAACCCTAGATGAATATCACAGAGACAATCATCTATCATATAATTCCTACTGGTGGGCCGGCATTATGGTCGTAGACCCACCGCTACTGGAAGGTAACTCACGTCAAAGTAGCTGCTGATCGGTGTGGGAATTGGCTGCCTGCTGCTGCTGCCGCTCCGGAACTCCTCCGGCTATAATTCCCACAAAATACTCAGTCAAACACCGCTAATTGACCATTGGGGTAAAATGACCATTCTACCCTTGATCAAATCAAAAGTCAAAGTAAGAGTCAACTTCCAGTCGACCCGACTCGCCGAGTTGGCTCGACAACTCGTCGAGTTCCGTCCATTCGATTGTCCTTAATCCCGTCTTTACTCATCGAGTTAGGAATTGACTCGACGAGTTCGCCTTCTAAACTGATGTCCAAGTCCTACATCCTACTTGCCGAGTTGTATGAACAACTCGCCGAGTTCATCTTCATCCGATGAACACTTTATGCTGTGACTCGCCGAGTTGTATGAACAACTCGCCGAGCTGTTCTTGAGACAAGAAGATTGCCTTGAACTCGCCGAGTCATGGCATTGACTCGCCGAGTGGCTTCATGAGTGAGTCTAGCTTCCGACCCACTGAGTCACACCCAATGACTCATTACTCCCAACCCGCAAATGCAAAAAGAGGGAAACTCGGGGACTCGCAACTCGACTCGCCGAGTCAGATGAACGACTCGCCGAGTCGGCCACATGCAAAAACTATACATGCGATTCTGCTTGGATCCAGCTCATGCCATTCATAGATCTAAGTTTCTAGGGCATGAATAACACGTAAAGTTTCCAACTTTACGTGTAAATAATCACCAATAAAGGTTTTAGGGCTCAAAGTGCACCAAAAGGGGTAGATCTAGGACTTTAATGCAATATGACTCCATAAAGGCAATAGATCCAAGCTCCAGGGACTAAATAGTGCCTAGATCTAAAGGCTAACAACTTAATACAACCCACAATGCACAAACAAGCTTGGGGAATGGCTGAAGAAGGACTTTCATGAAGCTAATAGAGACTACAGCTTGAAAACAGAGGGGAAACGAGCTATACCTCAAGGAAAACGTTGAGATGTCACAAAGATGCTTGGCCTCCTTCTCCTCTTCTTGATCTACACTTCTTCCTCCTCAAAAACTTCAAGAACACACAAAAACACTTTAATCTCACAAGGAATAAGGGCAAAACGATGTTGGGAGCTCTGAGGGTGAATGGGGGTGAGCTTGGGGAGGAAATGAGGATTTAAATAGGGTGCAAACCCTTGAAATTTAGGGTTTCATCAAACAGCGGTGACTCACCGAGTCCAGAATATGGACTCGTCGAGTCGCCAACTTAAACGTACCCCCGGACCCCGCCCCTACTCGGCGAGTTGGACCTACAACTCACCGAGTCCAAGGCTAAAAAGACAAATTCTTAGATAAATTTTGCGTACCAGGAACCAGGTGCTACAAATCTCCCCCACTTACTTTAGACTTCGTCCTCGAAGTCTGCCGCTCAATCCTGAAACAGCTCGGGGTAATGCTCCAACATTTCTTCCACCGGCTCCCAAGTCCATTCCGAACCCTTGCGGTGCTGCCATTGCACTTTCACTAGCTCTACCCTCTTGTTCCTTGGATCCTTCGACTTCCGGTCGACGATTGCGACTGGGCGCTCAATGTAATTCAAGCTGTCCTCAACCTGAATATCCTCTAATGGCATCACCGCTGAATCATCCGCGAGACACTTCCGCAGCTAGGAGACATGGAAGGTGCTGTGGATCTGGCTGAGCTCGGCTGGCAGATCCAGCCTATATGCCACCTTGCCCACCCGGGCTACAACCCTGAACAGTCCGATGAATCTCGGGCCAAACTTGCCCCGCTTCCTGAATCTAATGACGCCTTTCCAAGGCGACACCTTCAGGAGAACCATATCCCCGACCTGGAACTCCAGGTCGGATCAACGCTTGTCGGTGTAACTTTTTTGCCGACTCTGTGCAGTCTGAAGCTTGCTCCGAACCTGCTGGATTCTCTCGGTCGTCTTGAGCACCACCTCGGTGCTCCCCATGACCCTCTGGCCAACTTCACCCCAGCATATCGGGGTCCTGCACCTCTGACTGTACAACATCACGAATGGGGGACGGTCAATACTCGCGTGGTAGTTGTTGTTGTACGAGAACTCAGCCAAGGGAAGATAGGTATCCCAGCTACCACCGAAGTCTAGCACGCAAGCCCGCAACATATCCTCCAAAGTCTGGATGGTCCGCTCATTCTGACCATCCGTCTGCGGGTGAAAGGCAGTGCTAAAGTGCAGACGAGTGCCCAACTCATCATGAAACTTCTTCCAAAACCTAAGAGTGAACCGCACATCTCGATCTGAGATCACCGACACTGGCACCCCGTGCCGCGCCACTATCTCCCTGATGTAGATATCCCTGATTGGCGCCGCCTTGCGGCTAAGTGCATCGGCCACCACATTGGCCTTCCTGGGGTGGTAAAGGATCCCGCAATCATAATCCTTCACCACATCCAACCACCGATGCTGCCTCATGTTCAGATTCGGCTGATCCATGAGGTACCTCAAGCTCTTGTGGTCTGTGTAAATGGTACATCGAACCCCGTAGAGGTAATGCCGCCAAATCTTGAGGGCGAAAACCACCGCCCCCAACTCCAAATCATGTGTCGGGTAGTTTGCCACGTGAGGCTTCAGCTGCCTCGAAGCATAAGCAATGGCATGCCCCCTCTGCATCAATATTGCGCCCAAACCTGAGATCGACGCATCACAGTATACCACAAAATCCTCTACGCCCTCGAGCAGGGCTAAGATCGGTGCCTTCCACAATCTTTGCCTCAGAATCTCGAACGCTGCTTGCTGCTCAGACCCCCATCGAAAGACCATGGCCTTCCTAGTCAACCGTGTCAGGGGTACGACTATCTTGGAGAAATCCCGAATGAATCTCCGATAGTAGCCTGTCAATCCTAGGAAACTCCGAATCTCGGATGGAGACTTCGGAACCTCCCACCTCATCACGGCCTCCACCTTGGCCGGGTCTACTGAAATCCCGTTCTGGTTTGACGAGGTGCCCAAGAAACTGCACCTCGTGCAACCAAAACTCACATTTGGAGAACTTGGCGTACAAGCTCTCCCTCCTCAGGGTCTCCAATACCTCTCTCAGATGCTCCTCATGCTCCTCCTGAGTATTGGAATAAACCAAGATGTCATCAATGAAAACTATCATAGACCGATCCAACATCGGTCTACACACGCGGTTCATGAGGTCCATGAACGCAGCAGGAGCATTGCTGAGCCCAAACGGCATCACCACGAACTCATAATGGCCATAACGCGTCCGAAACGCGGTCTTCTTTATATCCTCCTCTCTAACCCTCATCTGATAATAGCCTAAACGCAAATCGATCTTGGAGAACCAAGATGCTCCCTGCAACTGATCAAAGAGGTCATCGATCCTCGGGAGTGGGTAACGGTTCTTCACCGTTACCTTATTCAACTCCCGGTAATCTATACACATCCGGTGCGACCCATCCTTCTTCCTCACAAACAGGATCAGGGCTCCCCAGGGTGAACTGCTCGGACAAATAAATCCCTTGTCTAGCAGCTCCTGCAGCTGCGTAGATAACTCCTGCATCTCGGGAGGAGCCAACCGATAGGGTGCCTTGGCTATCGGATCCACACCAGGAACTAGGTCGATCCTGAACTCTACCTGACGCTCCGGAGGTATTCCAGGAAGCTCCTCCGGGAACACATCAGCGTAGTCTCGCACCACTGGAACCTCGCTCACCGTCGCCTTACCCGTCTCCCGGGTATCCATAACATACGCGACATAGCCCGCGCATCCCTGCTGAAGGTAGCGCCTAGCTCTCGCTACTGAACACACTATAGGTCCACGCTGTGGCCTCTCGCCATGGATCACCAACTCTCCCCTACTCGGGGTCCTGATACGCACTAGCTGCTGTGCGCAATCTATCATCGCCCCATTAGGGCTCAACCAATCCATGCCTATAATTACCTTGTTCCCTCGCAACGGGATGGGAACTAAATCCACCAAATAGTGCTCCTCGAAAAGCCTCAGGACACAATCCCTGAATACTGATGACGCTCGCACCGATCGATCGTCGACAATCTCTACCTCTAAAGGGCAATCCAATACGCCTGAAGACTCAGTAAACCTCTTGCTAAGCGCAAGGGAAACAAATGATCGGGTGGCACCCGAGTCGAACAACACCTGGACAGGAATACCTGTCACATGGAACGATCCTAATACATATACACAGAGCACATATCAATATCATAGCATCACAAAAATAAAGTAGAGGGAAAGAATCATACCAGTCACCACATCGGGTGCGACGCGTGCCTCTTCTGCCGTCAGCTGGAACGCCCAGCTCCTCACCACTGGAGCCTCTTCCTTGCCCTGCTGGCCATCTGTGATCCGCAGGGTAGCTGGAGTCGGCGCCTTAACCGGCGCTGATGTTGTCAACTAGGGGCAATTGGCCTTCTTGTGGCCCCTCTGGTTGCAGTGAAAACATAGCAACCCCGATGTCTGAATCACAGGTGCAGGGGCGGTACAATCCCTGCTGAAGTACCCCAACTTGCCGCATTTGTAGCAGCCTAACGATCCCAACTTGCACGCTCCCTCGTGCGTCTTTCCACATTTCCTGCAGCGGCCCCGACCCTGTTGGCCTTTCGGCCCCGCATCCGATCCCTTGGGCTTCTTCCCCAAATCCCCCATAACATGCCCCTCCTCAGCCTTCCTCTTCCGGATGTGCTCCAGATCTATCTCCCTATCCCTTGCCCTGGCAATCATGGAGTCCAGGGTAGGGCAAGCTGAAAAACTGACATGCTCCCGAATATCAGCTTGTAGCATATCATGATAGCGGGTCCTCCTCATATCCTCGTCACCTGCGTACTAGGGCACCAACAACGCCCTCTCTCGGAACTTGGCGGTGATCTCTGCCACAGTCTCCGTCGTTTGTCTCATATCTATGAATTCCCTGGCCAGCTGTTGAAGCTCGACAGCCGGTGCAAACTCTGCCCTGAACCTGGTCACAAAGTCCGACCAGGTCATGGCCTCAACAGCCGAGGCCCCCAACGAGTCACCAACGGACTCCCACCAATCCCTAGCTCGATCTCTCAAACATCCTGCTACATATCTCACCTTCGACCCCTCAGGGCAGAAGCTAGTCAACTGTGCAGACTCAATGTCTGCAATCCATCGTCTGGCAGCTATGGGGTCCTTCACCCCATGAAAATCTGGCACACCACTGCCCCGAAAGTCCTTGAAGGACAGCGTGCGAGATCCCGACTGGCTAAATGCCATGTCGCTCCTGAATGCCCGGAGGCGATCCTCCATCAACTCCAATATCCCTTCCTTGATCGACCCGAAGATGATGGGGGTCGACTCAAGGATGCCTCTGGTGATCTCAGACGTGATGAACTCGCGTAGCCCCTCATCCACTGGCTCAGAACCTGATCCCGAACCCGATCCCTCTCCTGCACTGCCAACTGCTGGCCTCGAACGTAGTACCACCATTCTGAAATACAAAAGAAATGACAACTGTTAGTGATACTGATACCTCTGGAGGGATTACACCTGCTACAAGTTCCCTGGTCTTATCTTGGCATTCCTCGATTCGGGTACGGATCCTCTGATTTCAGTAGTACAGGCCCATACTACCTTCCACATCTATCCGTACTTTCTCCAAGGATTGCCTTGACTCCACCAGGTCCCTTTCACTACCGCTGATCTCAGCTACTCTTATCCTAGGCTTACCCTAGGGAACCTCTGACTCCACCCAACCCAGTCCTCAGCTGCTGAAGGTCTCTTGGTGATGCCAATTAGCTATTACCTGAATACAATCACATGCGACGAGGCTCGGATAATCCTTCGAGTAAGGGACTCATCCCTACAACGGTTAGGACTCAAACAAGAGCTACGCAATAGGGTCAAATCCAACACTATGAGATTATTCAACCCTGATCACACGTGACTTTAACGTATTCACCTAACAGCTAACTCCCATCACTCAGAGCCCACATAGCACAAAGCAAACAACATTTGGACAAAAAGGGAAACAATCTCAAGCAACTCTATCCTTGTAGAGAAAAACTGAACTAGCATACAATGCTAAACTTGTACTATCAGGCATAACCTAAACAGGCCATCCTACTGCTGTCTACTCAGTTCTAACATGCAACTTTTCACACAATGAAGCACATAAACAGGTACATAAGGCATCACTCCTAGATCCTTAGTCCTATTCTAGCATGTTGTTCTACTGAAACTGATAAACATAACATAAGCTTGTATGGGTACCTTGGGGAATACTTACTTGAGCTCGGCCGGTCGCGCACATCACACACTTCGTCCTTTCTTAAACCCTTTACTTAGTCTTTTAGAAAATGTTTTCTTTTTCCATAATCTTTTAATCCCTAGATTTGAGTTCAAACACCCCCGAAGGTGTGTCCGAAATCCCTCAAACCAGGGCTCTGATACCAACTTGTAACATCCCAAAAAATACGAGCCAAAAATTTCGTTTTTAAAAACATGTACTTGGCAAAGCATTAGGAAAAAAACGTTCAACGATCATATCATTTCATAAAAGATATTGTATGTCTGGAAAACATTTTTATAAAAACATAAAAGTGTCAGAGTACAAATCCCCAAGTGATATCATAATGCGGAATATAAAGCGTGTGCGTGATGTACCGCTACCGCGCCGGCTCCTTCCCCTTCGAAGATGAGGTACCTGAAACCAAAACTGAAAACCGTAAGCATGAAGCTTAGTGAGTTCCCACAACATACCACATACCATACAATCACATAACATACAAATATTGTAAGGCATATCTGGGTGCCCGACCTACCCCTTCGGTCCTCTCGACCGAATATTGTCTAGTACGTCTGGGAGCTGTCCTCCCCTTCGGTCCTCTCGACCGGATACTGACCAGTATATCTGGGAGCTTGCCTCCCTTTCGGTCCTCTCGACCAGATAATGACTAGCATATCTGGGTGTTGGCCTCCCCTTCGGTCATCTCGACCGGCTCTGGGGGACTATTTCACCCCTACTACTACCACATAACACGTATATCACATAATCTATCTAGCATGGATGGGCATGTCCGCCCCTTCGGCCCTATCGACCGGTAATCTGGGGGACTATCTCCCCCCTACTGTCACTAGCACATAGCATCATATCATACTAGCATAATAATATATCACAGGTAGTAGCAACCCTAGATGAATATCACAGAGACAATCATGTATCATATAATTCCTACTGGTGGGCCGGCATTATGGCCGTAGACCCACCGCTACTGGAAGGTAACTCACATCAAAGTAGCTGCTGATCGGTGTGGGAATTGGCTGCCTGCTGCTGCTGCCGCTCCGGAACTCCTCCGGCTATAATTCCCACAAAATACTCAGTCAAACACCGCTAATTGACCATTGGGGTAAAATGACCATTCTACCCTTGATCAAATCAAAAGTCAAAGTAAGAGTCAACTTCCAGTCGACCCGACTCGCCGAGTTGGCTCGACAACTCGTCGAGTTCCGTCCATTCGATTGTCCTTAATCCCGTCTTTACTCATCGAGTTAGGAATTGACTCGACGAGTTCGCCTTCTAAACTGATGTCCAAGTCCTTCATCCTACTTGCCGAGTTGTATGAACAACTCGCCGAGTTCATCTTCATCCGATGAACACTTTATGCTGTGACTCGCCGAGTTGTATGAACAACTCGCCGAGCTGTTCTTGAGACAAGAAGATTGCCTTGAACTCGCCGAGTCATGGCATTGACTCGCCGAGTGGCTTCATGAGTGAGTCTAGCTTCCGACCCACTGAGTCACACCCAATGACTCATTACTCCCAACCCGCAAATGCAAAAAGGGGGAAACTCGGGGACTCGCGACTCGACTCGCCGAGTCGTCCACATGCAAAAACTATACACGCGATTCTGCTTGGATCCAGCTCATGCCATTCATAGATCTAAGTTTCTAGGGCATGAATAACACGTAAAGTTTCCAACTTTACGTGTAAATAATCACCAATAAAGGTTTTAGGGCTCAAAGTGCACCAAAAGGGGTAGATCTAGGACTTTCATGCAATATGACTCCATAAAGGCAGTAGATCCAAGCTCCAAGGACTAAATAGTGCCTAGATCTAAATGCTAACAACTTAATACAACCCACAATGCACAAACAAGCTTGGGGAATGGCTCAAGAAGGACTTTCATGAAGCTAATAGAGACTACAGCTTGAAAACAGAAGGGAAACGAGCTATACCTCAAGGAAAACGTTAAGATATCACAAAGATGCTTGGCCTCCTTCTCCTCTTCTTGATCTACACTTCTTCCTCCTCAAAAACTTCAAGAACACACAAAAACACTTTAATCTCACAAGGAATAAGGGCAAAACGATGTTGGGAGCTCTGAGGGTGAATGGGGGTGAGCTTGGGGCGGAAATGAGGATTTAAATAGGGTGCAAACCCTTGAAATTTAGGATTTCATCCTACAGCGGTGACTTGCCGAGTCCAGAATATGGACTCGCCGAGTCGCCAACTTAAACGTATCCCCGGACCCCGCCCCTACTTGGCGGGTCGGACCTACAACTCGCCGATTCCAAGGCTAAAAAGACAAATTCTTAGATAAATTTTACGTACCAGGAACCATGTGCTACAAATCTCCCCCACTTATTTTAGACTTCGTCCTCGAAGTCTGCCGCTCGATCCTGAAACAGCTCGGGGTAATGCTCCAACATTTCTTACACCGGCTCCCAAGTCCATTCCGAACCCTTGCGGTGCTGCCATTGCACTTTCACTAGCTCTACCCTCTTGTTCCTTAGATCCTTCGACTTCCGGTCGAGGATTGCGACTGGGCGCTCAATGTAATTCAAGCTGTCCTCAACCTGAATATCCTCTAATGGCATCACCGCTGAATCATCCGCGAGACACTTCCGCAGCTAGGAGACATGGAAGGTGCTGTGGATCTGGCTGAGCTCGGCTGGCAGATCCAGCCTATATGCCACCTTGCCCACCCGGGCTACAACCCTAAACGGTCCGATGAATCTCGGGCCCAACTTGCCCCGCTTCCTGAATCTAATGACGCCTTTCCAAGGCGACACCTTCAGGAGAACCATATCCCCGACCTGGAACTCCAGGTCGGATCGACGCTTGTCAGTGTAACTTTTCTGCCGACTCTACGCAGTCTGAAGCCTGCTCCGAACCTGCTGGATTCTCTCGGTCGTCTTGAGCACCACCTCGGTGCTCCCCATGACCCTCTGGCCAACTTCACCCCGGCATATCGGGGTCCTGCACCTCCGACTGTATAACATCTCGAATGGGGGACGGTCAATACTCGCGTAGTAGCTGTTGTTGTACGAGAACTCAGCCAAGGGAAGATAGGTATCCCAGCTACCACCAAAGTCTAGCACGCAAGCCCACAACATATCCTCCAAAGTCTGGATGGTCCGCTCACTCTAACCATCTGTATGCGGGTGAAAGGCGGTGCTAAAGTGCAGACGAGTGCCCAACTCATCATGAAACTTCTTCCAAAACCTAGAAGTGAACCGCACATCTCGATCTGAGATCACCGACACTGGCACCCTGTGCCGCGCCACTATCTCCCTGATGTAGATATCGGCCAACTTTTCGGCCGAGATACTTTCCTGAATCAGAATAAAATGGGCGCTCTTGGTCAATCGATCCACGATGACCCAAATCGAATCCACTCCTCGCGCCGTCCGGGGAAGCTTTGTGATAAAATCCATCGTAATATCCTCCCATTTCCATAACGGGATGTCCAACGGCTGCATCTTGTCGTGCGGTCTCTGATGCTCGGCCTTGACCTTCCTGCAGGTCAAACACCGCTCGACATACCACGCCACATCCCGCTTCATGCAGGGCCACCAATAGTCTAGACGAAGATCCCTATACATCTTCGTCGCCCCTGGATGAATAGAGAATCGGGATTTGTGCGCCTCCTCCATCAATATCTGGCGCACGCCTCCATGATACGGCACCCACACCCTACGGTGTAGTGTCAATAACCCCCGACTATCATAATCGAAGGAAGTGACTTAACCCACTATTCATTCACTCTTCCGATGTTCTTCCTTCATAGCCTCCTGTTGAGCCTCCTGAATCTGCTCCAACAGGGGAGTCACCACAGTCATCCTCATGCAAATATCCCTGATCGGCACCGCCTTGCGGCTAAGCGCATCGGCCACCACATTGGCCTTCTCGGGGTGGTAAAGGATCTCGCAATCATAATCCTTCACCACATCCAACCACCGACGCTGCCTCATGTTCAGATTCGGTTGATCCATGAGGTACCTCACGCTCTTGTTGTCCGTGTAAATGGTACATCGAACCCCGTAGAGGTAATGCCGCCAAATCTTGAGGGCGAAAACCACCGCCCCCAACTCCAAATCATGCGTCGAGTAGTTCGCCTCGTGAGGCTTCAGCTGCCTCGAAGCATAAGCAATGGCATGCCCCCCTCTACATCAATACTGCGCCCAAACCTGAGATCGACGCATCACAGTATACCACAAAATCCTCTACGCCCTCGAGCAGGGCTAAGATCGGTGCCTTCCACAATCTTTGCCTCAGAATCTCGAACGCTGCTTGCTGCTCAGACCCCCATCGAAAGACCATGGCCTTCCTAGTCAACCGTGTCAGGGGTACGACTATCTTGGAGAAATCCCGAATGAATCTCCGATAGTAGCCTGTCAATCCTAGGAAACTCCGAATCTCGGATGGAGACTTCGGAACCTCCCACCTCATCACGGCCTCCACCTTGGCCGGGTCTACTGAAATCCCGTTCTGGTTTGACGAGGTGCCCAAGAAACTTCACCTCGTGCAACCAAAACTCACATTTGGAGAACTTGGCGTACAAGCTCTCCCTCCTCAGGGTCTCCAATACCTCTCTCAGATGCTCCTCATGCTCCTCTTGAGTATTGGAATAAACCAAGATGTCATCAATGAAAACTATCACAGACCGATCCAACATCGGTCTACACATGCGGTTCATGAGGTCCATGAACGCGGCAGGAGCATTGGTGAGCCCAAACGGCATCACCACGAACTCATAATGGCCATAACGCGTCCGAAACGCGGTCTTCTGTATATCCTCCTCTCTAACCCTCATCTGATGATAGCCTGAATGCAAATCGATCTTGGAGAACCAAGATGCTCCCTGCAACTGATCAAAGAGGTCATCGATCCTCGGGAATGGGTAACGGTTCTTCACCGTTACCTTATTCAACTCTCGGTAATCTATACACATCCGGTGCGACCCATCCTTCTTCCTCACAAACAGGATTGGGGTTCCCAGGGTGAACTGCTCGGACGAATAAATCCCTTGTCTAGCAGCTCATGCAGCTGCGTAGACAACTCCTGCATCTCGGGAGGAGCCAACCAATAGGGTGCCTTGGCTATCGGAGCCGTTAGAGAAAAGTTTCAGATAAAGGTCGAAAAGTTTCAGATAAAGGTCGAAAAATCTTCAAAATCTTGGTACCGGGTTGTTTGTATGCAAGAAAACTGTCATTGGCGTTTATACGCATGTGTCGTTAAAGGAATAGAAATGTTTGAAATTAAGACGTTTAATGACGAGCATACATGTTCTTCAATGCTTATACACCCAAATCATAGGCAAGCAAATAGCGAAGTTGTGGGAACCATAATACATAACATTATGGGTCAAGGAAGTTTGAGAGTTTGGAAGCCTAATGATATAATTAGATATATGAATGCTTTGCTACAAATAAATATGAGTTATTCACAAGCATGACATGCTAGAGAATTTTCTTTGGGATTGATGATGGGGACCCCCAAAGAAAGTTTCTCCAAACTTCCAATTTATTTTCACAGTCTTAAGAAACATAATTCTGGTACTGTGGCGTACATAAAAACTGATTCAGAGGATCGTTTTGAGTATTGCTTTTTCGCTATTGGATGCGCGGTAATATATTTTTAAATATATTTGTTATTTTATTAAATGTTTATAAACAAATTATATTGTTGATATATTAATGGTTTTTATATTGTTGTTGCAGATACGTGCTTTCAGAGAGTGTTGTAGAATAGTTATTATTATGGATGGTGCTCATTTGAAGGGAAAGTACAAAGGCACCATCTTGCATGTAGTAGCAATGGATGGCAACAATCAGATATTGCCTATTGGGTATGGAATTTGCCCAAAAGAGACTACGGTGTGACGTCCCCAAAATCACGACCAGAAAAGACTGGTTTTGTTTATGCTTTTAAAATAATTTTAGAGTAAATCCTTTTGATTTAAAAGAGTTATGGAATTTGTTCCCAAACAAAATATGATAAGATAAAAAATTTCAAAGCATTTCGTAAAGAAATGTATTTTCATTAGATAATCAAAACTCGGGATGTCATGTTCTAATACAGACACAAAAGCATAAATGGCATATTATAAGCCTTACAACAGTTATATACAACTACAGGCCTATAAACAAAACAATTTGATGATTCATCCATCTTATGCCCTTGCGCCACTACCTATAATGCAAATAAGATTGAGTGGGTCAAGCTTGGGAGCCTGGTGAGCATATAGGGTTTTCAACCCACAATAAATAATTATATTTAATTTCACCAACCAACGATAACCCGATTACCCATTTCTGTTATCCTCACTTTACGTCCCTAAAACAACAACTATCACAAGGGACCTAATCTAGGATTTTCATCGGGACGGACATTACTACAAGGGGTTTCCTCAACAATAGATGTCCTAAAGTCAACCATGAGGGGGATAGAGTACACCTGTGAACACATCGTTCACAACACCTGCAGGTTATGAACCTGCTAGCGTTCCGCTGGACTGTCTAGAAAGAGTCCATGGTCGTCATCCATACTCCGCTAGATGACTAGATCAACAACAACATCGAGGCCTCTCATCAGTTTATCACACATCAACTATCTACCCAAGTTCTACCCAACATTTTTGTAGATAACAACATACATATGCATTCATATGCAACTTAAAAACTAATAAGGTACTCATTCAATACTCATTCCAAATATACAGATTCATTCCAAGTAAAAGATATTATATATCGATCTATATACACATATCACGTATTCACTAGGAGATAATTTATATCTATGTGTTAGAAGAAAAGGAATATACACTCACTTGATCAGAAGACGATCGGACAGCACTATGGCTCTAAGAGTAGTATTCTTCGATAAATCTGGAAGATCTTCACAAACTGGGCTTCTTGCAGGCAGAGCTTCGGCTCGGAAACTCTTTTCTTCTCGGGATCTTCGGGCTTCAGGACTCGCTTCGGGTCTCGGGAATGATACCAGGCTTTGGGGTATGAGTTACACGCAAAACGAGGCAATACGGACGGGGAGAGTAAGGGAGGAGCAACCAAAATCGACTGACCTTTGATTTCTATTTATAGGGTGAGATTTCTACACTCACGACGTGACCATTGTAGGTCACTACATGCATCACTCGTCCACTTGCTCTAGAAGGCGTCAGGTCTGTGCTCAAGTCATGAGTTCTGACACAGCCTCGATTTTTGTGTTCCGAACTTTAGAAATTCATATCTTTCGCATACGAGCTCCGTTTTCGATGTTCTTGTTGGATTAGTGTCTAAGTCCATAACTATTTTGGTATGTACTTGACCCGATGGTGCATGGTCCTTTTGGGTTGCCTTCACCAAAGCAACTTGATAGGATGAATTATGGAGAGAAAGGATTAAATATGATTTATTAATATATTATGGGAATAATATATTAAAGGAGAAATCATATTGTTTAATTAATATTAGTCAATAATTAATTGGTAATTAGTTTTGTGACTAAAAGAGATTAATTAAACTTAAGGGACTGGAATTGTAATTATAAGATAATTGCAATTTGGGCCATGGATTGCCTTTTATTATAAGGTGGACGAATTCTATGGGGGAAGCCCATATGAAATCGTCCAAGGCCTTATGGAAAGGGCTCCATGGGTTGCTTAGGGCTTAAGCATCCAAATTAGGGTTTCCTTATTAGATAACCCTAATAGCCTCACTATATATAGAACCCTTAAGGCTCAAAAACGTGGGGAACTTCTTTTCTAGGGTTAGAACACGTTTTGGGCACCCTCCATCCTCTCTCCACTTCATCCTCTTGCTTATGGTGTTTGTAAGCCATTAGAGGAGTGACACTTGTGACTCTATGCCTTCCAAAGTCAATTCAAGGAGGAATTTGGATTGTTATTGCTACATAACAATCAAGGTAACATTATAAACCTATTCTAATATCTAATATGATTACTTGTATGCTAGAATTAAGATTTATAGTCTTGGATTCAAAGCATGTACAATAGAGAAACCTAGATCCAAGTATTAGGGTTTGTATGAGCACATAGGATGTCTTATGACCAAAACCCATCAGTTCTTTATATCCATGCGTATGTGAGATTATGCTCTACAACTCTGGTTTAGACTCTGTCGGCTAATTTGGACTTTAACTTTTATTATATTATTTTAGTAGGCCGGGACAGGAAAATTTCGTTAGAAAATCATATCTTCTTCATCTGACGTTCGTTTTCATCTGACGTTCGTTTTCATCTGACTTTTTACCGTTGGACTACTATCGATGAGATATTTGATTCTCGTTTAGATTGTTTCGGCCAAATATCACTCGATCTCTATCTCGAGATTTGGGTTGCATAATGCTAAGTCGAAACTCCGAAAAATCATAACTTCCTCATACGAAGTCAGATTTTGACGTTCTTCTTATGTACGCTCTCGGTTTAACTTATTCTACGACTTTCATTTAGATCACTAAGGCTAAATATCGCTCTATCTTAAATTCATATTTTATGACATTTAGCGTCGTGTCGGTTTTGTCGCGAAACTTCGACAGGTCATAACTTCTTCGTTATAACTCGGATTTCAGCATTCTTTATATATTCGGAAACCTCGTCATGACCACTACCACATCCTTCATAGATATCAGGTTTATCTAACATTTCATTTTAACGCTTATTTTTATCTTTAATTTATTTAAGTCACATAATTAAGCACAAAACACATAATACTCATGATATTGCCATATTTATACATATTTTTAGGCAATATTTAAGTGCATTTTTATATATATTTTGGTCATTTGCATAGAATAATGATACTTATAAGGTTAAATTATATTTTGCAGCAAAAAAGAAGACATTTTGAAGAAAGGCACTGAAAGCGTTAAACGATGGAACTTTGGAGGTTGAAGGCTTGAAAGACAAGAAAAACACCCAAAAAAGACGTACTCACGATGTGAACAGTTGATGGTTCACGACGTGAGTATAAAAAGTTAGAAGATAAGCATCCGGGGAGAGGAGTCCTTGAGGATCACGATAACTTTGAGTTCATGACATGAGTTTTAAATTCTCGCGACGTGAACGGTGATTTTAGAGAATATATATATATATATATATATATATATATATATATATATATATATATATATATATATATATATATATATATATATCCTTCTCCATTACGATTAAAAAAGACTTTTGGCTGAAGGAAGAGGTTCCAAGAGGCGATTTATAGCAAAAGAAAGGTCCTGGAAAAGGGTTTTCAACACCAAAAGAGTAAAAGTTCATAATTTGTTTACTTGTTTAATACTTATGAACATGTTTTCTTATTTAAATTGTGTTTATGTGTTAGTTGCTACTATGAGCAGCTGAATCTAGCTACTCTTATCTAGCTAGATGAAGCTTCTAACTTATGAATAACATAATTTCATATGGATTTATTTAGTTGGTGAATTGCTTGTGTTTGATTTATTATTATCTAGCATGCTTATGTTATTACTTTAAGTTACCTTAATTCATGTTGTGTGTAGCATAATGACCATTAACTGCATGAACGTGCTAACCTAGTAACTTAGTGAACATTGAATTGCTAGAGCTAGGATCAACCATAATCTTAGTTAGTAATTGAAGTAATTAACTTTGTTGTGCTAGAGAACATAAATGATGACCGTGATTGTGTTTGCATGATAAATCTTACATAGCATATTCATAACATAATTCGTTCTGTGTTTAATTGTGTGTGGCCATACATAGTTATACATGAATTAATTAACTATTGGTAAATTTAGACCTAAATTACTAATAAAATAACAACCAACTTAATAATCCATAATCATTAGCTAGCCACAAGGATGAAGTGGATTCGAACTAGATAGGAGTGCTTTTAATTATTGATTGAGTTTTTGTTAAAGAATTAAGTTCATCTAAACTTGCAAAATTAGATAAAAACCCCTTTTAGCTTATTAACAGTTAGATTAATTTAGTAGTGAATAGATTAATTAATAACACTGTTCCCTGTGATCGACACCCGACTTACTTAAGCTATACTGTAACCTGACTAGGTACACTGCCTACAAGTGCATAGTTAGTCTAAGTTTGTTAGGTTATAAATATTAAAATTAGTGGGTACTTTTGTGCACATCAAGTTTTTGGCGCCGTTGCCGGGGAACGGCTTAGTTGATTATTAGTTTGTTTGCCTTAAAATAATTGATCATTTTTGTAGTGTAAAACCTGCAAGAAGTTACTTTTTTGTTTTATTTTTTATTCTCTGCATTACAGGATTCACGACGTGAACCTTTTAGATTCACGACGTGAATTCTGAAGTCCTTAGTTTTGCTTATTTTAGTCCGTTTTTCTTAGTTCAGTTTTACATTTTTTTTGTGTTTTTACAGGAGTTCATGACCAGAGGCTCTAACACTCCTTTGGTGATACCGCTTGAAGATCCCGAGTCTACAATTCACAAAAAGAAGACACCTCTACAAGAATTCAAATCAGTGTTCTCAAAGAAATCGGGGAAGAAAACGGGGGAGTCAAGTTTATCTTCAAAGAACAAGATCAAGCTTGAACACTTGGATCAAATACTCATCCAAACCGAATCCGAATACGATACCGAGCCTGAATTTGAAGAACATACAAGTGAACCCGAGAACGAGCCAAGGAACGAGATGGAAAATATTGAAGAAATGTCCATGGTAGCTTACAGAAAGAGAATTCGAGATGATGTTGGTCCAGGCTAAGTACAACCTGCAATTTCCTGCCACTTCCACATTCGAGCTGAAGGGACATATCCTTTCCGCACTAAAGGATATCCCATTCTATGGAAAGGATCATGAGGATGAGTTCAAGCACTTAGATGAAGTGAACGACATTGCTAATTACTTCAATGTACCAAATGTTAACAGAGACACCGTCTTGCTAAGGATGCTTCCCGTTACCTTTAAAGGAGCTGCAAAGGATTGGTTAAAAGCACTCCCACCCGGTACAGTAACTACTTGGGCTCAAATGCGTGAGCAGTTTCTAGACCAATTCTGTCCACCATCCAAGATTGCTAAACTCAAAAAGGTAATAGCCAGTTTTGAGCAAAACCCGGGGGAGTCACTTTACGAAGCTTGGGAACGTTACAAAGGGTTGTTAAGGAATTGTCCTAAACATGACCTTAACATTCAACAAGAGGTGTCCATATTCTATGACGGGGTCAATGTGATGACAAGACAACTCCTTGATTCTCAAGGACCACTTACAAAGAAAAATCCGGACGAAGTCAAGGAATTAGTTGAAGAATTCGCAAAACACTCTCGTGAATATCATAGTCCATGGAATGAAGGAATTAAAGGAGTTGGGGGTGCACAAACTGAAGAGATGTCTGCTATGATGGCAATGCTTAACACTATGGAGAGGAGATTGACACAAATGGACCAATCAATTCATGCAATTAGAGTTGGTTGCAAGAGATGTAGTGGCCCACATTTGACAAAAGATTGCAACTTGGACGAATATGGAAATAAGAAAGCTCAAGTTTGCTATTCGAGTGGGGACAAACTGGCAGAGGCTTCTACCCAAAAGAACAACCACCAACTGAGAAGAAACCCGATCTAGAGACCATGTTAGTTAAGTTTATGGAAGCTTCAGAAAATAGACACGAGGTTACTGATTCCGCTATTGATGAACAAAGAACTTTGATGAAGAATCATCACACATTGATGATAGAACACCAGGATTTAATAAAAAATCAACAAGCCTCCATCAATAATCTTGAAGTGCGACTTGGTCAACTAACCACTTTGGTTCATGAGAAGATGTCCACGAAAAATCCTGAAAAGAAGACCCAATCTCACGTAATGGCCATAGATACTGAAGAAGAGGCCATATCTAGGTTCCTAGAAGCATTAGAAGTGGAGCCACAACAGCCCGATCCAAAGCCAAAGAAGCCAAGACTCGAAAATGAAGAAACTGCTGCAACACCCAGTTCACGACTCGAAAATGAAGAAACTGCTGCAACACCCAGTTCACGATGTGAGCCCGATATGCTCACGTCGTGGGCTCTATCTGAACAGAAAAATTCCGTACTCGTTTCAGATTATCAACCACTTTTGTCGTTTCCTTCCCGAGCTGCCCTTAGTCCACTGGAAAGAGAGCATATAGAGTTTATTAAGCACGTGAAGGGTATCCCGATTAATACTCCCTTTGTCGAGTCGTTATCCAAAATTCCCGAATATGAAAAAAAAAATTACAAGACTTGATAGACACTCGTCAGCAACTAAAGAAGAATTCTAAAGTTATTCTAAGTGAGCAAAGTTCAAGGGCAGTATTGGGAGACATACATAAGAAGATGGGGGATCCTGGATGACTCACTCTTCCATGTGAGTTTGGGAACAACATGAAGGTTTATGCTTTAGCCGATTCTGGGGCTAGCATAAATTTGATGCCTTATTCATTTTATCAGAAGTTGGATATTCAGAAGTTGAAGGCTACAAAGATGACTATTCACATGGCGAACCGTTCAGTGACACAACCCAGGGGCATTGTGGAAGATATTTTAGTAAAAAAAATGGGAAATTCATTTTTCCAATAGACTTTGTGGTATTAGATATGAAAGAAGATCCCAATGTACCGATTATTCTTGGTCGCCTGTTACTTAACACTGTTGGAGCCCTTGTTGATATACGCGAGTCTAAACTCACCTTGAGGGTTGGTAATGAAAAGGAAATTTTTGGGATAGAAAATGGCTTTCAAGGGAATCATGCTCAAGAAGAGGTTTTCAACATTGATGAAGAGAATGAACTTGAATAATTAGAGAAGCTCATGGAAGAAGAAATCAAGAATATTCATCAAGTTAAAAGAACAAAACCCAGAGCACCTATTCCATATTTAGTTGAAGTCATTGCCTAAACGAGTCCAACTCCTTAGGTGAGCAAGGAAGATGATGAGATGACGAGTGATGAAGAGGAGGTTACTTCAAAAGTAACAAATCCAGTGCTGAAAGAAGAGAAGGATGCTATGGAGTGCAAGGAAGAAACTAAAGGGACCAAACGCAATCTTGATGGAGACGAGGTAAAAGCTAAAAAGGAAAATTCGAAAAAGGCATACAAAAGACGAGTTCAAGCTTACAAAAGGCATTTCAAGGAACAAAAGATCCTAGTGGTGGACTCTTCAGATGACTCAACGTAGGAGGCACGGAGTCCGGCTTACAACTCCTTCAAAAAGAAGCGCTTCTCGGGAGGCAACCCGAGCTCGGTTTGAATTTTCTTTCCTTTATGCATTTATTTTAGGTTTTTTTCATTTTTAGACATTCAATCATCTAATCATCCAAATTAAGTGGTAAAAGTTAAGTGTGGGGTTCCTAAATTAAGTAGCAATTAAATAGAATTGTCAATTAGGCTTGATCTTTTTTTTTCAGACATAACTCACGAGGTGAGTTCGATACTAGTCACCTCGTGAGCCTATAAAACATACGGGGTTGGACATTTTAAACGTATTGTGTAATTAAATGACCCAAACACGTTAGCCCACAAAAACTCATGACGTGAGTTCGTAAGGACTCACGACGTGAATCCAGAAAGAACACGGGACCACAGATTAAAAGATAACGAATCCTTTGACCAAATCACTTTCCTATCCTCATGAAGTGAAGACGATCCCTTGGTCCCCCATCCAATTTTGGCCTTACTCAAACACAATTTACTCTTGTGCTTACGTAATCTCTCCTTTAAGGTAAACATCTTGCATTTCTTTTGGTTGATTTTCACTAGTTTGTTGATTTAGGCGTTAGGGTTTTTCATATGCTTAAATATCAAAATTTTGCCCAAACCGAGTTATTCATCCATCATATGTTACTTGATTGTGCTTAAAAATGGTTTGGGAGTAAATCCTAACAACAAGATTAAGTCCCGATTTCTGATTTTAAGACCCTTTCTCGCTGTGAATAGCGAACTCACGGGGTGAGTTTTATAGTACTCACGACACGAGTTTGGTGCATCACCATAAACTGTTATGAGAATTAGCTAATATATGGGATATTTGGCTTTGTTTTTGTTGCTTATTTATTCTTGCAGGAATAAGGCACCTAGACGTGAGGCTAGTAACGTCCAAGGCGGAATTGCTAATTTGCACCCGTTTTACGTATTCCCGACGAATATATCTAGGGACGTGCTCGCCCGATACAACACTAGATTGGGATGGTTACACAACAGGGATTTTGCTATTGCCCCAACAATTAACTGGCAAAGGCTTCGGGAGGTTGGACTAGTTGAAAGACTAAACCCGTTTCTTACCAAAACTTTTATAGGAAACGGGTATTCATTTACATGCAAGGATGGAGTAACTTGTTCGCCATCCAGGAAAGGGTTTACAAGGAGTTGTGTGTTGAATTCTTTTCTACTGTGGTGTTCCATGAAAATGTCCAAGACCCTAACTACTCACAAGCATTGGTCTTTCGTTTGGGTGGGGAGTATAGAGAGTGCAGTTTGGTAGAATTCTCATGGAGGATGGGTTTATACGAGGCCCAAGAGACCGTGACCCCAGAGTTTTCTATGTTCTTACAGGAGGCTGCCCGTACTTATTCCGGGGAAATGACGAGATATGAGTTTTGGACCAATATCGCTTTTGGTGTTTTCAACTCCAGTGTGTCGCCAGAAAGCAGCATCAAATCACCCATTCACCATTTGCTGCACAGGCTAATCACATTCTCCATCCACCATAAGAAATTTGGAGATAAGGTCACGAAGATTAATTTATTTTTCTTGTGGTCTCTTTTACAATCGGGGTTTTGTTGCAATCTTCCCTACTTTTTAGCTCGTTACTTGGCAGAGTATGCAGTAAGTTTCCAAACCGGGAGCCCAATCTGAGGTGGCCACTTTGTCACCCGCTTAGCCAAGTCTTATAGCGTGCTCGTCCCCGCGGTTACACGGACACTTATGTGTAAACAAGGGAACAAATTTTCTATGGGCTATCTTGAGACCATGCGAGTTATGGTTAATTATGGGATGCATTATGGGATACCGCACAGCGATAGCGAGGGTGAGGATTAGTCAGCCGAAGAGCCCGAGCAACAACCGAGGCCTCGAAGAAGAAACGTGCGAACCCGGGGGGAGATGGGACGATCCCAGCCATATGAAGGTGGAATACCCACCGACCCGTTCCAAAGCCGGGTGGGTTCTTACTTGGATAATTTACACGGTGGGATGAATTATAACACCCAAATGATTGAAGTCATGTTCTCTCATATGAATGTGGTGCGACCACCCACCATGCAACCTCAATGCCCTTATATTTTTACGTGGGAAGAATTGTGGATGCCAAGGGGCGACGGAGCGGGCACTAGCGGGGTGAACGAGGATGACGAGGATGATTGATCGTTTATTTTAGTTTTATTTTGTTTTTATTTGTTTTTATTTGTTTTGGATTGTAAAACTAGTAAGATATTATGTTACTTTCTTTTCTCTTTCTTGGTTGTTATTTTTCAACATTGCTAGGAGTGCATGCAAAGGATGTCGAGATATGAGTGCATATGTGTGTTAGCCGGGAGTGTTTAAAGTTGAGAGTCGAGACCCATAATTTAAATTAAGTGTGGGGTGAGTCAAGCGAGAAGAAAGTTAAAGAGAAGAGTCGGAATTAATAGGGTTAAAAGAGCCTTAATCCATTAAGACATGGGGTTGAATATAAAAATTGAAAGAAAGTTTGGAAGAAAAATATTTTTGGGATTCCAGTTTTCACGTCGTGACCCCTTTGTTATTCACCTCGTGAGTCAGTGTCTGGTGACTTTCCACAACCTGCTTCCAATCGAATTCACTACGTGAATCTTCATAAACTCATGTCGTGACTTTACCATTTTCACAAAGGAGTCTTATTTTTCCATATTCATTAGGGGGTTCACCACCATTCTATTTGGGATTGTTATGAAGATAATCATGGCTCATTTTCTATACCATGCAATGTGGCGTATGCTTTCCCGCATTGTTCTGTTCATTTTGCACATTTTTCTGCACCACATTTGTTGAAGATTGAAGACTCGATTCCATATTTTGTCGGTACATTACTTATCTCGCGTGTTCAAGATCCAAGTTTCTATTTCTCAAAGTCTATATTCAAGATGCACATTTTTTTCCGCACTTTTGGAGATGATCAAGCCACTATCCCAGGGGAGTCTGTTCCTTTTTCTTATTTCTCTTAATTTTTTTATATTAATTTAAGCATATAATGAGGGCATTGTATGAAATAAGTGTGGGGTAGGGGTAAAAAAAGTAAATTGCTAGATAATTTGGTAAATTTTGAAATTTTTAATAATTAAATCTAGTAATAATAATTTGAACTGTAGTTGCTAGTATTATATGGGACGATCCGATAAGAGCTCAAATGTTTAGTTGAGCCAATACACGTTATAGTGCATTTGTGGCCTCCCTTATTTTAGTGAAATCATGGAACAAAAACATGACCTCGCTTAGTTTGAAGGATGCAATATGTTTAGCATCATGTACCAGAAATGTATCTAGGAAAATTATTTTCTTTAACCAATAGAGGTTGAAGTTGAGCGCCCCTGCTTAAGCATGTAGGGTTTTGAGTGGAAAAAAAGTGAGTTACATGTTAAAAAAAAGAAAGAGAGAGAATTACTAGAAAAAGTTTGAAGAATTTTTGGAGCATCAAAGTCAAAGTATGAAGATCAAAGATAAAGAAATTATGAAGAAATTCAAAAGTTGAAGATACCCAGAAATCGAAGATCAGATATCAAAGAAGTGAAGAATTCCAAAAGAGCTCCATCGTGGTATCAAAAATTGTAATTGTCTAGATTATGTATGCTTGGGTTGCTCAACCAAAAATACCTTGAGGTTAGGAGGTTTTCTGCAGATGGATTCGGAAGGATGCATAAAATGAGCATTGTTCGAAAGAAGTGGGCTAGTGTTTATGAAGATTGTGAGTATTTAAAGTATGGGGGTACTTTAGGAAAATTTTAGACACAAATACATGCGTTGAGGTCTTGGCATAATGGCTGAGCTGGAATTGGATTGTTCTATGAAATGCTAGTGATGGAAGTTTGAGTTTAAATAAGTAGATTTGCTTGAGGGCAAACAAAGCCTAAGTGTGGGGTATTTTGATATTGCCATATTTATACATATTTTTAGGCAATATTTAAGTGCATTTTTATATATATTTTGGTCATTTGCATAGAATAATGATACTTATAAGGTTAAATTATATTTTGCAGCAAAAAAGAAGGCATTTTGAAGAAAGGGACTGAAAGTGTTAAAGGATGGAACTTTGGAGGTTGAAGGCTTGAAAGACAATAAAAACACCCAAAAAGGACGTACTCACGACGTGAACAGTTGATGGTTCACAACGTGAGTATAAAAAGTTAGAAGATAAGCATCCGGGGAGAGGAGTCCTTGAGGATCACGATAACTTCGAGTTCACGACATGAGTTTTAAATTCTCACGACGTGAACGATGATTTTAGAGAATATATATATATATATATATATATATATATATATATATATATATATATATATATATATATATATATATCCTTCTCCATTACGATTAAAAAAGACTTTTGGCTGAAGTAGGAGGTTCCAGGTGGCGATTTATAGCAGAAGAAAGGTCCTGGAAAAGGGTTTTCAACACCAAAATAGTAAAAGTTCATAATTTGTTTACTTGTTTAATACTTATGAACATGTTTTCTTATTTAAATTGTGTTTATGTGTTAGTTGCTACTATGAGCAGCTGAATCTAGCTACTCTTATCTAGTTAGATGAAGCTTCTAACTTATGAATAGCATAATTTTATATGGATTTATTTAGTTGGTGAATTGCTTGTGTTTGATTTATTGTTACCTAGCATGCTTATGTTATTACTTTAAGTTGCCTTAATTCATGTTGTGTGTAGCATAATGACCATTAACTGTATGAACGTGATAACCTAGTAATTTAGTTAACATTGAATTGCTAGAGCTTGGATCAACCATAATCTTAGTTAGTAATTGAAGTAATTAACTTTGTTGTGCTAGAGAACATAAATGATGACCATAATTGTGTTTGCATGATAAATCTTACATAGCATATTCATAACATAATTCGTTCTGTGTTTAATTGTGTGTGACCATACATAGTTATACATGAATTAATTAACTATTGGTAAATTTAGACCTAAATCACTAATAAAATAACAACCAACTTAATAATCCATAATCATTAGCTAGCCACAAGGACGAAGTGGATTCGAACTAGATAGGAGTGATTTTAATTATTGATTGAGTTTTTGTTAAAGAATTAAGTTCATCTAAACTTGCAAAATTAGATAAAAACCCCTTTTAGCTTATTAATAGTTAGATTAATTTAGTGGTGAATAGATTAATTAATAACACCGTTCCCTGTGATCGACACCTGACTTACTTAAGTTATATTGTAATTTGACTAGGTACACTGCCTACAAGTGGGTTAGTCTATGTTTGTTAGGTTATAAATATTAAAATTAGTGGGTACTTTTGTGCACATCAACTCAAATAATACATCTTTATTATTTCAAGATGGGTTACAAAGGTTAACCTAGACTGTTACATCATCATTAATGTCTAGCCTAGAAACACGGACATTACATACGGATTCTTGGACATGGTTTCTTGAAAAACTACATGAATGCATTGTGATGTGGAAGGTCTGACAATGGTCACAGATAGAGCACCCGCAATTGCTGTAAGTATTTAAAATGTTTTTCCAAATGCTCAACATGGATTGTGTGGTTTTCATCTAATAGGAAACATAGTCCAAACCTTTGGAAAAAACAAAAAAACAACAATTTTGTTTTGGAAGCTGGTAAGAGCTTACAAAACCACTGAGTTTGAATTCTATTGGGGGAGACTTCGTAATATAAGAGATGATGTAGCAACATATCTCAGTCAAATTCCACGTGAGAAATTGACCATAGCGTATCGCCCTACCACGAGGTATGATTATATGACCTCAAATAGTGCGGAGTCCATGAATGTTGTATCAAATAAAGCAAGGAAGTTGCCTATATTACCACTTTTTGAGTTCTTTCGCGCACTTATACAGAAATGGTTTTACAAACGGCGGATGGTTGCAGGTATGATTATGTTTAATTTTAAATGATATGATAAATGTCATATATAATAATATATGTTTGTTTTAACAGAAAAAAGTACAACAATACTTACGAAGTGTTGACAATACAACATATCAAGTGCATGACTTCAAAAGCGGTGGCATAGTGAATTTGAGGGAAAAGACTTGTTCTTGCAGATATTGGCAACTAACTGGTTTGCCATGTGGTCATGTGATAATGGTTTTAACGCACTTAAAAAATGATCATTGTGGGCATATGGCTATAGATGCTTATAAAATTGAAACATATCGAAGAATGTACGAGCAGGCCGTATACCCTCTTTCAGAACTTAGTGATTGGGAGGTTCCGTATGACTTTATGGTTGTTAACCCTCCTGTGATGGAAATACGTCAATCCGGTAGACCAAAAAACACCAATCGTATTTCATCTCAAGGTAAGGAACCAAAAATAAAAAGGTGTACTAGATGCCATAACACAACTCATAATGCAAGGACGTGTAAGGAAATCGTTCCAAAGAACCAAAGTAAAACTAAAAAAACGTATCGGGGCTTCAGGGAGTGGGACAAAAGCGACAGAAGAGGAACCGACGCAAGTGACCGAAAACCAATGGCATCATGAGCCAGAGAACCAATGGACACAATATACCGAAACACAATGGCAGCAACAACCAGACAACCAATGGACGCAACAGACCAAACATTAATGGCAGCAACATCCAAACAACCAATGGACATAACATACCGAACATGGATGACAACAGGAGCTACATAACCAATGGGCGCAAGAGACCGAATACCAACCGCTGGAAGAGCCACAGAACCAATGCCAGGGTTGCATCGAGTACCAATGGCAGCAAGAGCAAGATAACCAGTGGACGCAAGAGACAGTAAACCTAGGGACACATGCAACAGATAACCCATGGACGGAATACAAAAACAGATCAAAGTTTCCATGGTTCGATTTGAATGAATGAAGTTTATTTCAAAGTATGTTTATTATGAATGTTGTATGTTTATGTTTTCTAATGTATGTTTTGTAACCTATAAAAAACATGGAATATTTGTATAATTTTAATTAGGTTATTTATATGCACCTGTTTGTATTACATTATTTATATGTATTTGGTTTGTATTAGTTTATTTAAAAAAATAATATTAATAAATTAAAATTAACGCAAAAAAACGGAAAAAAAAACTTTTTTTGTCAATTTTTTACATAATAATCACATAATGTATTAGTGTATTTAAAAAAATAATATTAATATACTAAAATTAACGCAAAAAAAATAAAATAAAATAAAAAAACAACATTCCGCAGAGGTGTAGCAACATCCGCAGACGACTTAATAGATCCGCAGAGGGTGCTCTGCGGATCCTTTGGTCATTTTCTGAAATGTGTTTTTCCTTGGTTATTTTCTTCAAACCACCTATTGTTTTTGGTTATTACCCGAATTTTCTCTATATATGTGGGTCGGGTCGGTTTTTATGGGCGGTTTTATACGTCAAAACCGAAACAAACCGTTATTTTTCGGTTTTTGTAAAATTCAAACCTAAACCATCGGTTATTGCTTTGGTTTCGGTTATGACGTTTTTTTTCGGTTTTCGGTTCGATTTTTGCTCATCCCTAACAACAACAAGAAGATCAACAGGAGCATGTTTGTCGAGACATATATTACTAAATATTTGTACTTCTTTGTTTGCAAAAGATACATTCTTAGATTTGGATTCATAGTTCAAGGTGAACTGAAACTTGTGTGGCCTAGTTTTCTTAATACCCTAAAGAATTTGGTAACACCACCCTCCAATTTGATATATATATATATATATATATATATATATATATATATATATATATATATATATATATATATAACCCCTCCAAGATAAAAACCAAAACAAAAGGGAAGAAAAGAGATGACTTCAAAGAAAAGAGGTTTCACTTTAATCATTTCAATTAATTGGTGTCTTCAGCAAAACAAAACATACTCCCATAAAATCAACACATTTACAAACACCATCAACTGTCAAACCCGTCATTATCCCAAAAACACAATCAAACAAAAAACAAGTCCATCGATTGACAAATAGAATCAAGCAAACAAATTTGTCTGATGGTTCGATTTTTTGGTTTTAAACCGTTGGTTTATGAGCTCCTGTTTTTTTTCTAGGTTTTGAGTTCAAACCCAATGATAGTACGTTGCAATAAATAATATTATATGTACTTTAAATATACTAAAATAAAAAGTACAGATTCTAGTATTCTAAAAGCATAAAAGTGTTCAAAAGATCAAAGTTTAATAATATTAACAATTTGTTGAAAATAAACATAAGGTGTTAAAGGGATAAAGTCTAAAGTCTAAAACTAAAAGTTTAAAACATAATAAATCTATCTATATCTATATATCTTATAAATCTAACATTTTTCTTCAACCTCATAATTTGAAACTCCCAAGACTATATAGAAGCATTTTTGCTCAAACCACATTCATTTGAAACCCTCATCTTGTAACTAATACAACTCAAAAGTCTTTTTAATAATGATTTAACACTCAAAGGTTTTATAACTTATATTATGATTAATAAACACTTAATGACACGTTTACTATAAAAGGATTAGTCTTTTAGGTAGATATGCATACAAATCACATACAAACTTTATAAAGAAAACAAGCTTAAAGGTTTTTGTGTTGGTTTAAGGTCTTATGACCACTTTTCGAGATATATTATTATGTTATAGCTTTTAATTTGTAAATTTGTTATATACTAATTATTTATATATTTTTCTTGGTTTTGGATTCTTTTAATACAATTGTTGTATGTTGTGCTTTAATCGTTAATATATATTAGATCATATAGATGTTATCGATCATACGTTATATACCATGATGTAAATATTATTTAATTAGATATGTGAAATATTATCATTTGTTTTGTACCGCTTCAAAAAAGTAACTAAGTAAAAGTCATGAATATTTAAAATTTCCATGTAAATCTGAATGATATATTTTTCTTTTTACCGCATGTATTTGAAACTCTCATTACTTTTTAATTTCTTCCTAATAATGATTATAAATTGGTTAATAATGTAAAAATATGTGTAAAACGCTAATTGTAATCCTAAAATTAACTAAACTTGAATGTTAAATTAACATATTTTACTCATACTTAGTTTTGATATGTTATCTTACATTGTCAGTTTAAAGTCACAACTTTTGAACAGTTTATATATAAAATACTTAAATTGTTAATTTAAATATAGTGTTAAAGTAGTAACTTAAATGAAAATTTCTATTAAACTTAAAGAAAATCCAATGAATATTTTATAAATAGTTATAAGTTATAAATTATAGTGTTAAACGTAAAAACTAAATTGTAATCCCAAATCCATTAAAATATTTCCTAAATTATTTTATAAACATTAATAATTTCAAAATAAGTATCTTACAAATAACTTACAACGATAATAGTTAAAAGTAATATTGTTACATTTAAAAAACAAAAACAATATTTGATGTTTTAAATAATTACAATAATAGAAATTAAAAAGTTAATCAAATGTAGTTTTTAAAATCTATTTTTTAAACTAATTCATCCTAAAAACTATAAATAACATTAATTTATATATTCTATTTATTTTATTGGTGAGTAACATGTTGATAGAGTCCACTTAGACGATTAAGCCTATATAGTTTTAATAGATTTAATATGGTCATATAATTCAAAATAATTAATATTTTATACTAAATTAGTATAAGAATTATTATATCAAAGTTAACTATGACATTTTTATATTTAAACAACATGTATTTTAAATTTATTATTGTATTCTGCGCAACGAGTGAACATTCGCCTAGTAATATATATGTAGGTCGGTTCAGTTTTTATGGGCGGTTTTATACATCAAAACCGAACCAAACCGTTATTTTTCAGTTTTTGTAAAATTCAAACCTAAACCGTCGGTTAGTGCTTTGGTTTCAGTTATGTCGGTTTTTATTGGTTTTTCGGTTTTCGGTTCATTTTTTGTTCATTACTTCATCCCTAGTAGCTATAGACTCTAAAAGGCAGCTTTTGTGTTTCGTGAAATGATGGCAAAAATCTTTTGTGCATCCTATATTCGTTTGATGTAGTTGTATTTGATATGTATCTAACTTAATGTTTGATTTGTAATTGTAACTGATTGGGTATGAAAGTTAATTTTATATATAGTGTGGCACACACTGACTTCATACATAATAATAAGTTTAAATATTAAAATCTAACAAAAAATTACATACATTTTATTGTTGTTACAGCAAACCATAATAAAAAGTCGACTATTACAATTTAAAAGACTACCAATAGACATAAAACTTACAACTTAAAAGAGTCTTCTACATGAAATACTAGTTGTTTTTAAGGAGATTTCAAATATCCTCATACTCGAACTCACTTCCATCACACTCACACAAGTTATCCAATTATTTAACTAGAAATCATACAGTTATCATATTTAAGTGAGTTCATACAGTTATCGTTCAGTTCAAACATGAGAGCATTTCATAGATGGATTGCAATGTATCTATGAAATGGGATAACTTGCTGATATTTATACTTCAAACAATGATTTCATAGATCGAATGAAAGCATTTCATAGATAGACTACAATCCATCTATGAAATGGGGCTACCTTGTTGGTATTTATACTTCAAACAATGATTTTATATATTTTTATTTTGCTAACATACAAGTCTTCAAAACAGAAACATACATAAATTGTTTGTATGTTTGCAGATAGAATATTCATTATATAGTTGGTCCTAATCCAACTACGAAATTGATGATTATTGTGTGTAATTTTGATTTTTTTGGTTATTTTTTGTGAAGTAATTAGTAAATTTGGTTATATTAGTAAATTTATCTAAAAATAATGCAATATAACTAGAAATCTAGGTACTAGTTGTCTTTTCACTTTGTCTTTGCTAACTCACTTGTTACTTTTCTTTCAATTTACATTGCTAGTATCGGATTCTTGTTTTATTGCTTTGGGGTATTCATGGTGTTTTTCATATTGATGGTTTGTTAATTGTTACAAACGTCGCCTCTCTAAGTTGTAACTGAAGCTGGACGATTCATGTGACAATCCCTAAATACGATAACCGAAGCCCGTTAAATAATGCTTAAAAAAGGTCCATGCTTTTGGCCCATGCGGCAGTAATCCACTGCACCACTCCCCACCATATTTCCCAATGGATAAGCAAGCTTCATGAAACCGTATATATATAACTCACAAAGTATCTTTCAATTTCTATCATCGTCCCCACTTAGTCAACCTCTTCCAATCACTCAAATCAGTAGAAGGAAGAAAATGAATTTACTTATCAGAAATGGAAAATCTGTTGTCAATTTCGTTTGTTTCATGCTAATCGTCTTCGGAGGATCGGTACATAGCCGTGGGTTACTCTCTTCTCAGGATAGACCGAAGCCTAGTAATGCCGCACCGTTTGCTCGATGGTTGGTTTCTCAGAGTTCTTGGGGCGTTTTAAGGTGAGATTCCTACTTCTATCTTGTTATTGTATCTTCAATTTGTATCTAATTGATTGCGTTATTTGCGCTATGTAATTAGTGATAAATGATAATCTCTTCAAGGATTTTGATTTCTAGGTTTCTGATGTTCATTGCTTAACTTCTTTATGTAATTGAAATTGGAAATCGGATTCAATCAGTTTATAATTTGAACAAAACATACTTGGATTTACAATCACAACTTCCCCCCAATTTCTACAGAAAACGAGTTTCACATCGAATTGAAACTCAAAACTTCGTAATTTACTTTAGAAATTATTAATCATCACCAAAATTTTGCAGTACCATTGCAGAGGATCTAGGCGGAGCACCTTTCGGGTACGTTGTTGATTTGTTTCTGTTCTTCTTGTAAGATCATTGGAGTAAATTGAACAACGCTTCACATCTTTCTTGTGATATAATCGATCACACAGGAATGTGGTTTCGTTTAGCGATGGCTTACCTAATGAAGGCAAAGGCATTCCATATTTCTACTTGACATCTCTGGATCCAACTGCACGTTATGCATTGAAAGATCATAGATCTTCCTTCACACTCAGTGAATACCCTCTTGGAACTTGTGGCAAAATCGACCCTGAAGAACCCACTTGCTCTAAAATTACACTCACTGGAAAGGTATGTTAAGCTTTGAATGAGATGAAGATGAACTTTATAGACTATACAGTTTAATTGATTCTACTTTATTTACAGTTGAATGAGCTAGATGCAAAATCCGAGGAGGCTGAAACTGCTAAAAAGGCTTTATTTGCGAAACATCCTGATATGAAAAGTAAAACTTACGTTAATTATCATATTTTATTTCTTTTTTTAATAAAAAATGAATTAACATTTTGAATTTTTCAATGTTTGTTGATAGAGTGGCCAAAGGATCATAGTTTCCAGGTGTACAAATTGGATATTGAAGAAATATTTATGATCAATTTCTATGGTGGCCCTAAGCCTCTCACAGTTGATGAATACCTCCGTTCTGGAATGTAAGTCAAAGGATCCGGGAGGAGTAAAAGTCAACCTAAGTTAATACAAATGTAACATGTGATAGTTGTAAAACATGGGAATATATTATATATGATAATAAAAACTACAGTTTTTTTTTTTATAAAAGTTGGATCTTGAAAGCAAATTTATGAACATATATTTGTGTTGTCTACAGGAAGAAAGTAACAGCTATTATGTGAAAAAACCAGTGCGATTTCATGTCTCTTTCACGAGTTTTATGCCACATGAGTTTTAACTCGAGAACGTGTAATTTGTTGAAATTTCTGTAATATAACGATTCAAATTCTAGAATTTTGGTATGTTAGGGATCATTGTTTCAAGAAAACAATGGAAGTGTAAATGTAAAACTAGTCATTGTTGATCATATTTTGGTATGTTGGTGATGGAAGATTGATTATTCTTGTTTTGTTATTGTGTATGTTGATCTATGATGGATGGATTTTTTTTTTTTAATATAAGTTCTTGATCAATTGCCAAGGTTTGAGAAATAATGGTGGAGCCATGGTGTTTTATGTTAGAATCAAAGATTCATGATGTTTAGAATCATGTTGTGTCTAAATTTATAGCATGATGCACCACTTAGGTGGTGTTTCTTCATTTTAATGAACTTAAAGAGGGAATGACTAATAGAGTACAAAAAGAATGACTCAAATTTAGCAAGTAGGAGAAATCAAGGTTCCTCAATTAAGCATGTGGTTTATCATTTAGTTTTATGTTCTTAAGTGTATCGTCATTTTCCTTCTTAAATATGTTTTGTGGATAACAATATATTTGTTTATTACTTATGCCATGTTCTTGAGTTTTTTTAAGGAATGAATCATGTTCTAAAAGAAAGTAAATATATTCTTTGAGTTTTTTTATGGAAGGAAAAGGAAGGAATCATGTTTTGAAAGAAAGTAAATATGTACTTGAATTTTTTTTTTTTTTTTTTGAGGGGAGTTCATGGTGATATTTCTATTTAGTTTTTTGATTTATGCATTTTTAGTGGCATAGTCAGAATTTTGTTTTAGGGTAGACCAAATAATTTAAAAAATATGAACAAGTAGCAAATACTGAAAATGGGAACAAAATGTAACAATATATGATTTTAAAGTATATTGTTCGTTTAAGTTGGAATTAACTGATTAATTAAGATAATAAAAAAAAATTATACAATCCTGATGAATAAAAAATTCACTGTGGAGATTGAAATGCAATTTGATTTATTCAAAAAATTGTTGTTTTAATTCTTTAATCGACATGTCTTAACATTGTCTTAACATGTAAATTATTCCATTCATTATGGATTTAAATTTAAAATGGAGTGGGCTATGTTACAATTCATAGTTTTAATATTTTTTTATTCAAAAGAAATATAAAATGTATATATAATATATTTCACCAAATTTGTGTGGAGTGGGCCAAGACCCACTCTTGTACCCATGCAGCTATACCTCTGTGTATTTTAAAACAAAGTGATTTTAATTTTTTATATCTCTCTCGTACGATTCTCCATCTTCAATGAAAATAAGGGTATCAATATGGATACACATTGATATGCTCTAAACTTACTCTCCTAATACATTGACTCTTTGTCCTAACTTAAGCATCAAATGATATTACTGTCGACATGCCTGATAATTCTTCTGACCTTCATTGCCTATCATTTCACTTTCTTTGACATTATCAACGTGAATACGCCAAACTCAACAAAAAGAAAGGGATAGGAATGAAAGGAAGTTTATCCCTCTTAATTAACATACATTTAGGTGGATAGAATTCAAGGGGAAAAAACACAATATTTCCTTGATAAAACTACAAATTTAGTCCTTGTGGTTTGCAAAAAACTTTAGATAGAGTCCAAAATGTTTTTAACTTGCATGACGTGTCCAAAATCAAGGTTTTTTTTTTTTTTTTGGTTTTTGGTCCATGATACACTTGAAAAGACGATTTTACCATTATCATTTCTTTTTTGTATTTTCTTTATTTATTTTGATATTTAAATAGTTAAAAAAATAAACAAAAACTAAAATCTCACCAAACTCTCTCTCTCTAGATCATATGACATATAAATCATTCCATTTCAAAACAAAAGCTAAATTTTTCGATTAATCTTCATGTAAAATCACCACCACAACAACCCATTTTGATCTTATTCTCACATAGCCGCTACCCAATTTTTTTTTGTTGGTCCCATTTCGATTCTTCAAAGTTTTCTGAGCTTTTGTCTCAATCAATCAATACTTCGATCGGAAAGAATATGGATGAAATAGGGACTGATTAGACCTGCAATTAGTAGGTATGAAGAGGCCAAAAACAAAAATTCTTTGTGAAGTTGCATCTTGATCGATCGTTAGTTTGGGACCTGCAACTCAATCCGTTCTAATGGTTGTGATGTTTTTGAAGGCAGAGACAAACATTGCTCGATTTTGATCCATAATTTGTCGACAAAAAACCTAATTTTGCTATTTGGGACCAAACGGAGGAGACTGGAGATCGTGCAATACAGACAAACGAAGGAGAAGATGGTGATTCTGCAAAATGATTGGAGGGTAGACACCGGTGGCCATACGGTACACGGAGGGAGCGAGAATGAAGGCGGCGGAAACATGAATGATATGAAGGAAGGTGGGTTTTTTCTTGAGTTGTTTATTGTGTGTGTGAAAGAGAGCGAATGTATTGTAGGTGGGTGGTGGGTACTGGTTTTAATTGTGTGCGTGCGTGTGTGTGAGAGAGATATTTGTGTTTTTATTTACTTTTTTAATTATTTAAATACCAAAATAATTATAGGAAATAGAAAAAAGAAATGACAAGGTTAAAATCGTCTTTTTAAGTGTTTCAGGGACCAAAAACCTAGAAAAACTCTGATTTTGGAGCTACCATGCAAATTAAAAACTTTTTAAACCCTATCCAAATTTTTTTGCAAACCACAAGGATTAAATTTAGGCCCCGTTTGATACGCATCTTTCCAGGTCCAAACAGATCTTTCTGGCTGAATGGACCGGAAAGACTGTTTGATTTGCACAAAAGAAATGGTCTTTCCCGGTAAGATATGTCTTTACCAGAAAGCCCCAAAATCACATCTTTCTGGCTGAATGGGCTGGAAAGACAATTATACACCAAATCCCACCACTTTCTTTCGTTATTGGATTATTAATTTTTTAAATAACTTTTTTAAAATTTATTTTTTATTGAATTATTACTTTTTTTCATCATTCAGCACAGTCAATCAGATGCAACAATCAAACAGCATGGTTTCTTTCCCAGTCAGAAAACTTTCCCAGACAGCACTTTACCAGACAAAAACTATCAAACGAGAGTTGTCTATTTCCTTCCTCTTCTTAAAAAAACCCAAGAACACATTACTTTCCTTAATTCCTTTGAAAAAAAATCTAAAGAACACACTTCCTTCTTTTTCATCCCTTACAAAAACTCAAGAACATGGCACAAATATGGCTTGATTGAGAGATAGACTTTCTCCTTCTTTCAATCATTCTCTTCCCTTTCTTTTCCTTCTTTCCTCTCCCTTGTCGCCCGTTCATGTACATTCCCTTTATTTTTAAACTCTAGAATAGAGTGTTAGTGAAAAAGAAAGAAATATTGTACTTCACATTATTTCCATACACAATACACATTTTGAAGTACTAAAATATAGCTAAAAGAAATGTCTTAAAGCATCCATACTACAAGAGTTTTTTCATAAAACATTTTGTTTTGTTTTTTTTTTTGGTGCCACCTTTTGTCAAATCACCAACCCAAAAAGCTAAGTATTCACTATAAAAGAGCTTTTTTTTTTTTTTTTTTTTTTTTTTTTTTTTTTTTTTATTATAAATTTTTATGGTCCCATAATAATATCAATTAAAGACAAAATATATAGATATATGAATGAGTAATATTAAATTGTAAAAAAGCTAGCATAGAGTTTTCTAATTAAAAACATATTTTCAGAATCAGTATTCAAGTGCCTAGGTTTGTAAATGTACCTGATTACATAAATTAAAAAATGATTAAATATATGATTGGTTCTTTATTGAGTAACATTGATATTTTTGTGTTTATATATTTTGTTTTATGTTTATGTTTATTTTACTTGTTATAACATAAACTTTTAAAAACAAGAACTTTTAAAAATTGTTTTTATAAATATAATTCGTAAAATAAAAATTCAGTACAAAGTAGAACAATATAATAAACAAGTAATAAAAAACTACTATAGATATGGTTGCATGCCTTCTTATGTCCATTGAAGCATCAAACAGACATGCTGCTAAATACTACTTCTGGAGTTCTGGTTTCTGAAAGCTCGTGGAAGAACACTGAACACAATCAACTATTCTAATTCGAGTATTTTGGAGGGAAAATCGAAGAGCAGTTCAACGAATTTCCAACACAATTACAGCTATTCACTCAATTTTAGTCACTGATTCATCATCCCCAAATGTTGCTTCAACAGCCCTCACCTTGTCCTAAAACCCTCCCGAACCCCTTTCTCTCTCACCTTCATCTTCCCCGAAACCTTCTTCCTCGAACCCCTTATCACTTTCGTCGCAGTTCCTTTCTCCTTCACGCATCTGCTTCCTCCGCCGACACCAAAAGTCTACCTCAATCCGCAATTCGAAGAATTGCCGATAAGCTTCGAAGCTTAGGTTACGTCGAAGACGATAGCAATAAGCAACAGTCTTCAGCACCAGAAGTAACCCTAGTTACCTCTCCTGGTGAAATATTTGTCCCGTTACCTAATCGTATACCAAAGTATCGGGTCGGCCACACGCTTGACCCGAGTTGGAGTACGCCTGAGAATCCAGTTCCGGAGCCTGGGTCTGGAAATGCGATAAGAAGGTATCATGAGCTTCGGCGGGAGGTTTGGAAGGAGAAGAAAGAGGAAAAGGTGAAGAGGTCACTAGAGGGAAACGGAGAGAGCGAGAATGTACCGACAATGGCGGAGTTGAAGCTGCCACCGGCGGAGTTAAGAAGGTTGAGAGGGTTGGGAATTGCTGTCAAGCAGAAGCTTAAGATCGGGAAGGCTGGTATCACAGAGGGGATCGTTAATGGAATCCATGAGAGGTGGAGAAGGACTGAACTCGTAAAGATTGTCTGTGAGGATTTGTGTAGATTGAACATGAGGAGAACGCATGATTTACTTGAGGTTAGATAAACAATGTCTGTTCTCCTGTAGTATACCATTATTGTTCACAAACACAACTGACTACTCCCTCCTTCCAATCAACTAGTCCAAAATTCAAAATCAACTCAAATGCTTTAGTTTTTCTTAACCTTGAATCTTTCTTTTTTGTGATAATGATCAACACTGGGGCTTTTTTCTCAGAGAAAGACTGGGGGTTTAGTTGTCTGGAGATCTGGAAGCATTATCATATTGTACAGAGGAACAGACTACAAGTATCCTTACTTCTTTGTAAAACCAAATGATGCATCTGTTGATGAACCAATGAGTTCATCTACAAACTCTGAAGATAGTGGTGTTCAAACAAGAACAACAACTGAGCCAGAGCCACCTTTGATTCAAGGAGTGGGTTCAAGAACCAGGGTTCGATTTCAGCTACCTGGTGAGAAACAGCTCATGGAAGAATCTGATCAGCTTTTGCAAGGATTGGGTCCAAGGTTCACTGATTGGTATGGATATGAACCTTTACCAGTTGATGCTGATCTTCTACCTGCAATTGTTCCTGGATACAGGAAACCCTTCAGGCTTCTCCCCTTTGGAGTTCAACCAAAATTAACAAATGATGAGATGACAATTCTTAGAAGACTTGGAAGGCCTTTACCATGTCATTTTGCTTTAGGTTAGTCACTCACTCTCACTCCAAAAATCTAGTTCTATATGTTCTTATTTGAAAATATGTCTGTTTGTATTGTATCAGGTAGAAATAGGAAACATCAAGGATTGGCTGCAGCTATTCTAAAGCTTTGGGAGAAATGTGAGATTGCAAAGATTGCTGTTAAGAAAGGAGTACAGAATACTAACAGTGAGCTGATGGCTAAAGAATTGCAGGTTTATGTTACTTGGAATTGATACCAATATTAAAGCATCTTGAAAGATGATGTTTTTCTTTCAAACTAACATTAACAACGTCATATTTATTTTCTCCAATATTTCAGTGGTTAACTGGAGGAACCCTACTTACACGTGATAAGGAGTATATTGTTCTTTATAGAGGTAAAGATTTCCTCCCATCTTCAGTTTCTTCAGCAATCGAACAGAGAAGAAACCATGGAGTTGATGAGTTTCAAAGGAACAAAACTCCAAACTCATCGTCAAATCCTCCACAAATCAATCAAGATAATGGAACCCAAAGCTCCTCTGTTGCCAAAATTGGTGACATTAATGACCAAAAACTAGAAATTGCCATTGAACAAAGGAAACAAAGGTCACGTGAAGCAGCTATTAAGAAGACTAGTTCCAAATTGTCTCAGGTATCAATTTACATCACATGTGCTATGAACTCACATAATGGAACAAGACACAATAAGGTCAATCAAAAGTCAAAATGAAGAAAAGCAGATTTCATTTCATTTAATAATACTCAATTGATCAAGAAGAAAGGATAGTTTGTTAAATTCGAGAAGCCACTCTTCAAAAGGAAGCAATACATAAAAACTTAATAATTAAAATACCCAAAATGCCCTTCCACTCAAAGATGCTGTTTCACTTTCACCTCTACTGATTCCTTTGATGTTGAGAATGATAGGCATTGGAGAACAAAGAAAAGGCAGAGAAGCTTCTAGAAGAATTGGAGAAAGAAGAAACAAAACAACAATTTGAAGTAGATAAAGAGGGTATCACTGAAGAGGAAAGATACATGTTGAGGAAAGTTGGGATGAAGATGAAGCCTTTCCTACTTTTGGGTGAGTCTCAAATCTCAATTTCATTTTTATGGAAATGGATTAATTTGAGTTATATTTTTATCGGTAAAAGGTCAAACAGGTAAAACTAAAAACAAAAAAATTGCTGAATGGGAAAATTTCTTCAAAAAGATTTGCATCGTTGTAAATTACACAAACAAAAATGTATTATTTTGCAATTTTTATTCCATTCCATGACGAAACAATAAAAAATGTTGAAGGTCATCACTAGCCCAATGGAGGTTAGCCTAATAGAGTTTAACTCTTTATCAAAAAGATGTTATAATGTTCTAGAATGATCTAGAAAATTCTAGAACAAGCTAACTTCATTTAGACAATAAAATTGATTCTATTGGGCTAGTGATAAATCTTTAACAAAAAACACCCACCTGGCTAAACAACAAACATTAATTCCATTCCATCGTTGTTTTCATTCGAACGGAATGAACAATTCCATTCCAATTTCCAACCATAGTAAATGATAATGCAATCTAAACATGTTTCCATTGTCAGGTAGACGTGGGGTTTTTGATGGAACTGTTGAAAACATGCATCTTCATTGGAAATACAGAGAGCTTGTGAAGATATTATCTGGTGAATCCACCATTGATGAGCTTCATGCAATTGCAAGAACATTAGAAGCAGAAAGTGGTGGAATATTAGTTGCAATAGAACGCATGAGAAAAGGTCATGCAATTATTATTTATCGTGGAAAAAATTATAAAAGGCCACCTTCTTTAAGGCCTCAAACACTTCTTAATAAAAGAGAAGCATTAAAACGTTCCATTGAAGCACAACGTACACAGGTAATTATTAATATTATTTAATTTTAATCATAATGATTTTTTGTAAATATGTTTGAAACTTTGTAAAATTTTTTATATGCAGTCGTTGAAACTTCATGTGTTGAAGCTTGGGAAAAATGTTGAGGAATTGAAGCTCAAGTTGGTAAGTTGTATTTTGAAAATAGTTTCTGAAAAAAATAAAAAATAAAATACTTAATTTGTCTTGAAACAGGCCAAAAATGAGGAAATCTGCATACAGGGTGAAAAAGATGAAGTGGCTGAGGTAAAGTGTTTTATGAACAAGGCTAAAAGACTATTTTATCCTTATAATCCCCCCCTCCCCCCCCAAAAAAAAAAAAAAGAGTTAAAAATAAATACTTAATTTGTCTTGAAACAGGCCAAAAATGAGGAAATCAGCATACAGGATGAAAAAGATGAAATGGCTGAGGTAAAGTGTTGTATGAATAAGGCTAAAAGACCATTTTATCCTTGAATATAAAAAAAAAGTTAAAAATAAATACTTAATTTGTCTTGAAACAGGCCAAAAATGAGGAAATCTGCATACATGGTGAAAAAGATGAAGTGACTGAGGTAAAGTGTTGTATGAATAAGGCTAAAAGACCATTTTATCCTTATAATTACACCCCCCCCCCCCAAAAAATAAATAAATAAATAAATAAAAAAAAAGCTTAAAAATAAATACTTAGTTTGTCTTGAAACAGGCCAAAAATGAGGAAATCAGCATACATGGTGAAAAAGATGATGTGACGGAGGTAAAGTGTTGTATGAATGAGGCTAAAAGACCATTTTATCCTTATATCCCAAAAAACAAATTTCAAAACATTCATCATTTTTTTGTCCAAGTCAAGTAAAAAAGATTAAGGTAGTGTTTGTTTTTTGTCTGCAGATCTGCGTGGCCTCTTCTGTCTGCGCCGCGCAGACATTAGCCTTTGCAGACTGTTTGTTTTTTTGAAGACTGCAGACCTAAAAATGTCTGCGCGCCATCTTCTTGGCGCAGATGTGAATGAGAGTCTTCTAACATTTTCAGACATCTTCTAGCTTAAAAAAACATATATATCTTTATTTTTTTAAAGTTTTTTTTTAATTTATATTTTTTCCAACTTTATTAATGATAAACAATTTGAAAAAAAATTACAAAACTTAAAAAAAAAGTTCCACAATACAAACATAATATTTTTGACAAATTTATAAATAAAGATTTATTACAATAATAGTTGTTGAAGTTGTTTATATAAATTTGAAAAGAAATCATAATATATTTTTATTTTTTTTTTGCCAAATTTTGTAAAACAGTATCGTCAATTTATCGAGAAAATATTTATGGTACGTTTTTAATGGATTTAATTGAAAAAATCGAAGTTTATTTCCATCAATTTATGTATCAAATTCTTTGATCCTTAATTATAATGTTTTGTTATAACTTTGCAACCAAAGTTGTTGGTTTTTATCAAATATATACGTTAATTCATACCATTTTTATTTTTATTTTTTATACAATAATACATAAAAGTTGATCTAGATTCGTTAATTATTTATAACAAAGTCATAAAAATATTAAAAAATCACTTTTAAGTTAAAAAAAATCAGTTTATTTAGATTTCAGTTTATTTTAGTAGCCCGCAGATGTTAAAAAAACAAACAGTCTTTTTTTTTCAAACTGCAGAGGTCTACAGATGTGGTCCGCAGACTGCAAACATTTTGCCTCAGAAAAAACAAACAGCACCTAAGTGCTGAACCAATTAAGTAAAAAAGAAACATCTCATTAATTTGTTAATCTATATACGAGTGTTTCTTTTTGACTTAATGCAACTTAACACATAAATATATTTATTAAACATAAAAAATCGGGTAATACTATTGACTGTTGTAATGATGTATAGGAGCATGAGATGGAGAAAAGCTCATCAAGTGAATGTATGGAAGAAAGTAATACAAATATTGAACTTCATAGTCCAAATCCTACAACATTGAAAGAAATTGAGGTTGATGAAGATGAAGATGATTTACATTTTTCAAACAAAAATGATGGATTTTTACAATTTGCATCATCCGAAGAAACAAATTGTCAAAAACATGCTGACAAGGATGAAAGTGCATCATTGTTAACCAATAAAACCGAGTTGCGAGTTACCGAGTCAAACGGGAGACAACACAGATCGGCTCTTCTTTCCAATAAAGAAAGGCTGCTTTTGAGGAAACAAGCACTTAAAACCACAAAACGCCCTGTTCTTGCTGTTGGTAAGTTTCAAAATTTTTTGCTAATATTATATAAAATTGTATTATTATTATTATTTATATTTTATAATGCAGGGAGAAGCAATATTGTTAGTGGGGTGGCTAAAACAATTAAAACTCATTTCCAAAAACACCCTCTTGCTATTGTGAATATCAAAGGAAGAGCCAAAGGGACTTCAGTGCAACAACTGGTTTCAAAGCTAGAGGTTTACACCAACTCTAATTATTTTTAATTATTATTATAAATGGTTATAATTTATGAAAAAGTTCATGCTTTATTTATAGGAGGCAACAGGGGCAATTTTGGTTTCACAAGAACCGAATAAGGTTATTTTGTATAGGGGTTGGGGGGCTACCACAACCACAACCACAACACGGGATTATAATAAAAAAGTTAATGAGAGACATGAAGATAAAGAAGGGATTGTTAAAAAGACGATAATCTCCCCGGAACTTATTTCAGCGATTAGATTTGAATGTGGACTGGAGGGTAATATAGTCCATGAGCGTGAAGGAGTTTCTTAGGCTGACTTTTCCTTTTTCCATTTTGGACTTTGATATGATGGAATTAGGAAAGGAATGGATTGGTTTATTCCATTGGAATGAAAAAAAAGTAAAGTTAGAGGTTTGTTTTTTTTTTTTGTTTTTTTTTTTTTTTTTAAATAAAAAAACATGATTTTAGTTAAATTAAAATTCTATCTACTAGAAGTCGACTTTTCCACATGATAGATGGATACATTTTTTGTAAAACGAAACATAAAGAACTTTAAAAATAACCACATATATATCTCGACTAGATGGAATTCTATTTATCTAATGATTAAACGTTTGCTAAAGCAACAAAAACTATTAACCTAATCACAAAGAGAACACACCTTTTTGCATGATCCCTAAGTTGACATTCGGTTGATTGGATTATTCTTCAACAATTACATACGGATTTAGAATTACTATATCGAGCAACGATGCTTATTTTGTAACATATAACGTTGTTTTGAGTAGTATTTGTGAAATAGTAAAAATATTGACTAGTTTTGAAGACGTTAGATGCCCAATGAAAGACTTTATTCGTGAAATGACAACATTTATAAAATATTTTGAAAAATTATGTCGATTTTTAGGATTTCTTTGATATTATATCCACTTGTAAATTTTAAAGGTGTAATCGAGAGTACAATTACTATCGGTGATGGTTTGGTTGCTTTTGCTTTTATAAAATAATGACACTATAGGTTTAATGAATATTCTCAACTAATACATTCAAGAATTCAAACGTCAAGTAACCGATTACCTTTGTCATGCATCTGCCAAAGAATTTACAAAATTTGATATATTAAAATGGTGGCAATAAAGAGAAAAAATTGGTCAATATAAAGTATTACCTCTAATGGTTATAGATGTACTAAGACTACAAACTAATACCATACAGAAAGACTATTACGAGTTGGTGGAGAGAAAAAAAAAAAAAAAAACTACAAAGATCTTGAATAATGCTTAAACCATACAGAAAACAAGATTTTGGAAGACAAAATGTAAAGAAGTCTAGCATAAGTTTTATCATATACTAAAACTCATATTGAAGAAACCGATTAAGAATACATCACCCCTACTAAGAATACACATATAGCAACAACTACAATGTTTGGAATATGTCTTTTAATAACTTATGTAATGTTATCATTTAATTTATAAGCTTTTAATATTAATTAAGTATCAAAGTTTTCTTATGTTAACGTTATGAGAAAAAACCACCCAAAGAAGTTCAGTAAAAAAAAACCTGAAACCGAGCAAAAAAAAAATTGACTGCAAATCGAAGAAACCGAAATTTAAATTAAAAAAAAAAGAAAAAGAAAAAAAAAAGCCTCACCCAAGGCCCAATTAGTTGGTGTATTGGGCCAAGTGATGACCCAAATTAAGCCCAAGAAAAGAAAGGTGAAAGTGTGACACAAAATGTGGCTCACTGAAAATTACATCGGCTCGGGGATAAACTGACATTGCAATTGGCAACGAGTGGTGCTCCGTCGTCCTCTACGGCATCAAAAGAATCTTTCCGGTAACGCCAAATCATACACACACATGTTTACATAGGTCACCGGTGATGATCTGGAACTTTTCTCTCTGCTCAATCTCGAGATACTGTTAGTCCTGCTTTGTGTTTTTCATTTTCGTTATTTTGATTGAATCCGGAAGATAATAACCGTGATGAGAGCTCTACCGGCAACGACGTCGTACGCCGTCGGCTTCGGTGTTTCCTCTTTCAGAACACCTCCTACGCACCTCCGCCTCCGTGGAGCCGTCATTGCCAAAGGTAATTTTCACACACGCGCTCTCAAATGTTTGACTGGAGTCAATTTGTTCCGCCTTAAAACCCTAGCATTGAGTATTTTCTTTCTGAGAATTTCTTGAATTTATTAGTGACAAATGCGCTCTCGTGTAGCTTAATTTGTGCTTTTGTTCATTTGCTTTCATTTCGAGGATTTGATTTCACTAGTTATTGTGTCGAAGCTCTGTTACTTGTAGGTTTCTAAACCGTGTGCTTCTTATAAGGAGATGAACACGATCATACTAATCATGCTCATATTCATTTGATTTTGTGCATATTAAATCCTTGTAATTGGCGTGAACGTTTTTAGAAACTGGATACAACTTTATCGATCAGGAATAATAAAATTGAATAACAAACTTAGTTGAGAAATTCAAAAATCAAAACAGAAAACAAAGAAATGTTCAACATCCTTGTACATATCAGGAGCTTAATCCAATTAGATCAACAGTTGAAACGTGAAGCTCAAACCATATTATGTATTGGGAATATCGTTCAATCAGGCTACATTATTTAAGAACTATCAATCTTACTGGAGCTACTTTCCTTTATTATATTGTTGTTTTGAATATTTTCAGCTGAACCATCAGACAAGTCTGTTGAAATTATGAGGAAGTTTTCAGAGCAATATGCTCGTAAATCTGGCACATATTTTTGCATAGACAAAAGTGTTACTTCTGTAGTTATCAAGGTACATTTTTTCTATAAATGTCCATCTCCACTAGATTTTTCTTTGATTCACATTTATGTGCAATAGATGTTTATGAGAAAATTAGTCTGTATGAATATGATATACACTTTTATAAAACATTGTCTCATTGGAAAAGCTTAGGATACCATCTTGATGAAATTCAAAAAGCATTACTTCACTAACTTTATGATAAAGTTGAAATTTCTGGTGTTAATTGGTGATACACAGGGATTAGCAGATCACAAAGATTCATTGGGTGCACCACTTTGCCCTTGCAGGTATATCTGCAATCCTTATTCATTTACCAATTTGCCCTTACAGTTATATTTGCAATCCTTATTCATTTCATTTGTAAACAGGCACTATGATGACAAAGCAGCAGAGGCAACACAAGGCTTTTGGAATTGCCCTTGTGTTCCCATGAGAGAAAGGTAATCTTAGTATTATGATTTTATTGGCCTATTGCATGAAATAGCAACATGCTTTTATTTATTTGTTTGTGTATATATATATATATATATATATATATATATATATATATATATATATATATATAGCATGCTACTTTTGTTTCTTTTCATTACAACATATACTTTCAATTTTTTTTTTGCTTTGCTTTCAAAGTACATTGCTATTTCTTGCATTTAATTTTTGTAGCCTGAATGCCTGATTAAGATTATTGTTTTTTTATTTCTCAGAAAGGAATGCCACTGCATGCTTTTCCTCACTCCTGAAAATGATTTTGCTGGCAATGAGCAGGTAATTGTAATAGTAATAGTAATAGTAATACCATCTCAGAAAAAATAAAGTATTTACTAAAAATAAAAATCAAGAAATTTTCAGTAAAAACTTTGGCCTTATTGATGAAAAATTTCCAGTAAAGCTATGTTTGGCGTACCAGCTGAAAAACTAGCAGATAACTGAAAAGCTAGCTGGTAGCTGAAAAGCTAGCTGATAAAAAATAACATTTGGTAAACTAGCTGAAAGATATAAAATGATATAAAAAGACATTAAGATAATGTGTTTCTATAAATAATCAAGGGGTATATTTGGAAAATTTTTAAAAAAGCTCATAGAAAGCTAGTCTTAGTAGCTTTTTAAAAAGCTAGCATGTCAAACATGACAACTTAAAAAAGCTCGAAAAATAAGTTTGATTATCTGCTAGTTGTGGCACGCAAAACACGGCCTAAGTTTTGTCTTTTTCTGTTAAAAAAAAAAAAATTAAGTTCATCAATAAGAGGAAAGTTTTGTTTTGGGGAGATTTCCAAATAAAAATCCTACTTTTTAAGTAAAATAGTTTTAGGAAAAAACTATTTACTAAAATAAAATTATAAGCTCTCTCTTCCTTCCTTCATGGATGCAGGCGATTTCTATGGAAGAAATTAAAGAATCAACTGCCAATATGTAGTGTAGGTACCGTTTTTTTGGTACAAAAACTATCGAATTACATGTATAATTTTGCATGTTCATATTCATATTATAAACGGCATCATTACTATGGGCGTGTATCCAATCGTATAACATGTATTGTGACAACTCACAAACCAAAATAAAATAAATACAAAGAAACAACAAATAACTAAAGATGATGCCTCGTTTTACTTTGTGACTTAATGAAATGTCACACTACTCTTTTTAGATACAACTTTTTATCTTAAAAATTAAGAATTTGAACAATTACGAGACAAAGGTATCAAATGTTTTGAATCCAAAAGATTAAAAGTCCGTTTCTTAATTAAAAAATTATGAGTCTACCAAACAACTCAAAGTTATGAAAAAAAAAGATGTTTGGATTAAGATTAAAAAACACTATAAGCTGATAAACATTTATTTGATTGTTTGGTAGAAACTGATATTATATGTAAACTCCCGAAAATAATCATCCTCATATATTTTGGCTTATTTGTTGTTTGTACATATAATAATTTATCTTTAACCATTTATAGTAATCTTTTCAACGAAAATCTACTAAACCCTAAGCTATTTTATATCCCAAATTTGAATGCTTGATACATTTTTATAAAATTTTATTGATGCATGATCTCAAGGTTACAATCAATCGTTACACAAGGCCTAAAAGATTATCATAACGACATTTTATTATGATTTATTATTTTCTGCCGGGACATTGAGTACTATAATTCTAGTACTAGAATGGTCCCTAATCGAGTCCATAATTGAGATACATGTCTTGTTCTTGTAGCTAAATATCAAGTACTAGGATAGAAATCATAAAAAGTCCAAATTCAACGTTTTTGGTCAACTCAGCTAAACATATCAAACTAGGTAGAATACTTTCTCAACAAAGGAACATCAACATAAAAATGGCAAATGATAAAAGGTTTTGATGGGTTACCAATTGATTGAACTCGATTTGGAGGGTGGAGCGTATTTGTATGAGTGTTAAATGAGGGCATTGTTGTAAACTTATTTCAAGAAGCTATAAACTATTTTCAAGAAGTAAAATGAATATGATTTCTTAGAAACTCTTTATTAGAGGTGATAAAAATGAGTTTTAAAAAACTATTTTGTAATTGCTAAACATTCATTTTAACTTATAATCATTATAATGATTGATAAGAGATAAATTTTCATAAACAGTGTTTGTGGTTTTCTAGAATATCAAGTTTAGTCCCTATTTTTTTGGTTACATGGAAGGTCCAGATGGTTTCAACTTGTATCGTGATTTGTCTTTACCCATATAAAAAATACTTTATACATTTTTATTATATTTTATGTTTTAATTACATTTAATCAATTGAAAATTTGTTTAATGAGAATGTGGGTCCCATTGTCCCACCATTTTCACTAACAACCCAAAACCCTTAATCTTCTAGATTCCAATCGACACCACCATATCTCTTTCTATACCCATCTCTCTCTACTTTGTCTGTCTAGTTGGAAACCATTGTTGGCGTCATCGATGTCCATCAGAAAGCTCGTTGCCGTTATTGATGCCCACCAAAACTCGTTGGAGGATCCAACTTCACAAACCTAAAGCGACCAATACAAGCCACAAACCATCCCATCTCAACTAGAGGTGACAAAAATTGACACGACACGAAACCCGACACGAAATAAACGGGTTTGAGTAAGATATTTCAGCCCGTTTAAATAAACGGGTTGACACGACACGACATGAAAACTAAATGGGTAAGGTTAGGGTTGAGAATTTCAACTCAAATATGACTCGAAAATGACTCGTTTATTTATATGCAAGTATTTTGAATTATTTAAATAAACTAGAAAGATACAAAATCAAAACCATAAGTAAAAGAAAGCCTTCGAATTGAATTGTTTTGTAATGTTGAAATGACTTAGCCATCTAGATCAAGACTTCATTTCAATTTTTCCATTCTCTCCCAAACTACCCGGTCTCTTTCGCCACTATCGCATCCTCATGACCTTCGTCATCCGCCTCCCCAACTCCCACTCTTTTAATTTTGTCATCTGAACTTGCTATAACTTCATATATTCTGTCTCCAAACTATTAGTTTTTCCGTTCCGCTTACCTAACCCTTACTTTTTCAACATGCTCAATCTTTTAAACTCACATGACACGACATATTTCGAGGTATAGCCCTAACCCGAAACCCGACACGAACTCGACACGAAAATAAACGGGTTGACACGACACGACACGTTAATTAAATGATTCGGGTTAGGGTCAAACACTTTCAACCCGTTTAGTGTTTCGACATGACACGAACCCGACACGACACGACACGATTGCCACCTCTAATCTCAACTATGACTACTCATTTACACCGCCAACACCTCATCTCAACTTCTTCGACCACCGTTCCCATGGTCGGGTTAGGTCTGACGACCATCACAACCATTAACAATTGATTTTTGAAAATAAGACCCCCGTCAATTCCATCATAACATTAACCCCATCTCTGTAATTGGAAAAAATCAAACTCCCACTGAAATTGATTTATAAATTAAAACTTCCACCAAATGAGTTATGAAAATCAAACCCTCGTTGGTTCATCAGATGTATGGTTTTGATCTTGGTGGGTAACCGGAAGAAATGGGGTTTCATAGGAAAGATGATCTGTGTGTTTGATCTGGTAGTCCAATTTCCTTAGATTTTGGCGAAGGTGACAAATTTCTTTTATAGGATAAGTCATCTATCGCCTTGAAACAATATCTATATCTGCTTAACCTTCCGGTGACGTTCCATAACTGCACTTTGATGTTTTTTTAGATGGATGGTTGAGGAATTTGTAGAATTTGTTGATTTAATTACTATATGATTTGTTTTCTAAAATTTGAGGAATTTCTAGGTTTTGTTGTTTTTACTAGAATTTGTTGATTTGTTGGAATTACTCTCTGATATTTTAATTAAGGAATTTGTTTATGGGTTTTTTTTGGCAAAGTGGGCGATAAAGGAAGTAGTGGTATCGGAATAAGTGTATTGAAGAAAATGGTCGATAGAGGAGAGGGAATCTATTGAATGAGGGGGAATAAAGAAAATTTGTATTTATTTATTTTTTAAATAATTTTTATTAAAGGAAAAATATAAAAGATATAAAAATGGTATAAAAATCTTTTTATATGGGTGAAAGACCAACCATTATAAAAATTGATACTAAATAGAGCTTACGTGAAAGTGAGAAAAAAATTAAAGATTTAACTTGATATTCTCAAAAACCATAATGATTATTTATGATTATTTGTATAGAAGAAAATAACAAATCAATAAATTATTTCAAATATAATTTTTTTATTTTTTTATTAGAGTGACAAAAATAAGCTTTAAAAATCCTTTTGTAATCGCTAATCATTCATATTCATTTATAACGATTGATAAAATAATTAGTTCAATAAATCATTTTAAAACACTATCCTAAACATTCTTTTTAGAATAAATTACATTTTTTTTCCTTGATGTTCCACCACTTTAACCTTCTTTGTCCATTAACCCAGGTTATTTAATTTCCACCATAAAACGATCATTTTATGCATAATTATTTTCGTTCTTTTACTAGTTTAATTTTATTATATTAGGTCCACCCATCCCTTTACCCTTGACCTAATTTTATTATCATATGTTAATAATATTTGTTTAAGTTTGAAAAATCTTTTGTCAATTAAAATTTCTATACAAAACATATGTATAAAATATCGTTTTTCATCAAAGAATAATCTTAGGTGGACCAGTAGACTAATTATTTATTGTCAATTCATTTCCTACATAAAAAGATGACAAAATACGTTAAAATTTGGGAAAATGACTTAGGAGGGAAAACATGTATTAGCAGGTAATATTGTTGTAATTTAAACAGTTAAAACAAGTTAGTTCCTTTATTATGTACAAAAAAAAAAAGTTGCTAATATGTGAATAGTCATTTTCCCTTAAAATTTTAGAAAAAATCGTAGGGAATTTGAGGAGTGTTGCTAATAAGACACCCATTAGACACTATATTATTATTTTTATAAAAAATTAACTACTTATAATCAGTTTTTTCAGAAAATAATGCAATTTCAACCGATAAAAATATTTTAAAAATTAATTAGGATGTCTCCATAATAAAATGGAGGTGATTGGATGGTAAAGAGCCACTAAATTCGGTTGAAATTGGATATGTTCATATGATAATGATTCTATTATCTTGATGGAATATATTAGGCAGCTCCTAAAATTGTGACACGTGTAACCGCCAACGATTTTGAAAAATGAATAAAGTGTGGGCCCCTCTAACATGCGCGTATGCTCTTATTTTGAACAATGTCATTGAAAATAATGACCCATTCCAACACAAACCTTTCTGGCATACCCCACTTGTATTCACGTACCTTTATTAGTTTGATTAAGACGAATTACAAAAAAATAGTTAAGCAACTTGTTTTTTCTTGTTTATATATATATATATATATATATATATATATATATATATATATATATATATATATATATATATATTGTTTTCATAATAAAAAAAAATGCAAAAATTATGAATATCCGAGACTTTCCTTAAAAAAAATTAGAGTTGTCTAATTATTTTTTCCTTACATTGAAATTTATTTCATAATTTAATAGTTAAAAATAATTAAATATGGACCGACAAATCAGCATCCACCGCGATTACTGGCTGCCTGTAAAAGTGATAGTCGCGCGTCAGTTTTCACGCGCTCATACGCGCTCCTCCCCCTCAAAACCCTTTCTTGAGTCTTGACGCCATTGAACTCCTCATTAAGCTACATGCTCTACTGACAGAGCCACATCAATGGCTGACAGAGTAATCTCAATTCTCTTACTCATTTCATTCTTAATCTCATCTTCACACTCTCAGCAACTCACCACCAGTTACTACCAGAAAACATGCCCCAAATTCGATCAGATAATGCAGGACACAACCACCAACAAGCAGATCAATTCCCCAACCACCGCCGCCGCCGCGCTCCGTCTCTTCTTCCACGACTGCCTCGTCGAAGGCTGCGACGCATCCGTCCTTATCTCCTCCAGACCCTTCAGCAAAGCCGAACGTGACGCCGACATCAACCTCTCCCTCCCTGGAGACGGGTTCGACGTCGTTGTAAGGGCGAAAACCGCTCTCGAACTCGCTTGCCCTGGCGTTGTCTCCTGCGCCGATATCCTCGCCGTCGCTACTCGTAATCTCGTCACGATGATGGGCGGACCTTTCTACACCGTGAAATTAGGTCGCCGTGACGGATTAGTTTCGAGAGCGTCGCGCGTTGAGGGCAATCTCCCTCGACCTACGATGTCGATGAATCAACTCATCAGTATCTTCAGTTCTAGAGGGTTTTCAATTCAGGAAATGGTGGCATTAACAGGTGCTCACACCATCGGATTCAGTCATTGCAAGGAATTCAGTTCAGAGATCTACAATTACAGCAGAACATCACAATACGATCCGTCGTTCAATCCAAGATACGCCGAGGGATTAAGATCTGCTTGTGCGGATTACCACCGGAATCCTTCCTTATCGGTGTTCAACGACGTGATGACTCCTCGAAACTTCGATAATGCGTACTACCAAAACTTGCCGAAAGGACTTGGAGTTTTGAAATCGGATAGGGCGCTTGTAATGGATCCGAGAACGAAGCCATATGTGGAGTTGTATGCTAGAGACCAGAAAGTTTTCTTTGAGGCATTTGGTCGAGCAATGGAGAAGCTGGGTTTGTACGGTGTGAAGAGTGGCCGGAGAGGAGAAATCCGGCGCCGGTGCGATTCATTCAACTAGGTTACATTCATCATTATTCATTATATATTCCAAGATAATGTTCTAATATATCTCTTGAATTTATTATTACTATATTTTTTGAACGATGAAGATCATATAATTTGTATACAAAAATCTTTTACTTTCAAAATTAAACAGTAACACCAAGTTAGATCGATTTTCGGCTAATTTTAAACTTTCAGAAATGTTACAAGGCATAAGCATCATTTTAGTCTATTTTTATTTGAGGGTTAATGTTAATGTATTGGTTGAACTTGTTTTTTAGTATCATGGGTTTTTTTCATTTACTACTTTTTTGGGTTTTTGACTAGCATACAACTTACCGAGGAATTAATTCATTATGACTTGTCTTGTTCAAAATATATATTTCATCTTTTAGTTCAAGATGAACATCAATGTGTCGAAGAAGTAGCCATCATGTCCTTTACCTTCAATTCTTGAATAATGTTCATATTGACTAACCACTTCGGTATTGTCCTCTTCAAATCAAACTTGTGAATCCTCACCATCCTATTCAAACCAAACTTGTAAATCCTCAACATCCTCTTCAAATATATTTTATTTTCGATCGGTGGAAAACCATAATACTACAAAGGTTTATTAGGGACAAAATAATAAAGCTTTTCATGGGATTTTTGCATGAAGTGTTTGAAGAATGATACATGCTAAATAAATTCAATACCAACGAAGTCGTGGTCAACTAAGTAAATAAGAAGTCATTGAACGGTCTATATGTCCAAAAATCATTATATAGAATGATATTTGTTAATGACATACGATCATATATGGTTACATCTTATAAAAAGTTGCTACTAATTGATTATTTATTAGAGTAATCAACATTTGTATTTGTTAAATGTGACTTGGGCATTTGCATCATTTTCATTGATCATTTGAGTTCAATGGAGCACTTGGAACTCAATGAAGCATTTGGGGTTCATGAAACATGTGACAAAAAAACGGATCATCTGAGAAAGAAATGAATCATATGACAAATAAACAGATCAAGCAACAAATGAGCTAGTCTTCTAAAAAGGGGTATGGAACACTTGGGAGCGGAATGAAGCATCATGGTGCATGGATGTTGTAACAACGTAAATTTTCAAATCAAAATTTTCATTTTTAAATCTCATAAAAACTCATAACATATCTCAAAACATAATTGTCTCAAGTGTAAACACAAATCCACATAAAATATCACTATCCCAGAATCATCCACAAAATCTCGCATCGGTGTGTACAATCAAGTCGATGCCTTCCCGTGATCCTGAGAGGTATCTGAAACACATAAAAACACATAACACATAACACGGTAAGCACGAAGATTAGCGAGTTCCCTAAAATACCACACATATCTCATTAGTCTGTCATGACTATGCTCAAATATGACCTTTCGGTCAGTGTGTCTCAGTGTGACCCTCCAGTCCCACAACTCGGGTGGACCCTCCGGTCCTAACTCGGTAAGCTCAAAATAATACACAACACAAATCACAAAGACATAATGCAAGATATCACAATACTCAATATAACACATAAGACCCTCCGGTCACACAAAGATTACCACTCTAGGTAAAGTATAGTGACAAGACTTACCTCATAAGAAAGCAAGTAGTAATCTCGTACACGAATCTCGAACTAGCCTCCGCCTAACACATAAGATAATAATCTCTAATTAACACTTAAATCACGACTCAAAATAAACTAGGTTATTCTCTCTCTCAAACTCTTGGAATGGGTAAAAGACCATTTTACCCCTCTATGGTTCCCATACTCCCTGCCTTGACTAAACCCTAAAGTCAACATAAGTCAACACTCGAGTCAACTATCCATGTTGACCTGACTCGCTGAGTGCATCTATGTGACTCGCCGAGTCCCCCTTGTTGCTTCAGAACATCGTGAAAACCCAACTCAACTTGTCGAGTTTTCCTGTCAACTCGCCGAGTTACCCATGTCCAGCCTCATCAGGGAAAACCCTAGCCGACTCGTAGAGTCAGCTCTTTGACTCGTCGAGTCCCTTAAGTCAAATTCTCATTCGGACGTTTTAAGGTAGATCTACCACTCCAAACTCTAGGTCTAGCCTCCTAAGGGTCGAATGTCACGTAAAGCTTCGATCTTTACGTTCATGCATGTCATATTTGCTCCATAATGCCAATACAAGCTCTAACTAAAGTGTTTAAGCACAATAACTCTTTTATGGCTAGATAAAGCTGGGACCTTTGGCCTCTATGGACCTCTCATGGTCCAGATCTGATGTCTCAATGCTTGACAAGCACAAGTTATACCAAATCTCAAGGAAATATGGAAAAATCCCCAAAAGTTCCTCATTAACAAGATGTAAACAACATGATGAGCAAGGTGACGACTTTTACCTTCCAACAGAAGCTCCAAGTGAATGAATACTAGATCTCACAGCCTCTCCTTGTTCCTTGCTTGAATCTCACTTCTTCTTCTCGGAGTCTGGATGTTACAATTCTCCCCCACCAGAATCAAACTTTGCCCTCGAAGTCATGCTCCAGAAATAACTCTGGATACTTCTCGTGCATCTCGGACTCCGGCTCCCAAGTCCACTCGGACCCCTTCCGATGTTGCCACTAGATCTGAACCAGGGGCACCTCTTTGTTCCTCAAAACTTTCACTTTCCGATCCAATATCACAATCGGTCTCTCAATATAATTCAGGCTCGCATCCACCTGAATGTCCTCTAATAGTACCACCGTCGTCTTATCGGCTACAAACTTCCTCAACTGAGACACGTGGAAGGTGTTATGAATCTGACTCAACTCTGCGGGTAGCTCTAACCCGTAAGCTACCTTACCTACTGTGGCGATCACTCTAAAAGGATCAATGTATCGGGGCCCCAGCTTGCCCCGCTTCCTGAATCGGATCACCCATTTCCATGGGGATACCTTCAAGAGGACAAAATCTCCCACCTGGAACTTTAGCTCGGATCGTCGCTGATCTGCATAACTCTTCTGGCGACTTTAAGCTGTCAGTAACCTCTGTCTGACCTGCTGAATCTGCTCGGTCATCTTCAGCACTATCTCAGTGCCACCCATCACTCGCTGCCCTACCTCTCTACAACATATGGGAGTCTGACACCTTCTCCCATATAAGAGCTCGAAAGGAGGCATGTCGATACTGGAATGGTGGTTTTTGTTGTAAGAATACTCAGCCAAGGGTAAATAGGTGCCTTAACTTCCTCTGATGTCCATAACACATGTGCGTAGCATGTCCTTGAGCGTCTGAATTGTCCGCTTATTCTACCCGTCTGTCTGCGGGTGGTATGCAGTACCGAAATGCAACCGGGTACCTAACTCCTCATGAATCTTCTTCCAGAACCTAAAAGTAAAACACACATCTCGATCTGACACTATCGAGGTCGGCACTCCATGCCGTGCTACCACCTCTCTCACATAAATCTCAACTAGTTTCTCTGCCGAAGAGCTCTCACTAATGGCGGGGAAGTGAGCACTCTTCATCAACCGGTCTACAATCACCCATATCGCGTCAACCCCACGTGCAGTACTCGGTAGTTTGGTGATAAAATCTATCGAAATCTGTTCCCACTTCCACTGGAGAATCTCTAGAGGCTGTAACGAACCATGTGGACGCTGGTGCTCCGCCTTAACTCGGCGACATGTCAAGCACCTCTCTACAACCCATGACACATCCCTCTTCATACAGGGCCACCAGTAGTCTCTCTTCAGGTCCAAATACATCTTAGTAGCCCCTGGATGGATCGAGAATCTTGATCTATGTGCATCCTCCATCAATATACGCCGAGCTCTGCCCGTATAGGGCACCCAAATCCTCCCTCGGAAAGTCATAAGCCCACGACAATCCGTCACAAACTCAGAAACCTGCCCAATTACCTGCTTCCTCTTGTGGTTCTCCGATCTCACGGCCTCCACCTGAGCCTCTCGAATGGTATCTAAGACTGGAGTCATCACTGTCATCCTCATGTACACATCTCGGATCGGAGCACTCGCTGTTCTACGGCTTAGCGCGTCTGCTACCACATTAGCCTTTCCCAGATGATACAAGATCTCGCATTCATAGTCCTTTACAACATCCAACCACCTTCTCCGCCTCATATTCAGGTTGGGCTGATCCATGAGGTACTTTAGGCTCTTGTGGTCCGTATATATGGTACACTGGACCCCATACAAGTAACGACGCCAGATTTTGAGGGCGAACACCACCACCCCCAACTCCAAATCGTGAGTGGGATACCTTGTCTCATGAGGCTTCAACTGCCTCGATGCATACGCTATCACGTGCCCCCACTGCATCAACATTGCACCCATCCCAAATATAGAAGCATCACAATAAACTACAAAGTCCTCCACCCCCTCGGGAAGGGATAACATTGGGGCTTCGCACAACTTCTGGCGAAGGGTCTCAAATGGGGCCTGCTACTCGGGACCCCAAGTAAAAGTAACACCCTTCTGGGTCAACCTGGTGAGAGGAACAATAATCTTGGAGAAATCTCTGATAAATCTTTGATAGTAGCCGACTAAACCAAGAAAACTCCTGATCTCGGTCGGGGATCTCGGCACCTCCCATCTCATAACTGCCTCGATCTTGGTCGGGTCGACCAATATCGTATTCTGATTAACGAGGTGTCCCAGGAACTGGACCTCTCGTAACCAGAAATCACACTTGGAGCTGTGAGGATAACTCATGCATCTCTGGTGGCGCAAGGCGATAAGGTACCTTGGCAATAGGCACCGCTCTCAGAACCAAATCGATTCGAAACTCCACCAGCCTCTCGGGAGGCACACCCGACAACTCCTCGGGAAAACATCTAGAAACTCGCACACTATCAAAACCTCGGTGATAGAACTGGGCCTCTCTATGGCAACCCGCGTATCCATCACATACCACTAAAAGCCCATACAACCCTATTGTAGACTCTGTCTCGCTCTGGCAGCAGAACAGAAAGCTAATACAGATCTAGTACCCTCGACATACACCGTAAGCACTCCCCCACTAGGGTCTCGTATAATCACTAACGCTCACATTCGATCACAGCTCCAAATCGACTCAACCAATCCATGCCCACTATGACACAGACATCACCCATCGCGATCGGTTCTAGGTCTACCGGAAACTCAACACCAAAGATCTCTAGTACACACCCCTAGATCACATCATTAGCAAAAACTGCATGCTCGTCGGCTATAGAAACCCTCAGAGGTCGACTCAACGTCTCACGTCGGATACTCATGTGACGACTAAAAGCTAAAGACACGAAGGATCGACTCGCACCTGAGTCAAATAACACCAAAGCAGGTACCGAACTCACAAGAAAAGTACCTACACACAACATAATATAAGCACAACATATCTCAAAATAATATAAATAAATAATACGTACTGTCACACCCCAAAACCAAGAACGGCGGAAACGTTCTGGGGCAGAGGACGTCATGTACAGTATCACAACATAGTATAATAGTAAACAAGTGAACAACATCATCCATTGCATTAAATAGATAATTTTAATACAAGTGTATTATGTAGTATATAAGACACCAAAATATGAATCAAAATAAAGATGAGTCTTGTATGCACTCCATCTTCTCAAAAGCTGGCATCGGTACCTGTCTACCGATGACCTGAGAATACAAGTTATTTTGAAAGAGTTTATCAGCATTAAAGCTGGTGAGTTTATAAGTATTTAGTGTCTATGTTTGTATCAAAATGATTGAAACGGTGTTTGATGTACCAATTTGTAAACGTTTGTAGTAAAAGTATGTGAATGTTTGTAAGTGTTTGCAAAAGTTTGTAATTCCTAGAAAATCCTATATTTTCTACTAAAAGTAGCCTTCTACCAAGGCACAACTGTTTTGTATGTTTGTTTCTTGTAAAAGTGTATAATTTTTCTCAAGTGTAACTATCATTAACAATGTATAGTTTGTACATTAATGTTTAACTGAAGTAATCACCAAATAAATGTAAAGGGTAAATTAATGTAGTACTGTAGTGTTGTATTATAGGAACTATTGTTGTACTAACTACCTTAAACCGGATTTATATCAAGGTATTATGTGATTAATTGTACCATACTATCGACTGGAAAACACGACAATGTAAGTCGTCAAAATGTATGACATTTGGCACCCGAAGACCTGCAGGTCCCGCTGTAGCTAGCAGCAAGGTGTAGGATAGTCAATCCAGTATAGATCTATATGCAAACTCACGCTCTCCCTCCAGGAGATTCTGGCTACAACTCGAGCCATGACAATGAAGGCATGCTCTGATACAGTGGATCGCATTTATGTTAAAGTATACTTGTATATGTAATGTATTGTTTCTCATCATAGTATCGTTGTATATGTTCTCATCATCGTATCGTTGTATATGTTCTCATCATAGTATAGTTGTATATGTTCTCATAGTAATAAGTAATGACTCATGAATGAACTGACTCTTGTATGCTTCATTGGACTAGAAGTAGTAAGTAGTATAACCCTAAACTATGTCTATTATAGTTTATTAGTAGACTTGTTTGTATGACTGAATGTACTGAACTGAGATAAAAGTCTTTATATCTATACACATATACATAATATATAACTAAGGATTCAACGACACTCGGACAAACAATCGGGTACTTTAAGACCACAACCAAACAAGGACAGGAAATAAAGTGGGTTATCTCTCCTTAGTCCTTCAAACCTTATTTATATAACTATATATGCAGTAGACATGGTTTTAACAATATATAAGTTTAAAAACTATAAAAGAAGGTTTAGTATACAAAAGTGAATTTGATAAAGTGTTTTTCATGTAAAATAGTTTGATAAACAGAGTGAAGTCATTTGTTTGGTAAAACAGTTTAAAGTAAGAAAAATCCATTAGCATGCTAGTTATAAATCACATGTGATTGATCTAATAACTAACATGATTCAAATTGTATCCCCCCATAAAGCATTTAAAAACATTTAAAAGCATTTCAAGGTTAATTAAGGGGTATGAACTCACCTGTAGTGAGTGGTTTGGATGAACGGATGGTATAGGATGCTAAGTGTCAAGTGAAGACTTGACCACACACACGGATCCTATTTATCATATAATAACACATATATGTATCCAATTAGTCATTTAACAACTAATTAACTAAGTTAAGACACCCTAGGATATGGAAAAACACTTTGATTCAAGTGCTAGAAGTACCAAGGGTTGCATCTAAGGGTTGTATAGCTACCAAATGGGGCTTTCGGTCCAAGTGGTATGTTTCTTGTGGTTTTCGGTCCATATGGTTTTTGGTCCAAGAGGTTTTCGGTCCAAATGGTTGACCGAAAACTCTTGTTCGTTGATGCATAAGCTGATTTCCAAGGGCTTTCAACAAGTAAAGAAGTGTTCTAGTCTCAATACTAAGAATTAGGAAGGCTTAATGTCATAAAGACACCTTTCTTTAGGGTTTTCGGTTTAAGGAGATGCACTAACCGAAAACCCTTTTTGTTCTTGGAAAAATGACGATTTCAAGGCTCTTAAAACAAGTATTCTTACTAGGTAACAAGTATAAGAGATAGATACTTACAATATGGAAGCAAAGAAGGGTGTTTTCGGCCCAAAACACTAGTGTGTTCTTGGTGTTCTTGGTGTAACTAAGAACACTTGAAGATCTACATAAATGGAATGATTTCATGGATGAAATCATGTAAAAACACTTGAATATGGGAGGAATCAACTAGATAGGGTAAGAAACACTTACATTTTAAAGATCTAGAAGGAAAAATCGGATGATACTTGAGAGGATTTCGGCTCTTGTTCTTGAAAGGGTGAAAAAGTGACAAATATGGCTAAGTGTCATATATATACTCATGGGGGTTTTCGGTCTAAACACTATTTGGACCAAAAACTCCTAACTCTTGGATTTTTTTGCGAAAATGATGCACAATGAACCTAAGGCATCCTCTCTCCTGTTATTCCTTGAAGTAATAAGCTTTAAAACACTTAAACTGACTCCAAAATGCTTAATAGATAGTAGGAATAATTCTGATTTCTATTGAAGTGAATGATTGTTTAGAATAGAAATTTCGGGTTGTCACACGTACCGGCCATGACTTCAAGTGCTGCGTGGACCTCCTCCGATGTTAACTGAAAGGCTCTCCCATGAACCCTCAGTGTCTCGACCTTCGCTGGCCAAATCTCAGTAGCACGTAAAGTAGCAGGTGCAGATCCCTATGCTGATCCCTGAAGAAGCTGAGGGTACTCGGCCTTCCGATGGCCGGTCTGGTTTCAGTGAAAGCAGACTAAAAACCCCTTGGGGAAATCCTTCGCCATATGCCCCTTTTTGCCACATTTGTAGCAAATCCCCGCTCGACACGATCCCTCGTGACTCTTGTCGCACTTACCACAAGTGCGACCCTTCTGGTCCCTAGTCCTCGTATCAGCGAGCTTAGCCCGCTTCGTCGCCAGCTGCGACTGCACTGGTCTCCGGTCCCTACCCCGGGACTCCTCCTCCTCCTCCCCGGTCTGTAACTCTAGCTCAATCTCCCTCCGTCTGGCATTGGTTTGAAGCATAGCCAATGTTCTGTATGATGAGTTCACCACAAACTCTCGTATATCCCTCCTCAATAAGCTCAGATACCGGCTCACACGTGCCTACTCAGTGGACACGTGTTCAGGGTAAAACAACGCCCTCTCGTGAAACATCCTCATAATCTCAGTCACAGACTTTGTCTTCTTCTTGAGAGATAGAAACTGTTGGGCCAAACGTTCCCTTTCCACAGGGGGAACATACTCATCTCGGAATAACTGGGTGAACCTCTCCCATGTCACTGCAGCATGATCTGCAGGAGTAAAACTGGTAGTCACAAGCTTCCACCAGTCCTTCTGTCACGACCCAAATTACAAGTCCGGAAATTTCGTTTTTAATTATTTGACTAGTAAAATTATTTATAAGGAAACGCCATCTAAACATAACTTTTCATAAAAACCACGACTCATGTCTGAAACCATTCACGAAAGTAAGAATAATGTCAGAGTACATACCCAAGAAACTCTAGTGCGGAAAACCAACATGGGTGTGTGTGTGATATGCCGCTACCGCGCCAACTCCTTCCCCTTCGTTGAAGAGGTACCTGAAACCAAAACTGTAAACTGTAAGCACGAAGCTTAGTGAGTTCCCGCATCATACCACATACCACACAATCACATAGCACACATAGTGCCGGATAATTCTGGGGTGCCGACCTACCCGTACGGCCATTCTAGGGTGCCGACCTACCCATACGGCCATTCTGGGGTGCCGTCCTACCCGTGTCAACCCATTTTGAGGTGCTGACCTACCCGTCGGTCCTAACAACTGAACTTGGGGACTATTCCCCTCCTACTACCACTATCACATATAACATATCATGCCAGCATATAAACATATCAGCACATATTATCAGACATATTTGGGGTATCTGACCTACCCTTCGGTCCTAACAACCGAACTCTACTACTATCACATATAACATATCATGCCAGCATATAACATATCAGGTAGTAGCAAACCTAGATGATATCACAAAGACAATCATCTAATCATACAACTCCTACTTGTGGGCTAACATTGTGGCCGTAGACCCACCACTACTGGAAGGTAACTCACCTCGAACAAGTAGCTGCTGATAATTCGTGTGGGAAGTCTCTATCTGCTGCTGCTCCGGAAATCCTCCGGCTACAATCCCCACAAAACACTTAGTCAGAAACTGACATCTACTCCTAGGGTAAAATGACCATTTTACCCCCAATCCAGTCCAAGTCAAAGTTAACTTCAAGTTGACCCGACGCGCTGAGTTGGGTTGTCAACTCGTCGAGTCCCTAGCCCTTTACACGTCCTCATCCCCGACTCAACTCATCGAGTTTGGCGATGAATTGACGAGTTCCTCTTCTATAAGAACATCGAATGATCCTTCATCCGACTCGCCGAGTTGTATGAAAAACTCGTCGAGTTCATCTTCATCTGATGAACAAGTCTGACCTCGACTCGCCAAGTTGTATGAACAACTCGTCGAGTTCATCTTTAATCTTAAGGAGATTGCTTTGGACTTGCCGAGTCTGTTCTAGCACTCGTCGAGTCCCATGAACTCCAGGTCTAAAACTAAGTCCAAAGCGTTGGGTCATTATTTCTGTCTTGCTACAACCCTTCTAGCACCCAACTGAGTTCTTTTGACCCTCAATAGATATGGGACTCAAAGCCTTGGACTCGTCGATTACCAAGAACGGACTCGCCGAGTCGGTCACGTCCACACTCTAAATCCTCGATTTCTGATGTACAACCTTTGATCAAAAGGTAGATCCAAACCCCTAGACTCGATCTAGCATGTAAAGTAACAAGCTTTACGTGTGCATGGAAGAATGAGCCCAAATGGCTCAAAAAGGAACTCCCTACATGCATGAGGCTTTCCATGGGTTCTAAAATAGTTGCTTTCTCCCTTAGGGTCCCTTAAGAACCCTAGATCCGAAACCCTAGCCCTCAACCATGCTTGCAATCATGGTTGGTAGCCAAAATGGCTCTTAGAAGCCCTAACTTCCTTCAAGAGTAGATCTATAATAATAATGAGCAAGGTATAAGCCTTATATCTCAAATGCACTGAGGAAGATGCTCAAACTCGGATCCCTCTAACCTCTTCTTGTTTCTTCAAGCTTTTCCTTCATTTCTTAGATCACAAAAGCACCAAAATCACTCAAAAGGCCTTAGATCTTCACTCACACGATTGGGATTCGCTATGGGGGTCTTCTGGGAGCAAATGGGGTGATGGGTAACTGAATGAGATGTTTAAATAGGGTGCAAACCCTAAGATTAGGGTTTTTGTCCAGCCAGGACCTACTCGTCGAGTCCGGGACCCGACTCACCGAGTCCATCACTTTAGTCCCACGTTCCGTCTCGCTTCTACTCGGCGAGTTGGTCCTTCAACTCGCCGGGTCCAAGGCCAAAAATGTAAAACACTTAGATAAAATAAAAAGAAATACATACCAAGAACCAGGTGCTACACCTTCGCCCCCGTACGAAGCTGGTTTAGCGCAAACCGAACCCTCAAATGATCAGGACATGAACATGTGTAAAAACACCCATCGATATCAAAGATCCATCTCATCGCAACAATCATATCTTGGGTCCCATCAAACCCTGGTGGCTTCGTGTTGCTGAACTCCCGAAATAACAACAAGTCACCTCCCTGTGGCCTGACAGTGGCGACAGCAACAACAACCGCCTCAGTAACAACAACATGTCACTCATCAAACGTCTTAATCAGTGTGGTCTTAATAGACCCAAACATCTCATGAATCTCCTCTCGTATGGTTGCAACCACCTCCTCGTGAATCATCCTGTGTATTTCATCATCACTACTCCCACTGCTCCCGGGGTTGTGTCGTGTACCCACCATGATGTCTCTGAAACACAACACAAAATCATCAAAGACTCGCTCGAGAATATTCACACTCAATCACCCATCCCTACTTGTTCCTTGGTAACCTAAGGATTCTTACTTAGGTTGCATACAAATTCGGTGCTTTCAGTAGTACGTGCCCAATACTACCTTCCACACCAACCTGTAGTCACCCCAAGTCCTCCTCCTAGGATCCCAGTTTACAAGTACTCTAACTCCCACGAATAACAGACTACCCTCTCTATAGATCTCTCATATGATTATCTAGGTATCTCTCCTAGATTATCTCTAGACTCATAACTCTCTCTCTCTCTCTCTAAGTGATCCTGCTAGATACTCTCACTTAGCACATACTCAAAGCACATAATAAATAACAACGACTCCTAGGCTAAGGCATCACAAATCAGGCAACTCTAGCCTAAATATGAATTACTTAGCCTATCCTCTATCATTCGTCACTATTATCTCATAAATATCTCATAACATAAATAAGTAAGAGTATTTTGGGAAATCACCGTTCGGGCTCTGGCTGATTATACACACTGCTCCAACTCGTTTTCTCTTAAAATTCTTCCTTATTTTTAGAAAAATCGTTTCTTTTGAAAAAATTTCTCAGATCCTCAGTTTGAGTTTAGACATATCCGAAGGTACACCCGAATCTCTCAAACCAAGGCTCTAACACCAACTTGTAACAATGTAAATTTTCAATCCAAAATTTTCATTTTTAAATCTCATAAAAACTCATAACATATCTCAAAACATAATTGTCTCAAGTGTCAACACAAATCCACATAAAATATCACTATCCCAAAATCATCCACAAAAACTCGTATCGGTGTGTACAATCAAGTCGGTGCCTTCCCGTGATCCTGAGAGGTACTTGAAACACATAACACATAACACGGTAAGCACGAAGCTTAGTGAGTTCTCCAAAATACCACACATAACTCATTAGCCTATCATGGCTATGCTCAAATAATACCCTCCGGTTAGTGTGTCTCGGTGGGACCCTCCAGTCCCACAACTCGGGTGGACCCTCCGGTCCCAAATCGGTAAGCTCAGAATAATACACAACACAAATCACAAAGACATAATGCAAGATATCACAATACTCAATATAACACATAAGACCCTTCGGTCACACAAAGATTACCACTCTAGGTAAAGTGTAATGAGAAGACTCACCTTGTAAGCAAGCAAGTAATAATCTCGTACACGAATCTCGAACTAGCCTCCGCCTAACACGTAAGATAATAATCTCTAATTAACACTTAAATCACAACTCGAAATAAACTAGGTTATTCTCTCTCTCAAACTCTTGGAATGGGTAAAAGACCATTTTACCTCTTCATGGTTCCCATACTCCCTGCTTTGACCAAACCCTAAAGTCAACACTCGAGTCAATTATCCATGTTGACCTGAATCACCGAGTGCATCTATGTGACTCGCCGAGTCCCCTTGTTCCTTCAGAACATCGCAAAAACCCAACTCAACTTGTTGAGTTGTCCCGTCAACTCGTTGAGTTACCCATGTCCAGACTCATTGGGGAAAACCCTAGCCGACTCGTCGAGTCAGTTCTTTGACTCATCGAGTCCCTTACGTCAAATTCTCATTCAGATGTGTTAAGGCAGATCTACCACTCCAAACTCTAGATCTAGCCTCCCAAGGGTTAAATGTCACATAAAGCTTCGATCTTTATGTTCATGCATGGCATATTTGCTCCATAATACAAATACAAGCTCTAACTAAAGTGTTTAAGCATAATAACTCTTTTATGGCTAGATAAAGCTGGGACCTTTGGACTCTATGGACCTCTCGTGGTCCAAATCTGATGTCTCAATGCTTGGCAGGCACAAGTCATACCAAATCTCAAGGAAATATGGAAAAGGCCCCAAAAGTTCCTCAGTAACAAGATCTAAACAACATGATGAGTAAGGTGATGACTTTTACCTTCCAATAGAAGCTACAAGTGAATGAATACTGGATCTCACAGCCTCTCCTCGTTCCTTGCTTTAATCTCACTTCTTCTTCTCGGAGTCGGGATGTTACAGACGTTCGCTTAGTCATTTGTTTTATGTCGTAAATACTAGAGTGTTAGGGGAATTTCTATTGAATTGTACTTGTAACCTCTGTTTGAGAACTCATAAAGAAAGAATACTCCCATACTGCCCGTAGACGTAGGTCACCTTGACCGAACCACATAAATAACGTGTCTTGTGTGTTATTGGGTTTGCTTGTTTTCCGTATTACTTCCTAACAAGTGGTAGCAGAGCTTGGCAAGTGGCATCAGATTTGTTCTGATTCGTAACAAGTATCGTCTGGTTTTCCTAACAAGTGGTATAATAGTTGTGGTTGGTGTTTTGTTCATTAAATATGTCATCTCACAAATTTGATTTGGAGAAGTTCAATGGTTTGAATGTTTTCACTTTGTGGAAGGTGAAGATGAAGTCTCTTCTGGTTTAACAAGGATGTGTAGAGGCGCTGGAAGGAGAAGCAAAACTACCAAATGACATGTCGACTGAAAGGAAGGTGGATATTCTGACGAAGACACATAGTGCCATTCTGTTGAGTTTGACAAACGAAGTATTGAGAGAGATCGTGGATCGAATGAGTGTTGATGGGCTTTGGGAGAAATTGTATGACAAATATTAGAACAATTCTCTGATGAACATGCTGTATCAGAAGCAATGTTTGTATACTCTTAAGATGTCAGAAAGCACCCAGTTAAATGATCATTTTTATAACGTCAACAGGATCATCTTGGATTTACAAGGTGTGAATGTATAGATTGAAGGTGAAAATGAAACACTTATCCTCTTATGTTCACTACCAATTTTTTATGAGAATTTTGTTGATACCATGTTGTATGGTAGGAAAATGATCACTGTGAATGATGTGAAAGATTCTTTGATGTCCACGAAACTAAAAAAAAGATTTTGGTTGGAGATGTAGTTTGCAGTTCAGGTTTGTTCGCAGGAAGAGGAAGAGCATTAGGTAGAGGTGGAGGTAACAAAGGGAATTCAAGTTCCAAATTGAAGGCCATGATTAGATGTTATAACTATAAGGAAAAATGGAACTTTAGAAGATATTGTATATTGCTGAAGGAAGGGAATAATGGGGTTGAATCAAGCAACAACAATAATGCTGATGTGGTTCAAGGAAATTCTAATGAAGATGATGATGGTGAAGTTTTGACTGTATGTACAACTAGTTTTGTTGATGCTTGGGTCTTGGACTCTAGTATATCTTATCACATAACGTACAATCGTGACTGGTTCAATTCCTTTAAAGAGTGGAATGACACAATCAAGACAGACGATGATTGGATGAGAAAAGTAAAGGACAGTGGCACAGTGCAAATCAAGATGCATGATGTTATGGTTAGAAAACTGAATTGTTGGTTTGTCTCGGATCTCTGAAAGAACCTGATCTCTCTTGTCACTTTGGTGAAGGATGGAGTGAAGTATTTTGGAAATGGTGATTGGGTAAGAGTCTCCAAGGGTGCTCTTGTGGTTATGAATGGGAAGATGAATCATGGTATTTATTTACTGGAAGGTCGTACAGTTAAAGGAACGATGATTGTATCCCAATCCTTGGATCAATATGATGATGAAAGAAAGTTGTGGCATCATAAGTTGGGATATATGAGCTAGAAGAGGTTGCTTGTTGGAGATGTGAGTAGGGATGTTATTCGGGTCGGAACCAGACCAAACCGATCCGAACCTGAATAACCCAAAAACCGAATAAGGGTAATTACATGAACCGAAAACCGAACCAATTAACCAATACATGTTTGGTTCAGTTCGGGTATTAATCAGTTCGATTCGGTTATTACCCGAATAACCCAAATAACATTTACAAGATGATTAAGGACCTAGTATAACCGAATAAACTGTTGGATTAGGTGTCTAATCCCATAACTATAATTGGTATGTACTGGATTTGATAGTAGCATGGTCCTTTTGGGTTGCCTTCACCATAGGAACTTGACAGGATGACTTTTGGAGAAAGAGGTTAATAAGTGATTTATTAATATATTATAAGAATAATATATTAAATAGAAATCATATTATTTAATTAGTATTTAATCAGAAATTAATTTGATATTGATTTTGAGATTTAAGGAACTGATTAAAAGAACGGGGACTGGTTTTGCAAATTAATGATAGTTGCAGAGTTGGGTTGGTGGACTCTTTAGATGGGAGTGGATGAAATCTATAGGAGGCCTTGTAGAATTTCCTCCAAGGCTTCTATTGAGGAGGTCCATGGACTGCTTAAGGCCTAAGCAAGGAAATTAGGGTTTCCACCTGAAAACCCTAGCAGCCCCAGCTATATAAACACACCCCTAGCATGTGATTTTCAGCCACAAGCTTCTAGAAGAAACCCTAGCCGATTTTCATAGTGTTATACCTCCCCTCGCATTCATCCATCGCTATTGGTGTTTGTGACTCCATTAGAGGTGCAACACTTGAGGCACTAAAGCTTTCAAAAGTCAAGATCATCCAAGGAACTCTTGTTATTACTAGATAGCAAGAAATGTAATCTTCTAACCCTAGTTTTCATATAGATTTCGAAATTATATGCTAGTATTAGGGTTATTGCTTTGGAATTTATATTTGCATGTATAACTAGAAAAAACTTAGATCCAAAGCAATTAGGGTTGCATGATCACATAGGAATGATTATATGCTCAAAACCCATCAGTGGTATCAGAGCCTAGGATGTTTTTCTGTTATATTTGATGCACTAGTGATCTGTCCAAATCAAAAGCAAAATAGAATTTACATTCTGCTTGACAAACTCGACGAGTTCTATGATGAACTCGACGAGTCTATGCCCAGACTCAATGAGTTGATTCGTCTGTTAGCTGATTTTTTGATTTTCAGATCTATTTTGGATTAGGATAATTACCATAATTCGTTTTCATCACCTTAAATTGAATTTGTTGAATGGTAATCTGATTTCCTTATCAAAATAGATGGATTTGGTCAAATTTTAAGATAATGACAAAATTATGTGATTAATTTAATTATATAAATTTTGATCTAGTAATTTTGAATAGTTTCAAATTGCACCCTTTAAGTTTTGGAATTTAAAATTTAATTAAAAGTTTAATTTGAAATATTAAATTCTAAAACCCTAATATTTTAAAAGTTTATAATACAACTCTTATACTATTATAATATTAAAAGATATATATATATATATATATATATATATATATATATATATATATATATATATATATATATATAAGAAAAGTCAGTCTTACCGTTAGCAGACCTTATTCACGAAGCTGATCTATAAGGGATGTTTAAGCAAGTGACCTTTAAAATGACCGTTATTGGGTATCCATTCTTACCCACCACACTCTTGACTAGTGGAGGGTCGTCAGCCGAACGGGTAGGATCAGACATTAATTCTTTCATTAATAAGTATAATGATAAATATAAAGTAACTAAATGTTTTTATAAATTCCCAATCTTAGTTACTTTAGGAAAATGTGAATTTGATGCTAATCCATGAAATTGCACATTGCACTTTGTCAAGTTGTTAGTGGAGCGTGTGTGGTTAACCGACACACTAACTTGGAGTAACAAAGGGTGGCAATGGGTAGCTTGTAAATTATCATAGATCAATGGAGCGTGTGTGGTTAACTGGCACATTGATTAGGTGGTAAATGGCATCGATAGTACCAAACTAATTTTCATGGTTATTCATACCTTATTTGTGATCCTTAGCATCCCAGATTCCCAGTCACAAACTTAAAGGACATAATCGAGATTAAACATGCCATTGAAGAGTTTAATGAATCTCAAAGATCTAGGAATTTCATTTCAAACATAATTTATTTAAATTTCGTTTTTCATGGTGGAATTGGTAAATCGTCATTATACCTACCTTCAAATAACTTAGAATTGGATTATAGCATCCCTTTTCTGAATTGTGAATTATTGTGTTGGGTCCTAGACTTAATATTTCATTTGGGTGTTATATTAAGGATTTCATATCTAATCAAAACTTGTCTTTCTTCTTTTTCAGATGTCTAGCCTAAACAACGCTTCTGGCTCGACCTCCATCAACAACAACTCCTCGAACCCACTCTCGCTCCTGAACTGTCAAACCCCCAAACCAGGACGGCGGAAACGTTCGGGGGCGGAGGACGTCATATTCAGTATCATAACAGTTCATAGAAAGGAAAGTACACACCACCATATATATTAAAGTTTCCAGAATGTTTACATAATTGTATCCCTTACATGTTCAAAAGTTAAATACATAAACATCTTTCAAAAGAAGTAATTAACGTCAGCACGTTAATCTCCAAAAGTTGATTTCCAAATCTGCTTAGCGGTTCCCTGAGAATACAAGTTATTTCAAAGAAAAAGTGTCAACATTTAAGTTGGTGAGTTCATGAGTAGTGTTTTAAGAAAATGTACGCCATTCGAAAGTTCGTGTATGTTTTCCAAAAAAAACGCAGTGTTTCAAATGTAAAGAGTTATGATTTGTTGTGTTTGAAAATGAATGTATTAGATCCAGACAAAAAAAATCCCATATTTTCCCTAATGGTTGAGATATGATTTGTTGTATTTTCCAAGAAAAACCCTTATTTTCTTATAAAAGTATGAAATGCATATGAATGTTCGTGTTATAAGTTGTAAATGGTTGCACCAAGAAAATCCCTTATTTTCCTATTAGTTGTTTGGTTTGTATACAGGAAAAACCCTTATTTTCCTGACATAACTGACAGTCTCCAAGACCGAAAATCGCAAGCAACCGACGTGCTTGTAAGTTGTGTCATAGTTTTACATAGTAAAGCTATACGAAGATCGCACTTGTTAGATGAAGAATAGTTTTAATAGCTACTCGTTCATAAAAACATAATACCATAACAATTGTATATCCGATGAGTTTTATAACCATACTAAACATAATATGCTTGTAGCGACGTTCTTCAGGCGTCGTAACGTTATGACAACTGTCACCCCAAAAGACGGACTGTAGCTAACAGTCAGGGCGCGGGATCATGACTTCCCGTATAGATCTATACACATTTGACACGTTCTCCGAGCGGGAGACTCTGGTTATAGACACGACTTGTAGCGATACCTTTTCTCAAAAAGGCAGTGTTTGAAGATGTACACGCCTCACGGATTCTCAACTAAGTCTGTATTAAAGTAGTAGTTTGTATGCAAAGTTTATCCTTTTTCACAATGTTTGACAAAGCATAAATCATAAGTTCTTTGGATGCATAAAATGATTTAGTAAAGAATGTTACCCTTGATATGATGTATTTGTATGTAAACGTATAAATAAAACATATTTCTATTTACAAACATATTGTATCCAAAGAGGGTAAAGCTGTGTTGTGTGGTGTTTTGCATCATAATAACTTCATAAGATAGTTAAAACAATAGTATGAAAAGTATATCAAAAGATTGATGTTTCACACGATTTTAGTCGTGTGTTTACTTGTATTCCTCCCCTAAAAGAGTATAAAAGCATTTAAAATGTATTTAAAGAGTGTTCGAAGGGGATATGAACTCACTTGATAGTTTGAAGATAGCGAGATGGAAAACCGGACAGAGTTTCGTCTTGGGAAACGGATTTTCCTCGGGATTCTCGGGAATCTCGGGAGTAAAATCGACCCTCGGGACTTGAGCAAAAAGACCAAAGCTTCGGGTTTGAACGGGCACGGAAAACGAGGCAAGATTGTGAGATAGAGGAGAGAAATGAGCATTTTTCTCGGAAGCCCTCGCATCCTATTTATAGGAAGGCTGAACCGCCTCGGTACGCGGGGCGTACGCTCGTACGCAGCGCGTATGCGTACATCATGCATGACCGAAGCCTCGACTGCCTCGGCTTCGGATGGGACGGGTCGGTGGGGAGGCGGGTCGGATGGGACGGCGGGTCGGATGGGACAGCGGGTCGGACGGGTCGGTCGGACGGGCGGGTCGGAAGCCTCGGATAGGGCGACGTGGATGTTCCGAGGCCAAGTCTCTCCGGTACGCAGGGCGTACAGGGGTACGCAGCGCGTACCTCAGATGAGGACGCTGACTCCTCTTCGGATAAGGTCCGAATTTTGATTTAAATAAATATATAATTTATTTAATAAACTTCAAAAATTCATATCTTCTTCATACGAACTCTGTTTTTGATGGTCTTTATATCCACGCATAGGTGAGACTACGCTCTACAACTTTCGTTTAGACTCCGTTGGCAAATTCAGAAATTATTTTTATTATTTATTTTATAACTCATCGTGTTTAAGGAATTTCTTTAAAAATTCATAACTTCTTTATCTGACGTCGGATTTTGCCAGACTTTTTACCGCTGAAATACCATTGTCGAGACCTTCGATTCTCGTTTAGGTCATTCCGGCTAAAAGTTGCTCGATCTCCGATTCGAGTTTTTACGTAACTTCGTATTGCCGGTTTTTGTCGGAAAAACTTAGAATGGTCATAACTTCTTCGTTATAACTCGGATTTTTTGTGTTCTTTATATGCTTGGAAACCTTAAGACGATATCTATTACATAGCGTACTCCAAACAGAGCCTTTGAATACTTCATTTTTCGATGATATTCTAATTACTTTTTCAAAGAGGTTACAAGACTCGAATTTCAAGGACCTGAAATGACGGGTTGTTACATCATCCCCCCGTTAGAGGGAATTTCGTCCCGAAATTAGAGTTCATGCTACGGATAGAAGTTTTATTTGCTCCTCATGTTCTTAATTGAACTCGGTTCCTCGCTTGGCATTCCAGCGAACCTTTCACTATCGGGATACGACCTTGCTTCCTTCGTTTGACTTCACTGGCATGATAACTCTTCTTGGTCGAACGTATGTTGAATGTTTTTATGGATTGTGGGAGTAGTACATCTTGTACCAATCGACAGAAAGGGGCATGTGTTGAGCTTCTAAGTTTATTTGTATGGCAGCACGATCACTCGTAGTCTTAGGCAGTCTCCGTCCTGAAGTTCATATTAGAAATTCATACATGGTTCAACGATCAAAATCTCGTGTATACGAGTTGTATATAATTAAGATTGAAAAGGTAGTCGAATAACTGATTCTTCTTTAAGCTCACATCCCATTGAGGAAAAAGAAGTTAAAGTGGAATCGTCAATTCTAAACCTGTAGAACCTTGATTATATATCACCCCTACGTATACATTCATCAATGACAGACCAATAGTATGGATCTTTGGATTTGAACTTGACGTACTGTATGAGTGGCACTTCGGGGGCTTCTTCGGAAAGGAAAAGAATTATGAGGCACTCCATTCATGAGTAATTGGTGTTCTGATATGACGGTTTCGCTGGAAAGGTGATTTCGAAGAAAGAGATGTACATATGAAACTGTTTTTGTGAGAATCAAATTGAATCAAGTCGTATGATAATGTCGGAATCATAAGGAAAACTTAAAGACATTAGATTTGAACATAAGACGTTTACCGACAACATACTACCGTGCAACCATCAACAGAGTTACAGTACTCTAGACTATTACAAGACTATTGCTGCGAATAAGGTATACTACAAAGGCAAGTATACGCAGCATGAGTATCCCTATACCGACGGGATCCCGCAAAAGACAAGGCTCTGGTTGCACTAGTTTTTGATGGTTTATAAGTCTGATACAACAAAACGCCTAAATTACATTAATGTGGGTTCGGAGTAGGTTCTCCTACAACTATGGTCCTGAGAATCCTACCGTCTATGCCATAATTCTTTGTGATAGGGCAATCCTTCTTGAGGTGCCCTTATCTCCTCGCATTGATGGCATGACTGGCTAGCGCTAGCCATAATGGCGGGAGTGAGGTGCTTAGCCAATGTTATGTGGGCATGAGTGCCTTCCTCATTACCCCACCTTGGAAATTGCTTCTTAAAGCGTTCTGCAGGAGTTGCCACTTGTTGGTTTCCCGGCTTGGTACTACTATCGAAACTCTCGACTCCTTTGTCGGTCTTGCTTGTGTTGCCTGAGTTGATGTGTGTAAGGAAGGTTGTCACAGCAGCTGCTACTGCAGCTTGTAATGTAGCGGCGTCGATATGGAGGATGGGGGTTTCGTTGCTTGGCTGATTGTTTCCGGAGTGAGTGCTTCTGGTCCATTTGTTCCTCTATGAATCTAGATCCTAATGTGCATACTTCAGCGGACCTTCTTTACTCCGCCTGTCACTTCGACTGATCGGGATCGTGTGGTTTTGGGTTTAATTACTTATGTTCTTCTAAATGTTAGCATATTCAATCGATGCATTAGGGCAGCTACGTTTTGAAGCTCATGGTTGAATTCACTACTAGTTTCTGGGCCTGGATTTGACTTGTTGCATGCGTGTTCTTTCTAAATGATTCGTTGGGGGGTACTACGGGAAGGTTGCAAAGATTCCTCATATGAGTACCTCGGGGTTTTGAAACTAGAAACCAATTGGGGTTTGTGTGGGGGTTGTCATTATAAATCGATCGAGTTTCGTTAGTGGGATAGAGTATTCTACGTATGTGTTTTCAGTGCTTTTTAGTCTATCTCTATTATTACTACTATGAAAGTTTTGTTTAATGATTAGGGTGTTTGTTCGAGTAGATTTTTAAACTTGCGACTCACGGAACTCTTCTGCGTTCCTACTATCAATGGAATGTATGCAAATAAGTTATCAAGGAGAAATGCACCCAGAATAACCGTGGGGTCTGCAATAGCCTCCTCTTGGCCCATTGCGAATACTTGGCCTTCTCCACCAGCATTCATGATGCTTGACTCCAGGCAGTCCCTTCGGAAGTGTCCCGTTACTCCGCACTCATAACAAGCGCGATCTACTCCTACATTTGTGGCTAGAGCAGTTAGTTGGGCTAGGTCTCTGCAGTAGCGGATGGTGTGTCCCTTTCTATTGCACCTAACGCAATACATTTCACGGCAGGATCCGTGATGATGAAAGTTGCATCGGTTGCACTTAGGCTGGTTGCCGTTGTACGACCTTTTGGGTGTAGGGGTATGGTTTGTTGATTGCTTTTTGGCGTTTCTTTGCGTTGATTTGCCTCCCCTCTTGCTCCAGGGTTTTCGTTTCATGTTCTTGTGTTCGCACCTTGCGGTATTCTTGTAGGTAGCTACTGGTAGGTGGCTTCGATTGTTTCTTTGATTAGGATTTTTGATATCGTTTCCTTCCCTGCTTGAGTTGACAGAGTTATTGTATGCTATAATGGCTGCCACTGTGGCTATAACTGTAGCTTGCAAAGTGGCGGTGTCCAACTGTAGGAATGGGGTTGCGTTGGTAAGTTGATTATTTCCAGTCCTTGCTGCGCCACTAAAGTTTGCTTGAGACAGTGCAGCTGTTACTGCCGCAGCGATAGCAGATTGCACTATGTTGGGGTCATATTGAGGAGGTGGTGGTGGGGTTGCGTTTCTACGTGCTGATCTACGAGGAGACATTGTTCTGATAAGGAAATAACATGAAAAACTATAAGTTTTAATGATTCGAAAGTCGCGCATTAGTGATTTGTTATATCAGAAGTTTGGTTTACCCCTGAATAGGGTTTTGAGTTCGACTCATAAGGAGAGTAGATAAACTCATGAATTGGAGGGGTATGCGAAAGGTTTAATAAAGGAAATACCTCATATATATTATAAAACATGGTGCGTTACATTTTGTAGTTAGGAAAATTTTGACCTATCTAAAGGTCTCCGATTACAAGGTTAAGAAAAGTAAGGACTTTATCCGAGGTCTTATGCTATGACAAAATTTTGGAAGTCAGACAGGTTTTATTTGTTACGCGAGCTGGCTACATGGGCCTTAGATTCTACCAACTGACGCTCCATCTCGAGCATACGTAGTTCATGTCTTGCCTGGCGTGCCCGAAGTTCTATCACTTCGGTTTGAGTTGTTGTTAGGTCTCTTTGTAACGCTTCATTTCGATTTACGATTCTCTCGTGAGATAATCCTAACTGTCGGATGCGAACTGTGTTGACTCCAGTGTTCGCATCATTTTCCTCAGTTCGATGGATGGTTGTCCGTCCTTGCTCACCAATGCGAGAAATCCGACGAATCAATATAGGAAGGGCTCTGTCTGCTGAGCCTCCCTCGCTTAGGTTGTAGAAGCTTCGGTCTCCGTTGAATGGAAGGGGTTGATCCTGTTCGCGGCTCCACCTATCCAGGTAAGTTGCCCAAAGGGGCGTCGAGCCATGAAATTCCGGTCGAGGATTAGGATTTTGAATTGGAGCCGTTAAGGGTAGGTTATTGTTCTCTGGATCTGAGTCTGATTCTTTTTGCATTCCTTCTTCATTACTTTGGTTGGGGTAGTAGGGGTCACCGGGGTGATGGAATCCAGCCATTTGAGTCTATACGAGAATAGGGTTAAGAATTGACTATAAGCTAAAGCACATGGAATTTACTCTTTAAGTTTAAGGGTTGAAGGCACTCGAATACTCCCTTAGTATTCTTTAACGATATGCTTTTGGTAAGTTTTAAATTTGTTGTCCATTGCAGACACTCCTTGGCATACGTTAGTCGGCTCTTGGACAAATATAGTTGATCAGGCTATATTCTTCCCAGTTCCGATTACATGTCCCAAGGCATACCCGCACTACACAACTTATTTATAATACTTCTATATTGTTTTTAATTGTGATACTGACCATGTTATTACTATGAAATGAATGAATGCCTACTTTACAAAAACTAAATAAATTTAATTTTAAAAGTGTGATTCTTCTCAGAGTGTTTTTGCCCAGTTGTGTTTATAGTTGTATACCAAAAATGGTTTTGATATACTTAATTCACTATAAACGATGCTCTGATACCAATCTGTCACACCCCCAAACCAGGACGGCGGAAACGTTCGGGGGCGGAGGACGTCATATTCAGTATCATAACAGTTCATAGAAAGGAAAGTACACACCACCATATATATTAAAGTTTCCAGAATGTTTACATAATTGTATCCGTTACATGTTCAAAAGTTAAATACATAAACATCTTTCAAAAGAAGTAATTAACGTCAGCACGTTAATCTCCAAAAGTTGATTTCCAAATCTGCTTAGCGGTTCCCTGAGAATACAAGTTATTTCAAAGAAAAAGTGTCAACATTTAAGTTGGTGAGTTCATGAGTAGTGTTTTGAGAAAATGTACGCCATTCGAAAGTTCGTGTATGTTTTCCAAAAAAAACGTAGTGTTTCAAATGTAAAGAGTTATGATTTGTTGTGTTTGAAAATGAATGTATTAGATCCAGACAAAAAAAATCCCATATTTTCCCTAATGGTTGAGATATGATTTGTTGTATTTTCCAAGAAAAACCCTTATTTTCTTATAAAAGTATGAAATGCATATGAATGTTCGTGTTATAAGTTGTAAATGGTTGCACCAAGAAAATCCCTTATTTTCCTATTAGTTGTTTGGTTTGTATACAGGAAAAACCCTTATTTTCCTGACATAACTGACAGTCTCCAAGACCGAAAATCGCAAGCAACCGACGTGCTTGTAAGTTGTGTCATAGTTTTACATAGTAAAGCTATACGAAGATCGCACTTGTTAGATGAAGAATAGTTTTAATAGCTACTCGTTCATAAAAACATAATACCATAATAATTGTATATCCGATGAGTTTTATAACCATACTAAACATAATATGCCTGTAGCGACGTTCTTCAGGCGTCGTAACGTTATGACAACTGTCACCCCAAAAGACGGACTGTAGCTAACAGTCAGGGCGCAGGATCATGACTTCCCGTATAGATCTATACACATTTGACACGTTCTCCGAGCGGGAGACTCTGGTTATAGACAGGACTTGTAGCGATACCTTTTCTCAAAAAGGCAGTGTTTGAAGATGTACACGCCTCACGGATTCTCAACTAAGTCTGTATTAAAGTAGTAGTTTGTATGCAAAGTTTATCCTTTTTCACAATGTTTGACAAAGCATAAATCATAAGTTCTTTGGATGCATAAAATGATTTAGTAAAGAATGTTACCCTTGATATGATGTATTTGTATGTAAACGTATAAATAAAACATATTTCTATTTATAAACATATTGTATCCAAAGAGGGTAAAGTTGTGTTGTGAGGTGTTTTGCATCATAATAACTTCATAAGATAGTTACAACAATAGTATGAAAAGTATATCAAAAGATTGATGTTTCACACGATTTTAGTCGTGTGTTTACTTGTATTCCTCCCCTAAAAGAGTATAAAAGCATTTAAAATGTATTTAAAGAGTGTTCGAAGGGGATATGAACTCACTTGATAGTTTGAAGATAGCGAGATGGAAAACCGGACAGAGTTTCGTCTTGGGAAACGGATTTTCCTTGGGATTCTCGGGAATCTCGGGAGTAAAATCGACCCTCGGGACTTGAGCAAAAAGACCAAAGCTTTGGGTTTGAACGGGCACGGAAAACGAGGCAAGATTGTGAGATAGAGGAGAGAAATGAGCATTTTTCTCGGAAGCCCTCGCATCCTATTTATAGGAAGGCTGAACCGCCTCGGTACGCGGGGCGTACGCTCGTACGCAGCGCGTACGCGTACGTCATGCATGACCGAAGCCTCGACTGCCTCGGCTTCGGATGGGACGGGTCGGTGGGGAGGCGGGTCGGATGGGACGACGGTTCGGATGGGACAGCGGGTCGGACGGGTCGGTCGGACGGGCGGGTCGGAAGCCTCGGATAGGGCGACGTGGACGTTCCGAGGCCAAGTCTCTCCGGTACGCAGGGCGTACAGGGGTACGCAGCGCGTACCTCAGATGAGGACGCTGACTCCTCTTCGGATAAGGTCCGAATTTTGATTTAAATAAATATATAATTTATTTAATAAACTTCAAAAATTCATATCTTCTTCATACGAACTCCGTTTTCGATGGTCTTTATATCCACGCATAGGTGAGACTACGCTCTACAACTTTCGTTTAGACTCCGTTGGCAAATTCCGAAATTATTTTTATTATTTATTTTATAACTCATCGTGTTTAAGGAATTTCTTTAAAAATTCATAACTTCTTTATCTGACGTCGGATTTTGCCAGACTTTTTACCGCTGAAATACCATTGTCGAGACCTTCGATTCTCGTTTAGGTCATTCCGGCTAAAAGTCGCTCGATCTCCGATTCGAGTTTTTACGTAACTTCGTATTGCCGGTTTTTGTCGGAAAAACTTAGAATGGTCATAACTTCTTCGTTATAACTCGGATTTTTTGTGTTCTTTATATGCTTGGAAACCTTAAGACGATATCTATTACATAGCGTACTCCAAACAGAGCCTTTGAATACTTCATTTTTCGATGATATTCTAATTACTTTTTCAAAGAGGTTACAAGACTCGAATTTCAAGGACCTGAAATGACGGGTTGTTACATGAACATTTATGGAAGGGTTACGTTTGATGGATCCAATTTCAATGATTGGATCATAAATATCAGAATGACCTTACGATACGAGGAAAAGGAACATATTCTCGACAAGGAACTCATCGAGATAGATGAAGCCATTGCTACTACCAAAGAAATGGCTGAGTATAGGGCCAAATGCAAAGAAGCAACCAAAGTGTTGTGCATTATGGTGGCTACTATGACTCCTGAGCTGCAGCGGTTCTATGAGGATTTTTGGCCTTACGAGATGTGTCAGTACTTGATGGAAAAGTACCATCAAAGAGCATGTCAAGAGAGGTACGAAATTGTCACCTCATTCATAACAACCAAGATGAAGGATGGAGAGTCGATCACGACCCACCTGCAAAGGATGCAAAGGTATGTAGATCGATTGCTCAAGTTGAATGTGAACTTTGATGAAGAGGTGGATATAGACATTGTCTTACACTCTTTGCCTCCCTAATATGATCAATCAAAGATTACTTATCATCTGAGCAAGGAGGAAGTCACCTTAAGCAAACTTCAAGGTTTGTTATGAACTACTGAAAGTGGATTAATAGGTAAAAGTGTTGAATCCACTCCTGCTGCTACCCCAGTCCTAGCTATTGGATAAGGAAAGAGGAAAAAGAGGAAAGCTTCCTCAAAGAACTGGAAGGGAAAGTCTCATGATGGATCTTATTCTAGTGGATCCAAAGGTAAATCCGGTTCTTCCTCTCCCTCCTCTGATCTGAAATAAGCAACATGCTTCTACTGCCATGAAATAGGGCATTGGAAGAGAAGCTACTTGAAATACTTGCAGAACATCAAGGATGGGAAGAAAAAGCACACCTTTGCAGGTATTTATACTATTCTATCTAAAAACTCATCACATACTTCAGTCAGCTCCACATCCTTATTGATACAGGATGTGGTTTTCACATTTGTTCTGACTTGCAGGGACTAAGAAGAAGTAGGGATGTGGAGCATGGGAAGATGAAAATAATAATGGGAAAGAGGAATGCGTCTCTTGTTACCAAGTTTAAGTTTACTCTGTATTGCTTAGTAGTGGGTTAGGTTTAGATTTGAATGATTGATGCTACTCGTCAAAAATGATGAGGAATATTATTTCTTTTCATGGTTTGTACAGACAAGGATTTAGATATTCATTTAATAATGAAAGTGGTTCTATAAATGCTTATTATAATGGTACTTTTTAATTTGAAGCATTTCCTTGTAATTGTGTATATGAAACTGTGATGGTTATGGATAACTTAAGAAATAATGTATTGCATATTGATTCGTCTAATGGTTTAGACAAGGCATGCTTGTGGCATTGTCATCTTAGACATGTCAACAAGAAGCGCATAACCCAACTCCAAAAGGATGTGTTGGATTCATTTGACCTTAAATCAGATAACACATGCGAGTCTTGTTTGCTTGGAAAGATGACTAAATCACCTTTCACTGGTACTTGTGAAAGAGGCGAGGGATTGTTGGATATCATACACACATATGTGTATGGGCCCTTCAGATCCACCACAAGGGATGCTAATCGCTTCTATGTGACTTTTACTGATGATTATAGCAGATATGGATATATCTACTTAATTAATTATAAGTCAGAAACTTTTGAAAAGTTTAAATAGTTTAAGCAAGAAGTGGAGAATCAATTGGCAGGAAGATAAAGATGCTCAGATCTGATAGAGGTGGTGAGTATCTTAGTATCGAGTTCCACGACTATCTTAAGGAATGTGGAATTGTTTCATAATTGACACCTCATAGGACACCACAACTTAACGGTGTGGTTGAGAGGCGCAATTGAACCTTGTTGGACATGGTTCGTTCTATGATGAGTTAAGTTTTGCTACCAATCTCATTATAGGGGTATTGCCTTAGAGACTGCCGCCCATATCCTTAATCTAGTCCCAACAAAGAAGGTTGCCAAAACACCTCATGAGATGTAGACAAGGAAGGTTCCCTTGTTGACACATATCAAGGTTTGGGGTTGTGAAGCTTTCATAAGATGAGAGACTCACGACAAGCTTGAACCTCTAAGTGAGCAGTGTATTTGTGAACACAACAAGGGATGAACGTGTTAGACTGCCTTTGAGCGCGATCATGGGTGACTGTTTCTTAATTCCAAGTGGGTTACATAATACCCCTCTGAGTGTAGACCTTGGCGTGGTGTGGGGATGCCTCGTTAGGTCGCTGGGAAAACGATCCAGGGATGTGTTCTAGCCTTGGAAGTGTGGGATGGTGTTGTTTGTGTGGCAATACGATCACGATGTGCTTGCTAATCTTTGTTCGACGTGCTACTGGTGCTAGCCAGCATTTGATTTGTGTTGATGATCAGGAAAAGTCAGGCGTTAAAGTGCCATGTGTTGCTTTTTGTGATACTACTATAGTATGATAGTCTATCCTTATTAGACGTGCAGTTGGTGCCTAAGTGTAGCTAGCATTGGTTTAGCGCCGACAACATGGAGGACGAAAACATTATCGAGAAGTATTGTCAGACATTCAGGATCATCACGACGTGTTGAAGTTTTCTTGGAAGCATAAAAGATGCAGGCCATACTTGGCTAGCATCTTTGTGTGGGCGGGGTAGCTTCGTACATTGCAACAACATAATACTTGCCTTCTCTGAGGTACGATTGGTGCCCATGCCCAGCTAGTGCTGGTCATATTGGATCATAAAGATGCTCAGATCTGATAGAGGTGGTGAGTATCTTAGTATCGAGTTCCACGACTATCTTAAGGAATGTGGAATTGTTTCACAATTGACACCTCATAGGACACCACAACTTAATGATGTGGCTGAGAGGCGCAATCGAACCTTGTTGGACATGGTTTGTTCCATGATGAGTCGAGCTTCACTAACAATCTCATTATGGGGGTATTGCCTTAGAGACTGCTGCCCATATCCTTAATCTAGTCCCAACAAAGAAGGTTGCCAAAACACCTCATGAGATGTGGACAAGGAAGGTTCCCTCGTTGGCACAGATCAAGGTTTGGGGTTGTGAAGCTTTCATAAGATGAGAGACTCACGACAAGCTTGAACCTTGAAGTGAGCGGTGTATTTTCCCACAAAAATCCTTTGGATATCTATTCTACAGACCTAGTAATAATGTGGTCTTCGTAGCAAGGATATGAGTTTTCTGCGAGAGGGAACTCATATGCCAAGAGGACAGTGGGAGGACAATTGATCTTGAAGAGATTTAAGAATCAAGCGGTGAAGGAACCTCTAACACTAGTGCTCAAACTAAGGAAGAGATTCATGTTGAACCAATTGATGAGTCGTTACCTCTTAGACATTCCACTCGAATTAGATTGGCACCGTAGTTTTATGGTTTTCACATTACTACAGATGGTGATACGTTTATCAGTGATAGTACACTGGTAAATTTTGATGAGCCTTCTAGCTACAAGGAAGCCATGACGGGTCCTGAGTCTGCAAAATGGAAAGAGGCAATGGACAGCGAGATCCAGTCCATATATGACAATCAAGTTTGGAACTTAGTTGACAACGTACCAAGTTGAAAGACAGTTGGGTGCAAATGGATCTTCAAGAAGAAGACTTACATGGATGGGAAGGTGCACACGTTCAAGGCATGACTGGTTGTGAAGGGCTTTACTCAAACCCGAGGTGTTGACTATGATGATACATTTTCACCAGTGGCCAAGATCAAGTCTATTATGGTTATGTTAGCCATCGTTGCGTTTCATGATTAGGAAATCTGACAGATGGATGTCAAAACCACTTTCTTTAAAGGGAAGTTTGTTGAAGATGTTTACATGTGTCACCCAGAAGGTTTTGTGGATGCTAAATACCCCAATATAGTATTTAAGCTTGAGAAATCCATCTATGGATTGAAGCAAGCTTCTCGCAGATGGAATCTTTTCTTCAATGAGAAAGTCAAAGAGTTTGGTTTCTCTAGGAGTGAGGATGAATCATGTGTATATGTTAAAGGTAGTGGGAGTATAGTTAGCTTTCTAGTATTGTATGTTGATGACATACTACTCATAGGAAACGATGTTCCAACCTTGCAGGAGGTTAAGTCCTGGCTTTGGTAGTGTTTCGCTCTGAAGGATCTAGGGGAAGCTGCTTATATTCTAGGGATAAGGATTTTGAGAAATAGGAGTAGAAGACTAACTGGACTTAGTCTGAGTAATTACTTGGACAAGGTGCTAAAACGTTTTAGCATGGAGAATTCCAAAAAGGGGGAGTTACCTATCCAGAGTAATACCAAGCTGATTAAGACTCAGAGTTCGAGCATGGTAAGTCGATATCAAGGGAACCTGAGTAGAGCTCACTGGATAGCAGTTAAGAACATTCTTAAGTATATGTAAAGGACTAAGGACTGGGTCCTTGTACTTGGTGGAAGTGATGACTTAAGAGTGACAGGGTATAGTGACGCCAGCTTTTAGACCGACTGAGACAACTTCCGTTCTCAGTTAGGCTGAGTGTTTACCCTTAATGGAGGAGTAGTTACTTGGAAAAGATCAAAACAGGAGACCGTAGCTTATTCAACATGCGAATCAGAGTATATAGCTGTGAGTGAAGCATCAAAGGAGGCTATATTGTTGAAGAACTTCATTGGAGACCTTGGAGTTGTACCAAGCATAAAGGAGCTCATGGAGATTTTTTGTAATAATGAATGAGCGGTTGCCTTAACAAAGAAACCAATGGATCATGGTGTAACAGCCCAAAATCTCAAGTAATGTTAAGTTGCATTTTGGGGGTGTTTTAAAGGGGAGACTCGACGAGTTGGAGCCAGACTCGCCGAGTAGGGTCGCAGGTTTGGTCGCGGGTTCACGACTGGACTCGACGAGTCCAGATATGGACTCGGCGAGTCGACGCTGTTCAGCGGAAACCCTAGCCGTTCAGTATTGGGTCGTATATAAGGGTTATTATGCCGTCATTTCACGACTTTGGATCGATTGGGAAGAACCCTAGGCGACTGGGGCGGCTAGAGCAAGTTTGAAGGCCATTGGTGACCTTGAAGGAATTGTTGTGCAAGGAGGAGAAGGGTTTTGGCTAAAGGAACTGCAGGGAGTTCGAGTTCTGAAGTTTGGGGACATGGAAGGTACATCATTCAGGTAATAATTCGGATTACATTCTCCTGTGATTGATGTGTATATAGATTTAGGGTTTATGGAACCCATTTGGAGTCTAGATGGATTGTTGTGTTGTTATTCAACGTTTATAACCCTGTATTAGTACCCTTAGAGGTCCAGAAGGTCCTATGTTTGTATATTCGGGAAAATATGTATCTCAGGAAGCAGTTTGATCGACTGCATGGCGTGGACTCGCCGAGTCGGATGATCAGACTCGGCGAGTAGCTTGAAGATTTACTGGGACTCGCCGAGTTGTTCTTCAGACTCGGCGAGTGGAGTCGGGGTGGCCCCGCGATTCTTCCAGGAGTGACTCGTCGAGTCAAAGAGGATACTCGACGAGTAGAAGGGGAATCTTAGAGGATTGAAGGACGACCAGACTCGCCGAGTCGCCAGGGAACTCGCCGAGTCCAGTCGAGCTGACAATGGACTGTTGACCAGAGTTGACTGGTGTGATTTCTTAGGGTCAGTTAACGTGGAAGATAGAAGTATTAATAAGGGATATATGATGTTACAGGGAGCTTGTAGCTCGGAGGATCAAGTGCAAGGGACTTTAGGAGTTGCTATCTTCCAGTGTCCGCGAGGTGAGTCTTCTCACTATACTTCACCCGGAAGGGTTTGATTGTGTGACCGGAAGGTCAAGTATGTTATGTGTTATGTTTATATGCTATAAATGGAAAGTTAGCTGCTACGCGTGATATACATGCTTATATATGGGCCGGAAGGCAAAGTATTATGTGACAGAAAGGTCAGGTATGATATATGGTGTATGTGCTTTATGTGTTAGAATATGTTACGGGCCGGAAGGCAGGTTGATATATGATATATGTGCTTTATGTGTTAGAGTATTTGTATTATGTGTTATATATGTGTATGGGCCGGAAGGCAATTATTTTATGGGCCGGAAGGCAATTATTTTATGGGCCGGAAGGCAATTATCTCATGGGCCGGAAGGCAATTATCTTACGGGCCGGAAGGCAATTATCTTATGGGCCGGAAGGCAAATATCTTATGGGCCGGAAGGCGAGTATCTCACGGGCCGGAAGGCATTGTACAGTTGACCGGAAGGTCAGGGCCTGGAAAGGCGTATGTGCGTAAGGTATATTGGGGAACTCACTAAGCTTCGTGCTTACGTTGTTTATGTTATGTTGTTTCAGGTTCTTACAGTAACGCGGGATGGCAACGGTTCGATTGTACACACCGAAGAAAGAGTTGTGTTTTGGAGGATCCTGGTCTTCTATTATAATGAAAATGAAACTATGTTTTGTAATTCGAATGTGAATAAGATTTTAAACAAGTGTTTTTAATATTAAATTGATTATTTAAATGAAAATTTTGTTTTTGGGAATCACGGTGTTACAAATTGGTATCAGAGCCTTGGTTTGAGAGATTCGGACGCGCCTACGGGTGAGTCTGGACTCAAACTGAGGAATTAAGAAAAGGTTTTCAAATAAATAGTTTTCTAAAAGTGAATAAGAGTTCAAAGAGAAAGCAAGAAAGAGCAGTGTGTACAATCAGCCAGAGCCAAACGGTGATTTCCCAAAATACCCTTACTTTTGTATTATGAAATAACTATTATGCACTTTATGAGACATTATTGCATGCTAGAGACAGGCTAGGTATTTCACATCTTAGGACTAGAGTGGCCTGATTTGTGATGCCTTAGTCTAGGGTTTGCTGTTATACGTGCGTTATGCTTTTGTGTGTATGTGATGAGTGAGAGTATCTAGTTAGAACGCGCAAGGGGTAAAGCTACGGGGTACAGAGGTACTTCCGAGGATGAGCCGAGAAGGTGGAGCTACCACAGGTGGGGAGTCCTATGTATGCTTCAATGCTCGAATGCTGCTTGCTTTGTGCTTTGTGGAGTTATCGATGATGGGAGTCAGCTACTAAGTGAGTATGACGATACTCAGGAGGCAGAGGGCTGGCATCATTAGGAACTCTTCAGCAGCTGTTAGCAAAGAAGTGGGAGGACAGCTGAAGGGACTAGGGAGTAAACCTAGCCAGATGAGTGCACTGGTAGAGTAGAGGATTTCGCTGGAAAGCGAGCACGCGCGATGAGATGGGTGAAAGAGCAGGTTTATCAGCTACTTAGGAACTCTGGGATGGTCCGTGTGGAAAGTATGGGTAGATGTGGCAGGTAGTATGGGCCCGTACTACTGAAAGCAGAGGACCCATACTTGATACAGGGGGCATCCTAAAGGTTCTAAGGAACCGATTGAGGGGTGGTGTTATGGTTCGGATTCCATACATCGGAGCGGATACAGAGTGATGTTATGGTCCGGGCACCATACATCGGAACAGATTCAGATAGATGTTGTGGTCCGAGTGCTATACATTGGAGCAGATTGGGGAGTGGTGCTATGGTTCAGGTACCATACACCGAAGCATGTTGAGGAGGGATGTCATGGGATGAGTACCATGGTTCGTAGTGGATGATGCGTGTGGCTATCTTGTTATCCGGTTATGACCGATGAGGTAGAGATTGGACGCTATGGGTTTCAGGCCTGTAGACCATGATTGAGTACGGGGAGGCGTTCCTCGAGGGGAAAGGCGAGTGCCTATCAGAGTATTTTGGGTAAGAGTCAAAGACAGGGGAGAATTTCAGTTGAGTCGAGCAATCAGACGACAGAGGAGAGGTCACCTTTTGGGTGGGTAGTGTCATTTATGCTCGTGTGCAAGACGCGAGAGGTCTGGTGTTTCAGTTCTGGATTTGGGAGTACACCCTGCAGGTAGTTATCGATAATGACTTCCCTCAGAGCATCAGGTAGCGGGTGTACCGCGAGACAGAGATTTACCGTGAACGGACAGTCAGTTGGGGCTGAGGTAGTCGAGAACCACACCACACCTAATTGAGAATAACAGGTTGGGTTATAGTGGCGGCAGTGAAGAGTTCAGACGAGTTTTGCAGTGCGGAGAGTTGTCGTCTGTGTTGAGAGTAAGTCCCTGTTCTTGGGACAAATCCGGCGTTGGATACGGATTGATGAGTTGAGATGAGAGGAACGATGATGCTGCGGTGCATTCTACGAGCCAGATATGTTATCGAGCAGTGCAGGTGCTTAGTATTAGATCAGTATGGGATTTGGAACGATTAGAGGCAGCCGTGATGAGAAGTTCTTGAAGAGTTAGCTAGAGGTTCAGAGTATAGGGGATTGATTGACTTCATAAGGGGAGGGACTATCGGGTGTTGCACAGCACTTTACTGGGGCAGGTACGATTTCGCTGGTGAAAGATAGTCGTGGGTTGATTGTATACTAATTGGTGTTGGTTCGAACCCTAGTGGGGGAGAACCGGGTGCAGTATGTAAGAAAGCAAGAATTGTCAGGAGTAGTAATAAGTGGAGTATAGAGATGCAGTAGGAAAGCATGAGACCATAGGTGTCGATGATCGAGTAAAAAGGGGTTACATCGGAGCTTGCGGGTCCGGTGGTGCATGCCGCAAGTGCGGAAAGGAGGGGCACTGTGCACGGGATTGTTGGCAGTCAGTGCCAATTCGGGATTTGAGGAGGACAGGATGGAGCGGAGCCCCAGAGGGCTCAGGGTCGTGTTTATCTGCGTGCGACAGAGGGGGACGGAGCAGTGCCGGAAGCAGCTGCGGGTATGATGCTTTCATGATGTCTTAATTGTCTTGCATTGATTTGGGTATTGTTTGTGCTGGTATCTTGTATGGATTTCGATGCGGTATTTGTTGTTTCGCGGGTCTGGCATGTTTATGGATTGGTGCTTCAGGTTTTCGCTTTGGCATACGTTATTCCCTGATGGTTGGATATGGTTATAATTGGTGTTTTAGTGTCAGTAGTCTTGTGCGGTTTTCGATGTGGTGTTCATCCTTTGGGCAGGTTGTGAGTTTGGTTATGGGTTATTGTCGAGGATTCCTTTGGTTATCGTTCGTGAGGGTTGTTAGGGGAGATGCGGCACTGGGTTGATCGTCGGGTAGCATCTACAGTCGTGGAGTGGATGATTGAAGGACTAGATTCTTGTGAGTGGGTTGATCAGGGAGGAGGTGTGTTTTGCTGAGGGCTGCTTGTGCTTGTGGGAAGCAGTCAGTGTGTAATTGTTCTCTTTGTGCAGGATTGTTCTGTAAGGTCGTTAATGACGATCGGTGGCAGTTAGTCAGTGCTTTAGTGGGGGGAGAATTAGAAAATTTTCCGGGAGATCGATGAGTATATGAGGGTGCGTAGCTGCCGGGATTCAGCAGTGTTTGTCAGCGCAGAGTATAGGCCGACGAGAGCGAGTGTCGGGTATGCGGGGCGGGATACAGACCTAGGGCATTCGATTGTGGAGGCCTGAGAGAAGGTCGGGATCAAGCTTGAGTAAGTGACCGGGGTTATGTGATCAGAGTATTGGTATGTTTGAGATATGTGATGGGTTGTACTGCATTAATCCCACGGGATTATGTTGTGCATGTTTCTAGAGCTGGAACCGGAAGGTTCCAGAGTTAGAACCTGAGGGTTCGCAGAGTTGGGTGTTCGGACCCACAGAGATATAGCCTCGAGTGGCTAGTATGTGTTATGAGAGTCGGTCCAGTCATGCTGGAGACTCTGTTGGTATTGCTGGATCAGTTGAGATTACGGATGGTGTATGTGCAGTGTGATTACATTGGAAAGTCGGGCCCCGGGATTGGTGATCTTGTTTAGCTGAGGCAGTGAAGTAGGAACCCATCCATGTTGGGATGACTGACGAGACTCAGAAAGGATGCAAGGGAATAGAGAATCTTGAATTCTCAGTGTGATTCTGATCAGGGTATAGGACGGATATTGGTGGTTCGTCTTAGGAGATGTTCGAGGATATCATCAGTGAATCGGGTTTTTTCAACCTGCGAGTGTTGGGACTAGTTCAGTATGTGTATGTGATGGCAAGAGGGAATTTGTGAGAGTTGATCTGAGAGGGAGAATGGATCTCTCAGTCGGTCCGGAATGGGCAAAGTGGGCTTTGGATCGGGGATCCGGTGGTTCAGGGTTTCCTAACCCTTATGGGTTGAGTGATCGTTGAGATTTGGAGCAGAGTGCATCTTGGGTAAATTCCGATTACAGAGAGTGATGAGCAGTTCAGAGTTCGTACTTTAGTTGACAGGGCAGACTCAGCAGGTTAAAGAGAGTTAGTGATCGTCTAGAGTTAACAGGAAAGTTATGCAGGCAGACGCCGTTACGAGCATGTGATTCCGGTCGGCGACTTCGTTTTTCTGTCGGGGTGTTTCGATTTAGGAAGAGGGGTAAATGGGGGGCCCCGGTATGTTGGGTCTTTTCGTGAAGGTACGAAGGTAGGAAGGGTGGCCTATCGTTGGAGCTGTCAACGGAATTGGGACGGATCCATGACACTTGTATGTGTCGCAATTGAAGAGGTGTATAGCGGATGAGTCAGCAGTGGTTCTACTAGAGAACGATTAGGTGGATGCGAGCCTGTGTTACGTCGAGAGGGCAGTGGCCGTCGGAGATCGGAAGATCAAGGTTCTGAGGAACAAGGAGGTACCTATGGTATTGGTTCAGTAGCGGCCTCGGGAGAGATCGGTAGTGTCTAGGGAAGCCGAAACGTGAGATGCGGGAGCAGCAGCCAGAACTATTTTCAGAGTGAGACTTCGAGGGCGAAGTCTAATTCTAGTGGGGGAGAATTGTAACAGCCCAAAATCTCAAGTATTGTTAAGTTGCATTTTGGGGGTGTTTTAAAGGGGAGACTCGACGAGTTGGAGCCAGACTCGCCGAGTAGGGTCGCAGGTTTGGTCGCGGGTTCACGACTGGACTCGACGAGTCCAGATATGGACTCGGCGAGTCGACGCTGTTCAGCGGAAACCCTAGCCGTTCAGTATTGGGTCGTATATAAGGGTTATTATGCCGTCATTTCACGACTTTGGATCGATTGGGAAGAACCCTAGGCGACTGGGGCGGCTAGAGCAAGTTTGAAGGCCATTGGTGACCTTGAAGGAATTGTTGTGCAAGGAGGAGAAGGGTTTTGGCTAAAGGAACTGCAGGGAGTTCGAGTTCTGAAGTTTGGGGACATGGAAGGTACATCATTCAGGTAATAATTCGGATTACATTCTCCTGTGATTGATGTGTATATAGATTTAGGGTTTATGGAACCCATTTGGAGTCTAGATGGATTGTTGTGTTGTTATTCAACGTTTATAACCCTGTATTAGTACCCTTAGAGGTCCAGAAGGTCCTATGTTTGTATATTCGGGAAAATATGTATCTCAGGAAGCAGTTTGATCGACTGCATGGCGTGGACTCGCCGAGTCGGATGATCAGACTCGGCGAGTAGCTTGAAGATTTACTGGGACTCGCCGAGTTGTTCTTCAGACTCGGCGAGTGGAGTCGGGGTGGCCCCGCGATTCTTCCAGGAGTGACTCGTCGAGTCAAAGAGGATACTCGACGAGTAGAAGGGGAATCTTAGAGGATTGAAGGACGACCAGACTCGCCGAGTCGCCAGGGAACTCGCCGAGTCCAGTTGAGCTGACAATGGACTGTTGACCAGAGTTGACTGGTGTGATTTCTTAGGGTCAGTTAACGTGGAAGATAGAAGTATTAATAAGGGATATATGATGTTACAGGGAGCTTGTAGCTCGGAGGATCAAGTGCAAGGGACTTTAGGAGTTGCTATCTTCCAGTGTCCGCGAGGTGAGTCTTCTCACTATACTTCACCCGGAAGGGTTTGATTGTGTGACCGGAAGGTCAAGTATGTTATGTGTTATGTTTATATGCTATAAATGGAAAGTTAGCTGCTACGCGTGATATACATGCTTATATATGGGCCGGAAGGCAAAGTATTATGTGACAGAAAGGTCAGGTATGATATATGGTGTATGTGCTTTATGTGTTAGAATATGTTACGGGCCGGAAGGCAGGTTGATATATGATATATGTGCTTTATGTGTTAGAGTATTTGTATTATGTGTTATATATGTGTATGGGCCGGAAGGCAATTATTTTATGGGCCGGAAGGCAATTATCTCATGGGCCGGAAGGCAATTATCTTACGGGCCGGAAGGCAATTATCTTATGGGCCGGAAGGCAAATATCTTATGGGCCGGAAGGCGAGTATCTCATGGGCCGGAAGGCATTGTACAGTTGACCGGAAGGTCAGGGCCTGGAAAGGTGTATGTGCGTAAGGTATATTGGGGAACTCACTAAGCTTCGTGCTTACGTTGTTTATGTTATGTTGTTTCAGGTTCTTACAGTAACGCGGGATGGCAACGGTTCGATTGTACACACCGAAGAAAGAGTTGTGTTTTGGAGGATCCTGGTCTTCTATTATAATGAAAATGAAACTATGTTTTGTAATTCGAATGTGAATAAGATTTTAAACAAGTGTTTTTAATATTAAATTGATTATTTAAATGAAAATTTTGTTTTTGGGAATCACGGTGTTACACATGGCAGATCCAAACATATCGACAGAAAATACCACTTCATTGGGTAGAATAAGGACTCCTCATAGTTAAGAGGGTATCGTCAAAGGAGAATCTTACAGATCCTCTCACAAAGGGTCCGAGTAGGATTAATCACGTTCAGAATGTGAGGAGCATTGGTCTAAAGGATGATATTAGTTGTAGTGATTAGATAGATATTTTAGAAACTTGTAATAGATAAATGTAATGGACATTTGATGATTAAGTAATGGAGAATTATTTATGAGTAATGTTTACTATCTTGTGTCAATTGTTTACTATTGTTTCACTTTTCCATGTTTTACTTCCTGAATAATTGGATTGTTCAAATTATTCATAGTCGATCATACTTTGGAAGTAAGTAACGAATGAAGATTGTCATGAATTGGCTTGTAGATTGTCTAAGTGCTTAAACATAACAAACGTTCGTTGCTACGTTCATGAGTACTCCAGAAATAGGATTTGAGTATTAGATTAAACCCACGCTCATTTGAATTACTTCATGGAATTTATCACGAGTAACTATGAGAGATAATATCATATGATCTTTAAACTGAGATATATGAGTTGTTGTTTACGAGTTGGTTGTGCATTCATAATGTGTAAACACATCAGTAACTTGATGTTATAAAACGTATTGTTGTGTACGATTTGATGAGTAAATAGTACAAGTATATAAGTCAAAGTTTATATATTCCTTTTATCCCAAGGGGTAAAAGCGATATATTGGGCCCCTCGATGATTTTGTGTTGACTTATGTGTCGGGCCCGGTCAGGACTGAATTGATGTGTTCAATTAAGTTCGTTGTCAAAAAAATATGAAATTGGGAAAGAAACTATTGGAAATTAAGAATGATTATGTTCCATGTCTTTGTCCACATGATATCTTGCAGAATGGAGGATTATATGATCCCTTATCTAAAGGACGCATCATTGACTAGGTCAGAGTTCGACAGCGGCTTTTGAAAGCTACGATTGTCCAATCAGATTTTGAAATCATTCTTGCAATTATAGTTATTAGACTTATCCAAGTGGGAGAAGGTTGGATTCAGTGTCTAAGCCCATAACTATAATTGGTATGTACATGATTTGATAGTAGCATGGTCCTTATGGGTTGCCTTCACCATAGCAACTTGACAGGATGACTTTTGGAGAAAGAGGTTAATAAGTGATTTATTAATATATATTATAAGAATAATATATTAATTAGAAATCATGTTATTTAATTAGTATTTAATCAGAAATTAATTTGATATTAAAGGAACTAATTAAAAGAACAGGGACTGGTTTTGCAAATCAATGATAGTTGTAGAGTTGGGCTGATGGGCTCCTTTAGAAGGGAGTGGAAGAAATCTATAGGAGCCCCTATAGAATTTCGTCCAAGGCTTCTATTATGGAGGTCCATGGACTTCTTAAGGCCTAAGCAAGGAAATTAGGATTTCCACCTGGAAACCCTAGCAGCCTCAGCTATATAAACACTCCCCTAGCATGTGATTTTCGGCCACAAGCTTCCAGAAGAAACCCTAGCCGATTTTCATTGTGTTATACCTCCCCTCGCATTCATCCATCGCTATTGGTGTTTGTGACTCCATTAGAGGTGCAACACTTGAGGCACTAAAGCTTTCAAAAGTCAAGATCATCCAAGGAACTCTTGTTATTACTAGATAGCAAGCAAGGTAATTTTCTAACCCTAGTTTTCATATAGATTTCGAAATTATATGCTAGTATTAGGGTTATTGCTTTGGAATTTCTATTTTCATGTATAACTAGAGAAAAAATTAGATCCAAAGCAATTAGGGTTGCATGATCATATAGGAATGTTGATATGCTCAAAACCCATCATAAACCGTATTAGGATTCTACAACGCGAATAATAGAATAACAATGTACTTTTATACATCAACGTAAAACATTCAAAGACTAATATAACACAATAACACATTGAAAGAATAGAATTTACATAATATATTCACATAATGAGAATTAATTTATTACTTGAGTTTCTTGAGTTGGAGCCTAATTTTCCATGACTAGACAAAGTAGGAATTCGTGAATCCTTAGAGACAATAGAAAGGTTCGATTTTTGAAAGTCTGAAACAAGAGGCATGATCGAAAAAAGTGATTTTGAGTTTGGAAATAGTTGAGAATATTGGTCGATTTTGAACCAACAAGAACGAGCATAGTTTTTTTTTTCTGTTATGAATGACGATGACAGAAGTGTGAATCGTGATTTTAATTTCTGCCGATAAGAGAAAGGGGACGATAAATGCATATTCGGGTTGGGTATTTAGAACCAAATAATCTCTTATTTTGATAACCCAAACCGAATAACCCGAGAACCAAATAAGCATAATATAGATACCCGAAACCTAAATCGACTTGCTTATTCGGGCCTAATTCGGTCCGGTTCGGGTTTCCAGGTCAAATTCTCATCCCTAGATGTGACTGGAAATGCTAAACCATGTAAAGATTGTGTTCAAGAGATACAACAAATAGTGAAGTTCAGTTTGGTTCAACACTCAAGCAAGGAGATCCTCGAGTGTGTTCGCTTAGATCTATGGGGTCCCTCTGTAACGCCCGTAGATTCGGGCTAGTCAATTTAGAGACAATAAGAGTAAAAAATTACTTTTTGATGGAAGATTATTTATAATAAATATTCTTAACTAAGTTATAGTATATGTCACAAGGTTTCCGTACATATAAAGAATGTTGAAATCCGAGTTATAACGAAGAAGTTATGTCCCGTCGAAGTTTTCTGATGAAAACATAATAACATTATTATTGTGGGTTGACCCTATATACTCACCAGGTTTCCCAACCTGACACACGTAGTTCTTTGTATCACAGGTTTCGATACGAAGCTACATTACACTGAGAGATTAAACGAGATGTATATCACTAGTGTAAATGAACGTAAGGTCTGTTTATGCTTATGTTTCTGTATTGACGACGACATCCCAAAATTTTAATATAAACATAATACATTTCTTCGGAAATGCTTTGATAATATATTTATCATGTTTTCTAGGAACAAATTCCGCAATATTGTTCTTTAAAAAAGAATACTCTGATTTTCAAATAAGCATAAATACTTTTTTTTTATAAACTAGGTTTACGAGTATGTGTTGGGACTACTCTTTCCTATAAGTAGGTTTGACCCTGGGTCTAAGTGGCTACACTAGTCGAAGGGTCTATGTGCTGCCAAAAGTTTCTGTTACATTGATATAATGTAGACCTTCTATAAGGTCAAATTTTCCTAAGAACATGTACTAAATTGTATTAATGAAAATTGGCATGCATTTTATTTCATTGGGAGTTCACCTCCAAATTCATAACATAGCATTACAAACAATTTGTTTATGGAAAGTCTGAGATTATTTGATATATACCTCGAGATTATGTGTAATTAAGAGATAATCAACTTAGAAATGGTGAGTCCACCTTGGGTCCTGCTCCTTGTTTGGTTGTGGACTTAGGACAGACTCATTAAGTTCAACGGTCTATTGAACCTTAGTTACACACAACCGGTATACATCGAGTGGTCTTATGAGTGGATCAGGCATGGAACAAAGATTACAAGATTTCATTTGAGTCATTACTACTAAATTCATAAGTTTATTTACATAAACTCCAGCTATGAATTGTTTGTAAACATTGGAAGGACGCAAAATACTATACTTGAAAACTAATAACCTAGTTCTACGACACTCTACTTATAACCACTACTAAAAGACTTACATACATTTCGTCTTTAAACTCTATGGCAGAAAGATGCCACCTCGTAGATCTACTAGACGCGTTGGCAGAACATAAACAAATCCACCACCGCCACCTCCCCAGTATGATCCTGTTATGTTCCAGGTTGCGGTTACAGCCGCAGTGGTAGCTGCTATGTCCCAAATCAGCACTGACGATGCAAGGATGGCAGGGAGCGGTACTAATAACTCTACTCAAGGAGATAGCCAAGGGCGTTCGAGAGAATGTTCCTATAAGGACTTCAAAAATGGCAAACCCGATTCTTTCAATGGAAGCGGGGGCGTCAGCGCTTTGATGCAGTGGTCCGAGAAGACCAGATCTGTCTTCGAGATCTGTGCATGCCCCGAAGCAAGAAAAGTTAAATTCGTAGCTTGCACCTACACCGGCAGGGCCCTTACTTGGTGGAACGGCCACGTAAAATCACTAACACTCGCCGTGGCTAATTCGATAAGTTGGGAAGACTTGAAAACTATGATGCTGAAGGAGTATTGCCCAAAGGGTGAAGTGCAAAAATTAGAGCAAGAATTGTGGAGTCTTAAGATGACGGGCTCTGAACTTGCAGCTTACACTGCTCGATTCAATGATCTAGCACTCCTCTATCCGGCGATGGTCACTCCGGAAAGCAAGAAGGTGGAACGATACCTCTAGGGACTATCTTCCCAGATTCAAAATAGCGTGTTGGCCTCAAGGCCAACCACCTTTGACAGTGCCAAGGAGTTGGCATAACAACTCATCGATCATCAGGCCAGCCATGTCATTGTAACAACCTCCTCCGATCAAGCCAAAGGAGGAAGCAACAAGAGGAAGTTCTGGAACAATAAAAAGAAGCAACCGGCGTAGGACCCCTCCAAGAAGCAAAAAACTGTTACCATCCATGCTGCCACTACTCCTTCCACTCCGGCACCACTGAGGCGATATGCTAGAACCCTTCCCAAATGCAGCAAGTGCAAATTTCACCACAACGGTCCTTGTAGAGAAATGCACTGCAAAGGCTGTAACAAAAAGGGGCATACCGCCTGTTTCTGCAGGGTGTCTGCCCAACAAGCCAACCCGGTCGCCAACATCGGAGCAAGTCGAGCCAGTTATGGCTGCGGGGAAACCGGGCACTACAAGAGGGACTACCCAAAAGCTAAAAACGCAAACACCGGCGGTGTCGGAAAGATCTTGGCCTTAGGACAGAGGGAAGTGAGGGAAGATCCCACGGTGGTTACTGGTACGTTTCTCCTCAATAACTCATATGCATGCATATTATTCGATAGTGGAGCGGATAGGAGTTTCGTTAGCCACAGATTCAAACAATTATTAAAAAAAATCCTCAATCACTAAAAGATACATACGTCGTAGAAATGGCAAATGGAAAAACAAAAATCACTAACGACATATACTCAGGGTGTACCCTCACTCTACACAATTACTCATTCAATATCGATCTATTGCCGGTTTCAATAAAAATCTTTGACATCATCATCGGCATGGATTAGTTAAGCTCAACTCGTGCTGAAATTTTATGTTACGAAAGGGCGGTTCGCCTTAATCTGTCGGGGGCGAAACTCTCGCCGTCTACGGCGACAAGCCTAGTGCAAACCTACAAATCATCTCTTGCGCCAAAGCCCAAAAGTACATCCAAAAGGAATACCACGGCTTCTTAGCCCACATAGTGGATAAGAAACAAGAGTTGAAGAACATCAAGGACATTCCATAGGTCTGTAATTTCTCGGACGTATTCCCAGAAGACCTTGCTGGAGTTCCACCCGCATGACAAGTCGAATTTCGAATCGACCTAATTCCCGGAGCTGCCCCCGTAGCCAAAGCGCCTTACTGCCTAGCACCAGCCGAGATGCAAGAATTATCTAGACAACTAAACAAACTGCTGAGCAAAGGGTTCATTCGACCCATATTCTTGCCTTGGGGAGCACCAATTCTATTTGTAAAGAAAATGATGGATCGTTCCGCATGTGCATCGACTACCGCGAGTTAAATAAGCTTACCATAAAAAACCGATACCCTCTACCCCGAATCGACGACCTATTTGACCAACTCCAAGGAGCATCTTACTTCTCAAAGATCGATCTGAGGTCGGGATACCACCAACTACGGGTCCAGGAAGAGGATGTTCCCAAGACGACATTCAGGACTCGGTACGGTCACTACGAGTTTGTAGTGATGCCCTTCGGGTTAACGAACACACCCGCGGTGTTCATGGATCTAATGAACCGGGTGTGCCATCCCTACCAAGACAAGTTCGTGATTGTGTTCATAGACGACATCTTGGTCTATTCAAGGAGTGAGGAAGATCATAGCCAACATCTATGACAGGTATTGGAGACACTAAGGGCGGAAAAATTATATGCAAAATTTTCGAAGTGCGAATTTTGGATCCGAGAAGTGGACTTCCTCGGTCATATGGTTAGTGAGAAAGAGATTCATGTGGATCCCTCCAAAATCAAGGCGATTGAGAACTGGTCGACACCAAGGACGCCTACAAAAATCCGTCAATTCTTAGGCCTTGCTGGCTATTACCGGAGGTTCATCCAAAACTTCTCCAAGATTGCCAAACCACTTACTACCCTGACCCAAAAGGTGTGACTTTTATCTAGGGAGAGAAGCAAGAAACTACTTTCCAAACACTAAAGCAGGCCCTGTGCAGCGCCCCGATTTTATCTCTACCAGAAGGAACCGAAGACTTTTTAGTTGACCGCGACACATCAAACCAGGGTCTTGGATGTGTGTTAATGCAGCAAGGAAAGGTCATTGCCTACGCATCAAGGCAATTAAAAACACACGAGGCCAACTACGCCACGCATGACCTCGAATTGGGAGCAGTAGTATTTTCCCTAAAGATCTGGAGGCACTACCTTTACAGAACGAAGTCTACTGTCTTTACCGATCACAAAAGCCTTCAGAACATCCTCAATCAAAAGGAGCTCAACATGAGGCAAAAAAGATGGGTAGAACTACTGAATGATTACGAGTGTGAGATTCGTTATCACCCAGGTAAGGCCAACGTAGTAGCTGACGCCTTAAGTCAAAAAGAATACTCGGGTCACCGAGTAAAGTTATTAACCATGACAATCCATTCATACATGTCCATGAAAATCAATGAGGCTCAGCTGGAAGCTTTGAAACCTGAGAATGTGACAGGTGAGACATTAAGAGGAATGGACAAGAATCTAGAAGTCAAGGACGACGGAGCTCAACATGAGGCAAAAAAGATGGGTAGAACTACTGAATGATTACGAGTGTGAGATCTGTTATCACCCAGGTAAGGCCAACGTAGTAGCTGACGCCTTAAGTCAAAAAGAATACTCGGGTCGCCGAGTAAAGTCATTAACCATGACAATCCATTCATACATGTCCATGAAAATCAATGAGGCTCAGCTGGAAGCTTTGAAACCTGAGAATGTGACAGGTGATACATTAAGAGGAATGGACAAGAATCTAGAAGTCAAGGACGACGGAGCTCGTTATCTCATGAACCGAATTTGGATACCGAAATTCGGTGGGTTCAGGGACGTCATCTTGAACGAAGCACACAAAACTCGAAACTCCGTACATCCAGGTTCGGACAAGATGTACATGGACCTGAAGAGACTCTGCTGGTGGCCAAACATGAAAGCTGAAATCGCTACCTACATGAGCAAGTGTCTGACTTGCACCAAAGTTAAGGTAGAGTACCAAAACCTTCGGGTCTACTACAACAACCTAAGATACCTAAATGGAAATGGGAACGAATAACCATGGACTTCATAACCAAGCTGCCTAAGATAACTGGTGGCCTTGATACCATTTGGGTGATCGTTGACAGGCTGACCAAGTCAGCACACCTCCTACCAATAAAGGAGACCGAAAAGAAGGAGAAGCTGACCAAGATGTATATCAAGGAAATCGTGAGATTGCATAGGGTGCCAAAGTCCATTATCTCAGATAAGGATACTCGATTTACCTTGCTATTCTAGCAGTCACTGCAGAAATCCTTAGGAACTAGGCTGGACATGAGTACAACCTATCACCCACAAACCGACAGACAAAGTGAGAGGACCATTCAGACGCTAGAAGACATGCTTAGGGTGTGTGTGATAGACTTTGGTAAAGCTTGGGATACCCATTTACCACTTCTCGAATTCTCGTACAATAACAGTTATCATACTAGTATCAATGTTGCACCATTTGAAGCCCTCTGTCACACCCCCAAACCGGAACAGCGGAAACGTTCGGGGGCGGAGGATGTCATGTACAATATCATTGCAATGCAAAGTAGTAAATAAGCAAAAACATCATCCATTTCATTAATAGTATAATTTCATACAAGTGTGTTCTTTAATAGTAATAAGACACCAAAAATGAATAATCAAAATAAAAGACAAGTCTTGAAGATGCTTCGTCTTCTCAAAACCTAGCATCGGTACCTGTCTACTGATGACCTGAGAATACAAGTTATTTTGAAAGCGTAGATCAGCATTTAAGCTGGTGAGTTCATAAGTATTTAATGTCAATGTTTATATAAGCTTGAATGTAAATGTTTGTAAAAGTTTAATGTAAATGTTTGTATATGTTTAAAAACCCTTAGAAAATCCTGTATTTTCTACTAGTATAAAAAGTAGTCTTCTTCCAAGACCCTACCGTTTTGAATGTTTGTTTCTCTATAAAAGTGTGTGTTTTTCCCCTAGTTTATAACTATCTTAACTCGAAAATAGCTTGTATTGACTTTCAAGTAGAACTGTCACTATATAAAAGTAATGGGAAAAGTAAGTACTTAGGGGTCTTCAGAATTGACAACCTGCAGTACTAATTACCTGAAAACATATTTGTTTTTATTAAGGTCATAATGTGATAAGTAGTTCCCATACTATACGTTCTCCTTACAAGAGATTCTGCGAAACAAGGGTGACTTCCGCAACGAATTGCTAGGTCGCAGTATCCACATTAAAGTTATATGATCATGTATACCCAAATTATTAGCACCTTTTGTTTAGAACAATGCGTTAGTGATCATTGGTATAGTTAGATCCTGTAGTTTTTCCATGCTATAGCATCTTAGTATGTTCCTTCTGTTATAGTATCTTAGTATGTACTTGTATATGATAGTATTCTCTGCATGTACTTGTATATGATAGTATTCTCTGCGTGTACTTGTATATGATAGTATTCTCTGTTTACTATTTGTTTATGATAGTATTCTCCTAAACTATACCTATAATAGCTTACTAGTAATTTCCGTTATAGTATTCTTCTTTGTTGTATTTGAATGATTAACTGGTACTTTTATATCTACATATGTATACATAATATATAACTAATGTTTAGACGGCCTTTGGACAACTAACCGATTACTCTAAGTACACCTTCAAACAAGAAAAAGGAAATAAAGTGGGTTAGCAGTTCTAAGTCCTTTAAACATTACTTACATAACTATACATATATAGGCATGCATTTGACGATATATAAGTTAAAAATGAAGTTTTGTAAAACCTTTTGAAGAGTTTAATAATAAATATTGATGACTTGACGTCAATTTATAAAATGATTTAAAAGTAGTTTGTTTGATAACACAGTTTGAAGTATGTGAAATCCTATTGTTTGAAACACAGTTTGAAGTATATGAAAACCTATTGTTTGAAACACAGTTTGAAGTATATGAAAACCTATTGTTTGAAACATAGTTATAAATCACATATGTTTGATTAAATAACAAAAAGTAATACAGGATTTTAACTGCATATTTGAAAGTACGTGAAGTTGAATGTCTCACAAAGCTTAGTATCAAATAGATTTACGTATGAAAAGCCCATTTGTTCTTGTATATGAAAGTATTTCCTTGACATAGTACTTATAATATGTAAAATCTCATGATTTCTTTGTAAACTATACCTATTATAGTTTTTCCAAAAATATGTTTTGTTTGTACGGTAAACCCTAGCGTAGTGTCAACTTTATATGTAAATTATAACATTATTGAACATTTATACTCAAAATATAATTAAAGTGTTTGATAATTATATAACAACATGTTTTTATTCTGAAAAGATAAGGTGTTATTGCAATATGTGTTGCATGCGAACGTTTTCATATGATGGTTAAAATAATAGTATAAAATACATAGCAAAGGATAGATATTTTCACATAATAATAACCGAGTGTTTACTTGTATTCCCCCCCCCCCCCCCTTAAAAGTATAAAAAAAACATTTAAAATGTATTTAAAGTGTTTGTAGGGGTATGAACTCACTTGATTGAAGTGGTGGCTTGAAGAAGTTGATACAATAAATCGAGCATAACTTCGACTAGAAAAACTGATTTATTTCTCAGGAACTTCGGGGTGTCGGGCCTTGCGTCGTGTACTAGGGGTGTACCTGGACTTTCTGGTGGTTTAGAGGGGATTTAGAGGGGTTCCAAGGTGAAAGAAATGAGTAAGGAAGCAAATAAACCCGGGCAGCCTCATATGATATTTATAGGGTGCTGAAAGAGGGATTACGTTGGGTGTAATTTCGAAGTACGTTGGGCGTAATTTCAAAGTACGTTGGGCGTACGTGACGTCAGCGCTTACCGCATCCTCGGATGGAGCATTGGATGGGACCCGGAGCGACGTGGACGAACCGAGGCCTAGCACCCGAGTACGCTGGGCGTAAATCGTCTTGGTGTGTGTGCCTCGAACTTGTAAAATCCATAACTTTCGCATACGAGCTTCGTTTTTGACGTTCTTTATATGCACGTGTAGGTAAGAATGTACTCTACAACTTTCATTTAGACTTCATCGGCTGGTTTTGATTTTATTTTTAATTATTTATTTTTAACAGGCCGGGACAGGAACAGTCCGTTAAAAATCCATAACTTCTTCATCCGATGTCCGTTTTCGTCAGACTTTTTACCGTTGTGTTACCATTGACGAGATCTTCGATTCTCGTTTAGGTTGTGTTGGCCACAAATCACTCGATCACTGTTTCGAGTTTTTAGCTGTCTACTGCCACTTCGGAACTTAGAAAAATCATAACTTCCTCATACGAAGTCAGATTTGGACGTTCTTTTTATTACGGGTGTGCGCGGTGTGGTTTGATGCGGTTTAGAGTCAAAACCGCAAACCGCATCGCATATGCGGTTTGAATATTATAGAAACCGCAAACCGCACCACAGATATTCAAAACCGCGTTATGCGGTGCGGTTTGATGCGGGCGGTTTATGTGGTTTGGTTGCGATTTGTGCAGTTTGATAAGTTGTTCAACATTAAATCTATCAAAAAACCAAAATACTGACCAGGTTAAAAAAAATTGAATGCTTTCATTTTATAAAAACAAATACAATTGTCAAGTTAAATCGTTTTTAATAAATTGATTCATGCTTCTATAGTTTTGTAAGTATCATTGTTATTGCTTAATATTGTCGTTATAGTCGCTATATTCTTGTAAACCGTGTGATCTTGATCCAATAGTGATTTAATGTTACGATATAGATATTTGGTTATTGTAAGAAATATATTTATATACATTGTTTCTAAATCGCGATTTGAAGTTATAACAAAGTAAAGAAAAAAAAGTGTGTATATATATATATATATATATATATATATATATATATATATATAAAACATATGGTGTGGTGCGGTTTGAACCGTGGTTTTATAAATACAAACCGCAAACCACACCGTATAGTGCGGTTTGATAAAATGATGAACCGCAAACCGCACCACAAAATTCTAAACCGCATTATGCAGTGCGGTTTGGTGCGGTGCGGGCGGTTTGTGCGGTTTTTTGCACACCCCTACTTTTTATGTATGTTTACGGTTTAATGATATCTATAACTTTCATTTAGACACCTAAGGCTAATAATTATTGTATTGAAACTTTGCGTTTTATGTTTACCAGTATTGTCGGTTTTTTGCTGCGAATCTTAGATTGGTCATAACTTCTTTGTTATAACTCGGATTCGAGTGATCTGGATATCTCTGAAAACCTTGAAACGATATCTATCATTTAGACAACCCAATTGAGACTTTTTGAACATTTTATTTTTGAAGATATTTTATTAACTTAAAACGGGTTACAAGGTTCGACTGGAATTCGTTACATTGGCTTGAAATTTCAGGTTGTCACACCCTCTACGGCCGCAAGTGCAGATCACCATTATGTTGGGATGAAGTGGGCGACACGCAACTAGCTAAGGGACAAGTCCCTAACAGCACCCTCACTGGTCCGAAGATTATAAGAGAAACTACAGAGAAGATTGTCCAAATCCGAGAACGATTAAATGCTTCTAGAGACAGACAGAAAAGTTATGCAGTTAACAGACGAAAGCTTTTGGAATTCCAGGTTGGAGATCGAGTGTTATTAAAAGTCTCACCCTGGAAGGGTTTAATACGTTTCGGTAAACGAGGAAAGTTAAACCCTAGATACATCGGGCTATTCGAGATCCTCGCTAGGATTGGCCCGGTAGCATACAAGCTTCGCCTACCGCAAGAACTCAAAAATGTGCATCCTACCTTCCACGTATCAAACTTAAAGAAGTGTCTGTCTGACGAGACTCTTGTAATACCACTCGACGAGATTGAAATCAACGAGATTCTCCACTTCGTGGAAGAGCCGGTAGAAATCATGGATCGAGAGATCAAGAGAATGAAACAAAGTCGTATTCCTATTGTGAAGGTCTCTTGGAACGCAAAACGAAGTCCCAATCAAAGCACTAATTTCGGGATGAAATTCCTTCTAACGGGGTGATGATGTAACAACCGTCAATTTCTAGTCAAGTCAAAGTCAAATAAAGTTAACAAGTCAAACCGGTCAACTCAATCCTTGTATATTAGGGTTTACATTATGTTACTATTGTACAACTCGTTATTTTAATAAGAAGTTATCACTTGGAAAGTTCGTATGTTTAGAATTCTTAAACCCTAATCAGGGTAAGTGATGAAACTACTTGGTAAAACATTATTCCATACCCCTCGGGGGCGTATAACATTCATAACAAGGATTACCGGGTCTTGAAAACCTTGGATTTCAAGGCTAAACATTCACAAAAGTCACAAATAAAGTCTCTCTAAATCTATCTCACTCTATCTCTTTTTTTTTTCTCTCTCTCTCTCTCCCAAATCTCTCTCAAAATCTCTTTCAACTTTTTGTAATCATTCGGGGCATCCTGACCTCTAATTTAGTTGAAAACCACTCAAAGCAGGAAGATTAATAGAAAAACAGCTTAAAGGAGGTGAAGCCTCTTAGAACCGAAGCCTCCCTATAAGGACCGAAATCAGCTACTTAGGACAGAAGCCGAAGCTCCCTTTCGGACCGAGACCCTGATGAGCCGAAGCAGCTTCGAGCGAACCGAACCACCGAGACCGAACCCAAAGCTCGCTCTGCATCCACCTTCGCCTTCGCCTATGCTTCTCGCCTGCCTTCGCTTCCAGTTCTTGTCAGCAAGTTCGTCTATGAGGACCTTCAGACCGAACCTTCCCTCTTGGTTCTTAAGGACCGAACCTCGCAGCTTCGCCCCTATTTCCCGGTTTTCGACTAAATTCAAGCATCAACTTTCCACAAGAAAGTTTAGTTCCATTCACGGACTGTTTTGGACACCTTAAACATTTTTGTTTTAAAAAATGTACTAGGTGCAAATAGTTCAAGTTTATACCTTTAAAATGACTACTTGCACATATTCACATGATTTTTCTACAAGTTATGGTGATTTTTACAAACCTATCTATCACTGTAGCTATGAATTCTGACCAGTCTGTGAATATGAATGTTTTCACAATAGTTAGAGACTTGTAAAAATCATAATAAAATTTATGAACAAAGTAGACACATTTTTTAAACTCTCATATTTTACAGATTTAGTTTTCGACTTTGTATGAATTTTCTAAAACGGTGCAGAAAAGTTGAAAACTAGTTAATTAACAGATTACAACTTCTAAAACACTTTGTAACATGTTGAGCAAAATGTTTATCTTTGATAACTTCATATTTTATATGTTTTTTTCTGTTGAGTTATGTTTAGATCACGGAAAGTTATTCACTGTAATGTAAAGGTCCTTTGTAATTTCAAACATACAAGATGAAACGTAATAAGAGTAGTTGTGTTTTGCTAAATTACTACTTACACCGAAAGGGGTTTTACTCTCAATACAAATGGAATTTTCATTTACTACACAATAAACTATAAAAGGTATAGTTTGGGGATTTCACATTTCAAACATACAAAACAAAAGAGGATTTCAATCCCACCATAGAAAAGGCTTTTACACGCATACTACACGTAAACTCGTTATTGTAAATTGTAAGACACGTCTTCATTGTACTCTTAAAGTACGGGTTAAAATTTCCTAAAATAGTTATAACCAGAGTCTCTTGTAGGGAGAGCGTGATAATTGTGTATAGATCTATATTGGGGTTGACAACCCACACCCATGCTGCTAAGACAGTCCGATCGGCCGATCGGGGGTGACAAGTGTCATTTCATTTCCGACGCCTGAAGAACGTCGCGGCAGACATCTCTGTTATAGTATGGTTATAGCGAATCACATAGGGAGATAACGACACTTATAGTTTACAATAATTTCTACTTATAAAAGGGGTTTTATCTATTTAAAACTGCATACATTGTTATAAGTACGAAACATACATACACTCTGTCTTGGGATTTAAGACTACATAACTTTTATTGAGGAAAATAAGGGATTTTCTTGGGTATATATTACATTTACAAACAAAGGATTTCAAACTCTTCATCCAAAAGCTTATGAACTCACCAACTTAATTGTTGACACTTTTTCAAAATTACTTGTATTCTCAGGAAATCATTAAAACAGGAACTCAACAGCTTTTGAGGATGGGACGTTAAATCGTCAAACATTTCATTTTTGTCATCATTGTGTAATTGAATTTGAAACATGTAAACTCATTCTATGGTGTAACTTTTTCAATTATATTTATGATGGTTGTGTTTACTTTGAGCACTATTATACTCTTGTTGTGATACTATACATGAAGTCCTCCACCCCCAAAGGATGTTTCCGCCATCCTTGGTTCGGGGGTGTGACAATAGGTTGGTTGTTAGGCTGCAGAAATCAGATTGTTAGTTTAACATGAAAATACATTGGAATTTGTAACTATAGATGATCGTTAATATAAAAAGCATACCACAGACACGTTGATTATTCGACAACATTGAAGGCAAGATAACGGTGTAACAACCCGTTATTTCCGGGCATTATAAATCGAGTCTTGTAACCTCTTTGGAATGTAATAGGAATATCATCGATAAATGAATTATTCAAAAGCTCTGATTGGATTACACTATGTAGTAGATATCGTGTTAAGGTTTCCAAATATATAAAGAACACTAAAATCCGAGTTATGACGAAGAAGTTATGACCATTCTAAGATTTCCGACAAAACCGACAACACCGATTAAACGGGAAAACGCAAAGTTTCAATACGATAGCATTTAGCCTTAGGTATCTAAATGAAAGTTATAGATAACATTAAACCGTGAGCGTACACAAAAAGAACGTCCAAATCTGACTTCGTATGAGGAAGTTATGATTTTTCCAAGATCCGAATATAGCAGTAGACAGCTAAAAACTCGAATCGGAGATCGAGCGACTTTTGGCCGGAATGACCTAAACGAGAATTGAAGGTCTCGACAATGGTATTTCAGCGGTAAAAAGTCTGGCAAAAACCGACATCAGATAAAGAAGTTATGAATTTTCAAAGAAATTCCTTAAACACGATGAGTTTAATATCAATAATAAAAAAAACTAATTTCGGAATCTGCCGACGGAGTCTAAATGAAAGTTGTAGAGCGTAGTCTCACCTACGCGTGGATATAAAGACCATCGAAAACGGAGTTCGTATGAAGAAGATATGAATTTTTGAAGTTTATTAAATAAATTATATATTTATTTAAATCAAAATTCGGACCTTATCCGAAGAGGAGTCAGCGTCCTCATCCGAGGTACGCGCTGCGTACCCCTGTACGCCCTGCGTAGCCGAGAGACATGGCCTCGGAACGTCCACGTCGCCCTATCCGAGGCTTCCGACCCATCCGACCCGCCCGTCCGACCCGCTGTCCCATTCGACCCGCCTCCCCACCGACCCGTCCCATCCGAAGCCGAGGCAGTCGAGGCTTCGGTCATGCATGACGTACGCATACGCGCTGCGTACGAGCGTACGCCCTGCGTACCGAGGCGGTTCAGCCTTCCTATAAATAGAATGCGAGGGCTTCCGAGAAAAATGCTCATTTCTCTCCTCTCTCTCACAATCTTGCCTCGTTTTCCGTGCCCGTTCAAACCCGAAGCTCTGGTCTTTTTGCTCAAGTCCTGAGGGTCGATTTTACTCCCGAGATTCCTGAGAATCCCGAGGAAAATCCGTTTCCCGAGACGAAACTTTGTCCGGTTTTCCATCTCGCTATCTTCAAACTATCAAGTGAGTTCATATCCCCTTCGAACACTCTTTAAATACATTTTAAATGCTTTTATACTCTTTTAGGGGAGGAATACAAGTAAACATACCGTTATTATCGTGTATTTCATAAAAATCTCATTTACTCGTTTCTATCAAATGAGTCACTTGTGATTTAGTTCTATTATGCGAAAACTCTTGTTATACTTTGCATGCAATAGATTTATACAAAGTATTTAGTAACACCAAAATATCTTTCGTTGTTAAACCGTTTCATATATTCTAAAAACTTGTGATTTATGTTGGTCAAACATTGTGAAAAAGGATAAACTTTGCATACAAAACTATCACTTTAATACAGACTTAGTTGAGAATCCATGAGACGTGTATATCTTCAAACACTGCCTTTTAGATAAAAGGTATCGCTACAAGTCCTGTCTATAACCAGAGTCTCCCGTTCGGAGAACGTGTCAAATGTGTATAGATCTATACGGGAAGTCATGATCCCGCACCCTGGCTGTTAGCTACAGTCCGTCTTTTGGGGTGACAGTTTGTCATAACGCTACGACGCCTGAAGAACGTCGCTACAGGCATATTATGTTCAGTATGGTTATAAAACTCATCGGATATACAACTACTATAGTACTTCTGAATAATGAATAAGTAGTTACTACGGTTATTCATTATCTAACAAGCTGAAAACTTCTAATAGGTTTATTATATAAATCTATGTTTAAAACTTTTCTAAAGCATGTGGATTGCTTCAAAATGTTAGCCTTGAACATTAAACAAACAACTATTAGAAAAATAAGGGATTTTCTTGTTTCAACTATCTACGTTTTTCAATACCAATATTCTCATGCATTTCACACTTTTATAAGGAAATATGGGATTTTCTTGGAAGATATACACTCGCTTTTGGAATGGCATTCAATGTTTCTAAATCACTTATGAACTCACCAACTTAATTGTTGACACTTTTTCTTTGAAATAACTTGTATTCTCAGGGAATCGTTAAGCAGGTTTGGAAATCAACTTTTGGTGAATACCGCGCTGGCATTATTTACTTCTTTTGAAAGATGTTTATGCATTTATCTTTTGAACGTGTAATGAATACAACGATGTAAACATTTTTAAAACCTTTATATATGGTGGTGTGTACTTTCCTTTCTATAAACTGTTATGATATTGAATATGACGTCCTCCGCCCCCGAACGTTTCCGCCGTTCTGGTTTGGGGGTGTGACAAACGGTGTTTTACTTCTCCACGCCCTCATCCATGGAAATTCTGTCGGCATGCGTATATAAAACTGGGTTGCCTCTGGGAATGTGTCCAAAATCCATATCTATGAAAAAAATGTAAGTATCATGCTATTATACTATAAAAGTCATAATACACACTTATTATATAATACAAACCGAAGTTCAAAGTTTTTATAGTATAAAAAACTAAACAATGATAACTATTTAAATGCATTAGAAAGTAATCTTAAACGGAAGCATAAAACCGGAAATTGTATACTTGTGTACTTTCTTGGATTCGGGATTGGCCTGCTTGAATAGTCTAAACTCTTTTATTTTCTTAAACATTCCACGCATCAAACGCGAATTATAAGTCTAGAAATACGTATCCCATGCAAACCTGCAATTTTCAATTTATTTATTATAATTATTATTATTGCATTGCATTTATACACAATCTTTAAATGTAATACCTATTCCAATCATCTATATTATCAACAAGCTTGTATACTGCTGAGGGAATGCCTGTTTTAACGTCCCGTCCGTGGAGACCCTTCAACACAAAAACAAGCTGGATAAGCATCACATCATCTTCATCTTGTAGTGCCAAATAATTCGGGGACATAATCAAGTCTTCTAGATCTTTTAGCCGCAAACGTGCATCAGAAATATCTGGGAACAACCGAGCACGAAGATTTGAATTTGACCGACCTTTTTCGTCATGGAGTAAATCCACATAAGGACCAACTTTTAAACCACAAATGAGAATATATTCAGTTTCACCAAAATCCAACTGCATCCCCTCTATATCAAAAAGAAACCTCCCCATTTCAAATATTTGTTGCCACCTTAGTTCGTGCAACATCATCATATCACAAGTAATGTCACACCCCAAAACAGAGAACGGCGGAAACATTCTAGGGCGGAGGACGTCATGTAAAGTATCACAACAATGCAAAGTAGTAAACAAGCAACAACATCATCCATCGCATTAATAGTATAATTTTAAATACATGTGTGTTCTTTCATAGTATAAAACAACATAATGAATAATCAAAATAAAATATGAGTCTTGATTGCTCCGTCTTCACAAAACCTGGTCGCCGTACCTGTCTAATTGTGACCTGAGAATACAAGTTATTTTGAAAGCGAGTATCAACAATGAAGCTGGTGAATTCATAAGTATTTAAGTGTCTTTGATTTGTAAAACTGTAAAGAAAAGACTTGTAAATGTTTGAAGAAAAGTTTGTATAAGTATGAACGCCCTAGAAAATCCCATATTTCCTACTAGTATAAAAAGTAGTCTTATACCAAGACTCGACTGTTTTGAAAGTAGCCTTCTACCAAGACCCGACTGTTTTGAAAGTAGCCTTCTACCAAGACCCGACTGTTTTGAAAGTAGCCTTCTACCAAGACCCGACTATTTTGAATACTTGTTTCTTGTAAAAACGTGTAATTTTCCCAAGTGTAACTATCATTATCAAAATATAGTTTGTGCATTAATGTTTAAGTGAAACAATCACCAAATAAATGTAAAAGGGTAAATTAATGTAGTAGTGTAGTATTGTATAAAGTGACTACTATTGTACTAATTGCCTTAATTGAGTATTAAGGTATAATGTGATGGCTAGATCCCATACTAGACGTTCCCCTGTCAAGAGATTCTGGGAACCAAACACGACCCCTGCAATGTTTGCAAGCCGTGAACATCCACATTATGATTATATGATCATGTATACCCAATATAACTATCACCTTTTGTTTAAAACAATGTGCTAGTGATTCATTGGTATAGTTAGATCCTGTAATTGTTCCATGCTATAGCACCTTGTTATGTTTGTTCTGTTATCGTGTATTGTATCTTCCTCCCTGTTTCTCTTTATTGTGTGTTCTCTTATGTTATCGTGTATTGTATCTATGAAATAGTATCTATGTAATAGTATCTATTCATATAGTATGTATTGTATTAGTATAGACTCATGAATGAACTGACTCTTGTGCGATTCCTTGTACGTGGAATGGTAAGTAGTATCTCCTAACTATACCTATTATAGTTACTAGTAATGTACGTGTATAACCGAAGTATGCCTTTGCTACCCAAAGGTACTGAACTAACTGATGTAACTTTTATGTCTATATATGTATACATGATATATAACTAATATTTAGACGACACTCGGACGAATAACCGATGCCCTAAGGCCACATCCCAACAAGGAAAAGGACATAAAGCGAGTTAGCCGTCCTAAGTCCTTTAAACATTACTTATATAACCATACATATATAGGCATGCATTTGACAATATAAAAGTATAAAAAAAGTTTTGTAAAACCTTTGAAAAGTTTAAGAACTAAGAAATGATGACTTGATGTCAGTTTGTAAAATGATTTGGAAGCAGTTTGTTTGATAAGACAGTTTTAAGTATAAGAAAAACCATTTGTTTGAAGCACATTTGTAACAGAGTTGAAAGGAAACATACAATATGTAAGACAGTTTGATAAAGAGTTCTAACAGGTAAAAACGTTTGAGAAAGTCATTTGAAGTAATATGTTTGGTAAAACAGTTAAAAGTGTAGTAAATCCATTTGTATGCTAGTTATTAATCACATGTGATTGATATAATAACTAGCATGATTCAACTTGTTACTCCCCCCATAAAAGCATTTATAAACATTTAAAAATATTTAAAGGTTAATTAAGGGGTATGAAGTCACCTGCAGTGAGTGGATCGTATGGAAGTGTCGGACAAGTGCTTGGTGTCAAGTGAAGACTTAAACACACACAATGATCCTAATAACATATAAAGGCATATGTATATATACAATTAGTGATTATAACACTAATTAGACAAGTATAAACATCCTTATGTGAGGAAAACACTTTGGTCAAAGTGTTAGGAGGCCATTGGGTTGCAACAAAGGATTGCAAGGCATTGTAAGTGAGTTTATGGTCAATGGATCATACTTAATGGAGTTTACGGACAAGGGGAGTTTACTCCTGGCCGTAAACTCTCTAACGGGTCTCCATTTGAGGTGTAAAGGCAAGGTGTCTTAAGTGGTTAAGTGCTCCAAGGCTTAAACAAGAGGCTAGGTGAGTTTAAGGTCCAGAAATGACCTTAACTTGAGTTTACGGCCTGGGGACCACTTCCCCTTGAGTTTACGGCTGTAAACTCATCGTGTGAAGTACCAATTCGTTGCTTAAGGTTCCTAGTTCAATGGTGGTTGGTTCTAGACTAAGTTCCAAGGCTTGGTAAGGGACTAAGGTGCAATTTGCCCCACTTATAGGGTTTTACGGCCCGAGAACATGTCTTGGCCGTAAACTCCTTTGATCTTGAGTTTCTTTGTGAATTCTAAGCTCTAAACATGTTAAACCTAGTGTAAAACGAGTTAGAACAAGAGTACTTATGATCTAGGAACTTGAATGGTCGGTTTTGGCCAAGAACACTAGTGTGTGTTCTTGGTGAAACTTGAAGATCTACACAAATGGAATGATTTCACAGATGAAATCATGTAAGATCACTAGTTCATGTAAGATATCAACTAGTTAGGGTAAGAAACTTACGAGTTTTGAAGATCGGTGACGAAGATCGGGATGATACTTGAGAGGATTTCAGCCAAGGGAAAGAAAGGAATGAACAAATGGCCTAGACTTCATCATATAGGAGGAGTTTACGACCCACATGGAGTTTACGACCGTAAACTCCCTTGTGGTGGCCGTGAACTCCTTATCAAGGGTTTTCAGACTTGTTCTTTGAGCTATAACTTCAACAGATAAACCCCGACACTTATCCCTTAAGTGTGCAAAGCTTAGAACGTTCAAACAGACTCCAAATCGTGCTAAATGATAGCAGGAATGAGTTTGACTTTCAATGAAGTGTTAGACTGAACAGGATGGAAAATTTCGAGTTGTCACAAGTAAGGGATCACCATGTGGGATATGCATTCCTAAGAATATTTCAAATGACGAAGCTTTGAATAATAGTCATTGTAACTGTGTTAGGCGCGTAAAATAGTCTTTAATGATAGTCCCCACCACGCCTTTCAAAGTTAAATCCGCTTTTTGATTGAGATCTCCGTGCTACACAACACAAAATTTTATTTCATTTAAAACGTTACTAATTGAAAATAAAAAACAAGGTTCCAAAATTACTTTTCTAATTCGGTTTATGAAATAAATAGAAACATACTTTTTATATATATATAACTATATACATAAAAGAAAAGGGCAGAAAAGCAGAAAAAAGATTGTGGAAAAACCATTTTTAATGTCATTCCGCAGAGGCTAGAGGTCATTCCGCGGAGGCCTCTATGCGGAGTGACCTTCACCTCCGCGGAGACCAAGCTTTCTTCGATTATATCATTCCGCGGAGGTAACACATCACTCCGCGGAGCATCCTCTGCAGACTGACGTAACCCTCCGCAGAATGGATCATCCCAAAAAACGAATAATGTGATTTCTAATTCTAAAAAATCTAAATATGTATACATATTCCATGTAATAATTTGGGTTTTCCTCAAATTTGAATCATATACGACATTAATAATAAGATGAGAATGTGAGAAATACTCAGGAATCGAATCCATCGGCCAAAACATCGGGGAATTTGCCCTTCATCAGTGCCAAATTTGAAGTGGTATATACTCGATTTCGCCGGAATAGGTCGTCGTTTGACGTCATTTGAGGGGGTATTTCGGTGGATTTGAAATCGTCACCAGAAAACGAAGTCGATCAACACCGATGCGGAGTGACGAAGACAACCAGGGGACCAAAAGAGGAGGCGTTTTTCTCAAAGAGGATGGGTTGAAATTACGAAATTACCCCTCTATGCGGAGGTTTCGTGGTTCCGCGGAGGTCCGCAGAGGGTCCTCTGCGTAATGCATATCTATAGCTGGAAAAGTCAATTTTAATGACTAAATTTTAAAATTGCCCTCTTATTTTTTTATCTATTGGCGATATTTTGCCTTCTCAAAAACCCATTGAACCGGTTACATTGAACCATTTAATATCCGGTTGAACCGGTGCCACTGGACTTGGATTTCTGATTTCACTCAACCTATTTCAGTTAGCCCATGGACTTTATTCGATCATGTAACCTGATTCAAGATTTCAGCGTTATGCCATTCGGCCATTCCCCACACTGATTTCTCTCAATTCGATTTCTCCAAAACTACTCGCTAACAGTCTCCAAAAATCGGTAGTACTCTTCCACGATTTCTCAAAGGTAATCGACTTCAGCTTCATCCTGGTTTTTCTCTATCATTTCGAGGAAGAGATTCTCTGTGGCTAACTTCTCATCTTGTTCTGTTGAACCTATAAAATCAATAACAATCTGAGGAAACGTTTTTTAATCGAGAGACTGTAATTTTACCAGTTATCGATCCCTTTTTCTCTTCTTCAAATTCTCTGATACAGTGACTCACTTCAAAGCATAAAGTCTGAAACACAACAGGGAGAGGGAGAGGGAGAGGCAATCAGGCAATGGCAGAAACAATACCCTTCAAAAACCTCCACAGTAGGGAATATCAGGGCCACAAGAAGAAGGTCCAATCCCAATCTCCCTCTTCCTTATCCTCGCTAAACCCTAATTATTTCAGCTGCTGTAAACCCTAGCTTTATGCCCATGATTGTTGTATCCATTTTAAAAAAAAATTAGGGTATAAATTGATTCGATTCATAATTCCGATACAGGTACATTCAGTCGCTTGGAATTGCATTGGCACAAAGCTTGCATCGGGCTCTGTGGATCAAACAGCTCGGGTATGGCATATCGAGCCCCATGGCCACGTAAGTTTCCTTCTTCATTTCGTCTCTTGAGTCTTGTTACTCTATTCAAACACCCAATTAGTATTATTTACCTACTCTGTTGTGTTGCAGAGCAAGGTTAAGGATCTTGAACTAAAGGGGCATACAGATAGTGTAGATCAGTTATGTTGGGATCCTAAACACGCCGACTTGATTGCCACTGCTTCAGGCGACAAGACTGTTCGTCTATGGGATGTCCGCAGTAAGTTGAAATACAAAATAATTAAAAAATTAAAAAAAAAAATCTTTATTGATCTACATGCGAATAAACAGGTGGAAAATGTTCACAGCAAGCAGAACTCAGTGGGGAGAACATTAACATTACCTATAAACCAGATGGGACTCATGTAGCAGTTGGGAACCGGGTACATTCTCCTTTCCTTTTTTTTTTTCATTTACCAAAATTTTCTTTAACAACATTTAGGAAGCTTATGTTAATTCCACTTTATTATATATATATATATATATATATATATATATATATATATATATATATATATATATATATATATATATATATATATATATATATGTTAAATAGGATGATGAACTGACAATACTAGATGTTCGAAAATTCAAACCCATCCATAAACGCAAATTCAACTATGAGGCAAGTATACTCTTATTTGTGGGTTTGAAATTGAAATGGAGTGAAGTTGATTAGATTTGTTGAAATAATAATTAATTTTGTTTTTGTCAGGTAAATGAGATTGCATGGAACATGAGTGGGGACATGTTCTTCTTGACTACTGGAAATGGTGAGAATAGTTGACTTGTTGACTTTGTTGTTTTTAATTAGATTTAATTTTGTGTGTGGGTGTGGTGATCAGGTACTGTTGAAGTACTGGGATACCCATCGCTTCAAGCGGTTGACACCTTGACAGCTCATACTGCTGGTTGTTATTGCATTGCTATTGACCCCTTGGGAAGGTCTCGTCAATTCTTTCCTATTAGAGCAAATTACTGAAATCGTCCTTATGGTTTGCTCAAAATTACATGTTTGGTCCCTATGGTTTGATTTCGTTGCGTTTTTCGTTCCTATGGTTTGGTCAAAATTGCACGTTTGGTCCCTAATTTTATGTATGTAAGGGACGAAAAACACAATAAAATCAAACCACAAGGATGATCCGAGTGCAAAAGAATAGTTAGGGACCAAATGTGAAATTCTGACCAAACCATAAGGACGATTTCAGTAATTTACTCTTCCTATTACTATTATTTTCTGTTGACTAAAAGGATTTGAATTTGGATTTGGATTTGGGTTTGGGTTTGGGTTTGACAGATATTTTGCTGTTGGAAGTGCGGATTCGTTGGTGAGTCTGTGGGATATCTCGGAAATGCTTTGTGTGCGTACATTCACAAAGCTCGAGTGAGTGAGAGTCAGTCAGTCAGTGTGTCTTTTATTTTCTTCTTTTACATGGATGGTGATTATGTTAAGTTATGTGGTTAGGATGAGCAATAATTCTTATATTATTTTTTTTTAAAAAAAAAATGGGTGTCAGATGGCCAGTGCGGACCATAAGCTTCAACCACACGGGGGAATATATCGCTTCCGCTAGTGAAGACTTGTTCATTGACATAGTATGTGGATATCCCCCTCCCTTGTTATATTTATGTATGTATGTATGTATGTATGTATGAATGGAAACACTATACTACAGTCGAATGTAGAAAGTGGGAGGTCAGTTCACCAAATCCCGTGTCGGGCAGCAATGAACAGCGTGGAGTGGAATCCAAAATACAATTTGCTTGCGTATGCTGGTGATGACAAAAACAAGTATCAGGCGGATGAAGGTAACCAAGTAGTAAACTTGTATTTGTAAAAGTAGTAGTAATAGTAATAGTAATTAATAAAATCTTATGGATGCAGGTGTTTTTCGGATATTTGGCTTTGAGAGCGCATAACTTAACTAATTCCCTCGAATCTAGGGTGTAGTTGGATCTCCTCATCTTCTCTTTTTCAATATTAATAGGAAAGAATGAATGAATGAATGTTTCCAACCTCATATCACATCTGTTTAAAAATGGATATTGTAAGTTGATTTTGGTGGATCATCATCAATCAGGTCCTTTGGTCAAATTTTTATTTTTTTGGTTGCTTGCTAAATGGCTATTGTAGTAGCAATTTTATTTCTATCTTAAGATAATTTCATATATTATTCCCTAAAGCAAAATATCATATTCGATTATTTGTCGTTTTGCTGTTTTGCTAACTTGAACTTTAGCCACTAAACTTGATGATCAAAATTAGTATATCACTGAAAACATAAATCAGAGTAGAATCTTGAAGACCGAAGTCACCTTGAACCAGAATCGCTATTCACAGGTTTGTGAGCTTGAGTTTGAAACCAGAGGACACCTGAACTTGAAGGATTGGATAAGTGTGGACTGTGGTGTCAATATAACACCCTACTTGGAGACTCATGGATATCGAACATATTTGCATTGAAATCATGAGTGTTTTTTCATATTTTTTTAGCAACATTGAATTCTACCCCCATGAGTGTATTACAAACTTTGAATAATGGTGTGATGGAGGAATTTAGGCGTGCTTGAAAGAAGACGAGATTGGAGAAAAGAATGTTATGTGTCCAGTTAATTTAAGGATCGGAAAAGAGGGTGATTCGGTTTAAATATAGACATTTTGAACTTTGAAGTAAACTGATTTTGGTATATTGAAACCAGTGGAGCTAGAGTAAAAGTAAAGGGGTAGCACCAAAAAAATTCCATGTAATATACAATAAGAAAAAAAGATACAGATCGGTATTTCATTAGACATAAAAAAGTTTCAGTTTTAAAGTTCTCCTCTTCGATCTTTCATTTGCTATTTTCACTTTTTATATTCTCAAGTGCTTCCTTTTTTACACTAAGCACCATTCATAAAATCGTCATTTATTCTATTACGAAAATCGGTTTTCAACAACTTTATTGTAGAAAAACATTGTTCAACGGTTGCGGTTGCGACTAACAAAACCAAAGTTAGTTTTAATAATCTATAAACTAAAGAAAAAGAAAGATTGTAACGTCCCCAAAATTTAAGACCAAATTTTTTTTTTAATAAAATATTACTTAAAGTAAAATCATCATTTCAACACATAAACAGAGTATTAGTTTTCAAAACACATGTTCATTATCAGAGTAAAACATTCCCAGGCTGACTAATCTATGGTGTGTGCCATGCGATCATCCCGAGCTCCATCATCCGCTACCGGAAGTACCTGAAACCAAAACTGAAAACCGTAAGCACGAAGCTTAGTGAGTTCCCCACCCTACCACATAACCACATACTGCACATACTGGGCCACGCCCCCTATCGTGGGCCTCGCCCCCTACCTCGGGCCTCGCCCGCTACAACGGCCCCGCTGCTCCAGACCCCGCCTGGCTTCGAGCCCCGCTCGAATACAAATTTGTTTCACTTAGGCCTCGCCTGTCACAGGGCCCCGCCCATTAACATATAATAGCACATAAACATATCACATCACATCACATAAGCTAAATACCTACTAACGGATCTTGTTCTAAGGCCTCACCTATCTCTGGTCCCCGCCCGCGTCCTGCTACTGATGAGTCATGGAACCCCGTCCATACTCCTGCTGATAGTGAGGTACGGGCCCAGCCCACCCTCACACCTTCCCTAGCTTGGGCCTCGCCCCTGCTCTGCTGCTACTGAGATGTGGAACACCATCCACACTATGCTATTGGTGAGATACGAGACCTCGCCCACACTCACCTCCCTACCAGGCACATACAAGTATCACACAGACAACAAGTATAAACTATCACATAAACTGTTCCTTGGGCACCCGCCCTCTACCATTGGACCTCATCCCGAATATCATACTAACATACTGTGCCTAGGGCTAACCCCCGGGTCTTCTACTCATAACTACATGGGCCGGCATTGTGGCCTTAGACCCATTCACACAAAGGAAAACTCACCTGCACTGGCTGCACTTGCTGATGATCCCACTAGCCGCTGCCCGACAACTCTCTGAACTCCGGCTCCACCCGCTCCCCGAGCTACCAATAACAATGCGACACTGAGTCTAACTGACCCCCGAAAGACTACTAAGCCAACTCTGGTCTAAGTCAAAGTCCTGGTCAAAGTCAACCTTCCAGGTCAACCTTACTCGCCGAGTCCACTTACTGACTTGCCGAGTTCTTATGCTCAAAGTCCTTCCAATCGCGACTTGACTCGCCGAGTCTTCTGATTCCCGAATCCTGTCCTGTCCAACTCACTGAGTCCTTGCTCGACTCGTTGACTTGAGTCTTAACTCGAAGGGTTTGGGGTTCTGCGACCTGACTCGCCGAGTCCAAGAACAGACTCGCCGAGTACGAGGCAATCTTCATCCAACTCGCCGGGTTCATGCCCAACTTCATCCGACTCGACGAGCTGTTCATCCCACTCGTCGAGTTCCTCCTCATCTTCAAGCTACTCGCCGAGTCCACTCAAAGGACTCGCCGAGTCCATCCGGTCCTTCATACATGCAGAGGACTTTTGAGTCATGCAAGGACTCAAATCTGTAGATCTACCCTTCCCAAGCCTATTCCTCACGTAAAGTTGCAAACTTTACGTGTAGAGAAGGAGATCTAAGCAAAATACACCATAAACTAGGGTTTAAGGCAAGAAGGCTCCATAATCAGCTCAAGGGCAGATACTTTATGGGACACTAGACCAAAACAAGCATGGATCTGAGGTAGCAACCTCAGATCTGGACTTCTAGCTCGGAATGGTTACTATCATGCCAAGAATGCCTAACACACACATAGATCTAGGTGCAAGGGAGTCCAAGGACTAGCTTATTACCTCCAAAAGCTCAGAAATGTCTTCCCAATCCCGGATCTACAGCCCCCTTTTTGCACTCTCAAGATTCTTCTTCTTTCTCCAAGCTTAATGCACTCTTCAAGGCAATAAATGGCTCAATCAAAGGATATGACGGCTAGGGTTTGGTATCCAGGGCTAAAGAGGCAGTAAGGAACCCTAGGAAGAAGATTAAGACGTTTATATAGGCTCTAAGTCCCAAATTTAGGGTTTTCCACGCATATACCAGACTCGCCGAGTCCACTTGGCCGACTCGCCGAGTTGGTCACTTACGCCTCGACCTGGATCCTGCTCGGACTCGCCGAGTCCCTCCTTGGACTCGCCGAGTCGACCCCTAAACTTAGGGTTTTCTTTCCTTTCTTGGCCTTCAAAACTTTGGGTGTTACAGAGATGTTTCCCTATTTTCACTTTCCACCAACAAACGAGATAGGTCTGTAATCCCCTTTAAGTTAACAAATTTCTCGTCATGAAACAAATAGTGATAATAGATATCAAGTTGCCAATTAAGATGCACCCTTTCTGAATGATCAAAATCATTTTTATGTATTGTTTAGCTTCAAAAACTTTAATTTATCAAAACTAAAAAATGAGTCACAATGACTCAAAGCCGCCATATTTTCTATCAGTTTCGTGCCAATATCACTAAATTGATCCCAAAATTCTTGAATTTGTATATCCAAAATCATGTTAAAAATCACAACTTCAAAATGATATTTGATTAGTCATATTAGTCTTATGCTTTCGTGGGGTAACAAAATATTCCGACATGTCCATAATTCCAATACTATATTTTTCACAAAAAACACATACCTTCTTCCAAATTTGTGGAAACCCATCTTTTCTAAAAACTAGCAATGTTTTTGTTGTCCCTTTTTACTAATGAAGTTGCTTCTAAAATATCTTGATCTTTTTTTGAAGATGCTTTGACAATGTATCCATGAGGCCTAGAATTTATCATAAAGTGTAAAAGAAACAGTTTTGAAATATCACAAATACCCTTTACTTGATTAAGGTTAGATAAACTAGACCCATCATCTTTGACATAGTTAAGTACCTCAACAACTTCTGCAAACAAATTCATCGAACTTACAATTGTTTTATAATGTGAACCTCATCTAGTATCTCCAGCTCGAGCAAGAGAAATCTCTCGATTCAACCCTCTTCCAGTTCCAGTTTCACTAATACCAAATTTCGGCTTCAACTCTAGACCCCTCATCTTTGACATAATTAAGTACCTCAACAACTTTAGCAAACAAATTCATCAAACTTACAATTATTTTATAATGTGAACCCCATCTAGTATCTCCGGTCAGAGCAAGATAAATCTCTCGATTTAGCCCTCTTCCAGTTTCAGTTTCACCAATACCAAAATTTGGCTATAACTGTTTTTTTTTTTTTTTTTTTTTTTTTTTTTTTTTTTTTTTTTTTTTGCATCTCTCGTATCATATATTTTTTCTTACAAGAACCACAAACCACAGTAACTACCAAAGCTAGTTGTTCAAAGAATTCTTCAATGTCATCACATTTATTTGATACCGTCACAACCACTAACTGTATTTGGTGTGAGAAAGAATGTATATAATGTGCGGAACTATTTTCTTTTAATATCAAAGATTTAAAACCGTTGAATGTACAACTCATATTAGTTTCTCCATCATAACCTTGCCCCATCACCTATTTATTTCAAAAAATTAATAAAAGATATAAGACATAAAACAAACACACACAATAGTAATAATAATAATAATAATAATAATAATAATAATAATAATAATAATAATAATTTTATGAATTTTCACCCGAGCCATATTCAAGTTGTTGTCGGTAAATACAAAATCGATGACGACTTTGAGAGTCAAAGAAGATGTATCCAACACGTGAACAAATCCAATAAATCTTCCCTCTACAATCCCAAGTCTATCAACATATCTCAAAATTATAACATTTTTTCTTTTTGGAAACATCACTAGACTCATCAACTAATATACTGAACACATCTTTACTAATTTCATCATAAATGGATTTGATTATCTCTTTAGAAAATCAATTGACAATATCTTTTTGAATCGTCGGAGAAGTCAACTTTTCATTTTTTTGAAGCATTTTATAAAGTAACATTAAAAATCCTATAATTATCTTCTCTAATCAAAGATAATATTTCAATTAAAAGTCCTTTATTTTTAGAATTTTCCGGCTCATCACGACCACGAAACAGTAATGTATTTTTCAATAAAAATCTGCAAGTACGAATTGTAGCACATAATCGAATTTCATAATTACTTTTCTCAAGTTCCATTTGCTTATGAATGACTTCACTAATAGATTGATTTTTTCTTAATAGCAAATCACACTTTTCTTGTGCCTTTTGTTGATAACTTTAAATATTACCCATATGTTTCCAGAATGATTTTTTTTTACTCTAAGTGTCAAAGCCTTCGGTTGTAAATGAATCTCTTCCACCTTGTTCCCCTACCATGTCACCAAACAAGTAGCAACACAAACAATATGTCTTCTTCTTTTTAATACTATACTCTAACCATGGAAATTCAGCAAACCATTCCACAACAAAGCATCTTACCTTCTTACCAACTAACTTTGATTCGAAATTATTCCCCTTTGGTTGACAAAGGTCCTTTAGTCAAATATTCCCTCCTTATTTCATCTCTTTGATAAGGATGATAAGATGTAATTTTTGGGTTATCCCCCGGGTCCGATGGAAGATCATTCAAATCAAAAGTTTTTGGGACTTGTGGTATTTGACTAGGTTCATTAGGTTGTGGTCCTTGTGGAACTTGTGGTCTTTTGTGAAAACCCGGAATTTTCTATCCTGTTCAATGAAACACTTCATTGAAAGTCAAACTCATTCCTGCTGTCATTCAGCACAATTTGGAGTCTGTTTGAGTGTTCTAAGCCTTGTACACTTAAGGAATAAGTATCGGGGTTTTTCTGCTGAAGCTATAGCACAAAGAACAAGCCTAAAACACATTGAACATGAGTTCACGACCACCATAATGGAGTTTACGGCCGTAAACTCCATGTGGGCCGTAAAGTCACCTTATATGATGAAATGTTGGCCATTTGTTCATTCCTTTCCTTTCCTTGGTTGATTCTCTTTCAAATCCTCTCAAGTATCATCCGATTTTCCTTCTTGATCTTCAACTTTGTAAGTGTTTCTTGCCCTAATTAGTTGATATCTTACCTAATCTAGTGATCTTACATGATTCCGTCCATAAAAATCATGTTTTCATAGATCTTCAAGTTACACCAAGAACACACACTAGTGTTCTTGGCCCAAACTGATCATTCAAGCTCCTATATCGTAAGTACTCTTGTTCTAACTCGTTGTACCCTAGGTTTAACATGTTTAGGCCTTAGAAACATCAAGAATAAAAGGTTGAATGAGAGTTTACAGCCAAGGATCTCCCAAGGCCATAAACTCCCTTTAAGGGTGCATTAATGCCCTAATCTCCTTCCTTATGCCTAGAACTTGGATTAGAACCAACCACCATTGAACTAGGGACCTTAAAACATCAAAAAGACCATGAACCATTAGAGTTTACAGCCGTAAACACATGGAGAAATGGTCCATGGGCCGTAAACTCCACAAAGGGGTGAAATGATGCCACAATCACTTCCAAAGGCTTAGACATGAAGTAGGAATGCTTCTTTATGACTTATAGGATTCAAAACACAAAATGGTAGAAGTACCATGAGTTTACGGGTGTAAAATCATGGGTTTACAACCGTAAACTCCAAGGGAGTTGGTCCCAAATCCGTAAACTCATAAAGAGTTTACCCTTGGACCCTAAACCTAAAATCCAAGTCCTACAAACCCTTAGATGCAATCCTTAGGACTTATAGCACTTAAATCAAGTGTTTTACATGTCTTAGGATGTCTTAAGTTGGTTAATTAGTTTTTAAATGACTAATTGGATATGTATATGTGTTATTATATGTTAACTAGGATCCTTGTGTGTGTTCAAGTCTTCACTTGACACTTAGCATCCTATACTATCCGTTCATCCAAACCACTCACTACAGGTGAGTTCATACCCCTTAATTAACCTTTTAAATGTTTATAAATGCTTTTATGGGGGGGGGGGGATACAAGTTGAATCATGCTAGTTATTATATCAATCACATGTGATTAATAACTAGCAATCAAATGAATTTACTACACCTTTAGCTGTTTTACTCAGTATACTACTACTAAATGACTTTCTCAAACATTTTTACATGTTAAAATCTTTATCAAACTGTCTTACATACTGTATCTTTTCTTTCAAACTCTGTTACAAATGTGTTTCACACAAAGGTTTTCCGGTATTTCAAACTATGTTTCAAACAAAGGATTTCTTATACTTTAAACTGTTTGTGTCGACAAACTGCTTTCAAATCGTTTTATAAATTGACACTAAGCAATCAATTCTTATTATTAAACTCTTCAATGTTTTACAAAACTCATTTTATGCTTTATTATTGTCAAATGCATGCCTATATATGTATAGTTATGTATGTAATATTTAAAGGACTTAGGACTGCTAACCCGCTTTAATTCCTTTTTCTTGTTTGGATGTGGCCTTAGGGTATCGGTTGTTTGTTCGAAGGTCGTCTAAATATTAGTTACATATTATGTATACATATGTAGACATAAAAGTTCTATCAGTCAGTTCAGTACCTTTGGGTAGCAAAGGCATACCTTCATTCAGTCATATACATACATTACTAGTAACTATAATAGGTATAGTTAGGGGTACTACTTACTAATCCTAGTACAAGGAATCACACAAGAGTCAGTTCATTCATGAGTCTATGCAAATATACTATTACATACTATAACAGAGAATACTAGGCAGAGAATACTATAACAGAGAATACTAGACAGAGAATACTATAACAGAGAATACTAGGCATAGAATACTATAATAGAGAATGCTATAACAGAGAATACTAGACAAGGATACTATTCAAAGAATACTATACATAGAATACTATTACTATAACAAGTATACTATAACAAGGTTCAGAGATAACATAATGTGAGATACTACTTCATGACACATCGACCATTTCGTTATGTCACGTTTTGTAACCAGAATCTTGTGGAAGGTGAGCATGAGTTTGCATATAGATCTATACTGGATTGACTATCCTACACCTTTGTTGTTCGCTACAATGGGACTTGCAAGTCCACGGGTGCCAAATGTCATTTCTTCCGATGTCTTTCATCGTCGTGCTATAGTCAGATTAGTATGGTAACAATCATATCACATTTTGTCTTAATTAAACCATTGGTTTTAAGGTAGTTATTACTTCAGTGGTTAATACAAATAATACTGTAGTGCTCATATACATTTTCCCATTATTTTCAAATTGTGATCTTCTCACATAAAGGGTAATATAAGGATATATTTTGATAATAATAGTTATATAGGGGAAAAACTTAACCTTCATTATTACAGAGAGGAAAACTTTCAAAACAGTCGGGTCTTGGTAGAAGACTACTTTTCATACTAATAGGAAATATAGGATTTTCTAGGGTTTCATACTTATACAAACTTTTTCACTAAACATTTACTAGTCTTTTCTTTACAGTTTTACAAAGCAATGACACTAAAATACTTATGAATTCACCAGCTTAAATGCTGATCTACGCTTTCAAAATAACTTGTATTCTCAGGTCACCAATAGACAGGTACGGCGGCCAGGTGTTGTGAAGACGGAGCAGTCAAGACTCGTCTTTTATTTTGATTATTCATTATGTTGTTTTATTCTATGAAAGAACACACTTGTATTTAAAATTATACTATTAATGCAATGGATGATGTTGTTGCTTGTTTACTACTTTGCATTGTTGTGATACTTTACATGACGTCCTCCGCCCCAGAACGTTTCCGCCGTTCTTGGTTTTGGGGTGTGACATCTTTGATTAGGTTCATTAGGTTGTGGTTCTTGTGGAACTTCTGGTTTTTTATTAGGTTCATTAAGTTGTGGAACTTATGGACTTTCATTATGCTTATTTCATTTAGAAGTTCCTTCATCATTGTCATCTAATTGTCTTTTGAAAAATTTGTTATTAGAACCCTACAATCAAAATATTTTAACTATAAACATGATTTCAAGTTTCAAACACAAATAATCACTAACTATTAATTATTAACCCTAAATCCCTAATTAAACAAGCATAATTGCTATTCGTTAATTTTTATTTTTCAAGTTTCAACAATCAACATAATGCTAAAATCTATTGTAAACATGATAGATAATAAAGAATAAAAATAAAATAAATTTGGTATATTTTAGTTTTTTCTTTTAGTTTGATTTACCTCCAAAAAAGTTTGTGAGATATAATATAAAAAAATTATATATATATATATATATATATATATATATATATATATATATATATATATATATATATAGGTAGGGGTTTATTTGAGACCACCTATATTTTGTGAGACATGAGAACCAAATCTTAGCCTTTGATTAAAACTGATCTTGTGGCTCATAAAAAATGTGATTAACACTAATTAATCTAATTGATTAGTTAATGAGGGGTATATTAGCACCAGGTTAAATTTAAGATGATCAGATCCGATATAATGTTAGCGTCATCTTCACGTCATCAAGAAATCATCTGCTTCGATTCTTCTACCAAGATATTTGTTGGATCAACATTCCTTGTTCTCCAATTCACTGTGATCGATCTTCTATCTCCTTAAATCTTCTATTCTTTCAACCGATAATCGATTTGAGTTGGACATTGATCGAACAATGCTAAATAATAGCTTTTAAAGTCGCGATTTTTGTGTTTTTCAAGTTCATTTTCTTCATTCTTTTACATCTGTAATTGATAATCTGAGTGATTGAGGTTTATGTTCATCTATCGACACCAACAATTCATTACAAGATTGTTATCAGTTATGATTTTTAGCAATGCGATCATTGATTTCATCCAAGGTAGAGGTTCAAGTGTTTAGTCGATTTATTCTAATCTTCATCTTCAACACTTGCAAACGATCTTTTAAACTGTGATTTTTAATCTACATCACAATTTCATCAATTGATCAGGGTTTGATTTTTTTCCTTGAGTTTTCATCGCTTTCATTGTTACTTGCATATTGTTCAATAGTTAACCTAGTAACATGAACTGATTAAATCATCAAGCTACTAGTGATTTCTATAATTCATATATGTATGATTCATGATTTTAGCAATCAAACATCATATTGATTGACTAAAATCAATTTTTGTTCTTGAGCAAGTTCTCTTAAACTATACATGATTCTACCTATTTGATGAAAATCCTGAATGAATAATGATTCTGATGTATCACCCCATCCTTTCCACAAATAAAGTCCTCTTTAAGAATGAGTATACTTCCAAAATATGAGTTAGAATTGGAGTAAAATAATTCAATATTGACTAATCTTATTAAATTTACCTTAGTTTTGTTAAAATATGTCATTTCCTTTAAACACAGATTGTTAGAGATGTATTTTACCACACTTTTGTTTGAATATGCTTTTATTAACCTGTAGGAAAAGGGTTGTCATAAAAAAAGATTAGGTGCTCTTAAATAAATTATTGTTCTTCTAAAGCTAGTATATGTTAACAATGGGTTATTTTATGATTAATCTCATAAGAATGTATATTTTTCTGATTATATTTATTGAATACCATCAGTGATATGTTATTACATGATGTGATTCTCTACTAGTGTATATTATTCTGATTAGACTAACTTAATTCTATCATTGAAATTTTATGAATATAATTTTGTAAATCTTAATCCATGAGAAGTTTAAATCACTTGTAAAAACATAGTATTTATTTTGATCCATATTGATTCTAAAAACTCATTCATTTTTGTTGCAGAGAAATTTAGTTAATGAAGCCCAGCTCGAAAGGAACTTGAATGCTTAAAATTAGAAGTTTTTACGACATATGTTGATACTAAAGAGCATGTAATATCTTAGTGAAAGGTTCATGTTAGTCATAGTCCTCCTTGTTAGTTGCATGTTAAGTGAAAGATGCATTGACTAGTTTTGCATGAAGTAGAACAGGTTCAGGTTAGTCATAATCCTCCTTGTTACGTAATTTTTTACTCTATTTATTAAAACTTGACTGAACCTATAATGTTGACATTATACCATATCATATCATCATATCATATCATATCATATCATATCATATCATATCATATCATACCATACCATACTATAAAGGAAGCATTTTTCCTTTCACCACATTCATTTAAAACACCCATGCATTTTTCCTTTCACCACATTCATTTGAAACTCCCATGACTTTTCAATTTCTTTCTAATAATGATTATAAGTTGGTTAATAAGGTTAAATAAATATCAAACCTAAAGTGTAATCATATATAAACTAAATTTCAATATTAAAAAATATCTTTACTTCTACATATAAAGTTATGTTTTTTTTTAACTTTTTACATATTATACTTAATTTATTAATTTTAATATATTGTTGGATGTAAACCATTATCATTTTAAGCTATAAATTTGAACAATTTGTATAAAATACTTAAATTATTAATTTAAATATCATATTACATGGTCAACTTAAATATAAATTTGAGTTTAACTTAAACAACTCAAAACATATTTTTGTAAATAATTAAAATTGATAAATTATAATGTCTTTCTAATAATGATTATAATTTGGTTAATAAGGTTAAATAAATATCAAACCTAAAGTGTAACAAAAAATAAATTAAATTTCAATATTAAAATAATATATTTACTTCTACTTATAAAGTTATGACTTTAACTTTTATCATATTATACTTAATTTATTAAATTTAATATGTTATTGTATGTAATCATTATCAGTTTAAAGCTGCAACTTTTGAACAGTTTGGACAAAATACTAAAATTGTTAATTTAAATATAACATTACAGTGTCAACTTAAATATAAATTTCAGTTCCACTTAAAAAACCCAATGAATATTTTGTGAATAGTTAAAAGTGATATTTTGTTTTGCTAAATGCAAAAACTAAATTCTAATCTCAATTTATCTAAAATATTTTCTAAAGATACTTTTATAATCATTAAAAGTTTTCAAATAAGTAGCTTAAAATAACTTATAATAACAATAGTTAAAAATAACCCTATATAAATGATTATATTGTTACCGTTAACATAAAAAAACCATGTTTGATGTTTTAAATAATTACAGTGATAGAAATTAAAAAGTTAAGCAAATAAATTTTAAAAAATAATTAACAATAACAACAACTATAAATACATTAAACCATATATTATATTTAATTTTATTCATGAGTAACTTTCAGGTAGAAGTCATTCAAACGATTTTTTCAATAATAATTGAAATCATTACTATGTTTAATGTTATACAATTTTTTTATCTGGTTTGCTATAGAAACCAACTCTTTAATACAATAACATGGTTTTTTTTAAATATTTTAATTCAAACACAAAAGAATGGAGATGGCTTTTTAGCATAAATTTGTTTATATATATATATATATATATATATATATATATATATATATATATATATATCACTACATATTTTCATAATTAGAACAATAGTATGTTTAGTGTTTTATATTAAGTATTGGTGATTCAGATATTCTCCATAATGAGGAAAATCAATCGGAAACCCAAGATAATTTTGTTACCGATATCAATTATTCTTATAGAATATTGATCATAAATTTATTAATTCCAGTTATTAACATCATGTTGTTGATCAGTTCATGTTACCGCATATTTTTCTTATAGAATATTGAAGATACATTTATGATTAAAGTCATATGAATGCACATTATTTTGATTATATATTAATGTGGTGGTATATTAGTTTTTGTAGTTCAAATTGACAATGTTGCAACATAATATGCCTCTTGCAGACAATTCATTTGACCTGATGATTATTTCTTTTAGATTCTAGAGGTTGAAAGGAACTTGAATATTTCAAGATAGAATTTTTCAACTATAAGTATCGAGATTAATGGATATGGAATAGATTTTATATGTCACAAACATGTAATAGATTTTTTTATGGTTTTTGGTGCATTGTTATCTGACTATAATTTGATAAGACTTTTTTGAGATTTATATCTATCCCTATGTCTAACAAGGTAACTAGATGATGGAGATTTATGATACTATCTTGAAATGTTGTTTCCAATATATCAATGGTTTTTTAATCATTGGGATTATTTGTTTTAGTTTCATCGACTTTTGGCTTTTGATTTTTCCATTTATTCAATTCATGTACATCAACAAAATTAATATAGATACTCAAGATTCAACAATATTATGAAAAATATGCCTTTATAGCAACACATTAATAACTAAATTAACAACATTCTTGTAACATTAACTCTTAATTCTAGAATATTACATATTCTAAAATCAAAATATGACACATAATTTTAGAATATCACACATAGTTTTAGAATATTTTACATTAACTCACTGTTAATAAAGTGCTATCACAATACCTTACAAAGAGGTTCAAAAAAAAATTGTTTCCAAAGAAAAACAAAATGTATAAAATCATATATTACATATTATTTAAAGAAAAAGTTCGAAGCAAGTTGTTTTCAACAAAATCAGAATGTCTAAAATGATAATATGACACCTAATTTCAGAATATTTCACATTACTTCATAGTATGCTTAATACTAACAAAATATTACAAATTACTTCAGTAAAAGGATTAAAACAAACAATTTCTAACAAAATAACATCTAAAATCACAAAAAAGAAACACATGATTTATCAAATCAAAATATGTATAATATCAAGTTATCAAATACAAATTTATAATATTAGAATCTTACATAATATATTTTCATTTTACCCATTACAAATATTAGAGTATTAAACTTTAATATCAGAATATTGCACACAATTCCGGAATATTATATCTTAACAACATAATATTAAATATTGAATATTTAGAATAACCAGAATAATAACATATCAAAGAGTTTTAAACAAGCCTAAATTTAGTTATGCATTATTCTATTAGAATATTCTATATATAACTTAGAATATCCTACACCATTATTCTATTAGAATATTATGCATATAACTTATGAAAATAGATAACATATAACATTATTCTAGTAGAATATACACATTATTTTCAAGTAATTAATCAACCTATTCAATTGAAAACATAAACATTGTTCAATTAGAATAGTTTAGATATGCACTTACAAAAACAAACAACATATAATATTATTCTATTAAAATATTATACATTTACTTATTATAACATAAAACATAGAGTATCACTTTAATAGAGTATTATAGACAAACTTTAATTTAAACTCATATGATATGTGAATGATATTACTAACATTACATAATATAAACTATAAAGTTAGATGTATTATTCTTTAAAATACATAACACAAATTGAATATCAACATTTATAGATCTTAGATACTAAAATTATAACTCTATTGTCATATATACTTGTTTCCTATTCTGTTGGTCTGTCTTTGATCAGTTAACAATCTATCAGACGAGGTACCGTGAACTATGACTTTTTTTCCTTATCTATTTTTGATGATAAACCTTATTGTACATTCTTTCATTTTGGACAAAAACTCATTTTTCCATTAATTTGGTAATTTCGTCATTTCATCTACATCATAAAATAAAACATGCTTTTGTTAAAACAATAAAACTAGGATATAAAGAAGAAATTTATTCTAAAACAAAACCATTATGTTTTGAACCTAATATATAATAAAATGATACAATATTTCTAAATTTAAAAGAATGAAAATCATTTAACAAGTAATTTACAATTAAGGAATTGCATTTTGTTATTTCCACATATAATCAGAATATTATAGAATACTTCACAAAAAGGTTCAAAACAAGTTGTTTCCAAAAAAAATGTAAAGTCTAAAAGTATATATTGCACATTACTTAACAAAGGTTCAAAGCAAGTTGTTTAAAACAAAATCAGAATGTCTAAAATCATATATTACACAATACTTAACAAAAAGGTTGAAAGCAAGTTTTTTCTAACAAAATCAGAATGTTTACAATTAGAATATGATACACAATTTTAGAATATTTCACATAAGTTGATACTATATCAAATATTATCATAATATTACACATTACTTAACCAAAAGGTTCAAAGAAAGTAGTTTCTAACAAAATCATAATGTCTAGAATACTTTATACATACTTGGTTTGTTTATTAATATTGAATTTATCCGCCGATCCTTACAATTATCTTTTCATTAAACCTTTGGCTATACCTGAATCATTTTTGGTTTCCAACAAGATCAAACTATATAGAATATTTATACATCAGTACCTATATCACAAGATTTTTATGACATCATTTAATTAAATAAAAATGTCTCGAAAATTTAGTAAATAATATCATAATCTTCCAAAACCAGAATACATAATGCCTAGAATATTCTAATAATACATGTCAACATGATACTATTGTGTTAAAGTGCAACATCCCAATTTTCAAGGCCAAAAATTTGTTTTTAATTATGTTACTTATGAAACTGTTTACTGAAAAACATCAACAATATCATATAAATCCATAAAACCATAATCACATGTATCTAAAATCATATCATCAATAGTAATAATATCAGAGTACAATCCCATGGATCTCTAAATGTGGAAATCATGTGTGTGCGATGCGCTGCTTCCGCGCCAGCTCCTTCCCCTTCGACGAAGAGGTACCTGAAACCAAAACTGAAAACCGTAAGCACAAAGCTTAGTGAGTTCCCATATCATACCACATACCATACAACCAACATACTGCCAATTCTGGGGTGCCTAACCTATCCTGCCAGGCAATTCTAGGATGCCCAACCTACCCATGTCAAGCAATTCTAGGGTGCTTGACCTATCCTACCAGGAAATTTTGGGGTACCCGACCTACCCATGTCAAGCAATTATGGGGTACCCGACCTACCCATGTCAAGCAATCCTGGGGTGCTTGACCTACCCTCCGGTTTATCTTAACCGGCTTCGGGGACTATTTCACCCTACCACTACTAACACATATGTCATAGCATCCTAGCACATAAAGATAACATATAGTAACATACCAAACAATTATCACAAAGACAATCATCTACCAAACAACTCTACTAGTGGGCCGACCTTGGTGCCTTAGACCTACTTCTACTAGAAGGTAACTCACCTCAGTGTCGTGAAGTCTGAACTGTCCTCGATGCCATGATCAACTCCTCTCAACTCCTACATATAACAAGCTTCCTTAATTTACCATTACATACTCTTAACCCCTACAAGGGTTAGTCAGGTCAAAGCCAAAGTCAAGGTCAACACCTTGGTCAAAGTCAACTCTGGGTCAAAGTCAACGTCAGGTTGACTCGACTCGCCGAGTTGACCCAGCAACTCGCTGAGTCCCCATATCCTCAAAACACTAAACCCCCGACCCTACTCGCCGAGTCTTGCATGCACTCGCCGAGTTCTTCTTCATACAAGGGCGGGACCTTCTATAACTGACTGTCCGAGTTCATCCTTGAACTCATCGAGTCATTCTTCATGCAAGAAGACACAATTAGCCTGGACTCGCCAAGTTCCTCATGAACTCGTCGAATACGTCTTCATGCAGTTGGGACTTGTCTTGAACTCATCGAGTTCTGTTCTTGAACTCATCGGGTTCCATGATTTCTAGGTCCATATTCACATCCATCTTGTTGAGTCATCTTCTAGACTCAACCTGTTCGATCAAAAACAAAAAAGGTTGGGTAACCATACCCAAACTCGTCGAGTCCCATGGACGACTTGCCGAGTCCCCCAAAGTCCATGTCCATACAGTTTATTTCAGTCGGGTTTAACACATCCAAAACATAGATCTAGCCTCCTAGGGCCCATAATACACGTAAAGTTACAAACTTGACGTTCATGCATGGGGTATTTGGCTCAAATGGCCCTAAAATGGAGTCTACAAGATGCATAAGGCTCTTATGGCAATAAATTTGGCATCTTTATGCCATGGGAACCCTCAATGGTTCCAGATTTGAAGTCATACTCCCTTAGAACCACAAAATCCCGAATATAGCTCTATTAAAGCTTAGAAAAGGTAAAAATGAAACCTAAGTAGAGATCTAAGAGATAGATGGTCAAGGTTGAAGCTTTTTACCTTGCATGAGTTGGAAATGAAGCAAACACTATGGATCTACTTGCTTCTACTGGAACCCCCAAGCTTCCACCTCCTTCTTCAAGCTTTAAAACACCAAAAACACACAAAAATGGCTCAAGAACACTCTAAATGCTTTAGGGTTTCGAGTTAGGGCTTTTCTGGACTGGGAGGGACGATGGAGGCTAGATTGGGATAAGATAAAGCGTTTAAATAGGGTGCAAACCCTAAATATTAGGGTTTCATCCAGACAGTCCTACTCGTCGAGTCGGGCTCTCCGACTCGTCGAGTAGGTTACTTAAACCCGCGTCCAAAGTCTAGTCTACTCGACAAGTTGGACCTCTTACTCGCCGAGTCCTAGTGTAAAAACATACAATTATTTAAATTTAAATACGTATCGGGAATCGGGTGTTACATAAAGTTTGTACCTTTTCCCTGAAGTTGATGTTCTAATGACGTGCTAGATTTAGAAGTTAAAGCCTTATTCTTAGTTGGCCTTTTTGCATTTAATTTCTTCATTATTTTACTTTTATCTGGACCAATATCTTATTGTTAATACAAATAATTCCATAATTTTAATAATATAGATTCATATTAAAAGTTACAACAACACATCAATAAAAACTAAAACAAACTAATATAGTATGTTGCTAAATTAATTAAAACTAAAGTAAAATATCTGAATACTAACTTAAATTGATTACTTATATCAAACATTATTAATATTCTAAGAGTAATTAGGATTATAGACCAAACTAGAATATTAGGATACTCGTGTTGTTATAAACCTGGACACATATTGAAACTTAATAATGTATAACATCAATGATATCTTATTAGTCTTGTTCTAAATTTTGTTCTAGAATATCTGTGACAACCCGAAATTTTCATTCGTACAAATCCTACAGTCCAGAACTTCAATTAAAAGTTAAATACTTTTTTGCTAAATTTTATCCGGTTTAAAGTCCATTTGAGTATTTTTATTAATTATTCATGGAACGAACGGATAAAAAAAATGATCTCTAGAATATCGGGATAGCAATGGAATAATCAACACCTTGGATTGGTGTTCACGACCAAACAAGGAGGGTTTGGGCTGTAAACTCTCTTTAGGCCGCAAACTCATGCCTTAGGTATGAGTTTACTCTCCATTCTTTCACTTCCTAACTTCCAAACTCAAGAACACTTACCATTCTCTCTCAAGTAGCATCCCGTTCTTCACCCAATCTCCCGAAAACGTAAGTGTTTCTTAACTTGATTTGTTGTTATAACCTAACATCTAGTTTTTATACATCATTTCATCCATTCATTCTTGATTTTCACTTAGATCTTTAAGTGTTCTTCAAAACACCAAGAACACCAAGAACACACACTAGTGTTCTTGGACCTTAAATACCCAATCAAGCTTCTATCTTGTAAGTACAGTTGCCCTAGCTTCTTGTGTGCTTAGAATGAACTTGTTCACACTTATAAAGCATCAAGAAACACATGATCAATGGAGTTTACGACCAATGTATGTTCTTGGGCCGTAAACTCTTCTAAATGGGGTTAAATGAACCCTAGTCCCTTCCTAAGCCTTGGATGCTAGTCTTGATCCTTCCTTGAGGTGTTTAGGACCTTAAACATCAAAGAAAACATGTCCCCATAAGATTTTACGGCCATAAACACATAAGGAAATGGTTCTTAGGCCGTAAACTCTATAAGGTGGTGATATTTTGCCCCTAATGCTTCCTAAGGCTTGGACTTGATTAATGGATGCTCAATCTTGACTTATAAGACCTCAAAACACCAAATGGCACTTAGTACCATGAGTTTACGACCATAAACTCATGGGCAAATGATCTTGGCCCGTAAACTCCATAAGGAGTGGTCCTTAGGCCATAAACTCCAATGCCATGCCATACAACCTTTAGATGCAACCCTTTGGTACCTATAACACTTGAATCAAAGTGTTTCCATGTCCTAGGCTGTTTTAACTTGGTTAATTAGTTGTTAAATGACTAATTAGATACATATATGTTAACTAGGATCATTGTGTGTGTTCAAGTCCTCACTTGACACTTAGCATCCTTTACTGATCCTACTATCGCATCACTCATTTCAGGTGAGTTCATACCCCTTAAACAACCTTTTAAATGATTTTTCATGCTTTTAAATGCTTCTATGGGGTGGGGGGGGGGGGGAATACAATTTTAATATCATAGTTATTATATCAATCACATGTGATTAATAACTATCAAACATATGGATTTACTATACTTTCAAACCGTTTTATCAAACAAACTACTTTTAAATCGTTTATTAAACTGACATCAAGTCATGATTATTTAGTGTTTCAAACCCTTTAAATGTATTACAAAAACCTCTTTTTCACTTATGTATTCATAAAAACCATATCTATACACTTATGTAGTATATATATATATATATATATATATATATATATATATATATATATATATATATATATATATATATATGTATTTGATAAGATGGTTGTGACTTCAGCTCCAACGCTTTGTTTAGCAAAGGTGTATAAACATACATGGACACTTCAAACTACATTACTAGTAAAATATAATAGGTATAGTTTAGGAGATACTACTTACTATTCCTAGTACAATTGGAATATACAAGAGTCAGTTCATTCATGAGTCTATACAAATGTACTACATACTATATGAAGAGATACTATTACATACTATATGAAGAGATACTATTACATACTATATGATGAGATACTATTTCATATTATATGAATAGATACTATTATATACGTACGAGACTAACCATTCTACACCCAGCTGTTAGCTACAGAGGGAAAATGCACATCGACGGATGTCTACGGTTAATACTATTCGGCAATTTTCTACGCCGTGTTTATTGTCGCACCCCGAACCAGACGGCGGAAACGTCCGGGGGCTTGTGCGTGACTTCATCTTGAAATATCATTACAGTGAATATAATTGAAACATAACATCATCATCATCACACATGTAATATAACAACATTCATTGTTTACATCGAGTATTGTATTTAAATATTACATGCCAAAATAGTAAGAGTATGATGAAACAAAATATAACACAATATTCATTAGTTTGTTTCGTTCATCCTGCTTCAAGGGTTTCCTGAGAATACAAGTTATTTTGAAAACGATCAACATAAAAATGTTGGTGAGTTCATAAGCATGTTTGTGAAAATGATTTGTATAACTTTGAAAACCACCAGAAAATCTGATATTTTCTGAAAACTGTTTAGTGTGTTTGTGTTAGATCTTGTATTAATGCATGTATGTTATTGTTTATTTGACTAAAACGGTAAAGAAAATGTAGAGAGAATGTAAGAGCATGTAAAGAGAATGTTCCCAGACAACCCGATGTTTCCTGTAAAAAAAGGGGTCTTCCTTAAACTTCATAACATTAATTCCTCTAAGCGAGCCGTCATAACCATACTAAATAATGACAATTTCGCCTGTCTTGGCGTCGTTGGACGTCGGTTTTGACTTTGATTATAAGGTTTTCATCACCCTAGACTGAGTTAGTCTAATTGTAGCGAACAACTCAGGTGTGGGGTGTCATCCCCGTATAGATCTATACACAAATCCCCGTTCTCCCTCCAAGAGACTCTGGTTATAACTATAGGCTACGATCGTACACTTAATAGGTGCCAACCGACAAAACTCACTATATCCTTAATCGAATTTACGCGAAGAAAATGTATAAACTCATTCCAGGCCCAATGATCCATGTAAGTGAACCACTAAGGCATCGCTAAACATGTAAATCATTTCAAGACCCAATTGGAATAAGATTATATAACATGGGCCCGAAATATATATGAAAGGACAACTAAGGCCCATTTCACATGTAAAGTATTTACAGGCCCAAATGGCACACAAATAGTATCCAAGGTCCGTCGCACATGTTAATGGGTCAATGAAACCCAATAAACATATACATGACCTCTCACACATAAAAATGGGCCACTAAGGCCCAATAACTAAGAAAATGATCAAATTAAATCCATTTGTTAGTTTATCATTGGTTTTTTCTCAAGTATTCACTAAAATAGCATAAAAAGAAGAACGCATATAAAACCCATTCCCAGGCCCAATAAACATGTAAGTGGACCACTAAGGCCCACTATACGTGTCTATTATTTCCAGGCTCAAAGGAGTATGAATGTCTATCCTAAGCCCAATATACATGTAAAAGGACACTAAGGCCCACTAAACATGTATATTATTTTCAGGCCCAATAAGGATATGAATATCTATCCCGAGTCCAATATGCATGTAAAAGGATACTAAGGCCCACTAAACATGTATATTATTTCCAGGCCCAATAAGGATATGAATATCGTTTTTAACCCGTTTGTTATTGTTTTGTTTATTGTAGCTTGATTATTTACAAAGTTGATATAAAAGCCCACTTTTTGTAAAAATGACATTCTTGGCCCAATAAGCCAAAAATTTACAATTAAGGCCCAATTTTTGTAAGAATAACACTTTGGTCTCCATTTTGTTCAAAACTTGTGTTGATGACTAGTTTGTGGTAAAAATAACATTTTAAAACCATTTTTGTCAAAAATATCCTTTTTGGCTTGGTTTTTGTGAAAATACACATTTTTCTGGTTTTTGGCTTTTCCGACCTAGTTTTTAGAAAATTTGTAGAAAATTCGTCATAAGTCGAAATTTGGATCCGTAAATTTTGGAAGTTTTGAAATTTTGTCTACTTTGTTCAAAATGTTTTTCATAATTTTTGATGGCCTCAAACTAGTGTGAAATTACTCATCTTCACAGGTTGGTCCGAAATTATTTCAAATATGATAGACAGTTTTGTAAAATTCGCCAAAAATTGTAGAAAAATCGTATGAAAACGTGAGAGTAGTCATTTTAAAGGTATAAATCTGAACTTTATCCATGTAAAATATTTTTGAAAAACATTACCATTAAGGGGGTAAAAACAGTCCGAGATTGGACCAAAACGTTTCTGTCAAGGGCTGTTTTGTGACTTTAGTTTATAGATCTTTGAACACAACACTCATTTTTGCTATATCAAGTATACAAATCCCAGATTTACAAGTTTACATGTATTATATGTGATAAAACATACTTTTCTCATGATTCATATGAAGATCCTAGTGATACACTTCAAGTTTCTTAACATATTTTTAGATTAGTGAAGTAATCAACACATAATCACCAAATGTTTCAAGAAAACACACATAATCATGCATATATACATAGATCTACACATAAGACTTGTATTCTCCCCCCCCCCCCCCCCCCCCAAAAAAAAAAACAAGTAAAAATAGAAAACAAGGGGTATGAACTCACCTTGGGGTGATGGATCGGTTTTTGATGAAGAAGTGAAGAGATCTCGGCCCTAGATGTGTTATTGAGTTGATTTTCGAGCTGTAAGGTGTAGTAAGAGTATTAGTCACGAAATCATGGGTGTAAGAGGAGTAAATGTGTTTAAGGATGAAGTGTAACACTTAGATTTGCAAGATCTTACCACAATATGAAGTTTGAAGTAATTTCCCTTGGTGATGATCCTTATATCCACGGTTTTGCTTGAGAGAAATGGGTGGAAAAGTGTTGAGAGAATATGTGTAAATCTTGAAGTGTGAGTGAGGTTGGAGAGTGAGAGAAGGCTGAGAGATAGAGTGAGAGATATAGAATTTGAATTATGAAGGGGTGGTGTGAGAGTTGCATGGATACATGCACTCTTGCATGGATATCCAACAAATAATTATGAGGTGTCACCACTTAATTATCTTCTTGCTATTATTTTTTTTGTATTATTCTTGTTTTTGGGTCGAATATGGACTAGAGAGAAAGGTGGTGGATTAACTTGGCCCATTTCTAGCCTTGGCTCGAAATTATGAGGCCCATAAGAAATCTTACGACCCATTAGGAAATTTAAAATCACTTACGACCCAATTTGGCCCTTTAGGAATAGAATGAACCATTTTAGGTCCACATGGACCAAATTGTTAAGGTTGATGAATGTGGGTCTAATTAGAGCCCAATTAGGGTTTCTAGGCCCAATATATTCAAGTTGAAGGTTTATTGGTCCATTAGGCCCAAGAAGAGAATTCTAGTTCATATTAAACTTGAATCGGAATTTTTAGAGTTTCAAACTCTTTGTTGAACATGAGAGATGTATTTGAATGAGCATACAATATGATATTTGCTTAAAGTACCACTTATTATACTGGTTGAATGATTATATGAGAGTAGAATTTCCTAGCAAAAATGCTAGTTGTGACATTTATCCTAGTACAAAAGGATACGATTTCAATGATTATATTATTTTCCCTTTTACTTTTATCTTGTGACACATTCACATAAACGATGAGGTAGACTATATTTTGATAATAATAGTTGTACATGGGGAAAAACTTTCATTCATACAGAGAAGCAAACCTCCAAAACTAACGGGTCTTGGTAGAAGACTACTTTTTATACTAGTAGGAATTAGGAAATATGGGATTTTCTAGGGTTTTCACACTCATACAAACTTTTTCTTCAAACATTTACAAGTCTTTTCCTTACAGTCTTACAAATCAAAGACACTAAAATACTTATGAATTCACCAGCTTAAATGTTGATCTATGCTTTCAAAATAACTTGTATTCTCAGGTCATTAGTAGATAGGTACCAGTGACAGGTTTTTAAGAAGACGGAGCACAAACAAGACCCTTCTTTTAAGTTGATCGTTCATTTTTGGTGTCTATTACATTACAAAGAACACACATGTATTAAAATTATATATTTAATGCAATGGATGATGTTTGTTTACTTGTTTACTATTACTGTGTTGTGATACTATACATGCCGTCCTCCGCCCCAGAACGTTTCCGCCGTTCTCTTGGTTTTGGGGTGTGACAATATCTGATGTTATTCTTCAACAATCATACTATATTATAAAGAAAATATTTTTTCTTTCACCATATTCATTTGAAACTCCCAACTCTTCATATTTTCATTGAATATACTTAATTTATTTCCTTAAATATGTTTTTAGTTGTAAACATTATCATATACGCAAGACTTTGTGACTTATCAATATGATATACTTAATTTTTAACTTCCATATATTGTTAAATAAACAACCTACATTAATATATCAAATAAGCTTAAACTTTAGTATAAAATTTAAACCTAAAGTAAAACATTAAATATAATAAATATAAAAGAATCTAAATCGATTAATCGAATTAACTAAAAGGTGTCTGAAAACTATATTTTATAATAACTAAAATTCAATTCAGTTGTTTTTAAATTAATTTATAGAGTAAATTACACGAATGGTCCCTATGGTTTAGGGTAATTTGTATGTTTGGTCCCTAACTTATTTTTTTAACTCGGAAGGTCCCTACTGTTTGTTTTTGTTACACGCTTGGTCACTGTCTTACCTAAAAAGACTATTTTGCCATTGATTTTTTAATTTATTTAAATAAACACACTCCCAACCCCACTCCCCTCACCTTACCCTACCTATCCCATCATTTTTCCCTATTCAAATAATAGTCTTTTTAGGTAAAACAGGGACCAAACACGTAACAAAAACAAATAGAAGGGACCAAACGCGTAACAAAAACAAACAGTAAGGACCTTTCGAGTTAAAAAAATAAGTTAGGGACCAAACGTGCAAATTACCCCAAACCATAAGTATCATTCGTGTAATTTACTCTAATTTATAATAATATTAGTTAAGAACTATAGAAACTTAGAAATTAAATTATGTTAAATTACAAACAATTGTTGATAATTTAAATAACTAAAAAAATTAAATTCAATTGTTTTTAAATTAATTTATAATAATAATAGTTAAGAACTATAGAAACTTAGAAATTAAATTATGTTAAATTACAAACAGTTGTTGATAATTTAGATAATCATTACGATAAAATTAAAACAACGCCATTTTATTAAATTAATAATCATAACAGTAGTTAATTAAAATAGTTGACAAATATAATTAATGTTATACATACGTAAAACATGAGTAGAGACCATTAAATGACTTGATTTTAATAAGCGTTAATTTATCTATTGTTCAAATTAATTATAATTTTATATAAACTAAATGTAATAATTTTTATTTTATGGTTAATATAAATGATATATATCGATATATATATATATATATATATATATATATATATATATATATATATATATATATATTCAATAACATAAGATTACCAAAACTTTTAATTTTATTCTGCGCAACGCGCAAATATTCACCTAGTCATACTATATTATAAAAGAAATATTTTTTTTTCTTTCACCACATTTATTTGAAACTCCCATTCATTTTTCCTTTCACCACATTCATTTGAAACTCCCATGACTTTTCAATTTCTTTCTAATAATGATTATAAGTTGGTTAATAAGATTAAATAAATATCAAACTTAAAGTGTAATCATATATAAACTAAATTTCAATATTAAAGTAATATATTTACTTCTACTTATAAAGTTATGTGTTTTTTTCTAACTTTTTACATATTATACTTAATTTATTAGTTTTAATATATTGTTGGATGTAAACAATTATCATTTTAAAGCTATAACTTTTAAACAATTTGTATAAAATATTTAAATTATAAATTTAAATATAACATTATAGGACCAACTTAAATATAAATTTTAGTTTAACTTAAATAACCCAAATAATATTTTATAAATAGTTAAAACTGATAAATTGTAGTGTCTTTCTAATAATGGTTATAATTTGGTTAATAAGGTTAAATAAATATCAAACCTAAAGTGTACTCATAAATAATAGTCTAATATAAAAGGCTAATCTCTTTGGATAGACACACAAATACTAATCATATACAAAATTCAGAAAGAAAACTAGTCTAAAGGTTTTTGTGTGAGTTTGAGAGCTTTGGACAATTTTTCAAACCATGTTATTATGTTAAAGTTTTTAATTTGTAAGTTTGTTATATACTAATTCTTTTTATTTTTTATTATTTTATTTTTCTTGGTTTAAGTATTCTTTTAAACTAATCATTATATGTTGTGGTTGAAATTTTAATGTAAATTAGATTAGATTCATGTTATCAATCATATGTTATGGAATGTGATATAGATAATATTTAATTAAATATTGTATATATGGTTGTATGTTTGTGTTGCTTCAAAGCAATAATTAATTAAAAATCATGGATATATCATATTATCCATATTATCAATGTAAGTCTATTTTAAAATGCAAATGGTCTATCTTATCACTTTGTATTTTAGTATATGTTTATCATTTTAATTATAATAATAAGTGCTTTTTGAAGGTATTCTTTCACTTATTAATAATAATAAGTGGTTTTAAAATTAACGAGCAATAGTTATAAATAATAAAATCAAATTATAAAAATCATGGATATGTCATATTATCCATGCAAGTCTCTTTTGAAATGCAAATTATCAATTTTATCATTTTATTATTTAGTATATGTTTCATATTTGAATAATAATATTAATTGTTTCTTAAAAGTCTTCTTTAACTTATTAATAATAATAAGTTTAAAATTAATGAACAATAATTTTAAATGATAATAACATTAAATTATAAATTAAATAACGTTAGCTATAAATAAATTGTATTTTAAATGAACATCATTAATGAAATTAAAAAATAATTGCATAAGTAAAAATTGTTAGATACGAGACAAAAAGAAATATTTCAAAATTTGCAAGAAACCATGGTTTGGAAGTCAACAACAAACAAAATATTAGCTTGCCTCGAGCTTACTTTGGTTTTTACAAGGAGCAGTTGTAAAAAAAAGGAAATGAAATTGGGTTTTGATCAACCAAATTGATCCTTAATTATGAAAGATTTCGAATGATCAGTTAAATAAGAAGAAAGGTATCGAGCAATCTCATGTTGAAAACATAGCTAAAACATAGGAAAAACAGAAACTCCTCATAAATAAATATTATATTTGATCATCTAAATTACATTATCACGCTTTTCTCCAAGAAATTACAAGGGTTTCATTCAAATATTGCATTACTTCTTCTTGATAATACAACTGAAAATGGAATAACATTAGAATCATGATCGTACGACATTCACAGAAAAGAAACAACAAAAATCATTCAAAGGTCAATTCTTTATTACAGAAAAAAATTAACAAGTATCATTAAAACACTAGTTTTCTTTTCAAAAACCAAATGAACATGGAATAAGAATACAAATAACATACCGACAAGGAAAAATGAAAAATATTAAACGCATAAAAGAAAAAGGCAACTCTTATGACACCTAATTTGGATAAATACACGGGAATCATTGAAAGAGACAACACGATTATACATATAATATGATCAAAGCAAACACATGGAAACCAATGATAATACCAAAGTATAATCACCAACATAAGCGATAGAAGACACCTCTTTTGAACAAAAAAAATATATGGAAGCCAAAGGTCAATCGTTTTTTAACAATGGATTTAATCACTAATAGAGAGTGACAAGAGACACCTTTTTAGAAGAAAATATATAAAAGCCATTGAAATTTCAATCCCTTTTTAACAATGCAAACACACATGCAGATAAAAAAACACCAAATCCAGTGATTAAAGGATCGGTATAAAAACAGATGAATAGGAGACAAAACCAAAAAAAAAAAAAATCAGACTACCACTTCACATTTACTAATAATAAAACAAAAAGTGGCAGTGATCCATGAGAAAATTATTACCTGTAAAAGCATAGATGCAGAGCTGAAGAAGAAGAAGAGGACAAAAACAAAGACAAATTGCACAAATAGAGGCAAGTCATAAGAAAGAACCTTGCCAATCTTACAACAGAAAGTAGCAGTGATCAATGACAAAAGTATTACATGTAAAAGCGCAGTCCCAGAGCTGACTAAGAAGAAGAGGACAATCTCTAGAAAAAGACACGAGGCATAAGAGAGAAGTAGAGAAAAAAAACAAAAATAGAGGAAATCAAAGGCGAGTGAAAAGTAAATCACAGTAGAAGAAAAAACGAGGAACGTATTACCTGAACAAACAACGAAACATAGAGAAAGAAGGTGACATGAGAAGGAAAGAGGGAAATTCAAAGAAGCGACTTGGAATACCTAAATGTCCGATATGCAGATGAAACCTCCAAAAAAGATGTCACGTATGTCACAAGAAGCGTCAGAAATCTATGGTTACAAGTTTGACATTTTTCATTGCAATCATGCAACAACGCCACCTTAGATAATACACTGAAATTTCAATGTTATAAGAGGAGTTTAAGACAAAATAACAACTTACATGGAGGGAAATAAATCAATCAGATTATCATACAGAAATCGAGATAATTAACAAAAAAAATGTAAAGTAGATGATGAAGATCGAAGAAAGTACCTATTGAGACATAGACTGATGAGTGATAATGTAATCATGGTGAATAAAATACAATCCATGCGTAGGGCCGGTCCAACACAATTTTAGGCCCAAGGCAAAATAAAAAAATGGGGCCTTTCATTATATATATATATATATATATATATATATATATATATATATATATATATATATATATATATATATATATATATATATATATATATATATAATCTTTTTTTCTATAAAAAAGGTGGCATCTCTGGAGAATTTTATTAATTAGAAAAGAATAATACAATTAAAAGGGACTCCCCAACTATTGAAAGGAAAAATCTTTGAACGTACCCGAAAGCCAAATAAACTAACAACTAGTAATACAAAACAACAAAATAAAAAAGCATATTAATGGAACTCCAATACATATACATAGCAAACAAAAAACTAAAGAATGTTAAGTTTTCAAGCTTTTGTAGATACAAAGTTATCAGCTATAGCATCATGTTTAATATTATCTAACAAATATTTTTCAATGCATATATATACCTATTGTTGGCTGCATGTGATGTTGTAAGTAACCTCTAAGAAATTGAATAATGTGATCAGTAGATGTCGGAATCCAACCAAGAGTGGAAGAGCATAGCAATTGAAAAAGCCCATCACAAGCATAAACTTCTGAAGTTCAGAATAACACAGGGAAATCAAAATTAAGAAGATCAACATTCAAAAATTGAAATTAAGACAATGAATAAGAAATCATCTCAAAAAAATTTCAAGGACTTACAGAAATTCAAGGGATGGCTGAGATTGACAATCAAAAGGAAAGTCAAATTCTAAGATTCTACGTAGTGACATAATATAAAATTATGAAGTTTAAAAAAGATTCATATAAAAAGTAGAATACAACAGAAAAATTTAAAATTTAAAAAGGTTAGAAAGTAAAACTTATAGATATTCACAATCAGAAGGTGGGATACTCAAATTCTACTTGCAATTTCTTCTAATTTTCAACAAGAGTAGAAGAATTTGACTCTCGATTCTCAATCACTGGTGGTCTGGTGCTATTTTTCTATTTCAGAAAAAAAGGAAACTTCAAATTGAAATAACAAGGGCAAATAATCGAGTTTCAGACTTTCAGTTATTAGAAATCGTGAAAAAAAAAGTAAATAGCAATAAGACTCTCGATTTACCATCGATGTTATTATCAGTAGTATGATATGGTGAAATCAGAAATCGTGAAAAAAAAGAAGTAGAAAAAGAACCAACTTGTTGTTGACAAAATCAGAAAATAAAAAAAGATGAGGAGAAATCGATTCACTTGAAATTTTAATAAGAAATAGAAGAAATCGACTAACCATTGCATCTGGAATATGGAGAAGACGTTTGGATTTTCCATAGAAATTGATTGTTGAAGAGTTATGGCGCCTTGGAAGTCGGACATCACACACCAGGTCTATTATCCCGCTTCCTCTTTTGGACTGGGCGAGTACGGGGGGTTTGGGCTTTGAATAATCAGTCAAATAGGCTTAAAACTAATGGACGGTTACATTAATATAAGAAGTGTAAAAAGGGGCCCTTTGGCATTTGGGGGCCCGAGGCGGTCACCTAACTTGCCCAGGCCTATGTGCCGACCCTGTCCATATGGCGACGTCACCACAGAACCAGCAGAGAACGAAGCAAGCTTTAATCTATTGGTTCCTCTTTTTGTCTCCATCTGAATTTGGTCCCTTACCAATCGCACAACAAAAAAAAAACATTGATAGACCTAGAAGTACAAGAGGAAAAAGACCCAAAATAGAACCTAAGAAGTAATTTCAATTACCAGACGAAAGAGGAGAGGACGAGTTGTAGTGGTGATGGTTGCGTTAACTGGCGATGGAGATGACGGGGACGACCACGTTCGATCTAGGTTCGAGACAAGGGTAGACGAAGGGGGTGTTTGGGATTACTTTTTTTTTTAAAGGTTAAAAGTTTTTTTTTTTTTTTTTTTTTTTTTTTTTTTTTTGTAAAACAACTTTTTGACTAGTGACTTTTTCCAAAAGAAATTTTTTAGAATGTGTTTGTATTAGTTTTAAAGGTAAAAGCTAACTTTTCAGGTTAAAAGTGTAACATCCGGATTTACAAGGACATTATTGTGTATGTTAATCTTGAGATTTGAGGAGGGACTCGACGAGTTGAGGGACCAACTCGCCAAGTCGAGTCGAGATTTTTCAGCGTGGATTTAATGAGCAGACTCGACGAGTCCTAGGATGGACTCGCCGAGTAGGTACTGGGCAGAGAAAACCTTAAGTTCCAGGGTTGGAGCCTATTTAAAGGAACTTATGACCTTGGGTGCGCCTCATATCTCCCGTAAGAAACCCTAAATCGCCATTGGAGCCAAGGAAGAGTTCTTGGGATGAAATCAAGTAATTTTGGTGTGGTTTTTCAAATGAAGTGAAGGGATTCAACTTGAAGGACCAATGGAGGTTGTTATTCTGATACATCTAAGCAAGGATCTCTATTTTGAGGTAGTATTTCCCCCTTCCTTCTGTTTTGTGTAAAAATCCTTGAATCTAGGGTTTTCTTTACCCTTTCTTGGATTGTATATTGATGAATTCGAGATCCCAATGTGGTATAAGCTTTAGATCTGGACCTTAAGAGGTCCAGAGAGTCCCAATCTTCAAGCTTTATGCAGTCCCTTTGGAGTTATGGATCTAGGTTGCCATTTTAGGAGCTATTTCTTCATTTAAGGGCATAAGAGTGTTGCATGAGCTTAAAGATTGAACCTTTACATGATTATTGGGTGTAGGAAGGTCAGATCTATAAGTTAGAGAACCAAATCTGACCTCAGAAGGTCTTTTCAGTGTTGCCATGGGAGGAACTCGCCGAGTCCATATGGGGACTCGACGAGTCGAGTCGAGTTGCCCCGCGATTCGTGACCAGTGGTAACCCGTCGAGTGAAAGGTTAACTCGACGAGTCGAGAGAGGCTTTTGAGGATTCAGAGGACACGCATGGACTCGCCGAGTCATTCTTGTGCACTCGACGAGTCTGGTCAGAGTTGGCCTTTGACTTGAATTGACTTCTGTTGACTTTGGGGTTTTGGTCAACATAAGTAGTAGAGATCATAGAGGGGTAAAATGGTCTTTTACCCACTACCCGATTAGAGAGGGAAAGAGAAGTTGTCGGTCTAATTAGATATATTTGCCTTATGTGTTAGGCGGTGGTGAGTTCGAGATTCAAGTGTAAGGATAACTGCTTTCTGCTTCCAGGTGAGGCTTCTCACTATACGTTACCTTGATTGGTAGTTATGTGTGACCGGAGGGTCTTATGTGCTTACATTGAGTATTATGTTATATGTGATATGCTATGCATCATGTCTTTGTGATTTATGCTATGCGGAGTTTATAGATTGGTCCGGAGGGTCCAACGATATAAACCAGACCGGAGGGTCCAACGATACAGACTGGGCCGGAGGGTCCAACGATACGGAACTGGAGGGTTTCGCTAAGACACACCAACTGGAGGGTCATATTGTAGCCTTGAGTGGCGTATGTGTTGTATGTGACATTTTGGGGAACTCACTAAGCTTCGTGCTTACCGTGTTATGTGTTATGTGTTTCAGGTTCTTTAGAATCAAGGGAAGGTGGCGGCTCAATTGTACATACACAAGAGAAAAGAGTGATGAATACAGATCCTGAAATTCCATAATGTTCTGAAAACCTTGATGATTTATTTTTAAATAAAAAGCGTTTATATAGAATAATGTGCATTTTTATGAAATAAAAATGAATAAAATAAATTTAAAATTTTTCGGTGTTACAAAAAGTCAAAAAAAAGATAGGATTTTGTGACTTTTGAAAAACCAACATTTTTATTTCTACACAAAAAGTTATTTTAAAAAGATCTTTTCCATTAGCCAAACATCTTTGACCATCCTTTTCAATTTTTGGAAAAATTAAAAGTCAAAAATTGTTCTAAAAGGAATCCCAAACACGATTGAAGCTGACCTTTGTTGCTTTAACGGTTAAACGAATGAAGTTACTCGTCATTTATCCCCAATACAGACGGTAAAGGTGGTGAGAAGAAAGAAATCCACGTGTCTCTAAACCTAAGTTGGCTCAAAACCGACACTGTGCATAAGTCGCACTTGTGTTTAAGGCCCAACGATGTGCTAAGGGAAAAGAGTGAGGGAAAGCTTCCCCACCCCATGACACCATATCATGGGTGAGGGCAAAGGGGTTAAGGAAAAAACAAATGAAGGGAGTCTATCCCCCAATCTTTCTCCTTGTATGATTGGTCAATAATTTTTTTTTTAGTTTTTTAATATTTATTAAATTATATAGCTACTAAAAATATTAAAAAAAATATATCAAAATTTATGGTTTTTAATTCCTTACAAAATGAGTATAATATATATATATATATATATATATATATATATATATATATATATATATATATATATATATATATATATAAGTGAAAGGTTCTTCCCCTACACACCTTGGTTTTGGTGAAGGAAAGAAAGTAAAAAAAAAAGAACGACGTGACAAAAAAAGTAAGAGATCTTTCACACATACACCCTCGGATCTAACTATATGATAAATACATTTAAATTATTTCAAAAAGCATTCCTTGATTTTCTGACATAATCTTACAAATCTAATATTTATTTCCCTTCTATAATTCTCACAAAATAAAAAAAATACTAAAATACCCTTATACTAGTTATTTTAGAAACTGATTAATAGAAATTCCAATTAAATGATTTTACAGATTTGTTTTTTCCTGAATTCTTATTGGTCAATTCTATCATATGGTATTTGTTGTTCACAATATAATCTGACTATATATATATATATATATATATATATATATATATATATATATATATATATATATATATGTGTGTGTGTGTGTGTGTGTCCAAGCATCTTATATACCTAGTGGTATCATAGTTAAATATTGTTTTTACACGTGCATTTCTTCCTTGGCTAGTTGTTGGCTTTTCACGAAAAACTTCAATTAGTCTTTCTTTTTGTGGAAATTAATAGAAAAGTCTTAATATTTTTATAAAAATTTCACTTTTATCCAAAAAAAAATTGAGCAGAAAAGTGTTGATTATATGATTCTACATGATAATAAAAAAAGATTTTTTTGTTAACTCGAATCAAAATGAAATAATCGGGACCTTTCTGTTAAAAAAAATATTTGAGATTAAAGTGAAACTTTTCTTAAAATATTAGAAATTTTCTGATTTTTTTTTTTGGTTTATTTTTTGTTTTTTTTGGTTTTTTTTTGGTTTTTTTTGGTTTTTTTGGTTTTTTTTTTTTTTTTTTTTTTTGTAGTGTGGATTATCTTAAGCTTGTAGTCCTATAGCCTATTAGGTTGTCAGTAGCAGGGGAGTGCACGTGGTTCTGATGTGTCCCGGGCAGTGGCCGTTTTGTTTGGTGTCCCGGTGTGGCACCGGCAACACCTACTTTTCTTATACATAGCAGAAAAAATTTCGATTTTTTTTACTTATTTTTCCTGCACTGACAACACATACTTCAACCTCGGCAACACTTAGTATGTATTCATGCATTCACCTTTGGTCTTGGGTAGTGCGTCGTCGACTTCGACATCATTGGTCGTGGTTTAAATCACAATCATTCACACAATTCTTCTACCTATTTTTTCTTGTTCTCTCTCTCTCTCTCTCTCTCTCTCTCTTAAAGAATTTAAGATTGGAAGAGGTGATACCACTCCCATATGCACATGGTTGACGTGGCGCCGATGAGGTGGTCGGATACCACATTTGTTTTCGGTGTGCCCACTCCGGATAGCTTATAACAATTCACCAAAACTTCATTGATTTCTTGGCCATTACAAGGGATTTTTAGAGTTACTTTAAACAACTTTTTAATTTTCCGAAACCATCCACAATGAAAACAATTAGATACGATTAACTTTGGTTCAAAGTAATAGCGATATTACTATTAAAAATCGATTTAAGTTTAGTAATCATATAGCTAGTGATTATATATAGGTAAAATGAATATATCTAACAACCTTATATAAGCTTAAGTATCTAACCTCATCAAACCACGTTATTTTGCATTAAATTTTCATTGCAATCATCCAAGGTTCTTAAACTTCATCCCTAAACTTTATTTACTTCAAAAATTTTTGGAAATGCATAATTATATTTCTCCTACATCCTTTCATTTGTAGCGGTAGGATATAAAGACCATCAGGTGGTATTCGATAGAAAAACGTGATGTAAAAGAAAGATATTGGTGAAAGTCCAAAGATTTTGGAAGTAATCAAGTTATGGGGTTGAAGTTTAAGAACCTTAGACAATTACAATATAAATATGATACAAACCGATGTAGTATTATGGAGTTAGGTACCTAAGCTTATATAAGGTTGTTAGATATATTCACTTTACCCTATATATATATATATATATATATATATATATATATATATATATATATATATATATATATATATATATATACTAGGTGTGAGACACATGTATAAAATGAGTTTGTTTAAAAAAAAATAAGTATGAAATTTTAACAATTTGAGAAGTTTGAATTTATAAAAAAAATGAGAAAAATTTTGAATTATTAAAATTAATGAGACTTTAATGTATTGAATACATTACCTATATAAACTCTTTCTAATAAATACATTACATATATACTGCCTTACATATTAAATGAGAAATTTTAATTTAATAAAATGAAAAATATAATAAAATTACAAGTGAAAAATAGAAAAAATTCAAAAAATCTAGAAAATGTCATGTGTCCAAACAAAGGAGAAGAGGAAATATGGCAAAAAGTTCTTTATTGATTAAGGAGGATATATATATATATATATATATATATATATATATATATATATATATATATATATATATATATATATATATATATATACTTGTATGAATTTTGTTAGTATTATTAATAGAAACCGTGATCTACAACATTCCTTGTGTCATTTGTTATAATTTCATAAAAAGGTAAAATGCCATTTATCAAGATTTGGACAAGTAAAAAATAAAATGTTTTTATTATATAACTTTGGATCAATGAATTAACAACAAATTAAACTAATATCGATCGGTACTTGGGTCCTTGCTTTGTGGAAGTATAGCTTTGGCCACATTTTTGGGTACCAAGAAGTTTTATGTTGAATTCCATATTACAAAATCAAAAGAAATTAAAATTTATTAGTGGCAGATATCAGCAATCGTATCAGGGTCGAATATGCTGTTGTTCGTCTAGAGATCTTTACTACCTTGTACAATAGGGTCGCCGCCTGCCTGATGATCACTGCCACGATCTTCAATGGTCGGATAGTGAGGTGTCATATTTACCCCGGCGTACCCCTCCTTCTCAGGAACTCCACGTGGGATTCTGAGGTATCCTTTCTCTCCCCATTCTACTCCCCACGAGTTTTTGATTATCCAGTAGTTGGTTCCATCAGGATCCGTACCGTATCCGGTTAGTAATACTGCGTGGCCAATGTTTGTTCCATACGGTGCGCTCATAATTCCCTGTTAATTATAATAAAATTAAATCCACCTTTAATTAATTTATGGTGATCAAGATCAACGGATGAATAATACTATATATATATATATATATATATATATATATATATATATATATATATATATATATATATATATATATATATATATATATATATATATGTGATTGGGTTTTGTGAGTCGAGTTACCTCTTTATACAATACTAAAGGTTCATCACATTCAATTGAAACTTGTATAGGCTGGTTTGCAACTGCTGCCATAAGAGACTGCTCATGATTAAAAGGGACCTGCTCATATCCATGAATTTCTACCACCATATCGTTCTCCTGTCAGTCATTCAAAAAGTTGAGATGAGATGATGATACACGTACGTACGTGCATGCATTACTCAATGTACCTTTTTGACGTTGCAAGTCCCAAACTCAGGCGTATACGGGTAGTTCTTCTCTGTAGTTAGACCTTTATTTTCTATGACGTACTGGTAGGAATCGTGCATTCTCCCTCCGTCACATCCTATATTAGTATATGGACTAACAGAAGAACAGTCGAGAATTTCTTTTGGTGATAATTCTACTAGCTGCTTTGTTTTGATCCAGTGTAACGATTCGATTGAATCTGCTGTTGCAAACGCAAAGCAACTTCCTGCATGCATGCATGCATGAATGTGTAATAGTAACACAAAATATCCTTTTTAGTTTTTACACAAAACAAAAAGTATGATCACCACTTACGTACCACATTGTCCTTGATCCTTGACAGGGGTGACGGCACCTTGGGCTGTCCAGTCAACAGAGGGAGGGATATCAGTGAAATTACGATACTTGAAATTGGAAGGCCACTCGGCCTCGGAGACAAACTTTTTTCCTGGCCGGATCTTCGGAGCAGCCTTCAATCCAGTATGCTTGCTCTTAAACTCGGCGTTAGTCATCCCGGCAAACTTGTTCATCTGTAACTTATATGACTTCTTCGCCTTGTTTGTCGAGTGAACAATTTCCAGGTTAGCCTTGAACGCTTCGTACTGCTTTTTTTTGTCTTTGTCCCGCATAGCCTGCATATTGTGGTGACTCCTCCACCTTTCAAACATCGCCGATTTTCCCTCCTCTGTTTCAACCTCTTTGTCATCATATGTGAAACCCTCAACAATCCCCCATAAACACCAAACCAATGTAAGTGAAACTAAAATTAACTTGCTCATTTCTATTTTGATCTTGTTGCTAGCTGCTGTTGGGTTCAAAGCTTATTAATTTGTGATCGAGAGCTCACATTTTATATATAATCTGGTTCACTGGCTCCCCATGAAACAAGCGAAGTCAACAATAATATGTCATGATCCAAGCATACACGTGTATACCCAGACCCCTTGAAATTAGCTACTGCATACTTGGTCAGATCCAAATATAAATCTGTTATGCACACATGTATGACCTGAAATTTTTTACTTCGTTATACAATATATACACACGTTTATATTAAATTTGAGAGGTTTTGAAAAAATCACTACTAGAAAATCTGAAAATACCTACAACAGAATCTGTAGGTATTACATAGGTATAGAGCGTTACCTACGGAAGTGTGACGAAAAACGTGCCGTAGCATAAACGCCCGTGGGTAAATAATACCGACGGATTTGTGACGGATTACCTACGGAATACCGACAACTTTTTTCCGTTGGTAATTTACCTACGGAATACTTACGGATTGAAAGAGCGACGGATCTCCTACGGATTACCGACGAGCACCCCATTGACTGTCATTTGACTTTATTGCTGACGGATTTCTGACGGAAACTTCTACCTACGGAAATTCCGTCACTAAAATGAGTAGAATAAATTAAAAAAAAAATCCATATTTTTCGGTGTAAAATACAGAAAAAATCCAGAAATTAAACATATAATGAATTACTTAATCAACCACAAAACTAATAAACATTACTATAAACTTTGCCAATTATAACATTATACTTTGCATTTACTTTATGTATTACATAGAAGTAGCTTAAATACAAACCAATACAATTCATATTCATACAAACACAATGCATTTCAATTGTCCTATCCTACTTTGTATGAAAATATTCTTATAACCTGCAGTCATATAATATTACAAGATAATAATAAAAATATGAGAAATCATTTATTGTATATAAATGTAAAATAACGTAATTCATGGAATAAAAAAAGTAATAGGGTTATAATTAATTATATTTTTTAAGAGATGCGGTATTAATGTACTTGGAACGTTGGATGTTGTATTCATTTTCTTCGATCTTTTATTTTCCAAATACATTTTTATTTGTCTTCTTTTCTCTATGGCTTGCAAGTAGTACATGTTATTGCTGTTTTCTGCATAAGAAATAATATGACAGGATATGAAATGTATAATTATGTAAATAATATGTTTATATAATAATATTGAATTAAAAAACATACCTTTGTAAGCATCGGTTACCAATTTCGAAGAATCTTGACTTGCAGCGGACGAAGAATTTGACAATTTATCTATTTTTTTATACTCATAAATGTGTATGCTATTAAAATAAATATGATGTGAATTAGAAAATAATAAATAACAATAATATAAATTCTATATGAAAAAACTTACCTTTGTAAATCGAAGTTTTAACAGCTGTAGATGTTGAGGCTAGATTTGTTGATGTAGGATATCACGAATCCTAGCATCCAACTCCTCTGTACTCATCTAACCAATAACCTCGGGTGGTGCTGATCCATCCTGACCACCCTCTCCTGATCCCGATCCCAAACCGGATCCTGATTCGAAACGTCTCGCATCCGTGCTGAAATGGACCATAAGAATCTCAGATACCTCGCATATCCGCCGAGAACTATCCTCTAACCAACAACCTAGGGGTTGTGACTTCCTTGACACGCGTATGGGTCCTGTGCTTTCAGTAGTACGGGCCCATACTACCTTTCGCACCTACCCATATTTGTCTCAAGTATCACCACAACGCCCTAAGCACAAACATACATAGCAAGCACTCAATCCTCACCCCTAGAGGAATACCGAATAACTTATGTCAAGGAACCCTAGGCTAACAGACATCATAAATCAGGCAATCCTATCATGCAATTCTTGAAGATCCTTAGCCTAGTACTAGCATGCTGTTCTAAGATATCTCAAAACAAATAACATGTATGGTAATTTGGGGTAACTTCCTGGCTCTGGCTGATCGTACCCTCTGCGTCCTCCTTTTCTTATTTTGAAAACCATTTTTGAAAACCTCTCCTTGATTTGAGACTGGATTTACACGAATGTTCCTCCAATTCACTCAAACTAGCTCTGATACCAACTTGTAACGACCAAAAATTTCAACCAATTTAAAACATTTTATTTCATTCAAAAACCATTAAGCTCATACATCTTGTTTTCAAAATAGTTTAAACATCAGAGTATTTCCCCATAACCATATCACATAAAGCATAAAACATGAGGAGCGATACGATCACGCCTTCACCTTGCCACGATCTCCTGAAGCACCCGAAACAATAAACCACAACTGTAAGCCCGAAAGCTTAGTGAGTTCCCCCAAAGTACCCATACACACATAAACATACACATACAACAAAGAACAACATACTACAGGTCCAAACAAAGCCCAATATTGGCCCAATTTACTAAGTTGGGCCCACCTCACCAAATGGGTCTAGATCCAAGGTCCATAATAAATACTGGGTCTAAATTACTTCATCCATAATATACAGTCACGGCCCAAACCCCATTAGCCCATAAACAATCCAATCACTTAAGGCCCAAAATCAAAAACCTAACAGAGGGAGTACGCGGGGCGTACCCCTCTTGGTACGCTGGGCGTACTTCGATTCTCGCGGACTGGAACGGGACACTGACCCATTACGTTGGGCGTACATCAACTTACGCGGGGCGTACGCACACTGATCTAAAACTCCTCATAAGTTCTTAATGGCTTAAGCTCTTAAGCCCAAGCTTCAGATCCATCGACCAAAGATGCGTATGATTCATAAAGTCTCAAACTTTATTACTTGGGACGTCCATAAAGCTCTTAACTCAAGGTATTAATCCATTAAGAGCTACCTACATCATTCATGAGACAACCAAAGCCATTGGGACCTCATTTTTCTTATTCAAGACCTCTCCTAAGGTTTGAAAGGACAACTAATCTCAGCCAACTCGCATCATGCATCACTTTGGGGTTTTTGGGACAAGAAATGGTGTCAAAACTTCATAACACCAAGATCTACACAAAAGAGATGTCAAGCAAGAGAATTTATACCTCAAAAGGGCTCTAGAAGATGATGCCTTCCCAGATCTACGGGCTCCAGCCACCCAACTCCTTCCTTGACAACTTCTTCTTTCTTCACCTAGTCTCTCCTTTGCCAAACCAAGCTCCCCAAGGTCAAATATCCACACAAATGGAAGAAGAACGGTTACTTAGGGTTTCTGAGGGTAAGATGGAAGATATGGAGGCTAGGTTTGGAACCATAATATAGTGGCTGGCCCTAAAATTAGAGTTTCTAGACACTGGACGTACGCTGGGCATACATCCTGTACGCTGGGCGTACGCCCCCAACACCTGCTTTCATTTAACCACTCTACGCTGGGCATAACCTAGCTTACGTTGGGCGTACCCAGACAATTACACGCATGCAATCCATGCATGCCTAGGACCCCTTTGCCAAATATTTCCTTTAGGGACCATTATTGACACTATCTTCAAAGTGTCATAACTCCTTTTTTCTAAGTCCGTTTCCGACGGACTTTATATCCACAAAAAGGTGGCGAGAAGCCCTATGCTTCTGGCAACACACCCCGACCCGAAACCTTCCCGAATAAAACTCATTGCCCATAAAAGACCGAAGCGCCCTTACTCTTGGTCTCGGGGATCCAGAAATAATTACTCTTAGAACGGGGCGTTACAGAGAACAATTAAGTAGTTCATATAATAATTATCTAGCGAACAAATGGGTATAAAGTCAATTTGTAGTCATTTTTAAGTATTCTTTTTAAGTAGTAGGAAAAACAATACAATTTAATTGTGTCATTTTTTTTGAAATGGTTTATTAAAATGTACATATAAATTAAAAATTAGTTTATTAATGTATTATTGATTTATTAAAAATAAGTCAATTGAATAGGTTGTATTTAATAACTATAGAGTTTATTAGTAACATAAGGGCAGTTTTGGTATTTCAGTTAGACATTTTGAGCGGGAAAAAAAGCTTGAAGAGGGGCTGAGCAATTGTCAGGTGGCAATTTTATACTGATTTATTTATTTATTTATGAAATTTATTATTTATTAGGATTAGGATAGGGGTTATTTAAGGCGTTATAAAGATGTATGTTGTGATTCAACAACAAAAAGTTATGATTACAAAATCAAGCAAAATGTATTTCAATTTTCAACTACAAAGTATAATATGGGTTGGAGTCGGATCCAAATAATACTCGATACCCACACACACTCTCACTCGTCACGTGTCTTTTATTTGCACAAAGAAATCGGGTGAAGAAATTGCAATACTCTCCCCACTGACTCTCTCTCCCGACGTTTTCTTCATCACTCCGTCTCTCTATATTTCTCTCTCTGTGTGTCTCTTCCTACCAAAAAGCCTAAAAACCACTTGGTTTCACACCATTTTGTAATTGGGTTTTTGTTTCAATGGACTCCAACCGGCCGTAGACGCTCATTGCCGGTTAACCCTCAATGACTCTCCTTGATTTCCCCACGATCGATTGCGTTCAACAACGCATCAAACGAAAGTTGGAAGATTTCATCCAAGATGACCGCTCCTCCTGCGACATAGTCTCCGTCAGGATGAGAAAACACGATCCTAACCCCGACTCTCCTTCTTCCACTGCCTCCCTCAATTCCTTCCCTGTGAAAATCACCACTCATCATCCTCATTTCCAACCTAGGGTTTCTTCCAGTTCCATTTGTTCTTTCCCAAATTTCACCCAATTCTTTGTTCGGATGATCTCAGGGGGTAAAATCCTAGTTCTCCATGGAAACCCTAAAGATAAAATCATGTCGATCGACAAAAATATTCAATCCGCCACTGGAATTCCCATAATGGAGCAAAATTTATTTTATGGCGGGAAGCAGCTTCACTGGGAGCAAACCTTGTCTCAGTGTGGCATCACATACGACTTCGGCTTGCATTTGGTTGGTCAAATGCGAAGCACGGGACATCCACAAGCTTAGCAAGTCGTTGATGATTTAGTTTCCGTCATCTGAAGGCTGCGTAAAGGCGAAAGAGGAGTTTGCATATAGTCTGTCAAATCTAGTTTTTTCTTGGTTTGTCAAGCTATCTTTAACCCCCAAAATGCCCTTTTCGTTCCTTGCCCAAATGATCGAATAAGATTCTTCCCAAATCCAGGTTATATAACTTATAACCCTCTGTAGCTTCATGTTTTCCATCTCAATCTTTTACAACAGGGGTATTAAGGTAATTGTTTCTTGTTTGCACCATCTAAGGTGTATTTGATCGAGCATTCTTCTTATAGTTAGCAGGAATGAATGTCTGTTGAAAGGTAATTGACATTTTGATTAATTTATGGTTTGTGTCATCTATTTCACAACAGGTAAAACATTTTGGTTGAGGATTTGCAGATATTGTTACAGATGAAGAGAATAAAAAGCATTGTTTTAAAAGCTTAGAGCTTGAAGATCTTGATGGAATGTTACATGGTAGTGAAAGTGATGTCTCTGTTGATGATTGGAAGGCACATACATAATATAATGGATATAAAGATACAGATCCACAAATATATTGGGTCTGGAGGTACATAATATTTTCTTGTTTTTTCTTAGTCAAGATGCTTTTTTATCGATGTTTTTCTTTAGTTTGGTTGGAATTTGAATTCAATTCCATTACAACATTTAGTTGCAGATGGGTTCCATGAATTGAAATCAACAAAATCCATTGACTAACAAATTTCAACATCCATACAAAAACCCATGTAATCTAATTTCAAAACACTGACCTGATATGAATATGGAAATCTTGAAGGAATTAAGAGGGCTTTAAAATCAAAAGCAATTGTGTAGCACCTGGTTCTTGGTGCGTGTTCTTTTTATTAAATCTTTTATATTTTTGCAAATTGGTCTTGGACTCGGCGAGTTTAAGGATCAACTTGCCGAGTAGAAGCGGGATGAGGCGCGAAGTTTAAGTTGTGGACTCGGCGAGTAGACCCTATTTGGGAAAAAACCTTAATCCGAGGGTTTATACCCCATTTAAATAACTTAACTCGGCCTCCTTAGTCCCATTTGCTCCCAGAAGACTCCCATAGCAAACCCTAGCCGCTATTGAAGCAATCTAAGGCCTTTGGAGTGATTGTGGTGCTTTTGTGATACAAGGAAGGAAGGAAAAGCTTGAAGGATCGAGAGGAGGCTAGAAGGATTCAGTTTTGAGCATCATTTGATGACTTCATAAGGTATAAAGTCTATACCTTGCTTGCTCTTTTGATAGATCCCATTTTGTGAAGTTTTAGGGCTTTTCTAAGCCATTTTGGTCACCAACCAAGATTGCAAGCATGGTTTGAGGTTGATGTTTTGGATCTAGGTCCTTAGAGGGGTTACAAGGCAGAAAGGAGTGGCTTTTGCAGTCAAGAAAGGCCCCATGCATTGTGAGAGTTTGTTTTAGGACCTTTTGAGCTTAAAGTCCCATGCAAGCACGTAAAGGTTGTAACTTTACGTGCTTGATCGATTGTAGAAGCATAGATCTATATTTTGATCAAGTGTTGTACATCAGAAAGCGAAGATTCAGTCAGTGGTTGTGACCAACTCGGCGAGTCCGTTCTTGGACTCGGCGAGTCCAAAGTTCTGTCCCATATCAGTTGAGGGTCATAAGGACCCAGTTGAGTGTGGAAAGGTTTTAAGGGGGTCCCAAGGGGGTGACCCAACGTTCTGGACTAAGCAAATTGCCCTGGGAGTTCATGGTACTCGGCGAGTGCATGAACGGACTCGGCGAGTCCAAGGAAATCTTCATAGAACTCGGCGAGTTGTTCATCAACTCGGAGAGTCGAGGATAGAACGTGTTCATAGGATGAAGATGAACTCGACGAGTTGTTCATACAACTCGGCGAGTCAAGGTCAGGACCAGTGAATCAGTTGATGATGAACTCGACGAGTTGTTCATACAACTCGGCGAGTCGGATGAGGATTCAGTCGATGTTTATTTAGAAGGTAACTCGTCGAGTCATCGCCTAACTCAACGAGTAGAGACGAGTATGAGGTCTAATGAAAGGATAGGGACTCGGCGAGTTGGCGAGCCAACTCGGCGAGTCAGGTCAACTAGAAGTTGACTTTGACTTTGACTTGGTCAAGGGGTAAATTGGTCATTTTACCCTAAGAGTAGATGTCAGTTTTTGTCTAAGTGTTTTGTGGGAATTTTAGCCGGAGGATTTCTGGAGCAGGAGCAGCAGCAGTCAGAGGATTCCCGCACAGTTCAGCAACTACTACGAGGTGAGTTACCTTCCAGTAGCGGTGGGTCTACGACCACAATGCCGGCCCACCAGTAGGGATCGTATGCTAGATGTTTGTCTTTGTGATATTCATCTGTGTTGTTACTACCTGATATGTTATATGCTAGCATGATATGGTATGTGATAGTGATAGAGTTCGGTTGTTAGGACCGAAGGGTAGGTTAGGCACCCCAGATATGCCTAACAGTATGTTATGACATGTTTAGCTACTAGCATGATATGTTACATGAGATAGAGGTAGTAGGAGGGGGAAGAGTCCCCGAGATTCGGTTGTTAGGACCGAAGGGTAAGTCGGACACCCCAGATATATCTGACAATAGATTATGTTATGATATATATGATAGTAGTAGTAGGGGGTGAAATAGTCCCCGATGATCGGTTGTTAGGACCGAAGGGTAGTCAGCACCCCAGAATGGCTCGACATAGGTAGGTCAGCGCCCCAGAATGGCTTGAGATGGGTAGGACAGCACCCTAGAATGGCCGTACGGGTAGGTCAGCACCCCAGAATGGCCGTACCGGGTGGGTCAGGCACCCCAGAAATGCCTGGCAGTTTGTATTTGATATGATTGTATGGTATGTGGTACGATGGGGGAACTCACTAAGCTTCGTGCTTACAGTTTTCAGTTTTGGTTTCAGGTACCTCTTCAGCGAGGGGGAAGGAGCTGGTGCGGTAACGGCACATCATACACACACACTTTGGTTTTCCGCATCATGAGATATTCTGGGATTGTACTCTTACAATATTACTATTTTCATGTTTTGGGTATTTAGACACGGGATATGTTTATTGAAGTAATATGATTGTATGACGTTTTACTGCAAATGTTTTTACAAACTACTTAATTAAAATGAAATTTTTGGGCGTGAAATTTCGGTCATTACAAGTTGACATGTGAATTGAAATGAGGAATAGAACTTGTATGGAGCAGATTGATGTAACTTTTCCGAGAGAACACTCACAGATGCAATTGAAAGACAAGAAAACGAATGGGGAATTTAAAAATGATGGATTTCACGTTCTGAGGTATATTTATAGATATAAAGTTATTCTTTTAATATTTTCGCAATATAATCCCAGATTTTTTGAATTTATTGTTGTTGAAATTGTATTGGATAATATTGTTTTATTGATTTTATGGGATTTAGTAGATTACAAATCAATTAATTTTAATATATGATTTGCATTTAATAAGAGATTATAGAAAATTAGGAAACAATAAGTTAAATGGATGAAATTTATAGAGTACCTATTATATTTATATTTTTGACTTAGAAATCAAGTGTAGACTATTCCTAATTTATTGATTTTTGAATGTAGAGATTGAGTTTAAAATGGAAAACATATGACGTTCGTGATTCAAGATCAACCTGAGACTTTAATGGAGGTAATTGCATTGTGTTTGTCGACATGTCGTCTTTATTACTTAATTAAAGTTTATATTTAATAAATAAAATAAAAAAATATTTTATTGTCTAGGTAATGGCACAAAAACTTAAAATCGTAATCATTAATCATACATTTGGAAAACTGTTATTTTGATATACACTTTCATGTTTTTTCTGAATTCTCTAATCGTTATTTTTAAACAACATGTAAAATATAAATAATTAAATATGTATTGATAATTAAAAATAGTAATGAAAAATCAAATAATTTATAAATTTTTATTAAAATAATAAAATATAAGTCTTTTTTTTCTAAATTTTTAATTGTCTAAATCACTTAATCAGTGCTCTATTTATGTTTTACAAGTATCAATATAATATTTCAACTTGCGCGTGATGTCTAATTGTGCAAAACTCCTCAATTTTTTCATGGAGTTATAAAACGTTAGCTATATATTGTATATGCCAGAATTCACAATTGTGCATGAACATTTAAAAGTTCCCAACTTTCGAAATAATCATCTGTTGTTTTCTTACTATGGTCCTATAATAGACAAAATTGCTTTAATAACACATGACAATCAACCCTGGAATGTTAATACATGTACATTAAACATCTATGATGAAAGGAGAATTAAGTACTTGCAGAATGAATTTCAAAGACTTACCCCTTATAAACATCCTCAAATAGCAAAATACATTTTTTTTTAACAACAACCTACTTCTAATTACATATTAAAAATTAAGAAAAAACCAAATTTTTTTTGCATAGATGGACACATGCAATACTTCTATATACAACATATTTTATTTTTTAACCAATAACAACATTGAACATGTATTTTTTGGACAATGTATTTTATTTAATTATATATTGCTATACAACCGTTAAGAAATGAAAGTATGATGTTATGAGTAAGTAAATATAAATAATTAAATATGATGTTTTTATATGTAAAGAGATATAAGTACATTGCTATCATGGGTAATAAATAAATTACATTTTTCAATTTTGAAGTAACATATTGCTATATATTATCATTAAAAATGTATATTGTTATTATAGGCAAAGAAATGTAAATGCATTGCTATTATGAGTAAATAATATAACAAAATAGCTTAATTGGTGAAAAGAGTAATGTACGTTGTCATTTATTGCAATTTGTCCTTATGGTTATATAGTACACATAAACTTGCTGATAATTGCCAACATTTTGTTGGGTTTTAATTTAAAGGTTGAATAAACTAAAGGGATCGTTACTTTTTTTTTTAATCTATTTTTTAAATTTAGTTTTATTGCTTTTTTATATTGGGTAACTTACATGACATTATGATGGCGGTGGAAGTTTATGTAAAGGTGGTCCACAAAATGAAAGTTGACGATGCAAAAGACATTTGATTTTTTCGTAGTAATAATATTAATATGAAATAACATCATAAACGGAACTAAACGGAACTAATATGAATCTGAAGTCCTGATTGTCAAGATAAAACAAAAATATGTATGTTATAATTAAATATAACAAATAGATAAAAATAATGTTTATATTAAAACCAAAACAATAGATAAATGAACGAAAATGAATAAAATTAAAATGTACCATCATCTTAAAATTTGTCTAATAACTACCTACATTTCCAACAATCATTTATCATTGTATCAAAGAACCAAACATTATTTAAAACCAAACCAACATGAACCAAATTTATTTGTTTGTTAAAACAAAAAACAACTCACTTTTCCACTTTTGGAACTAAATGTGGATTTCCCTCTCTTATATATTTTCTTTTAGATTTAGTTGAACTCAAATCACCTCCACCATCAACATCATAAATGTCATGGATGTTGCGCTTCAAATCACCTTATATTTTCATTGGACTGGTTGTGGATGATTTGTCAACTGTTGAGGAAGTAAAACTCTCATCCGTTTGTGATATCACATCCTAAATTAAAAAAACATAAATCGACAATTGGAATAATTAAATATAAATAAAAGTTAATATGGGAATATAACATACCTTTTGAACATTATGAACAACATCATCTGATTCCAGGGATACTTCATTTAAGGACGCTGATTGAATACTCTAGAAAATAAAATGTAAATATGTAAAATGTTATGTATGTAAATAAAAAACAAATATAAATATAGAACATTAAAATATTATGTATCATAAGTTCTAGTTTACTTTCCAATCCGAAAACAATGGACACATCTTCTGTAAGTTTGACAACGGTGTAGATATTATTATAGTTGGTGACATTGTAGGATGTAATATCTACAAGAAACGCAAATTTGTGGTTTTTCAAGACGTTCATTTGATTTGGAAATAGTTGCAAACTGTCGTCAGCCTGAAAGAAGATTGTTTAATATATTAAAACAAATAAAATGTTATTTGATAGAAAAATATGAATAAAATATTATACCGCTTCATGTATTTTTTTCAACTCGAATGCACTTATATCCAACAGCCTTTTTACTTCCCTATCAAAAAGAGTAAATCTGATGGTGCCAGTATGATCTTGTACGTTGATTGGAATTATATACCTAAAAAAATATTAAATTAATGGTAATTTTGTTGAAAGATCGAAATGATTAATATAAATAGATATGTGTATAAATACTTTATAACAATATGAAAATTCGAATCGTTACAAACTGCATTTTTACACTTAATAACAATACTTTCTTCCATCATGACGGGGGCGGTATAGGAAATATTGGTTTTGGGTACCATGTTTATCCTTCTTCTACATTTGTAGCACGAATCGTAATACCAAGTTAGATTCTGCCTTATATTAACGATGATACCAACTAATTGAAATTTCATTTCCTATATAAAAATAAAATGTAAAATTAAAAAAAATACAATGTTTAAATAAAATTAAAACATATAAAGTAAAGAAAATATACCTTCAGTGGTTCTGTGATCTCACTAACAATTTTTAAAGGGAAATCCCCTTTAAAATCATCTATATAAGAAGAAGAGTAGCTTGGGAGTGTAGTTATGCTTTTTTCAGACATATCTCCATTATTATCCGCTATCAATCTATAATGTTCAAAATTATTTTATTAAATATAAGAAATTGTATTCATTTAAATAAAAATAATAATATAAACAAGTTTAAATAAAAATAAAAAAACTAACTCTTTCTTAAACTCATTAATTTCGACAATGTCAGAATTAATGAACATTTTGGTTACATCAAAATGACTTTGGGCTTGACCAATTCTCGTAAAAATAGATTAGTCAATAAAAATAGATTGAAAAACAGATTAGACAATAAACTACAAACCTTCCCAAACGTTAAGTTTCACGAACTGCATTACTATAACAACACAAGTAACCGTGGTGTTACTTTTCAGGTACTGTGACATTTGGTGTGCCTGACTTCCAAATATAGTGACATTGAGGTGTACAAACCTAAATAAAAAATTAATTTAATTAGTATGAAAAAATATGATTAAAAATAATAAATAAATGAAATAAATATCATCTCATTGTAATTTGCTAATAGTCATCTTTATGTAATGCCTTGATGGGTTAGGATTGGTTGTCTCAAGTGGCCGAAATGAGACAATTTGCCCAATAACATCTACACAATTTTAATAAAAAAATAATATATAAGATTAAGTTCAATACTAACATACTAACATTTATAATAAATTACACAACTTATAAAAGTGAATGGAATAAAATTAAACAACTAACCAAAGAATTAGTCTCTTGGGCATTTCTATTCGATGATAGAGTTAAAATCAAGAAACACAAAACCATTAACTGGACCCAAAAAATATCACATTTTTTTACAATACTTTCCAATCCAAAGTTAAGGTCTGTTTCTAACTGATAACACTAAAACCATTTTTAACAGCCGTCATGTTTGGTTTTAAAATGATATAACTTTCACCTTCCTTTAAAAGGTAATGAAATCTGGAAAAAATTTGGTTGAAAACACAAGAATGATATTTTGTACCTTGTTAAAACAAAAAAAATTATTCATTGAAATATATGTAATATTTAGTGGGTTTAAAAAAAGTTAACTAAGCTCCTCGTCCATGACGATCATTTCAATCGATAAAAGTTGATTATTTTTTTTATAAAATTCCAAATCTTTAACACCCGTAGTTTGAGATGTGAATCATCAGCAATATGTTCAATGTCTTTTAGGTATAGTTTATTGTCTATATTCATTTCCTGTAAACAATTGATAGCATATTGAAATTAATATCAATTTTGCGCTTTTCATTTAAATTGAAAGCATATGATTGAATACCAATGTACTACATAACATATATAGATACTATTTAAACACTTAAATAATTAATTAGTATTAATTTTTTTTATAATTAAATAGTTAGTATTAAATGCAAAAAATTAAAAACATATTACATCATATATATAGATGGAAAACATTATCGTTTCACATACTGTTATATTCACATACAATTTCTGTTTATCGAAATATGCAAAGTGCATATACACACTGTAAAAGATGAGTACACCATTTCCAGACTTAATAAGAAAACTTGATTGTTTGGATGTTATTGAATCCATTTCCAGATATAAATTAATAACCCAAGGAATGACAACAAAATATATTAATTTGATGAATAAATCAGTATATCAAATTAACAAAGCATACCAAAATTTTGATTTCATTAATAATCACATGCCATGGCTGATTAGAAATCAGGGAAGAAAGAAACAGGGACAAATACATTCATACACAAACAGATAGATATACATATACACACAAGTAACAGATACATATACAATGTTTAAACCAGTGACATAAAGAGTGACTATAAACAATTTATTACATCGCTATTGCAATTTGCAAATATATACATACACTAACAGTGACTAATACATTCAGATAGAAACAGATAGAAGGCGAATTCAAGATGAAAACAATCAATAATTATAACAAATTTTTTTAATAGCCTACGTAAAAGAATAACAGAAGGCCACTTGAAGATTTGATAACAGTGACAAATAGATTCAAATTGAAACAGATAGAAGGCAACTTCAAGATGAACACATTGAATAATCATAACAAAAAAATTTAATAGCATACCTTAAAGCAATAATAGAAGGCGGCTTGAAGATTTGATAATACGTTCTCTTTTTCTCTGAACTTTGGATTCGCTGTAAATGAAAATAATCGTGACAATGTATTAAAGATATATTGATTAGGTTAATTACGCTTTATAGAAATTGATAAGCATGATATATTTGAAAGATACATTTATCGTTTTAAATTAAATAATGATTATTTACTTTCCATTTGTTTGAATGTTGCAGGAAATAGTCAAAATGACGTCCAAAAATTAAGCAATCGATGTGTTATTTGAAGGTCAATATCAGAAATTAACAATAACAAAAAGAGTGGGAAAACTCGATTGGGGGTGCTATGAGACTGCCAAGTGTACAAATTCTACTTATTTATTAGTTTAGGGGACATACTCTTTTTAGAAATAACGTTGTTTAATTTTTGTCAAAAGTATGGTGTTTGATATATAATTTTAAATTTCAACCCCGAAAAGTTGCATTTATGGTCCTTCAACTTCTATATGCGTGATATTTAATAGGTTAGACTATTAGGTATGGATAATTTCCATCGGGACGTTTTTGCGCATTATGATCGTTGCTTTCTATTACCACCACAACATCCTAAAAACGTTGTTTAATTCGTTTTTTTTTCTTCTAATCCCACACCTAATAATCATATCAACAAGGAAAGTTCCCATAGTGGTGGGTAGAGTGTGTTAGTGTGTTTATAAGGTTTTTCTTTTGTTAGGCATTCAATAGCATTAGTGAACGATAAGAGATTGGTAAAACCCATCCGTTTTTTTTGTAAAACAGAACAAATGAGAAAATAGAACAAATGAGAAAATAGAACAAATAAGAAAAGCTCTTTTAAAAAATGGGCTTTTTTCATTAAGGGCATCCACGATGCATTGAACTCTATAGAGTTCAATGGAGTGTTATATCATCATTTACTATTCCATACTGTTGGGCTGAAGTTCTGTTTTGTATTGCGTCTTTTGGGCTCGTAGATTAGCCTTGTATTCTCCGGTTTGGGCCTGTCCAACCGAGAGCCTTTTATGTATTGTATATAAGTTATCGCTTGCATGCATATTAGGTTAAGATTCTAGAGATTATCGATACAGCGATTGATCAAGAGTATAATATTTTTCTGTAATCGTTCTTGTAATCTTCTAATCCTTTACAGTTGATGTTCTTAATCGAGCTCTTCTAAGGATTTTATTTAATCATTCGACACGTTTGATTCAAGCTGTTTGTTCTTATTATTGCGTTGTTAACTGTTTTTTATTCATATACTTGTTCAAGATCTAATCGATCTTCTTAGATTAAAAGTTGTTTTTAATCCCATCAATTGGTATCAGAGCAGGAGGCTGTGTAATCGATACACATCTTTTCTGTGAAAAAGATTTCCATTAGGGTTTTCCGCAATCATCGATATTTATTGAGCCGTCATCTTAATTGACGTATCTTAGTATTTATTGTTTTGCCCTAATCTGCTTTATTACAAGTCTGATCTTTGAACAGGTTTTTACGATCATTATGGACGCAACGCAATCAAACCCTATTAATATTTCCAACAGCATCGGTTCGACGACAAAGATTCCAATCTTGTACACCCATGACTATGAAGTATGGGCGCATCATTTCGAAGATTATGTGATTGGATCGGAGGATAATGGTTATCTCATATGGGAAGCCATCATCAGTGGACCGTTTTCTCATTCTACGTCGTCCAGAATCATTAAGACGCAAAAAGAGTACAATGATCTGCTCAAGGACGTGACGAATATCGCGCAAGATGAAAAAGACAAACTCCAGTGCAATATTAAGGCACTTAGGTTGATCAGATTCGCCCTTCAGTCCGACACATTCAGGCTGGTCAGCTCATGCACTACGGCAAAGGAAGTGTGGGATAGACTTCGTGAACTGTATTCCACAGACGAAGATCTTGAACATTCCATCCAAACCTTACTTCTATCTGAATTTGGTGAATTCAGGCAAGGGGCTGAAGAAACTGTGAACCAGACGTTTGATCGCTTCAATCATCTTCTCAGCAAGATGATCAAACACGACATTGAAAGGAAGCTTATCGAACAAAAGGTTACTTTCTTGAATGGACTGCGATCTGAATGGAGAGCAGTTGTTTCCACAGTCAAAGCCCATGAACAGTTTAAATCATATTCTTTGGCAAAACTGGTGGGTATTCTAAAGTCCCAAGAGAAGAATGTGGTTCAAGAGAAGAATGTTGTCTCTAGTCTTGGTTCGTTGGCCCTCCTATCTAAAAGTAAAGCTGTGGTGGAGGATGAAGAGCTCAACTTGGATGAATATGACCTCTCAACTGAGGATTTTGCCATGATGGTATCCAATCCTAAGAGGTTCATAAAGAAGAGATTCCCCAGCAACAAAAACCGAAACTGGCAGGGGAGTTACAGCTCAGAAAAGGCAAACAATGAACCGAAAGCTGAGGAGCCCAAAAAGGAACCGAAAGCAGATGGCGATTCCGGAGTAAGCTGTTTCTATTGTGGTGGCAAGAACCACTACGCTAAGGACTGTGTTCTTAAGAAGATGGCTGAAAAGGACAATGGAAATGATGAGGAAGCTGTGCTGCAGAAGAGATTGGATGAGTTAAGAAAGAAGAAGTCTACCGCTAACCCTTCTATTAATGCTCTTATTGTGCAGGGTTCGGTCAATGACGATGAGTTCGGTAGCACTGAAGTTTGGTCTACTGACTCAGAAGACGAAGAAGTGAGAAAGCCTACTCATGGAAAGGCATATGTGGCTAAGGAGGAAAGCAGTGGTGGAAAATGCTTCATGGTGACTGAGGTGTCTCAAATGAGGGGATACAACACCGATGGAGGAAGCAATGGACCGAAGGTGCAGGAGGATATGTGCTTTACGGCTAAACCACTCAGCCAGCAGTTCAATGAACTCGATGAACTGATAAAGAAGGTACAATATGCTTTTATTTCATTTAAAGTACCACCATCCTCTTACGAGAAAGAACTAAAAAATATCAATACAAGAATTTCTCATTTAGATAGTAGCCTAACTCAAACTCGAGTCACCAATTCTAACCTGACTGATCAATTAAGCAGGGCGGCGTCGAAGAGTGAGGAGCGGCGAATGTGGATTGAGTTAAAAGAGTCGGAATTAATTAAAGTTAAAGACGAAAACATTTATTTGCAGAGAGACAATTTGAAATTGTTAAAACAACGAAATGTTTTTTGTTTAATAGCTAAATGTTTATATTCCAATATTACTCAACTTCACTTGGACTGTGAGATAGGTCAAAAGATCCATCGCATGATTTTGCCCTTTCTAGAATTTAAGGAGGATGAAATCGATGCCGAAGCTTACAATTGTGAAAGTGTGATATCGTCTGATGATGTCAACCCAACCTATATGTATGGACTGGACAAAATTGAGTCCTTCATTAAGTCCAAAGACCACAAGGACATGCTCAAAAACCTTTTGGACGAAAATGACCGACTTAAACTGAGAACCGAAACCATGCAAAAATTTAACTCTCTTAACGCCAACGTAAGCTCAGAAAACAAAATCGATGTTGAAAATTCATCTGAGCTTAACGAAGACGAAAACATGAGTGAAATTTCTGTGGAGGATACGGTTGACTGCTCAGAATTTGTTAAAAGCGAAACTGAAAACCACAAAAACCTTATTTCTGAAAATTCTGTGGAATTCGCTAGATTGTCCCAACAAAAGTCCCCGAAATTAGTAGAAAAAGCTGTTGTGTATCAAAAGGTCAGGACCACTCCAAATCAAGTATACAAGGTGACTGGAGTAACCGAACATCAAACAGCTGAACTCACAGCTATTGTTAACGAAGACAATGCTGATGGTTGTGATGAGTACTTCTGGGAAGCTCCTATTGATAATGGAAACGAAACCGTTGGTCTTTCTGAAAGAACCTCCTGGATGAAGAAAGGGAGGTACATACCTGAACCCTTGAACAAGCCTGATAATTTCAGTGAACCAAGTACAAGTGGTACCAAAGAAATTCCTCAAGAGGATAATTGTTTAGCAAAAGAAGACATTCCTTCAACACCTACAGCTCGAAGCGAAACTTCATCAGATACTCTTTCCACTTCCTCAGGGCAAACTGAATCTTCTTCAGATATTCCATCTGTTCCTTCTGCACAAAGAAAAACTCCTGAAGTTCAAAATGAATCAGTCAAAGTTACAGCAAAAACAAGAGCGAACGTTCATCATCAACCTAAGCAGATGAGGGATAAGAAGATAGAGAGGAACCAAAGATACAGGAAAAATCTTTCTGAAAGGAAACAATTCTGGCACTCCCAGAACGCATACTATACACACAAGGACAAGAATATGAAGTATGAAGACAATCCTGTACGAAAGCCTGAAAGTTCCACTAACCGAAAGCCAAGGTTCGGTTCGCAAGAAGATATTAACCGAAAGCCAAGGTTCGGTTCACAAGAAGATACCAACCGAAAGCCAAGGTTCGGTTCTGAAAAGGACTTCGACCGAAACCAAAGGTTCGGTTCCAAGAACAACACCAACCGAACACAGAGGTTCGGCTCCAAAATGAAAAAGGAACAAGACTCAAAGGTTAACCCCACCAACGATCAAAAGCAAAAGGGTCACCTAGAGTCATCAGCAAGGAAGACATCTCCATCCAAATCCAAATCCTCTTTTCCTAATTCTTCTCGTTCTTTCACTTCCACTCATTCATCTCCATCTAGTTCCAAAACTAATCACGCTTGCCCTCGAAAACCTCATTCTTCAGCTGAACAGAAGGGAAAGCAAAAGGTCGATGAATCCAAACCTGAGTCCAAAACGAACATCCCTAATGTTCATAAAATAAAAGTCTTTACCATTAAAAAGAAAGATGAAACAACTCTAATAAAACGAACATATCTAGTTGACATCTCTCTCACTATTCCTGTTCCCATGAAAAGCTCACATGGACCCAAGAAACTTTGGGTTCCTAAATCTGCTTAATTTTTTGCAGGTTATAAGTGACGAGCAGTTTGACGAAGAATGGTACATCGACAGTGGCTGCTCGCGTCACATGACAGGGAGGAAAGAGGAGCTTAGGGAATACATATCCCTTGCAAATGGTGGCAATGTTAAGTTTGGAAATAACTCTTTCGGGACCATAAAGGGATATGGGATGATAACGAATGGTGATTTTACCATAAGAAAGGTGGCCTATGTGGAAGGACTTCAACACAACCTCATCAGTGTATCTCAGCTTGTTGGAGGTACTGGTCTCAAAGTTTCATTCGATGATGAAGGTTCGGAAATCATAGAGAAAAAGACAAAGAAAGTGATTCTGAAGTCAGAGCGAAAGGGTGAAATGTTTCCTCTGAACATGAAACCCATCAAAGGAAATCCAGCCATATGTCTGCTATCAAAAGCTCAATCCGACGAAAGCTGGTTGTGGCACCGAAGACTCTCTCATCTCAATTTCAAGGATATCAACCGACTTGTCACTGGAGGTCATGTTAGGGGTCTTCCATTGCTCAAGTTCGACAGAGAGCATTTGTGTGCTGCATGCGAAATGGGAAAGCAGAGTCGTCAAAGTCACCCATCCATAATTAACACAAAAGTTGTTGAACCACTCGAATTGCTTCATATCGATTTGTGTGGTCCTTCATCTATTGAAAGCATCGGTGGTAGCAAGTATATTCTTGTTATCGTTGATGATTTCTCTCGATTTACATGGGTGTTCTTTCTAAAGCTCAAATCTGAAGCGACTCAAAAGCTGAAAGCGTTCATCAAACAAATTGAAGTCCAGCTCAAGAAGGTTGTTCGCAACATAAGGAGCGACAATGGTCTCGAATTCAAGAACAAAGAGTTTGAAGAGTTTCTTGCAGAAAAGGGAATCAGTCATAATTTCTCAGCTCCCTACACACCACAGCAGAACGGAATAGTCGAAAGACGAAACCGATCGTTGTGTGAAGCTGCCCGAACTATGCTAAGTTTCGCTTCCTTACCTCTTTATTTTTGGGCTGACGCTATTTCTGCTGCTTGTTATACACAAAACAGGTCCTATCTCAACAAGCGATTCACGCTCACACCATATGAGATAATAAATAACAGAAAACCCAACGTGAAATTTTTCCACGTGTTTGGCTCAAGGTGTTTCATCTTTAACTCTAAAGAACACCGCAACAAGTTTGATGTCAAGGCACAACTGGTGGCTGTCAATTTCTTGATGGGAAGTTGGTTAGCTGGCAATCCAAGAAACAAACATGTGTGTCGCTGTCTACTGCTGAAGCGGAATACATTGCCGCTGCATCCTGCACATCACAAGTGATTTGGATCCAGAGTCAACTTCGAGACTATGGACTCAATATGAAGAAGATCCCACTATATTGTGACTCTGAAAGTGCAATTAGGATCTGTCATAACCCAGTGCAACACTCTAAAACCAAACACATAGCACTAAGGTATCACTTCATCAAAGATCATGTGGAAGATGGAAATGTCGAAGTTCACTTCGTAAGAACCACTGATCAACTGGCTGATGTCTTTACCAAAGCTCTTCCTGAAGCATCATTCAATAAAATATTGCAAGGGCTCGGTATGATGGAATCAGAATCAGTTCCTCACACTACCACTCAATCTCAACCGTAAGAAGCGAAACCAACCGAACGTTCGGGTTCGGTTCAACCATCTGACTCGCTCATTACTTCAAAGGTAGTTTTTCTGTGTTGTATATTTCTTGTGCAAAATTTATTTTTCTTTACGTAACAAGTTTTTTTATTATCTCTAAACTTCTTGGTTTCTTAAAATTTTTTTTTCAAAGACCGGAACTTCAAGAAGGTTCGGGTTCGGTTTTTCAAAATTTTCAAGAACCGAAACCAACCGAAGGTTCGGGTTCGGTTTTTCAAAATTTTCAAAAACCGAAACCAACCGAAGGTTCGGGTTCGGTTTTTCAAAATTTTCAAGAACCGAAACCAACCGAAGGTTCGGGTTCGGTTTTTCAAAATTTTCCTGAACCGAAACCAACCGAAGGTTCGGGTTCGGTTTTTCAAAATTTTCCTGAACCGAAACCAACCGAAGGTTCGGGTTCGGTTTTTCAACTTTTTCCAACCGAAACCAACCGAACGTTCGGGTTCGGTTTTCCATTTTTTTTGAATCAAAAGTTTTTTTTCTTCTTGTCTTATTTTTTTTATCTTTTCTATTTTTTTTAATTTTATTTTTTTTATATATAAATTTCAAACACTCCAAAAATATGTTTTTATTTTTTATTTTTTTTTTTTGTATGTTCGTTTACTTATGGGGATATATTTGCTGAATTACTTAAGTGTCCCTAGAAGCATGCTACTGTATGTGTCCCAAGCCTCATAAGATTTTGAATAATTGCCTTCACGACTTGGTATACACAAACCTTGTCTTCCCAATAAGGCTAACTTATTTATTCTAATCGTGAGCTACCTCACACTCTTCTCACATGAGTTAAGAGTCTCCTGCTTGGTCCTTTCTTTCGCAGCAGAGGTACTATGTCTTCTTTCAACATCCCCATTACACTTCTCCATAACATTCGTTTCATCACTGTAACCCTTGAGACTCTCAGAAACTACCACTGAGGTTTATGGTTACACAACATCTGTGTTTATGATCTTAGTTTCGTGCCACTACGAGCTGAGTGAAACCCAAAATTCAACACCAAAGAATTGACGGTGACAAATTAATTTGATCAAGTTTTCACCAATGAATTGACGAATGTACCTTCATGAAATCTCAAATTTTTTTTTTTCGATTCCAATGAAATTGTTACACACCATAACATTTCTTCCCATGGGATCCAGTTATAATTTTTATCTGAGATTTTATACTTATCCAAGTCACTTAAAAATCAACTCCAACCTACTTGTTCAACAGACTACACCGGTCTCACAAGTACTTTGTTCACTTTCGTTCTTATATCAAGAACTGAATTGTTGAATCAAAGCGAAACCACCCTTAATTAGTCTTATTAAAAGAAGCCTTTCAACATTTATTAATAAATGTTTGATCGTAATTCAACGGGATTCCACACTAACACTTTGAGGTCTTTCTTGATCTTGAAGGAAGAGATTCGTGCCCGGGATCATCAGTTTCGTGTCATAATTGACATCACAGATTATTCCAAAAAGAGTTGCTTTATTTCCTTATCTTTTACACTCTTAGCACGAAAATCCTAGATTTTCAAAATTCCGTTACTAATTATTTTACAGGCTGGTTTATTACTAAGGGATTACTAATGAAGTTGTGGCCAAAAATTAGCCACGTGGGTCCTCAATTGAATACAGCTGATTCAAAAGGGAAAAAGACAAAAAGATGCTGACGCGGCGGAAGTTCAAAGGATAGAAATTCAAACGACGGTAAAAAAAAATAAAGGGCGGGCGCGTGAATTTGAAGAGGTCGCGCTTTTTCTGACACATTTGGACGCGTGTGCAGTATTGAAGCGTCATCCATCTGGCATTAATGGCGCGTGTGGAAATGGAAACGGTTCCTCTCTCTGAACCGGCGCTTATTGGGCGGCGTGATCCTAGGAATCTGACACTCTCTCTCCTACGTGATCATCGCACGTCCCAACTGTCACCAATCAGTCACTCAAAAACCCTTCCATATTTCCATAAGAGATTTGAATCGATCTTTCTCTCTCCTATCACCTACTATAAAAACCCATCCAGACCACCTTTTACCTCTTTACTGCCCCATAATTTCCAAAGCAAAAATACTTCCAAACTCTCTCCCGGTTATCTTCTTCTCCAACCTGCAACAATGGCTGAATCCTCTTCCGTCCATGCTACTTCTCAGATTCTTCCAATCCGTCCTCAGCAATGCCTCGTGATTGATCTGAATCCACTGGCCTATGATCCCTACATGTCGCCGGTCATCGAGTGTCTCAAATACTCCCAGCTTGCTCCGGCACTGTCACGGATTGAAACGGTGCCAATGGTGGCCCTATCTCAGGTCTACGCAACGGCTTATTACGACAAGGCCGTTGACAGAGTCTTTTTCGAAGTGGCGGAACACAAGACGTCGATTTCTCGTTCCCGCTTCTGCTCTCTGCTTGGGTTTGCTGCTGACCCATCGCGTGTTCACCCGGAGACAATTCCGGTTGGTATGCTCTACAGCATGTTCTACAACATGGGCTACACGGAAGTTCTCACCTCCGTCGCCAGATTCAAGAAGTCACGCCTACCGCCCCAATGGAATGGGTTATTTACAGTTCTCTTCAAGGGACTGTCAGAACGAAGCTCAGGATCGGACGGGGCCAGTCGTCTTTTCCTGTCGATTATGTATGCGGTGTACAACGGGATCAATCTAGACTATGGATTTGTCCTTTGGCAACAACTGATTCAGAGCCTCTCTTCCGTTTCCCGACACTCCGAGGTGTCACTAGCCCGGTTCTGGATCTTGATCACAAGATGGGCTATGGACAGGTTCGATGTCCAAACTGCTGACGGTGCACCGATGTCTTCGATTGGTACGTTCCACACCACGAAGATCATCGTATCCGCTGCATCGAAATTCTCCTTCATTGGCTCTATCCCGGAGTCGATGTATGGTAGTGTGCCATCAGACAGCAGTATGATCAAGGCGATCAAGGAGTTAGGGCCATCTGGTCCGAGGGAACTGACACCGGACATGTTGAGATCGATCCATGATGCCGACAAACCGGTGGCCAGGGGTAAGAAGGCAGACAAGGGGAAGAAACCATCCAAAGCCCCAAAACCTACTCCCAAGAAGCGCAAACAACCGAAGGCTGCCTCGTCACCACAACCGAAAAGGAGGAAGACACAACAAAAGCGAAAGCTAATCCTTTCCTCCTCATCAAGTGAATCCGAAGTTGAGAGTTCGGACGCTGAGGGATCACAAGGCGATGTCTCTCCTCTACGAGGCAACACACCCCCTCGGTCCCCAACCCCGGAGATGGAACTTCACCAATCCCCAGTTCCTTCCCCTCCACCCACAATACCTATTTCCATTCCCACCATAACCCCTACTATACCACCAACGTCATTCCCTATACCTCCACCCATATTCACCACCTCAACCGAAACACCACCTGTAACCGAAACCCCTCCCGTAACCGAACCTCCACAAACCGAAAACCATACACAACCACCACCCGAAACTAACCCCCCACCTACTCAACCTGAACCAACCAAACCCATAACACCCCCAGCTTCACCTCCACCTCAATCTCCAGAAGACGCCTCCGATGGCGATGATCAATACCTAGGTGGTGATCACCTGAACTTTGATTCGGTCTACTATAGTCCGTTTCAAGTTCAGAGTGATGAGGAGGATGATGCTCCAGTGACAAAGAAGCATCTCCGCGATCTTAACGAGAAGGTTGATCAACTTCTCGCCTCTTCTTCAAACCAGCAGTCCACCTTATCTGAAGCTGCCCTCCAGAGGATCGTTGATGCCTTCTCCCGGGCTCAACATGACTCTGTAGCCTCCGCAACTGCTGCGATAGACGCCTCCACCCGAGCCTGTGAGGCAGCGACCGAAAAAGTCGATAAACTATTCTCCGACGCTTCGGACCTGCTAAAGTCTCTGCAGGAAAGCGCCAATGCCACAAAGACGACTCTTGAACCGATTGTTCAACAATTGGCCAAGTTCATCTCCACGGAGTTGACTTCGTTTGCTACCCTCCGCCAAAACCTCAGCGACGACAACTCGGCACTCCGTGCCTCCATCGATGCCCGTCTGGCAAAACTCCAAGAGGATCTTGCGGCAGAGAACTCTCTGATGGACGTTCTGGCGAGTAAGACTACTGCCCTCAAGGTCAAGAGCACCCAACTTTCCAACTCCGAACAACAATTGGAGGCTCTTCGATCCGAAAGGGAAATCATCAAGACGTGTGTTTCGGATGTCCACGCAGCTCTAACTAACATCCTCGAAGCACACGACCCCATCCTCAATCACTCGGTGAGGCGTACCCTCGCTGAGAAACTCTCTCCGGCCATGGATCTATTGAGTAAAATTGAAGGCCTACCCAGTTTCGTGTCCATTCCGAAACAAGGGGGAGATGAGAAGAAAGGATCGAAACCACCTCCTTCCTCAAAGCAACTCACACAACCGAACCACCCCCAACTGGTCATGCCTCGGGTTCGGGTGTGAAGGACAAGGGTAAAAACATTGCAGAGGGAGGAGATGAAGATGAAGATGAAGACAAGGAGACTATTGCGGACATGTTAAAGAGAAAGAACAGTCGCAATACTGATGACGATGTCAGTCGTGTGGCACGTGAAGCTGAAGAAGCCGAACGTAAACAAAAAGAAGCCAACGATCTCCTTGAGAGCCGAAAGTTGCTCTTCCCTGCCTGGACCAGGGATCGGTTGATAAAAGAGGCCATAGAGACTCCAAGCATACTATGGCTCGAGCCGGTGATATCGTTCGACTGCATCAACTCGGTCGATTCGCAATTTGATATGCCGCTGACTCGAAAGGCGTTCATCTTCCACGCCTTCTCCAACATTTTCGAAGTCCCGCATCCGAACGATGAGCTTGACAGGGAGCTCATTGACTTTTACCTGGAGGCCGCTCGCCCTCAATACCTTACATGGAGCGCCCAGAAGATTGTCAATGTTCGGGTGATGAAGCCTTTTGCCGTGGGGAGATTCACAAACGTCAAGTTCAAGCTTATCCGAGGATCTGCAAGAACTGCTCACATGATCTCTCTGGCGGATCTGCCCAATCTGAACCCTCATGATTGGATAGTCTTGTACAACATCTTGCTGACAAACGAAGCCGAATATGGTCCCATCTTAGACCATGTCAAAAGGATGCTGGCATGCTATATCATGGAGGTGGCCCTAATGGATCAGGAGGTTGCCACAGTGTTTAAGAAGAAACCGAAAGTCAAGCCTGTGGGATCGGCCAGTGATCTAAACACGATGAAAATGGGCAAGATAGATTCGAGGCGAAACTCTGTGATGTTCACCAGAGCCGAAGGACAGAAATGTCTGTTCGCGTTAGCTGACAAGCACCTCTACACCACTACCTGCTTGGAACACGTCCTATCAATCGTCAAGCGGTGTAAGGACAATTCGGCTGATGACATCAAATACTTTGAAGATATGATCAATTGGTACGTCCGGTTTAGACAGACCATCCTTTCCATAACCAAGTGTCTGTTTAGTACCGTGAAGAAGAAGGTACCAGCTTCAGCCGCCGGCCCAAGTAAGAAGTGAAGGTCTCGCTCCAAATTGACGCAAAGGGGGAGATTGTTGGGCTGAAGTTCTGTTTTGTATTGCGTCTTTTGGGCTCGTAGATTAGCCTTGTATTCTCCGGTTTGGGCCTGTCCAACCGAGAGCCTTTTATGTATTGTATATAAGTTATCGCTTGCATGCATATTAGGTTAAGATTCTAGAGATTATCGATACAACGATTGATCAAGAGTATAATATTTTTCTGTAATCGTTCTTGTAATCTTCTAATCCTTTACAGTTGATGTTCTTAATCGAGCTCTTCTAAGGATTTTATTTAATCATTCGACACGTTTGATTCAAGCTGTTTGTTCTTATTATTGCGTTGTTAACTGTTTTTTATTCATATACTTGTTCAAGATCTAATCGATCTTCTTAGATTAAAAGTTGTTTTTAATCCCATCACATACAACTCTATTCATTTTTATCCCACAATGCATTAAACTCTACAAGTTCAATGAAACATATTAAAAAAATATTTATTTAAAGATTTAAACACTTTCCTTTTTTCCATTGAAGACTTCAATGACCATTGAACTCCAAATTCATTGAATGACAAGGTGACGTTTCACAAAGGTGGACTTGTATCCATTGAATGACAAGTAGTCATGACACATCATTCAACTCTTCCATTAAACTCCCCATTATGGATGCTCTTATATTTTATAAATAAGGTGAATTTGATGGTCCTACCATCAATTCATCGATTTCTTTTCCCTCTTAACTTAAAATCTTAACCCTAAACTTATTTTTTATTTTCAATTTACAACTTGTAATTTTAAAAATTTGGATTTTTTATATCAACTTATATTTAATTTTATTATGAATATATAAACCATTTTAATTACTCCTTTAAATTATTTTAATTATATAAAATATATGATTTTATTTCTTGAAAATATATTATTAAAATTTATATATTGTTTCTAACAACTTATACCATTAAAATAGTTTCATAAATAACTTCATATTAATACCGATATAAAAAAAAAGTTATAAAAGAAATACAAGACAAATCAAAGAGGAAATCACAAGATTGATAAAAAAATATGTAGTTCATATTTCATTATATCTTGGTTGATAATTCGAACAATTTCTTCGGTTATGTCCTAGTTGATGGCGTCCACATATACGAGGTTCATCAGGATGACGAACATCCATCTCGTTACGAAATCGATTTGAACGCCTTTGACCACAACTTATAGAAAGTTTCGAGTATTCTGTTCCAATCTTCGAATCGAACTCCGGCCAATTATCAAGATGAAAAAGTGGTGCAAAAGCATAGTTATATTGTTGTTTATATGTGCAGTAGTATAAACATCGTTGACAATAGAGAGCAGATTATCCCCTCTATACCGACAAACTGCAAAAGCATGTGAACATGAAAATCTTTCCATCTTTATTTACCAAATGTACATGTGTGTTGAAAATAATGGACCGTATATATATTCCGTCATTTTCCATTAGTCTGAAACTTCATCAAAATTTTATAGACACCTTAGTTGTAGTCAAACTCAGTCATATTATGGCTTTTGGGCACATGTCTCACATTTAAGGAAAAGACGTCACATACATGATGATAGAGGTGTATTGCAGTTCATTGCAATAGCACTATGCTTTTGAAATAATTGAACAATTTTATTGATTGTAAGGTCAATACATGCTCTAATCAGTAATTGTCTTGCACCTCACAATGCATTATTCATACTTTCATAGATATTTGTTGTTAACAAACCCCAACGACGATTTTCATCATCTAAAAGACACCATTGACTTTTACGAATTTGTCTTAAATATTTTCAAGCTTCAAGATTGATTGTTTTTATTTCTTTGATATACTTGAGAAACTTTCTTTTCTGTTCCATGCTTCCATAACCCAACAAAATCTTTTTAGGATTACATTGTTGTACTTTTTCATGAGATTACTTCTAATGTGTCGGAGACAGAAGCGATGGTATGCTAATGGCTCTTTCTATTGATCCATATCTATCATTGCATGAATTATTCCTTGATGTTTGTCTGAAATAACACAAAGTTTCCTATCTTCAGCAACATAAGGTCTGAACTGGTATAAAAACCAACACTAGTTGTGTGAAGTGCCCTCATCAACAATAGCATAAGCAATCTGTAATATACTATTGTTGGCATCTTTTGTAACAACAACAATCATTTTTCCCTTGTATGAACCCTTCAAATGGAAACCATCAATTGAAATAACAGGTTGACATAGATGAAATGCATGAATAGCATGTCCCAAAACCCAAAAAACATATTTAAATGTTGCTACATTTGATGAACCATTTGCATTATGCAACCATTTAACAATTGTACTAGGATTGGAAGCCTGTAAAGCTGCAATGTACTTAGGGAACTCAGCGAAGTTACTCTCCCAAGTTCCATAAATCTTATCAATGGCTCTTCGTCTACCACGCCATGCCTTCCCATATGTAACATCAACATGCAAAACATTTTTAATATCTGCGTATATATGTTTCATTGGATAAGAAACAACTTTTTAAATTGAGTGGGTTATGTATGAGGAAATAGTTTCAGAGTTCAAATTTATTCTTTATTTCCTATTCATGACCCAAAGCAACTGCGTGCAGCCACCCAACGTGTAATCTTCCACATATGATGATTTTTTTTTTCTTAACTCCATGAACATTCCGTTCCTAGAGTCTTACACTTTGCTACCTATAACCTATTTTTACTTTCATACACTTTGAACTCTCTATTTTTTACGATCGACCAAAGTGATATTAGTTTTTTTTTACTTCTTCCCTACTTTCAAATAGCATTCTTATCCTTATTTTTTTCGATTCTTTCCAAATATCAACATGAATGGTTTGTGCAAAGTGATACTGGTTTTTTTACTTATTTTTTTCCGATTCTTTACTAAATTGTGAGTTAGTATCATCAAACCCAATGTCATCATCCCCCTCAAATCTATCATCATTGGGCAAAGGAAATGACACATTTGAGGGGTTGGTCACTGGTGGTTGTTGTAACGCCTGTGTTTCTCGGCTAAGCATTAATGATGATGTAATAGTCTAGGTCAACCATTGTAATCCATTTTAAAGTATTAAAGATGAATTATTTGAGTATTATGTGAATTATGTGAATTTATGTGCTTTATACATAATTATGATGATATGATAAAGTAAGAATAAAAATAAACGTCAAAAATAATGTGTGAGATAAACCCGATATCAATGAAGAAAGTTGTAGTGGTCGTGATAAGGATTCCTGACATCTAAAGAATGCCGAAATCCGAGTTATAACGAAGAAGTTATGACCTGTCGAAGTTTCGCGACAAAACCGACACGATGCTAGGTGACGTAAATAGTGAATTTACGATAGAGGACATTTTAGCCTTAGTAATCTAAACAAAAGTCGTAGTGTTCTTTAAACTGAGAGCGTTCATAAAAAGAACACCTAAATCTGACTTCGTATGAGGAAGTTATGATTTTTCGAAGTTTTGGATCAGTAGTGCACAGCCCGAAACTCGAATTTTAGATCGAGCGATTTTTGGCCAAAGAGACCTAAATTAGAATTGAAGATCTCCTTAATAGGAGCTCAACGATAAAGAGACAGACGAAAACAGAGTCCGTATGTAGAAGTTATGAATTTTACGCGGTCATTTAATAGTATAATCTCGTTCTACTGTTAAATTTAAGATCGGTCGAGAACTAGCTAACGGAGTCAAATGGAAAGTTGTAGATCTTGTTTTTACCTACTCGTGGATATAAAGAACGTCGAAACGAATCTCGTATGCGGAATTTACGGGGTTTAGAAGTCGGCAGGGTGTTGTTGCAAAAGGGGTGACGTGACACAATGTAGGCCACCCACGTTCTGCCACCAGAATGGTGACACCTGGCCATGGACTCAACGAGTTGGAGGCCAACTCGACGAGTTGGGCTGCCATCCAGCCTATAAATAGAGGTGTCGGGTGCAACACTTTTCTCACACATTCCAACTTCTCTTTCTCTCTCTAAGCCCCCCCCCCCCCCCCCCCCCAAAAAAAAAAAAAAAAGCTTAGGAAACTTCCCTAGCACTTGAAGAAAGCCTAGGAGAGCCCGGGGTCTCCGAGAAAAAGAGTTTTTCGGTTTGAAACTCTGCTCGCACGGAGCCCGATTTGCAAGCAAACCTCCCGGTTTTGTCAGAAAAGCTCGTTTTAAGAAGCGAAGTGCTGTCTGAATCACCCCTTATCAAGTGAGTGTATAGTCACTTTTATCTTACACATAGATATGAAGTATTTTAGATAAATTATGTGCTATATGTATAAATATATGTTGTCTGTTTACCTGAGATGTTTGTTGGATGAAAGATCTGAACCTCTTTCTTTTCAAATCTGAACTTCTTCCTTCAGATCTACACATTTTCTTCCAGATCTGAACTTTCTCCTTTAGATCTAGATTTTTTCCTTCGGATCTAAACTTTTTCATTTTAGATCTAAGACTTTTCTTCAGATCTTAATGGTATATGTATTTTTTTTTGTCTGGTCTAACCCTTTTCTTTCAGCTAATTTAATGACTAGGCGTCTAAGTCAGCAATGAAACCGATAAAATGTATGTTACAAGAAGAAAATGGTCAAATCATCAATAAATTTTATTTTAGGACTTATTCACAAATCAGGGTAAAATAATGGGACTTTAATGAAACATGTAAGTAATAAAACCGGTAAACTAGAAAAAAGGGGTCAAATCGCTATTTTTACCGGTAATTCATGCTTTTTCATAAACAAATTTTAATTTGTGAGTTTTTCGAAAATTAGGGTAAAATTTTAGGACTTTTTGGAGATTTCCCTAATATATATATATATATATATATATATATATATATATATATATATATATATATATATATATATATATATAGATATAGTGTCATAATTTTTCAGGATGTTATTTTTTTGGGTTGCATTGGTTCATTTCATGACTGCTGTGATGGGCCATGGAGGTGATGGTGGTGACGAGCCACCACATCCGTTCGGTGCAGATTTTGGTGTTCACCAGATTGATTGTAATTAAGATTTATTCTAATTCAATGTATTTCATATTGTATGTATATAAAAAACTATCTTTACTAATATTTTTTTCAGCTGTACCTCCCAGACGAAGAGGTATGACAATAAACAAGAAAATGCATCGGCTATATGAAGCAAACGGCAGACAGCCTCTAAAAATAATATTTGACATAAATACTTTTGTGCTGATTGGGAATGTATACGAATGTTTTATTTGGGAGGTTGGAAGTTATATCTGACGTGACATAGCTTTGGATAAGAACACCTGGAAAGAAGTTCCTGAAGCCGATCGGAATGGCATGTTTACATATCTTTCGGTAAATTATTTATTATTTATAAAGTTATATTTAACATGTTTAACTTTGATTTGTTTTTAACTTCTTATTTCTTGTAGACATATTTTGATTTTCAAGCCATTTCGATTTTCAAGCCATTTCAAATGATCTCGATGCTAGAATTTTGTGGGCATCACTGAACCATCGGATATGTCTGCGGTATAGAGGCAGCAAAAATATTGCGAAAGGTAAATTTATAGACATGCTAGAGGGTGTGGAGGCAGCAAGGGCTCGATCCCCCGTGGGTATAGATTCAGCGAGTTGGAGTGCTACTATTGACCACTTCTAAACTGATACGCATTGTAAACGATCTAGTGTAAACAAAGAATGCCGGAAGAAGCAAGTAGTTAAGAATCGTGGAGGGACGTGCAGCTACGGTAGTGCTTCTTTCAAAAATGTAAGTTACATTAATGTTTATTCAGTTATAACATATTTTGTAATGTTTATTTAAGTATAACATATTTTTTTAATGTTAAACAGAATTTGAATAAACTTGAAGTATTTCACCGTGCACATGTCAGTAAACAAGGGGAATTCGTTGACCCGTTAGTTGAAGAACAATATGTAAGTTATTATTACTTAAAAATGAAGTAGAATGTTGTTTTTTTGTGTTTGTTTTGAAGTGTTTTAATAATCTTTGTGAAATGCAAAATACTTTAGTTTATGAGGTTTCTTTACAAACTCAGCACATAGCTGACTCCGGTGGTGATCTGAACTCCATTGATTGGATATCCTTATTTGAGAAGGTGTTAGGTGCTCAAAGGGGACATGTGAGAGGCATCGGGCCTAAGTCTTCCGTCGCAGGTACAAGTGCTCCCGCCCAGTGGCAGACATAGTCATAGACATCGCAACCAACACAGGTACTTATAAATTTGTTGTGAATTTTGTTGTTTTATAGTTTGGTAGTTTGTTAGTTTGTTAAATTGTTATGAATTTGGTTGTTTGTTAAATTGTTAAGGACTTAATGTGTTTGTGACTTAATTGTTAAGTAATAATAATTTGTTTTTATAGTATGAAATATTTTAACTTATATTCTTACTTTGTAGGATGTGGATGTTAATGCTTTTCTCCAAAACCCGGCGTTTGTGATGGCAAATGAAGATATTATCCGGTCATTTAGCAAGCAAGTCGACAATGCGACCAACAATGACGAGGAAAACGATGATAGGGACGACGATTAGTATATATTACTTTATGTTATGGATGATGTTATTATGGACTTAGATGATGTTAATGTGATATATTTTATGTAATGTTATTTGATGTTTTATATAATGCAGATTTTTAAATTATAAGTTTTATAATTTTATAAATCTTATATTTTTTATAATATAAACTAATATAAAATATAAATTTAATAAATAAAAAAAACAAGCATTAGTGGCGACATCTTTAGGGACGATCGTATTAGCGACGACACATCCCACCGGAATATTTGGCCGGAGTAACACTGACCGGTAGCCGAAATATTATTAGGGACGACACCTTTAGGGACGACGACAGCTATTAGCGACGACATGTATTAGGGACGACTTTTGAGTATTAACTACGAGGTATTTGCGACGACCTAATTGAGATGACATGTCGTCCCTATTACCTTTAGGGGCGACAATCTTGACTATTTGCGACGCATGTTGTCGTCCCTAAATGTGCATTTTCTTGTGAAAGAAGAGAGCTTGAAAATCTTGTATGTTTGAAGCCAAAGTTTTCAATTTTGATAGAGAAACTCGGGTTTGAGTTTTTAGAATTCTTTTTAGACTTCAATTGTAGGTAACTTATCTATGTATCTTGTATTATTAATTATTGTTTAGTTGCATAAAATAAATAACTTTGGATCCTATCAGTTTTTGATGTTTTCTTTTTTTTTTTTTCTTTTTTTTTTTTTTAATTTGTTTCCGGTTTTATTTACCTAACTCAAGAATATTCTCTTAAATTTCAATGAAATGCGGACCCAATTGCTTCTTTTGGTTTTAGAAAAAAATAATATAAACATTAAGTTTTTTTATTAGTTTTCATTATTATGTTCATTTTGTATGAAACAAATATTTAAGAGCAACGATTTTTTAGTTTTCATTACAAAGAAAAAAAACTAGGACAAAAAACAAATTCGTAGAAAAATAAAAATAAACAGCTGAAACATGTTAGACTTTGAGTTGTTGAGAAACAAATCCAGGCGCATAAACCTGGAAGATGCTATATATGAATGGGGGCGTCAATAACATCTCACTTACATTACATTTTTATCCGTATAATTCTTTACATCAAAAATTAACTCCATCATAATTACTATAATGGCACCCCCAAAATCAGATGTTTTGTAGCCATTCATCTTAAGAAACAAATGCTGGAACATGATTTGACCACAAACTTTTGGGTATAATAAAGAAGTGTTATATGTTGAATTCCATATTACAAAATTAAAAGAAAATTTATCATGAATCTCCGTTATGATCAATAATCGTATCATACCTCGCATCCTGCCAGAAGGGAGATTAATAAGTACGTAGAGTATGTTGTGGTTCCTCTAGAGGTCTCTACTCATATGAACCACAGGGTCGCCGCGTCCTGTATCATCTTGACCAGCTTCTTCCCTGGTAGGAAAGCGAGGTTTCGTATTTACCCCACTGTACCCCTCTTTCTCTGGAACTCCACGAAGGAGTCTCACGTATCCTTCCTCTCCCCAATCTGTTCCCCAAGAGTTCTTCACTATCCAGTATTTGGTTCCATCAGGATCCGTATCGTATCCAACAATTACGACTGCATGCGCAGTGTTGGTTCCAGTAGGTGCAGTCATAACTCCCTGTTAATCAATTATTAATTAATTAATTATATATAATCTATCTTTTAATTATGGTAAACAGCTGAATAAGGTTTGAGTTACCTCTTTATACAGCATAAAAGGTTCTTCACATTCAATTGAAACTTGTACAGGCTGGTTCGCAACTGATGCCATAAGAGCCGGCTCAGAATTAAATGGCACCCGCTCATATCCATGAATTTCTACCGCAACATCGTGCTCCTGTTATATATTCATTCAAAAAGTTGAGATGAGATGATAATGATGATGATAACAAGTTTTGATTTGCGACATGCATGCATTACTCAATCTAACCTTTTTAACATTGCAAGTCTCAGCCACAGGCTTGTAAGGATAGTTTTTGGCGGTTGTTAGACCTTTATTGTTTGCAACGTACAAGAAGGCATCGTGCATTTTCCCTCCGTTACATCCGCCACAATTACAACAGTCGACAATTTCTTTAGGTGATAATTCTATTAGTTGCTTTGTTCTGATCGCGTGTAACGATGCAATTGTATCTGCTGCTGCAAACGCATAGCAACTTCCTGCATGCATGCATGTGTAATACTAATATATAATTAAGTATATTACAAATACAAATACAAATCCTGTTTATAGAAAGCAAAAACGTACGTACGTGTTACCACTTACCACATCCTCCTTGATTCACGACAGGGGTGACGGCACCTTGGGCTCTCCAGTCAATAGCCGGTGGGACATCAGTGAAATTACGATACTTGAAAGGGTGAGGCCACTCGGCCTCGCTGACGATAGACTTCATTCCTGGCCGGATCTTTGGAGAAGCCTTCAATCCAGTATACTTGCTCTGAAACTCGGCCTTACTCATCCCTGCAAACTTGTTCATCTGTAACTTATATGGCTTCTTTGCCTTGTTTGTCGAGTGAACAATTTTCAGGTTTGCCTTGAACGCTTCGTACTGTTTCTTTTTGTCTTTGTCGCGCATAGCTTGCATATTGTGGTGACTCCTCCACCTTTCAAACATAGCTGACTTTCCCTCCTCTGTCTCAACCTCTTTGTCATCATATGTGAAACCCTCAACAATCCCCCCTATACACCAAATCAATGAAAGTGAAACCAAAATTAACTTGCTCATGATCTCCATTTCGATCTTGTTGCTAGCTGCTCTTCTTGGATTCTAAATTTATTGTGAACGATGACGATGGAGAACTGACATTCTAGGAAAAAATTGAGTGGATGCACGTGAAACAATCTCAATCAACAATAATAATTGTCATGATCGAATCATACATGTGTACTCCCGGACCCCATGAAATTAGTTACTGCATACTTGGTCAGATCCAAATATAAATATAAAGGTATTGATATTTCCAACTTCTTATAGTTCCACTGACATTTATATCTATTGGCATTCATTACTTAGGGTTGGTTAAAGGCAGATTCCATTTTTGCCTATTTAGACAACCCTACAACCAATTATTACATAATAATTCCTCTTAAAATATGATTATTTCCTAGTTTTCAACATGACTTTATTGTTTACAAATTTAATCCATAAAAATTAATTGTATCAAATTTAATCCCTAAAAATAATTGTATCAATTTAGAACCATTTTTTCTCATAAATTTGTTCATTCAATATAATTATAAAATACTATAATCGATAAAATTTATATCATTTTTGGAACTTTTATTCTTACATTCACTAAATATATTTTTAAATTTATATAATTTTTTTTACTTATCTACCCACTAAATCAATTCTTAAATTTTTATATTTTAAAGTTTTCCTTGTTTTACAATTGATAAGGGGACGTATTTTTATCGTTTGTGGACACATAAAGTTTTAAAACAAGAAGTGCTCGAAATTCATATGAACTATTTTTTCTCATAAATTTGTTCATGCAATACAATTATAAAATATTATAATCGATAAAATTATTTCATTTTTTGGAATTTCTATTCGTACATTCACTAAATCTACTTTTAAATTTATATAATTTTTTTTTACTTATCTACCCACTAAATCTATTCTTAAATTTTTATATTTTAAAGTTTTCGTTGTTTTACAATTGATAAGGAGGACACATTTTTATCGTTTGTGGCCACATAAAGTTTTAAAAGAAGAAGTGTTCGAAATGCATATGATGATTACTTATTACTTTTGATTTTTTAAACAATAAGTTATTATAATGAATATCATAAATACGTTATTAATAAATGAAAATTGATTCAACAACAATCATCCAATTTAATAAAATCATCTTCAAATACAATACATAAATTATATTCTTTAACAATCCTCTATAGTTATAAAATCATGATTACAAGGTTTCATTTGTCTATAAATTTGCAGACGTGACATAAACAACGTTTCACATCCAGCTGCACACGGGGCTCTGTGACGGACCCATAAAGCCAAAATGGTAGGCATCGGACAATCTTCCGTTAATTGTACCATAACATAATGAGGACCACGTATAAGTGAAATTGTAATAATCTGATGGTCCAAAAATTCTTCCAGGCCTTTCCAAAGAGGAAAGAAAGTTAAGGAACCATGATTGGTTACTAAAGTAAGGACCACACCAAACCTGATAGCAATCAGAATACCTGTTTCAGGCATAAGCATCCAATGTTTCGTTGGTGCACTCGATCCAAAGAAATACAATGAATTCCACAATTCATGGGTTCCATTTGTGAAAATCGTAGCATATACATCGAATGCACTCTGTAACTTGTATACTAGTTGTTTTCGAACATAAAGCCATTGATCTTCGCCATACTCGAGACAAACAGATATTGCTCGAAATCCGCAATGTCCATCACCCTCAGCATTTTGTATATGTGAGACGTATGGATGAAACATGAGTGGAATGTCATCCATTAATGGATGAATGTAGCATGACTCAGGCTCTTGGTTCAAATCTATAAATTCATTTAAGTCTTGAATTGCTTCATTCATGTCTGGAATTGCTTCATCAAATTCTGGAATTGCTTCATTCATGTCTGGAATTGCGGTTACATATGAACTATGTCTTGCCGGTTCCTTGTTCATCCATGTTGAATTTAATCCATCATATTTTGATGTGGTTGAATAGCTACGTCTTCTGGGAGCTTGATTTGTAGAATCAACTCGTTTTTGTTGTTATTTCTTCAAGTTTGGTCGTCCACGAGTATTTTTTTGAATTGCGGGTTCCTTAATGCGTGTTTTACTTGGTAGGAACATATCTCTTAGCTTTCTTATCTGTCACACCCGCAAACCAAGGATGGCGGAAACGTTCGGGGGTGGAGGACTTCATGTATAGTATCACAACAACGAGTATAATAGTGTTCAAAGTAAATACAACTATCATAAATATAATTGAAAAAGTTACATCATATAATATGTTTACAGTTTTCAAATCAATTACATTATGATGACAAAATGAATTGTTTGACGATTTATCGTCCCATCCTCAAAATGTTGTTGGTATTCCTGTTTCATTGATTTCCTGAGAATACAAGTAGTTTTGAAAAAGTGTAAACAATTAAGTTGGTGAGTTCATAAGAGTTTTTGTTAGGATCAATATTGTGTTGCGTCTATTGGGTTCGTTAGCTAGTCCAATGTTTATCTCCAGTATGGGCCTGTCCATCCGTGAGTTTTGTAGGGTTTAGTATAAATAGATGCTTGCATGCATCCTAGAACATAATGATTAGAAAGGATTAGAAACGATAAGACAAGTATTGTTTAGCATATTCATCGTTCTTATTTTGTAACCCTAGAATCCTCTATAGTGGAAGTTCTTAGTCGAGCTCTGCTGAGGGTCGAGTAATCTAATCATTCGACACATTCTGATTCATACTTGTGTTTCATTTTTACTATCTTTACGTTCATTACTTACCTGTTACAAAGATCTAATCGATCAAAGAGTTCTTTTATAACTCATCAATTGGTATCAGAGTGGGAGGCTGTGTAATTCATACACATCTTTTCTGTGAAAGAGTTTGCGATTAGGGTTATTCCGCATTAACTAATATTTATTGAGCCGTCATTCCATAATTGACGTAACTCAGCATTTATTTGTTTTGCCCTAATATTACATATTACAAGTCTGGTCTTTCAAACAGGTTAAGCGATCAAGCATGGATGAGTCACAATCTAATCCCATCAACATCTCAAACAACATTGGATCAACGACGAAGATTCCTATTCTTTACACCCAGGATTACGAAGTCTGGGCGCATCATTTTGAAGATTATGTCATCGGATCTGAAGACAATGGATACCTTATTTGGGAAGCAATCGTATCTGGACCATTTGCTCACTCAGGAACATCAAAAATCATTAAAAATCAGAAAGAGTATAATGATCTGTTAAAGGACGTAAAGGATGTTGCTCAAGACGAAAAGGAAAGGTTTCAGTGCAATATTAAAGCATTGAGACTGATTCGATTCGCTCTTCAATCAGATACATTCAGGCTGGTGAGTTCATGCAGCACGACTAAAGAAATCTGGGATAGGCTGCGAGAGCTATATTCCACAGATGAAGATTTGGGGCATTCTATTCACACCTTGCTTTTGTCTGAGTTTGGTGAATTTAAACAAAATTCTGATGAAACTGTTACTCAGACGTTTGATCGCTTCAATCATCTTCTTAGCAAGATGATCAAACACGATATAGAAAGGAAGCTGATTGAACAAAAAGTAACCTTTTTGAATGGCCTTAGATTCGAGTGGAGAGCGGTTGTGTCCACTGTTAAAGCTCATGCGCAATTTAAATCTTATTCATTGGCAAAGCTGGTGGGGATTCTGAAATCCCAAGAAAAGATTGTCTTGCAAGAGAAAATATGGTCTCAAGTTTGGGGTCCTTGGCACTCCTGTATAAAAGCAAAAGTGTGGTAGAAGACGAAGATCTCAACTTAGAAGACTATGATCTTACTTCTGAAGACTATGCAATGATGGTGTCGAATCCAAAGAGGTTCATTAAGAAAAGGTTCCCTACCAATAAGAACCAAAATTGGCAGGGAAGCTACAGTCCTGAAAAGGTTAAGGAGGAACCGAAGACAGAAGAACCAAAGAAAGAGGTGAAAGTTGAAGGAGATTCTGGTGTGAACTGCTACTATTGTGGAGGAAAGAACCACTATGCCAAAGACTGCGTCCTAAAGAAAATGGCAGAGAAGGATGAAGAAAAGATGAAGAGGCTGTGTTGATGAAAAAGCTGGAAGAGATCAAGAGAAAGAAAGCTGCTACTAATCCTTCGATGAATGCTTTAATTGTGCAGGGTTTGGCAGCGGATGATGAGTTCGGTGGCGTGCAGGTCTGGTCAACCGACTCAGAGGATGATGAAGTCAGGAAGCCATCTCATGGAAAGGCGTATGTTACAAGAGGTGATGAAAGCAGTGGGAAGTGTTTGATGGTGATAGATGTATCTCAAATGAGGGGATACAATACAGACGGTGGGAAAGAGGACACCAAGGAACGAGAGGACTTATGCTTCACAGCAAAACCTCTCAGTGTGCAGTTCAATGAGCTTGATGAATTGATCAAGAAGGTACAATCCGTTTTTGTTTCATTCAAAGTCCCACAAAATTCATATGAAAAAGAATTAAAAAGCTTAAATTCAAGAATCTCAAATCTAGATAGCAGTTTAACTCAAACACGGGTCACCAATTCTAATCTAACTGACCAAATAAGCAGGGTGTCATCCAAGAGTGATGAACGGAGGATGTGGATAGAGCTGAAGGAGTCGGAGCTGATAAAATCTAAGGACGAAAACATTTATTTACAAAGAGACAATTTAAAACTTTTGAAACAGAGAAATGTTTTTTGTTTAATTGCTAAACGTCTTTATGCTAACATCACTTAACTTCATCTGAACTGTGAAATAGGGCAGAAAATTCATCGCATGATTTTTCCCTTCCTTGAGTTTAAGGAGGATGAAATCGATGCTGAAGCATATAATTGCGAAAGTGTAGTTTCGTCTGATGATGTGAATCCGACTTATATGTATGGTCTGGACAAAATCGAATCTTTTATAAAGTCCAAGGACCATAAGGACATGCTGAAAAACCTTTTGGATGAAAATGATAAACTGAAACTAAGGACCAAAACCATACAAAAATTTGACTCATTGAATGCCAACTTGAGCTCAGAAAATAAAATTGATGTTGAAAACGCGTCTGAGCTTAATGAGGATGATGATATGAGAGTAATTTCTGTAGAGGATGAAGTTGACTGTTCTAAGTTTGTCAAGAGCGAACCCGAAAACCACAAAAATCTTATTTCTGAAAATTCTGTGGAGTTTGCTCGTTTATCCCAAAATAAGTCCCCGATTCTTGAAGAAAAGGCAGTGGTGTACCAAAAGGTGAGAACAACACCAAATCAGGTGTATAAGGTCATAGGAGTAACCGAACATCAGACAGCCGAACTCACCGCCATAGTAAACGAAGATAATGCAGATGGCTGTGATGAGTTTTTCTGGTCTGCTCCTATAGATAATGCAGATGAAACTGTTGGTCTGTTAGAGCGAACGTCCTGGAAAACCAAAGGAAGATATGTGCCAGAGCCACTAAACAAGCCTGACAACTTCGATGTGCCAAGTACCAGTGGTGCAAAAAAAGTTCCTGTAGAAGAAGTCACTCCTTCAAGCGAAACATCATCTGTTAAAAGTGAACCGGCTGACAGGAAGCAAAAGCAAAAAGCCAACATCCACCGACAGCCGAAGCAAGTGAAGGATCAAAAGCAGCAAAGGAATCTGAGATACAAAAAGAATCTCTCAGAGCGAAAACAGTTTTGGCGATCTCAAAACGCCCATTTCTCTTATCATGATAAAAATTCAAAGTCAGAGAAAAGTACTGTCAGGCCGCAAGAAAGGAATAACAACCGAAGGGAAAGGTTCGGTTTAGAGAACACCAGCTACCAAAAGCATAGGTTCGGTTCAGAGAGCAAAAGCTATCGAGATTCAAGGTTCGGTCCCACTAATGACCAAAACCTAAAGGGTCACTTAGAACCTCAAGTCAAGAAAACATCTCAGTCTAAATTCTCTCATTCTAAGTCTTCTCAACCCCATTCTAAATCCAATTCTGTTCAAACTCAAAATCCAAAATCTTCAACAGATTTGAAAGGAAAATCGAAGGTTTCCTCAGTCAAGAATGAACAAAAGCATTCCAAGGCCCAAACGCCTGAACCTGAATCCAAACCGACTGTAACAAATCCTAACAAAATTAAAGTTTTTACTATTAAGAAGAAAGATGAAACAACTCTAATAAAAAGAACATATCTCGTTGACATTTCTCTTACTATTCCTGTTCCTGTGAAAGGCTCACGTGGACCCAAGAAACTTTGGGTTCCTAAATCTGCTTGATTTTTGCAGGTTATCAGTGACGAGAAGTTCGACGAAGAATGGTATATTGACAGTGGCTGCTCACGTCACATGACGGGAAGGAAGGAAGAGCTGAGGGAATTTCGATATCTTCCAAACGGAGGGAATGTCAAGTTCGGGAACAACTCATATGGCACGATAAAAGGTTATGGGATGATAACAAATGGAGACTTCACGATTAGAAAGGTTGCATACGTTGAAGGACTACAGCATAACCTCATCAGTGTATCTCAGCTTGTTGGAGGTACCGGTCTTAAAGTTTCATTTGACGATGAGGGTTCGGAAATAATAGAGAAGAAAACAAAAAGAGTGATTTTCAAATCAGAGCGCAAAGGCGAAATGTTTCCTCTCAATCTCAAACCTATCAAAGGAAATCCGGCTATCTGTCTGTTATCCAAAGCACATTCTGACGAAAGCTGGCTGTGGCATCGAAGGCTCTCCCATCTCAATTTCAAGGATATCAACAAACTTGTCACAGGAGGTCATGTTCGGGGTCTTCCATTGCTCAAGTTTGATCGAGAACATTTGTGTGCTGCGTGTGAAATGGGGAAGCAGAGTCATCAAAGTCACCCATCCATTATAAACACTAAAGTTGTTGAACCACTTGAGTTGATTCACATTGACTTGTGTGGTCCATCATCTATCGAAAGCATTGGCGGTAGCAAGTATATTCTTGTTATTGTCGATGACTTTTCACGTTTTACATGGGTGTTCTTTCTAAAGCACAAATCTGAGGCAACTCTCAAGCTTAAGATGTTTATTAAGCAGGTTGAAGTGCAACTGAGGAAAGTCGTTCGCAACATCAGAAGCGACAATGGGCTGGAGTTTAAAAATAAAGAATTTGAAGACTTTTTGGCAGAAAAAGGAACCAGTCACAACTTCTCAGCCCCCTACACCCCTCAACAAAACGGGATTGTCGAAAGACGAAACTGATCTTTGTGTGAGGCGGCCCAAACCATGCTAAGTTTCGCTTCTCTACCTTTATATTTCTGGGCTGATGCTATTGCTGTAGCATGTTTTACGCATAACAGGTCCTATCTCAATAAGCGTTTCACTCTCACTCCTTATGAGATCATCAACAACAGGAAGCCAAACGTTAAATTCTTCCATGTATTCGGCTCACGATGCTTTATCTTCAATTCTCAAGAACATCATAACAAGTTCGACGTTAAAGTCGATGAAGGGATTTTTCTGGGATACTCTCTTACTTCGAAAGCATACAGGGTTTTAAACAAGCGTTCGAGGAAGATTGAAGAAACATATTATGTGACTTTCGATGACAGCTACGTCAAGAAGTTGAAGGCCACTGAAGAAACAGTTGGAGAAATTTTCTCTCAAACAGGTCAAGTCACGGCCTCGATTGCAAATTTATTTGAGCAGTTTGTGGAGTTATTCGATGAACCGGAGAAGGCTACTCTCTCAGAAGCCAATGCAGTAGACAACAAAGTTGACCATCTGAAGCAAATCGTCGAAGACGCTGCCAAACGAATGGATGAAGGAGTATCAATTTCAAATGAACCTCCTCAGCACGGTGCTTCAGTTGAGGGGGAGAATCCATCTTCTTCAAAACAGCTGGGTTCACAAATTGAGGGGGGGAACTTTTCTCCAGCTGCTCCCGAAAGCTCTACTGCACCCGAAGGTACTGTAGCTCCCGAAAGCTCAAATGCACCCGAAAGTCCTGTAGCACCGGAAAGTCAAGATACACCTGAAAGCTCATCAGTCGAGGGGGAGAATGCCGATATGTTTTATGACGATGATAGTCAATTTGAATTAGAAGAAATGGTAAACGCTGAATTGGATCCATCCTATGATCCAAATTACCCTCCTCTTGTCAAATGGACCAGAGATCATCCTGTTTCACAGGTAGTGGGTAATGTCTTCGAAAAGGTCCTGTCCCGATCTCAACTGAAGGCAAAGCAAGCATCTCTGTTCTCAAAAGTAGAGTTCTGCATGTTTAACTCTTTCGTCTCAAAAGTTGAACCGAAGACAGTAAATACTGCTCTTGATCACTCTGATTGGGTTCAAGCTATGCAAGACGAACTTAATGAGTTCGAAAGAAATAAGGTTTGGCGCCTCATTCCAACTCCTAAAGATGCCTCGGTTGTTGGTCTCAAATGGGTCTTCAGAAATAAAATGGACAAGGAAGGCAATGTGATAAGAAACAAAGCTCGTCTAGTGGTGAAAGGATACTGCCAGGAGGAAGGAATCGATTATGAGGAAACTTTTGCCCCTGTAGCTAGGCTGGAATCTGTTAGAATATTTCTTGCCTATGCTGCACACAAGAACTTTGAGGTTTACCAAATGGACGTAAATTGCGCATTTCTAAATGGAGAACTTGAAGAAACGGTGTACGTGGAGCAACCTCCGGGATTCGTCAATGAAAAGTACCCCAATCACTGCTATATTCTGGACAAAGCGTTTTATGGGCTGAAACAAGCACCTAGGGCCTGGTATGAAACGCTAACCAAGTTTTTAAAGATGTCCAAATTCAAACAAGGTTCGGTTGACCCAACTTTCTTTCGTAAGAAGGAAGGTAACCACCTTATGATTGTTCAAATCTATGTCGATGATATCATCTTTGGCTCAACGAATCCTAGCTTAATAGTTGAATTCATAAAGCTGATGGAGACTAAATTTGAAATGAGCTCAATGGGTCCGATTAACTTTTTCCTTGGTTTAAATTTTAGATAGGGACCCGAAGGCATCTTTATTAACCAGGAAGCCTACACCAAGACTCTCCTTGCTAAATTCGGCATGATGGGAGACTCAAAGGTTAAAGTTCCAATGGCGTTCGACACCAAGCTCACTCCATCCTTGGATAAGCCACCAGTCGATATTACGCTATATCGCCAGATGATCGGTTCTTTAATGTACCTTACTGCTAGCAGGCCTGATATAATGTTTTCTGTTTGTTACTATGCTAGATTTCAGGCGAATCCTCGTGAACCTCATATGCTTGCTGTGAAGAACATACTCCGGTATCTAAAACGAACTACCTCTCTCGGCTTATGGTATCCATCAAACTCAGGTTTCTTCGTTCAAGCCTACTCAGATGCAGACCTTGGAGGTTGTGGACTAGACAGGAAAAGCACCACTGGAGGCTGCCAATTCCTTGACGGGAAGTTGGTTAGCTGGCAATCAAAGAAACAGACTTGTGTATCTCTGTCTACAGATGAAGCAGAATACATTGCAGCTGCCTCCTGTACATCTCATGTGATTTGGATCCAAAGCCAGCTCCGGGACTATGGACTCAATATGAAAAAGATCCCACTATATTGCGACTCCGAGAGTGCAATTAGGATCTGTCATAACCCAGTGAAAAACTCCAAGACTAAGCACATAGCACTGAGGTATCACTTTATTAAGGATCATGTGGAAAATGGGAACGTCGAAATTCATTTTGTTCGAACCACTGATCAACTGGCTGACATCTTCACCAAAGCTCTTCCTGAAGCTTCTTTCAACAAAATTCTACAAGGGCTAGGAATGATGGAATCGGAGTCAGTACCAAAAATTACCTCTCAAGATTAAAAGTAAGAAGCGAAATAGACCGAACGTTCGGGTTCGGGTCTTGTTCTGGTGTACCGAAATGAACCGAACGCTCGGGTTTGGTTGTATCATTTGATCTTCGCTTATCACTCAAAGGTAGTTTCTTTGGTTGTAAATGTTTTGTATTATTTTTCCAAATTCATTTATCTTATTGTTAAAGTTCTTTTCTTTTTCAAACTTATTTTTTTTGGCAACCGAAATAGACCGAACGTTCGGGTTCGGTTCCAAAATTTTTCTCACCCGAAATAGACCGAACGCTCGGGTTCGGTTCCAAAATTTTTCTCAACCGAAATAAACCGAACGCTCGGGTTCGGTTCCCACAATTTTTTTTGTATTCATTTTTTTATGTCTTATTTTCCTTTTTATCAAAAATTCCAAAAATATTTTTTATTATTTTTTTAAAATTATTTTTTTTTTAAATTCAGAAACTCCAAAAATACTTTTTTTTATTATTATTTATTTTTCTCTTTCTTTATTTTATTTTAATTTTGGCTCTTATCTTTTTGTATGTCTCTTTGTGGGTAAATCATTTCACTAGCTAAGTGTCCCTAGAAGCATGCTGCTGTATGTGTCCAAAGCCTCACCTGATTCTGAATAAAAGCCTTACTGACTTGGTACAAACAAACCTTGTCTTCCCAATTAGGCTCTCATATTTATTCTAATCATGAGCTACCTAACTCTCCTCTCACATGAGATAAGAGTTTTCTGCTTAGTCCTTATTTTTCACAGCAGAGGTACTTTGGTCTCTTTACACCATCTACATTACTTTTTCTCCATCTTATTCGCTTCACAAACGTAACCCTTGAGACTATCAAACATTACCACTGAGGTTTATGGTTGCACAATTTATGTGTTCATGATCTTAGCTTCGTGTCACTACATGCTAAGTGAAACCCACAATTCAATACATACTATGCATTGACGGTGAACAATTAACTTACTCTAGCTTTCACTAATGAATTGACGGAATTATCCATGGGGGTACAACATGAAATCTCCATTTTTCTTTTGAGTTATTCCTATGAAATTGTTAAATCCAATAACATTTCCTCCCTTGGGATCTAGTTTTATATTTTTTTTGAGATTTCGCATACATTGGTTTACCTTGCCACTTAAATTATCTCCAACCTACTTGTTCAACAGACTACATTGGTCTCACAAGTACTTCGTTCGATTTCTATCTTAAATCAAGATCAGGAATTATGAATCGAAGCGAAAGCCACCCTATTAAACCTAATTAAAAGATGCCTTTCAACACTTCTTAATAAGTGTCTGATCGTTATTCAATGGGAAACCACACAAACACTTTAAGGTCTCTCTTGACCTTGAAGGAAGAGATTCGTGCCCGGGATCAATTGTTTCGTGTCTTTATTGACATCACCTAATCCCTCAAAAGTGTTGCTTTATTTCTTTTTTTTTTACACACTCAGCACGAAAATCTTTTTGATTTTCCAAAATTCTGGTTTCCTTAATTTCAAGACATTTTAATTGGATTGATTGTTATAAAAAGGTTGTGGTTGATATTGATCCATGTGGGCGATTTTATTTTAAAGATGCCGTTAAACTCTAAAGGGATAAGATGACAAAATGATGACTCAGGTGGGAGTCCAATCGATTTGATTTCAAACGGCGCAAGACAACCACGTGCGTGAATTGGAACCGTTTCATCTAAAAATGGCGCCTGATGGGAAGGCGTGTAATTAGGGACTGACACTCTCTCTCCTGCGTAATCATCGGCAACACCCACTGTCACGCGTCAATCGCCTCCGAAAAACTCTTCGTTTTTCAATCGAAGATTTGGGAAAGATTCTTCTCTCTCCTTTACCCACAGTATAAAAGGTAATGTAAACCACCGTTTACCTCTTTACTGCACCTATATTTCCAGAGAGCAAGAACTCCTCCAACCTCTACTGTTCATCATCTCTCCCATCTTCATCACAACAATGGCGGATTCTTCATCAGTTCACGCAACTTCTCACATCTTGCCTATTCGTCCCCAGCAGAGTTTGATCATTGATCTTACTCCTCAGGCATACGACGCTTTCATATTTCCCATCATCGAATGCCTAAAATACTCACCAATCACTCCTGCTCTTACCAGGGCTGAAGTTGTTCCCATGGAGTTCCTATCACAGATTTTTGCCATAGCTCACTACAACAAGGTCGTCGACCGGATCTTCTTTGATGTATTCGAGCACAAGGCGTTCATTTCCAAGCAGAGATTCTGTACGCTGTTAGGGTTTGATCCTGATTCGTCAAGGGTTAATCTTGAAACCATTCTTATGGGTCATCTGTTCAACATGTTCTACAACATGGGGTACACTGAGGTGCTCACAACGGTCACGAAATTCAAGAAATCGTGCCTGCCCCCTCAGTGGAATGGGATGTTTACTGTGCTTTTCAAGGGCTTGTCTGAAAGAAGTGCTGGATAAGACAGGGCAAGTCGTTTGTTCCTATCAATTATGTACGGGATCTACAACGGTATCAATATGGACTACGGGTCGGTCCTATGGCAACAACTCATTCAGAGTCTTTCTTCCACTTCACGCCATTCAGAGATTTCATATGCCCGGTTCTGGACACTTGTCACTAAATGGGTGATGGACAAGTACCACGTCCCCATTGTCGCTGGTGCTCCATTGCCTTCGATTGGTACTTTCCATACCACGAAGATCATTGTTTCTGACACATCCAAATTTCCCTTCAACGGCTCTATCCCTGAAACAATGTATGGTGATGTTCCTGCCGATAGCCGGATCATTCAAACGTACAAGGAGTTCCGACGGTCTGTGTCACAACTAGAAATTTTGTGTCATGTAATCTATACACTCAAGTAAATGTTGAATCAAAAATTTAAGAGCATGTGTGATACCTATTATTATGACATCAAAAACTTCAATTAAATACATCATACAAGTACTACAAATGGTCATCAAACAATTGGAAACCCTAGAAGTTCTTGTTTAGGTCCATTTTGGACTAGGACTTCCTTATTGGACTCAATGGACCAATAAGCTTCCAATTTGACTATCATGGGCTTAGAACCCTAGTTGGGCTCTAATTGGACCCACATTAATTTATTTCAACATTTTGGGCCATATTGGGCCTAGAATGAAATGAATTAAAAGCTTTGATCCATGAATAACCTAAACTAGTCCAACAAAATGTAAAAATCATGTTATATTTCTTTTAGGTTGAAACTCACCCAAACAAACTCTAATATTGGGCTTAGGGGCAAAAAGCCCAAATTTTTCCTTTTCCCTTCAAAACTCTCGGCACAAGGCCCAAACCCAAGAAGAGATGAAGAGAGTTGACTTGCAATTAACACCTCATTATTGTCTTTTGGATCTCCATGCAAGTTATTCCATGTTTCCATGCACATCACTTCAAAGATCGTTTCTTCTTTCTCTCTCTCTTGCTCTCGGCCATTTCAAGCACACACACACACAAATCTCTCACAAATTCTCTCTAGAATACTCAAGAACACATCCTTCCTCTCCACTCAAAAATCTCGAAAATTAGGAGGCTTTCAAGAGGACATTTCCACAAACTCTTCATCTAAGGTAAGGTTATGCTTGGATCTATGACTTAGATTCTTTGTTTTATCAAAATCTCTTCCTAATCCATGCAAAAATCGTGATCTTGCATCCTAGAATCACCTCAAACTCGAGATCTTCAAGAAAAGGGTGCTAAGGCCAAAAATCACCAAGCTTTCTTCCATCTTTTCTTCAAAAACCGAAACCACACCCTAAGGTGAGCTTCATACTCCCTATTTTTCTGTTTTATAAGTTTTGTGGGGGGGGGGGGGAATACAAGTGAAAGTGTAGATCTATATGTGTTTTTATGTCTTGTATGATTTCTATGCTTATATGTGTGTTTTTGTGTGTTTATAATGTTGGATCTAGCCATAAACCCCTAAAAATTGAGATATACTTTATGTTAAATGATACTAGCATCAAATATATTTCTACATACAAAGTGTTCCAAGAAAAATAGCTAAATGGCTTAATAACATTTTCTTTGGGCTAAAAACTCAATTTTTGGACATAAAATGTTAAAAATATAAAGTTAAAGGGCCCAAAATGAAATATTTCGAATTCTGATGGGTGAGATGAGTCAAAACAGTTTCCATAATGTATTTTCTGAAAATATACTCTTTTGGAGGATTAAAAACATAAATTTCAAGCTTAATGGGCTAAAAATGACATTTTCGGCCCAATAGGGCCCAATATGCGAAATTTTCTGTTTTGAAGAGCCAAAACTGTGTTTTTCTGTAAAACAGTGGACTACTAGTGTTCCAAGACCTTTTCTAAGGTTTAAAATGCTTTTCAAATTTAAAAAGGACCAAAGTTGCAAAATTTTTCCAATTTGGGCCAAAATTGTAAAAACTGCGAAAAAGAGGGGTTATAACCGAGAAAACTGTATTTTCAGGGACTCAAACTGTTTTCAACCTAAAATATGCTGAAAAATATCAATTTCAATAAGTTTTGGTGTTAAAATGTCAAGAAAAATGGTTTAAGGACCAAACCGGAAATTTATTTAATTAAAGGGTTGAAAAAGTAAATTTACAAAATAAAGAGGGGCTGAAAACAGAAAATTTTCAAGGCTAATTCAATACACCCAACGTGATCAAATATTGGCACCGCGACTACCGACGAAATACAATACACAACAATACTAAAAATCGTTGTTAAACGAATTGATTCGGTCTCGAATCAATAACAACCCGAAACTACTAACACGGCGATAACTCGATTCACAAAAGTAACATTTGGGAATTTAATACACACGTGAGAGTGCACAGACGTCTACGCACCATCTTTGGGCCCCAAAGTGTAAAATCTTGTTTGTTGGGCCTAGCTAGCCCAATGACCTGATCTTAAGGCCCGAAGACTTCTACCTTACGAGTTGTTGGGTCTTACATGATCTAACACAGCGTAAAAGGACTTTCAATGGCTTTTATACTATTGGTCCCCAAGTGTCCTTTGGTACTGCTAGTAAAGTCGGTTATTTTAATGCGAGACGGGTCAAGGGCCCCTCGTACTCTTTTTCTTTTTATCCCCAACCGGCTAATGGAGTTATCGAGGTCTTCGTGCCCTCTTTCTCTTCGGATGTGGGATTACTCGAAGTCAGGGCGGTTGGATTACATGAATAGTACGGACGACGCCTACGGGATCGTTAGTATAATTGTAAACTGGTCGTTTGCGTAACGCGTGTTTATAGCAATTCACCATGCGCAATAATCCGACGTCGCCTGGAATTAATGACTTCACACGCCGCGATGGTTTTATTTTCAACTTCATGGAATTCAAAGAATTAGGAAAACATCGGGTTTTCCTAGGGTTTTACAATACATACAGATTCGAAATGTACACAAGCATAATGAACAATTTTTTTACAACTATAGAAACAAACAAGCATACTTATGGATCTTCACAAACTTCTTTTTACTCAAAAACTCTTTTCAGAAAATATCGGATTTTCTGGTGGTTTTCAAAATAATACAAAACGTTGCTTTTCAAATACCGCTTATGAACTCACCAACATTTCATATGTTGACGTTTTTCAAAATACTTGTATTCTCAGGTAACAAGTGAACCAAAGGAAAATGTACTCAGTGATGACTTGCAGTTTATTTATTTATGAATCGAACAATTTATTTTTGGGAATGTAATGTTTAAACAATGTACTCAATGTAAACTTTATCGGTTGTACTATATTAATGCATGGTGACGAATGATGTTACGTTTCATATATATTCAATGTTATGGTATTCAATTAAGTCACGACAGCCCTCGGACATTTCCGCCGTCTGGTTCGGGGGTGTGACAGGTTGGTATCAGAGCTTTGTTTATATTGAACTAGCATATCTAGCCACACATTGATATGCAACTATAAACCAAAAAGAGGGACTAACATAACTCTGAACAAAACGAGTAAATAAAACACCCTTGCTTGCATTAGGAATAAGAACATAACGCCGAACCAAACAAAATAATGCTAGTATCTTGGTTAATTCAGGACTGTTCTTAGTGGTACCAAGGAGTGGATGTAGCCTGATCAACTACACTCTCTCCAAAGTATAACTAACACACGTTTTGATGAGATCGGGATAGCTAGGGAACCTAAAACTATACCCCTTTATCACCAAAAAGAGAACGTCTGTTTAGTCTGCAATAGTGGAAGAGGCATAGGATAATATTAGTGAACTTTTATGTGTTTTGCTATGTGTTGCGATTCTATGATAGTATGCTAAATGATAGAAGTACTTAAGTTCATGCCATACACCTAGTCAGTAGGACCACAACCTCACGGAAACCACGTACACTCAACATCTTTCTGATTCGTGACAAGAAGATGCCTCGCCGACCTACTCGCGGAAACCCTGGACCAACTCCACCTGAAGTTGACTCCACTGCATTCCAGGCAGCCGTGTCTGCTGCGGTCACCGCAGCTATGGCACAACTCCATCAGGGGAATAATGGAGGAGGCAACGGGCAAGGGGCAGGGAGTTCGAACAACGGGATGAATCAAGGACCTACCAAAACATGTACCTACAAGGACTTTACGAACGCCAAACCACGAACTTTTAACGCCACTGGAGGAGTGATCGCTCTGAAGCGATGGATTGAGAAGGTGGAATCGGTATTCGAGATATGCGAATGCCCCGAGCAGATGAAGGTGAAGTTCGCGGCCTGCACTTTTGTGGACCAAGCACTCACTTGGTGGAATGGACATGTGGAAGCCATGACGCTCCCTGTAGCCAACTCTATGCCGTGGGCAGAGATGAAAGAAATGTTAATGGCTGAATACTGCCCGTGAGGCGAAATACAGAAGATGGAGCAAGAGCTATGGAACCTCACTGTGCAGAATGCGAATATCGATGCCTACATATCGAGATTTAGTGAACTATCTCTGTTGTGCCCGGGTATGATCACCTCGGAAGGAAAGAAGATTGAGCGATTCATCTGGGGACTAACAACACCAATTCAAGGGAATGTGATAGCTGCGAACCCTAAAACGTTTGATAGTGCAAAAATATTGGCAAAGAGGCTGTATGACCATAACAACAAGAAGGGCGATAAGCCAATGGAGGCTGAGAAGAAGAAGGAAGGTGATGGCAAGAAGGGAAAGAATAATAAGAGGAAGGGGCGCCAGGGCCCCGAGACCTCTAAAAAGCAGCAGACAGTGGCAGTTAACGCTGTCACCGCACCGGTTCCAGCCGCACCACATGCTCCAGCCTCAGCTGCTCCAAATGCTTCAAGACCCTATTCCGGTAATCTTCCCAAATGCAATAAGTGTGGTCTCCATCATAACGGAGAATGCAGGGATTTTCAGTGCACCAGTTGCAATCGAAGGGGACACACTGCAAGGTACTGCAGGACTTATCCTCCCCAGAACCAAAGTCAGGGAAACAACAAAAACAACCATCGCAACTGATGGGTTTTAGCCATAAGAACTTTCCTATGTGCGCATGCAAAACCCTAATGCTTGGATCTAGGCTTTCTAATAAACATGCTTTGAATCTAAGACTTCTAATTACTAATTAGGTTAAACAAGAACATTAAAACAGATCTAGAATCATACCTTTGAGTTCCTTGTTGATCTTGAGGTCTTGGAGCTTCTAGAGTCACAAATGTCACTCCTCTAATGGCTTACAAACACCAAAGCAAGGAGGATGATTTGGGAGAGAGGAGAGGGAAGGAATTCGACCAGAGTTCTCTTGCTTTTTCAGAAGTATCGAATTCCCTATGCCATGGGGTCTATTTATACTTGTAGACTCCTTAAGGATTACAGATAAGTCCCTATCAGATAATCTTCTCTTAAGGCTATCCAAATCCATTCCTAGATAATCATATGAACGATTTTAGCTTTCCTAAAGCTCTTAGAATCCGTCCAAAGTATATCCAAATGGATTTACAGTTTAAAGCTCAACTATCAAACAATTGACAGTTTATACCCCTTTATTTAATTAATCTCTTTAAGTCACCAAATTAATTCTAATTAATTCTATGACTTATATTAATCAAATAACAAATATATTATTCATTATATTATTCCCATAATATATTAATAATATTTATTCTCTCTTAATAAATCATCCTATCAAGTTGCTATGGTGAAGGCAACCCAAAAGGACCATGCACAACCGGATATAGTTACAGCCTTAGACACTATTCCAACAGTCTCCCACTTGGATAAGTCTAGTAACTATACAAGTACAACTTGGTTTGCAATCGTAGCTCTCAAAGACGCTGTCAACTCTGATCTAATCAATCTTGTCCTTTAGATAAGGGAACGTACAGTCCTCTGTTAGATATCATGCTGACAATCCTATGGAATGGTTAGTCAAGCATTTAGGTTTCTCGATCTCTGATTTATTTGACATAGAACTTAATCGAACACATCAATTCAGTTCTGACCGGGCCTGGCACATAAGTCAAATCAAATCATCGAGCGGCCGAGATATCGCTTTTACCTTATTAGATAAAAGTTACAGATAAACTTCGACTTATATGCATTTACTTATTCATTTACCAACTATACACAACAATACGTTTTATAACATCAAGTTACTGATGCGTTTTCGTATTATCAATGTACAATCAATTAACAAATAATAAACCATATATCTAGGTTTTAAGACTATATGATATTATCGTCTTGCGATCACCTTTTATATCTTATTCCATAAGGTGATTCCAGCAAGCGCGGGTTTATTCCAATGCTCAAAACTATTTCATAAGCACTCATGAACGTTGCAGCAACCCTTTGCTATGTCTAACATCATTTAGACATTCTACACACCAATTCACGACAATCTTCTTTCATATCTACTTCCAACATATGAACGATTGTGGATCATTTGAATAATTCGATTATTCCTAATAAACTCAATTATTCTGGAAGTCAAAACATGCAAAGTGAAACAATAGCTAAACAATTAACATAAGATAGTAACATTACTCATAAATAAAACTCCTTTATTTAATCATCAAATGTCAATTACATTTATCTATTACACGTTTCTAATACTATCTAATCTATGCTAATATCATTCTTTAGCCCAATACTCCTAGCATGCTGCAAGTGCTTAACCCTACTCAGTCCCTTCGTAAGCGGATCTGCTGGGTTATCTTCTGATGATATCCTCTTAACTACGAGTTGTCCTTCTTCTACACGATGTCTAATGAAGTGATACTTTCTGTCGATATGTCTTGATCTACCATGATCCCTCGGTTCCTTGGTTAAGGCAACCGCACCTTCGTTATCACAGAAAATCTCCATTGGCTCCTTTATGGCAGGTACGACTCCAAGATCACCGATGAAGTTCTTTAGCCATATTGCCTCCTTCGACGCTTCGCTCGCTGCAATGTACTCTGATTCGCACGTTGAATCAGCTACGGTTTCCTGCTTCGAACTCTTCCAGGTCACTGCTCCTCTATTTAGGGTAAAGACCCAGCCCGACTGCGAACGGTAGTTGTCCCTGTCGGTTTGAAAACTGGCGTCACTATACCCTCGCACCTTCAAGTCATCACTTCCTCCGAGGACTAAGAACCATTCCTTCGTCCTCCGAAGGTACTTAAGGATATTCTTCACCGCTATCCAATGGGCTTTGCCAGGATTCCCTTGATATCTGCTAACCATGCTCAAAGCGAAGGCTACATCAGGGCGAGTACAAGTCATAGCGTACATGATTGAGCCAACTGCGGAAGCGTATGGTACTCGGCTCATTTCTGCTATCTCAGCTTCGGTACTCGGACTTTGAGTCTTACTCAATTTGGCATTACTTTGTATTGGTAGTTCTCCCTTCTTTGAGTTTTCCATACTAAAACGTTTTAGTACCTTCTCTAAGTAAGTATTCTGACTAAGTCCAATTAGTCTCTTACTTCTTTCTCTTATTATCCTTATTCCCAAAATGTAAGAAGCTTCTCCGAGGTCCTTCATAGCGAAGCACTTCCCGAGCCAGGACTTAACTTCCTGCAGAGTCGGGATGTCGTTTCCTATGAGTAATATGTCATCGACATATAGAACGAGGAAGCTTACTATACTCCCACTGGCTTTGACATATACACAAGATTCGTCTTCGCTTCGTACAAATCCAAACTCTTTGACTTTCTCATCGAAACAAAGATTCCATCTGCGAGATGCTTGCTTAAGTCCATAAATGGACTTCTCAAGCTTACACACTCTATTCGGATGCTTCGGATCCACAAACCCCTCTGGCTGAGCCATGTAAACATCCTCAGCCAACTTTCCGTTAAGGAAAGCGGTCTTGACATCCATTTGCCAAATCTCATAATCATGAAATGCGGCAATTGCTAACATCACTCTAATAGATTTAATCTTCGCAACTGGTGAGAAGGTCTCATCATAGTCAACTCCGGGAGTTTGAGTAAAGCCCTTCGCGACCAATCGCGCTTTATATGTGTGTACGTTCCCATCCACGTCGGTCTTCTTCTTGAAGATCCATTTGCACCCAACGGTCTTACGTCCGGGCACGTAATCAACCAAATTCCAAACTTGGTTATCATACATGGATTGGATCTCGCTATCCATTGCCTCTTTCCACTTTACAGACTCCGGGCCTGCCATGGCTTCCTTGTAGCTATTAGGTTCATCAAGATTTACTAGTGTACCATCACTAATATACGTGTCCCCTTCGGTAGTAATATGAAAGCCATAGAACTGGGGATGAACTCTAACTCTATCGGAACGTCTAAGAGGTAAGGATTCGTCAATCGGTTCAACCGGAGTTTCCTCCTCGGGTTGAGCGCCAGCGGTAGAGGTTCCTTCATCCATCGACTCTTGAATCTCTTCAAGTTCGATTTGCCTCCCACTGTCTCCTTGGCTTATGAGTTCTCGCTCTTGGAAAACTCCTCTCCTCGCAACGAAGACAACATTGTCCTTCGGTCTATAGAAGAGATATCCAAAGGATGTCTGCGGGTAGCCGATGAAAATACATCACTCACTTCGAGGTTCAAGCTTGTCGTGAGTATCTCGTCTTACGAAAGCCTCGCAACCCCAAACCTTGATATGTGCCAACGAGGGAGCTTTCCCTGTCCACATCTCGTGAGGAGTTTTGGCAACCTTCTTAGTAGGGACTCGGTTAAGGATATGGGCGGCAGTCTCTAAGGCATACCCCCAAAAAGAGATTGGTAGTGAAGCACGACTCATCATAGAGCGAACCATATCCAATAAGGTTCGATTACGCCTTTCTGCCACACCATTCAACTGCGGTGTCCTAGGAGGCGTCAATTGCGAAACTATTCCACACTCCTTGAGATAATCGTGGAATTCAAGACTTAGGTACTCTCCTCCTCGATCGGATCGAAGCATCTTGATTTTCCTGCCCAGTTGATTCTCCACTTCATTCTTGAACTCTTTGAACTTTTCAAGGGTGTCTGACTTTTGCTTGATTAAGTAGATATACCCATATCTACTATAGTCATCGGTAAAAGTCACATAGAAGCGGTTTCCATCCTTCGTGGTTGATCTAAATGGTCCACATACATCGGTATGTATTAGGTCCAATAGACCTTCGCCCCTTTCACAAGTACTTGTGAAGGGTGACTTAGTCATCTTTCCAAGCAAACAAGACTCGCATGTGTCATCTTCCCTAAGGTCGAATGACTCCAACACTCCATCCTTTTGGAGTTGGGCTATGCGTTTCTTGTTGACATGTCCAAGACGACAATGCCACAAGGAAGCTTTATCCATACTAGTGGAAGAATCAATATTCAAAACATCATTTCCAAAGTCATCAACAATCATAACAGTTTCATATATTCCATTACATGGTATAGCTTCAAAGTAAAAGACACCATTTAGATAAGCCAAAATAGAACCATTCTCATTATTAAAAGAAAATCTAAATCCTTGTCTAAATAAACCGTGAAATGAAATGATGTTTCTTGCCATTTCTGGCGAATAGCAACAATTGTTCAAATCTAAAACTAAACTATTCCTAAGCACTAAGGAATACACTCCAATCTTGGTTACAGGCGACGATCTTCTGTTCCCCATGATTAGATTGATCCTTCCTTGCTCCACATCCCTACTTCTTCTTAGTCCCTGCACATTAGAACAAATGTGATAACCACAACCGGTATCAAGAACCCAAGAAATAGCATGATTAGAATCGTTAGATTTGATTGTATATATACCTGCGAAAGATGGCTTGATCTTTCCTTCTTTGATTGCTTGCAGGTAATCCGGGCAGCTTCTCTTCCAATGTCCTATCTTGTGGCAGTGGTGACACTCTGCCTCCTTCGGGTTAGAGCAGGGCTTGGCGGGATCAACTTTGGTCCCACTAGAAGAGGCACCATCTCGGGCTTTCACCTTGCGATAGTTATTCGATGAAGCTTTCCTCTTCTTTCCCTTCCCTTGTCCAATAGTCAAGACAGGAGCAGCGGGCGGATTGGGAGTAGGTGCAACAGACTTGTCTTTAAAGTTGCTCTCACCAACCCTCAAGAGACCTTGGAGCTTGCTTAGGATGACCTCTTCTTTGTTCATGTGGTAGGTCATCCTAAATTGATTGTACATCGGAGGCAAAGAGTGAAGCACCATGTCGATCGCCAAATCCTCACCGAAGTCAACATTTAACTTGCGAAGGCGGTCGACATACCTTTGCATCTTTTGCAAGTGCACGGTAAGAGATTCTCCATGACCCATCTTCGCGGAAATCATGTTAGTGAAAATCTCGTACCTCTCTTGTCTCGCGTTTTGGTGGTACCTTTCCAATAAGTCTTGGTGCATCTCGTACGGGTACATGTCCTCGTAGGACTTTTGGAATTCGGAGTTCATGGTGGCGATCATGATGCAATGTACCTTCGTTGCATCTCGCTCATGAGTTTCAAAGGCGGTGATTTCGGCTGGAGTAGCGATTTCGGGGTTGATTTTCTCGAGCTTCTCATCAAGGACATACTCTTTGTCCTCATAGCGAGCAATGGTGCGAATGTATCTTATCCATTCGCTAAAGTTCGTTCCATCGAAGGTGACCTTTTGGCAAAGGCTCATCAATGTGAAAGAACTAGCAGCAGCGTTGTTTGCGTTCGACATCTATAATTAGAAAAGGACAAAGATAGATTAGAATAAGAATCCCTAATTATCACCCAATAAGAAAATTAGGGCTAGGATCCAACAATAACATTTACATACTAGAAAAGGGATGCCGTAATCTAATATGCAAATAAATTGAAGGTAAGTGAATGACGATTCACTAATTCTCCATCACGAAACTTAAACTATTAGTCCTAAGTGTTTTTGAGAATTCCTAGGTTCGGATGAGATTCATTGAAACTATTCAATGGCATGTTTAAATCTCGATATGCCCCTCTTGTTTGTGACTGGGATGCCGAGGATCACAAAGCGGGTGTGAATTACCATGCAAATTCACATGGCGCCTTCATTGTAACAATCACCTATTCAATGTGCCGGTAAACCACACACGCTCCATCGAACTATGATAAACAACGAATCACCCTTTGCCACCTTCGCTTAGAACCAATTAGTGTGCCGGTAAACCACACACGCTCCACCAACATCTTAGCAAGGTGCAAAGTGTAATTTCATGGGATTGCATCAATTCACTTTTCCTAAAGTAACTAGGATTGGGAAATTTTGAAATATGTGTAGTTACTTGTATTTCTTATTATACTTTTAATGAGAGGATGAGGTTGCCCTATCCTACCCGTTCGGCTAACGACCCTCCACCAATCAAGCAAGCGGTGGGTGTGAGTGTACACCCATTAAGCGCCATTTTATAGGCCGCAACCTTATACCCACCTTATAGATCGGCTTCGTGAATGAGGCCTACTAACGGTAAGACTAGCATTTAGTTATACATATATATATTATTCTAGTAATATCATATTAGTACAGGGTTGTATTTTAAAACTTTTAAAATCTAGGGTTTGAAATTTAAGTTGTCTAAATTAAAACTTTTAATCACAAAAGTAAATTTCAAAACATGAGGGTAGGTTTTAAACATTTAAAACATGGAGGATCAAATAACAAATAATTCCAATTAACAATTAATATCCTAATTATCTATATTTGATTTATTCAAGATTTCTTTTTAAGATAATTACCAAAATAATCAAAATAATTAATTAATTATCATATAAGGAAATTAAATATTTAATTAGTTGATAATTACCTTTAATTAGATCATGACAATAGTTATATTTATCAGAAAAACGAATTAATGTTGATCTAATTAGTTTATGGTAAGTTAAGATAAGATAAACACAAAGAAATCCCGAATCTGGCCATTCCTGACGCCTGGACTCGCCGAGTGCACAAATGGACTCGCCGAGTCAGGCCTACTCGCCAAGTCCACTTTGAGACTCGCCGAGTCCATGACTCAGAAACCAAAAATTCGAATTTTGCAGGTTTGTTTCAGTTAATCAAGCAATAATTTACAGAAAACCAAGCTAGGCTCTGATACCACTGATGGGTTTTAGCCATAAGAACTTTCCTATGTGCGCATGCAAAACCCTAATGCTTGGATCTAGGCTTTCTAATAAACATGCTTTGAATCCAAGACTTCTAATTACTAATTAGGTTAAACAAGAACATTAAAACAGATCTAGAATCATACCTTTGAGTTCCTTGTTGATCTTGAGGTCTTGGAGCTTCTAGAGTCACAAATGTCACTCCTCTAATGGCTTACAAACACCAAAGCAAGGAGGATGATTTGGGAGAGAGGAGAGGGAAGGAATTCGACCAGAGTTCTCTTGCTTTTTCAGAAGTATCGAATTCCCTATGCCATGGGGTCTATTTATACTTGTAGACTCCTTAAGGATTACAGATAAGTCCCTATCAGATAATCTTCTCTTAAGGCTATCCAAATCCATTCCTAGATAATCATATGAACGATTTTAGCTTTCCTAAAGCTCTTAGAATCCGTCCAAAGTATATCCAAATGGATTTACAGTTTAAAGCTCAACTATCAAACAATTGACAGTTTATACCCCTTTATTTAATTAATCTCTTTAAGTCACCAAATTAATTCTAATTAATTCTATGACTTATATTAATCAAATAACAAATATATTATTCATTATATTATTCCCATAATATATTAATAATATTTATTCTCTCTTAATAAATCATCCTATCAAGTTGCTATGGTGAAGGCAACCCAAAAGGACCATGCACAACCGGATATAGTTACAGCCTTAGACACTATTCCAACAGCAACAACAACAACATCATCACCGGCGGCAGCAATGCAGGACCTAGCCAGACCTGTTACGGGTGTGGAAGGACGGGGCATTTCCGCCGAGACTGCCCTAACAACAACAATTCAGGAAACGGAGGAACAGGGAGGATGCTGACCATGGGTCAGGGTGAGCCTATTCAGGACCCCTCAGTTGTTACCGGTACGTTTCCCCTAAACCACACTTATGCATGCATCTTATTTGACTCCGGAGCGGAGCGAAGTTTCGTAAGCAATAAGTTTAAACATTTATTAAAACAACAACCCCAAAAGCTAAATGAAACCTATACGGTGGAAATGGCCAATGGGAAAACCGAATCCACTGGGGAAATCTACATCGGATGTACCCTAACCCTCAATCAACACGTCTTTCGAATAGACTTGATGCCTGTATCAATTAGGAGTTTCGATGTGATTATTGGCATGGACTGGTTAAGCCCCCACCATGCTGAAATTATGTGTCACAAGAAGGCTGTTCGCCTCACGAAACCTTAGTAATTTACGGAGACAAACCCAACATGAACCTTCGCCTTATCTCGTGCATTAAGGCACAAAAGCACCTACGAAAGAAGGATTCGGCATTTCTGGCTCACATAGTAAATAAGACCAAGGAAGAAACTAACATTCAAGATATCCCGGTAGCGTGTGAATTTCCAGACGTGTTTCCTGAAGATCTTCAGGGAGTACCCCCAGAGAGACAGGTTGAGTTCCGAATCGACCTCGTTCCAGGAGCAACTCGTCTCGCTAAATCACCCTATCGGCTGGCTCCTGCTGAAATGCAGGAATTGTCCAGCCAACTCAGTGAGCTTCTGGACAAGGGATTTATCCGACCTAGTTACTCGCCATGGGGAGCCCCAGTACTCTTTGTCAAAAAGAAGGATGGGTCCTTTAGGATGTGCATCGATTACAGAGAGTTAAATAAACTCACAGTCAAGAACCGCTACCCATTCCCACGAATCGATGATCTATTTGACCAGCTCCAAGGAGCTAGTTATTTTTCTAAAATAGATCTACGGTCCGGATACCACCAACTCAAAGTCCGGGAAGAGGACATTCCAAAAACCGCTTTCCGAACCCGCTACGGACATTATGAATTTGTTGTACTGCCTTTCGGTCTAACAAATGCACCTGCCGCATTTATGGACCTAATGAATCGAGTCTGTCGACCGTTCCTCGACAACTTTGTCATTGTGTTTATCGATGACATCCTCGTCTATTCTCGAAGCAAAGAAGAGCATGGCCAACATCTCCGACAAGTCCTAGAAACTCTGCGATCGGAAAAGCTTTACGCCAAACTCTCCAAGTGTGAGTTCTGGCTCCAAAGTGTGAACTTCCTAGGGCACGTAGTTAGCCAAGATGGAATTCATGTGGATCCCTCTAAGGTCAAAGCCGTGGAAGGATGGGCAACTCCGACCACGCCCACTGAAATTCGTCAATTCTTGGGTCTGGCAGGCTACTATAGGAGATTCATTCAAAACTTCTCTAAGATCGCCAAGCCACTTACCTCGCTTACGCAGAAGGGCGTACCATTCAAATGGACAGACAAACAAGAGATTGCGTTTCGGACCTTGAAGCAAGCTCTCTGTAGTGCTCCTGTACTATCTCTACCAGAAGGCACGAAAGATTTTGTAGTCTACTGTGACGCGTCAAATCAGGGCTTAGGTTGCGTTCTCATGCAGCGTGGAAGAGTGATAGCATACGCATCCCGCCAACTAAAGATGCACGAAGTAAATTATACGACCCATGACCTAGAATTGGGAGCCGTGGTCTTCGCTCTGAAAATTTGGAGGCACTACCTGTACGGTACGAAGTGCACCATCTTCACGGACCACAAGAGTCTCCAACACATCTTGAACCAGAAGGAGCTGAACATGAGGCAACGAAGATGAGTTGAATTGCTAAGCGATTATGAGTACGAGATCAAGTACCACCCAGGCAAGGCCAACGTGGTAGCTGATGCGTTAAGTCGGAAGGAGTACTCTAATCGCCGCGCGAAAACTCTCTCGATAATCATTCAAACTCATCTGGCCACTCAAATTGCGGTAGCCCAGTCGGAGGCAATGAAAACGGAAAACAAGGCAAGCGAAGCATTGCGCGGGATGGAGAAGAACCTAGAAGCAAAGGAGAATGGGGTATACTACTTCATGAACCGTATTTGGGTCCCTAAGGTCGGAGGATATAGGGAGGTAGTTATGAAGGAAGCCCACAAGATGCGATACTCCATTCATCCTGGTTCAGACAAGATGTATTTGGATATTAAACAACACTATTGGTGGCCTAACATGAAGGCAGAAATTGCTACCTACGTTAGTAAGTGCCTTACGTGTGCCAAGGTAAAGGTGGAATACCAGAAGCCCTCAGGGTTATTGCAGCAACCAATAATCCCTGAGTGGAAATGGGAGGGAATTTCTATGGATTTCGTGACCAAGCTACCCAAGACGTCGGACGGACTAGACACCATATGGGTAATAATCGACCGACTAACGAAATCTGCCCATTTCCTGCTAATCAAGGAATCCTACAAGATGGAGAGATTGACGCGTTTGTACCTACGAGAAATTGTGAGACTCCATGGAGTGCCGAAATCTATTATCTCGGATAGGGACAGTAGGTTCACTTCACGTTTTTGGCAATCACTCCACAAGGCAATGGGAACTCACCTCGACATGAGCACCGCTTATCATCCGCAAACGGATGGTCAAAGCAAACGAACCATCCAAACGCTCGAAGACATGCTCCGCGCATGCGTGATAGACTTTGGGAAGTCTTGGGATACCCACCTACCTCTGGTCGAGTTCTCATATAACAATAGTTATCATTCGAGCATCAAGGTGGCTCCTTTCAAAGCACTGTACGGGCGTAAATGTAGATCACCGTTATGTTGGGCTGAAGTAGGTGACACCCAGCTAGCAAAAACACATACGTCGGACAAGGCACTAACGGGACCGGAGATCATTCGCGAAACCACGGAAAAGATCGTTCAAATCAGAGCTCGATTGCAAGCATCGCGTGACCGACAAAAGAGCTACGCCGATAAACGGCGAAAGCCCTTAGAATTTCAGGTCGGTGATCGAGTACTGTTGAAAGTCTCACCCTGGAAAGGGGTTATACGTTTCGGAAAACGGGGAAAGCTGAACCCACGATACATTGGACCTTTTGAAATCGTCGCCCGAATAGGTCCGGTAGCATACAGACTGCAACTACCCGCAGAGCTAAACGGTGTACACCCCGTGTTTCATGTCTCTAATCTGAAGAAGTGCCTATCAGATGAAACCCTCGTCATTCCTCTTGACGAGATCGAAATCAATGAGAATCTCCTGTTCGTTGAAGAACCAATCGAAATCATGGACAGGGAGGTGAAGCGTACTAAGCAAAGTCGCATCCCGATCGTGAAAGTACGGTGGAACGCAAAGCGTGGGCCAGAATTCACGTGGGAACGCGAAGACCAAATGAAGCAAAAGTACCCTCACCTATTCTAGCCTTCTCAAACCTAGCTTCAAACAGAATTTCGGGACGAAATTCCCTCTAACGGAGGGATGATGTCACAACTAGAAATTTTGTGTCATGTAATCTATACACTCAAGTAAATGTTGAATCAAAAATTTAAGAGCATGTGTGATACCTATTATTATGACATCAAAAACTTCAATTAAATACATCATACAAGTACTACAAATGGTCATCAAACAATTGGAAACCCTAGAAGTTCTTGTTTAGGTCCATTTTGGACTAGGACTTCCTTATTGGACTCAATGGACCAATAAGCTTCCAATTTGACTATCATGGGCTTAGAACCCTAGTTGGGCTCTAATTGGACCCACATTAATTTATTTCAACATTTTGGGCCATATTGGGCCTAGAATGAAATGAATTAAAAGCTTTGATCCATGAATAACCTAAACTAGTCCAACAAAATGTAAAAATCATGTTATATTTCTTTTAGGTTAAAACTCACCCAAACAAACTCTAATATTGGGCTTAGGGGCATAAAGCCCAAATTTTTCCTTTTCCCTTCAAAACTCTCGGCCTAAGGCCCAAACCCAAGAAGAGATGAAGAGAGTTGACTTGCAATTGACACCTCATTATTGTCTTTTGGATCTCCATGCAAGTTATTCCATGTTTCCATGCACATCACTTCAAAGATCATTTCTTCTTTCTCTCTCTCTTTCTCTCGGCCATTTCAAACACACACATACACAAATCTCTCATAAATTCTCTCTAGAATACTCAAGAACACATCCTTCCTCTCCACTCAAAAATCTCAAAAATTAGGAGGCTTTCAAGAGGATATTTCCAAAAACTCTTCATCTAAGGTAAGGTTATGCTTGGATCTATGACTTAGATTCTTTGTTTTATCAAAATCTCTTCCTAATCCATGCAAAAATCGTGATCTTGCATCCTAGAATCACCTCAAACTCGAGATCTTCAAGAAAAGGGTGCTAAGGCCAAAAATCACCAAGCTTTCTTCCATCTTTTCTTCAAAAACCGAAACCACACCCTAAGGTGAGCTTCATACTCCCTATTTTTCTGTTTTATAAGTTTTGTGGGGGGGGGGGGGGAATACAAGTGAAAGTGTAGATCTATATGTGTTTTTATGCCTTGTATGATTTCTATGCTTATATGTGTGTTTTTGTGTGTTTATAATGTTGGATCTAGCCATAAACCCCTAAAAATCGAGATATACTTTATGTTAAATGATACTAGCATCAAATATATTTCTACATACAAAGTGTTCCAAGAAAAATAGCTAAATGGCTTAATAACATTTTCTTTGGGCTAAAAACTCAATTTTTGGACATAAAATGTTAAAAATATAAAGTTAAAGGGCCCAAAATGAAATATTTCGAATTCTGATGGGTGAGATGAGTCAAAACAGTTTCCATAATGTATTTTCTGAAAAGATACTCTTTTGGAGGATTAAAAACATAAATTTCAAGCTTAATGGGCTAAAAATGACATTTTCGGCCCAATAGGGCCCAATATGCGAAAATTTCTGTTTTGAAGGGCCAAAACTGTTTTTTTCTGTAAAACAGTGGACTACTAGTGTTCCAAGACCTTTTCTAAGGTTTAAAATGCTTTTAAAATTTAAAAAGGACCAAAGTTGCAAAATTTTTCCAATTTGGGCCAAAATTGTAAAAACTGCGAAAAAGAGGGGTTATAACCGAGAAAACTGTATTTTCAGGGACTCAAACTGTTTTCAACCTAAAATATGCTGAAAAATATCAATTTCAATAAGTTTTGGTGTTAAAATGTCAAGAAAAATGGTTTAAGGACCAAACCGGAAATTTATTTAATTAAAGTGTTGAAAAAGTAAATTTACAAAATAAAGAGGGGCGGAAAACAGAAAATTTTCAAGGCTAATTCAATACACCCAACGTGATCAAATATTGGCACCACGACTACCGACGAAATACAATACACAACAATACCAAAAATTGTTGTTAAACGAATTGATTCGGTCTCGAATCAATAACAACCCGAAACTACTAACACGGCGATAACTCGATTCACACAAGTAACATTTGGGAATTTAATACACACGTGAGAGTGCACAGACGTCTACGCACCATCTTTGGGCCCCAAAGTGTAAAATCTTGTTTGTTGGGCCTAGCTAGCCCAATGACCTGATCTTAAGGCCCGAAGACTTCTACCTTACGAGTTGTTGGGTCTTACATGATCTAACACAGCGTAAAAGGACTTTCAATGGCTTTTATACTATTGGTCCCCAAGTGTCCTTTGGTACTGCTAGTAAAGTCGGTTATTTTAATGCGAGACGGGTCAAGGGCCCCTCGTACTCTTTTTTTTATCCCCAACCGGCTAATGGAGTTATCGAGGTCTTCGTGCCCTCTTTCTCTTCGGATGTGGGATTACTCGAAGTCAGGGCGGTTGGATTACGTGAATAGTACGGACGACGCCTACGGGATCGTTAGTATAATTGTAAACTGGTCGTTTGCGTAACGCGTGTTTATAGCAATTCACCATGCGCAATAATCCGACGTCGCCTGGAATTAATGACTTCACACGCCGCGATGGTTTTATTTTCAACTTCATGGAATTCAAAGAATTAGGAAAACATCGGGTTTTCCTAGGGTTTTACAATACATACAGATTCGAAATGTACACAAGCATAATGAACATTTTTTTTACAACTATAGAAACAAACAAGCATACTTATGGATCTTCACAAACTTCTTTTTACTCAAAAACTCTTTTCAGAAAATATCGGATTTTCTGGTGGTTTTCAAAATAATACAAAACGTTGCTTTTCAAATACCGCTTATGAACTCACCAACATTTCATATGTTGACGTTTTTCAAAATACTTGTATTCTCAGGTAACAAGTGAACCAAAGGAAAATGTACTCAGTGATGGCTTGCAGTTTATTTATTTATGAATCGAACAATTTATTTTTGGGAATGTAATGTTTAAACAATGTACTCAATGTAAACTTTATCGGTTGTACTATATTAATGCATGGTGACGAATGATGTTACGTTTCATATATATTCAATGTTATGGTATTCAATTAAGTCACGACAGCCCTCGGACGTTTCCGCCGTCTGGTTCGGGGGTGTGACAGTCTGGTCCGAGAGACCTTACTTCAGAGATGCTCAAATCGATTCATGATGCTGACAAACCTGCCCCCAGAGGAAAGAAGGCTGATAAGGGCAAGCAGGCTGCAAAGGGAGCAAAAGGCCCATCTCCCAAGAAGAGGAAACCCACCAGAGCCGCCCAATCCCCTCCCAGAAAGAAGCGAAAAACCCAGCCAAGGCGAAAGCTGATGATTGCTTCTTCCTCAAGCGAATTTGAGGAAGCGGGTTCTGATTCTGATGGATCTCAACGTGGTAACACTCCACCATGTTCGCCCACACCAGAGATTCATATTTATACTTCTCCTATTTCCTCTCCACCAATTACAATTCCTTTTTCCATTCCCCCCATAACCACCACGACCATCTTCTCCTGCTCATGCATCAGAGGATGACGAACCACTCCTTGGTAGGGAGGACATGACCTTTGATTCGGTCTATTATAGTCCGTTTCAAGTTCAAAGTGATGATGATGACGATGCTCCTGTCACTAAGAGGCATCTCAAGGAGCTACATGACAAAATCGATTCGCTCATCGCCTCATCTTCCACATCACAATCCTCAATCTCTGAAGCTGCCATTCAGAAAATTGTTGATGCTTTTTCCAAAGCTCATCAAGTTTCTCTTGATTCCGCCACTGCAGCCATTGACGCCTCAACCAAAGCTTGTGAGGCAGCGACTGAAAAAGTCGATAAACTAATCACTGATGCTTCTTCCTTGTTGAAATCTTTACAGGAAAATGCTGAAGCCACCACCACAAAGCTGGAACCCATTGTCAACCAGCTGGCTAACTCAGTCGCATCAGAGTTGAAGTCGTTCGCTTCACTTCGTCAAACAATTTCTGACAACAACTCAGCTTTCAGAACAACCATTGAGAGAGTCAATCTCCTGTTGAGCGTCTCTCCAAGCTTCAAGAAGACTTAGCTGCTGAGAACTCTCTCATGGATGCTCTCGCAAGGAAGACTACTGCTCTGAAGGTCAAGAGTATTCAATTCTCCAACTCTCAACAGGAGATTGACTCTCTTCGATCTGAAAGAGAGGTGGTTAAATCATGTGTTTCGGATGTCCACTCAGCTATCTCAAACATCCTTGAAGCTCATGACCCGATCCTCAATTATTCTGTGAGGCGTGATCTTGCAGAGAAGCTTGCTCCCGCCCTCTCTCTACTGAGCAAAATCGAAGGGCTCCTTGATTTCGTGTGCATTCCGAAACAAGGGGGAGAAAAAGAACAAGTGTCTCAACCACCTCCTACTTCAGCAACTCACACAACCGAACCTCCTCCAGTAGGCCAAGTCTCAGGTTCCGTTGTGAAAGACAAAGGCAAGAATATTGCTAAGGAGAGTGACGATGATGATAAGGAGACAATTGCCGACCTTTTGAAGCGACGGGGTCGAGATAAAGAGGCTGACATCAGTGCTCGTGTGGCTAGAGAGGTCGAAGAAGCCAAAAGAAGACAGAAAGAAGCCCACGACCTTCTCAGGAGCAGGAAAACACTTTTTCCTCCTTGGACTCTTGTGAAGCTGATTAAAGAAGCCTTCGAAACACCAAGTATCTTGTGGCTAGAACCTGTGATCTCTTTAGATTGTTCTAACACTGTCGACTCTCAGTTCGATATGCCACTGACCCGAAAGGCGTTTGTTTTTCATGCCTTTGACAACATTGCTGAGTTCCCCCATCCTCATCCACAGGTTGATCGGGACTTAGTCGAATTTTATCTGAGGGCAGCTCAACCACAATACCAAACTTGGAGCGCTCAGAAAATCGTCAATGTTCGGGTCCTAAAGCCGTTCAGGGAAGGAAACTTCACCAACGTACGGTTCAAGGTACTAAGGGGATCTGCCAAAGCCGAACATGCCATCTCACTTGCAGATCTTCCCAACCTTAATCCACATGACTGGATTATCTTGCACAACATCCTTCTTACAAACGAAGCTGAATATGGTCCGATCATCGACCACTTTAAGAGGATGCTTGTATGCTATGTCTTGGAAGTTGCTCTGATGGATAAGGAGATAGCAAACATGTTCAAGAAGAAGCCTACCATATCTCATGTTGGCTCTGCCAGTGATCTCAATATGATGTAGATGGGGAAGATTGACCCAAAGAGAAACTCCGTCATGTTTACTAGGAACGAAGGACAGAAATGTCTTTTCACCTTGGCAGACAAACATCTCTACACCACTGCATGTTTGGAACACGTTTTAGGGATCATCCATCGATGCAAGCAGAACACAGCGGATGATATCAAGTACTTTGATGACATGATTCATTGGTACATTCGCTTCAGACAGACAATCCTTGCACTTATCACACGTCTGTTCGATACAGTAAAGAAGGCTCCTGCTGCTGGTCCAAGCAAGAAGAAACGATAGTCCCGCTCCAAATTGATGCAAATGGGGAGATTGTTAGGATCACTATTGTGTTGCGTCTATTGGGCTCGTTAGCTAGTCCAATGTTTATCTCCGGTATGGGCCTGTCCATTCGTGAGTTTTGTAGGGTTTAGTATAAATAGATGCTTGCATGCATCCTAGAACATAATGATTAGCAAGGATTAGAAACGATAAGAGAAGTATTGTTTAGCATATTCATCGTTCTTATTTTGTAACCCTAGAATCCTCTACAGTGGAAGTTCTTAGTCGAGCTCTGCTGAGGATCGAGTAATCTAATCATTCGACACATTCTGATTCATACTTGTGTTTCTTTTTTACTATCTTTACGTTCATTACTTACCTGTTACAAAGATCTAATCGATCAAAGAGTTCTTTTATAACTCATCAGTTTTGTTTGAGAAAGAAACCATTTTCCTTGTAAAAGCGACAAAGTATGTTTCCAAAGAAATTCCAACATTTTCCTTATAAGAGTTAGGTAGTCCTAAATCCCAGGACCGAAAGTAAACAAGTATTTTCCATACTTAAAGATATAAAAGTGATTTTAAATCGGCATAAAACCCTTTTTGATATAAAAGTGTACAAGTATGTTTCCATAATTAAAGTAATTCTTGTGAGTTAAATCGACATAACTCGCTAATTTAAAAGTACAACCCGTAGATCTTTTGATTTGTTAATACCACATGTGAGCTATTATAACCATGCAAATACATATTCAATACATCATTTAATGATAAACAATTCATAAAATGGTACTCTACGTAGTTAGTCCATGAAAAAAAAATATTAATATTCTTTAAAAAAAATAGTAACGATTCTAAGATCTTACAATCAATTCTACGATCTCATATTCCGCGGCTATGATCCTACTATGATCTTACCGAAATAACTTTTCGATCCTAGTAAGATCAGAATCAATTTACTTAGGTGAGATCTTATGATAAACATCCCGATTTTCACAACTTCGTGTTAAAATGTTGCTATTTTATACGTTTACGAAATCAATATAGCGATAAAAAGCAATTTCTTATGCTTGAGATGTTTATTAATGCAAACTACTAATAAGACGGCCAATTTTTTCAACATGATGGCTATCATTATATGATAAATATAAGCAAGGTTGTAGAACTCGTTACTCGGTACCTGTTCGGTCGACTACCGAGTAGCGAGTACTCAGGAGTACTCGGGAGTACTCGGGGAGTACTCGGATTCGGTAATTCATGTAAAAATATTTTTAGCAAAATTATTGTTGGATTAGTGTCTAATCCCGTAGCTATATTTGGTATGTATTTTACCCGGTTGTGCATGGTCCTTTTGGGTTGCCTTCACCAAAGCAACTTGACAAGGTAATTTAAGGAGAAAGAGAGAATATTATGGTTTATTAATATATTATAAGAATAATATATTAAAAGAGAAATCATATTTATTTAATTAGTATTGGTCATAAATTAATTAGGAATTAATTTGGTGACTAAAAGAGATTAATTAAATAAAGGGGTATAAACTTTCAAATGTATGATAGTTAAGTTTTGGGCGAAGGAAACCTAATGGACTTAAAGGGGAACGAAATTATGATGGGGATCCATCATATTTTTGTCCAAGGCCTTATTCCAGAAGGTTCCTTGGGCTGCTTGGTGGCTATGCTGTCCATTAGGGTTTAGACTGAAACCCTAGCAGCCTGCAAGTATAAATAAGACCCCTAGGCTATGAAAATCGGCTACACTTGATTCCAAGAGAACCCTAGGGCCTATTTTAGCATCTCTCACCCTCTCTCATATTGCCTTCTTTCTTTTGGGGTTTGTGAACCATTAGAGGAGTTACAATTATGACTCTAAGCTCAAGATCAAGAAGACTACAAGGATTTCAAGCTATTTGATAGAGGTAAACACTTAGATTTGTTCTGATGATGTTAATTTCGAATTATATACGATAGATCTAGGGTTGCAAGTCTTGGATTCAATGCATGTACAGTAGAGAAACCTAGATCCAAGCATTAGGGTTTGTATGAGCACATAGGATTGTTCACGAAGCCGGTCTATAAGGTAGGTATAATGTTGCTGCATATAAAATGGTGCTTAATGGGTATACACTCACACCCACTGCTTGCTTGACTGGTGGAGGGTCGTTATCCGAACGGGTAGGATAGGGCAATCCTCTCCTCATTAAAAGTATAATGTAAGATTCAAAGTAACTATAATGTTTTTTTTACAAATTCCTAATCTTAGTTACTTTAGGGCAAAATGTGAAAATGATGCTATTCCATGGAATTACACTTTGTACCCTTGTCAAACGTTAGTGGAGCATGTGTGGTTAACCGACACACTAGTTTGGGATGGACATTGGTGACGAAGGGTGACTCGATGTTTGTCATAGATTAATGGAGCGTGTGTGGTTTACCGGCACATTGATTAGGTGATAGAGACATCGAGTGCACCATGTTGATTCACATGGTTATTCACAACTTGTTTGCGATCCACGGCATCCCAGTCGGAAATTTGAAGTGCATATCAAGATTTAAACATGCCATTGAAAAGTTCAATGAATCTTAAAGATCTAGGAGTTTTCAATACCTTTAAATCTTAAAACCTTTTTCGTTTTTCATGGTGAGAATTAGTGAATCGTCATTCACTTACCTTCAAATTATTTACTCTTAGAGTACGACATCCCTTTCTAAGTTGTAAATAATGTTGTTGGGTCCTAGCCCTAGTTTCTCATTTGGGTGTTTAATTAGGGACTCATTTCTAATCAAACTTTGTTCCATTTCTTTTTTAGATGTCTGCAAACAACAACAACAACGCTTCTGGGTCATTCTTGTTGATGAACCTATTCCAAAAGGTCACATTTGATGGCTCAAACTTCAACGAGTGGATGAGGTATATTCTCATGATCACTCCCTATGAGGACAAATAATATGTCCTCGATGAAAAGCTTGAGAAGATCATCCCAGATGTCGTTACTCCTGAAGAGTTCGCCGCCTTTGAGGCCCACGAGCGTGATGCTACGAAAGTTCATTGCATCATGTTGGCCACCATGAACCTCGAACTCCAAAAGTCCTATGAGGACATGTATCCATATGAAATGCATCAGGATTTGTTGGACCGGTACCACCAAAGCGTGAGGCAAGAGCGCTATGAGATCATTACTAATATGATCACTGCTAAGATGGGGAGTGGAGAATCCCTAACCTCTCATTTGCAGAAAATGCAGAGGTATGTTGATCGTCTTCTCAAACTTAATGTTAAGTTTGATGAGGATTTGGCTATCGACATAATCCTCCACTCCTTGCCCTCCTGTTATAATCAGTTCAGAATGACCTGCCACATGAACAAGGAGGAGGTCTCCTTGAGCAAGCTCCAAGGACTGTTGAGGACTGCTGAGAGCAACCTCGAAGACAAATCTGTTGCACCATTCCCTGCTGTGGTTGCTCCCGTGTTGGCAATTGGTCAAGGAAAGGGAAAGAAGAGAAAGGCTCCATGTAAGGGCCAGAATAAGGGTAAGACCCAAGATGGTTCGTCTTCTAGTGGAACCAAAGCTGGTTCGGTCAAACACTCTTCCGACCCCAAAGAAGCAGAGTGCTATTACTGCCATAAGAAGGGCCACTGGAAACGAAGCTACCCTAAGTATTTGTGACATCCCCAAAATCTCGGCCAGAAAAGACCGGTTTCATTTATGCTTTTTAAAATAATTTCAGAGTAAATCCTTTTGATTTTAAAAGAGATACGGAATTTGTTCCCAAAAACCAAACATAATAAAATAGATCTTTTATCAAAACATTTCATAAAGAAATATAATTTCATTTCATAATCAAAAATCGGGATGTCATGTTCCGATACAGACCATAAAGCATAAACGATAACATTACAAGTCATTCAACAAATATATACATATATACAGATTTGTAAACAAAACAAGTTGATGATTCATCCATCTTTATGCTCTTGCGCCACTTCCTGTAATACAAATAACTGAGTGGGTCAGGCTTAGGAGCCTGGTGAGCATATAGGGTTTTCAACCCACAATAAATAATTATATTTAATTCAACAATCAACAATAACCCGATTACCCATTCCCTTTATCCTCACATTACGTCCCTAAAACAACATCTATTATAAGGGACCTAATCTAGGATTTTCATCGGGACGGACATTACTACAAAGGGGCTTCCTTAGCAATAAATATCCTAAAGGAAACCATGAGGGGGATAGAGTACACAGATGAACACATCGTTCACAACACCTACAGGTTATGAGCCTGCTGGTGTTCCACGGGACGGTCTAGAAAGAGTCTGTGGTCGTCATCCACACTCTGTTGAATGACAAGATCAACGACAACAACACCGAGGCCTCTCATCTGTTTATTACACACCAACAATCTACCCATGTTCTACCCAACATATTAGTAGATAAAAATATACATTTTTATACATAGTTTAAAACCTGTATAGCATGCTCAATCAATACATTTTCCACATAACAGATGAGGCACACACATAACACATATTTCATAGAGAATAAATCAGATCTATGAGATAGAAGAAAGTGAATATACATTCACACATATAATCAACAAAGTATACATGTAACACGTATTTCGTATAAAATACTTCATAATAATGTGTTAGAAGAAAATGATGACACACTCACTTTATCAGAAGATGATCAGACAGCACTACGACTTGAAGAAGTAGTATACTTCAGTAGATCTGGAAGATCTTCACAAAAATCGGACTCCTCGCGGGTAGGGCTTCGGCTCGGAAATCTCATTTCTCGGGATCCTCGGGGCTTCGGATCTTGCTTCGGGGCTCGAGAATAATACCGGGGCTTCGGTGTATAAATGGCATGCAAATCGAGGCAAAAGCTTAGAGAGAAAGAAAGAAGTTTGCAAATGAAAGAAGCTGCCCTCGCATGCCCTTTTATAGGGCTGAACCCTCGCATTACGTTGGGCGTACTACTTCGGTACGCTGGGCGTAATGCGAAAATGTCACTGCATGCGTCATCGGAGCACACGAGTGCGAGGCTTCGTCATGCTTCACTATATGCTGGGCGTACAGCCTTACGCTGGGCGTAACCCGAATAAGTCTGGTGACTCCCCTTCGGATAATATCGGATTTATTAATTAAATTTATATTTTAATTATTTAATAAACTTCAAAAATTCATATCTTCTTCATACGAACTCCGTTTTCGACGTTCTTTATATCCACGCGTAGGTGAGACTATGCTCTTCAACTTTCATCGAGACTCCGTCGGCTAATTTTGACTTTTATTTTTATTATTTATTTTTAGTAGGCCGGGACAGGAAAACTTCTTTATAAATTCATAACCTCTTCGTCTGACGTCCGTTCTCGCCTAACTTTTCATCGTTTCGCTACTAACAACGAGATCTTCGATTCTCCTTTAGATTGTTTCGGCTAAAAACCGCTCGATCTCAATCGAGTATTCGGGCTGCATACTGCCAAGTCGAAACTTCATAAAATCATAGCTTCCTCATACGAAGTCAGATTTGGGCGTTCTATATATATTCGAAAACCTCGTTTCGGCCACTACAACTTTATGCAAAGATATCGAGTTTATTTTACACTTAAATTTTGACGCTTATTTTTATTCTTAATTAATCAAATCACATAATTAAGAAATTAAGCACAAAACACATAATACTCAAATAATACGTTCTTATTATTTCAAATTGGGTTACAAAGGTTAACCTAGACTATTACATTGCTAAAAATGGCAAGCCCATAAACACGGGCGTTACAATATTTGCAAGACATAAAGGATAGGAAGATTAATCCCACCTTCACAGGTATGTATTCTATTAAAACTAACAACTCAGTATTTTCTAGTTCATGGGTTCTTGATAAAGGATGTGGTTACCACATTTGTTCTGATTTGCAAGGCCTAAGAAGAAGTAGGGAGATGGAACATGGAAAGATAAACTTGATTATGAGAACAGAAGATCATCGCCTGTGACCAGAGTCAAAGTTTATTCTTTAGTGCTGAGTAATGGGTTAGGGTTAGATTTAGAAAATTGTTGTTATTCGCCAGATATGGCAAGAAACATTATTTCATTTCATGGATTGTTTAGACAAGGTTTCAGATATTCTTTTGATAATAGTAATGGTTCTATTAATGTTTATTTGAATGGTGTCTTTTATTTCAATGCATTACCTTGTAATGGGATTTATGAATTTGTTATGGTTGTTGATAATTTAGGAAATGATGTATTGAACATTGATTCATCTACTAGCCTGGACAAAGCATGCTTGTGGCATTGTCTCCTTGGCCATGTCAACAAGAAACGCATAGCCCAACTCCAAAAGGATGGAGTGTTGGAGTCATTTGACCTTAGCGACAATGACACGTGTGAATCTTGTTTACTTGGGAAGATGACCAAGTCATCCTTTACTGGCACTTATGAAAGGGGTAAGGGTTTATTGGATCTCATACACACCGATGTGTGTGGGCCCTTTAGATCCACCACAAGGGATGCTTGCCGCTTCTACGTGACTTTTACGGATGATTATAGCAGATATGGATATATCTACTTAATCAAGAAAAATTCGGAAACTTTTGAAAAGTTCAAAGAGTTTAAGAATGAAGTGGAGAATCAGCTGGGCAGGAAAGTCAAGATGTTTTGGTCCGACCAAGGAGGAGAGTACCTAAGTCTTGAGTTTCACGAATATCTAAAAGAATGTGGAATTGTTTCGCAATTGACGCCTCTGAGAATGCCATAATTGAATGGTATGGTTGAGAGATGTAATCGAACCTTGTTGGACATGGTTCGTTCTATGATGAGTCGGACCTCGTTATCAATAGCTTTCTGGGGGTATGCCTTAGAGACTGCCGCCCACATCCTTAACTTAGTTCCCACCAAGTGGTTACCAAGACTCCTCACGAGGTGTGGACAAGGCAAGCTCCCTCGTTGGTACACATTAAGGTTTGGGGTTGCGAGGCTTTCGTAAGACGAGAGACTCACGACAAGCTCGAACCTCGTAGTGAGAAGTGTTATTTCATCGGCTATCCATAGAAGTCTTTTGGCTATCTTTTCTATAGACCGAATGACAATGTTGTCTTCATTGCTAGAAGAGGAGTTTTCCGAGAAAGGGAATTGATGAGCCAAGAAGATAGTGGGAGGCAAATTTATCTTGAATAGATTCAAGAATAAGCGATGAAGGAACCTCTAACAATGGCACTCAACCCGAGGAGGAAACTCCTGTTGAGGCCGTTGACGGGTCCTTACTTCTTAGATGTTCTAGTAGGGTTAGTATTCAACCCCAGTTATATGGTTTTCATATTAATACTGAAGGGGATATGTTTATTAGCGATGAAACACTAATGAATTTGGACGAACCTAACAGCTACAAAGAAGCCATGGCAGGCCCGGAGTCTGCTAAATGGAAAGAGGCGATGGACAGTGAGATTCAGTCCATGTACGACAACCAAGTTTGGAACTTGGTTGATAATGTACCGGGTTGTAAGACAGTCGGGTGCAAGTGGATCTTCAAGAAGAAGACGGACATGGCTGGGAATATGCACACTTATAAAGCACGATTGGTTGCGAAGGACTTTACTCAAACTCCCGGAGTTGACTATGATGACACCTTCTCACCAGTTGCAAAGATAAAGTCTATTAGGGTAATGCTTGCAATAGCTGCGTTTCATGATTATGAAATCTGGCAGATGGACGTGAAAACCGCTTTCCTTAATGGGAAGTTGGCTGAGGATGTGTATATGAATCAGCCAGAGGGTTTTGTCGATGTGAAGCATCCAAATAGAGTGTGTAAGCTTGAGAAATCCATTTATGGGTTGAAACAAGCGTCTCGTGGATGGAATCTTTGTTTTGACGAGAAAGTTAAAGAGTTTGGCTTTCTGCGAAGCGAAGATGAATCTTGTGTATATGTCAAAGCCAGTGGGAGTATAGTGAGCTTCCTCGTATTGTATGTGGATGACATACTACTCATAGGAAACGATGTCCCAGCCTTGCAGGAGGTCAATTCCTGTCTTGGGAAATGTTTCGCTATGAAAGACCTCAGAGAGGTTGCTTATATTCTGGGGATAAGGATAGTAAGAAACAGGGAAAAGAGACTGATAGGACTCAGTCAGGATACATACTTGGATAAGGTACTAAAGCATTTTAGTATGGAAAATTCCAAGAAAGGGAGTTGATAATCCAAAGAAATACCAAGTTGAGTAAGACTCAAAGCCCGAGTACAGAGGTAGAGATAGCTGATATGAGCCGAGTACCTTACACTTCTGCAGTAGGCTCTATCATGTATGCTATGACTTGTACTCGCACTGATGTGGCCTTTGCTTTGAGCATGGTCAGTAGATATCAAGGGAATCCTGGTAGAGCTCATTGGATTGCAGTTAAGAATATTCTTAAGTACCTACGAAGGACCAAGGAATGGTTTCTAGTCTTCGGTGGGAGTGGTGACTTAAGGGTACGAGGGTATAGTGACGCTAGTTTTCAGACGGATCGGGATAGTTACCAATTGTAGTCGGGCTAGGTTTTTACCCTAAATGGAGTAGTAGTGACTTGGAAAAGTTCCAAGCAGGAGACCGTAGCTGATTCAACATGTGAATCAGAGTGCATTACGGCAAGTGAAGCATCGAAGAAGGCTATATGGTTGAAGAACTTCATTGGAGACCTTGGAGTTATGCCATCCATAAAGGAGCTGATGGAAATTTTCTATGATAATGAAGGAGCGGTTGCCTTAACCAAGGAACCAAGAGATCATGGTAGATCTCGACATATTGACAGAAAATACCATTTTATCAGACATCGGGTAGAAGAGGGACTCCTCGTTGTGAAGAGGGTATCGTCAGAAGAAAACCCAACAGATCCCCTTACGAAGGGACTGAATAGGCTCAAACATTTGCAGCACGCTAGGAGCATTGGGCTGAAGGATGATATAAGTTTGGATTAGATAGATAAGAAACGTGTAATAGATATTTTGTACTTGACATTTTGATGAATAAATAAAGTTGTGTTATTTATGAGTAAAGCTACTATCTTGGATTAGATTGAGTCCTTAATAAAACACCCAAATTAGTTATTAAGGCTAGGATCCAACACAATATTCTACAACCTAGAAGAGGGATGTCGTAATCTAGTCACAGAATATTTGAACGTAGGTAAATGACGATTTACCAATTTCCACCATGAAAAATGAAAAGGAAGTTTAAGTTTTAAATGAATTGAAACTCCTAGATCTTTTGAGATTCATTGAACTTTTCAATGACATGTTTAATCTCGATTATGCCCTACTATTTCTGACTGGGATGTCGAGGATCACAAATGAGGTGTGAATAACCATACGAATCGCGTGGTGCACTCAATGCTACTATCACCCAATCAATGTGCCGGTTAACCACACACGCTCCATTGATCTATAACAAACATTGAGCCACCCTTCGCCACCAATGTCATCCCCAAATTAGTGTGCCGGTTAACCACACACGCTCTACTAACGTTTGACAAGGGTACAAAATGTAATTCCATGAATTTGCATACAATTTCACATTTTGCCTAAAGTAACTATGATTTGGGAATTTGTATAAGAATTTAGTTACTTTGTACTTCATTATACTTATAATGGAAGGTTTCTATCCTATCCTACCCGTTCGGCTAACGACCCTCCACTAGTCAAGAGTGCGGTGGGTAAGAGTGGATACCCATTCAATCGCCATTTTATAGGAAATTTCCTTAAACACCCCTTATAGACCAACTTCGTGAATGAGGCCTACTAACGGTAAGAATGACTGTTTACTCATACATATATATAATATTAGACTTTTAATATAGTATAGGGTGTATTTTACACTTTTAAAATACTGGGTGGTTTAATTTAGTAAATTATACTTTTAATTTAATTAAATGTAAACCAAAACTTTATGGGTTTATTAAATCTCTTTTAATTATACACTTTAATTAATTAATAAAACCATAAGGGTGTGATTTGAACTTTTCAAATTACCAGGGTTTTAGAATTTAACATTTCAAAATTAAACTTTTAATCAACTTTTAAATTCCAAAACTTGAGGGAAAGTTTTGAAACATTTCAAAACATTAGGGTTTAGAATTTAAATATTTCAAAATTAAACTTTTAATCAACCATTTTAAATTCCAAAACTTGAGGGCAAGTTTTGAAACTTTTCAAAACATTAGGGTTTAACTCATTTAAATTTCATAAATAAAACTTTTAAGTTCAAATTTAAACTATAAAACCTAAAGGGTGCAAATTGAAACTTTTTCACAAGATAATTCAAATCTAAATTACAAATAATCAATATTTATCTAATAAAACAAAAGATTATCTAAATTTTGATAGTTATCTTCTATTTTGGTAAGGATATTCACCCAAAATCAATAAAAATCGGATTTTATGAATTAAAAACGTTTATAGTAAGTATCCCAAGCCAAAACAACAAGAAAATCTCGAAAACAGCCTGCCAGACCCGCTGACTCGTCGAGTCTAGACCTGGACTCGTCGAGTACAGACGACTCGGTGAGTTCACCAAGTGACTCGGCGAGTCAGGCATGCAGAAGCCAAAAAAATTCGATTTTCAGTCAAATTTCGATCAATTAAGCATCAAATTCACTAGAAAACAACCCTAGTCTCTGATACCACTAATGTGTTTTGAGCAATACATCAATCCTATGGTGTACATGCAAACCCTAATAGCTTTTGTATCTAGTTTGTCTAATGAACATGCAATTGATAATCCAAAGCCACAAACCCTAGATCTAACATATAACAAACTGAATTAGGGTTTAGAGAATTACATTTGATTGTTATATAGCAATAACAAACAATTCCTTGCTTGGATTGGCCTCAAAAGCTTAGTGCCTCAACTACTGCACCTCTAATTGAGTCACAAACACCACTAAGCAACTTGGATGAAGAGGAGAAGAGAGGAGGCTGCCCAAAAACGTCTAGAAACCCTAGAGGAAGACGTGGCTATTAGGATTTACAACTAGGAAACTCTAATCTGGCTGCTTAAGCCCTAAGCAGCCCATGGACTCCTTTAACATATCCCTTGGATGATTTCTAATGGGCTTCCCATAGAATTCGTCCAACCTATATATTATTAGGTGATCCATAGCCCAATTATAATTATCTTATAATTACAACTTCAGTCCCCTAAGTTTAATTAATCTCTTTTAGCCACAAAACTAATTATCAATTAATTCTTGACTAATATTAATTAAACAATATGATTTCTCTTTTAATATATTATTCTCATAATATATTAATAAATCATATTTAAACCTTTCTCTCCTTAATTCATCCTACATATTTCTATGGTGAAGGCAACCCAAAAGGACCATGCTCATAATCGGGTCAAGTACATACCAAAATAGTTATGGACTTAGACACTAATCTAACAATGACCACTAGGGTCAGAATAAAAATCATACTCTTAGTCATTACTGAAACGATGATAACGACATATTTGAATAAAACGGTATCAGTTACTAGCTTCTTGGTAACCTTGTGACATTCCCTGATTCAAGCGTGAGTCCTATGCTTCCGGTAGTTTAGGCCTCTACTACCTTTCACACCTACTTATACTCGTCCTAAGTATTGTCTCGCAGTTCACCAAGTTATTATCATAAAAAAAAAATTTAACACATACAAATGTGTCCAAACAATCATATAATTTTCTCTAGACTCTACTAGGAATTCTTCCATACGTATCTTCAATCATCAATTCTGTTTCAACCCGGTTGGTAGTGGAAATGTCAGACGATGGGATAACTTCATGGATTCTACCAAAAATCTTTCTTTCTTCTAATCGAAAGTGAACTTCTCCTATACTAGACGTATTATTTATTAGACGCATTCTAAAGGCAAGATATCACTCTTAAAATATCTTCCGATAGGTATCATTCACTATCGTAAGCCTTCTCATTTCCTCCATTTGCTCAGTCTGCTATGAGTCCTTACATGACATTCTATACACCAAAGCAGGCGTTCGGTGTATCGAGACGAGAATATAGATAGAGGAAGATTTAGACGTATATTCCTTCGTATTACTCCAAAAAGTTACATGCTAGTTCTAATATCGTAATTAAACGTTTAGAAACCTAAGCACATAAAATTTCTAGATCTGGTCGGCAACAGACCATAGATCTGATCAAACGATAGCATAAAGCATCACAAATCATTTAGCACATAAAAGCATTTTAGGCATCTTCCCTAATTAAGCTAGTGCTTGTGTCTATTTATGTGTACTTCCAAAAATATATTAGACACACTCCTCACGATTATCTCTTAACATTCTAAGTTTAAGTCTAGAAATAAATCCTTATTCCTAGTTCGCTTAAACTAATGCTCTGATACCAACTGTGACATCATCATTTTCACGGCCAGAAAAGACCGATTGTTTTTATGCTTTACAAAAATCAGAGTACATCTTTTAATAAATATTTTGTGGAATTTGTTCCCAGTAAAACATGATAAATACGTTATCAAAGCATTTTCGAAGAAAAATATTTTTATTCATTTTAAAACATTTGGGATGTCATCCTCAATACAGAAACATAAGAATAAATAGAACTTACATTCATTATCACTAGTGATTTATATCTCCTTAATCTCTCAGTGTAATGTGACTTCATATCAACACCTGTGATATAAATAAACTGAGTGGGTCAGGTTGGGAAACCTGGTGAGTACATAGGGGTTTCAACCCACAATAAATAAGTTTATTAACTTTATCAAACCAAACAAACCCGTTTACCCGTTCCCGTTATCCTCACTTTACGTCCCTAAAACATCTAACACAAGGGACGTAGTCTAAGGACTTTCATTGGGGTGACAACACATGCTTCGGGGGTTCCTCAGCAATTCATGTCAAATAAGGCAACCATGTGGGGGGATAGATTACCTCTAGTGAGCACACAGTTCAAATAAACACCTACAGGTGCGAGCCTGCTAGCGTTCCACTAAACTATCTAGAATAGTCCGTGGTCGTCATCTATACTCCGCTAGATAACTGGATCATCAATAACATCTATAACGAGGCCTCTCATTATTTTATTTGGTCACACAACAACTATTACATCTACCCATGTTTTACCCAACACATTTTGTAGATATAAAATACATATACAGTTTAAATTATTTAAAACGTGTATACAAATATTTCATCCAGCATAGACAACAAGTATTCAGAATATATGTACACATAACACGTAATTTATATTAAATACTTCATATCTATGTTTAAGATGAAAGGGACCATGCACTCACTTGAAAAGGTGGTGATTTCGAACTCAGACAGCGCTTCGCTTCTTAAAAATAATTTTCTTGGACGAAACCTAGTATTATTACCACTAGAGTTTAATATATTATTCGTTGAGACTAATTAATAGTCTAGCTATTATTACTATTATATAAGCATTAAATAACCCATAATAATAGCCCAAGTAATTATTATAAGTTCATAATAACGTTACTATAATTAAATAAAAACTTTATTAAAAATAGTGTAGGCGTAGCTCACTTACAACGGGTTTTATAGAAAATCAGGCTTTGCTTGGAGCAGCGTTACAAAGCGGAAAAGCCCTTCTTCTCGGAGCCGTCGAGCACTCCGGGGCTTCCGCTTCGTGCTAGGGAGGTTCCTTAGGCTTTTCGGGGGGTTTTCGGGGCTAGAGAGAGTAAAGAGAAGAAAGAATGGGAAAAGTGTGTAGAAAATGAGGGTGGGAGAGGTTATATTTAGAGGGTGAAAAATGGCTGAATTTGGTGCCACATGTCACCATCTAGTGGCAAGACTTGGGGAGAAAGCAATGGCCAATATTGTGCCACATCACCAATTTTCGCACAATACACTTCCGACTTCTAAAATCCATAACTTTCACATACGACCTCCATTTTTTACGTTCTTTATATCCACACGTAGGTAAAAATAAGGTCTACAACTTTCATTTTGACTCCGTCGGCTAATTCTCGACCGATCTTAAATTTAACACTACAAGGAGATTATACTGTTAAATGTCAGCGTAAAATTCATAACTTCTACATACGGACTCTGTTTTCGTCTGTCTTTTTACAGATGAGCTCCTATTAATGAGATCTTCAATTCTCATTTAGGTTGCGTAGGCCAAAAATTGCTCGATCGAAAGTTTGAGTTTCGGGCTGTGCACTGCTAACCCAAATCTTAGAAAATTCATAACTTTCTCATACGAAGTCAGATTTGGGCATTTTTTTGTATGTTCTAGGTTTAATGTATACTACAACTTTTTTTATATTCTAAGGCTAAATAGTCCACCATCGTAAATTCACTATTTACATCTCCCGTTGTCGTGCCAGTTTTGCCGTAAAACTTCGACGAACCATAACTTCTTCGTTATAACTGGGATTTCAACGTTCTTTATATGTACGGAACCCTTGAGACGTATTCTACAAATTGGTTAATATTATTTATTCTAAATAATCTTTTGTCAAAAAGTCGTTTTTGACCCCTATTATCTCTAAATTGACTAGCCCGAAGCTACGGGCGTTACAAACACCATGCTCTAACCAACCTAATAATAACGTTGACTTGAAAGATCTTCCAAAGGACCCAGCGGATAGGCCATTGATTACAAGTTACAAATTAGATGTAATAGATAATGTAAGAAGAGCATATTTGCTTCAAGGACCGTGTCAAGTAAGGGCACATAAGTATCCTAAAAAAATAGGTGATAGATTTAGAAGATTTGTTCCTTCATGGTTTGAGGAATTTGATTAGTTGGAATATAGTGTGAAAAAGAATAGTGCATGTTGTTTATATTTTTATGTGTGTGGGGGAACTCATGGGACAAAAAGGAGGGAGAGATGCATTTGTTTCCCAAGGTTTTGATACTTGAAATAAAAAAGATGCATTTCGGACTGATGTGGGTGGTGTTGATAGTTTTCACAACAAAGCAAGAGAAAAGTGTGAGTTTTTAATAAGGAAAAAACAAGCTATTAATGTAGTCTTGAGGAGGCAAATCGAAGCAGAGGACCATAAATATAAAGCTCGATTACGTGTTTTTATTATTGTTGTTAGACTTTTATTGAAAATCGGTTTACCGTTTCGTGGTCATGACGAGTCGGTTAACTCGGAACATAGAGGGCTTTACATTGAAGTGTTAAAAGCCATTCGAGAGACAAGTGAAGATATTTTCAACAATACTTTAGAAAATGCTCCTAAAAACAATCAACTAATTTCACCTAAAATTCAAAAAGAACTTGTGCAATGTTTTGCACAAGAAGTACTTTTGAGTATTCGTGAAGAGATTTGTCAAGATGTTTTTGCTTTACTAGTTGATGAATCTAGTGATGTTTCAAAAAAGGAACAAATGGTTGTTGTTTTGCGTTATGTCGATAGTCTTGGCTTTGTGAAAGAAAGATTCATAAGTCTAGTGCACGTGAAGGATACATCCTCTTTGACACTCAAAAACGCCATAAATGAAGTACTTACAAGTAATAAGTGGAGTTTTAGTTAGGTAATATATTCTTTACTTTTTTGTTATTTCAATTTAATATATATATATATATATATATATATATATATATATATATATATTATTTGTTTTAAATTTTAATAGATAAGAGGACAAGGTTACAATTGGGCTAGCAATATGCGAGGGAAATTCAATGATTTGAAATCTTTGATATTACAAGAGAATGACAAGGCTTTTTATGTACATTGCTTTGCACACCAACTTCAATTAGTAGTTGTGGCTATAGCAAAGAAGCATGATGGTGTTAGTGACTTTTTTGAGCAAATTTCGTTGGTGGTTCATGTTGTTTGTGCCTCGTGTAAAAGAAAAGACTTACTACGAGAGCAAGCAAGAGAAATGGTGCAAAAAGGCTTGTGTAGTGGTGAACTTGAAACCGGAAGAGGGTTAAATCAAGAGACTACACTAGTTCGAGCGGGAGAAACAAGATGGGGTTCACATTTCAACACACTCACAAGTTTGATGAAGTTGTTTGCGAATGTTCTTGTAGATTTAGATTTTGTGAAAGAGGAGGGAGGGTCATTGGCAAACCGTCAACAAGCATCTGGAATCTTAGCATATTTTAAATCATATGAGTTCGTGTTTTACTTACATATGATGTATGGCATTTTACACCTCATGAGTACATTGTCAAAGCAACTTCAAAGAAAAGATCTAGACATTTTAGAAGCGGCTTCGATAGTTAGAGGGACAATGGAGGCATTACAATATTTTAGAAACATAGGGTTTGCTAGCATTTTGCCAAAAACATCATCATTTTGTCAAGCACATGAAATTGATACTTTAGATATGGAATAGTTGTATATTGGTGCGAGAAACCGTAGGACTGCAATGACTAATAGGTTTCATTTTGAGGTTAAAATCTTCAACACCTGTGGTAGATATGCAACTTACAGAATATCAGGATCGATTTAGTGAAACGAGCATCCAATTACTAGAATACATGGGTGCTTTGAGCCATTGTGATTCATTTGCACAATTTGACAAATCAAAGTTATTGAAGTTGGGTAAGTTATACAAGTATGACTTTGATGATTCAGATCTGATAGACCTTGAAGGACAACTTGAGATATTTTATCACTCTTGCATCAAAGATGAGCGCTTCACTAGTTTGAAAGGAATTTCCGACCTTTCTCGTTTGATGGTTAGTATGGGGAAGCATCGATCTTATCCTTTAGTTTATAAGCTTTTAAAATTGGCTTTGATATTACCCGTAGCGACCGCAAGTGTAGAAAGATGTTTTTCAAAGATGAAGCTTTTGAAGACCGACTTGCATAACAAAATTGGTGATGAATTTTTGAACGACACATTGCTTTGTAACGTCGAGACCGAAGCACTAGCTAAAGTTGAGAATGAAAAAGTAATGGAGCGGTTTCAAAAGATGTCTGCACGAAGAGGACAAATTTAAATTCTAATAGATCGTTGTTATATTATGTTTAATCAGAAACTTTTTTTTATATTAGATGTTTTATATTATGTTTGACCGGCATTTTGTTTTTAATATTTTATATTATGCTTGACGGGAAAAAAAATTGTGCAACCACTTTCTACTAATTCCTGCGTCCGCCCCTTGTCATCACTATTACCAACCACAGCGACAACAATTTTCTTTAGTGGCCATTTCCGTGGGCTTTAGTTGAGTTTTGCTAATGATGTCTTTTTTGCAGCACAGATAGCATTTAATGGAACAGGTCTAGAACAACATCAAAAAACAATTACAAGTGCACTAAAAATAGGAGGTCTAAAATACCAACAAAAGAAAATCACATAAAATTTATAGAAATACACCATTAAATGCATGATCCAGTTCGTTCTTTCCACATTTGGATAGAAAACAAGCTTTTTTTTTTCATGCTTACCAAGTTTCCTGCGGGTCTGAAAATCTCCCTATCTTTTTCCATAGCCATCTGGTAACCAGCATCCGTCATAGTTGCTCACATCCACGTCGGATATTTCCGATCCGGCAAAAGAAGAATAATTCCTTCTGATCTGCCTCCGTTTTTGCTTTCTCTAAAAAAAACATTTTTCCATTAAATATTCAAATCCAAAGTGATTAAAACATTTTTCATATTCAAATATGATTTTGAGAGAAGAAAAATGGTGCAGTTTGATAAACATGATTGCAGATCTATGATTGCTTACCAGGTAAATCCCATGGCTCCGACTTATTGAGATCAACCTCTTCGATTGCACTATCGGTGAATTTCCGATAGAGAGCTTTAGTTAAAGGATACTATTTCTAATGGTTGCAACACAAACAAGAAGAAAGTAAAACAATCTTTGGAGTAATCTTACAATCAACAAATTAACCGAAAAAAATATAATCACGAAGTAAATATGGATTAAAAATTAGAACCAAGAGGGAAGATTTGGTTGGGATCTGTGTAAATTTAAAGGGATCTCGCGTGAAATGAAAAATTCAAAAGAAATTTTGAGGGAAGATTAATATTGTGGTTCAATATTATTTTGTGCGAATTATTTTTTGGTACCGCCATAATATTTTTTATGCATACGCTACGATGTGGTTTAATGGTATTTGATTGTTGCACATCAACAAATTCCTTAAAGGCGTGGTTTTTGGAAACCACACTAACAGATATTTTTAATAGAGTGATTTTTTGGTTTGTTGAACCGAAAAAAAGATTTGGGTGTATTAATGATGGGGTTTTAGGTTAATACCTCGTAAAAATAAACTCATGGCACTATTGTTTTGTAGTGTATTTTACAAGTTGACGCTTACTATTTTGAGTTACAACCAATGTCGACATGTTATCAGAAGCATTTATTACTTCAAATTTGATCAATGTCACTTGAAGTGTTAATAATCATATAAATATAGTTTATATTATGATTTGTAACGCTTTTGAGTTTATCAAACCATATGCATGCACACATTCATTTAAAATAAGTACCCACGCAGTAAATATCACAATCCAAAACATAATTTTATTGATTCCCTCATGTAAATGGGAAATTAATTATATAAAGTAGGAGGCCTTCAAGGTCACCGGCGTCTTCCAGCTAGAGTTTTCATATCAGTGTATAGGCTGCTTGCCTATCACTGCATCATTGTTGCAAGGTGGTGAGGGGATAGGGATGACAGGGTAATTTGGTGGAATACTTGGTGAGGGAATGTATGGTGGCATCTTGGGTGGATTCGGAGATGGTGGAGTTGAGTTAGTTGGTGGTGGAGCGGTGGTGATGCAAGGTGGCGGGGGAGGTGGAGGGTTGGTTGGACATGGAAGCGGTGCAGGTGCCGGCGTCACTGGACTGGGTGGTAAAACAGGAACTGGTGGAGGTGGAGGTGGCGGTGAAACTAACGGTGTCACCGGAGGTGGTGGAGTGTTAGTTGGAAATGGAGGAATTGTCGGTGGTATCACTGGAGGTAGTGGTGTTACATCAGGTGGGTTATAAGGTGGAGTGTTGGGTGGATAAGGAAGGGGTGGAGCTACAGGTGGTAGAGTTGTGTCGTTGCAGGGCAAACCCGGAGAAATACTAGGTGAGTTGGCCGGAGAAGGAGCGACGGTTGGTGGGTCTAGGAATGGCGGATTGATTATAGGTGGTGGAGTCGGAGTGATGGGCAGTGGTTTAAGTCCTCGATTATAAGGCACCGGCGGCGGTGTAGCTACAGGTGGACAAGCTACCACAGACGGTGCAGGGGTGGGTGAAATAGACGGTGCCGGAGTAGGTAGGAGTGGTGGAGTTGGAATGGGTGGTGAAATCGGAGTGATAGGTTGTGGTTTAAGTCGGCGATTATAGGGCACCGGCGGCGGTGGTGAACTGACAGGTGGTGTAGCAACAGGTGGGCAAGCTACCACAGATGGTGCAGGGCTGGGTGAAATAGACGGTGTTGGAGCAGGTACGGGTGGGTTTGGAACTGGTGGAGGTGTATAAACTGGCGGAGATACGGTGGGTGATGGCGGAGGTGTGTCGTTACATGCTGGTGTACCTGGAACCACGGTGAGTGAAGGGGTGTTGGGTTGGGGGTAACCGATAGGTAGCGATGGTGTCGAAGAGAGTGATATGGAAATTGGTGCTCCAAAACCAACATGTGCAACCTATATATATATAATACACAAACTAAAAAATTAGTGACTTCAAATAAACGATCATCTTAAAAAATGATAATAGTTCGTATGCTTAGGTTAGACATGTTTTCATATGTAAATATAAACTAAATATACACAATGTGTACTTAATTTAGACATCGTAAGGAATCCAAAAATAATAAAATATTTAGCAATCATTTTTAAATATTTAGTAATCTATCATATCTATTTTTTTAATTTTTTTTTTTTGCCGAATGTATGAAACTACATGAAAATATGCAAGCATCATGTAATTGATATAAATATAACTATAATATATAATACTAGCATGCAATAGCATTTTTTTGCCGAACGTATGAATCTACAAAAGTAATAAAATATTGAGTAATCAGTTTATCTATTTTTCAACAATTCATTTTTGTTTTAATACCTTGCAATTGTCCATTCCTTAGTGAAATTACACCAATGAAATATCCAAATGATTTAACAAATTCATATCCATATGAACATTTAATTTAGAAACTGAAATTTTGAACATTATGCATTAAATCTTGTATGTTATGCAATTATTTTTAGAACGGGTATGCTATGCAATTGATAGTTGTAAAATATGAAATTAGTACCGAATCATTTCATGGAATGTGCAAAATCTATACAAGATTAAAGAGGGAAGAAGAAACTTACAGAAGTTGCAACCAAGAGAAAAAAGGCCAAAAGGAAGCAATGAGACTTCATGACGATGAAAGTAAGAATGAATGAGTGAAGATTGGGATGATTCGAATGAAGGTGATTTCGTCAAGTATATATAGATGAAAAAGCGAGTAAAATGCATTTACTATGGTTATAAATGGTTACAACTTCATAAAAGTTTGAAAATTTAAGCTTTTTGCTTTTAGAGGACCATACCCTTTATAATGTGAATATTTGTTTATTTGACAAAAAACAATATTATCAGAGCTTGACATTAGAGGATATTGATTACATGGAATTGATGTAGTAAACATTTAGATATTAATATTGGAAAAAAGTTCGTCTGTTAGAATGAATTAATCCTTCTGGGAATTAATTCACAACTACCATAATTATTTTGTTTTTTTTAACCGGTAAATAAAACTATATAATCTATTTTTAAGCTAACATTTAATTTCAATTTTAATTATTTTGTTAAAAAACAATCACGAGGTTAAAATGCATTTAGAAGCATTTTACACAATAGATTTTAATCATCGTGTGTACGATTAACTATAGGAGAACCAATATATTTTTTTATATGTATATTATATAAATGTATTATTTATTTATTTAGTTCTATTACAAAACTATATATTTTAATTTTTTTTTCTATTAAGGTACTTTATTTTTAATTTACCCAGCGATAACTATTTACATTAAGTTGTTATATTTTGAAGAAGCAAAGGAATTTCACTAAAATAGTTATATTGTTATCGAATGACACTAAAAATTAGAGAACCATTTACATTTAACCCTTGATTTATAGTTTTGAAGTGAACTAACAAAAAAAAAATTATTTTCTTATCTTGGCAAATCAATAAGGTCTTGAATATTAAATAAAGGAAATTAAGGTAAACTTAGCTTTGATCTTAACGAATATGGAGGTAATGAAAGTATATTATGGTTTCATTGATTTAATATTTTTTTGATTTATTTAGTGGGTTTAATAAGTCTTATATTTTCATTTGAGATGATATACTTTTATACTTTTAAATATAATTTGGCATATAAAAATATTAGGACTTGAATGAGTATGCATCGCTTAAATCTATGTAGACGTTACGTGAGAAAGATGACTTATATGCGGTCTTGTAGTTATTAAGGTATTGTGCAAATTGTATAGGTACACTTAATTAAGTAAAAGGAAATTGATTTAATTATAAGAGGAATTATTTTTTTGTTTTGTTTTTATATTTAGATAATTTATTATTTTTTTAGTACATCCAGATAACAAATTTATTAGAAGTGTTTACATATGACGGTTATGACCGGCTATAACAAGTTATAGCTTACATTACATATACATGACAAAAATAATTATCCATGAAGATAATGAACTATTGGTTTTGTTCACATCTAGATAATTATTTTTTCACATCTAAGGAATTTTTTGTTCACATTTGACCATCAAACTTATTGAAGTTGTTATCATAATACCATTGTTTCAAATATTTAAATCTATAGTTAAAGTTGTTCGTCTAACTTGTTGAATTGTTCACATAATTCCATTATTTCGAAAATCTAGAGACTTGGTTTGATCCGATACAAGAATGTTGTTTTTTTCTTAGGGTGAGGTTCGATCCAGACAATTAAACATTTGTTTTATGAGTATTATCCTAATGGGAGCTTAAGCCTCTTCCTCCATGGTACAATGACTGCGAAATGAGGAGTAAAGTGGGAAACTCGGTACGGGGTTATACTATGCATGGCTCATGCTCTTGTGTATCTATATCATGATTGTGTGCTTGGTATTTCACATGGAGATGTGAAAGCCATGAATATGTTATCAGGAATGAACCTCCAACCCTACCTTGGTGATTTTAGGCTGGCTAGACTTGTTTAGAAAGATCAAAACCATAAACCTCAGTTGGCTCCCACTCTCTCACTTATTAAACCACATACCTAGTCTCCCACTATGCTCCTGGTTTCCCAGTCTCAACACAATGAGGGAGTGAACACAAGCTTCCATTAGGATAATAATCGTAAAACAAAAGTCTAATCGTTTGGTTCGAACCCCACCATAAGAAAAAAATGGTGTTTTTGTGTCAGATCGAACCAAGTGTCTTGATTTCATAAATAATGGTATTATGTAAACAACTTCAACAAGTTGGACGAATGAATTCAACTACCGATCTAAATTTCTGAAACAATGGTATTATGTGAACAAATTCAACAAGTTGGATGGTCGAATGTGAACAAAAAAGAAAAGAAATTGCCTAGATGTGAACAAAAAAAGAAATTGACTAGATGTGAACAAATTCAATAGTTCATTACCCTCATGGGAAATTATCGTTGTCACAAATATGTCACGTAAGCTGTAACTTGCTATAACCAATCATAATGGTCATATGTGAACATATCCAACAAGTTCGGTACATAGATGTGTAAAGAAAAAGTTACCTAAATGTGAATGAAACAAAAAAGGAATTACCTTGATAAGTCAATTTCCCTTAAGTAAATTATCTGCCATTTTATTGTTCTAAGTTACCGATCATTCGATTTATTCTTAATAGATTATTAATGTGAATTGGAACCTACCAATCAGGTTTTGGCGTCAACTCTGGATCATGTATCTAAGATGGCCATCTTTAGCGAGTTCATGACTTGATTCCTAGCTGCTATCGAATAATAAAACTATTAGCACCACCATAGGGATTGTGCTTTGAGAGAAGGTTAAGACGGTCAGGCTAGATTGATGTGTGGGATGTGCTAGTTTCTCTTTGTTGGAGGGAACCATTTTGGTGTGGAGTGTGTGTATGCAATAGGGGATAATCTCGAAATCAAAGAAAGATCCTGTAACATCCCAAATTTTCAAGCCAAAAATTTCATTTTTGATTAAATAACTTATAGAATCATTTATCATATCGTAGTTGATAACATAACAATCCATAAAACCATAGTAATCATGTCTCCGAAATCATATCATCATGTAGTAATAAAGTCAGAGTACAATCCCATGAATCGCACAATGCAAAAAACTGATGTGTGTGTGATGTGCAACTACCGTGCCGACTCTTTCCCCTTCGCTGAAGAGGTACCTGAAACAAAACTAAAAATTATAAGCACAAAGCTTAGTGAGCTCCCCCATCATACCGCATACCATATAATCACATAACATACATACTTCCGAGCAATTCTGGGGTGCTCGACCTACCCGGTCCGGCCATTATGGGGTGTCGACCTACCCATGTCAAGCCATTCTGGGGTGCTGACCTACCCGTGTCAAGCCATTCTGGGGTGCTAACCTACCCTTCGGTCCTAACAACCGAACTCCGGGAACTATTTCACCCCTACCACTACTACCACATATATCATAATATAAACATACTGTCAGGCATCTCTAGGGTGCCCGACCTACCCTTCGGTCCTAACAACCAAACTTCGGGGACTAGCCCCGTCCTACTACCACTATCACATATAACATATCATGCTAACATATAAACATATCAGATAGTAGCAAACCAGACAATAATCACAAAGACAATCATCTCAACTATAATCAACTACTAGTGGGATGGCCTTGGTGCCTTAGACCCGCTTCTACTCGAAGGTAACTCACCTCGATGTCGTGTAGTATTTGCAAACTCCTCGGCACGAGAAACGACTCATATTTACTCCTCAATCCCTACACAACAACCTTTCTTGATTACTAATACATACTCATAACCCCTTACAAGGGTCAACCCAAGTCCAAGTCAAAGTCAAGGATAAACCCTGGTCAAAGTCAATCTCGGTCAAAGTCAACATCCAGTTGACTTGACTCGCCGAGTTGATCCACCAACTCGTCGAGTCCCCACTTCTACAAAATGTTAAGACCCCGACTCTACTCGCTGAGTCTAGTAAGAGCTCGTCGAGTTCTCCTTCAACCATAACATCATGACCATCTTCAACCGACTCGCCGAGTTCATTCTTGAACTCGTCGAGTTCATCTTCATTAGAATGAATGAGTCTAGTCTATGACTCGCCAAGTTCTCCTTGAACTCGTCGAGTCTGTCTTCATGAGGTTGGGACATTGCCTTGAACTCGTCGAGTTCCTCCTTGAACTCGTCGAGTCCTTTGATCTTCAGGTCCATAACAAACCCTTAACAAGCTGAGTTTTCCTTCAACTCAACAAAGAATCATTTCCAGAAGACTTTTGGGGGATACTGCGACCCAACTCACTGAGTTACCCAAGTTACTCACCGAGTCTCTCTTTGTCCAAAACTATACAATCTATTATAATGGGTCTTAATGCATCAAGACCATAGATATGATATCTTAGGGTCCATTTCGTACGTAAAGCTATGAACTTGATGTCCACGTATGGGGTTTTTGGCTCCAAAATCCATGAAAATGGGTTTATAAGATGCATGGGCTTCCCATGGCAATAAAGTTGGCACCTTTATGCCATGGGAACCCTCAAACCCCCGACTCGTCAAGTAGAACACTAAAAGCCTCGTAAAATGTCGAGTCTACTCGATGAATTGGGCCTCCAACTCGCCGAGTCCCAGAGTAAAATACCAAAATGCTTGAATTTCAATACATACCAGGAACCAGGTGCTACAAATCTCCCCAATTTACTTTAGACTTCGTCATCTTGTCCTCTGGCTCCCAAGTCCATTCTAAGACCTTGCGTTGCTGCCATTGCACCTTCACCCGTTCGACCCACTTGTTCCTCAGATCCTTCAACTTCCTGTCGAGGATAGCTACTGGCCGTTCGATGTAATTTAGGCTATCATCCACCTGAATGTCCTTTAAAGGCATCATTATTGAATCGTCTACCAAGCACTTCCACAGTTAGGAGACGTGAAAAGTGCTATGAATCTGACTGAGTTCGGCTGGTAGATCCAGCCTATACGCCACCTTGCCCACCCGGGCTACAACCCTAAAAGGTCTGTTGCACCCGGGGCCCAACTTGCCCCGCTTCCTGAATCGGATGAAACCTTTCCAAGGTGACACCTTCAGGAGGACCATATCCCCGACCTGGGACTCCAGGTCTGAACGACACTTGTCGATAAAACTTTTCTGCCGACTCTGAGCAGTCTGAAGCCTGCTCCTAACCTGTTGGATCCTCTCCGTCGTCTTGAGCACCACTTCGGTGCTCCTCATGGCCCTCTGACCGACTTCACCCCAACATATCAGGGTCCTGCACTTTCTCCCATACAACATCTCAAAGGGAGGACGATCAATACTCACGTGGTAGCTATTATTATAGGAAAACTCTGCCAAGGGAAGGTAGGTATCCCAGCTACCACCGAAGTCTAATACGCACGCCCACAGCATATCCTACAATGTCTGGGTGGTCCGCTTGTTCTGACCATCCGTCTATGGGTGGAAAGCAGTGCTGAAGTGCAGACTAGTACCCAACTCATCATGCAACTTCTTCTAGAACCTGGAAGTAAAACGTACATCCCTGTCAGAAATCATGGAGACTGGCACTCCGTGTCGGGTCACAACCTCCCGAATATAGATGTCGGCCAACTTATCAGCCGAAATGCTCTCCTGGATCCGTATGAAATGGGCACTCTTGGTGAACTGATCCACGATGACCCATATCGAATCCACTCCTTGTGCGGTCGTGGGAATCTTGGTGATGAAATTCATGGTAATATCGTCACATTTGCACATGGGGATGTCCAACGGATGCATCTTACCAGGAGGCCTCTGGTGCTCAGCCTTGACCTTCCTACAGGTCAGGCATCTCTCAACATACCAAGCTACATCCTGCTTCATACAGGGCCACCAATAGTCAGGACGAAGATCCCTGTACATCTTCATCACCCCGGGATGGATGGAAAACCTGGATTTGTGCGCCTCCTCCATCAATACCTGGCACACAGCTCCATGATATGGGCCCCACACTCTGCGGTGTAGTGTCAACAATCTATGGCTATCAAAATTGAAAGAGGAAACCTGGCCCACAATATGCTCACTCTTACGATGTTCCTCCTTCATAGCCTCCTGTTGGGCCTCTCGAATCCGCTCCAACAATGGTGTTACCACGGTCATCCTCATGCAAATATCTATGATCGACGCTTCCTTGCGGCTAAGAGCACCGACACGACATTGGCCTTCCCCGGGTGGTAGAGGATCTCATAATCGTAATTCTTCACCACATTTAGCCATCGATGCTGTCTCATATTCAGATTTGGCTGATCCATGAGGTACCTCAAACTCTTGTGGTCTGTGTAAATGGTAAAACAGACCCATAGAGGTAATGACGCCAAATCTTGAGGGCGAAAACAACTTCCCCCAACTCCAAATCATGCTTCGGATAGTTCGCCTCATGAGGCTTCAGCTGCCTCGAAGCGTAGGCGATAACATGCCCCCTCTGCATCAATACCATTCCCAAACCTGAGATGGACGCATCGCAATACACTACAAAATCCTCCATGCCCTCTGGAAGGGCTAACATTGGCGCCTCGCACAATCTCTGTCTCAGTGTCTCAAATGCGGCCTGTTGCTCAGGCCCCCAACGAAAGACCACGACTTTCTTCGTCAACCGGGTCAATGGTACTGCTATCTTGGAGAAGTCCTAAATGAATCTCCGGTAATAGCATACCAATCTGAGGAAACTCCGAATCTCAGATGGAGACTTCGGAATCTCCCATCTCATCACGACCTCTACCTTGGGCGGATCGACCAATTTCCCGTTTTGGTTGACAAGGTGCCCCAAAAATTGTACCTCACGCAACCAGAAATCACACTTGGAGAACTTGGTATACAAGCTCTCCCTCCTCAGGGTATCCAAAACCTCTCGCAGATGCTCCTCATGCTGCTCCTGCGTCTTGGAGTAAACGAAGATATCATCAATGAAAACTATCATACACCGATCCAGCATCGGCCTGCACACGCGGTTCATGAGGTCCATGAACGCGGCAGGAGCATTGGTGAGCCCTAAGGGCATTACCACGAACTCGTAATGGCCATACTGAGTCCGAAAAGCAGTCTTCTGCACATCCTCCTCTCTAACGCTCATCTGGTGGTACCCTGATCGTAGATCAATTTTGGAGAACCAAGATGCTCCCTGAAGCTGATCAAATAAGCTATCTATCCTCGGGAGCAGGTAACGGTTCTTCACCGTTACCTTGTTCAGCTCCCGATAATCTATACACATCCGATGCGACCCATCCTTCTTCTTGACAAACACGATCGGGGATCCCCACGGTGAACTACTCAGCCTGATAAATCCCTTGTCTAGTAGCTTCTGTAGCTGCGTAGATAACTCCTGCATCTCGGGAGGAGCCAACCGGTATGGTGCCTTGGCTATCAGAGCCGCACCAGGGATTAGGTCGATCTCCACTTGTCACTCCAGAGGTATCCCAGGCAGGTCCTCTAGCAATACATCTGCGTACTCTCGCACCACCGGTACATCGTTCACCGTCGCCTTACCCGCATCCTGGGTGTCCATAACATAGGCGACATACCCTGCGCAACCTTGCTGGAGGTAGTGCCTAGCTCTTGCTGCTGAACATAAAGCTGGTCCATGCTGTGGTCTCTCACCCTGAATCACTAGCTCTCCCCTACTTTGGGTCTCGACATGCACTAACTATTGTGCGCAGTCTATCACCGCCCCATTGGGGCTCAACCAATCCATGCCTATAATCACCTTGTTACCACGCAACGAAATGGGAACCAAGTGTCCAGGTAGCACTCCTTGAACAACCTCAAAACACAATCTACGAAAACCTCCGATGCTCGTACTGATCGGTCGCCTGTGATCTCGACCACTAAAGGGAAATCCAACATGCCCGAAGACTCAGGGAACCTCTTGCTAAGTGCAAGAGAAACAAATCACCGAGTGGCACCTGAATCGAACAACACCTATACTGGGATACCGTTCACATGGAACGATCCTAAACAAAGCATACACATAACACATCATTATCATAAACAACATATAATAAAAGCTAGGGAGAAGAAATCATACCCGTCACCACATCGATTGCGGCACGTGCCTCCTCAGTAGTCAACTGGAAGGCTCGGCTCCTCACCACAGGAGCCTCTGTCTTACCCTACCGGCCATCAGTGATCCATAGGGTAGCTGGAGCTGGTGCCACCACTGGCGCTGCTACTGCTGTCAATCTCAAGCAGTTGGCCTTTTTATGGCCTCGCTGGTTGTAGTGGAAACACAACAACTCTGATGTCTGAAAAGTGGGCGCATGGGCTGTACAATCCCTACTGAAATGCCCCGTCTTGCTGCACTTGTAGCAGCCAGACGATCCCACTCTATAAGCTCCCTCATGCGGCCTCCCACATTTCCTACAACGACCCTGGCTCGACTGGCCCTTCAGCCTAGTGTTGGATCCCTTGGGCTTCTTCCCCGAAGCCCCAATAACCTGCTCTGTCTCTGCCTTCCTTTTCCTGATGTGCTCCAAATCAATCTCCCTCTCTCTCGCCCTGGAAATCATGGAATCCAGGGTCAGACACGCTGAGAAGATGACATGCCAGATATCAGCTCTCAACAAGTCGTGAAAGCGGGTCCTCCGCATATCCTCATCTCCTGCATACTGAAGCACAAATAAGGACCTCTCCCGGAACTTGGCGGTAATCTCTGCCACTGTCTCTGCCGTCTTCCTCATATCAAGAAACTCCCTGGCCAGCTGCTGAAGCTCTACGACCCACGCAAACTCGACCCTAAACCTGGTCACAAAGTCCGACCAAGTCATAGCCTCAATGGCTGAGGCTCCCAATGAATCACCAACTAACTCCCACCAATCCTTGGCCATGTCACTCAAACAACCCACAACATAGCGGACCTTCGACCCTTCTAGGCAGAAGCTCGTCAATTATGCACACTCAATGTCATCAATCCATCTTCTGGCAATAATGGGGTCCTTCACCCTGTGGAAATTCAGCGCACCACTCCCTCTAAAGTCCTTAAAGGACAGTGTGCATGTACCTGACTGGTTAAATGCCATGTCACTCCAGAACGCTCTGAGGCGATCCTCCATCAGCTCAATAATCCCTTCATTGATCGACCCGAAAATCACCGGGATTGACTCAAGGATGCCTCTCGTGATCTTAGATGCGATGAACTCGCGTAGTCCCTCATCCACTGGCTTGGAACCTGCACCCGAACCTGATCCTGAACCAGGTCCTGATCCTGAACCTCCCCCTCCATGACGTGTGATCATCACCATTCTGAAATAAAACACATAATCGTCAGAATCATACATAAATCTCGGGAGGTCTCATAGACTCTACAGTTCCTTGATTCCATCTCCGCCCTCATTGACTTGAGTACAGATCATCTATTTTTAGTGGTACGGGCCCATACTACCTTCCACATCTATTCGTACTTTCCTTAAGGAATGCTTTGACTTCACCAAGTCCCTTATACTACTGCTGCACTTTTTGCTAATCACATCCTAGGCTTACCCTAGCGTAACTCTCCAATCCACTCTCTGCCATCAACTGCGTATGAAGTTTCTGCTACCTTTACCTAACTAAATCACGAATAGCATTACATATCACTGAGACTAGATAATTCTTTGAATGAGAGATCCTACCCTACAACGGTTGTACTCAGACAAGAGCTGCAAAATAGGGCTAAACCTAACCATATGAAATTATTCAATCCTTATAACATTTAATGTGATGTATTTGTTTATTAGTTAACTAAAGATTGTTATAACTCCTATTAGAACAAAGCAACAACATTTGGGCTTTGAGTAACCCAATCGAACATACTCTATCCAAGCTATTATATAACTAACTAATCAGTATTATCTTGCAGCTCAATAAGCATATACAGTAGGCATATCAGGCATCTTCCTAGATCCTTAGCCCTAGTCTAGTATGCAGTTCTCATAATCATATCATATTATAACGTAACATGTATGGGTATCTTGGGGAAAACATACTTACCCTCGGCCGGCACACATCACTCATCTTGTTCTTTCTCAAAACTTCTTACTTTATATTTTTTGAAAAACATTTTTCTTGTGAAAGTCTTTTAAACCCTCCCAGACACCCCTGAAGGTGTGTCCGAATCCCTCAAACCAAGGTCTGATACCAACTTGTAACAACCCAAATTTTCAAGCCAAAAATTTCATTTTTAATTAAATAACTTATAGAATCATTTATCAAATCATAGTCGATAACATAACAATCCATAAACCATAGTAATCATGTATCCAAAATCATATCATCAAGTAGTAATAAAGTCAGAGTACAATCCCATGAGTCGCACAATGCGGAAAACTAATGTGTGTGTGATGTCCAGCTACCGTACCGGCTCTTTCCCCTTCGCTGAAGAGGTTCCTAAAACAAAACTAAAAACTATAAGCACGAAGCTTAGTGAGTTCCCCCATCATACTGCATACCATATAATCACATAGATGCATGTGACAACCGCCAATTTTTGGTCAAGTCAAAGTCAACTAAAGTCAACAAGTCAAACTGGTCAACTCATCTAACCCTTGTATACTAGGGTTTCCATTATGTTTCTTATTGAACAACTTGCAATCTTAACACAAGGTATCACTTATATTTTTCACATGTTCAAAAATTCTAAACCCTAATCAGGACAAGTGATGAAACTACTCGATAGAACATTATTCCTTAACCCTCGGGGGCATATAACAATCATAACAAGACTTAATGAGGTTTACGAACCTTGAATTACAGAGCCAAACACTCAAAAAGGTCACAAAAGAAGTCCCTCCCAAATCTCTTTCACTCTAACTCCCCCAAATCTCTCTCTGTATGAGAAATCTCTCCAAGAATGTGAAATCTCTCCCAAATCTCTCTCTGTATGAGAAATCTCTCCAAGGATGTGAAATCTCTCCCAAATCTCTCTCTGTATGAGAAATCTCTCCAAGTATGTCAAATCTCTCCTAAATCTCTCTCAAAACCTCTTTTGAGTTTTGTAATCATTTAGGGGCATCCCGACACTTGACTTGATGAAAAACCATTCAAAACGGGATGATACCTTGGAAAATAGCCTTTTAGGGCCGAAGTCCCTCTATAGGGACCAAACCCTCCTTGAGCCGAAGTCCCAAGAACCAAGACCGAAGTCCCTTTGAGTAGTTGCAGCCATCGAACTGCAGCCATCGGACCAGACCGGATCTGCTGAGGACCTAGGCTGATGAAGACCCGCAGCGCCGAACCGAACCCGGAACTGGAGCACCGCATCCGACCTTCGCTTGCGGTCCGTCCTGACGAGTCCGCCTGCGGTACCTGCTCGGATCGAAGTCACTTCCCCCTCGGATCCAATTCAACAACCAAACCACCACTACAGATCTAAGGCTGCTAAGACCGGAACCATGCCCTGACATCGGATTTTCCACTTTCCACCCGGTTTTCGACCACAACTTCATTTTAGGCCCGTTCTTCACTATTTTTGCGTGGGATTTGCACCGAAAATCATTTTTTAACATATAAAACCTCATACTCAATGAATAATCACGTTTTTAGTTTAAATCTTATCCAAGAAGAGTGGGTGAAGTACTTGAGGTGGAGTGTTGACTTTACTTTAGTTTATGACACAAGCAACCACCTACACCCAATTCATAACCAGCCCACACCCCTCCCCACCATACCTGGTCATTCATCGTCCTTTTCCCATCATTTCCTAACCCCATTCCTTGTCTAAGTCCGAAATCTATCCTCTCTCCTAACACTCTCTCTCATTTTCTCATTCTTCCACCAAAGATTAAACACATTTTCTCTCTCAATTTTCTCACTAAAATTCGAGATTCAAGGGTCTTCTTCCAAGCTTTTCTTCCACTTTTGGTAAGTATATTCATCCTCCATATAATTATTTCACTTCCTTCTACTCCAATCATAGCTTTTCTTACACAAAATCCATCATATTTGTGTTAGATTCTCGAAATCTTCAATGCATCTTCTTAGTGTTCTTGAGTAGAACACTTCTTTTCTTCAGCATCCATCCACTAAAAACACACAAGGTGAGTTCATACCCCAATCTTTTCATGTTTTTCTTAGGTTTTAAGAGGGGAATACAATTTAAAACACCAAGAGCACAACTAAACTCAAACAACAACCTTCATCAGAAAGGTTGAGTCTTATTCACGGACTGTCTTGACTATCTTAAACTTAATATATTTTAAAGATGTTTAATATTCAAATAGTTCAGATTCATACCTTTAAAATGAATACTTTCACATCTCCATACAACTTTTCTACGATTTTTGGTGATTTTTACAAAACTGCCTATCATTTCAAAAACGAATTCGGACCAGTCTGTGAATATGAACATTTTAACACAAGTTAAAGACTTCCAAAAATCATAATAAAAATTGTGAATAGATTAGACACATTTTATGAACTCTCAGAATTTAAAGATTTAGTTTTCGACTTCGTATGATTTTTCTATGATTTTTCTAAAACAGTGTAGAAAAGTCAAAATCTAGGTAACAGCTTATAACTTTCATCACACTTTGTAACTTGTTGAGCAAAGTGTTAATCTTTGAGGATTTCATATTTTACATGTGTTTCTTGTTGTGGTATAATTATACATATTAGAAAATACTCATTGAATTGTAAGAATTCTCCACTATTACCAATATTACAAAACAAGGCATGATAAACATGGTTATATTTTTGCTATACATTCGACTTACATAGAAAAGGGTTCTTATACACCACAAACAAACACGCTAAACTATAATAGGTATTGTTAGGTTGCATATACATTACAAACATTTTGATAAATTATAATAGGTATAGTTTATTTCCATTTACATTATAAAAGGTTTTTATACAAAAAGGGGTACAAATACAAAGTACCAGACTTATACAAAAAGGGGTACAAATACAAAGTGCCAGACTCAGACAAAAGGGGTACAAATACAAAGTACCGGATTCATACAAAAAGGGGTACAAATACAAAGTACCAGACTTATACAAAAAGGGGTACAAATACAAAGTACCAAATTCATACAAAAAGGGGTACAAATACAAAGTACCGGATTCATACAAAAAGGGCTACAAATACAAAGTACCAGACTTATACAAAAAGGGGTACAAATACAAAGTATCGATTTATACAAAAAGGGGTACAAATACAAAGTACCAAGTTTACACAAAATGGTTTTTATGATATTAAAACTACATATCGTTAGAATTGTTAGTTTTCAGCTATAATTACTAAGTGTACATGTTAGAGTTATATAAAATTGAATTGAAATCGACTTAGAATTGGTGGGCCCGCCTTATCTCCTGTTCCTTGTTTGGTTGTGGACCTAGGGCAGACCCATTATATTCAATGGTTTATTTGACTTAAATTTTATATAACTTATATACGTTGAGTGATTATAGAAGGAATCTATGGTTCTTTCTAGGGTTCATTATCGCATAACATAGAAGCATTCATTTCACACTTAATTAAGAAAATATTGGATTTTCTGGAAATCATACTCTATCGCTTTTACAAGGAAAACGGTTTCTTCCTCAAACAAAACTCTTATGAACTCACCAAATTAATTGTTGACAGTTTTCAAAACTACTTGTATTCTCAGGAAATCAATGAAACAAGAAAACATTAGCACTTTGAGGATGGGACGTTAAATCGTCAAACAGTTTATTTTGTCATCATAATGTAATTGATTTTGAAACATATAAACATATACAATGGTGTAACCTTTTCAATTATATTTATGATGGTTGTATTTACTTTGAGCACTATTATACTCGTTGTTGTGAAGTCCTCTACCCCCGGACGTTTCCGCCATCCTTGGTTTGGGGGTGTGATAGATTGGTATCAGAGCATTGTTTATAGTGAACTAAGTATATCGAACCACATAAGATATACAAACTATCAATGCATTGGGACTAAGGTCTCTGATTTAACATTTTTCAAATAACTATACTTTTAGAAATAAATATTTTCTTGTTAAAAGTATACATGCATGCATACATACTAAGGTCAGCATCATTCTAGAACAAAACAAAAGTAATGATTGTTGAATGGCCCAAGTAGGCTTGGGAATGTATAGTCAGGTCTGGGAATGACATAGCCTGATCAACTATGTCTAACCCAGAAGTGATTAGCATATGCCCGAGAATGGTTGTGGCGTTGCAACAAGTCTAAAAACTTACCAATTCTATCTACAAACAGACACTGAAAAGCATAAGTCAAACATTAAAATACTATAGGAGTATTTTTTGATAATATAACCAATTTATGTGAAAACTAAAGACCCCTATTAGTAGGTCTATAATGACTGAGTGCATACGCTAAGGTTATACATAATTAAAGATATTATACACTCAGAATATATGACTATTGCTCTACTTCTTGTTCCTTATTTGGCTGTGGACTTAGAGTAGAGTCATTTATTCGAAGGTCTATTCCATCTCAGATTATGTATAACTGGTATGCACTATGTGATTATAGCCATGACTGATAAGGATCACCCCTATAAGTAATTATAGGACTAGACGCCTGTTAATTATCTCTTCTACCCCTATTCTCGCACAAGCAACATGGCAAGAGCTCAATAGCCAGGAGACCGCTATTCTCCTACCCAGGAAGATGGTGGTTAGAATGAAGAAAGCCCCGGAGAGGACCTTGAGGAAATACTAGAGTAAGACCCAAAGACAATTCAGATGAAGATCCGGAGGAAGCGAAACCAGAAAGAAGATAAAGCCAAAGAAGAGATAGGAGAAGACTCTAACAAAGAGCCTGAGGTCTACAATACACCCTCTAGTCGCCATACCCCGACGAGGTTTCCATGGTCTGACACCTCGATAAGCCGTAGATGTACAGAGACGGAGTTAGGAACGAAGTTAAAACCCTCCGCATGACATAGATGAGGCTTCTACAACCTCAACAGAGGAGGATTTGTAGACAGAACCCTCCTCGTCATAATACACTGTGTCATTCACTTAAGCGTACAAACACGAACATCGGTCAGTTGAAATCGTGGAGGTTGGCACTACCATCAAGATCACCACAATTTGCCTTCGTCACATGGATGGAAACCATGAGTAGATCAGAAAGCACATCAAAGCCTTCAGAGGGAAGTGACCGCAACCAGATCTGAGATTTGGAGTATCGGGAACTCCACATAGTGCTAGAGAAAACGCATGGTAAAAGCAGAACATTAAATGGCAGAAGCCAGGGCAGAGGATAAGACAATTCAGACTTTCACGCCCCACGAAACATCACCCGCCACAAGTAGTTGGTACACTACTGGGATATCACTACAGACTCAAACTCTTGGTGAGCGTTAGAAACACTGCCTCGTCCTATACATAAAATCGACCTTCCAAATGTAGAGACTACACTATTCAAGGGGCGGTGTCACCGTCAAAGTTTTTCCTCACATTAACTAAACACATAGACCTATTATAAGGTCAAACTTTCTTGACATCTATGAACTAGAGAATATTAATAAAAATTGGCATGCATTTTATTCATTAGGAGTCTACCACATATTTCATAACAAGGTATTACAAACGATTTGCTTTTGATGACTCTAAAAGTACTTAATGTATACCTCAAGGTTACGTGTAATTAAGAGGCGATCGACTTAGAAATGGTGAGTCTACCTTGGGTCATGTTCCTTATTTGGTTGTGGGTTCAGGGTAGACTCATTAAGTTCAACGGCCTATCAAACCTTAAGTGCACACGACTGGTATATGTCAAGTGATCTTAGGAGTGAATCAGGCATGGAACAAATTACAAGATTACATTCGAGTCACTACTAAACTCATAAATTCATTCATATGGACTCTCTTTATGAATTGCATGCAAGATACCTTTAAGTCGAACATAATGTAGAAAAATCTAGTTCAATAATAACCGACTTGTCTCTACTATTGGGAACTTACCGTCTGTTCATCTTTACAAACTTATGACAAAACTATGCCACCGAAGAAAAATTCCAGACCCTCAGGCAGCGCAGCAGCACTACCACCTCCACAGTTTGATCCTGCAATGTTCCAAGCTGCAGTAACAACAGCCGTGGCAGCCGAATTGTCACAAGTTGGTACAAATGGTATCGGTGGTGCTGGATCTGGAGCCACAAACTCTAACCACGGGGACAGTATAGGACGTACGAGGAAATGTTCATACAAGGACTTTACTAGTGTTAAACCTGATTCTTTCAATGGAAGTGGGGGCGTCATCACATTGATGCAATGGTTTGAAAAGACCGAAACGATCTTCGAAATTTGTGCATGCCCCGAAGCAAACAAGGTCAAATTTTCAACTTACACTTTCTCTGGCCGTGCCCTCACTTGGGGGAAAAGCCTTGTCAAGTCACTAACGCTTGCAGTGGCTAACTCGTTAAGCTGGGAGGACTTAAAGACGATGATGCTGAAGGAATATTGCCCAAGAGGTGAAGTGCAAAAGCTAGAGTAAGAACTGTGGGATCTCAAAATGACAGGCTCTGACCTTGCAACTTATACTGCCCGATTCTGTGATCTAGCACTCCTTTGTCCCGCTATGGTCACCCTGGAAGACAAAAATTTGGAGCGATACCTTTGGGGATTGTCCCCCGAAATTCAAGATAGCGTGTTGGCCTCAAGACCAACTACCTTTGAGAGTGCCAAGGAATTGGCATAACAACTCATAGATGATCGTGCCAGCCATGACACTACGACAACTACCCCTAATCAAGCAAGAGGAGGGAACAACAAAAGAAAGTTTTGGGACAACAAGAAGGACCAACCAACCCAGGAATTCACTAAGAAGCAAAAGATCGTTGCTGTTCATGCTTCCACAACCCTCGCCACACCAGCACCCATAAAACAATACGCTGGAACCCTTCCGAAATGCAACAAGTGTAATTTCCATCACACTGGGGCATGCCAAAAGATGCATTGCAAAAATTGCAACAGAGAGGGGCACTGTCCGTTTCTATAAGGCACCAGCACGACCCATCAACCAGGTCCTTGGCATTGGAGTAAGCCCAACCTGTTACAAGTGCGGGGAAACGAAACACTTTAAAAGGGACTGCCTAAGAGCAAGAGATGCCGGTGATGGTGGAAGGGTGCTTGCGATCACCATAGGAGAGACCACCCCAGAACCGCCTGTAAATATCAGTACGTGTTTCTAACATCAACGTTTAAATTTTAAATTTCTTTTTATTTCCAAAACTAACATCGATTAAAGCATATCAACCATAAATCTCGAGAACACGTCAAAACTCGAATAAGTCTTATCTTCTATATAAAAATGCAAGGTTTTTACTAGTGAATCTATGATGGCTAGTGTAAACATTGTGGTCATATATCATTAAGATTTTATGGACTTAGAATGTGTGATTCCGCTTCATTTCCAATTCCTCGTTTGGTTGTGGGCTTAAGGCGGGGTCACCCATCCAAATGCCCTTGTAATCTTAATGATATACGACTAGTTTACACCAAGCAGTTATAAAAGAACTGGTAGGACTTATAATGCAAATTTCATCACAAATTGTTGAAACACTTGTAATGCTAGTACTCGCTAACTACATTATAAAATATGCATAGTAGTAATACCAAGGATAAAGCAGGGAGCATAAAGGCACAAATTGAATACACTATCATTCCAAAACAATAACTCCTTTTAAATTGACTCAGCTCATGTTACAATAAGAAATTCCAAGGTAGTCATGTGACATCAGGCGGGTTGTTCCTCACCATAATCAATTTCTTATACTACGAAAAGTTCCCCCCATCTTTCCTCTAAATTCTTGAAGTCCCAATCAAAACACTAATTTCGGGACGAAATTCTTTCTAACGGGGGGATGATGTAACAACCGCCAATTTTTGGCCAACCCAAAGTCAACTAAAGTCAATAAGTCAAACCGGTCAACTCATCTAACCCTTGTATACTAGGGTTTCCATTATGTTTCTTGTTGAACAGCTCACAATCTTAACACAAGGTATCACTTAGAGTTTTCACGTGTTCGAAAATTCTAAACCCTAATCAGGACAAGTGATTAAACTACTCGATAGAACATCATTCCTGAACCCTCGGGGGCATATAACAATGATAACAAGACTTAATGAGGTTTACGAACCTTGAATTACAGAGCCAAACACTCAAAAAGGTCACAAAAGAAGTCCCTCCCAAATCTCTTTCACTCTAACTTTCCCAAATCTCTCTCTGTATGAGAAATCTCTCCAAGAATGTGAAATCTCTCCCAAATCTCTCTCTGTATGAGAAATCTCTCCAAGGATGTGAAATCTCTCCCAAATCTCTCTCTATATGAGAAATCTCTCCAAGTATGTCAAATCTCTCCCAAATCTCTCTCAAAACCTCTTTTGAGTTTTGTAATCATTTGGGGCATCCCAACACTTGACTTGGTGAAAAACCATTCAAAACGGGACGATACCTTGGAAAAAGCCTTTTAGGGCCGAAGTCCCTCTATAGGGACCAAACCCTCCTTGAGCCAAAGTCCCAAGAACCAAAACCGAAGTCCCTTTGAGTAGCCGCAGCCATCGAACCGTAGCCATCGGACCGGACCAGATCTGCTGAGGACCGGGGCTGATGAAAACCCGCAGCGCCGAACCGAACCCGGAACTAGAGCACCACATCCGACCTTCGCCTGCGGTCCCTCCTGACGAGTCCGCCTGCGGTACCTGCTCGGACCGAATTCACTTCACCCTCGGATCCAATTCACCAACCAAACCACCATTACGGATCTAAGGCTTCTAAGACCGGAACCACGCCCTGACTTCGGATTTTCCACTTTCCACCCAGTTTTCTACCACAACTTCATTTTAGGCCCATTTTTCACTATTTTCGCGTGGGATTTTTACCCAAAATCATGTTTTTACATATAAAACCTCATACTCCATGAATAATCACGTTTTTGAGTGTAAATCTTATCCAAGAAGAGTGGGTGAAGTACTTGAGGTGGAGTGTTGACTTTACTTTAGTTTATGACACAAGCAACCACGCACACCCACTGCATGACCAGCCCACACCCCTCTCCACCACACCTGGTCACTCATCGTCCTTTTCCCATCATTTCCCAACCCCATTCCTTGTCTAAGGCTGAAATATATCCTCTCTCCTAACACTCTCTCATTTTCTCATTCTTCCACCAAAGATTAAACACATTTTCTCTCTCAATTTTCTCACTAAAATTCGAGATTCAAGGGCTTTCTTCCATGCTTTTCTTCCACTTTTGGTAAGTATATTCATCCTCGATATAATTATTTCACTTCCTTCTACTCCAATCATATATTTTCTTACACAAACTCCATCATATTTGTGTTAGATTCTCGAAATCTTCAATGCATCTTCTTAGTGTTCTTGAGTAGAACACTTCTTTTCTTCAACATCCATCCACTAAGAACACACAAGGTGAGTTCATACCCCTATCTTTTTGTCTTTTTCTTAAGTTTTAAGGGGGGTGGGTACAAGTTAAAACACCAAGAGCACAACTAAACTCAAACAACAACCTTCATCAGAAAGGTTGAGTCTTATTCACGGACTGTTTTGACTATCTTAAACTTAATATCTTTTAAATATGTTTAATATGAAAATAGTTCAGCTTCATACCTTTAAAATGACTACTTGCACATCCCCATACGATTTTTCTACGATTTATGGTGATTTTTACAAAACTGCCTATGATTTCATAAACGAATTCAGACCAGTCTGTGAATATGAACATTTTAACACAAGGTTAAGAATTGAAAAAATCATAATAGAAAGTATGAATAAATTAGACACATTTTTTGAACTCTCAGAATTTACGGATTTAGTTTTTAACTTCATATGAGTTTTCTATGATTTTTCTAAAACAGTGTAGAAAAGTCAAAATCTAGATAACAGCTTATAACTTTCATCACACTTTCTAAATTGTTGAGCAAAGTGTTAATCTTTGAGGATTTCATATTTTACATGTGTTTCTTGTTGTGGTATAATTATACATATTAGAAAATACTCACTGAATTATAAGAATTATCCACCATTACCAATAGTACAAAACAAGGTATGATAAACTTGGTTATATTTTTGCTATACATTCGACTTACATAGAAAAGGGTTCTTATACACCACAAACAAACACGCTAAACTATGATAGGTATAGTTAGGTTGCATATACATTAAAAACATTTTGATAAATTATAATAGGTATATTTTATGTCCATTTACATTAGAAAATGTTTTTATACAAAAAGGGGTACAAATACAAAGTATTGGATTTATACAAAAAGGGGTACAAATACAAAGTGTCGGATTCATACAAAAAGGGGTAAAAATACAAAGTACCGGATTTATACAAAAAGGGGTACAAATACAAAGTACCGGACTTATAAAAAAAGGGGTACAAATACAAAGTACCGGATTCATACAAAAAGGGGTACAAATACAAAGTACCAGACTTATACAAAAAAGGGTACAAATACAAAGTACCGGATTTATACAAAAAGGGGTACAAATACAAAGTACAAGGTTTACACAAAATGGTTTTTTTTATGATATTAAAACTAAATATCGTTAGAATTGTTAGTTTTCAGCTATAATTACTAAGTGTACGTGTTAGAGTTATATAAAATTGAATTGAAATCGACATTGAATTGGTGGGCCCGCCTTATCTCCTATTCCTTGTTTGGTTGTGGACCTTGGGCAGACCCATTATATTCAACGATTTATTTGACTTAAATTTTATATAACTTATATACGTTGAGTGATTATAGAAGGAATCTATGGTTCTTTCTGGGGTTCATTATCGCATAACATCGAAGCATTCATTTCACACTTAACTAAGAAAATATTGGATTTTCTGGAAATCATACTCTATCGCTTTTACAAGGAAAACGGTTTCTTCCTCAAACAAAACTCTTATGAACTCACCAACTTAATTGTTGACACTTTTCAAAACTACTTGTATTCTCAGGAAATCAGTGAAAAAGGAAAACATCAGCACTTTCAGGATGGGACGTTAAATCGTCAAACCGTTTATTCTGTCATCATAATGTAATTGATTTTGAAACATGTAAACATATACCATGGTGTAACCTTTTCAATTATATTTATGGTGGTTATATTTACTTTGAGCATTATTATACTCGTTGTTGTGATACTATACATGAAGTCCTCCACCCCCGGACGTTTCTGCCAACCTTGGTTTGGGGGTGTGACAATACATACTATCAGGCAATTCTGGGGTGCCCGACCTACCCGGTCTGGCCATTCTGGGGTGTTGACCTACCCGAGTCAAGCCATTCTAGGGTGCTGACCTACCCTTCGGTCTTAATAACCGAACTCCGGGGACTATTTCACCCTACCAGTACTACCACACATATCATAACATAAACATACTGTCAGACATATCTGGGGTGCCCGACCTACCCTTCGGTCCTAACAACCGAACTTCAGGGACTAGTCCCCTCCTACTACCACTATCATATATAACTTGTCATGTTAGCACATAAACATATCAGGTAGTAGCAAACCAGACAATTATCACAAAGACAATCATCTCAAGTATAATCAACTACTAGTGGGCCGACCTTGGTGCCTTAGACCCACTTCTATTGGAAAGTAACTCACCTCGATGTTATGTAGTATCTGCACAGTCCTCGGAACGGGAAACAACTCGTCTCTACTCCTTAATCCCTACACAACAACCTTTCTTGATTACTAATACATAATCATAACCCCTTACAAGGGTCAACCCAAGTCCTAGTCAAAGTTAAGGTCATACCCTGGTCAAAGTTAATCTCGGTCAAAGTCAAAGCCCAGTTGACTCGACTCACCGAGTTGGTCCACCAACTCGTCGAGTCCCCACCTCTACAAAATGTTAAGACCCCGACTCTACTCGCCGAGTCTATCAAGGGCTCAACGAGTTCTCCTTCAACCATAACATTGGGACCATCTTCATCGACTCACTGAGTTCATCCTTGAACTCGTCGAGTTCATCTTCATCCGCATAAATGAGTCTAGTTTATGACTCGTCGAGTTCTCCTTGAACTCGTCGAGTCCGTCTTCAAGAGGTTGGGACATTGCCTTAAACTCGTCGAGTCCTTTGATCTTCAGGTCCATAACAAACCCTTAACATGGTGAGTTTTCCTTCAACTCAACCAAGAATCATTTCCAAAAGACTTTTGGGGGATACTGTGACCCGACTCGTCGAGTCACCCAAGTGACTCACCGATTCCCTCTTTGTCCAAAACCATACAGTCGATTATAATGGGTCTTAATGCATCAAAACCATAGATCTGACCTCGTAGGTTCCATTTCATACATAAAGCTACGAACTTGATGTCCATGCATGGGGGTTTTTGGCTCCAAAATCCATGAAAAGGGGTTTATAAGATGCACGGGCTTCCCATGGCCATAAAGTTGGCACCTTTATTCCATGGGAAGCCTCAATGGTTCCAGATCTGAAGTGTAACTTCATGATACACACTCAAACCGAATATGGTCTTAGAAATGCCCCAAAATGATAAGATCTAATCCCTAAAGGAGATCTATCAAATGAGAAGTCAAGGTTGAAGCTTTTTACCTTGAATAAGGTGGAAATAAATAAAAACTTGTGGATCTACTAGTATTCTCTTGATCTTCCAAGCTTCCTCCTCTTCTTCAAACTTCAAACCACCACAAAACACACAAATATGGCTCAAGATCACTCAAACAAGGTTAGGGTTTCAATCTAGGGCTTCTCTGAGTTGGGAGGGGTGATGGAGGCTGGTTTGGGACGAGATAAAGTGTTTAAATAGGGTACAAACCCTAAATATTAGGGTTTAAATAGGTTGGTTCCCCGAATCGTCGAGTAGATCAATAAACCCCCGCAAAATGTCGAGTCTACTCGACGAGTTGGGCCTCCAAGTCGCCGAGTCCTAGAGTAAAATACCAAAATGCTTGAATTTATATACGTACCAGGAACCATGTGCTATAGATCCTCCTCATACAGGAGGAAGTGTTTTATTTATAGCTAGGTCAAGTGACAATTAAGTCAGGCCTTGCCCTAGTTTAGTTCAGGCCTAACTAGTTGGCGACAGTGTAGGCCAGCTGCACAAGCGTTGTCGTGTGGAGGCAACTGTAATGTACTGACTGACTCTACTGAGAGACAGTATTATTGTGTAATGTTGGCTGGAAATCAAGTTGTTATGCTTTGGGGTTCATGTCAATGTGCCTAACATCATCAAGTCCCCTCTAGTCCAATGTGATTGGTTTGGTACCTAATATGTTGGACTAGATATAGTCATATAAATCATGCACAATCAAGTCCAACATGTTTGATGTGATTGGTTTTCTACTAGTTGTATCAAACTAGATACGACAAATGTATATCAAAATCTAAACGGTGGGTGGGGGGGGGACCAAATCTCACCTATAAAAATCGTAGTATTACATAACAGATTTCAAGGTAGACATAAGTCTATGCATTGTGGGGCTCGCTTGATAGTATGCAACAAGGATGTTGTGTATATAATATGTAGTAGGGCTTTTTTTGGATTATGTGCAGCAGGGTTGCCCTCTGCTTAATATGCAGCATGGTTGCTATTTGGATAATATGCAACATGGTTGCTATATGGATAATATGCAGCAAGGTTGGTGTCTGGATAATATGTAGTAGGTTGTCTTTTACCAACAAGGTTTAACTGCCATTACGTGTCTCAAAATCATCATAATACAAATGCATCAAAAACATCATAGTCAAAAGATAATCAATGCAAAAATCACAAGGGGATGATGTGCGATCACGTCGGACCCTTCCCTTTCGTACCAGATCTCTCTCTATATCTCAAATCTCTCTAAAGAGCTATCTCCCAAAATCTCTCCCAAATCTCTCCTAAATCTCCCTTGATAACAAATATCATATTTCTAAACTTTTCCATAGACACCGACATCATCCCATCCCTTCCTTTGTAGAAAACAGCTCAAAACAGAGGGAGAAAACCCAAAAGAACAAGCTCATTTCAGAATACACTATTCATTCTCGGAGCCCCTCCTTTTAGTCCGGAACCCTCTTGGTCCGTAACACTTCTCACTCCGGAACTTCTCCTGACTTTTGACCTTCTCAAGAACCGGATAATCTCACTCCGGAATACCCCCTCATCCGTACCATTTTGCCATGGAACCTTCTGATTCGGAACCTTCAGATTTGCTCTCGAATGCTCCGGAAAGCCTTGCATGCTTCGGAAAAATTCGCACCGGACAACTTCGCATTCTCAGAAGATGGTGATCTCCGGAACCGAACCCTCTCGGAAGACTGCTGCCCTCTCCGGAACCTCTTGACTACCTCCGAACCCCTCATAAATCCGAACCCCACTCTGGATTTTTGGCCATTTCAGACTTTTTTTTTTTGTCATTTTAAGAGATTTGGACGTTGGGAATTCCCTCAAACTCATATTTTTCGTAACTTAGACCCTCTAAACTCATATTTTATGCCAAATTTGAAGCCTTAAAACACATCTACATGAAATTATAAAGATATTGTGTTACCTTAATCCTAAAGAAATCACCCACTTGGCCCACAAGTGTGCAACTCGGTTGCTTGAAAATGCCTTCCCAAGGTGATAAGTGCATCTTCCAATGCAAACATCAACTCACTGTCACTTCACTTGACTCTTCCTTCATATATATACACGAATTGTAGGCATTTTTCCCAAAATCATTTCTAGTAACACAATTTCCTTCCCATATTCTCTCAATACTCAAACCTATTTCCTTCCAAACTCAAGATCAAAAATAATCCCCAGGAGACTTCTTCTTCAAAGTTTTTCTAAGAAATTTGGTAAGCATTTTCGTCCTAACTTCTTGAATCCCTATACTAATCTTGAAACTCTTACCCACATATTCAAATGTCATTGTTCTTAGGACCATCAAACCCCCAAGCTTCTTTCAAAGTGTTCTTAACTTGAACTCCTCACCCACAATCTTCCACCCATCAAGGAAAATACATAAGGTGAGTTCATACCCCCACCATTTTAGTGATTTTTCATATTTTAGGGGGAGAATACAAGTAAAATACTAGTAAATAAAATAATATATTACGATGCTAAGCTTTTCCTTGTAGGTTACGTAACAAAGGATTTTCTAACGTAAATGGCCGTAACCCGGTTATGACACCATTTTTGCGGGTTAATAACCAAAGATATATTCAATTAAAACATATATATATATATATATATATATATATATATATATATATATATATATATATATATATATATATATATATATAATCTCAAAAAGGCAATAATAAGTTTTACGCAACCATATTTTCGTTATTTGCCGTTAATAACAAGTAAAAGTCAAAAACTAGTCAAAATGGGTGTTTTCATTTTAGAAACCCATTTATTTACTTTAATTACAAAATACTTATTATTTAAGGTATAGTTTACGAACTGATAACACTTTGTAACCCGATGAGCAAAGTGTGTAATTATATAAAATACATATATAATTATTTCACGTCATTTTTATTATCCTGGAAAAGGGGATAAGTACATATACAAAGCATTTACATTTCAAGAACACGTAAACTTGTTGAATCAAATTTGTTAGCTAAACTCTTCACGTACAAATTTAGTGTACCTAAAAAAGTCATGTATTGTAACCGGAGTCTCAAGTAAGGGAGCGTGATAGTTTTGTACAGATCTAATTTGGGACTGACAATCCCGCACCTAAGCTGCTTGCAACAGTTAGACCGGTAGGTCTGGGGTGACAAATGTCATAACATTCTGACGCCCGAAGAACATCGTAACTGTCCATCTATGTCACTACAATGGTTATAATAACTCACATGGGGAAACAACGATACATATAGTTTACGAGAATACTTTCAGTCAAACGATTTTATATAATCTAAAACTGCATACACTATTATAAGTAAAGAAAATACTTATACATTTTGGTCTTTGGGTTTTAAGACAACAACTCATTTATAAAGGAAAATATTGGATTTTCTAGAACGAAAACTATCTTTTACAAAGAAAGGTTTTCAACTATACATACACACACTTATGAACTCACCAACTTAATTACTGACTCTCTTTCAAAACTAGTTGTATTCTCAGGAAATCAGTAAAAAGGTAACCATAAGCTTTTGAGGATGGGATGCTAAGGTGTTGGGTAGCTTTGAAGGGAATTATGGGGGCCCAATTCCAAAAGCTCTTGCAGAACTAGGTTAGTGTTCATGACTAAAAACGAACACATCTATGAGGATATGAATTTGTTAGGAGATTAAGTATAATTCTTAAGGGAAGGTTCAAAGGGTAATACCTACCTATCCTATGCAAGATTCAACTGTTGAAATTTTCGCTTGGATATTTAACTTGCATAGATCGATCTCCATTCATGTGGGGGGATTGTTGGAATATTTTTTTTTGTATAAATGTGTGTATTTTTACTAACTCAATTAAATAACTTGTTTTTATTTAACTTATTCATGCATGTAAATAATATTATTGATAATAGTATGACCGTGTTGCTAAACATGGAGAATAATGTGAACTAAATGAGTGATCCACACCTGGAAACTATTGCAAGATCATGGGAATTAAGTTTCTTATTGTTGATAGGATTGTTGGTAGATAGATGATCAAGTGGTTCACAGATTACCGTCGGATCTGATTTGCTCATAGGTTACAACGTCAACTAAATGTGAGACTTAGTTGTCTAATAAATGCAACTATTTTTGGTTAGGGAGTCAGATGAACCTCAAGTGCTTTATATACCACTGATAGGCATTCTAAGTCCCCCCTCCGCCTCAACTTTTTTCATAGAAATTGGTGACATGGGTAATAAAGGGTAGGTACTTTTTCTATTGGTAGATAATACTATATTTTCCATGTAGAGAAGGAAGTCGAGTTTTGCGGTATCACAAAACTTGAATTGTTTTTCCCATGTTGGCTTATGATTTCACGTTTACACCTCGTTCATGTTGGAAATTTTTTTGTATAAATATGTGTAGTTTTACTAATTTGAACATATATAAATATATCCATATATGGTATATAAAACTAACTCTAAGTGGGTTTGTGCCATACTCGTGAGAAGTTTGAAACGATATATCGTACATCGAAAATGGAGTATATATGAATGAGATATTGATACTCAAAGTTGGGTATTTAAGAATAAAAGTTAGCAAAGAGATGGATGTGGGAATGAATCCCACATTGGTAGGAAAACCATACTCAAGTGATTTTATAAGATTGAGTGAATGATAGGCTTACATTATAGTGTCTATGGTTTAACTCGAACTCCTACCCGCGCATAGGGGTGAAAATCTTGGATTTCCTAGGCCAAATTCAACGAACTTGTGCATGGGCATGAGATGCGGACACATGTGCAGCTCCAGAAAAATCGAGCCCGTGTAACCCTCAATTATGCTAAACTTTACATTTTTGGTCATTGGTTTGAATTTTTGTAACTAATGAATTTATTGTGTTATTAATAGCATTTATTGGTATAATCAATTCCTTAATGAAGAAATGATTTGTTGCCATTACAAAATAGTATAAAAATGGAGCACTGCTACCTCGTTCTACATACATATGAAAATACTCATATTCTTCCTCTTATTCTATGCAACTATTTCTGTCGATTCTTTAAGGTAAGTAGCCATATCAAATAGTACACACTATTTTGTTTGTTGTAGCCTGGGAACAGATGGTGAATCTATTTAAGGGAATCGAGTCCAACTTGAGCCTCAACCATTGTGTTTGTCTCTAATGTTTTCCTTGTAGATTATTCAGTTCAGAAAACTGGTTTCTAGTTCAAGAAATTGTAAGTCCACAAATCCGGATCCAACTAGTGATCAAACAAACAAACAAGTTGTAATCAATAAGAATAAGAAAGAGTAGAAGAAAAGAATTATCCAACAATGCACACGTCTATTAGGGCTGCAAACATCAAGTACACTTGGATACACACACACAACTACTATTCATCTGACACATCTGGCACCTAGATATAGGGCACACCAACCGCAAACACGTTCACGGCCGCACACACGTTCATGGATGTGAACACCCATACAACCGCAAACACACAACCAAACACCCATTCATTACATGACCAAACCCTCTCAAGACATATACAGATGAATGCCTAGCCCGAACCAACAAAATGCGACCTAGCAGTCTCCCCCTTGGTTTGAGGCTAGCATAGATGCAGTATTTTTCAATCATCAACACGTCCGATCTTCCCATCGCTCCCATCCACATCTTCTTCTTGATAATCTCTACGATCATGCCTATGAACTCTTTAGCTTCAGGCTCAAAAATATCATTTGTGACCACTATTTGATGTTGATCCAGAGTATGAATGTCCCGATCACCAAACTGTAGTAGATCCTTCGCCTCAACAAGACGAAAGACACCCGTTTTGAATTTGATTACATCGGTGGCTGTGGCCTCATTGAAAACCCAGAATTCCATATTACAAAGAGAACCATCACAAAAGTTCTTCACAATCGGAATCTGTTTCATCTAATTTGTTGGAGGCCACATTACATTCATGAAGATGTCGTTGGTCTTGGGATCACTTATATCTTTAGCTTTCCTCATAAATGATTCTGCTGTCTTCATTACATGAAACCCCCTCCTCACTTGGTTTTCCAAGAAAATTTTGAAATTTGTTCAGCGAGGATCATTAGATAGGTTGGAGAATGGAGCAACAGCAAGCTCAGAAAGATCCACCTTTGTAAAAGAAGAAAAATCGTTGTTCTTCTTGTAATACTCCACATTATTACTTTTTCGGTTCACCAGCCAACAATTAATTTTGTCATTAAAGCCCCACATACGAATCCCTGACCGGTCACTGTATTTATCTCTGAACCGTTTTTTACCGAGATTCGTCACAGTGAGTTGGGGCTGGTCTGCACAAACATTTTGATTTGAGTTCTTCATGAAGAGCCACCTCCCCTTATTTTGTGAAGTGACCTGTTTCCCAGCTCTTTTTATTGTAATTCTTGGATTGGATTGCTCCGGTTCTTTTTCAAAAAGGTCAATGATTCCTGTGGTTCTAATTGGTGGAGGATCATCAAACATGTTTGGTTGAGATGTATCGGCATGGGTGCTTTGAGAAGTCTCGACTTCACTTAGATTGTCGATAGAAGTTTTGAACTTATCACCAAATTCTGCAATGAGCTTGTTCTTCAAGTCGAAGTAGCCAGTTGTCAGGGCTCCAAGGTTGAGCTGTAGAGCAGAGATTTGTTTTGACTTTAATGTATTTTCTTCTTCAATCTCAAAACTCGAACGTCGAGGTTTCCAATCAAAACATCTTTTTCAATAATCTTCTGGTTTAATACTCTAATCTCTACTCTAAGTTTTGCATTCGATGGGTCCACTTCCTGTGAACTTCCTTCACCAATAGATATACCTTTGCCACGAGGTGAAGGGTTTGAGTCTTGTTGGGCCAACAAGCTGGCAAGCCTCTCAGAGGCAACATCATGCAGAAGTGGTGGAGAAGATGAGCCCCTAGGAGCTGAAGAACTCCCGGCTTCGTAGAAAGATCGAACGACACTTGGACCTTCATTCATAACTTGACTTTGTTCAGGGGTTGGTAGGGATGGTGTTGCAGCAGCGGTGGATTGTTGAACAGGCGACACTTGTTCCCTTATCAGCACTCCCGGCCTCGGATGGGTTCTTCTCCTTTTGACAGGAGGCTGGGAGGCTTATGTCATAGTGAGATCACATTCAGATGGAAAGGATGTTGGAATAACAACTGGAAGGGGAGGAATCCTTGAAGTTGTATCCGTATCAGTTGAAGGGTCGACCATCTAAGTTGAAGTAGGAGGCGTTGCCTTGAGAATATCACCAAATCCCTCAGTCTCCGTTGCAGTTTCTGCAACATCATTGACATTTTCAAAGAAAGCATCGAGGTCTTCAGTGCTTAACCTTACATCTTGACCCTGCCTAAGACCAAAGAGTAAATCATCATTATCATAGCCAGATAGTTCGCCACCGATAGCCATATCATCTGCATAATCATCCTCATCATCATCATCCTCCTCCTCTACAACATTATCCATCAAGCCTCTCTCAAAATCACTTTCATCATCATTTTCTGCATCTTCATCTGCATCTGCATTTGTCATTGGCACATGCTCTTCTGCCACAATTGCAACTGGAGGAACAGGCTCTTCCTCATGTTCAAAAGCAGTGATCATGTCATCTTCAATTTCTACATGATATGAGGAGCTTTCAGTCTCAGATGCATCACTAACTTCTGCGAATTGCCCAAATTTCACCAATGTATATTTCCCTTGGAACGCGAACTTTCCCTTTCGATTCTGCTTCATGAGCCCAAGTTCTTTGCTTCCAAGTTTCTCACCATGTTGTTCAAGATGTGTCTGGAAAAGTTGAAATCGAGACCCACAGCGAGAGCAGCAATAGCACCCGGGTTGAGTAATGAGATCTCGTCAGCACCAGCTCACCTTCCTGAGATGTAGCTCATGAAAACATGAAAAGGAACCTCCAATAAGGTGGCAACAACTTCTTAATGGTGGGAGGAAACACTCCCTCATAGCCCATTTGCTCAATAATTTCCTCAATCTATTCCATGTATATCTCTGTTGAAAATTGATCTGTAACACTTCACAAATGGTTTGCTCATTCACTATGATCTTCATTCTATTAACAGTCGATTCTATAGAGTCAACACTGTCTTCTCCTTTGTGCACAACAACTTTGTTCTAGAATTGCTTCACAAGATCTTGATAAATGTTTGGATTGGATGTGAAAGCATGAGCAAGGCAACCTTTCTTCAATCCATGAATTATTGACTTGAAATCATTGTGTGCAGCTAGTGGATCAACCAAAAAGGCGGCAAGGTTATGGTTGTCTGAAAACTTCAAATCTGCCATTGTTGACCTGCACCAACCGACCCAAGTGAGAAAACAAGAGATTTAAATCATTAAAAACAAGTTTTCTCATTTATAAATTAGTTAGGCTTTAATGAAATGAATTAAGTTGATTGAAAAGTTAAATTTTGACCAAAAATTGAGGTTCACGGTCCGTAAACAGGTTCACGACCGTAAACAGGTTTGCGGCTGTGAACGCCTCAACAGTGCCGAAAATCGATTTTGATCCAATAAACCCTTAAAACACGGTTTATTCTTGGTAAATTTAGCATGAATGGGAATGCCTTGGATGTACCTACAAGATGCAACAAGCAATTTCAGATGAAAAACACAAATTTGTGATGAATCGGAAATCAGTGAGAGAGAATACAGAATAAGGGTTCACGACCATGATCGTAAAATGAGGGTAAAGAGGTTTACTACCGAGAACCCTTGCTTTTATACCCAGACCCATACCCGGTCCAATTACCAATGGGCTACAAACCCAAGAAGCTTCAAATCTAAGCCCAATACTTCAATTTTTCAAAAATAAAACATTTTTAAGACTTAAAAATAAAACTAAAATAAAATAAAATCTAAAAATTTAAAGTAAACAAATTTTGCCTAATTTTTTAATTTTTTTAAATTTTTTAGAAAAATAAAAATAAAAATAAAAATAAAAATAAAACAAAAAAATAAAATAAAATAACACAAATTCCTTTTCACAACTGTTAAAATTTCTTTTTATGATTTTTGGATCAAAGTTTTAGGACAACCTTAATCTGTTTTTCAGTACCTCCACCTTCATGACTAGATCTGGTCAATCGCCGATATTGTGGTCCACTTAAACACGAAAAATTGTGACATATGTGGACATATTACAAGTGACAAGACATTTGACCCTATGATCCTAAATAATATTCCTAGAAGACCATTTAGCTGACGACGACCGTGTATATTGTTGTCCACCTAAATTTAGCAGTGAGATCTATAAACAACCTATTGAATGTTCAATTTTAGATGTACGAGAACATGTTTCCCACTTCGTGACATACCCCAATAATCAAGAACTTCCAGAATACTCCTTACTTTAGATGAGCCGACAATTATTAAGAGGGAAGTCAGATTTAGAATGCATATGTTGTGTCCCAGGTCGAATCTCTTTCAATCATGTAGAGGGGACAACACATGACTGACTGAATTAGAGGGATTGAGAAGTAGAATGGTGCATATGCTGTGTTCCAGGTCGGATCTTCCGATCACACAAACGAGACATCATATGGCTAACAGACAGGAATAATTGCATAGATAAGAAGATGCATAGAAGTAGAGTTGCATATGTTGTAGTCCAGGTCAGGTCTTCTAGTCACGGAGAGAAGGAAACATATGAATAACAGAAAGAAATCAAGAAAATAACCTTCTACAAACCTACTTTATCGGAATTCCCCAGTCGCCCTATCAGTACCGGAATTAAGGATATATGTCCATACGTCGAGGAGAAGTTATGGCACAGTTCTAGATATAGATTACTTTAGTGTAGCCCGCAGATTCTCATGTATATCTCACTGCTCAATCTACCCGAGCGTCGTATTGTCAGGCCAAACGGAACTATCTAATTCAATATTTGTCAAGTCCTTTCATAGTCCAGCTACACCTATTTTGGTCCATTTAAATCTTTCATGCCTACCAGCCCATTGAACACAAAGCCTAGACCAGCGCAATGAACACAGAGCCTAGACAATTAAACTTTGGTACCTTACACAAATTAAAATTTCCCGTTACCACTTGGTTGGTATCACCTCCCAGCACATCACCTGCAAACAGGCTTTTATGAGATAATATTTTTGGATTTTTCATATTTTCTAGTTTCTGTTTTGTTTTTGTTTATTTCTCCCCCTAAATTTGTGCATAGGGAGAATGGAAACTAAATGCGCAAATTTAAACTAACCTAAAACAAAAAGCCCACCAGCACATTGAATCGAGCTTTGTCAAACGGTACAGATCCGCCACATTTTTATCAGTGTGAAACTGCTCCAACCGAATGAGCGAACGCTCATAACAATCTCTAATAAAATGCACTTTGATGTCGATGTGCTTGGTTTTGGAGTGCTGGACAGGAATTTTGGCTATTTGGATTGCAACATCGCTATCGAAAAATATAGGGGTTTCAAGAAAATTCAAACCGTAATATAACAACTAATGTTGAATCCAAATGACTTGAGAGCAACAGGCAGAAGCAGTAATGCATTCCGCCTCCGCCATTGAGGTTCAGACTGTTTGTTATTTCTTGCACTGCCATGACACCAGACGGTCACCTAAAAATTGACATCCCCCAAAAGTTGATTTCCTGTCAAGATCACAACCTCTGTAATTGCTATCAACAAATGCATATAAGTCAAATTCAGGATTCTTCGGGTACCGAAGACCCAATTTAGGGCTACCTTACAGATACCTAAAGATCCTTTTAACAACAATTAAGTGAGAGAGTTTTAGGATTAGTCTGATATAGTGCACATTGACAAACTGCGAACATGATGTCTGGTCTGCTCCCAGTCAGATACATCTGGGAGCCGATCATCAATTTGTACTCTGTTTGATCTACGGGTTCACCTTCAGGATCTAGAGTCAACAGGGGTCGTTCAGCCATTGGCCTCAAGGCAGCTTTGGAATCTTTGAACCCGAACCTCTCAAGCACGTCTTAAACATATTTTCCTTGAAGTAGAAGGATTCCGGTTGAATCTTGATGGACCTGCAAATCCAAAATCATAGTCATTTCCCTCAAGGAGCTCATCTCGAACCTCTTCTTCATAATGGTCTCGAACTTAGTGCACATTTTTTGAGGCGTTGAACTGAAGATGATGTCATCGACATAAATCTGAACAAGAATTATGTCTCTATCCACATGCTTGATAAAGAGCGTCTGATCAATCATGCCTCTGGTATAACCATGGTCGAGAAAATGATCTGTTAGGGTAGCATACCAGGCGCGAGGAGCCTGATGTAACCCATACAGAGCCTTGTCTAGTTTGTAGACATGATTTGGAAACTTTGAGTTGACGAAACTGGGAGGTTGATCAACGTAAATTTCTTCTTTCACGACTCCATATAGAAAGGTAGTCTTGATGTCTATCTGATACACAGTGAACCCCATGTTGGAGGCATATGCCAGGAAGATACAGATAACTTCAAGATGCGCTACAAGAGCATACACCTTAGTGTAGTCAAGTCCTTCAATTTTTCGAAACCCACAAACAACCAACCGCGCTTTATTTCGCACAATGACCCCACAACCATCCTGCTTGTTACAAATCACCCATCGCGTGTCCAAAGACTTCTTCCTCTTAGGCAGCTCAACCAGTTTCCAAACCCCAAATTTCTCAAATTGATTAAGTTCTTCATGCATTGCGTCAACCCAATTAGGCTCATTCAGTGCCATTTCTACATTCTTTTGCTCGATCTGAGAGATAAAGCAAGAGTAGAGATATGTGTTGACATCTCCACTCTGACTCTGCGTTTTGACTCTGTCGCCTAGTTCGGCAATGATTTTTTCGATCGGATGATCGTTTTGTAGTCTGGTGGGGATTTCATAGCTGATGTCATTGAGTGTGACAGGAAGGTTGTTGATATTAATGAATCCATCATTTGCTGAATCATCCTCCTCAGATGGTTTGGAATTGTGAGAGGAGCTAGCCACATACTCCTTTGTAATTAGCTCGGGAAATAGAAGCTCCATGAAAGTTTGAGTTGCAGTGGAAGTATCTCTGGTCATGAAGTCTCTTTCAGCTGGAGTGAGTGGAGTGGCTTCAGCATCTGGATTGATTCTTGGATTTGGGGAATCTGAAGGAGAACTTGGAACGGCTTGATTTACCGAAGGAGACGTAGAAGACGCCAATGGTGGACTGTAGACAACCTCTTCCACTTAATCTTCAAGAACAACCTTCTAGCCTGAGCAAGTGCCTGATACATCATCTGAAAACACTATAAATTATTTGAATAAAGAAGTGTAATCAAACAATCAGTCAGGACCGACTCGGGCGTCTATCTCATTCTCTTCCAGCCACCACACATCAAAATACTCCACAATCTGCTTGGTAGTCTTGTTATATACTCGATAAGTAGTTCGTGCAACATATGCAACAAAGTAACATTCATCAGCTTTCGATTTGAATTTGGGGTTGGACTCTAAGTGAAGGAGGGTGCAAGACATCAAAATATACATAAATGAGCAACTGATGGCTTGTGATTGTGTAGAATTTCATATGGGGTATTCATTTAGGCTTTGTTGACTAGGACATGATTTTGGACGTGGCAGGCGGTGTTGATCGCCTCTGCCCAAAAGAAGACCGGAAGTTTAGAATCACAGAGTATCGTCCTTGCAATGTCAATTAAAGTATGATTGCGCCGTTTAGCAACACCATATTGTTGCGGTGTGCAAACAGCACTGTACTGACACGGAATACCCTTTTCAGCACAAAAATGATCTACAACAACGTTTTTGGATTTCATGCCATTATCCGTTTTGAGTGCCTTCACTTTCTCGTTTGTTTGATTCTCAATCATTACAATGAACTTCTTGATCATATCAACTATCCCGCTCTTGTTGGACAGAAAGAAAACCCATGTAAACTGTGAGTAGTCATCTATCACAACCAGGTAATAAGAACTTTTGTTGATGTTGAGGATATTGACTGTACCAAACAAATCCATGTGCAACAATTGGAGAACCTTGTTTATTGAGTTTACTGCCTTTGGTAGATGCGGCTTGCGATGATGTTTGCCTTAAGCACACGCCACACATTTCTCAAAAGTAATAAAGTCTTTGACAGGAAGGCCACGTACGATCTTGTTTTTGGCAAGACGATTGGGGTTCTTGGCATTAGCATGGCTGAGAAGATGGTGCCAAAGCAAGGCATTGTGCTCGAAGACTTTAGAAAAGAGACAAGTGATTTGCTCCGGGATATCATGATCCATGTCTATGATGTATGCATTTCCATCCCTCTTTGACTTCATCAAGATCCAATCTTCAGGGATTATAATATCAGGCATTATTTGACTGTGAAGTGTGTTGAATAGCCTTTGTCACATATCTGAGAGACACTCAATAAGTTATGCTTCAACTCGGGTGCATAATTGACGTTCTCAAAGCTCAACACTCCATTTGTGACAGTTCCTTTTTGTGTGATCTTTCTGCTTTCTCCTCCCACGAAGGAAACATAACCCACTTTAAAAGTCTGAGTGTCATGCAGCTAGGAGATATCCCCTGTCATGTGCATGGCACAACCACTGTCGACATACCAGGGTCTGACGACATTCCTCCATAGCTGTTCCTACACAATGCGCGAGATTAGTTAGATTTTGGAACCCATGTCATTGTAACACTGGGTTTTCTCTTTTTAACAGCAAAAATTTATTTTTCACCTTTTGATTTCGATTTACTATCAGATGCACTTTCAGAAGATGAAGGTGATTTGACAATTAATGATTTGGGTACCCATTAGTATTTAGGTTTTGAAATATTCAGAGGTGATTTTGAAATGTTTTTCTTTTGTTTTAAGCGTTTGGATTTCTGGATAGGATTAGTTAAGGATCCAGACACTGCTTTGACGATATCGATCTTGGCTCGGCCGCATTCAATCTCGTTAAGGCACCGATGGCTGTTTTATTGAAAACATGTTTATTCTTTTTAAGTTCATCCCTTTTTCTATCCTTATGAACATTCCAATCACCATCATGAAGACGAGATCTCGAGGACTTTCTTGTGAGAGTCCTTCCTCATGACTCATTTTCTCTTCTTGGTGTAGACAAATGAACAAATGCCATATTAGGACAATTGCGAGCAATATGACCGGCAGTTCCATAGTTAAAACATATTTTATTTTTAGCATAAAAACTGGTACCTCCTTTTCCTGATTTTGTGCTCTTATTTACTCCTCTATTTTTCCCACACGTGCATGTGCAAGAATCAGGTTGTGTGACAAGTGTAGATAAAGTGGATGTGCTTGTGTTAGATACATCAGATTTATAAAAAGCATAACCACATTTATAAAAAACATTAGATTTTGAAACCAAATCATCACAAATCTTTTCAGGTTTAGCGTTAGTCAAACAGTCATCATTGTTTGAAGTAAAAACATCAGAGTTTGAAACAAATTTATTTCCAGACACATTCTCTCCGGATAGGAAGTAGAAACGTTAGTATATTTTTTCCTAACACTACTGTCCGTCACCGATACAGCTGGTTTGCCATACACAAGAAATGGTTCTCTTTTTATCTCCTCTTGGGTCAAAGGTAAAGCAGTATAATTGTGATTGAATGGAGGAGGGATACTCTCATACCCTGGAACTACCTATTTTTGATCCTTCCATTTCATTTGTTTTTAAATTATTGTTGCAACCTTTTCACTTGACACATCGAATTTCTTGAAGTTAAAATCAGCATTTTCAAAACAGATTTTCAATGTGTCAAGTTCTTCAGTCACAGTAGCAAGTTTTTTCTTAATGAAATTGTAGTTCTCACACTTATTACTGTACTCTTCCTGCAATTTACTAAAATCCTTAGTCTTGGCCTCTAATTGTTCTTTTAGTGGTCTTTGGCCCTTCCTAAGGTTATATCCCTCGTATTTCAGGTCCTTGTTCTCTCTACGCAACAATTCAATATGTTCACGTAAAAATTTAATAGTATCAATACAAGTTTGAGAACATGAACTTTGACTAACCTCCTTTTTCTCTGGTTCAGGTGGAGTGGACACCATGAAAGTAAACTGGAATTCCATCATCTCTACCTTCGGATCCTCTTCGGGTTCAATCCCCGTCGTTCGCCCAAATTGAATTTAACATTTCTTTTTTTTTTTTCTTTTTTGAAGGGGCAAAAGAAATGTCTCCACCTGCATCTTTCTCTTCAGGGATATCATTGATCTCGGCTAAGTGAGCATTTTTAGGTTCAGAAATGTTTAGGGCCTGAATTTGATCTTTCTAGTTAAATTACTGAGTGAACACAGCTAGATTTGCAGTTCCGTTGTTGGCAGCAGCTCCCCTATTGTTTCCCACAGTCACCATTGTCCTCTCATGATTGATTCTTCTATTAGGTGTTGGAAAGTCACGAGCAAATTGACCAGGCTCGTGACAGTTAAAGCATAGCAACTTTCCTTTGTTGAACCCTACTTTCTTCTCATCATTCATTCCGTAGTTATTCTTCCATGTTTTCTTTGCAAATTCCTTGGCTCTGAAAATAGCCATTGCAATCTGCCAAGTGATGTCCAACTCCTCTACATCCTCAGGGTGAATTTGATCTAAATCAGCAAAAGAAATTTATGGAGGTAATTCTCCAGCCATAAAAGCATTGTAACAGTTCACCAACCCAGAAGCTAGAGCCAAGTTCTCTTCGGCTTCTTTGGGAGCAAAGGTAGCAACAGGGGCTTTTGAGGAGGAAGTTGTATATGGATAAGGCATGGGTGGAGGAACAACTTGGGATGGTGTTTGTGGAATAAAAATGGCTTGATTTTGTGGAGCAGGTGCGCTAAAGGATGAAAAGTCATTGTTGGTTTAGATCCCAAGGTTTGCAGTAGAATAAGAGTTCACATGATTGATTTCTCTTTGTTTGTCATCAAGATCACATGCTTTGATGATTGCCATTGTTTCTGCAAGACCGAGTCGGTGAAGATCTTTTGTCTTTTTGATGACTGAGATATTCATGTCCAATGATTTTGGGAGAGATTTTAGCAATTTCTTGTTAATTTCTAATTTTGGCACATAAATTCCGACTGAACTCATCTAAGTGGTGAGTGTGATAAAACGCTCTAGTTGAGCTTCCAAAGATTCTCCAAGAATGTGATTGAACAAATTGAACTTCGGTATCAGCATGTCCTGACGGATTTGCTTCATATCCTCATTTCCTTTATACACTTCAATTAAAGCTTCCCACAAAGCTTTGGTTAAATCTCATTCATAAAAACCATGTGCAATTTCTGGAGATAATGCCATTGTAAGGGCTGCAAGAGCCTTCTCTTGTTCCTCTATCTTCTCAAAATCTTCATCAATGTAGTTTTCAAAGTCCTTGTCAATAATGGTTCCGTTTTCAAGAGTGGTAGTAATTTTGACTGGTCCTCTCAAAATGCTATGCTAGATCTTGAAATCCTTCATTTTGATATACTTTTCCATTCGATATTTCTATTCCAGGAATTTTTCTGCCGACAAAAGACGTGGGATCCTAGGGGTAGTTCCCATAATCGAGTCCAATTCCTGATGAGCTGTTAAACTTTCTGATTCCATTTTTTTTTGTTTTTTCTGGATTTTTCCTTATTTTTTTATTATTTTTAACTGATTTAAAAAAACAAGACTTGTGACCGAAAACAAAAAGATGTTCTATAACCAAGAGAGGTTCACGACCACAAAGGGTTCACGGCCGTACACAGGAGATGATTCACGGTCTATGAATGGTTCACGGTCAACGAATGGTTCACAGTCTAATGAGTTGATCACAGTCAAATGAGAGGTTCATGGTCAATTTAGATGAGTGATTCACGGCCGTACACAATGTTCACGACCGTAAACAATTCAACAAATGAAACCGTAAACACCCAAATTATGATGAAAAACATATGATTTTGAGTTGATTTCAATTCCTGTAGACTTGAACTTTACGAACAAATGCAGTAACCCAACAACCAAGCTTGAACAATCACGAAAATGAGGATTACTCCAACCGTAAACACCACTTGAACAAGTTTGACACTATATTGGCTCTGATACCAATTGTAAGTCCACAAAACCGGATCCAACTAGTGATCAAACAAACAAACAAGCTAAGAAGGAGTAGCAAAGAATGATCCAACAATGCACACATCTATTAGGGACGTAAACGCCAGGTACACTTGGACACATACACACATGACTACTATTCATCTGACACATCTGACACCTATATATAGGGCACACCAACCGCAAACACGTTCACGGCTGCACAGACGTTCACGGCAGTGAACACCCACACGGCCGCAAACACACAACCGAACACCCATACATTACATGACCAAACCCTGTCAAGACCTATATAGATGAATGCCTATCCCAAACCAAAAAAATGTGACCTAATAGAAATGAAGTCCTATTACTAATAGTTCATTTGTACATTTAATTTTAAACAATAAAGTGTAATTATTTGGTGAGGTTTTGTGATATTTATGTGTTCTGAGCAAAGATTTTCAAATATCAAATATGAATGCACCTTTGATAACTATTATGTGAAAAAAAATTTATATCCGTGTTTTTATTGTTTTCTGTATGGTAAATGACGTATCCATGACTTTCCCTTAACACTTCAATTTTATGTTTGCTATTGATCCGACAAATACAACTTGGTGTAAAAGTTTACTTTTAAAGCGTTAACTGTATTAATAGTTTCAACATTTGATTTTTTTCTCTTTTTTTAAAAGATAATATTCTAGATTTTGATGAAAACATTGCTTCAAAATGTCAAAATTGAGAAACTTGTTTTTTGCAGTCACTATATTCGAGTTAGTTAAAGGATATTCATAAAGGTTTTTGGATAATGAACACTAAATGTGAAAAAGAAAGAGACTTATGCTAATGGTGATTATTGTGCATGGAATGAGAGAAATGTATGATAAGATAGCCAAGAGATATATCAAGTAGCAGTCCTCAGTAACAAGTAAAGAAAGAATTTTCATAAATATTTAATCTAATTAACTGTTTTTGCATGAATTTAGTACCAATTAGTAGCAATTGACATACTAAAACAAAATCCCACATCGAGTATGCCATTCTAGCTCACGGAGAATCATGCTGAGTTCATATGAAAATAAAACTATAGTAATAATCTATCGAATCAGATGTACCTTAAACTTCATCATCACATCTGGTTTCAATTGATGAAAAAGGTTTGATTTGGGCAAAACTTCTGTTTTAATCATTTCGTCAAACACCTATAGTGCACCATTTATTTCTCTCTTTTTTCATGACACATAACTTGACAAAGAAAGTTTTATTATTGGTTGTAGTTAAATTGATTATGGTTTTCTTTTGTTTGAGCTTTCAGGAAAATTAACCTTTGAAGAATAGATCTATAGTTATATTCTATCGGATGAAACTTCTGAAGAATATATTGGTAGGGATCTTTGAGGAGCTGAAGTATAAAGAACGAATTTGCATGGATTGTTGAGAAAGTGAGGTTAAACCTCGGGAAATAATGGTTATTCGCTCGTGGTCCCATATATGGCGCCAATGATGCAATTTGGAACCTAGCCATTGGTTCATGGTGTCGGATCTGAGATGGGTTTCGTTTGAGAGTTCCCGACTTCATTTGTAGCTGCCATCGTATAACAAAATTGTTAGAAACACTTCGGGAATTGTGCCATGGGAAAAGGTTTTGATGATCAAGTTAGTTTGATATGTGAGATGAAATGGGTTCTCCTTGTTGGAGAGAACCATATCGGTGAGGAGGGTGTTTTTATGTAATGGGGGATGATATAGGAATCAGAGAGAGATCTTCCTCGTGGAGAAGGAAGTGTTCTATTTATAAGTCTAGGTTAAGGGATAATTAGGTCAGGCCATGGGCCAACCCAAGTTAGGACCGGGTAACTGGCGAAAGTGTTGGGCAACTGCATTATCGTACGGTGGTGTCAAGCATCCATGATGTAGTGCCTGGCTCTGCTGTCATATATTATTGTCGGGCAATGCTGCCAATAAGTCAATATTGGGTTTTATTCAAATATCAGTTTTCAAAACAAAAAAATGGAAATGGAAGCTTTAAAATGTTGAATAACCTTAAAACAATTTTAACCTACCAAGGATCCTTTTCAAAGCATTGAATGATTAAAACAACCATATGACGAAAGGAATACAACCTTTAAAGACTTTGGCTCCACTTGGGAGGTTAGAAGTTGATGAAGAATATAAAGTAGAACTCCACCTTAGTTAGAAACACCAACAATTCTTCAACTTGATAAGATGCTAGTCTTCTTCTTGTAATAAAAAAAATCTCTTAAGCTCTTAATATAAATAATCTAGTTTTTCTTAAAAAAGTGTAGTCGAGTATCAAACTCTTGTTGCTTTTACTCTTAAAATTTTAGAGAAACTAGAGAGCAATTAAAGAGTGATAGAGAGATACAATTTTGATCAACAAAAAGAAGAAGAAGAAAAAGTAGCTTTATGGTTGTTCTTTATAGTCTTTAAGACATGCGTCTTAACACTTTAAGACTCAGGCTTCATGATTATGTCACAACATACATTATAAACATGTTGTTCCCATTTCAAATAATAAAAAAGGAAACAAGTCATGTCTCTTACTCTATTTTTGGATTTATTATATAAAAGAAATAGAGTTTTTATAAAAACTCTTGTATATTGTATAACTTATAAAGCCACATGTAACCATATAAGACAAAAACCCTTTTCGGTCCAAAAAGATGTATATGACATAATAAATCATACCTTAATATATTTTATGATATATTTTGATACTTAATATTGAAATTTAATATTTCCATGAAATAATTAATTTCCAATTAGTTAGAAGAGTTATAATTATCTATCAAGGATCAAATTCTTATAAATAATATATTTGCATCAAGTTTTTGGTAGTATGAACTTTTAGGATCATATATTATATAACAATATTACTCTATAATGACTCATGATCATATAGATCTTTAAGTCTCCCACTTGGAGAAGACTCATTATAGATTGGTACAAATAATGGTGCACGTCTAGCAACATTTCGCTACCCCTAGTAATATATGACTTTGTGCCATTCTATCAACATCGAATTCCCAAAATCATAAAGCTTCAATTGAAGTATAAGACAATTATATCAGTTATCCCTTTTGATAGGATTAAAACCTTAAAGATCGAATAGATTCAAATAGGTAAAGAATAAGAACACGATATTGATCACACTGGTGTTGAATAATTAACAGTCACGCCTCAGAAGAACTCGATAAACAATTACTTCTATAGAGGTTTAAAATAGGTTTACAAAGATTATTTCAGAGTTATTCAAAGTACGATTCATGCATGAACCTTATATACTATAACCCTAGCAACAAATACGAGTCGATAGGCCTAACTCGTTTATACAAATGGACTAAACAAAATAGGACCAATAACGCAATACATAATACTCAACAATCTCCCCCTTTGCGTTAATTGAGGCCACAATCCATTAGTTGGTGATTCGCTTCTGCACTTCGTAGATCTTGGGAATGAAGCATAACAGCTGCTTGCAAACATGAATATACCACGTGATCATATCCGTGAAACACTTGACATCATCCTTGTTGTTGCCTTTGAACTTCGTAAGCATATCCAGAACAAACTCCAGACATGACGTAGAATACAAACGCTTGTATTTGAGATAGAAGTATGACTTGCGACGGTCTGCTCCTGGACGATATCTAGACGTGTACACCACGAACCATCCTTCCTTGTAGATCTTTCCCGACTTTAACTTTTCAAAGTCCTTCGGAGCTTCCTTTGGAACAACGCTCATCTTCTTCTTTAAAACGGTGGCAATATCCACATCCATCAACCTAACTTCTTGAATATATGACATGATCATAAGTTGGAGATGGGACATCACAGGTTCGTACACCTCTTTCTCTTTCTGCAACATGTTGAAAATTACCATCCATTCATTGGGGTTCAAACAAGGCAGGTCTACGAGGGTGAATTCGTAGGGTTGACTAGCCGATCCTCTCATAACCTTGAAATTTGCATTAGAAAAGCTTTCGGTCTCGATTAGCCCAGTAACTTTCACAAAAACGATCTTGTTCGCACTCCAAGTTTCAAACTGGTGCTTCATGTGCTTTAAGTAGAAAGCAAACAACATTTGATGCGCTCCAATGTCAGTGAAAGGAGCATTCACAACCTTCACAACGACACAAAACCTAAAAGCCTTAGGTGTAAGTGAAAGGTCCAATTGCAAATCCTGAGTGTTTTGGATACAAAGGATGCAACTAGATCCAACCAATACTGGCTTGGTAAATCAACAACTTTGTTTTGAATACGCTTCAGGATCCACCTATGGAATAACAACATTCTGCTCTTGAGAGTGGCATGAGCTTCGTTTTCAGCCCTTTCCTTCTCTTCTGCTTCCTTAACAATGAGAGCATTTTCGTTTAATTCTGCTTCGCAAACCTTTCGCCTTTTGAGCTCAGCTTCATCAGGCTCTTCGTCTTCATCATCATCGCCAATAAAGGGTTCATTTTCAAACAATGTTTCTTTCCCCTTAGGCTCTTTCTTGACGACGGGTTTACTGGGGCTTTGGGAGGTTCGTTCTTTTGAGAAATAGAGCCACATTCTCCCCCTTGTTTCTAAAAGGACTCCGGTTTCGAAACACCCTCCAAACGGTATAACATAGCGAACACCGGACTTAGTTTCTCAGACAAATGTTTGTTAACTGTGATTGAGATCATGGATTCCCTAGTCTCAATGATATAATAGAGCAGGCAAGTGATATCGGTGGTACAACTTCGCACCACTGCCCTCTCAGATAGCTAATCATCGACTTGTTGTTCAGCGTTTTGAAGCTTCACCGCCAACACTTTGCATTTTTCTTCCTTTAGGGCGAGAGCATCCATTATTTTGCTTTCCATCGCCACGTCCGCCTACAGCTTTGTGATTTTTTCAAGGACGGAATATTGGAATGCTTCTTGATCAGTATGAAAGTCGTTGCGAAGTTGAACAAAGTTAGCCTTTTCTTCTTTGAGCAAAGCACCTACATTGTGAATAGCCTGGTTTATGACAGTGTTGGAGTTGTAGGCGTTCTTGTAATCCTCCATAAATTCAATAGCGTCAGAGATTAGTTTATCGACTTTTTCGGTCGTTGGTTTACAGACTTCAGCTGAATCAGATACTGCCTTGGACATTGTCGTTGCATTAGCAACATTCTCCTTTTGTGACTCGCTCTAAAAAAGACTCAACTGTTTCTTTCGAGTATACCTTAGAAGAAGAGGCCTTGGATGCGAGAAGTAGTTGATCTATCTTCTCGTGAAGAGACCTAAGCTGCCCTTGTGACATAGTGGCTTCATCTTTTCTTTGAGTCCGTATTTGAAAAGGACTATATGTGAATCTGCCAAGGTCATCATCATCCTCTCCAAAGATCATGTTAGGATCATCGGTGCGAATAGGAGAGATGGGAGGTGAAACATGAGTTGAGAAACCTGAAGAAGTAGCCCTCGTATCAGATACGTTGACCGAACTTACAGTTGCAACAGAGGTTTTGGGTGGTATGGTGAGATCAGTGAAGATGGGGATTGAAATTGGAATAGTTGTTGGTGGGGAAGATGATACTTGTGGTGGCCAAGGTGCAATGGTGATTGGAAGAGAAGTGGTTGTTTTTGGTGAAGGAGGAGGAGAAGGTACAAAATCGTTAAGTGGTGGGGTTACCTCACGATTCGGAGATGGTGCCTTAATGCGAACAAGTGGTTCGGTGTGAACTTGTTCTCCCTCCTCATTGCGAACATTCCCTTCTTCTTCATTGCAAACCGGCTGATTTTCTTCAATGCAAAGCTCAGACTCAGAATCAGATTCAGATTTTTAATCTTCACTCTTAGATGGAGAAGGAGTTGGAGACTTTCTCCTTCTAACAGGATGCTTTCGTCGGTTTGGTGCAGCATTAGACGTAACTGGAGCCTGTCACTTTTTAGGTTGAGGTTTCGCAGCCTCAGACGGTCTTTCCTTCACAGCGTCTTTCTTTCTAGCCATCTTGGACCCTCTTCCCCCTTTCTTCGCCTTATCTGCCTTAGCCAGGATTTCTTGGAATTCTGCAGTCAATGGGCGAAATCTAGAGGGTGTAAGAGTTCAATAACCGTCTAAGATTTTGCTGCAGGCAGGCACATCACGGAACATGGCAACCGGTATTGATTCGATGAAGGAAAACTTTGAAGGATCGGCCACAATGATGCCGATAGTGTGTAAGGTAGCGATTGAAGTCATCAGTGCATCCGACGTCACTGAAACTTTGAGTTGGTCAATGGCCCTGCGAACAATGATGGTCCAAAATGTCGCACAAGATATCTCACTGTGACAAGTGACAAAAGGAGTACTCTGGATAACTTGAGCCCAGAGGATGGAACCATAGTCAGCATTTTAGCCAGTGTAAAGCCCATACATTAGACCCATAAATAGCTTACATGCACAGTCGCTGACGGTGACCCTTTCAGAGAAAGCTTTGAACAAGATGGTGAACAGAGCATTCCATGTGGGAGGAAGATTGGGTTTCTTGAACTTGGAAATGACAGTAAGAGTTTCCTTATACCCCATTTGATGAGACATCTCCAAGAGAGCAGCATTGGAGATGTTTTCTGGGTTAATCATGTTATCAGACTGAGGAAGCCCTAACAAAGTGGAGAAACGAGATTTGGAAATGGAGGTTCTATGGTTGTGGATTTCGAAGTAGATCTGTTGTTCATTCTTGACTATGAAGGAAGAAATCTATGCCTTGGAGAGAATCGACATTGGAACATTCTCCAGTTAAGTCAGAGCGATTGTCAGAGGGGAGTATTTCAGGCACTCGATTAACGGAAGCATAAAAGCGTCATACTTACATGGGTCAAGATCTATGATGAGGTTTTGGTGTTGTTTGATGGCCAAGAGTGTTGATTTAATGGTCTGATCTTGAACGGAAGCATGTTCAGATGAAGCTGCCATTGATGAAGCTTGAAGAAGAAGATGAATACTTGAGAGCTTTTTGATCGCCGTAAATTGTTTCGAGATATTGAAAGATGTAATGAGAAATGTAATTTTCAAAATCATTATATACGAGTTGATTTGTGAGGTAAATCCGGAGAGAGAATGCATTGTTTATTGAAACATCGACTGAAAAAGCGGAACTTGACAGTTGTAGAGGAGTCAAATCCATGCGTCACGCGGCGATAAAGGAGCTGTCGATTCAAATTATCACGTGCCCGTTTGAATTCTTATCTCATAAGATATGCGGCGTCACCTTTTTCCCTTTTCACAGTTAAGTAACGTTACGAATCTATATCCCACGAATGTTTAGTTCAACGAACATGGATACAACTACGAACCTAAAATACCATTAGTAACCATGAACTAGACTTTTTGAAAATCACAAGGATCTACGTGCAAGAGTGTCAAAGATAAAGAAATAAATCTAAACATATCTGTGGAATTTAGTGATGCCGAAATAAAGACATGAAACTGTGGATCCCGGGCATAGATTTCTTCCTTCAAAGTCAAGAGAGGCTAACAAGTGTCTGTATGGTTTCCCATTGAATAACGATCAAATGTTTGATGATACACATTGAAAGTCTTCTTTTGATATGACTTATAAAGGATGGTTGAGTCTTCTACCAAACTACGAACTTGACATCAGTGAGAAAGTTGGAAGAAGTACTCATGTGACTAGTGTAGTCAGCTAAACGAGTAGGTTTGAAAGAATTTTAGTGACACGAAGAATCATTGAAATCTCAGAAAAAATAAAACTGGATCCATTGGGAAGAAATATCTTAGGACTAGAATATTTCATTAGGATTACACAAAAGAAAAGAGATTTCTTGGTACAGACCACGAAAGTGGACTTTCGTTAATTCCTTGGTAAAAATACTAGAACATTTGATTGTTCACCGCCAATTCATAAAATGTATTGAATTTTGAGTTTCACTCAGTTCGTGGTTCATGAAACTAAGATCATGAACACAGATGTTGTGTAACTATAAACCTCAGTGGTATGTTCTGAGAGTCTCAAAGGTTACAAGTATAATGCGAAAGTAATGGAGAAATGTAAAGATGGTTATTAGAAAGTGAAAGTACCTCTGCAATTTAAAAGTGACCATGCATATAACTCTTAACTCATTGTGAGAAGAGTAAGGTAGCTCATGACTAATGTAAATTAGTAGCCTGATTTGGAAGAATTGATTGGTAGTATCAATTCATTAAGGCTTCTCATTCGAGTCATTGAGGCTTTGGTAAAGATGCGACACCATGCTTCTAGGGACACTTAGCTAATACATAAGTAAGAGAGTTATATACAAAATGTACAAAAGGATATCTGAAAAAACAAACCACGAATAAACTGTGGGCTGTGAAATACTGCGAGCGTTCGCACCGATTCTCATCCATAAAGTAGACTGCGAATGAACAATTGATTGCGAAATACTGCGAACGTTCGCACCGATTCGTAGTGAAACTTTATGAGTGTAAAACTGGTTTTGGAACAGATTCGGATTCCATCATTCCCAGCCCTTGAAGTATTCTATTAAAGGTTGTTTCAGGTAGGGCCTTGGTGAATATGTCAGCTAACTGATTAGCTGATCTAACGAAATGTATCTCGACGTTGCAATCTTCCACATGGTCCTTGATAAAGTGATACCTCAGTGCGATGTGTTTCGTCTTTGAGTGTTTCCCTTGGTTGTGACAAATGCGAATGGCACTTTCAGAGTCACAATAAAGTAGGATGCCTTTCATACTTAAGCCATAGTCACGAAGCTGCCTTTGAATCCAAATGACATGGGATGTGTACGAAGCTGCATCTATGTATTCAACCTCAACTGTTGTCAACGAAACACACGTTTGTTTCTTGGGTTGCCAACATACCAGTTTGCCATCAAGAAATTGGCATCCACCAGTTGTGCTTTTTCTATCTAAACCACATCCCCCAAGGCCAGCATCTGAGAATGCTTGCACAAAAAATCCTGAGTTTGCAGGATACCATATTCCAACAGATGACGTTCGTTTCAGATACCTAAAGATGTTCTTGATAGCCACCATATGCAGTTCCCGAGGATTGCATTGGAACCTAGCACAATAACAGACCGAAAACATAATATCTGGCCTACTGGCTGTGAGATACATTAGTGAACCTATCATTTGACAATAAAGGGTCATATCTGCAATTGGTTTATCCAGTGAAGGAGTTAGTTTCGTTCTGAATACCATTGGCACCTTTTCGTTTGAGTTTCCCACCATTCCAAACTTAGCTAGTAGTGTCTTGGTGTAAGCTTCCTGATTAATAAAAATTCCCTCCTGTCCCTGTCTAATGTTTAATCCAAGGAAAATAGTTAATTGGACCGATTGAGCTCATCTCAAATTTAGTTTCCATCAGTATTCGGAACTCAGCTGTTAAGCTGGGATTAGCAGATCTGAAGATGATGTCATCAACATAAATTTTGACGATCATCAAGTGGTCACCCTCTTTCATGCGAAAGAAGGTTGGGTCAACCGAACCTTGCTTGAATTTGGACATTTTAAGAAAACGAGTTAATGTTTCATACCAGGCTCTTGGAGCTTGCTTTAGACCATAAACTGCCTTGTCGAGAATATAGCAGTGGTTGGGATACGTTTCATTCACGAAACCAGGTGGTTGCTCCACGTAAACTGTCTCTTCCAGTTCGACATTTAGGAATGCACACTTCACGTTTATTTGAAAAACTTCTATGTTCTTATGTGCCGCATACGCTACGAAGATGTGAACGGATTCCAACCTTGCAACTGGTGCGAAGGTCTCTTCGTAGTCAATACCTTCTTCTTAACAATAACCTTTGACCACCTGTCTTGCTTTCTTCCTGATCATATTCCCTTCTTTATTCATCTTGTTGTGAAATACCTATTTCAAACCAACAACCGATGCATCTGGTGGAGTTGGAATTAATCTCCACACCATGTTACGATCAAACTCATTGAGGTCATCTTGCATCACTTGCACCCAATCAGAATGATCAAGAGATGTGTTGACGGTTTTGGGCTTAATCTTGGAGTCGAATGAATTAAACATACAAAATTCTACTCTGGATAATAATGCAGTTTGCTTTGCTTTCGGTTGGGATCGTGTAAGGACATCGACAGAAGATTCACCAATGACGTGAGCTTTTGGATGATCTCTGGTCCATTTGGTCATAGGAGGATAATTGGAATTTAAGGATGGATTAAGTTCAGCATTAACCTCCTCAAATTCTGATTGAACAATTTGAGTATCCGAATTATCACCGGGTTCCTTATTCTCCCCCTCGAATGATGCGAACTCATTAACTACAAGAATAGAATCATTGCCTGCGAACGAAGGTTCGTGGGTCATTGTAGGAGGTGAACAATCTACAGAAGAAGGAGACTCAAAAGGAACAAGTGAAGCGAAACCATCCCCCTGTAGTGGAGTATTCGTGCTTGGAATTGTAGCATCTTCCCCTTGAAAATGTGTATGAGACCCATAATTCTCCCCCTGGAGAGTAGCGTTCGTGTCTTGAGGGGTGTTCGCAGTGGATGCCTATTGTGGCATGTCTTTCGTATCACCATCAATGATCTTCTTAAGTTCGTCAACTTTGTTATTAGCTGCCTTGGCTTCAGATGTGATGGCTTTCTTAGTTTCATCAAACAGTAACATGAACTCCTCATATAGGTTAGGAATGGGAATTATGGTAGGACTAGGCTTAGGAAAGATTTCCTGTATTTGACTTTCGTTTGACTAAATCCTCTTTAGATAGATGTCGTCAAAGGTGAGATAATAGGTTTCTTCGATTTTCTTTGATTATTTGTTGAGAACTCTATATGACTTAGAGGTCAGTGAATATCCCAAGAATATACCCTCGTCAGCTTTCACATCGAACTTGTTCCATTGTTCCTTAAAGTTGAATATGAAAAACCTGGAACCAAAGACGTGGAAAAAATTTACATTAGGTTTGCGATTATTTAAAATTTCATATGGAGTAATTGAAAATCGCTTATTCAAGATGGATCTATTTTGGGTAAAGCAGGCGTTAGCAATCACATCTGCCCAGAAGTAGAGTGGTAGACATGCGAACGTTAGCATGGTTCGTGTAGCTTCACAGAAGGAACAGTTTCCTCTTTCAACGACACCATTATGTTGTGGAGTGTAAGGAGCAGAGAAGTAGTGTGTGACTCCTTTTTCAGCAAGGAATTCTTCAAACACTTGGTTTATGAATTCTAGCCTGTTCTCGCTACGAACGTTGGAAACCAGCTTTCGTAGTTGAAGCTCGATTTGCTTGATGAAGTCCTTGAGCTTTGGCGTTGCTTCAAATTTCTGTCTAAGAAAGAAAACCTAAGTGAAACGAGAAAAATCATCAACAATTACTAGAATATACTTACTACCACCAACGCTTTAAATAGCAGAAGGTCCACAAAGGTCGATGTGTCGAAGCTCCAAAGGTTCCATGACCTTCGTGTTCATGGTAGTTGGATGAATTTTTCTACTTTGCTTTCCCATCTCACAGGATGCAAACAAATGATCCTCGTCGAATTTCAATAGAGGAAGTCCTCACACATGGTCACAAAGAACGAGCTTGTTGATATCTTTGAAATTTAAATGTGAGAGTCTTCTATGTCATAACCAGCTTTCATCTGAATGCGCTTTCCTAAGCAAGAAAATGATCGGCTTCCCTCGTATTGGGTTCAAATTCAACGGATACATTTCACCCTTTCGTTGTGACTTTAAGAGTACAGTCATTGTCTTCTTTCAATTATTTCTAATCCTTCGTCATCAAACGACACCTTCAAACCAGTTCCCACAACCAGTTGCCAGAAACTGATAAGTTTGTGCTATAAGCCTTCAACATAAGCTACTTTATGAATTGAGAAGTATCCATTCGTTATCATTACATATCCTTTTATTCTTCCAAAAGAATTATTGCCATACTTTACATTACCACCATCCTTAAGAGCCTTAAACTCTCGTAGCTCCCCCTTCCTTCATGTCATGTGACGCGAACAACCACTGTCAATGTACCATTCAGTTTCGAACTATTCTTCACGAATTACCTGCAAAAAATCAAGAAGATTTAGGAACCCAAAGTTTCTTGGGTTCTTGTGAGCCTTTCATAGAAAGAGGAAAAGTAATGTCAAGATTAACCATATATGTTCGTTTTATGAGCGTGGTTTCATCTTTTCGTTTGATGGAAAAAACTTTGATTTTGTTATCTTTTAAGTTCGTTCCTTTAGAATCAAAAGATTTTTGCTTGTTATTAACTTGATTCTTAACGGACTTCTTTTCAGGTTCTTTAGGGTTAGCATTCGTTTTCTTGGTTGTAACTTTCGGCTCCGAAACTAGCTTTCCCTTGCCTTTGATGTCCTTAGGTGTAGCCTTTGTGGATTGAGAGTGATAAGGATTTGCCCCCTCCATTGGCTTCTTCGTAAAGAAAGGTTTTGGAGTGCCCTTTGACTGGGAGTCCCTTGGAGTGTGGGAGCAGCTGTGTGAACATGGATTCACATGCAAAGTTTCTTTTGCATTCTGATTGGTCCTTCTATCGTTGCGAACAAAGTTAAAATTTCAGGATTTCCAAAATTGTTTTCGTTCATTGAGATTTCTTTTGTATCTATCATTTCTTTGTCGTTTTTGATTAGCAAGTTGCTTTGACGATTTGTGAATGTTCACATTTTCTTTCATTTTTCTCACTACAGATTCGCTCTTCACTGGTTTGGGTTTGCTGTGAACTTCCTTGGTACCACTTGGGCTACCTTTTTCAAATGCTGATGGATTTTTTACGGGTTCAGCCACGTATCTTCCCTTCGCCTTCCATGAGGTCCTTTCAGATAAACCAATAGTGTTGTCAGGAATATCTGTTGGGGATGACCATAAGTACTCGTCGCAACCATCCTTGTTATCCTCGTCGACAATGGACATTAATTTGACAGTTTGAGTTTTGGTCACTCCATTAACCTTAAAAACTTGAATGGGAGTTGTCTGGACAATTCGAAAATCAGTTGCTTTTTCTTTCAAAAATTTTGTTTTATTTTGAGAAATTCTTGCGAACTCAACTGAATTTTCAGATATAAGAGCTTTCGCAGGTTGAGGTTTGTTTTGAACAAATTCCAAGTAGTTAACCTCATCCTCTATAGATATCTCACTCATATCACTGTCCACATCGAATTCAGATGTGTTTTCAACATTCAATTTGTTTTCTGAACTCAACTTGGCATTCAATGAGTCAAATTTCTACATAGTATCAGATTTAATCTTCTTTTTATCATTCTCATCCAAAATTTGTTTCAACATATTTTTATGATCCTTATACTTAATGTAATTTTCAATTCGTTCAAGTCCATATTTGTACGCATCAGAAGTTTCTTCAAATGAAACGATGGATTTGCATTTGTGGTAGTCTGCATCTATTTCGTCTTCCTTTAATTCGAGAAACGGAAAAATCATCTTTTGGATTTTCTTACCAATTTCACAATCAAGGTGTAGTTGAGTGATATTAAACTAAAGCCGTTTTGCAATTAAAGAATAATCGTTGCGCTGTTTCAAAAGCATAATATTATCGCTCTGCAAATAAATACATTCATCCCTAGACTTAGACAAATCCGACTCGATCTTCTGAATCCACATACGCCTCTCATCACTCTTGGACATAGACCTACTAAATTGATCAGTTAGGTTAGAGTTTGTCAATCGGGTTCGCTTTAAACTATCGCTTATGTCTGAAAAGGTGAATTTTAAATTGCTTAATTCAGTTTCATATTTAGTTAAAGGAATATTAATAGATTTGAGAATGGAATTTACCTTATTGATCAGCTGTTCGCACTCATTGGTTTGTTTTGGAACAGTCTGTGCGGCAAAACAACTATCATCATTTCTTCCACTCCCGGTAGCATTCTCCTGCATCTGCGAACCTCCATCAGTCACCATCAAACATCTTCCTGAGAACTGCGAATTCGCCTCTTTCACTACAAACGCCCTTCCATGTGTGGGCTTACTAACCTCGTCATCTTCTGAGTCAGTCAACCAGACTTCCATTGCTCCAAACTCACCTTCACCCATATTTTCCTACACAATCAAAGCAGGCATAGAGTTATCATTAGATTTATTCCTCTTGATCTCCTCAATCTTTCATAGATAATAGGATTCCTCATCCTCTCCTTCATTCGTCTCATTTAGCCTTGGCAGCATACACTCCTTGGCAAGATGGTTTTTGCCATGACAATAATTACAATCATATCCGGAGTCACTAGCCAACCTTTTCTCCTTCTTTTCATCCTCTTTCAAAGAACCAATTTTGTTTTCCTCTTTCACCTTCTCTGAGCTATAGCTTCCCTACCAGTTTCTGTTTTTGTTTGAGGGAAATTTCTTCTTAGCAAATTACTTAGAGTGATCTGATTCAGATCCGTCATCAGCGATTGTCTTGCCCTTCATAATCAGAGCTAAAGAGCCCATTCTAGAAACCACCTTCGCTTCTTTCGTCACTTCACTCTCTCGTGCCTTAAGAATCCCCACAAGTTTTGCAAGAGTATAGATCTTGAACTGTTCGTCTGCTTTAACGGTTGACACCACTGCCTTCCACTCTGACCGCAGTTCGTTCATGAACATGACCTTTTGCTCAATCAGTTCACGTCCAGTCCTGTGCTTCATCATCTTGCAGAGTAGATGATTATATCGATTAAACGTCGCACTCAGAGTTTCTTCAGGCTTTTGAGAGAATTCGCCAAACTCGGATATCAAGAGCGTTTGAGTCTTGTGCTCTAGATCTGCATCTGTGGAGTAGATTTCTTTTAACCTATCCCATATGGCCTTTGCTGTATCACAAGAACATACAAGACGGAAAGTATCTTCCTGCAAAGCGAATATGATGTTTCTCATTTCTTTAGTATTGCTTATGAGTTTGTGTTTTTCGTCTTGAGGCACTTCCTTCACATCAAGGAGCAGTTGGTTGTATTCATTCTGGGTTTGGATTTTTCTTTTGGTCTTTGTATGAACAAACGGACCTAGAGTGATTACCTCCCAAATCAGATAACCGTTATCATTTGAGGCTATAACATAGTCTTCAAGGTGGAGTGCCTAGATTTCATATTTGTGAGGAAAACGAATCGGGATCCTGGTTGTTGATCCAATGCTGCTTGATATATTCAAGGAGTTGATGATGGAATCGTCATGCTGTATGATGAAAAACATTTTGATACCTGTAAAGAATCAGAAGTGTAAATAAAGATTGTTTATAGGGTAATATCAAGATCTCTTTGAGCCTCTCGAATGATGTAGAAGACGACTAAGTTAGATCCTATATTCACGGAAACCCTAAAACTCTCTAAATAGAGGAGATGCGTATAGATTACATAGTCTCTCGCTTTGATACCAATTGATAGGATTAAAACCTTAAAGATAGATTAGATTCAAACAGGTAAAGAATAAGAACACGATATTGATCAAACTGGTGTTGAATGATTAACAGTCATACCTCAGAAGAACTCGATGAAGAATTACTTCTATAGAGGCGTAAAATAGGGTTACAAAGATTATTTCAGATTTATTCAAAAGACGATGTATGCATGCACCTTATATACTCTAACCCTAGCAATAAATACGAGTGGACAGGCCCAACTCGTTTATACAAACGGACTAAAGAAAACAGGCCTAATGACGCAATATATAATACTCAACACCTTTGTTACAGACATCTTGTTGAACATCATACTTGGATCATAATCAATCTAATTTGGTGTTCAACTTAGGGTAACACATGTTAGATGTCTAACTCTCAACACGCAAGAGGAGAAAATCCCATCCTGACTACATAAGCCTATTCTATAGTTCACACCGTACCTAACAATGGCCTTTAAAACTGTCCGATTAGGGTTCAACATTTGAGCAGTCAAAGCACAACACTCCCAAACTTAAGTCCCATTATGTATCTCAGGTATTAAGGATACAAAGATTCTACCTTTATCAAGTATCACTCATGATAGCGATCCATGAGGTAATCTTGATGTGGATCTGTTCAATACTAGTTCTTTTACAAGTTCCTATGAAGCTTGGTCCCAACCATTTGCCTGCTTTCATCTTGTGAGAGTCAACCAATATAATTCATATTATCCTCACTTGACAATTGCTCCCACAACTATAATTGACTATGAAATTTTAGAATAATAAGATTATTCATGGATTAAACATGTTAATATAAAACACAAGTATATTTATGTGATGATCATATCTTAAATATCAAAACACTACAATAGTTGTTGTTATAATGTTCCAATATCCCAATACTAAATCCAAATCAAATCCATTAATAGAATAATAAAGTCTTACAGCTCAAGAATGATCTTTCATGCTTAGATTAAAGAAAGGACTTTAATAAGGGGTGTGACTAAATCTGATTTGTGTGAATTCTGCAAATACTGTCATCTCTATATTTAACTTTATTCCAGGTATAGTTAAATTGGAGAATAGGATTGGTGTTCTAATGTGATTTTAAGTTTCTTAGCTTGGATAACTATAATCTTTAAGTGACAAAAGATTTATAGGTTATCCATTAATGGAATGATTTAATCTAGTATTTCAATAATCTCGTTCATCCAACCATATTAGATTGCAACGTCTAAAGTAGTAATGTATTCTTATTTAGTTGACCGTGCAATAATGTTTTTCTTGGACCTCATTCCAACAAAACATACTTTTCGTTCCATGATGAAGTCATAATACAATTATAATTCTTAATTATATGTAATTGTTTAGAAGTCATAATCCAATTATAATTCATAATTGCATTTATATGTTTTAAAGTCAGCATCTTGTGTAGCTCTTTTAGTCATCTAAGAACTTACCTACGTATCCAATCGTTATCTTACGATATGTTCATATCATAATCATATACTTGTTCTTGTGCATAATATGGTGTAAATAATGAATTCATTTTTCAAGTAAAATAGAATGTAAATCACTTTATATAAACCAAGCCTATGTCTTAGGTCCTTTTGCAACAAGCTAAAAAATGTATCATGTGGCAATGCCAAGAGTCCTCCAAAGGAGTCTTGTATCTTGATATTTTTCAAGATCTTGTTGAGTTATAAATAAAGATTTAAAATCTTTAATATTCATCTTTGTCTATCTCTATAGATTTTACATTCCAAAAATATATCTTATCATTCGAAGTCTTTCCTTTTTGAAACACTTTTCGATTCAAGGTGAAACAACATTGCATAGTCGAAATGTAATCTCTTATGAATTAAGTATGTCTCGTTCATACAAGATTAGGAATATCACTATGCTCCCACTAGTTCTTAGTTAAACACAAATGCTATCTACATTTTTATATAAAAAGTATACCTTGAGTTTTCATAATAAAATGACGATTTCAAGCTTGAGATGTTTGCTTTCTATCTATAAATGGGTCGTAAGGCTCACACATTTTGTTAGGATAACATAGATTAAGAAAACCTCGATGCTAAGTAAAATAGACATCTTCACGTAGATGTCCATTAACAAAAACGGTTTTTCTTGAAATCTATTTTGCCATATGTAGCGACGTAAATTTTCAAAACAAATTTTTCATTTTCAAAAATAATAAAACTCATTTCATAATTCTCAAAATCCCATACGTCTCAAGTGTCATCAAATAACACACAATCCCAGAATCATAAAAACAATCTCCTTCTAGTGTGTACAGTCATGTCGGTGCCTTGCCGCGATCCTCGGAACTACCTGAAACACATAACACGGTAAGCATAAAGATTAGTGAGTTCCCCAAAATACCACACATAACACATTAGCCACTCGAGCCTATAACTCAATAATACCCTCTGGTCAATGTGTATCAGTTGGACCCTCCAGTCCCATAACTCAGATGGACCCTCTAGTCCCTCAACTCAGCAGCTCAATATAATACACAGTAAGCATATCACAAAACAAATAGCAGGATATCTCAAAACACTACTCATTCACATAATACCCTCTGGTCAAACATTTAGTTACCACACAAGGTAAGTATAGTGAGAAGACTCACCTCGTAAGCTAGCGAATGAAACCTCGAACTTAGAAATCTCAAACTCTACCCACCGGTCTAGCCTCCGCATAACACATAATAATTATCTCTAACTAACATTGGTCCTCAAGAAGCTAGACTCACCCTTGTACAGTCAGAGAAGGGTAAAATACCATTTTACCCCTCCATAGGCTTAATAGTTCACAACTTGACCAAACCCTAAAAGTCAACAAAAGTCAATAGGAGGGAGTACGATCCGCGTTCCACCTCCTTACGCTGGGCGTACTCGGCTATTATACAGAATCGGGGGTGCTTGACCCCTACATTGCGCGTACTTAGGGTTACGCCCAACGTACGCCCTAGTTCACACTCCTCATGATTTTGGTCTTAATCAGTTAAAACATGGACTCATGTTTCAGATCTGGTTACTCTAATGTCCCTTAATACATAAAGTTAGTGACTTTAAGCCTTTGCATGGCTGAAAAGGTCACCAACACTCAAAACACACAACCCCTTTCCTTAAGATGCTAACATCTCATGCAAAACTCAGTCTTAATGTCCAAGATGGAATTTTATGACTCTATATCACAATATACACTGAAAAAGGGTAGATCAAGGCCTTTGGAGCTCATTTACTCAGAAAGTCTCCACCTTTGGGATTAAACCCCTAAATACACCAAATGAATGAACCATAGCAAAAGGATATGAAAGCTTGAAGCTTTATACCTTTTTAGGAAGCCTTTCACGTATCTAAGCTCAGATACAAACTCCTGGGCTCTCACTCCTTCTCTTCCAAGCTCTTCCTCCACCTTAAGATCACAAAGATCACAAGCTCCTAAATGTACTCTCCAGCTACAAGGACGAAGAATTAGGGTTTAGAGGTTTTGTTGTCTGGGAATGGTGGCTAGAAATGAGGCCATCATGTCCTTTAAATAAGGAGCTTGCTCACAATTAGGGTTTCATTCTGTGCCTAGTACGCCCAACGTACCCACTAGTATGCCCAGCGTACTAGGTGGCCATCTGCGTTACAAACACGCAAACGAGTACGCTAAGCGTACTCTCAAGTACGCCCTGCGTACTCGCTCACCACCCTATTCTTAATTAAGGGTAAAAAATGAACAAAAGCTCATGGTCAGGGTTTCATTGAATATACCTGGACTTGGAATGTTACAATTCTCCCCCACTAGAATCAGACTTCACCCTCGAAGTCGCACTCTACAAATAACTCTGGATGCTGCTCTCGCATCTCCGACTCTGGCTCCCAAGTCAGTTCAGACCCTTTCCGATGTTGCCACTGGACCTGAACTAGAGGCACTTCCTTGTTCCTCAGAACCATAATTTTCCGATCCAAAATCATGATCGGCCTCTCAATATAATTCAGGCTCGCATCCACCTGAATATCCTCTAGTGGTACCACTGTCGTCTCATCGGCCACACACATCCTAAACTGGGACGCGTGGAATGTGTCGTGGATCTGGATTGACTCTGCAGGTAGGTCTAAATGATACGCTACCTTACCCACTCTAGCGGTCACCCTAAAAGGACTGATGTATCGTGGCCCCAAATTACTCCTCTTCCTGAACCGTATCACCCCTTTCCACGGGGATACCCTCAGGAGAACGAAATCTCCAACCCGAAATTCAAGCTTGGATCATCGCCTGTTCGCATAACTCTTCTGGCGCCTCTGAGCCGTCAGTAACCTCTGTCTGACCTACTGAATCTACTCATTCGTATTTAACACTATCTCAATGATACCCATCACTCTCTGCCCCACCTCTCCCCAACAGATGGGGGTCCGATACCTCCTCCCATAAAGAAGCTCAAAAGGAGGCATACCGATACTGGAATGGTGGTTGTTGTTGTAAGAAAACTCAGCTAAGGGTAGGTATGTGTCCCAAATTCCAACGAAGTCCATAAATCATGCTCGAAGCATATCCTCGAGCGTCTAAATCGTCTGCTCACTCTGTCCATCTGTCTACGGGTGGTAAGCTATGCTAAAATGCAATCGCGTTCCCAACTCCTCATGGAACTTCTTCCAGAACCTGGAAGTAAAACGCACAACATGATCAGACACTATAGATTTCGACACCCCATGCTGAGCTACCACCTCTCGCACATATATCTCTGCCAGCCTCTCAGCAAAAGATCTCTCACTGATAGCAAGAAATTGAGCGCTCTTCGTCAACCGATCTGCAATCACCCAAATCACGTCCACACCACGCATGGTCCACGACAACTTGGTGATAAAATCTAGAGAAATTTGTTCCCATTTCCACTGGGGAACCTTCAATGGCTACAACTTGCCATGAGGACGCTGGTGTTCGGCCTTAACCCGGCGACAGGTCAAGAACCTCTCGACTAGCCATGTCACATCTCCCTTCGTACAAGGCCACCGATAATCTCTCTTCGGGTCCAAATACATCTTAATGGCCCCGGGGTGGATCGAGAATCTTGATCTATGCACCTCCTCCATCAGTGTGCGTCACGCTCCGCCCGTATAGGGCACCCAAATCCTTACTCGGAAGGTCATAAGTCCTTTGCTGTCCGTCACAAACTCGAACACCTGCCGGACCACCCTCTCCCTCATGCAGTTCTCTGGTCTCAAGGCCGCCACCTAGGCCTCTCGACTGATATCTAAGATTGGAGTCATCACTGTCATCCGCATACACATGTCTCAGATCGGGGTACTCTCTGCTTTACGGCTTAGGGCCTCAGCTACCACATTAGCCTTGCCCGGGTGATAGAGAATCTCACAGTCATAATCTTACACCACATCCAACCATCTCCTCTCTATCCGTACTGCACCCATGCCCGTAATAGATGCGTCACAATAAACCATGCAATCCTCCATTCCCTCCGGAAGGGCCAACACGGGAGCCTCACATAATCTTTGGCGAAGGGTCTCAAATGAAGTCTGCTGCTCGGGACCCCAGGTAAATGCAACGCCCTTCCGGGTCAAACTGGTGTAAGGGATGGCGATCTTGGAAAAATATCTGATAAATCTCCAATAGTATCCGACCAGTCCTAGAAAACTCCTGACCTCGGTGGGGGATCTCGGCACCTCCCATCTCATAACGACCTTAATCATGGTCGGATCAACCAAAATACCGCTTTGGTTAACGAGGTTTCCCATGAACTGGACCTCTATTAGCCAGAAATCAGACTTGGAGAACTTGGTATAGAGGCTCTTCAATTTTAGTACACCAAAATCTCTCCCAGATGCTCCTCATGTTGCTCTCTAGAGCTCGAATACACCAAAATATCGTCGATGTACACAATCACCGAACGATCCAACTTGGGCCTACACACCCGGTTCATGAGGTCCATGAATGTTGTTGGCGCGTTGGTGAGCCCGATAGGCATAACCACGAACTCATTGTGCCCATAACGTGTCCCGAAGGTCGTCTTCTGGACATCCTCCTCGCGGACTCTCATCTGATGATACCCAGACCTCATATCGATCTTGGAACACCAAGACGCACCCTTCAACCGATCGAATAGATCGTCGATCCTTGGAATTGGATAATGGTTCTTGACCGTCAGCTTGTTCAACTCCCGGTAATCAATGCACATCCGGTGTGAACCATCATTTTTCTTAAAAAAAGGACCGGAGCTCCCCACGGCAAGCTACTCGGCCTGATAAAAGCATTCCCCAGCAGCTCCTAGAGCTGAGAGGATAACTCCTACATCTCTGGCGGCGCAAGGCGATAGGGTGCCTTGGCAATAGGAGCCGCACCCGACATCAAGTCAATGTGAAACTCTACCTGCCTCTCGGGAGGTACGCCCGGAAACTCCTCGAGAAAAACATATGGAAACTCGCACACTATCTAAACCTCAAAGAGAGAACTCGATATTTCCATAGAATCTCGTGCATCTATCACATACACCAAAAATCCCATACATCCCTCCTGCAAACTCTGCCTCGCCCTGGCAGTAGAGCAGAATGCTGATCCAGATCTAGTGCCCTCGCCACATACCGTAAGTACTCCCCCCGCAAGGGTCTTGTATAGTCACCAGCTAACTCTCACAGTTGATCACAACTCCAAATCGACTCAAACAATGGATGCCCATGATGACACACGAATCCCTCACCGCGATCGGCACCAAAACTATCGGACACTCAACTCCAAAAATATCAAGCACACATCCTTAGATCACCTCAGACACAAACATCGCATGATCATCGGCTATGGGAACTCTCAAAGGTCGAATCAACGCCTCTCGACAGATACTGAAGTGACGACTAAAAGCTAATGATACAAAAGACTGACTCGCACCCGAGTCAAACAACACCAAGGCAGGCACAGAACTCACAAGAAGAGTACCTATACACAAACACAGTAGAAAGAACCAAATATCTCAAAAAAAATAAAATAAGAATATGTACTGGCCACAGCGTCAGGTGTTGCGCGGACCTCCTCCGATGTCAACTGAAAGGCTCTCCCACGAACCCTCGGTGTCTCAGCCTTCACTGGCCAGCTCTCAGTTGCACGCACAAAAGTAGGTGCAGATCCCCGAGCTGGTCCCTGCATGAGCTAGGGGCACTCGGCCTTCTAGTGGTCGGTCTGGTTGCAATGGAAGCGAACAGAGAACCCCTTGGGGCAATACTTCGCCATGTGCCCCACCTTGCCACATTTATAGCAAATTCCTGAACGACAAGAACCCTCGTGACTCTTGCCGCACTTGCTACAAGTGCGGACCTTCTGGCCCCCAACTCTGGTATCAGCGGGATTGGCCCGCTTTGTCGCCGGCTGCGACTGCACTGGTGTCCGGTCCCTCCCCGGGGACTCCTCCTCATCCTTCCTGGTCTGCAACTCAAGCTCAATTGGCCTAAAGCTCGGCCAATGTCCGGTATGACGAGTTTGCCACGAACTCTCATATATCCCTCCTCAGTATGCTCAGATATCAGCTCACATGTGCCAGCTCAGTGGACACGTGTTCAGGGAAAAACATCGCCCTCTCATGGAACATCCTCAAAATCTCAGTCACTGGTTCTGTCTTCTGCTTGAGAGATAGAAACTCCTGCGCCAACCATTCCCTCTCCACCAGGGGAATATAATCATCTTGAAACATCTGAACAAACCTCTCCCATGACACTGCAACATGATCTGCAGGGGTAAAACCAAACGTCACAAACTTCCACCAGTCCTTCGCTCCCAAGCGATGCTGGTTCAGTGCACACCGAACTCTCAAATGGTTGGGGCATGGACATGTGTAAAACCACCACTCGATGTCGGAGATCCACCTCATCACAGCAATCAAATCCTACATCCCATCAAAATCTAGTGGGTTCGTGGTGTTGAACTCTCGGAATAGCATCGAGTCACCTCCCTGCGGCCTAGCGGCAACGACGGCTGTAGTGGCCGCGGCAGCAGCAGCCTCAGTGTTAGCAGCGCATCGCTCATTAAACGTCTGTATCAAGGTGGTCTTGATAGACCCAAACATATCTGGAATCTCTGCTCGGATAGCTGCAACCACCTCCTTGTGGATCATCCACCATATCTCCTCATCACTACTCCCACTGGCTACAGGTTTGTGGCGTGTACCCGCCATGATGTCTCTGAAACACAACACAAAATCATCAGAGACTCGCTCGAGCATACTTACACTCGATCACTCGCCCCTACTTGTTCCTTAAAATCCTAAGGGTTCTTACTTAGACTGCTCATAGATCCGGTGTTTCCAGTAGTACGGGCCCAATACTACCTTCCACACCGCATCAGTGTTCACCCCAAGTCCTCCTCCTCGGATCCCACTAACAAGTACACTATGCCTCACAAGCTACTCTCACAGTAGTCCTCTCAATGGCTCGCTCTTGCTAGATACTCATACTCAAATCAATTCACTGATAGCAGAAATCCCTAGGCTAAGGCATCACAAATCAGGCCACCCTAGTCCTAACATATGATTTACCTAGCCTACTCTCTAACATGCAATATATCTCATAAAATATCTTGTAACACAAAATGAGGGTATCTTGGGAAATCACCGCTCGGGCTCTAGCTGATTGTACACACTGCTCTGGCTCGTCTTCTCTTAAACTCTTTCTCATTTTTAGAAAAATTTATCTCTTTTGAGAATCTTTCTCAAATCCTCAGTTTGAGTCCAAACACACCCGAGGGTGCATCCGAATCCCTCAAACCAAGGCTCTGATACCAACTTGTAGTGACGTAAAATTTCAAAACAAAATTTTAATTTTCAAACATACTAAAACTCATTTCATAATTCTCAAAATCACATATGTCTCAATTGTCATCAAATAAAACACAATCCTAGAATCATAAAAACAATCTCCCACTAGTGTGTACAATCATGCCGGTGCCTTGTTGCGATCCTTGTAATTACCTGAAACACATAATACATAACACGATAAGCATAAAGCTTAGCGAGTTCCCCAAATACCACACACAGCACATTAGCCACTCAAGGCTATAACTCAATAAGACCCTCCAGTCATTGTGTCTCAGTTGGTCCCTCCGGTCCCACAACTCAGATAGACCCTCTGGTCCCTCAACTCAGCAGCTCAATCTAATACACAATAAGCATATCACAAAACAAAGATCAAGATATCTCAAAATACAACTCATTCACATAAAACCCTCTGGTCATACATAAAGTTACCACATAAGGTAAGTATAGTGAGAAGACTCGCCTCGTAAGCTAGCAAATAAAACCTTGAACTCGGAAATCTCGAACTCTACCCACCGGTCTAGCCTCCGCCTAACACATAATAATTATATCTAATTAACATTGGTCCTCAAGAAGCTAGAATCACCCTTCTACACTCACAAAAGGGTAAAAGACCATTTTACCCCTCCATAGGCTCAATAGTTCACAACTTAACCAAACCTTAAAAGTCAACAAAAGTCAACAGCAGGGAGAACGCTGCGCGTTCCACCTCCTCACGCTAGGCATACTCGGCTGTTATATAGAATCGGGGGTGATCGACCCCTACGCTGCGCGTACTTGGCGTTACGCCCAGCGTACGCCCCATTTCACACACCTCGTGATTTTGGTCTTAATCAGTTAAGACATGGATTCATGTTTCAGATCTGGCCACTCTAATGTCCCTTAATCCATAAAGTCAGTGACTTTAAGCCTTTGCATGGCTGAAAACGTCACCAACACTAAAAACACACAACCCCTTTCCTTAAGAAGCTCGCATCTCATGCATGGCTCACTCTTAATGTCCAAGATGGGATTTTTATGAGTCTATATCACAAGATACACTAAAAAGGGGTAGATCAAGGCCTTGGGAGCTCATTTACTCATAAAGTCTCCACTTTTGGGATTAAGACCCTAAATACACCAAATGAATGAACAAAAGCAAAAGGATAAGAATGCTTGAAGCTTTATACCTTTTTAGGAAGCCATTCACATAGATAAGATCAGATCCAAACTCCTGGGCTGTCACTCCTTCTCTTGCAAGCTCTTCCTCCACCTCAAGATTACAAAGATGTACTCACAAGCTCCTAAATGCACTCTCCACCTACAAGGACGAAGAATTAGGGTTTATTGGTTTTGGTGTCTGGGAATGGTGGCTAGAAATGAGGCCATCATGTCTTTTAAATAGGGAGCTCGCTCACAATTAGGCTTTCATTCTGCGCCTAGTACGCCCAGCATATCCACTGGTACACCCAGCGTACTAGGTGGCCATTCGCGTTACAAACATGCAAACGAGTATGCTATGTGCACTCTCAAGTACACCCCGTGTACCGGCTCACCACCCTTTTCTCAATTAAGTGTCAAAAATAAACAAAAGCTCAAGGTCAGGGTTTCATTGAATATACTTGGACTTGGGATGTTACACCATATATCATAATGAGAGTATGTAGTTATGGTAAATAATAACATTGTTGATCTAATCATGGCATGTTTAATGTAATATGAATTTTTCTATTTTGGCAAGGAGGTATTAAAATCTTAATTTTTTAGTTTTTATTTTTTATGAAAAAACTTGAATAAGAAAAAAAAACATTTGTAATCTTGGTTTTTATGTTAAACAAAACGGTGTTGATCTAAAGCTATTTTATGTACAAATACATGCTACATAACGATGTTACACGTTTGGATTTTTTGAAAAGAGAATCGAGAAATGTGATGCATCACAAAAGTGCGTGGCACATGTTTGTTTCCAAAAGTAGCTTCCCAAAAGTCAACTTGATACTACCAATAATGCATCCATACTTAGATTAGAAGCTACATCTCTTTCTCTCACTACCTCTCTTTCTCTCTCTAACCTCCCATCTCTCCTTCCGTATCAAAGCACACCTAATAGAGGTGATTGTTTTCTTACGAGATCAATGAGGCAACAACCTCCCTTTCCTTTCCTCCTTTCCTTTTTATTGGAGCTGCTAAAACTCTCCTAATGTCGGTTGTTGCTGCTACCTTGTTCCTTCCGGTCTGCTACTATTGGCAAAAGGGAATAAAGCTACAAAAAGGGATCGCTAGATAGAGGTTGTCCCTTTCCACCTTTAACTGTCGATCACCACAGCCGGGTATCCTATTTTCTACCTACTGACCGGCTCCAATTATTCGTCACCCTCCACTTCGTGTCCATGCTATTGAATCGGAAACAAAAGCAACGAGGAAGCTGTCGAAGCAGCCCTCGCTACTAGCCATCATTGGCAGCCTCACCTATTGTCACCTTGATGCTTCTTTTTCTTCGATCATCCAAGAACCGATGGTGCTTTCCCGACTCACCCACTACCCAACTGTTTGTTTATGCCTTCGTTTTTGCCTTATTCTTGATTAGACGAGGAGAAAAGCCCCAACCTCTCCCATGACACTGCAGCATGATCTGTAGGGGTAAAACCAAACGTCACAAACTTCCACCAGTCCTTCGCTCCCAAGCGATGCTGGTTCAGTGCAAACCGAACTCTCAAATGGTTGGGGCATGAACATGTGTAAAACCACCACTCGATGTCGGAGATCCACCTCATCGCAACAATCAAATCTTGCGTCCCATCAAAATCTGGTGGCTTCATGGTGTTGAACTCTCGGAATAGCATCGAGTCACCTCCCTGCGGCCTAGCGGCGATGACGGCTGTAGTGGCCGTGGCAGCAACAGCCTCAGTGTTAGCAGCACATCGCTCATTGAACGTCTGTATCAAGGTGGTCTTGATAGACCCAAACATATCTGGAATCTCTGCTCGGATAGCTGCAGCCACCTCCTCGTGGATCATCCACCATATCTCCTCATCGCTACTCCCACTAGCTACAGGTTTGTGGCGTGTACCCACCATGATGTCTCTGAAACACAACACAAAATCATCAGAGACTCGCTCGAGCATACTTACACTCGATCACTCGCCCCTACTTGTTCCTTAGAATACTAAGGGTTCTTACTTGGATTGCTCACAAATCTGGTGTTTCTAGTAGTACGGGCCCAATACTACCTTCCACACCGCATCAGTGTTCACCCCAAGTCCTCCTCCTCGGATCCCACTAACAAGTACACTATGCCTCACAAGCAACTCTCACAGTAGTCCTCTCAATGGCTCGCTCTTGTTAGATACTCATACTCAAATCAATTCACTGATAGCAGAAATCCCTAGGCTAAGGCATCACAAATCAGGCCACCCTTGTCCTAACATATGATTTACCTAGCCTACTCTCTAACATGCAATATATCTCATAAAATATCTTGTAACACAAAATGAGGGTATTTTGGGAAATCACCGCTCGGGCTCTAGTTGATTGTACACACTGCTCTGGCTCGTCTTCTCTTAAACTCTTTCTCATTTTTAGAAAAATTTATCTCTTTTGAAAATCTTTCTCAAGTCCTCAGTTTGAGTCCAAACACACCCAAGGGTGCATCCGAATCCCTCAAACCAAGGCTCTGATACCAACTTGTAGAGACGTAAAATTTCAAAATAAATTTTTAATTTTCAAACATACTAAAACTCATTTCATAATTCTCAAAATCACATATGTCTCAATTGTCATCAAATAAAACACAATCCTAGAATCATAAAAACAATCTCCCACTAGTGTGTACAATCATGCCGGTGCCTTGCTGCGATCCTTTTAATTACCTGAAACACATAATACGTAACACGATAAACATAAAGCTTAGCGAGTTCCCCAAATACCACACACAGCACATTAGCCACTCGAGGCTATAACTCAATAAGACCCTCCAGTCATTGTGTCTCAGTTGGTCCCTCCGGTCCCACAACTCAGATAGACCCTCTGGTCCCTCAACTCAGCAGCTCAATCTAATACACAATAAGCATATCACAAAACAAAGATCGAGATATCTCAAAACACAACTTATTCACATAAAACCCTCTGGTCATACATAAAGTTACCACATAAGGTAAGTATAGTGAGAAGATGCGCCTCGTAAGCTAGCAAATAAAACCTCGTGCTCGGAAATCTCAAACTCTACCCACCGGTCTAGCCTCAGCCTAACACACAATAATTATATCTAATTAGCATTGGTCCTCAAGAAGCTAGAATCACCCTTCTACACTCACAAAAGGGTAAAAGACCATTTTACCCCTCCATAGGCTCAATAGTTCACAACTTAACCAAACTTTAAAAGTCAACAAAAGCCAACAGCAGGGAGTACGCTGCGCGTTCCACCTCCTTACGCTAGGTATACTCGGCTGTTATACAGAATCGGGGGTGCTCGACCCCTACACTGCGCGTACTTGGCGTTACGCCCAGCGTACGCCCCATTTCACACACCTCGTGATTTTGGTCTTAATCAGTTAAGACATGGATTCATGTTTCAGATCTGGCCACTCTAATGTCCCTTAATCCATAAAGTCAGTGACTTTAAGCCTTTGCATGGATGAAAAGGTCACCAACACTCAAAACACACAACCCCTTTCCTTAAGAAGCTCGCATCTGATGCATGGCTCACTCTTAACGTCCAAGATGGGATTTTTATGAGTCTATATCACAAGATACACTGAAACGGGGTAGATCAAGGCCTTGGGAGCTCATTTACTCATAAAGTCTCCACCTTTAGGATTAACACCCTAAATATACCAAATGAATGAACAAAAGGAAAAGGATAAGAATGCTTGAAGCTTTATACCTTTTTAGGAAGCCATTCACATAGCTAAGCTCAGATCCAAACTCCTGGGCTCTCACTCCTTCTCTTGCAAGCTATTCCTCCACCTCAAGATTACAAAGATGTACTCACAAGCTCCTAAATGCACTCTCCACCTACAAGGACGAAGAATTAGCGTTTATTGGTTTTGGTGTCTGGGAATGGTGGCTAGAAATGAGGCCATCATGTCTTTTAAATAGGGAGCTCGCTCACAATTAGGCTTTCATTCTGCGCCTAGTACGCCCAGCATATCCACTGGTACACCCAACGTACTAGGTGGCCATTCGCGTTACAAACATGCAAACGAGTATGCTATGCGCACTCTCAAGTACGCCCCGCGTACCGGCTCACCACCCTTTTCTCAATTAAGTGTCAAAAATAAACAAAAGCTCAAGGTCAGGGTTTCATTGAATATACTTGGACTTGGGATGTTACACCATATATCATAATGAGAGTATGTAGTTATGGTAAATAATAACATTGTTGATCTAATCATGGCATGTTTAATGTAATATGAATTTTTCTATTTTGGCAAGGAGGTATTAAAATCTTAATTTTTTAGTTTTTATTTTTTATGAAAAAACTTGAATAAGAAAAAAAAACATTTGTAATCTTGGTTTTTATGTTAAACAAAACGGTGTTGATCTAAAGCTATTTTATGTACAAATACATGCTACATAACGATGTTACACGTTTGGATTTTTTGAAAAGAGAATCGAGAAATGTGATGCATCACAAAAGTGCATGGCACATGTTTGTTTCCAAAAGTAGCTTCCCAAAAGTCAACTTGATACTACCAATATTGCATCCTTTACTTAGATTAGAAGCTACATCTCTTTCTCTCACTACCTCTCTTTCTCTCTCTAACCTCCCATCTCTCCTTCCGTATCAAAGCACACCTAATAGAGGTGATTGTTTTCTTACGAGATCAATGAGGCAACAACCTCCCTTTCCTTTCCTCCTTTCCTTTTTATTGGAGCTGCTAAAACTCTCCTAATGTCGGTTGTTGCTGCTACCTTGTTCCTTCCGGTCTGCTACTATTGGCAAAAGGGAATAAAGCTACAAAAAGGGATCGCTAGATAGAGGTTGTCCCTTTCCACCTTTAACTGTCGATCACCACAGCCGGGTATCCTATTTTCTACCTACTGACCGGCTCCAATTATTCGTCACCCTCCACTTTGTGTCCATGCTATTGAATCGGAAACAAAAGCAACGAGGAAGCTGTCGAAGCAGCCCTCGCTACTAGCCATCATTGGCAGCCTCACCTATTGTAACCTTGATGCTTCTTTTTCTTCGATCATCCAAGAACCGATGGTGCTTTCCCGACTCACCCACTACCCAACTGTTTGTTTATGCCTTCGTTTTTGCCTTATTCTTGATTAGACGAGGAGAAAAGCCCCAACCTCTCCCATGACACTGCATCATGATCTGTAGGGGTAAAACCAAACGTCACAAACTTCCACCAGTCCTTCGCTCCCAAGCGATGCTGGTTCAGTGCAAACCGAACTCTCAAATGGTTGGGGCATGAACATGTGTAAAACCACCACTCGATGTCGGAGATCCACCTCATCGCAGCAATCAAATCTTGCGTCCCATCAAAATCTGGTGGCTTCATGGTGTTGAACTCTCGGAATAGCATCGAGTCACCTCCCTGCGGCCTAGCGGCGACGACGGCTGTAGTGGCCGCGGCAGCAACAGCCTCAGTGTTAGCAGCACATCGCTCATTGAACGTCTGTATCAAGGTGGTCTTGATAGACCCAAACATATCTGGAATCTCTGCTCGGATAGCTGCAGCCACCTCCTCGTGGATCATCCACCATATCTCCTCATCGCTACTCCCACTAGCTACAGGTTTGTGGCGTGTACCCACCATGATGTCTCTGAAACACAACACAAAATCATCAGAGACTCGCTCGAGCATACTTACACTCGATCACTCGCCCCTACTTGTTCCTTAGAATACTAAGGGTCCTTACTTGGACTGCTCACAAATCTGGTGTTTCTAGTAGTACGGGCCCAATACTACCTTCCACACCGCATCAGTGTTCACCCCAAGTCCTCCTCCTCGGATCCCACTAACAAGTACACTATGCCTCACAAGCAACTCTCACAGTAGTCCTCTCAATGGCTCGCTCTTGTTAGATACTCATACTCAAATCAATTCACTGATAGCAGAAATCCCTAGGCTAAGGCATCACAAATCAGGCCACCCTTGTCCTAACATATGATTTACCTAGCCTACTCTCTAACATGCAATATATCTCATAAAATATCTTGTAACACAAAATGAGGGTATTTTGGGAAATCACCGCTCGGGCTCTAGTTGATTGTACACACTGCTCTGGCTCGTCTTCTCTTAAACTCTTTCTCATTTTTAGAAAAATTTATCTCTTTTGAAAATCTTTCTCAAGTCCTCAGTTTGAGTCCAAACACACCCAAGGGTGCATCCAAATCCCTCAAACCAAGGCTCTGATACCAACTTGTAGAGACGTAAAATTTCAAAATAAATTTTTAATTTTCAAACATACTAAAACTCATTTCATAATTCTCAAAATCACATATGTCTCAATTGTCATCAAATAAAACACAATCCTAGAATCATAAAAACAATCTCCCACTAGTGTGTACAATCATGCCGGTGCCTTGCTGCGATCCTTTTAATTACCTGAAACACATAATACATAACACGATAAACATAAAGCTTAGCGAGTTCCCCAAATACCACACACAGCACATTAGCCACTCGAGGCTATAACTCAATAAGACCCTCCAGTCATTGTGTCTCAGTTGGTCCCTCCGGTCCCACAACTCAGATAGACCCTCTGGTCCCTCAACTCAGCAGCTCAATCTAATACACAATAAGCATATCACAAAACAAAGATCGAGATATCTCAAAACACAACTTATTCACATAAAACCCTCTGGTCATACATAAAGTTACCACATAAGGTAAGTATAGTGAGAAGATGCGCCTCGTAAGCTAGCAAATAAAACCTCGTGCTCGGAAATCTCAAACTCTACCCACCGGTCTAGCCTCAGCCTAACACACAATAATTATATCTAATTAGCATTGGTCCTCAAGAAGCTAGAATCACCCTTCTACACTCACAAAAGGGTAAAAGACCATTTTACCCCTCCATAGGCTCAATAGTTCACAACTTAACCAAACTTTAAAAGTCAACAAAAGCCAACAGCAGGGAGTACGCTGCGCGTTCCACCTCCTTACGCTAGGTATACTCGGCTGTTATACAGAATCGGGGGTGCTCGACCCCTACACTGCGCGTACTTGGCGTTACGCCCAGCGTACGCCCCATTTCACACACCTCGTGATTTTGGTCTTAATCAGTTAAGACATGGATTCATGTTTCAGATCTGGCCACTCTAATGTCCCTTAATCCATAAAGTCAGTGACTTTAAGCCTTTGCATGGATGAAAAGGTCACCAACACTCAAAACACACAACCCCTTTCCTTAAGAAGCTCGCATCTGATGCATGGCTCACTCTTAACGTCCAAGATGGGATTTTTATGAGTCTATATCACAAGATACACTGAAACGGGGTAGATCAAGGCCTTGGGAGCTCATTTACTCATAAAGTCTCCACCTTTAGGATTAACACCCTAAATATACCAAATGAATGAACAAAAGGAAAAGGATAAGAATGCTTGAAGCTTTATACCTTTTTAGGAAGCCATTCACATAGCTAAGCTCAGATCCAAACTCCTGGGCTCTCACTCCTTCTCTTGCAAGCTATTCCTCCACCTCAAGATTACAAAGATGTACTCACAAGCTCCTAAATGCACTCTCCACCTACAAGGACGAAGAATTAGGGTTTATTGGTTTTGGTGTCTGGGAATGGTGGCTAGAAATGAGGCCATCATGTCTTTTAAATAGGGAGCTCGCTCACAATTAGGCTTTCATTCTGCGCCTAGTACGCCCAGCATATCCACTGGTACACCCAGCGTACTAGGTGGCCATTCGCGTTACAAACATGCAAACGATTATGCTATGCGTACTCTCAAGTACGCCCCGCGTACCGGCTCACCACCCTTTTCTCAATTAAGTGTCAAAAATAAACAAAAGCTCAAGGTCAGGGTTTCATTGAATATACCTGGACTTGGGATGTTACACCATATATCATAATGAGAGTATGTAGTTATGGTAAATAATAACATTGTTGATCTAATCATGGCATGTTTAATGTAATATGAATTTTTCTATTTTGGCAAGGAGGTATTAAAATCTTAATTTTTTAGTTTTTATTTTTTATGAAAGAACTTGAATAAGAAAAAAAAACATTTGTAATCTTGGTTTTTATGTTAAACAAAACGGTGCTGATCTAAAGCTATTTTATGTACAAATACATGCTACATAACGATGTTACACGTTTGGATTTTTTGAAAAGAGAATCGAGAAATGTGATGCATCACAAAAGTGCATGGCACATGTTTGTTTCCAAAAGTAGCTTCCCAAAAGTCAACTTGATACTACCAATAATGCATCCATACTTAGATTAGAAGCTACATCTCTTTCTCTCACTACCTCTCTTTCTCTCTCTAACCTCCCATCTCTCCTTCCGTATCAAAGCACACCTAATAGAGGTGATTGTTTTCTTACGAGATCAATGAGGCAACAACCTCCCTTTCCTTTCCTCCTTTCCTTTTTATTGGAGCTGCTAAAACTCTCCTAATGTCGGTTGTTGCTGCTACCTTGTTCCTTCCGGTCTGCTACTATTGGCAAAAGGGAATAAAGCTACAAAAAGGGATCGCTAGATAGAGGTTGTCCCTTTCCACCTTTAACTGTCGATCACCACAGCCGGGTATCCTATTTTCTACCTACTGACCGGCTCCAATTATTCGTCACCCTCCACTTCGTGTCCATGCTATTGAATCGGAAACAAAATCAACGAGGAAGCTGTCGGAGCAGTCCCTCGTTACTAGGCATCATTGGTAGCCTCACCTATTGTCACCTTCATGCTTCTTTTTCTTCGATCATCCAAGAACCGATGGTGCTTTCCCGACTCACACACTACCCAACTGTTTGTTTATGACTTCGTTTTTGCCTTATTCTTGATTAGACGAGGAGAAAAGCCCCAACCTCTAATTTACATTGTTAGGTCCTAAACAACCATCCCTTTTGATTTTAAGACCAAAACAGTGCCTGTTGTTTCTGAAAATTGAACACAACAACGCCTTTTTTTATGCCAACAATAGCCCCAATAGCTGATGAGTTTAAGAAGAATTGATTTTCGAGTTCTTTATGTTAAGATTAAAAAGCTTCGGGTTTCAAGTTTGTTCAAAAGCTTCGAGATCTAAATCATGAAAAACATAATATATTCCCTGATCTTCAAACAAAATACGAAATCATGCAACTACAATGAGTTTCCATGGCCCATTTTTAAGGCTTTCATGTTTGGGGGAGAACACATGCTATTTACCGAAAGTTTTGATGGATTACAAGTATTTAAATGCAAAATGGCATCAAACTATGTTAATGTTTAAAATATTGTGAAATAGCAATCTAAAATACTCTAAATCACCAATAAATCTTATAAGTTAAAGTAGAATGCTATAAATGACATACTTATGTCTTGTTGTGAAATATTAATATGAATATTATGAAAAATCACAAGATTATAAGTAGATTACTATAAGGATATAAGTGTATTTGATGAATCATAAAGTCATAATCTTTGTTGTATATATACTTTAAATATGATAAGAAAATACAAAAAGATATTACACATATGTCCAAAGATGTAATTCAACATAATTATGTACAAAAATAAAGTACATTTCCTAAATTGGTTGAAAACCAAAGTTTGAACAATTACATAATAAATAATTAAAAATACCAAAAATCAACTATTATTTATGAAGTTATGTAAAAATGTGTTTAAAAATGATTTTTATGATATTTTTATAATTATTATAAAAATATTTATCATTCTTACTAAATTAATTATTATAAAAATATATATCATTCTTACTAAATTATGATATTTGTCACATATGATAGCATAATTGATTTCTGGATTTTAAGTATAGTTAACTAAGAAATTAAGTTTCATATCAATTATGTAACTTATCGATTAATATGGAGATTGTTGGTTTCACGTTGGTTTAAACCTGGAAAAATGCTATAAAAGCAGCCATTATCATGTCCAAATTTCTTCATGATAGACAATAAAATTTGGAAATACGTTAAGTCTTACGAATCTCAAATACTTACAGACTTAAATTGATAAATATTCCTAAACACACGAGGCTTCGTATATGAGCTATGTTCATTTCTAAAATCCATAGGAGTTAGGATCCTTTCCTTAGCTTTATGGGTTATGTTGTTGTGTACATTGAGACTGTGTGTCTTAGTAAAAGTCATCTATGTTATAATTGTTAATCTGTATGGAATGTGAAATGTTAGGTACAGATCGAAATACAGATTTATACGAGTAGACATCCCGCCAACGGTTTTTAGCTACAGCCATCATCTAACGAGTCCAAAACAGGCGTTCACGTTTCTACATTACTTACTCTCCGACTCTAACAAAGTGTTCATGTGGAACTTTTAACACGTTGCTTTTTAGCACTGGTGCAGAGGCTCGGAGTCGCAGCTCGGTTACGAGCACATTATAGATCCCAATTTTTTTTATCGTATAAAATTGAAATATGATTTATACGAGTTTTTTTTTTCTCTTATACTATTTGAAAGAGAATGTATGTAGTGAGATAGTTTGTGACTCAAAATGATAAGTGTTATTACCAAAATTAAGTCATATAACAATTAATTAATGTAATGACATAGCAGATTAAGTTTTAATAATATACATTTAATAAGTTATTTATATAAACCCTATAATTTTCACGAAAAGACAACGTTTATATGAGAGGTGTTTGCCTTACTGATTCGTTGTCGGGTCACAAAGTAAGTGAGATAACACTTAATAAATACTACGACATGACCCTACAAGTTTTATAAATTCAAAATCTATGAGTTTTACATATAAACTATGAAATTTCTTGTACCAATTTCGAGAGAAAAATTTGGTTATTTTATGTTTTCACAATGGATGACATGTCTTATTCATGTGTAACTTGGTATTCAAAATCCTTATATAAAAATGCATTTTGGTCATGAGAACTGGGAAATTTGATACAAGTATGAGCTACTTATATAATTATCATTTTGGTATTTGAACAAACAATGTTGCTATATGAGTCCAAAAACACCTTTAAAACTCATTAATATTTATTCTTTTGATAGAAAAGTATGAATTTAGAAAAACTAGTCAACCAGATAAATTTATATAACACTTTTGATTATTAAAGTACTTTGTGTATAAACCTATAAAACTCACCAACAATCTTTTGTTGATGTTTCTTAATGCATGTATTCTTAGGTTTATGAATAGGTCAGAAGCGTTTGCACATAAGACTCTATAATATTTTATTATAACCTTGTAAATGTTGACTTGTTAGGCGTGGGTCTTGACTTGACAATTAATATCGACAATGTAATTTCAATTTTAGTAATAATAGAAGATTATATTTGTACTCTTAAATTTATGTTCAATAACTGTGATCACAGATTTACGTTGTGCACCTCGGTGTTTCGCCAGCGGCCTGGGGCGTGACAGATTGGTATCACAGCTAGTGGCTATAACATACTAGTACTTTCTTAGGAAAGCACAACTATAGAGTAAGGCTTACTCTCTTAGGTTAGGTATATTCCTTAACCTACAAGTATAGGGTTATAATACATATATATATATATATATATATATATATATATATAGATATAGATATATATATATATATATATATATATATATATATATATATATATATATATATAAAACTCGAACCCTCAAATACTAATACAATGCAAGGTTTTAGACTTTTTGGTCAAACACCTTAGCTAAGTATGTTGTACATGGGTCGAACCACAACTAAACGTAAACTGATCACCAATGTTTAACTATGGTTAGACCGATGCACAAGTGAGCTTGGATTCGATTGTTAGTAGGAAGAAACACATGGATTCTAGAATATTTAAAGAAGATCACAGTTCAAATTGCTTAAGAGCTCTAAAAAATTATATTGAACACTTTGCAAATATTTGAAAAATAACTACCTAAAATCTTCATGAAACTCTAATTATCATAAGCATAAATCATATCCAATGTGTATCTTAGAATACCTATTACTCATCTATAATATTCTATGAATGCGCTTGGTAGACAATTTATGAATATCTTGCAAAAATACACACGTTCGTGAATCATTTTGAGTTCGACTTTGTTATTCAATCAATCCATTTCTTTCTGTTGTGAACTGTTCGACTTATGTTTGAGTCATCCATGTTCAAAAGAAAGAAACCTACACTTACCCTTCGTCTTTTGTGACACTTTTGAAGGAAAAAATAATAAACTCAATAAAACCGCGAAACATGAATGTTATTAAAAATCTTGTCTAGTTCCCAAAATATCTTAACTTTAGTCAATCAAAACTCAAAAGTTTGAGATATGATCAAAACATCAAGTAGTGGTCAATTTCCACTAAAACGTTTTCTTTATGAATTTGCACAGTTCGTTGCAATGATTGATAGTTTTCTTTCACTTATTCTTCATGTAGATTCCGCCCTTGGTAGTATTTTAAAATTTACTATGCATAATACTTATAGTAAAGTCATTTTTGGATGACCCCATGTCAAGTCTAAATGTTTGGGACAATTGTAATATTATCGGTTATGTTTACGACGATATTTTCATGCGTCTCATTTCTCCTTGAACCAATTATATTAAGACAAAGCGATGTCTCACAAGAGATCCACAAGTGATCATCCATCACCAAAAATATCACTTAACACATCTACAATCAAGTTAATGATCGAACAACAAGTAGCTAACCTGTTGGCCACTAACGAAACTAATAAGAACAAAGTCTCTAAACAAACTGGAGTTGGAAGTAATATCCATTAAAATATTAATGAAGTTCGGAAGGCATGCACATACAAAGAACATATAAAGTAAAAACCCTTATCCTTCTATTTCAATGAAGGAGTTGTAAGGTTGTCACTCTAGATTGAAAGGATGAAATCAATATTCCGTGTTACCCCATGTGCAAAATATTGTTTTTCTAAGAGTTCCCTCTGTATTTTATGAACACAACCATTACCTAGTAGAGGAAAAGCTTGTTATAAAACTGAAGTAGGTTAGGATTGATTACGAATACAATTGATACTTGAAAAAATGTTAATAATACAATATATAAATATAATCCGGTTGGCTATCATATTTGTAGGACACAAAACAGACTTACAAAAAGTTACAAGGACTATACATCTACGCTTTGAATACATAATTTCCTTGTAAAATAGATAGAGAATCAAAATCATTTAGATTTAAATTCCTTACAGACTAAGACCATTCGACTCCTCACTATTATAGTTTTGCACCTTACAATCCTCCCTTAGTGAGTGAAGTCGAAATTATGCGATCAGTTTTAGACTCTGAAGAAGTCCACTATGAATCTCCATTTACCATAAATTGCTATTTTGAAATTCTGCCTTGTCTTTAATTTCACTCTTCTTGTAGTTGTTAATTCGAACAAGGGGATTTATATACTATGAATTCGTATGCCTCTCAAGATCACTTACTTGAAATAAAAACTTCGTCATTCTCCTATTCCTGTTCTTCTCTTGAAAGACGACACCAAGAGGTTGATGAATTATCTCACCATCTTCATAATGATTGATGTGAGTCTTTCATCTTAGCAAAGATTGAGGAACTTTCGAAGATTTCTTGACAGCTGTTGCAAGCTTAATATTAGTGATTGCCAAGTAATCATAATTGTTTTCTATGAAAACTTTGATATGAGCAAAACCAATGATGAAATCATCCTTGCTGGTCTCATTTATCTTCGACACATCCACACTACTCAAAATCTTTGTGACTGTGATCAAGTCATTTAATTTCATTAACGGAAAATATGCTATTGTGAACTCAAAAGCAACATTATTTTCTCTTAAGACAATGTAATGGAAGTTTTGCAGCAAACCTTTGAACAAGTTGTCACGAATGATGGTCATCACCTTTACTATCTTCACAGGTGACCATATTTCTTCTTCATTTTTCGTCAAGACTACATGAAAACAAATCTTTAGTCTTTTGAATTCTTCGTTATTATTGAAATTCTTGACAATAGTGAATTGAGAAGAAGTGAGTAACATGTGGTTGTCGGAAAATCAAGCTGATTAAAATCGAAATTTTCAATGTGGTAGTTATTTTTAGGAACCTTTCAAAAGTAATAATTCACTCCAATCGAAACAATATCTTCAATTGTTTCATAACACCATTTCCGATTAGGATCACCCTTGTTCAAGTCAGGTGGTTCATTTGCTCTTCATCTCAAAATATTGTTGATCTACCATTGTTTCTCAATTTCAATAGCTTGTTGCTATTTCTTCTCTTATTCTGATAGAACAACAAAGATAGCTTTACCTTTATCACTTGAATCATCGTTCCAAGTTGTCTGGTTAGAATTTGAACTCGAACTCGAACCTAAAACTTCTTCGTTTATTAAAAGTCCTTTTGTTAAAGCTCTTATTGTTGTTGTTGTTGTTGTGGAAGCTATGGTCAAAGACATGGGAAGTGAGGTTGGAATTTCAGTCCAACTTACTTTCCCAACTACAACTCCTTTCTCAAAATCCTTTGAAGAACCAACTCCACTAATTCATTTCTTTCCCCCTTGTGACACTTGCACCGCATGTGGAGCATTAGTTGGCAAACGAAGAACCAACTTAAGAATTGTAGCAAGCTCATATTTTATATTGGACTCAATATTCGAAATCAATTGAGAAAGATACTCTTGGGATACAGTGATTCGAAAGATCAACCCTGGAAATAGATTCCATGATAATTGACAAAAATTCTTCCATCTTCTCAAAAACCTGAGTATCCTTTTCTAACTTGGATTCAATATTATGCGTATACTCAGGATTAAACTCAACCAACTTAATTATAGTAGTGTCAATAACATCGACTTTTCCATGCAACAAGGTGTAGTTTTGCTCCATTTTCTGAACTTCTTTCAACAACTCCGATTTGAGTTCAACAATTTTGAGATCCACAGACTCCATTTTAGTCACTTGTTAAACAAATATTTCATGATGTTCCTTTGCACTGTCACGAAGATTCTGAATCTCATGGTCATAGCTCTTGGAATGAAAGACTAACCTTTCTGCTTGTTTCTGCTTAATTCCCTCAATCAATTTTCGAAAGTGATTTTCTTGAGCTTTCATCAAATATTCCATTTTTATTCCAGTTACAAAGTTATTTCATCATGTATCCTCTTGTATCTGAAGAAGAGAATTGATTTTTCACATAAGGATCTTGAACTGTTTACCTGACATGATTAAGTTATCAGGAACAATCTCCTCCTCGGGATCAAAATGGAAAATCAGCAAACGACACAATGATATCATCATCATTAGGTTCCTCATCATGGATAATTTTCTCAACCTCAATGGATTGAGATGAAAAAAGAGTTGTAATAGGTTCATCCGTGATAGTAGAATATTTTGGTAAGATGGTCGAAACTAGAACTGAAGTTGTATTGGGTGATGAAATTGGTGGTAAAGCAGTTGAGGTTTCAACAATGGAAGTTTCGATGGTAGAGGAGTTGATGGTAGAAGTTTAAATGGTAGACGTGACAAATGATTCGTTGTTATGAATCCCTTCATCCATGTTTACATGTGTCCTTATCAGATAAGTTCATAGGGATGTCTGGTGTTCGAACCTTCTCCGTTTTGGACATGTTATGCGAAACCCTAGATGGTGTGGCCAAGGTCTTCTCAGGGATGGAAGTTGGAGGATGAGCACTCCAATTGATCTTTGTATCCATATTAGATACGTTTACATTGACATCAGGATCCCCTGTCGCCTCAAAATTTGTCTTGAGAGGAAAATCCCTTTGAGGTGATCTAATAACAGAGTCTTCTATCCGCATATCTGATCTTTCACTATCACATTCGTGATCAGTTTTGACCGTTACTTTTTCAAGTGGAACTGGACTCTTATGTTTCTTCTTTAATAACTTATGGGCCATATCAATTGCTTGAATCTTCTTTGATGCTGGTGAAATAGGAACATGTACTTCACGAAGCAAAACACCTTTCCTGCTAATTTTAGGCTTTCGAATAATATTTATACCCTTATAAGAAGAAATAGTGTTTATGGAATCATCATTAATTGGCTCAATACTTTAGATTTCGGGTTCTTGTAAAGGTTGCTTGATTGGTAAATCATTAGGCTTCTTTGCTGGTTTCTACATTCTTTTGAGAATTCTCGATTTCGATGGGATGACTTCTTTCATAATTTCCTCCTCCATAGTTGGTTGTCTTTCAATTTTCTTCTTCTTCTTTGGAGCTTTGGAGCTTTGGAAGCTTTGGAAGAGCCTTTTGCCCTCTTTTGTGGAAAAACCCTAGTTGGTGTAGAAGAGTCAATCAAATCCAAATATTGCATAAGAACCTGATTTTTGGGATCAACAAGCTTAAGCATTGCATCAAGAATGCGAGCAATAGTTGGAAACGCAGCTGGATCATCAACAAAAATCCTTGGGGCAACCATAATAGGAAACTCAACAGTTTTGATATCAGAAGGGACCAGAATATCCACTTGTCGATAAACATCTTGTAGAATTAAGCTCCAAAAATCAGCACTCGAAACACCATAAGCAAGATTGGTGTGTGTAATTGAAGTTTCAATCTCCTCCTAGAGATACATAGCATTATCTACATTTAGATCATAATATTGTCCTGAGATGATTGTATATTCTTCAAGCTTGGCTTTTTCAAGCTCAAAGCTTCGTCCAGTTAAGCAACGTAACACAATCCCAAACAAAAAACTCCAAAAACAAGGAAGACTTGACTTCTTAAAGAGATTTATCCGAATAAGAATTGGTTGATGTACAATTTCATTGAACATATGAAGCACCTGATCAGTCAAAACTTCATAGAATGTACTTGACACATCTAACATCAAGATTTGGGCAAATTGGTTATGTGTAAGCTTATTAGGTTTTGAATTCGTCAACTGAAACATGACCACCTTAGTAGTTTTGTTAAAGACAGTATTTTAACTAGCCAGAGAAAGCCATTCCACCGGAACCGCAAATGAAGAAGAAAGTGCAGTTGATAATACCAAGTTGTTTAGGGTTTGAATAAGCATCCTTAATGGCTCTAAATATTGATGAATAGATGGAACCAAACGAGTATTAGTTTTTTGGATCTTCATTGTCGGTTGCTAAACTTCCTCTTCATTTGTTGTTGTAAGATAAACAGTGTGATGTGGAGCAACTATTGCAGAGAATGCAAAAGAATTTGGAAATGATGAACAATAAGGATTTTTGGAAATTTGATCTGAGAGCATAAAGTTTGATAATGAAATTATCAACTTCCTTTTATAATTGATGGTATTTTTCAGTTTGAACAGGTATCCAATAATACACTGCCACGTATTGTGTTGGTTACTTAACTAACACTGTAAAAATCTACACATCATAAAACTGATCATGTTTTCCTTGATTCTCGTGAAAATCCTGAACCGTCATATCCATCGGCTCTTTTGCTATTCCTAAGAGGCTAAGAACCATCAAATTTTGGAACTGTAACCAAGTACACCATGTAATTTTGATACCAATATAAGATCGTTCCATTGGCATGGAGGCAAAGATCATTCACTTTTGGGATATGGAAGCTAAATCATATGCTAGCTAGTATTTGCAAAATCTAAGTTTCTAGTTGCTAGTACACAACACCTCAAGTATTTCAGTGCATATGTGTGCCAATGAATAAGAGAGAAGCAATATAAAAAAAATATGGATATAGTGATATCAAATTTCATTTGATATGAAAGTAGAACAATCCCAGGAAAAGGACTCTTCATTCGACATCAAGAGAGATGAAGAACTGATTATGTGGTATCTCGTGAATTACAATCGAATATTCATTGATGAGCATCGAAGGGCTTCTATTTAATTGGTTTGGAAGGTAGCTTCAAATTTTCACAACACCGCAACTTAACATAAGTGTGATCCAATTGAGAAAATTACTTAGATGATTGGTCTAGTCAAGATCAAGTATGGCAGGATATAATTTTAAGTGACGAAAGTTCAAAAGGATATTCATACAAAAATCTCATTCCAAAAAAAAAAAGTTAAGTACTGGATCTGTTTGGGGAAAAATTTCTTGGTGTTAGAACACTTTTTCAAGATCACGGAACTCGAATGAAATGAGATTTTGAATATCAAAAAGGTACAAAATAAGATTTTCGTTAAAATCTTGAACAAAAATGTTCACCATCAATTCATTGATTGTTAGGATCATTGGATATCACCATCATCAGGGAAGAATGACTCAGGATCACAAACATAGAGTTTTTCATATATACACTCTAGTAGGTTTCGACAAAAGATGTCGAGTATATATAGTGTAGTATGTGATCATGCAAGATTTTTTTTTGGTGAAAAATAATGGATATAAGATGTTGGGTCTAAAATATGGTTTATACTTACTTTCTAGGATTTAGTAGTTTTCGGTCTAGGACCGAAAACTCCATGGGTTTATTTGTAGCTTGGACTGAAAACACATGTGTTTTCGGTCCAGTATTGGGTTTGCGGTCCATATATATATATATATATATATATATATATATATATATATATATATATATATATATATATATATATATATATATATATATATATATATATATATATATATATATAGGTGATGAGTGCACAAGGCCATCATTAGAGAGGAGGAGCATTATTGTTATATGTATGTGCTAGAGAGAGAAAGATAACGATAGAACAAGTGTGTGTGAATCTTGTGTAAGGATTACCATTCATATCATCAATACATCATAGATTTATCAAGTTCTTCTTCTTCTTCTTCTTTTTCTTCTTCTTCTCCATTCCATCTTGCATCATCTACTGGATTGGGATTCGGCACCATCAAGTGGATCAGATTGATACTTCAGGCAAAATTTGGGGACTTACAGTTGGTATCAGATCTTGGATTGTATCAATAATTTTGGCAATATATTCAGTGTTTTTAGATGGTTTTTGAAGAAATATTGGGGATTTGTTCTTCGTGTTCTTCATAAAAATGACTTTTTGATCGAGTTTTGGAGCTAAAAAGGTGAAAAAACGTGTTTTTTGGTCGTAATGAGCGAGTTCCAGATGCCATTTTCGCACAACAGCAAGCATTTCCATGAGTTTTCGGTCGGAAACTCTTTTTCGGTCAGCAACTTTTCGGTCTGACGCTCATTTTCAGCCGAAAACGAGGGTTCTCGGTGACGCGTCTCGGAGTTTTGGTGGTTCGAGTTTGTGTTGTAGCGTGTCCGAAGTGTTTTCGGTGGAGCGGGTATGAAGGTTCTCGGTTCGTATGATTTTGGTTTGCTAGGTTTATGGTTCCGAAGGATTTCAGTCTTCACAGGTTCTCGGTTGCACACGTCTTCCTTGTTTAGTTAAAGTAGCATCGCGGTTCCAATACCATTTTCGGATTTTTGACATTTTTAGCCCAAAAATCATTTTTTCGAATTTTTAAGTTTCGTTTTCAACATAAACCTTTGACTTTTAATTTTTTACTACAATTTTTGACTTTTGACCTTAAAATTTGACTTTGACTTTCAAGTTTGACCTTTGACTTTAAAATTTGACTTTTTCATTTAACTTTCAAGTTTTCACTTTTAGCTTTTCGGTTTGACTTTTAATTTTGACTTTTCAAGTTTGAATTTTAAGTTTGACTTTTTAAGTTTGACTTTTATGTTTGATTTTTTAAAACTTGATTTTTAAGGTTGACTTTCAAGGTTTTAAGTCAAAGGGCATGTTTGGTAAACAATGAGTTCCTCAAACATCCCTGTAAATGAAATTTCATGCTCTCAATCTTGTGAAGCTACGATTAAGTTTTTGCGTGATCAAATTGATTTATTACGTAGAGAAAATAAGGACCGTAAGTACGAAGGCCCAAAAACCCTAAAATCACAACTCGAGGCCAAAACCAAGGACTTCCGAAAACTTCAGGAAGAATACAATAATAAATGTGTGAATTATGATTATGTTAAGGAAAAACTTGCCAGTTTGAATGCTGAACTTTACACATTGAAAAACAAATTTTAAAATGCAAATTTTAATTTCGAAAAATTTGATGTGTTAAGTAAGAAGGTTGAGTCCATGATAGAAAAACAATTAACATTTAAAGATAATCAAACTAAGGGTTTAGGGTATCATAGCGTTCCACCTCCTTTCAATGACAACTATATCCCACACCTTGAGACCAACGAGGAAGAAATATCTGCTTAGTATGGCCAGACCCATGTACCAGCTTCAATTAAGACTAAACAATATGGGCCAACTAAGGGTGTTGTGATAAAAGATAGTAATGATTCTACTTCCTATGCAGGTAAAGTAGTGGAAGATGAGGACAAGGAGAACATAAATCATTCTAATTCTGTTGATTCTGTTGACTGTCAAACCAATGTCTCCTTGAACTCTAAATCTATTGGTTCAAACTCAGTAATTTCTAATTAAGCTGATGTTGGTAAATACAGGCCACCAAAACAAGCTGAACATAATGCTTGCTGCAAGTGTGCATGTAGGGACAATTAGAAACGAGGCAGACACACGCTACTAGGGGCAGGAAGAAACAACTCATGCCTGAAGAAAAAAACATGATTTCACTTTGGAACACCTGGAAACATTGTCTGAAATTGTCCAAATCGCGCATACGTTCCCTACTACGCACAAGGATGGAAAAATATGCCAAGAGTGAGATTCTCCAAAGGAGATCATTCGAAGTCACATTTGCGCAATGGTGATTAGAACGCGCAGAAGGGCAAGATTCCAACGCACAAGACCAAGAATCCAATTCCCAAGAACAAGAAGGGAATGTCGGCCAAGAAGCCAAGCTCAAAAGATGCTCCAGTGAAACAAAGACCGGTTGGGTCAAAGTCATCTTGGCGGCTGTCACACCCCCAAACCAGAACGGCAGAAACGTTCGGGGGCGGAGGACGTCATATTCAGTATCATAACAGTTCATAGAAAGGAAAGTACACACCACCATACATGTATATAAAGATTTCAAAAATGTTTACATCATTGTATTCATTACATGCTCAAAAGATAAATGCATAAACATCTTTCAAAAGAAATAATTAACGTCAGCGCGTTAATCCCTAAAAGTTGATTTCCAAACCTGCTTAACGGTTCCCTGAGAATACAAGTTATTTCAAGGAAAAAGTGTCAACAATTAAGTTGGTGAGTTCACAAGTGATTTAGAAACATTGAATGCCATTCCAAAATGAGTGTATATTTTTCCAAGAAAATCCCTTATTTTCTTATAAAAGTATGAAATGCATGAGAGTATTTGTGTTGAAAAATGTAACTAGTTGAACCAAGAAAATCCCTTATTTTCCTAATAGTTGTTTGGTTTGTATACAGGAAAAACCCTTATTTTCCTAACATAACTGGCAGCCTCTAAGACCGAAAATCGCAAGCAACCGACGTGCTTAAAAGTTGTGGCATAGTTTTATATAATAAAGCTATACGAAGATCACACTTGTTAGATGAAGAATAGTTTTAATAGCTACTCATTCATAAAAGCATAATACCATAATAATTGTATATCTGGTGAGTTTTATAACCATACTAAACATAATATGCCTGTAGCGACGTTCTTCAGGCGTCGTAGCGTTATGACAACTGTCACCCCAAAAGACGGACTGTAGCTAATAGTCAGGGCGTGGGATCATGACTTCCCGTATAGATCTATACACATTTGACACGTTCTCCGAACGGGAGACTCTGGTTATAGACATGACTTGTAGCGATACCTTTTAGCAAAAGGTAGTATTTGAAGATGTACACGTCTCACGAATTCTCAACTAAGTCTGTATTAAAATAGTAGTTTTGTATGTAAAGTTTATCCTTTTTCACAATGTCCAACAAAGCATAAATCATAAGTTCTTTGAATGCATAAAATGGTTTAGCAAAGATGGTTACCCTTGATATAATGTATTTGTATGTATACGTATAAATAAAACATATTTCTATTTATAAACATCTTTTATCCTAAGAGGGTAAAGTTGTGTTGTGAGGTATTTTGCATGATAATGACTTCATAAGATAGTTAAAACAACAGTATGAAAAGTATAGCAAAAGATCGATGTTTCACACGATTTTAGTCGTGTGTTTACTTGTATTCCCCCCCTTAAAAGTGTATAAAAGCATTTACAAAACATTTGAAAGTGTAGATTATAGGGGTATGAACTCACTTGATTGATTGGGGAAAACGAGAAGAAAATCAAGCAGAACTTCGGCTCGTGAAAGTCGATTTTCCTCGGGATTCTCGGGAATCTCGGGAGAGTAGAACCTTCCTTCGGAACTTGAGTGTGAAAACCGGGGCTTCGGGAGGGCTTCGGGAGCTTAACCGCAGAGTTTCAGCACGAGAGAGGGAAGAATGGAGCACCTAAACCCGGCACCCCAAGAGTTCTATTTATATGGGGCATTTTTGAGTGCCACGTCGTGGCTAGGGTTGGCCACGTCGTGGGGAGCAAGCCCTATCCCCTTCCGTTGATTGGACGCCCTCAGTCGCTTGCCGGGTCGCGGCCAAGCTGGGCCACGTCGTGGGGGCCTGACAGCCTCGGATTTTGGACCCCGAACTTCTAAAATCCATAACTTTCGCATACGAGCTCCGTTTTCGACATTCTTTATATGAACGCGTAGCTAAAAACATGATCTGCAACTCTCGTTTAGACTTCATCGGCAAATTCTGAATTTATTTTTAATTATTTATTTTTAATGGGCCGGGACACGAAAAGTCCGTATAAAATCCATAACTTCTTCATCCGATGTCCGTTTTCGTCAGACTTTTCGCTGTTGCGCTACTAATGTTGAGACCTTCGATTCTCATTTAGGTTGTTTTGGTCAAAAGTCTCTCGAGCTCTATTTCGAGTTTTTAGCTGTCTACTGCTATATTCGGATCTTGGAAAAATCATAACTTCCTCATACGAAGTCAGATTTGGACGTTCTTTTTGTGTACGCTCACAGTTTAATGTTATCTATAACTTTCATTTAGATACCTAAGGCTAAATGCTATCGTATTGAAACTTCGCGTTTTCCGTTTAATCGGTGTTGTCGGTTTTGTCGGAAATCTTAGAATGGTCATAACTTCTTCGTCATAACTCGGATTTTAGTGTTCTTTATATATTTGGAAACCTTAAGACGATATCTACTACATAGTGTACTCCAATCAGAGCTTTTGAATAATTCATTTATCGATGATATTCCTATTACATTCCAAAGAGGTTACAAGACTCGATTTATAATGCCCGGATATAACGGGTTGTTACATCATCCCCCCGTTAGAGGGAATTTCGTCCCGAAATTTTAATACAAAAGAGAAGTCTTAGGGACTGAGGAAGAGATGCGGATACTTCTGTAGCATTTGGTCTTCCCGTTCCCATGTGAATTCGGGTCCTCTCTTAGCATTCCATCGAACTTTTACTATTGGAATGCGACTCTGCTTAGTCCGTTTAACTTCCCTATCCATGATCTCGACGGGTTCTTCCACAAAGTTAAGATTTTCGTTTAACTCGATTTCATCGAGTGGAATTACAAGTGTTTCGTCGGACAAACACTTTTTCAAGTTCGATATGTGGAATACTGGATGTACTTTGTTAAGCTCGATTGGAAGTTGGAGTTTGTAGGCCACTGGACCAACTCTCGAAATGATTTCGAAGGGTCCAATGTACCTGGGATTTAGCTTTCCACGCTTCCCAAAGCGTATCACGCCCTTCCAGGGTGAGACCTTCAGTAGTACACGGTCGCCAATCTGGAATTCCAAGGGTTTGCGTCTCCTGTCGGCGTAGCTCTTTTGCCTATCCCTTGAGGACTTCAGTCGTTCTCGTATTTGCACGATCTTTTCAATCGTTTCTCTGATGATCTCCGGACCAGTGAGGGTGCTATTGGGGACTAGATCTTTTGCCAATTGCGTGTCGCCCACTTCCGTCCAGCACAGAGGTGATCTGCACTTACGGCCGTAAAGGGCTTCAAATGGAGCAGTCTTGATACTAGTATGACAACTATTGTTATAAGAGAACTCGACTAAAGGTAAGTGAATATCCCATGCCTTGCCAAATTCGATTACACATGCTCGCAACATGTCTTCCAAGGTTTGGATTGTCCTCTCACTCTGTCCGTCAGTTTGAGGGTGGTATGCTGTACTCATGTCCAACCTTGTTCCCATGGATTTTTGCAATGATTGCCAGAATCTGGAAGTGAACCTGCTGTCTCTATCTGAGATGATGGACATCGGTACTCCATGAAGTCGTACGATCTCCCGGATGTAGGTTCTTGATAGTTTTTCCATCCTATCGGTTTCCTTGATCGGTAAGAAATGAGCAGACTTGGTTAGCCTGTCGACGATCACCCAAATAGTATCTTGGCCACCCTGAGTTTTGGGCAATTTTGTTATGAAGTCCATGGAAATCTGTTCCCATTTCCACTCAGGTCTTTCGGGTTGATGGAGTAGACCTGAGGGTTTTTGGTGTTCTATTTTTATCTTGGCGCAAGTCAAGCACTTGCTCACATAGGTAGCAATCTCTGCTTTCATGTTTGGCCACCAGTAGAGTTGCTTGAGATCTAGATACATCTTGTCTGACCCTGGGTGTACGGAGTATGGGGTCCTGTGTGCCTCGCTCATAACTACCTCTCTGAATCCACCAAACTTTGGTGTCCAGATCCGGTTCATGAGGTAGCGTGCTCCGTCACTCTTGATTTCTAAGTTCTTGTCCATTCCCCTAAGGGCCTCACCTGCCACGTTTTTGGGTTTCAAGGCCTCTATTTGAGCTTCCTTGAATTGCGTTGACAGGTGCGAATGGATCGACATAGCTAATGACTTCACTCTTCAGCCAGAGTACTCCTTCCGACTAAGGGCATCGACTACGACGTTTGCCTTTCCCAGATGATATCGAATCTCACATTCGTAGTCGTTGAGCAACTCGACCCAACGTCGTTGTCTCATGTTTAACTCTTTCTGGTCGAAGATGTGTTGGAGGCTCTTGTTATCTGTAAAGACAGTGCACTTGGTACCGTAAAGGTAGTGCCTCCAGATTTTAAGAGCGAAGACCACTGCTCCAAGTTCTAAGTCATGAGTGGTGTAATTGACCTCATGCGTTTGCAGTTGTCGTGAGGCATATGCAATAACCTTTCCCCTCTGCATTAGCACACAACCCAACCCTTGCTTCGAAGCATCACAATACACCACAAAATCTTCGGTCCCTTCCGGAAGAGAAAGGATAGGTGCACTGCAAAGGGCTTGTTTCAAGGTTTGAAATGCAGCATCTTGCTTTTCTCCCCAGTTGTAGGTCACACCTTTCTGGGTTAAAGCGGTAAGAGGCTTTGCGATGATGGAGAAATTTTGGATGAACCTTCGATAGTAACCAGCAAGACCTAGAAATTGGCGAATTTCTGTTGGTGTAGTTGGTGCAGACCAGTTTTCGATAGTCTTGATTTTCGAGGGGTCCACGTGGATTCCTTCCTTGCTGACCACGTGACCGAGGAAGTCCACCTTTCTAATCCAAAACTCACATTTTGAGAATTTTGCATAAAGTTTCTCAGTCCGTAACATCTCTAAGACTTGTCTCTGGTGCTGACTATGTTCTTCTTTATTCTTTGAATAAATGATTATGTCGTCTATGAATACTATCACAAATTTATCCAATAATGGACGACATACCCGATTCATTAGATCCATGAATACGGCCGGGGCGTTGGTTAGTCCGAACGACATCACTACGAACTCGTAATGTCCGTATCTTGTCCGGAAGGCCGTCTTGGGAACATCACTCTCTAGGACTCGCAGCTGGTGATATCCCGACCTCAGATCGATCTTGGAAAAGTAGTTGGCTCCTTGGAGTTGATCGAATAAGTCATTGATTCGGGGTAGGGGGTATCGGTTCTTGATGGTAAGTTTGTTGAGTTCTTGGTAGTCGATGCACATCCTGAATGATCCATCTTTCTTTTTCACGAACAACACGGGTGCTCCCCAAGGTGAGAAGCTCGGCCTGATGAATCCTTTTCCATGTAGTTCATTCAGTTGGCTGGATAGCTCCTGCATCTCTGCCGGGGCTAATCGATAGGGTGCTTTGGCTACTGGGGTAGCTCCGGGAATCAGATCGATTCTGAATTCGACTTGTCTTGTGGGTGGTATTCCTGGAAGGTCTTCGGGAAAAACGTCGGGAAAATCGAATACGTCAGGCACATTCTTGACGTCCTGGACTTCGTGCTTCATGTCCACGACATGTGCCAAAAATGGATGACATTCCTTGCGTAGGCACTTCTGAGCTTGGATACTTGAGATGATACTAAGAGTGGTACTAGGTTTGTCGCCCAAGACAAGGAAGGTTTCGACGGTTGGCAGGTTAAGGCGAACGGCCTTATCGTAACATAAAATGTCCGCACGATGTGAACTCAGCCAATCCATGCCAATGATGACATCGAAACTCTTAATCGAGACTGGCATGAGGTTGATTTGAAAGGGATTATCATTTAGAGTTAGGATGCAGTTTAAATATATCTCTTTAGTGCCTTCGGTTTTCCCGTTGGCCATTTCTACTATGAATGGTTCATTTAATGCTTGTGGTATTGGTTTTAGCATGCCTTTAAAGTCGTGACTCACAAAACTCCTTTCCGCTCCACTATCAAACAAAATGCATGCATACGAGTTATCGAGAAGAAACGTACCCGTAACAACAGTAGGGTCCGCAATGGCTTCACCTTGTCCCATTGCGAAAACTCGGCCCCTTCCGCCGGTATTCCTGTTGTTTGCCTTCGGGCAGTCCCTGCGTAGTGCCCTGTGTCTCCGCACTCAAAGCAGGCGCGGCTTATCCCGGTATTAGCAGTGGGGGCGGATTGTTGGGTTTGCTCTTTGCAATAGCGGGCTGTATGACCCTTCTTATTGCACCTGGTGCATTGAAGGTCACGGCAGAGACCGTGGTGGTGGAAGTTGCACTGGTTACATTTCGGTAGTTTTCCATTGTATGAGCTTGTGGTGGCGGAGTTGGTAGGTACAGTAATAGCGTGGGTCGCTATCACTTGTTGTTTCTTGGGGTTCTCCTGGAGGGTTTGTCCCCTCCTCTTGTTCTAAGGCTTACTCTGGCCCTGAGCCTCCCTAGGTGGATTTGCGGCTGCTATGATGGTACTCTGTTTCGCTCCGTGGTCGATGAGTCGTTGCGCCAGGCGTTTAGCGCTGTTGTAGGTGATAGGGTTGGAAGCTAGGACATGCCCTTGAATCTGGGGTGACAACCCCCAAATGTACCTTTCGACCTTCTTCGATTATGGGTTGACCATGGTAGGGCACAAAGCAGCGAGATCGTTGAACCTAGCTGTGTAGGCGACTAGATCAGACCCAACCATTTTTAAATTCCAGAGCTCCTGCTCAAGCTTTTGCACTTCGCCCCTTGGGCAGTACTCTTCCAGTAGTAGAACCTTCAGTTCTTCCCAACTCATGGCGTTAGCGATAGTGAGCGTCACTAAATTCACATGGCTTTTCCACCAAGTGAGGGCTCGATCTATGAAGGTGCAAGTAGCGAACTTAACCTTGCTTGTTTCTTGGCACGAGCAGATCTTGAAGACCGTTTCGGTCTTTTCAAACCATTGCATTAGTGCAACGAATCCTCCACTGCCATTAAAGGTCTTTGGTTTGGAGTTGGAGAACTCCTTGTAAGTACACTCCCTTACATGGCCCTGGCCGGTGCCACGATTGGGATGATTCGTGTTGCTTCCTGTACCTCCATTTGCATTGGAGTTTATTTGAGAGAGGGTTGTTGCTACTGCTGCTGTGATAGCAGCCTGGACCATTGCCGGATCATAAGTTAGTGGTGGAGGTGGTGGTGGGGTTGCGTTGGTACGTGCTGATCTACGAGGAGGCATTGCACTGCCAAAAGAAAAATGAGATATTATAAGTTTCGGTGGTTGCGAGTTGAATGATATTGAGTTAACTACCTTAAATAGATTAAGAATTTGGTTTGACCAACACTGGGTTTTGAGCTTGATTCATTAATAACGTTTGAATGGATGCACTTATGAATTGAACGGACTACACATAATTAAAACAAGAAAGAGATATGCCCTATATATATTAAACATATAGTTGTGTTACATCTGAGTCTTAGGAAAAAGTTTTCGACCTTTCTAAAGGTCTCCGATTACAGAAGATTTTAAAGGAAATAATACTTTTATCCGAAGTCCTAATTTATAACAAAATTTGAGTGTCGGGCAAGTACTACTTGTGGCGTGGTTTGCGCTTGGAGCTTGACTCCACGTCGGACTGCTTTGACTCCATGAGGCACCTATCAAACGCGGCTTGTTGTTCCCTTATCTCTGCTATTGCTGCGATCGATGCATTCATTTGTTCTTGAAGGGCATTAGTGCGGTCTAGGCCATACCCTTTCAACTTGTCCAAACGGCGGATGTCGGAAGTATGCACTTGTACTTCCACATTGACCTCGCGGATCCGGTTGGCTTGAACTCCGGATTGGTAGCACTGGTTGGCTAGTTTGCCAACCATGACTGGAAGTGCTCGGTCTGCTGATCCCCCGCCTCTGACATCATAAAAGTCTCGGCACATGCCATAGGGAGGGCGTAAACTTTGTTGTCGGCTCCAATGGTGGAGGTGACTTCCCCACACATGAGTGGGTCCTTGGAAGTTCCTCACATGGACGGGGGGGTTGTGGGGCCGGTGGATTGATAACCTCTGGCTCTGAATCTGTACCAGAGTTATCTCCCTCATCCAACTCTATAGGCTCTTCGTCTTCTTCAGGATCTTCTTCGATCCATCCTCCATTACCTTGATTGGGATAGTAGGGGTCATTGGGGTGGTGGAATCCAGCCATTTAGTCTGTACGAGAATAAGGTTAAGAATTTACTATAAGCTAGAGCACATAAATTTTACCTTTAAGTTTAATGGTCGTTGATACTCAAATACTCCCTTAGTATTATTTAACGATATGCTTTTGGTAAGTTTTAAATTTGTTGTCCACTACAGACACTCCTTGTCATACGTTAGTCGGTTCTCGGACAAATATAGTTGATCAGGCTATATTCTTCCCAGTTCCGATTACATATCCCAAGGCGTACCTACACTGCACAACTTATTTATAATACTTCTAAAATGATCCGATATGAACTGCTATTAGTATGAGATGAGTGCATGCCTACTTTACAAAAACTAAATAAACTTTAATTTCAAAAGTATGGCTATTCTCAGAGTGTTTTCGCCCAGTTGAGTTTATAGTTGTATACCAAAAATGGTTTTGATATACTTAATTCCCTATAAACATTGCTCTGATACCAATCTGTCACACCCCCAAACCAGAACGGCGGAAACGTTCGGGGGCGGAGGACGTCATATTCAGTATCATAACAGTTCATAGAAAGGAAAGTACACACCACCATACAATGATGTAAACATTTTTGAAATATTTATATATATATATATATATATATATATATATATATATATATATATGTATGGTGGTGTGTACCTTCCTTTCTATGAATTGTTATGATACTGAATATGACGTCCTCCGCCCCCGAACATTTCCGCCGTTCTGGTTTGGGGGTGTGACAGCGGCCGACTTCAAGTTCAAAAGCAAGTGACAAGGCACCCATCCGATCGAACAAGAAATGGGTTAAACAAGACTACATATGGGTACCAAAGGTGCACACCCCCAAATCAGCTAATGATTCTAACATTTCTTCATCTTCTGTTTGTGATAAACAAGATATGTCATAGGAGAGATTTCCTTGCGTTGATGAAAAAGGTCAACCCATTTTCATAATGGACTGGGTTCCAAAGACCAACTGATCCCATTCTGTGTCGGAGAAGTTGTGGAGGCATATCATCATACTTCAGTTTGTTGTGGTGGTTGTTCCTGGCATATGATAGGAGACATCTATCAATTGTATAACACTCAGAACTTCGTTTGAGAGTATGTGTCCTTTGCGGGAAATGAAGGAAGGAGAGGATCACAAATGGGGTTTGTGTTTAACGATGTGAAGAATTTTTGGATTTGTTATGAGATTGAAATCTGTGTGCTATTCTCAGATCATCTGAATGCAACTTCAACTGGTGATTTACGGTTTGAGTTTTCTTCTCGATACTCCTGAGTTTTTCGTAAAATGATTCGTTTCAAAGACAAATTTCTTTTTGATTTTTCGCATTTATTTTATTTTTTCCCTATGCTCAATTTAAGGGGGAGAAATCAAAATACAAAAAAAATTAAGAAAAATCAAAATCACAAAAATATGTTCTCATGTTTTTTAGTTTGTAGGTGTTGTTGGGAAGTGATATGAAGCTTAGTGCTAAAGGGTAATTTATGATGCGTGTAATGCACTAAAGCTGAATTGTTTAGACTTTGTGTTCAATGTGCTGGTAGGCATGAAAGATTCAAAATGAATAGATACAGATTGGCATTGAAAGGACTTGACAATGTGGAGTTAGATAGTTCCGTTTGGACTGACAATATGATGCTCGAGTAGATTGAGTAGTGAGATAAACATGAGAACCTGTGGGATGCTCTAAAAGTTAGATGTATCTAGAACTGTGGATTAACATTTCATCGATGTATAAACTCATGTCCTTAATTCTGGTACTGATAGGGTGACTGGGGGGTTTTGACATAGTAGGTCTATAGGAAATTAGTTTCTTGCTTTCTATCTGTCAGTCATATGTTGCCTCCTCTATGCGATTGGAACATATCTGACCTGGAATGCAACATATGCAACTCTATTTCTATGCATCTTCTTTTCTATACAATTCTTTCTATCTGTTATCCATATGATATCTCCTCTGCGTGATTGGAAGTGATCCGACCTAGAACACAACATATGCAACATTCTATTTCTCAATCCCTCAATTCTAGTTAGCCATATGTTGTCCCCTCTGTGTGCTTGTAAGAGATTCGACCTGGGACACAACATATGCACCTATCTCTAAATCTGTCTTCCCTCTTAATGATTGTCTACTCACCTAAAGTAAATAGTTCTTTGGAAGTTTTTGATTACCTACTCACCTAAAGTAAATAGTTCTTTGGAAGTTTTTTATTACCAGGGTATATCGGGAAGTGGGGAACACGTTCTAGTACATCTAAAATTGAACCATTTAATACGTTGTCTGTAGATCTCGCTGCTGAATTTAAGTGGACAACAATATCCTTGGTCGTCATCAGCTAAATGGTCCATTTAGGAATATAAGTACAATGTCTTGTCAAGTAAAATTTGTTCAATTTGTCCATATGCTTCTTGTTTAAGTGGACCACAATACCGATGATTGACTAGATTTAAACATTCAGGTGTGTGCAGATAAACGATATTGAATTGCATGACAACTTTGATCCCAAATTAGTTTTGTATTTTGTTATTATTTTTCTTTTTGTTAAATTTGTTCATACTTTTCGTCTATTCACAAATTTAAGGGGATAATTAAAATTAAAAAAATCAAACAAAAATCAGAAAATTCAAAAATCAACCAAAAACAGAAAATTCAAAAATCAACCACAAATCAGAAAATTCAAAAAATCAAACAAAAATAAGAAAATTCAACAATAAAACAAAAACCAGAAAATTCAAAAAATCCAAAAATATTTTTGTTTATGTTTTATTTCTTTTATAGAAAATATGAAAAATCCAAAAATATTGTGTGCTAAGTTTGTTTTTTAGTTTTGTTTTTATCTCAATGTTTCGTTTGTCTTAAAAAGCGAATTCAAAAGAAGATGAGATTGTATCAGCAGAAGAGACTCAAGGAGGTTGTACTTTCACAGAGATACTACGAGAAGTCTCCATCTAAGCCAAGGTTGGGTCCTTTAAGAAATATGGTGAGAAGGGTTGTTTTTGTAATCCATATGGACTTTTTAGTCGATGGTTACTTTTCAAGGCGCAATGGTGATCTTAGAAAACACTCATTCGAAGAATCAAGAAATGAAGATTATTCTTTCAAGATACAATCTTTCAACCCCAGAAGCAAGGTGAAGTTGCACTTGAAGATTATGTGACTGTAAGGTCCTGAAAACGGATCTTTACCAATGATCAAGCAATCACACAATCAAATAGAATAAGAAACAATGTAGAAACAAAATTGAAACAAGCTTGCACACGCTTATATTGCATAAAACGTCTGGTAAAACTTGCTCTCTATGATCATGAACTATTGTAGCATCAACAACCATTAATGACCTATACAACACCTATATATAGCAGACTTGGGTTGGACACTAGGTTTACAGTCGTAAACAGGCTTACGACCATAAACTCACTACTTGGCCGTAAACTAACAAAAAACCTACCAAAACCTCATAAAGACTAAAAAGAACTTATTACAATGAAAGCCTAGACCAAACCACTAACTAGACTCTTCAATCTCCCCCTTGGTTTGGTGCTAGCTTGAGCTCAGTCTTTGTCGACGACTAGAACATCTGACTTCCCCATTTCTCCGTTCCATATCCGTTTGTTAATGATTTCCACAACCATCATTGTAAACTCTTTGACAGCTGGCTCAAAAATGTCTTCTGCAACTTTAATCTGATGATGGCTCAACTGATGTATATCCCACTTTCCAAACTGAAGCATGTCTCTTTTGTCGTACAAGAGGATGCATCCCTTCTAAAGCTTGATGACAGCAGATGCAGTGGTTTCATCAAACACCCAGTACTCCATAGTTCGTTGAGATCCATCTGGATGATCCTGAAGGATATGAATCTGTTTCACTTGTTTGGTAGCTGGCCACATCACAACTCGAAGAGGTTGATTGACTCTGCAGTCTTCATTAAAGGAAAATCCTTGGGTACTTGATCTTCCAAGAAATGCTTGAACTGTGTAGCCTAGGAATTCTTAGAGGGATTGGAAAAAGGAGCCCATGACAACTCTGAAAGATCAACCCTGGTCCAAGAAGGGAAGTCATGAGCATCTTTATATAGCTTAGTGGTCCCACTCTTACATCTCTCGAGCCACATGTTTAAGGTGCCGTGAAATCCCCATGAGATGATCCCTGACCTATCACCATAGATATCTTTAAAACGATTCTCTCCAAGATCTGTAAAGGTGATGGTGGGCTGATCCGCAAGAGCATTCTGATATGAGCTCCTTTTAAACAAGTATTGACCTTTCTCAATAGATTTAGCCAGTTTGGCACGTTTTAAGGCCACAACACTTGGAGCTTGAGCTGGCTCTTCTTCAAACCTATCAACAATACGTGATGTTGGAGCAGATGTCACAATGGGATGAGGCTGGATGTGCAGATTGATCCTTGACTCATCAGCGGATGTCTTGAACTTGTCACCAAGTTCCTCTTTTAAATTCTTCTTCAAATCAAAGTAACTTGAAGTAAGGAGATTAAAGTGCTCTTGTAAGTCAGAAATCTGCTTGGTCTTCAAAGCTTTATCCTCTTGAAGATCTGAAACTTGAATCTTCAGATTTACATTCTCGCTCAAAAGATCATTAACTTGAATACTAAGCTCTATGTTCTTTTGATCAAGTACATTTAATCTCTTTTGAAGCTCATCAATGATTGAATCATCTTCTCCCGAAAGACCTTCTCTAAAAGAAATTCCTTTAGCTCTAGAAGAAGGTATTGAAGTTTGTTCCTGAGCTAGATGCATGGCTAGTCGTATAGAAGCATCGTCAAGATCTGCCCTAGGAGAAGAAAATCCTGCTTGAGCAGAGGAACCACCAACCTCAAAGGTGGTGCTATGACCTTCACTAAAAGGTTCTATTGATACAATGGAAGGGGTAGTTGTTGGTGTAATTGGAAGGCCTTGAGATATGTCAGAATCCAGAAGCCAATGTCTAGGATCACATTTTCTTCTCTTTGACGGGGGTTGTAAGGTCTGGATTGTCGCATCATCACTCTGAAGTGGTTCAGTTGTAGGTGAAACAATATCAAGGAGAGGAATCCCTGACACTGTCACCATGGGAGTTGTCATATCAACCACTTGATCGGTAGTCACAAGTGTTGACTCGAGAACGTCATCAGAGTCCCTTATCTCCGTTGTTGGATGAGCAACATCATTGATATTGGTAAGTAGTGTGTTGAGGTTGACATTCGACAAAAAGTCTTCATTACTTCCAAAGTTTGTCGGAATATCATCTTTATGAAAGCCCGCAAGATCAAGGTCTTCATACATATCAGTTTTAGTCATGTTCTTAGAAGACCCTTCATTATAGTCACTTTCGACTTGGACCGATTGCAGATTATGCTCCTCAGCTTTAGAAACATTGGGAGAAACCGTCTCTTCTCTTTCCTGGTCTGAAACACTGATCACATCCTCCTCTGAAATCCCTTTTTCTGAGGAAGTAGGCTCAGAGGATATTTTGTCAGAGGATCCATGAGACTCAGATGCCTCATTTGGCTCAGCAAATCTTTCGAATTTCACAAGCGGATGCAGTCCTTAAAAGACGACCTTTCTCTTGTGATTTTGCTTGATGAGCCCAACAGTGTGGGGACCTAAGGACTTCATGTCAAGTGTATCTCCCTCCTTGACCATATTAGGAAATTGTCTGTTGATGAATAACTGAATGAACCTGGGATACATCAAGAAGGTATCATGGGTGAGGGCATTGATGTTGACCACGAACTCGTCCAGGATAAACCTCGAAAATTTGAAGCCTATCCCTGCAGCAAGAGAAACGATGGCTCCAGTGTTTCTCAGTGAAATTTCATCCGCACCAGACTTCCTGCCTGAGATGTAGCTCACAAGCACATGAGCTAAGAATCTCCAATAACGTGGCAAAAGCTTCTTCACGGTAGGAGGAGAGTCGCCTTCGTACCCCATCTTCTTCAAAATATTCTAAGCATCTTCAATCCTGATCTCAGTGGGAAAACTAGGTAAATCATTGATCAGCAACGTTTCTCTAATGAACTGCTTAGTGATCACAACCTTGCATCCCTTAACGGTTGCATCCACAGTCACTGCTCCAGCATCATCTCTTTTCATCTTGGCAGTCTGCCAAAACTCCCTTATGATGTTCTGATAGACCATAGTGTTCATGGTGATAGTAGAGGCTAGGCAGCATTCTCTTAATCCATGAATCACTGACCTGAATTCTCCATGTGTAACTAGAGGATCTGCCAGTACAATCGCCAAGTTGTGCATGTTTGCGAATTTTAAGCTTTCCATTTGATCTGCACTAAAACAGGCCAAGTAAGAAAATAAAAAAAAATATTTGAGAAAATAATATTTCAATCGATTTAAATTTAGCCCAAAAATTATTATTTTGTCCAAACTTAAGTTCAAGGTCAACCAGGAGTTTACGGTGAACCTGGAGTTTACGACCGTAAACCCGTGGTCGTAAGCTCAGGGCCACAAACGGAGTTTACGGCCGTAAGCTCCTTGGCCGTAAGCTTGGGCCGTAAGCTCCGACAGACCTATTTTCGTCAATTTTAGGCTCAAAAATCAACGATTTCATGAAACAAACACATATCCATGGTCGGAATCTTACTACCTTTGAGATGAGCGGAACAATTTCACAGAAAAAAACGAAAAAAATCCTCGAAGATGAGAGAGAAAGAGAGAGGATTTGCGGCCGGAAACTGAAAAGTGAAGAATGAGAGAGTTTCCGGCTGTAATCTCTCTTTTATACCCTTGACTATTTTACCTATTGTCCACACAGTGTAAGGCACACTCCAATATTTCAAATAATTTTCAAAAATAAAACTTTTGAGGATTTAAAAAATTAAAATTAACATTAAACTTAAAAAAATAAAATTGAATAAAATTTTCTAAAATTAAAAAAAAACTTTGACAAATTTTAACAATATACTAAAAATTAAAATTAAGATTAAAGAATAACATAGACAAAAATAAAAATAAAAATAAAAATAAAATTAAATTAAATAAAATTAAAATAAAATAATTTCCAAAATTTAAAATTTAAAATTTTGATAATTACAAAAAAAAAATTAAAATGAAACAAAAAAAATTAAAATAAAATAGACTAAACTTATCTAAACAAACATTGAATATAATTTTGTGACTTAGGGATCAAATTTGTTAGCCAACCTTGGTCTACTTATCGATACCTTTACCTTCGTGGCTATGTCTGATCAATCGATCGTATTGTGGTCCACTTAAACACGAAAAATTGTGATAAAATTTGGACAAGGTAATAAAGACAAGACCCTTTTGATTCTAAATTCTTAAATAAATTTCATAGGGACCATTTATCTGACGACGACCAGGGATATTGTTGTCCACCTAATTTGAGCAACGAGATCTACAAACAATCTATAAGTGTTCAATTCTAATTGTACTAGAACATGTTTCCCGCTTCCTGATATGCTCCAGTAATCAAGAACTTCTCGAATACTCCTTACATCGGATGAGCAGACAATTATTAAGAGAGAAGATAGATTTAGAATGCATATGCTATACACCCAGGTTAGATCTCTTCCAATCACGCAGATGATGAAACATATGATTAACTGATGTTTTAGAGGGATTGAGAAAAAGAATGATGCATATGTTGTGTACCAGGTCGGATTGTAAGTCACGCAAAGGAGACAGTATATGGCTAACAGATAGAAAGAAATGCATAGAGAGAAGATGCAGGGAGATAGAATTGCATACGTTACAGTCCAAGTCGGATTTTTCGATCTCGTAAAGAAGGCAACATACGAATCACAGACAGTAAGAAAGAAAATAACCTTCTACAGACCTAATTTATCGGAATTCCACAGTCACCCCCCTCAATACCAGAATGAAGGACAAAATCCGCACATCGAGGAAAAGTTAATCCACAGTTCTAGATATGGGTTCTTTTAATGTGACTAGTAGACTCCCATGTATATCTCCCTGCTCAACCCATCCGAGCGTCGTATTGTCAGGCTAAACAGATCTAACAAGTTCAAGATTTGTCAAGTCCTTGAATTCCTTAAGTTCAGATCTTCCAAGTAAAGTCCATTTAGAATCTTTCATGCCTACCAACGTATTGAACACAGAGCGTTGACAATTTAATTTTGGTACGTTACGCAGATTCAGATTGTCTGTTATCACTTGATAATATCACTACCCAACACATCACCTACAAGCAAGACTATCAACAACATATTTTTGATTTTCTGATTTTTTTTATTGTTTTTGGATTTTTTGAAAATTTTCAATTTTTTTTTGTTTGGTTTTTGTTTATTTCTCCCCCTAAATTTGTACATGGGTGAGAATGAAATCACTAAAATGCGCAAATTTAAACTAATCTAACGAAAAATAAGATAAAATAGAAGATAAGAATTAAAAAAAACAAAAATAAAATAAAAAAACTTAAAATAAGTAAAAAGGTAAAAAATAGAATTAATCCTCAAAACGAATTATTTTAAAAAAAATCCCACAAACACATTGAATCAAACTTTGTTAAAAGGCTTGGTGAACAAATCCGCCACATTATTAGTAGTAGGAACCTGTTCCAACTGGATGAGTGAACGTTCATAACAGTCTCTGATAAAATGAAGTTTGATATCAATGTGCTTGGTTTTGGAAGGTTAGACAAGATTTTTAGCAATTTGAATCGCAGCCTCATTATCACAGTAAATAGGGGTTTCTAGATAATTCAAACCGTAATCCAACAGCTGATGATGGATCTAGATAACTTGAGAGCAAGAAGCAGATGTAGCAATGTATTCCGTTTCAACTGTTGAAGTTGAGACGGTGTGTTGTTTCTTGCACTGCCACGACACCATCCTATCTCCAAGATATTGACACCCTCCTGAAGTAGATTTCCCGTCAAGCTCACATCCTCCATAATTACTGTTAGAAAAAGCATAAAAATCAAATTCGGAATTTTTCGGATACCAAAGACCAAATTTTGGGCTGCCTTTGATATACCAAAAAATTCTTTTGACAACAATAAGATGTGAAAATTTAGGATTAGTCTAATAACGTGCGCATTGACAAACTGCAAACGTTATGTCTGGACGGCTTGCAGAAATATACATCAATGATTCGATCATCAATCTGAAGTGTGTCTGATCTACGGATTCACCATCAGCATATGGAGTCAGCAGAGGTCTTTTGGCCATCGACGTCGATGCAGGTTTAGCGTCTTGAAACCCGAACTTCTCAAGAATATCCTCCACACACGTGGCTTGATGTAGCAGGATTCCGGTTGAATTTTGTTTGACCTGAAGCCCCAAAAACATGATCATTTCTCTCAACGAACTAATTTTAAACCTCTTCTTCTTGATGCCTTCAAACTCTTTGCATAGTTGCGGATTGGTAGACCCGAAGATAATGTCGTCAACATAGATTTGAACCAGAATCTGATCATTACAAACATGCTTGATAAACAAAGTTTGATCGATAGTGCCAATAGAGTATCCATGCTCGAGCAAGTTCTTTGTATGGGTCGCATACCATGCTCGAGGAGCTTGATGTAACCCATACAGTTCCTTGTCCAACTTGTAGACATGATTAGGAAAATTCGAGTTAACGAACCCAGGAGACTTGTTGAAACCCGCAGACCAGCAATCTTGCTTTATTTCGCACTATAACCCATGCATCATCCTGCTTGTTTCGATAGACCTAGCGTGTGTCAAGAGACTTTTTGCCCTTTGGTAGCTCAACCAATTTCCAAACCCCGAGCTTTTCAAACTGATTCAGCTTTTCATGCATAGCATCTACCTAGCTGGGCTCATTCAGAGCCATTTCAACATTCTTGGGCTCTATTTCAGAGATAAAGCAAGAATAGAGACATGTATTGACATCTCCACTCTGACTTTTGGTTTGATCTCCATCGCCCAGCTGACTAATGATGTTCTCGATCGGATGATCGCGTTGAATTCTTGAGGGTATATCCTAGCTGATATCATTAAGTGAGATGGGAAGATTGTGAACATTGACACCTCCTTCATTTGTTGATTGTTCCACACCAGATGACTCTACTAAAAGCTCATTAGAAATGTCTTCAGGAAAGACTAGTTCCATAAAAGTTGAAGTGACGGCGGAAGCATCTCTAGCCATAAACTCTCTTTCAACAGGAGTAAGAGGTATAGCATCAGCATCAGGAGTATCATTCTGAACTGGAGATTTTGGACTATCAGGTGGTACAGATGACTCCCCCTTAGGTGAAGCAGAGGACTCCCCCTTAGGTGAAGCAGATTTTAGACAACTTCTTTTTCTTCGTCTTCAGAACATTCTTCAAACCAGAGGATGACCCAGATGACCTATCCGAAGACATATTTATAGACTTTAAAAGCGATGTGTAATCAAATAACCAATCCGGACCCACTCGAGCATCCATTTCCTTCTTATCCAACCAGCGCACATCACCGAATTCCACAGTCTACTTTGTCTTTTTGTTGTAGACCCTATATGCAGTGCGTGCAACATACCCTACAAAGTAACAACCATCGGCTTTGGCATTAAACTTTGGGTTGGAATCTAGGTGAAGAAGGGTGCAAGGGTAACCAAATACACAGAATGACTGACTGATGGCTTATGAAAAATATAGAATCTCGTACGGTGTCTTCATCTGACCTTTGTTAATCAACACATGATTATGAACATAGTAAGCAGTGTTGATCACCTCGGCCCAAAAGAAAACTGGTAACTTAGAGTGACACAGCATCGTCCTTGCAGCGTCTTTTAAAGTTCTATTTCTCCTTTCAGCAACACCATTTTGTTGTGCTATGTGAGTGGAGATGTATTGACGCATAATCCCTTTTTCTGCGCAAAAATGATCAAGAACAGAATTCTTGAACTTTATTCCTTTGTCGGTATGAAGCACCTTCACCCGATTATTGGTTTGGTTCTCAATCAACACTGTGAACTTCTTTATCAGATCTGCAACCCCAGTTTTGTTGGATAAGAAGAAGACCCACGTAAAACGAGAAAAATCATCAATCACAACCAGACAGTACGAACTTATGTTGATGCTTAGGATGTTATCTGGACCGAACAAGTCCATAGGTAATAATTGGAGCACTTGAATGATTGATTTAACATGTTCTGGCAGGTGTGGTTTTCTATGATGTTTACCCTGGGCACATGACACACACTTTTCAAAAGTTATAAAGTCTCTGACAGGTAAACCACAGACCATCTCATTCTTTGCAAGACGATTTAGGTTTTTGGCATCAGCATGACTGAGTCTTCGGTGCCACAGCATTGCATTTTGTTCTGAGACCTTTGAAAAGAGGCAAGTAACTTGTTCGGGAATGTTGCTATTCATATCAATAATGTAAGCATTTCCACCCCTCTTAGATTTAACAAGAATCCATTCTTCCGGGATGACAATGCCTGGCTTGAGAATCATACATTTCTTGTTAGTGAAATGTGTAGAATAGCCTTTCTCGCATATCTGAGACACACTCAACAAACTATGCTTTAATTCGGGAGCAAAGTTGACATTCTCGAAACTGAACACTCCATTTGTAATGGTTCCTCTCTGAGTGATCTTGCCACCTTCTCCACCTATAAAGGAAACATATCCCTCATTAAAAGATTGAATGTTGTTCAGTTGGGAGATATCTCCTGTCATATGCCGGGAGCAGCCGCTGTCGACGAACCAAGGTCTGATGACATTCCTCCACAACTGTCCCTGCACAAAGTGCAGGACAATTTAGATTTGGGAACCTAGGTTATCACTTTCCCGGGTTGACCCATCACTTTTTCAGATTTATCATTATTGACTAACTTTTCAGAGGATGTTGATGATAGATTGGAGTTTATTTTGGGCATCCATTGGTAATTAGGTTTCCTAACAATCACTGATGGTTTTGAAATAAGTTTCTTAACAGTTTGCATTGAGTACTTGGGTTTTCTACTAGAAGATGTTGAAGACCCAGAGCTGCTCCTTGACGAAACCGATCTTGGCAGAGCCGTGTTCGGTTTTGGCAAACTGTTTGGGAGTTTGTTATGAAAAACCTTTTTATGATTTTGAAAAACTGCCCTTTTTCTACTACGATCATCCTTCCAATCATCATTCCGAGAACGAGCTCCAGAGGACTTTCTAGTTAAAGACCTTCTTCTAAATTCGTTCTCTCCTCTTTGGGATGTATAATGTACAAACATTCTATTAGGACAATTCCTAGCTATATGACCACCAATACCATAATTGAGACAAATTTGTTTGTTCTTGTTAAAACCTGTATGGCCTTTTCATATTTATTTTCCATTCCGACACCCTTGCTTTTCTCACATGAACACACAAGAAGTAGGTTGTGAGATAAGTGAGGGTGTATCAGATGGAGTGACTTGTGGAAATGGTGAGTTTTTATTAGTATCATTACAAACATCAGAATTATCAAACATCTCATCAAACACTTTAAAACAATTTAAACCAGTATCAGCAGGTGCAGAAAATTCACAAAAACATTGTCACTTTCAGCATCAGAAAAAATAAAGTCTTTATTTAAAACTAAAACTTCAGGTTCAGACTCAGTTTTATTAACAGAAACAGATCCTTCAACTTTGTGCTTTGATTGATTTAAGGATTGATCTGCAGGGGAAGTAGAAACGTTAGTATTTTCAACATTAATAAATCCTCCTGAAACAAAACTTGTTGGTTTGCCATAAACCATGAACGGTTCGTTAGCAATCTCCTCTTTAGTCAAAGGGTGATAATGACATGTGTGATTAAAAGGAGGAGGTACATTATTGTATCCCAAACCCTTTTTCTGGTTTTGTTTAAAATGCAGGCAATGGTCAATCACGTTGGCAACTATCTCACTTGATAAATCATATTTTTTAAAATCAAAGTTTTCAGTATCAAATTTATTCTTTAATGTATCAAGCTCTGCAATTAACTCAACATTCTGTCTCTTGATATAATCATAGTTTTCACATTTATTACTGTAGTCTTCATGGAGTCTCCTAAAGTCCTTTATTTTTGTCTCTAATTGGGCCTTTAACGGTTTTTGTCCTTTTCTAAGTTGATAGCCCTCATATCTAAGGTCCTCTACTTCTCTATGTAATGATTCAATTTCCTCACAAAGAATTTTAACATAATCAATACAAGCTTGAGAGAAAGAAGGAAAACTTACCTCATTTTTCTTTGGTTAAGAAGTAGAAGATACCATCAACTCAAAATGAAGCTCCATTATCTTTTCTTCAGCTACAACGCTCTCCATGGAAGCTTCATCCTTAACTTGGGCCAAGTGAGCATTTTTAGGTTTTGAAATGTTCAGGGACTGAATCTAGTCCTCCCAGTCAAATGACTAAGCAACCATAGCCTGCTCACTGTTGACCTGAGGACCTCCCCGATTGTTTCCCACTGCAACTATTGTTTGGTCATTGTTCAATCTTCTATCCGGCTTCGGGCACTCACGAGCAAAATGACCCGGCTCGTGACAGTTGAAACAACACAGCTTCCCTTTGCTGAACTCTACCTTTTTATCAGCATTCATGCCTCAGCTATTCTTCCCAGTCTTCTTGGCAAACTGCTTAGCCCTGAACACAACCATGGCTATCTGTCATGTGATGTCCATCTCTTCCACATCTTCTGGATGAATCTGATCCAGATCAGCAAATAACAATTGAGGTGGAAGTTCTCCAGCAAGAAGCGCATTATAACAGTTCACAAGTCCCTGTGACAAAGGCTAGATTTTCATCACACTCCTTTGTGTTTGAGGAAGAGGCCACAACTGGTACACTAGAGGAGGGAGCAGCTTGAGGAGTGATATGCAGCTGGCTTTGCAAATGAGACATGGATGACGCATCAGCAATTGTTTGGATCTGAGGCTACTGAACAACAAATGCTTGAACTGAGGAAGGAATGACTGATGAAAGAGCATTGTGAGAGGAAATCCCAAGGTTTGCAGTCGAATACAAATTCACATGATTTATCTCCCGCTGTTTATCATCAATATCACAAGCCTTGATGATCGCCATTATTTCAGGAAGAGTAAGACGATTTAGATCCTTGGTCTTTTTAATAACAGCTACATTCATGTCCCATGACTTTGGAAGAGCATTCAGTAGCTTTTTATTTATTTAAGACTTGGTCAAGAAGATCCCAACTATATTCATCTCAGTGGTGAGAGTTGTGAATCGTTGCAGCTGTGCCTCCAGGGTTTCTCCAGGAATGTAGTTGAACATGTTGAACCTTTGACGCATCATATCCTGGCGACTTTCCTTCATGTCTTCATTAGTTTCATACACCTCAATCAGTGCTTCCCACAAGGCCTTAGCTGAAGTATACTCTCTGAAACCTTGAGCAACATCAGGAGATAAAGCCATGGTTAGAGTGGCCAAAGCCCTTTCCTGTTCTTCCACTTTCTCAAAATCTTCATCTGTGTAGTTTTCAACTGCTTTGTCAACTACTTGCCCTGCAACAGTGGTGGTAATTCTGACAGGATTCTTGATAATGCTTCTCCAAATCTTGAAGTCCTTCATTTTAATATATTTTTCAATCCGGTATTTCCACTCAGGAAAACAATCTGCAGATAGTAGTCGTGGAATGCGTGTAGTGGTGCCCATAACAGAATCCAGCTCATGATGATGGGTTTGACTTTGAGAATAGATTTATTCTGATTTTAAAACTTAAAAATTAAAAGATAAAAAAATGTCAAAATTGACTTTACGGTCAGCAGTTTACGTCGGCAGTTTACGGTTAGCGGTTTACGGTCGGGTGTTTACGGTTGGGGTGTTTACGGTTGGGCAGTTCATGGTTAATTAAGATGCACTGACTACGGTTTAAGAACACTATTTACGGCTCTTGAATATGCTTGAGTTTACGGCCATAAATAGGGTTTACGGTCGTAATCTTTTGGCAGTAAACTCCCAAAAATCTCAGTAAACGCAAGTTTGATGCAGATTTGACCCACTTTGCGATGAAAACACCAAACCCTAATGAAGAATATGAGATTAAACGGTTGAAAACTCGATTGAATGATGCTTTGACACCGGTCTTTCTCTGATACCAATTGTAAGGTCCTGAAAGCGGATCTTTACCAATGATCAAGCAATCACACAATCAAATAGAATAAGAAACAATGTAGAAACAGAATTGAAACAAGCTTGCACACACTTATATTGCATAAAACGTCTGGTACAACTTGCTCTCTATGACCGTGAACTATTGCGGCATGAACAACCATTAATGACCTACACCACCCCTATATATAGTGGACTTGGGTCGGACACTGAGTTTACGGCCGTAAACAGGCTTACGGCCGTAAACTCACTACTTGGCCGTAAACTAACAAACAACCTACCAAAACCTCATAAAGACTCAAAAGAACTTATTACAATGAAAGGCTAGACCAAACCACTAACTAGACCCTTCAGTGACAGATTGCATTGAAGCCTCCTTAATTAATGTACTGCTATCTTTTACCTGGTGTAGTGATCCAGAAGATTTGATCTCTCTATTCTCTCGGAAGATTCTCAAGCAGAGAGCACTATTTTTCAAGAATATGTACAACAAGCCTCCTCACCCAACATGCGTTCAATGTCAAATTTTGAAGAGAAGCCCAACTGTTCAATATGAAGTTACTCACATAGAAGACTCTTATGTTCATCTTGATGTCATGAAGAAATCGAAGATTAAAGTTGAAGCCAAGCAGAAAGCAAAGTTTGAAAAGAAAAGCCAGCTACAAACTTAGGTGGAGTTTGTTGGATCAAAAGAAAAGAAAGCTATAAACCAAGGGGGAGATTTTTGGGTCTAAAATATGGTTTATACTTTACTTTTCTAGGATTTAGTAGTTTTCGGTCCAGGATCGAAAAATCCTTGGGTTTATTTGTAGCTTGGACCAAAAACTCATGTGTTTAAGTCCAAAATTGGATTTGGGCTTTGGGTTTGCGGTCCATATATATATATATATATATATATATATATATATATATATATAAGTAGGGGTGAGGAGTGCATGAGGCCATCATTAGAGAGGAGGAGTGTTATTGTCATATGTATGTGCTAGAGAGAGAAAGTTAGAGAGAGAACAAGTGTGTGTGAATCTTGTGTAAGGATTGTCATTCATATCATCAATACTTCATAGATTCATAAAGTTCTTCTTCTTCTTCTCCATTCATCTTGCATCATCCACTTGATTGGGATTCCGCACCATCAAGTGGATCAGATTGATACTTCAGGCAAAATTTTGGGACTTACATAAGATCTCATTGTACCTCTGCAAAATATATGGACATTGTAGAAATCTCTTTATTCAATATGAGAAGAGAAAGGCAGCTCTTCGACAAATGTGAATCCAGCCTAATTGGGAAGAAACTTTCATAGTGAGAGTTCCATTAAGGCTTTGAACACATAGTGTATGTGAGGCTTGAAGACAACATGCAAAAGAATGGTTCTAGGGACACTTAACTAGTACATCAGTTCGAATAAATACATGTTTCTTGATGGATGTATTCGTTTAGCATACATCATACCATCATGTTTTTAGAATGAGACATAAACCATTAGACAATAAGATAAAACACAAAATAAGAAAAAAAAATTGGATCCTTGTTTCAGAAATCAAGTACAAAAATAATAAAATCTTTTTGGAATTTTGTTTTCTAGAAATCAAACATAAAAATAAGAAAATATTTTTGTATTTTTTTGTTTTAGAAATCAAACACAGAAATAAGAAAATCTTTTTGGATAATTGATTTTTGAAAAATAAAAAACAAAAATAAATGTAGTGTAAAATGTTACCAAGATACGTTCAACCCATAAGCTAGCAGTTATCAATCCTGGGTTGCACATCGAACATCTTCCATCAAAAGCGAATTGTGTTCTGAATGGTTCAAAGAGAAGTTAGATGTGAATGAAGTCGAATGTTGAACGTAAAAAACAATCTATGAATAAAACCCAAGCAGCCAAATTTAAGTTAAAACACAAAAGGGAAATACCTACTAATCGAAAGCAATAAGAACAATAGAAAGTAAGGTAAAAGCAAGAAGTTATGTGAAATTCAATAAACATGGAACAAAGATTGCTTCCATCATTCCCAGTCCATTCAATATCCTTATGAATGATCTTTCATCGAAAGGTTTTGTGAAAATGTCTACAAGTTCATTAGTTGTTTTGACAAAATGGACTTCAATGTTTCCATGTTCGATGTGGTTTTTTATGAAATGATATATGTGACAACCCGAAATTTCCATTCTGAACAAACCATATCAAGCCAATAGAAGTAGAACAGTTACAGTGAAAACTTAGATTTTGAGTATAAGTTTGGCAGTTTTTAGGATTTTACACTTAAGGAGATATTAGGAGAGTGGATGCACTAGGGTTTTGTGCAACACTGTTATTCCAATACTCTAGTATATTAGAGTTCATTCCGAGAATAGAAATATTTTCTGCCAAAAATCCCAGGACTATAAATAGAAAACTGAACCAAATTGGTTCATTAGTTGAATTCCAATTAGAGAAAAGCCAAAATTCTCTCTCACGGATCTTTGGGTTTTTATCCCAAATTGTGAGTACTTCGATCTAGTTATGTTATATAGCTTAGATTGTGTTTAGAAACATCAATTTCATAGCACAACAACTAGACTCGGGAGTTTACCGCCCAAGAACTTCTTAGGGAGTAAACTCCATTTTAAGGTCCTAAAGGGTTCCAATGACCCTCAAAGCTTTAGAACTCGAACTAGAAGCCTCCATTTCATGCTTTAGACCACAAAACAATTAAGAATCATGGCTAGAAGTGAGTTCACGGCCAAGGAGCTTCTTAGGCCGTGAACTCCATGTTTAAGTGCCAAAATGCTTTGAAACACTTCCTAAGGCTTAGGCTTAAATAAGGACAAGTACCCTAAAGTGTTTAAAGCCTAGAAAACATAAGAAATCACTAGTATTGAGGAGTTTACGGCCAAGACAAGTTCTTGGGCCGTAAACACCTATAAAGGTGTCAAATGACACCCTAACTCCTTCCTTAAGCCAATAGACCAATTTAGGCATGTACCTAAATTAGTTTTGGACTAGCTAACACACTTAGAACACCAAGAGTAAGGGATTTTACGGCCCAAAAGGTTCTAGGGCCGTGAACTCCATAAAATGGTGCCAAATGGTGCCATAAACTCTTCTAAAGCCAAGTACAAAAGCCTAGTTTAGTTCCTAGTTAATTTAGAGACTTGAAAACACCATAAACACCCTCCCAAGGGAGTTTACGGCCGTAAAATCCAAGGGAATATGGTCCCAAGGCCGTAAACTCCTTAAAGGAGTTATTATGACACCCAAACACTTGTTTCAACCTTAGAACCAATTACCACTTGAGTTGTAACAACCTTAGGCCTCAATTAATGACTCAATGTAGAGTTTACGGCCAGGAGTTTACTCCCCTGGGCCGTAAACTCCAAAGAATATGGTCATTAGACCTTAAACTTCCATTAGAGGCATTGCTCTCCTTTGTTGCAACCCATTAGCCTCCTAGCACTTGACCAAAAGTGTTTTCCTCACGTTTAAATGTTTATACTTGTATAATTAGTGTTTTAATCACTAATTATTTATATACATATGTCTTCATATGTAATTAGGATCATTGTGTGTGTCTAAAGTCTTCACTTGACACCAAGCACTTGCCCGATCCTTCCTTACGATAACAGTCCTTTCAATTCCAGTCACTTACTGCAGGTGAGTTCATACCCCTTAACTAATGTTTTAAACTATTTTTAAATGTTTTATGGGGGGGGGGGGGAGATACAAGTAGAATCATGCTAGTTATTATGTCAATCACATGTGATTAATAAGTAGAATTATGCTAGTTATTTCATCAATCACATGTGATTAATATACAACATTCAAAAGATTTGGCTACTCATTAGCCGTTTTACCAAACAGTTTCCTTCAAATGATTTTTATAAACATTTTCTATGTTTTAAACTCCTTATTACACTGTATATTTTACTCTGTATATCACATTCCAAACTTATTTACAATTGTGTTTCAAACAAATGTTTCTTCATACTAAACTGTTTTATCAAACCCATGCCTTCAAATCGTTTTATAGATTGACATCAAGTCGGCCTTTTCTTTGAAAATATTTATGTTCAAAGGTTTTACAAATCTTGTTTTACGCTTTTAAATTATAAATTGCATGCCTTTATATGTATAGTTATATAAGAAATGTTTAAAAGACTTAGGAAGGCTATCCACCCTATTTCCTTTTCGCGCTTGAGATGTGGTCTGGTGGGATATCGGGTACTCGTCCGAAGGTCGTTTAAATATTAGTTATATATCATGTGTACATATATAGTCATAAATGGTCCTTCCAGTTCATCCCATGCCCTTGGGTAGCAAGGGTATACATCCATGTCCATACGTACCATTAGATTACTAGTAAACTACCATATGGGTAGTTTAGGAAGATACTAGAACAATTACTAGAACGCGATATCATACAATGAGTCAGTTCATTCATGAGTCAATACTTTCTAGAACATTACAGTACATTACATATACTACGATACTAGGAATAGAACATATACAACGATACTAGAACGATTACATTACTATACTTGCTAGGTAGAGAGCACATACATTACAACTAGAACAGTTCATTACGTTACATAGATATGAATACGTTAATAATTGTGATCCACTGTATCGGAGCATGCCTTAAATGTCATGGCCCGAGTTGTAGCCATATTCTCTTGGAGGGAGAGCGTGAGTTTGCGTATAGATCTATACTGGATTGACTATCCTACACCTTGCTGCTAGCTACAGCCGAAACTCCAAGTCCGCGGGTGCCAAACGTCATTCCGTTATTACGACTATTCGTATGTCGTTGTTACCAGTCGATAGTATGGTGCAATTAATCACATGATGCCTTAATATAAATCCGGTTTAAGGTAATTAGTACAGCAGTAGTTCTTATAGCGCTACGTTTTAGTACTACATTAATTTTCCCTGTACATATATTTAGTGATCCTTTCACTTAAACTATAGATGTAAAAACTATATTTTGTTAATAATAGTTACACTTGGGAAAATTACACACTTTTACAAGAGACGAACATATAGAACAGTTAAGTCTTGGTAGAAGACTACATTGAGAACAGATAGGTCTTGGTAGAAGACACCCTTATATAATAGTAGGAATCATAGGGATGTCTAGACTTTTTTTTTTCGAACGTTTACATTTGTTTTACAAACATTTTCATACTTACAGTTCATATACAAATTCGTACATACAAATTAAGACACTAAATACTTATGATCTCACCAGCTTCAAAGCTGATACTCGTTTTTAAAATTACTTGTATCCTCAGGTCATCATAGACAGGTACCGATGCAAGGAGAAAGGAAGATGGAGCTTGTTCAAGACTCATCTTTCATTTTGATTTATGCTTTAGTGTTTATTAAAATTTGATAGAACATACTTGTATAATAATTCTATTATTAATGCAATGGATGATGTTGTTGCTTGTTTACTACTTTTCATTGTTGTGATACTGTACATGACGTCCTCCGCCCCAGAACGTTTCCGCCGTTCTTGGTTTTGGGGTGTGACAATATCAAAGAGAAATATGTTTGGTTTTCGAGTGTTGGACCGGATTGTGACAAATGTGAATGAAATTTTCTGAATCACAATACAAATGTATTTTCTACATATTGATTACATAGTCTTACAATTAGATTTGAATCAATATCACTTGTGATGTACACGCAACAACAACCACATAATACACTTCTACAATCGAAATTGAAACTGAAGCTTGATTTTTTGATTCCCAACCCAGAAGCTTTCCGTCCAATAATTGACATCCTCCACTTGTGCTCTTTCGATCTAGTTTACATCCACCCAGTTCCGTAACAAAGAATGCTTAGATAAAGAATCCTGTCTTTGAAGGATACCATAATTCCAACAAAACTGTTCCTTTGAGGTATCGAAATATATTCTTAACTGCATTGTGATGGGGTACTCTTTGGTTTGGTTGGTACCTTGCACAACTGCATACAACAAACATAATATCAGGTTGACTTAAAGTTAAATACAAAAGTGAACCGATCACGCTTCTATACGTTGTTAGATCCACAACAGGCTTATCCAATAAAGGATTCAAGTGTGTTCCAACTGCCATAGGTACTTTAACTTTCATGTTATTCGTTATGCCAAACCTTTGATGTAGATTTCAAGTATATCTCTCTTGATTAATAAAAAATCATTCTCTGCTTTGACGAATTTGCAAACCCAAAAAGTTATTGATTTTCCCCATCATACTCATTTCGAATTGACTTTTCACGAGTTCCTCAAATTCCTTAGATAATGAATGATCAGTCGAACCAAAAATAGTGTCATCGACATAAATTAAAACGAGCATCAGGTGATCTTTTACTTTCTTTCGAAATAAAGTAGGATCAACCGATCGTTGTTTAAATTTAGCGATTTTCAAAAAAATTGATAGAGTTGCATACCAGGCACAATGTGCTTGTTTCAACCCATAGACAGCCTTATCTAAATGATAACATTTATCAGGATACTTATCGTTCATAAAACCTGGTGGGTGTTCGACATATACCGTTTCTTCCAGAAGACCATTGAGGAATGCACATTTGACATCCATCTGGTAGACGTCAAAATGCTTATGAGCTGCATAAGCAAGAAAATTCATACAATCTTATGTTTTGCGACAGGGGTAAAGGTTTTCTCATAATCGTACCTTTTTGTTGAGAATAACCTTTTCTGACTAGTCTCGCCTTGTTTCAAATAATATTGCCTTCTTTATTAGTTTTATTTTTAATTCCATTTTAGACCAATTAACAAAACATCCTTTGGTTTAGGAATCAACCTCCAAACCTTTTTTCGTTCGAATTCAGCAAGTTTAGATTGCATTGCAACAACCCACTCAAAGTGTTCTAATGCAACCTCTATTGTTTTTGGTTCTAGTTTTGAAATGAACACATTAAACATACAAAATTCCTGATGAACATTCAACACTTCATTTCTGGATTGACTTAAGACACCAGAATTTGGATCACCAAGAATATATTATTTCTGATGATCTCCTATCCGCTTGTCCATCAGTTGATATGCAGGATCAAAGTCTAGAGGCGCATCTTCAAAAATATCATTCACTTCTGAACCTTCTCCTACAATCGAGATATTATTAGTTACGTCTTGAACATCATTCTTTTGATCATTACTATTATCATTATTCAATCCACTTGGCTATTCCTCGACCAATGGATTTGAGATGTGATGTTCCCCCTCAACATCAACATAGTTAGACATATGCTCGCACTCGATATGAGATGTAGTAGGAATATGCTCCCTCTCAATGGTCGAATCATTAATTTCATTTTGTGATTTTGAACTCAAGTTCTCCCCCTCCACATTATCACCATTCGAAATCAATATTCTTTCGACATTTACCCTTGAAGTTGATGAAGAATGTGCATCATTTTCTTCACTTGTGATAGTCTCATCATCAGAGTGTTTTGATGCTTCAGGAACATGATTATCATCAATATGGATTTCTACATCAATGGCCATATCATGAATTCCAAAAATTAAATAAAAATCAATATCATAAGAATTCATGATTTCAGATAAAACATTTGCTGCAGACATAATAGGTTTTTGGACGAAAGATTATTCGAATCTTTTGATGTAATAACCATCAAATGTTAGATTGAAAGTGTGACAACCCGAAATTTCCATTCTGTACAATCTATATCACTTCAATAGAAGTTATAGTGGTCACGGTTAATTTTCAGACTTTTTCACATAAGATTGAGTAATTCAGGGTTTACACTTCAGGAAATATCAGGAGAGTGGGTGCACTAGGGTTTTGTGCAACACTGTTATTCCAACACTCTATTATAATAGAGATCAATTCAGGAATAAAAATATTTTCTGCCAAAAATATTTTAGGACTATAAATAGATTTCTGAACCAAATTCATTCAATATTCACATTTCCAACTAGAGAAAAGCCATTTTCTCTCTCACGGATCTTCGGGTTTTTATACCAAAACGTGAGTAACTCTTTCTAGTAGTGATTAGAATGCTTATTAGATGCTTATAACATGATTTAGATGGCTAAATCATTAGATCTAGGAGTTTACTCCCCAAGGTGTTCTTGGGCGGTAAACTCCCGAAACGAAGCCAAAACCGACCCTTGTGTTATGCTAAAGCCTTAGACTCATATGTATGCATGTTAGGAACAAGAAAACATCCATAAATCACCCAAGTTTGGGAGTTCACGGCCAAAGAGATTCATAGGCCGTAAACTCACTTTTCACACTCAAAATGGTGTTTTAAGGACTCTAACACTTTAAGGCTTTTATCTAGACTAGTTCCCATTTAGTGTAAGGCCTTAAACACATCAAATAACACATACAAATGAGAGTTTACGGCGCAAGTGGATCTTAGGCCATAAACTCCATTGAAATGGACAAAAAGGGTGTTTTTATGACACCTAAAGCCCTTGACCTTTACAAGAAATTGTTACCCACTTAATGGAGGGACCAAACCACATCAAAATCACTTAACAAAGTGAGTTTACGGCCAAGACATGGTTCTTGGGCCGTAAACTCCTAAAAGGGGCACCAATGTGTGCCTAATGCCTTCATATGCTTGGAATAAAAGTCTAGAACCTATACCACAAGTGCAAAGGACTTAAAAGCATAAAAAACACACCATACTTAGAGTTTACGGCTGCAAACTCTAAGGGGATTGGCCTCAGGGCCGTAAACTACTAAATGGAGTGTTTCTAGACCTTAAACCCCTTCAAGGATGGAACCACCAAGTTAGAATGATTCTAGAAAGCATTTGGGACTTCAAAACACACCAAACCCCCATGGTTGGGAGTTTACAGCCATAAACTCAAGAGTTTACAACCGTAAACTCCATGTGTGATGGTTTAAGGGGAGTAAACTCACATGTAGGGTCCTTTGGAACCCTAAACACAAATACCTTGTCCCACAATAGCTTAGATGCAATCCTTAAGGCTTAAAACACTTATGTAATGTTTTTATTATGTCTAGGTTGTCTTAACATTGTCAATTAGTGATTTGAGTCTAATTGAGTGCATATATGTGTGATTATATGTTCATTAGGATCGTAGTGCGTGTACAAGTCCTCGCTTGACACCTAGCCATCCTATACCGTTCAGTTCATCCCAATCACCAACTACAGGTGAGTTCATACCCCTAATCAATGTTTTAAATGAGTTTAAATGCTTTAAAAGGGGGGGGGAATATAAGTAGAAACAAACATGTTATTAAATTATCGATATGTATTTTATAACTGTGTCTGTCATTTAACAGATTTCACATACTACAAAATGTGACACAACAAATGGTTTTAAATCTTAAAAACACATTGTTATCAAATGTTTTACCTTTGAAATGTATATTAAATTGACATCAAGTCATTATTAATTATGGTTTCAAAATCCATATGATGTCTTACAAAACCATTTTTACACTCTTGAACTAATGCATGTACACTTATATTCCTATATCTGTAATGATGTTATAGTTTACAACTTTCATTTAGTTTTTCATACTTTTGAGTACTAAGAGTGTATAAACATACTTGAGCAACCGATTACCTTCCAGTAAATTATCATAGGGATAATTTGGAGATTTCAAACATAATTCCTATTACAAGGAATCACACAAGAGTCAGTTCATTCATGAGTCTATATCAGTCCATTACTTGATACATGAGTACCTTTACAATTGATTACCTGATACATGAGTACGTTTACATATACTTACATGATGCATGAACACGCGTACATGAACGCATTACATGAATACTTGTATCTCGAATTGCGAGGATGATTTATTAGTACCTTCTGTGTAAATCTTCCTGCATATCCCACAATACCTCGGGATATCTAGACAGGACCCCATCCCACAGTACCTCGGGATGTCTAGGTGGGCCTCTATCCCATAGTACCTCAGGATATACGTACGGGACTAACCATTCTGGAACTCATCTGTTAGCAACAGTGGGTGATGAACATCTACGGATGCCTACGATTATTACTTATACTAGGAGTACCTTTACAGGGACTAACCCTTCCTCCGCCCTGCTGCTGCTACAGAGGACAATTGGACAATCTTCGGATGTTCATTAGGTTATATAGGTCGTGTTAACCCTAGTACCTCAGGATAACAATTACATATGTTGTGTTAGTCCTAGTACCCAGTGACAACACTTACAGTAGTACATTTTCCTGTTTACTTTATGTTGTGATACTTTCACATAAACAATGAGTCAGACTAAGTACTTTAGTACTAAACAATTAAAGGAAAACTGTCATTGTACTTACAAAACATTCGGGTCTTGGTAGAAGACTACATAGTCATAACAAAACATTCGGGTCTTTGTAGAAGACTACACTTCATACTTATAGAAAATAAGGGTTTTTTTCTAGGGTTTGTCGTACTTACATCAACATTTTCATTCAACGTTTTACATGGCCTTCATAAAAGATTTTCACAAACAAGGCAATGACACTTATATACTTATGAATTCACCAGCTTTAAAGCTGATACTCGCATTCAAAATAACTTGTATTCTCAGGTCATCAGTAGACAGCTACGGAGGCCAGGTTTTGAGAAGACAGAGCAGACAAGTCTCGTCTTTTATTTTGATTGTATATTTTTGGTGTCTTACTCGTACAAAGAACACATGTATTAAAACTTTACTTATAATGCAATGGATGATGTTGTTGCTTGTTAATTATATTACACTATTGTGATCCTGTACATGACATCCTCCACACCTGAACGTTTCCGCCGTTCGTGGTTTTGGGGTGTGACAGAAAGTTTCTTCGATCTTCCTCGTTCGTTTGCTCAACACCCTATACTCTACAAAGTATTGAAAATATCCTAAGAAGATTCCTTCATCAGCTTTTGACTGAATTTAGAAAGATTGTCCTTGAGATTCATGATGAAACATCTACACCGAGAAACATGGAAAATATTAACATTAAGTTTCCTCTTGTTTATTACTTCATAAGGTGTAATATTAAAACGACGATGAATGAAAGAATGATTTTGTGTGAAACAAGCAGTCGAAACAGCTTCTGCCCAAGGGTAATGATGCAAGTTTGCATAGGTAAGCATTGTTCTTGCAGCTTCAAATAAGGAACGATTCCTCCTTTCTACAACACCATTTTTTATAAAGGCTAACTACATACAAAGTAAATTTGACACGACATAATAAATACCCCAACAATATCCCCCTTTGTGTCGAATAAGGAAGCCAGATTCTTCAGTGTTGTTGGTGCTTCTGTACTTTAAACCATTTCGGCATTATTCTCAGTATAGTTTTGCGAACCAAGGTGTACTAGTTGATCATATCTGCGAAACATTTCTTATCCGCAACACTGTTTGCTCTGCATTGTTCAATCTTCTGTAAAATGTATTCCATGCATGTAGTGGAGTAGAGATGCTTCTTAGAAAAAAAAAAAGAAACAAACTCTTTGATCATTTTCACTAGTTCTGTCACATAGTCTGAATGCCAAAATCCAATTATCTTTATGAATCCTTCCCAACTTCATCTTGTCAAAATCTTTTGGAGCTTCCTTGGGCATCACAGTAAGCTTCTTTCGGAGTACAGCCGTTGTCTCCACATCCATCTTACCAACTTCTAGGATGTAGGAGATCAACATCCTTTTGAGATGCGCCACGATAGGTTCAAATTTTTGTTCATCCTTTAACAAGAAATGCAACAGAGAAATCCAATGAAATGGGTTAGGCCACGACAAATCAGCAACTGTAAATTCAAACACCAAACTCGTAGCTCCTCGAGCAACCTTGAAATGAGTGTTTATTAAGCTTTCTGTTTGGATTGGACCAAAAACCTTTTCAGGTGTTATTTTCTTCGAACTCTAGGTTAGGTACTATGGCTTCTTGTGCTTCATATAGAATGAGAAGAGTTCCTGATCAACATCATAGTCTGAAAGAGGAGGGTTTGCAATCTTGTTAGAGCTTTGAAACTAAATCGCCTTCGGAGTTATTGGTAGATCATGCAGCGAATCTTGGGAGTTATCCAATTCAAATGATACAACAGGCTCTAGCCAATAAACTCTTGGGTTATCAATGGTTTCATTCAGTATTCATTCCATGGAACATGAAGGGAAAAGAGTTTTCTGATTTTTCAAAGTTTCATCAACTTCACAAGCTGCCTTCTCTCGTGCTTCAGCTTCCCTGTCAACTCGTAGATTCTCATCAATCTCCATGTCATAATATTTTTGTTTTAGCTTTTGCTTATTCATCTTCTTCATCAACATCATCATCAATAAACTTTTCTTTTCCTTTCAATCGTGAAGCTTCGTTACCCTTCGGATCATTTGACTTTGGCTTTTTCTCCTGATCATCAGAACTAGTTGTTATCCTATCATCAGTAGGTTTCCCATGTTCTCCCCTTGTTTGGGAATAGCAAACAATTCCGAACAGAGAATGTGAGAAGAGAATAACATCAGCAACACAACTCATCATCGCAACTTTTTCAATTTTGAGCTCATCAATCTGCTTGTTTGCATGAGACAACTGTACAGAAAGAACCATCATCTTTTCAGTTTTAAGTGCGAGTTCATCCATGATCTTGTTTTCACTGTCCAGATCTTCTTGTAGTTTCTCGATTCTGGAGGTGATGGATGTTTGAAACTAAATATTGTCAGCCTGAATTTCAGTACAAACCTTCGTAAAAGCTAATTTCTCAATTTTGAGTGTAGAACCAAGGCTGGTGATCACTTTATTCGCCGTTGCAGTGTTTGGCTCGGAAGAAGGTTTAAAATCACCCGTGACGGTTTTAACATCAGATAGTAGTTTTTTGACTTTTTCGGTCGTCTCCTTGCAAGTTTTCTTTGAAATCCTCGACGGCTTTGTTGGATTTTGCAAGGTTCGTAGCATGCTCTTTCGTCAAAGTCTCGAGTAAAGCCTTATGAATCTCAAGAGAGTATTCACTGCTTGATGAAGACTTAGAGGACTCAAGGAGAGTATCTAAATTCTCGTTGAGGGCCTTGAATTTCCACTTAGTCATAGGTGCATCATTATCACTGGATTGTTGAACATTGAATAGACTGTAGTGGAAGTCATCAAAATCATCCGGATCATAACCAAACGTAGTATCCGGATCATCATGGCGAAGGGATGAGATGGGAGTGAAATCAGCACCAAAAGAGACACCATAAGCACTTGCCCTCATATCAGATATGTTGACAGTTATTGACGGTATACTAGTGGTTGTTGTTATTGTTGTTGTTGTGGTATTGACGGTATACTACGGGTAATAGTAGCAGTAGGAGAAGGTGGAGGAGTAAAACAATGTAAGAAATCATCAGTTAAGGAATAGAGGTTGGCACTATCAAATTTACCTCAGTATTGGTTGTTGATGGCTCCAAAACCATGGGTAACCAAGTTACAACTATGTCTTTAGTTTATTTTTGGACTTGAATGTCGTAAATGGTTTGACTTTGAATCCTCCTCATCGCTTAGTGAAGGTAACCTTGGCTTGCGAGCGGCTCGTTTGACTTTTCTACTTCGGAGTTTGAGCTGGCTCGAAGGGTCCAACCTTCGTTTTTCGTTTACCCACTTTCTTTAGCTTATCTTCCTCTTCTAAGGCCTTTACCATTGCAACGGTTAATGGACAAGGACCTAATGCTGGTTGTTTGCGATATTCGTTGATTACTACACTATCTGTTGGATCATTGTGAAGCATTCACTCTGGAATAGATCCGATGAAGGTAAACCTCAAACTATCAGACACAATAAGGTTTGAAGTATGGAAAACTGGAATAGCTGCAATCATCGAAACCTCGATTACTGGAATGTGCAAACGATTGATAGCCCTTTGAAAAATTATGGACCAAAATCGAGCACAAGATATCTCCATGTGCCTGGTTGTAGAAAGAGTACTATGAACTAGCTAAGCCCAAAGGACTGAACCATAATCCCTATTGATTCCATAATATCCCCCATAAAGAATAGTAAGAAAGAGCTTACTTGCACTGTCTGATCTCGTGACCCTCTATGAGAAACTTTTGAAAATTATGGTAAACAGCCCATTCCACATTGAAGGAAGGTTGGGCATCTTGAACTTGGATAAAATTGCAAGATACTCCTTATACCCCATCTGGTAAAACATCTCCATAATAGCATAATAACAGATGGATTCGAGTTCAATCAAATACCTAGATGAGGGAAACCCCATTAATCGACTGAATTTGGACTTGGTGATGGAGGTGTGTTGATTACCATCCTTGAAGGTAATAATAGACCTAATCGCTTGGTAACGAGAAGTCGAGAAAGCTTTGAAGAGATGAGCCAAAGGAACATTCTCTGTCATCAATAGTGTTGGAGCCAAAGGAGAGTGAGAAAGCACTCGATCAATGGCTGAAGAAAGGTGTAATACTTGGATGAGTCGAGGTCTAAGATGAGATTCTGGTTGGGCTTAATGCTCAGTAGTCTGTTGAAGTGGTTTGATTAGCAGACGGAGCTTCAGATGAAGCAACCATGTTAACCGATGGAAAAGATGATGAACAGTAGTGAGAGAAAAGGGTTTTTCTTGCGCTAGAAGTAGGAATTCTTTGAGAGTAGTGAATGAGAATGAAGCATCGAAATTCCTTTTATACATCATGAGTGGTTAGAGAAATTTGGCGTTTGGCGCTCCACAATCCGTGAAAAAGTTTCTAGAAAAGTGTGACATCTAGGGTGTGTCATACGGCGTAACTGACAGTTGTAATGTCAGAGTCAGTTTGAAATCTTCACGCGCTTAAATCAAAATCTTATCCCTTATGTTCCGCCGTTCAGTTATGTCGATTCATAATTGTGCGCCATATCATGTTCTCCGAATCAGAAAGTCACCAATCAGAATACTTATAACCAGACTTTGGAAAATCACGAAGATCTTCATGTAAGAGTGTGCCAAAGATAAAGAAATAAAATAAGATATCTAAGAGATTCTAGTGATGTCAATATAGACATAAAACAGTTGGATCCCGGGCAACGATCTCTTCCTTTGGAGTCAAGAGACACTAGAAAGTTTCTGTGTGTTATTCCATTGAATTATATTCATCTGTTTGTTGTGAAACAGTGAAAGGCTTCTTTTCAATAAGGCTTAAGGGTGGTTTCAGCTTCAACCAAACTCTGAAACTCAACAAAAGTCTGAACATTTGGAAGAAGTACTTGTCTGACCAGTGTAGCCATAATAACAAGTATGCTTTGGAGTTATCTAAGTGACTGGATAATTATAGAAATCTTAAGAAAAATAAAAATTGGATCTATTGGGAAGAAACGTCTTAGGTCTAAAACATTTCATTAAGATCTCACAAAAATAAAAGAGATTTCAAGGTACAAACCACGAATGTGGAGTTTCACCAATTCCATGGTGATAAATCTAGAACATTTTAATTGTTCACCGTCAATTCTGAAATTGTTGTTGGATTTTGGGTTTCACTCAATTCGTAGTGATAAAGATGTTAAGATCATAAACATAGAAGTTATGTAACCGTAAACCTCAGTGGTAATATCTGAGAGTCTCAAGGGTTACGTTCATGCAAGTGAAAATGATGGAGAAATTTGGGAGTTGGTTACGAAGAGAAAAGTACCTCTGCTACGAAAGAATGACCAAGCAGTCAACTCTTAACTCAATATGAGAAGAGTAAGGTGGCTCAATGACTTATGTGAATTTTCAGCTTGATTTGGAAGAAATGATAGGTATTATTGATTCATTAAGGCTTCAAACATAGAGTCTCAGAGGCTTTGGACAACATGCACCAGCATCTCAATTATCTATTATTTTTGCTATTTTAATATTTTTCTAAAAAAGAAATAAAAACAGAAAAAGGGTTTTGGATTTTTTATTTTCTCAAAAAGAAATATAAATAGAAATAAAGAATATTTTTGTGATTTTGATTTTCTGAAAGAAAATAAAAAACATAAAAGAATAAAAACAAAAACACGAGTGTATAATAACCTACGAAAATATAATATACAAAGGATACATGAAGTTCCGAACCTCCGAATGAAGAGTGGACTCCGAGTCGCTCCGAGCGTTCGAACCCATTCGTAACATGAACAATAGACTCTGAATCTCTACGAGCGTTTGGACCCATTCACAACGAACTCTTGCTAACTATGAAGATGGTTTTGTAACAGATTCTGCTTCTATCATTCCTAAGCCTTGAAGTATTCGATTGAAAGTTTGTTCAGGTAATGTTTTTGTAAAGATATCAGCCAATTGATCAGCAGATCTCACAAAGTGAATTTCAACATTGCTATCTTCCACGTGATCCTTAATGAAATGCTACCTCAGTGCAATATGTTTAGTCTTTGAATGTTGCAATAGGTTGTGGCAAATGCGAATATCACTTTTGGAATCGCAGTATAAGGAGATTCGCTTCATATTAATCCCATAGTCCCTAAGCTGCCTTTGAATCCAAATTACTTGTGAGGTACAATAGACAGCTGCGATATACTCAGCTTCAGCAGTTGATAGGGAGATGCATGTTTGTTTTTTATTGCCAACTAACAAGTTTTTCATCAAGAAATTGACATCCCCCAATGGTACTTTTTTGATCTAGACCGCAACCTCTAAGATCAGCATCATAGAATACTTGCAGAAAGAACCCTAAGTTGGATGGGTACCAAATTCCGAGCGAGGACGTTCGTTTTAGACATCTGAAGATATTCTTAACATCAATCATATGGGGTTCGCGAGGATTTTCCTGAAACCTGGCACAATAGCAAACAGAAAACATAATGTCTGGACAACTAGTGGTTAGACACATCAGTGAGCCTATCATTTGTCGATAGAGAGTCATATCAGCCATTGGTTTGTCCAATGACTATGTTAACCTCGTTCCAAATGCCATTGGAACCTTCACCTTCGAATCTCCCACCATTCCGAACTTTGCAAGTAAGGTCTTTGTATAAGCTTCTTGGTTGATAAATATTCGTTCTTGACTCTGTCATATATTCAAACCAAGGAAAAAGTTAATCGGACCAATTGAGCTCATCTTAAACTTAGTTTCCATCAACTTTCGGAACTCAACAGTTAATCTAGGATTAGTAGATCTGAATATGATATCATCAACATAGATTTGGATGATCTTCAGATGGTCACCATCTTTCTTGTGAAAGAAGGTTGGGTCGACCGAGCCTTGCTTAAACTTAGATTTTTTTAAGAATCTAGTAAGAGTTTCATACCATGCTCGTGGAGCTTACTTCAGAACATAGACTGCTTTCACCAGAATGTAACAATGGTTGGGATATTTTTTGTTTACGAACTTTGGTGGCTGTTCCACATATACTGTTTCTTCTAGTTCTCCGTTCAGAAAGGCACACTTGACGTCCATTTGATAGACTTCAAAGTTCTTATGAGGTGCATATGCTAGGAAGATGTGAACAGACTCTAGCCTTGCTACTGGTGCGAAAGTTTCCTCGCAGTCTATACTTTTTTCTTCGCAGTAACCCTTAACAACCAACCGAGCCTTGTTTCGTATCACATTACCTTCTTTACCAAGCTTATACGAAACACCTATTTTAAGCCAACAACAAATACATCATTCGGAGTGGGAATCAGTCTCCAAACCATGTTGCGTTCAAACTTATTAAGCTCCTCATGCATTGCTTGTACCCAATCAGAATGATCAAGAGCAATCTTAACATTTTTAGGCTCAATTTTGGAGATGAACGAATTGAACATGCAAAATTCCACATTGGAGAATAATGCAGTTTGATTCACCTTTTGTTGAGCTCTCGTAAGAACTCCTGAAGATGCTTCTTCGATTACATGTGGTTTAGGATGATCATTGGCCAATTTGGTCAAAGGAGGGTAGTTCGGATCATAGGATGGATCTAGTTCAACATTCACGTCTTCAAATTCTTATTGAGCATCTGCATGGTCATTTGCATTCACATTCAACCCCTCTAATGATGGATGTGGTTCTTCATCCAAAACAAGATTCTCTCTCTGGATTAGACTTTTATGGTCTACTTGAGGAGTTGAATCCTCCCCCTGAACAGGTATGTTAGATGTGGGGATTGATGTGGAACCCTCCCCTTAAATTGAAGCATTCGTAGCTTGTAGTTGAGATGCAATTTCTGAGTCCTTCGGACTGGGTGGCTCATGTACAAAATTTTTTGTAGCGTCATCAATAATCTTCTTTAATTCATCTTCCTTATTATTTGCTGCCTTGGATTCTGAAGAAATCACCTTTTCTAGCTCATCAAATAGGTTCATGAATTCCTCGTAAAGGTTGGAAAGAGGAATTGTCATCAAATTAGTCATGGAATAATCTACTTTGATTAAGAATCAGTCTTCTGATACTTCTTTAGATAATTGTCATCAAATGTGACATAATAGGTTTCTTCTATCTTCTTGGAATTTTTATTGAGAACCCTATATTCCTTCGAAGTCAGAGAGTACCCCAAGAAGATTCATTCGTGTACTTTCACATCGAACTTATTCCTTTGCTCCTTTGAATTGAAAAGGAAACACCTGGAACCGAATACATGAAAGAACTTAACGTTAGGTTTTCTTTTGTTAATAATTTTATAAGGGGTAATTAAAAATCTATTATTTATGAGAGATCGATTTTGAGTAAAACAGGTTGTTTTGATAGCCTCATCTTAGAAGTAAAGTGGTAAGTTCGCAAATGATAACATCGTCCTCGTAGATTCGCATAGAGACCTATTTCGTCTTTCAACAACTATATTCTGCTATGGAGTGTAAGGAGTAGAGAAGTTGTGAGCAACTCCCTTTTTATCCAGGAATTCTTCAAATACATGGTTGTTGAACTCCGAACCATTATCACTACAAATGTTTCGGACTTGCTTTCGCAGTTGAAGCTCGATCTTTTTGATAAAGTCCTTAAGCTTGGAAGTCGCTTCTGATTTCTGTTTAATAAAATAAACCCATGTAATGCTGGAAAAATCATCAACAATAAGTAGTATATATTTGTTACCAAGAATACTCTCGATGGAAGAAGGACCACAAATATCTATATCTAAAAGCTCAAGTGGTTCAATCACTTTGGTGTTTATGATTGTTGAATGACTCTTTCTACTCTGCTTCACTAGTTCACAGCCTGCACAAAGATGTTCCTTCTCAAACAATTAGAGGCAAGCCTCGCACATGATCACCATGTACGAGTTTGTTGATATCCTTGAAGTTTAGGTGCGAGAGCCTTCGGTGCCAGAGCCAACTATCATCCGAAGATGCTTTTGTAAGAAGGCAAATGGCAGGCTTTCCTTTGATATGATTCATATTTAATGGATACATCTCGCCTTTTCTCTTGTACTTTAGAAGCAGTGTTTTGGTCTTCTTTTCTATGATCTCAGATTCCTCATCATTGAACGACACTTTCAACCCAGTACCTAGAAACAATTGAGAAACACTAATTAGGTTATGTTGTAGGCCTTCAACATAGGCTACCTTCCGAATAGAGAATTCCCCATTGATAATCATGCTGCATCCATTGATTTCTCAGAGTGAGTTATTTCCTTCATGTCATGTGCAGCGAGCAGCCACTATCAATATACCATTCTGAGTCAAACGGCTCGTCACGAATCACCTATAAACTTCAAAGAGATTTTGGAACCCAAAGTTGTTTGGGTCCACGTGAGGCTTTCTTAGAAACATGAAAAGGTATTGCTTCATCAACTAAGTAAGATGGTTTTATCAAAGTGGAATTCTCTCATTTTGTTATTTTATAATCAATAATCATGTTATCTTTAGGATTCTTTTTAAAAAAAGTTGTTCTTTTCTTAACTTCAATTTGTTGCTTAGCAACCTTTTTCTCATACTTTTTTGCCTCCCTTTTCAAGTGTGTTTCGGACTTCTTGTGGGGAATTTTAGATTCTGAAATATCTTTTCCTTGGCCGTTAACATCTTTCGACGTGTTGGCAGACTTTGAAACATTAGACTTTGGAGAAAAATTAGTTTTTGATTTTTCCAAAGGTTTCGCTTGTTTTGAAAATGATGGTTTTTGAAAAGCTTTTGGTTTTCAAACCTGTGGAGAGAAAGACTATGGTTGTGAAAACTTTTTAGGATTCGGCGAAGAGACTTTTGCATTTGGATTTACAAATCTTTCTTGATTGACAGAATTGTAATTTTTGGACTTCCAGAAATGCTTTCTTTCTTTTAGGTTTTTATGATATCTAGTGTTGGGATGAAAACCCTAATTGAGATTTGATGAACAAGATGCGGAAAATAAGAACAAACACAAATATGAAGATTATGTCGAATGATCACTCGATTTATTCAAATATGAGGAATAAATTACGTGGCGGCTACATTTTGCCTTACTCTCTTAACCCTAATTGAGAATAATACATGACTATTTATAGGGAAAAGACAAGTCTTGGGCTTTTAACCTAGAATTCATCAAAGGGGCCCATTGCCATCATCCATGGAGTGCTTTGAAACCCTACAATCTCCCCCTTAAAGTATGGAATGGATGACAATGCTTTAACTTCCAAAACAAGCATCTAGCAAATAAAAAGATCTGCAACGAGGAATATATGAAGCAATCCACGAATCTTGATTCTTCAATAGTCTTCGAACATGGGCTCTAGGATATATAAATCAAGCACTGAAGTAATATCTTTAAACTTCATTTTCGAATGTAATACCAAAGAATCTTCATGAAAACCAAACCCGCCATAAAACCCATTTCAGAACAAAGAAACCGAATCACTTCTTGTCTTTGAAGAGCTCCACCTCCAAGTCACAAAGATCTTCAAATAAGCTAATGATATAAGCCATCAAAAAATATCATGTAACAACCCAAACTTTAAGATTCGTAACACCACTTGATCGAGAAAATACAAGAAGTCGGAGATATAACAAGTCCTTAGCAGAGCTCGATAAAGAACTTCCGTTGTAAAGGATACTTCTCTGTAAAAGCTTTAGCAGAGCTCGATGAAGAACTTCCGCTGTAAAAGCTACCTTCATAATTCTACCACAAGCTTTATAAAAAATCTTCAACTTTGAAAAGTCACAAATCCAATTTCGAATGACCATACCAAATTCTCCCCCGATTTATAATCAAAAAACATGATTATAAAGTCTTCAAATGGTCATGAGAATGATCTTGAATGGATAAAATTTTACTAAGCTCCCCAATGACAAAATGATATTAACAATGAAGTATAAAATCCGAAAAAGTCGTGAAAATTTGACGTTATCACGAAAAACGACTTTCTGAACCGCCAAGACTTGATGGAATCATTATTTTGCTGTTCACGAAAAAATATGAGCGTTAAAAAATTCAAAACTGTTCACCAGCCCTTAAAATAGCAAACTTTTCGAAAAATGGGCTGAAATTATCACTTGCTGAAAAACAGGGGCTGGAATGGTAATTCTGCATGAATATACCCCTTTATTTGTAACAATTTCTGGAATTGGTTCAAAATTGCCAAGGCATGAAAAGTATAGGGACCAGACGTCAAATTCTTGAAGTTGCAAGGACCAAGTGGGAAACTTTGAGTTATCTTCTTCCCCACAGCGACTGATAAAAGAAGAAGGATACCACACGATTTGATCATTCGGTCCGAGCACAAGCAACCGAAACCATGTTCGGTCCAAGACTATTGATACAAAAACCATGTTCGGTCCGAAATCTAACATCATGACTAGCGAAACCTTAGCCAAACCGAATCACAGGTTCGCTTTCGGTTCATCTCCTATTTCAGTCCCAGCATAAACACGCGAACGCAAGATCGAGGTTCGTTCCAAGAGCTACCAACCGAACTCAAGTTCGATCGAGGCCATAAATCAATTCCAAATCCTTTCGATGCAAATCAATCGACCACAACTCCTATGCTAATCAATATCAACCACAAACCTAAATATTCCAAACTCAGAAAATTCGTGGGAGAAAACGAGAGCGAGCCCAGATTCCAATCGTTCGCAGGTTGTCAAGCCCCAAATCAATGTCGATGCAAATCAGTGTGACCCTGAAAGCGAGCATTACAAGCACTGAATATACCAACAACAAACAGTCGAGTCAGAAACCTGTCTTAATTTTGACTTTCATTAGGAGATAACTGCAACCCAAAATACCAGTCCCGATTCCTAGACCATTCGTAGGTAAGTTCATTCATATTGATTTTGATTTCCAAGGTTGACCAGTAAAAGTGAGTTATATGCTCAAATCATTCCGATAAGTTCCAATTTCGATTTCATTCGATCGCATTACACTTCCGATCACGAATCCGATTAACATCGTAATCCCAATTTTGACTTTTTCTGGTTTGACTCTCCAAATAAAAATACAATCCAGTTCAACCGAATGACATCTGTTCATCATGAAACTTCAATGATTGTATTCAAGAATCACTCAATCTATTTTCCAAAGATCGATTTCATACAGGAATCATCATAAATTATCGATTTAAAAAAAATGACTTCAAATCAACTATATGAAAAACGATGATAAATACGATCTGGGGTTTAAAACCAACAAAAATGGATTGTAATACAACCATCGACAAACAATAGCAGCAAACAATCGTCGATTGTTAGTTTTGACAACCAAGGAAGAATCGAACATGATAAACTAAACCCGGCAGAAGAGACGCAACCGGAAACCATGATACTTGTTGGACAAAGAAGTTGATTATGAACAGCGAAAGACCAAATATTTGGGCTAGATCAAGACAATAGAATCGATATTGATATTGGACTGAATTGACAAACAGATCCAATCATAAATAGGAACATAAAACCAAATCGGATTAAAAGAGAACTACCCCGATGAATAGTAGATGAACAGTAAATAAATACATAAGCCTCCATGAATAGTAGATAAAACAAAAATCTTGATTCCAAACCGCCAAAACACCAAAATCTTCAATAACTTGTGCAAAAAAATCATCAAATCAAGAACCGATACTTCAAAAATCAACAGATCTTCAAACTCAAATATGAAAACCCTAATTGAGATTTGATGCACAAGATGCGGAAAATAAGAACAAACTCAAATATGAAGATTATGTCGAATGATCACTCGATTTATTCAAATATGAGGAATAAATTACACTTAAGAAATAAGAATCTAACTCTACAAGAAACCTCACAACGTGGCGGCTACATTTTGCCTCACTCTCTTAACCCTAATTGAGAATAATACACGACTATTTATAGGCAAAAGACAAGTCTTGGGCTTTTAACCTAGAATTCATCAAAGGGGCCCATTCCCATCATCCATGGAGTGCTTTGAAACCCTACATCTAGCATTTCTTTGATGTTTTTGAGCAACAAATTCCTCAGTTGGCTTATGACAACTAGCCCTTGGTTTCCCTTTTCTTAGGGAAGTATCAGTTTTTTCGGATGACGTATCAGTGTGAGAATTTCTTTGTTCCACTTGGACTGCCTTTCTCGTAGCTTGAGTTGATCTTGTTTAGAGGTTCATCCAAATTTCACACCTTTGTTTTCTAAGAGGTCATCTCAGAAAGACCTTTGGTTTCATCTTCATTGTCAATGGGAGCAAAAAAAAGTATTCATCACACCCATTAGCATTATCTTCTTTTACGTGGGACAATAGTTCTAAGGTATGATTTTTGTTCAGCCCAAAAGTTGCGAAAACTTGATTCGGAACAATTTGAACATTCGGAAAAACTATTGCCTTTTCTTTTAAAACCTTTGGACCTCTATTTTCAGAAATACGAACATACTCGACTGAATTTTCAGAAATTAATTTTTTCTTAGGTTCAGTTTAACTTTTAACAAATTCAGAGCAATCAATCTCATACTCCACAAAAATCTCAGTCATGTCACTTTCATCATCAAATTCAGATACATTTTCAAGATCAAGAGTATTTTCTGACTCAACTTAGTGCATAATGAGTCAAATTTCTATACAGTTTCAGATTTAATTTTCTCTTTATCTTTTTCATTCTAAATTTGTTTCAGCATATCTTTATGTTCTTTGTACTTTATATCAGCTTCATTTTTGTCCAGTCCAATTCTGTAAGAATCAAAGACTTTTTCAGAAGACACGATGGATTCGCATTTGTAGCAATCTGCATCGATTTCGTCCTCTTTCAATTAGAGAAAGGGCAAAATCATTTTATTGATATTCTTGCCTATTTCATAGTCAAGCTGTAGCTGAGTGATATTAAAATAAAGACGTTTAGCAATCAAACAGAAAATGTTTCGTTATTTCAAAAGCCCTAAATTGCCTCGTTGTAAATAAATCACAACATCCCTAGACCTAGACAATTCCAACTTCAACTTCTCAATCCATTTGCATCTCTCTTCACTTTTGTTCGTTACCCTGCTGATTTAATCAGTTAATTTAGAATCACATAAATGAGTTCTTTTTATGCTATCAATTAAATTGGAGACAATATATTTTAATTCATCTAATTCAGTTTCATATCATGAGACAGGAATATTAAGATATACGAGATTCGAATGTACCTTGCTGATTACTTTCTCACATTCGCTTATAAGCTCAAAGACAGGTTTCACAGCAAAGCATTTGTCTAAATCCTTTCCGCCATTAGTGGTGTATCCTCTTGGCACTGAAATGTCATTATAAACCATCATGCACTTTCAGTCGTACCCGGGGGCATCATCCTTCGCAACGAAGCACTCACCATGTGTGGGTCTGCGAACCTCTTCTTCCTTTGAATCAATCAACCACACTTCAATTCTTCCGAACTCGTCATCCTCTTCCTGAACAATCAAAGCAGACGCATTCCAGGTGCCAGAGCCAACTATCATCCGAAGATGGTTTTGTAAGAAGGCAAATGGCAGGCTTTCCTTTGATAGGATTCATATTTAATGGATACATCTCGCCTTTTCTCTTGTACTTTAGAAGCTGTGTTTTGGTCTTCTTTTCTATGATCTCAGATTCCTCATTATCGAACGACACTTTCAACCCAATACCTACAAACAATTGAGAAAAATAATTAGGTTATGTTGCAAGCCTTGAACATAGGCTACCTTCCGAATAAAGAATTCCCCATTCATAATCATGTCATATCCATTGATTTCTCTGAGTGAGTTACTTCCGAACTTGACTCGTCCACTATCCTTCAACGTTCTAAATTCCCTCAACTCTTCTTTATTTCCTGTGATGTAAAGCGAGCAGCCACTATCAATATACCATTCTGAGTCAAACGGCACGAATCACCTATAAACGTCAAAGAGATTTTGGAACCCAAAGTTTTTTGGGTCCACGTGAGGCTTTCTTAGAAACAGGAAAAGTTATTGCTTCATCAACCAAGTAAGATCGTTTTATCAAAGTGGAATTCTCTCATTTTGTTATTTTAAAAACAATAATCCTGATATCTTTAGGATTCTTTTTAAAAAAAGTTGTTCTTTGCTTAACTTCAATTTGTTGCTTACCAACCTTTTTCTCATACTTCTTTTCCTCCTTTATCAAGTCTGTTTCGGACTTCTTGCGGTGAATTTTAGATTCTGAAATGACTTTTCCTTGGCCCTTAACATAATTCGATGTGTTGGCAGACTTTGAAACATTATACTTTGGAGAAAAATTAGTTTTTGATTTTTCCAAAGGTTTAGCTTGTTTTGAAAATGATGGGTTTTGAAAAGCTTTTGGTTTTGAAACTTGTGGAGATAAAGATTATGGTTGTGAAAACTTTTTAGGATTCGGAGAAGAGACTTTCGCATTCGAATTTACAGATCTTTCTTGATTGACAGAATTGGAATTTTTGGATTTCCAGAAATGCTTTATTTCTTTTAGGTTTTTATGATATCTAGCATTTCACACCCCAAAACCGAGAACGGCAAAATACATTCTGGGGTGGAGGACGTCATGTACTGTATCATAACAATGCATAATAGTAAAAACAAGCAACAACATCCATTGCATTAATATCGTAATTGTAATACAAGCGTGTTCTGTACAGTTTGATAGACACCAAAAGTATAAATAAAAGATGAGTCTTGTATGTGCTCCATCTTCTTAAAAGTTGCATCAGTACCTGTCTATGGTTGACCTAAGAATACAAGTTATTTTGAAAACGAGTATCAGCATAAAGTTGGTGAGTTAATAAGAATTTAGTGTCATTGCTTGTATAAAAGTGTTTACAATTGTATAACGTGAAAATGTTATCATGTTTGAAAATAGTGTGAATCTCTAGAAAATCCTATATTTTCCAGTAAAAGTAGTCTTCTGCCAAGACATGGTTACTTGTAGGTTTGATCCTTTGAGTGTGTAAAAGTTTTCCCAATTAGACTCTCAATTATGAAATATAGTTTGGACTTCATTTGAACAAAGTATTTAGGAAAATAATGTATTATTCCAGCAATGTTAATGCCGACTGAATGGTAAATAAACTGCAGACTCTTAGTAGTGATAAGTATAAAATGCATCTTGGGGAGTCTAATTTACCTTTATTACTTAGTTTGTTAGTTTAATGATCCAAATGTGAATTTATATGTAACCATGCAGATAGGCGATCGAATGTATAGTGACCCTCCAGGTCACACATAGTGTGGTAACATGTTATCATCCCTGGGCCTAGTCGGCTCGGACTGTAGCTAGCAGTCGGGATGTGATAGTGTTCGCCCTATATAGATCTATACACGTAGAGCCCGCTCTCCCTCCAGGAGACTATGGTTACACGACGAAGGCGCGGTAAGGTGCCGTATATAGGGGTAGTTTATCACATTCTGTTTTAATATGTTCTCTTGTATTAGTATATAGTGTGCTTGTCAGTATTATGTATTTAGTGTTACTTTTTTATAGTATATAGTATTCTCCTTGTATAGTACTTAACATGTAGAGACTCATAATAGAGCTAGTTATGGTAAGTATCATAGTAATGGTAGTAAGAAGCGGGAAACCTTAACTATAGCTATTATAGTTAAATAATGCGTTGTAGTCTGTCTTGAATACACCAAAGTATTGGACGGAGTGAAAACATTCATATCCAACACAAATACATACAATATATAACTAAGAATTCAACGACAGTCAGACAAATAACAATATACCCTAAGACCCCAATCAAACAAGAACAGGAAATAAGGCGAGCTATCAGTCCTAAGTCCTTCAAGTCATACTTATATAGATATATTGGTGTAGATATATTTTAGGAACATAAGAAGTTTAAATGACTTTGGAAATAGTTTTTATAACAATTTAACATGAAGATGTGTTTGATAAACATTGAAAGTAGTTTGGATGGTAAAACGGTTAGAAGTATAGAAATCCTTTTTGATTACCAGTTACAAATCACATGTGATCGATACGATAATTTGTTGGATTCAAATTGTATTCCCACCCATAAAAGCATTTAAAAACATTTGAAAGGTTAATTAAGGGGGTATGAACTCACTTTTTAACGTAGGGTTCGAGTGTGCGATCGACATGAGTGTTGAATGTCAACAGATGCTCTGAACACAAATGGTCCCTATTAATCATATGGTGACACGTATATGAGTTAGAGTTAGGGTGTTTCATGACTAAACATGATGGGAAATCACCCTAAAGACTTGGATTCATTAGGATTAAGTGTCACACGTTAGCTAGTGATTCTTACAAGTTTAAGGCCAAATATGGGCACTAGAGTGAGCGTATGGCCATAAAAGTGGGTGTGCGGCGAGGGAATGCGGCCAGACTTGTGTGTGAGGCTCAACACTTGAGTGTGCAGCCGTACAGAGGGTGTGTGCGGCTGTACACAGGAGTGTGTGGCCGTACACTCCATGTTTGAGTCCTATGTGTCGATTTTGAGGGGTTTCAAGTGTCAAACTAAGTCTTAGATCGATTATAGAGGCCATGCTCTCACTTTGAAGGATGTTTTGCGTGTGTGCGGCCACCTGATGAAGGTGTGCGGCCGCACTCCTTCAAGGGGGTGAAGAACACGAAGAGCACTATGAGTTTCAAGCTTAGATTCAAGTGTTTTACCTCTAAAACAAGCTGAAAAATGATGTTCTACACGTTTTGGAGGCCTTCTAAGTGTTCTTGGATGATGTTTCTAGAGAGAGAGAGAGAGAGAGTAGAGAGAGAAAAGGTGCAACCAAAAGTGAATGGAAGGGGGATCCTCTACCATATATAGGGTCGGGTGTGAGGCTGGAGGCGGTTTGCGGTTAGGTGTGCCGCTGGCTGGCCGCACACACCTCTCTTGGTGTGTTTGGCTTGATTTTCTGATGCAACACCATTCCTAACCCTTCTTAAGGCCCATATCTAAGATATACTAAGCCTAAAGCACTCGTGCGGACTCAAACTGCTAAAAGATGCTATATTCAAGTGAATTATGGGTATATAGATTGATTGTACAGTGTAAAAGTGTCGGGTTGTCACATCCTCCCCCCGTTAGAGGGAATTTCGTCCCGAAATTAGAGTTCAAGCAGCTATGTTAGTATAAATAACTATGTAAAAAGATGGGGATATTTAAGTTTCATTTTCTCCTCGCACTCCTAAGTGAACTTCGGTCCTCGTTTGGCGTTCCAGCGAACCTTTACTATAGGGATGCGGCTTTATTTCGTTCGATTGACCTCTCAATCCATAATCTCTACAGGTTCTTCCACGAAGTTGAGGCTCTCTTTGATCTCGATCTCGTCGAGTGGGATAACGAGAGTCTCGTCACATAGGCACTTTTTCAAGTTCGAGATGTGGAAGGTAGGGTGTATGTTACTGAGTTCGTGGGGTAGCTTAAGTTTGTAAGCTACGGGGCTGCTTCTAGCGAGAATCTCGAAAGGCCCTATGTATCTTGGACTTAGCTTTCCACGCTTTCCAAAGTGTATCGTGCCCTTCCAGGGAGAACTTTCAAAAGGACTCGGTCTCCCACCTGGAATTCCAAAGGTTTTCTTCGTTCGTCTGCGTAGCTTTTCTGTCGATCCCTAGTGGCTTTTAATCGTTCGTGAATCTGTAGGATCTTCTCGTTCGTTTATCGAATGATTTTCGGACCTGTGAGAGTGATATGGACATATTTAGTTATAAAATTCATGCATTATCTTAATACTTTATGTTGTTTTTATCTCATTTAATGAACAAAAGGTGCTTAATTAGTTTATAATTTCATTTTTCAACAAAAATTACATGCTCGGGTGGAAAATGAAGTGGAACTAGCAATTGGAGGCTTGGATCTTGGATTTTGAAGAATGAAGGATGTTACTGGACAGCTTGACCCCTCGTCAGTATTTTGGCCATATCTCATGAATCGTAACTTCGATTGACGAGATTCAAAATGTTCTGAAAAGTAGACACAATTTCAGACGACTTTCGTGTTTTGAGAAAATGCTGATTCGAAATATACTCGGTGAGTAGGGTCGATTACTCGCCGAGTTGGTCAGAAGTTTCACGATTCTGGACGCGCTGACTTGCCGTGCACGGGTTTTAAGTGACGGACTCGCCGAGTAGGTCACTGGACTCGCCGAGTAGCCTCTGTTTTGTGAAAATCTATATAAAGGGACTTTCAGATCGATATCATAGCATGGGGAGAAACCCTAGGAGGCTGAGAAACGATTGGAAGTGCTGCTAGGTCGTGAGGAACTAAAGAATCAACCCTACATTAAATTATGAAGAGAATCAAGACAATTTTGGTTTATTCTTAGTAACTTTTTGATTTGAATCATGTTTATATACTTTGATTTCGTTTTTGAGTTTATGTTTACTGCAATCATGAGCTAAAAACTTATTCTTCTGTTAGGGTAGACAATTTTGTGAACATGGATTGATTATTTGAGTAAGATTAATTTTAATTGGTAATTATGTTTTGTTAAGCTTGTTAAAGAACCTTATGTGTTGACAATAACTATTCTTCTATTAATAAATCAGTAATTAAGTTGTATGAACATCTCTTAGTTATTAATTTCATATGACTTATTGTGACCACATAGTTGTATGTCTAGGAATAACGAATGTGAAACAAGAATTAACTAGAAGATAGGTAAGTTAATGTGTGAGATTGTTTGATGAACATCAGCAATAGGTTAATTGAAGGGTTAATTTAATTAACCATTACAAGTCTTACTTAACCCAAATCAATAATCTAGGAAACCCGTTAATTTAGACAACTGGCCATTGCTTGAGTTAATTTGTTTTCTAAGAATTAGGAATAGCGAACGTGAACCTAATTATCTTAATCGGTAGCCAATGAAGAATTAATCCGATACATTAAAATCATCCATGGGAACAAATGAGTCGTACCTAAACAGAAGTCCTCTTTACTATTGAATTTAGTTGGTAATTAATTGTTTTAGTTGCTAGTTAATTAACTTGTGTGTTGGTTATTCTAATTAAGTTTCTAGTCTTGTAAAACTAGAGAAAATCCCCTTTTTGTTATTTGTTTTATTTAGATAATATTAGCATTTATTTTAATTGTTTACCGTTCCCTGTGTTCGATACCCTACTTGCTTGAACTATATTACTAATCGATAGGTACACTGCCTTTCGTGTGTTTATTTTGTGTCTAAGTTAGTAGGATTAAAACTAGTTTGTTTCACACACATCAAGTTTTTGGCGCCGTTGCCGGGGAACGGTTCTAAATAGTTAATTTTATTTGCTAATTGTTATTATTTTTTTTATTTGTTGATTAATTTTTTTTATTTAGTTTAATTTTTAATTTTTAATTTTAATTTTGATTTATTATGTATTTTCCAAATCTCGATGCTTTTGATGCTTTTCTTGAGGAAGTAGTGCAGGAAGATGAGGATTATGACTCAGATGATGATTTGAAGAAATTTGGAAGAAGGTTAGATAACTTCTTGTCTAACGAACAAGAACAATCCGAGTCACAAGAGCTAGAGTTACAAGATGAAGAATTTAATCCAGAAAAAGATTTGGAGGAGCTGGAAAGGTTGCTAGAAGAGAGGTCAGACGAAGAACAAGAACAAGCTGAATTGCAGGAACCAAGTTGTGGTTTGACCATTACCACGACATGGTCCCCTGTTCTTCCGGTTTGTGTTTCGAAGCATGGGGTGACGATTCCAACTTTGGAGAAAGTTCTGAAGCGTGATCCATTTATGATTAGTACCCGACCGGTCCCAACTCTTGTCAATATTCTTGGGTTTTATGAATTCAAGCTCGTTTGGCCAATTTTTGAAGCAAAGAGTTGAATTTTACAAATTGGTCCAAAGAAAATATTTAATGCAATGGATGGATGGGCATTGATTTTATTAGAAGTTTATTAAGTTGGGAGTCCAGCTAAAGACTCGCACAAAAAGAAGCGCTTGCGGGAGGCAACCCGTCATTAGAGTTTGCTTTTCTTTTTCTTTATTTATTTTAATTTTTTTTATTTATTATTACTTGGTTTTTTTTTTTTTGATCTTTTCAGTTTGAGTGTAAGGATGAATGTGAGGGTCTAGAGTCAAGGCTGACGAAGCGAGAAATCGAGTCTAGGCGAGAGAGGAAACGAAGTTTTGAGTCAAGCTATGAGTCCAATTGATAGAAGGGTTATAGAGTGTTTATTCCCTGAAGAAAAATGAGGGAAATTATTCGTTTATATAACCCCCATACATCAGAAACGGATTTGGGTAGATTAAAATTTTTGTCACACAGCGGTCTACTCGCCGAGTGCATCTTATGGACTCGCCGAGTCCATGTGAAAATCCATGATTCTTCTGCCATTTACGCTTCAACTCGGCGAGTCTACATACTTACTCGACGAGTCGCTCATTCTTCTTACTTTTGAGCTGAAGATTTGATGACATTTGATATGGGCATTGGTTCTATTCAATGAAGATCATTTTCCGAGCATTTCCAAGAGTTTTTCTCTTATATTTGGAGCTTTTATAAAGACTGTAGCACACAAGATTTTGACACCCAAGACATGGATGAGTTGTTCCCATGTCTAAAGTCAATTGAAGATGGAGCTTAAAGACGAAATATCAACCTCGCCACTACTATCCCAGGGGAGTTTGTTCCAATTCTCTCCTTATTTTTATTGTTCTTTATCATGCATGATATGCAATGGGGACATTGCATAAATTAAGTATGGGGTAGGGGGTTGGTTGGTTACACTAGTTAATTTTTAAAGTTTTGCATAAAATTTGATAGGATTAATTTAGAAAATTTTGGTAAAGCAATTAGGGATCATGCTAGTATTATATTTGATGATTGCATGAAAACCCAAATGTTTAGTCGAGCCTATATACGTTCTAGTGCATTTGTGGCTTCCTTATTCCAGTGAAATCATGGGACAAAAACACGACCTCGCTCAGCCTGAGGGATGCAATATGTTTAGCAGCCTAAACCTAAAATGTATCCAGGAAAATTGTTATCATTAGCCAATAAAGGTTGAATTTGAGCGCCCCTGCTTAAGCATGTAGGATTTGAGTGAAAAAAAAGTGAGGTACATGTTAAAAAAAGAGAGACAGAATTACAAGAAAAGTTGAAGAATTTTTGGAGCATCAAAGTTAAAGTGAAGATCAAAAGATCAAAATTCCGAAGATTCAAAAAGTGGAATATACCAAAAATCAAACAACAAGGTGGTGAATTCAAAGAAATTAAAGATAAAATGTCAAAGAAGTGAAGAATTCCAAAAGAGCTCCATAGTGGTATCATAATTTGTAATTGTCTAGATTATGTATGCTTTGGTTGCTCAACCAAAAATACCTTAAGGTTAAGAGGTTTTCTGAGGATGGATTCGGAGGGATGCATAAAATGAGCATTGTTCGGAAAAAGTGGGCGAATGTTTATGAGGATTGTGAGTATTTGGAGAATTGTTATCAGAGAGCGATGTCAGGAACTCGTCCTTTTGCTGACTGAGTGTCACCCACCTCAGCCCACCCAGAGGGGATCTACACTTTCAGCCGTAGAGGGCTTCGAACAGAGCTGCCTTGATGCTCGTGTGATAACTGTTGTTGTAGGAAAACTCAACAAGGGGTAAGTGGGCATCCCATGCCTTACCAAAGTTGATCACACAAGCTCACAGCATATCTTCCAGAGTTTGGATAGTCCTCTCACTTTGTCTGTCGGTCTGCGGATGGTAGGCTATAATTATGTCCAACCTCATTCCTAAAGTGCTTTGGAGTGATTGCCAGAATCTCGAAGTGAACCTACTATCCCTATTGGAGATAATAGATATAGGAACACCATGCAGTCAAACAATCTCTTGGATGTAGAATCGTGTGAGTCTTTCCATCTTGAAAGTTTCTTTGATTGGCAGGAAGTGGGCGGATTTCGTCAATCCGTCAACAATTAACCAAATGGTATCATACCCACTCGGGGATTTGGGTAATTTGGTAATGAAATCCATAGAAATCATCTCCTATTTCCACTCAGGTATCTCGGGCTGTTGGAGAAGGCATGAGGGCTTCTGATATTCGACCTTCACCTTGGCACAAGTCAGACACTTGCCCACGAAGGTAGCGATCTCGACTTTCATGTTTGGCCACTAATATAACTTCTTGAGATCAAGGTACATCTTATCCGAACCTGGGTGAACGGAGTACTTGGTCTTGTGAGCTTCGTTCATGACAACCTCCCTGTAACCACCGAACTTTGGGTTCCAGATCCAGTCCATGAAACAAAAAACTCCATCTCCTCTGATCTCAATATTTTTATCCATTCCCCTCAATGCTTCGTTCAACACATTCTATGGTTTTAGGGCTTCCATCTGGGCTTGTCGGACTTGTGCGGATAAGTGAGAATGGATGGTCATTGTCAGTGATTTGACCCTTCGACCAGAATATTCTTTTTGACTTAGGGCTTCTGCTAATACATTGGCTTTACCTGGGTGATAACGAATTTCGCATTTGTAATCATTGAGTAGCTCGACCCATCGCCGTTGTCTCATATTAAGCTCCTTCTGGTTGAGTATGTGTTGGAGGCTTTTGTGATCGGTGTATATCGTGCTCTTCATACTGTACAGGTAGTGCCTCTAGATCTTTAGGGCAAACACAATCGCTCCTAATTCGAGGTCGTGTGTGGTGTAGTTGACCTCATGTTGCTTCAGTTGTCTTGAGGCATAGGCGATGACCTTACCTCGTTGCATCAGGATACAACCGAGCCCCTGATTGGACGCATCGCAGTATACCACAAAATCTTTTGTCTCCTCGGGAAGGGATAGTATCGGTGCGATGCATAAGGCTCGTTTCAGGGTTTGGAATGCCTTCTCTTTTTTGTCTCCCTAGTCAAAGGCCACGCTTTTCTGGGTCAATGTTGTAAGGGGTTTCGCGATTCGAGAGAAGTTCTGAATGAACCTGCGGTAGTAGCTAGTGAGGCCTAGAAATTGGCGAATTTTCGTAGGCGTCTTCGGTGCTGACCAATTCTCTATAGCCTTAATCTTGGATGGGTCCACGTGGATTCCTTCTTCACTAAATATGTGTCCTAAGAATTCAACTCTGCGGAACTAGAATTCGCACTTAGAGAACTTCACATATAACTTCTCCGATCGTAGGGTTTCCAGGATTTGTCGTAGATGATCGCTATGCTCCTCCTTACTCTGAGAGTAGACAAGTATGTCATCAATGAAGACGATGAAGAATCGATCCAAGTAAGGACGGCACACCCTATTCATTAAATCCATGAATATCACGGGCGCATTGGTCAGTCCGAACGGCATCACTACGAACTCGTAGTGTCCATAACGAGTTCGGAAGGCTGTTTTCGGGACATCCTCCTCAAGTACTCGTAACTGTTGATACCCGAACCTAATATCAATCTTGGAAAAGTAACTCGCCCCTTGTAGTTGGTCGAATAGGTCGTCTATACGAGGAAGAGGGTAGCGATTTTTGACCGTCAGCTTGTTGAGTTCTCTGTAGTAGATGCACATATAGAATGATCCGTCCTTCTTCTTTACGGACAAGACTAGTTCTCCCTAGGGTGAGAAGCTTGGTCTTATGAAGCCCTTGTTGAGCAGCTCATTAAGTTAACCGGACAGCTCTTGCATCTCAGCAGGCGCTAGACGATAGGGCGATTTGGCTACATGGGTAGCTCCTGGAATTAGGTCGATCCTGAACTCGACCTGATGTTGGGGAGGTAAGCCTGGCAGTTCCTCTGGAAAGACGTCGGGGAAGTCGCATACTACAGGGTAGCCTTTCAGGTCTTTTTCCTTCTGGCTTGTATCGATGACGTGTGCAAGGAATGCATGATATTCCTTACGCAAGTACTTCTATGCTGGTATGCTCGAGATGATACGAACACTCTTACTGGGCTTGTCTCCGTAGATTAATAAGGTTTCACTATTCGGTAGATTTAGACGGATTTCTTTGTCGAAACATCGGATGTCGGCATGATGGAGACTCAACCAGTTCATGCCCACGATGACATCAAATCTCTTGATCGATACTGGTATAAGGTCGATTGGGAACGAATGATTATCTAGCATGAGGGTACAACCTATGTAAATTTCGTTAGAGTTCTCTGTATTTCCGTTAGCCATTTCTACGACGAAGGTTTGTTCTAATGGTTGCGGGGATTGTTTAAGTATGTGTTTAAAGTTATTGTTTACGAAACTTCTTTCTACTCCACTATCGAATAGGATACGAGCATAAGAGTCATCGAGAAGGAACGTACCCGTGACTACTGTGGGGTCTGCTACTGCTTCATTGTGGCCAATAGCAAGTAGTCTCCCTGTTCCTCCCGCATTTCCATCTTTCGGACAGTTTTTCGTGAAATGCCCAACCTCGCCACAGCCGTAACAGGCCTAGCTTACTCCCGACCCGGGGACCTGAGAAATGGGTTTGGGTTGAGATTTGCAAAACAGGGCGGTATGGCCCTTCCAGTCGCAATTAGTGCAGTGCAATTCACGGCAGGGGCCGTTATGATGGAAGGGGCACTTTGGGCACTTGGGCAGGTTTCCAGCATAATATTTTGCTGGTACAGGGGTAACAGGAGTAGTGGTGGCATGGACAGCCACAATTTGTTGGTTCTTGGAGGAAGATTGAGTTGACTTGCCCTTCTTTCGGTCCCACCGCTTCCTCTTGTTGTCGGATGTCTTGATGGTGCAGTGGCAGTTGTTGTTGTTGTTGATGGAGTGGAAGGAACTTCATGATCGATCAACCTGTGGGCCAATTCCTTGGCGCTGTCAAAGGTTGTAGGGTGTGATGATAGAACGTTCTGTCGATATGGGGGCACTAAACCCCAGATGTAACGTTCAATTTTCTTTCTTTCAGGAGGGATCATGTTAGGGCACATAGCTACCAGGTCACAGAACCTGGCCGTATAAGTCACTATGTCGGTCCCCTTCATTTTGAGATTCCAGAGTTCCTCCTCGAGTTTCTGGATTTCACCCCTAGGACAGTACTCCCTTCTCAGAAGGTCCTTCAGTGTGTCCCAGCCTATGGCGTTGGCTGTCACTAAAGCACTCGTGCAGACCCAAAATTCTGCTAAAAGATGCTATATTCAAGTGAATTATGGGTATATGGATTGATTGTACAATGTAAAAGTGTCGGGTTGTCACAATTTCTTTGAAGTTTTTGAGCAACAAATTCCTCAGTTGGCTTATGACAACTAGCCCTTGGTTTCCCTTTTCTAAGGAGAATATAAATTTGTTGGGATGACGTATCAGTATGAGAATTTTTTGGTTCCAATTGGACTTCCTTTCTCGTAGCTTGAGTTGATGTTGTTCAGAGGTTCATCTAAATTTCTCACCTTTGTTTTCTAAGAGGTCATCTCAGAAAGACCTTTGGTTTCATTTGCATTTTCAATGAGAGCAGACAAAAAGTATTCGTCACACCCATTAGCATTATCTTCTTTTACGTGGGACAATAGATGTAAGGTATTATTTTTTTCAGTCCAAAAGTTGCAAAAACTTTATTCGGAACAATTTGAACATTCGGAAAAACTATTGCTTTTTCTTCTAAAACCATTGAACCTCTATTTTTAGAAATACAAACATACTCGACTGAATTTTCAGAAATTAATTTTTTCTTAGGTTCAGTTTAACTTTTAACAAATTCAGAGCAATCAATCTCATCCTCCACACAAATCTCACTCATGTCACTTTCATCATCAAATTCAGATACATTTTCAAGATCAAGAGTAATTTTTGACTCAACTTAGTGCAGTCCAATTCTGTACAGTTTCAGATTTAATTTTTTCTTTATCTTTTTCATTCTAAATGTAACGCTCTAAAAATTCCAACCAATTTAAACTTTTCAAAAACAACCCAGTTTCATTAAGCTATTACGAAAAGGTTTTCAATACAATTATTATCAGAGTCTTCCCAGAACCATATCAAAAAAACATAATCATGAGGAGCGGTACGATCACGCCTTTTCCTTGCCACGGTCTCCTAAAGTACCTGAAAGCTTAGTGAGATACCCCCAAAATACCAACCACATATACCATACACATAACAAGCCATATCATAAGAGAACATAGAACAACCATGCACGTCGGGTCTATTGTGCCTTCAGTCCACCTGGTCCACCCTCCGATTCTAGCCATATACATCGAGTCTGCAGTGTGGTTGGTCCGCCCGCATCGGGCCTTCAACCCACCTGGTCCACTCTCTGAGTCAACAGTATGACTGGTCCGCCCGCACCGGGCCTTCATTCGGCCTGGTCCACTCTCCAAGCCTCGGCACGTCTGGTCCGCTCTCGTGGGGCCTACAGCCTATCCGGACCGCTCACTGGGCCTTCGGAATATCCGGTCTGCCCTGGGTATGTTGGCCTACAGCACAAAGCAGGACCCGCGTCAACCCAACCCCAGTCAACCAACCATGTGCAAATAAACATATAATCATATAACAATTAATCACGAATCAACCGATCTAGCAGATCACATAACATGACATCATCCTAACCAGAATACCGACCTAACCGGTCACTAGAATATACCATCCTAACTACCAGGATGCAAACATAGCAAAGCAATAACATAACAACGATACCTGGATTACAATCTGATAAAGGGCCGGCCTTGGTGCCTTAGACCCTATCGATATAGTGAGGATAACTCACCTGGCAACTGCCGAAACTCTGAACTGTAAAGCAGACACCCGAATCACCGACTCACCGAAAATCCCGAACTAGCCAACATAGCAGAAATAACCATTAGATAAATCACAATATCCTTCCAAGGGTAAATTGACCAATTTACCCATAACTCAATCTGATCCATGACTAAGGCCCACAACACTTCATCAAGTCCATCATCCTCTTATTGGGGCAAGGCCTAAAGTCAAATTCTCATACAAAGCCCAATATTGGCCCAATTTACTAAATTGGGCCCACCTCTACAAACAGGCCTAGATCCAAGGTCCATAATAATTATTTGGCCAAAACTACTCCATCCATACTATTCAGTCAAGGACCAAGCTTATTAGTCCATAAACAGCCCAATCAAATAAGGCCCAAAAATCATGATCCATGTAACAGCCCAAAATCTCAAGTATTGCTAAATTGCATTTTTGGGGTGTTTTAAAGGGGAGACTCGGCGAGTTGGAGCCAGACTCGCCGAGTAGGGTCGCAGATTTGGCCGCGGGTTCGCGACTGGACTCGACGAGTCCAGGTATGGACTCGGCGAGTCGACGCTGTTCAGCGGAAACCCTAGCCGTTTCGTTTTGGGTCGTATTTAAGGGTTGTTATGTCGTCATTTCACGTCTTTTGGCCGAGTGTGGAGAACCCTAGACGACTGTGGCATCTGGAGCAAAACTTGAAGGCCATTATTGACTTTGAAGGAATTGTGGTGCAAGAAGAGGAAGGGTTTTGGCCAAAGGAAGAGCAAGGAGGTCGAGTTCTGAGGTTTGGGGACACAGAGAGTATGTTTTCAGGTAAGGTTTCGGATCATTCCTGTTATTTTGATGTGTACACGAATCTAGGGTTTATGAAACCCATTTGGAGATTTGATGGATTATTATGTTGTTATACAAAGGTTTCTACCCTAGTAATAGGATGATTAGAGGTCCAGAAGTCCCATGAGTGTGTATCTCGGGAAAAACGTACCTCAGGAAGCAGTTGGATCGACTGCATGGCGTGGACTCGCCGAGTCGGATGATCAGACTCGGCGAGTAGCTTGAAGATTCACTGGGACTCGCCGAGTTGTTCTTCAGACTCGGCGAGTGGAGTCGGGGTGGCCCCGCGATTCTTCCAGGAGTGACTCGTCGAGTCAAAGAGGATACTCGACGAGTAGAAGGGGAATCTCAGAGGACTGAAGGACGACCAGACTCGCCGAGTCGCCAGGGAACTCGCCGAGTCCAGTCGAGCTGGCATTGGACTGTTGACCAGAGTTGACTGGTGTGATTTCTTAGGGGCAGTTAACGTGGAAGATAGAAGTATTAAATAAGGGATATATGATGTTATAGGGAGCTTGTAGCTCGGAGGATCAAGTGCAAGGGATTTTAGGAGTTGCTATCTTCCAGTGTCCGCGAGGTGAGTCTTCTCACTATACCTCACCCGGAAGGGTTTGATTGTGTGACCGGAAGGTCAAGTATGTTGTGTGTTATGTTTATATGCTATGAATGGAAAGTTAGTTGCTACGCGTGATATACATGCTTATATATGGGCCGGAAGGCAATGTATGTGGATCAAAAGATCCGGGCCGGAAGGCAATGTTATGTGGATCGAAAGATCCGGGCCGGAAGGCAATGTTACGTGGACCGAAAGGTCCGGGCCGGAGGGCGTATGTGCGTAAGGTATATTGGGGAACTCACTAAGCTTCGTGCTTACGTTGTTTACGTTATGTTGTTTCAGGTTCTTACAGTAACGTGGGATGGCAACGGTTCGATTGTACACACCGAAGAAAGAGTTATGTTTTGGAGGATCCTGGTCTTCTATTATAATGAAAAAGAAACTATGTTTTGGAAATTCGAATGTAAATAAGATTTTAAGCAAGTGTTTTTAATATTAAATTGATTATTTAAATGAAAATTTTGTTTTTGGAAATCCTGGTGTTACAAATTGGTATCAAAGCCTTGGTTTGAGGGATTCGGACGCACCTACGGGTAAATCTGGACTCAAACTGAGGAAGTAAGAAAAAGTTTTCCAAATAAATGGTTTTCTAAAAGTAAATAAGAGTTCAAAGAGAAAGCAAGAAAGAGCAGTGTGTACAATCAGCCAGAGCCAAACGGTGATTTCCCAAAATACTCTTACTTTGTATTATGAAATATCTATTATGCACTTTATGAGATATTATTGCATGCAAGAGACAGACTAGGTATTTCATATCTTAGGACTAGAGTGGCCTGATTTGTGATGCCTTAGTCTAGGGTTTGCTGTTACATGTGCGTTATGCTTTTGGTGTGTATGTGATGAGTGAGAGTATCTAGTTGGAACGCACAAGGGGTAAAGCTACGGGGTACAGAGGTACTTCCGAGGATGAGCCGAGAAGGTGGAGCTACCACAGATGGGGAGTCCTATGTATGCTTCAATGCTCGAATGCTGCTTGCTTTGTGCTTTGTGGAGTTGTCGATGATGGGAGTTAGCTACTAAGTGGGTATGACGATACTCAGGAGGTAGGGGGCTGGCATCATTAGGAACTCTTCAGCAGCTGATAGCAAAGAAGCGGGAGGACGGCGGAAGGGACTAGGGAGTAAACCTAGCCAGATGAGTGCGCGGGTAGAGTAGAAGATTTCGCTGGGAAGCGAGCACGCGCGATGAGATGGGTGAAAGAGCAGGTTTATCAGCTACTTAGGAACTCTGGGATGGTCCGTGTGGAAAGTATGGGTAGATGTGGCAGGTAGTATGGGCCCGTACTACTGAAAGCAGAGGACCCATACTTGATACAGGGGGCATTCTGAAGGTCCTAAGGAACAGATTGAGGGGTGATGTTATGGTTCGGATACCATACATCGGAGCGGATACAGAGTGATGTTATGGTCAGGGCACCATACATCGGAACAGATTGAGATAGATGTCGTGGTTCGGGTGCTACACATTGGAGCAGATTGAGGAGTGGTGCTATGGTTCAGGTACCATACACCGAAGCATGTTGAGGAGGGATGTCATGGGATGAGTACCATGGTTCGTAGTGGGTGGTGCTTGTGGCTATCTTGTTATCCGGTTATCGATCGGACGAGCACGAGCGAGCGGGATGCGAGGATTCGCGAGATCCGGTGTGATGAGGTTGCTGTAGTGTTGCGGGATGAGTCGCCAGAATTGTTTGGGTCGATCAGGACCATTATGATTGAAGTAGTGTGATGAGCGATATGTGGCTTTCGCAGGGACGGCTGCCGCGGCGGTTACAGCGGCTGTAGCAACGGCAAAGAAAGGGGCTAGTCGGGGTTTTCAGTATCGGGACTTCTATTAAGCGAAGCCTCCCACAGCCGATGGAGTCCAGGACTCGATTGTTGCTATGAGATGGTTATCGGACATGGAGGGGTGTTTCTTCACGAGTTTATGCCCTGCTGATCAGAGGGTGGGGTGTACTCTGAACCTGTTGAGGCTAGGAGCGAAGGATTAGTAAAGATTGACCACGAGGTCACTTTCCGATGCGCAGAGGGCTGCGGTTTTATGGGATCAATTCATAAAGATGTTCAGTACTCGCTATGTTCCGCGAGATGAAAAGGAGAAATTGGCTCGGGAATTCCTTGAGCTGAAGCAGGGTTTGGAGTCGGTGACTGAGATCACCAGGATGTTTATTGGGAGGGCGATGTTTCGCCCTGAGTCCGCTTCGGAGCAAGCTCAGATGCCCCGATATCTGAGTATGCTCAAAGGGGTATCAGACAGTTCGTGTTTGCGCGGAGGTGTGAGACCCTGTTGGAGTTGCAGAAGGCTGCCATGTGGCGTGAGTTAGAGGTTGAGTTGCAGTCGCGTGAGCTGAGGCAGTCCCGATGCAGTCGCAGTCGGCGCCGAAACGGTTCAGGACCGTAGACGTTGGAATGGGAGATCGGAGCGGCCACACTTGTGGGAAGTGTGGGAGGAGTCACACCGGAGTTGCTGGTCTGGTGGTGCATGCCGCAAGTGCGGAAAAGAGGGGCACTATGCGCGGGATTGTCGGCAGCCAGTGCCGATTCGGGATTTGGGGATTTGTCATCATTGTCGGCAGGTTGGACATTCGAGGGTCAACTGTCCACAGCTTTTTGCAGGATCGGTGCAGGCTCTAGCACCGGCCACCTTGAGGAGTTCAGGAGGAGGACAGGATGGAGTGGAGCCCAAGGGCTCAGGGTTGTGCTTATCGGCTTGCGGCAGAGGGAGACGGATCAGTGCCGGGGGGCAGCTGCGGGTATGATGCTGTCTTGATGTCTTGATTAGCTTGCATTGTTGGTGGCGTATTGTTTGTGCTGGTAGTGTGGATTTCGATGCGGTATTCGTTGTTTCGCGGGATTGGCATGGTTATGGATTGGTGCTTCAGGTTTCGCTTTGGCATTCGTTGTTCCCTGATGGTTTGGTATGGTTATAGTCTGGTGTTTTAGTGCCGATAGCTTTGTGCGGTTTTCGATGTGGTACCCATCCTTTGGCAGATTGCGGGTTTTGGTTACGGATTATTGTTGAGAATTTCGTTGGTTATCGTTGGTGGGGGTTGTTAGTGGAGATGCGGCACTGGGTTGAATGATGGGTAGCATCTGCAGACGTGGAGTGGATAATTGAAAGATCGGATTCTTTTGAGCGGATTGATCAGGGAGAAGAGGTGTTTTGCTGAGGGTTGCTTATGCTTGTGGGAAGCAGTCAGAGGGTAAATGTTCTCTTTGTGCAGGATGGTTCTGAAGGGTCGTTAATGACAATCGGTGGCAGTTAGTCAGTGCTTTAGTGGGGGAGAATTGTAAAATTCTCCGGGAGATCGACGAGTATGTAAGGGTGCTTAGCTGTTGGGATTCAGCAGTGTTTGTCAGCGCAAAGTATAGGCCGACGAAAGCGAGTGTTGGGTATGCGGGGCGAGATACAGACCTAGGGCATTTGATTGTGGAGGCCTGAAAGGAGGTCGGGATCAAGCTTGAGTAAGTAATCGGAACGTTGCGATCAGAGTATTGGTACGTTTGAGGTACGTGATGGGTGGTACTGCATTAATTCCACGGGATTATGTTGTGCATGTTTCTAGAGCTGGAACCGGAAGGTTCCCAGAGTTAGAACCTGAGGGTTCGCAGAGTTTGGGTGTACGAACCCACAGAGACATAGCCTCGAGTGGCTAGTATGTGTTTTGAGAGTCGGTCCAGTCATACTGGAGACTCTGTTGGTATTGCTGGATTAGTTTGAGATTCGCGGATCGCGTATGTTACAGTGTGATTGCATTGGAAGGTCTGGCCCCGGGTTATTGATCTTGTTTAGCGGAGGCGGTGATTTTGATGAGTGGAGAGAGTACATGGGATTGAGAGTCCCTACAATGAGAACCAGAGTATGTGAATAGCAGTTACGCAAAAAGGGTGGTGTCGCTTGGGGCGAGCACCGTGGAACTGGTTGGAGTGGCATTATGTTCAAGAGAGTTCCGTGGAAAAGGAAAAGAGGAGGGTATGTAACTCCGAAGGGGGTGCAAGTTCACGAAAGTGAAAGCTGCAGAGCAGAGTTATGGTTAGAGTATTTCGAGTATGGTTTTGAGCATCGTGTTCGCGGCAGTGGAGTAGGAACCCATCCGGTTGGGATGTCTGTTGAGGCTCAGAAGGGATGCATGGAGAGAGAAAATTTTAAATTCTCAGTGCGAATCTGGTCAGAGTGTAGGGTGGATGTAGTGGTTCATCTTGGAAGATGTTCGAGGATATCATCAGTGTATCGAGTCTTTCCACCTGCGGGTGTTGGGACTAGTTCAGTAGGTGTATGTGATGGCAAGAGGTAACTTGTGAGAGTTGATCTGAGAGGGAGATCGGATCTCTCAGTCGGTCCGGAATGGGCAAAGTGGGCTTTGGATCGGGGATCCGGTGGTTCAGGGTTTCCTAACCCTTATGGGCTGAGTGATCGTTGAGATTTGGAGCAGAGTGCATCTTGGGTAATTTCCGATTACAAAGAGTGATGAGCAGTTCAGAGTTCGTATTTAGTTGACAAAGCAGACTCAGGAAAGTTATGCAGGCAGACGCCGTTACGAGTATTTGATTCAGGTCAGCGACTTCGTATTTCTGACGAAGTGCTTCGATTTAGGAAGAGGAGTAAATGGGGGGGGGCCCGGTATGTTGGGTCTTTTCGTGAAGGTGCGAAGGTAGGAAGGGTGGCCTATCGTTTGGAGCTGGCAACGGAATTGGGACGGATCCATGACACTGGTATGTGTCGCAGTTGAAGAGGTGTATAGCGGGTGAGTCAGCAGTGGTTCTACTAGAGAACGATTAGGTGGATGCGAGCCTGTGTTACGTCGAGAGGCCAGTGGCCGTCGGAGATCGGAAGATCAAGGTTCTGAGGAACAAGGAGGTACCTCTGGTATTGGTTCAGTAGCGACCTCGGAAGATATCGGAAGTGTTTAGGGAAGCCAAAGCGTGTGATGCGGGAGCAGCATCCAGAACTATTTTCAGAGTGAGACTTCGAGGGCGAAGTCTAATTCTAGTGGGGGAGAGTTGTAACAGCCCAAAATCTCAAGTATTGCTAAATTGCATTTTTGGGGTGTTTTAAAGGGGAGACTCGGCGAGTTGGAGCCAGACTCGCCGAGTAGGGTCGCAGATTTGGCCGCGGGTTCGCGACTGGACTCGACGAGTCCAGGTATGGACTCGGCGAGTCGACGCTGTTCAGCGGAAACCCTAGCCGTTTCGTTTTGGGTCGTATTTAAGGGTTGTTATGTCGTCATTTCACGTCTTTTGGCCGAGTGTGGAGAACCCTAGACGACTGTGGCATCTGGAGCAAAACTTGAAGGCCATTATTGACTTTGAAGGAATTGTGGTGCAAGAAGAGGAAGGGTTTTGGCCAAAGGAAGAGCAAGGAGGTCGAGTTCTGAGGTTTGGGGACACAGAGAGTATGTTTTCAGGTAAGGTTTCGGATCATTCCTGTTATTTTGATGTGTACACGAATCTAGGGTTTATGAAACCCATTTGGAGATTTGATGGATTATTATGTTGTTATACAAAGGTTTCTACCCTAGTAATAGGATGATTAGAGGTCCAGAAGTCCCATGAGTGTGTATCTCGGGAAAAACGTACCTCAGGAAGCAGTTGGATCGACTGCATGGCGTGGACTCGCCGAGTCGGATGATCAGACTCGGCGAGTAGCTTGAAGATTCACTGGGACTCGCCGAGTTGTTCTTCAGACTCGGCGAGTGGAGTCGGGGTGGCCCCGCGATTCTTCCAGGAGTGACTCGTCGAGTCAAAGAGGATACTCGACGAGTAGAAGGGGAATCTCAGAGGACTGAAGGACGACCAGACTCGCCGAGTCGCCAGGGAACTCGCCGAGTCCAGTCGAGCTGGCATTGGACTGTTGACCAGAGTTGACTGGTGTGATTTCTTAGGGGCAGTTAACGTGGAAGATAGAAGTATTAAATAAGGGATATATGATGTTACAGGGAGCTTGTAGCTCGGAGGATCAAGTGCAAGGGATTTTAGGAGTTGCTATCTTCCAGTGTCCGCGAGGTGAGTCTTCTCACTATACCTCACCCGGAAGGGTTTGATTGTGTGACCGGAAGGTCAAGTATGTTGTGTGTTATGTTTATATGCTATGAATGGAAAGTTAGTTGCTACGCGTGATATACATGCTTATATATGGGCCGGAAGGCAATGTATGTGGATCAAAAGATCCGGGCCGGAAGGCAATGTTATGTGGATCGAAAGATCCGGGCCGGAAGGCAATGTTACGTGGACCGAAAGGTCCGGGCCGGAGGGCGTATGTGCGTAAGGTATATTGGGGAACTCACTAAGCTTCGTGCTTACGTTGTTTACGTTATGTTGTTTCAGGTTCTTACAGTAACGTGGGATGGCAACGGTTCGATTGTACACACCGAAGAAAGAGTTATGTTTTGGAGGATCCTGGTCTTCTATTATAATGAAAAAGAAACTATGTTTTGGAAATTCGAATGTAAATAAGATTTTAAGCAAGTGTTTTTAATATTAAATTGATTATTTAAATGAAAATTTTGTTTTTGGAAATCCTGGTGTTACAATCCATACAGACGGATTACGCGGGGCATACTTCAACGTACGCTAAGGGTACAGGCAGAATGGTGAGTACGCGGTGCGTACATCAGTTTACGCGGGGTGTAAACTCGCTGAACTCAAAGTCCCCATAAGTCCATAATGGCTTAAGCTCTTAAGCCCACACTTCAGATCTATCGACCAAACATGCCTAGGATCCATAAAGTCTCAAACTTTATCACTTGGGACGTCCAAAAAAGCTCTTAATCCAAGGTATTAATCCATTAAGACCTATCTATATCACATATGAGACAACCAAAGCCCTTGGGACCTCATTTTTCTTAGTCAAGACCTCTCCTAAGGTCTAAAAGGACAGCTAATCTCAGCCAACTCGAATCATGCAGCAAGATGAGGTTTTTGGGACAAGAATGGTGTCAAAACTTCACAACACATAGATCTACACAATATGATTGTCAATCTAGAGACTTTTTACCTCAAAAGGGCTCTAGAAGATGATCCCTTTCCAGATCTACGAGCTTCAGCCACCCCACTCCTTCTTTGACAACTTCCTCTTTCTTCTCCTTGGCTCTCTTTTGCCAAAACAAGCTTTCTAAGGTCAAACACACCCAACAAAGGATGTGGAACGGCTATCTAGGGCTTTTAAGGAGGAGAGAGTGTTTATGGAGGCTAGGGTGAGAACCAATATGTTCCTTATATAGTCGTTGGCCCTAAATTTAGTGTTTTGAGACTCTGAGCGTATGTTGGGTGTACACCTTGTACACTGGGTGTACGCCTTGAACATCCACATCCAATTTCCCCCATTCTGCTGGGTGTAACCCAGCTTACGTTGGGCGTACCCACGCGTGTCCCAGCATGCTTGCATGGTCTTCCATGCAAATTGTTTCTATAAGGGCCATTATTGCCAAATCTTCAAAGTGTCGTAACTCCTTCATTCTAGACCCGATTCTGATGAACTTTATATCCACGGAAAGGTGGTGAGAAGATCTTCGCTTCTAGCAGCACATCCCGATCCGAAACCTTCCCGAATAGTAATCCATCGCTCATGAAAGACCGAAACGCCCTTACTCTTGATCTCGGGAACCCATCAATAGATATTTTAAGAACAGGGTGTTACACTAAATTTGCTTTAGCATATCTTTATGTTCTTTGTACTTAATATAAGCTTCAATTTTGTCCAGTCCAATTCTGTAAGAATCAGAGACTTTTTCAAAAGACACGATGGATTCGCATTTGTAGCAATCTGCATCGATTTCGTCCTCTTTCAATTAAATCATTTTATGGATATTCTTGCCTATTTCGTAGTCAAGATGTAGCTGAGTGATATTAAAATAAAGATGTTTAGCATTCAAACAGAAAATGTTTCATTATTTCGAAAGCACCAAATTGCCTCGTTGTAAATAAATCACATCATCCCTAGACCTAAACAATTCCAACTCCAACTTCTCAATCCATTTGCGTCTATCTTCACTTTTGTTCGTTTCCCTGTTAATTTGATCAGTTAAGTTAGAATTACTTAAATGTGTGCTTTTTATGCTATCAATTAAACTGTAGACAATATATTTTAAATTATCTAATTCGGTTTCATATCATGAGACAGGAATATTAAGATATTCGAGAATTGAATGTACCTTGTTGATTACTTTCTCACATTTGCTTATAAGCTCAAAGACAGGTTTCACAGCGATGCATTTGTTTATAGCATTCCCACCATTAGTGGCGTATCCTCTTTGCTTCAAAATGTCATTACAAACCATCATGCACTTTCAGTCATACCTGGGAGCCTCATCCTTCACAACGAAGCACTCACCATGGGTGGGTCTGCGAACCTCTTCTTCCTCTGAATCAATCGACCACACTTCAATTCTTCGGAACTCGTCATCATCTTCCTAAACAATCAAAGAAGGCCTAGCATTTTCATCACTTTTCTTCTTTCTAAGCTCTTCTATCCACTAAAGATAGTAACATTCATCTTCTTCATCGTCTTTCTTCTCATTCATTCTTCTCAACATGCACTCCTTAGCCAGATGATTTTTTCCATGACAATATTTGAAATCATAGCCGGAGTCTCCCATTAGCTTTTTCTCTTTCTTCCCCTCATCCTTGTGAGAGTTGTTGAGGTTCTCATCCTTTGGCTTTTCAAAACTGTAATTCCCCTACCAGTTTTTGTTTTTGATAAGTCCAAAATTCTTTTTGGCGAATTTTTTCGAATTTGACACCATTAAGGCATATGCCTCTTTTGAGAGTTCGTAATCTGAGAGTTCAGACTACAAATCTTTTCTGCAATCTATTTTCCCTTCGCAAATAGGGCCAATGAGCCCATACCATAAACAAACTTTCCTTCTTTTGATACCTCATCATCGTGGGACCTAAGTATTCCCACTAGCTGCGCTAAAGAATAGTTTTTGAATTGTTCATGGGCTTTAGTAGTAGAAACAACGGCCTTCCACTCAGGCCATAAACCATTTATGAAGGTAGCCTTTTGCTCAATCTTTTCACGGCTAATATTATGCTTAATCATCCTGCTTAAAATATGGTTAAAACGATTGAAAGTCTGATCAAGCTTTGCATCAGACTTCTGAGCGGAAGCACCAAACTCGGAAAGAAGCAATGTTTGAACGGAATGTTCCAGATAAGCATCACTATAATAAATCTAATTTATTTTTTCCTATATCTCCTTCGTAGTTTCACAAGAACTAACCAAACGAAACATGTCTGGTGGAAGAGAAAATATGATTATTGTCATAGCCTTGATATTACTCACAAGCTTGTTCTTTTCACCTTGAGGAACATTTGTAACCTCAAGAAGAAGAGAGTCGTAATCGTTTTGAGTTTTAATGACCTTCCTTGTGGCTGTATGAGATAACGTATGTTTGGTCATTGCTTCCCATATTAAAGAACTGTGTTCTTCAAGAACTAGCATGTAGTCTTCAAAGTGTAATGCCCATACTTCGTAATCTTGTGGAAATAGAATGGGGATTCTCGTTGTAGGACCAACACTGTTGGATAGGTTGAAGGAAAAAGTATGAGGATATTCTAAATACATGTTGTTGATTCATCAAAGCCAATAAAGAATCAGATGTGTAAAACTATAATCGAGTTCAGGGAAAAATAAGGATCAAGATCCAACGTCTACAATCGATGAAAACGATGAAGATGGAAAGAACATATCCAATAAAAGCGGAAAACCATAATAACACTCCACAGAAGAATTGCGTATGGTTTACACAATCGCATGCTCTGATACCAATTGTTGAACAATTAAGAGTTGATCGATAGATTCAGAACAGAAAATAGGAATCAAACACAGGAATAATGATAGAAGATGTGCTTAAGGATTAAAATCAACGCCTTAGAAGAGCTCGATGAAGAACTTCTCTGTAAAGGCACAGTAGGGCAAATACAATCGATTAACCCTAAAACATTACATGCATGCAATACTTTTAGCCTAACCCTAGCACCATAATGACGGATGGACAGGCCTAGTCCATTTAATAAAGGCTAATGACATACAAAGTAAATTTGACACAACACAATAAATACCCCAACAATTTTGTTGCAATGTGTAAGGAGACAAAAAAATATGAGATATGTGTTGGGTTTTTATTCAAAAATTAGTTTCAAAAACATAAGATTTAGCTAATAAAAGACTTATAAATTTTGAATAATATAAACATGTTAAACCTACCAATGATCATCTTGTAAGTTGTAAAAAGATTAAACACCAACCAAAGAAAGAATGAATAAATTACAACCTTTTTATTTCTTTGGATCCTCTTGGGAAGCTTGAAAGTTGATGAAGAAAGATGAACTTTAGAGACACCAAAAAGTTCTCAACTTGATTTAAGATGCTAGTCTTGTAAACAAACTCTTAATCTCTTAAGCTTGAAGTTCATAACCAATATGAAATTCAAGAGAGCAAAAGCAAGAGAGTTAATCTTCCAAAGATGAACAAAATTGAGAGAGAACCATGCATATCATATTTTTTCTAACTAGAGAACGAAAAGGGATTAAAGCCTTCTTAAAAGCCCATCTATTACACACAAGTCCTTAACTAGTTAAGCACGTATGCCCCTAAAGCTAGTTTGTCTCCCATACCTTTAAGACAAGCCATGCTTTTGATTAAACTAATCAAAAGCCCGTGCCTTCCTTTTTCTTTCATAGTTTCAAAAGTAAGAAAGCAAAAGAATGCAAAGCTTTTCTATTTTATAAACCAAGTTTATAAAATATAAACTTTAACTTTTTCGTAAAAGACACAAGAATTCATCTAGTCCAAAATGTTGTACATGACTTATTAGTTCATACCATATGAATTATGTAATCTTACTTGCTAATGAAAATTGCCTTCCACTCAGGCCATAAACCATTTATGAATGTAGCCTTTTGCTAGATCTTTTCACGCCTAAGATTATGCTTAAGCATCTCGCTTAAAATATGGTTAAAGCAATTGAAAGTCAGATCAAGCTTTTCATCAAACTTCTTTGCGAAAGCACCAAACTCAGAAAGAAGCAACGTTTGAATGGAATATTCCAGATAAGCATAACAAGAATAAATCTCTTTCACTACAAGAAAAAAATCCCGTTAATGACGCGCAAACAATGACACTCGCTGATAGACGACGCGCATTTGTAAGTGCCCTAAAAGATAATGTCTGTTTTGCAAAATTTGAAGGATAGAGGGCACGCATTTGTGCGCGCCTTAAATTTAGAGTCAGAAAAGAAAAGAAAAATGTGGAGGGTGCCTTTCATAAACTATGTGTCATGTAAATGTGTATCTTTATAATTTTTAAGTGAAACATGCGTTTTAGGCGGGAAATGAAATTGACAAAAATTACCCCTGATATTGAATCCCAAACATTAATCCCCCCCCCCCCCCCCCGCCTCTTCTACTTAGCAAGAAAAAGCCCTAGGTCCTTCATCTTCATCTTCAGTATCATCAAACATCTCGTTAATCGGATCTCTACTCGATCTCCTTCTTATCAGTATCATCAAACATCTCGTTCACCGCCTCCGCCCTCTCTCTCTCTCTCTCTCTCTCTCTCTCTCTTTCTATCTCTCTCTCTATCTCGCTCTCTCTTCCATTAACCACAACAAATGCTTTTTCGAACACAAGTCAGGGAAAACCTGATTCTCCAGGTTTTAGCAACAAATTTGTGGACATCCATATACATATTGTGATTTCAAAGTCATCTTATAAAATCAACATTCCCTTAATTTCAATTTGATGCAGGTAATACACGACCAACTACAAGTCTCTCTCTCTCTATCTCTCTCTCTCTATCTCTATCTCTATCTCTACCCCTACTGGTCGACAACAACCTAGGCACTCACCACCCCTCGTCTTCTCTCTGGTTCACCACCGCCACCAATAAAGCCTCATTATACCACAAGATTAAGGAACGAAACATTGGGTTTGTGTTTTCGAATCCCAGGTAAAACATTTGTTGAGGTTATTTTTCTTAGTCTGCTAATTTAGTATTTTTTTGGTGATGCGAAGAAGGGTGACACCGGTCCGCTAAGACACCCCTTTGACCTCTTACACCTGGGTAAAACAATTATAGATTTAAGGTATTTTTGTTTTTTTTTTTGTTTCAAAGTGCTTCTCGACGCCTACAACCCTCAGCCCATCCATTTTCTTCTGTCTTTTGAAATCATATCTATTTTAGAACTCAATTTTAGATTTTTTAGGTCTTTAATATTGATCCTTTTGGTTTTACAATCGTTCTTCTACCTCTTCTGCCCTAGTTCGTCACTGTGATGCTGCTTCAGCTTCATTCAATAATTCTGGAAATTAGGGGACAAAGAAAATGGTATTGTCTGGCTTTGTTTATGGTGGTTCCATAGGTGGACCTCCCCCCATCCCCATGCCAACTTATCAGAACAGAGAATAGCAGCAGGGGACTTCTGAGAGGTCGGTGATTCAAACTACTCTTCACCTTGAAGCATATCTAAATTATGGTTTGTATATTCTTGCTTTTGAATGCATACTCTGCTTAGGATCTTGAAGGAATCGTTCTATGCTTTCCTATTTTATATCTACAAATATTACCATATTCTTCTTTATGATTGAATTTATTGACATTTAGAAAATTTGGATATTTTTTTAGGTCAAAAAGACTAGTTTGAGTCCAGAGCCTGAGTCTCTTTGTTATGAGGATGGAGAGTTAGAGCTGGTAGAAGCATCTGATAATCTTGAAGACTATTTGTGTTTTTTCAATCCTATTATCAATAGTTTTTATTGATTCTAATGGCACTCATGCTTGTTACTATGTTGTTTTAGGTTTATGGAGAGACGTGAGCAAATACTCAGAGGTTCCTGTGGCTGATGATGATGGCACTCATGCTTGTTATTGGGTTTCCTCTAGCCAAAGGTGAACATCAAATCTAACAATCTTAATTGCTTATCCAATCTAACAATATTCTTCTAGAATTAATGTGTGATGTCCATTTAATCGTGCTTTTGCAACTGTTCGTAACATTAAATTAATGTGTGATGTCCATTTAATCGTGATTGATGATGCTGTTTTTGATTACTTAGCTACAAAACAATCAGATTTTTATATTTAAAAAAACGACAAGAAACTGTAATATCACTACTAGAAAAATGCTAATCTAATATAGGGATAGAATACGGTTACTAGGTATCACGTACTAGAAAATGTGAGTTTGAAATCTAATACGGCTAAAAACTTAATCAAATACGGCTAAGTTGATCAAGTACATAGATTATTTATCATTTGAAAATCCATCCATTCTATTACAGATCACCATTGCATTCAAGTACGACTATTTTAAATCAAGTACGACAACTTACAATTGACATCCACTCTTACTTAAAAGGATTACTTTTGTTTTTTCAGACATCTTAAAAGAAAATGTTAGTGGCTTAAAATGCAATTTTTATGGCTGCACTTTCAATTCCTCCATATGATCACCTGAAAACCGCTTCTCATTTCGAAATTGAGCATGACAAAGAATGCAATCTGAGAATGTATAATCTTATTTGCTTTAATGTCGATGCAAAGCTCCAGACAAGAGAAGTGGTATTACACAAAACCTTTCAAGGGTAACATGGTTTTTGTCATCTTGTTACATGCTTCTTGATGAATTTTTCCTCATTATATTTTCTGAATTTGCAGAGCTTGATGAATTGATGTTAGATGCTCTTGGAATCCTTACATAATGACTTCTCTCTTAACTAATTCATCAAGATCTAAGCATGACTTCTCTCTTAACTAATGGTTTTGAAATGGAAACCCATAAACCTCAATGTAGAATGCATGTAATCAGATCATAGCCTGTTTATGTGTTCTATTTAGATGTTCTTACATTAGTAATACAATTCATTGATTTATATTTCTTCTTTTATGATGTACAATTTACCCAACTATCAGAACTCTTATATCTATACCGAAGTTCTTTGTGACCATAGGAGTCAATTTGGGCACTTTTCTTGAACTCAAGGAGCATTCAACTTTTAGGATGTTGTTTGTTAGTCGGTTTGATTTCTTCACTTTCTTTTGGCTTTATTTTCATCTTTATAACAAGCTTTGGTTGTTTATCTTACAGTTTAGAAGAGGCCTAATATCAGTTGCTGAGTTTCAGAAGTTCACAAAATCCCTAAACATACACATGATTGAAGTTAGCCCAGCATTAAAGAAGATCCAAAAGCTTACTTTAATATGACTGAAGTACTTATATACTTCCTGGGTTGATTCATGGGCCATGTGGGGTTGTTCCTCCATTTGTTGTTGGTGATCCCAACAATCTTGATGCCATGGCCCTCTTAGCTTCAAACAAAGGAAAACCCATGGAAGCCATTGTAGAACAAGTTCGTGATGGAAGTTCACTTCTTGTTTATCTGCTTCCAGAGTTTCAGTTTGTCCAAGTATTTGTTGCTAGAATCCAGTTACCACATGCATCCTTTTCTACAAACATTTTTTAACTGATAAATATCTATTTAAGAATATATATGTATTTAATTAAAGTTTATTTTATAAAATTACATATTTTCATTATTAATCAATTTAATTATATATTTAATTCTAATTTATCTAATTGTTTACTAGGCACCATCAATGGGGAGAAGCACAACACAAGAACCTACAATACCAATTGAGGTCCCATCCGGAAAGACAAATGGAGAAAATAATAATTCAGATTCACGTGGACCCTTAAGATCAGCCCAAAGAATCTCAGCCTCATCAAGCTTCAATGAAGTGTCCCCTGATCCTTTTGGGAGGGAAGCTAAACATTTTACCGAGATCCATGTTCTAAACAGAGATGTGAGTAATATCTTATATTCTCTATTTCCTACAATTTCCCCTTATTAAGTTGACATAAAATACATTGGATTTGATTATTTCTATGTTTATTATAGAACAGGTCTGGATTGTTCTGGAGGGCGTTGACAAGTTTAGCAATCTGATTGGTTCTGTAAATTAGTCTGATGGAGAATCAACAAAGGATCTAGCAATGGAGCTTATTGAAAACGTATGTTATGTTTTTTTAAAATGATAACCATAAGCAGTGAATTTGAAGAAGAAGTGATGTGGAATTTTTGTATTTTCCTTGAATTTGGTTTTAGGTGCGCACATTGAGAGAAAAGTATCTGAAGCTTGATATAGAGGTTAGTGTTTGTGTTTCAAACCTGTTGATCTGATCTGTTACAATAGAATGCAACCTTTCCGGTTCCAATACCCTTCTACTTACTTCTCGAGCATGAGCCAGGGTAGCAACCTTTCCGGTTCCAATAGCCCAAACATTATCCCAGTTTTTTATCTTATCTGAAAATTAAAAAAAAATCATGAAAATGATAGATGTTTGTTATTTTCACATTGTAAAAAAATGATTAAACAATTTAAAAATGAAAAATAAAACATATATTCATTTCAAAATCACCTGCAATTGCCTTAGTTTGTGCAGCAACAACTTTCATAGTTGTTCCAGCTTCCCGCTCTTGAAGAGTCTCCCCAATACAAGCAATCACCTTCAAAAATTGAGAAAGCGCATATGCAACTTTGTCTCCAACAAACTGATCAAAAAAGTAATTTGGAAAAGGTAAAGATAAATCATAATCCTATTAATGTCTTCATTATCAGATGGGGAAAAGATCTAAGATTTATAACTGAAACTTCTCACTTGTATATTCAGGTGCAGTCTTGCAAGTTTGTACCGTTAGTATACCAAATGGCTTCAAGGTTGGGTAGCTAAAAAGATAGCCAGGGACCTAATACTCTTCAGGATTGTTCTGAATTATTATGACCATTTTCCCCTCATAGAAATTTTGACATCAACATACATGGGCACATTTCTTTTAGTGTAGATTTTGTCGAAGAGAAATGACACCAAAGAAGATAAGTATCTCCTATTGTTTGTATATATACACTTTTTCTTCTTGTTTAAAAACTTAAAAACTATATAGTTGTGAAAATTGAAGGTTCACACACCGTTTATGTAGGCAACCTTAGCCCTGAGGAAGTACTTTTACTACAAATGTTGCTTAAGGTAGTGGAGGGCCTTTATGTAATGTGATGGATAAACCTCTTTTAAAGTTTCATCTATATCTATTTTTATTCTTCTGACATGCTTTTTGTATTTGGTTTAACAGCTAAGGATCATAATCAAACCCAAGCCTTGTGTTGGTGTAGGGCCTCTATGTAATACACAACAGGTTTCCATGATGGCATGAAAGTGGTATTAAGTATTTGTATTCTTATTATATTATACCCCTCACATTTTCCGAAATTACCCCTTCCTCTACAATGTTTTTTTGTTTCTGTGTATTTTGTGCATCAGGTGAAGTTGATGGAAGAAAGGAATATGAAGCTACTTGATTTAAATCTTGCAGCATTATCAGCAAGATGTAGTAAAGACTTGGGGTTGAATTTGGCTAAGTCATTATTGAGTGAGATGGGCCAATGTACAATTGCTTATCCATATAATCAGCTGTTTGGAGCATTAGTCTTAAAGAATTATGAAAGACAAGATGCAACTTTAGTTAGTTGGAATTTGATCTACATAGTACATTAGATGCAAATTTATATATTGCAAGAAATAGAATTGTATGACATTAAATTTATGCAATGGATTCTATTTTTTGTATATGATATTTTATTTTCTATTATGAAACATTAAATACAAATTTAATTTGAAAATAAGTAAATCTATAAATAATATTTTTTCTAAACATTTAAAGTTATGATACGCAAAAATGTGTGTCATCTTCATTTATGACATGGCGTTTCTTGATACGTATTGCATGTCATTAACACGCGCTTCGTAAGGTTACGACACGCGAATACGTGTCGTCTTCCTTTATAAAAGGGCCTTCCTTGATACGTATTGCGTGTCGTAAACGCGCGTCGTAATTGCGCGTCGTAAATGCGCGTCGTCTATAGACGACACGCAAAAGCGCGTCGTCTCTCTTTATGACAGGGCCTTCCTTGACACGTATTTGCGCGTCGTCTAAGCCTTTTACGATGCGCAATGAGCGTCGTAAAAGGTTGTTTTTCTAGTAGGTTTTTACTCTGTCCTATATCTCCTCCGTAGTTTCACAAGAACTCACCAAATGAAACGTTTCTGGTGGAATAGAAAATATGATTATCTTCATAGCCTTGATATTGCTTAAAATCTTGTTCTTTTCATCTTGAGTAACATTTGTAACCTCAATAAGAAGAGAGTCGTAATCGTCTTGAGTTTTAATGACCTTACTTGTGGCAGTATGAGATAACGTATGCTTGGTAATTGCTTCCCATATTAAAGAACTGTGTTCTTCAAGACCTAGCATGTAGTCTTCAAAGTGTACTGCCCATACTTCGTAATCTTGTGGAAATAGAATGGGGATTTTGGTTGTGGAACCAATACTGTTGGATAGGTTGAAGGAAAGAGTATGAGGATATTCTGAATGCATGTTGTTGATTCTTCAAAACCTATAAAGAATCAGATGTGTAAAATTATCATCGAGTTCAGGGAAAAATAAGGATCAAGATCCAACGTCTACAATCAATGAAAACGTTGAAGATGGAAAGAACATATCCAAAAAAAGCTGAAAACCATAATAACACTCGACAAAAGAATTCATATGGTTTACACAATCTCATGCTCTGATACCAATTGTTGAACAAATAAGAGTTGATCGATAGATTCAGAACAGAAAATAGAATCAAACACAGGAATAATGATCGAAGATGTTCTTAATGATTAAAATCAATTCCTTAGAAGAGCTCAATGAAGAACTTCTTTGTAAAGGCACAGTAGGGAAAATACAATCGATTAACCCTAAAACATTACATGCGTGCAATATTTGTAGCCTAACCCTAGCATCATAATGACGGATGGACAGGCCCAATCCATTTAATAAAGGCTAATCACACACAAAGTAAATTTGACACAACACAATAAATACCCCAAAAATTTTATTGCAATGTTTAAGGAGACAGAAAAATATGAGATATGTGTTGGGTTTTTATTCAAAAATTAGCTTCAAAAGCATAAGATTTAGCTAACAAAATACTTATAAATTTTCAATAATATAAACATGTTAAACCTACCTATCACACCCCAAAACCAAGAACGGCGGATACGTTCTGGGGCAGAGGACGTAATGTACAGTATCATAACAATGCAAAGTAGTAAATAAGCAACAACATCATCCATTGCATTAATAGTATAATTTCATACAAGTGTGTTAATTAATAGTAATAACACACCAAAAATGAATAATCAAAATAAAAGACAAGTCGTGAAGATGCTCCATCTTCTCAAAAACCTGATCATCGGTACCTGTCTACTGGTGACCTGAGAATACAAGTTATTTTGAAACCGTAGATCAGCATTTAAGTTGGTGAGTTCATAAGCATTTAGTGTCAATGTTTGTATAAGTTTGATGAAAATGTTTGTAATTTATCAATGTAAATGTTTGTATACGATTGAAAATTCCTATAAAATCCTATATTTTCTACTAGTATAAAAAGTAGTCATCTACCAAGACCCGACCGTATTGTATGTTTGTTCCTTTGTAAAAGTGAATGCTTTTCCCAAGTATGACTATCATTACCAAAATATAGTTTTATATTACCCTTTATGTGAGAAGATCACAATTTGAATATAGTGGGAAAATGTATATGTGTACTACAGTATTATTTGTATTAATCACTAAAGTAATAACTACATTAAAACCAATGATTTAATTAAGGAAAAATGTGATATGATTGTTACCATACTAATCTGACTATAACACGACAATGAAAGATGTCGGAAGAAATGACATTTGGCACCTGTAGACCTGCAAGTCCCACTGTAGCGAACATCAAAGGTGTAGGATAGTCAATCAAGTATAGATCTGTATGCAAACTAATGCTTTCCCTCTAGGATATTTTGGTTACAAAACATGACATAACGAAATGGTCGATGTGTCATGAAGTACTATCTCACATTATGTTATCTCTAAATCTTGTTATCATATACTTGTTATAGTAATAGTATTCTATGTACAATATTCTCTGTATAGTATCCTTTGTATAGTATTCTCTGTTATAGTATTCTCTGTCTAGTATTCTCTGTTATAGTATTCTCTGTTATAGTATTTATATATTATAGTATTCTCCTAAACTATACCAATTATAGTTTACTAGTAAGTTATGTGTATGAATAGATGAATGTATACTTTTTCTACCCAAAGGCATTGAACTGATTGAATAGAACTTTTATTTCTACATATATATACATAATATATATTTAATATTTAGACGACCTTCGAACAACTGGCCGATATTTTAAGTCCACATCCAAACAAGGAAAAGGAAATAAAGCAAGCTAGCAGTCCTAAGTCCTTTAAACATTATGTATATAACTATACATATATATACATGCTTTTGACAATATATAAGTTAAAAACAGGTTTCGTAATACATTTTAGAGTTTTGAACAATAAATAAATAATTACTTGATGTCAGTTTATAAAACGATTTAAAAGTAGTTTGTTTTGAAACACAGTTTGAAGCATATGAAATCCTTGTTTGAAACACTGTTATAAATCACATGTGATTGATTATATAACTAGCATGATTTCTACTTGTATTCACCCCATAAAAGCATTTAAAATCATTTAAAAGATAAGTTTAAGGGGTATGAACTCACCTGAAATGAGTGATGCGAATGTAAGATCGGAAAAAGGATGCTAAGTGTCAAGTGAAGACTTAAGCACGCACGGATCCTATTTAGCATATAAAGACACATATATGCATGCAATTAGTGTTTATACAACTAATTAAGAAGGGTAACACTCTCATAGACTAGAAAACACTCTTATGGAAGTGTTACTATAACAAATGATTACATAAAATGAGTGTATGGTTACCAAAAGGAGCTTTTGGTCTAAGTCGTATGTTCCTGGGAGCTTTCGGTCCTAATGGTTCTCGATTTTTAGGGTTTTCGATCCTAAAGGTTAAGACCGAAAACTCATAATATTTGGTGCATAAGGTGATTTTCAAGGGCTTTCACGTATGTATAGGGGTTCTAAGTTTCATCCAATGCTTTATGTGAGTTTAAGGTCTTAAAGGCACCTTTCTGTAGGGTTTTCGGTCAAGGGAGATGCACTTGACCGAAAACACCTATTGTTCTTGAGAAGTGGATGTTTTCAAGGCCCTAAATCAAGTATCCTTAGTAGATAACAAGTATATGAGATAGATACTTACAATATGGAAGCAAAGAAGGGTGTTTTCGGCCCAAAACACTAGTGTGTGTTCTTGGTGTTCTTGAAGATCTAACCCAAAAGAGATGATTTCATGGATGAAATCAAAGGGTTATACTAGATAAAGCTTTGTAACAACAAACCAAATGGAAATAATTCTTACAATTTTGAAGATCAAAGTGAAGAACTCGATCATACTTGAGAGAGAATGGATGTTTCTAGCTTTGAAAAGGAAAGAATGATCCAAATGATCATGAAATATATATGTAGGATGGGGTTTTTGGTTACCTTGACCGAAAACTCTAAGGTTTTGACCGAAAACTTCTTTTGAGGAGGTTTATGGTTGGCCTAGGTGGTTTGGAACTTCAACTGATTCAGCTAAACACTGATCCCTTTGATGTACTAGGTTTAGAACACTCGAATAGACTCCAAACTGTGCTAAAAGATTGCAAAAAAAATGAGTCTAACCTTGATTGAATTGATTACTATATAGGATTAAAAATTTTGGGTTGTCACACTACCAATGATCATCTTGTAAGTTGTAAAAAGATTGAACACTAACCAAAGAAAGAATGAATAAATTACAACCTTTTTATTTCTTTGGATCCTCTTGGGTATCTTGGTCGTTGATGAAGAAAGATGAACTTTAGAGACTCCAAAAAGTTGTCAACTTGATTTAAGATGCTAGTCTTGTAAACAAACTCTTAATCTCTTAAGCTTGAAGTTTATAACCAATATGAAATTAAAGAGAGCAAAAGCAAAAGAGTTAATCTTCTAAAGATGAGCAAAATTGAGAGAGAACCATGTATATCATGTTTTTTCTAACTAGATAAAAAAAAGGGATGAAAGCCTTTCTTAAAAGCACATCTATTACACACAAGTCCTTAACTAGTTAAGCACGTATGTCCTTAAAGCTAGTTTGTCTCCCATACCTTTAAGACAAGCCATGCTTTCGATTAAACTAATAAAAAGCCCATGCCTTCCTTCTTTTTTCATAGTTTCAAAAATAAGAAAGCAAAAGAAGACAAAGATTTTATATTTTATAAACCAAGTTTATAAAATATAAACTTTAACTTTTTCGTAAAAGACACAAGAATTCATCTAGTTCAAAATGTTGTATATGAATTACTAGTTCATACCATATGAATTTTGTAATCTTACTTGCTAATGAAAATTATTATTTCCTAGACATAAATAACTTCCAATTTAATTATAAGATTTTGATTGAATATTTATTAAAACCAATTTCTAATAAATAATTAATTGTATAAAGTTGTTGTTAGTGTGACCCATTAGCATCATATGCTAATTAGAAATATCACTTTAATATGATTCTTGAGCATAGTGTGACAACCCGAAATTTTCCATTCAAATCAAACCACATCAATCCAATAGAAGTAGAGCTGTTTCAGTGAGAATTCAAACTTTTGGAATAAGTTTGGCAGTTTTAGGGTTTTACACCTAAGGAGTTATTAGGAGAGTGGTTGCACTGGGATTTTGTGCAACACTGTAAATCCATTACTCTAGGTCACTAGAAACCATTCCGAGAATAGAAATATTTTCTTCCAAAAATCTCTGGACTATAAATAGAATTCTGAACCAAATTGGTTCATTATTTGATTTCCAATTAGAGAAAAGCCAAATACTCTCTCACGGATCTTCGGGTTTTCATCCCAGATTGTGAGTCTACTTCCCTAAATGTGTTTTAATACTTGTTATATGCTTTATAACATTGATTACATGTCCAAAACACAAGATCCGGGAGTTTACCGCCCAAGAACGTTCTTGGGGAGTAAACTCCAAAATCAAGCCTAAAGGCCACATAGTCCCATTTCCGTGTTAAGCATCTAACTACGGACTTTAGGAATGATCTTTTGAGGCTAGAAGCAAAGCAAAATCACTTGGTTAGAGGAGTTTACGGCCAAGGAACCACCTCATGGGCCGTAAACTCCAAGTAAAGGGCACAAATGAGTGCCTAGTGATCCTTTAGCCTTAGAACAAGTACCTAGAAGCCTTAAGCAAGTGTTTTAGACCAACAAAGCAATTAGAAACCCACTTTGGAAGGGAGTTTACGGCCAAGATGCTCCTTAGGCCGTAAACTCCTAGATTTAGGGCCAAAACCCCTTCAAACTCTTCCTAGGGCTTAGTCTTCATTTTTAGCATGCACCTTAATGGATTTAGGACCAAGGAAAATCATAAAAAGCATAAGTGTTTGAGAGTTTATGGCCAAGAGTATTTCTTGGGCCGTAAACTCCTTTAATGGGGTCAAAGGACACCCTAAACACTTCCATAGGCCAAGAAACTTTTAGGGCAAGTACTTAGAGGAGATATGGACTAGTTAAAATTCTTAGGACCTCATGTGTGAGGGAGTTTACGGCCCAAAGAGTTCTATGGCCGTAAACTCCATCAAATGGTCCCATTTAGTGCCTTAAACCTCCCTTAATCCAATTATTGAAGCCTAGACTTGTTCCTAGAATAGTTAGCCACTTGAAAAGACAACAAGCACCCTCCCAAGGGAGTTTACGGCCGTAAACTCCAAGGGAAAAGGGTCTTTGGGCCGTAAACTCCCCTTAGGAGTCAATATGGTGCCTTAAACTCTTGCCTAGCCTTGAAGCATTTCCCCTCTAAAGTTGTAGTACTTCTATGCACCATTTTATGGCTTGTTTGAGAGTTTACGGCCAGAAGCTTACTCCCCTGGGCCGTAAACTCTAATGATTATGGTCTTTTGACCTTAAACTCCCATTAGGGGCATTGCACTCCTTTATTGCAACCCATTTGCCTCCTAGCACTTGACCAAAAGTGTTGTCCTCGCGCTTAAATGTTATTACTTGTATGATTAGTGTTATAATCACTAATTATTTATATACATATGTCTTCATATGTAATTAGGATCATTGTGTGTGTCTAAGTCATCACTTGACACCAAGCAATTATCCGATCCTTCCGTACGATAACAGCCCGTTCATTTCCAGTCACATACTGTAGGTGAGTTCATACCCCTTAACTAATGTTTTAAACTATTTCAAATGTTTTATGGGGGGGATACAAGTAGAATCATGCTACTTATTATGTCAATCACATGTGATTAGTAAGTTGGATTATATTACTTATTACATCAATCACATGTGATTAATATACAGCATTCAAAAGATTTGGCTACTCATTAGCCGTCTTACCAAATAGTTTTCCTTCAAAAGATTTTTATAAACATTTTATATGTTTTCAAATACTTATTACACTGTACTTCTCACTCTGTCATCATATTTCAAACTCATTTACAACTGTGTTTTCAAACAAGTGTTCTTTGTACTTATACTGTTTTATCAAACAAATGTTCTTTATACTCAAAACTGTTTTATTATACTTATTCCTTCAATTTGCTTTATGGATTGACATCAAGTCGATCTTCTCTTAAAATAATATTCCTGTTTCAAATGTTTTACAAAACTTACTTATGCTTTTATTTTATTATAAATTGCATGCCTCTATATGTATAGTTATATAAGGAATGTTTAAAAGACTTAGGAAGACTATCCACCCTATTTCCTTTTCGCGCCTTGAGATGTGGTCTGGTGGGACATTAGGTATTCGTCCGAAGGTCGTTTAAAGATTTGTTATATATCATGTGTACATATATAGTCATAAAGGGTCCTTCCAGTTCATCCTATGCCCTTGGGTAGCAAGAGTATACATCCACGTCCATACGTACTACTTAGATTACTAGTAAGCTACCATATGGGTAGTTCAGGAAGATACTAGAACCATTACTAGAACGCGATATCATACAATGAGTCAGTTCATTCGTGAGTCAATACTTTCTAGAACATTGCTATACAATACATATACAGTTATACTAGAAACAATACATATACAGATATACTAGAAACAATACATATACAGTTATACTAGAAACAATACATATACATATATACTAGAACGCTTACGTAACAATACTTGCTAGATAGAGAGAACACACATTCTAGCTAGCACCCGTAGAACTTTACCGTACTCTACTATAATATTTACATTATTATACTTATAGGAGTACTTATGCATTGATATATCAGTAGGAGTCCTATTACATTTTATATGTATCGACTCTGTTATCGAATCCGTGTTCTTATCTTTACCTTGTGATAAAATCACATAATCGACGAGATAGAATGGATTATTATCCTAGTACCAAAGGATACATATTGAGGGATTGACCATTCCTAGAATCTCTGTTAGCTACAGAGGTAAAAGTACATCCACGGATGTCAAACGGTTGGTACCATTACAGGTGCACAATTAAGGGATTGACTATTCCTATACCCAGCTGCTCGCAACAGAGGTAAGAGTACATCTACGGATGGCTTAAAGTTAACATTGATAGTTACCCTAGTACAAAAGGGTAATATTCAGAACAGTTGGGTCTTGGTAGAAGACTAAATTCAGAACAGTTAGGTCTTGGTAGAAGACTACACCCAGAACAGTTAGGTCTTGGTAGAAGACTACACCCAGAACAGTTAGGTCTTGGTAGAAGACTACACCCAGAACAGTTAAGTCTTGGTAGAAGACTCCTTTTTGTTACTAATAGGAATCATAGGGATTTCTAGGGATTTTCAAACATTTTCAGTTGAGTTACAAACATTTTCATACTTAAACTAGCTTTCTTTCAAAGAAATGTCAAGTCTTAGAAATTATAAGTTTCCACAAATTAAGACACATTAATACTTATGATCTCACTAGCTTTATAGCTGATACTCGCTTTCAAAATTACTTGTATCCTCAGGTCATCATAGACAGGTACCGATGCAAGGAGAAAGGAAGATGAAGCTTATTCAAGACTTATCTTTCATTTTGATTTATGCTTTAGTGTTTATCAAAATTTGACAGAATAAAATTGTATAATAATTATTTTATTAATGCAATGGATGATGTTGTTGCTTGTTTACTACTTTGCATTGTTGTTGATACTATACATGACGTCCTCCGCCCCAGAACGTTTCCGCCGTTCTTGGTTTTGGGGTGCGACAGATTGGTATCAGAGCATTGTTTATAGTGAATTAAGTATATCAACCCATAAAAGATATATTAACTATAAATACATAAGGGATTAAAAATACTCTGACCAAGAGTTTATACTTTAAATAGTAAAATATTTAAGTAAGTATACGTGCTGCATTCATACTAAAATCAATGTCATTAGGACAGTACAAAAGAATTACGATTGTTGGGCAACACAAGTGGGCTTAGAGACATATGGTCAAAACTGGGAAGATATAGCCTGATCACCTATATTATCCGAGGGTTGACTAGCATGTGCCTAAGTTTAAGTGTGTAGTTGCAACAACGCTAAAATCTTACCAACCCTACCACAATGAGAACAATAGAACATAACAATAAATTTAAAATACTATAGGAGTATTTGGTGTTACTATAAGTACTTTATACTTGAGAATTAAAATGAGATCTTCATTACTAGATTGAATAGTTGCTAAGTGGATACACTGAGGCTACATGTAATTAGGATGTTATAGACTCGGAATCTGTGATAATTTTGCCTTACCCCTATTCTGTGTGAATAAGGAATTAAGGTCACTTATTCGAAGGTCTATCCTGTTTAGATTACACATAGCTGGTATGCACTTCACAAATAGCGATGTAACTAATGAAGGTTTCCTAAATAATTATCTAGATAGTCGTCTAATAATTATCTTCTTACCCTAAATTCTTGCATAGAAATCATAACTGGACTCCATCCCCTTGACAACCAGTATCTTCCGAATGAAGTCATAGCTGGTTGGTTTGGAGAAGAACCAGAGAATGATCATCCTATTCCCTGGATGATCACCGTGATGAAGACCTTTCGTATGATACTAACCCCGAGCCAGAGGTTGAGAATCTACCCCGAGTAGCTCCCGTTTCAATTCCTAACCCTCTTCCGGCTTTTCATGACCCGACCTGAATGGAATGCTTGGAAACAGGGAGCCAAGGACAAGATCAGTTTATGCTATTTGACGGCGACCAAAGTTTCTACGACTTGAGCAACGAGGGCTTAACAGATATAGTCTTGCCAATCTTGGTCCGCAGAGAGGCCAGAAATGAGATTCAAGACACGACAGCCCTACGTCAGACTACAGAAGTAGTTGCATATGCTGGAATGCATACCCTCCACACCATTCATCTAGAGGATGCTCACGAGAGATCAGAGAGAAACCATGAAATCCTGTTGCAAACACTGGCTGAATCACGAGCCGTAGTCATAGAGCTCCGAGTACGCCAGATGAGGTGCGAAAGACACCTACTTGACGTCGAACGTCAATTGGTTGAACTAAGAGTTCACCAGAGGGATGACCGTCGCCGTAGTAGACGCTTTACTTTAATTTCCCTTATAAAAAGAAATCATGTTTTTCTGTCTATGCCCGATGTGGCATTTTCTATGAAATTATCTTGTTCCGTAAGTACTTTAGTTAGGTCTTTATGCTGTCAGGAACTATCTTCTGTGGATATGATGTAAGACCTTTGCAAGGTCGTTTTCTTGAATCTTTACATCGTGAATATCCAAGGTATTGACAGCCGGCTAACTTTTGAGTCATTCTTCATTCAAGTACTTTTATCTTACTTTCATTGGAACATATCTGAATCATACTTTAGTCAAGTCATTGGACTATAGTGATTCATTCCAAGAGACACTTCCAAGTCTCTTTCAATGGTTGGATCTTGTTATTCACCAACCCACGATACCTCAGCTCGAACGACAAACGTCTTTAGATCATTCTACGAACATACATTCATTCTTTACCGGGACTGCATCATAGGGATGTAGGTCAAACTTTCGAGATCATACTCTTACTCTTTTCATGAACAATCTAAGTACATCAGGGTCAACCAGAATCGCTTACAAATCTTTACTCTTTCATGTTACAGAATCATGTCGTCATCCGGAAACAACCAGCCAAGCAACGAGACCTCTACTTTTCCGATGGACGCCGCTACCTTTCAAACGGTATTTACAGCTGCCGTAGTGGCTGCAGTAACCGCGGTCATGACGCACCGTAGCGCTATCAACATGGTCAATGCTGCTGACGGGAATGAAGTTCCCAATCGTGATATCCATCCAGGAAATCACCCAGCAGTAACAGCTCCGGGCTCGCAAAGTCAGAAAGCAGAGAACAAGAAACGAAAGCGTCAAGCCCGAAAGGAACGCAAGAGAGCCCAAAAGCTGGCTATACCACAACAGCAAGTGGAAACCCCTGCCGTTCCCATACCGCGCAGGTCATATGAGGGAAAACTCCCTAAGTGTGAGAAGTGTAGTTCCCATCATCATGGGACTTGCCATGGGATGCAATGTTGCAATTGCCTGAATATAGGGCATCATGCTCGTGACTGTGGAGCAGCGAAACGACCTGTCACTCAAGTCCCTTTCATCGAGACTAACCCTGCGCACAAGTTGAGTTATAGCGTAGAACGATTCAAGAAGCAATTTTCGAGGTGGAGTAACGAGGAAGGCACTCGTGTCCACATAACACTAGCTAAGCACCGAAATCCCGTCACCAAAGCTAGTACTAGCCAGTCATGTCACCAATGTGGTGAGACAAGGCACTTCAAGAGGGATTGCCCGATCACGCAGAATTCTGGCGCTGATGGGAAGATTCTCAGGATCACAGCTGCAGGAGAGCCTGCTCAGGAACCACGTTAATATATTTAGGGCATTTCGTTGTAACAGACTTATAAACTATCTAGAACTAGTGCAACTAGAGTCTTACCTTTTGTGAGATCCTGCCTATATAGGAATTCTCGTGCTGCGTATACTTGTCTTTTGTAGTATACCTTATTTCGCAGCAATAGTATTGTGGTAAATCTAAAGTACTGTAACCCTTGTTCATGGTTGCACGGTTGTGTTTTGTCTGTAAACGTCTTATGTTTAAATTCTAATGTCTTTAAAGTTTCTGTATGATTCTGACATTATCATACGACTCGATTTAGAATTTGATCCTCACGAAAACAGCTTCATACGTACGTCCCTACCTTCTAGATCACTTTTCTAGCGAATCCGTCATAACAGAACGCTGAAGTACTCATTCCCGGAGTACCTCTTAGTTAATTTCTTTCCGAAGAAATCCCCAAAGTGCCACTCGTGCAGTACGTCAAAGTTCAATACAGGGATTCATGCGGATGATCTATCACTGAGGAAGGTATACATAAGAGTGTTATATAATCAAGGTTCTACAGGTTTAGAATTGATGATTCCGCCTTAACTCTCTTCCTCCTTGGGATATGAGGGTAAGGAAGAATCAGTTATTCGACTACCTTTTCAATCTTAATTATATACGACTCGTATACACGAAATTGTGATCGTAAATCCATGTATGAATTCTAAAATGGACTTCAGGACGGAGAAACTGCCTAAGTATACGAGTAATCACATCGTCATATGAATAAACTTAGAACCCAGTACAACTCCCGAAAACAGATCACCCTATAGTTTAAACACCCCCCGGAGATACAAGAACAGCACGAGCAACTTGGCGAATTACACAGAAATAGAATTAGAAGACTAGGTTTCTCACCCTAGAGAACCCTGGTCAGATTCTTCCAGAGATCGATGGATCGCATCGTATGTGCCTCGGTTATCGAGGAATCCGTCAAGATTTTTATAGAAATCATTATCTCTGCCTCACATAGACAAAATGGTTGAGCACACGTAAGGAAAGAAACTACTTCTAGGAATAGACCTAAGATCCGAATATCACCAGTTCGATGTGTTAGGGAAGGATGTCTGGAAGACTATCTTCCGAATTCGATGCGGACGCCTCGAGTCCGTAGTGATACCTTTCGGATAGGACCAGTATGCCCATGGTTTTCATGAGCTAAATGAATAGGGTTACGTCTTTCTTACTTAGGATCGATTCGTCATTTCTCCATGAAATGACTTACTTATCTACCCTCGTAGTAAGAAGAAAACCGATGAGAACATTTCCTACAGAGGAACTTTTAGCAAAGTTCTCTAGGCACGAGGTTTGGAAATTGAAGAGTCAAATTTCTAGGACACACTGTTAGTAATGTGGGAAATTTTGAGTACTCTTTCAATTTGTCAAAAACCATTGAGCATTTATCAACGCCAGAGACGCCGACAGTTTTTTGTCAAATTCTAGGTCTTACCGACCTACCGCCTTAGTTCATTCAGAACTCCTCACAAGCTTCAGATACTCGTACGACTTTGACCCAGCAAGGGATGGCCTTTGACTGGGGAGTTACGCAAGAAAAGGAACCTTTGAGTTTCCGAGTGAGTGACCAAGTTCTTTTGGATAAAATCACTCTGGGAATGGCTTAATACGCTTCGTAAAGCGTGAAAAGCTAAATCCCAATTTGACAGGACCTCCGGGATTTTTATCAGAATCTGTCATGTGCCTCGCGCAAACTAGACCTACTCCGTGAACTTAGTAGCATACTTTCTACTCTTCGCATCTCGACCGTGAAATCATACCTTTCCGTTAGGACTCTTACAAGTCCACTCGTCAAGATCCTCGCCCTTGTATCAGAACCGTAGTGACCCTCGACCGAGAGGTCAAGCGGACGAAGCAACACCGTCGCCAATTAGTGAAGGTTCGTTGGGATACCAACCGAGAGCCCGGCTTCACTTAAGTGCGCTAGAACAAATCGATTAGGAAGTTTCCTCCTCACGTCTCGACCATTCGTGTATACGTCCATGCCTAAATTCTAATTTCGGGACGAAATTCCCTTTAACAGGGGGATGATGTGACAACCCGAAATTTTCCATTCAAATCAAACCACATCAATCCAATAGAAGTAGAGCTGTTTCAGTGAGAATTCAAACTTTTGGAATAAGTTTGGCAGTTTTAGGGTTTTACACCTAAGGAGTTATTAGGAGAGTGGTTGCACTGGGATTTTGTGCAACACTGTAAATCCATTACTCTAGGTCACTAGAAACCATTCCGAGAATAGAAATATTTTCTGCCAAAAATCTCTGGACTATAAATAGAATTCTGAACCAAATTGGTTCATTATTTGATTTCCAATTAGAGAAAAGCCAAATACTCTCTCACGGATCTTCGGGTTTTCATCCCAGATTGTGAGTCTACTTCCCTAAATTTGTTTTAATACTTGTTATATGCTTTATAACATTGATTACATGTCCAAAACACAAGATCCGGGAGTTTACCGCCCAAGAACGTTCTTGGGGAGTAAACTCCAAAATCAAGCCTAAAGGCCACATAGTTCCATTTCCGTGTTATGCATCTAACTAGGGACTTTAGGAATGATCATTTGAGGCTAGAAGCAAAGCAAAATCACTTGGTTAGAGGAGTTTACGGCCAAGGAACCACCTCTTGGGCCGTAAACTCCAAGTAAAGGGCACAAATGAGTGCCTAGTGATCCTTTAGCCTTAGAACAAGTACCTAGAAGCCTTAAGCAAGTGTTTTAGACCAACAAAGCAATTAGAAACCCACTTTGGAAGGGAGTTTACGGCCAAGATGCTCCTTAGGCCGTAAACTCCTAGATTTAGGGCCAAAACCCCTTCAAACTCTTCCTAGGGCTTAGTCTTCATTTTTAGCATGCACCTTAATGGATTTAGGACCAGGGAAAATCATAAAAAGCATAAGTGTTTGAGAGTTTACGGCCAAGAGTATTTCTTGGGCCGTAAACTCCTTTAATGGGGTCAAAGGACACCCTAAACACTTCCATAGGCCAAGAAACTTTTAGGGCAAGTACTTAGAGGAGATATGGACTAGTTAAAATTCTTAGGACCTCATGTGTGAGGGAGTTTACGGCCCAAAGAGTTCTATGGCCGTAAACTCCATCAAATGGTCCCATTTAGTGCCTTAAACCTCCCTTAATCCAAGTATTGAAGCCTAGACTTGTTCCTAGAATAGTTAGCCACTTGAAAAGACAACAAGAACCCTCCCAAGGGAGTTTACGGCCGTAAACTCCAAGGGAAAAGGGTCTTTGGGCCGTAAAATCCCCTTAGGAGTCAATATGGTGCCTTAAACTCTTGCCTAGCCTTGAAGCATTTCCCCTCTAAAGTTGTAGTACTTCTATGCACCATTTCATGGCTTGTTTGAGAGTTTACGGTCAGGAGCTTACTCCCCTGGGCCGTAAACTCTAATGATTATGGTATTTTGACCTTAAACTCCCATTAGGGGCATTGCACTCCTTTATTGCAACCCATTTGCCTCCTAGCACTTGACCAAAAGTGTTGTCCTCGCGCTTAAATGTTATTACTTGTATGACTAGTGTTATAATCACTAATTATTTATATACACATGTCTTCATATGTAATTAGGATCATTGTGTGTGTCTAAGTCATCACTTGACACCAAGCAATTGTCCGATCCTTCCGTACGATAACAGCCCGTTCATTTCCAGTCACATACTGTAGGTGAGTTCATACCCCTTAACTAATGTTTTAAACTATTTCAAATGTTTTATGGGGGGGGGGGATACAAGTAGAATCATGCTACTTATTATGTCAATCACATGTGATTAGTAAGTTGGATTATATTACTTATTACATCAATCACATGTGATTAATATACAGCATTCAAAAGATTTGGCTACTCATTAGCCGTCTTACCAAATAGTTTTCCTTCAAAAGATTTTTATAAACATTTTATATGTTTTCAAATACTTATTACACTGTACTTCTCACTCTGTCATCATATTTCAAACTCATTTACAACTGTGTTTTCAAACAAGTGTTCTTTGTACTTATACTGTTTTATCAAACAAATGTTCTTTATACTCAAAACTGTTTTATTATACTTATTCCTTCAATTTTCTTTATGGATTGACATCAAGTCGATCTTCTCTTAAAATAATATTCATGTTTCAAATGTTTTACAAAACTTACTTATGCTTTTATTTTATTGTAAATTGCATGCCTCTATATGTATAGTTATATAAGGAATGTTTAAAAGACTTAGGAAGACTATCCACCCTATTTCCTTTTCGCGCCTTGAGATGTGGTCTGGTGGGACATTGGGTATTCGTCCGAAGGTCGTTTAAAGATTTGTTATATATCATGTGTACATATATAGTCATAAAGGGTCCTTCCAGTTCATCCTATGCCCTTGGGTAGCAAGAGTATACATCCACGTCCATACGTACTACTTAGATTACTAGTAAGCTACCATATGGGTAGTTCAGGAAGATACTAGAACCATTACTAGAACGCGATATCATACAATGAGTCAGTTCATTCGTGAGTCAATACTTTCTAGAACATTGCTATACAATACATATACAGTTATACTAGAAACAATACATATACAGATATACTAGAAACAATACATATACAGTTATACTAGAAACAATACATATACAGATATACTAGAACGCTTACGTAACAATACTTGCTAGATAGAGAGAACACACATTCTAGCTAGCACCCGTAGAACTTTACCGTACTCTACTATAATATTTACATTATTATACTTATAGGAGTACTTATGCATTGATATATCAGTAGGAGTCCTATTACATTTTATATGTATCGACTCTGTTATCGAATCCGTGTTCTTATCTTTACCTTGTGATAAAATCACATAATCGACGAGATAGAATGGATTATTATCCTAGTACCAAAGGATACATATTGAGGGATTGACCATTCCTAGAATCTCTGTTAGCGACAGAGGTAAAAGTACATCCACGGATGTCAAACGGTTGGTACCATTACAGGTGCACAATTAAGGGATTGACTATTCCTATACCCAGCTGCTCGCAACAGAGGTAAGAGTACATCTACGGATGGCTTAAAGTTAACATTGATAGTTACCCTAGTACAAAAGGGTAATATTCAGAACAGTTGGGTCTTGGTAGAAGACTAAATTCAGAACAGTTAGGTCTTGGTAGAAGACTACACCCAGAACAGTTAGGTCTTGGTAGAAGACTACACCCAGAACAGTTAGGTCTTGGTAGAAGACTACACCCAGAACAGTTAAGTCTTGGTAGAAGACTCCTTTTTGTTACTAATAGGAATCATAGGGATTTCTAGGGATTTTCAAACATTTTCAGTTGAGTTACAAACATTTTCATACTTAAACTAGCTTTCTTTCAAAGAAATGTCAAGTCTTAGAAATTATAAGTTTCCACAAATTAAGACACATTAATACTTATGATCTCACTAGCTTTATAGCTGATACTCGCTTTCAAAATTACTTGTATCCTCAGGTCATCATAGACAGGTACCGATGCAAGGAGAAAGGAAGATGAAGCTTATTCAAGACTTATCTTTCATTTTGATTTATGCTTTAGTGTTTATCAAAATTTGACAGAATAAAATTGTATAATAATTATTTTATTAATGCAATGGATGATGTTGTTGCTTGTTTACTACTTTGCATTGTTGTTGATACTATACATGACGTCCTCCGCCCCAGAACGTTTCCGCCGTTCTTGGTTTTGGGGTGCGACACATAGTAGATCTTTCAATCTCCCACTTGCGCAATATTCATATTACACTTATATAGACAGTGGTGAATGTCTAGCAACATTTCACTGCCCCCATTAACATACAACTTTGTACCATTATATCAATGCCCAATTACCAAAAATCTCCAAGCTACAATTATTGTATAATGTTAGTTTATCACTTATCCCTTTGTCACAGACATCATGTTAAACATGAGATATGGATTGCAATCAATCTCATATGGTGTTCAACTTTTGGTAAGGCTCCTTAGATGTCTACATCTCAACACATAAGAAGAACAAATCCCATATTGACTACATAAACCTCTTGCATAGTTCATACCATAACTGAAATTGGATTTTATTACTGCCTGGTTAAGGACCAGCATTGGATCATATCTAAGCACAGTATTCCCTACACTGAAGTCCCACTATCTATCTCATATTTTAAGGATACAAATATAGTACCTTTTAATCAAGTATCATTCACAATAGCGATCCATGAGATGATCTTGATGTGGGTCAGTTCAGTACCAATTCTCTAAGAAGTACCTATGTAACTTGGTTACAACCCATTGCCTACCTTCATCGGGTGAAAGTCAACCAATCCAATTCATATTACTCTTACTTCATATTTGCTCCAACAATTATAACCGACTATGCACTTATAGATTAATTATATTATTCATGGATTAAACATGTTAATAAAGAACACAACAAGTATTGATGTTAGGATCACACCCTAGTATATCAAAACATTATAAAATAGTTGTTGTCACAATGTTCCAATATCCAAATCAAAATCCCATTTCTAGAATAATAAAGTCTCACAGATGAAATGTGACCATTCTTACTTAGCTTAGAAGAAGGACTTTATTAATGGGTTCGACTAAACTTAATTTGTGTGAATTATGTGAATACTATCATTTCCATATTTGACTTTAGTCTAGGTATAGTTAAATATCTTGTTGTATATTATTGGTGTTCTTTTGTGACATGGAGTCTCTTAGCTCGATTCAGTATACTCTTGAAGTCACAGAGATTTCTATGGGACCCTTTAATGGTAGAGATCAAAATAGCTTTACAATGAACACATGTATCCAATCATATTAGATTTAAACTTCTAAGGTAATGTACTATTATTTTATAGTATATTGTGTCATTGTTTTCGGTTGGACCACATTCTAACAAAACTTACCCATCAACTCACAATAAAGTCATAATCTAATAATAATTCATAACTATATATATTTATTTAGAAATCGGAATCTTATGTAGCTCTTTACATGAAGCTTTTTATTCTAATCTAAATGTCTCATATATATTCTCTTAGTTCTTCTAAAGTAATCTTAGAATTTTTCTATAGTTATCCGATGAATTAAACATGTATTCAATTGGATATGATATGCTCATAACATGATCATATATTGAGTCTTATGCATAATATGACATAAATGATGGATTCATTTGCCAAGAAAATTGAGTATAAATCATTTCATCAAGTTCAAGCCTACGAGTTAGGTCCTTTTGAGGCTGGCTCAAAACATAGTGCCTTGTGAGAATACCAAGATTCCTCTAAAGAAATTTTGCATCTTGATTCCTTTAAAGATATTGTCAATATATGCATAAAGATATAAAACTTTTAACATTCATTTTATCTATCTCTATACATTTTACATTCCATGAATGTATCTTGTCATTCCTAAGTCTTTAATTTTAGAAATATATTATGACTCAAGGTGAAAAATCTTGGCATGGTCAGAATATAATTTCTTATGATTAAGTAAGTCTCATTCATACAAGATTAGAAATGTCACTATGCTACCACTAGTTCTTTGTAAACACAAATGTTCTATTCATTTTTTATATAAAAACATATTTTATGATTTTACATTAAAATGATGATTGCAACATTGAGATGTTTGCTTTATATACAAAATTGGATCTCAAGCTCTACACATTTTGTTAGGATAACGTGGATTGAGGAAACCTCCGGACTAATCTATATAGACATCTTCGAGTGGATGTTTATTAAGAAAAGCGTTCTCTCTTGAAATCCATTTGTTATATTTCATATTGAGAATATGAATTTATAGTAAACAATATACTTTTTCACTTAATCATAGCTACTTGTGAAAATGGTTTGATCAAATTCAATTTCATGAGTAAGATAAGGATCTGTGACAACCCAAAAATTTCTACCTTGTAAAGTCTATCCAATCCACCAAAAGTCAGATTCAATTCTATTGCCTCTTATCCATGTTAAGGATCATTCTAAGGTGTTCTAAGCTTAGTACACTTAGGGATTGAGTGTTTGCAAGTATTAGCTCGATATCAGAAGCCTACACCAGAACCAGAAAACCAAACACATGAGGTTCACGGCCGTAAACCCTATTCATAGTCGTAAAATCTCTTCTAGCCATGAACCACCCTCCATATATGAGAGTTTGCTTCATTATTCTTCCTTTCACACATTTTCAAGTCAAGAACTCCCTTTCTCTCTCAAGTATCATCAATGATATCTTCCTTGTTCTTCAAAAGTGTAAATGATTCTTCCATTCATTCTTGATATCCTTCTTAATCTTGTGAAACCCTATGATTTCATCCTTGAATTCAACCCTCTTGGTTTATATCTTTAAATCAACAACATTTTAACCAAGAACACCAAGAAAATCTACTTGTTCTTGGGTCGTGAACACTCTAAGGACCTCGAAAGTGTAAGTATCTCTTTTATCATCTAGTTATGTATAAGAAATACTTGATTCCTAGCCATAAACAAGCAAGTAGTTCATAAACATCAAGAATTTACGGCCGTAAACACCCCTATGGCCGTAAACTCCTCAAGTATGGCAGTAAACTCATATGGTATGGCCGTAAACTCCTTGTGATCAATCACATGTGATTCTAACACTTCATTTCACGTGTTTCCTTGACCCTAAGGTTGTTTTCCTTCATGTTAGTTGTTTTAAACACTAATTATATACATATATGTATAAATATATGTCATTTAGGACTTGTTTCCGTCTTGAGACTTCATTCATGGAACTTCTCATCCTTACTCGAATCATCAATTGAATCACCCACATAAGGTGATTTCATACCCCTATAATCTATCTTTTAGATGGTTTTAAATGCTTTTAGGGGGGATACAAGTATAACACAATAAATGTTGTGTTATAAAACACAAATTTCTTATTATGTCTTTGTACCAATGAACTGTGTTTAGAACATGAAACCTTGAATAGAACATGGAAATAATCTTATGAACTTTAATAAGCTTAGCTTAAGGAACAAACAGATCTTTTTATGAACTTATCTGTTAATTATAAAAAGGGTTTTCCACATTATTACTTGTAAAGTCGTTAATCAAGCTTGTGAGACACTTCTTCTAGTACTCATATAAGTACCAACGAAAGTCTACCCTTATGACTAGAGTCTCCTTGAGGGAGAGCGTGGATTTTTGTATAGATCTATACGGGATTGACAATCCCACACCTCATTGTTAGCTACAGTTGGACCGGCAGGTCTATGGGTGACAAATGTTATATTCTTTTCGACGTCTACAATACGTCGTGGTTTACTGGTCAAATTAGTATGGTCGTAAAACTCACAAATAGATAAGAACGATATATTTACATACTAATACACTTTTCATGAACAAATCTCAAGGGATGCTAACTATGTGATTACCCAATGTATAATTTAGGGTTAGATAAAACCGAAGTCAGCTAGACAGTGGAATGTGTGCTCTACCTTACTTCTAGTTCCTTGTTTGATTGTGGGCTTAGGGCAGATTCACCCATTCAACTGTCTATTCGATCTCGGTTATATACAACTCATATGTATTCAGTAATCGTAGGAGGGTAGTATCGTCGTATACACCTGAGTTCTTCGTTATCGGGAATTAAGCCTGGTTTATTTCTACTCCGGGGACTTGGGAGATCAGTTGTGTCGGTGCCCTGCATAAACGAGCAGTATGCCCCTTCCCGCGGAAATTCATGCATTGCATTTCCCGACATGCTCCAGTGTGGTGATAGTTATGCTTTCCACACTTCGGGAGGGTTCCAGCATATCGACTGACAGCTGTTGGAGTGGCAGGTGTTGTAGCGGTATGTACAGTAACCACTTATTGCTCCTGTGGGGGTTCATGTGTTGCTCGCTCCTTCCACTTGTTCCCCGACTTTTGTTTATAGTCCCCTACCTTTGGTGGCTCGGGTACGGGGACCACCACTCCATGGTAGACTCCATGGTCAATGAGTCTCTGGGCCAGGCGGTTGGCGCTATCGAAGGTTGTTGGTTTAGATGACAGTACAACCCCTTGATTCGGGGCAGATAAACCCTAGATGTACTTTTCTATCTTCTTACTCTCCGGGGTAACCATCCCAGGGCACAGTGCTGCCAGGTCGCTAAACATGTCAGTGTAGGCCACTATGTCTGAACTGACCATGGTATGTTCCCATACTTATTGCTCAAGTTTTTGAACTTTTCCCCGAGGGCAGTATTCTTCCAACATCATCTCTTTTAGGTTCTCCCAACCTATAGAGTTAGCCACTGATAGGGTCAGTGACTTAATATGGCAATTCCACAACGTTAAGGCTCTATTGGAGAATGTGCAGGCAGCAAACCTCACATTGCTCCCTTCTGGGCATAAACAGATTTCGAAAATTGAATCTGTTTTAACGAACCATCACATTAGATCAATGACTCCCCCATTTCTGTTAAAGGATTTGGGTTTGTAGTTCATGAAGTCCTTATACGAACACTCCCGTGGGTGTCCGTGGGTAACTTTGGGGTTAGTTAGGTGGGTACCGCTACCAGATCCACTGGTACCACTTGTGTGGATTTGATTCATAGCAGTTGTTACTGCGGCTGCTATCGCTGCTTGGAGAGCATCAAGGTCGTGTTGTGGTGGTGGATTATCTGTTGTGGTGTTGACTACGCGTATTATAGGTCTACCGTGAGCATCTTTTTCTAAAATGAATACAAGATGAAACGGAAATAAGTCTATAGTAGTGGTTATAAGCCGAAAGATGAATAACTAAGTTATGCTAGTTCTGAGTGTATTTGGTTCTGTCTTTCATAGGGTTCTGGATAACAATTCATAATGGGAGTCTATAAAAAATAAACTTTATGAGTCAGAAGTGGTTATCCTCGAATGAACTTCTATGAATTCGAATAACTGTTACTGGCTGCATGAAAAGAAATGATCCTAACACATAACGTTAGTAGTGTATTCACTAGTTCACTAAGTCATTTAAGGTTATTATTTATTAGTGTGACGCATAAGACGTTTTGGTTTCTTCGGTTGATTCCTCCTTGAAAAACTCCTCTTGAATCTCTTTTTGTTCCTCCTTGACTCCTCTGCTGTCTGCTATGGTGGAGTGGTTACACTTATTTGGGTCTGTCGTGTGAGAATGGAATTGTCTAAAGAATCTATGACATTTAGTGAAGCATTATAGGGCGATCCTTACCGGTTCCTCCTATAATTGTGCAATGTATACAAGTTGTATATAATTAAATATTAAATAGACCTTCGAATAAGTGATCCTGCTCTAAAACCACAATCAAACAAGGAACAGGAAGTAAAGCATAGATCACTAATTCTAAGTCTATAAAATCTCAATGATATAAAACCTTTGGAGTGTATGCTCCAGAATTATAGACCTACCAGAAGGGTCTTTTAAATTATCACATAAGTTATTTATAGTGCCTAAAATACTCCTATAGTATTTTAATGTAATGAACTTGGTATGTTTTAAACTTGTTGTTGTCTTATAGTATCATAAAATACTCCTATAGTATTTTAACTTTATGTTATGATCTGGAAATCCCTTGTGTATAGAGTTATGTACGTTTTAAGACTGTTGCAACACCACATCACTACTCCCAAACATATGTTGGTCATATCTCAAATGAATATAGTCGATCAGGTTATATTGATCCCATATATGATTACATAACTATCCAGGTTTGATCGTAGTGTCCAACCTTTAAATACTTCTATTCTGTTCTTCTTGTGATACTTGTTCTAGAATGTATATATGTATAAGCCAGTATGTATACTTTTATAAAATATTGATATATTTTAAAATATACTTTTAGTCAGAGCACTTCGGCCCCATTGCATTTATAGTTGTATACATTTTATACGTTGATATACTTAGTTCACTATAAACAATGCTCTGATACCAATCTGTCACACCCCCAAACCGGAACGACGTAAACGTTCGGGGGCGGAGGACGTCATGTTTAGTATTACAACACATGCATCATAGTAATCAAAGTAACAAACAACCATTGCATTAATATTAAAGTGTTTACAAAGTATGTGATTCACAAAAGATTGACTCCAAAAGTAAATAACAAAACAAGACATGAAGCTACTATGCTCCATCTTCTGAATCCAAGAGTGCGTACCTGTCTACTAGTTTCCTGAGAATACAAGTTATTTTGAAAGAGTAGATCAACATTTAAGATGGTGAGTTCATAAGAACTTTTGTTATGAAAAGTGAACTATAAGTTCTTTTAGAAAAGTTTGCCTGTTCCTCTAGAAAATCCTATATTTTCTAATGTTATGAATGATAAGTAAAAATGACTCTACAATCCTTTCTATGAGCACTAAATGGACACAAGTTATATCAAATCCATAGTAAACAAACAATCGATTGTATGACTCTGCCCTAAGCCCACAACCAAACAAGGAACTGGAAGTAAGGCGGAAAGCACACATCCCATTGTTTGTTAGATCTTCTTTTATATAACCCTGGCGTATTCGTTTGGTACTTACGGTGTTAACTGTAATAGTTCTTTATATTTGACGAAAACATTCTTTAAGAATGCATATATTTCCTTTAGTAAAATCGTAACCACAGTAGTTCCTTCCATAATCTCTTAGTTTATACTAGCTATATATAATCTTATATCAAACAGACAGTTAAATGTGTGCATCTGCCCTAAGTCCACAACCAAGCAAGGAACAAGAAATGAGGCAGAAAACACACATCTAACTACCTGTCGGATATTAATTATATATAAACCTAATGTATAAACTAAGGAATTATAGAATTAGCTACTAAAGGTCCTTTTAGTTATACTGCTTTAATAAGAGGTATTAAACCCTTTTCCAAATAAATTTCTTGTTTCACTAACTCAATTATGAGACGTTGTTCTTGGTAAAAAGCTATTGTTTTTTCAGAAAGTACAATCCAAACTGTTTACCTTAAAAAGAATGATGTTTACCATAGAATATCCTAAATTTTCTATAAAACCGACTGGATGTTCATGTTGTTCTAAGTTTGAAAAGCTCAAGTATACTCCCTATACTCACTACAATGATGCATAGTTTTGTTGTTATGTTAAACTGAATAAGGCTTGGTTGTTCTGGATACCTGATACAACGATACTACCCTCCTATGATTACCTAATACATACGAGTTGTATATAACCGAGATCGAATAGACAGTTGAATGGGTGAATCTGCCCTAAGCCCACAACCAAACAAGGAACAGGAAGTAAGACGGAGAGCACACATTCCACTGTCTATCGGACTTCAGTTTCATTTAACCCTAAAGTATACATTGGTTCATCACATGGTTAGTATCTCTTGATGTTTGTTCATGAAAAGTGTATTACTACGAAAATATATCGTTCTTATCTATTTGTGAGTTTTACGACCATACTAATTGGACCAATTAACCATGACGTATTATAGACGTCGAAAAGAATATGACATTTGTCACCCATAGACCTGCCGATCCAACTGTAGCTAACAATGAGGTGTGGGATTGTCAATACCGTATAGATCTATACAAAAATTCACGCTCTCCCTCAAGGAGACTCTAGTCATAAGGGTAGACTTTCACTGGTACTTATAAGAGCACTAGAAGACGTGTCTCACAAGATAGATTAACGACTTTACAAGTAATAATGTGCAAAACCCTTTTTAATATTAACACATAAGTTCATAAAAAGATCCTTTTTTCCTTAATCTAAGCTTATTAAAGTTTATAAGCTTATTTCCATGTTCTATTCAAAGTTTCATGTTCTAAACACAATTCATTGGCACAAAGACATAATAAGAAATTTGTATTTTATAACACAACATTTATTGTGTTATACTTGTATCCCCCCATTAAAAATATTTAAAACCATTTAAAAGATAGATTATAGGGGTATGAACTCACCTTATGTGGGTGATTCAATTGGAGATTCGAGTAAGGATGAGAAGTTCCACGAATGAAGTCTCAAGACACAAACGAGTCCTAAATGACATCTATTGATACACACACACACACACACACACACATATATATATATATATATATATATATATATATATATAGTGTTTAAAACAACTAACATGAAGTGAAACAACCTTAGGGTCTAGGAAACACTTGAAATGAAGTGTTAGAATCATATGTGATTGATCACATGGAATTTTACGGCCATACTTGAGGAGTTTACGTCCATAGGGGTGTTTACGGCCGTAAACTCTTGATGTTTATGAACTAGTCGCTTGTTTTATGGCTAGGAATCAAGTGTTTCTTATACATAACTAGATGATAGAAAAGATACTTACACTTTGGAGGTCCTTAGAGAGTTCACGGCCCAAGAAGAAGTAGGTGTTCTTGGTGAAAAGGTTGATGATTTGAAGATCTAAACCAAAAGTGATGAATTCATGGATGAAATCATAGGGTTTCACAAGATTAAGAAGGATATCAAGAATGAATGGAAGAATCACTTACACTTTTGAAGATCAAGGAGGATATCCTTGATGATACTTGAGAGAGAAAGGGAGTTCTTGACTTGAAAATGTGAGAAATTAAGAATAATGAAGAACTATCATATATGGAGGGTAGTTCATGGCTAGAAAAGTGTTCACGGTCGTGAATAGGGTTTACGGTTGTGAACGTCATGTGTTTGGTTTTCTGGTTCTGGTGTAGCCTTCTGATACCAAGCTAATACTTCCAAACACTCAATCCCTAAGTGTACTAAGCTTTGAACTCCTTAGAATGATCCTTAACAAGGCTAGGAGGCAATAGAATAGAATCTAACTTTTGGTGGATTGGATTGACTTTACAAGGCAGAAATTTTTGGGTTGTCACATCATCCCCCCGTTAGATGAAATTTCGTCCCAAAATTAGCTTTCCTAACAGTACTCTTGGGGTTGTGTTCCTCTGAATGGCAGAATACCCACTCGTAGACCTGGGCATCTTTACCCTTACTCTCATGATAAGATTCCTACTTAGTCCATATAACATCACCTCATGTATACAAGCCATATATAATTAATATTAGTATGATGGTCGGATGTACGACTCTGTCCCAGGTCCACAACCAAACATGGAACAAGAGATAGGGAGGAAACACACATAGTAAATCTGCATAATCATAATTATATATCACCGTAGATTATACACTTAATTAGTGATAGGTGGATGTATTCATCCTTAGCCTCTGTGCTTGAACTTGATCTGTTGGAAGAGTGGTAGTTTGGGAAGGTCTGTTGAGTATAAGGTTGTCATCGTTTCGGAGGGAAAGGTACTCCTCGCATTAGTTCTTCGGGGTCAAGATTATGAGGGAGACGATTCTGAGGTCTGAGTCGGGTTGTCATTACGAATGACGAGGGTTTCATTAACTTGCCGATTAAGGCGATGGGTTTTTCGAAACATATGAACTTGGTATGGTGAGGACCACGCCAACCCATGACGAATGATGACAACAGACTCTTTATAGAAACAAATGTTAGTCCGATTTGAAAGAAACGTTTGTTATACAATGGTGTATCCCGAGTGTGCTCGACAATGTATTCCGTGAAGACTTTCTAGTGCTTTCTGTTTTCTCCTTGATATTACCACTACCACAAATCATACCGCGATGAGCGACTACTAACATTGAAAGTGTTTTGATAACTAGTGTCGATACCTTTTATTATGATATTCCTCGGTACCTCTATGATCGCTTGGCATATACAAGTTGTGTACAATTAAGATGAATAAGATGGTCAACTGAGTGACTTTGCCCTAAATCCACAACCAAACAAGGAACATGAATTAAGGCGGAATCACTCACTCTAAGCATGCAACATCTTAGTTCTACATAACCCTGATGTACATACTAAGCCATCATAGCTTACTTGAACGAATCTTTTGTGTTCTTATGAATGACGTGACTTGTTCGGACAAGTTACAAATTTATAATTACTTTTAAAATTTCCCCAAGTTTTTAATCTTACGATAATTTATATAAATTAAATCTTTTTAACGAAATTTTTAATTAGAAGACGTACCGCTATTCGCTGGTGGTTCCGGGGTAGTTTCTCCTGTGGTGATCATCAAAATTCGTCTGTCCGCACCTGAGTTCTTCGTTATCGGGAATTCCCTCTTGTAGTGCTCAGTCTCACTACATCCAAAGCAGTATGCCCCTTCCCGAGTTCTTCAAAATTCGTCTGTCCGCACCTGAGTTCTTCATTTAACTGTCTGTTTGATATGAGATCATATATAGCTAGTATAAACTAACAGATTATGGAAGGAACTACTGTGGTTACCATTTTACTAAAGGAAATATATAATTTCTTAAAGAATGTTTTCATCAAATATAAAGAACTATTACAGTTAACTCTTTAAGTATCAAACGCATACGCCAGGGTTATATAAAATGAAGATCTAACAAACAATGGCATGTGTGCTTTCTGCCTTACTTCTTGTTCCTTGTTTAGTTGTAGGCTTAGGGCGGATTCATACAATCGGTAGTCTGTTTACTTTGGATTTTATATAACTTGTATCCATTTAGTGCTCATAGAAAGGATTGTAGAGTCATTTTTACTTATCATTCATCACATCAGAAAATATAGGATTTTCTGGAGGAACAGGCGAACTTTTCTAAAAGAACTTATAGTTCACATTTCATAACTAAAATACTTATGAACTCACCAGCTTAAATGTTGATCTACTCTTTCAAAATAAATTGTATTCTCAGGAACCTAGTAAACAGGTATGCGCTCTAGGATTCAGAAGTTGGAGCATAGTAGCTTCATGTCTTGTTTTGTTATTTACTTTTGGAGTCAATCTTTTGTGAATCATATACTTTGTAAACACTTTAATATTAATGCAATGGTTGTTTGTTACTTTGATTACTATGATGCATGTGTTGTGATACTAAACATCACGTCCTCCGCCCCCGAACGTTTCCGTCGTTCTGGTTTGGTGTTGTGATAGGATCATAGTCAATGATATGAGTATGAGAAAAGACGTTTGTAACAAGTATTGCTTTAAATGTATAGTTATCACACAATGTATTCTTTCTATAAGAACCAATTACTCCTTCTAGCCCTGCTATAGAGAGGAAGCCCAGTCAAGAGAAAAAGTTTATTATCATACATGCATTGCATGTCGTGTTCGTGACTCTAAGTCATTAATCAGATTCGAGATCTGACATAGCATCTTGGTATTTGATGGATTTGCTACAAACCATCAGTAAAATCTCATCAACAAGATATTCCACATTTCTCAAGTCATAGATGATTTCTACCACTAATGCGAACAGTTTGTGTTTGTGAATAGATGTTATTTAAGTTTAACAATCCTTGTTAAAACTAGTGCTAACTGTGACTACATCTGGTTATGGTTCTTGAGCTGCTTCAAGTTCCATGTACCTCCCACTTGCTTTATCATTAGAAGCTTACTTTCTACTAACTCAACTATCAAGTGAATAAGAGAACTTATTCTTTGTGGATTTGTATATGATATTCTAAGCCACATTTAATAAGATAGCGATGGAGCCTTTCCATACAAAATCTTATGAAAAAAATGTTATAACTACTAGTTAGTTGGTGTTTGTACTCAATGTATAATTGATAATGCTCTAGGTGTTATCCCAAGGAAATAAAAGGAGGACATTAAGGCCTTAGATAGTTCTTACCGGTTTTGTATTTCAACTTTATATTTAAAACCTTCAACAAAAGTTTCACAATTATGATTTACCATGTAAAATATAATTGAAACAACTATAGTTATTAATAAAGTTGATTTAGTATCTTATGCTAAATCTTAGACATTTAATAGGAAGGAATTCATGCACCACAGTGTATAGTTCCTTAATAATTTATTTTCTCTACAACCTAGTGCAAATATCATTAGGAATATTTTATATGTAAATACGATTTACATATGTCAAATAAACTACATTATTTGACTTCAAGGATCCCTTTCTGGAAGTTGGAATGTGTGGATGTCATTTATACAATAAAGATACAATGTCAAATATGAGCTTGATTTAAAACAAATTTAACTTAAAATATTTTGCATCTAGAACTTTTTACCTATAAAACATTGATATTTACTTTATAATTCTTATTAAGAGATCTAATCTCATAAATAGATTTTTAATCATTTCTATATATGAAGTGATCATTATGAAAAAATGATTTAAGAGAATAGTCAATCATTCATTAATTGAACTGAGACATATATTTAGGCAAGCTAAATTAAAACATACATATTTCCAAAACAAACATTGTTTCATAATACAAGTGAATTATGTTCCTAGCATAATTAATAAACTAAACTCCGAGAGTGTAGTTCAAACTTGATTTTCCTCCACTGGTTACTCTTTAGTAAACATCTGTAAGCCAATTAAAAATATTAGATTAACATTTAAGTACTAAGTACCTAAGTTATATCAAAAGTATGAGTTCTATCTGGACTGTACCTGAATTAATAGTAACAAGATCGATCTATTTAGGCCTTATTCAATTTCATGGGCTTAAAGGTCTCCAGTCCATAAAACATGAGCCTACTAGATCACACAAGGTGACTCTTTTGGGCCGTGAACTATTCGTAGTTTGATGTTACAAACATCTTTATTATCACAGTGATGCTTTACTAGGTATCATGTTCAAGGTTATTGCACGAAGCCAATAGTTTAGTATTAGAACCTTAAAGTGTATACAATTTCATATATCTTGTAAGATTGTCTGTAAAGACATGAATGTATTCATTGAAGTTGTATCTAGTGAATGTTATTGTTTCATTAAGTCATTAAAGAAAAACGACAATCTATGTTAATGAGAATGGACTCTTTAATAATTAATACCCTTTTGGTTTTCAAAAACATTAATTATCAAAGTATAGGATCCAAGTTGAAAAACAAATAAATGGTTAGGTGTCCTTTATCCCATCCATTTGAATTCAACCCGGTAGATGTCGATTATCAATTATATCTAACTATATAATTCCTAGATTTATGGAATCCTTAATAACAATTTTAATTAGACATGTTTAATCCCATATATGCCTGAAAATTCTCTTGCTTAGGTAGCCTTTATCACAAAATACTTCACATCAAATCATCCAATTTGAAAAACTTGTGTAATCGACCTATAACTTGGTTATAGAAATCGCAAAGTCACCCCAACCGTCAAAAGATAACACTAAATGGTTAGGTATCCTTTATCCCACTAGTGCATAAAAGAGATGTTAGAGTCTTCTTCAAAATGGATTTCATAGATTTGAGGTTTTTAAAAGGGTCTTTTATATGTTTTATAATTATAGTTTTAAAAACATATGATATCATGGTTATTACATGCATATAATAAACCATGGTACCAATTTTCAAAACAAAATCACTTTTAAAGGTTCTATATAAAAAGCTAGATTTTATATAATTTAATGTGATTTAATTTTAATAACCGGTATTAAGTTTGAGTGCATTTGAACCTTTTATATCTTTAATAAAACTGTCTTTTATTACTTATATATTTGGAGTTTGTATAACCTATAAAAATCAGCAATTTAAAGCTTATATTTGAGTATTTCAAAATTTGACGTTATTAGCGTTTTATAAAATCGGATTTGATTTTAAATCAATAACTTGTTACATCTTATGTCAACATTATAAATTTTTTAAAACCAAACTCCATGACATGTTTGTTTTATCTAAACCTATTTTAGCATGTAAAAAACTAATTTATCAACCACACATAATAATTGCATAAAACAAAAAACACAAACATGCATAAAATTATATGTGCAGAAACATAACCAGCTAATGACATTTTTGTGAGCCAACACAAAAATGTCAAGTCCATTCCTAAAAGGACATTTTAAGGGAACAAAAATCTTCTTGTGATGTTGTTGTAAAAGCCCCCACTTGAGAAAACACATCTTGCTTGCAAAAGATTTGAAAAACTTCGTTACAACAATATGAAACACTTTAAAAAAGTGTTGCAGAAAGTGTTGCAAATGATCAACAACCCTTTGAAAAATCTGCTAACAGCAACAACATTTAGCAACAATTTGCAAACTGTCACTGAAAATCATGCACACCATATACTTGCAAAAATTGCACTTTGGCCTTCAAAAAATGGCTCCAACTTCATTTATGGTTACATTTTTGAACAAATAAACACTAATACATAGTTCATTATAGGACTCGGTAAATAGAACCGGGGTTTTGGGAAAACTGGGATATATTGTAGAAATACTTGGATTTATTAAGGTAAAAGCTGTATAACCCGGTTTAATTCAAAAAACTGGGGTATATCTTATACTAAAAGAACCCAGTTCCAAGCATGACAACCAGGACATTTAGTTGTAAGGGTATACGAACCGACCTCCAGAAAACAATTGGGTTCTTTTAGTATTACCAGAGAACATGCTTACTAGGATGTTATATGACCCATTTTCAACAACCGTGTATTTTAGCTTCTTTTAGCAAACATAAATGTGGATTAATGACTTCTTTTTTTCAACTATGACTTTGTTAAACAACACACTAGAAAGAAGCTGGAACAATGTAAAATAATGAGCAACAAGAAGAATCAAACAAAAAAAAGCAAAACATACTGAGAACTAAAAACAATAAGAAAAATACCCCACAAGGGTAAAAAGGTCGAAATAGCAAAGATCTATCCCACCGGCAACATAGAGAGCATAGAAGACCACAACAAAATCAAACGGATGAATAGAGGAAGAAAATCTCAGTCAACAAGCACCACTCCAAAAAATGCCAAGCAGGGGCAAATTGGTCAACAAACCAATAAAATCCACCAACATCTAGAAAGCAATCAGCAACCAGGAGCACAAATAGAACCAGAGAAGATCAAGAAAGTATGCCAGCAACTCCAAATAACACGGGAGAAACTGATCAATAAACCACCACACAGATGCAAAACAAAACCAGGGGAAAAATTGTTAAAAGGATTAACTCATCTCAGCATTACACAACATTCTGATCCAAGATCCAAAAAAATAAAACAACCTATCTAAATCACGACAGCACCCTAAACAACCGATCTAATCACAATTGCATCAAAGGTCTCAATGTATAAATAGACCTATATGAATACCAGAAATGAAGATCGAATAAAGAAACAACCAAAAACTGAATTCCCACATAATTGAAAAAAAAATTATAAAAAAAAACGAACACGAGGAAAGAAAAAACATAAACATCAAGACTAGTCTAAAATTTTTATTTTCGATCTATGAATATATAGATAGCCATCCATACACAAAATGTACATAGTAGCTAAACCACAAATGAATTTTAAAATGTGTCAAGATGAATTCTATAATCCACGCCAAACCACAAATGAGTTTTAAAATCTACGCCAAAATCTACACCAGGTACTAAAGAAAAAATTCGCTTTAGACAGATGAGGCCTGTGTATTTCACTATTGAATATTCGTATCACTTGCGAAATATATGCATTATGCAAAAAAAAAAATAGATAAGATACATTCAAAAACTTATCATGAATAAAATTTAAAATTTTAAAGCCTTACATATATTGATAAAAAATGTAAGATAATTACCATTGATTCCATTGATTATGTACTTAATTTCTATTTATTCGTTTTTTAGTCCTCATCGTATGTGCTCAAAATTTCACACGGTTAATGTGTTAAATTTGAAAACTTGCATAGAATTTGAACAGCGTATGAAGTTGTTAAAGGCATAGATGATTTCAAAGGTTCAGTTCCCTCAACAATCAACTATCTCTGGTCTCGTTGTAGCCTTCATAATATACCCTAAAATTAAAGATATCGTAAACCCTTTCCTTTTCATCTTTGGCATGGACAATCAACAACACATTCAAAGGTAACTTCCAAATATGAAAATAAAATTCTTTACATGTAAGTAGAATTAAAAATCTGACACAGTGTTGATATCGAAAACCTCAAATTGTTTTCACAAAATACCATAACCTAAATTTGGTTTCAATAAACTTGATTTTAGTTAAGTAAAACACGAGACCATAAGAATTATTACCTCAAATCAATGTAAGATTCAGGATCATTCTGCATTCCTTATATCCTTCACACTTCGACAGATGCAATAACACTAAACGAGTATCAGGACGTCGAATCTTTTTTTCAGCTATTGGTCTCTCGTCCCTGTCTCTCCTTTTTTCATTATCATGTCTTCTCTATTAAGAACCAAATTGGTGTTTTTCTATAATAGAAAAATGTAGTTCAATTGTAGAGAGTGGGAGTAGGTAAGGTTTGATATATATTGTGTATATATATATTGGATTAACGATGATGAAATCTTTGGCGGGAAAAGTCCTGCCTTCCATTAAAAACTATTGAAAACACTAAGGTAGATAATAAGATTTGTGAAGCATCTATTATATCTATAACTAATAAGAGGTTATTTTTGTCTAATTCATATTAATTTCATTCTACATCGTTATCATCAATAATTCAGTATACTCCTTATTAGACTATTCTCATTTATTCATTTTTATATTGTTTCATTTTATCCCTCTTAGTAAAATTTATCTTCATATGTTATAAGGGTAATCTTATGGATGTCTAAAAATTTCCTTTCATTTATATTAGTTTTTAGGATATTAGTTTTTTAGGATAAAACCTGAAAGGGTAACGTACTTTATATCTAGTACACAGTTGGTCGCTATCTTTTTTTTCAAAGTTGACCATTCAACTAGTTTTGAATATCAACAAAAGGTCCTTATGACCAGCTGAGGTTTATTTCGTTGACTTCGAATCATACGTGCCATACTCACTAAGCAGTTGGCATCATGCGTGGCATATTCAGTATATAGCGACTTCAAACAACAACGAAGATAATCGAAATCGCCCTAGATTGCATCGCAGCTTCCATCTCCAATATCAAAATGTCAACTGCTTCTAACGTGTCCAAGTATTCTCTATCTCTAAGATCAAATGAAATTTCCTAAGGTTGTGAGCTCCCAACTCTGATTCGATCCTCCAGGACAGGACACGAGGGAACCTGGAAGATAGTTTATGGTTTTCCCTAATTCAATTATGACAATCGATTTTGAATTTTTTATGGGTTTCACTATTATTGATTATTTATGGGTTTCACTATAATTAATGGCAATGCACTTAATGACAACGTATTTTGAAATGTATTTATAAAGGAAGATGTTGAACTTTCATGTCATTTTGTTTTGTAATGAATGGAAATTAAGACATAATTATGTTAGATATGAGTAGCGTTTCCCTTAATAGAAATGTACTTATCTTTAATATAAGCGCATTGCTATTAAGCAAACATTACCATTACAATTATTATCCTTAATGAAAATGTAGTTCTGTTTGATATAAATTCATTGATATTATATAAGCATTACCATTACAACCATTACCCTTAATGGCAATGTACTTATTTTGATATAAGTACATTGCTTTTAAAAAAACGTTACCAATGAACAAATAGACCAAATACATTGCTATTAAACCAACATTGCCATCACAAGGATATTACATAAAATTTTGATCCAACCACAGTTAAACATCAAAAGATCCTACAAAATACAAGTTCCACTGACAAAGTTTATCTAACCATAGTTAAACATCAAAATATGGTCCAAAATACAAGTATCACTAACAAAAAGATGATCCAACTAACAAAAGATACTTCCATGGTGTATTTCAATCCAAACATAGGATGATGGGCCGAACCTTAGGGTTTATTTCAACCTAATCATAGATGCAAGGGTCACAAAGACAACTATCATTATAAATAACACAATCTAGTGGGATGACATTAGTTCCTTCGACCTTCGAGTACAGTGAGAAGACTCACTTTAATCACATCGTCGACTAAAACCACGCTCACTGCCATGCCAAAGTTGTTTCATTCGATCCTAGGAGATCCAAAGCTCAGATCGGTCCTTCCTATGGTTTATATGTATAAAGTTTCCAACTTTATCCTTTAAGACACTCAAATAGATCAAGATCTCAAACTCTATGTCCAAATAAAGCTAAGTACAACAATGTCTTAACCATTAAGTTCTTAATCTAAAAAAGCCTTTAACCCAACCACACCACAAAAGTCTCTAATACCAGATCTAGCATAAAGATGGAAGCTTTAAAGAAATGAATGTCCAATACATGGTTAGAGTCCATTTTAGATCAAAATAAGCTAAAAATGACTAAAATCTCATGTAAGGTCAAGAAATGCAATCAAAGTTTATATCTACAATATATGTTCCTCATGGGCCTCAAGAGAGTTGTAACACCTGAAACCTTGAGGAGAAACTATAAGGAATGAATCCCATTTTTAGGATTGGACACAACATTATGGACAAACAAGCATGGCGTGTCTAGTTGAGGAAAAGCGCGAGTCTCATTAAGATAAAGACGGCGTGTTGGAAACTGGGAAGGAGACCCTAAATTGCACCCTATATAATCTCCTTAAGCACCAAGGGTCGGTTTCCTTACTAGCCTCCATTACCACTTAAACCCTAGTTCATCACTTAAGCTTTCTTGGTGGTGTTCTTGAGCCTTGAGTGGATTCTTGTGAAAATTTTGCTCATTTCCAAAGGAAGCTGTGAAGATTGAAGATGCTTACCTTAGAAGGAAGATCATAGATCTAACATGTCTCAACTTCTTGCAGTCTTTTAGAGGTATAAAGTTTGCATCTTGGCTTGTTTATGATTAGATCTCTTCATGGCTAGTTTATTACGATTTTGGTCTCCTTTTTGCATCTTTGGATGTTTTGAGTTGGTTAAGGGCTTATTCTTTCGGATGTAGGTTTGTTTTGGTATCCTTGAGCATAAAGGTGCAAGCTTTATGTGAGGAATGGTGTTATGAATGCTTCAAGTCCCCTATTAAGTCCCTTTTTAGCTTAAGAGCTTCATTTAGTCATATATGGACGTAAAGTTGGTAACTTTACATGATAATTCAGCTCCAGGAGGTCAGATATATGTTTTGGGGACATGTCTTTAAGGATTAAGTGCTTATTCTATTAAGTCGTTGAATCTTGGGAAAACACAGCGTGTTTGCAAGCCAACACAACGTGTTGGTTGGGGATTTCCTGAGTATCTGGATGAGGAAAGAACACGACGTGTCCAAGGGGAAACACGGCATCTATGGTCAACATGGGCTGTTGACTTTGACTTGGACCAGAAGTTTGATCAGGGTTAACCTTAGGATGTTTTGGGCCATGTTTGGGCATTTTGGATTATTAATTGGGGCCTTGGCTTTGGACCCAAGTTATAAAGAGGCTGAAAAGGTATTTTACCCTATTTTGGACATTTAGTGTGGGTCGGATCCGATTATTGATGGAAGTTTACTTGTGGTTGATAGCGTGGGGAATTGTCAAGCTAGTAGCCAGGAATCATCTAAAGGATTCGGCAACGCAAGGTGAGTTTCCTCACTAGTTTAGCGGGTCTAAGGCACCAAGCCCGACCCTCGTTTGGTTATGTTATTATACTTGTTGTCTGTGTGATACTTGTATATGATGGATTTTGAGCATTCTAACACTCCTATGGTATACATGCAACCCTATAAACCTTGGATCTATGTTTTCTCTATTATACATGCAAATATTCAATATTCCAAGGTTTCATCCTAACTAGCATAATATGAAGCAACTATACTACAAGAATCTAGTAGAATGACATACCTTATGATGGAGCTTTAAGTCTTGAACCTTTAAGAGCCTAGTGCATCAAGTGTTACATCTCAAATGGTTCACACAACACCAAGAACCCTTGGAATAACAAGAGAATAAGGATACTTGCACCAAATCAGTTTTACCCTCTTGTGTATACACACTAGTGCCATTTCATGAACTATGGACCTCTTTATGTAGTGTGGTCGATTAGGGTTACATACATGTAAACCCTAATACCCATGACCTTTCATTTCCATAGGATCCATGGGTTAAACACTCCATGGACTATCCATTAAAGCTTAGCCCAACCTAAATGAACTTGGCCCACAACATATATATATATATATATATATATATATATATATATATATATATATATATATATATATATATATATAAGAGTCCATATTTAATTAGTTCCTTTTTTATCACTAAATTAATTTTTGATCAATACTAATTAATTAATATGATTTCATATTAATATATTAGAACTTATAATATATTAATATAAGTCACTGGTATCCTTTTTCTCATTTTGTCTATCTAATTGTTTCGATGCCATGCAACCCAAATGGACCATGCCAAGTCGGGTCGAATACATACCAATAATAGTTATGCGCTTAGACATCTAATCCAACAGTCTCCCACTTGGATAAGTCTAAAACTATTATTGCGTATGACTCCAAAACCCGACTAGCAATCGTAGCTCTTAAAGCCGTTGGCGAACTCTGAACAAATCAATAACGCGTCCATTAGATAAGGGATCATATATTCCTCCATTCTAGATATCATATAGACTGAGACATGGATTATAATCATTCTCTATGTCCAGTTGTTGTTTCCCGATTTCCGATTTATGACAACCGACTGATTGAACAAATCAAATCAGTCCAGGCTTGGCCAATAACTTAGGGGTGTCATCACTAAATCATCGAGGGGCCCACAGATATCGCTTTTATCCCTTCAAGGGTAAAAGGAATAGATAAACTTTGACTCATACGCTTGTTATACTAATCGTTGAATCATACACAAATTCACGTTTTATAACATCGAGTTACCAATGCGTTTTGGTGCAATCAATGTATAACCAACTCATAGTCAACAACTCATACCTCTAGGTTTGAAGAATATAAGATATTATAATCTCATGATCACTCGTGATAAAATTCATGAAGTGATTCAAATGTGTGTGGGTTGAATCCAATACTCAAAACTTATGATCACTCATGAATGTTGTAGCAACTCTTGCTATGTCCAATACCTTGGACATCTACCAGCCAACTTCATGATAGTCTTGCCTGAATAGCTACTTCCAACGTATTATCGACTATGGATGGTTTGAATAACTTAGTCATTCGGGTAGAATGACCTAGTTATTCTGGAAGTCAAAACATGCAAAGTGAAACACAAGAATAATCGAATCCAATATGGTCTCAGAACTTATGAATATAAATAGAACACCTTTTATTTATCACCATATTGATTACACATTAATCATTGTATAATGTTTCAACTAATCAACTTTATACTTGAATCAAAACACTAGTCATGCCATGCTCTATGCATGCACACTATTTTTATCCAAACAATAGTCATGCCATACATCAAGTATGCACACTAAGTTTATCTATGATCTTTACTTTGTGAAATAGCTCGATTGAACATAATTCCTATGATTCTCATTTCACAATCCCAAATACTTATTGTAAATGTAAGAATTCCAAATTCCTACCATTTACCGAAATCTGTAAGATTTTAAACTTATATGCACTGATTCTCTTGTAATGATTATGCACAAAGTCACAATGACTTGTCAACAGTCATTACAGAGTATTCCAATGGGGATCAACTCTATGGAAATGAAGTTTCATATTCAAAGTACCTTGCTTTAAACATCCTTCTTGCATTAAGCTTTTCTAATCCTACACAGATTGAATAACTTCCACCTATGGAGACATCTCCATTTTCCCATTTTGACTATCACTTATGTACAAGAGTTGCCTCCTTTTAGAATATGTCAATATGATCCTTTCCAAAAATTAACATTATACTTCTAACTGTCCCTGAGAAGCCAATCTTTGGTAAACCTTAGATTGTCCTCGACAATTGCTTAATCATTTTAGTCATATCCAAGTCTAGACCTTTTCCCCCCTTAATAACCTGAGCATTTGGAAAATTTAGAAAGGATGAATATTATAGCACATGCAATCAATCCTATATCCGAAGCATATGGGATACGCTTCATGATGTCTAACATAAATACATGATACTAGACCGGTCTTTTGCTATAATATTTCTATGTCTATTTTCCATGTTCTCATAATTCAGATTTTGAAAAGGGATGTCGTAATTCGAATTTTAGAACTCAAATAATGTTCCCATATATAGTTGCTACACCCATCAGTCTTCTATGAAGAGAAAAATAAAAAGCTCTTCCATATCTACTCATTATTCGGAGGAATTTCCTTATGTTAAGCCATTCCAACATAAAATTCATATATATATATATATATATATATATATATATATATATCCTTGACTAAAGATGATTAAAACCTCAATCTAAGCTTTTAGAATTGAAATGAAGTACAATTTCATCTCCCTTAGTTATAGCAAAACAACTTTTCCCAATTTGAAACTTTTGTTTTCTATAATTAACATTGCTAACTTGCAACACTTATCATAATTATAATGCTCCCACTAACATGATGATTATTAGCATAAAACTTATGCTCCCACTAGCTTTGACATTTACTCAAAAAACAGCTGGACTTCTAGAAATCAATACTTTATTGACTTTCTTGCCAAAGTTTAGATATATTATAAGAGATTCTTTGATAAAACTTTATCAAAATCATACACCTTTCCATAGATAGCACACATATGTGTCTATACAGTTTCAGAACTATGAAAAGCGATGTCATAATCATAGTCTCAATTGTTCAGACCTTTTCCATTTCTCACAAGTCCACGTTAGTGTGCCGGTTAACCACACACGCTCCACTAACGACTTTGAGAATGCAAATATCACAATTGCTCTCTACTTAAAATCTACTTAGTGAAAGCGTTTTCTCACCATCATTTTCATGAATCGGAGAGAAACCTTATGACACTTAGATTTATGGTGTATGAGTTTCTATCCATATGAATTTGTCAAAACTATAATCACAAGACAAGGTTAATGAAAAATCCAAACTCATATGGACTAAACTTGTGCATTCTTAAATTCTTGCAATCTGGCAGCACAAGGGCCTTCTATGTCTTCCAAGTTGTTATGCAACCGATTCAAAACTCATATGCAAAGCCAACTTTAACTGGAATGGGCACAAAAATAGGAATATGTCAACATGATAGGTTATAACCTGAAGTCGTGTGCTAGTGATAAACTCCAAATTTTATTATTGATTGGATCTTGAAACTCTTTCAGGATCTTTTAGACTCCCACAATCCTCTTGACATATAAGACTCTCTTGCCAAGAGCCATTCCTTGACAAACAAATATTCAAGAGATAGTGCGGATTCTTATCAAGACAAACACTTCAAACAATCGGCCTTAGTTGGTCTTTGTTTTATCCAAAACATCACAACTTACCAATTTCAAATGTACACGAGTAGGACATATTTTACTCTTACATTTGACTAGTGTTAATAAACCTTCTTTAAGATATGTCACTCAAATTACAATCTTGGAGTATGACTCTCAGAATTGTTTTGGAACAAAGTATGACTCATCTTCTTGATTTAACCACTTCAACAATTCATGACTCCTCTTCTTAGCCATAAGAATGCACTAAGATGTCCTTAGAGGATTAATTGTGATATGGTCTCACAATCATTAAGATGATCATAAAACATGATACTAAAGTACTCTCCCATCTTTTCAGATTTGAGAAACTTTTATCTTTCTGCCAAATTTGATTCTTTTCATCCGTTCTGCCATACATCAAAAGTTTTTCAATGTTTCAGACTTATACTTAAACTTGTAAGTATAACCATATTTACTAAAATTTAGTAAATCATGACGAATAGTGTTATCGATCTTTGTGTTGGACTTGACCAGTGCACAAGAATGTGTACTCAATCCCTCAGTCCTTCACTTGACTCACTTATCCATGTGAACAAGGAATTAGTCTTAATTTTCCAAAGATGAAAATTCTCATTCATCATACTATACAACTTGCGTGATTCCAAATTCGGTCCAATTGAAACTTGGGTGTTGAGAATCTTTCCTTATTTGGAAATTTAGACACTACCACAAATGAAAGAATCAAATTCACATTTCCAGTATTGCTAGAAACATACAAACATCAAGTTTCCATAAATGCCATTGCAAGGAGATATAAAATAAAGTAAACAAAATTTTTTTTATTTGTAAAATGCGGAAAAAACCTTTTCCTTATAATGAAACTTTAAATGAAAAATATGTTATTACATATTTCCTAGCAATCTATCATAACTCCTAAGTAGTAGCTCAAGAATCCGATCTTCGAACCATGCGATTGAAATCCATCTTCACGATCAGATTCAGCATACTCTTCTTTTAAGCTTCCTTTTCTTTGCTGCATTAAGAATCAACAATTATGAACTTACCTGAAGCAGAGTCAAACTTTTTAACTTTACCATCCTTATGATCTTTTAGGTAAATAGGGCAGCCTCGCAAACAATGCCCCTTCCTTTGGCAATAGAAACATATGGACCCTTTGGGAATGGTACGCGAGACAATCTCAGACTTAGTCTTTCTCTTTACCATTTGGTCAACCGAGTTGACTACTGCCGATCCCTTTCCATTGGGAAGAGAAAGCTTTTCTGGATTTTCAATGTTACCATTGTCAATGTCCACAGAAGTTTGGGAAGTCGATCTTCCAACCAAATTTGCTTTACCAGTGCTCCAAATCATTATTGATTCAACAGTATCAAGCAAATAGGTAAGATCATTAAGGGTTATGCCATAGTCTGTTACATAGTAGTCCCAAAGAACTCACTATGTGACATAGAAAGTGATTGAAGAATCTTGTCAACAACCAACTTCCTCAAGACTGTGACACCCAACTCTCCTGGCTTGTCAATATGTAACTTCATCTTCAAGATATGAGTGCACATAGACTTGCCAATAGGGCTTGAGTGACCTTGAACTTTTCAAGAACTTTAAACTTATGGGTTAGCGAGAATAATTCGAGGAGGAGGTGGAGGAATTAAAGTATGATTTCCATGAACCAACCACGGGACATCATCTTCATTAGCAAAGCTTGTTCCAAGATATTTGGGAAGATCATAGTTGTCTGAACTAGACATCTACAATGGGAGATATCCAAGTTAGTAGATTTAAGTCCTTAATATAACACCCAATATGAAATATTAAGGCTAGGACCCAACACAATATTTTATAACTTGGAAGAGGGATGCCGTAATCCAAGCTATAAAATATTTGAAGGTAGGTGAATGACGATTCACCAACTTCCACCAAGAAAAACGAAATAATTTATTAGGTTTTACTTGGATTTGAAACTCCAAGATCTTTTGAGATTCATTGAAACTTTCAATGGCATTTTTCTATCTCGATTGTGCCCTCTCAAGTTTTGTGACTGGGATGTCGAGGATCACAAAACAAGGTGTGAATAACCATGCAAATATACTTGGTACCCATAATATTTATCACTTAATCGATGTGCCGGTTAACCACATGAGCTCCATCGATCCCATGAAAAACCTTAAGCCACAATTTTCCTACCTTGTTAAATCAAGTTAGTGTGTCGGTTAACCACATGCGCTCCACTAATCGACTTCAGCAAAGTGAAAAGTGTAATTTCATTGGTTAGCACCAAATTCACATTTTCCTAAGGTAACTAAAATTGGGAATTTATAAAAGGTTTAGATACTTCATATTTATCATTATACGTATAATGAAGGGAGAATTATAGTCCTTGTTCTACCCGTTTGGCGAACGACCCTCCACCGGTCAAGGAAACGGTGGGTGAGAGTGGACACCCATTAAACTGCCACTTTATAGGCAGTAACCTTATAACCCCCATATAGACCGACTTCGTGAATGAGGCCTACTAACATTATGAATGACTTTGTTCTTATACACATATATAAGTATTAACTATTAATATTATAATAGTATAAGGGTTGAATTTTAACTTTTAAAATTCTAAGGGCTTAACTTGGAATTAAAGTATTCATAAAGGGAAACTTTACAAATTCCAAAACTTGAGGGCAAGTTTTGAACTATTCAAAAACTTTTGGATTTTCATAACTTATGAGTTTAACTAAGGTTTTAAAAACTTTAATGAAGAGACTCTTGAATATCCATAACTTGAGGACAAGTTATGGAGTTCATAAAACAAAAAGACTCTTCAATTTTTTTTAACCTATGCATTTTAATGGATCTTTAAAAGAAATGAATTTTGTTAATCCATAACTTGACGACAAATTATGGACTCTATTAAAACACACATAGATCAAGAATTAACTAACACACAATTTTGCAAATAATTCCTATGATCTACCAAAACTCATAAGTGTTTGAACAATCATATCAAAAATTTCAAGAATTACATCAACACACATAAAACTTGAAATTTTGATATTAACCTTGAAATTTTTTTACTATAATCATTACCACATCAAAAACATGTTTTATAAGTCCAAAACAGTTTAAGGTAATTATTCTAGACCAATTCCAGCCTTAAAAGTCGAAAACATGATGTCAGGGGCTCCTACTCGTCGAGTGTATGAACCTACTCGACGACTAAGATGATTTTCTTCATGGACTCGGCGATACCATCAGTGGAGTCAGCGAGTCCACAGCTCAAACAGCCAGAAAATCGATTTTTTCTGTTTTTTTAGCAATTTGCACCAAGTATAATTCAAAAAACAAGCCTAGGCTTTGATACCACTGATGGATTTTGAGCATTGTAACACTCATGTGGTGTACAAGCAACCCTATAAACCTTGGATCTATGTTTTCTCTATTATACAATGCAAATATTCAATATTCCAAGGTTTCATCCTAACTAGCATAATATGAAGCAACTATACTACAAGAATCTAGTAGAATTACATACCTTTTGATGGAGCTTGAAGTCTTGAACCTTTAAGAGCCTAGTGCCTCAAGTGTTGCACCTCAAATGGTTCACACAACACCAAGAACCCTTGGAATAACTAGAGAATAAGGATACTTGCAACAAATCAGTTTTGCCCTTTTATGTATACACACTAGTGCCATTTCATGAACTAGAGACCTCTTTATATAGTGTGGAGGATTAGGGTTACATTCATGTAAAGCCTAATAACCATGACCTTTCATTTCCATAGGATCCATAGGTTAAACACTCCATGGACTATCCATGAAAGCTTAGCCCAACCTAAATGAACTTGGCCCACCACATATATATATATATATATATATATAAGAGTCCATATTTAATTAATTCCTTTTTTATCATTAAATTAATTCTAAATTAATTCTTGATCATTACAAATTAAATAATATGATTTCATATTAATATACTAGAACTTATAATATATTAATATAAATCACTAGTATCCGTTTTCTCATTTTGTTTATCCAATTGTTTCGATGTCATGCAACCCAAATGGACCATGCCAAGTCAGGTCGAATACATACCAATAATAGTTATGGGCTTAGACATCTAATCCAACAGTATATGAATGTTTATTTCTGAAGGGCCTGTTATGTGAGTATGGTGGGGTCGTATCTCATTATTATCTGAGTGCGGGTAAGGCACATATCTCATTATGCATGGCTCGTTATTCGAGTGTGGGTGGGGCCCGTATCTCACTATTATTTAGGGATGTCAAAAACCCTAGTGGGACCCTGATACCGTATGGGACTAATTTTTTAAAAAATTTGGGACCGAGGGTGGGGGCAAAATTAAACCCCGTTTATTTTCGGGATCGCGGTCAGGAGTGAGCATTTTCATCTTGTACGCCCGTGGGGGCCCCATTTATATTTATATAAAAAATATATATATATATATTTAATGTAAAATACAAATGGCCTAATGGGAAATACGGTAGCTTATTTTAATATTAGGGCTTCCACCTTCGGTTCAGGCTCCTTCTGTCTTCACTCTTCACCGATTAACACTCTTGAAGTCTTCACAGTTCACAAATCACAATCGAACATTCACATACAATATTACGATTCATACGAGTGCTTACTGCCAACTGGAGAAGTGGAGATTGACAAGATACGGGAGAGACCGACTGTGATTGCAAGTTTGTGACTGCTTCCAGTCCCACCCAAGAAGCGACAAACGACCCACATTTGACTTTTCCCGTCACCACCGCCGACGCCCTTCCGCTTGCCACAGTGCCACACCCTTTCACCGGTCTTCATTCTTCACAAATCATGACACTTGTGAGTCGATTGTGTCTTCGAGTCTCGATAGTTCAGATTTGTGTATACGGTTTGTGACTTCACATCCCCTGGATACCGATAAGTGTTAATCAGAATCAACCCTTTATTTCCCTATCTGATACAATTAACAACTGAGAGGAAATGACGAATTTGTGTGAATTTGAATTCTTGTATATAGACACAATTTGAATTCTCATGTTTTGTTTAATTTGTAGTTTGTTGTTTTTTACTTTATGTTTTGCTGTTGTGTATTCTATTTCTCATTCTTTTGTCACTGGATAATGTATGAGAGATGTTATTGAATCTGATAAATTCAATTTTGAGTTATTGACAGATAAGTTGTTGAAATTCAATGTTGAGCTGTTGTTCATTTCCCTTTGCTTATTCTACATAAACAATGACAAATTATTTATGGGATGGTGGAAATGGGGGCGAGACCGGGGGCAATGGAGGTAACCGGGGGTTGTGTAAACGAGGGATCTGGGGGTGGGACCATGGGCGGAGGAAGCTATTTCAGCTCCCGTTTAGTCTTGTTGAAATCCCTACTATTATTCGAGTGTGGGCGGGGCCCGTATCTCACTATTATTCGAGTATGGGGGCATATCTTATTGGGCGGGGCCCGTTATTCGAGTGTGGATGGGGCCCATATCTCACTATTATTCGAGTGTGGGCGGGGCCCGTATCTCACTATTATTCGAGTGTGGGAGGGGCCCGTTATATGATATGTTTGGCATGTGGTATCTTGGGGAACACACTAAGCTTTGTGCTTACGATTTTGAGTTTATGTTTTAGGAACTTCGATTTTCTAATGGAAGAGCTCAGGATGGTTTTAGGGCACATACCACATGTTTCCGTATTCTATGATTTACTCTGATTCGATGATGTTTTGCTAAATCTTGATTCCCATGGTTTCATGGAAATGATATGTATTAATGATTTATAAAATTTAAAAATGAAGATTTTATGTCATTATTTTTGGAACGTTACGAGAGTCATAAAGTTGCCAACTTTATGCGTTCCTTCCATTCAAACTTGCTTAGACATGATGAAAATGGGATGATATCTTAGATCTAACCACTTAAAGCCATAAAATTTGAGTCTTTCATACTTACAAAGGTCCAGAAGCAATGTGAGACGTTGAAGATGTTAATCCTTGAAAGATCCACCACTAGATCACCTTATTCTCCTTCTTATCTTCTTCTCCAATCCAAAAATTGCTCCTAAAAGAAATAAATCACCAAGGGAAACAGAGCTAGGGTTTATCTGAGGTAAAAGGGTATTGGAGGCTGATAACGAACCCTAGAAATGACTTAGACGGTTTAAGTATGAAGGGAACCCTAAAAGAATCATGGGGTTGAGTCAGAACAGCTGTCACGCCATCGCATCCCTCTTAGTCCTCATTTCCAAACCCTAATTCTTGTGTGCAGTATTTGATGTTTTTTAGTGTTATTTTGGTGTTCTTGGTGGTGAAGGAAAACCTTTGAAGTTTTGGTGTTGCTCTCAAGCTTTTGTATCAAATTCTTCTCATATTTGTACACCTTCAGGAGGTATAAAGTACATACCTTGGAGCTTACCATAATAGATCTTGTTTAAGCTTATATTTATTTTCATTTCATCCCAAAACCTTGATATTTGTGAGTATGGAATACTCTAGAGCTTTTGAGCTGTCCTTTCAGTCATTTTAGCGTGTATAGTGCCATAAAAATGCAAGCTTGGTCCTTGCCCTTCATCCTTGCATGAGTTGTGTAGTTTTTGGTGATGTTAGAAGTTAGGGTTTTGGGATTTAGCTTTCGTTTGCCATGCAAAGGCACAAAATTTTCAACTATATGGTTTTAGACATTTATTGGAGTTTGATTTCAAGTTTGGATGTTAAGTCTTAAAGTATTATGACCTTAATAGAAGGTATAGACTTCTTAAGGGTACGTCGGGTGTAACCATGCGTACGTTGCGTGTACTTGGTCACTGCCCCGTAATCCTACTGCATCCAGAGTTGTGCGTGGGGCATAATAGGTGGTACGCAAGGTGTACTACCAGGAAACCCACTTGGGCCATTGTTGGGCCAGTGGCTTTTAGGGATTTTGGACCTTGTTTTGTTGTGTCATGCATGGAAAAGACGACCCACTGATTCATATGTATAGAATGTATGCAATTATGTGACCATTACTGAAGTGATTAGTTAATATATGCATGAAGGCACTATGGACTCGGAGTTAATATGGACTCGCGGTTGATACGGACCTGAAACAACTAGTTCATGTTCCATGGGGATAATACGGACCCGGGGTTGTTGCGGACCTAACACAACCACATGTTATTATATTTATGTGTATAGTGTATGTGGCATTTTGGGAAAGCTCACTAAGCTTTGTGATTATAAATATGTCTTCAGCTTCAAGTACTTCCGGTAATAAAGTGAAGGGCCCGACGTGTTGACACAACAGTCTTCCCCTTATGATTTTCGCATTTATGATATCTTTTACTCTGAGACATATATGCTAGTCAGAGTAGACTATACCATAATTCAGAAGGTCGGGAAACTGGTACTACACACCAAAATAGTCCAGAAAGTTGTTCAAATGAAACCCTTCAACTTACCAAAAGATTCCTTACACTAAAATGCTTTTTTTCTTCCTGAAAAATCAGGTGTTATGAAATTAATATAAGGTGAAGAAAGTTAATTGTGATGTTCAATAGTAGAGCAAAGGAGACAATTTTAGAACTTTCCTAGTATAGAAGGTTTTGGAGAGGTTCCAAAAGGGTTGTGAAGCCTTCCTTAGTTGATAAAGATAACCAATTTGAATTAGATAAAATACAAATAATTTACTATTCAAAATAGGGTTAATCCTACTCTTCCACTATGACATCCCCAAAATCTCGGCCAGAAAAGACCGATTTTCATTTATGCTTTTAAATATTTTCAGAGTAAATCCTTTTGATTTGAAAGAGTTGTGGAATTTGTTCCCAAAAACAAAACATGATAAAACAATGTTTACCGAAGCATTTCATAAAAGAAATGTATTTTCATTATAATCAAAACTCGGGGTGTCATGTTCCGATACAGACCAATAAGCATAAACGAATACATTACAAGTCATATAACAAATATAAACATATGCAGACTTGTAAACAAAACAACTTGATGGTTCATCCATCTCATGCCCTTCCGCCACTTCCTGTAATACAAATTAAAACTGAGTGGGTCAGGCTTGAGAGCCTGGTGAGCATATAGGGTTTTCAACCCACAATAAATATCATATTTAATTTTCACCAACCAACAATAACCCAATTACCCATTCCCGTTATTCTCACTTTAATGTCCTAAAACAACTAACATAAGGGACCTAGTCTAAGAATATTTCATCGGGGCGACAACACATGCTTCGGGGGTACCTCAGCAATATAAGTCAAATAAGGCAACCATGAGGGGGATGGAGTACAGTGAATGAACACCCAAGTTCATTAACACCTACAGGTGGCGAACCTGCTAATGTTTCCGCAAGACTATCTAGAAAAGTATGTGGTCGTCATCTAAACTCCGCTAGATGACTAAATCAAACAACAACGAGGCCTCTCATCTTTTTATTACACACCGACTATCTACCCATGTTCTACCCAACATATTAGTAGATAAAAATATACATTTGTATACATAGTTTAAAAACCTGTATAGCATGCTTTAATCAACACATATATCACATAACAGATGAGGCACACACACATAACACATATCTCATAGAGAAATAATCAGATCTATAAGATAGAAGAGAGTGAATACACATTCACACATAACAAAACCAAATATATACACATAGCACATATTTTATATTTGGAAGAAAATAACTACACACTCACTTGATCAGAAGATGATCGGACAGCACTACGACTTGCAAAAGTAGTAATCCTCTGCAGATCTAGAAGATCTCTTCAAAAATCGAACTTCTCGCGGGCAGAGCTTCGGCTCGGGAACCACACTTCTCGGGATCTTCGGGATCTCGGGACTTTCCTCGGGGCTAGAGTATGATACCGGGACTTCGGGATGGCTTTGGGGGTTTACACGCAGAGCTTCGACACAAAAACGAGAGGAAATTAGCATTTGAACCCGGAACCCTCGCATCCTATTTATAGGAGGCTGGAAGCCTCAATTACGCGGGGCGTAGAGCAGTACGCGGGGCGTACTGCTCCATGTTCGTAAGCGCATGCGTCATCCGAAGCCACTTGCTGCGATGTCGACACCTTCGGAGTACGCGGGGCGTACCTCGGATCAGACCGGTGACTCGTCTTCGGATAATGCTTCCGAATTTCCATTTAAATATAAATACAAAATATTTAATAAACTTCGGAAATTCATATCTTCTTCATACGAACTCCGTTTTCGACGTTCTTTATATCCACGGAAAGGTGAGAGCATGCTCTACAACTTTCGTTTAGACTCCGTCGGCTAATTTTAAATTTATTTTTATTATTTATTTTTAATAGGCCGCGATAGAAACTTTCGTTATAAATTCATAACTTCTTCGTTTGACGTCGTTTCTTGCCTAACTTTTTATCGCTTCGATACCAACAATGAGATCTTCGATTCTCATTTAGATTGCTTCGGCTAAAAACCCCTCGATGTCAAATCGAGTAAAACAGGCTGCATACCGCTAAGCCGGAACTTCAATAAATCATAACTTCCTCATACGAAGTCAGATTTGGGCGTTCTATATATATTCGGAAACCTCGTTTCAACTACTACAACATAGATCAAAGATATTAAGTTTATTTTACACTTAAATTTTGACGCTTATTTTTATTCTTAATTAATCAAACCACATAATTAAGCAATTAAGCAAAAAACACACAATACTCAAATAATACAATTTTATTATTTCAAAACGGGTTACAAAGGTTAACCTAGACTATTACATTGCTAAAAAAGGCAAGCCCGGAAACACAGGCGTTACAATTCTCTCCACCTTAGAATGATTCCGTCCCCAGAATCACACATCGACAAACAAATGCGGATAGCGACTCAACATGTCACTCTCCGTCTCCCAGGTGAGATTCGGCCCATTCGTGTGTTTCCATCGGACAAGCACTAACCCAACCATTTTGCGTCGCAACTTCTTAGTCTTTCGGTCAACAATTGCCTCTGGTTCTTCAATCAACCTTTTGTTCTCATCAATTCTCAATTCGGAAATTGGAATTATATCGGGAACTTCTCCCGTGAACTTCCTCAAATAACACACATGAAAAGTGTTGTGAATTCCATTCAGTTCTTAAGGTAATTCGAGCTTGTAAGCTTGGTTCCCAATCCTCTGAAGGACTTTAAACGGTCCAATAAACCTTGGACTCAACTTTCCCCTTTTACCAAATCTTATAAGTCCCTTCCACGGCGAGACTTTAAGCAAAACCGAATCTCCAACCTCAAAAGTCATCGGTCTTTGCTTCTTGTCAGCATAGCTCTTTTGACGATCTTGAGCTGTTAACATTCTTTCCCTAATTATTTTCAACTTTTCAGCAGTTTGATGAACCATCTCCGGTCCCATAAACTGCTTTTCCCCAGCCTCAAGCCAACAAGACGGCGTACGACACTTCTGTCCATACAAAGCTTGATAAGGTGCCATCTTAATGCTCGAGTGAAAACTATTATTATAGGAAAATTCTACCAAAGGTAAATGTTCATCCCAATTACCTAGGAATTCCAAGGTACATGCTCTCAGCATATCTTCAACTGTTTGTATTGTTCTTTCACTCTGACCATCAGTCTGCGGATGGTAAGTTGTGCTTAAACATAACTTGGTACCCATTCCCTCTTGTAGACTTTTCCAAAACCTTGAGGTGAAACGGCTATCACGATCCGATACAATCGTTAACGGAACACCGTGAAGCCTCACAATTTCTTTCACGTAAGAATTCGCAAGCTTTTCCATAGGCCATTTCTCATTGGCTGCTATGAAATGCGCACTCTTAGTGAATCGATCAACGACCACCCAAATCATGTCGTGACCATTCTTTGTTCTGGGCAGTTTATTGACAAAATCCATAGCAATGTCTTCCCACTTACCCATAGGCACAGGCAAAGGTTCTAAACTCCCGTACGGTTTCTGATGTTGTGTCTTGACTCTCGCACAAGACACACACTCGGCCACATACTTTGCAACATCAAGCTTCATCGTCGGCCACCAGTAGTAGGGTTTCAGGTCCCTATACATTTTAGTGCTACCCGGATGAATTGAGTACATGGTTTTGTGAGCTTCTTCCATCAGAAGATCCCTAATTCCTCCTGACTTAGGTACCCAAATACGATCTTGGAATACCTTCAGCCCATGACGGTTAGTACCAAACACCAACGTTTTACCCAAACGTTCCTCCTTTCGGTCATTTTTCTCAGAAGCTTCCTCTTGAGCTTTCCTTATACTTTCCATAATGGTCGACACAATTTCAATTCTCAACGCTCTTGGCCTTTTTCTTTCAAGATTGACTTTCCGACTGAGAGCATCAGCAACAACATTAGCTTTACTGAGGTGGTAAAGTATCTCGCAGTCGTAGTCTTTAAGTAATTCTAGCCAACGTCGTTGCCTCATATTCAACTCCTTCTGATTAAAGAGATATTGGAGACTCTTATGATCAGTAAAAAGTTTGCACTTCGTGCCATAGAGGTAATGCCTCCATATTTTCAGAGCGAAAACTACCGCTACCAACTCCAAATCATGAGTCGGGTAATTCTTTTCATGCTCCTTCAGCTGTCGAGACGCATATGCTATCACCTTTTCTCTTTGGGTCAAAACACAACCCAATCCAACCCCAGACGCATCGCTATAAACAGCAAAGTCTTCAACTCCATCGGGTAGAGAAAGTATCGGTGCCTCGCATAGCTTCTTCTTTAACTTCTCGAATGCTTCTTTATGCTTATCACTCCAAGAATAAGTAGCTCCTTTGTGGGTCAAAGTTGTTAATGGAGTAGCAATCGAAGAAAAGCCTTGGATAAACCTGCGGTAATATCCGGCTAATCCTAAAAAGCTTCGAATCTCCGTGGGACTTTTCAGTTGTTCCCACTTCATCACAGCTTCAATCTTCGCTGGATCAACCATTATCCCTTCTTGGTTGACCACGTGACCCAAGAATTAGACTTCACGAATCCAAAAATCACATTTGGAGAACTTTGCATAAAGCTTATCCTTCTTCAAAACTTCTAACACTTCTCGCAAGTGTCTGCCATGCTCCTCCTGGCTTTTCGAGTAGATCAGAATGTCGTCTATGAACACTATCACGGATTTATCAATGAAAGGATTACAAACCCTATTCATCAAATCCATGAACGCTGCCGGTGCATTGGTTAGTCCAAACGACATAACCAAGAACTCGTAGTGTCCATATCTAGTTCTGAATGCAGTCTTCTCGATATCTTGCTCGCTTACTTTTAGCTGATGATATCCTGACCTAAGATCGATCTTCGAGAAATAGCTCGAACCTTGAAATTGATCAAACAAGTCATCAATCCTCGGCAATGGATATCTATTCTTTATTGTCACCTTGTTCAGCTCTCTGTAATTGATGCACATTCTCATACTTCCATCTTTCTTCTTCACAAATAACACCGGAGCTCCCTAGGGCGATGAACTAGGTCTAATGAAACCTTTGTCCAATAACTCCTAAAGTTGCATCATCAGCTCCTTCATCTCCGTCGGTGCTAATCGATAAGGTGCTTTTGCTATTGGCGTGATTCCTGGTAACAAGTCTATTCTGAACTCCACTTGTCTATCAGGTGGTAATCCAGGAAGATCTTCGGGAAATACTTCCGGATAATCACACACCACTGGAATGCTCTACATCACCTTCTTTTCTTTCTTAGCATCAATCACAAATGCTAAATATGATGTACATCCCTTGGTCAAACACTTTCTGGCTTTCATTAGAGAAATGATCCCAGAATTCACTCGCCGTTTGTCCCCATACACCATAAACGAATCTTTTCCAGGCAGGTTTACTTTAACTATCTTTTTCTTGCATAAAATTTCGGCATCATTGGTGCTAAGCCAATCCATTCCCAAGACGATGTCGAAACCATTAAGCTCGATAGGCAATAACGCCTCATGAAACTTATTCCCATTAAGGTCGATTAAGATGTTTTTCATACGATGGCTAACAGGTACAAACTTGCCACTAGCTACTTCGACTAATAAATCATTATCTAGTCTATCAATAGGCAAAGCTAGCTTTCTACCAAACTCATGCGAAATAAAGGAGTAGTTGGCTCCAGAATCAAACAATATATGAGCAGGTAATTCGTTTACGAGAAAAGTACCTGAAGTGACATCAGCTTCATCCTTCGCAACCTCAAGTGTCATCTGGAAGGCCCTCGCCTTCGGCTTTGGTGGAATGTTGGGCTTTGCTGCCTCCTTCTTCTTCGGACAGTCTTTCAAAATATGTCCCTCTTCATTACACCCAAAACACATCCTTTTGTTGTTCGGGCATTCATTGGCAAAATGTCCAACCTTTCCACACTTGTAGCAGGTCACATCCTCGCTACATTTCCCAAATTGCTTTTTCTTACACTTATCACACCACTTTGCTTCGCCTCCTTTTCCTCCAAACTTTTTCGAATCAGATTTCGAAAATTTTCCTTTCTTACCGGAACCAGATGTTCCCTCAAACTTTCTTTTCTCACCAACATCAGCCTTGTTGGTGGTTCTCCCCTTGATCATGTTCTCCACGGACTTGGCAGCCCAGATAGCTGCCTCTAGAGTAAGTGCCTGACGTACTGGCACCTCGTACTCCCATGGAAGTCCCTTCGCATACCGATCCACCTTTGTCAGCTCGTCTGGAACGATACGCAAGGCAAACTCCATCTTATCGGTGAAGTTATTGGTGTATTCATCAACTGACATGCTGCCTTTAGTCAATGTCAGGAACTTGTTCTCCAACTCCAATAGATTTTGAGCCGAGCAGAACTTGCGTTTAAACTGCACCAAGAAATCTGCCCATGACAATTGCAGTGGCTCGTTAGGGTTCAACGTCTTCCCTAGAGTGTTCCACCAACGAACGGTTCCACCTCGAAACTGACGCACTGCATAGATAGTTTGCAACTTACCTCTGCAGCCACAAGTCATGAAGGCTAGCTCCATTTCGGAGATCCAATCCATAACCCCAATCGGATCCTCCTTTCCATTGAAGGTCGATGGTTTGCAAGTGAAAAAGTCCTTGTACTTGCATCCCATTCCATCATTCCTTCCATCGCGGTTCCCTTGCCTAACTATCAGTGGGTTGGCTGGACCAACAGACCCACTGAAGTTTCCACCTTCCGAGTGCCCTTCATTCAGTTCAGGCTCTTCCACACGAATCGACAATTCTTCACGATTTTGTTGAAGCAACCGTCTAGTTTCATCCATCTGACGATCCAACATCGTCTGAATCATCAATTGCACACCAGCCATGGTTATTGGCTCAGGCGCTGCTGCTACGACAGGTATTTGCTCGATCACTGGTGGTTGATTCCTGTTTTCGTCAGCATTTCCAACTCCACTTTTTGTTCTCACCATTTTGATCTACACACCGAATAAGGTGAAATTAGATCCTCAATCATGATAGATAATCAAATCTTTCTTATCACTCCGAAACGTTTACATGCTAGTTCTAATATCGTAGACGTACGCTTAGAATCCTACACACATAAGGTTTCTAGATCCGGTCGGCAACAGACCATAGATCCGAACAAATAATATCATATATGGCAACATATAACATTTAGCACATAAAAGCATTTTTAGGCAACTTTCCTAAAATAAACTAGTGCTCGTGTCTAAATCACGACAGACACACATCTCAAAATTTCACTTAGCATTCTAAGTTTAAGTCTAGAAATCCTACAAATTCCTAGTTCGCTTAAACTAATGCTCTGATACCAACTCTGACATCCCCAAAATCTCGGCCAGAACAGACTGATTTTCATTTATGCTTTTAAATATTTTTAGAGTAAATCCTTTTGATTTGAAAGAGTTGCGGAATTTGTTCCCAAAAACAAAACATGATAAAACAATGTTTACCAAAGCATTTCATAAAAGAAATGTATTTTCATTATAATCAAAACTCGGGGTGTCATGTTCTGATACAGACCAATAAGCATAAACGAATACATTACAAGTCATATAACAAATATAAACATATGCAGACTTGTAAACAAAACAACTTGATGGTTCATCTATCTCATGCCCTTCCGCCACTTCCTGTAATACAATTTAAAACTGAGTGGGTCAGGCTTGGGAGCCTGGTGAGCATATAGGGTTTTCAACCCACAATAAATATCATATTTGATTTTCACCAACCAACAATAACCCAATTACCCATTCCCGTTATTCTCACTTTAATGTCCCTAAAACAACTAACATAAGGGACCTAGTCTAAGAATATTTCATCGGGGCGACAACACATGCTTCGGGGGTACCTCAACAATATAAGTCAAATAAGGCAACCATGAGGGGGATGGAGTACAGCGAATGAACACCCAAGTTCATTAACACCTACAGGTGGCGAACCTGCTAATGTTTCCGCAAGACTATCTAGAAAAGTATGTGGTCGTCATCTAAACTCCGCTAGATGACTAAATCAAACAACAACGAGGCCTCTCATCTTTTTATTACACACCGACTATCTACCCATGTTCTACCCAACATATTAGTACATAAAAATATACATTTGTATACATAGTTTAAAAACCTGTATAGCATGCTTTAATCAACACATATATCACATAACAGATGAGGCACACACACATAACACATATCTCATAGAGAAATAATCAGATCTATAAGATAGAAGAGAGTGAATACACATTCACACATAACACAACCAAATGTATACACATAGCACGTATTTTATATTTGGAAGAAAATAACTACACACTCACTTGATCAGAAGATGATCGGACAGCACTACGACTTGCAAAAGTAGTAATCCTCAGCAGATCTGGAAGATCTCTTCAAAAATCGAACTTCTCGCGAGCAGAGCTTCGGCTCGGGAACCACACTTCTCGGGATCTTCGGGATCTCGGGACTTGCCTCGGGGCTAAAGTATGATACCGGGACTTCGAGATGGCTTCGGGGGTTTACGCGCAGAGCTTCAACACAAAAATGAGAGGAAATTAGCATTTGAAACCGGAACCCTCGCATCCTATTTATAGGAGGCTGGAAGCCTCAATTACGCGGGGTGTACAGCAGTACGCGGGGCGTACTGCTCCAAGTTCGTAAGCGCATGCATCATCCGAAGCCACTTGCTACGATGTCGAAACCTTCGGAGTATGCGGGGCGTACTTGAGTACGCGGGGCGTACCTCGGATCAGACCGGTGACTCGTCTTCAGATAATGCTTCCGAATTTCCATTTAAATATAAATACAAAATATTTAATAAACTTTGGAAATTCATATCTTCTTCATACGAACTCCGTTTTCGACGTTCTTTATATCCACGGAAAGGTGAGACCATGCTCTACAACTTTCGTTTATACTCCGTCGGCTAATTTTGAATTTATTTTTATTATTTATTTTTAATAGGCCGCGACAGAAACTTTCGTTATAAATTCATAACTTCTTCGTTTGATGTCCGTTCTCGCCTAACTTTTTATCGCTTCGATACCAACAATGAGATCTTCGATTCTCATTTAGATTGCTTCGGCTAAAAACCCCTCGATCTCAAATCGAGTAAAACAGGCTGCATACCGCTAAGCCGGAACTTCGATAAATCATAACTTCCTCATACGAAGTCAGATTTGGGCGTTCTATATATATTCGGAAACCTCGTTTCAACTACTACAACATAGATCAAAGATATTAAGTTTATTTTACACTTAAATTTTGACGCTTATTTTTATTCTTAATTAATCAAACCACATAATTAAGCAATTAAGCACAAAAAACACAATACTCAAATAATACAATCTTATTATTTCAAAACGGGTTACAAAGGTTAACCTAGACTATTACATTGCTAAAAATGGCAAGCCCGGAAACACAGGCGTTACATCCACCAACTATAAATATGACCCTAACCCTTGACATTTTTCGGCTCTAAGATCTCAAGAAGAGAAATCCAAAAATTCCCTCATCTCTCATTTCTCCTTTATATTTCTAGTATTCTAGTATTTTGGGTGCGAGCCATTAGAGGCACTCACACTATTGGTGCTAGCTTTTCAAGGAAGAATTGAGGTTTGAGCAAGAGTTATATATACATATATATATATATATATATATATATATATATATATATATATATATATATAGAGAGAGAGAGAGAGAACAAAAAGTATGTCTTTAAATCCATGTGATTTTTGATTATGTCACAACTAGCAAATTTAGAGTTGGGATTGTGATTCATGTAAAAAAAATCCCTCTATGTAACCTTGCAACATAAAATTAGGGAAGTTCAAACTACAAATTTATTTGAATTCAATCGAATATATATTTAGAATCAAGATGAAATAGCCGCAAGCAAGCCTAAAATTTGATCCAATAGCTAAGTCGAATCCATTTTGGGCCTTGGTCCAAGAATCCTCGGCCCAACACCTTATTGGGCTGAAAACTTCTACCTTTGGTCCATAATTGGTCTGAAAATCCTTGCGTTCGACCAAAGAAAGCCCAAAAGCCCACATACACCCCCAAAACCACAAACCCTTGAAGAAGGTAGGGTGTTTTCGGCAACCCTAAAACCAAAAACACTTTGAGGAGCATCTAAGGCCGAAAACCCCCTTGGGGTTTGGCTAGAGCATGAGTAAAACAAAAAAAAGGAAAAACAAAATTAAAATGCCTTGCCACCTCAATTTTACCCCTCTTACAACCAAGCCATGGACCATCATACTTCCAAGCAAGTATCACATCAAACATCCAAAAAGTGAACCCCCCCCCCCCTCTCTTATGCTCTCAACTACAAACACCATCACACACCCAAACAAAAATCATTTCCAATTCAATCTCCAAACTCTCTCTTCCTCTTCTAAAAATTTTGAGAGCCACTTTCAAAGAAAGGCATATCTTTGAGTGGTATTAAGGGTTTTAGGTAAGTTTCTTATGAAACTCAAGTGTTTTCGCACATGTTTATGCTATGATCATCCCATTTACACACACCATTTCGTGTGTAGCTTCTTAGAGCATCCCCAGTTTCGAGTGACCTCCAAGGTACACAAGGCTAGGCTCAACAACTTCTTTCTTCTTCTTCCTATCACACGAAAAACCCCAAGGTGAGCTTCATACCCCTATCTTTTCGTGTATTTCATACTTTAAGGGGGGGGGAGAATACAAGTCAAACCTCATTTATTGTTTTGAATATGTGCATGTATCATTGTTATAGTTTGAAAATGAAGTATGGTGTGTGGCAACAAGTCTAAAATTTACCAACCCATGTGGTTAAATCATAAAGTAAATGTTGACATGGTCGTACACTCTAAAACTCATGTGGTAAAATCATAAAGCAAATGTTGATAACATATGGTGTTACAAAAAGCTTTGTGGACATGGTCGTACACTCAAAATGGCGAAAATATGGGTGTTATGCCCAACATGTTTACTCATGGACATATGCATTTTTTTTAACTCTTGTAGTTTTCACAAATAGTTAAAGATAAAAGATCAGAAGTTTATTATATGTGTTCTGGAAAAATTGTGACTTACTAAGTTCAAAACATAATAAAATATTTTGTAACAAGACTTACAAACCGGTTATGATGTGTTAAACAAACCACAAAGCGTTATATTTTGCTAAAAATAAGTTATTAGTAAACTAGTCGTAACTATTTTGTCATTATTTTGGTGACTTAAATCCAAAGATGATATGTTATTTTTACAACATATTTTATAATTATACATGCTCACAAATAATTATTTATAAAAAGTAATATAAATAATTTAACCAAATGGTGTGCAAAACAGAATTTACGACAGAAACATTCGCGTGTCATAATCTGCCTATCATAAAGCCTTCAAAGCATGAGTAATAAAATGAATGTCATAAAGCTATAACAACGCGTTTCATAAAGCTTCGGTCATAAATTTACACTAGTAATGTCATTTTCATTATTCAATCATGGGAGTCAAAGTTCGTGTAAATATGTTAAGGCTCTTGTGAGACTTTCCTTCACCTTACCTACCTATCGTACACTGTAAGTCCTGCGTTATAACCAGAGTCTCCAGGAGGGAGAGCGAGACCGTTGTATATAGATCTATAGAGGATTGACAACCCCACACGTCAGCTGTTCGCTACAGCTAGACCGGAAAGTCTAAGGTGAAAAATGTCTTACCGACTCCGACGACTGAAGAATGTCGTGTTCAGGCATATCAGACATATTAGCATGGTTATAAGAACTCACATAGAGATTAGCAAAAATATTTGGTTTACAGGAAGCTTATACTTCATTAGTTTTATTAAAAGAAATGGAAATATATACTATTTTCTGTAGAATATTCATTTCCAGCGTGGTCTTAGGGTTTAAGACTACAGTTCACTTATAAGAAAATATTAGATTTTCTGCAAATATACATTATTATTTTACAAGGAAAAGACACAAAGAGATTTCTTACAACTTCAGTTCATCTTATAAGAAAATGTTGGATTTTCTGGAAATATACATTATTACCTTACGAGGAAAAGACACAAAAGGAATTACTTACAACTTCAGTTCATCTAAAAGAAAATATAGGATTATCTGGAAATATACGAAACCATTTTTCGCAAAATAGTACAAACTCTTTTCATGCAAAAATGTTTATGAACTCACCAGCTTAATTGTTGACGCTTTTCAAAATGACTTGTATTCTCAAGGAACCAGTAGACAGGTGCTCAACCCTTCTTGAGGGTCGGCGTCACCGTCTCACGTTTTTTTTACTTATCAGTTATTTATAGTGAACTTTTAACATCAAAGTTTTGTAAAGAAGGTAATACTTGAAATCTCAATGTATGAATGTTTGTGTTGCTATGTTTCATTATTATTCAATTGTTATGATATTGTACATGAAGTCACTCCATCCGCCCTCAAACGTTTTCCCCATTCTGGTTTGGGGGTGTGACAGATTGGTATCAGAACATTTTTTATATTGAACTAGTATATCAAACCATACAAGATAGACAACTATAAATACAATGGGACTAAAACACTCTAACTAAAAGAATACCCTAAAAGTATAGGTATTTTATAAAAGTATACTTTAAAATTATAAGTGTTTCATAAAAGTATACATACTTACTAGAATAGTATCATAATAAGAAAAAAACAAAATTATTTAGATGTTGAACACTACAGTCAAACCTAGACGGTTATGTACTCATATCTGGGATAAATATTGCCTGAGCAACTATATTTATTTGAGATACGACCAACATGTGTTTGGGAGTGATAGTGTGTGGCAACAAGTCTAAAACTTACCAACCCTGCATGCAAAGGAACATTAGAATCAAACATAAGGTTTAAGATACTATAGGAGTATTTTATGATACTAAACAATAGCAACAAGTCTAAAAACTTATCGACTTACCATATGAACCCCACACTTAAATCTTCTACATGTTTCTCATACCTCTATTCTCGCACAGGCAATATGGCTAAATTTCACCACGAAGACCCCTACTACCCTGCTGTAGTAGCCAACGAATGGATCGAGGAAGAGCCAGAAGAGTTTCAAGGGGAGAACCCAGAAGTGGGTCCTGAAGAATACCATCATATGAAATACAAGGGAGAAGACTCTGATGAGGAATCAGACGAGGGTGAAGACGCCTGAGAGATCCTTAGCAAGCCTTACCCTTCGGGAGCAATACCGAACCATCCATTAGAGAAGGAGGTCCTTACCGACCGTCTACCCCCAAAACCACAAACCCTTGAAGAAAGTAGGGTGTCTTCAGCCAACCAAAAACCAAAAAAATTTTGAGGAACATCTAAGGCCGAAAACCCCCTTGGGTTTCGGCTAGAGCATGAGTAAAACAAAAAAAAGGAAAAAGAAAACCAAAAAGCATTGCCACCTCATTTTTACCCCACATACAACCAAGCCATGGATCATCATACTTCCAAGCAAGTATCACATCAAACATCCAAAAAGTCAAACCCGCCATTCTCTCTTATGCTCTCGGCCACAAACACCATCACACACCCACACAAAAATCATTTCCAATTCAGTCGCCAAACTCTCTCTTCCTCTTCCAAAAATTTTGAGAGCCACTTTCAAAGAAAGGCATATCTTTGAGTGGTCTTAAGGGTTTTAGGTAGGGGTGTCCGTTTGGATGGATCGGTTTGATATGATCCAATCAATTGAATTCAAATTGATTTCAGTTTTCAAAACATGGATCCGAATAGTCCAAACTAATTTCAAATCCGATCCGATCTGATCCAATTAAAATTCGGTTTAATCGGTTTTCAAAAACCAAAACACTTTAAAACAACATATAGTTATAATATTACCAAATTTGACACAAGAAGCGAAAAAAATTATTTAGTTGTGATCTGAAATTTATAAACAACTACTAAGAAGATATATTATAGTTAAATATTTTATAGATAGAAAAATTTGAAGAGATAATACATATTGATGTTTTTTTATCGGGCGAAATGTTTTGAACCTATTTGAAAAAAAATTACAAAATTAATAGATAACTATAGATATATATTATAAATAAATAAATAACAAATGTTTATTCGGTTTTTTTGGACTATTCGGTTCTTATTTTATAAACCAAAACCAATCTGAAATCCAAAATAAGAATTCAGTTTTGTTGAAAACCAATCCAAATATCCGAACCAAATAGTCCAATCCAAATTCTCCAATTGGATAATTCGGTTTTATCCAAATAGTGAACAATCCTAGTTTTAGGTAAGTTTCTTATGAAACTCAAGTGTTTTCACACATGTTTATGCTAAGATCATCCCATTTACACACACCATTTCGTGTGTAGCTTCTTAGAGCATCCTCATTTTCGAGTGACCTTCAAGATACACAAGGCTAGGCTCAACAACTTCATTCTTCTTCTTCCTATCACACAAAAAATCCCAAGGTGAGCTTCATACCCCTATCTTTTCGTGTATTTCATACTTTTGGGGTGGGGAATACAAGTTTTATTCTTTTGAATATGCACATGTATCATGGTTATAGTTTGAAAATGAAAAAAGTTCTTGAATAAAAAATGTTCTTATCATGTGGTAAAATCATAAAGTAAATGTTGATAACATATGGTGTTACAAAAAGCTTTGTGGACATGGTTGTACGTTCAAAATGGCGAAAATATCGGTGTTATGCCCAACATGTTTACTCTTGGACATATGCATTTTTTTGAACTCTTATATTTTTCACAAATACTTAAAGATAAAATTCACAAGTTTATTATATGTGTTTTGTAAAAATTGTGACTTACTAATTTCAAAAATATATATATTTTTTGTAACAAGACTTACAAACCGGTTATGATGTGTTAAACAAACCACAAAGCTTTATATTTTGCTAAAAATAAGTTATTAGTAAACTAGTCGTAACTATTTTGTCATTATTTTGGGGACTTAATGTACCACCTGGTTCTTGGTACGTATTCTATTATTTAATTCCTTGTGCATTTTGCATCTTGTCCTTGGACTCGGAGAGTCAAAGGATCGACTCGCCGAGTAGAATCGGGAAGGGGCACGGGGTTTAAGTTGTGGACTTGCCGAGTCGGGTCCCAGACTCGGCGAGTAAGCTTCTGTGTGGACAAAACCCTAATCCATGAGTGTTCACCCTATTTAAACACTCTAACTCGGCCTCCCTTGCCCCTAACACTTCCAGAAGAGTTGTAGAACGAAACCCTAGCCCCCATATTGTTCTTGTGAGTGATTTTGGCTTTGTGAAGGAATTTTGGAGCTTAGAAGAAGAAGGAGAAGGTTAAAGGGTGCAAGGAGGGGAAGTAGATCCGAAATCTACTTTGTGAAAGGCTTCTATTCAGGTAGAAAAGTTCCTACCTTGATCTCTAGTTCATTAGATCCCCTTTTGTCCCTAATTTGTGGGTTTGAAGCCCACAAACCTCAAACTCTATTTGTTTATGATGTATGTTCTGAAAGGACTTCAGATCTAGGCCTTATGGACATCTTAGAAATGTAAAGTTTATGTGGTTGAAGTGATTAAGGTCGCTATTAAGTGTTTGACCTCATAAAGAGCTTGGATTTGCCTTTTTGAGCTTATAGGGCAATGCATGCACGTAAAGTTTGCAACTTTACGTGATAAGCATGCCCTAGGATCACAGATCTATGGTTTGGAAGCGTTGCATGTCTCAGATTTGGGCAGTATGGGAAGTGGGTCGAAGGGACTCGCCGAGTCCCAAAGTGGAACTCGACGAGTTCTATGAAGATGGTCTTAGACTCGGCGAATTGGATGAACAACTTGGCGAGTCCTATGAAGATTGTCGTGAACTCATTGAGATGTTCTTCAAACTCGACGAGTCATATGAACAGTTACTGAGCTAAGAGGGGTTTAAGTGTAGAAGGTCCAACCCTTCGTAACTGCTTGCGGAATTAGCAATTTATCGAGTAGCGATAGCCCCAGAAACCCAAATCCTCAAGATGGATGCTCTAGTGAGGATTTGGAAGCAAGTAGGGGATCTGCTCGTGGGACTCGGCGAGTTGTTCTTCAAACTCGACGAGTCGGATGAGTTTCCTTGTGGCTTTTGAATGGGAGAAGAACTCGTCGAGTTGTCGGCCCAACTCGACGAGTAGGGTCGCAGATGGGGACAAGTAGAGAGCGACGGACTCGGCGAGTTGATGACCCAACTCGGCGAGTCGGGACAACTGGAAGTTGACTTGGACTTTGACTTTTACTTTAACATGAATTGGTTGAGGGTAAAATGGTCATTTTACCCTAAGTATAGAGATCGGTTTCTAACTGAGTGTTTGTGGGGTTTGTAGTCGGAGTATTTCCGGAGCAGCAGCAGGCGGAGGTTTCCCGCACTGATTATCAGCAGCTACTTGTATGAGGTGAGTTACCTTCCAGTAGGGGTGGGTCTAAGGCCACAATGTCGGCCCACCAATGAGGATTATTTAGAAGATAATTGTCTTTGTGATAATTTATCTTGGTCTGGTATGCATATTGGTTATGAGTTATATCTGTATGATATGTTACATGATAGGGATAGTTTCCCTGATATTGGTCCTTAGGACCAAGGGGTGGGTCAGTACCCAGATATGCCCGACTGTGTGCTTATATCTTGCTATTGTATGCTAGTGGTAGGGGTGGAATAGTCCCCAATTACTGGTTGAAGATACTGATGACGATTACCGGTTGAAAGATACCAATGACGATTACCGGTTGAAAGATATCGATGGTATTGTATGGTATGTGGTATGATGGGGGAACTCACTAAGCTTTGCGCTTACGGTTTCAGTTTTTTGGTTTCAGGTACCTCTTCGTCTAAGGGGAAGGAGCTGGTAGCATAGCATGGCATCACACACACACATTTGGTTTTCGGCATGGTGTTTTCTGGGATTGTACTCTGATATGTTATTTGCTTATGATGTGGGTTGAAACATGATACTTGATTTTATGAGATGACGTGTTGATTCAATATTTTCTATTGAACGTTTTATGAACAATTTAATTAAAAATGAAATTTTTGGACTTGAATTTTGGGATGTTACAAGTTGGTATCAAAGCCCTGGTTTGAGGGATTCGGACACGCCCTCGGGGGGTGTCTGGACTCAAACTAAGGGGCTAAAAGATTTTTACAATAAAATGGTTTTCTAAAGATCTAAAGGGAAGGATTTTAAGAAAGACAAGGTTGTTATGCGTGCGACCGGCCGGGCTCAAGTAAGTTTTCCCCAAGATGCCCATACATGTTATGTTATGCTATATGGATTTGATTCAGAATTGCATGCTAGAATAGGACTAAGGATCTAGGAAGATGCCTTGTGTTCCTGATATATGATTCTGATAATTGCATGCTAGTTAGGGATAAGGATCGAGGAGGATGCCTTATATGCCTATTGTATGAGCTGTATGCTAGGACTGTTTATTCAGCAGTAGGATGGCCTGTACAGGTTATGCCTGATTTGGTTACTCAATGCACAAATGCTACTTGCTTTGTGCTATGGGGGTTCTGGCTATTTCCAGCTAACTAAGGAGCGGATATGTAACAGTACCTGCAAGTTAGTTAGGGTGAAATGGTAGGGGCTCCTGGTGCAGTTGATGGCAGAGGGTAGGTCGGATACTGCCCTAGGGGAGCCTGGGATGACGTCAGTGGAAAGGGTATCGGAAAAAGGGACTTGGTGAGGTCGAAGCAATCCCTGAGGAAAGTACAGGTAGATGTGGTAGGTAGTATGGGCCCGTACTACTGAAAGCAGAGGACCTGTACTCGAATCAAGGAGGGCCTAGATGGAACCAAAGACCTTGGAGAGTGAGTTAGATCTCTCGAGTATATGTGTGATCCTGACGTTTATGTGTGTATTTTCAGCATGGTGACCACACGTCATGGGACAGGGGGTTCCGGATCAAGATCAGGATCAGGCTCGGGTGCGGGAAACGAGCAGGTTGATGACGAGCTACGCGAGTTCATCGCGTCTGAGATCACGAGAGGCATCCTTGAGTTGACCCATATCATCTTCGAGTCAATCAAGGAGGGGATTGTTGAGCTGATGGAGGATCGCCTCCGATCATTAAGGAGTGACATGGCATCTGGCCTATCGGGATCTCGCACACTGTCCTTTAAGGACTTCAGGGGCAGTGGTGCGCCGGATTTCCATGGGGCGAAGGACCCCATTGCTGCTAGACGATGGATTGAGGGCATTGAGTTCGCATAGCTGACCAGCTTCTTCCCCGATGGGTCGAAGGTGAGATATGCAGCAGGATGCTTGCAAGACAAGGCCAGAGATTGGTGGGAGTCTGTTGGTGACTCATTGGGAGCCTCGGCTATTGAGGCTATGACTTGGTTGGACTTTGTGACTAGATACAAGGCGGAGTTTGCGCCAACTATGGAGCTTCAGCGGTTGGCCAGGGAGTTTTTGGATATAAGGCAGACTACGGAGACTGTGGCAGAGATCACCGCTAAGTTCCGGGAGAGGGCATTGTCGGTGCCCCAGTATGCAGGTGATGAGGATATGAGGAAGACCCGCTAGCATGACAGGCTATGAGCAGACATTCGAGAGCATGTTAGTTTTTCAGCTTGCCCTACCTTGGATTCTATGATTGCCAGGGTTAGGGAGAGGGAGATTGATCTGGAGCACACTCAGAAGAGGAAGGCAGTGGAGGGGCTGACGACCGGGGCTTCGGGGAAAAAGCCCAAGGGATCTGATGGTAGGCCGAAAGGCCAGGCAGGACGGGACCGCTGTGGGAAATGCGGTCGATCACACGAGGGAGCTTGTCGCACTGGGCTGGGTTCGGGCTGCTATTAGTGTGGCAAAGTGGGGCATTTTGGCAGGGATTGTACTGCCACCGCCCCTGCGGTACATATGACAGACCTGATTTGCTTCCATTGCAATCAGAGGGGCCACAAAAGGGCTAATTGCCCGAGATTGACAGCAGCGTCAGCAACAGTGCCATCAGCGGCGCCGGTCTCAGCGACGGCGTGGGTTACAGATGGCCGGAAGGTCAAGGTAGAGGTTCTAGTGGTGCGGAGCCGAGCATTTCAGCTGACAGTCGAGGAGGCACGTGTTGCACCTGATGTGGTGACGGGTATGATTATGTCCCTCTGATCTTTTTCTTGTTGTGATTGTGTTATTGATATGTGCTCAGTTTAGGATTGTTCCATGTGAACGGCATCCCGGTTCTGGTATTGTTTGACTCGGGTGCTACACGATCGTTTGTGTCTCTTGCGCTTAGCAAGAGATTTTCCGAGTCTTCGGGCATGTTGGATTGCCCTCTAGAGGTAGAGATTGCCGACGACCGTTCAGTGTGGGCATCGACGGTATTTCGAGATTATGTGCTGAGGTTATTTGAGGAGCGCTACTTGGTAGACCTGGTTCCCATACCATTGCGTGGGAACAAGGTGATTATAGGCATGGATTGGCTCAGCCCTAATAGGGCAGTGATCGACTACGCGCAGCAGTTGGTGCGGGTCAGGACCCCAAGCGGGGGAGAGCTTGTGATCCAGGGCGAGAGGCCACAGCGAGGACCAACTTTATGTTCAGCGGCGAGAGCTAGGCATTACCTCCAGCAGGGTTGCGCAGGTTATGTCGTGTATGTTATGGATACCTGGGAAACGGGTAGGGCATCAGTGGACGATGTACCTGTGGTACGGGAGCTGCGGACATATTCCCCGAGGAGTTGCCTAGGATACCTCTGGAGCGACAGGTGGAGTTCAGGATCGACCTAGTTCCTGGTGTGGCTCCGATAGCCAAGGCACCGTATCGGTTGGCTCCTCCTGAGATGCAGGAGTTGTCTACACAGCTACAGGAGCTGTTAGACAAGGGTTTCATTAGACCGAGCAGTTCACCCTGGGGAGCCCCGATTCTTTTTGTGAGGAAGAAGGACGGGTCGCATCGGATGTGTATAGATTATCAGTAGCTGAACAAGGTAACGGTGAAGAACCGCTACCAACTCCCGAGGATTGATGACCTCTTTGACCAACTACAGGGAGCATCTTGGCTCTCCAAGATTGATTTGCGTTTAGGGTATCATCAGATGAGGTTCGGAGAGGAGGATGTGTAGAAGACTGCTTTTCGGACACGTTATGGCCACTATGAGTTTGTGGTGATGCCCTTCGGGCTCACCAATGCTCCTGCCGCGTTCATGGAGCTCATTAACCGCGTATGTACACCGATGTTAGACCGGTCTGTGATAGTGTTTATCGACGATATCTTGGTTTACTCCAAGATGCAAGAGCAGCATCAGGAACATCTACGGGAGGTTCTGGAGACTTTGAGGAGGGAGAACTTGTATGCTAAGTTCTCCAAGTGTGACTTCTGGTTGCGCGGGGTGCAGTTTCTTGGGCACCTTGTCAACCAGAACAGGATTTCGGTAGATCCGGCCAAAGTGGAGGCCGTGATGAGTTGGTAGGTTCCGAGGTCTCCATCTGATATTCGGAGCTTTCTAGGATTGTCAGGCTACTATCGGAGATTCATTCAGGACTTCTCCAAGATAGTAGTTCTGCTCACCCGACTGGCTAAGAAGTCGGTGGTGTATCGTTGGGGGCCTGAGCAGCAGGCCGCATTCAAGGCATTGAGACAGAGATTGTACGAGGCACCAATTTTAGCCCTGCCAGAGGGCATGGAGGATTTTGTTGTGTACTGCGATGCATCCATCACAGGTTTGAGCGCGGTATTGATGCAGAGGGAGCATGTTATCGCCTATGCGTCGAGGCAGCTGAAGCCTCATGAGGCGAACTACCCGACGCATGATTTGGAGTTGGGGGCTGTTGTTTTCACCCTCAAGATTTGGTGTCATTACCTCTATGGGGTTTGTTGTACGATTTACACGGACCAAAAGAGTTTGAGGTATCTCATGGACCAGCCAAATCTGAATATGAGACAGCGTCGGTGGCTAGATGTGGTAAAGGATTATGATTGTGAGATCCTTTACAATCCGGGGAAGGCCAATGTCGTGGCCGATGCGCTTAGCCGCAAGGCAACGCTGATCAGGGATATCTGTCTGAGGATGACAGTGGTGACTCCGCTTCTGGAGCGGATTCGGGAGGCTCAGCAGGAGGCTATGAAGGAGGAACATCGGAAGAGTGAGCGGATTGTGGGGCAGGTTTCCTCTTTCGACTATGATAGCCGAGGGTTATTGATTCTTCACCGTAGGGTGTGGGTCCCTTATCATGGAGGTGTGCGCCAGGTCCTGATGGAGGAGGCGCACAAATCCCGATTTCCATTCATCCCGGGGCGACGAAGATGTATAGGGATCTTCGTCTGGACTATTGGTGGCCCTGCATGAAGCGGGATGTGGCATGGTACGTGGAGCGACGCTTGACCTGCAGGAAGGTCAAGGCAGAGCATCAGAGACCACACCGCAAGATGCAGCCGTTGGATATTCCACTGTGGAAATGGGAAGACATAACGATGGACTTTATCACCAAGCTTCCCAGGACGGCGCGGGGAGTGGATTCGATCTGGTTCCTTGTCGATCGATTGACCAAGAGCGTCCACTTTATCCCGATTCAGGAGAGCATCTCGGCCGTGAAATTGGCCGATATCTATATCAGGGAGGTGGTGGCGCGGCACGGAGTACCAGTTTCAGTGATTTCAGACAGCAATGTGCGGTTTACTTCCAGGTTTTGGAAGAAGTTTCATGACGAGCTGGGTACTCGTCTGCATTTTAGCATCGCTTTTCACCCGCAGACGGATGGCCAGAGTGAGCGAACCATCCAGACTCTAGAGCATATGCTGCGGGCATGTGTTTTAGATTTCGGAGGTAGTTGGGATACCTACCTCCCGTTGGCGGAGTTCTCGTATAATAATAGCTATCATGAGAGTATCGACTGTCCTCCCTTCGAGATGTTGTATAGGAGGAGGTGCAGGACCCCGATATGTTGGGGCGAGGTTGGCCAGAGGGTAATGGGGAGCACCGAAGTAGTGCTCAAGACGACATAAATGATTCAACAGGTCCGGAGCAGGCTTCAGACTGCTTAGATTCGGCAGAAAATTTATGCCGTCAAGCGCCGATCAGACCTGGAATTCCAGGTCGGGGACATGGTTCTCCTGAAGGTGTCGCCATGGAAGGGCGTCATCCGATTCAGGAAGCGAGGCAAGTTGGGCCCCAGGTACATTGGACCCTTCAGGGTTGTAGCCCGGGTGGGCAAGGTGGCGTACCGGCTAGATCCACCAGCCGAACTCAGTCAGATCCACAACACTTTCCACATCTCTCAGCTGCGACGGTGCCTGGTGGACGACTCAGCAATGGTACCTTTGGAGGACATTCTAGTTGATGACAGCCCGAATTACATCGAGCGGCCTGTAGCGATCCTCGACCGGAAGTCGAAGGATCTGAGGAACAAGAAAGTGGAACTCGTGAAGGTGCAATGGCAGCACTGTAAGCGGTCGGAGTGGACTTGGGAGCCAGTGGACGAGATGATGGAGCATTACCCCGAGCTATTTCAGGATCGAGCAGCAAACTTCGAGGACGAAGTCTAAAATAATTAGGGGAGATTTGTAGCACCTGGTGCTTGGTACGTATTCTCTTATTTAATTCCTTGTGCATTTTGCATCATGGCCTTGGACTCGGCGAGTCGAAGGACCGACTCGCCAAGTAGAAGCGGGAAGGGGCACAGGGTTTAAGTTGTGGACTCGCCGAGTCGGATCCCGAACTCGGCGAGTAAGCTGTTGTGTGGACAAAACCCTAATCCATGAGTGTGCACCCTATTTAAACACTCTAACTCGGCCTCCCTTGCCCCTAACACTTCCATAAGAGTTGTAGAACGAAACCCTAGCCCCCATATTGTTCTTGTGAGTGATTTTGGCTTTGTGAAGGAAGTTTGGAGCTTAGAAGAAGAAGGAGAAGGTTGAAGGGTGCAAGGAGGGGAAGTAGATCCGGAATCTACTCTGTGAAAGGCTTCCATTCAGGTAGAAAAGTTCCTACCTTGATCTCTAGTTCATTAGATTCCATTTTGTTCCTAATTTGTGGGTTTTAAGCCCAAAAACCTCAAACTCTATGTGTTTATGCTCTATGTTCTGAAAGGACTTCAGATCTGGGCCTTATGGACATCTTAGAAATGTAATGTTTCTGTGGTTGAAGTGATTGAGGTCCCTATTAAGTGTTTGACCTCATAAAGAGCTTGGATTTGCCTTTTTGAGCTTATAGGGCCATGCATGCACGTAAATTTTGCAACTTTACGTGATAAGCATGCCCTAGGATCACAAATCTATGGTTTGGAAGCGTTGCATGTCTCATATTTGGGATGTATGGGAAGTGAGTCGAAGGGACTCGCCGAGTCCCAAAGTAGAACTCGGGGAGTTCTATGAAGATGGTCTTAGACTCGGCGAGTTGGATGAACAACTCGGCGAGTCCTATGAAGATTGTCGTGAACTCATCGAGATGTTCTTCAAACTCGACGAGTCATATGAACAGTTACTGAGCTAAGAGGGGTTTAAGTGTAGAAGGTCCAACCCTTCGTAACTGCTCGCGGAATTAGCAATTTATCGAGTAGCGATAGCCCCAGAAACCCAAATCCTCAAGATGGATGCTCTAGTGAGGATTTGGAAGCAATTAGGGGATCTGCTCGTGGGACTCGGCGAGTTGTTATTCAAACTCGACGAGTCGGATGAGTTTCCTTGTGGCTTTTGAATGGGAGAAGAACTCGTCGAGTTGTCGGCCCAACTCAACGAGTACGGTCGCAAATGGGGACAAGTAGAGAGCGAGGGACTCAGCGAGTTGATGACCCAACTCGGCGAGTCGGGTCAACTGGAAGTTGACTTTGACTTTAACTTTTACTTTGACTTGATTTGGTTGAGGGTAAAATGGTAATTTTAACCTAAGTATAGAGATCTGTTTCTAACTGAGCGTTTGTAGGGTTTGTAGCCGGAGTATTTCCGGAGCAGCAGCGGGTGGAGGTTTCCCGCACTGATTATCAGCAGCTACTTGTATGAGGTGAGTTACCTTCCAGTAGGGGTGGGTCTAAGGCCACAATGCCAGCCCACCAATGAGGAGTATTTAGAAGATAATTGTCTTTGTGATAATTTATCTTTTTCTTGTATGCATATTGGTAATGAGTTATACCTGTATGATATGTTACATGATAGGGATAGTTTCCCTGACAGTGGTCCTTAGGACCAACGGGTAGGTCAGTACCCGGATATGTCTGACTGTGTGCTTATATCTTGCTATTGTATGCTAGTGGTAGGGGGTGGAATAGTCCACAGTCACCGGTTGAAAGATACCGATGACGATTACCGGTTGAAAGATACCGATGGTATTTTATGGTATGTCGTATGATGGGGGAACTCACTAAGCTTTGTGCTTACGGTTTCAGTTTTTGGTTTCAGGTACCTCTTCGTCTAAGGGGAAGGAGCCGGCGGCATAGTATGGCATCACACACACACACATTTGATTTTCCGCACGGTGTTTTCTGGGATTGTACTCTGATATGTTATTTTCTTATGATGTGGGTTGAAACATGATACTTGATTTTATGAGATGACGTGTTGATTCAATATTTTCTAGTGAACGTTTTATGAACAATTTAATTAAAAATGAAATTTTTGGACTTGAATTTTGGGATGTTACACTTCAATCCAAAGATGTTATGTTATTTTCACAACATATTTTACAATTATTCATGCTCACAAATAACTATTTATAAAAAGTGATATAAATAATTTAACGAAAATGGTGTACAAAACAGAATTTACGACAGAAACATTCGCGTGTCATAATCTGCCTATCATAAAGTCTTCAAGGCATGAGTAATAAACTGAATATCATAAAGCTATAAAACGCGTGTCGTAAAGCTTCAGTCATAAATTTACACTAATAATGTCATTTTAATTACTCAATCATGGGAGTCAAAGTTCGCGTAAATCTATTAAGGCTCTTGTGAGATTTTCCTTCACCGTACCTACCTAGCGTACACCGTAAATCTTGCGTCATAATCAGAATGTCCTGGAGGGAGAGCGAGACCGTTGTGTATAGATCTACATGGAATCGACAACCCCATACCTTAGTTGTTCGCTATAGTTAGACCTGCAAGTCTAGGTGACAAATGTCTTACCGACTCCGACGCCTGAAGAACGTGGTGTTCAGGCATATCAGTCATATTAGCATGGTTATAAGAACTCACATAGAGATTAGCGAAACTATTTGGTTTACGGGAAGCTTATACTTCATTAGTTTAATTAAAAGAAAAACATATGTATACTATTATCTGTACAATATTCATTTACATCGTGGTCTTAGGGTTTAACACTACAGTTCACTTATAAGAAAATATTGTATTTCTAGAAATAATCATTATTACTTTACAAGGAAAAGACACAAAGGGATTTCTTACAGCTTTAGTTCATCTTATAAGAAAATGTTGGATTTTCTAGAAATATACATTATTACCTTATGAGGAAAATACACAAAGGAATTACTTACAAATTCAATTCATCTTAAAGAAAATATAGGATTTTCTGGAAATATACGAAACCATCTTTCACAAAATAGTACAAACTCTTTTCATGCAAAAATGATTATGAACTCACCAACTTAATTGTTGATGCTTTTCAAAACGACTTGTATTCTTAGGGAACCAGTAGACAGGTGCTCAACCCTTCTCGAGGGTCAGCGTCTCTGTCTCACGTTTTTGTTACTTATAAGTTATTTGTATTCAACTTTAAACATCAGAGTTTTGTAAACAATGTAATACTTGAAATCTCAATGTATGAATGTTTGTGTTGCTATGTTTCATTACTATTCAATTGTTATGATACTGTACATGAAGTAACTCCATCCCCCAGACGTTTACGTCGTTCTGGTTTAGGGGTGTGACAGATTATACATAGTTTAGTTCATAGTTTCATAGTATGTTTTACGAATCTACTACGTAACTTATTTGTTTTTACAACCTAAAAAACCATCATATGATGCATACAAGGCGGAAAATTTCCAACTTCAGGTCATGATTTATTGCGTTATAAGTGATTTTCCAGCATATTTGATTTCATCTAAAAACTCATTACATTATAGTAGTTATAGTCATGAACTGACTTTTTTATAAGATCTAAACTTCAAAAAATAATGGTTCCTTAGTTTTATGGTTTAAAATGGTTCATTATAGAACTTTTTCATATATATATATATATATATATATATATATATATATATATATATATATATATATCAAAAGATGCAAGAATTAGCAAAATAATAATAATAAAAATAATAATAATAATATGTCTGTGATGTACTACTAATAGAATTAAATGTTGATATATTATTATAAAAATAAGATATATGTGTGTGTAATGTAAAAAAAGTAAATATACTGCTTATCAGTGTTGGTATCACGTTAATATCCATTTTAAATTTTAATAAAATGAAAAGATACATAAATTAGCAAAACAATTATCTATAATTTTAAAACTCCCGCTTCTCAATCGTCCCCAAAATTTTAAAGAGGGAAAACAAATAAATTCCTTTTCTCCGCCAACTTTACCTGCCCTCCTTTTTCATCTGCTGCTCCACTCGCCTCCGTCGTGCACGCTACACCGCTGCTCAATCCTAGTATCCTCTTTGACAAGTTACTTTATTTTGTCTCCCTTCGTTGCAACAATGGGATTCCAGATCTCCAACGATTTACAGTGATTTACAGGTATTCGACTAAGAAGCATTTTTTAACCCTAACATCATACAATGTATAATCCAGCTTGTTCAGGATTCTTGTTTATGTTTAGCTACTTGATCTGCTGTTTTTTCTGTTATCTATGGTCATGTTTGCCCTGTTTTTTCCTGGTTTATCATTGTTTAATCTAGGTTGTTCAAGTTCTTTTAAAGAACCATCCTGGAATCTCTATGTTTATTCCCTTAATAAAACGCTTCACATACTTGGAGCTTTTTTGGCTTAACCTAATTGCTTTGCTAGTCCATAAAATACATTTAATTCAAATTATGTTGGGGCGATCACTGAAATGCATAGCTTATCCATGGTTGTTGAAATATTTCCTTTTATGCAATATTATTTTGTCATTTATATTTGCTTCCCCCACATGATTGTCATATAAACTACAGGTTAACTAAATGTCATGTTTTGGATGAAAACGAAGTGATAAATTATAGTCTTATATGTGGAATTGAAGCATCGATTTTAGTAATTACAGTGCCAACTTATAAACTATTCTTCTGTAATTGTGTTTCAACCACAATATCGAGGTTTTTCTCATCTTTTCTTGATCTTGTGTGTTATGATTGAACAACAATGTTTATTGTTATGATGATAAACGCAAAGCAAATGTGCTTATGACTTGCAACCATAAGTGGAGATCATTCAAGAATTGGCTTAAAAAGGATTTCTTGACCAATGAGGATTAACTAGATCCACTTGAAACTTACTCGTATCTGCAGAAGACTGCATTGCAAAAGTTTAAAGAGTGAATTTATGAATAATTATAAGAATAATGTTGTTTAACAGTGTACAAGGTTAGTTGTTAATCTTTTTAACATCATACTTTAGTTAACTTCAACATTTTTGAACTATTAGACAAAAAAACTGACTATTTGTTGTGTTTCTTTTTCACTGAGGATCAAGGGTAGCTGCTACACATCATTATGGGACAGTTCCTCTACTAAGCAATCATAGTTTCTTTTTTGAAAATTTTTATGTAGTAAGAAATGAAAAATCAAGAAGTTTTTTGTGACACTAAAATATGTTTATATCAATGAGAATAATGCCTGGTTATTTATCATGTCTACATTAACATAACTTGTTCATTAGAGCATACTCTTTGTAATGAATGTGTTGGATGTAAGTCTCTGTTTCTTTATACTTGTGTTGGTGGTTAATTGTAACATAGTGTATTTTCAAGTGTATGTCCAATAGTTATTTCCATAAAAAAAGTTTTATAAGATATCATTGTTCTTTATATGACCTGGTTATCTGAATGGAACCTATGCATATTTAATCTTTATATGACCTGGTTTTTGGGATTGAAACCGGACTCTTATCTCCTTATACAACCCGATTTTGGGTGGTAGAAACGTGGCCTGATCTCCTTTGTGGCCCAGCTTTGTGTCTTCTGTTCTCCCCACATGTCCCATTTCTTTATAAACAACAGTGTTCTTTGCAAATTAATAGGTATCGGTTTTAAAAATGGATTCTATTTCTTTTTTCACATAGGACTCACTGACTTTAAGTCCCGGTTCAAGACTGGGTTATTTAATTGATTTAACTGGGTCCTATGTGCTTTTTCGTAGTACTGAAATTTTTTCTACAAAGTAATCTATTACTTACAAAAGTAAACAAAGAAAACTAATGTATCTAATTTATTACATACAATATGAATAAATAAATTATTACAATAATTAAAAAAAAAAAAAAAAAAAAAAAAAAAAAAAAAAAAAAACTGACACAACAACACAACAAACACAATGGTCCTTGGCTAGTTTATGCACATCATAGATATCAACATACACATTAAAGAACCTCTGTTTTTCTAAGACAACTTTAAAATGACAAAAGATGCTTCAAACCTTTTGTCACATAAAATATCAATTATAAAGTTGTCATAAAAAATATGTATGACCGTGTTTTTATACAAAACCAAGTTATCTATATTCTCCAAAAACTAAGATTTCCAAAAATCAAAAAATCTAACCAAACTTGCAAGGTGGCTCTGATACTAATTAGTTTCAAAAACATAAGATTTAGGCAACGAAAGACTTATAAATTTTGAATAACATAAACAAGTTAAACCCACCAAGGATCATCTTGCAAGTTGTGGAAAGATTAAACACCAAGAAAGAATGAATGAAGAAATTACAACCTTTGTAGTTCTTTGGATCCTCTTCGGAGGCTTGGGAGTTGATGAAGAATGAAGAACTTTAGAGACACTACAAGTTGTCAAATCTGTTTAAGATGCTAGTCTTGTAAGAAAACTCTTAATCTCTTTAGCTTGAAGTTCATAACCAATATGAACTTCAAGAGAGCAAAAGAAAGAGATTTAATCATCCAAAGATGAAAAAAAAACTGAGAGAGAACCATGCATGTCACGTTTTTTCTAGCTAGAGAACAAAAAGGGATGAAAGCCTTTCTTAAAAGCACATATATTACACACAAGTCCATAAATACTTAAGCACTTATATCCCTAAAGCTAGTTTGTCTACCATACCATTAAGACAAGCCATGCTCTTGAATTTTGTTCCATTATCACTCTTTATCCTTAGAACATTCCTTTTTAAACTCAACTTTATGTTCTTGATAAAGTCAATCATCACTTGAGCAGTTTCAGACTTCTGTCAAAGAAACAAAACCTAATTAAACTTTGAAAAATCATCAACAATGACTAATATGTATTTCTTATTATTGAGAGTCTCAACAGTCAAAGGTCCACATAAGTCAATGTTATATCATATATATAATTTAGAACTCAGAAAATATACAATTTCACCATATATATATATATATATATATATATATATATATATATATATATATATATATAAGCAACTCTTACCCCACCCTGTTAATCCTTACAACAAGAATATACACACTCTCGGACCTTAAATTTTACCTGTTACTTAACCCATACTCTCGGATCTAATTCATGCTCTCGGATCAATAATTGTGCCCATTCCATACTCTCGGATTAGGGACAAGTGTATGTGTAAATCCATTCTCCCGGATTAAACGACAAATGACTATGTACTATCCATACTCCTGGATTGAAGACGACTGGCTATGTCTTAATCCATACTCCCGGACTAAGGACAACTAACTATGTCTTAATCCATACTCCCGGATTAATGACAGTTAACTATGTCCAATCTATACTCTCAGACTAGGGACAATGACTATGTCTAATCCATGCTCTCGGATCAATGACATATACTAAAGTTCTATTCTCTGAGTATAACTCACTCGTACTTATAAGAAAACACTACCCAATATTCCTCATAATTAATTTAGGTTTACTCTTTATCCTAAATCATCATATATAATCAGGTATGTTCTTTAACACGTTTTTCAGGCAACATCAATTAACTCGCACATAAACTTATAATTAATACTTCAATCAATACTTGTATTAAAATCATGTTAATGAAAGGGACTATGCACTCACCTGCAAAGGTGGTGACTCGGTACTTGGACAACACTTCGTTTACTTTAAAATAAATTTCTGTTGACAAATTAACCTGGTATCCTTTCCACTACAGTTTATTCTAATGTTCAACGAGACTAATTAATAGTCTAGCTATTGTTACTATTATATAAGCGTTAAAAAATACTCTTCACCCACTATGTACAGACAGGGGATAGACATGAAACACCGGAGGGCAGGATCATTTTGGCATATAGAACTTCTGAAATCCAAAAACCCATGCGGCTCTTCAAACCAGATTCCCCCTACTGCGAGTGGTTAAAAAGATTGTATAACGACACTTATATAACCCATAATAATAGCTCAAATAATTATTATAAGGTCCTAATAACGTTACTATATTTAAATAAAAGCTATATTAAAAATTAGGTAGACGTATCTTATCTACAAGGGGGTTTGGCTAGAAGTCGGGCTCTGCAAGGGCAGAACTTCCGAGCCAAAAGCTCTTCCTCTCGGAGCCGTCGAGCGCTCTGGGGTTTTCTTCTAGCGCTAGGGGGGGTTTTGGGAGGTTTAAAGAGAGTGTAGAGAGAAGAAAGAACGGGAAAGGTGTAAAGAAAATGATGGTGGAAGAGGTTCTATTTATAGGGCGAAATATGGCTGAATTTGGTGCCACACGTCACCATCTGGTGGCAAGACTTTGGGAGAAAGCAATAGCCAAGATTGTGCCACGTCACCCATTTTCCAACTTTTAAAATCCGTAACTTTCGCATACGAGCTCCGTTTTTTACATTCTTTATAGCCACGTGTAGGTAAAAATAAGATCTACAAGTTTCATTTTGACTCAGTCGGCTAATTCACGACCGATCTTAAATTTAACAGTAGGAGGTGATTATACTATTAAATGACCACGAAAAACTCATAACTCTTTTATACGGACTCCGTTTTCGTCTATATTTTTAACGTTGACTTCCTATTAATGGGATCTTCAACTCTCATTTAGGTCATGTAGGCCAAAAACCGCTCCATCTAAAATTCGAGTTTCGGGCCGTGCACTGTCATGCCAAATCTTAGAAAATTCATAACTTCCTCATACGAAGTCAGATTTGAGCGTTCTTTTTATGCACACTCTCGGTTTAATGTATACTAAAACTTTTGTCTAGATCACTAAGGCCAAAAAGTCCTTTATCGTAAATTCACTATTTACGTCTCCCGGTGCCGTGCCGGTTTTGCCGTAAAACATCGACAGGCCATATCTTCTTCGTTATAAGTCGGATTTCGGCATTCTTTATATGTACGAAACCCTTGTAACATATACTAACACTTGGTTAAGATTACTCCTTATAAATAATATTCCATCAATAACTCATTTTTTATGCTTATTGTCTCTAAATTGACTAGCCCAAATCTATAGGTGTTACAATTATCTCCCCATTAAGATGATTACGTCCCAGAATCATCAATGAAATAGGGTTGTATAATGACTCCATTTGTTATCTCTTCATCCTAGGTAATAATCATAACTTCTATGTTTCTTTGAATGCATATCTAACTCCTGGTCTTCTTGAATACATATCGAAATCTTAATTGATGATCCGAGCAAATGAGAGAAGTTCATCAATGTGTTCATATTGAAGTTTGCCATTATTGTATGAATTTTTGAAGAGAGAGGATTTTTGGATTTAAAATGATATTTAAGAGGGTTATCAAACAAATATTGATTAAAAATTAGTTGATCTAACATGAAGAGTGCATAATCTATTCACAACAGTCGATCAAATCAAGTTTCCTGAATCAAATTGTGGAAATTTTTTAATCGGAAAGAGCGATTCAGAAAAACGAAAAACACGAGAAGACTGCAATTGATTGGATGAATCCTGCTCTGACACCAAATGAAGTGTGTTAGGATTAATTATGAACACAATTGATTCTTTAAAAATTGTTAAGAACACAAGATCTAAATATAATCTAGTTGGCTTGTATTCAAGTTTGAAAATGAGTACAAGAGCTCAAGAGTACAGAAGATAGAGTGACACTCCAAAAGTTCTTCCTCTACTCTAGTACCTATCCTATTTATAGGATACAAAACAGATTTACAAAAATTACAAGGACTATACATCTATGCTTCGAATACAAAAATGCCTTGAAAAACAGATAGAGAGTCAAAATCATTTGGATTTTTACTCCTTACGGACTCATACCATTCGACTCCTCACTATTAACGTTTTGACACTTACAGAAATTGGTAAAACTGGGCATTTTAAGAGAAATTGCCCAAGACTAAAGAACCAGTACGTAAAACTCGAGTTGGGGTAATCCTGATAGGAAAAAGTAATCAGATCCAGGAACACGTAGTAGTAACTGGTGTGTTTCTGATTAACTATTTGTACGAGAAGTACTTTTAATTTAGATACACATAGAAATATTCAGGAACCCTAAAGTTAAGCATATAAAAGGTCACGGACATAGTAAATTAGATGAAACCTGTAGAGTAGAGACAACTAGTGAAATGTCGAAAATATACTTGTAGAATTTTAATAAATTTAACCTAACACATACCAATTCACGTTATTCATGTCAATATCGAGTGTATGTCTAACGAAGGTCCAATATTATTGTCTCTATGAAACGATTTCGTATGTATCACACCAATTCATTGTACGACCCCACCCCCTTTTTACTAATAAAGTAACCATGAATGTCCAATCTTTTCTCATAGACCTTACGCCAATTTCGAGTGGAAATGTTGAGATTATCATAGGTGTGAATCGATTAGCTCTCCATTATGTCAAGATTTATACTACAAGAAAGTTGTGCAACTGAAACTATCCAACAAGGAAAACATGTTAAGTATGATGAAAAGTTGGACCAAAATCTAAAGTTTCCTTCTTACCGTAAAAATCAAATGAAGGACTGGTGTGAACTTCTCTACACACCACAATTTACACACCTTTGGGAAGGAATTGATTAAATTGGAAGGATTTGATCATATGTGAAGGAATTTATTAAATGTGAAGGGTTTGATCAAGGGTGAAGCATTTGATCAAATGTGAAGGAATTTATTAAATATGACAGAGAGAAATGAATGTTGGAATTCTAACTAAAAAGGAATTTATGCTGGCTACTACCAAAGATCCGTCAGGAACTTCTTCAAGATATCCGAATCGCCAACTAGATAGACACCAAAAGGAAACCAAATTCCAATTAGGGAGTTAAGCAAAGAATTCCATTCCCAAACGTTGGAGCAACTATCGTGTAATGTACCAATCCTAACCTTTTGGAAAGAATAGAGGACTTGTTTATATATGACGACATGTTACATGAAGGATTGGGGTGTATTTAGATGAATATAGACAAGGTTCTTGCCTATGTCTTGTTATAGCTCAAGGTGCGTAAGAACAACTACACTGCCTACGAAACTAAATTGGGAGCCATTGTTTTGCACTAAAAAACTAGAAACTTTACCTGAACTGTACCAAGTACACCATTTTTACAGATCACAAGAATCTCCAACACTTCTTCAAACAAAAAGAACTCAACATGATGTAGAAATTATTAGTTTAGTTGTTAAATGATTATGAATGTGAGATTCATTCTCATTACGACATGTGGCATTCATTAACATTGTGGCGACACTAGCATAGTAACAAATGTCTTGAGATGAAACGAACATACCAAACCTTGTTAAGTACGAGTAATAACTATGACCATCCTTTCAAACCATACATATCAATATTCAGAAGTTTCACATGAGACTCCTAGATAGAAAATCATCTCAAGTGAAACATTACGAGGAATAGAGAATCAGGTCAAGATTGGGAATGTCGGGACACGATACTTTATGAACCAAATTTGGACGCCAAAATGCAGTAAACAATAGAGCATAGTCCTAGACGAAGCTTACAGATTAAAATATTCCATCCTTCCATGCTTTGACCAAATGTACTTTGGTGCAAGTAAAGCAACAATGGTGAACCTTCATGGAATTAAATATTTCCACTTGAGTGGGAAAATATCAAACCTATACCGAAGACAAAATATCAAAATTACTCAGGGTTAGTGTAACAATGAGTAATACCCGAGTAAAAGTGGGAACCAATGTCAATGGACTACATAAAAAAGCTACCAAAGAAACCTAGTGGTTTTGATTTTATTCAGGTAGTGGTCTACAGATTGACTAAGTCAACTCACTTCTCACAAATCAAAGAAACAGGTGAAATGGAAATGTTGATAAGGACTTATGCGGAGGAATTAGTTAGACTGCATGTGGCACCGAGATAATAGATTCACTTAGCAATTTTGGACAATCATCATAATCATTGGGTCTACACCTAAATATAAACACATCTTACCATTAATGATGTTCAGGAGGATAGAACCATCCAAACTTGGAAGAAATACTTCAAACCTGCGTGATTGACTTTGGAAATTGCATGGAATACTCATTTCCATTGATTAAGTTTTCCTACACTGATAGTTATCAAACCAACATAAATTCCACACGCTCTATGGGAACGAGAGGTTTGGTCGTCGATATCATGATCAATGGTTGGAGATATGAAACTGAATAAAGCATATATAGATGACACTGCATTTTGATCCAAGAATCACCTCATGAAATTTTAGAAATGATTACGTAAACTTGAGAATGATTACAAATTGTATATGAATGACAAGGGAGTTATGTAAATAAAAGATGCAAACCTATAGAATTCCAAGTAGGAGACTATGTAACTTTAAAAGCCTTCCCTTTTAGAGGAATGATTCGACTTATAGTATGAGTCAAGTTAAACCGTGACTCAAAGGACCATCAAAATTCTTAACAGAATCCGCTCATGTTATCTATATCAAACCATCCTGAGAACTAAACAACATGCACGACACTTGTTATCCGCCAAAAACTTAGGATATATATGTTCGATGATACACTTACTATCTCTCTTTCAACAAAGTGTACTAGCAAATCATGATAAAATTCAATAACCTTAAAATGCTTGATCTGATCTTATTCCATAATCTCAGTTTTGTTGTGCATTATTGGTAAAGTCTTTTATTTGACCGATTACCCAATCTCGAGTTATGCGACTTAAATTGACTATAAAAGGATCATGTATGGTTCAATAGAAATGAAAAAACCCCAATTTTTTAATAATCTCCTATCTACAAGTTGAATTTTGGGACAAAGTTCCTTTCAACGGGTGGATAATACAACAATTGGTAACAATAGGTCAAAGTTCGTCAGTCAAACCATCGCAAACACCTCTATAAAAGAACCTATTATGAAGTATTCATTGACCTTAAGTGAAATTAAAGTCATTAAACTTGAAATTTCATACTGAATACCTTTAAATTTCTCAAAATCAATAGTCGTTAACAATCAGAAAACAATTCACAAAATAAATATTTATTAATGCCCTGAAAATAAATTTTTTGCATTAAGTATACTTAAGAGATAGAGATAAGTAATTTAAATAGAATATGTTCACCTAATTCCGTGGACATTAAGAACAACCAAAACATAGATCGTATGAGGAACTTACGCCTCTTTCAAGTTATAAAATCAGTATTTATCTGATTTTCTTCAAATGAACTCTACACTTCTTCATTTGGAATAACTACAAGTCTTGTAAATTGTTTTTTAGCATGTTTTTGAGCTCATATCATGGTCTATTTGATTTCATTTTTATGAATTTCTAATCTCGAGAAAAATCGAATTCGTAAAATCTGTTTAAACTGAAATAATTAATCGCAAAACTTTAAACGGCATTTCCTGGAATTCCGTCTATCGAAATTGGATCCCATTAAAATTTTTAGAATCACCACATTTGAGAAATGTAGGTGGAACTTTTAGAAAAAAAATTACATGTAGGGACTTATTAACAAGAGAAAGGAGAAATGTGATGACATCACAATAGTACATGACACATGTTTGTTGCCAATAATAGCTTCCCAAAAGTCAACTTGATACTACCAATGATCTGGCTATACTTAAATGAGAAGCTACATCTCTTTCACTCACTACCTCTTTTTCTAAACTCCCATCTCTCTTGCTCTTGGTTGAAGCACACCCACCAGAGGTGAGTATTTTGCTAGCGAGATCAAAGAGGCAGCATCATCTCTCTCCTTTCCTTTTGATTGGAGTTGGCAAAATGGCCCCTAATGTTGGCTGTTGTTGCTACCTTGTTCATTCTGGTTTTTTGTTGTCGGTTATGGGGAATAAAACCATAAAAGGGGCTCGTCGGAGGGAGGTTGTCCCTCTCCACCCTTTCTCGTCGATCATCGTAGGCGAGTAATCCATTTGCTACCTATTCACTCGGTCCAACTGCTCCTCCCCCTCTATTTCGCATTCCTGCTGCTAGATTAGAAAAGAAAGCAACTAGGAAGCTACAGAAGCAGTCCCTCACCATTATCCATCATCGACATCCCCACTTATTGTGACATTCATATTTCTTTTTCATCGATCAGTCAAGCACCGTTGGTACTTTCTTGGTTCACCCACTTCCTACCCGACCCTTTTCTGCCTTCGTTCTTTTCTTCTTCTCGGTCAACACAAAAACCCTTTTTTTATTGTAAAACAACCCTATTAGTTTATGAGTTTAAAAAGGATTTAATTTTCGAGTTCCTTACTTTAATATTAACATGTTCGGGTTTTAAGTTGGTTCAAAAGTTTCGAGATCTAAATCATGAAAAAGATGATCTAAGCCATGATCTTCAACCCAAATATGAAATCACGCAACTAGGGTGAGTTTCTAAGCCCCCATTTTTAAGTTTTTCATGTTTGGGGGAGAATACATGCTATTTGTTGAAAGTTTTGATGCATTACATGTTCTAAACACAAAATGGCATCTTACTTTGTTAATGTTTACAAGATTGTAAAATAGCAATATAAAATGTTGTAAATCACCAATAAATCCTATAAGTTAAAGTAGAATGCTATAAATGACATATATATTTCTTGATGTGAAATATTAATATGAAAATTAAGAAAAATCACAAGACTATAAGTAGATTGCTATAACAATATAAGTATATATTATGAATCACAAAGTTGTAATCTTTGTTGTATATATGCATTGAATATAATTAAAAAAAGTATGAAAAGACATTATACATATATCCAAAGATGTTATTCATCATAATTATGTAAAGAAAAGAAAGTACATTACCTACATTGGTTGAAAAACGAAGTTTGAACAATTACATAATAATTAGTTGAAAAATACCAAAAATAAACTATTATTTATGAAGTTATGTAAAAATGAGTTTAAAAGCTATTTTATGACATTTTTATAATCATTCTAAAAATATAAATCATTCTTACTAAAATATGAAATTTGAATCATATAATAGCATAATTGATTTTCGGATTTTAACTACCATTATCTAAGAAATTATATGTCATATCAATTATTTAACTTATCAATTATTATAGAAATTTTTGGTTTCACGTTGGTTGAAACCTGGAAAAATGTTATAAAAGCAGTTGTTATGCTGCCCAAATTTCGTCATGACAGACAATAAAATTTGTAATAGGTTATGTTTTGATGAATCTCAAATAATAAAAGACTTAAGTCAATAATTATTCCTAAGCATCAAAGAATTATAGGTGTTTCATGAACTTATAATGGCAGGTTTAGGATTAGGATGCCTAGACACATTGTTAGGATCCAACACACTTGATTTCCTATATGATTATGTTCGTTTCTAAAAGCCATAGGAGCTATGATCATTTCCTAAGCCATATGGGCTATGTTGTTGTCTACAATGAGACCATACGTCACTAGTAAAAGTTCTCCGTGTTATAACCGTTAATCTGTATGGAACATGGAATGTCAGGTATAGATCGACGGTACTAATTTATATGTGTAGACATCCCGCCAACGGTTGCTAGCTACAACCATTGTCTGATGAGTCAAAAACATGCATTGACGTTTATACACTACTTACTCCAGGCAATGCGTTGATATGGAACTTTTAGCACACCCCTCTTTAGTGTTAGTGTTGGTGCAAAGGCTGCGAGACGCAGTTCAGTTATGAGCTTATTATAAATGCCAAATTTATTTTGTTTTGTTACTGTATAGAATTGAAATAGGATTTATATGAGGTTTTTGTTCGCTTATACACGTTGAAAGAGACTGTATGTAGTGGAATAGTTTATAACTCAAAATAATAAGTGTTATTAGCAGAATTCAGTCATAAAATACTTAATTAACATCATGGCTCCACAAATTAAGGTTTAATAACTTACATTTAACAAGTTATTTATATAAACTCTACATTTTGCACAAAAGCACAACATTTATATGGGAGGAGTTTGCTTGCCACACTAATTCGGTGTTGGGTCCCACAATAAGTAAGATAACACTTAATAACTACTATGACACGACCTTATAAGTTTTATAAACTCAAAATCTATGAGTTTTTACATATAAACTATGAAATTTCTTGTATGGAATTTCGAGAGAAAATGCTGGTTAGTTTATATTTTCACAAAGGGTGGCATGTCTTATTCATATGTAACATGGTATTCAAAATCTTTCTATAAAAATGCATTTTGGTCATGGAAACTGTAAAATATTATACAAGTATGACCTACTTATATATTTATCAAAATTTTGTACTTTTGCACGAAAACACAACATTTATGTGGGAGGATTTTGCCACACTAATTCGGTGTAAGGTCTCACATTAAGTAAGATAACACTTAATAACTACTACAACACGACCATACAAGTTTTATAAACTAAAAATCTATGAGTTTTACATATAAACTATGAAATTTCTTGTATGAAATTTTGAGAGAAAAGGCTGGTTATTTTATGTTTTCACAAAGGGTGACATGTCTTATTCTTATGTAACTTGGTATTCAAAATCCTTATATAAAAATATATTTTGATCATGAAAACCGTAAAATTTGATACAAGTATGACCTACTTGTATATTTATCGAATTTTGTAATTTTGGGATTTGAACAAACAACATTTCTATATGAGTATAACAATACTTTTATAAGTGATCTATTTTTATAATTTTTATAGAAATGTTTGAATTTATAAAAGCTGGTTAACCAGATAAATTTTATAAAACGCTTTTGATTATAAAAACAATTTGTATCAAAGCATGTAGAAGTCACCAACAATCTTTTGTTGACATATTTGAATGCATGTATTCTTCGGTTTATGAATAGGTCAGAAGAATTTGTACGGAAGACTCTCTATTATTTTATTATACCATTGTAAACGTTGAATTGTTAGGCGTAGTTCATGATTTAGAAATAGCAATCGAGAATGTATTTTTTATTTCGGTAATAATAGAAGATTGTATTTGTATTATTCAATAATTGTAATTACAGATTTACGTCGCACACCTAACGGTTTCCGCCGATGGTCAGGGGTGTGACCGATGTGTTTTGCGACATTGCGATTGTCAACGTTTTGAGGATATTATGATGTGTACGTTTAATTAAAAGCTTTATCTAATTTCTGTTGCTTTATGTTATTGATGATTCGATTTATCACAGTGGTATGAAACACTTCAAAAATGAAATGGAGGTAAGTTTAAATCCCACAAGTTTTAATTTCAGCATGGCTTGACTTTCTATAAAAATGTCTAAATAATTAATTATATAGATGTGAGATATTTTTATTATGACTTATGATCCAAGAAATACATTATATATTTTTGGGACCCTGGCATTATATACCTCTATAAATAATTTGAATAACTACGTATTAATATTACAGATAAAGTTATAAAATAAATAAGTGATTATAAAATTATTAAAGGTTATAAATTTCATAGTAATAAGTAAACGTGAGTAAGTAAAAGTGCCAAACAAAGCCATGTGTACAAACATATCACATGCACGAAATGCATGTGGCATACATATTTTATCATATGTTGCTCCTTGTCGAATAGGTATGGTCTCAAAAGTCTATTTCATGGCTTCGATTTCTATATTTTTATTTTTACAAAGAAATATAATCACAATGTTAGCCGATTATTCTTTATATTTAATGCCACAAAAATTGGAATAAGACCTATAATGTTACGTCATTTATTTCTTAACTTATATGTCTCAAGAAATAAAAATAAGATATAAAACATAAAACCAATAAATTAAACCGATAACGGTTAACTATAGAAAAATCTTATTATTTTGGAAATTTTTTTGATAAAAACATAAATATTTTTTTACTGAAAAGTCCAGATTATTTCGTTATTTTTATTTTAACAGGAACCGACCAATTATCGTGTAAAATTAAATAATAATGATTTTTCGGTTCATTTTTTTTTGACTTTATCAAAAATTTTCAAAAATAATAAGATTTTTCTGCATCAATCCCTAATTATATAGATTTATCAAAAATATTCTCAAAATAATAAGACTTTTTTGACTTTAGAGTTTAACATGTTAACGTTAAAGGTAAATTATAATGATATTCAATATAGCATATAACAAATACTATCTTGAAAGAAACAATGTATCTTACCATTATTAACGTAAAAAACAAGATTGTCAAAATCGAGATCTTATATAGGATCGTTTTCCACTTTCCAAGATTGTGATCCTAAGATATTACCCAAAACATTTTAAAACATAAAAGATACATTTTCAACAATCTATTAACCACTTGCTTAACAATAAATAGTTTAAAATATAAAACAAATACATATTCAATACATCATTTCATGATAAACAATTCAAAAAAAAAAAAAAAAAAAAATACACTACGTAGTTAGTCCATGAAAAAAATATTAGAATTCTTTGAAAAAAATAGTAACAATCATACGATCTTACAATTGATTCTACGATCTTACGTTCCACTCCTATGATCCTATCGTGATCTTACCGAAAAAAAAAACGAACCTCGTAAGTTCAGAATCGATATACATAGGTGGGCTCTTATGATCAAGATCCCGATTTTAATAGCTTTGCATAAAAATGTTGCTATTTTATATGTTTACTAATTCAATATAGCCATAAAAAGCAATTTCTCATGGTTAAGATGTTTATTAATGCAAACTACAAATAAGATGGGCCAGTTTTTTCAACATGACGACTATCGTTACATGATACACACATGTCATAATATATAATATATGTTGTTGTTGTTGTTATTTGAGATGAAATTATAATTAAATTAAGGGAAAGTGAGAACACAACCAACTATATATTTTGTTTAAATTTGGTCATTAAACTTGTTTTTGCATAATAAGTCACTAAACTTTTAATTTACCTGTTAAATATGGGATTGACCATAATACTTACATAAAAATTAATTTATATACATTTGAAAAATGCTTTATTCAAGATATGAAACGAAGGATATTAGCATCTCGATGTGTTCATTGGATGATTTAATCATCAATTTGAAAAAATTATACAACACCTAAATATAGAGGAGAGCAAAACTGAAACCGAAAAACCGACAAAAAAAAAATAGACAAAACTGAAACCGAAACAAAACTTATGGTCAGGGTTTGTAATTTTTTAAAAACCCAAAAATTGGGTTCGGTTTCATTTTAAAAGAATGTAAAAACCGAACTAAAACCATTTTATACGGTATATGTATTATGTGAACCGTACAAGTTTATATTTAAGATTACATGTTATGTAATAACACGTTGTTGCCTGATCTGATACTAAGGCATTGGATGTTTTGCGTAGTTGAGGTGGACAATTCGAGTTCGATTTTGGTCCAAAACAATTCATTTTACTTTACTTGCCAACTTTGAACCCATCCTTCCCACATCTCTAGATGCTAAAAACCCTGTAACAATAGTATAATAAGTAGAAACTCCTTTTATCTCTCAACTCCCTTTAGATAGTCTTCATCGATGGATGCATATATAACAAAAGCTTTTCATTGTTAAGGGAATAATCCCAAAACCTTGAAGTTGGTTAGAATGGGTTTCAACCCGAAATCAACCCATAAACCCGAACCCATTATTTTCAGTTTGGGTTTAACTTTTTAGAACCGAAGCTTGTCAGTTTGGGTTTAACTTTTTAGAACCGAAGCTTGTCAGTTTGGGTTCAGCTTTAGGTCAAAACCGACCCACATCGACTAATCCTTACCCGTACCTAAATCTGATTTTCAAACACTCCTACTCTATTGCTATGAACCCGTCAACTTCCCACAACCCCACCACCGCAATCACTTCTTCTTTGGTGTGACAACCGGTAAAATTAGGTATTCATTCACCGACCTACGTCTCCGTGAACACCCTTTGTAACAGACCTAATGTAGTAGTACATTCCACCATTTTAATGCAGTTGAAGGTTTTATACTTAAAAATGCATATGAAATATCACTAAGTCTTCAATGAATCTATATCGTTGACGAGCAAAACACTGTTGACAATACATAAGTAACAACCTAGTGTGTTAAAAACATGATTTATGTATTACGTATTTCAATGTACAAATAATAATCTAAACAGATAGAACAAGTTAACACGATTCCGTGGATATAAAGAACGTCGACAACGAAGATCATACATAAAAGTTACGGCCTTTTAAGTAAACAATAATCATTAATATAAGTGATTTTACGTAAACGAATGTAAAACGATTCGATTGCGTTAGTTAGGTGCTTAGTTAAGTATTTCAGAGCCCATATTTGAATTCAAACTATACTCGAATATTTGAGCGATAATCGTATTTATAACTGAATAAAAATCTTGAGCGTATTTTTAACATAGTTACATATTTCGTTAGAAAATATATTTACATATTTGGAAACGTCGTGTTTGTGACATTATGGTGTTTTCGAAAAAAAAAATTACAAGTCATTTTTCGCTAGAATACCGCATGTGGATCGTTGTCGCGACTAGAGTGGTGTTGCTTGGCACGACGAAGAGGTGACAATTGTCAAATTGTTGTGTATTGGAATTGTCTCTAAATTGGAGAGGGCAGACCATCTCTCTCCCCCTCACAACCGACCCTCTCTCTATCTCTCTTATCTTTCTCGGTTTTTCTCCCACATCCAGCCATCGGCCACCGATCTCCACCTCTTCCTCTGCCAACTGCCACCCTCCAACAACCATACTTCGTCACTCATCATCCGGTATCTTCCTTCTGATTAGTAGCCTTGAAACACCCTCAAAATGCCGACAACCACCAAAAACCACCACAACGTTGCCACCACCACTGGATGCCACCGTCAACCACCACCAACAGCCCCCAAAAACGATCCACAAGACCTTCTAGAGACCCCCTACTAGAAACATCATGTCCCACCCAAATTCGACATCTGAAAACCACTTTTTGCAGCCACCTTATTGTTCAATGACACATTTCCCGACGAAGCTCCAACGACTTTCTGACGAACGTAACAACCACAAAAAGTAGTTTTTTTTAATAGGATTTACCCGATCTACAACCCTTGGGTGTCTTTTTGTGAAAAAGAAGTGTCGTTTGTGAAATTGCAAGTCGCAATCTGAAATCGGTTTTCGATCTAAACTCGACAATGATATTAAAGCACACATCGAAAGTGAGCTCACGGTCCCATTCTAAACTCTTAATGTTTTCGTGGGAGAATGTACGTATATACGTAGTTTTTATATAAACATAAATATTTTAAAATAATTGTTTATATAAATATAGAACTTTGTTTTATATATTGGTTTTAAAAATGGACTATATTAACCAATAAACACCTGTTTAGAACGACACATGCAATATTATATATATTTGATGTCTAAAATAAACATTAAATATAGTCATTATCATAATTATTAACGAAAAATAATTATTTATAGTTTTATGATTATAACCATTAAATAGTTGTTTTATCATAACAAAAATAATATATAACCACCTATTTAAACTTGTTCATATTTTGTATTGTTGGTTTTATGTTGGTTAAAACATAGTTATGATCTATATATAACCATTATGTTGCCCGATTTAGGTTAAAACTATATGCATGGTCAAATCATTAGTGTAGTAATTTAAGGTTTTAGACACACACATTCACTCACGATTGGATATCTTAAAACTCGGAAAGTATACATGATATATGAAATTCATAAATAAAGAATAAAATCTTAGTAAAGTCATATGCCCTATAACCATTAATCATGTGCGATCGAGAAAGTTGTGTATAGATATATAGATGTTGACACCTCACCCGAGGTTGCTTGTCTAATATCCTAAAATTTAAGCCCTGATTCTTAAATTAATAATGTAAATAAATGAGATATGATTTTTATAGTTAAATCATCAAATAATAATCATATCATTAGTTGATATAAAGTTTAGAAAGTTAGAAGTGAAAATAATAACATCTTAAAGTTAAAGGGCCATTTGTGACAATTGGGTGAAACTTAGCTTTGACTAGAGATTGTCAAAATCAAGATCTTATATAGGATTGTTTTCGACTTTACAACATCGTGATTGTAAGATCTTACCAAAAACATTTTAAAACATAAAAGATACATTTTCATCAATCTGTAACACACGCTGAACAATAAAAATTTAAAATATAAAGCAAAGACATATCCAATACATCATTTAATAATAAACAATTCAAAAAAAGTATTCTACGTACTTAGTCCATGAAAAAAATATTAGAATTCTTTAGAAAAAATAGTAACAATCCTACCATCTTACAATTGATTCTACGATCTTACATTCCGCTCCTATGATCCCATCGTGATCTTACCGAAAAAAACGATCATAGCAAGCTCGGAATCGATTTACTTAGGTGGGATCTTATGATCAAGATTTCAATTTTAACAACTTTGCATAAAAATGTGGCTATTTTATATGTTTACCAAATCAATATAGGCATAAAAAGCAATTTCTCATGTTGAGATGTTTATTAATGCAAACTACTAATATGACGGGCCAGTTTTTTCAAGATGATGACTAATTGACTATCATTACATGATACATACATGTTGACATGTTGTCATATCTGTTGTTATTTGAGATGAAATTATAATTAAATTAAGGGAAAGTGAGAACACAACCAACTATGTATTTTGTTTAAATTTGGTCATTGAACTTTTTTTTTTGGATAATAAATCACCAAACTTTTAATTTACCTATTAAATATGAGATTGACCCTAAAACTTACCGTCATCTTTTGGTTCTAAAACATAAAACCTAAAATTAGGTTTATACATAAAAATTAATTTATATAAATTTGAAAAATGCTTTAATCAAGATATGAAGGGAAGGATATTAGCATCGCGATGTGTTCATTGGATGATTTACTGATCAATTGAAAAAATTATACAACACCTAAATCTAGGGGAGAGCAAAACTGAAACAGAAAATCGGAAAACTGACAAAAAGAAGAAAAAAAATCATACAAAACCGAAAACGAAACAAAACTGATGGTTAAGGTTTGTATTTTTTTAAAAACCCAAAAATTGGTTTCGGTTTCGTTTTAAAAGAATGTGAAAATCGAACAAAAACTATTTTATAGTCTATGTATTATGTGAACCGTATAAATTTATATTTAAATTACATGAGATATAATAATACGTATGGCCTGATCTGATAGTAAGGCATTGGAAGTTTTGTATAGTTGAGGAGGACTATTCGAGTTCGATCCTTGTCCAAAAAAATTCACTTTATTGAATAGTATAATAAGTAGACACTCCTCTTATCTCTCAACTCCCTTTAGATAGTCAGTATCGATGGATGCATATACCTAACGACATATTGTATTATCTATATAACAAAAGCTTTTCATTGTTAATGGAATAATCCCAAAACCTTGAAGTTGGTTAGAATGGGTTTAAACCAGAAACCAACCAATGAAACCGAACCCATTGTTTTCAGTTCGGGTTTAACTTTTTAAAACCGAAGCTTGTTGGTTTGGGTTTATATTTTGGTCAAAACCGATCCAAATAGACTAATGCTTACCCCTACCTAAATCTGCTTTTCAAACACTCCTACCCTATTGCTATGAACCCGTCATCTTCCCACAATCCCACCACCACAATCACTTCTTCTCCGGTGTGACAACAGGTAAAATTAGGTCATTGTTCACCGACCTAAGTCGCCGTGAACACCCTTTGTAATAGACATAATGCAGTATATTATGTCATTTTAATGTAATTGAAGGTTTTATACTTAGAAATGCATATGAAATATCACCTAGGTCTTCAATGAATATATATCGTTAACGAGCAAAACACCGTTGACAATACATAAGCAACGACCTGGTGCGTTAAAAACATGATTTATGTATTAGGTATTTTAATGTACAAATAATACTCTAAACGGATAGAACAAGTTAACACGATTCTGTGGATATAAAGAATGTCAAAAACGAAGATCATACTCAAAAGCTACGAATGTAACTGATTTTCCGTAAACGAATGTAAACCGATTCGTTTGGGTTTGTTATGTGTTATTTAAGTATTTCAGAGCCCATATTTGAATTCAAACTATACTCTAATATTTGATTTCATTCTTGGAATATTTTTATCACAAATCTTAATCATTTCACGAAATCTATTGAGTCACGATAATCGTATTTATAACTTAATAAAAATTTTGAGCCTGTTTTTAACATAGTTACATATTTTGTTATAAAATATATTTAAATATTTGGAAACGTCGAGTTCGTGACATTGTGGTGTTTTCGAAAAAAGTATTTCAAGTAGTTTTTCGTTATAATAACATATGTGGACCGTGGTCGGGACTAGAGGGGTGTTGCTTGCTACGACGAGGAGGCGACAATTGTCAAATTGTGGTGTATTGGAATTATGTATAAATTGGAGAGGGTCGACTCTCTCTCTCTCTCTCTCTCTCTCACAACCGACCCTCTCTTTATCTCTCTTATCTTTCTTGGTTTTTCTCCCACATCCAGTCATTGACCGTCGATCTCCACATCTTCCACCACCATTCCTCTGCCAACAGCCACCCTCCATCCACCATACTGTCGTCACTCCTCCTCTGGTATCTTCCCTCTGATTCAGTAACCTCGAAATGCCCTCAAAACGCCGATAAGCACCAAAAACCACTGCAACCCTGCCACCACCTCCGGATGCCACCGTCAACGACCAGCACAACCCCCCAAAACGACCCACATGACCTTCTGGAGACCCCCTACTGGCAACATCAGGTCCCACCCAAATTCGACATCGGAAAACAACTATTTTTTAGCCGCCGTATTATTTAATGACACATTTTTTGACGAAGCTCCGACGACTGTCCGGCGAACCTAACCGCCACAAAAAGTAGTTTTCTTGAAAAGTTGTTGCCCGATCTACAACCCTTGGGTGTCGTTTTGTGAAAAAGAAATGTCGTTTGTGAAATTGTAAGTCGCAATTTGATCCGGTTCTCGATCTAAACTGGACAACAGTTATAAAGTACACATCGAAAGTGAGTTCACGACCCCATTATAAACCCTTTAATGTTTTCGTGGGAGAATACATGCATTTCGGATAGTTTTTATATAAACGTAAGCATTTTAAAATAATTGATTATATAAATATAAAACTTTGTTTTATACATTGGTTTGATAAATGGACTATATTAACCGATAAACACTTGTTTAGAACGACACTTGCAATATTATATATATTTGATATCTAAAACAAACATTAAATATAGTCGTTGGCATAATTATTAACGATAAATAACTATTTATAGTTTTATGATTATAACATTAAATAGTTGTTTTATCATTATATATTCAACAAAAATGATATATAAACATCTATTTAAACTTGTTCATATTTGGTATTGTCGATTTTATTTTGGTTAAAACCTAGTTATTATATATATATATATATATATATATATATATATATATATATATATATATATATATATATATATATATATATATATATATATATGTCTAAAACCTTAGGTTACTAGACTAAAGATTTGGCCATGCATATAGTTTTAACATGGATATATATATATATATATATATATATATATATATATATATATATATATATATATATATATATATATATATATCCATTATGTTATCCAAATTATGTTAAAACTATATGCATGGCCAAATCTTTAGTCTAGTAACCTAAGGTTTTAGACACACAAATTCACTCACGGTTGGAACCGTTAAAACTCAAAAGTATACATGATATATGAAATTCATCAATTGAGAATAAAAACTTAGTAAAGTCCTACACCTTATAACCGTTAATCATGTGCGATGGAGGAAGTTGTGTACAGATATATACATGTTGACACCCCACCCGAGATTACTAGTGTAACATCCTAAAATTTAAGACCTGGTTCTTAAATTAATAATGTAAATAAATGAGAAATGATTTATATTCTTAAATCATCATATAATAACCATATCATTAGTTGAAATGATGTTTAGAAAGTTACAAGTGAAAATAATAGCATCTTGAAAGTTAAAGGGCCATTTGTGACAATTGAGTGAAACTTAGCTTTGACTAGAGATTTGACCAACTTAATAACTTGGAATTAGCTTTTGGAAATTAATTGAAGCTTCTAAGCTAGTTTAGAGTGATTTTGAAAAACCTTTTGCAAGGAGGGCCCAAAAGTGGCATGTTAGGAAAGTTCGAAGCTAGTTAATGGGTCTTCTCTCCCATTTGCTTATGAAGAACGTAATTGAGAGAATTGAAGACGAAAAGGAGATTTCTTTGAAGCAAATGAAGATTTTGAATGGTTGTTGAGGAATCAAGCTAGGAATTGGAGATATGAGGCAACATCAAGCTCGAGAGGTATAATTTTTCATCCTCTAGTTCTATTTTTTGAGTTCATGGTTTATGGTTGAACCCAAATGTCGAATTTGGATTCAATAATTGATTATGGTTTGGTTTTGTAACCTCCCTTGAATGGTTTCCATGGTTCTAATCTCAATTCAATCGTCATATTGATGGATTTGATGATTTGGGTAAAAAAAATCTCCATGAACCCTAGAAAACCCAATTTGGGGATATTACAATTGATGACGAATTTGGATTGGATTCTATGACCTATATGATATCTGAAAGCAACAAATCCAATTAGAATGCTCAAATTTATCTATGATGGTAGAATCATGTATATGCTAGAATTGGAAGGTAATTGAGAGAAATGTGTTATAAAACAATGCAATCTTTTGTTTGCAAGCATTTGATGAGTATATGATACTCATAAACATGATTTGATACTGATAATATGATTTGAATGCAGAACATGGATAATTGAATTATCTTTGGGATAATTTATGAAATAATTGGCCATAAGGGCATTTTGGGAAATCTATGGATAGTTACATGATTATTGACTTATTAGATGTGAATGACATTCATGAAACATGAATTGACACTCTACAAATAATATTGGAACAAAAACATGAAGGGATGATAGTAAGGTTCTAACTCTAGTTACTATTTTAGCAAAAATGGCAATTTAGGAAACATGGAATGGAATTGAGGATTCCATAGTTGGATTAAGTACTTGCAATGAGATTAATGATGGTTTAATGTACTTGACAATACCCAATGATTTATTAATGGATTTTGGAATAATTCATATTGGTTAAAGAGTGTTTTTGAGAAACTTGAGCTCTTAACTAATTTATTTGATTGTTTGTAAACATTACACACTTAGTATTTTGATTGAGGACTTAATGAATTAAGTTGAATGTTTTGACATGATAAAACATCCTATAGTAGTGATGTAGGCTTTTATAGGTGTTTCAAATGGTTTCCTAAAAGCACAAAACCACCCAAGCAAGTTTAAGACTCAAAAAGTGAGTTTTTTTTGGGTGTTTGGGTTGCTACATGACTCGGACCGTGTGGCCAGGCACGCAACCCACACACTAGAATCAGACTTTAGTGTTTCCCTCATATGTTTTGCATACATACTCGAATTTGCACGCGAATTTCGCCAAATATCTAAACTTTAGTGTTTCCCTCATATGTTTTGCATACAGACTCGAATTTGCACGCGAATTTCGCCATCATTCATATTTTTGTATGAGGAACAATATGAAGCAATAAAATTTAGCAATGGAACATTTGAGGGGTATTTTGGTCATTTTAATGACTTGTATCAATATGTTATATAGGTGATACTTGAGAGTGTTTCTCTAAGGAAGAAAGCGGATGTAGAAGAGGACTAGCTAGCTTAATTGTGATTGAGGTGAGTACATGTTGGTATTTTCCCACTTTGGGGTACATGGAGAAATGATGTTATGATAATGAAATACTATTGTTTGATATATAGAATGTTTTGAAATGAAAGTGTCAAATGTTTTTGGAAAGGATATTTTGATAGAATTCCTTGTAGGAAATAATTTTTTTTTGAAATCAAAGAACATTTTGGAAGATCGAATGTTTTGAAAATGCGTTTTAAATATTTTGAAATATAGATGATTTACTCTTGAAATGAAATTTTGATGCTAATGTATGAAATGTGTAAATCATGGAAAGTAACGACAAGAAATGGAAAATAATGAAAAGAAGTGGAAAGTAATGAAAGAAATTGGAAAGAATCAGATAGTAAAGAAATTAATATATTGCTCGAGCCATGATGTTCCCGTAACGGGATATATAGGAATCTATCGGGATGGCGCCTCCCCTTCGCAAGATAGAAATCCTAACGAAAATGATGCCTTAGTGGACTGATTTTGTTCTTTCCGACTTGGTATAGACTTGGGGATAGTGCTAGGCCCTATGTATAAAAATGGCAATAGTTTAATACCGAAATTAGCCCTTATTGAAAAAATGGAAATGGAAATGGAAATGTAAATGAAAATGGAAAATAAGCTAATGAAATGATAAGATAAGAAATGATACATATGATATGATATGTTATGTTAAGTATGAAATGATATTTCACTAAAATGATTGAGACCGTTTTACTGTATACATGAGAGGATGATTTATTTGAAAATGATAGAAATTGTTTTAAGGTCTAAAACCCACGTAGCTCACGATATATTTTTGTCTTACGTATCTCTTTTTAATGCCATGTATTCGAGGTTGAAATTAAGAAGAAAATATTATAGATGAAAGTTAAAACTTAAGAGATAGAGAATGGAGTGGAAGTTGTGAGGTTACATATTAATGTAAATGATGTAATTCATATTTTCTTCCCATGGTTATATGATGCTTAATGGTAACACCCAAAGTTTTAATTGTAATTGTTTTTGTGGGACCCGTTTTTGTTAAATGGGGGTTAATACCCAAATGTTTTTATAACAATAGCATTTGAAAATTTTGGGGGTGTTACAATTTGGTATCAGAGCATAGTTTAAGCAAATTAGTATTGGATCATCCCACTCCTAGGCTTAGGCTTTGGTTATGGAAAGTTTGAATGAGTCATAGAATTGCTTTGCCATAAGTTAGGTAGGATCTTATGCAATTAGTGATAGTAAGAAATTTCCATGCTAGATGATATGAAGATTTAGATAAAGTTAGATTCACTTGTAAAAAGCTACATTCAGTTCTTCTAAGGTGAGTAATGGTTGTAAGACTAGTGTATGGACGATATAAACCAATGGATCAAAACCTCCTAAATGGTGAAGTCAAGGTTGATTATTAATGATGTGGTTATAATAGTATAGGGCCCGTACTATTATGAACACATGAAACATACCAGAACTTGGTGGAACCATGAAAGGGTTTTGTGAAATGTGGTAAAGATTAGAGTGAGTTAGGGACTTAATGAACACATACCTTGTGTAAAATAACGACCATGAAAGAGTTTTAAGTATGTTAATGGATAATGCAAAATTTTGACATCTTTGACTTTTCTGTCAAAGTCAAATAGTTAGTATAAAATGAAAATTACTTGGTGTACATTTTCTACATGTTGGAAATTGAGTTTTTATCCATTAAGTACTATCGTTAGTGAGTTAGAAACACCAAGGAACGAAAATAAACTGAGTTGTAAAGTTGATAAAAAAACAATTAGCTAAAAAAGGGACATGTTTGACTTTTGGTAAAAGTCTAAAATGGGACAAGAATTGGAACTCCATATTCATGATTAAGAAAACTAGTTGAAGTTAGTAATTAGGGAAGAGCTTATGGTATAGCATAATAGTGATAACTTCAAGTTACAAGCAAGTTGATTGAGAAAATAATGGAACGAAATCATAAATTCCATCCTTAGATGAAAGATATATGGAGATATGATTGACAACACTTGAATGTAGCCCAATGAACTAAATAGAGAAATGTTGATATGATGATGAAAGCAAAATAGTACAAGAAAGTGCGGACACGAAAACTTGGGAAGCAGCATAATGTTTTGAGTCTATGAGATCTTTTGGGATCCTAAGGAGTTGGCAAACGGATGATGATACTATCATATGTTGAGTGTGATGGTAGTTGTGGAAGAAGGGTGTCCTTGGAAAATGAAGACACTAGTAAAAGGCAAGAAATTATACATTAATATAATGTATTAGAATAATGAGTGAAGTTACTACAAGGAAAGAAGGATAGTGTGATATACATTAAGGTATTTCTTTAGAATGAATGAAGACAAACAGTATGATGACTGTAACATCCGGGATTTCAGGTATTATTTTTATCATTTATTTTGCAGTCTAAGAGAGAGAGACTCGACGAGTTAATGCCTAGAATCTTCGAGTAGGGTCGCATGGTGATGACTGGATTAATGAGTGGACTCGACGAGTCGGTGAAGGGACTCGACGAGTCCGTGCTGGCAACTAAAACCCTAATTTCCCGGGTCTGAGCCCTATCTAAAGGACCTTATAGCCTTTCATTGTGGCTACCTTCGTCCTTGAGAGCACCAGATCACATGATAGTCCTTGTGAGTGAGAAAAGAGGCCATTGTTCATCATCCTTGTGTGTTTTAGCAAGAAGGGAAGAAGAAGGTCAAGCTAGGAGAGTTGGAGAGCTTGGATCTACTTTCATTTGGGCAGAGGAATCTATTTGAGGTATTAATCAGATCTTATTCTCGTGTTCTTGTTGATATAGTCAAATCTAGGGTTTCTTCATGCCTTGATTAGATTGTATTTGTAGTGTGAAAGGTCCCATGGGGAATTGGTACCTTGATCTGGACCTTAGAAGGTCCAGAGAGTCCCAAATTCTCTGCTTTATACCTTTCCTCTTGAGTTGTGGACTTAGGTTACCATTTTAAAGGTTATTTCACCAAAAGAAGCCTTGTAGGCGTTGCTTGGGTGCCAAGATGTGAACTTTACATGATTATCATGTTTGGGAAGGTCAGATCTATAGATTAGAGAAACAGATCTTACCTCAGGATGTAACATCCTAAAATTTAATACTAGATTCTTAAATTAATAAAATAAATAAATGAAAGATTATTTATATCATTAAATCATTATGGTTTAATCATATCATTAATTGATATGTTGTTTTAAGATTAAAGGAGGAAAATCATAACATTTCAAAAGTTAAAGAGGCAGAAGTGTCAAGTTGGCAAAGTGAGTTGACGAAATGGCTGAATCAACTAATGGAAGGGTCTACAAAAGTTATAAAATAAATGGGGAAGGACTTATTATTTAAAACCTTAAGTTAAAATAGAACATATTGGGATTTGGGTAGTTTTGGTCAAAAGGTGCAAACTTAAGGGCCTAAATACATAAAATAAGGATTATAGGGTGCCACCCTTTCCCTACTTCAGTCATTTCATGATGGAGAGAGAGATTGGGACCAAGGAGATGGCGATTCTTGACAGGATTTCTTGCTAGAGCGAAGATATATCAAGAGACTGAAGTTACAACAAAGGATTGAGACCATTTAAGGTAGAATCTCTTCTCCTGTAGCTCTTAAATTCAAATTCATGACTTGGGGAAAACCCCAATGTCGATTTTAGCTTGTTATGATGGTTAGGGTTTGGTTTTCTAACCACCCTTGAGTTGTTTTGATGATCCCAATCTCAATCCAATCATCCTATTGATGGAATTGAGGGTTTAGGTGAAAACCCTCATGAACCCTAGAAATTCAAATTGGGGATTTCATGTTTATATGTTAGATTGGAATGGATTCAATGACCTAGATGATGCTTAGAAGCAAAAATCCTATTGGAATGCTCAAACACGTCTCTCATGGGAGAATGTTGCATAAATAAGGAATTTAGATAATTTTTGGGAAATCTATGGATAACTATATGATGATTGACATATTGTAAGTGAATGACATTCATGAACATGAATTGACACTTTATAGATGGAATTGGAACATAAACATGAAGGATATCTTGAGCTATAAGTGGTTCTAGTGATTTTTTTAGCCTAAAGGGCAATTTCAGAAACATGGAATAGAATTGAGGATTTCATGGTTAGTTTTTGTACTTACAATGAGATTAATTGAGGTTTTATGTGCTTGATAACATTTATTTGAGTGTTTACTAAGTTTGGAACAAGCCTTATGAACTTTGGAATGTTGAATTGAAAAATGGACTAGTTTACCCTTCTTTTAAACACTTGAGGATCATCATGATCTAGAGGTTTCAATGAAGACTTATTGGATTAAGTGGAGTGTTTTAAGATGATAAAACACCTCCTAAACATGTGTGAGAACCTAAATAAATGGTACAAAGTGAATGGGAAAAAAGGGTCTTCAAGAACTATGCAAAGTAGGGTGTTATACTGAGAAAAATCAAGTTTTTGGTGTGCCCAGACATGAAAACACGGTCCGTGTAAATGCATGCTTTAATTTAGACGGCCCGTGTAAATACCTGACTTGGAGATTTTCTTGTTTTCTTCATAACTTTTGCATACGAACTCGGATTTACGCATGGTTTTTGCCTACATTCATATTTTGGATAAGGAATTATTTGATATAATAAAATTTAATATTTGAACATTTGAGGGGTATTTTGGTCATTTTAATGACTTATGTCCATATATGGTGTAGGTAGTGTTTGAATTGGATTGCTATAAGGAAAGGAACTAGAATATTACTAGCTAAGCTATGTGTGATCGAGGTGAGTACGTGTTGGCATTTTTCCCACTTTGGGGTACATGACAAAATCATTTTATGATAGTGAAATGTAATGCTTTGATATATGAAATGTTTTGAAATGAAAGCGTCAAATGTTTTTGGAACGGGTATTTTGAAAGAGTGCCTTAAAGGCAAAATTGGTTTTGAAAGAAAAGAACGTTTTGGAAGAATCGAATGTTTTGAAAATATGTTTGAAATGTTTTGAAACATAGATGCTTTACTTTTGAAATGATTTGATGATACTAATGTATGAAATGTGTAAAGCTTGGAAAGTAATGAAAAGAAATGTAAAGTAATGAAATGGAATGTAAAGTAATGAAAGGAATTGGAAAGTAATGAAATGAAAACTGCCCGGGCCATGATACCTCGTAAGAGGCACTGGAGGAATCTATCGGGTTGGCTCCCCCCCTTCGTGAGATAGATGTCCTATTATGATACCTTGGTGGATTGATTTTTTCGTTCCACCTTGGCATTGGAAATGATGTCTTGGTGGATTGATTTGTTCTTTCCACCTTGGTCTAGACTTGGGAGTGGTTCCTTTATTGGATATAGACCCTAAGTATAAAAATGGCAACGGTATAATACCGGAATTAGCCCTTAATGATAAATGAAAATGAAATATGGAAATATGGCTTTTGAAATGAAATAAAAGGAAATGGAATGAGAAGATATGAAATGATATTTATGAAATGTATGAAATGAGATCTCCTTGAAAATGCTTGAAAATGTTTTATGGTCTAAAAATATGTTTTGCATGGATGAAACCTTTTGATGAAAATGTGATAAATGTTTTGGGTCTCAAACCCACGTAGCTCACGAGACATTATTGTATTACATATTTTTTTTAATGCCATGTATCTCAAGTTACACTTAAGAAAAGAAAACGATAGATGGAAGCTAGAAGTCAAGTGATAGAGAATGGAGTGGAACTTGTTAAGTTCCTTATTTATTGTAATGATGTAATTCTTATTTGCTTGCTATGGTTGTATTGATGCTTAATGGTAACACCAATTGTTTTAAATTTGCAAATGTTTTTGTGGGACCGGTTTTTGTTAAATGTGGGTTAACTCCCAAATGTTTTTAAAACCATAACATTTGAAAAAGTTATGAAAAAGAAATTAGGGTGTTACAGTTTGGTATCAGAGCCATAGTTTAAGCGAATTAGGATTGGATTATTCCACTCTTAGGCTTAGACTTTGGTTATGAAAAGATTGAATGATACATAGGATTGTTATGCCTTAATGTAGGTAGTATCCTATGCTATGAATGATGATAAGAATTACCTTAATTAGATGCTTTTGACACTTTGGATAAGTCTAGATGAAATCATAGAATGCTACATTGAGTGATTCTATAGTGAGTAATGGAAGTAAGAATAATGTATGGATAGTACAAACCAGTGGATCAAAACCTTTTAGTGGTGAAGTCAAGGTCGATTATGTATGATGTGGGTATAATAGTATAAGGCTCGTACTATTATACACACATAATACATACACGAACTTGGTGGAAACATGAAGGGGTTTTGTGAGATATGTAAGGATTCGAGTGAGTAGAGGACTTACTGAATGCATATCTAGTGTTAGGTAAGAGTCATGAAGGAGTTTAAAACATGATTAATGGATAATGTGAAATTTTTGACTACTTTGACTTTTCTGTCAAAGTCAAACAACTATTATGAAAATGAAAATTTGTTGGTGTACATTTGATAGCTGCTCAAAAGTGAGTTTGTACTCTTTTATTTATATTACTAGTGAGTTAGAAACACCAAGGAATGAAATAGATTGTGCTATTAAATTGTTAGCAAACAATTAGCTAAAAAAAGGGGCATAGTTGACTTTTGGTACAAGTCAAAAATGGAACTCCAAAGTTATGATTAAGAAAATTAGTTGGAGCTGGTAACTGGGGACGAGTTTATATTACAACATAAGAGTGGTAACTTCAAGTTACACGTAAGTTGATAGAGAAAGGAATGGAACGGAATCATGAATTCCATCCTTAGATGAAAGATAATGATTTGGTGTGTTTGTTGACACGGGAAAGCGATCCAATAACCTAATTGGAAAATTTTTGATATGGTGATGAAAGCGTGATAATACTAGAAAGCGCGACTGAGACAACCTGGGAAGGAGTATGATGTTATCAACTCAATGATATCGTTTGGGGCCCTAAGGAGTTGACAACTAGATGGAAAAAATATCGAGTGTAGAGTATGATGATAACCGTGGGAGAAAGGGCGTCCCTGTGAAACCAAGACACCAGTAAAATGTGAGTAGTAGTGCATTAACCTAATGCACTAGTCCGGTGAGTGAAATCACTACAAGAAAAGGAGGATAATGTGAAATACTTGAAGGTATTTATTGAGCCTGAAAGAAGACAAACAATATGAAGACCGCCTTGAATGGTAAAAATAATGGAAACTAAATGTGATGATGATATGTCCATGAGAGTACCTTACCTTAGGGTGCTAGACTATTATGATGAAAAGTTTAACGGGAGCAACTTTATAAGACCTTCTTAGAAGTTTTATGATTGTGATGAAAAGTTAAGATTACCTAGGAATACGATGAGGAAGATAATAGGAATAAGACTTCAAGGTGAGATAGCTTGATGATTAAGGAGCGGTATCTGAAGGGTGTTATGTGATCAATAAAGTAGGAAGATGATTCCACATGATGGATTATCAAGGATGCAAATTAAACATCATAAGAATTTGTAGTACTGACGAAGTGTGGACAAGAATTAACACCTGAAGTTCGTATAAAAGGAATGTCAATGAGACGATGATGAGTAAGAAAAATTTGAAATTTCCATGGACAAGTTAGAGAAATGAATAATTATAGTGTGAGAATAAAAGGCTAACTTGAACCTTAAAAGAAATTCCCTCATTTCTTTTAAGGGGTAGATGGTATGAAGGAATTCAAAAGTGTGATGATGTGATGTTATAAGAACTCATAATAATCTTTAGGCCAAGTAAGAACAACACATGATGGTTGGAATTATGAGTTACATAAAGGAACCTAGGATAGAAGATTTAAAGCTGCCAAGTTGTGCAAAATGATAACGCAGACCGGGCGTGTTCAAATGGAATTAAGTATTAGATTTATGTATTGTTGCTAATCTAGATTCGACAACCTGGCAAATAACAGATGGACTATGATAATGAGATCTTCTGTTATGATTTCATATAGGAGATAACACTTTGACTCAAATCATTGTAAGTCACGCGGCAGTGACCAAAGGAAGTGGAAATCGATTTATATAGAAGTTGGTTGCATAATCATAGGAAAGGGGCAAGAAATAGAAATAAGTAAAGTATGATGCATGGGATGGAAAATGGAAAAAGTGTTGAATGGAAGAGTTGAGTACTCGAACATCAATGTTGAAGGAAAAAAATGAATGATGAAATTTAGATACAATCTCATGTGGTTAATGGTGAAATGAAAATATGGAATTCGAGGTCCACATGGAGTAAATATGAGGTAACGAGTTTTTCATGAATAAATAAATGAAACATCTTTCTACATGATGAAGATCATATTGTATTTTATCCTTAAAAGAAACGCCTGCATTTCTTTTAAGGGGTAGATATTTGTGAATAATCAAGTTATAAGAGATGAGACAATTTAGACATATCAATATTTTTAAGTTGATTTGAGACAACATGAATTTCTTTAAGGATTATTGTCATGGCATACTTAGGCTTGCAGACCTAAGAAGTACTTTAATTCATGAAATGAGATTTTAGTTTGACACGTCAGTTAAAGTGAATGAAAGAGGATAAAGAAAAATTCCAGGAATTATATGTGGATTTGTATGGTATGGTTCTCATTTACACAAAGATAGAAGACAAGGAATGATATAAATGATCGGATTATCTTGTGGGTAACACTAAAGGGGAACATTATTAGTAAAATTGACATGAAGAACTTGTTAAGGAGAAGTTTCATTTTTGTGACTTTAAGGTAAGAACTTTGGGAAGAAAAGTAGAAGTGTTAGTACGAGCTAAAGTGATAAGACAAAATGAAATAGAAGTTTGGAAGTAACCATAAGCTGTAATTTATGATGCACTATATTGTAAGCATCACATATTATGCTTAAGAGTATAATAGAGTGCAATGAATTGATTGTGATGAGTATGAGAAAAAAAATAAGGAAATAAAATTGAAGAACTTGAATACGAAAGGATACACTTAAGAAATGCCGAATGCCTAAGTAAAGAAATGGTAAAATGACGACTTATGGGTTGGGAGGACCCGATAAAGTTTCATAAATGACTTAAAATGGTTGGTGCATGTTGAGATGTGTGAGTTAAGGTTAGATAACCTTATTGGATGATGTTGTCAAAAGTTCAAAAATGGGACAAAAGGGTAAAAGTGTCCAAGAAGAGTAATAACCCCTAATGATGTAATAATAATAAATATTATAATGAGTTACAATCGTGATAAGACGACCAAGGTGACATGGACATATAAGAAATTAGAAAGTGATGGGACGAAAATCTAATGAGATGGATTGCGATATGATTCCGAGGACGGAATCCTTTTAAGGGCTAGATAATTATAACATCCTAAAATTTAAGACTAGATTCTTAAATTAATAAAATAAATAAATGAAAGATTATTTATATCATTAAATCATTATGGTTTAATCATATCATTAATTGATATGTTATTTTAAGATTAAAGGTGGAAAATCATAACATTTCAAAAGTTAAAGGGGCAGAAGTGTCAAGTTGGCAAAGTGAGTTGACGAAATGGCTGAATCAACTAATGGAAGGGTCTACAAAAGTTATAAAATAAATGGGGACGGACTTATTATTTAAAACCTTATGTTAAAATAGAACATATTGGGATTTGGGTAGTTTTGGTCAAAAGGTGCAAACTTAAGGGACTAAATACATAAAATAAGGATTATAGGGTGCAACCCTTCCCCTACTTCAGTCATTTCATGATGGAGAGAGAGATTGGGACCAAGGAGATGTAGAGCGAAGATATATCAAGAGACTGAAATTACAACAAAGGATTGAGACCATTTAAGGTAGAATCTCTTCTCCTCTAGCTCTTAAATTCAAATTCATGACTTGGGGAAAACCCCAATGTCGATTTTAGCTTGTTATGATGGTTAGGGTTTGGTTTTCTAACCTCGCTTGAGTTGTTTTGATGATCCCAATCTTAATCCAATCATCCTATTGATGGAATTGAGGGTTTGGGTGAAAACCCTCATGAACCCTAGAAATTCAAATTGGGGATTTCATGTTTATATGTTAGATTGGAATGGATTAAATGACCTAGATGATGTTTAGAACCACATGAAGTCATCCGTCCTCGAACGTTTCCGCCGTTTCAGTTTGGGGGTGTGACAATTATCTCCGATTGGGATAGTAGATTCACCTCGAGATTTTGGCAGTCACTGCAGAAAGCTCTTGGAACTAAGCTGGATATGAGCACAGCTTACCATCCGCAAACCGATGGGCAGAGTGAGAGAACCATTAAGACCTTGGAATACATGTTGAGAGCATGTATCATAGACTTTGGTAAGTTGTGGGCACCCATTTTCCCTTGGTCGAATTCTCCTACAACAACAGTTATCATATCAGTATTATGGTTGCGCCGTTTGAAGCCCTTTATGGACGTAAGTGAAGATCCCCTTTGTATTGGGCTGAGGTGGGCGACATGCAGCTAGCCATGGGGAGTGTCCCCGACAAAACTCTCACAGGCCTAGAAATCATTTGTGAAACCACAGAAAAGATCATTCAAATACGGGAACGACTAAAAGCTTCAAGAGATAGACAAAAAAGCTACACCGATAAGAGACGAAAACCCTTGGAGTTCTAGGTTTGTGACGTGTTATATTGAAGGTCTCACCCTAGAAAGCCATGATACGCTTTGGAAAGCGTGGAGAGTTGAATCTGAGATACATAGGACCGTTCAAAGTTCTCGCTAGGATCGGTCCCATAGCATACAAACTTCAGTTACCCTAAGAACATAGTAACATTCATCCTGTCTTCCACGTCTTAAACCTTAAAAAGTGTCTATCCGAAGAAACCCTTGTGATCCCTCTTGATGAGATCGAGATCAACGAGAACCTTAACTTTGTGGAAGAACCAGTCGAAATCATGGATCGGGAAATCAAAAGAACGAAACAAGGTCGCAAACCTATAACAAAGGTCGGCTTGAATGCTAAGCGAGGACCTGAATTTACTTGGGAGCGAGAAGACTCCATGAAACAGAAATACCCGCATCTTCTTCCAAATCCATGATTTGAATTCTATGTTTGATATTCGGGACGAAATTCCCTCTAATGAGGGGATCATGTGATTACCCAAATCTTTTTCTATTACTGTTAGCTAATTATCGTTACTAAAATTTGAATTGTATTGAGTCCCGTCAAATTCCTTTGGTTTGGAAAATCATTTAGTTATATAATTGAACTTTATATATATGAGTTGGAACCAAAATGTAACATTCCAAGTTCCAAAGCAAGAGATCGGGGGTGTAAAGTGTAAATGGAGGTTAGGACTCGGCGAGTTGGAAAGGTAACTTGGCAAGTCGAGTCGCGAGTGGATCGCGTGAATAAGTGACCCGACTCGACGAGTCGGAGGCTAGACTCGGCGAGTCAGTGCTGGAATAAGAAACCCTAATTTTCAGGGTTTGCACCCTATTTAAAGAATGATATGCCTTCATTTCAGCTTCTATCTTCCCTGAGTGTTCCGGAGAAACCCTAAATCGTGAGAGGCTCCATTGTTGAGAGGATTGAAGCTTGGAAGGAGAAATTTGTGAAGAGAAGTTGGAGGAAATTGAGGATAGCATCAAGAGGGCTTGTGGATCTGAAGTCTACATCAGTTTAGACTCATCTTTGGGTGGAGGAGTTCGTGTCGGTGGTCGGAGCAGCGTGATCTTATTCTTCAATCGGCAGTTGCAGGTGAGTTATCCTCACCATACTGACAGGGTCTACGGCACCAAGGCCGGCCCTCTATCGGATGGAAATTGGGGTATTGTTGTTATGTTATCAATTTGCTATGTTTGCATCCTAGTAGTCAAGATGGTATACGTTAGGGACCTGGTTAAGGTCGGTATCTTGATAGTTAGTATGGTATATGTGTCACCGGAAGGTCTTATGTGCTATGAAGAGTATGAGATATATGTTGTTAGATGTTATGAGAGCTGTATGTGTTATGTTACGATATGAGCAGTATGTTATGGACCGGAAGGTCATCATGTTGTAAAAGGTCTTATGTGCTATGAAGAGTATGAGATATATGTTGTTAGATGTTATGAGAGTTTTATGTGTTATGTTACGATATGAGCAGTATGTTATGGACCGGGAGGTCATCATGTTATATGAGGTTAAGATGATATTTATGTATGTGCTATGTATGCTATGTATGGTAAGGACCAGAAGGTCAAGATGATATGGACCAGAAGGTCAACAGAGTATGGACCGGAAGGTCAACAGAGTTATGTGATGGAAATCCCCTGAGACATATGGATCAGAAGATCCTATAAAGTTATGGCCCGGAAGGGCGTATGTGTTGTTATGGCCTGGAAGGGCGTACATGCTGTTATGGCCTAAAAAGGCGTATGTGCTGTATGTAGTATTTTGGGGTTAACTCACTAAGCTTTCAGGCTTACAGTTTCAGTGTATTGTTTCAGGTACTTCAGGAGATTGTGGCAAGGCGAAGGCGTGATCGTACCGCTCCGCAGTTTTTTGTTGATATTTCTGGGATACTCTGATAATCAATGAATTGAAAACCTTTTTGTAATAACTTCATGCATATGGTTGTTTTTGAAAAGTTTAAATCAGTTGTAAATTTTTATAGTGTTACAAGCTGCTATTAGAGCCTTGGTTTGAGTGAATTGGAGGAAAATTCGTGTGAATCCAGTCTCAAATCAAGGGAAGTTTTCAAGTAAATTTAAAATGGTTTTCAAAGAAGTAAAGGAAGATGCAGGGGTACGATCAGCCAGAGCCAGTAAGTAGACCCCAAAATACCATACAAGTTATTTGATTATGTGATATGTTAGAACAACATGCTAGTACCAAGCTAGGGATCTTCAGGAATTGCATGATAGAATTGTCTGATTATATGATGCCTTTTAGCCTAGGGATTCCTGTTATGTGAGGTAGTTAGTAGTTCCTCTAGAGGTGAGGATTGAGAGGTTGCCAGGTATATGTTTATCATTTCAGCTTCTATCTTCCCTGAGTGTTCCAAAGAAACCCCAAATCGTGAGAGGCTCCATTGTTGAGAAGATTGAAGCTTGGAAGGAGAAATTTGTGAAGAGAAGTTGGAGGAAATTGAGGATAGCATTAAGAGGGCTTGTGGATCTGAAGTCTACATCAGTTTAGACTCATCTTTGGGAGGTGGAGTTCGTGTCAGTCGTCGGAGCAGCGTGATCTTATTCTTCAGTTGGCAGTTGCAGGTGAGTTATCCTTACTATAATGACAGGGTCTACGGCACCAAGGCCGTCCCTGTATCGGATGGAAATCCGGGTATTGATGTTATGTTATCACTTTGCTATGTTTGCATCCTGGTAGTCAAGATGGCATACGTTAGGGACCTGGTTAAGGTTGGTATCCTGATAGTTAGGATGGTACATGTGTGACCGGAAGGTCTTACATGCTATGAAGAGTATGAGAGATATGTTGTTAGATGTTATGAGAGATGTATGTGTTATGTTACGATATGAGCAGTATGTTATGGAACAGAAGGCCATCATGTTATAGAAGGTCTTATGTGCTATGAAGAATATGAGATATATGTTGTTAGATGTTATGAGAGCTGTATGTGTTATGTTAAACACCAAAAACACCCTTATTCTTCCAAAAATCAACTAGAATCATCATTGGGAGTTTATTTGGAGCATCTAGAACACGTTTTTCATCGAATCCAGTATATTTGTTATTGAGTTCACAGCTGTACTCACCTCAAACCTTCAAAGGCCGTAAATCCTTCAAAAGGATGTTCACGGCCATAAACAGTTCATGGCCGTGAACCCTCTTCATGGCCGCAAACCCTCACTAAGTGGTGAATTAGACTGAAAACCTGTTTTCCTCAATTCAATCAACTACCGGTAACATTCCTTAACCGAAAGCAAGTGTTTTTCTAACACTTTATCAAACGAAATCAGTAATTTAGATATATATGTATGTATTAATTATTATTAGGATCCCGTTGAGTGCCGCATACATCAACTCGAGGGTCTTCATTTCCAATTTCATTATCCAACACTTTCACGCAAGTAATAGTGAGTTCATACCCCTATGCATTTACTATTTTTAATTTTTTCAGGGGGGATACAAGCCGTATACAAATGATATTTGTGAACTTATACAAAAGAATTTCAACATGATTAAAACTTATGCAATTGATACAACCAAAAGATTTCCATGTTTTATAAAATATTTAGATATTTTATCCCTTTTGTAACATGCCGAGCATAAGGGACGACATTTTCAACGTACGACAATGATTGCATAGTTTTCAGATAAATATACGAATCAAGTACATGACATACTTGCAAACAGTACACGACATACATGCAACTATAATAGGTATAGTTTGGGGTTTTCAATACACAGTTTTTACGAATTCAGAGTTATACAATGCTAAACATATAAACTATGACAAATTTAGTTTATGATATACATTACTACGCGAGTACAACATTTACTAATCATTGAAGTATAATTGTTACCTTAGACAATATACATACGGATTCAAATACGGAAGAACCATAAAGAACTACACGTAAACTAGTTAATACATGATTGTGAGACAACACATTAATTATAACTTTCGGGGTACAAGTTAAATCCTATCATAATATAACCAGAGTCTCCTGGAGGGAGAGCTTGTGATTCGTGAATAGATTTATTCAGGACTGATAATCCCACACCTGAACTGCTAGCTACAGTTAGGCAGGCATGCCTGGGGTAACAAATGTGATTTATCCAACACTTGAATAACTTCGTAAAGGTCACTAGGTCATGTCAAGCATGGTTATATGACTCACAATAGTATAAACTATCCTTTGCTTACGGGATTTCATTCTTCATTAGTTTTATTTTAATTAATAGAACTACAAAACATTACACTGGAGGATTCCAGGGATACAATAGTCGGTTTTATTTTATATAATAAGACTATTATACATACAAGTGGTAGTCAAGTTTTTCGAACAAGAAAACAGTAACAAATATACATGTTAGAAAATATTGGACTTTCTTGGGAAACATGCATAAATTTTTTTTGCAGAATTCAACGACTGTTTTCACTACAAAAACATTCTTATGAAATCACTAGATTTATGCTGATACTCTTTTCAAAACTGCTTGTATTCTCAGGAAATCAGTAGATAGATGCTTAAGCCCTAAGCAACCCATGGGCTCCTCCCTTAAAGGCCTTGGGACGATTTCTAATGGGTTTCCCATAGAATTCGTCCACCCCTTTAATAAGGAGTCCATTAGCTCAATATTTAACTATCATACAATTGACAGTTCTAGTCCCTTTAGTTTAATTAATGTCTTTTAGCCACAAAGCTAATTACCAATTAATTATTGACTCATATTAATTAAACAATATTATTTCTCCTTTAATATATTATTCTCATAATATATTAATAAATCATATTTAATCCTTTCTCTCCATAATTCCTCCTATCAAGTTGCTTTGGTGAAGGCAACCCAAAAGGACCATGCACCATCGGGTCAAGTACATACCAAAATAGTTATGGACTTAGACACTAATCCAACAGTCTCCCACTTGGATAAGTCTAATAACTATTATGCGTATAACTTCAGATCCTGATCTGCAATCGTAGCTTTCCAAAGCCACTGTCAACTCTGATCCTATCAGATACGCATGTCCTTTAGATAAGGGATCATATATTCCTCCATTCTAGAAATCGTATGAGACATGATTTAAAATCATTCTCTTTGTACTATTTCTCGATTTCCGATTTATGACGACTGACTAATTGAACAAATTAAATTTACGTTTGTCATCACTAAATCATCGAGGGTCCCAAAGATATCGCTTTTATCCTACTTTGGATAAAAGGAACGGATAAACTTTGATACAACGCTCGCTTGCACTCACTCACCAAATCACACACAACAATATGTTTTATAACACCAAGTTACTAGTGCGTTTTCATATTATCAATGTGCAACCAATTTGCAAGATACAACTCACACATCTCGGTTTCAAGAATATAAGATGTTATCGTCTCACCAATCACTCGTGATCCAATTCATGGAGTGATCCAAGTGAGCGTAGGTTTAATCCAATGCTCAAATTCATAATCATAAGCACTCATGAACGTTGCAACAAACATTTGCTTATATCTAATACTCTTTTAGACAATCTACATACCAATTCACGATAGTCTTCATTCATACCAACATATGAACGACTATGGCCCGTTCGAATAATTTGACTGTTCTTAGCCAATTAAATTATTCAGGAAGTCAAAACATGCAAAGTGAAACACAAGAATAATACTAATCCCATATGGCCTCATCCCTTTGAGCATAAATAAAAAACCTTTTATTTATCACCATATCGATTACTCATTATTTGTCGTTTCGGTTAATCAACTTCTTACTTGAATTATTACACTTGTCCCATGCTCCTAGCATGCACACAATGTTTACCTATGGTTCTTACTTTGTGAAATAGACCAAATTGAGCACATTTCCAATCATTCTCATTTCACAACTCCAAATCCTTTTTCCATAAGTGAAAGAATATCAAATTCTTGCCACTTTTAGAATATGCTAGATTCTAACATTTCATGCAATGATCCTTTCGTAATGTCGCTGCATGAAAGTCACAATGACTATTGCCAATGATATTACAAAATCCTCTATCAGAAATCGTTACAATACAATTCCTTAGATATGATGTCTCTCACTCAAAGTACATTCCTTTGAACATCCTTTTGCATAAAAGTTTCTAATCTAGACATAGATTTTCAATATTCAATTCCCAATATGGACACGTTTCCATATTTTCCATATGACAACTCATTCTTAATAGAATCTTGTCTATTCATAATAATGTCGATATGGTCCATCCAATATGGAAACATTTCCATATTTTCAAATACTATACTTCCAACTACTCACAAGCGACCAATCCTCGTCGAACTTTGGATTGTCCTTTTATAGTTGTTTAATTATTTTAGTCAAAACAGATTCTAGTCCTTTTTCCCTCTAAATGCGCTAGACATTTGGAAAATTTTAGAATGGTCAAATATTATAGCATTTGCTATCGATCCTATACCTGAAGCGTATGGGAAACGATGCATAATGTCTTACATAAAGATTTGATACTATATCAATCTTCTGCCATAATATTTTATTTGCTATGTTCTCAAAATTCGAATTGTGAAGAGGAATGCCGTAATCATAATCCAAATTTTAATAACACATTATATAGCTTTGACTAAATTTATTAACATTCCACAACCTAAGCCTTTAGATTTGAAATGAAGCATAATATTCTCTCCCTTAATTATAGCAAAACAACTTTTCAACTATCGCGACTTTGCAAAGTATGACTCTTGTTTCCTATAATTAATATTGCTAACCTTGCAATACAATCATAACATTTATGCTCCCACTATCATGATGATTATCATAGACATAACACTTATGCTCCCACTAGCTTTGACATGTATTCAGAAACAGCCTAACTTTCAAAAAAAAAAAAACTTGTTGAATTTCTTAAGTTCATGTTTCTAATACTTGGTGCTTTGATAATCCTTTATCAAGGCTTCTTGAACTTATACACCTTTGCCTTAGATAGTTCATATGTGTGTCTAAACAATTACCAAACCTCACAATTCAAATTATGGAAAGGGATACCGTAACCATAATCGAATTCGAGAATGCGATTTTACAATCACTATCTTCTTAAAATCTTTCTTAGTGAAAGTATTTCCTCATAGTCATTTTCATGAAGAAGGGAATCTTATGACACCTAGATTTTAATGGTGTATGTGTTCCAATCCATGTGAATTTGTTAAAACCAAAGTTTACGATAAATTCAAACTCATATGGACCGAACTTTCTTAATCTTGATTTCTTGCCTTATGGTAGCACAGCTGCCCACCATGTCTTCCAAGTAGTTAAGCAACTCAACCTTTCCTATCAATGTACCTTTCATTGATCAAGGTCCTTGCCTTTTATGCATTCAAATGAGAACTCATAGGACTCACATGCATAATTAACTTAATTGGAATAGCACGGAAACAAAATAATGCCAACACGATAGGTTGTAAACCTCAACTCGTATGCTAGTGATGATCGATAAGATTTATTTGATTGGTTCTTGAATTTTTTCAAGACCATTAAGACTCCCACTGACTCCTTGACATATAAGATTCTCTTGTCAATAATCATTTCTTGACAAATAGATATTCAAGAGTTAGTGTAGCTTTTATCAAAACACTTCATAAATTGGTCCTAGTTGGTCTTTGTCTTATCCAAGACATCACAACTTTCCACATTTGATGAATGTTATAAACCTTCTTATTACTTATCACTCAATGTCACAATCTTAACTCTAAGACTTGTTTTGGAACAAAGTATGATTGACGTTTTGATTTAACCATTTCTTCAATTTTTGATTCCTCTTCCTAGACATACAATTGTACTAAGACTCACTTAGAGGATCAATTGAGATGTGGTTCTTAATCATTAAGACCTATCATAAAGCATAAAAGGTACTCTCCCTTCTTCTTAGAATGGAGAAACTTTTATCTTTCTGCCTACTTGATTCTTCTTATTTGTTCTGCTATTGATTTAAACTTTTTCAATCAATTCATAATTACACTTAATCTTGTAAGTATAATCATATTTAGTAAGCCTTTAGTAAATCATGAAGAATATCATTGTTACTCTTATGATGGACTTGATCAACACGCAACTTTGTGTACTCGATCTCCTAGTCCTTCACTTGACACTTTGTCAATGAATTAGTCTAATTTCCAAATATGAAATTTCTCATTCATCGTGCAACCAAGTTACATGATTCCAAGTTTCTGTCCAATTGAAACTTGGGTGATGAGAAACTTGCGTTATTCGGTAAATTCTTCGACATTTCCACAAATAACATAATAAGAAGCAAATCCATTATTGCTAATAATAGAAACATTCAAACATCAATTTTTCATATACGCCATTGCAAGGATAAATAAATAATATAAAATCAAAATTTATTTTATTGCGGAAAAAAATTGTTCTTACAATGCAATTCATTGAAAACCTATGCTAATACATATTTCTTAGCAATCTAATTCTAACTCTAAGTAGTAGCTCAAGAATCTAATCATCGAGAAATGCGATCGAAATCCATCCTTCATGGTTAGATTCTGCTCACTCCTTCCTTTAAGCTTCCTTTCTTTTCTTCGATCCTACAAAACATCAATTGTAATCTTATCACATTATGTATTAAGAATCTAGAATATAAGCTTAAAAGAGTTAGTTAATGGATTTTACCTATATTAGAGCCATACGTTTCGACTCTCCCATCTATTAGATCTCTTAGGTAAATGGGGCAGCTTCGTCTCCAATGCCCTTTCTCTTGGCAATAAATTGACTCTTTTGGAACATGACATGGAACTACTTCAGACATTGCCTTTCTCTTATGATCAAAATTTTCGATCATAGCATGTCTTTCATTGCCATTGTCTATATCCATAGAGGTCTTGAAGGCAAATTCACCAATCAACTTTGCTTTTCTATTGCGCCAAACCATTGCTGATTCAGCAACAATAAGCATATAGGTGAGATCTATAAGGGTCATGTCGCGGTTCATCATATAGTACTCTCTTACGAACTCACTATATGAGTTAGGAAGTGACTGAAGAACCCAATCAACAACCATTTCCTCACAGACAACGGATCCCAACATTCTTAACCTATCAATGTGTGACTTCATCCCTAGGACGTGTGCACACACCGACTTTCCTTCTTTTGTTTACTTGCTAATAGGGCTTGAGTGATCTTGAACTTTTCAAGCCTATGAACTTGTGGGTTAGGGAGAATAGTTGGAGGAGGTGGAGGAAGTGAAGCATGATTTCTTGTTCCTCGATCGAATCGTGGAATACCATCTTCATGTGGAATGCTTGTTCCACGGGATTTAGGAAGACCATAGTTGTAGAACTTTGACATCTACAAAACGGGAGAAAACGAATTCAAGTTAGTTGATTGATTGAGTCCTTAGTAAATCACCCAAATGAGATACTAAGGCTAGGACCCAACACAATATTCTACAACTCGGGAGAGGGATGCCGTAACCCTAATTGCAAAATATTTGAAGGTAAGTGAATGACAATTCACTAATTTCCACTACGAAAAACGAAAAAGAAATTTTAGTTTTAAATTTATGAAAACTCCTAGATCCTATGAGATTCATTGAACATTTCAATGGCATGTTTAAATCTCGATATGCCCCTCTTGTTTGTGATTGGGATGCCGAGGATGACAAAGCGGGTGTGAATAACCATGCAAACTTACATGGTGCCCTCACATGTTACTGTCACCTATTCGATGTGCCGGTAAACCACACACGCTCCACCGAACTATGACAAACATTGAGTCACCCTTTGCTACCTTTTCTTAGAAACATTTAATGTGCCGGTAAACCATACACGCTCCACTAACATCTTCGCAAGGTTACAAAGTGTAATTTCATGGAATTGCAACAATTCACTTTGCCTAAGTAACTAAGATTGGGAATTTGTAAAACATTTAGTTAGTTTTGTAATTCATTATACTTATAATGGAAGGTTTCGTCCTATCCTACCCGTTCGGCTAACGACCCTCCACTAGTCAAGAGTGCGGTGGGAAAGAGTGGATACCCATTCAATTGCCATTTTGTAGGCAATTTCCTTAAACACCCCTTATAGTCCAGCTTCGGGAATGAGGCCTACTAACGGTAAGACTGACTTTTACTCATACATATATATAATGTTAGACTTTTAATGTTATATATAGTATAGGGAATATTTTACACTTTTAAAATATTAGGTGGTCAAATTTAACAATTATACTTTTAATTCCATTAAATTTTAAACCAAAAACTTTATGGATTTATTAAAACTCTTTTAATTATACACCTTAATTAATTAATAAAACCACAAGGGTGTGATTTGAACTTTTTCAAAACAATACTAGGGTTTTAGAATTTAACATTCCCAATTAAACTTTTAATCAACTTTTAAATTCCAAAACTTAAGGGCAAGTTTTGAAACATTTCAAAACATTAGGGTTTAGAATTTAAATATACATCAAAATTAAACAATTAATAAAATTTAAATTCCAAAACTTGAGGGCAAGTTTTGAAACCTTTTTCAAAACATTAGGGTTTCAACGATTTAAATTTCAAAACAACAAAACTTTTGAGGTCAAATTTAAACTATAAAACCTAAAGGGGAAAATGTGAAACTTTTCATAACACAAGGATCAAATAACAAATAATCTAAATTAACAATTACTCACATAATTATCCATATTTGATTTATTTAATGATTTCTTGCAAAACAATTTATCAATTTAATCAAAATAATTAATCAATTATCACAAAAGGAAACAAATATTTTATTAATTGATAAATATCTTCAATTAGATCAAGAATATAGTCATATATATATATATATATATATATATATATATATATATATATATATATATATATATATCAAAAAATCGGATTTATATTGATCTAATATGATAAGGCAAGTATCCTCAAGCAAAAACGGCAAGAAATCCCGGTTTTCCCTCTCACTGACCAGCCGACTCGTCGAGTTACCATGAACTCGGCGAGTTCATCTAAAAAAACTCGGCGAGTTCAGCCCCCAGAAACATAAAAATCGAATTTTTTCAACAAACAAAGCATCAATACAATAGAAACCAATCTAGGCTCTGATACCACTGATGGGTTTTGGTCATAAGAACATCCTATGTGCTCATACAAACCCTAATGCTTGGATCTAGGTTTCTCTATTGTACATGCAAGTTATCCAAGACTATAAACCCTAATTCTAGCATACAAGTAATCATATTAACATAAGATTGGGTTTCAGATATTTCCTTGATTGTTATGTAGCAATAACAATCCAATTACTCCTTGTATTGACTTAAGAAAGCTTAGAGTCACAAATGTCACTCCTCTAATGGTTCACAAACACCAAGAGCAAGAGGATGAGAAGGAGAGAGGAAGGAGGCTGCCCTAAAATGTGTGAAACCCTTGAAGGATGCTTAGCTACGTTTTTAGGTCATAAGGGATGTATATATATAGGAGGCTATTAGGGTTATCTAACAAGGAAACCCTAAATTGGATGCTTAAGCCCTAAGCAACCCATGGGCTCCTCCCTTAAAGGCCTTGGGACGATTTCTAATTGGTTTCCCATAGAATTCGTCCACCCCTTTAATAAGGAGTCCATTAGCTCAATATTTAACTATCATACAATTGACAGTTCTAGTCCCTTTAGTTTAATTAATGTCTTTTAGTCACAAAACTAATTACCAATTAATTATTGACTAATATTAATTAAACAATATGATTTCTCCTTTAATATATTATTCTCATAATATATTAATAAATCATATTTAATCCTTTCTCTCCATAATTCATCCTATCAAGTTGCTTTGGTGAAGGTAACCCAAAAGGACCATGCACCATCAGGTCAAGTACATACCAAAATAGTTATGGACTTAGACACTAATCCAACAATATTAATACAAGTGGCACTATTATTACTACGTGGAGTATTTCATTCAATCCTTAAAAAGTTATGGAAAAACCAAATGCTTGTTTCATATTTTCAGTCTTACAAATAACTTTCATTCTTCTATTTTGGGACTCGTACTATCATCTGTCGTTGGGCTATAGCAATTTAGTTCATGAGACACATACAGTTTCTATGCTATGGAATTCTTATCTTTATCTTTTCAACCTATAGTTGAAGGATGCCTCCGCGTAGGAACCCAAGGCGAAACAACGGTGGGGAAGCACCCATACCACCACCACCTCCACCTCTTCAATTTGATGTCGTCATGTTCCAAGCAGCAGTCACCGCAGCTGTAGCAGCTGCCATGTCACAGATCAATAACTCGAGTACTACTGGCTTGGGAACTGGCACACACCCATCCAACCACGGCGAGAGTCATGGGTAATCCCGAGAATGCACCTATAAGGACTTTAATAATGCCAAACCCTGGATGTTTAATGGAACTGGTGGTGTGATGACTCTGAGGCAGTGGATCGAAAGGATAGAATCAGTCTTTGAAATATGCTCCTGTCCCGAGCACAGCAAAGTCAAGTTTGCAACCTTCACACTTACTGATAGGGATTTAACTTGGTGGATTGGCCACGTTAAGGTACTTACCCTGATAGTGGCAAACTCCATAAGCTGGGAGAGCTTAAAAATCATGCTGGTGAGAGAATACTGTCCACGAGGAGAGATTCAAAAACTCGAGCATGAACTCTGGACTCTTGGAATGATTGGTACCGACATAGCAACTTATACCAACAGATTCTGCGATCTGGCAATCCTTTTCCCAGATACGATTGCTCCTGAGAGCAAGAAAATAGAGAGATACATTTGGGGACTGTCGCCCCAAATTCGATCAACGTTTTAGCTTCAAAACCTGACACTTTTGAAAGTGCCAAGGAACTGGCACAATCTCTTGTTGATTATGGAGGTCATCAGAACTCAACGGTTGCTACACCAGAACCACAAAAGGGAAACAACAACCACAATAACAGGAAGAGAGTATGGAATAAAGGGAAGGGTGGGTCTTCCCAAGAATCCGCGAAGAAACAACAACTGGTTTTAGTGAATGCTGCTACTGTACCTACTACCGTTCCTACAAATCCCTACCCAACAAAGCCTTATGGGGGTAACCTTCTAATGTGCACCAAATGCACTTATCACCATCGTGGACCTTGTCGGGAAATGCAGTGCTCCAACTGCAACAGAAAGGGACACACTGTCCGTTTCTGCAAGGATCCCACGCAGCCGATCACTCAAGTTCCCAGCGCGGGTGTAGGCCAAACTTGCTACGGTTGTGGCGAGGTGGGCCACTACAAGAGAAACTGCCCAAAGGCAGCAAATACCGGCGAGGTGGGACGAGTTTTGGCTATAGGCCACGATGAAGCCGTAGCTGATCCGACTATAGTTGCTGGTACGTTCCTTCTAGATAATTCATATGCATACATATTATTCGATAGTTGAGCGGAGAGAAGCTTCGTGAGTCAAAACTTTATTCACTTACTTAAGCATAAACCTAGCAACTTAGAAAAATCATTTACTGTAGAGATGGAAAATGGAAAAACGGAAAACACTAACTGCATATACATGGACTGTACGTTAACTTTAGACGGTCATTCTTTCCCAATCAACCTTATGCCGGTCCAAATTAAAAGTTTCGACGTCATAGTCGGCATGGATTGGTTAAGTCTTCTTCGTGCCAACATCCTGTGCTTTGAGAAAGCAGTTTGTCTTAGTCTTCCTAACGACGAAACATTAGTGATTTACGGCGACAAATCAAGTACAAACCTTCGCATCATTTCGTGCATCCAAGCTCGAAAGTGTTTGCGAAAGGATTATCATGCATTTCTTGCACACATCGTCGATACGAGTTAGGAAGTAAAGGATATTAAGAGCATTCCAGTAGTACGCGACTTTCCCGATATCTTCCCAGAAGAACTACCGGGATTACCACCACAACTCCAAGTCGAGTTCAGAATCGACTTAGTTCCAGGGACTACCCCAGTAGCGAAATCGCCTTATCGCCTAGCACCAGCATAGATGCAAGAACTTTCCAGTCAGCTTAACGAACTCCATCAAAAATGATTCATTAGACCAAGTTTCTCACCTTGGGGAGCGCCGGCCTTGTTTGTGAGGAAGAAAGACGGATCGTTCCGCATGTGCATCGACTACAGAGAACTAAACAAACTTACTGTCAGAAATCGTTATCCTCTAACCCGCCTTGACGACCTATTTGATCAACTTCATGGAGAGAAAACTACTTCTCGAAGATAGATCTACGATCCGGATATCACCAATTACGAGTACTAGAGGGGGATATTCCCAAGACAGCCTTCCGAACTCGTTATGGACACTACGAATTTGTAGTGATGCCATTCGGATTAACCAACGTACCAGCAATATTTATGGACCTAATGAATAGGGTGTGCCATCCTTACATAGATCAGTTTGTCATCGTCTTCATCGATGATATACTTATCTACTCCCGAAGTAAGGAAGAGCATAGTCAGCACGTACGAAAAGTCTTAGAAACATTGCGATCGGAGAAGCTCTATGCGAAGTTCTCTAAATGCGAATTTTGGATTCAAAGAGTCAAATTTTTGGACCATGTTGTTAGCGAGAAGGGGATACACGTGGACCCCTCCAAAATTAAGGCCATTGAGAACTGGTCGGCACCAAAGACACCTACAGAGATTCGTCAATTTCTAGGTCTCGCTGGCTACTATCGCAGATTCATAAAGAACTTCTCTAGCATTGCGAAACCTCTTACTACATTAACCCAGAAAGGCGTGGCCTTGGACTGGGAAGCGAAACAAGAGAAGGCTTTCCAAACACTGAAACAGGCCTTGTGCACCGCACTGATACTATCCCTTCCCGAAGGGATAGAAGATTTTGTAGTGTATTGCGATGCATCAAACCAAGGACTTGGTTGTGTTCTTATGCAGAGAGGGAAGGTTATTGTTTATGCCTCCTGACAGCTTAAGACACACGAAGTGAACTATACGACACACGATCTTGAGTTAGGAGCAGTGGTATTTGCTCTGAAGATCTAGTGACACTACTTGTACGGAACAAAGAGTACTATTTTCACCGATCACAAGAGCCTTCAACACATTTTTGACCAGAAGGAGCTCAACATGCAACAACGACGATGGGTCGTGTTACTCAATGACTACGAATGTGAATTCGTTATCATCCTGGCAAGGAGAACGTGGTAGCTGACACCCTCAGTCGAAAAGAATACACTGGGCGGAGAGTCAAATCTCTGACTATGACTATCCATTCCCACTTATCCACACAAATTAAGGAGGCTCAACTGGAAGCATTACAACCTGAAAATGTGGCGAGTGAATCCCTGAGAGGAATGGAAAAGAATCTAGAAATCAAGGGTGGTGGAGAGTATTATGTCATGGATCGAATCTGGACACCGAAACATTGTGGTTTCAGAGACGTAGTCATGACCGAAGCACACAACACGAGATATTCCGTTCACCCAGGTTCAGATAAAATGTATCTGGATCTTAAGAAACTATACTGGTGGCCTAATATGAATGCAGAAATTGCCACCTTCGTAAGTAAATGCCTTACTTGCGCTAAGGTTATGGTCGAGTATCAGAAACCGTCAGGATTACTGCAACAGCCGGAGATACCGGAATGGAAATGGGAAAGGATTACTATGGACTTCATAACCAAGTTGGCCAAGACGATGGGTGGACTCGATACCATATGGGTCATCGTCGACAGATTGACCAAATCCGCGCATTTCCTACCAATCAAGGAGACTGACAAGATTGAAAAGCTTACAAGAACTTATTTAAGGGAAATAGTGCGACTGCATGGTGTTCCGATATCCATTATCTCCGATAGAGATAATAGATTCACTTCAAGATTCTGGGAGTTACTACAAAGTTCCCTGGGGACTAGGCTAGACATGTGTACAACCTACCACCTACAAACAGATGGGCAAAGTGAGAGAACAATACCAACTTTGGAAGATATGCTGAGAGCCTGTGTGATTGACTTTGGAAAGGCATGGGATATCCATTTATCGCTTGTCGAATTTTCATACAACAATAGTTATCATACCAGCATAAAGGCTGGTCCGTTTGAAGCCCTCTATGGTCGAAAGTGCAGGTCCCCTCTGTGCTGGACTGAAGTTGGTGACACCCAGTTAGCTAAAGGACGAGTTCCTGAAAGCACTCTCACCAGTCCGGAAATCATACGAGAAACGACAGAGAAGATCGTTCAAATTCTTGAACGGTTGAAAGCCTCTAGAGACCGACAGAAAAGCTACGCTGACCAAAGGAGGAAACCTTTCGAAATCCAGGTAGGAGACCACGTTTTATTGAAGGTCTCACCGTGGAAGGGCTTAATACGCTTTGGAAAGCGTTGGAAACTAAATCCAAGATACATAGGGCCTTTCGAGATTCTTGCCAGAATCGGCCCTGTGGCTTACAAGCTTAATCTACCGCGTTAACTTAGTAACATACATCCAACCTTCCATGCCTCGAACTTGAAAAAGTGTCTGTCCGATGAGACTCTTGTTATTCCACTCGACGAGATCGAGATCAACGAGAGCCTCAACTTTGTGGAGGAACCGGTAGAAATCATGGACCGAGAGGTCAAACAAACGAAACAAAGTCGTATACCCATCGTGAAGGTTCGCTGGAACGGCAAGCGAGGACCTGAATTCACATGGGAACGCGAAGATCAGATGAAGCAAAAGCACCCTCATCTTTTTCTTTGATTCACTAGTATCTTTACTACTTTAAATTTCGGGACAAAATTCCCTCTAATGGGGGGATGATGTGACAACCCGATATTTCAACTCTATGTAATGACCTAAAAAGTCAAGTATTGTAACCACTTTTGTGATAATGAAATTAACTTCGAAAATAAAATGTCCAAAAATTTTCTATTTAATTACCTACTATGTTTGATGTCATTAAACCATGATCGTATGTAAAAAGAACGCCAAAATCCGACTTCGTATATTGAAGTTATGATTTTTCCAAGTTCGGCTTAGCGACAGCCAGCTAAAAACTCGAATCGGAGATCGAGCGACATTTGACCGGAATGACCTAAAGGAGAATCGAAGGTCTCGACAATGGTATTTCAGCGGTAAAAAGTCTGGCAAAAACAGACGTCAGATAAAGAAGTTATGAATTTCTAACGAAATTTCCTTATCGCGACCTTTTAAAAATAAATATTAAAAATAATTTCAAATTTTGCCGACGGAATCTAAATGAAAGTTGTAGAGCATAGTCTCACCTACGCGTGGATATAAAGAACATCGAAAACGCAGTTCATATGAAGAAGATATGAATTTTTGAAGTTTATTAAATAAATAAAATATAAATTTTATTATTTAACCTTGGTATTACCCGAAGGCGAGTCATCAGATAGGGCCAAGTTACGCCCAACGTAGGCTCGTATGCCCAGCGTACTCAAGGCCTAGGCCTCGGATCGTTCACGTCTCGCGCTATGCGAAGCTACGCCCGTCCCATCCGAACTCCGAGGCAGTCGAGGATCCGGTCATGCGTGAGGCACGCGTACGCCCAACATACCGAGGTGGTTCCCACCCCCTATAAAAGGGATGTGAGGGTTCCGAAGAAAAGGGCTATTCTCTCTCATTTCTCTTGCATTGTTGCCTTGTTTTCCATGCCCGTGCTAACCCGAAGCCCCGGTCACTTTGCTCAAGTCCCGACGGTCGTTTGTACTCCTGAGATTCCCGAGAATCCCGAGAAAATCCGTTTTCCCGAGAAGAAATTCTGCCCGGTTTTCATGTCACCTTTCTTCGATCTTTCAAGTGAGTTCAAACCCCTTAATTAACCCTTTTAAATATTCTATAAATGCTTTTATATGCTTTCAAGGGGGGGAATACAAGTAAAACACACGATTATTATCGTGTGTTATATAAAGTATTATTATACATTTTTATTCAACAGAATCATATGTGATTTATAAACTTTATAGGGAACTTTCGTATGTAAAATATATCACAATAACATTATATCTTTTGAAATGTAAAATGTTGTTATATATGTATAAATTAAACACTCTGCTTAGATTGCATGTATATGTGTCCAACTTAGACACTATACAAATCTATACTTTCATAACAAGTGATTCATTTTCTAGGGATTTCTAAACAAACGAGACACACTTTTAGAAAGCTATAATAGGTATTGTTTTACGAGAACATTACAAACTTTTACATACTAGAAACACGATTTTGTGGAAGTCACTTTCACATACAAGAACAAACGAACATTTTAACACGTAAATCTGTTTTTATACTAAGTTTTGTGAGACATTAACTTCACATACGTTCGAGTACACATTTCAAGTCCTGTATTATATACCAGAATCCCTTGGAGGGGGAACATGGTGTTTGTGTATAGATCTATACAGGCTTGACAACCCGCGCCCTGACTGTTAGCTACATTCCACCGTTTGGGGTGAAAAACGTTAGAACATTCCAACGCCTGAAGAACATTGTGTATAGGCAATCCTAGTCAATAGCATGGTTATAAAACTCACATGGGGTATTAAAAATACATTTATTTACGAGGTTTTTCAAACATATTGGATATTTTACACGTACATACATTTTCTAGAAACAAACATTAGTCTTGATAGAAGGCTACATTTATGCTAGTAGAAAATATGGGATTTTCTAGGAACAAACAAACAAAAACAAAACATTTCATTTCATACAAACATTGACATTTAATACTTATGAAACTCACCAGCTTAAATGCTGATCTACTCTTTCAAAACTACTTGTATGTCCCAGGGATTCAGTAATTACAGGTATCAAACAGCTTTTGAAGAAGGGACCCTGTGTCGTCAGTTTAACTTCATATTTTGGCAACATATTATAATTGGTTTTGAACATGTACTTTTTAACAATGTAAAATTTCAATTATATATATGATGGTTATATTGCTTTCTTTACTATGTACTCATTTGTTATGCTACCACATGAAGTCATCCACCCCCGAACGTTTCCGCCGTTCCGGTTTGGGGGTGTGACAATTATCTCCGATTGGGATAGTAGATTCACCTCGAGATTTTGGCAGTCACTGCAGAAAGCTCTTGGAACTAAGCTGGATATGAGCACAGCTTACCATCCGCAAACCGATGGGCAAAGTGAGAGAACCATTAAGACCTTGGAATACATGTTGAGAGCATGTATCATAGACTTTGGTAAGTTGTGGGCACCCATTTTCCCTTTGTCGAATTCTCCTACAACAACTGTTATCATATCAGTATCATGGCTGCGCCGTTTGAAGCCCTTTATAGACGTAAGTGGAGATCCCCTTTGTGCTGGGCTGAGGTGGGCGACACGCAGCTAACCTAGGGGAAAGTCCCCGACAACACTCTCACAGGCCCAGAAATCATTCGTGAAACCGTAGAAAAGATCATTCAAATACGGGAACGACTAAAAGCTTCAAGAGATAGACAAAAAAGCTACAACGATAAGAGACGAAAACCCTTGGAGTTCTAGGTTTGCGACGTGTTCTATTAAAGGTCTCACCCTAGAAAGCCATGATACTTTGGAAAGCGTGGAGAGTTGATTCTGAGATACATAGGACCGTTCAAAGTTCTCGCTAGGATCGGTCCCATAGCATACAAACTTCAGTTACCCTAAGAACATAGTAACATTCATCCTGTCTTCCACGTCTTAAACCTTAAAAAGTGTCTATCCGAAGAAACCCTTGTGATCCCTCTTGATGAGACCGAGATCAACGAGAACCTTAACTTTGTGGAAGAACCAATCGAAATCATGGATCGGGAAATAAAAAGAACGAAACAAGGTCGCAAACCTATAGCAAAGGTCTGCTTGAATGCTAAGCGAGGACCTGAATTCACTTGGGAGCGAGAAGACTCCATGAAACAGAAATACCCGCATCTTTTTCCAAATCCATGATTTGAATTCTATGTTTGATATTCGGGACGAAATTCCCTCTAACGAGGGGATGATGTGATTACCCAAATCTTTTTCTATTACCGTTAGCTAATTATCGTTAATAAAATTTGAACTGTATTGAGTCCCGTCAAATTCCTTTGGTTTGGAAAATCATTTAGTTACATAATTGAACTTTATATATATGAGTTGGAACCAAAATGTAACATCCCAAGTTCCAAAGAAAGAGATCAGGGGTGTAAAGTGTAAATGGACGTTTGGACTCGGCGAGTTGGAAAGGTAACTCGGCGAGTCGAGTCGCGAGTGGATCGCGTGAATAAGTGACCCGACTCGACGAGTCGGAGGCTAGACTCGGCGAGTCAGTGCTGGAATAAGAAACCCTAATTTTCAGGGTTTGCACCCTATTTAAAGAATGATATGCCTTCATTTCAGCTTCTATCTTCCCTGAGTGTTCCAGAGAAACCCTAAATCGTGAGAGGCTCCATTGTTGAGAGGATTGAAGCTTAGAAGGAGAAATTTGTGAAGAGAAGTTGGAGGAAATTGAGGATAGCATCAAGAGGGCTTGTGGATCTGAAGTCTACATCAGTTTAGACTCATCTTTGGGTGGAGGAGTTCGTGTCGGTGGTCAGAGCAGCGTGATCTTATTCTTCAATCGGCAGTTGTAGGTGAGTTATCCTCACCATACTGACAGGGTCTACGGCACCAAGGTCGGCCCTCTATCGGATGGAAATTCGGGTATTGTTGTTATGTTATCAATTTGCTATGTTTGCATCCTGGTAGTCAAGATGGTATACGTTAGGGACCTGGTTAAGGTCGGTATCTTGATAGTTAGTATGGTACATGTGTGACCGGAAGGTCTTATGTGCTATGAAGAGTATGACATATATGTTGTTAGATGTTATGAGAGCTGTATGTGTTATGTTACGATATGAGCAGTATGTTATGGACCGGAAGGTCATCATGTTGTAGAAGGTCTTATGTGCTATGAAGAGTATGAGATATATGTTGATAGATGTTATGAGAGTTTTATGTGTTATGTTACGATATGAGCAATATGTTATGGACCGGAAGGTCATCATGTTATATGAGGTTAAGATGATATTTATGTATGTGCTATGTATGCTATGTATGGTAAGGACCAGAAGGTGAAGATGATATGGACCGGAAGGTCAATAGAGTATGAACCGGAAGGTCAACAGAGTTATGGGATGGAAATACCCTGAGACATATGGATCAGAAGATCCTATGGACTTATGGCCCGGAAGGGCGTACGTGCTGTTATGGCCTGGAAGGGCGTACATGCTGTTATGGCCTAGAAAGGTGTATGTGCTGTATGTAGTATTTTGGGGGTAACTCACTAAGCTTTCAGGCTTACAGTTTCAGTGTATTGTTTCAGGTACTTCAGGAGATCGTGGCAAGGCGAAGGCGTGATCGTACCGCTCCGCAGTTTTTTGTTGATATATCTGGGATACTCTGATAATAAATGAATTGAAAACCTTTTTGTAATAACTTCATGCATATGGTTGTTTTTGAAAAGTTTAAATCGGTTGTAAAGTTTTATAGTGTTACAAGCTGCTATTAGAGCCTTGGTTTGAGTGAATTGGAGGAACATTCGTGTGAATCCAGTCTCAAATCAAGTGAAGTTTTCAAGTAAATTTAAAATGGTTTTCAAAGAAGTAAAGGAAGATGCAGGGGTACGATCAGCCAGAGCCAGTAAGTAGACCCTAAAATACCATACAAGTTATTTGATTATGTTATATGTTAGAACAACATGCTAGTACCAGGCTAGGGATCTTCAAGAATTGCATGATAGAATTGTCTGATTATATGATGCCTTTTAGCCTAGGGATTCCTATTATGTGAGGTAGTTAGCAGTTCCTCTAGAGGTGAGGATCGAGAGGTTGCCAGGTATATGTTTATCATTTTAGCTTCTATCTTCCCTGAGTGTTCCAGAGAAACCCTAAATCGTGAGAGGCTCCATTGTTGAGAAGTTTGAAGCTTGGAAGGAGAAATTTGTGAAGAGAAGTTGGAGGAAATTGAGGATAGCATTAAGAGGGCTTGTGGATCTGAAGTCTACATCAGTTTAGACTCATCTTTGGGAGGTGGAGTTCGTGTCAGTGGTCGGAGCAGCGTGATCTTATTCTTCAGTTGGCAGTTGCAGGTGAGTTATCCTTACTATACTGACAGGGTCTACGGCACCAAGGCCGGCCCTCTATCGGATGGAAATCCGGGTATTGTTGTTATGTTATCACTTTGCTATGTTTGCATCCTGGTAGTCAGGATGGCATACATTAGGGACCTGGTTAAGGTTGGTATCCTGATAGTTAGGATGGTATATGTGTGACCGGAAGGTCTTACATGCTATGAAGAGTATGAGAGATATGTTGTTAGATGTTATGAGAGATGTATGTGTTATGTTACGATATGAGCAGTATGTTATGGAACAGAAGGTCATCATGTTATAGAAAGTCTTATGTGCTATGAAGAGTATGAGATATATGTGGTTAGATGTTATGAGAGCTGTATGTGTTATGTTAAACACCAAAAACACCCTTATTCTTCCAGAAATCATCGAGAATCATCATTAGGAGTTTATTTGGAGCATCTAGAACACGTTTTTCATCGAATCCATTATATTTGTTATTGAGTTCATAGCCGTACTCACCTCAAACCTTCAAAAGCCGTAAATTCTGCAAGAGGATGTTCACGGCCATAAACAGTTCATGGCCGTGAACCCTCTTCATGGCCGCAAACCCTCTTCATGGCCATAAACCCTCACTAAGTGGTGAATTAGACTGAAAACCCGTTTTCCTCAATTCAATCAAGTACTGGTAACATTCCTTAACTGAAAGCAAGTGTTTTTCTAACACTTTATCAAATGAAATCACTAATTTAGATATATATGTATGTATTAATTATTATTAGGATCCCGTTGAGTGTCGCGTACATCAACTCGAGGGTCTTCATTTCCAATTTCATTATCCAACACTTTCACACAAGTAATAGTGAGTTCATACCCTTATGCATTTACTATTTTTAATTTTTTCAGGGGGGATACAAGCCGTATACAAATGATATTTGTGAACTTATACAAAAGAATTTCAACAGGATTAAAACTTATGCAATTGATACAACCAAAAGATTTCCATGTTTTATGAAATATTTAGATATTTTATCCCTTTTGTAACATGCCGAGCATAAGGGACAACATTTTCAACGTACGACCATAATTGCATAGTTTTCAGATAAATATACGAATCAAGTACATGACATACTTGCAAACAGTACATGACATACATGCAACTATAATAGGTATAGTTTGGGGTTTTCAATACACAGTTTTTACGAATTCAGAGTTATACAATGCTAAACATATAAACTATGACAAATTTAGTTTATGATATACATTACTACGAGAGTACAACATTTACTAATCATTGAAGTATAATTGTTACCTTATACAATATACATACAGATTCAAATACAAAAGAACCATAAAGAACTACACGTAAACTAGTTAATACAGGATTGTGAGACAACACATTAATTATAACTTTTGGGGTACAAGTTAAATCCTATCATAATATATTCAGAGTCTCCTGGAGGGAGAGCTTGTGATTTGTGAATAGATATATTCAGGACTGATAATCCCACACCTGAACTGCTAGCTACAGTTAGGAAGGCATGCCTTGTAACAACGTAAATTTCAAACAAATTTTTCATTTCAAAATAAAGTGTTCTCATTCAAAACAAGGCATAAACATTCCATGTGTCATAACAGAATACAAATCATATGAATCCCAAGATCACAAAACATCTATCAGTGTGTACAGATCACGCCGGCGCCTTCCCACGGTCCTCGCTAGTACCTGAAACACATACACAACAACTGTAAGCATAATTGCTTAGTGAGTTCCCCAAAATACAACTTACGCACATACGCCTTTCCAGGCCCTGACCTTTCGGTCCATGTGTCTCAGGGGACTTCCGTCCCTGCTGGGTAAACCTTCCGGTCTTACCCACGCCAACCTTACGGTCCACATTACACGCCTTCCGGCCCATAACATAATGCCTTCCGGCCCACATAACATACATAGCACGTATAACAATTAACTTATCACATATAGCACATATATCACATATCATATCCGACCTTCCGGTCACACAGTCAAACCCTTCTGGGTACAGTATAGTGAGAAGACTCACCTCGTGAATATCAAAAACTAGCAAATCCCGAAGTCACTCGTGCTCGATCCGCTGAGCTACAATCTCCCTATAACATCATACATCTTTTATTAATACTTTTATCTTCTAAGTTTGACTATCCCTAAGAAGTCAAACATAGGTCAACTCCGGTCAACGGTCAACTTGACCGGACTCGGCGAGTGCACAAGGGCAACTCGGCGAGTCTAGACGTATTCGTCAACTCCCTAGGATTACCTTCTTACTCGTCGAGTGCTTCCCCTGACTCGACGAGTTCCACCTAGGAGAGTCGTGGGGCCACCCCGACTCAACTCGCCAAGTCTCAAGAACAACTCGGCGAGTCCCAGCTCGACTCAGTCCACCTGTCGATCCTCTCTAACTCGTCCTGACTCACTGAGTCAACCATAACTCGGTCAGGACTACACACTGGGTGTCCTCAAGGACAATCTTCAAGCGACTCGTCGAGTCTGTTCATCAGACTCGACGAGTCCATGCCATGCACCAGCTAAAACTGGCTTTTGCGGTCAGATCCGTTCCATCCATTCATAGATCTGGCCTTCCCAAGCTTATTTGTCACGTAAAGTCTCAGTCTTGGTTGCCATGCAATGCGTACAAGGCTTATTTTGGGGAAACAACCTCTAATATGACCACCTTAGCTTCTAACTCAAAAGGATGGACATAAAGCTAGTCATATGGGGTCTCCTGGACCTGCTAGGGCCCAGATCTAGGTTCCATATCTCCATGGAACCTTTCATACTTCCAATTTAAGCCAAGAAATGCAAGAAGAAACCCTAGATTTGACACATCAACACAAAACACGAAGTTTGGCTCTGAAAGTTACCTCAAGAAGACTCCCTTGATGAATTAGCAACAGATCCAAGCTCCCCAACTCCTCAAGTTTGATCCTCTCCCTCCTTTCTTGCAATATCACACAAAATGGTGAACAAATGGCCTCCAAATACACTCACAAGGGCTCACAGTCGTATGGGGGCTCTTAGGGTTCAAGGTGGCCGCAAATGAGGGCCATAAGGTCCTTTAAATAGGGCTTAGGACCGGGAAATTAGGGTTTCATTAAACAGCGCAGACTCGCCGAGTCCATATCCTGGACTCGCCGAGTCCAGACGAATCCCGTGTCCAGAATCGCGACCCTACTCGGCGAGTCTGAGCTCCAACTCGCCGAGTTCCCTCTCAAAACACAAAATAATTAAACAATATAGATACCTGGAATTCCGGGCTGTTACATGCCTGGGGTGACAAATGTCATTTATCAAACACTTGAATAACTTCGTAAAGGTCACTAGGTCATGTCAAGCATGGTTATATGACTCATAATAGTATAAACTATCATTCGTTTACGGGATTTCATTCTTCATTAGTTTTATTTTAATTAATAGAACTACTAAACATTACACAGGAGGATTCCATGGATACAATACTCGGTTTTATTTTAAATAATAATACTATTATACATACAAGTGGTAGTCAAGTTTTTCGAACAAGAAAACAGTAACAAATATACATGTTAGAAAATATTGGATTTTCTTGGGAAACATGCATACATTTTTGTTTGCAGAATTCAACGACTGGTTTTCACTACAAAAACATTCTTATGAAATCACCAGATTTATGCTGATACTCTTTTTAAAACTGCTTGTATTCTCAGGAAATCAGTAGACAGGTACATCACACAGATTTTGAGAAGACAGAGCGTATAGAGTCACATCTTTTACTTTTGGGTTATGCTTTTGATGTATAAAAACATGAATCAAACATATGTAAATACTTATGATATATTTAATGTAATGGTTGTGTTTACTTTGATTACTATGATGCAATTGTTGTGATACTACATATGATGTCTTCCACCCCTGAACGTTTCCGCCGCTTCAGTTTGGGAGTGTGACAGTTGCTAATTCGGTTCTTACCAAACATTCCAAGATAAATAAGTTCACCATTGGACTACCAACAAACTATGGGTCAATAGTGAAACTAGAAACTACTTGGAAAGAAGCCATCTGGTCGGCAAGGAATGTGGAAACCCAGATAAAGGAAAGTGTTCTGGAAAAACCTGAAATGGGTGATAAAAGGAAGTTTCAGGGGTCTTTATGGTATGATAAGAAGGCTAGTTTTTCTAAGTCCAGAACCAGTGATAAGAGGTCTGGAGACATCAACGAAGCAAAGTGGTGTGAAAAGTGTAGAAGCAAGCACTTCGGACAATGCAAAGAAGATGTGACCTGTTACAAATGTGGAAGGAAACACGTCTTGATTTTCTTATGTTCTTCGACATTGGACCTTGCATAGTATGGGTGTGGGGATGAGTGTTCAAACTCAAGCTTAAAGATCATGTATTGGAGGTTTCGGTCGGCAATCACTCCTGTGTCATGGAACGAGAAACAATATTTTTCTTTTCGTACATTTTTTATCATTACCCAGTGGACCACAATACTAGTATGGGTTGTGGATAAGGATCATTTGGGGTACGACTCTTCAGCTCGATCTCGTATCATATGGGTTCGAAACACGGTATGAGTGCATGTGGTATCACGATATGAGCGCGTGTGGTATGAGTGCGTGTAGCACGATGTTCTCAACAATCACTTTTATATTATCATACGAGACATAATCCATTTTCTTTCATATGTTCTTGATCATTAGCCAGGGGGCCATAATATGAGTACGTAAGGTATGTGTGTGGGTTGTGGACATGGATCATTTGTGGTAGCAGTCAGCAACTCAATTTAGTATCATATGGGTCCAAGACACGACTTGATTTTTTTATGTTCTTCGACATGGCGCCTTGCACGATATGGGTGTGGGTCTGCCTGTTCAAACTCAGGATTTTGGATCATGCATTGGGGGTTTTGGTTGGCCATCACTCCAGTGTCATGGAATGAGACACAAGACATTTCCTTTTGTGTTCACTCGATCATCAACCACGGGACCATGGTACGAGTGTGTGTCATGGGTATGGATCATTTGCTGTAGTGGTCTTCAGTTCGATATAGTATCATACGATTCGGAGACACAACTTGATTTTCTTATGCGCCTTTGACTTGGGACCTTACATGGTATGGGTGCGGGGAGGCATGTTCAAACTCGATATTGTGGATCGTGCATTGGGGTTTTTGGTCTTTCGTCACTTTAGTGTCATGGAACGAGACACAATACTTTTCTTCTTTTGTGTTCTCGATCATCAGTCAGGGGACACGGTACGAGCACGGGTGATACGAGAGTGGGTCGAGGATATGGGTCATTTTTGGTTGGGATCATCAGGTTGATCTAGTATCATATGGGTCCGAGACATGACTTTGATGTTCTATGTTCTTCGACTTGGTACCCTGCATGGTATTAGTGCGAAGATGCTTGTTCAAACTCGAGGTTATGGATCGTATACAGGTGGTTCTGTTTGACCATCACTCCAATTTCATGGAATAAGACACAAGAAATTTCCTTTCACGTGTTCTTGATCAACTGCCAGGGGTTCAAGGTACGGGTGTGGGTGATACAAGTGTGGGTTGTGGATATGTAAATTTTGGGGTAGGGGTCATTAGCATGATGTAGTATCATATGGGTCCGATACATGGATTTATTTTACTTATGTTCTTCGACATGGGACCCTGTATGGTATCGGTGTAGGGCTGCATGTTCAAACTTGAGTTTATGGATCATGCATTAGGGGTATCGGCCAACCATTACTCTAGTGACGTCAAACGTGACATGATACTTTTCTATTCGTGTGTTCTCAATCATCAGTCAGGGACCATGGTATGAGTACAGGTGGTTTGAGTGTGGGTCGTAGATACAAATCATTTGTGGTATGGGTCATCAGCTTGACCTGGTATCATATGGGTCAAAGACACGACTTGATTTTCTTGTGGTCTTCCAGATGGGACCTTGCATGGTATGGGTATGGGGCGGTGTGTTCAAACTTAAGGTTATGGACCGTACATTGGGGTTTCCATCTTGCCATCACTCTAGTTTCTTGGAACGAGACACGAGACTTTCGCTTTTGTGTGTTCTTGATTATCAGCTAAAGGAGCATGATATGAGTGATAGTGGTGTGAGTGTGGGTTAAGGATATGGATTATATTGGGTAAGGGTCATCAGCTCAATCTAGTATCATATGGGTCCAAGACATTACTTGATTTTTTTATGTTCTTCGACATAGGACCTTACATGGTATGGATGTAGGGCTATGTGCTCAAACTCTAGGTTATGTATCATGCATTGGGGGTTCTGGTCAACCATCACTCTAATTGCATGGAACAAGACATGAGACTTTTCCTTTTGATTGTTCTCAATCATCAGCCAAGGGACCATGGTGCGAGTGTGGGTGGTTCGAGAGTCAGTCGTGGATATGATACACTTATATTTGAGCTTATCAACTCAATCTAGTATCATGTGGGTCTAAGAAACGTATTGATTTTCTTATGTTCTTCGACATCATACCCTGCATGGTATGGGTGTGGAGAGGCGTGTTTAAACTTAAGCTTAAAGATCATGCATTGGGTGTTTTAACCGGCCATCAGTTCAATGTCAGGGAATGAGAAACACGATTTTCCTTTTCTGTATTCTCGATCATCATCCAACGGACCAAAATACGAGTGTGGTTTGTAGATATGGATTGTTTGAGGTAAGGTTCATCAGCTAGATCTACAATCGTATGGGTCCTACACATGGCTTGAATTTCTTATGTTCATCGACATGGAACCCTGCATGGTTTGGGTACGGGGTTGCATGTTCAAACTCGAGGTTATGGATCATGTATTAGGGGTTCCGGCCAACCAGTACTCTAGTTCCATCGAATGAGACATGATTCATTTCATTTCATGTGTTCTTGATCATCAGCTAGGGGACCACGGTACAAGCACGGGTCGTTGATATGCATCATTTCGGGTAGTGGTCATCATCTCGATCTAGTATCATCCGGGTCAAATACACAACTTGATTTTCTTATGTTCTTCAATGTAGGACCTTGCATGGTATGGGTGAGGGGTTGTATGTTCAGACTCGAGGTTATGGATCATGCAATGGGGGTTCCGGTCGACCATTACTCTATGAAGTAGCGATTTAATCGAGTACAAATACAATCAGAGTAATCAAAGTATTATGAACAATGAGAGTAAATAAGATGTTGCTTATTGCTCACTTATAATTTCGAATATAGAGAGCATATCAGATAGAAGTACTTGGAAATGTTCTGTCTAACTCTGAGTACAACTCCTATTTATAGGAGAATAAGAAAGTATACAAAAAATACTATGGACTAAACATCAAGACTTCGAAACTAACATGCCTTGGTAAATAGATAAGATGACCTTTGAAACTGACTTAAATCACTTCAACACATTACAACCTATTTGACACTAATATTATCCCCCTTTGTAATCAGTGTCGAACTCAGTTTGTGAGAATTTGAGCAGCCATATGCATTAACCTTCAAACATCTATATACCAGTTTATAACCATGTTCTGTTTAGCCTTATCTGCTTCGTTGTTTTTCTTATAGTTATTCATACGAACAATAAAGTTCGTATATTGAGCAGTAGTATACCGTTCCACTTCCGAAGCTTGAAATAAGAACCTCTTAGCTTTTACTTTTTTGTCTTTTCCTGAAAAAGCTAATCCCATTGGCTTTAAAAAAATTTCCCCATCAACAAACTTCTTCCACTCTTCTTGACTCTTCACAATTTTTGGATCAATTTTCACTTCCTTTCCCAGTGCAGCACATAACTCAATATCAGTTAAGGCTAGACAATCATAGTAATTATCTATAAAGATTTTGATATGACCAAGACCAAGTCTCAAAATCTCTTTGCATGTCCCTTGAAGTTTTTGTTGGATAAGGTGTCTAAGTCCATAACTATATTTAGTATGTACTTGACTCGGCTTGGCATGGTCCATTTGGGTTGCATAGCATCACACAATTGGATAGACAAAATGAGAATAAGTACACTTATGATTTGTTCATATATTCTAATATATTAATATGAAATCATATTATTTAATTAGTATTGATCAATAAGTAATTTGGAATTAATTTTGTGATCAAAAGAAGACTAATTAAATATATGGGGATTGATTATGTAAATCTTTCATTCTTATATAGTGGGCTTATGGTCCATGATTCACTAGATTGGCCTAGGACCCATTGGGTGCTCCATGGGTGCTCCATGGAGGTTATAACCCATGGATCATGGGGGAAATGAAAAGCCATGCACATTAGGGTTTACATGGTGTAACCCTACATGTGACACATTATATAAAGAACCTCATATGGAGAAAAATTGGCATCTTAGACAATAAAAGTGAGGGCTACCCGATTTTGTGCTCAAGTGAACTTCTCTCAAGTTATCCCAGGAGTTGTGGTGTTGTGTGAAGCATTTGAGGCATCACATTTGGGGTGCTAGACTTCCAAGGTCTTTAGAAATCCAAGTGACAAGAAAGGTATGTCATTCTACTAATTTTTATATTACAAGTACCGCATCGTATGCTAGTTAGAATGAGAACCTTGGAAAAATCATATTTGCATGTATATAAGAGAAAACTTAGATCCAAGGTTTCTAGGGTTGCATGTACACCATAGGAGTGTTAGAATGCTCAAAACCCATCAGTTTCGAAGCTTCCATATCTTTGAGAATCAATGCAACTTGAGTAAGATCATTCACTATCATCAATGGAAAGTCAGCAACTAAAAAATCACAAATCACATTATTTTCCCATACAACATGAAATCGGAAATTCTGAATCATGTTTTCAAACATCACATCCATAGTCACACTTATCACATGAAGAATCTTGATAAGGGACCAAAATTCCTCATGCCCCTTTCCTAACACAACATGAAACCTAAGCTTCATATGTAGAAGGTCTTCTTCATTCTCGAATTTCTCAATAATCTTGTATTGTGATGTGATGAACATCATTTCATTGATTGGGAAATCAAGTTGATTCATATCAGTGTTCTCTATTGCATAACTCTTTCTTGGCTTCTTCTAGAATGCATACATTTCATTATATGACACTGTTGCTTCAATATTTCCATAGTTTTGCAACTTCTTTGGATCACCTTTATCCATTGTAGGAGGATCACTTTCACGAAGTCTCATGATGCTTTAAATTTGTCGTTGCATATCCAATTCTGCTTCTATCTCAACTTTTCTTTCTTCTTTTGATTTTTCAATAACAATCTCTTTTCCTTTTCCCCTATTAACTTCTGAAGACTTAGGTTTCGAAGAACTTCCTTCACCAGTAGAACCAATTACAATGCCTTTAGCAATTGGGCTTGTAGTAACTGTAGTCGCCATTGTTAGCTCTGCCTTCGAAAATTTGGTTTTGTTGTAGGAATTTGAGCTTTAAAAATGTTTCCAACAACCTTTGTTTCTTCATTCGATTTTGCTGTTGCTCCTTTACCAACATCTTTCTTTTCTCCCTTTGCACCTCTTTAACAATAGGCGGGGCATTTATTGGTAAGAGATTGATAAACTGAGACCATGGAGCCAACACCTTGTAAACTTGAGCTTCGAATAAACGAAACTTCTGAGCTAAAAACTTAGGAGTTATAATAGAGGTAGAGACAGACTTCGAAACAATCTCCTTCAATTCGGCAATCATGGTATTAAGTTTACTAAAGCTACTGACATCAGTAGTGAATTTATCATCAAACTTTGCAACAAAAGATTGATTTGTTTGAACAAACGTAGTAACAGTAGCAGCAATAATATCAACTTTCTCAAGAATCGAAGAATACTTTTTATCCAACTCACGGAGCTCTATAGAGACACTCACTTTCATCTCATCAAGGTTTTGATTCACATTTTCACGAACAATTTTTAGATCTTTCTCAAAAAGAACATGACGTTCCTTAACAACACGTTTCAAATCCTTGAGCTCGTCATTAAAAGACGAAGACTTCACTTGTAACTCCTTATTTTTTTCCATGACATCAAGTTTGTCTTGAATTCGAAACTCATATTCTTGAATCATCACATTCAACTTATTCAGAAGACGAAGCTCTTGTGCTTTTATCATAACGTCAACTTCAATACTTGATACAAAATTCCTACCCCCTGCATCTACTTGTGATTGCAATAATGAGTTAAGTTTTTTGTTGAGAATTTGGAATTGCTTCCCTTACATAAGCATATGGTTTGGTATGTTGTCTTCTTCCGGATCTAATTCTAAGTTAGCAAATGATCCTCCAAACCCTCCATCATCAGTATCGTCATCATCATTAGTTGGTTTAAGTGGCTCAGTAGATCGAGAAAAAAAATAAAGAAGTGATAGGATGATTCATAACAAGATCAAAGGTTGGTGAATGACTGGATGTAGAAACAGTGGTGATAAACGGTGGTAACGAAGTATCGGGAGGGATGACTGAGGTTTCGAAAATACCTTGAGTAGAGCCGGGGTTTTCATTACATGAGACTACTTCACCCATATTGACATTTACATTTGTATTAGACACATTTGTAATAATGTATGAGGTTCAAACCTCCTCATAAGATGACTTGGTTAACGAATCCTCGAGTGGTGTGATTAAAATGTGCTCAGGATTTGATACTTTTGTGGAATCACCAAGAATAGTAGTTGTGTCCACTATCGAAGTTTCCACAGAGCTACTAGAAATACCTATCTCCTAAATATTCGATTTGATAGGAGATTTCTTCTTCGATGAAACATCACCCAATGGTGTTTCAGGAACTTCATTTTCTTCCATCGAATCGTCTCGAATAATCAACATCTGCTTCTTGCTCTTCTTTGAAATGTGCTTAGCAACATCCTTAGCCCTTCGCTTCATGGAGGATGGAGAAACAGGTATAGGAACATCACGAAGAATAAGACCTTTCCTTGTGAAATGTGGCTTTCGAACCATAGAGGGAGTAAAGCTAGAAGACCTCTCAGGAGATGTTCGTGATCTATAAGCTTTCTTTTTTAGCCTCTTGAATACCCTAGTCTTCGAAGGAACAACTTCCTTTGAAAGTGTATCGGTTTCAGGCTCAACATGTTTCTCTGACTTTTTCGAAACTTTAATTACTACTCCAGCCTTCTTCGGTGAGTGATCATCTTTTTCATCAGGAACAGCAGTAGAAGTCTTTTGTTTGCGACACTTCTTGGAAGATTCTTCATCACGTTTTGCCAACAGCACACGAGTGCCATCATTGGTACTTATAGTGATCAAATAAGCCTCCAACACAGGATTCGAAGGATCAACCTTCCTGAGCATCCTATCAGGAATCCGAGCAACTGTAGGAAAAGTACTTTCATCATCTTCAATCGACTTTAGGTTATGATATTTCAAGAATTCTGCTTTAGGCTCATCAACAGGCACCCTTTCCTTGTCATAAGCATATTGAAGAATAAGACTCCAATACCTTGCACATGAAACCCCATCTACTACATTCGTGTTTTCAATACTTTTCAAAAATTCGTTCCACATTTGAGTTGCATAGTCAACAGGAAAATCATAGTAAATGCCTGTGACCATAGCATACACATCCATGTGTCCTTTGTCTAAACCAACACTTTCACCTATGAGGCATCGAAGGTAAATCCCAAAAAGAAAGTTCCACAAACTAGGAAGACTAGACTTCTTGAATTCACTGATCTTCAAGCGAGTAGGTTGATAACCCATCTCATTGAACATGTCTAACACTTGTTCATTGGGAATAAATTTTCGTAATGAAAACTTCATTAAGGCTTTAAAAACACACATTGAGTCAAAGGTGGTTGAGGTCAACATGCTGCAACATGCTTCTAAGGACAACCTAACTAGTACAAAAATTTTCGAAAAATATAGCTGACCCTAGAACTGCAAGCATGAACCATGGGTCATCTTTGCCAAAATATGCATTAAGAAAATATAATAGAAACACCAAAAACAAGAAAATCTTCCTGAAGTTTTTGATTTTTTGAAATGAAAAAGACAAAACAAAAGTAAAATCTATTTGTTCTTTTTGATGTTTCGAAAATTTAAAGACAAAAAAAAAGTAAAATCTTTTTGTTCTTTTTGAAATTTTTTCAAAACAAAATTTTTTTATACAAAACTCACGAAATTTTTTGATTAAGCGGTATGTACAAAATGTCGAAATCGAAGCGTGTCGAAGCGCTTAACGTGAACAGTAACCTCTGAACGTCAGGCTATTTTCTTTATATGACCAGTCAACACCTCTGAATCATTACTTATGCACCTTTGTTGAGTTATTCCTTCGAAATCAACCCTAGAACTGAATTACCTTCAATCATTCCTAGTACTCCCAAAATTTTCACAAATGATTTTTCATCTAATGGCCTTGTGAAAATATCAACAAGTTAATCAGTGGTTTTTATAAAGTGAACTTAGATATTGCCCTCCTCAACATGATCTTTTATAAAGTGATAACGAAGAGCAATATGCTTGGTTTTGGAATGTTGCACATGATTGTGACAAATGCGTATAACCCTCTGTGAATCACAATATAACGGAATTTTCTTCATGTTGATTGCATAATCACGTAATTGGCTTTTAATCCATATGATTTGTGAAAGTGCAAGCTACAACAACAACATACTTTGCTTCTGCTATGGAAATTGAAACACATGTTTGCTTTTTCGATTTCCAGCTTACTAACTTCCCATCTAGTAATTGATATCCACCACTTGTTCTTTTTCTATCGAGATTGCAACCTCCTAAATCAGCATCTGAAAATGCTTGTATGAAAAACCCAGATTTCGATGGATACCACAATCCTAACGAAATTGAGCCATTGAGATATCCAAAATATTCTTCACCGCTGTTAAATGTGGTTCTCTTGGATTCGATTGATATCTTGCACAATTACAAACAGAAAACATAATGTCATGACGACTTGCCGTAAGGTAAAGTAATGATCCTATCTTGTTTTTGTACAAAGTAAGATCAATAGCAGGTTTGTCTAAAGAAGGTGTTAGCCTTGTTCCAACCGCCATTGGTACTCGTAATTTCGTGCTATTCGTGAAGCCAAAATTTTCAAGCAAATTCTTTGTATATTTTTCTTAATTGATAAAGATTCCTTCTCTGCTTTGACGAGCATTCAATCCTAGAAAATTTTTTATTTTTCCCATCATGCTCATCTCGAATTGACTTTTCATAAGATTTTATAAATCTCTAGACAAAGTAGGGTCAGTTGAGCCAAAATAATATCATCAACATATATTTGAACAAGCATAAGATGATCCCCAACTTTCTTTCGAAATAGTGTGGGATCAACTGATCCTTTTTTAAATTTTTATTGTTTTAAAAATGAGGTAAGAGTTGCATACGATGCTCTTGGTGCTTGTTTTAACTCATATACAACATTATCTAAAATATAACAATGATTAAGAAAATTTTCATTTATGAAACCTGGAGGTTGTTCAACATATACAGTTTCTTCAAGTTCGCCATTGAGAAAAGCACATTTGACATCCATCTAATAGACATCAAAATCCTTGAGTGTTGCATAGGCCAAAAATATTCGAACAGCCTCGAGTCTTGCAACAGGGGAAAAGGTTTCTTCATAATCAATACCTTCTTGTTGCGAATAGCCTTTAACTACAAGCCTAGCCTTATTTCGAACAATATTACCTTCTTTGTCTGTTTTATTTTTGAAAATCCATTTTAATCCAACAATCGATTTATATTTAGGCTTAGGAATTTATCTCCAAAACTTGTTTCTTTCCAATTCAGACAATTCAAATTGCATTGCAACAACCCAATCTGAATGTTCCATTGCAACCTTAACTAATTTTGGTTCAATGTTCGAAATAAAGACATTAAACATGCAAAACTCCTAATGAGCATTAAGTAGCTCATTCTTTGCACGAAATTGAGCTCTAGTTATCACACCATCTTGAGGATTTCAAATCACTTGTTCTTTTGGATGATTTCTAATCCACTTCTCCAATGGTGGATAAGCTGGATCAAAATCCAATGGTGCATCTTCGAACATTTATCATTCTCTGAACCTGCAACATAATTATTATCATTAAAATCATGAAAAGTTTAATATTGATTATTATTTAACACATTTTGCTCCCCCTCGACAACTTCATTTCCAGTTTGCTCCCCCATAACATCATTATTCATTCTCCTATTCCCCCCTCGAAATAATGCTCCCCCTCAACTTGAGAATTCGACTGTAAGTGCCCTCCCCCCTACTTGATCATTTAGCATACGTTCGCTATTTCCAGGAGAAGGTGATGTCGAGTGTTCATCAACAACATCATGTGTAAATGTCGAACAATCAGAATGCTTTGATGATTCCGGAAGTTGATTTCTTGAGCATTAATTTCAGCATCCCCAGCCCTATCTGGAACACCAAAACTTAAATCATAATCAAAATCAGACGAATTAATACTTTCGGATTCATTTTTTGATTCATAAAGTATTGGTTTTTGTTCGAAACACTTTTCAACTTTTTGATACAATAATCATTGAACGTAAGATTGAATGTTTCTTCAATTTTACTTGTTCGTCTATTCAACACTCGATATGCAACTGAATTATGAGAATAACGCAAGAAAATTCCTTCATCAGCTTTAGACTGAAATTTCGAAATATTATGCTTTAGATTCATAATAAAACACCTACAACCGAAAACATGAAATAATTTGACATTAGGGTTTCGATTATTCATATTTACATAAGGAGTAATGTTGAATCTTCGATGAATGAACAATCTATTTTGTGTAAAACATGCCGTTGACACTACTTTAGCCCAAGGATAACGAGGAAGATTCGCATATGTGAGCATTGTTCTTGCAACTGCACAAAGAAAATGATTTCGCCTTTCAACAACGCCATTCTGCTGAGGTGTATAAGGTGAAGAAAGATTATGTGAAATTCCTTTGTCTATTAAAAACGAATCAAGAACATTGTTCTTAAATTCGAAACCATTGTCACTTTTGATTCTTCGACCTTTCATCTTCAAACTTGTTTCCATCTTTTTGATAAAATCAATCATTATTTGAGCAACTTCTGATTTTAACCTAAGAAAGTAAACCCATGTAAAGCGAGAAAAATCATCAACAATGACTAAAATGTATCGTTTCTTGTTTACAGTTACAACAGTTGATGGTCGACAAAGATCAATATGAAGAAGCTCCAATGGTTCAATGATTATCGAATCAATGATAACAGGATGTCCTTGTCGATGTTGTTTACCTTGTTCTCAAGCTTCACATATAGTATCATTGTCAAATTTTAAAATAGGTAAACCTCGAACAAGATCATTCACAACTAATTTATTAAGATTTCAAAGATTCAAATGAGAAAGACGTCGATGCCAAATCCATCTAACATCTGAAGAAGCTTTCAAAAGTAAGCACACTGATGGAATACCAACAATTGGTTTTAAGTCAAGTGTGAACATATTTCCCTTTCTTTTGGATTTGAGTAAAAATTCTTTTGTATTGACATTCAAAATAATTCATTAAACACCACTTGATTTCTAGTCCCCACAACTAGTTGTGAAACACTAATCAGATTATGTTGAAGACCCTCAACATAGGAAACTTGGTTGACAGTAAACTTTCCATTTGTGACTTTACCATATCCCTTGACTTGACACTTTTGATTGTTACCAAACTTCACAACACCAACATTTTCCATACTTCGATAATCACGTAGATTCCCTTTCCTTCTAGTCATGTGACTCGAGCAACCACTATCGATATACCATTTTGCATCATATTGCTCGTCACATAAAGCTTGCAATAAGTGGAAAAATTTAGGTACCCAAGGCTATTTGGTTCCTTTGTGATTAGTTTGAAATACATTTTGAAATGAAGAACCTATAAGCCAATTACGAACTTTAGATATAACACTATCAATTAAGTCCACTTCATTTGGTAAAGGCTCAGAAATATAATTTTTCAAAATTTTAGGATTTTCACTGACATTCACCTTTGCCTTCTCAGTTTGTGGCTTTGTTGTCTTCTCTTTCGAAACAGGGCACCATGGATTGACTGAAAATGTTGAGTCTTTTGATGAGGAACTAACATTCGACATGTAACATCCGGAATTCCAAGTATCATATTTTAATTATTTAGTTTGTGTTAAGAAGAGGGACTCGACGAGTTGACGCCTAGACTCCTCGAGTAGGATCGCGATTGCTGAATGGATTTAATTAATGGACTCGACGAGTCGGCAAGTGGACTCGACGAGTCCGTGATGTGGTCATAAACCCTAAATCCTCGAGCATGTGCCCTTTTTAAGGGATCTTATGGCCCTCATTTGCGGCCACCTTCACCCTTGAGAGCACCAAAGAACCTAAGGGCATTGTGAGTGAGAAAAGAAGCCATTTTCATCATTTCTTGTGTGATCTTGCAAGCAAAAAGGAAGTAGGGAAAGCTAGGCAGATTGAGGAGCTCAGATCTACTACCATTTGATCAGAAGAGGCTACTCGACGTATAAATCTATGCTCATTCTCGTGTATATGGTGATCTACTTGAATCTAGGGTTTTCTTATGCCTTATTTAGCTTGAATTTGAAGCATATGAGGTCCCAAGGTGGAATTCTTCTTAGATCTGGACCTTAAAAGGTCCATAGAGTCCTATCTATCCAGCTTTATGCTATTCCTTTGGAGATATTGTCACACCCCCAAACCAGAATGGCGGAAACATTCGGGGGTGGATGACTTCACGTAGTATCACAACCATTGAATATTGTAAAGAAAGTAACACAACCATCACATATATAATGAAAACGTATGTTGTTGCGTTATACATAATAGCAAAAGAATATTACAATGAGATGATAAATGTTCAATAATAAAACATCTTTAGTGTTTCCTTCTCCAAAAGCTGGTGGTTACCTGTATTACTGATTCCCTGAGAAATACAAGTGGTTTCGAAAAAGTGTCAACAATTAAGTTGGTGAGTTCATAAGTGTTTTGCATTGAAAAGTATGTCCTTTTTGATAGTAAATCGATGAACGAGGTTTTCAGAAAATCCAATATTTTCTATAAATGATTTGAAAAGTTTCCCGTGTTGGAGTGCATTAGTGTTTTCCATGCTTGAATAATAGTGATAAAATTTGTATTAACAATAAAATGGAAAACTGAAATGCATGTATGAGTCTCGTAAATCTAACTTGTTTTTATACTTTTATGTGAGTTTTATAACCATGCTATTGACAATGATGGCCTGTAACAACGTTCTTCAGGCGTTGGAAACTGTTATGACATTTGTCACCCCAGGCCTGCCGGCCTAGCTGTAGCTAACAGCTTAGGTGTGGGATTGTCAATCCCGTATAGATCTATACACAAGTATCACGCTCCCCCTATAAGGGATTATGGTATATAATACAGGACTTAATAATGCATACTCGAACGTACGTGAAACTGTCTCACATTACTAGGTATAAACAGATTTACGATGATTAAAGACTTTACTTCATTTGAAAGTATTTCATTTGTCAAGATGTATACGTAAAATGTATGAATAACTTGTTAGTTATGTTCGTTATAGCTTCTCAAAAGTATGTTTTCATTTAGTAAGAATAACTTGGTGATATAATAGCCTTCTAAGCATAAAGATGTTTATAAAAATGATACTTGGACTCATAATGTACTTGTATTTCCCCCCTAAAACATGAAAAGAATTGAAAAGTAGGGGTATGAACTCACTCGTTAAGTTTGAAGAGAGAGGCTAGGTTTGAGCAGAACTTCGATCGCGGATGGTTGCGTCGTCGGGCTCTTCGGGGGTCTCTGCAGCGTAAATCTTTCGTCGGGGGCTCGAGTGCGGAAACCAAGGTAAGAAAAGGGTCTCTGGAGCTGGGAGAATGGCTGAGAAATGGTGAAGGTGTGCCTAAACTCGAAACTTATGCCTTCCATTTATAGGGCTGGAAAACCCCGTACGCGGCGCGTACTTCCGGAGTACGCGGGGCGTAAAGTGGCGTCATGGCTTACGACTCGGGTCTAGCTAGTGTAGCTTGGGCGGGTCGATGGGACTACTGGGTCTAGCCGAGCGTAGCTTGGGCGGGTCGATGAGACTCGACTCTGGGTCTAGTACGCGGGGCGTACTCCTAGAGTACGCGGGGCGTAATCCCTGCTTCCGACTTCTAAATTCCGTAACTTTCGCGTACGAGCTCCGTTTTTTGCGTTCTTTATATCCACGTGTAGGTGAGATTATGCTCTACAACTTTCCTTTAGACTCCGTCGGCTAGTTTTGACTTCATTTTTAATGATATATTTTTAATAGGCCGGGCCTCCTAAAGTTCGTTAAAAATTCATAGGTTCTTTATTCGACGTCGGTTTTTGTTTGTCTTTTTATTGTTTTATTACCACTGAGGAGATCTTCAACTTCCGTTTAGGTGGCGATAGCTAAATAACACTCGATCTTCAATCTGAGTCTTTAACCCTCTACTACGGTTACGAAACTTTGAAAATTCGTAACTTCTTCATGCGAGGTCCAATTTGGGCGATCTTTTTATGTACGCTCACCTTTCAACGAGATCTACGACTTTGGTTTAGATACTTAAGGCTAAAATGTATTTTATTGAGATTCTACTTTTTATGTCAAATAATGTTTTAACGTCGTGTCGTAAATATACGAGTGGTTATAATTTCTTCAATATAACCCGGTTTTGAGCGTTCTTTATGTTTTTGGAAACCTTGGCATGATATCTAATATTTGATGTATCCCAACTTAGATACTTGAACACTTTATTTTCGAGGTTAATTTCGTTGCTTTTTAGCTTTCGAGTGTTTACAATGCTTTTTGGGAAAAATAGGGTTGTCACATCATCCCCCTGTTAAGGGAATTTCGTCCCGAAATTTAATCTAAGATAGAGTTTACAGTTTTAGGAAAGAGATGCGGGTACTTTTGTTTCATCTGATCCTCGCGTTCCCAGGTGTATTCAGGTCCCCGCTTGGCATTCCAGCGGACCTTTACAATGGGTATGTGACTTTGTTTAGTCCTTTTGATTTCCCGATCCATGATCTCTACTGGTTCCTCCACAAATTGAAGGTTTTCATTTATTGCAATTTCGTCTAGAGGGACGACAAGGGTCTCATCGGATAAGCACTTCTTCAGATTCGATATGTGAAAGGTAGGGTGTACGTTGTGGAGCTCCTGAGGTAGTCTAAGTTTGTAGGCCACTGGACCGATCCTGGCAAGGATCTCGAATGGTCCGATGTATCTAGGGTTCAATTTTCCACGTTTTCTGAAGCGTATTAAACCTTTCCAAGGCGAGACTTTGAGTAGGACACGGTCTCCAACTTGGAATTCCAAGGGTTTGCGTCTCTTATCTGCATAACTCTTTTGTCTATCTCTTGATGCTTTTAGACATTCTCGGATTTGAACAATCTTCTCCGTAGTCTCCCTTATGATTTCTGGTCCAGTGAGCGTGTTGTCAGTTGCTTGTCCTTTTGCTAGTTGCGTGTCCCCCACTTTGGCCCAGCACAAAGGTGACCTGCATTTGCGGCCATAGAGGGCTTCAAACGGGGCAGCCTTGATACTGGTGTGGTAGCTATTGTTGTACGAGAACTCGACCAATGGTAGATGTGTGTCCCATGCTTTGCCAAAATCGATTATGCAAGCTCTCAGCATGTCTTCTAGGGTTTGTATAGTTCTCTCGCTCTGGCCGTCGGTTTGTGGGTGATAAGCGGTACTCATGTCTAGTCTTGTCCCCAAAGCTTTTTGTAGCGACTACCAGAACCTTGAGGTGAATCTACTATCTCGGTCTGAGATAATGGATATGGGCACACCATGCAGTCGTACAATTTCTCTGAGGTATGTCCTTGTTAACTTCTCCAATTTATCCGTCTCTTTGATTGGTAGGAAATGTGCTGACTTAGTTAACCTGTCGACAATTACCCAAATGGTGTCGAGTCCGCTTGTTGTCTTGGGTAACTTTGTTATGAAATCCATGGTTATCCGCTCCCACTTCCATTCGGGTATTTCTGGTTGTTGTAATAAACCCGAGGGCTTCTGATATTCCACCTTGACTTTGGCACATGTCAGGCATTTGCTTACGTAGGTAGCAATTTCGGCTTTCATGTTTTGCCACCAGTACAACTTCTTGAGATCGAGATACATCTTATCGGAGCCGGGATGTATGGAGTATCGTGTTTTATGGGCTTCGTCCATAACGATTTCTCTGAATCCACCAAACTTCAGTATCCAAATTCGATCCATGAAATAACGAATTCCGTTGTTCTTGGTCTCAAGGTTCTTATCCATTCCTCTTAGGGCTTCTCCTGTCACATTTTCGGATTTCAAGGCTTCTATTTGGGCTTCCTTGATTTGCGTGAACAGGTGTGAATGGACTGTCATAGTTAGGGATTTCACTCGGCGACCTGAGTACTCCTTCCGACTGAGTGCATCAGCCACTACATTAGCCTTTCCGGGGTGATATCGGATTTCGCACTCGTAATCACTTAGTAGTTCTACCCATCGCCTCTGTCTCATGTTGAGTTCCTTCTGGTTGAGGATATGTTGGAGGCTTTTATGATCAGTGAAGATGGTACATTTAGTGCCGTAGAGATAGTGTCTCCATATCTTCAGAGCGAAGACGACTGCTCCTAGCTCAAGATCATGCGTTGTGTAGTTCACTTCGTGCGTCTTTAGTTGTCTTGAGGCGTAGGCGATGACCTTTCCTCTTTGCATTAAGACACACCCAAGTCCTTGGTTTGAAGCATCACAATAGACCATGAAGTCCTCCGTTCCTTCTGGCAAGGTTAGGATGGGCGCACTACATAAGGCTCATTTTAGTGTCTGAAATGCGCTGTCTTGTTTTTCTCCCCAGTCGAAGGTCGCATTTTTCTGGGTTAGGTTGGTAAGTTGCTTGGCAATCCTTGAAAAGTTCGGTATGAACCTTCAGTAATATCTGGCGAGTCCCAAAAATTGTCGGATTTCTGTAGGGGTTCTTGGAGTAGTCCAACTATCTATTGCCTTTATCTTGGAGGGGTCCACGTGTATCCCCTCTTTGCTTACAACATGTCCTAGGAAATCCACTTCCCGAATCCAAAATTCACATTTGGAAAATTTTGCGTAAAGTTTCTCTGCCCTTAATGTTTCCAGTACTTGGCGGAGATGTTTGTTGTGTTCTTCCTGGCTTCTTGAATAGATGAGTATATCATCTATGAATACGATCACGAATTTATCCAGGAAGGGACGACACACTCGGTTCATTAAGTCCATGAACACTGCTGGAGCATTCGTCAATCCGAAGGGCATCACTACAAATTCGTAGTGACCATAACGTGTTCGGAAAGCCGTTTTGGGGATGTCTCCTTCCAGTACTCGCAGTTGGTGATAGCCAGATCTTAGATCGATCTTTGAGAAGTATCTTGCTACCTGAAGTTAGTCGAATAGATCGTCTATGCGCGGTAAAGGATATCGGTTCTTGATCGTGAGTTTGTTTAGCTCCCGATAATCGATGCACATGCGAAAGGATCCGTCCTTCTTCTTCACAAATAGGACTGGCGCTCCCCATGGTGAGAAGCTTGGTCTGATGAATCCCTTGCTCAGCAGCTCGTTTAATTGACTGGATAGTTCCTGCATCTCGGCTGGGGCTAAACGGTACGGCGACTTTGCTACAGGGGTAGCCCCGGGGATTAAGTCGATTCTGAACTCGACTTGACGTTCCGGTGGGATTCCTGGAAGATCTTCTGGGAAAATATCCGGGAAGTTGCAGACTTCCGGAATATCTTTAATGTTTTTCGATTCTCATTTCTTGTCTACTACGTGGGCTAGAAAGGCATGATATTCCTTACGAAGATATTTTTGTGCTTTAATACAGGAAATGATTTGGAAACTTGAACTAGGTTTGTCGCCATAAATGACAAGAGATTCACCGTTTGGCAGATTTAGGCGAACAGCCCTTTCGTGGCAAAGGATATCGGCATGGTGAAGGCTCAACCAGTCCATACCGACGATGACATCGAAACTTCTTATGGAAATGGGCATAAGATCGACTCGAAACAAGCACTCGTTTAAACTTAGTGTGCACCCTACGTACAAATCGTTTGCGTGTTCTGTTTTACCGTTTGCCATTTCTACAGTGAATATTTTATTGAGTGGTTGGGGTTCTTGATTGAGTAGGTGTTTGAATTTATGACTCACAAAACTTCTCTCCGCACCGCAGTCAAAAAGTATGCATGCATAAGTGTTGTTGAGTAGAAACGTACCCGTAACCACCGTGGGATCCGCTATTGCTTCTCTCTGTCCTACTGCCAGCACTCTCCCCACACCGCCAATATTTCTTTCCTTGGGACAATCCCTCCTGAAGTGTCCAGTCTCTCCGCACCCATAACATGCCCGGCTTACTCCAGTGCCAGAAACTTGAGTGATTGGTCGTGCCGGTGCTTTACAGAAACGGACTGTGTGACCTTTCCTGTCACAGTTCTTGCAGTACATCTCGCGACAAATACCATGGTGATGGTAGTTGCACTTGCTGCACTTGGGCAGAATCCCCGCATATGGTTTTGTTGGCGCAGAGGTAGCAGGAGTTGTGGTGGGGGTAGTAGCAGCATGAACCGCAACCATTTGCTTCTTTGAAGGTTCTTGCGAAGTTTGTCCCTTCCTTTTGTTCCAAAGTTTCTTCTTGTTGTTGTTGTTGGCATTGATTTCATTGTTGCTGTTCCCTTTGGTTGGTTCAGCCATGATAGCCGCGACTCCTTGACAGACACCATGATCAACAAGAGATTGCGCTAGTTCCTTGGCGTTGGCGAAAGTCAAGGGTCTGGAAGCTAGCACACTTCCACGAAGTTGGGGTGATAGTCCCCAGATGTATCTCTCGACCTTTTGGCTCTCCAGGGTTAACATGCCTGGGCAAAGCGTTATTAAGTCACTGAACCTGTTGGTGTAACCTGCTATATCCGAACCTACCATCGAGAGGTTCCACAATTCCTGTTCAAGCTTCTGAATCTTGCCTCTTGGGCAGTATTCTCGAAGGAGCATTCTTTTCAGGTTTTCCCAACCCATGGAGTTTGCCACCACTAGGATTAGTGTTTGGACGTGGCCGTTCCACCATGTCAGGGCGCGTTCGGAGAAAGTAAAAGCGGCAAACTTTACTTTGCTTTCTTCAGGACATGCACAAATTTCGAATACAGCTTCTGTTTTCTCTATCCATTGAGATAGAGCCAATACTCCCCCAGTCCCGTAAAAGGGAATAGGTTTTCCGTTGGTGAAGTCTTTGTAAGTGCATACCCCTGAACGGCCTTGACCTTGGCCATTTGTAAAACTGTTTGTTCCTCCCCCCGATCCGTTGTTGCTCATTTGTGCCATTGCTGCAGTTACAGCAATGATTACAGCAGTCTGGAACATAACGGTGTCCATAATTGGAGGAGGTGGTGGAGGTGGTGTTGAAGTTGAGTTTCTGCATGTTGATCTACGAGGAGGCATGTTCTGGTAGAGAAAAATAAGAATGAATACTATAAGTTTCTAATGTTTTGACAATCGTGTGTTGGTTGCATCTTGTAATTTGTTTTGACTTTAGTTTATGGTTTCAAGGTAGGCATAGAAATTTAAAACTCGAAATTTCTGAGAGGTATATAATAAGAAATACTTCATATTTATACATATAGGTCACACCTGAGGTGTGTTACATTGCATTTCTTGTTCGGGAAAATTTGATCCTCCTAGAGATCTCCGATTACGGATACTACAGGGAAAACAAGGGAAATAAAGGAAAAACTTTTATCCGAAATCCTAATCTATAACAAAATTGTTGGGCATCGAATAAGCTCTACTTGCGGCGTTTGGAGCTAGACTCGGCATCCGATCGTTTGACTCCCATCAGTCGCCTCTCAAGATCTGCTTGTTGTTCCTTCATCTCTCTTATTTCTGCCAGAGCCGTTATCATTTGATTCTGAAGCGTCCCCGTGTAGATTTGGGTATTCTCATGTAGTCCTTCCAAACGGCGGATGTCAGCGGTGTTACCTTGGGTAGCAGCATTGATCTCGCGAACTCTGGTTGCTTGCCTGTCCGTCTCGTAATTCTGGGTAGCTATAGCGTTCACAAGAACAGGAAGTGCTCGATCAGCTGAGCTTCCCCCACTGACATTGTAAAAATCTCGGCACATGCCGAAAGGAGGGCGTACACCTTGTTGGCGGCTCCAGTAGTAGAGGTGACTTCCCCACATGGTAATGGGTCCCGGTTGATATGGTCTGATTTCGGGAGGGTGAGGGATGGGAGGGTCATACACTTCTGGCTCGGAGTCTGTCCCACTAGAAACTTCCACGATCTCCTCGTCGACTTCGAATTCCTCTCCGACTTCGACTTCGAATTCTTCCTCAATCACCCATTCGGGTTCTTCCTCGACTTCTTCTTCGATTTCCTCTGGGTCTTCCTTCGGGTCTTCTTCTATCCAACCGCCGTTGCCTTGGTTTGGGTAGTAGGGATCTCCTGGTAAATGGAATCCAGCCATTTGTCTGTACTAGGATGGATGTATGAGAACTTTATAAGAAAAGAAAATTCTATTTAACGACTTACTATTTTTAACTATAATTTGTACAACTATTCTTAATAATACTCCTATAATATTTCAATTTGGTGAAACTAAATTAATTTTTATTTGGTAAGTTCTTGGCTTGTTGTCCACTATGACCATTCCTCGACGTACATTGGTCAAGTCTAGGATAAATATAGTTGATCAGGCCATATTTATTCTCGACCTGATTACATACCCCGAGGCTCAATCGTAGTGTCGTAACTTGCCTTAATACTTTTTAGTAAAACTTGTTATGATACGAGATTAATGCATGCTTTTAAAAATGTATATCTTTAAAAGAAAGTATTTTGTTCATGAAAATGTTTCATCAGAGGGTTTTTGGTCCCCCTTTGTATTTATAGTTTGTATATCGTATGTGGTTCGATATACTTAGTTAACTATAAACAATGCTCTGATACCAATCTGTCACACCCCCAAACCAGAATGGCGGAAACATTCGGGGGTGGATGACTTCACGTAGTATCACAACCATTGAATATTGTAAAGAAAGTAACACAACCATCACATATGTAATGAAAACGTATGTTGTTGCATTATACATAATAGCAAAAGAATATTACAATGAGATGATAAATGTTCAATAATAAAACATCTTTAGTGTTTCCTTCTCCAAAAGCTGATGGTTACCTGTATTACTGATTCCCTGAGAAATACAAGTGGTTTCGAAAAAGTGTCAACAATTAAGTTGGTGAGTTCATAAGTGTTTTGCATTGAAAAATATGTCCTTTTTGATAGTAAATCGATGAACGAGGTTTTCAGAAAATCCAATATTTTCTATAAATGATTTGAAAAGTTTCCCGTGTTGGAGTGCATTAGTGTTTTCCATGCTTGAATAATAGTGATAAAATTTGTATTAACAATAAAATGGAAAACTGAAATGCATGTCTGAGTCTCGTAAATCTAACTTGTTTTTATACTTTTATGTGAGTTTTATAACCATGCTATTGACAATGATGGCCTGTAACAACGTTCTTCAGGCATTGGAAACTGTTATGACATTTGTCACCCCAGGCCTGCCGGCCTAGCTATAGCTAACAGCTTAGGTGTGGGATTGTCAATCCCGTATAGATCTATACACAAGTATCACGCTCCCCCTACAAGGGATTATGGTAGATAATACAAGACTTAATAATGCATACTCGAACATACGTGAAGCTGTCTCACATTACTAGGTATAAACAGATTTACGATGATTAAAGACTTTACTTCATTTCAAAGTATTTCATTTGTCAAGATGTATACGTAAAATGTATGAATAACTTGTTAGTTATGTTCGTTATAGCTTCTCAAAAGTATGTTTTCATTTAGTAAGAATAACTTGGTGATATAATAGCCTTCTAAGCATAAAGATGTTTATAAAAATGATACTTGGACTCATAATGTACTTGTATTTCCCCCCTAAAACATGAAAAGAATTGAAAAGTAGGGGTATGAACTCACTCGTTAAGTTTGAAGAGAGAGGCTAGGTTTGAGCAGAACTTCGATCGCGGATGGTTGCGTCGTCGGGCTCTTCGGGGGTCTCTGCAGCGTAAATCTTTCGTTGAGGGCTCGAGTGCGGAAACCAAGGTAAGAAAAGGGTCTCTGGAGCTGGGAGAATGGCTGAGAAATGGTGAAGGTGTGCCTAAACTCGAAACTTATGCCTTCCGTTTATAGGGCTGGAAAACCCCATACGCGGCCCGTACTTCCGGAGTACGCGGGGCGTAAAGTGGCGTCATGGCTTACGACTCGGGTCTAGCTAGCGTAGCTTGGGCGGGTCGATGGGACTACTGGGTCTAGCCGAGCGTAGCTTGGGCGGGTCGATGAGACTCGACTCTGGGTCTAGTACGCGGGGCGTACTCCCAGAGTATGCGGGGCGTAATCCCTGCTTCCGACTTCTAAATTCCGTAACTTTCGCGTACGAACTCCGTTTTTCGCGTTCTTTATATCCACGTGTAGGTGAGATTATGCTCTACAACTTTCCTTTAGACTCCGTCGGCTAGTTTTGACTTTATTTTTAATGATATATTTTTAATAGGCCGGGCCTCCTAAAGTTTGTTAAAAATTCATAGGTTCTTTATTCGACGTCGGTTTTTGTTTGTCTTTTTATTGTTTTATTACCACTGAGGAGATCTTCAACTTCCGTTTAGGTGGCGATAGCTAAATAACACTCGATCTTCAATCTGAGTCTTTAACCCTCTACTACGGTTACGAAACTTTGAAAATTCGTAACTTCTTCATACGAGGTCCAATTTGGGCGATCTTTTTATGTACGCTCACCTTTCAACGAGATCTACGACTTTGGTTTAGATACTTAAGGCTAAAATGTATTTTATTGAGATTCTACTTTTTATGTCAAATAATGTTTTAACGTCGTGTCGTAAATATACGAGTGGTTATAATTTCTTCAATATAACCCGGTTTTGAGCATTCTTTATGTTTTTGGAAACCTTGGCATGATATCTAATATTTGATGTATCCCAACTTAGATACTTGAACACTTTATTTTCGAGGTTAATTTCGTTGCTTTTTAGCTTTCGAGTGTTTACAATGCTTTTTGGGAAAAATAGGGTTGTCAAAGATATGAACCTAAGTTGTCATTTTAGAAGCTATTTCACCAAAAGAAGCCCTATGAGTGTTGCATGAGTGTAAAGGTTGGACCTTTACGTGATTATTATGTATTGGAAGGTCAGATCTGTAGGTTAGAGAAGCAAATCTGACCTCAGAAGGTCTTTTGAGTGTTGCCATGGAGGGAACTCGCCGAGTCCATAAGGGGACTCGACGAGTCGAGTCAAGTTGACTCACAATTTGTGACCAGTGGTAACCCGTCGAGTGAAAGGTTAACTCGACGAGTCGAGTGAGGATTTATAAGGATTAAGGTGACACGCATGGACTCGCCGAGTCACAAGATTGCACTCGACGAGTTTGGTTAAAGTTTGACCATTGACTAGAGTTGACTTCAGTTGACCTTAGGGTTTGGGTCAAGCTGGTTCAAGAGAGGTTACGGAGCGGTAGAATGGTCTTCTACCCATTCTTTAGAAATGAGGACAAGAGAAAGTAGTGATTAGAGATGTTTTTCTGTTGATAGGAGGAGGATAGGTCGGGTTATCGAGCACGAGAGGTTATCCAACATCGTAAGAGGTGAGTCTTCTCACTATACTTTACCTAGAGTGGTAATTATATGTAACCGGAAGGTGTTATGTGCTATGATAAGTATGTGATGCATGCTGTTATATGATATGTATGTGCTAAGTTATCTTATGAGTATTATGATACGGACCGGAAGGTCAACAGTGTATGGGCCGGAAGGTCAAGATGATACAGACCGGAAGGTCAGAGAAGTGGGATTAGAAGGTCTACTAGGACTATGGGACGGAAGTCCCCTGAGACACATTAACCGGAAAGTCTTGTAGAGTTGTAGCCTTGAGTGGCGTATGTGTTGTATGTGGTATTTTGGGAGCTCACTAAGCATTTATGCCTACTGTTTACGTGATATGTATATCAGCTACCAGCGAGGATCGCAGAAGGCGCCGGCATGATCTATACACATTGATGGAGTTTTATGTATTTGAGATCTTGGTATTGTTTTATTTGGAGGAAATATGTTACATTGGATTTGATATTTCTAATGAATCAAACTATGTTTTAAAAAAAAAATGTTTTGGAAATTCACCTTGTTACAATTTGGTATCAGAGCCTTGGTTTGAGGGATTCGGATGCACCTTCAGGTGTAGTTGAACTCAAACTGAGGATTTGAAAAAGTTTTTCATAAAAGAAACAATTTTTCTAAAATGTAAAGGAATGTGAGGAAAGTGGAAAGAAGCAATGTGTACAATCAGCCATCGCCCGAAAGGTGATTTCCTAAAATACCCTTACATTATGTTTTATGAAATATGATATGATACGTTATGCATGCTTGAGTAGGCTAGGTATTCCTATTACGACTAGAGTGGCCTGATTTGTGATGCCTTAGCCTAGGAGATTACTGCTGCTATGAAATGCTTCGAGAGTGAGTAGGTAGCAGTGAGGAGATTATGAGAAGTCTACCGAAGGGTAGCCTATGCTTAGCGAGATGTAGAGTACTTGTGATCTGGGATCCTAGGAGGAGGACATGGAATGAATGCTGATGCGGTGTGGAAGATAGTATAGGGCCCGTACTACTGAAAACACCAAATCAATGCACAGTCCAAGTAAGAATCCTTAGGGTACTAGGGAACAAGTAGGGTTGAGTTATTGAGTGCGAGTATACTCGAGCGAGCATCTGATTTTTTTATGTCATATTTCAGAGACATCATGGTTGGGACATGCCACAGACCAGAGACTAGCAGTGTGAGTGACGAGGAGCTTCGTCAGATGATCCACGATGAGGTAGCAGCAGCTATCCGAGCAGAGATACCGGAGATGTTTGGGTCTATAAAGACCACGTTGATTGAGACATTCGATGAGCGGTACGTTGTGGTTACCGAGGTTGCAGCCGCTGCAGCTACGGTAGCTGTTGCTGCTGCTAGACCTTAGGGGGGTGACTCATTGTTGTTCCGAGAGTTCAGCAACACGAAGCCACCAGAGTTTGATGGGACACAGGACCTGATTACTGTGATGAGATGGATTTATGATATTGAGGGATGATTCTACACCTGTTCGTTTCCGGAGCATCTGAGGGTACGGTTCGCGCTGAACCAGCTCCGCTTGGGAGCGACGGATTGGTGGAAGTTTGTGACGGCAAACTTTAATCTTGCAAAGATCTTAGAGGTGACCTAGGAGAGGTTCACCACCATGTTTAGAGACGAGTATGTTCGCTCGATGGAGAGGGAACGGTTGGAACAAGAGTTCTTGTCCCTCAAGCAGGGGATGGAGTCCGTGACTGTGATTACACGGATGTTCCACGAGAGGGCGTTGTTTTTCCCGGAACACGTGTCGTCTGAGCAGGCACGCATGAGCCGATATTTAAGCATTCTGAGGAGGGACATTCGGGAGTTTGTGGCAAACTCGACTTACCGGACATTTGCTGAGCTCCAGGAAAATGCCTGGAAGAGGGAGATTGAGCTAGAGACTCAGGCCAGGGAGGAGGCCGAGTCTCAGAGGAGGGACAGGCAACTGGTACAGGTACAGCTGGCATCCAAGCGGGCTAAGCCCGCTGATAGGAGATCTGGAGGCCAAAAGGGCCGCACTTGTGGGAAGTGCGTCAAGGGACATGATGGAGTGTGTCGAGCGGGTGCTTGCTACAAATGTGGCAAGGAGGGGCATGTAGCCAAGGACTGCCCCAAGGGATTTATGGTTTGCTTTCATTACAACCAGACGGGTCACCGGAAGGCCGAGAGCCCACAGTTGTTACAGGGATCAGCGCAGGGATCTGCCCCTGCTAGTGCACGAGCTACTGAGGATCGGCCAGTGAAGGCTGAGGCACCGAAGGCTCACGAGAGAGCCTTCCAGTTGATAGCGGAGGAGGTCCGCGCAGCGCCCGATGTCGTGGTTGGTATGTATTCTTCCATTTATTTATGCTGAGTTGAGATATTGTGCTTATATTATGATATGCGTAGGTACTTTTCTTGTGAGTTCTGTACCTGCTTTGGTGTTGTTTGACTTGGGTGCGTGTTGATCATTTGAGTCGTTAGCGTTTAGTTAGCACATCAGTATTTGACGAGAGGTGTTGAGTCGACCTCTACGAGTTTCCATAGCCGACGAGTGTGCGGTTTATGCTACTGACGTGATTTGAGCATGTGTACTCGAGATCTTTGGTGTTGAGTTCCTGATAGATCTGGTCCCGATTGCGATGGGGGACATTTGTGTTACAGTGGGCATGGATTGGTTGAGCCGATTTGGGGCGGTTATAGACAACGAGCGGCAGATGGTGTTGATATGAGACCCTAGTAGGGGAGTGCGGACTGTATATGGCGAGGGTACCCGATGTGGGTTAGCATTTTGTTTGGCTGCCAGAGTGAGACAGAGTTTACAACAAGGATGCATCGGGTTTGCAGCTTATGTGATGGATACACGAGTGGCCGTAGAGAGGCCGAGTTCGGTTGATGATGTTCCGATAGTGCGTGAGTTCCCGGATGTTTTTCCTGAGGAGTTGTCGGGTGTACCTCCCGAGAGGCAGGTGGAGTTCCCCATTGATTTGGTTCAAGGGGCAGGGCCTATCGCCAAGGCGCCTTATTGCCTTGCGCCGCCAGATATGCAAGAGTTATCCTTGCAGCTTCAGGAGCTATTGGGGAAGGGGTTTATTCGACTGAGTAGCTCGTCGTGGGGAGCGTCGATCCTTGTTATCAAGAAAATGATGGTTCATGTAACACCGAAATTTTCAAAACAAAATTTTCATTTAACATAGTTTATCTCTTTAACACTTTTCATAAAAATCCCCTTTTTGTTGTAATTACAATACATGACTCTTTTGCTCAATCAATTAAAAAACCAGGATCCTCAAAAAAAACTCTTCCTCTGGTGTGTACAATCGAGCCAGTGCCGTCCCGTGATCCTGAGAAAACCTGAAACACATAACACAAAACACTGTAAGCACGAAGCTTAGTGAGTTCATCAAAATACCACATAAACCACATATTAGCCACTCAAGGCTATAACTCTATCTGACCCACTGGTCAATGTGTCTCAGTGGGACCCTCCAGTCCCATAACTCTGTGGACCCTCTGGTCCTAAGCTCGTTGGACCCTCCGGTCCGGTCTGCTTGAGCCTTCCGGCCTCATGAATTGTTGGACCCTCCAGTCCGGTCTATAAACTCTGCATAGCATAAATCACAAAGACATAATGCATAACATGTCACATACAACAGGATAACATAATACTCAATGTAAGCACATAATACCTTCCGGTCATACATAACTACCACTCTAGGTAAATTATAGTGAGAAGACTCACCTTAGATATCTCGGTAAGTCTCTTACTTGGTAGAAATATGGTCTAGCCTCTGCCTGATCACATAAGGTAAATACTCTCATAAATATAACTCTCGAGACTAGACTCAACTCTCTCTTGGCATCCTCAGAAGGGTAAAAGACCATTTTACCCCTCTTTTGGCTTAACAGCCCCATTGTTGACCAAACCCTAAAAGTCAACAAAAGTCAACGGTCAAACTTTGACCCGACTCGTCAAGTGCACTTGGGCGACTCGGCGAGTCTACACGAGACGACTATCTCTCTAGTCTCGCTTGGCAAGTCGAGTCTTTCCCCTTGCTCAACGAGCTACACCAGGCATGAACCGTGGGGCCACCCCAACTCAACTCGTCGAGTCTCAAGATCAAGTCGGCGAGTTCCACCTTGAACTCTAGTCCTCTATTCCCCCTCTGACTCACTGAGTGATTCCCCTAACTCGGCAAGTTACTCACTGCGTGACTTACGGGAAACCCTAGCCCTACTCACCGAGTCTGCCCTTGGACTCGGCGAGTTCATGCCGTGCATAAACTCAATTGGCCTCCTGAGGTCATATCTGTTCCTTTGATCCATAGATCTGACCTTCCAAGTCCTGATAATCATGTAAAGCTCGGATCTTGACACTCATGTGACGTCTAGGAGGTTACACTTGGTGATTTAGCCTTAAAAACAACACCCTAAGCTCATTACCTCCATAGCTCAACATAAAGCAAGCTGGAATAAGCTCTTTAGACCACTATGGGTCCAAATCTGAAGTCATAATATGAATAGGGGCCATATTCTGACAATTCATTCCAATAAAGGACATAAAAACTCTACATCTATGGATTCCTTCAACAAAACAGATAAAGGGGCGATATAATACCTCAAAGATGAAGTGTTTTGCTAGAAATCCCTAGATGCACAACCTATTTGGTCTCCTCTAAGTTAGAATCACCTCCTTCTTGCAAGAATCAACCACAAAGATCAAGAAATAGCTGCTTTCTTCTCATAAACGCTCTAGCTCTTTTAGGGTTTCTCTCTGGGATTTGGTAGCCGCAAATGACGGCCCTATGGGCCTTTAAATAGGTCCCAAACCCGGGAAATTAGGGTTTCATTAAACAGCGCGGACTCGCCGAGTCCACTCATGAACTCGTCGAGTCCGGTCATTAATCCGGATGAGAATTCACGACCCTACTCGGCGAGTCTAAGCACTAACTCGGCGAGTTCCTCCACAAATTCCAAAATAAATGAATAAAATAGTATACCTGGGAATCCGTATGTTACAATTCTCCCCCACTAGAACAACTCTAGATGTTGCTCACTCTGCACACAACTCTAGATGTTGCTCATGCATCTCTCGCTTCGGCTCCCAAGTTAACTCTGACCCTTTCCGATGCTGCCACTATACCTGCACCAAAGGCACTTCCTTGTTTGTCAGAACCTTGATCTTCCGATCCCTAATCGCCAACGGTCTCTCAACATAGTTCAGGCTCGCATCCACCAGAATATCCTCTAATGGCACCACTCCCGACTCGTCGGCTATACACTTTCTCAGCTGCGACACGTGGAAGGTGTCATGTATATGACCCAACTCTGCAGGTAGCTCGAAATAGTAGTCTACGCTGCCTACTCTTGCGATCACCCTGAAAGGTCCAAAATATCGGGGCCCCAACTTGCCCCTCTTACTGAATCGGATCACTCCTTTCCAAGGAGAGACCTTCAGGAGCACGAAATCGCCGACCTGAAATTAGAGCTCGGACCGGCGCCTGTCCTCATAACTCTTCAGGCGACTCTGAGCGGTCAACAACCTCTGTCTGACTTGCTGAATCTGCTCGGTCGTCTGAATTGCAATCTCTGTACTACCAATCGCACGTTGCCCTACCTCTCCCCAACAATTGGGGGTCTGAAACCTCCTCCCATACAATAGCTCAAAGGGTGGCATACCGATGCTCGAATGATGGCTGTTGTTATAGGAAAACTCATAGAACCCTAACCCCATAGTTGAATTTCAATGGTTACCCACGACATGATTCAGAATGTTTCACTAACTTCCTTCTTGTGTCAATTATCTCGGCCTAGTGACACAAAAGTCAAAAATTTCTCTTTACCTCATACGAAAACTACAATCCAACCGAAGACCGACTCAACCCTGACCTCTGATGTCTACTGCGCATATCTCATGTGCATCTCGCAGTATCTCTCATACCCGATTACTGACCTATACAGGTTTTTGACATCGGACACCAACAATACCCTCATCTAATAATTCACCTTAGAATTCCAGAATTTCATCTCGTTTATCCATGCACCATCAATGCCAAACTCAACTCGAGAGTTTGGTCCGACCCAAAGTTGGAGCCTCGCTACCCAATAAGATACTCTTCTCATGACTCGGCCTGCGCCCCGTGCAATACCACTTTTCCAACCTCCTTGTGTTGCGACAATCACAACTCAAAACAAAATATAATGATTCCCGACAGAGGCGGAGACCCCAGTCTCACCCCTGGTTCAACCACCAGGCTCCAAAAACACAATACTAGGGCTACTCAAGCCTAAAACTCTTCTGCATCATACACTGATCGGAGAACACTCCATCATCACACTCTTTTGCCATCTAGTGAGTCTATGGCTCCCCACAACATCACGACAGCCTCTAACTAGTGAGTACTATGGCTCCCCGCAATACCACGACTCTCTCTCTGACTTGTGAGTACTACGACTCCCAGTAGCATCACAACACCCTCTAACTAGTGAATACTACGGCTCCTCATAGCTTCAACCTATACTCTCATTCTCATCACAACGCCACGCTACGTCCACTAACCCATGCTCCATAGACTATCATAGATAGCTACACACCCTTATCCCACATATACATCACAGACTCTGGCGGTAACCGCTATAACAAAATACCTACCTCTGCGGAGATCCACTTTCTTAATTAATCCCTCTTGATGCCAATACCCGAAGGGCTCCCACTGGAACTGTAGATACATGATACACCACTAGTCGTCTCAAACTCAAAATTCCAAATAACTCCGAAATTGGAACATTATAACCGGGTATTACATAACACCATTACAGAACATCACAATGTCCTGCCTCAACCACTGATCTCCTACTCCCAGCACCATACAGATACAACAATACATTTCCTCTGAACCCCATAAATAATTCTTCATTTTACCCAATGCGCAACTTCAGTGTATCTAAACACTCAATTGGAATACAAAGAAAGCGCTAACGCTTCAGAACACGCTGGTGATCCTCCGAAACCCTTTCCCCTACTGCTCAAAATCCAAGCAAAAATACACATACCAGTCCGGGAGTTGGCTGCTCGATAATCTTCTATCCATACTTCGACCCAGAAGTCCTCAACTGCCCATACCATCATTACAAGCCTTCCACTCGAAACGGCCCTGCCACCACTAGATTCCTGACCATCGGCCACCAGCCGTGGAGACACTCATCCTTTCTTAGACACGCACCAGATGCATTATCTCGCTCTGCACCTCTCCTTGATCACCAATGACCTTGGTCTCATGAATTCGAGCCGCAGGTCTCTGTATCCAACCCCTAACCGCTCTTGCACAAATCTCTGGTTTCCCCCAATAAAATACCCGGTTCGAACCATCACCAATTGACGCATCAACAATCTACCCCACAGACGGTTTCCGTCAGAAACATCACACCTACGCTTGGAAGGTGCCACACAACACCCAATGATCTCCCCACGTAGGGATCAAGAAACCTGAAATACCCTAAATCTCCGATGAAATCCTTAGGAATTTCTCATCACGACTGCCCCTAGCCGTCCGAAGCCTCATACCATCCCAATATCGAACATCTCAACTGTCTAGTACTATCACTGACTCTTAGAATGAAACAACAAATCATCATACTCCTCACCCTCGACTTCTCAACCCCGTTCCAACACGTGAATCATCATGTGAATAGGGACTCCACTACCATACTCAATACCCATCATAGACAGAATAGCCACCGTTCTGATATACTCGTCTGGATTACCCGTTGATACCGCTACCACACGCCCTATTATACCCAATTAGGGTGTAATGTGGTCCTTGACCATCTCAGTCCCCACTGACTACCTACTCGTGGTAGATCATTTCCTCACGGCAGACCTGCTGCCTGCTATACCGGTGGAAAAATCGACATCAATGTCAACCCGTAGGGTTTACTGCTAAACCTAGAACTGAAATCTCACATTTCTCTTGTTTCCCACAAGAAACATAAATAACACCCATCAGGTCACAGAAGGTGACATCTCCTCTATCGATTGATTGCTCACTTAGACAGCAATCCCTAATAAATGCATTCTCTACTAATCCCTGAGTCTTGCGACTACATCTGGCATCTTACCAATAATACTTTGAAATGCTCTTGACCTCCCTCTCAAGGGATGCCTCTTCGGACTCAATCATGGCCCTTAGGCCTAAAACCCCATCGCGTCCAAACTCCACCAATCAATCCTAACTGGACAACCAGAGAATCGCAAGCATCATTTGCTAAGAACCATGGTACTCATACCATGACATCTCTCCTCAATCGGCTACAATATATGGTACTCGATCTATAACATCACCCCTCAATCTGCTAAGATGCATGGTACTCGAACCATGGCATCACTTCCCACTCTGCTCCGATGTATGGTACTCGAACCATAGCATCACTACTCAATCTGCTCTCGAACCATGACATTATTCCTCAATCTACCCTGATGGTACCCGAACCATAACATCACTCCTCAATATGCTCCAATGTATGGTACTCGAACCATAACATCACTCCTTAATCTGCTCCGATGTATGGTACTCCAACCATAACATCACTCCTCAGTCTGCACCTTAGAACCTTCAGAATACTCTCTGTATCGAGTATGGGTCCTCTGCTTTCGGTAGTACGGGACCATACTACCTGCCACATCTACCCATACTTTCCACACGGACCATCCCAGAGCTCCTAAGTAGCTACTCAACCTTCTCGTTCACCAATTCCGTCACGCGTGCTCGCTCCTTAGTGAAATGCTCTACTCCACCAGCGTACTCATCTGGCTAAGGTTACTCCCTAGGCTCTTCCTTGGTCCTCCCACTTCTCCGCCATCAGCTGCTGAAGAGCTCCTAATGATGCCAGCCATCTACCTCCTGAATATCGTCATATTCACTCGGTAGCTGACTCCCATCATCGAGAGTTCGACAAAGCATGAAGCAAGCAGCAGTCGGGCATCGAAGAATACATAGAACTCACTCTGGGTGATAGCTCCGCTTGCTCTGCTCATTCTCCAAAGTACCACCGAACTCTGCAACTCTACCCCTCGTGGGTTCTAACTATTCTCTCGATAAGCACCACAATACTCATCTAGGCGTCTCTCCTAGATTACTCCTCTACTCAAATCCCCTAGAAGGATTCCAACTGAATACTCTCACTCATACTCAAAAGCGCATCATATATAACAGCAACTCCTAGGCTAAGGTATCACAAATCAGGCCACTCTAGTCCTAAGATATGAAATACCTAGCATGCCTCTAGCATGCATCATATCTCATAAAATGTATCATAAATATCTCATAACACAAAAGTAGGGGTATTTTGGGAAATCACCGTTCGGGCTCTGGCTGATTGTACACACTGCTCTTTCTCGCTTTCTCTTTGAACTCTTATTCACTTTTAGAAAATCATTTCTTTGAAAACTTTTCTTACTTCCTCAGTTTGAGTCCAGATTTACCCGAAGGTGCATCCGAATCCCTCAAACCAAGGCTTTTATACCAACTTGTAACACCTAAATTTTCAAAACGAATTTTTCATTTAACATAGTTTATCTCTTTAACACTTTTCATAAAAATATCCTTTTTGTTTTAATTACAATACATGACTCTTTTGTTCAATAAAATAATAAACCAAGATCCTCAAAACAAACTCTTCCTCTGGTGTGTATAATCGAGCCGGTGTTGTCCCGTGATCCTAAGAAAACCTGAAACACATAACACAAAACACTGTAAGCACGAAGCTTAGTGAGTTCCCCAAAATACCACATACAACACATATTAGCCACTCGAGGCTATAACTCTATCTGACCCTCTGGTAAATGTGTCTCAGTGGGACCCTCCAGTTCCATAACTCTGTGGACCCTCTGGTCCTAAGCTCGTTGGACCCTCTGGTCCGGTCTGCTTGAGCCTTCCGGCCTCATGAATCGTCGGACCCTCCGGTCTGGTCTATAAACTCCGCATAGCATAAATCACAAAGACATAATGTGTGACATCCCCATTTTCACGGCCAGAAAAGACCAATTTGTTTATGCTTTGTTTTATAAAATCAGAGTAATCTTTTAAAGAAAACAGTTGCAGAATTTGTTCCCAAAACAAAATATGATAAAAATTATCAAAGCATTTCTTTAAAGAAATGTATTTTCATTATATAACAAAATCTCGGGATGTCATGTTCAATACATACCAAAAGCATAAACAGAACAAAATATACCTTACAATAGTTATTCATAACTACTGGCCTATAATCCAAAATCTCTCGTCAAGTCCACTAACTTATACTCTTGTGCCATTAGCTGTAATGCAAAGAAAACTGAGTGGGTCAGGCTTGGGAGCCTGGTGAGCATATAGGGTTTTCGACCCACAATAATATAATTATTATATTCAACCATTGATCAATCAACCTAATTACCCATCACCATTATCTTCTTTATTTCTTAAGGTTTTACCCTATTAATCAACTATCCTTCCTTCATTCATTCCTAAGGATCGACCTAAGGAATTAGCACAAACTTCCATTGCTACATAATGCGCATTTGCCAACATTATCCTTTAAGCGCCTTTGCCAGGATTACGACATTCACTATTAGGCGCATCTGCCAATATTATCCTTAAGCGCATCTGCTAGTATTATGACATTCTCTATTTGGTGCATCTACCAATATTATTCCTAAGCGCATCTGCTAGCATTATGGCATTCTCTTTTAGGTTCATCTACCAATACTATGCTTAGGTGCATCTACTAGTATTATGTCATTCTCTATTTGGTGCATCTACCAATACTATGCTTAAGCGTATCCGCTAGCATTATGACATTCTCTAATTGGTGCATCTGCCAATATCATTCTTAATCATCTTTCATACCTCATCATTTTATCACATATTAACTATCTCATCTACCCATGTTCTACCCAACATATTTGTAGATATAAAATACATATACAGCTTAACTCATTTAAAACTATATAAAACATCCATTCCACACTCATCTCAAATAAACAAAAATATATAAAACCATAGCACATGTTTTATAACAAATACTTCATATTTATGTGTTAGAAGAAAGTAACTACACACTCACCCAAACATATACTTAATACATTCAAACAATACTTGTATTATAACCGTGTTTACGAAAGGGACTATACACCCACACATATAAACAAGTTTATATTATACACATAGCACATATTTCATAGCAAATACTTAATATTTATGCGTTAGAAGAAAGTAACTACACACTCACTTGATTAGAAGATGATCGGACGGTACTACGGCTTGTAGAAGTAGTATTCTTCGGTAGGTCTGGAAGATCTTCACAAAAACCGGATTCCTCGCAGGAAGAGCTTTGGCTCGGGAATTGCACTTATCGAAATCTTCGGGGCCTCGGGACTTGCTTCAGGGCTCGGGAATGATACCGGCGCTTCGGGATAATTATTGCACGAAAAACAATGCAAAAACGCGAGAGAAAGGGAAGAAATGAGCAAAGAACTCGGTTGCCCTCAACATCCTTTTATAGGGGGCTGGAACTTCGATTTACGCTGGGCGTAAATTACATTTACACTGGGCGTAATGGGGATAAGACCGCTGACTCCCCCCTTTGGATAATATCGGAATTTATATTTAAATTAAATACCGAAAATATTTAACAAATTTCAAAAATTCATATCTTCCTCATACGAACTCCGTTTTTGATGTTCTTTATACCCCACGTAGGTGAGACTACGCTCTACAACTTTCGTTTAGACTCCGTCGGCTAATTTTGACTTCATTTTTCTTATTTATTTTTAGTAGGCCGGGACAAGAAAACTCCGTTATAAATTCATAACTTCTTCATCCGATGTCCGTTTTCGCCTGTATTTTTATTGTTTTACTACAATTAACGACATCTTCGATTCTCGTTTCGATTGTTTCGGTTAAAAACCGATCGGTCTCAAATCGAGTATTCGGGCTGCATATCGCTATGTCGAAACTTAGAAAAATCATAACTTCCTCATACCAAGTCAGATTTGTACGTTCTTTTTATGCACGCTCATGGTTTAACGAAATCTACGACTTTCGTTTAGATTCCTAAGGCTAAATATCACTCTAACGTAAATTCACTTTTTACGTCATTCAGCGTCGTGCCGGTTTTGTCGCGAAACTTCGACAGGTCATAACTTCTTCGTTATAACTCGGATTTTGGCATTCTTTATATGCACGGAAACCATGTGACATATACTACAACTTGGTTAAGATTAATCCTTCTAAATAATCTTCCATCAAAAAGTCATTTTTGATGCTTATCGTCTCTAAATTGACTAGCCTGGATCTACGGGAGTTACATAATGCATAACATGTCACATACAACAGGATAACATAATACTCAATGTAAGCACATAAGACCTTCCGGTCACACATAACTACCACTCTAGGTAAAGTATAGTGAGAAGACTCACCTCATATATCTCGGTAAATCTCTGACTCGGTAGAAATATGGTTTAGCCTCCGCCTGATCACATAAGGTAAATACTCTCATAAATATTACTCTCGAGACTAGACTCAACTCTCTCTTGGCATCCTCGGAAGGGTAAAAGACCATTTTACCCCTCTCCTGGCTCAACGGCCCTATTGTTGACCACACCCTAAAAGTCAACAAAAGTCAACGGTCAAACTTTGACCCGACTTGACGAGTGCACTTGGGCGACTCGGCGAGTCTACACGTATCCACTATCTCTCTAATCTCGCTTTGCACATCGAGTCTTTCCCCTTACTCGATGAGCTACACCAGGCATGAACCATGGGGCCACCCCGACTCAACTCGCCGAGTCTCAAGATCAAGTCGCCGAGTTCCACCTTGAACTCTAGTCCTCTATTCCCCCTCTGACTCACTGAGTCATTCCCGCAACTCGGCAAGTTACTCACTGAGTGACTTACGGGAAACCCTAGCCCTACTCGTCGAGTCTACCCTTGGACTCGGCGAGTTCATGCAATGCATAAACTCAATTGGCTTCCTAAGGTCAGATATGTTCCTTTGATCCATAGATCTGACCTTCCCAAGCCTGATAATCACGTAAAGCTCGGATCTTGACACTCATGTGACGTCTAGGAGGTTTCACTTGGTGATTTAGCCCTAAAAACAACACCCTAAGCTTATTACCTCCATAGCTCAACATAAAGCAAGCTGGAATAAGCTCTTTAGACTACTATGGGTCCAAATCTGAAGTCTCAATATGAATAGGGTCCATATTCTCACAATTCATTCCAATAAAGGACATAAAAACTCTACATCTATGGATTCCTTTAACAAAACAGATAAACCGGCGATATAATACCTCAAAGATGAAGTCTTTTGCTAGAAATCCCAAGATGCACAACCTCTTTGGTCTCCTCTAAGTTAGAATCACCTCCTTCTTGCAAGAATCAACCACAAAGATCAAGAAATGGCTCCTTTCTTCTCACAAACGCTCTAGCTCTTTTAAGGTTTCTCTCTGGGGGTTGGTAGCCGCAAATGACGGACCTAAGGGCCTTTAAATAGGTCCTAAAGCCGGGAAATTTGGGTTTCAATAAACCGCACGGACTCGCCGAGTCCACTCATGAACTCACCAAGTCCGGTCATTAATCCGGATGAGAATTCGCGACCCTACTCGACGAGTCCCTCCACAAACTCCAAAATAAATGAATAAAATAATATACCTGGGAATCTGGATGTTATAGTTCACACCAGATGTGCTTTGATTACTGGGAGTTGAGCAAGTTGACGGTCAAGAACCGTTACCCCTTACCAAGGATCCATGATATATTCGATCAGTTACAAGGAGCGTCTTTGTTCTCTAAGATAGATTTGAGGTCTGGATATCATCAGATAAGAGTGCGGGATGAGGATATCCAGAAGACGGCGTTCAGGAATTGTTACGGGCATTACGAGTTCGTGGTGATGCCTTTTGGGCTCACCAATGCCTCGACAACGTTCATGGATCTCATGAACAGGGTGTGCAGGCCGATGTTGGATCGATCGGTGATCATGTTCATCGATGATATTCTAGTGTATTTGAGATTCCGAGAGTAGCATGAGGAGCATTTGAAGGAGATCCTTGGGGTTTTGAGATTGGAGAGGCTTTACGCCAAATTATCCAAGTGTGATTTCTAGTTACGAGAGGTCTATTGGTCAATCCAGCCAAGATTGAGGCGATGATGAGTTGGGAGGTGCCGAGATCCCCCACCGAGATCGGGATTTTTCTGAGGTTGGTCGGCTACTATTGGAGATTTATCAAGGATTTCTCCAAGATTGCCGTGCCACTCACCGGGTTGACTTGGAAGGACGTTGCTTTTATGTGGGGTCCAGAGCAGCAGACCTCATTTGAGACTCTTCGCCAGAGAATGTGTGAAGTCCCGATGGTATCCCTTCCAGAGGGAATGGAGGATTTCATGGTGTATTGTGACACATCGATATCGGGGTTGAGTGTGGTACTTATGTAGAGAGGGCACGTGATAGCGTACGCATCGAGGCAACTGAAGCCTCACGAGGTGAGGTATCCAACCCATGATTTGGATTCAGGGGTTGTGGTGTTCACCCTCAAGATATGGCGTCACTATTTGTATGGGGTTTGTGTATCATATACACAGACCATAAGAGTTTGAAGTACTTGATGGATCAGCCCAACCTGAACATGCGCCATAGGAGATGGTTGGATGTGGTAAAGGATTATGACTGCGAGATCCTGTACCACCTGGGAAAGGCTAACGTTGTAGCTGATGCCATGAGCCGTAGGGCGGAGTGTGCCCTGATACGAGATATTTGTATGTGGATGAAGGTGATGACTCCGATGTTGGATACCTTCAAAGAGTCCCATACAGAGGTTGTGAGACTGGAGAACCGCAAGAGAGAGTGGGTGATTGGGCAGGTATCTAAGTTTGTTACCAATAGCCGAGGGATTATGACCTTTCAGGGTCGGATTTGGGTGTCGTTTATGGGCGGGGCATATACCATCCTGATGGAGGAAGCGCACAGATCGAGGTTTTTGATCCATCCCGGGGCCAATAAGATGTATTTGGACCTGAAAAGAGATTATTGGTGGCCCTGTATGAAGAGGGATGTTGCATGGTTTGTTGAGAGGTGCTTGACATGTCGCAGGGTTAAGGCCGAGCACCAGCGTCCGCATGCCAAGTTGCAACCACTTGAGGGTCCCCAGTGGAAGTGAGAACAAATTTCTATGGATTTTGTCACACCCCCAAACCTGAACGGCGGAAACGTTCGGGGGCGGATGACTTCATGTGGTAGCGTAACAAATGAATACATAGTAAAGAAAGCAATACAACCATCATATATATAATTGAAAGTTTACATTTGTCAAAAGTTACATGTTCAAAACCAATTACAATATGATGTTCAAAATACGAGATTAAACTGGCGCCGCAGCATCCCTTCATCAAAAGCAAAATGAATACCTGAAATTTACTGATTTCCTGGGACATACAAGTAATTTTGAAAGAGTAGATCAGCATTTAAGCTGGTGAGTTTCATAAGTATTTAAATGACAATGTTTGAATGAAATGAAATGTTTTGTCTTTGTTTGTTTGTGTTTAGAAAATCCTATATTTTCTACTAGTATAATAGTAGCCTTCACTCAAGACCAATGTTTGTTTCTAAAATGTATGTAAGTGTAAAATAACCAACGAATTTGAAAACCTTGTAAATCAATGCATTTTTAATACCCCTTGTGAGTTTTATAACCATACTATTGACTCGAAATGCCTATACACAACGTTTTGCAGGCGTTCGAACGTTATGACGTTTGTCACCCCAAACGGTGGACTGCAGCTAACAGTCAGGGCGCGGGTTGTCAAGCCCGTATAGATCTATACACAAACACCATGCTCCTCCTCCAAGGGATTCTAGTATATAATACAGGACTTGAAATGTGTACTCGAACATACATGAAGTTAGTGTCTTACAAAACCGTGGTATAAAAACAGATCTACTTGTTAAAATGTTACGTTTGTTCTTGTATACGAAAGTGACTTCTTGAAATTCTTGTTTCTAGTACATAAGAGTTAGAAATTTCTTCGTAAAACTATACCTATTATTGTTTTCTAAAAGTGTGTCTCGTTTGTTTAGAAATACCTAGAAAAGGAATCATTTGTTATGAAAGCATAGATTTTCGGAGTAGAGTCTAAGATAGACAAGTATACATATAATCTAAGAAAAGTTTAGTTTATACATGCATTACAACAATGTATATTTCAAAAGATAGAATGCTATTTTAACATAATTTTATATATATAAAAGTTCCTTATAAAGTTTGTAAATCGCATGTCATTTGGATATATAAAAGCATATAAAATAGTTCTTTATGTAACACACGATAATACTCGCGTGTTTTACTTGTAATCCCCCCCTTGAAAGCATATAAAAGAATTTATAGAACATTTAAAAGGTAAATTAAGGGGTATGAACTCACCTGAAAGTTTGAAGATAGCGAGATGGAAAACCGGGCAGAGTTTCGTCTCGGGAAACGGATTTTCCTCGGGATTCTCGGGAATCTCGGGAGTAAAATCGACCCTCGGGACTTGAGCAAAAAGACCAGAACTTCGGGTATGAACGGGCACGGAAAACGAGGCAAGATTGTGAGAGAAAGGAGAGAAATCAGCCCTTTTCTCGGAAGCCCTCGCATCCTATTTATAGGAAGGCTAAACCGCCTCGATACGCGGGGCGTACGCTCGTACGCAGCGCGTACGCGTACGTCATGCATAACCGAAGCCTCGACTGCCTCGGCTTCGGATGGGACGGGTTGCTGGCGAGGCGGGTCGGATGGGACAGCGGGTCGGACGCTTCGGACGGGTCGGACGGGTCGGACGCCTCGGATAGGGCGACGTGGACGATCAGAGGCCAAGTCTCTCGGGTACGCAGGGTGTACAGGGGTACGCAGCGCGTACCTCGGATGAGGACGCTAACTCCTCTTCGGATAAGGTCCAAATTTTGAATTAAATAAATATATAATTTATTTAATAAACTTCAAAAATTCATATCTTCTTCATACGAACTCCGTTTTCAATGGTCTTTATATCCACGCGTAGGTGAGACTACTCTCTACAACTTTCGTTTAGACTCCGTCGGCAAATTCCGAAATTATTTTTATTATTTATTTTATAACTCATCGTGTTTAAGGAATTTCTTCAAAAATTCATAACTTCTTTATCTGACGTCGGTTTTTGCCAGACTTTTTACTGCTGAAATACCATTTTCGAGAACTTCGATTCTCGTTTAGGTCATTCCGGCCAAAAGTCGCTCGATCTCCGATTCGAGTTTTTAGCTGTCTGTTGCTAAGCCGAACTTGGAAAAATCATAACTTCGCTATATGAAGTCGGATTTGGGCGTTCTTTTCACGTACGATCATGGTTCAAAGACATTTAAACATAGAAGGAAATTAAATAGAACTATTTGTACATTTTATTATGAAAGTAAATTTTATTACTCAAAAGTGGTTACAATACTTGACCCTTTTAGGTCGTTGAAATATCGGGTTGTCACATCATCCCCCCGTTAGAGAGAATTTCGTCCCGAAATTGAAAGTAGTAAAGATACTAGTGAACATGAAAGAGATGAGGGCACTTTTGTTTCATCTGATCTTCGCGTTCCCATGTGAATTCAGGTCCCCGCTTGGCGTTCCAGCGAACCTTCACGATGGGTATGCGACTTTGTTTTGTTTGTTTGACCTCTCGGTCCATGACTTCTACTGGTTCTTACACAAAGTTGAGGCTCTCGTTGATCTCGATCTCGTCGAGTGGAATAACAAGAGTCTCGTCGGACACACACTTTTTCAAGTTTGAGACGTGGAAGGTTGGATGGATGTTACTAAGTTCGCGCGGTAGGTTAAGCTTGTAAGCCACAGGGCTGATTCTAGCAAGGATCTCGAAAGGCCCTATGTATCTTGGATTTAGTTTCCCACGCTTTCCAAATTGTATTAAACCCTTCCATGGTGAGACCTTTAATAAGACGTGGTTTCCTACCTGGAATTCCAAAGGTTTCCTCCTTTGGTCAGCGTAGCTTTTCTGTCGGTCTCTAGAGGCTTTCAATCGTTCACGAATCTGAACGATCTTCTCTGTCGTTTCTCGTATGATTTCCGGACCGGTGAGAGTGCTTTCAGGAACTCTTCCTCTAGCTAACTGGGTATCGCCAACTTCAGTCCAGCACAGAGGGGATCTGCACTTTCAACCATAGAGGGCTTCAAACGGAGCAGCCTTTATGCTTGTATGATAACTATTGTTGTATGAAAATTCGACAAGGGGTAAATGAATATCCCATGCCTTTCCAAAGTCAATCACACAGGCTCTCAGCATATCTTCTAAAGTTTGTATCGTTCTCTCACTTTGTCCGTCGGTTTGTGGGTGGTAGGCTGTACTCATGTCTAGCCTAGTTCCCAGGGAACTTTGTAGTGACTGTCAGAATCTTGAAGTGAATCTACTATCTCGATCAGAGATAATGGATATCGGAACACCATGCAGTCGCACTACTTCCCTTAAGTAAGTTCTTGTAAGCTTCTCCATTTTGTCAGTCTCCTTGATGGGTAGGAAATGCGCGGATTTGGTCAATCTGTCGACAATGACCCATATGGTATCGAGTCCACTTGTCTTCTTGGGTAACTTGGTTATGAAGTCCATAGTAATCCGCTCCCATTTCCATTCTGGTATCTCTGGTTGTTGTACTAATCCTGACGGTTTCTGATACTCGACCTTAACCTTAGCGCAAGTAAGACATTTACTCACGAAGGTAGGAATTTCTGCTTTCATGTTAGGCCACCAGTATAGTTTCTTAAGATCCAGATACATTTTATCTGAACCCGGGTGAACGGAATATCTTGAGTTGTGAGCCTCAGTCATGACTACGTTTCTGAAACCACCATGTTTCGGGGTCCAGATTCGGTCCATGAGATTGTAGGCTCCGCCACCCTTGACTTCTAGATTCTTTTCCATTCCTCGCAGGGATTCACCCGCCACATTTTCAGGTTGCAAAGCTTCCATTTGTGCCTCCTTAATTTGTGTGGATAAGTGGGAATGGATGGTCATAGTCAGAGATTTGACCCTCCGACCAGTGTATTCCTTTCGACTGAGGGCGTCAGCTACTACGTTGGCCTTGCCAGGATGATAACGAATTTCACATTCATAGTCATTTAGTAACTCAACCCATCGTCGTTGTCGCATGTTGAGTTCCTTCTGATCGAAAATGTGTTGAAGGCTCTTGTGATCGGTGAAAATAGTACTCTTTGTTCTGTATAAGTAGTGTCTCCAGATCTTCAGAGCAAATACCACTGCTCCTAACTCAAGATCGTGTGTCGTATAGTTTACTTCGTGTGTCTTAAGCTGTCGGGAGGCATAGGCAATAACCTTCCCTCTCTGCATAAGAACACAACCAAGTCCTTGATTTGACGCATCGCAATACACTACGAAGTCTTCTATCCCTTCGGGGAGGGATAGTATCGGTGCGGTGCACAAGGCCTGCTTTAGCGCCTGGAATGCCTTCTCTTGTTTCGCTTCCCAGTCAAAGGCCACACCTTTCTGGGTTAATGTAGTAAAAGGTTTCGCAATGCTAGAGAAGTTCTTTATAAATCTACGATCGTAGCCAGCGAGACCTAGAAATTGACGAATTTCTGTAGGTGTCTTTGGTGCCGACCAGTTCTCAATGGCCTTAATTTTGGAGGGTTCCACGTGTATACCTTTCTCGCTAACAACGTGGCCTAAAAATTTGACTCTTCGAATCCAAAATTCGCATTTAGAGAACTTCTCGTAGAGTTTCTCCGTTCGCAGCGTTTCTAGGACTTTTCGTAGGTGCTGATTATGCTCTTCCTCACTTCGGGAGTAGATAAGTATATCATCGATAAAGACGATGACGAACTGATCCAAGTAAGGACGGCATACCCTATTCATTAGGTCCATAAATACTGCTGGTGCATTGGTTAATCCGAACGGCATCACTACGAATTCGTAGTGTCCATAACGAGTTCGGAAAGCTGTCTTTGGAATGTCCCCCTCTAGAACTCGTAGCTGGTGGTATCCGGATCGTAGGTCTATCTTTGAGAAGTAGTTCGCTCCTTGAAGTTGATCGAATAGGTCGTCGATACGGGGTAGAGGATAACGGTTCTTGACAGTAAGTTTGTTCAGCTCTCTGTAGTCGATGCACATACGGAACGATCCATCTTTCTTCTTTACAAACAAGACCGGTGCTCCCCAAGGTGAGAAACTTGGTCTTATGAATCCTTTTTGGAGGAGTTCATTAAGTTGACTGGAAAGTTCCTGCATCTCCGCTGGTGCGAGACGGGAAGGCGACTTCGCTACTGGGGTAGCTCCTGGAACTAAGTCGATTCTGAACTCGACTTGGCGTTGCGGTGGTAATCCTGGTAGTTCTTCTGGAAAGATATCGGGAAAGTCGCGTACTACCGAGATGCTCTTGATGTCCTTCAGTTCTTGACTTGTATCAACGATGTGCGCTGGGAATGCTTGACAATCCTTCCGCAAGCACTTTCGAGCTTGGACGCACGAAATAATGTGAAGGTTTGTACTAGATTTGTCGTCGTAGATAACTAATGTTTCGTTGTTAGGGAGATTAAGACGGACTGCTTTCTCAAAGCACATGATGTCGGCGCGAAGAAGACTCAACCAATCCATGCCGACTATGACGTCGAAACTTTTAATTTGGACCGGCATGAGATTGATTGGGAAAGAATGGCCGTCTAAAGTTAACGTACAGCCCATGTATATGCAATTAGTGTTTTCGGTTTTTCCATTGGCCATCTCTACAGTGAATGATTTTTCTAACTTGCTAGGTTTAGGTTTAAGTAAATGAATAAAGTTTTGACTCACGAAACTTCTCTCCGCTCCACTATCGAATAATATGCATGCATATGAATTATCAAGAAGGAACGTACCAGCAACTATAGTTGGGTCAGCTACAGCTTCGTCGTGGCCTATTGCCAAAACTCGTCCCACACCTCCGGTGCCTGCTGCCTTAGGACAGTTCCTCTTGTAGTGGCCCACCTCGCCACAACCGTAGCAAGTCTGCCCTACACCCGCACCGGGAACTTGAGTGATCGGCTTTGCGGGGTCCTTGCAGAAACGGGCTGTGTGTCCTTTCCTGTTGCAGTTGGCGCACTGCATTTCTCGACAAGGTCCATGGTGGTGGTAATTGCATTTGGTGCACTTTGGGAGGTTACCTATATAAGGCTTTGTTGGGTAGGTATTTGTAGGAGCTGTAGTAGGTACAGTGGCAGCATTCACTGAAACCAGTTGTTTCTTTGTGGATTCTTGGGAAGACACACTCTTCCCTTTATTCCACACTCTCTTTCTGCCATTGTTGTTGTTGTTGTTGTTGTTGTTGTTGTTTCCTTTCTGTGGTGCTGGAGCAGAAGTGGTTGAGTTCTGATGACCTCCATAGTCAATCAGAGATTGTGCCAATTCCTTAGCACTTTCAAAGGTGTCAGGTTTAGAAGCTAACACGCTTGATCGCATTTGGGGCGTCAGTCCCCAGATGTACCTTTCTATTTTCTTGCTCTCGGGAGTAATCATATCTGGACAAAGGATTGCCAGCTCGCAGAATCTGTTGGTATAAGTAGCGATGTCGGTACCAACCATTCCGAGAGTCCATAGCTCGTGTTCAAGCTTTTGAATCTCTCCCCGTGGGCAGTATTCTCTCATCATCATGGCTTTCAGGCTCTCCCAACTTATGGAGTTTGCCACGATTAGGGTAAGTACTTTAACGTGGCCATTCCACCAAGTTAAAGCTTTATCAAGAAGTGTGAATGTTGCAAAGTTGACTTTGCTGTGCTCGGGACAGGAGCAGATTTCAAAGACTGCCTCCGTCCTTTCAATCCACTGCCTCAGGGCCATCACACCACCAGTTCCATAAAACATCCGGGGCTTGGCATTAGTGAAGCCCTTATGGGTGCATTCTCGAGGTGGTCCATGACTCTCGCCATAGTTGGATAGGTGTGTGCCAGATCCCGAGCCATTAGTACTCGAGTTATTGATCTGTGACATGGCAGCTGCCACCGCTGCGGTGACTACTGCTTGAAACATAACAACATCAAATTGAGGTGGTGGAGGTGGTGGTGGTACAGGTGCTTCCTCACCGTTGTTTCGCCTTGGATTCCTACGCGGAGGGATCCTTCAACTATAGGTTGAAAAGACAAGGATAAGAATTTCATAGAATAGAAAATGTATGTGTCTCACGAACTAAATCGCTATAGTTCATCAACAGATGATAGCATGAGTCTTAAAATAGAAGAATGAAAGTTATTTGTAAGACTAAGGTATGAAACAAGTATTTGGTTTCCCAAAGACCATTCAAGGTTTGAACGAAATACTTAACATAGTAGTAATAGTGTCACTTATATTAATATAAAAGTTGTTACAACGATCATGAAAATTTGACCCCTATAAGGGTCTCCGATTACAAAGTTCGAGAAATTTAAAGGCTTTTAGCCGAGGTCCTAAGCTATAACAAAATTTTAGTCCTTGACAAGCACTACTTGCGTCGAAGGTTGCGTTTGGAGCTTGACTCCGCATCTGATTGCTTTGACTCCATTAGACGCCTATCAAAAGCGGCTTGTTGTTCCCTCAGTTTAGCGAGGGCTGCAATCATTTGCGCTTGAAATGCTTCGGTTTGAAGTTGAGCATTGTCTTGTATCTTGTCCAGCCTACGGATGTCAGAAGTGTGAACCTGCACTTCCACGTTGACATCCCGGAGTCGACTAGCTTGAACTCCAGACTGATAGGACTGATTGGCTAACTTACCCACCATTACCGTGAGTGCTCGATCAGCCGAACCTCCGCCTCGGACATCATAGAAGTCCCGGCACATGCCGTAGGGAGGTCCTAGGTTTTGCTGCTGGCTCCAATGGTGGAGGTGACTTCCCCAGATGGGAGTCGGTCCTTGAAAGTTCCTTACGAAGACGGGAGGTTGAATGGGTGGTGGATCGATAACTTCCGGCTCTGAGTCGGTACCGGAGTCATCACCCACTTCTATGGGTTCCTCGTCCTCTTCGGGATCATCTTCGATCCATCCTCCGTTGCCTTGGTTGGGAAAGTAGGGGTCGCCAGGGAGGTGAAATCCAACCATTTGACTGTACGAGAAATAGGGTTATAAGAATGGAATAAAGTTGAAACATGCAAAACATGTAAGTTAAACTAGTTTAGATCTCAAATACTCCTATAGTCTTTTAATTCTTGTGTTTGATTCTTGTAATGGTTTGGTAAGGTTTGACTTGTTGCTTACTACGATCATTCCTCGATATACGTTGGTCCAATCTCGGGCAAATATAGTTGATCACGCTATATTTGTCCAAAATCTGATTACATATATCGAGTCTCAATCGTAGTGTCAACTTGTCTAAATACTTGTATAGTTGTATAACATGAAAATAATTTGTGGTATGCTTGTAATTGTACTTAAATGAACTATCAATTTAAGTTGAACGCAATGCTGCTTAAGCGTAAAAAGAAAATTTGTTTTTTCAGAGAGTATCAGTCCCTTAAGCATTTATAGTTTGTATATCTTATGTGGTTCGATATACTTAGTTCACTATAAACATTGCTCTGATACCAATCTGTCACACCCCCAAACCTGAACGGCGGAAACGTTCGGGGGCGGATGACTTCATGTGGTAGCGTAACAAATGAATACATAGTAAAGAAAGCAATACAACCATCATATATATAATTGAAAGTTTACATTTGTCAAAAGTTACATGTTCAAAACCAATTACAATATGATGTTCAAAATACGAGATTAAACTGGCGCCGCAGCATCCCTTCATCAAAAGCAAAATGAATACCTGAAATTTACTGATTTCCTGGGACATACAAGTAATTTTGAAAGAGTAGATCAGCATTTAAGCTGGTGAGTTTCATAAGTATTTAAATGACAATGTTTGAATGAAATGAAATGTTTTGTCTTTGTTTGTTTGTGTTTAGAAAATCCTATATTTTCTACTAGTATAATAGTAGCCTTCACTCAAGACCAATGTTTGTTTCTAAAATGTATGTAAGTGTAAAATAACCAATGAATTTGAAAACCTTGTAAATCAATGCATTTTTAATACCCCTTGTGAGTTTTATAACCATACTATTGACTCGAAATGCCTATACACAACATTCTTCAGGCATTGGAATGTTATGACGTTTGTCACCCCAAACGGTGGACTGCAGCTAACAGTCAGGGCGCGGGTTGTCAAGCCCGTATAGATCTATACACAAACACCATGCTCCCCCTCCAAGGGATTCTGGTATATAATACAGGACTTGAAATGTGTACTCGAACATACATGAAGTTAGTGTCTTACAAAACCGTGGTATAAAAACAGATCTACTTGTTAAAATGTTACGTTTGTTCTTGTATACGAAAGTGACTTCTTGAAATTCTTGTTTCTAGTACATAAGAGTTACAAATTTCTTCGTAAAACTATACCTATTATTGTTTTCTAAAAGTGTGTCTCGTTTGTTTAGAAATACCTAGAAAAGGAATCATTTGTTATGAAAGCATAGATTTTTGGAGTAGAGTCTAAGATAGACAAGTATACATATAATCTAAGAAAAGTTTAGTTTATAGATGCATTACAACAATGTATATTTCAAAAGATAGAATGCTATTTTAACATAATTTTATATATATAAAAGTTCCTTATAAAGTTTGTAAATCGCATGTGATTTGGATATATAAAAGCATATAAAATAGTTCTTTATGTAACACACGATAATACTCGTGTGTTTTACTTGTAATCCCCCCCTTGAAAGCATATAAAAGAATTTATAGAACATTTAAAAGGTAAATTAAGGGGTATGAACTCACCTGAAAGTTTGAAGATAGCGAGATGGAAAACCGGGCAAAGTTTCGTCTCAAGAAACGGATTTTCCTCGGGATTCTCGGGAATCTCGGGAGTAAAATCGACCCTCGGGACTTGAGCAAAAAGACCAGAGCTTCGGGTTTGAACGGACACGGAAAACGAGGCAAGATTGTGAGAGAAAGGAGAGAAATGAGCCCTTTTCTCGGAAGCCCTCGCATCCTATTTATAGGAAGGCTGAATCGCCTCGGTACGCGAGGCGTACGCTCGTACGCAGCACGTACGCATACGTCATGCATGACGGAAGCCTCGACTGCCTCGGCTTCGGATGGGACGGGATGCTGGGGAGGCGGGTCGGATGGGACGGCGGGTCGGATGGGACAGCGGGTCGGACGGGTCGGACGCTTCGGACGGGTCGGACGGGTCGAACGCCTCGGATAGGGCGACGTGGACGATCAGAGGCCAAGTCTCTCCGGTACGCAGGGCGTACAGGGGTACGCAGCGCGTACCTCGGATGAGGACGCTGACTCCTCTTCGGATAAGGTCCGAATTTTGAATTAAATAAATATATAATTTATTTAATAAACTTCAAAAATTCATATCTTCTTCATACGAACTCCGTTTTCGATGGTCTTTATATCCACGCGTAGGTGAGACTACTCTCTACAACTTTCGTTTAGACTCCGTCGGCAAATTCCGAAATTATTTTTATTATTTATTTTATAACTCATCGTGTTTAAGGAATTTCTTCAAAAATTCATAACTTCTTTATCTGACGTCGGTTTTTGCCAGACTTTTTACCGCTGAAATACCATTATCGAGAACTTCGATTCTCGTTTAGGTCATTCCGGCCAAAAGTCGCTCGATCTCCGATTCGAGTTTTTAGCTGTCTGTTGCTAAGTCGAACTTGGAAAACTCATAACTTCGCTATATGAAGTCGGATTTGGGCGTTCTTTTCACGTACGATCATGGTTCAAAGACATTTAAACATAGACGGAAATTAAATAGAACTATTTGTACATTTTATTATGAAAGTAAAATTTATTACTCAAAAGTGGTTACAATACTTGACCCTTTTAGGTCATTACAAAGAGTTGAAATATCGGGTTGTCATAGATTTCATCACCAAATTGTCGAGGAATGCGAGGGGTGTCAATTCAATCTGGGTGGTCGTTGATCGGCTGATGAAGAGCGCTCACTTCCTTGATATCTGTGAGAGCTCTTCCGCAGAGAGACTGGCAGAGATGTATGTGAGAGAGGTGGTATCGCGGGATGGAGTACCGATCTTGATTGTGTCAGATCGAGATGTAATTTTCACTTCCATATTTTGGAAGAAATTCCATGAGGAGTTGGGTACGAGGTTGCATTTCAGCACTGCTTACCACCCACAGACGGACGAATAGAGTGAGCGGACGATTCAGACGCTCGAGGACATGCTTCGAGCATGTGTGTTGGACTTCGGAGGAATTTGGGACACGTACTTACCATTGGATGAGTTTTCATATAACAACAACCACTATTCAAGTATTGGTATGCCTCCCTTCGAGTTGTTGTATGGGAGGAGGTATTGGACTCCCATCTACTGGGGAGAGGTAGGGCAACGAGTGATGGGTAGCACTGAGATAGTGCTTCAGACGACTGAGCAGATACAACAGGTCATACAAAGGTTTCTGACAGCTCAGAGTCGCTAGAAAAGTTATGCGGATAGGTGACGATCTGAGCTCAAGTTTCAGGTTGGTGACTTCGTACTCCTGAAGGTAACTCCTTGGAAAGGAGTGATCCGAATCAGGAAGAGGGGCAAGTTGGGGGCCGGTACATTGGTCCTTTTAGGGCGACCGCGAGGGTGGGCAGGGTAGCGTAGCGTTTAGAGCTACCTGCAGAGTTGAGCCAAATACATGATACCCTCCACGTGTCTCAGTTGAGGAAGTGTATAGCCGACGAGTCGGTGGTAGTGCCACTAGAGGATATTCAGGTGGATGCAAGCCTGAATTATGTTGAGAGACCGATCGCGATCCTGGATCGGAGGATCAAGGTTCTGAGGAACACGGAGGTGCCCCTGGTTCAGGTCCAGTGGCAACATCGGAGAGGGTCCGAGCCAACTTGGGAGCCGGAGTTGGAGATGCGGGAGCAGCATCCAGAGTTGTTTCCAGAGCAAGACTTCGAGGGTAAATTATGATTTTAGTGGGGGAGAGTTGAAACATCCGGAATTCTAGGTATCATATTTTAATTATTTAGTTTGTGTCAAGAAGAGGGACTCGACGAGTTGACGCATATACTCATCAAGTAGGATCACGATTGTTGGTTGGATTTAATGAATGGACTCGACGAGTCCTCGCTGTGGACCTAAACCTTAAATTTCCGGGCTTGTGCCCTATTTAAGGGATCTTATGGTCCTCATTTGCGGCCACCTTCACCCTTGAGAGCACCAGAGAACCTAAGGGCATTGTGTGTGAGAAAAGAAGCCATTTTCATCATTTCTAGTGTGATCTTGCAAAAAAGAAGGAAGGAGGGAAAGCTAGGTAGATTAAGGAGCTCATATCTACCACCATTTGATTACAAGAGGCTACTAAAGGTATAAATCTATGGTTATTCTCGTGTATATGGTGATCTACTTGAATCTAGGGTTTTCGTATGCCTTCTTTAGCTTGAATTCAAAGCATATGAGGTCCCAAGGTGGAATTCTTCTTAGATCTGGACCTTAAGAAGTCCAGAGAGTCCTATCTATCCTGCTTTATGCTATTCCTTTGGAGATATGAACCTAGGTTGCCATTTTAGAAGCTATTTCACCAAAAGAAGCCCTATGAGTGTTGCATGAGTGTAAAGGTTGGACCTTTACGTGCTTATTGTGTATTGGAAGGTCAGATCTATAGTTTAGAGAAGCATATCTGACCTCAAAAGGTCTTTTGAGTGTTGCCATGGAGAGAACTCGCCGAGTCCATAAGGGGCTCGACGAGTCGAGTCAGGTTGCCCCGCGATGCGTGACCAGTGGTAACCCGTCGACTGAAAGGTTAACTCGATGAGCCGAGTGAGGATTTATGAGGATTAAGAGGAGACGCATGGAATCGCCGAGTCACACGAGTGCACCCGACGAGTTTGGTTAAAGTTTGACCGTTGAATAGAGTTAAATTCAGTTGACCTTAGGGTTTTGGTCAAGCTGGTTCAATAGAGGCTAGGGAGGGGTAGAATGGTCTTCTACCCATTCTTTAGAAATGAGGACAAGAGAAAGTATTGATTAGAGATGTTATTATGTTGATAGGAGGAGGATAGGTCGGGTTATCGAGCACGAGAGGTTACCCGACATCGTAGGAAGTGAGTCTTCTCACTATACTTTACCTAGAGTGGTAATTATATGTGACTGGAAGGTCTTATGTGCTATGATGAGTATGTGATGCATGCTGTTATATGATATGTATGTGCTGTGTTATCTTATGAGTACTATGATATGGACCGGAAGGTCAATAGTGTATGGGCCAGAAGGTCAAGATGATACGGACCGAAAGGTCAGAGAAGTGGGATCGGAAGGTCTACTTGGACTATGGGATGGAAGTCCCCTGAGACACATTGACCGGAAGGTCGTGTATAGTTATAGCCTTGAGTGGCATATGTGTTGTATGTGGTATTTTGGGGAGCTCACTAAGCATTTATGCCTACCATTTACGTGATATGTATTTCAGGTACCAGCGAGGATCGCGGGAAGGCGCCGACATGATCTATACACATTGATGGAGTTTTATGTATTTGAGATCTTGGGAATGTTTTGTTTGGAGGACATGTGTTACATTGGATTTGAAAATTCTTATGAATGAAACTATGTTTTAAAAATAATAAAAAAAATTGTTTTGGAAATTCACGTTGTTACACAACATTTCATTCAAATACTTTTCATTAGCATTTTTGAATTGTTGTTAAGAGTATTTTCATGTTTTATAAGACTTACCTTTGCCTTCAAGCCAATGATTAATATTTTGCACATTTGATTGACCCTTGGTATATGAAATGTCAAAGCTTGTTTTGCTGGGGGATTGGGAAAATTTGGTTTTTGTGGTGTGAAATTGGCTTTTTGTGTTGAATGAACTTGATCAAACCTTTGTGTTTCAACCTTTGACTCAAAACGTTGTTGAGACCACTTCAATGAAAATGAATTGGTTTTCGATGAAAATGATTTCGAAGAACCATTATTAAAAAATCTTGTTTGCTTATTTGATTGAGATTTATCAAAATAAGACTTCGTCAAAGATGATGAACTTTGAGGTTGTGAGACAAACTTCGTTACTTGATTTTGCATTTTCGAAATGTTAGTATTTAAAGTTGATTGAGACAAATGTTTTTTAGACAAAGCGGGATTTTTCCTTATGGCTGAACTTGTAGAAGACATTGACTTAACCTTTTCAGACAACTCCATTTTAGTGCTTTTCTTTTGCAAATCAATTTTTTTTCTTTCGAGATTCAACATTTTTCTAAAAGACTTTCTTTCTTGCTTGTCTCTTTGAAATTCCATTTTCTTTCAAAAAATTGTCAATTTGATTCTTAAATTCATTTAAATTTATTTTCACATTTTGTGATTTGAGTTCCAATTGTATGTCATCCTCTTTCAAAATTTTTGATTTGTCAACCCATTTTCGTTGATGTTTTTATCTTTGAAAAATGTATAAATTCTTGGTTAGATTATTTTCGACAACACTTTGATTTGAGAAAAAACCTTTTTTTTAAATTTGTTGATTGTCTTCTTCTATCTATTTGTGAGATTCCAGTTTGACGTTTTCAACATTTCCAGTCGTAACAAATACTTGATTTGGAAAAATGACATCATCTATAAATTTGAAATTTGGATACACAACTGTATTTGTTTCAAGATAATGAGCACCTTTTACTTTCAACATTTTGTCAAAATTTTTTGTTTCACCATACACTTGATAAACAACAACTCTTGGTATTTCATTTTCTTTCAAAACTTTGTTTGTTGAGGTTGCGCTTTTCGAAATTTCATCATCATCCTTTTCATCCTCACTACTATCAGTTTGACTATCTTTGACACTTACATGATCAGAATCACAAACTTTCGAAGTTGAGGCTTGATCAATGTCAGTCTTAGCTAACGAATCATTATATTTTTCTTTGCCTTTATCCAAAGATGTGACATAATGACAGATAACTGAGAACAATCGACATCTTCAATCTCACTGATTTCGCTAATATTATCAGAATTATCTTCAATATCAGCAAAATTAGATTGAAATTGTTCGTTTTTGGACAGGGTGTCATTCATAATGTGAACTAATTCGTTAGCATGCAAACATTCATTAATTTTCAAAATTCCATATGTATATCTATTATCTGGAACTTTATCAAAATCTAAAATATTACTCTCACAATCATAATAAGTTTCATCTACTTTTTCTCTCTCGTAGCTAAAAATGGTAGAAGCTTCCTATGTTGTTCTCTACTAATTTCACACGAATTATGTAATTCAATTAATTTTCCATAGGCTCTCTTAGTAGAATTACAATATATGTTTCTTTGTTTCAATAAAATCTTATTTTCAGAGCTAAGATTATCTCTATCTACCATAATAGTTGTAATTTGTAACTCTAAACAATCAATTTTAGTCTTCTTTGTTTCCGAGACTCTTTGTGTTTCTAGTAACTGAGTACTAGCTTTCTTAGCTTCATTGCTAGCAAAAATAACAAGATTATTCACATAAGTAACAGAAGCATCACACTCAGTTAATATAGAATCATATGCAAATGAAGGAATGTTAAAAGATTGAAGTAGAGAATGTACCTTTGCAGTCATTGGTGCATTATCTCCTGACTTCGAAACAAAGCATCTGCCTGTCACTTTCTCTTCTTTGACATCCTCGTATTTTGCATACATGGCCCATGGGTTGGATTTCTCATCTCTTCATCATCAAACCCCGATGACCATATTTGATACTTTCCCTCATCTTCATCTTCTCCTCTAGCTACAAGTGAAAGATTTTTCGACTTTTATTGAGTTCCCCCAACATCTTAGAGTAATAAGCTTCATCCTTCACTTTATTCTTCTTTTCTTCTTTCTTTCTCAGCATACAGTCAATTGCCATGTGATTTTCTCCATGACATAATGACAATGTATCTCTGAATCACCCTTCAACTTCTTCTGTAGTTTCGAATCCTCCTCCTTTACCTCATTCTTATTAAACTTCTTCTCCTGACTAACCTTCCCATAATAACTTCCCTTCATTTCTCTAGACTTTGTCTTCGCATTAAATGGTTTCTTGTAAAACTTCTTCACTTTTTTGTTGGAGTCAAATGCAACAGTTTCATCGTCCGAGTCGACAATAAGACCTTCTTCCTCAAAACCTTTGTTATCAGCAACTTCCATCTCACTTTCTCTACTACTAGCCTTCGATACTAGAGCCAAAGGACCGCCTAAACTAATCCTTGACTATTCTACCATTTCATTCACCTCAGTTTCATGAGTTTTTAGCTGATTGTAAACATCATTCAAAGTAGAAAAATCAAAGCCATGTTGTGTCTTAATCATCAAGCTTACACTCCTCCATTCCTTACGACGATCCATAACAAAAGTAATACTGTATTCCATGTTAGTCCTTTTGATTCCATACCTTGTGCCCTTGTAGATAAGCTCGTTCAGACGATCGTAATACATTTCAATTGTTTCTCCATCTTTCTGCTTGAATTATCTTAATTTAATCAGACACTGTTTGACAGAGCTGATTTTTGTCTTCTCACTCCCCTGTTACTTTTCCTTCAATGTATTCAAGATCTCTTTTGTAATTTTGCAAGTGCGAACACAATTAAACACCATAAGAGAACGAGCACCACGAAGCTCTCTCATGCATTTCTTCTCATAATTCTTCAACCTATCATTTTGTTTAGTTACACTCGAAGTTGATGAAGAAATACATATGCTTTCAACAGAAGAAGGTGGAATTAGATCATTAGTTACGCATTTCCATAGCTCTTCATCTATGCCATTTAAGTAATCCTCCATCCGATCAGCCCACTAATCGTAATACTCTGGAATCAGCATTGGAATCTTCGTAGACGACCCAAGAAGATGAGAATATGACGTCATCGTGTTCATGTTGAATTTCTCCATGAATGTATAAACGAATTCTCAGAAAAACTTTAGAAATTTGAAAATTAAAGGATGAATTTAACAGAAAGAACAAGAAGAACACTTGATTAAACAAGCTAGTTGCATAATCGAATCACAGCTGAAGATCAAGTATGATTTTTAGTATCAATGATGTGGAAAGTTTTGAATCAAAGATGCGACTCAAAAAATGATTGATACAGAATGAAAATCAGATCAATGCAGTTTGATTCCTACTTTGATACCAATTGAAGTAGCTATTTAATCGAGTACAAATACAATCAGAGTAATCAAAGGATTATGAACAACGAGCGAAAATAAGATCTTGTTTATAGCTCATTTATACTTTCGAATACAGAGAGAATATCAGGTAGAAGTACTTGGAAAAGTTCTATCTAACTCTGAGTACAACTCCTATTTATAGGAGAATAAGAAAGTATACAAAAAATACCAAGGACTAAACATCAAAACGTCTAAACTTATATGCCTTAGTAAATACATAAGATGACATTCGAAACTGACTCAAATCACTTCCACACATTAAAACATATTTGACACTAACACTCTAGTGTCATTGAAATAGACACGAGTCATTTCCTTTCACGTGTTCTCGATCACCAGTTAGGGGACCACAGTATCATATGGGTTAGAGACACGACTTAATTTTATTATGTTCTTCATCATGGGACCTTGTATGGTATTGGTGCAGGGATACGTGTTCAAAATTGAGGTAATGGATCATGCATTTGGGGGGTTTGGTCAGCCATCACTATAGTATCATGGAATGAGACATGATAACATGACTTTTGTCACACCCCCGAACCAGACGGCGGAAACGTACAAGGCCTCGCGTGACTTAAATTGAATATCATCAAAATGATTATACATGAATCATAACATAACCATCACCATGCATCAATATATTACAACTTGAATTGTTCACATCAAGTACATTGTTTTAACATTAAAAATCCATACATAGATTGTTTGATAGTTTTCATAAGCAAAACACCCTAACATACTTGGTACTTATTCCTCAGCTTACCTGTTACCTGAGAATACAAGTTATTTTGAAAAATAGTCCACATATGGAATGTTGGTGAGTTCATAAGTATGTTGTGGTAAAATGATTTGTGTAGTTTGTAAAACCCATAAAATCCGATATTTTCTGAAATGACCATTGTGTTAAAAAAAAAGTGTGAAGATCCGTACATATATGCATGATGATTTCATAAAGACATGTATAATTGAAGAACTTACTATTAAACGTACAAGTGAAATTGTTGAACTTCCCCGGAAAACCCGATGTTTTCCAAAAACATAAAATACTATGATTTCTCGAATTGTTATACCGCCACAATGAATGATTTTGATTATTCTTCCTTGATTACTCACGTGGTGTTGGACTAATCTACGGCTGTTGTTATAACCATGCATGATAATGACTAGTTATAACTACAGTCTACAAACAATCCTTAGAGGCGTCGCTCGTTTTCACTCTCTTAATTCAAACAACCTTGATTACTAATGATTAACAACCTGAATCTGTTTACTTTGATTACTCATAAGCCTAACAAACGAGGAGAAGAGGAGTACGAAGTCCTGCTACTTCCGTGAGTTATTTTAGGCTATCGGGGATGCGAAAGACACGTTGGCCAATCTCGCATTTGATAACTTTGACCTTATGACAATACTACTGGATAACTAGGACCCAATAGCACTTAAGAAGCCATTTAAGGTCCCTGTACATGGAATTGGGTCATAGAAGGCCCAATAACATATAAGCATTATCCCTTGGGCCCAAAGTTCATGTTAATGGACTTGCAAGGTCCAACAAGCATGATTTGAGACTTTCAAGCCCAAGTGTCGAATGTTTACTTGTCTTAGGTATCGCATATCTACTGGAGAGTTCGACTTAACGATTGTTGTTTTGTATCGACTCGATACCGATCGATTTGTTTATAACGATGATTTGGAGTTATACGTGAATTTGTCTTTCGATTTTTGGTAAGCCGTAGATTAGTATTTTTGACTCAATATTCTATAAATAAAATAATTGATTTAAAAACAGTGGTTTGACCTTTTCAGCCCCTTTCTTTTGTAAAATAACAAATGTAGTCCTTAATATAAAAGAAAAGTCATTTTAGGTCCTTAAAACATCTTTCTTGACACTTTTGCATCATAGATTTGTTGAAATGACATTTTTAACTAGAAACTTATTTTATTAAAAGTTTCAGCCCTTCCAGAATGATATTTTCCGGTTAAAGCCCAACTTTTTGTAAATTTTACACATTTAGCGCAAAATCCAAAAACTTTATATTTTTGATCCTTTTTGGGAATAAAAAGCATTTTTAATCCTTGAAATAGTTTTGTTACACTTTTTATCCCCTGTTTTGAAGAAATTATCATTTCAGCCCCTTTAAATGTCATTTTTCGCAATTTTGGGCTTATTGGGTCGAAAAGCCCAAAATTAGCCCATTAAGCTAAAGATATACATTTCAAGTCCTTTGAAAACTTTAATATTCAGAAAAACAATTATTTTAACTGTTTTGGCTCTTTTACCCTTAAGAAATCATGATTTGGCAACCTTTACCCCAAATTTTTTATTTTTGACAATTTAAGCCCAGGAATGGACTTTATGTTGAAATATGTTTATCACAATCTTATAAGTTATTATTCTTGAGTTGTTGGGTGAAAAATAACTTAGATCATGTTTTTTTCTTGCTTATGTCATAGATCTCGTGATATCACCCCTTTTTGGTTGCATGATTGATGGGATTAAAACAACTTTTAATCTATGAAGATCGATTAGATCTTGAACAAGTATATGAATATGAAACAGCAAGAACACAATATTAAAACAAAGCAGAACGCAATATTAAGAACAAAACAGCTTGAATCAATCGTGTCGAATGATTAAATAAAATCCTTAGAAGAGCTCGATTAAGAACATCAACTGTAAAGGATTGGAAGATTACAAGAACGATTACTGGAAAATATTGTACTCTTGATTAATCGCTATATCGATAATCTCTAGAATCTTATGAATCTTAACCTAATATGCATGCAAGCATTAACTTATATACAATACATAAAAGGCTCTCGGTTGGACAGGCCCAAACCGGAGAATAAAAGGCTAAACTAACGAGCCCAAAAGACGCAACATCAAAACTCTTTTCAGCCCAACAATCTCCCCCTTTGCGTCAATTTGGAGCGAGACCTTCACTTCCTACTTGGGTCGGCGGCTGAAGCTGGTACCTTCTTCTTCACGGTACTAAACAGACACTTGGTTATGGAAAGGATGGTCTGTCTAAACCGGATGTACCAATTGATCATATCATTGAAGTACTTGATATCATCAGCCGAATTGTCTTTACACTGCTTGATGATGAATAAGATGTGCTCCAAGCAAGTTGTAGTGTAAAGATGTTTGTCAGCTAAAGCGAAGAGACATTTCTGTCCTTCGGCTCTAGTGAACATCACAGAGTTTCGCCTCGAATCTATCTTGCCCATTTGCATTTGATTCAGATCACTGGCCGATCCCACAGGCTTGACTTTCGGTTTCTTCTTGAAAACTGTGGCAACCTCCTGATCCATTAGGGCCACCTCCATGATATAGCATGCCAGCATCCTTTTGACATGGTCTAAGATGGGACCATATTCAGCTTCGTTTGTCAGCAGGATGTTGTACAAGACTATCCAATCATGAGGGTTCAGATTGGGCAGATCCGCCAGAGAGATCATGTGAGCAGTTCTTGCAGATCCTCGGATAAGCTTGAACTTGACATTTGTGAATCTCCCCACGGCAAAAGGCTTCATCACCCGAACATTGACAATCTTCTGGGCGCTCCATGTAAGGTACTGAGGGCGAGCGGCCTCCAGGTAGAAGTCAATGAGCTCCCTGTCAAGCTCATCGTTCGGATGCGGGACTTCAGAAATGTTGGAGAAGGCGTGGAAGATGAACGCCTTTCGAGTCAGTGGCATATCGAACTGCGAATCGATGGTGTTGTTGCAGTCGAACGATATCACCGGCTTGAGCCATAGTATGCTTGGAGTCTCTATGGCCTCTTTAATCAAACGATCCCTGGTCCAGGCAGGGAAGAGCAACTTTCGGCTCTCAAGGAGATCGTGGGCTTCTTTTTGCTTTCGTTCGGCTTCTTCAGCCTCACACGCCACACGACTGGCATCACCTTCAGCATTGCGACTGTTTTTCCGTTTCAACAAGTCGGCAATGGTCTCCTTGTCTTCATCTTCATCTTCATCTTCATCCTCTGCTATGTGTTTTCCCTTGTTCTTCACACCCGAACCCGAGGCATGACCAGTTGGGGGTGGTTCGGTTGTGACAACCGTCAATTTTCGGTCAAGTCAAAGTCAACTAAAGTCAAAAAGTCAAACCGGTCAACCCAATTTGCCGTGAGTACTAGAGTTTACGTTATATAACTTCTAAACAACTCTCTATTCGAAAAGTGCGTTCACCTAAATCTCCTTAACCTAAAACGGTGGTACGTAGAAAGCCAAACCGATACAACAATGTTACATACTCATCGGGAGTATGCAAGATCCCAAATCAAGGCTTAACGGGGTTTAAGGACCTTGCAGTGCGTAGCCAGACACTCAAAAAGGTCACCAGTGAAATCTCTCCCACATATCTCTAAGTATGTGAAACCTCTCCCGCATATCTCTAAGTATGTGAAACCTCTCCCACATATCTCTAAGTATGTGAAATCTCTCCCACATATCTCTAAGTATGTGAAACCTCTCCCACATATCTCTAAGTATGGGAAATCTCTCCAACATATCTCTAAGTATGTGAAATCTCTCCCACATATCTCTAAGTATGTGAAACCTCTCCCACATATCTCTAAGTATGTGAAACCTCTCCCACATATCTCTAAGTATGTGAAATCTCTCCCACATATCTCTAAGTATGTGAAACCTCTCCCGCATATCTCTAAGTATGTGAAACCTCTCCCACATATCTCTAAGTATGTGAAATCTCTCCCACATATCTCTAAGTATGTGAAACCTCTCCCACATATCTCTAAGTATGTGAAATCTCTCCAACATATCTCTAAGTATGTGAAATCTCTCCCACATATCTCTAAGTATGTGAAACCTCTCCCACATATCTCTAAGTATGTGAAACCTCTCCCACATATCTCTAAGTATGTGAAATCTCTCCCACATATCTCTAAGTATGTGAAACCTCTCCCACATATCTCTAAGTATGTGAAACCTCTCCCACATATCTCTAAGTATGTGAAACCTCTCCCACATATCTCTAAGTATGTGAAACCTCTCCCACATATCTCTAAGTATGTGAAACCTCTCCCACATATCTCTAAGTATGTGAAACCTCTCCCACATATCTCTAAGTATGTGAAACCTCTCCCACATATCTCTAAGTATGTGAAACCTCTCCCACATATCTCTAAGTATGTGAAATCTCTCCCACATATCTCTAAGTATGTGAAATCTCTCCCAAATCTCTCTAAGTATGTGAAATCTCTCTCACATATCTCTTTGTATGTGAAATCTCTCCAAGTATGTCAAATCTCTCCCAAATCTCTCTAAGTATGCGAAATCTCTCTCACATATCTCTTTGTATGTGAAATCTCTCCAAGTATGTCAAATCTCTCCCAAATTTCCCCAAGTATGTCAAATCTCTCCCAAATCTCTCTAAGTATGTGAAATCTCTCTCACGTATCTCTTCGTATGCGAAATCTCTCCAAGTACATCAAATCTCTCCCAAATCTCTCTGAGAACGAGGAATCTCTCTCAAATCTCTCTCGAAATCTCTCCCAACTTTCTATAATCACTCGGGGCATCCCGACCCTCGAAATTGGCGAAAAATAGCCCAAGAATGGAAGTCTACGCGAAAAACGGACTTAGGAAACGAACCCTCCGAACCGAAAGTACTATTCATGAACCGAACCGAAAGCACTATTCATGAGGGTCTGAACCGAAAGTACTGTTCATAAGCTGAACCGAAACCACTGTTCATCCGAACCGAACCCGGCCATGAAGGAGATCCGAACCGAACCCAGCACTAAAGGAAGGTCCGAACCGAACCAGCATAGAAGGGAAAATCCGAACCGAAAGTACTGTTCATTACTGTTCACAACAGTACCTTCGGTTCTAGCCAGCCTTCGGACCGAACCCTTGCCTTCGCGTCGGACCTGCTTCTCTTCGGACCGAGCCTCGGACCAGCCTCGCTTCGCTTCTTCCTTCTGGCGCGCCTTCGCTTCCGAGACCAGCCCCTCCGAGCCGTGCGCATCTGACCGAGCTTCGGCCTAGGGACCGAACTTCGGCCTAGGTCCGAAGATTTCCGCTGGAAATTCCACTTTTCACCCCGTTTTTGCGTATTTTTGCATTTTAAACCCATTTTTAATTATTTTAACATAGGATTTTCACCCAAAACTTTATTTTTAATTATAAGGCCCCTAAATTAATGATTTAATCACATTTTAAGGATAAAATCTTATTAAAAAGGAGTTGGTAAGGTACAAAAAGAAGAGTGTTGACTTTACCTTATTTTATGACACAAGCAACCCCATACCCACTCCATGATTAACTCACACTCCTCCCCACCATACCTTGTCACTTCCTTGTACTTTTTTTACCTTCCCCACAAGCCATCTCCATGTTTTGAGAGCTGGATATCCATCCTCTCTCCTCATTTTCTCTCATTTGTTCTCATTTCACAAGAAGATCAAACTCCTTTCTCTCTCACTTCTCTCTAGAAATCCGAGATTCAAGGGCTGATCTTGAAAGTTTCCTCCACCGTTGGTAAGCATAATCCATTTCCTTTAAGATTATCTCGATTATTTCCACTCAAATCATGAGTATCTTACACAAACTCCATTAAATTTGTGTTAGAGCTTCGAATCTTCAAGCGAATCTTCAAGTGTTCTTGGGTTGAACACTTCTCTTCTTCAACACTTATCTACTGAAATCACATAAGGTGAGTTCATACCCCTACATTTTCATGTTTTCATAAGTTTTTAGGGGGGGAATACAAGTTAAAACACCAAGAACATAACTAAAATTTTCTAACAGCTTTCATCAGAAAAGTTAGACTCCATTTACGGACTGTTTTGGACACCTTAAACATTTTAGTTTTCAAAACTGTTTTAGGTGCATGTAGCTCCACTTCTTAGCTTTAAAATGACTACTTGCACATCTCCATACGATTTTTCTACAATTTATGGTGATTTTTACAAAACTGTCTATCATTTCAAACACCAATCCGGACCAGCCTGTGATTATGGACTTTTTCACCTAAGTTACAGGTCATTAAAAATCATGATAAAAATTATGAGTAAACTAGACACATTTTGGGAACTCCCAAAATTTACAGATTCAGTTTTCGACTTCGTATGATTTTTCTATGAATTTTCAAAAACAGTGTAGAAAGGCTGAAAATTTGTTAACAGCTTGTAATTTTTACAACACTTTGTATAATGTTGAGCAAAGTGGATAATGTCAAGTTCTAAGTATTGAATGTGATATGTTGTAAATTTTTTCATCATAAACTGAAAATAAGTCATTCATGATAAGATTATTCATTCATTTAGAACACGTATATATATATAAACTATAATAAGCATAGTTTAATGGATTTTATAATCCTAACGCTTTTTCATAAAAGAGTTCTTATATATTACAAACGTTTTGGATAAAACTATAATAGGTATAGTTTTAAATACATCACATAACACACACGTACGAAAAGGGTACATTCATACAGAAAGGTTTTACACTCCCGCATACAACTTGTAAACTTGTTAACCTAGATTGTGAGACATTCTCTTTCCGTACGTCCGAGTGCGGAATATAAAATCCTGTACGTTATAATCAGAGTCTCCTGGAGGGAGAACGTGATAGTTATATATAGATCTATATTGGGTTTGACACCCCACACCTTGCTGCTAGCTACAGTTGGACCTGCAGGTCTACGAGTGATAATTGTCATTTCAGTTATTCGACGCCTGAGAAACGTCGTGGCAGGTTCATTAGTCTTAAGTATGATTATAGCGGCTCACATAAGGATATAACAATACATAAAGTTTACGGGATTTTTATAAAACTTTAATGGGTTTTATGTCGATTTTAAAATCACTTTTATCTCAATAAGTACCGATATTACTGTCTACATTCGGTTTTTTTTTGGTATTTATGACTACACATCATTTTGAAACCACATTTATAACTTTAAGTATAGACGATACTTGTTATTTTCTCGGTCCTGAGACTTAGGACTACATATACATTAAGTATTAACAAACATAAGAATTTGTGGGAACATCATTTAATTCAAGTGCGTTTATGTCAATTTAAGCACATTTTATTTTCCTTTAATAAGAAAGGTTACTTATACATTTTGGTCGTCGGTTATGAGACTACATTACATAAACTTTATAAAGAAAATATCGGATTTGCTGAATACATATCATATCATTTTTACAAGGAAACCGGTCTATTTCTCCAATAAAATCTCTTATGAACTCACCAACCTTTGTGTTGACACTTTTCAAAACTACTTGTATTCTCAGGAATTCAGTGAAAACAGGAAACCAACAACGTTTTGAGGATAGGACGATAAATCGTCAAATAGTTCATTTTGTTTCATAATGTAATTGATTCGAATCATGTAAACATATACATTGGTGTAACTTTTTTAGTTATATTTATGATGGTTGTATTTACTTTGAGCACTATTATACTCATTGTTGTGATACTCTACATGAAGTCCTCCACCCTCGAACGTTTCCGCCATCCTTGGTTTGGGGGTGTGACAGATTGGTATCAGAGCATTGTTTATAGTGAACTCAGTATATCGAACCACATAAGATATACAAACTATAAATGCATTGGGACTAGAGTCTCTGATTTTACGTTTTCAAAACAACTATACTTTTAGAAATAAGTAGTTTTTTATTAAAAGTATACGCGCATGCATACATACTAGGGTCACGTCGTTCTAGAGCAAAACAAAAGTAATGATTGTTGGATATCACAGGTAAGCTCGGGGATGTATGGTCAGTCTTAGGATTGGCATAGCCTGATCAACTATGCTCGTCCGAGGAGTGATTAGCACATGCCCAAGAATGGTTGTGATATGGCAACAAGTCTAAAAACTTACCAACACTACCACAATGAAATACCATAGGGGTATTTGGTGTTATTATAATTACTTATCTGAGAACTAAATAGATTTTTATCAATAGGTCAATAATTGCTTAGTGGATACATTACAATTATATGTATCCAGGACGTCATAGACTTAGAATCTGTGAATCTTTGCTTTACTTCCTGTTCTCGTTGGATTGGGGATTTAAAGTTAGGATCGCTTATTCGAAGGTCTATCCTGTTCCAAATACATATGACTAGTATGCACTAAACAATGTATTGAAGTACCTGATAAAGATCATCTTATAATTATCTAATTAGTACATCTACTTAGTTACTTCTTATATCCCCATTTCTCGCGAAGATATCATGGCTGGATTTCATCCCCACGACGACCCGTATTACCCTAGCCACAACAATACTGAATGGCTCGGAGAGGAGCCAGAGAATGATCACCCAATCCCTGTGGATAGTCACCAAGCTGAAGGCCTTGCTGACGGTTTCGAATCCGAACCTAAAATGGTGAACCTATCCTCGATGACCCGTGTTCCCAATCCCGATCCTCGACCGGCTTTCCAAGGCCCGATGCCTCCTTGGGTAGAGTGCTTGGAAATCTGGAGCGAAGAGCATGACCAACCTATGTCATTCGATGGAGATCGAAGCTTCTACAACATAAACGAAGGAACCCCAGCAGATAGAATTTTTCCAATCCTGGTCCGTAGAGTTGCCCGAGACGAGATTCAGGATAGAACAACTCCCCATAGTATCGCAGAGGTTGATGCAAATGCAAGAATACATACAATCCGCACCAATCGCCTTGAGCACTCGTGAAAAGTCTGAGGAAGACTATGAAACCCTGCTGCAAGCACTGGCTGAATCACGAACCGATGTCATAAAACTTCGAGTACGCCAGAGGGTGTACGAAAGGCACATGCTTGATATGGAGCGGCAGCTAGCTGAACTGCGAGATCACAAGAAAAATGACCGCCGCCAGTAGTAAACGCCTTACTTCATTTCATGATAAAAAGGAATCGTTTTCCCTATCTATGCCCTATGTGGTATTCCCTATGAGACTATCTTGTACTGTAGGCACCTTTAGTGAGGCCTTCAGGCGGCCAAGACACTCCTGCTTCGATATGATATAAGACCCCCTACAAGGTCAATTTTCCCTAATTTGTTACATCTTAAACATCAATGACGTATCAATCAGCCGAGTTCTGTGTCACCCTTTTTGTTCAAACACTCCCATCATGCTGCGATAGGAGCCTGCCTACAACCCACTCTATTTAAGTTGTAAAACTAGAATAATCTAGCTCCGGAATCATTCCTGATCTTCTCTCCAAGGTTGGATCATGTCATTCACCAACCAGTGGAACCCGGTTTTAAACAACCAACATCAAAAGATCACTACCTAAACTTACTTCTACTCTGTATTAGGATTGCATCATAGGGATGCAAGTCAAATCTTCGAGAACATGCTCCCATTTGGTCATGATAAGGGCCCAGCCTGGGTCAGCTATAAGGCATCACTTGGGTGCGGAACTACTGGAAATTCATGGGTTACCATGTAAAGACTCCCGTTAGGAATTGTTTTCAGAACGCCCTTAACGACCAAATTACGTTACAAATCTATATAAGATAAAGCTTAGTTAGAAACTCACGACGTTTAGCCATTCTAAAAACTCAATATCATCTTACCCTTAATCATTTTGTTGAGAAGTTCCCTCATCATAGACTCACGGGTACGAATCATACCAACACTAATGCACTGGATCCCATCAGAACTCCCCAGCCAAGCGTGTTTGGACACACATGATTCTAAGATGGGTAAAGCTTGACGCCCGTATGAAACCTACCCTTACCCACTGCTGTAGCCCTATTTCAAGAATGTTAGCGGAAACACTAGGAGTAGTACAGTAATGTGCCAAAATTTATATGCGTTAATATAAATTGTAAGGATGCACTTAAGATAACCATTTCCACTAACGAAGATGTTTTTCATCGTGAAACAGAACTATGTCTTCACCAAGAGGGAACCAACCAACTAGCAAGGTGCCAACTCTGCAGATAGACGCTACTACTTTTCAGGCTGCGGTCACGGCAGCCGTGGCAGCCGTCATGGCATAGTTCAATGCTAACGACGCCAGCAAAAATGGAAGCGATGCTGACAATACAGATAGTGGTAATATTCAGGAACACCAACGGGTGTCCGCCAGCAAAAATACCTCAGGTCTCAAACCTACGAACAAGAAGAGAAAGTTTTGGAACATGAAAGAACGCCACCAATCTCAAAAATCCACTAAAAGACAACAACCTATGGCCACCCCCACCATCGCAACAGCAGTCACAACACATGCCCCAATACTAGCCACAGGATCTACCACCCAAACGCCGGCCAGACCATATAAGGGTTCACTCCCAAAGTGCGCCAAGTGCAGTTTCCATCACACAAGAGCTTGCCAAATCTTAAAATGTGATAACTGCAACAGGAAAGGACATACCACCCGTTTCTGTAAGGTCCCGACCCAGTATCTCCCTTCAATCACCAGCACCAGGGCGGACCCAGTATGCTACTCATGCGGTCAAATGGGACACTTCAAGAGAAAGTGTCCGACCAAGAAGAATGACGGAGGAGCTGGAGGAATGTAACAAACGAACCGGCAGGATCAGTAGGAAACCATATTAGAACTTTTGTAATGTGTCCAACGACAAAAACGTTTAAGTACTATATGTTTGTAATGAAATTGTTATGCTTGCTAAAGTCACCGTCTTTCTAAAAGTAGTTAAAATACTCTCTCGTTTAAATCGAACCAAATACATTCATATATGATCTAAAGATCATTACCTCTAAGATGTGATGACTTTATACATACATCGAGGTTAATTATAATCGAAATACTGAAGTCTTGAAACAAATAATTTCATCCTGACTCCTAAGCCGTGTCTAGTAGTAAGAACCGAGTGGGGCCACCCACTCGACGATTCCCCAACATCAGATCACATACGACGTTCATATACCATTCGATCATAGGGAGACCTGTCAGGGGTCATGATGTCAAATATCATTACTAATTCTCGAAACACACCTGCCGCCAGTACTAGACACTGTGGTATAAATCATCTACGATAATGATAACATCAAACAAAGTTTATCACCCTAAAAAAAAAAAAAGAAGAAACACAAGATACTTTATCACTCCAGTAATCTCTTCGTGCGAATACAGCTTAGCTAGTTGTATCTAAAAAGATATTGCTGTCGTCATCCAATCTTCATTGATATAGCCCTCATCTTCCCAATTTAACATCTACAAAAGAACCTTTCACCTAACCCCTCCGAACATCGAAACCTTCGTCTCTCATAAACATCCAGCTCGAACCTACGAATTATCTTTTGCTTTGGAACCCCAAAACACGCATCAGAGGAGTGTTATACTTCCGAAACCTTATCACAAGTGCTTACAGGAGACCCTTGGGAATGTCACGCATGTAGCAGGCAAGGTCCAAGCACAGAAGCCTGGGAAAGATATGGTACGAGTTCTGCCATGAACTTCGGGCCAAGGTTGCCCAGGAGGGCGAGTAAACGTCCTACCATCTAAGAAGACCTAATCGTGTAAACCAAACCCACATGCTTCCTACCGAGCTACAAGAACTCTTAGGTCAAACCTGTCGAACTATTCAACAATAAAATTGAAGAACCAAGCTGTTCTTATTCTTCAAATAGAAAGACAAATTGCTCATAGTTCCATTAACCTCAGAGACCCTGACAATATCTCCAGTAGAAACCTTTACTATCTGCCTCACATAAAAGAATAGGCCGACCAACCACAAGGAACGAGGTACCCTTTAGGAATCAGACCTGAGATCTGAATATCACCAGTCGCGAGTATTGGATAAGGATGTCCGAGGACAACCCTCCAAATTCGATGCGGACGCTGCAAGTCTGTAGTGATACCCCTCGGATAGGACCAACCCGTTCGCAGTATTCATAGGATCTGCCATTCTTACTAGGATCAGTTCATCGTTGTCGTTGTAAGTGACCCGCTTATCTACCCTCGTAGTAAGAAGGATTACTAAGTTATTTGTTATGATTTCCTCACTTATACATTCCCCAGTTATATATAACGAATACCTGGTAGATAATAGCATGTGAGAATTCTGACTTAGTTTCTTTTCCTCGTTGGGATGTGAAACTGAAGTAGAATCACACATTTTACTATCCGCCCAGTATTGGTTATATCATAATGTGTATGAGCTAAGATTTCTTGTATAATAACTCATCTCTTAGTCAGAATCAAAATAATGTAGAGCCGACCTTAGTCATTTACCAACTCCTTGCCTAAATTCGAATTTCGGGACGAAATTCCCTCTAACGGGGGGATGATGTGACAACCGTCAATTTTCGGTCAAGTCAAAGTCAACTAAAGTCAACAAGTCAAACCAGTCAACCCAATTCGCCGTGAGTACTAGAGTTTACGTTATATAACTTCTAAACAACTCTCTATTCTAATGAGAGATCATAAATCGAAAAGTGCGTTCACCTAAATCTCCTTAACCTAAAACGGTGGTACGTAGAAAGCCAAACCGATACAACAATGTTACATACTCATCGGGAGTATGCAAGATCCCAAATCAAGGCTTAACGGGGTTTAAGGACCTTGCAGTGCGTAGCCGGACACTCAAAAAGGTCACCAGTGAAATCTCTCCCACATATCTCTAAGTATGTGAAACCTCTCCCGCATATCTCTAAGTATGTGAAACCTCTCCCGCATATCTCTAAGTATGTGAAACCTCTCCCACATATCTCTAAGTATGTGAAATCTCTCCCACATATCTCTAAGTATGTGAAACCTCTCCCACATATCTCTAAGTATGGGAAATCTCTCCAACATATCTCTAAGTATGTGAAATCTCTCCCACATATCTCTAAGTATGTGAAACCTCTCCCACATATCTCTAAGTATGTGAAACCTCTCCCACATATCTCTAAGTATGTGAAATCTCTCCCGCATATCTCTAAGTATGTGAAACCTCTCCCGCATATCTCTAAGTATGTGAAACCTCTCCCACATATCTCTAAGTATGTGAAATCTCTCCCACATATCTCTAAGTATGTGAAACCTCTCCCACATATCTCTAAGTATGTGAAATCTCTCCAACATATCTCTAAGTATGTGAAATCTCTCCCACATATCTCTAAGTATGTGAAACCTCTCCCACATATCTCTAAGTATGTGAAACCTCTCCCACATATCTCTAAGTATGTGAAATCTCTCCCACATATCTCTAAGTATGTGAAACCTCTCCCACATATCTCTAAGTATGTGAAACCTCTCCCACATATCTCTAAGTATGTGAAATCTCTCCCACATATCTCTAAGTATGTGAAACCTCTCCCACATATCTCTAAGTATGTGAAACCTCTCCCACATATCTCTAAGTATGTGAAACCTCTCCCACATATCTCTAAGTATGTGAAACCTCTCCCATATATCTCTAAGTATGTGAAACCTCTCCCACATATCTCTAAGTATGTGAAATCTCTCCCACATATCTCTAAGTATGTGAAATCTCTCACAAATCTCTCTAAGTATGTGAAATCTCTCTCACATATCTCTTTGTATGTGAAATCTCTCCAAGTATGTCAAATCTCTCCCAAATCTCTCTAAGTATGCGAAATCTCTCTCACATATCTCTTTGTATGTGAAATCTCTCCAAGTATGTCAAATCTCTCCCAAATTTCCCCAAGTATGTCAAATCTCTCCCAAATCTCTCTAAGTATGTGAAATCTCTCTCACGTATCTCTTCGTATGCGAAATCTCTCCAAGTACATCAAATCTCTCCCAAATCTCTCTGAGAACGAGGAATCTCTCTCAAATCTCTCTCGAAATCTCTCCCAACTTTCTATAATCACTAGGGGCATCCCGACCCTCGAAATTGGCGAAAAATAGCCCAAGAATGGAAGTCTACGCGAAAAACGGACTTAGGAAACGAACCCTCCGAACCGAAAGTACTATTCATGAACCGAACCGAAAGCACTATTCATGAGGGTCTGAACCGAAAGTACTGTTCATAAGCTGAACCGAAACCACTGTTCATCCGAACCGAACCCGGCCATGAAGGAGATCCGAACCGAACCCAGCACTAAAGGAAGGTCCGAACCGAACCAGCATAGAAGGGAAAATCCGAACCGAAAGTACTGTTCATTACTGTTCACAACAGTACCTTCGGTTCTAGCCAGCCTTCGGACCGAACCCTTGCCTTCGCGTCGGACCTGCTTCTCTTCGGACCGAGCCTCGGACCAGCCTCGCTTCGCTTCTTCCTTCTGGCGCGCCTTCGCTTCCGAGACCAGCCCCTCCGAGCCGTGCGCATCTGACCGAGCTTCGGCCTAGGGACCGAACTTCGGCCTAGGTCCGAAGATTTCCGCTGGAAATTCCACTTTTCACCCCGTTTTTGCGTATTTTTGCATTTTAAACCCATTTTTAATTATTTTAACATAGGATTTTCACCCAAAACTTTATTTTTAATTATAAGGCCCCTAAATTAATGATTTAATCACATTTTAAGGATAAAATCTTATTAAAAAGGAGTTGGTAAGGTACAAAAAGAAGAGTGTTGACTTTACCTTATTTTATGACACAAGCAACCCCATACCCACTCCATGATTAACTCACACTCCTCCCCACCATACCTTGTCACTTCCTTGTACTTTTTTTACCTTCCCCACAAGCCATCTCCATGTTTTGAGAGCTGGATATCCATCCTCTCTCCTCATTTTCTCTCATTTGTTCTCATTTCACAAGAAGATCAAACTCCTTTCTCTCTCACTTCTCTCTAGAAATCCGAGATTCAAGGGCTGATCTTGAAAGTTTCCTCCACCGTTGGTAAGCATAATCCATTTCCTTTAAGATTATCTCGATTATTTCCACTCAAATCATGAGTATCTTACACAAACTCCATTAAATTTGTGTTAGAGCTTCGAATCTTCAAGCGAATCTTCAAGTGTTCTTGGGTTGAACACTTCTCTTCTTCAACACTTATCTACTGAAATCACATAAGGTGAGTTCATACCCCTACATTTTCATGTTTTCATAAGTTTTTAGGGGGGGAATACAAGTTAAAACACCAAGAACATAACTAAAATTTTCTAACAGCTTTCATCAGAAAAGTTAGACTCCATTCACGGACTGTTTTGGACACCTTAAACATTTTAGTTTTCAAAACTGTTTTAGGTGCATGTAGTTCCACTTCTTAGCTTTAAAATGACTACTTGCACATCTCCATACGATTTTTCTACAATTTATGGTGATTTTTACAAAACTGTCTATCCTTTCAAACACCAATCCGGACCAGTCTGTGATTATGGACTTTTTCACCTAAGTTACAGGTCATTAAAAATCATGATAAAAATTATGAGTAAACTAGACACATTTTGGGAACTCCCAGAATTTACGGATTCAGTTTTCGACTTCGTATGATTTTTCTATGAATTTTCAAAAACAGTGTAGAAAGGCTGAAAATTTGTTAACAGCTTGTAATTTTTACAACACTTTGTATAATGTTGAGCAAAGTGGATAATGTCAAGTTCTAAGTATTGAATGTGATATGTTGTAAATTTTTTCATCATAAACTGAAAATAAGTCATTCATGATAAGATTATTCATTCATTTAGAACACGTATATATATATAAACTATAATAAGCATAGTTTAATGGATTTTATAATCCTAACGCTTTTTCATAAAAGAGTTCTTATATATTACAAACGTTTTGGATAAAACTATAATAGGTATAGTTTTAAATACATCACATAACACACACGTACGAAAAGGGTACATTCATACAGAAAGGTTTTACACTCCCGCATACAACTTGTAAACTTGTTAACCTAGATTGTGAGACATTCTCTTTCCGTACGTCCGAGTGCGGAATATAAAATCCTGTACGTTATAATCAGAGTCTCCTGGAGGGAGAACGTGATAGTTATATATAGATCTATATTGGGTTTGACACCCCACACTTTGCTGCTAGCTACAGTTGGACCTGCAGGTCTACGGGTGATAATTGTCATTTCAGTTATTCGACGCCTGAGAAACGTCGTGGCTGGTTCATTAGTCTTAAGTATGATTATAGCGGCTCACATAAGGATATAACAATACATAAAGTTTACGGGATTTTTATAAAACTTTAATGGGTTTTATGTCGATTTTAAAATCACTTTTATCTCAATAAGTACCGATATTACTGTCTACATTCGGTTTTTTTTTGGTATTTATGACTACACATCATTTTGAAACCACATTTATAACTTTAAGTATAGACGATACTTGTTATTTTCTCGGTCCTGAGACTTAGGACTACATATACATTAAGTATTAACAAACATAAGAATTTGCGGGAACATCATTTAATTCAAGTGCGTTTATGTCAATTTAAGCACATTTTATTTCCCTTTAATAAGAAAGGTTACTTATACATTTTGGTCGTCGGTTATGAGACTACATTACATAAACTTTATAAAGAAAATATCGGATTTTCTGAATACATATCATATCATTTTTACAAGGAAACCGGTCTATTTCTCCAATAAAATCTCTTATGAACTCACCAACCTTTGTGTTGACACTTTTCAAAACTACTTGTATTCTCAGGAATTTAGTGAAAACAGGAAACCAACAACGTTTTGATTAGGATGGGACGATAAATCGTCAAATAGTTCATTTTGTTTCATAATGTAATTGATTCGAATCATGTAAACATATACATTGGTGTAACTTTTTTAGTTATATTTATGATGGTTGTATTTACTTTGAGCACTATTATACTCATTGTTGTGATACTCTACATGAAGTCCTCCACCCTCGAACGTTTCCGCCATCCTTGGTTTGGGGGTGTGACATCGGTTGTGTGAGTAGCTTTAGAGGACGGAGGTGGTTTCGATCCTTTCTTCTCTTCTCCCCCTTGTTTCGGAATGGACACGAAACTCGGTAGGCCTTCAATTTTGCTTAAGAGGGCCATGGTCGGGGAGAGCTTTTCAGCGAGGGTGCGCCTCACCGAATGATTAAGGATGGGATCGTGTGCTTCCAGGATGTTGGATAGAGCTGCGTGGACATCCGAAACACACGTCTTGATAACTTCCCTCTCGGATCGAAGAGCTTCCAATTGTTCTTGAGAGTTGGAAAGCTGCGTGCTCTTGACCTTTAGGGCAGTTGTTTTACTTGCCAGAACGTCCATCAGAGAGTTCTCTGCCGCAAGATCCTCTTGTAGTTTTGCCAGACGGGCATCGATGGAGGCACGGAGTGCCGAGTTGTCGTCGCTGAGATTTTGTCGGAGGGTAGCGAACGAAGTCAACTCCGTCGAGACGAACTTGGCCAATTGCTGAACAATCGGTTCCAGAGTTGTCTTTGTGGCATTGGCGCTTTCCTGCAGAGACTTTAGCAGGTCAGAAGCGTCGGAGAATAGTTTATCGACTTTTTCGGTCGCTGCCTCACAGGCTCGGGTGGAGGCGTCTATCGCAGCAGTTGCTGAGGCCACTGAGTCTTGTTGAGCCCTGGAGAAGGCATCAACTATCTTCTGAAGGGCAGCTTCAGACAAGGATGACTGCTGGTTGGAAGAGGAGGCGAGAAGTTGATCAACCTTCTCGTTAAGCTCGCGAAGATGCTTCTTTGTCACTGGAGCATCATCCTCCTCATCACTTTGAACTTGAAACGGACTATAGTAGACCGAATCAAAGTTCATGTGATCACCACCAAGGTATTGATCATCGCCATCGGAGGCGTCTTCTGGAGATTGAGGTGGTGGTGAAGCTGGGGGTGTTGTGGGTTTGGTTGGTTCAGGTTGAGTGGGTGGGGGGTTAGTTTCGGGTGGTGGTGGTGTATGGGTTTCGGTTTGTGGAGGTTCGGTTACGGGAGGGGTTTCGGTTACAGGTGGTGTTTCGGTTGATGTGGTGAATATGGGTGGGGGTATATGGAATGAGGTTGGTGGAATAGTAGGGTTTATGGTGGGAATGGAAATAGGTATTGTGGGTGGAGGGGAAGGAACTGGGGATTGGTGAAGTTCCATCTCCGGGGTTGGTGAGCGAGGGGGTGTGTTGCCTCGTTGTGGAGATTCGTCTCCTTGTGAGCCCTCAGAGTCCGAACTCCCACCTTCGGATTCGCTTGAAGAGGAGGGTATGAGGAGCTTTCGCTTCGGTTGGGTCTTCCTCCTTTTCGGTTGTGGGGATGAAGCAGGTTTCTGTTGTTTACGCTTCTTTGGAGAAGGTCCCTTTGGAGCTTTGGACACTTGCTTTCCCTTGTCACCCTTTTTGCCCCTGGGCACCGGTTTGTCGGCATCATGAATCGATCGCAGCATGTCCGGTGTCAGTTCCCTCGGACCAGTTTGGCGAAACTCCTTGATCGTTCTGATCAATCTGCTATCTGCTGGCACATCAGCATACATCGACTCCGGGATAGAGCCAATGAAGGAGAATTTCGATGCATCGGATACGATGATCTTCTTGGTATGAAAGGTACCAATAGAAGACATCGGTGCACCGTTGGCTGTGGGAACGTTAAACTTGTCCATAGCCCATCTGGTGATCAAGATCCAGAACCGGGCCAGCGACACCTCGGAGTGTCGGGAAGAGGAAGAGAGGCTCTGAATCAGTTGTTGCCAAAGGACAAACCCGTAGTCCAGATTGATCCCATTGTACACCCCATACATAATTGACAGGAAAAGACGACTGGCCCCGTCCGATCCTGAGCTCCTTTCTGACAGTCCCTTGAAGAGAACTGTAAATAACCCATTCCACTGGGGCGGTAGGCAGGACTTCTTAAACCTGGAAACGGAGGTAAGAACTTCCGTGTAGCCCATGTTGTAGAACATGTTGTAGAGCATACCAACCGGAATCGTCTCCGGGTGAACACGCGATGGGTCAGCAGCAAACCCAAGCATGGTGCAGAAGCGGGGACGAGAAATCGACGTCTTGTGTTCCGCCACTTCGAAAAAGACCCTGTCGACGGCCTTGTCGTAGTAAGCCGTTGCGTAGACCTGAGATAAGGCCACCATTGGCACCGTTTCAATCCGTGATAGTGCAGGAGCAAGTTGGGAGTATTTGAGACACTCGATGACCGGCGACATATAAGAATCATACGCCAGTGGGTTGAGATCAATCACGAGGCATTGCTGAAGACGGATTGGAAGAATCTGAGAAGTAGCATGGACGGAAGAGGATTCAGCCATTGTTGCAGGTTTGGAGAAGAAGATAACCGGGAGAGAGTTTGGAAGTATTTTTGCTTTGGAAATTATGGGGCAGTAAAGAGGTAAAAGGTGGTGTTGATGGGTTTTTATAGTAGGTGATAGGAGAGAGAAAGATCGTTTCAAATCTCTTATGGAAATACGAAACGGGTGTTTTTGGAGTGACTGATTGGTGACAGTTGGGACGTGCGATGATTACGTAGGAGAGAGAGTGTCAGATTCCTAGGATCACGCCGCCCAACAAGCACCGGTTCAGAGAAAGTAATCGTTTCCATTTCCACACGCGCCTGTAACTTCAGAGATATGACGCTTCGACATTGCACACGCGTCCTCAAGTGTCAGAAAAAGCGCCGCCGTTTCAAATTCACGCGCCCTCCTTTTTACCGTCGTTTGAATTTCTATCCTTTTAACTCCCGCCGAGTTAGCAACTTTTTGTCTTATCCCCTTTTAAACGGCTGTTTCCAATTAATGATCCACGTGTCTAATTTTTGACCACAACTTCATTTGTAACCATCCAGTAAATATCCAGCCTGTAAAATAATTAGTAACGGAATTTTGGAAAATCTTGGATTTTCGTGCAAAGAGTGTAAAAGAAAAAAGAAATAAAGCAACTCTTTTTAGGATAATCTGTGATGTCAATAATGACACGAAACTGATGATCCCGGGCACGAATCTCTTCCTTCAAGGTCCAGAAGAACCTCAAAGTGTTAATGTGGAATCACGTTGAATTACGATCAAACATTTATTAAGAAATGTTGAAAGGCTTCTTTTAATTAGGCCAATTAATGGTGGTTTTTCTTTGATTCATCAGTGCAATTCTTGATATAAGAACGAATGTGAACAAAGTACTTGTGAGACCGGTGTAGTCTGTTGAACAAGTAGGTTTGAGTTGATTTTGTAGTGGGTTGGATAAATATGAAATCTCAGATAAAAATTTAAAACTGGATCCCATGGGAAGAAATGTTATGGTGTGTAACAATTTCATTGGAATCACGCAAAAAAAAAATTCAGATTTCATGAAGGTACATTCGTCAATTCATTGGTGAATACTTGATCAAGTTAAATGGTCACCGTCAATTCGTTGGTGTTGAATTTTGGGTTTCACTCAGCTCGTAGTGGCACGAAGCTAAGATCATAAACACAGATGTTGTGTAACCATAAACCTCAGTGGTAGGTTCTGAGAGTCTCAAGGGTTACAATGATGAAACGAATGTTATGGAGAAGTGTAATGAGGATGGTGAAAGAAGACATAGTACCTCTGCTGCGAACAAAAGGACCAAGCAGGAGACTTTGAACTCATGTGAGAAAAGAGTGAGGTAGCTCACAATTAGAATAAATGAGTTAGCCTTATTGGGAAGACAAGGTTTGTGTATACCAGGTCATGAAGGCTATTATTCAAAATCTTATGAGGCTTGGGACACATACAACAGCATGCTTCTAGGGACACTTAAGTAAGTCATCAAATAGATCCCCATAAACGAATGAGCACACAAATAAATAAAATATTTTTGCAGTTTTTGAAAATTATAATAAAAAAATAAAAACAGTAATAGATAAAAATAAAAAAATAAGAGTTAAAATAAAAATAAGACCTAAAAAAAAAAAACTCTGGAAAAAAAAAAGAAAAACCGAACCCGAACGTTCGGTTGGTTTCGGTTGGAAAAAGTTGAAAAACCGAACCCGAACCTTCGGTTGGTTTCGGTTCAGGAAAATTTTGAAAAACCGAACCCGAACCTTCGGTTGATTTCGGTTCTTGAAAATTTTGAAAAACCGAACCCGAACCTTCTGGAGGTTTCGATTATGGAAAATTTTTAAGAAACCAAGGAGTTTAGATATGCAATATAAAAAAAAAACTTTTTACATAAAGAAAAACATATTTTGCACAAGAAATATACAACACAGAAAAACTACCTTTGAAGTAATGAGCGAGTCAGATGGTTGAACCGAACCCGAACGTTCGGTTGGTTTCGCTTCTTACGTTTGAGATTGAGAGGTAGTGTGAGGTACTGACTTTGATTCCATCATTCCTAGCCCTTGCAATATTTTATTGAACGATGCTTCAGGAAGAGCTTTGGTAAAGACATCAGCCAGTTGATCAGTGGTTCTTACGAAGTGAACTTCGACATTTCCATCTTCCACATGATCTTTGATGAAGTGATACCTCAGTGCTATGTGTTTGGTTTTAGAGTGTTGCACTGGGTTATGACAGATCCTAATTGCACTTTCAGAGTCACAATATAGTGGGATCTTCTTCATATTGAGTCCATAGTCTCGAAGTTGACTCTGGATCCAAATCACTTGTGATGTGCAGGATGCAGCGGCAATGTATTCCGCTTCAGCAGTAGACAGCGACACACATGTTTGTTTCTTGGATTGCCAGCTGACCAACTTCCCATCAAGAAATTGACAGCCACCAGTTGTGCTTTTGCGGTCGAGTCCACATCCTCCAAGGTCAGCATCAGAATAGGCTTGAACGAAGAAGCCTGAATTGGATGGATACCATAGACCTAGGGAGGCGGTTCGCTTGAGATAGCGTAGGATGTTCTTCACTGCTAGCATGTGAGGTTCGCGTGGGTTAGCCTGAAATCAAGCACAATAACACACAGAAAACATGATATCAGGCCTGCTAGCAGTTATATACATCAGTGAGCCTATCATTTGACGATAGAGCGTGATGTCGACAGCCGGTTTGTCTAGAGAAGGGGTAAGTTTGGTGCCGAATGCCATTGGGACTTTGACTTTTGAGTCTCCCATCATGCCAAACTTCGCTAGGAGAGTCTTCGTGTAAGCTTCCTGATTGATAAAGATGCCTTCAGGTCCCTGTCTTATATTTAAACCAAGGAAAAAATTAATAGGACCCATTGAGCTCATTTCAAACTTAGTCTCCATCAACTTTCTGAATTCAGCTGTTAAGCTGGGATTCGTAGAGCCAAAGATGATGTCATCGACATAAATTTGAACTATCATAAGGTGGTTACCTTCCTTTTTGCGAAAGAAGGTTGGGTCAACCGAACCTTGTTTGAATTTGGACATCTTTAAAAATTTTGTAAGCGTTTCATACCAGGCTCTCGGAGCTTGTTTGAGGCCGTACACAGCTTTATCCAGAATATAGCAATGATTTGGATACTTTTCGTTCACGAACCCAGGAGGTTGCTCCACATACACAGTTTCTTCAAGTTCTCCATTGAGAAATGCACACTTGACGTCCATTTGGAAGACCTCAAAGTTTTTGTGAGCAGCATAGGCCAGGAATATTCTAACCGATTCTAGCCTAGCTACTGGAGCGAACGTCTCTTCGTAATCTATCCCTTCCTCCTGACAGTATCCCTTGACTACCAGACGAGCCTTGTTCCTTATGACATTACCTTCCTTGTCCATTTTGTTTCTAAAAACCCATTTAAGACCAACAACCGAAGCATCTGGAGGAGTTGGAATGAGGCGCCAGACTTTGTTCCTTTCAAACTCGTTCAGTTCGTCTTGCATTGCTTGAACCCAATCAGAGTGATCGAGGGCAGTGTTCACTGTCTTCGGTTCAACTTTTGATACAAATGAGTTAAACATACAAAACTCAACCTTTGAGAATAAGGATGTCTGTTTTGCCTTCAGTTGAGATCGGGTTAGAACCTTTTCAGATACATCACCAACTACTTGAGAGATAGGATGATCTCTGGTCCATTTTGTAAGAGGAGGGTAATTCGGGTCGAAGGTTGGATCTAGTTCAGCATTGATCATCTCTTCGGGCTCAGATTGGCTATCAAAATCAAGCATCATATCATCATGCCCCCCCTCAATTGATGAGTCTTGAGAAACATGAGGTTCAGGGGTTTCTTGCGGTGCTGGACTTTCAGGCATTGAAGCACCTTCGTTTGGAGGGGCACCTTCGGTTGGAGAGGTACCTTCGGTTGGAGTAGTAGAGCTTTTCTCCCCCTGGACTTGTGAGCTTGGCTCCCCCTCGACATGAGAACTTGGCTCCCCCTCGACAGAAGCAGTGTTGGTTGGAGATTCATCAGTGGGCGATTCTCCTTCATGCATTCTTCTGGCAGCATCTTCGACAATTTGCTTCATATGATCTATTTTGTTGTCAGCTGCACCTGCTTCGGAGAGAGAAGCTTTTTCCGGTTCGTCAAAGAGTTCCAGAAATTTCTCGTACAAATTGGCGATTGAGACTGTGACTTGGCCAGTTTGAGGAAATATTTCCCTGGCAGTGTCATCTATGGCCTGTAGCTTCTTGACGTAGTTATCGTCGAAGGTCACATAGTATGTCTCTTCAATCCTTCTTGATCGTTTGTTTAGGACCCTGTACGCCTTGGATGTGAGAGAGTAACCCAGAAAAATTCCCTCGTCGGCTTTAACATCAAACTTGTTGTGGTGTTCTTTAGAGTTAAAGATGAAACACCTTGAGCCAAAAACGTGGAAAAATTTCACATTGGGCTTCCTGTTGTTTAATATCTCATATGGTGTGAGCGTGAATCGCTTGTTGAGATAGGACCTGTTTTGTGTATAACAAGCAGTAGAAATAGCGTCAGCCCAAAAATAAAGAGGTAAGGAAGCGAAACTTAACATAGTTCGGGCAGCTTCACATAGAGATCGGTTTCGTCTTTCGACTATCCCATTCTGCTGTGGTGTGTAGGGAGCTGAGAAATTATGGCTAATTCCCTTTTCTGCAAGAAACTCTTCAAACTCCCTGTTCTTGAATTCGAGACCATTGTCGCTCCTGATGTTGCGAACGACCTTCTTGAGCTGGACTTCAATTTGCTTGATAAACACTTTCAGCTTTTGAGTCGCTTCAGATTTGAGCTTTAGAAAGAACACCCATGTAAATCGAGAGAAGTCATCAACGATAACAAGAATGTACTTGCTACCACCGATGCTTTCAATAGATGAAGGACCACACAAATCGATATGAAGCAATTCGAGTGGTTCAACAACTTTTGTATTAATTACGGATGGGTGACTTTGACGACTCTGCTTTCCCATTTCGCATGCAGCACATAAATGCTCTCTGTCAAACTTGAGCAATGGAAGACCCCTAACATGACCTCCAGTGACAAGTCGGTTGATATCTTTGAAATTGAGATGAGAGAGTCTTCTGTGCCACAACCAGCTTTCGTCGGATTGAACTTTTGATAGCAGACATATGGCTGGGTTTCCTTTGATGGGTTTCATGTTCAGAGGAAACATTTCACCCTTTCGCTCTGACTTCAGAATCACTTTCTTTGTCTTTTTCTCTATGATTTCAGAACCTTCATCATCGAATGAAACTTTGAGACCTGTACCTCCAACAAGCTGAGATACACTGATGAGGTTGTGTTGAAGTCCTTCCACATAGGCCACTTTCCTTATGGTAAAATCACCATTCATTATCATCCCATATCCCTTTATGGTGCCGAAAGAGTTATTTCCAAACTTAACATTGCCACCATTTGCAAGAGATCTGTATTCCCTGAGCTCCTCTTTCCTCCCTGTCATGTGACGCGAGCAGCCACTGTCGATGTACCATTCTTCGTCAAACTGCTCGTCACTTATAACCTGCAAAAATTAAGCAGATTTAGGAACCCAAAGTTTCTTGGGTCCATGTGAGCTTTTCATGGGAACAGGAATAGTAAGAGAGATGTCAACTAGATATGTTCTTTTAATTAGAGTTGTTTCATATTTCTTTTTAATGGTGTAGACTTTTATTTTATTGACATTAGGGATGTTCGTTTTGGACTCAGGTTTGGATTCATCGACCTTTTGCTTTCCCTTTTGTTCAGCTAAAGATTGAGGTTTTTGAGGGCAAGCAGGATTAGTTTTGGAACTAGATGGAGATGAATGAGTGGAAGTAGAAGAACGAGAAGAATTAGAACGAGAGGAGTTGGATGGGGAGGACTTCCTGGCTGATGACTTTAGGTGACCCTTTTGCTTTTGATCGTTGGTGTGGTTAACCTTTGAGTCTTGTTCTCTTTTGACTTAAGAGCCGAACCTCTGCGTTCGGTTGGAGTTGTTCTTGGAACCGAACCTTTGGTTTCGGTTGGAATCCTTTTCAGAACCGAACCTTGACTTTCGGTTGGTATTTTCTTGTGAACCGAACCTTGGCTTTCGGTTGGTATATTCTTGCGAACCGAACCTTGGCTTTCGGTTAGTGGAACTTTCAAGCTTTCGTGCAGGATTGTTTTCATACTTCAGATTCTTGTCCTTGTGTGTATAGTATGCGTTCTGGGAGTGCCAGAATTGTTTCCTTTCAGAAAGATTTTTCCTGTATCTTTGGTTCCTCTCTATCTTCTTATCCCTCATCTGCTTAGGTTGATGATGAACGTTCGCTCTTGTTTTTGCTGTCACTTTGACTGATTCCTTTTGAACTTCAGGAGTTTTTCTTTGAGTAGAGGGAGCAGATGGAATATCTTCTTTTGCTGAACTATCAGTTTTCCCTGAGGAAGTGGAAGGAGTATCTGATGAAGGAATGTCTTCTTTTGCTGAACTATCAACCTCTTGAGGAATATCTTTTGTACCACTTGTACTTGGTTCACTGAAATTATCAGGCTTGTTCAAGGGTTCAGGTATGTATCTCCCTTTCTTCATCTAGGAGGTTCTTTCAGAAAGACCAACGGTTTCATTTCCATTATCAATAGGAGCTTCCCAGAAGAACTCATCACAGCCATCAGCATTGTCTTCGTTAACAATAGCTGTGAGTTCAGCTGTTTGATGTTCGGTTACTCCAGTCACCTTGTATACTTGATTTGGAGTGGTCCTGACCTTTTGATACACAACAGCCTTTTCTACTAATTTCGGGGACTTTTGTTGGGACAATCTAGCGAATTCCACAGAGTTTTCAGAAATAAGATTTTTGTGGTTTTCAGTTTCGCTTTTAACAAATTCTGAGCAGTCAACCGTATCTTCTACAGAAATTTCACTCATGTTTTCGTCCTCGTTAAGCTCAGATGCATTTTCAACATCGATTTTATTTTCTGAGCTTACTTTGGCGTTTAGAGAGTCAAACTTTTGTATGGTTTCGGTTCTCAGTTTAAGTCTGTCATTTTCATCCAAAAGATTTTTGAGCATGTCCTTGTGGTCTTTGGATTTAATGAAGGACTCAATTTTGTCCAGTACAATTTTATAAGATGGGTTGACATCATCAGACGATATCACACTCTCACAATTGTAAGCTTCGGCATCGATTTCATCCTCCTTAAATTCTAGAAAGGGCAAAATCATGCGATGGATCTTTTGGCCTATCTCACAGTCCAAGTGAAGTTGAGTAATATTGGAATATAAACGTTTAGCTATTAAACAAAAAACATTTCGTTGTTTCAACAATTTCAAATTGTCTCTCTGTAAATAAATGTTTTCGTCTTTAACTTTAACTAATTCCGACTCTTTTAACTCAATCCACATACGCCGCTCCTCACTCTTCGATGCCACCCTGCTTAATTGATCAGTCAGGTTAGAATTGGTGACTCGAGTTTGAGTTAAGCTACTATCTAAATGAGAAATTCTTGTGTTAACGTTTTTTAGTTCTTTCTCATATGAGGATGATGGTACTTTAGATGAAATAAAAGCAGATTGTACCTTCTTTATTAGTTCATCAAGCTCATTGAACTGTTGGCTGAGTGGTTTGGGCGTAAAGCACATATCTTCCTGCACCTTCGGTCCATTGCTTCCTCCATCGGTATTGTATCCCCTCATCTGAGATACGCCAGACACCATGAAGCATTTTCCACCACTGCTTTCCTCCTTAGCCATATAAGCCTTTCCATGAGTAGGCTTCCTCACTTCTTCATCTTCTGAGTCAGTAGACCAAACTTCGGTGCTACCGAACTCATCGTCATTGACTGAACCCTGCATAATAAGAGCATTAATAAAAGGGTTAGTGGTAGACTTCTTCTTTCTTAACTCACCGAATCTCTTCTGCAGCACGGCTTCCTCATCCTTTCCATCGTCCTTTTCAGCCATCTTCTTAAGAACACAATCCTTAGCGTAGTGGTTCTTGCCACCACAATAGAAACAACTTACTCCGGAATCGCCATCTGCTTTCGGTTCCTTTTTGGGCTCCTCAGCTTTCGGTTCATTGTTCGCCTTTTCAGAGCTGTAACTCCCCTGCCAGTTTCGGTTTTTTTTGTTGGGGAATCTCTTCTTTATGAACCTCTTAGGATTGGATACCATCATGGCATAATCCTCAGTTGAGAGGTCATATTCTTCCAAGTTGAGCTCTTCATCCTCCACTACAGCTTTACTTTTAGATAGGAGGGCCAACGAACCAAGATTGGAGACAACATTCTTCTCTTGAACTACAATCTTCTCTTGGGACTTTAGAATACCCACCAGTTTCGCCAAAGAATATGATTTAAACTGTTCATGGGCTTTGACTGTGGAAACAACTGCTCTCCATTCAGATCGCAGTCTGTTCAAGAAAGTAACCTTTTGTTCGATGAGCTTCCTTTCAATGTCGTGTTTGATCATCTTGCTGAGAAGATGATTGAAGCGATCAAACGTCTGGGTCACTGTTTCTTCGGCCCCTTGCCTGAATTTACCAAATTCAGATAGAAGCAAGGTTTGGATGGAATGTTCAAGATCTTCGTCTGTGGAATACAGTTCGCGAAGTCTATCCCACACTTCCTTCGCCGTAGTGCATGAGCTGACCAGTCTGAATGTGTCGGACTGAAGGGCAAATCTGATCAACCTTAGTGCCTTAATATTGCACTGAAATTTATCTTTTTCATCTTGCGCAATATTCGTCACGTCCTTAAGCAGATCGTTATACTCTTTTTGCGTCTTAATGATTCTGGATGTAGCAGAATGAGAAAACGGTCCATTGATAATGGCTTCCCATATGAGAAAACCATTGTCCTCCGATCCAATCACGTAATCTTCAAAATGATGCGCCCATACTTCATAGTCATGGGTGTACAAGATTGGAATCTTTGTCGTCGAACCGATGCTGTTGGAAATATTAATAGGGTTTGATTGCGTCGCGTCCATAATGATCGTAAAAACCTGTTCAAAGATCAGACTTGTAATAAAGCAGATTAGGGCAAAACAATAAATACTAAGATACGTCAATTAAGATGACGGCTCAATAAATATCGATGATTGCGGAAAACCCTAATGGAAATCTTTTTCACAGAAAAGATGTGTATCGATTACACAGCCTCCTGCTCTGATACCAATTGATGGGATTAAAACAACTTTTAATCTATGAAGATCGATTAGATCTTGAACAAGTATATGAATATGAAACAGCAAGAACACAATATTAAAACAAAGCAGAACGCAATATTAAGAACAAAACAACTTGAATCAATCGTGTCGAATGATTAAATAAAATCCTTAGAAGAGCTCGATTAAGAACGATTACTGGAAAATATTGTACTCTTGATTAATCGCTATATCGATAATCTCTAGAATCTTATGAATCTTAACCTAATATGCATGCAAGCATTAACTTATATACAATACATAAAAGGCTCTCGGTTGGACAGGCCCAAACCGGAGAATAAAAGGCTAAACTAATGAGCCCAAAAGACGCAACATCAAAACTCTTTTCAGCCCAACAATGATCATCACAAAAACACATAAAATCATACATACATGCATAAAATCACACATAGCATACACATACACATAGGTCTACACATTTTCTTGTATTCTCCCCCATAAAACTTATGAAAACTGAATAGAGTGGGGTATGAAGCTCACCTTGAGTTTGTGGTTTCGGTTTTGAAGGAAGAAATGTAAAAGTTTTCGATCCTATCAAGTCTTCTTGGAAGATCTAGAACTTACAGGCTTCTAAGAGAGTGATCATGAGTTTGAATATATTAGGAAGAGATTTTGATAAAACAAAGAATCTAGAACATAGATTCAAGCATGATCTTACCTTAGATGATGAATTTGTGGGATAATCACCTTGAAAAGCTTCCTAAATCTCGAAAACTTGATGAAGAATGGAGAGAGTTTCTTTGAGAGTGTGTAACTGAGATGTGTGTGTGTTTCTTTGTGGTTCTCGGCCGAAGATAGAAAAGAGAGAGGAAGAGTGAGTTTTGAAGTGATGTGTGCATGGAAACATGAGTTATTACATGGAAATCCAAGAGAAAATAATGAGGTGGCACAAAAGTCAACGCTTCTTACTTCATGTTTTGTGGTTGGGCCGAGAATTAGAAAAAGAGAAGGAAATTTTTGGCCTTTGGTGTTTAATCCATATTATGGCCCAATTAGATGATTGTTGGCCCAAAACAAATCAAGAAATGATTTTTATGGCTTATTAGGGCTAATTAGGTTAGTTATGGCCCAATAAGGTCCATTAAGGTGTTTTATTTCATTCTAGGCCCAATATGGCCGAAAAAAATAAAATAAATGATGATGGTTCCAATTTAGAGCCCATATAAGAGTTCTAAGCCCAAAGTAGTCAAATTGGAAGCTTATTGGTCCATTAGGCCCAATAAGGAAATCCTAGCCCAAAATGGACTTAAACCGGGATTTCTACGGTTTCCAATCCTTTGTTGACTATTGGATGTGCTTGTATAAAGGTTTTGATTGAAGTTTTGTTGTTATTGAATAAGCATCATACATGCTTTCACATTGTTGGTTCACATTTTTATCATTGTTCAATGTTTAAAAGGCATCAAAATTCCTAGTTGTGACATCTTCCCCCCGTTAGAGGGAATTTTGTCCTGAAATTCTTTTTAAAGCTAGATTTGAGAATGCGAGAATAGGTGAGGGTACTTCTTCTTCATTTGGTCTTCGCGTTCCCATGTGAATTCTGGCCCACGCTTTGCGTTCCACCGTGCCTTCACAATCGGAATGCGACTTTGCTTAGTACGCTTCACCTCCCTGTCCATGATTTCGACTGGTACTTCGATAAACAAGAGATTCTCGTTGATTTCGATTTCTTCTAAAGGAGTGATGAGGGTTTTGTCGGATAAACATTTCTTTAGATTGGAAACATGGAATACGGGGTGTACACTGCTGAGCTCAGTGAGTAGCTGCAGTCTATACGCCACTGGACCAATTCGAGCAAGAATCTCGAAAGGTCCAATGTATCGCGGATTCAATTTTCCCCGTCTTCCAAAACGAATAACCGCTTTCTAGGGAGAGACTTTTAACAACACCCGATTTCCGACTTGAAACTACAAGAGCTTTCGCCGTTTATCAGCGTAGCTCTTCTGTCGGTCGCGTGATGCTTGTAGTCGAGCTCTGATTTGAACTATCTTTTCCGTTGTTTCACGTATGATATATGGTCCCGTTAACATCTTGTCTGATGTTAGTTCTTTTGGTAGCTGGGTGTCACCTACCTCAGCCCATCACAACAGTGATCTGCATTTACGTCCATACAACGCCTCGAAAGGAGCAACTTTGATGCTCGTGTGGTTACTGTTGTTGTATGAGAATTTGACTAAGGGCAAGTGGGTATCCCATGACTTCCCAAAGTCTATCACACATGCGAGAAGCATGTCTTGAAGTGTCTGAATGGTTCGTTCGCTTTGACCATCCGTTTGTGGATGATAAGCAGTGCTCATGTCGAGATGTGTTCCTAGAGCTTTTTAAAGTGATTGCCAAAAATGCGAAGTAAATCTACTATCTCTGTATGAGATGATAGACACTGGCACTCCGTGGAGTCTCACAATTTCCTTGATGTATATCCTCGTAAACCTCTTCATCTTGTAAGATTCTTTTATTGGCAGGAAATGAGCGGATTTTGTCAATCTGTCGACTATTACCCATATGATGTCCAATCCATCCAATGACTTGGGTAGTTTGGTCACGAAGTCCATAGTAATCCTCTCCCATTTCCACTCAGGAATTATTAGTTGCTGTAATAATCCCGAGGGCTTCTGACATTCCACCTTTACTTTAGCGCAAGTAAGGCATTTGCTAACATAGGTGGCAATCTCTGCCTTCATATTGGGCCAGCAATAATGTTGTTTAATATCCAAGTACATTTTGTATGAACCCGGATGGATGGAGTATCGCGTCTTATGGGCTTCATTCATGACTACCTCTCTGAATCCCCCATGTTTAGGGACCCAAATACGGGTAATGAAATATTAAGCTCCATCCTTGTTCACTTCGAGATTCTTTTCCATTCCACGTAATGCTCCGCTCGTTTTGTTTTCTGCCTTCATGGCATCGAACTGGGGTGCCCTGATCTAAGAGGTTAAGTGGGATTGGAAGGTTATCGAGAGAGTTTTCACACGACGATTTGAGTATTCCTTCTGACTCAAGGCATCAGCTACCACGTTAGCCTTGCCTGGGTGGTACTTGATTTCACACTCATAATCGTTTAGCAGCTCAACACATATTCGTTGCCTCATGTTTAGCTCTTTTTGATTCAAGATGTGCTAGAGACTCTTGTGGTCGGTGAAGATGGTGCACTTGGTACCGTAAAGGTAGTGCCTCCAAATCTTCAGTGCGAATACGACTGCTCTCAGCTTTAGATCATGAGTGGTGTAATTTACCTCATGCGTCTTTACTTTCCGGGACACGTAAGCTATCACCTTTCCATTCTGCATGAGTACGCAGCCTAAACACTTATTCAACGTATCATAGTAAACTATAAAGTCTTCTGTTCCTTCTGGTAGTGATAGCACCGGCGCATTGTAGAGTCATTGCTTCAGAGCTCGGAATGCAGCTTCTTGCTTGTCCTTCCATTCGAATTTATGCCCTTTTGTGTAAACATGGTAAGTGGCTTGGCTATCTTAGAGAAATTTTAAATGAACCTCCTGTAATAGCCTACGAGACCTAGAAATTGGCGAATTTATGTAGGTGCTGTTGGGACTGCCCATCCTTCAATGGCTTTGACCTTAGTAGGATCCACGTGTATCCCTTCTTGTCTAACAACATAGCCCAGAAAGTTCACACTACGGAGCCAGAACTCACACTTAGAGATTTTTGCGTATAGCTTCTCGGTTCGTAGGGTTTCCAGGATTTTTCGAAGATGTTGGCCATGCTCTTCTTCGCTTCGAGAGTAAACCAGAATGTCATCAATGAAGACGATGACAAAGTTGTCGAGGAATGGTCGGCAGATTCGATTCATTAGGTCCATGAATGCGGCAGGGGAATTCGTTAGACCGAAGAGCATTACGACAAATTCATAATGTCCATAATGAGTTTGCAAAGCGGTTTTGGGGATATCCTCTTCCCGGACCTTGAGTTGATGGTAACCAGATCGCAGATCTATTTTAGTGAAATAACTTGCTCCTTAGAGCTGGTCAAATAGATCATCGATTCGCGGGAGTGGATAGCGATTTTTGATGGTGAGCTTATTTAGTTCTCTGTAGTCGATACACATCCTGAAGGTACCATCTTTCTTTTTGACAAAGAGAACCAGAGCTCCCCATGGTTAGAAACTAGTTCGGATGAATCCTTTATCCAAAAGCTCACTAAGTCGACTGGACAACTCTTGCATCGCCATAGGAGCCAATCTGTAGGGCGATTTGGCGATTAGAGTAGCTCCTGGCACAAGGTCAATTCGAAACTCGACTTGTCATTCTGGGGGTATCCCCAGAAGATCATCAGGGAATACATCTGGGAACTCACAAGCTACTTGAATGTCTTGAATGTTGACCTCTTCCTTGGATTTGTCTACTATTTGAGCCAGGAACGTCAAGTCCTTCTTTCACAGGTACTTCTGTGCCTTAACGCACGAGATAATGCGAAGGTTCGTGCTGAGTTTGTCCCCGTATATAATTAGGGTTTCGCGATTTGGAAGGTGAAGGAGAACGACCTTCTCGTGACACATAATCTCAGCATGGTGGGGGCTTAACCAATCCATACCGATAATCACATCAAAACTCCTAATGGAAACATGCATTAAGTTTATTCGAAAGACGTGTTGGTTTATGGCTAGGGTACATCCGATATAGATTTCTCCAGTGGATTCTGTTTTCCCATTGGCCATTTCCACCGTAAAGGTTTTCATTAAGCTTCTGGGGTTGTTGTTTTAACAAGTGCTTAAATTTATTGCTCACAAAACTTCGCTCTGCTGCGGTATCAAATAGGATGCATGCATAAGTGTGGTTTAGGAGAAACGTACCGGTGACGAAAGCGAGATCCTGAACCACTTCTCCCTGACCCATGGTCAGCACTCTTCCTGTTCCTCCATTATCGGGGTTGTTGTTGTTAGGTAAATTTCGACAGAAATGCCCAGTCCTTCCACATCCATAACAGGTGTGGCTCGGTCCTGCATTGTTGCTGCTGTTGTTGTTGGTGTTGTTCTTGTTATTGTAGTTATTGTTGTTGTTCCCATGTTGTTGGTTCTGGGGAGGATAGGTTCGGCAATACCTTGTTGTGTGACCCTTCCGATTGCGACTGGTGCAATGCATTTCTCTGCATTCTCCATTATGGTGGAGACCGCACTTGTTGCACTTTGGAAGAGTTCCAGAATATTGCCTAGGAGCACTTGGAGCAGCTGAGGCTGGAGCATGTTGTGTGGATGGAACTTGGGTGATTGCAGCATTGACTATCACTATTTGTTGCTTCTTGAACGATTCCGAGCCTTGACGTCCCTTCCTGTTGTTCTTTCCTTTCTTTTTGTCACATTCCTTCTTACCTTCAGCCTCCACCGGTTTTCACCCTTCTTGTTGTTGTGATCGTACATTTTCTTGGCCAATCTCTTGGTACTGTCAAAGGTTTCGGGATTTGCAACTATCACATTTCCGTGGATTGGGGAGGTTAGTCCCCAGATGAATCATTCGATTTTCTTTCCTTCCGAAGTGATCATGCCAGGGCACAATAGAGACAGTTTGCTAAACCTCGATATGTATGCATCTATATCAGAGTTTCGGACGGTGAGATTCCACAGCTCTTGCTCCATTTTCTGAATTTCTCCTCGTGGGCAGTACTCGACCATCAACATTTCGTTCATCTCTGCCCATGGCATGGAGTTGCCTACGGGAAGAGTCATGGCTTCTACGTGTCCGTTCCACCAAGTGAGAGCTTGGTCAACAAAAGTGCATGTGGCAAACTTCACCTTCATCTCCTCAGGGCATTCACATATCTCTAACACCGTTTCCACCTTCTCAATCCATCTTTTCAGGTTTAACATTCCTCCAGTGTCGTTAAAGGTTCGTGGCTTGGAATTGGGGAAATCCTTGTAGGAGCACATTTTGGTAGGTCCTTGATTTATCCTGTTGTTCGAACTTCTAGCCCCTTGTCCATTGACTCCTCTATTGTTCCATTGGTGAATTTGTGCCATTGTCGCGGTGAACGCAACAGATACAGCTGCTTGGAATGCAGCTGAGTTGACTTCGGGTGGGGTTGGCCCAGGGTTTCCGCGGGTTGGTCGTTGAGGCATCTTTCTGTCATGGAACAAAAAGATGTTGAGTGCCTATGGTTTTTGTGAGATTGTGATCCTATAAACTAGGTGTGTGGCACGAACTTATGCAATTTCACAAATTAGTATACAATCACGAATATATAACACATAGCAGATTACAACATCACAGTAGAACACATAAAATTTTCCATTAATATTATCCGCACTTTGATACTTGAAAACGTTGATCGAAAGAGCATACATAAGTGGTGCAAGTTCGGCAGTGTAATGGCTCTATGAGTAGTGTAATCACTTAAACATAGAGTCAGTGGTACATAGCATAGATCATAGTAACGTAATACTAAGACGGACACGACTAGTCCTAGTCATGGTGGGGTACGCCAGGGGGTGGTGTTGAGCCTTCCTGAAGACGAGCCACCTGTCGTTCCGCATCTCGGAGTCGAGCCTTCCACCTCGCCTGCCTCATGTGGAACTCTCAGATAACCTCTCGCGTTTCCTGCTCTGCACAATCGACCCTAGTCCGCATCTGGTGCATCTGATCGGTGGTGCTCTGAGCTAGGTCGCCAGTGTTCCACAATCGTCTCACCATGACCGGAAGAGCATGATCGGCCGATCCTCCTTCCTCCAGGTCATAGAACTCGTGTGACATGCCGAACGGGGGTCGCTGTCCCTGCTGCCTGCTCCACCTCCAAAGGTCGATACCTAGGGGGTGTAGGACCAGTGGGGCCCACCCGATAAGCAGGCACCCTAACCGGATAAGGGGGTTGATGACTTTGGACTCTGCGTCTGAATCACCATCCTCGTTATCGTTGGGTTCCTCCTCGAGACCTCCTTCGACTTCCTCTTCTTCCTGGTCCACCACTGGCTCGGCAGGTCCGCCCTCGGCTTCCGCCTCAGGTTCCCCTTCGGATTCCTCCTCGGGTTCCTCTTCAGACTCCTCCTCGGGGTCCTCTTCGGGTTCCTCTTCGGATTCTTCCAACCATCCGTTATTTCCCTGATTGGGGAAATAAGGATCTCCGGGGTGATGGAAACCAGCCATGCTGTCTGCGAGGATGTATAAATATCCTAGCATTATTCCTAAGACGCTTTTATTATTGTATAGAATGAGTTGATGTTCTCTTTTTGGTGATAAAGGGGTATGTTTTTAGGTTTTCCTACCATCGCGATTTCCTCGGGACATGTGATAGTTGTACCTCAGAGAAGATGTAGTTGATCAGGCTACATCCACTCCTTGATACGACTATGAACAGTCCCGGCTTAACCGAGATGCTAGCATTATCTTGTTTGGTTTTGTATTATGTTCTTTTTCCTGTATCACACAAGTAAAGATGTTTTATCGTTGTGTTTTATTTGTTTTTTTTTGTTCAGAGTTGTTTTGGTCCCTCTTTGGTTTATAGTTGCATATCAATGTGTGGTTAGATATGCCAGATAACTATAAACAGAGCTCTGATACCAACCTATCACACCCCCGAACTAGACGGCGGAAATGTCCGAGGGCTCACGTGATTAAATTGAATATCATCACAATGAATATACATGAATCATAACATAACCATCACCATGCATCAATATATTACAACTGGAATCGTTCACATCAAGTACATTGTTTTAGCATTACAAATCCATACATAAATTGTTTGATAGTTTTCATAAGCAAAACACCCTAACATACTTGGTACTTATTCCCCGGCTTACCTGTTACCTGAGAATACAAGTTATTTTGAAAAACGGTCAACATATGGAATGTTAGTGAGTTCATAAGAATGTTGTGGTAAAATGATTTGTGTAGTTTGTAAAACCCAGAAAATCCGATATTTTATGAAAAGACCATTGTTTAAAAAAAGTGTGAAGATTCGTACATATATGCATGATGATTTCATAAAGACATGTATAATTGAAGAACTTACTATTAAACGTACAAGTGAAAATGTTGAACTTCCCCGGAAAACCCGATGTTTTCCAAAAACATAAAATACAGTGATTTCTCGAATTGTTATACCGCCAAAATGAATGATTTTGATTACTCTTCCTTGATTACTCGGGTGGTGTTGGATTAATTAAGGTTTGTGAGTTGTTATAACCGTGCATGATAATGACTAGTTATAACTACAGTCTACGAACGATCCTTAGAGGCATCGCCCATTTTCACTCACTTAATCCAAACAACCTTGATTACTAATGATTAACAACCTGAATCTGTTTACTTTGATTACTCATAAGCCTAACAAACGAGGAGAAGAGGAGTACGAAGTCCTGCTACTTCCGTGAGTTATTTCAGGCTATCGGGGATGCGAAAGACACGTTGGCCCATCTCGCATTTGATTACTTTGACCTTATGACAATACTACTGGATCACTAGGACCCAATAGCACTTAAGAATCCATTTAAGGTCCCTTTACATGGAATTGGGTCATAGAAGGCCCAATAACATATAAGCATTATCCCTTGGGCCCAAAGTTCATGTTAATGGCCTTGCAAGGTCCAACAAGCATGTTTTAGGTCCTTCAAACATTTTCTTGACACTTTTGCATCATAGATTTATTGAAATGACATTTTTAACTCGAAACTTATTTTATTAACAGTTTCAGCCCTTCCAGAATGATATTTTCCGGTTAAAGCCCAACTTTATGCAATTTTTACACTTTTAGCCCGAAATCCAAAAACTTTACATTTTTGATCCTTTTTGGGAATAAAAAGCATTTTTAATCCTTGAAATACTTTTGTTACACTTTTTATCCCCTGTTTTGAAGAAATTATCATTTCAGCCCCTTTAAATGTCATTTTTCGCAATTTTGGGCTTATTGGGTCGAAAAGCCCAAAATTAGCCCATTAAGCTAAAGATTTACATTTCAAGTCCTTTGAAAATTTTAATATTCTGAAAAACAATTATTTTAGCTGTTTTGACTCTTTTACCGTTAAGAAACCATGATTTGGCAACCTTTACCCCAAGTTTTGTATTTTTGACAATATAAGCCCAAGAATGGACTTTATGTTGAAATATGTTTATCACAATCTTATAAGTTATTATTCTTGACTTGTTGGGTGCAAAATAACTTAGATCATGTTTGTTTCCTTTCTTATGTCATAGATCTCATGATATCACCCCTTTTTGGTTGCATGTTCGTCACAAAAACAAATAAAATCATGCATACATGCATAAAATCACACATAGCATACACATACACATAGATCTACACATTTTCTTGTATTCTCCCCCATAAAACTTATGAAATCTGAAAAGAGAGGGGTATGAAGCTCACCTTGAGTTTGTGGTTTTGGTTTTGAAGGAAGAAATGAAGAAGGTTTCGATCCTAGCAAGTCTTCTTGAAAGATCTCGAACTTAGAGGCTTCTAAGAGAGTGATCATGAGTTTTGTATAGCTTAGGAAGAGATTTTGAGAAAACAAAGGATCTAGATCATAAATCCAAGCATGATCTTACCTTAGATGATGAATTTGTGGGATAATCTCCTTGAAAAGCTTCCTAAATCTCGAAAACTTGATGAAGAATGGAGAGAGCTTCTTTGAGAGTTTTTAACTAAGATGTGTGTGTGTTTCTTTGTGGTTCTCGGCCAAAGATAGAAAAGAGAGAGGAAGAGAGAGTGCTGAAGTGATGTGTGCATGGAAACATGAGTTATTGCATGGAAATCCAAGAGAAAATAATGAGGTGGCACAAAAGTCAACTCTTTTTACTTCATGTTTTGTGGTTGGGCCGAGAATTAGAGAAAGAGAAGGAAATTTTGGGCCTTTGGTGTTTAATCCATATTATGGTCCAATTAGATGATTGTTGGCCCAAAACAAATCAATAAATGATTTTTATGGCTTATTAGGGCTAATTAGGTTAGTTATGGCCCAATAAGGTCCATTAAGGTGTTTTGATTTCATTCTAGGCCCAATATGGCCCAAAATAATAAAAAGGTGGGACGAATTTAGAGCCCATATAAGAGTTCTAAGCCCGAAGTAGTCAAATTGGAAGCTTATTGGTCCATTAGGCCCAATAAGGAATTCGTAGCCTAAAATGGACTTAAACCGGGATTTCTAGGGTTTCCAATCCTTTGTTGAGTATTGGATGTTCTTGTATAAAGGGTTTGATTGAAGTTTTGATGTTATTGAGTAAGCATCATACATGCTTTGACATTGTTGGTTCACATTTGTTATCATTGTTCAATGTTTACAAGGCATCAAATTTCCTAGTTGTGACAATTTTCGTGTGTACTCGATTATTAGCCAGGGGACCATGGTACGATTGTGGGTTGTGGGTATGGATCATTTGGGTTAGGTGGTCATCAACTCAATCTAGTATCATATGGTTTTGAGACACGGCTTGATATTCTTATGTTCTTCGACATGGGACCCTGCAAGGTATATGTGCGGGGATGCATCGAGGTTATGGATCATGCATTGGGGCTTCTATCCCACCATTACTACAGCGCCATCGAATGACACATGAAACTTTTCCTTTCATGTGTTCTTGATCATCAGCCAAGGGATCATGGTACGAGTGCGGGTGATACGAGTGTGGATCGTGGATATGGAAAATTCGGGTTAGGGGTCATCAACACTATCTAGTACAATATGGGTCCAAGACACAACTTGATTTTTTTATGTTCTTCAAAATGGGACCCTGCATGGTCTGGGTGCGCGGATGCATGTTCGAACATGAGGTTATAGGTCATGCATTGGGGGTTCCGGCCAGCCATCACTCCAGTGTCATGGAACGTGATACAAGACTTTTTTGTTCTTCGATCATCAACCAGGGGACCATGATACGAGTGCAAGTGGTATGAGTGCGGGTTATAGATATGGATCATTTGCGATGGAGGTCATCAGCGTGATCTAGTATCATATAGGTCGGAGACACACTTTAATTTTCTTATATTCTTCGACATGGGACCATGCATGGTATCAGTGCAGGACGACATGATCGAAATTGATGTTATGGATCATGCATTGGGGTTTCCGACCTTCCCTCACTCTATTATCATGGAATGATACACAATATTTGTCCTTTTGTGTGTTCTCAATCATTAGCTACCAGACCATGGTACGAATGTGGGTGGTACCAAAGTGGGTCGATGATCTGGGTCATTTTGGGCAGGTGTCATCAGCTTTATCTAGTATGATATGGGTCAGAAACACAACTTGATGTTCTTATATTCTTCAACATGGTACCCTGCATCCTATGGGTTTGGGGATGCATTCAAACTCGAGATATTTCCTTTCGCATGTTCTCGATCATCAGACAGGGGACCACGGTACGAGTGCGCGTGATATATGTATGGGTCATGGATATGGAAAATTTAGGGTAGGGGTCATCAACACAATTTAGTATCATATAGGTCTGATACACGGTTTGATTTTCTTATGTTCTTTGACATTGGACCATACATGGTACGGGTATGGGGCTCCATGTTCAAACTTGAGTTTATGGACCATGTGTTGGGGTTTTCGGCCAGCCATCACTCTAGTGATATGGAACATGACACGACACTTTTCCATTCATGTGCTCTTGATCATCAGATAAGAGAGCACGGTACGAATATGGGTCGTAGATACAGATCATTTCTGGTTGGGGTCATCAGCTTGATCTAGTATCATATGGCTCGGAGACATAACTTGATTTTCTTATGTTCTTCCACATGGGACCATGCATGGTATGGGTGCAGGGATACATGTTGAACTTGAGGTTATGGATCATGCATTGGGGGTTCTAACTGACCATCACTCTAGTGTCATACAACATGACATGAGACTTTCCATTCATTTGTTTTCAATGATCAGTAGGGGAGCATTATACGAGTGTAGGTAGTACAAGTGTGGGTTGTAGATATGGATCATTTGCGGATAGGGTCATCAGCCCGACCTCATATCATATGGGTAGGAGACACAACTTGATTTTCATATGTTCTTTTACATGGTACCTTGCAAGGTATGGGTGTGAGACGGCGTGTTCAAGCTCAATGTGATAGATCCTACATTAGGGTTTTACGCTTACCATCATTCTAGTGTCATGTAATGAGACACAAGACTTTTCCTTTTGTGAGTTTTTAGTTATCAGCCAAGGGACGAAGGTACGAGTGCGGGTGGTACGAGTGTGGGTCGAGGATATGGATCATTTTGGGTAGGGGTCATCAAATAGTAGTATCATATTGGTTCGAGACATGACTAGATTTTCTTACGTTCATCGACATGGGACCCTATATGGTATGGTTATGGTATAGCATGTTCACACTCGAGGTTATGTACTATGCATTGGGGGTTCCAGCCGGCCATCACTCCATGGTCTTGGAATGAGACATGAGATTCTTCCTTTCGTATGTTCTCAATCATCGACTAGGGGACCATGGTATGAGAGTGGGTGGTTCGAGTGTCGGTCATGGATATGGTTCATTTAGAGGCTCTATCTATTATCATATGGTTCTGAGACATGGATTGAATTTTGTATGTTCTTCGATATGGGATTATGCATGGTATGGATTCGAGGCTACGTATTCAAATTCGAGGCTATGGATCATGCATTGGGGGTTCCCACCGGCCATTACTCCAGTGTCAAGGAGCAAGACACGATACTTTACCTTTCGTATGTTCTCGATTATAACCCAGGCGACCACTGTACGAGTGCAAGTGCTATGAGTGTGGGTAGTGGATATTGATCATCTCGAATAGGGTTCATCAGGTTGATCTAGTATCTTACGGTACGAGTATGGGTTGCATGTTAAAACTTGAGTTTGTGGATCATGCATTGGCCGTTCCGGTCGGTCATCACTCTAGTCTAATGGAACGAGACATGTGACTTTCCTATCTTGTGTTCTCGATCATCAGCCAAGGGACTACGGTATGAGTGCGGGTGGTATGAGTATCGATCGTGGAAATGGATCATTTGAGGTAGGGGTCATCAACTCAATATAGTATCGTATGGGTTCGAGTCATGGCTTTACTTTTTTTTATGTTCTTCAACATGGGATCCTACATGGTATGGGTGCGGTGAAGGGTGTTCAAACTCGAGCTTCTGGATCATGTATTGGGGGTTCTGGCCCGCCAGCACTCCAGTGTCATGGAACGAGACACAAGAAATTTCCTTTTGTTTGTTCTTGATCATCAGCCAGGGGACCACGGTACGAGTGCAGATGGTACGTGTGTGGGTCATGGATATGGATCATTTGGGGTAGGGGACATCAGCTTGATCAGGTATCATATGGTTCCAAAACACGATTTGATATTCTTATGTTCTTCGACATGGGACCCTGCATGGTATTGGTGCGGGGCTGCTTGTTGAAACTCGAGGTTATGAATCATGCACTAGGGGTTCTGTCCAGCCGTCACTCTAGTGACATGGAACAATACACGATACCTTTCCTATCGTGCGTTCTTCATAATCAACTAGGGGACCACAATATGAGTGAGGGTGGTATAAGTGTGGGCCGTGGATATGGATCATTTTGGGGTAGGGGTCCTTATCTCGATTTATTATCATATGGGTTTGAGACATGGCTTGATTTTCTTATGTTTTTTGATATGGGACCCTGCATGGTAGCGGTGCGGGGTTGCATTTTGAAACTCGAGGTTATGGATCATATAATGGGGGTTCTGTCTAACTATCACTATGGTGTCATGGAACAAGAAACAAAACTTTTCCTTTCACATGTTCTTGTTCAACAGCCAGGGGACCACGCTACTAGTGTGGCTGATACCGGTGTGGCTCGTGGATATGCAAAATTTGGGGTAGGGCTCATCAGCACGATCTAATATCATATGGGTCTGAGACACGGCTTGATTTTCTTATGGTCTTTGACATGGGACCCTGCATAGGGCTTCTGGCCAGCCATCACTCTAGTATCATAGAACGTGACACATAACTTTTCCATTCGTGTTTTCTTGATCATCAGCTAGTGGACCACGGTAAAAGTTCACGTGGTACAAGTATGATATGTAGATATGGATCATTTGTGGTAGGGTTCATTAGCCCGATCTAGTATTATATGGGTCATAGACACGACTTGATTTTTTTATCTTCTTCGTCACGGAACCTTGCATAGCATGGGTGAGGGGTGGTGTGGTGTGTTAAAACTCAAGGTTATGGATCATGTATTGGGGGTTCTGTCTAGCCATCACTTTAGTGTCATCAAATGAGACACTAGCCTTTTCCTTTCGTGAGTTCTTGATCATCAGCCATTAAACCACAATATGAGTGTTGGTTGTGGATAAGGAAAATCTGGGGTAGGGGTGATCAACACGATCTAGTCTCATATGGGTCCTAGAGATGGCTTGATTTTCTTATGCTCTTTGACATAGGGCTCTACATGCTATGGGTGCGGGGGTACTTATTCAAACTTGAGGTTATGGAACATGCATTAGGGGGTTTTGAACGACCATCACTATAATGTCAAAGAATGTGACATGAGAACTTTCCATTCGTGTGTTCTAAATCATCAACTAGCGGACCACGATATGAGTACGAGTGGTACAAGTGTGGGACTTCTCCTTTTGTGTGTTCTCGATGATCATCAGGAGACCATGGTACGAGTTCGGGGGTTTCCAGTGTCTATGGTGGATATGGTTCATTTAGAGGTGGGGTCATCAACTTGATCTAGTATCATATGGGTCTAAGACACATCTGGATTTTCTTATGTTCTACGACAACGAACCTTGCATGGTATGGGTGTGCGGATGCATGTTCAAACTTGAGCTTAAAGATCATGCATTAGGGTTTCAGCTGGCCATCACTCCTATGTGAACGAGAAACGAGATTTGTCCATCCGTACATTCTCGATTATCACCTAGCAAACTATGGTACGAGTATGGGTTCTGGATATGGATCATTTGGGGTAGGAGTTATCATCTCATTCTATTATCATATGGGTCCGAGACACAACTTGATTTTCTTATGTTCTTCTACATGGGACCTGACATGGTATGGGTACGAGGCTGCATGTTCAAACTCGAGTTTATAGATCATGCATTGGGGGTTCAGTTGGGCATCACTCCAGTGTCATGGAACGAGACACGAGCCATTTCTTTCGCGTGTATTCGATCATCAAGCAGGAGAACATGGTATGAGTGTGGGTGGTCATGGATATGGATCATTTGGGGTAGGGGTCATCTGCTCAATCTAGTATCATATAGGTCTGAGACACGACTTAATTTTCATTTGTTCTTTGACACGGGACCCTTCATGGTATGGGTGCGGACCTGTGTGTTCAGACTCGAGGTTCTAGATCATGAATTGGGGGTTCCAACAGGTCATCACTCCTGTCTGATGGCATGAGACATCATACTTTTCATATCGTGTGTGCACTTTCATCAGCCAAGGGACCACTGTATGAGTGCGGGTAGTACGAGTCTCGATCGTGGATGTGGATCATTTGGGGTAGGGGTCATCAACACAATCTACCATCATATGGGTCCAAGACGTGGCTTATTTTTTTATGTTCTTCGACATGGGACCCTACATGGTATGTGTGTAGGTCAGCAAGTTCATGTTGGATAAGGTGTCTAAGTCCATAACTATTTCTGGTCAGTACTTGACCCGACCCGGCATGGTCCATTTGACTAAATGAGAGAAATAACACTTGGAGATTATTAATATATTATAAGTTCTAATATATTAATAATATTATTTGATTAGTTTGATCAAAGAATTAATTTATAATTAATTAAGTGATCAAAAGATAACTAATTAAATTTATGGGTTGATTATGTAAATCATTCATATCTTGTATAGTGGTCTAAGAGGCTCCATGGATTATCAAGTTGGGTTCCACCCATTGGATGCTCCATGGATGCTCCATGGGAGTTACAAACCCATGGGTCATGGAAATGAAGAGTCATGACACATTAGGGTTTACATGGTGTAACCCTAGATGTGTCAACACTATATATGAATCCCATTCTCCACCAAAATCGGCTACACATACGTAACAAGAGGGCTAGGCCGATTTCAATAAGTGTGTATTCTCTCAAAAGTCTTTCCAAGAGCGTTTGGTGTTGTGTGAAGCATTTGAGGCATCACACTTGGGGTGCTAGGCTCACAAGGTTTCAAGGAACATAAGGTATTCTATTTTTATTCAAGTTAAAATTGTTCCCCATGTATGCTAGATAGGAATATAACCCTGGAATTCAACTTTGGATGATAATTAGACAAACATAGATCCAAGGTTATTAGGGTTGCATGTACACTTAGGAAGTGTTAAAATGCTCAAAACCCATCAATGGTATCAGAGCATATGCTTGTTTGTTTGTTATTTGTGCTTAAAAGTTGAAAAAAGTCGAAAAACTTGTTGTCTTCCTGATGAACTCGTCGAGTCCATGGGGGGACTCGTCGAGTTCACTTGTATCTTCAACCTACTCGCCGAGTAGGTTCATGCACTCGGCGAGTAGGAGCCACAGAGTGCAGATTTTCAACTTTAGTTGCTGGAAATGGACTAGAAACATTACCCTAAACTGTTTTGGTACTTGAAAACTTGTTTTAGATGGTGTAATGTCTTTGCTAATCCATTTACAACAACTAGTTATCACAATTAAAAAGTTTTAAGTGTAATTTTGATTCATGAAAGTGTTCATGTTCATGTTCTTGATCTTATGATGTTTAGATGATCATAGGAATTATTTGTAACCTATGTGGTAGTTTAATTCTTGATCATAATGTGTTTTAATGGAGTCCATAACTTGTCCTCAAGTTATGGAAAACCAAAAGTCACTTGAATTAAAACCATTAAAAGAACACAAGAGTTAGAAAAATGAAGAGTCTTCATTTTTATTACTCTAATAAACTCATAAGTTACAAGAAATGAAATGTTTTGAAAGTTTACAAAACTTGCCCTCAAGTTTTGGAACAATTAAAGTCATGCTAAAACTTTAGTTCCAACCCTTAGAATTTTAAAAGTTAAAATTCTACCCTTATACTTATAATATTATAAGTTAATAATATATATATATATATATATATATATATATGTATAAGATTAAAGTCGTCTTACCGCTAGTACGCCTCATTAACTTAATGGGTGTCCACTCTCACCCACCGCTTCCTTGACTGGTGGAGGGTCGTTAGCCAAACAGGTAGGACAAGGACTTATAAATTCTCATTAAAAGTATGATGAATATTAAATTTTTTATTAAATTCCCAATCCTAGTTACTTTAGGAAAAATGTGAATAAGGTGCTAATCCATGAAATTACACTTTACACTTTGTTTAAGTCGTTGCTGGAGTGTGTGTGGTTAACCGGCGCACTAACTTGGACATAACAAGGTAGGTAAAGGGTGACTTAAAATTTATTATAGTATCAGTGGAGCGTGTGTGGTTTATCGGCACATCGATTGAGTGATAAACTTTAAGGGTACCAAGTGATTTGCATGGTTACTTCACACCTCGTTTTGTGATCCTCGGTATCCCAGTCACAAAACTTGGAGGGCACACTCAAGATTGAAACATGCCTTTGAAAAGCTCATTAAATCTCAAAGAATCTAGGAATTTCTAAAAACCAATCAAAAACCTAATATTTAATATTTCGTTTTTCGTGGTGGAAATTGGTGAATCGTCATTCACCTACCTTTCAAATATGTTATAGCTTGGATTACGGCATACCTCTTCTAAGTATAATATATTGTGATTGGATCCTAGCCTTAATATTACATTTGGGTGTTTTATTAAGGACTCTATTAATATCTAAACTAATCTTGTCCTCTTCCTTCAGATGTCATCAAACAATGCTGCTTCTGGCTCTAATCCTAATGGCTCCTTTAGTCTTATGAACTTGTGTGGGAAAGTCACCTTTGATGGATCCAACTTCAATGAGTGGATCAAAAACATCAGAATGACTACCCGATACGAGGACAAAGAATATGTCCTTGACAAGGAGCTTATGGAGATTGATGAGACCACTGCAACTCCCCAGGCGCTGACTTTCAGGCACCTGAAAGGGATGCTACCAAAGTGGCTTGCATCATGATGGCCACGATGACAGCGGAACTCCAAAAGTCTTATGAGGATTTCTACCCTTATGAAATGCACCAAGATCTGATGGAAAGATACCATCAAAGTGCACGACAAGAGAGGTATGAAATCATCTGCTCCATGATAACAACCATGATGAAGTACGGGGAATCTGTCACGAGCCACATGCATAAAATGCAAAGGTATGTGGATCGATTGCTGAAGCTTAATGTGAACTTCCCTGAGGAGCTTGCAATAGATATCATTTTGCACTCCTTACCATCGTGCTATGATCAATTCCGCATGACATATCACATGAATAAGGAAGAGGTCACACTCAGCAAACTTCAGGGACTTCTTAAAACTGCAAAAACAGGTCTTAAAGGGAAGTCGGTTGTTAACACTCCTACTCCAAACTCCACTCCGGTTTTGGCAATCAGGAAAAGTCGAGGGAAGAAGAGAAAGAGCTCTTCAAAGGGTACCAAGGCTCGGACCCTTGATGGCTCTTCTTCAAGTGGAACCAAGAAAGGTTTCATCACTCCTTATTCTGACCCAAAAAAGGCTGAATGCTTCTATTGCCATGAAAAATCACATTGGAAGCGGAACTGCCCAAAATACCAGCAAGATGTGAAGGATGGGAAAGTTAAACCCAACCATGCAGCTATTTACACTATCATTTCTAATAACTCACCCCATTCTAAATCTTGGGTCCTTGATACCGGTTGTGGTATTCATATTTGTTGTGACTTGCAGGGACTAAGAAGAAGTGAGAATGTGGAGCAAGGAAGAATAAACCTAATCATGGGGAATAGGAAAGCTTTACCTGTCACCAAGATTGGAGTTTATACTTTATCGCTAAGTAGTGGGTTTAGTTTAGATTTGAATAAGTGTTTTTATTCGCCAGAAATGGCAAGAAATATTATTTCCTTTCATGTATTGTATAAACAAGGTCTCGCCTTTTCATTTGATAATGAAGTTGGTTCGATTAATGCTTTATTTAATAATGTTCTTTATTTTAAAGCATTACCTTGTGATGGCGTGTATGAAACAGTATCTGTGGTTGATAACTTAGGAAATAATGTATTGTGTATTGATTCTGTTAATAATAACTTGGATAAAGCATCATTATGGAATTGTCGTCTTGGACATATAAGCAAGAAACGCATAGGCCAACTCCAAAAGGATGGAGTCCTGTAGTCATTTGACCTAAAGTCAGATGATAGTTGCGAATCATGCTTACCTGGAAAAATGACAAAGTCACCCTTCAAATGCTCGTGTGAGAGGGGTGAAGGTTTGTTGGACCTTGTACACACGGATGTGTGTGGACCATTCAAACATGCCACAAGGGATGCTAATCGTTACTATTTGACTTTTACTGATGATTATAGTAGATATGGATATGTCTACTTGATCAAGCATAAGTCAGAGACTTTCGAAAAGTTTAAGGAATTTAAATAGGAAGTCGAGAATCAATTGGGCAGGAACATTAAGATGCTTCGATCCAATTGTGGTGGTGAGTATCTTAGTTCAGAGTTCGTTGACTATCTAAGGGAATGTGGGATAGTCTCACAATTGACACCTCCCAGGACACCACCATTGAATGGTGTGGTTGAGAGGCGTAATCGAACCTTGTTGGATATGGTTCGTTCCATGATGATTCGAGCTTCGCTACCAATCTCATTTTGTGGGTATGCCTTAGAGACTGCCGCCCATATCCTTAATCTAGTCCCTACAAAGAAAGTTGCCAAAAATCCTCACGATATGTGGACTAGTAAAGTATCTAAACTAGACCACATCAAGATTTGGGGTTGCGAGGCTTTCGTGAGACGCGAGACTCATGATAAGCTCGAACCTCGAAGTGAGAGGTGTATTTTCATCGGCTACCCACAGCAATCCTTTGGTTACCTCTTCTATAGACCTAGTGAAAATGTGGTCTTGGTAGCTAGGAGGGCTTTCTTTAGAGAGAGAAAGTTCATAAGCCAAGGAAATAGTGGGAGGCAAGTTGATCTTGAAGAAATTCAAGAGTCAAGCGGTGAAGGAACTTCAAACCCTAGCACTCAACTTGAGGAGGAAACTCCTGTTGAGCCAATTGACAAGTCTGTACCTCTGAGGCGGTCCACAAGGGTTAGGAATGCTCCTGAGCATTACTATGGATTCCACATTATTGTAGAAGGTGATACACTAATCAGTGATGAGACACTAATAAGTCTGGATGAACCTAATAGTTACGCGGAAGCCATGGCAGGCCCTGAGTCATCGAAGTGGAAAGAGGCAATGGACAACGAAATACAGTCCATGTATGACAATCAAGTTTGGAACTTGGTTGAGAATGTACCAGGTCGAAAGACAGTAGGGTGCAAATGGATCTTCAAGAAGAAGACCGACATGGATGGTAAAGTACACACTTATAAGACTCGACTGGTTGCAAAGGGCTTCTCTCAAATTCCTGGAGTGGACTATGATGAGACCTTTTCTCCAGTAGCCAAGATTAAGTCTATTAGGGTTCTGTTAGCCATAGCTGCATTTCATGACTATGAAATATGGCAAATGGATGTCAAGACCGCCTTCCTTAATGGAAAGTTGGCTGAAGATGTTTACATGAGTCAGCCAGAGGGTTTTGTCAGCAACGAGTACCCTAATAGAGTGTGTAAGCTTCAGAAATCCATTTATGGATAGAGCAAGCACCTCGCAGATGGAATCTTTTCTTTGATGAAAAGGTAAAGGAATTTGGCTTTTCTAGGAGTGAAGATGAGTCTTGCGTGTATGTCAAGGCTAGTGGGAGTATACTTAGCTTTCTCGTATTGTATGTGGATGACATACTACTCATAGGAAATGACATCCCAACTCTGCAGGAAGTTAAGTCCTGGCTTGGGAAGTGTTTCTCTATGAAGGACCTAGGAGAAGATGCCTATATTCTAGGGATAAGGATCTTGAGAGGTCGGAGTAAAAGACTAATTGGACTTAGTCAGAGTACCTACTTGGATATGGTGCTGAAGAGATTCAGCATGCAAGACTCCAAGAAAGGAGAGTTACCCATCCAGAGTAACGCCGTATTGAGTAAGACACAAAGCCCTAGCACTGAGGCTGAGGTAGCAGAAATGAGTCGAATACCTTATGCTTCGGCTGTAGGATCGATCATGTATGCAATGACGTGTACTCGACCTGATGTAGCCTTTGCACTGAGCATGGTTAGCAGGTATTAGGGGAACCCTGGCAACGCACACTGGACTGCAGTAAAGAATATCCTCAAGTACCTACGGAGGACTAAGGACTGGGTCCTTACCCTCGGTGGGAGTGATGACTTGAAAGTTGTAGGGTATAGTGATGCTAGCTTCCAGACTGATAGGGATAATTTCCGCTCTCAGTCGGCCTGGGTCTTTACCCTAAACGGAGGAGCAATTTCTTGGAAGAGTTCCAAGCAAGAGACAGTGGCTGATTCAACTTGTGAATCAGAGTATATTGCAGCTAGCGAGGCGGCAAAGGAGGCGATATGGCTGAAGAACTTCATTGGAGACCTTGGAGTTGTACCGGCTATTAAAGAGCCAATGTAAATTTTCTGTGATAGTGAAAGCGTTGTTGCCTTAGCCAAGGAACCAAGGGATCACGGGAGATCCAGACACATCGACAGAAAATACCATTTTATCAGACATCGGATAGAAGAAGGACTCCTCGTGGCAAAGAGGGTATCATCGGATGAGAACCCAGCAGATCCCCTCACAAAAGGACTAACTCGGGTTAAGCATCTCCAGCATGCTCGGAGCATAGGGTTGAAGGATGATATTAGATTTAGTAGTTAGATAACCTAGAAATTTGTAAAGTGTAATTGACATTAGATGATGAATAAAAGGTGTTTTATTTATGAGTAAAGTGTTGCTATCTCTTGTCGATCGTTTACTATATTTCTTTTGCATGTTTTGACTTCCAGAATAATTTTGTTTGGTATAACATATTATTCAAACCTCCACAGTCGGTCATATGTCGGAAGTATGTATGAATAAAGACTGTCATGATTGGTTGTAGAGGTCTACGGTGTTGGACAAGGCTACAACAATCATGAGTGCTCATAAGTTCTGAGCATTGCACTCAACCCACGCTCACTGGAATCACTTCATGGAATTTATCTCGAGTGATCATGAGACGATAATATCATATAAGTCTTTAAACCTAGAGACATGATTTGTTACTTACAAGTTGGTTATGCATTGATTGTACGAAAACGCATTGGTAACTCGATGTTATAAAACATGCTTTTGTGTATAATTCAATGAGTGGTAGAACAAACATATGAGTCGAAGTTTTTCTGTTCCTTCTTGGATTAGAAGCTGATATCTGGGCCCCTCGATGATTTTGTTTTGACCTATGTGCCGGGCCCGGTCAGAACTAAGTTGATGCGTTCAATTAAGTTCTTTGTCAAACAAATCGGAAATCGGGAAACAAACTGCTGGACAATAAGTAAGACATTGTTCCATGTATTTGTCCGGCTGATATCTAGAACAGAGGATTATATGATCACTTATCTTAAATGGCGTATCAACATCTTATTAGTTTCGAGAGACCTTGAAAGAGTTGCGATTTCTGGTCGGTTCCTGAAGTACTAGAGTTATAGTTATTAGACTTATCCAAGTGGGAGACTGTTGGATAAGGTGTCTAAGTCCATAACTATTTATGGTCAGTACTTGACCCGACCCGGCATGGTCCATTTGGGTTGCATGGCACCATGCAATTGGATAGACTAAATGAGAGAAATAACACTTGGAGATTATTAATATATTATAAGTTCTAATATATTAATAATATTAGTTGATTAGTTTGATCAAAGAATTAATTTCGAATTAATTAAGTGATCAAAAGATAACTAATTAAATTTATGGTTTGATTATGTAAATCATTCATATCTTGTATGGTGGGCTAAGAGGCTCCATGGATTATCAAGTTGGGTTCCACCCATTGGATGATCCATGGATGCTCCATGGGAGTTACAAACCCATGGGTCATGGACATGAAGAGTCATGACACATTAGTGTTTACATGGTGTAACCCTAGATGTGTCAACACTATATAAGAATCCCATTCTCCACCAAAATCGGCTACACATATGAAACAAGAGGGCTAGGCCGATTTCAAGAAGTGTGTATTCTCTCAAAAGTCTTTCCAAGAGCATTTGGTGTTGTGTGAAGCATTTGAGGCATCACACTTGGGGTGCTAGGCTCACAAGTTTTCAAGGAACATAAGCAACAACAAGGTAAGGTATTTTATCTTTCATTCAAGTTAAAATTATTCCCCATGTATGCTAGATAGGAATATAACCATGGAATTCAACTTTTGATGATAATTAGACAAACATAGATCCAAGGTTATTAGGGTTGCATGTACACTTAGGAAGTGTTAGAATGCTCAAAACCCATCAGTTCAAACTTGACTTTATGGATCATGTATTAGGGGTTCTAGTTGGCTATCACTCCAGTGCCATGGAGCAAGACACGAGACATTTCCTTTTGTGTGTTCTCTCTGATTTGCCAAGGACTACAGTACGAGTGTAGGTCGTGGATATGGATCATTTGAGGTAGGGGCATCAACTCTATCATGTATCATGTTGGTTCGAGACACGTCTTGATATTCTTATGTTCTCCGACATGCGACCCTGCATGGTGTGGGTGTAGGGTTGTGTAACGCCCGTAGATCCGGGCTAGTTAATTCAGAGACGATAAGCATCAAAAATGACTTTTTGATGGAAGATTATTTAGAAGGATTAATCTTAACTAAGTTGTAGTATATGTTACAAATATTCCATACATATAAAGAACGCCGAAATCTGAGTTATAACGAAGAAGTTATGACCTGTCCAAGTTTTGCAATAGAACTGGCACGACACAACACGACGTAAATAGTGAATTTATGTTAGAGCAATATTTGGCCTTAGCAATCTAAATCAAAGTCATAGAATATGTTAAACCGAGAGCGTGCATAAAAAAAACATCCAAGTCTGACTTCGTATGAGGAAGTGCTGATTTTTCTAAGTTTCAGCTTAGCAGTATGCAGCCCGAAGTTCGAATATGAGATCGAGTGATTTCTAGCCGAAACGATCTAACGAAAATCGAAGATCTCATCTATAGTATCCCAACGGTGGAAAGACAGACAAAAACAGATGTCCTATGAAGAAGATATGGTTTTCTAACGGAGTTTTCCTGTCCCGGTCTACTAAAATAATATAATAAAAGTAAAATTCAAAATTAGCAGACGAAGTCTAAACGAGAGTCCTAGAGCATAATCTCACCTACGCGTGCATATAAAAAACGTTGAAAACAGAGCTCGTATGCGAGAGATATGAATTTATGAAGTTCGGAACGCAAACTTCGAGGCTGTGTTAGTGCTCACGAGGTGAGCTCAGTGCTCATGACGTGAGCACAGACTGGACAACCTCCAGAACAAGTGGACGAATGACGAATGCAGTGACCTACTGAGCTCACGACGTGAGTACAGAAAATGGCCCTATAAATAGAAGTTGAAGGCTAACCGAGTTTTGTTGCTCAATTCCTTTCCTCTCTCCCGCATTACATCGTTTTACGAGCAAAGAATTAACCTCGGAGCCCTGTTATCATCCCGAGACCCAAAGCGTGTCCGGAAGCTCCCGAGAAGAAAAGAGTTTCCGAGCCGAAGCTCTGCCCATAAGAAACCCGGTGTGTGAAGATATTCATGTTTCACAGGAGAATACTACTCTTAGAGTCATAGTGTCGTCCGATCTTCTTCTGATCAAGTGAGTGTATAGTCCCTTTCATAAACACGATTTTAATACAAGTATTGTTTGAATGTATTACATCTATGTTATGAGTGAGTGTGTAGTTACTTTCTTCTAACACGTAAATATGAAGTATTTGCTATGAAATATGTGCTGTGTGTTTATATATCATTTGTTTATATAAGATGGGTGTGGAATGGATATTATATATAGTTTTTAAATAAGTTAAACTGTATATGTATTTTATATCTAAAAATATGTTGGGTAAAACATGGGTAGATGAACGTTGAGAGATGAAAGATGGTATGAGTAAACATCGATAATTATGGACCTAGCACCTGTTAGAGAAGAACTTTGATAGCTACGGATTAAGGTATAGTTAATTGTCCCTATTCCGGGAGTATGGATTCGATCAGGATTTAGCTATAATTAATTGTCTCTATTCCGGGAGTATGGATTGGGCATAGTTAGTGATCCAGGAGTATGGATCAGATCAAGAGGTTAATTTAGATTCGGGAGTATGGATCAGATATACCAGATCCGGGAGTATGGATTTGGTAGAGAGGTTAGTTTTAGACCCATGAGTATGGATTTGGTAGAGAGGTTAGTTGTAGATCCGTGAGTATGGATTAGGTAAAGAGGTAAATTGTGATACAAGAGTACGGATTGTTTCGTTGTAAGGATCAACAGGGTGGGATAAGTGTTGCTTGTGTACAGTGAAATTGTACATGTTTGTGAGTTCTAATATATATATATATATATATATATATATATATATATATATATATATATATATATATATATATATATATATATATATATACATACAACATTGTTGGTTGAAAACCCTATATGCTCACCAGGCTCCCAAGCGTGACCCACTCAGTTTTCTTTGTATTATAGGTAATGGCACAAGAGTATAAGCTGGTGGGCTTGACGAGAGATTTTGGATAATAGACTAGTAGTTGTAAATAACTGTTGTAAGGTCGAATTGTATTGCTTATGCTTTTGGTCTGTATCGGAACATGACATCCCGTTGTTTTATTTTTTAATGAAAATACATTCTCTTTGAGAAATGTTTTGATAAATTTTATCATATTTTGTTTTGGGAACAAATTTTGCAGCTCTTTTAATCAAAGGATTACTCTGATTTTATAAAACAAAGCATAAACAAATCGGTCTTTTCTGGACGTGAATTTGGGGATGTCACAGTTTGTATTAGAGCGTTATTTTAAGCGAACTAGGAATTTGTAGGATTTCTAGACTTAAACTTAGAATGTTAAGCAATGATGGTGAGATGAGTGTCAACCATATTTTAGATACGAGCGCTAGTATAATTTAGGAAAGATGCTTAAAATGCTTTTATGTGCTAAATGCTATATGTTTGTCATATATTGAATTGTTTGTTCGGATCTATGGTTTGTTGCTGACCGGATCTCTAAACCTTATGTGTTTAGGATTCTTAGTGTACGACTACGATATTAGAACTAGCATGTAAACGTTTCGGAGTGATAAGGATGATTTGAACATCTATCAAAATAGAGATCTAAATCCACCTTATTCGGTGTATAGATAAAAAAAATGGCAAGAACAAGAAGCAGAGTTGGAAACGAAAACGAAAAAAAGAATCGACCACCTATGGTTGAGCAAGTAGTTGTGGTAGCAGCAGTACCTGAGCCAATGAAAATGGCTGGCGTACAAGAGATGATTCAAATAATGTTGGATCGTCAGATGGAGGAAACTAAACGTCTGCTTCATCAGAATCGTGAAGAACTTTCAATGCCGATTGAACAGCCCGAATTGAATGAAGGGCAGTCGGAATGAGGAAACTTCAATGGGATTTTTGGTCAAGCCAACCCATCAATTGTTAGGCAGAACAACCTGTTGGATTAATGTCTAAGTCCATAACTATAATTGGTAAGACTTGACCCAACCCGGCATGGTCCATTTGGGTTGCATGGCATCATGCACTTGGATAGACTATAATGAGAGAAATAAGACACTTATGGTTATTAATATATTATAAGTTCTAGTATATTAATAATACGAATAATAAGATTATTTAATTAGTATTGATCAAGAATTAATCTAGGATTAATTAAGTGATCAAAAGAAGACTAATTAAATACATGGGTTGATTGTGTAAATCATCCATACTTGTATAGTGGGCTAATGCTCCATGGATAATCAAGTTGGGCTAAAACCCATAGGATGGTCCATGGATGCTCCATGGTGTATTTGAACCCATGGATCCAAGGAAATGGAAAGTCATGACAATTAGGGTTTACCCTAATTGTATCACTATATAAAGATCTTATTCTTGACAAAATCGGTGACTAGTATCATTCTAGAGAGGGCTAGCCGATTTCATGAAGTGTAGATTTCTCTCAAGTTATTCCAAGTGTATTTGGTGTTGTATGAACCATTTGAGGTGTCACACTTGGGGCACTAGGCACTCAAGCTTCATGAAGACTTTCTACATCAAAGAGGTATGTATTCTATCTTGTTACACTCATTGTTTTGTATGCTAGATTAGGATAATACCTTGGATGTTCTTATTTGCATGTATAATAGAGAAAACATAGATCCAAGGTATTTAGGGTTGCAAGTACACTTAGGCGTGTTAGAATGCTCAAAACCCAACAGTGGTATCAGAGCCTAGGCTTGTTTTCTTGTTGTACTTGCTTAAACTGCTTAAAAATCGACTTTTGGTGCTGTCTGCCCAGCAGACTCGCCGAGTCCATGAAGGGACTCGACGAGTCCAAGGAAAAATGCATCCAACTCGCCGATTTTGTTCATGCACTCGACAAGTTGGACCCCCAGACAGCATATTTTCGAGTTTTGATGCTGGAATTGGTCTAGAATCATTACCTTTGACTGTTTTGGGCTTATAAAACTTGTTTTGAATGTGGTAATGATTATGTTAAACCAATTTCAAGGCTATAATAAAAGTTTCAAGTTTATATGTGTTCATGTTATTCTTGAAAATTGTTGATTATGAATGATCATTCTTATGAGTTTTGCTAGATCATAGGAATTGTGTGCAAATTGTTTATTGATATAATTCATGCTCTTGTTGAAAATTGTATGGAGTTAATAACTTGTCCTCAAGTTATGAATTTTCAAGAATTTTATGTTTCCTTGATTTATGAGTTAGTTTAGATTGATAATGAAAAATTATGTTTTAGTTGTTTTCAATCCATATTAGTCTAAAAGAAGTTCATAAAATATGTTTTTGTAACTTGTCTTCAAGTTATGTGAAAAGTCATATTTATGAATCTTAAAAACTCATAAAAGTTTTGTAGGTTACATAAAATGTAAGAGTTTTTTCCATTAAATGTTTAATGACTCCATAACTTGTCCTCAAGTTATGGTTGTTGAAGAGACACTTCTTTAAAGTGTGTTTAAAGAATAAGGGGTTACATTAAAATGAAGAGTCTTCATTTTAATGAACCATTAAACTCATAAGTTATGATTTAAAGAGTCTTGAAATAGTTTCAAAACTTGCCCTCAAGTTTTGGAATTTGAAAAGTTACTCCTCATGTATACTTTAATACCAAATTAAACATTGAAATTTTAAAAGGTTTAAAATTCAACCCTTATACTATTATTATAATTTTAATTATATAGATATGTATAAGAGGAAGTAAATCTTACCGTTAGTAGGCCTCATTCACGAAGCCAGTCTATAAGGGGGGTATAAGGTTACTGCCTATAAAATGGCAGTTTAATGGGTGTCCACTCTCACCCACCGCTTCCTTGACTGGTGGAGGGTCGTTAGCCGAACGGGTAGGAATGGACTATAATTCTCCCTTCATTAAAAGTATAATGAAAAATACTAAGTAGCTATACACTTATAAATTCCCAATCTTAGTTACTTAGGAAAATGTGAAAAAGGTGCTAGCCCATAAAATTACACTTTGTACCTTACCAAGTCGTTAGTGGAGCGTGTGTGGTTAACCGGCACACTAACATGGATTAGTAAGAGTGGCAAAGGGTAACTTGGCTTTATTATAGATCGGTGGAGCGTGTGTGGTTAACCGGCACATCGATTAGATAATATTGTTAAGGGTACCAAGTCAATTTGTATGGTTATTCACACCTTGTTTGTGATCCTCGGCATCCCAGTCACAAATTTGAGAGGGCACAATCGAGATTCAAACATGCCATTGAAAAGTTCAATGTATCTCAAAAGATCTAGGAGTTTCAAAACCAATAAAACCTAATAATAAATATTTCATTTTCATGGTGGAACTTGGTAAATCGTCATTTACCTACCTTCAACTATTTTATAATTTGGATTACGGCATCCCTCTTCCAGTTATAAATAGGTTGTTGGGTCCTAGCCTTAATATTTCATATTGGGTGTTATATTAAGGACTTTAAATCAACTAACTTGAATTTCTCCCATTATAGATGTCTAGTTTAGACAGCTATGGTCTTCCCAAATATTTAGGAACAAGCTTCCTAATGAAGATGATATCCCAAAAGGCAATCAAGGTGAAAGATCAATCCCTTTATTGGGCATTTGTGGGACTAGAAATCATACTTCACTTCATCCACCTCCTCTAATAAATCTCCCTATCCCACAAGTTTTAAGACTTGATAAGTTCAAAGTCACTCAACCCCTATTGGCAAGCAAAGTCTATATGTGCTTAGATCTTGAGGATTAAGCCACATATTGACAAGTTGGGAGAGTCGGGTGTCGAAGTCTCGAGGTAGCTGGCTGCTGACTTGGTTCTTCAGTCACTCCCTGATGACAGGTCGCGATAAGACCCTTAATGATCTTACCTATTTGCTTGATGATGCTAAATTAGCAGTGATTTGGAGCATTAGTAAAGTAAATTGGATTGGAAGATCTACTTTCCGAACCTATTTGGACATTGAAAATGGTGACATTGGAGGTCCAGGAAAAACTTTCTCTTCCCGATGGAAAGGGATCGGCCATAGTCAACTCGGTTGACCAAATGGTAAAGAGAAAGGTTAAGTCTGTGATAGTCCCATGTACCGTTTCCAAGGAGTCCATATGATTCTGTTGCCAAAGGAAAGACATTGGTTGCGAAGCTGCTAAATTTACCTGAAACATCTTAAGGATGGTAAAGTCAATAGGTTTGACTCTTCTTCAGGTAAAGTCCATTGTCTAACTCTATTAAGTTTCTATTATGAGATTCTTATTGCATAATGTGACGAGGTCATATGTTGATGTTTTAAGAATCAAAGAAAAGGTGAAGAAACTTAAAGGAAGTATATGTTGATTCTGATCGCGAAGATGAATTTCGATCGCATGGTTCGGTGATCAAAATTTTGAGTTATTACTTAAGAGTTATGATATATTTCTTAGGAATAGATAACAACAAGTTTTCCATATGGATTGTAAGGATAAATTTTTCCGCAAAGTTTTAAAATAAAAGAAAAATGGTTTTTATTTTATCTATTTTAAGTATCCTTACAATGGCATTTGTGAAAAATTGTTGATTATATGTTTCCATTGATAAGCAAGATGGGTAAACGGATTTGATTCTTTCATTAGTGGAAGTGTCATAATTTACCAAATAAGGAAAGAGTATCATCACCCAAGTTTCAGTTGGATAGAAAATTGGAATCATGCAACTTGTATTGTATGATCATGAGAATTTTTGTATAAATTTGGGAAATTAAGTCTAATTCCTTGTTCACATGTATATGTGAATCAAGTGAAGGACAAAGGGATCGGATACACTTGGGTGTGCACTGCTCAGGTCCACCACAAAGTTGATAAGATTATTCATTATGATTTACTAAAGTTTAGTAAATGTGGTTATACTTACAAGTTTATGTATAGTTCTGGATCATTGGAGAAGTTTCAATGATAGACATAATGAGTAAGAAGAATCAAATAAGGCAGAAAGATAAAAGTTTCTCTAATCTGAAGAGATGGGAGAGTACTTGAGTATCTTGTTTTATGATTATCTTAGTGATTATGAAACCATGTCACAATTGATCCTCTGAGGACACCTTAGTTTGTTTTGTTTGACTAAGGAGAGGAATCGTGATTTGTTGAAATGGTTAGATCAAAAGATAAATTATACTTCGTTCCAAAATTTAAATCTTAGAGTCATACTCCAAGATTAAGCCTTGAGTGACATAATATTAAGAAAGGTTTAAAACACTTGTTAAATGTAGAGTAAAATGTGTTCTTACTCTTGTACATTTGAAATTGGTAAGTTGTGATGTTTTGGATAAAACAAAGACCAACTAAGACCAATTGTGAGAAGTGTTTAACTTGATAAGAATCTACACTAACTCTTGAATATTCGTTTTTGTCAAGGAATGGTTCTTGACAAAGAGAATCTTATATGTCAAGAGGTCAGTGGGAGTCTTAAAAGGATCTTAAGATAGATTCAAGAACTAATCAAGAGTTTTGTTAATCACTAGACCACGAATTGAGGTTTGTTGACATATTCTGTGCCCATTCCAGTTACAGTTGGTTTTGCATTGGAGTTCTGAGAGTTCTCAACTGGTTGCATAACAACTTGGAAGCAATGGCAGGCCCTTGAGCTGCCAGGTGGCAAGAAATTATATTGAGTTCAGTCAATATGAGTTTAGATTTGTCATTATCCTTTTCTTGTGACTATGGTTTTGACAATTCACATGGATAAGAACACATACACCATTAAATCTAAGTGTCATAAGGTTTCTCTCCGATTCATGAAAATGATAGTGAGGAAACTCTTTCACTAAGTAGATTTAAGTGGATAGCAAGTGTGAAGTTTGCATTCTCATGTCGTTAGTGGAGCGTGTGTGGTTAACCGACACACTAACTAATGAGAATGACAAAGGTTTAGACTCACATGTGAGCTATCTAAGGAAAGGTTTAGACTCCAGGTGTATGATTTGATAAAGTCTTATCAAGGCAATCTAGTACCAGAAATCTGACTGATTTCTAAGTACATGTAAAAGCTAGTGGGAGCATAAAGTGTTATGTTAGTTAGATAATAATCATTATGCTAGTGGGAGCATGATGATGATGTTGCAAGTTAGCAATGTTAATTATAGAAAACAAAAGTTTCAACTCGCTTTGAAAAAGTTGTTTTACTATAATTAAGGGAGAGAAATTTATATTTCATTCCAATTCTACAAGCTTAGATTGAGATTTTAATCAACTTTAGTCAAAAATATATATGAATGTTATGTTGGAATGGTTCAACATAAGGAATTTATTTATATGTTGCTTTCTCAAAATTCGATTATGATTACGGCATCCCTCTTCATAGTTTGAATTTTGAGAACATGGCAAATAAAAATTTTATAGCATGAATCGTATCCCATATGCTTCGGATATGGGATCGATTGCATGTGTTATAATATCCATCCATTCTAAACTTTCCTAATGCTTAGAGCGTTAAGAACGGAAAAGGGATTAGAACTGGAGATGACTAAGATGATTAAGCAATTGTCGAGAACAATTTGGGGTTTTCCAAAGTTTGGTTACTCATGGAAAATTGGAAGTATAGAGTAAGGATCGTATTGACATATTTTGGAAAGAGGCAACTCTTGTTCAAAAGCGATGGTCAAGATGGGAATATGGAATTTTTTCCATAGGTGGAAGTTATTCTTTGAATCTGTGTAAGATTAAAGAACTTAATGCAAAGAAGGATGTTCAAAGGAATGTACTTTGAATTTGAGACTTCATCTCCATGGAATTACTTTCCATTGGAATACTTTGTAATGTTTGTTGCCAAGTCTTTGTGACTTGTGTGAATATCATTACAAGAGGATCATTGCATAGATTATGGTAAATGAAAAGAACTTGGTATTCTTACATTTACAATAAGGATTGGGATTGTGAAATGAGAATCATTGAAGTCATGTTCAATTGATATACATTTCACAAAGAGATGACCACATGTAAACATAGTGTGCATACTTGGAGTATGGCATAGCTATTGTTTAGAGAAACATAGTATGCATGCTTGGAGCATGGTATCACTACTGTTTCAATTCAAGTATTAAGTTGATTAATCGAAACATGAATAATGAGTGATCAATATGGTGCTTAGATAAAAGGTGTTTTATTTACGCTCAATGTGTTGAGGCCATATAGGACTAGTATTATTTTGTGTTTCACTTTGCATGTTTTGACTTCCAGAATAACTAGGTCATTCTCCCGAATGACCAAGTTATTCAAACCATCCACAGTCGGTCGTATGTTGGAAGTAGATATGAATCAAGACTGTCGTGAATTTGGCTTGTATGATTTGTCTAAAGTGCTTTAGACAATGCAATAGTTGCTACAACATTCATGAGTACTCATAAGGGCTGAGTATTGGATTCAACCCATGCTCATTTGGATTCACTTCATGGATTTTATCACGAGTGAATCATGAGACGATAATATCTTATATTCTTCAAACCTAGAGATATGAGTTGTTGACTATGAGTTGGTTATACATTGATTGCATGTAAACGCATTGGTAACTCGATGTTATAAAACGTGCCTTTGTGTATGATTCAACAAACATTTAGTACAAGCATATGAGTCGAAGTTTATCCATTCCTTTTACCTTCGGGATAAAAGCGATATCTGTGGGCCCCTCGAAGATTTAGTGATGACAAAAGTAAGTGCTCGGCTGGGCCTGGACTGATTTGATTTGTTTAATTAGTCAGTCGTCATAAATCAGAAATCGGGAAACAACAAATCGACAGAGAGAATGATTATAATCCATGTCTCAGTCCATATGATATCTAGAATGGAGGAATATATGATCCCCTATCTAATGGACAAGTCATTCACAAAGGTCAGAGTTCATCTACAAGGTCAGAGTTCGACAGAAGCTTTTGAGAGCTATGATTGCCAGTCGGTTCCTGAAGTCATACGCAATAATAGTTTTAGACTTATCCAAGTGGGAGACTGTTGGATTAATGTCTAAGTCCATAACTATAATTGGTAAGACTTGACCCAACCCGTCATGGTCCATTTGGGTTGCATGGCATCATGCACTTGGATAGACTATAATGAGAGAAATAAGACACTTATGGTTATTAATATATTATAAGTTCTAGTATATTAATAATAAGAATAATAAGATTATTTAATTAGTATTGATCAAGAATTAATCTAGGATTAATTAAGTGATCAAAAGAAGACTAATTAAATATATGGGTTGATTGTGTAAATCATCCATACTTGTATAGTGGGCTAATGCTCCATGGATAATCAAGTTGGGCTAAAACCCATAGGATGGTCCATGGATGCTCCATGGTGTATTTGAACCCATGGATCCAAGGAAATGGAAAGTCATGACAATTAGGGTTTACCCTAATTGTAACACTATATAAAGATCTTGTTCTTGACAAAATCGGTGACTAGTATCATTCTAGAGAGGGCTAGCCGATTTCATGAAGTGTAGATGTCTCTCAAGTTATTCCAAGTGTATTTGGTGTTGTGTGAACCATTTGAGGTGTCACACTTGGGGCACTAGGCACTCAAGCTTCATGAAGTCTTTCTACATCAAAGAGGTATGTATTCTATCTTGTTACACTCATTGCTTTGTATGCTAGATTAGGATAATACCTTGGAAGTTTTTATTTGCATGTATAATAGAGAAAACATAGATCCAAGGTATTTAGGGCTGCATGTATACTTAGGAGTGTTAGAATGCTCAAAACCCAACACAACCCAAATATACGAAATAACGGACGTGGACGCAAGTACAAGGACTTCATGGCATCTAAACCACCATGTCTATTTTGAAGCCCGACACCAGTGGAAGTTATGGACTGGATCTACGAGATGGAGACAATGTTCAAGAGTTGCGAGTGTAGCAACATACCTAAGACCGCTCTCGCGATTCCTCTGTTAAAGTCTGGAGTGCTGAGCTGGTGGAAGCTACTAGCTGGTTCAATGCCCAAGGGAGAAGCTAGCAAGATGTCTTGGGAGGATTTTGTAGTGCAACTGAAAATGCAATACTGCTTTTAGCAGGATCTTCTGGAAATCAACAATGAGTTCCAGAATCTGAAGAAGGGAAGACTGAGCGTCACCGAGTACGCTATTAGTTTTACGGAGAAGATTAAGCTTCTTCTTTACCTGGTTCCAACGGAACTCTCCAAGGTTAACAGGTTTGCCCATGGATTACCAGTGGACTTTAGTCCGATGGTCAAACAAGCAACCACTTTGAAAGCCACCATTTGGGCTGCTAAGAACGTGTAGACCCAGATAAGGGAAAAGAATCTGGAGAGGGCCGAAGTCGGCGAGAAAAGAAATTTTGAAGGATCCTCAACGTCCGATGAGAAGAGAAAAGTCTCGAATTCTGATTCAAAGGAGTTTAAAGAAGCAGCACAATGGTGTGATATGTGCACGAGGAAGCACATTGGGAGATGCTCTAAAAAGATGACCTATTTCAAATGCGGGAAGAGTGGTTATTATGCCAGTGAATTCACAACAAAAAGAGAAGCCTACTTTAAGTGTGGTGAGGAAGGACACATCAAGCAAAACTGCCCAAGAAGAGAAGGGGCTACAAGGTCGAATGTGCTACCACAGCCAGAGGCAAGAGCATTTCAAATGATCCTTGATGAAGCAGATGACAATGCGAGGAATCAAGGATGAAGACTTCATATCACGATATAGCTAGTATCGGGAAGTGTAGCCTATTAAAGGCATAGTATAGGGTGAACTTGAACTTTTGTGTAATAGTTTCAAGAATATAATATAAACCCTGGTTTTGTTATCTGATGTGTTGAATGATTGTGTGATTTTATATTGTGACTTGGTTGACTGCAACACAAGACTTGGGACGATTATGAGTATGTATGAATGGTTGTAGAGGCCTATATTACTAGAAGCACAGGACTCACGCTTGGATCAGGGAAAGTCACAACGTTACCAAGAAGCTAGTGATTGGTCTCGTTTTATTCAAGTATGTGGTTACCATCATTTCGGTAATGACTAACGAGATGACTGTTATTCCGACCCTAGTGGTCATATCAAATTGAGTCTGACTATGATGAGTTTGTTATGTGGTTCCGAGAACCGAGTTCGATGTATCATTTGACTTAAGTCAGAAGATTGAAATCCATGTGACCAATTGTAACTTCCTCGTTGTTAAAGAAGTTAGTAGCTAGAAATGCTACATGCTAAAATGTGATCATATCACATTAGAACATGAAGGAAGATATATTCCATTATGGAATTGGACTCTAAGAGACCTGAGTCTAAGCGTTGCATCATTCGATGAAAGGTCATTAAAGCATGACCCATCGGTCTGTTACAATAGATAAAGGAAAGTATTTATCCTAAGATGAAGAAGCAGTCCACAATAAGGACTTATTTTGTAACTTCAAGGTTATGATTGAAAGTCCAACATAGTACAAAAAGAAGATGCGAGATTGAGCATTGCCTGCAATCAAGAAGCCCTAGAGTTAGATACTCTTTTGAGGAAACATAGAAGTTTCGGTTATTACCTAGGATGAAGAGATAATGTATGGAATCATTATTCAAGCCCTATTTCCTTGATGATTCCGGGATGTAATCATCCTAAGCGGGAGATAATTGTAACGCCCGTACATCCGGGCTAGTCAATTTAGAGACGATAAGCATCAAAAATGACTTTTTATGGAAGATTATTTAGAAGGAGTAATCTTAACTAAGTTGTAGTATATGTTACAAGGATTTTGTACATATAAAGAACACCGAAATCCGAGTTACAACGAAGAAGTTATGACCTGTCCAAGTTTCATTACAGAACCGACACGACACAGCACGACGTAAATAGTGAATTTACGTTAGAGCGATATTTGGCCTTAGCGATCTAAATGAAAGTCGTAGAATATGTTAAACCGAGAGTGTGCATAAAAAGAACGTCCAAGTCTGACTTCGTATGAGGAAGTTATGATTTTTCAAAGTTTCAGCGTAGTAGTATGCAGCCCGAAGTTCGAATATGAGATCCAGTGATTTCTAGCCAAGACAATCTAAACGAGAATCTGAGATCTCATCGATAGTAGCCTAACGGTGAAAAGACAGACGAAAACAGATGTCCGATGAAGAGGATATGATTTTCTAACGGAGTTTTCCTGTCCCGGCCTACTAAAATACTATAATAAAAGTAAAATTCAAAATTAGCCGACAGAGTCTAAACGAGAGTCGTAGAGCATAATCTCACCTACGCATGCATATAACGAACGTCGAAAACAGAGCTCGTATGCGAGAGATATGAATTTCTAAAGTTCGGAACGCAAACTTCGAGGTTATGTTAGTGCTCACGAGGTGAGCTTAGTGCTCACGATGTGAGCACATACTGGACACCCTCCATAACAAGTGGACGAATGACGAACGCAGTGAACTACTGAGATCACAACGTGAGCACTAAAATCTCACGACGTGAGTACTGAAAATGGCCCTATAAATAGAAGTTGAAGGCCAACCGAGCTTTGTTGCTCAATTCCTTTCCTCTCTCCCGTATTACATCGTTTTACGTGCAAAGAATTAACCCCGAAGCCCCGTTATCATCCCGAGACCCGAAGCACGTCCCGAAGCTCCCGAGAAGAAAAGAGTTTCCGAGCCGAAGCTCTGCCCATAAGAAGCTCGATGTGTGAAGATATTCCTGTTTCACCGGAGAATGCTACTCTTAGAGCTGTAGTGTTGTCCGGTCATCTTCTGATCAAGTGAGTGTATAGTCCCTTTCATAAACACGATTTTAATACAAGTATTGGTTCAATGTATTACATCTATGTTATGAGTGAGTGTGTAGTTACTTTCTTCTAACACATAAATACGAAGTATTTGTTATGAAATATGTGTTATGTGTTTACATATCGTTTGTTTATATCAGATGGGTGTGGAATGGATATTTTATATAGTTTTTAAATAAGTTAAATTGTATATGTATTTTATATCTAAAAATATGTTAGGTAGAACATGGGTAGATGAACGATGAGAGATGAAAGATGGTATGAGTAAACATCGATAGTTATGGGCCTAGCACCTGTTAGAGAAGAACTTTGGTAGCTACAGATTAAGGTATAGTTAATTGTCCCAATTCCGGGAGTATGGATTGGCACATTTATTGGTCCGAAAGTATGGATCCTATCAGGATTTAGGTATAGTTAATTGTCTCTATTCTGGGAGTATGGATTGGGCATAATTATTGATCCGAGAGTATGGATCAGATCAAGAGGTTAATTTAGATCCCGGAATATGGATCAGATATACGAGATCTGGGAGTATAGATTTGGTAGAGAGGTCAGTTTTAGACCCGTGAGTATGGATTTGGTAGAGAGGTTAGTTTTAGATCCGTGAGTATGGATTAGGTAAAGAGGTAAATTGTGATACGAGAGTACGGATTGTTTCGTTGTAAGCATCAACGGGGTGGGATAAGTGTTGCTTGTGTATAGTGAAATTGTATATGTTTGTAAGTTCAAATATATATATATATATATATATATATATATATATATATATATATATATATATATATATATGTATGTATATGATACAACATTGTGGGTTGAAAACCCTATATGCTCACTAGGCTCCCAAGCGTGACCCACTCAGTTTTCTTTGTATTATAGGTAATGACACAAGAGTATAAGTTGGTGGACTTGACGAGAGATTTTGGATAATAGACCAGTAGTTGTCAATAACTGCTGTAAGGTCGAATTGTATTGTTTATTCTTTTGGTCTGTATCGGAACATGACATCCCGATGTTTTATTATTTAATGAAAATACACTCTCTTTGAGAAATGTTTTGATAAATTTTATCATATTTTGTTTTGCGAACGAATTCCGCAATTCTTTTAATCAAATGATTACTCTGATTGTATAAAACAAATAATAAAAAAATCGGTCTTTTCTGGACGTGAATTTGGGGATGTCACATGTTGATTGCTCAAACTCGAGGTTATAAATCATGCATTGGGGGTTTTGTCTGCCCGTCACTCCAGTGACATGGAATGATACACGAGACGTTTCATGTCATGTGCTCTCAATCAACAGTTAAGGGACCATGGTACGAGTATAGGTTGTATGGGTGTGGGTCGTGGATATGGATCATTTTTGGGAAGAGGTCCTTATCTTCATCTATTATCATATGGATCTGAGACACAACTTGATTCCATCCATCCATCACTCAAATTTCATGGAATGTGACATGATACTTTCCCATTGGTCTGCTCTCGATCATCATCCATGAGAACACGTTATGAGTGTGGGTCCTACATATGGATCATTTGTGGAAGGGTCATCAGGTCGATCTAATATCATATGGGTCAGAAACACGACTTCATTTTCTTATGTTCGTCGGCATGGGACCTTGCATGGTATGGGTGCGGGGTGGCATGTTCAAACTCGAGGTTATAGATCACACATTGGCGTTTCCACCCTGCCATCACTCTAATGTCATGGAATGAGACACGAGACTTTTCCTTTTGTGTGTTCTCCATTATCAGCCAGGGGACCATGCGAGTGTGGGTAGTATGACTGTTGGTAAAGGATATGGATCATTTTGGGTAGAGGTCATCAACTCAATCTAGTATCATATGGATCCGAGACACAAATTTATTTTATTATGTTTTTCGACATGGGGCCCTGCATGGTATGGGTATGGGGCAACATGTTTAAACTTGAGTTCATGGATCATGCATTGGTGGTTTCGGCCGGCTATCAATCCAGTGTCATGGAACAAGACACTAGACTTTTCCTTTCATGTGTTCTCGATGAACAATCAGGGGACCATGGTATGAGTGAGGGTGGTACGAGTGTGGATCGTGGATATGGTTCATTTGGAGTAGGGGTCATCATCTCGATCTAGTATCGTACAGGTCCGAGACATGGCTTTAATTTTTTTATGTTTTTCAGCGTTGAACCACGCAAGGTATGGGTGTGGGTATGCTAGTTCAAACTTGACCTTATAGATCATGAATTGGGGGTTTTGTCCTTTCATCACTCCTATATCATGGAACGATAAATGAGACTTTTCATTTCGCGTGTTCTCGATCATCAGCCGTGGGACCACGGTACGAGTGCGAGTGGTATGAGTGTGGTTCGTGGATATGGATCATTTGGGGTAGGGGTCATCATCTTGATCTAGTATCATATGGGTTGGAGACACGACTTGACTTACTTATGTTCTTCGACATGGGACATTGCATGGTGTGGGTGTGGGGCGGCGAGTTCAAACTTGAGGTTATGGATCATGCATTAGGGCTTCTGACATGCCGTGACTCTGGTGTCATGGAACTAGACACGAGACTTTTCCTTTCGTGTGTTCTCAATCATCATCCAGGGGACCATGGTATGAGTGGGAGTGGTACATGTGTGGGTCGAGGATATGGATCATTTTTGGTAGGGTTCATCAACTCGATCTGGTGTCATATCGGTGCGAGACACATATTGATTTTCATATGTTCTTCGACATGGGACACTACATGGTATGGGTTCGGGGATGAGTATTCAAACTCAAGGTTATGGATCATGTATTGTAAGTTTCGGCCGGCAATCACTCCAGCGGACCGTAATACGAGTATCGGTGGGACTTTGCTTTGTAGGGGTTATCAGCTTGATCTAGTATACTATGACTTTGAGACAATACTTGATTTTTATATGTTCTTTGACATGCGACCTTGCATGGTATGGGTGTGGGGCTGTGTTTTCAAACTCGATGTTGTGGATCATGCATTGCAGTTTCCGTCGGGCCATCAACCCAGATTCATGGAACGAGATACATGGTTTTTCCTATCATATGTCCACGATCACCATCCAGCGGACCACGATACGGTTGCGGGTGGTACGAGTCTGGGTATAGGATACGGATCATTTGAGGTAGGGGTCATCAGCTCGATCTAGTATTAAATGGGTCCGAGACACGACTTGATTTTCTTATCTTCTACGAAATAGAAACCTACATGGTATGGGTGTGGGGCAACATGTTTTAACTTGAGGTTATAGATCATGCATTGGTCGTTCCAGCCAACTATCACTTTAGTGTCATGGAACGAGACACAAGACATTTCCTTTCGTGTGTTCTCGATCATCATCTAGTGGAACATGATAAAGGGTGGGTGGTACGATTGTAGGTCATGGATATGGATCATTTGGGGTAGGGGTCACCGGATCGATCTAGTATCATATGGGTCCTAGACACCGCTTGATATTCGTATGTACTTTAACATGGGACCTTGCATGGTATGGGTGCGGTGATGTGTGTTCAAAGTCGAGGTTATGGATCATGCAGTGGGGGTTTGGTCTGGTGATCACTCTAGTGTCACGAAATGATACACGATACTTTTCTTTTTGTGAGTTCTCAATCATTAGCTAGGGGACCATGGTACGAGTGTGGGATGTATGTGTGTGTCATAGATATGGAGAATTTAGGGTAGGGGTCATCAGCATGATCTAGTGTCATATGGATCCAAGACACGACCTGTTTTCTTATGTTCTTTTTAGCATGGGACCATGCATGGTATGGATATGGGATGTATATTCAAACGTGGTACTAGTGCAAGTGGTATGAGTATAAGTCATGGATATGGATAATTTTGGTAGGGATCATTAGCTCGATCTAGTGTCATATGGGTTTGAGATGCCGATTGATTTTCTTAAGTTATTCGACATAGGACCCCGCATGGTATGCTTTACAGGGATATGTGTTCAAATTTAATCTTATGGATCATGCATTGGTGGTTCCGTTCAGCCCTCAATCACCCGTCATGGAACGTGACACCTAACTTTTCCTTTCGTATGTTCTCGATTATAAGCCATGGGACCACGGTATGAGTGCAGGTGGTATGAGTGTGGGTTGTGGATATGGCTCATTTGGAGTAGGGGTGTAACACCCGAATTCAAAAAACCTAGAAAGGACAGAAAAACCTCAAAATTAGGAAGCGACTCGTTGAGTTGATTGGAAGACTCGATGAGTAGGAGTGCATTTTGGGCCGCGGGTTAAGCTACCTACTTATGGAGTCGGGACATAGACTTGGCTAGTTGGTCTGGGTTTGGAAAACCCTAAATTTGGGACTTGGTACTCTATTTCGGATCCTATTCCCCTTCTCTTGGTCTCTTCTCCAGCCTCCAAGACCAGAACCCTAGATCTCGAAACCCTAATGCTTGTGAGCCATTTTTGAGGGTATTGTGTGTTCTTGAAGTCATGAAGAAGAAGAGGAAACTTGAAGGCTCAAGGAAAGGATTGTGGATCCGGATGTAGCTTCTCAATCTCATTATTTTCTGGTAATCAAGTCTCTAACTTGATCATTAGTTCACCAGATCTATTCTTCTCCCCTTTTATGAAGATTTTGGTCAAAGAGTGGGTGCTTTTGGGATTTGGAAGCCCCAAGAAAGATCCCTTCAGATCTGAAAGTATTTAGGGTGATTAAGGCATAAAGCTGCAAGCTTTATTCCGTTAGAATCCCCATGCAAGGTTTAAGAGGTTGTTATGGCCTTTTGAGCAAAAGGGTCATGCATGGATGTAAAGGCAGAGGCTTTGCGTGTTATTTTGACCCTAGAAGGTTAGATATGGGTCATGCATGCTTTGGGATTGACTAAAATTATCTAAATATAATTGGACTTAGGAGGACTCGACGAGTTGCTATTAGGACTCGGCGAGTCAGGTTGTTTTCTAACCAAAACCCTTCTGATAGCGGGTGTGTGTTGAGTTGGTAGAGGACTCAGTTAGTTGGGTTCAATATAGACTTGAAGATCATCATAATCGACAAGTTCGAGGAATAAACTCAGCGAGACCAAGGAAAAATCCCTAACTTATGAAGATGGACTCGACGAGTTCAAAGGTGAACTCGGCGAGTCAGTTGTAAATAGGTCCTTACATATTTGAATGTGAGCTCGACGAGCTTAAGTAAGAATCGATGAGTAGGATCGAAGTCCATAGTTACGTGTGGATTTTGGGACTCGACTAGTTGGTGGGTCAACTCGGCGAGTTGAGTCAATGCGAAGCGTTGAATTTGGCTGTTGACTTCGACCTAGTTTGACTTTTAAGGGTACTGTGGTCTAAGTGTTATTTTGGGTATTGATAGTTCGATGAGCCAGAGGATCAACAATTTAAGAGTTGTTGGATAGCAGTCAGAAGTGTTCAGCTGGTCTTCAACAGGGTGAGGTGAGTCTTCTCACTGAGTGCCTAGGGCTATGACCATAATTGTCACACCCCAAAACCAAGAACGACGGAAACGTTTTGGGGCGGAGGACGTCATGTAAAGTATCACAACACAGTATTACAGTAAATACGCAAACAACATCATCCATTTCATTAAATATATAATTTTAATACAAGCGTGTTCTGTACAGTTATAGACACCAAAAAGTAAATCAAAATAATAAGATTAGTCTTGGATGCGCTCCATCTTCTCAAAAGCTGGCCTCGGTACCTGTCTACTGTTGACCTGAGAATACAAGTTATTTTGAAAGAGTTTATCAGCATTAAGCTGGTGAGTTCATAAGTATTTTAGTGTCGGTGTTTGTATCAAAACGTTTGAACGTGGTTTTAAAGTATGAGTATCTAAACATTGGTAATAACAGTATGTGAACGTTTGTAAGTGTTTGTAAAAGTTTGAATCTTTCAGAAAAACCTATATTTTCTATTAAAAGTAGCCTTCTACCAAGGCGTAACCGTTTTGTAAGTTCTTTTATTGTAAAAGTGTGTAATTTCCCAAGTGTAACTATCATTAACAAAATATAGTTTGTACATTAATGTTCAAGTGAAATAATCACTAAATATATGTAAAGGGTAAATTATTATAGTACTGTAGTGTTGTATTATAGGAACTACTGCTATACTAACTACCTTAAACCGGATTTATATTAAGGTATCATGTGATTAATTATACCATACTATCGACTGGGTAACAACGACAAATGTAGGTCGTAAAAAGATATGACGTTTGGCACCCGCAGACCTGCAGGTCTGGCTGTAGCTAGCATCAACGTGTAGGATAGTCAATCCAGTATAGATCTATACGCAAACTCACGCTCTCCCTGCAAGAGACTCTGGCTACAACTCGGGCCATGACATTGAAGGCATGCTCCGATACAGTGGATCACAATTGTTAACGTATTCATCTATATGTAATGTATTGTTTCTTGTTCTAGTATCGTTGTATATGTTCTCTTCCATGTATAGTTGTATATGTTCTTCTTCTAGTATAGTTGTATATGTTTTTCTTCTAGTATAGCTGTATATGTTCTTCTTCTAGTATACTTGTATATGTTCTCATAGTAATGTAATGTATATGTTCTCATACTAATAAGTATTGACTCATGAATGAACTGACTCATTGATCTAGCAATAATATAAGTATGATCCTGTGTTACCCCGATGGTAACTTACTAATGATGTAACTAGTACGCATGAATATGGAAGAACTTTTATGACTATATATGTACACATGATATATAATTAATATTGAAACGACCTTCGGACGGCTACTCGATATTCCACCAGACCACATCCAACTCGAGGAAAAAGAAATAGGGCGGACGGCCTTCCTAAGACTTTTAAACATTGCTTATATAACTATACATATACGGGCATGCAATTTATAACAAGTATAACAAATTTTAAGTAAAAGTATTTGATAAGTAAAAGAGTTTGTAAAGCAGTTTGAAGTAAAACAGTTTGATAAACAGCTTGAACAGTAATAAAATCATTGGTTTTGTAGTTATTAATCACATGTGATTGATGTAATAACTATAAATACTCAACTTGTATCCCCCCCATTAAAGCATTTACAACATTTAAAAGTATTTCAAAGGTTAGTTAAGGGGTATGAATTCACTTGTGGTGAGTGGATTGGATTGAAGTGTCGGGTACGGTGCTAGGTGACAAATGAAGACTTGTACACACGCACGAGCCTAGTTATCATATAATGAGCATATATATAACTAATTAGCCAATTTATAACTAGTAAATTAAGTTGGGACACCCTAGAACATGAAAACAGTTTGTTTTAAGTGTTAAAGATCACAAGGATTGCATCCGAGTATTGGTAGGGCAAAGCTAGTGTGTTTGGAGTTCAAGGGTAAACTCCCTTGGAGTTTACGGTTTTGATGGTCATGACCCATGGAGTTTAAGGCAGTAAAGTCTAGAGTTTATGGTCATAAACTCTAGTCCTAATGACCATGTGTTGTTTTGTGGTTTAACAAACCTATTGAACCATTTTTACTAAGTGATTGGGCCTTTGGAAGGGACTAGGGCATCAAAAACACTCCTTGGAGGAGTTTACGGCCTCATGGACTTTTCCCTTTGGGTTTACTACCGTAAACCCTCATGGAGAAGGGTATTGTCATGTTTTCAAGTCCCTAACACAACTAGGTAAGTGTATAAGCTAGTTTCTAAGCCTAAGGAAGGAAAATGACTAACTTAAACACACTTTAGGGTGTTTACGGTTTTGGGAGATCCCCGAACCGTAAACACCTATAATTGATGGTCTTTGATGTTTTTCAAGGCTTAAACACAATAAGGAAAGGTTTAAACATGTCAAGGATGGTTTATACATCAACTAGGACTTAGATTAGGGACTTAGGCACACTTTGGTGCCATTTATGGTGTTTACGGCCCAAGAACATTCTTGGACCGTGAACACCTTCAACCTTGTGTTCTTCACATAATTTCTTTATGTTTAAGTGTATTACTAGTTGAATAACACTCAAGGATGGAAGTACTTACTATTAGAAGGCTTGAGTTGAGCTTAAAGGCCAAGAACACTTAGTGTGTGTTCTTGGTGTTCTTGGTGTTTTGGAAATCCAGACAAAATACATATATGAGTGGATGATTAGATGTATAAACACTAGATTAAGTGTTTTACTAACTTGTAATGGTTAGAACACTTACAAGATTGAACATTTGGAATCCAAACTAGGATGATACTTGAAAGAGTTTTTGGAGTTTACTCTTTTGTGAAATTGGGGAGTAAACACAATGACTAGACTTTTGGGGAGTAAACTCATACATAGGTATGAGTTCACGGTTTTTGGGTGATTTTTCACCCAAAACATAAAACTTTTGGTCGGGAATTTCTAAGACGCGAGGTGTTTGCGGTTTTTAAAATTCAAAACCCGAGACGGCACTTTCTTTCCCCCCTTCGTTTAAAAATAATATTAAAAAAATCAAACGAACTTTATATTTCTTAAAATAAGAAATAATGACATTGACTTATGATTCAAAGTGGTTGACTTTTAAGGTTTGACCGAATGGGAATTTTGGGTTGTCACAACAATGTCGGCCTATTATGTTTATGTATCGTAGGAAGACCCGGGGGTTATCTCGAGGCACTACATATTGTATGTGTTCCGGGTAACGATCCGATGCCGGGTGAGAACCGAGGAATTTTTGTATGCTAGGTGTCTTTGTGATTCTTACATGTGTCGGTACGATAGGTTCCAGACCAAGGTCTGATGTCGGGGTAAGCCCGATGTATGTTTATATGGTCGTATGTTCTAGACTAGGGTCTGATCCCGATGCAAGCCCGAGGAAGATTTATAGGTGCATGTTAGATTATACTTGTTGTCTTTGTGATACTTGTATGTGCCTGGTAGGAAGGTGATTGTGGGCGAGGTCCCGTATGTCATCACTAGCTGAGTATGGATGGGATCTCATATCTTAATATTAGCAGAGTAGGGGCGAGGCCCATGATAGGAGAGAACTGAGGGTGGGCAAGGGCCCATATCTTACTAACTGCAGGAGTGTGGATGGGGTTCCATAACTCATGAATAGCAGACCAGGGGCGGGGTCCAAGATAGGCGAGGCCTAGTACCAGAATACACTAGAGTATGATTTCTTTATGAGCTAGTATGCTATTTGATTGTATGTATGTGTATAGCGGGCATGGCCCAAAGATAGGCGGGGCCTAAGAGAGACCTATCTGTTTACCGGGTGGGGCCCGTTGCCAGGTGGGGCCTGATGCCGGGCAAGGCCCAATGCAGCGGGTGGGGGCCCAGTATGTGGTTATGTGTATGTGGTTATGTATATGTGGTATGTGGTAGCTTGGGGAACTCACTAAGCTTCGTGCTTACGGTTTTCAGTTTTGGTTTCAGGTACTTCCGGTAGCATATGGAAGGGCTACGGATGATCGCATGGCACACACCAATAAGTTTTAGCCTGGGATGTTTTACTCTGATAAAAAGAAAATCTTATGACATGATACTCTAATTTGATATATAAACCTTTGTTTATGGATGAAATGATTTGATATTTATGATTTTATTAATGTTTTAAAAGGAAATTTTTGGTCTAGATTTTTGTGATGTTACAAGGGGTCAACACCTCGATCTAGTATCATATAGGTCCGAGACATGGTTCTTCTTCAACATGGGACCCTTCATGGTATGGCTGCAGGGCTGTGTGTTCAAAACCGAGGATATGGATCATGCATTGTGGGTTACGGCCGACCATCACTCTAGTGTTATGGAACCTGACATGTGAAATTTCCTTTCATGTGTTCTCAATCATCATCCAAGGGACCATGGTATTAGAGGGTTTTGAGCATTCTAACACTCCTAAAGTGTACATGCAACCCTAGAAACCATGGATCTATGTTTTACTAAGATACATGCAAATTTTATTTCCAAGGTTCTTAACCTATCTAGCATGGCATGGGAACTTGAATCATAAAAGCTAGTAAGAAAACATACCTTTCTTGTTGCTTGGATTCCTTGAGAACCTTGTGAGCCTAGCACGTCAAGTGTGATGCCTCAAATGTCTCACACAACACCACAACACTTGGAATAACCTTGAGAGAGCACACTTATCACTCAAAATCGGCTAGCCCTCTTGTTCTTCACTTAGTTGTCCAATTTTGCTAGTCATGGTGTCCTCATATAGTTATGTCACAAGTATGGTTACTCCATGTAAACCCTAATGTGCATTCTTTTCATATTCCATGATCCATGGGTTTATAACCTCCATGGACTATCCATGGAGCACATTATGGGTTTAGCCTAATTCATATAAACCATGTATCATTAGCCCATTATACAAGAATGGATGATTTACACAATCAACCCTATATATTCCTTGATCACTTAATTAATTCCAAATTAATTCCTTGATCAATACTAATGAAATGATATTATTAATATATTAGAATTTATCATATATTAATAAACCTTCAGTGTCATTTCTCTCATTTAGTCTATCCAAGTGTTGCAATGCCATGCAACCCAAATGGACCATGACAACCAGGTCAAGTACATTCCAGGAATAGTTATGAACTTAGACACCTAATCCAACAGTCTCTCACTTGGATAAGTCAATCAACTATAACTGCAAGAATGACTTCAGGAACCAATAAGCAAGCCTAGCTCTTTTGAGGTCTCGCGGAACTGAGATGATGATGATACGCCATTTAAGATAAGTGATCATATACTCCTCTGTTCTAGATGTCAGCCGGAAAATACATGGAACATTGTCTTACTTATTGTCCAACAGTTTGTTTCCCGATTTCCAATTTGTTTGACATAGAACTTAATCAAACACATCTATTGAGTTCTGACCAGGCCCGGTACATAGGTCAACACAAAATCATTGAGGGGCCCAAATATCGCTTCTAATCCAAGAAGGAACATATAAACTTCGACTCATATGCTTGTTCTACTACTTGTTGAATCATACACAAAGGCACGTTTTATAACATCGAGTTACTAATGCATTTTCATACAATCAATGTATAACCAACTCATAGTTAAAAACTCATATTTCTATGTTTGAAGACTTATATGATATTACCGTCTGACGATCGCTCGAGATAAATTCCATGAAGTGATACAAGTGAGTGTGGGTTGAATCCAATACTCAGAACTTATGAGCACTCATGAGTGTTATAGCAACTCTTGCTATGTCTAACATCTTAGACATCTACAAGCCAACTCATGACAGTCTTAATTCATATCTACTTCCAACATACGACCGACTGTGGAGAATTTGAATAATATGATATACCATAACATAATTATTCTGGAAGTCAAAACATGAAAATTGAAAATAAAGACACCATTTATTTATGCATCAAATGTCAATTGCATTTAAACTATTACAAGTTTCGAAGCTATCTAATCTCTAAAACTAATATCATCCTTCAGCCCAATACGCCTTGCATGCTGTAAATGCTTAACCCTACACAGTCCCTTCGTGAGGGGATCTACTGGGTTCTCATTCGATGATACCCTCTTTGTTACGAGGAGTCCTTTTATTCGACGTTTAATTAAGTGGTATTTTATGTCGATGTGCCTGGATCTACCGTGATCCCTTGGTTCTTTGGCAAAGGCAATGGCACTTTCGTTATCACAGAGAATCTCTATAGGCTCCTTTATAGCTGGTACAATTTCAATGCCTCTAATGAAGATCTTCAGCCATATCGCCTCCTTCGTTGCCTCACTTGCTGCCATGTACTCTGATTCGCAAGCTGAATCTGTTGGATAAGGTGTCTAAGTCCATAATTATATTTGGTATGTACTTGACTCGACCCGACATGGTCCATTTGGGTTGTATGGCAACATGCATTTGGATTAACTAAAATGAGAGAATTAACACTTATGATTTATTAATATATTATAAGTTCTAATATATTAATAATATTATTTAATTAGTATTGATCAAGAGTTAATTTAGAATTAATTAAGTGATCAAAAGATGACTAATTAAATATGTGGGTTGATTATGTTAATCCCTCATAACTTGTATAGTCGACTAAATTCTCCGTGAATTATCAAGTTGGGCTAAGGTCCATAGGATGTTCCATGGGGTTAAACCCATGGGTCACGGAAATGAAGAGTCTTGTTACATTAGGGTTTACATTGTGTAACCCTAATTCAACACACTATATAAAGAGCTTCATAATCACCAAAATCCACTACACTATGATAGTAGAGGGCAATGTCGATTTTGAAAAGTTTTATATTCTCTCAAAGTTATTCCAAAGAACTTGGTGTTGTGTGAGACATTTGAGGCATCACACTTGGGGTGCTAGGCTCACAAAGTTTTCAAGGAATCAAATCAACTACAAGGTATGTAATTCTAGCCATCTTTTATGTTAAAAGTTACCCATGTACGCTAGATAGGATTATGAACCTTGGAAATCAATTTTGCATGTATTTTTAGACAAACATAGATCCAAGGTTTTCTAGGGTCGCATGTACACTTAGGAAGTGTTAGAATGCTCAAAACCCATCAGTGGTATCAAAGACTATGCTTGTTTGTTAATACTTGATGCAAAATAGTGTTAAAAATCAAATTTTAAACCTGTCTGCACAGGGGACTCGTCGAGTCCATGGGGGGATTCGACGAGTCCAAGTGAAAATGCAACCAACTCGGTGAGTCAGTTCATGCACTCGACGAGTTGGTTATGCAGAGTGCAGTTTTTCGATTTTTGCTATTGGGAATGGACTAGAAACATTACCCTAAACTGTTTTGGTGTTTTAAAACTTGTTTTAGTTGGTCTAATCCATTTACAATGGCTAATATCAAAATTACATGATTTTATGTGTTCTTGAAATTTTGATATTCATATTCATGTTCTTATGAGATTAGATGATCATAGGAATTATTTGTAACTTCATGCTAGTTTTAATTCTTGATCATTATGTGTTTTAATGGAATCCATAATATGTCCTCAAGTTATGGATTAACAAAAGTCTCTTTCTTTTAAAGTTCATTAAAACACATATGTTATGAAAAATGAAAAGACACTCATTTTTAATTAACCCATTAATCTCATAAGTTATGAATTGAAGAGTTTTGTAAAGTTACAAAACTTGTCCTCAAGTTTTGGAACATGTAAAGTCTTCATTAAAACTTTAGTTCCAACCCTTAGAATTTTAAAAAGTGAAAATTCAACCCTTATACTTTATTATATTATAACTTAATAATACACACATATATATATATATATATATATATATATATATATATATATATATATATATATATATATATATGTATATGTATATGTATAAGATCAAGTCGTCTTACCGTTAGTAGGCCTCATTCACGAAGTCGGTCTATAAGGGGGTATAAGGTTGTTGCCTATAAAATGGAAGCTTAATGGGTGTCCACTCTCACCCACCACTTCCTTGACTGGTGGAGGGTCGTTAGCCGAACAGGTAGGACAAGGACTTATAAAATTCTCATTAAAAGTTTAATGATTAATATAAACTAACTAAATATTTTTTAAAATTCCCAATCTTAGTTACTTTAGGAAAATGTGAATAAGGTGCTATCCCATGAAATTACACTTTTCACTTTCTCAGGTAAAGGGTGACTTAAAGTTTATCATCGGTCGGTGGAGCGTGTGTGGTTAATCGGCACATCGATTGAGTGATAAACATTAAGGGTACCAAGTAATTTGCATGGTTACTTCACACCTCGTTTTCTGATCCTCAGTATCCCAATCACAAAACTTGATGGGCACACTTGAGATTGAAACATGTCTTTGAAAAGCTCATTGAATCTCAAAAGAATCTAGAAATTTTTAAGACCACTTAAAACCTAATATTCTATATTTCGTTTATGGTAGAAATTAGTGAATCATCATTCACCTACCTTTCAAATATGTTATTACTTAGATTACGGCATACCTCTTCTAAGTATAATATATTGTGATTGGATCCTAGCCTTAATATTACATTTGGGTGTTTTATTAAGGACTATCTCTATATCTAAACTAAACTTGTTTTTCTTCCTTTTCAGATGCACCAAGATATGATTCAAAGATACCATCAGAGTGCTCGTCAAGAGCAGTATGAAATCATCTCTTGTATGATAACAACCAGGATGAAGGATGGAGAACCCATCATAGGCCACATGCAGAAAATGCAAAGGTATGTGGAGCGTTTACTGAAGCTTAATGTGAAATTACCCGAGGAGCTTGCAATAGATATCATTTTTCACTCCTTACCATCGTGTTATGATCAATTCCGCATGACATACCACATGAATAAGGAAGAGGTCACACTAATCAAACTTTAATGACTCTTGAAGACTACCAAAAGTGGTGTTAAGGGTAAGTCGGTTGTTACCACTCCTACCTCAAACTCCGCCCCTGTCTTGGCAATCAGGAAAGGTAGAGGGAAGAAGAGGAAGAGCTCTTCGAAGGGTACCAAGGCTAGGACCCTTGATGGCACTTATTCAAGTGAAACAAAGAAAGGTTTCATCACTCCTTCCTCTGACCCAAAAGAGGCTGAATGCTTCTATTACCATGAGAAATCTCATTGGAAGTGGAACTGCCCAATGTACCAGCAAGATGTGAAGGATGGGAATGTTAAACCCAACCATGCAGGTATTTACAATATTCTAACAACTCACCCTATTCTAACTCTTGGGTCCTTGATACCAGTTGTGGTATTCATATATATTCTAATTTGCATGGACTAAGAAAAAGTGAGAATGTGGAGCATGGAAAGATAAACTTGATCATGGGGAATTGGAAAGCTTCACCTGTCACCAAGATTGGAGTTTATTCTTTGTTTCTAAGTAGTGGGTTTAGAATAGATTTCAATAAATGTTGTTATTCGCCAGAAATGGAAAGAAACATTATTTCCTTACATGCTTTGTACAAACAAGGTTTAACCTTTGCTTTTGATAATGAAATTGGTTCAATAAATGCTTTCTTTAATAATGTTCTTTATTTTAAAACATTACCTTGTGATGGTGTGTACGAAGATGTATATGTGGTTGATAGCTTAGGAAATAATGTGATGTGTATTGATTATGTTGATAATAATAACCTGGATAAAGCATCATTATGGCATTGTCGTCTTGGACATGTGAGGAAGAAACGCATAGGTTAACTCCAAAAGGATGGAGTCTTGGAGTCATTTGACCTAAAATCAGATGATAGTTGTGAATCATGCTTACATGGAAAAATGACAAAGTCACCCTTCATTGGTTCTTGTGGTAGGGGTGAAGATTTGTTGGATCTAGTGCACACAGATGTGTGTGGACCCTTCAAAACTGCCATAAGGGATGCTAATTGTTATTATTTGACTTTTACTGATGATTATAATAGATATGGATATGTATACTTAATCAAACATAAGTCAGAGACTTTTGAGAAGTTTAAAGAGTTTAAACAGGAAGTCGAGAATCAATTGGGCAGTAACATTAAGATGTTTCAATCCGATCGAGGTGGTGAGTATCTTAGTTCAGAGTTCCTCGACTACCTCAAGGAATGTGGGATTATCTCACAATTGACACCTCCCAGGACGCCACAGTTGAATGGTGTGACTGAGAGGTGAAATCGAACCTTCTTAGATATGGTTCATTCCATGATGATTCGAACTTTGCTACTAATCTCATTTTGGGGGTATGCCTTAGAGACTACCGCCCATATCCTTAATCTGGTCCCTACAATGAAAGTTGCCAAAACTCCTCATGAGATATGGACTGGTAAAGTTCCCAAACTAGACCACATCAAGATTTGGGCTCACGAGGCTTTCATGAGACACGAGACTCATGATAAGCTCGAACCTCGAAGTGAGAGGTGTATTTTCATCGGCTACCCATAGAAACCCTTTGGTTACCTCTGCTACAGACCTAGTGAGAATGTGGTTTTCGTAGCAAGGAGGGGAGTCTTGAGAGAGAGAGAGAGAGTTCATAAGCCAAGGAAACAGTGGGAGGCAAATTTACCTTGAATAAATTCAAGAGTCAAGCGGTGAAGGAACTTCAAACCCTAGCACTCAACCTGAGGAGGAAACTCCTGTTGAGCCAATTGACGAGTCTGTACCTCTGAGGCGTTCCACGAGAGATAGAAATCCACCTGAGCGTTACTATTGTTTTCATATTAATGCGAAAGGAGATACACTTATTAGTGATGGGACACTAGTAAGTCTGGATGAACCTAACGGTTTCGCGGAAGCCATGGCAGGCCCCGAGTCTGCAAAGTGAAAAGATTGACAGTGAGATACAGTCTATGTATGATAATCAAGTTTGGAACTCGGTTGACAATGTATCAGGTCGTAAGACAGTTGGGTGCAAATGGATCTTCAAGAAGAAGACTAGAATGGATGGTAATGTACACACTATAAGGCACGACTGGTTGCAAAGGGCTTTTCACAAACTCCGGGAGTTGATTATGATAAGACCTTTTCACCAGTAGCCAAGATTAAGTCTATTAGGGTCATGTTAGCCATTGCTGCATTTCATGATTATGAAATATGGAAAATGGATGTCAAAATTGCTTTCCTTAATGGAAAGTTGGCTGAAAATGTTTACATGAGTCAGCCAGAGGGTTTTGTCAGTACCGAATACCCTAATAGAGTGTGTAAGCTCGAGAAATCCATTTATGGATTGAAACAGGAACCTCGCAGATGGAATCTTTGCTTCGATGAGAAGGTCAATGAGTTTGGCTTTTCGAGGAGTGAAGATGAGTCTTGTGTCTATGTCAAGATTAGTGGGAGTATAGTTAGCTTTTTGATATTGTATGTGGATGACATACTACTCATAGGAAATGACATCCCAACTCTGCAGGAGGTTAAGTCCTGGCTTTGGAAGTGTTTCTCTATGAGGGACCTAGGAGAAGCTGCCTATATTCTAGGGATAAAGATACTGAGAGACCGGAGTCAAAGACTAATTGGACTTAGTCAGAGTACCTACTTGGACAAGGTGCTGAAGAGGTTCAGAATGTAGGACTCCAAGAAAGGAGAGTTACTCATCCATAGTAATGCCAGACTGAGAAAAACTCAGAACCCGAGTACTGAGGCTGAGATACCAGAAATGAGTCGAATACCTTATGCTTCTGCAGTAGGATCGATCATGTATGCTATGACCTGCTCTCGACCTGATGTAGCCTTTGCGTTGAGCATGGTTAGCAGATATCAGGGGAACTCTAGCAAGGCTCACTGGACTGCGGTAAAGAATATCCTCAAGTACCTACGGAGGACTAAGGATTGGGTCCTTACCCTCGGTGGGAGCGTTGACTTGAGAGTTGTAGGGTATAGTGATGCTAGCTTTTAGACTGATAGTGATAATTTCTGCTCTCTGTCAGGCTGGGTCATTACCTTAAACGGAGGAGCAATTACATGGAAGATTTCCATGCAGGAGACAGGGGCTGATTCAACTTGTGGATCAGAGTATATAGCAGCAAGCGAGGTAGCAAAGTAGGCGATATGGCTGAAGAAATTTATTGGAGAGCTTGGAGTTGTGCCAGCTATAAAGGAGCCTATGGAAAATTTCAGTGATAGTGAAAGTGATGTGGCTTTAGCCAAGGAACCAAGGGATCACGGGAGATCCAGACACATCGACATAAAATATCATTTTATAAGACATCGCATAGAAGAAGGACTCCTCATGGCAAAGAGGGTATCATAGGATGAGGACCCAGTAGATCCCATCATGAAGGGACTGACTCGGGTTAAGCATCTCCAGCATGCTCGGAGCATAGGGTTGAAGGATGATATTAACTTCAGTAGTTCGATAATTTTAAAATCTGTAAATTGTAATTGACATTTGATGATGAATAAAAGTTGTGTTTATTTATGAGTAAAGTGTTGCTATCTCTTTTCAATCATTTACTATATTTCTTTTGCATATTTTGACTTCCAGAATAATTATGTTTGGTATAAATATTATTCAAATTCTCTACAATCGGTCATATGTTGGAAGTGGGTATGAATCAAGACTGTCATGAATTAGTTGCAGAGGTCCAAGTTGCTGGACATGGCTACAATACTCATGAATGCTCATAAGTTATGAGCATTGGATTCAACCCACGCTCACTGGTATCACTTCATGGAATTTATCTCGAGTGATCATGAGACGATAATATCATATAAGTCTTCAAACCTAGAGATATGACTTGTTGCCTATGAGTTGGTTATGCAATGATCGTACGAAAACGCATTGGTAACTCGATGTTATAAAACGTATTTTTGTGTGTGATTTAATAAGTAGTAGAACAAGCATATGAGTCAAAGTTTTTTTGTTCCTTCTTGGATTAGAAGCGATATTTGGGCCCCTCAATGATTTTGTTTTGACCTATGTACCGGGCCCGGTCAGAACTAAATTGATCTGTTCGATTAAGTTCTTTGTCAAACAAATCGGAAATCGAGAAACAAACTGCTGGCCAATAAGTAAGACATTGTTCCATGTATTTGTCCAGCTGATATCGAGAACAGAGGATTATATGATCACTTATCTCAAATGGTGTATCATCATCTTCTTAGTTCTAGGAGACCTTGAAAGAGCTATGATTGCTGATCGGTTCCTGAAGTCATACTTGCAGGTATAGTTATTAGACTTATCTAAGTGGGAGACTGTTGGATAAGGTGTATAAGTCCATAACTATATTTGGTATGTACTTGACCCGACCCAGCATGGTCCATTTGGGTTGCGTGGTATCATGCATTTGGATTAACTAAAATGAGAGAATTAAGACATATGGTTTATTAATATGTTATAAGTTCTAATATATTAATAATATTATTAAATTAGTATTGACCAAGAATTAATTTAGAATTAATTAAGTGATCAAAAGATGATTAATTAAATATATGGGTTGATTATGTAAATCACTCATAACTTGTATAGTGGACTAAATGCTCCATTGATTATCAAATTGGGCTAAGGTCCATAGGATGCTACATGGAGTTAAACCCATGGGTCAAGGAAGTGAAGAGTCATGTTATATTAGGGTTTACATGGTGTAACCCTAATACAACACACTATATAAAGCGGTTCATACTCACCAACATCGGCTACACTAAGATAAGTGGAGGGCAAGGCAAATTTTGAATTTTTCTATATTCTCTCAAAGTTATTCCAATGCACTTGGTGTTGTGTGAGACATTTGAGGCATCACACATGGGGTTCTAGGCTCACAAGGTTTTCAAGGAATCAAATCAACTACAAGGTATGTAATTGTAGCCATCTTTTATGTTAAAAGTTCCCCATGTATGCTAGATAGGATTATGAACCTTGGAAATCAAATTTTCATGTATTTTTAGACAAACATAGATCCAAGGTTTTCTAGGGTTGCATGTACACTTAGGAAGTGTTAGAATGGTCAAAACCCATCAGAATCAGCTACTGTATCCTGCTTGGAACTTTTCCATGTAATTGCTCATCCATTTAGGGTAAATATCCAGCTTGATTGAGATCGGAAATTATCCATGTCAGTCTGAAAGATGGCATCACTATACCCCACTACTCTCAAGTCATAACTCCTTCCAAGGGTAAGGACCCAGTCCTTAGTCCTCCATAGGTAATTGAGAATGTTCTTCACCGCAGTCCAGTGAGCCTTTCCCGGATTCCCTTGATATAGTCTGACCATGCTAAAAGAAAAAGCCACATCAGGGTGACTACAAGTCATAGCATAAATGATCGATCCTACAGCGGAAGCATACGATACTCGACTCATCTCTGCTATCTTAGCCTCAGGACTCGGGCTTTGAGTCTCACTCAGTTTGGCGTTACTCTGGATCGGTAAATCAGCTTTCTTCGAATCCTGCATGTTGAACCTATTCGGCACCTTATCCAAGTAGGTACTTTGACTAAGTCCAATCAGTCTCTTACTCCTGTCTCTCAATATCCTTATCCCTAGGATATAGGCAGCTTCTCCAAGGTCCTTCCTAGCGAAACACTTCCCAAGCCAGGACATAACCTCATGCGAGGTTGGGATGTCATTTCCTATGAGTAGTATGAGCTAACTATACTCCCACTAGCCTTAACATACACACATGACTCATCCTTTCTCCTCGAAAAGCCAAACTCTTTAACTTTTTCATCGAAACAAATATTCCATCTGCGAGATGCTTGTTTTAATCCATAGATGGATTTCTCAAGCTTACACACTCTATTAGGTACTTTGCATCAACAAAACCCTCTAGCTGACTCATGTAAACATCCTCAGCCGACTTTCCATTAAGGAAAGCGGTATAGACATCTATTTTCCATATTTCATAATCATGAAATGCAGCTGTGGCTAGCATAACACTAATAGACTTAATCTTTGCTACTGATGAGAAGGTCTCATCATAGTCAACTCCCGGAGTTTGAGTAAAGCCCTTCACAACCATTTGCGCCTTATAAGTGTGTACCTTCCCATCCATGTCGGTCTTCTTCTTGAAGATCCATTTGCACTCGACTGTCTTACGACCCGGTACATTTTCAACCAAGTTCCAAACTTGATTGTCACACATGGGCTGAATCTCGATGTCCATAGCCTCTTTCCATTTGGCTGACTTAGGGCCTGGCATGGCTTCCTTGAAGTTGTTAGGCTCATCCAAATTTACCAGTGTACTATCCCAGATAAATGTGTCACCTTCTTGTGTAATATGGAAACCATAATATAACTCAGGTGTGCTCCTTAGTCTTGTGGAATGCCTCGTAGGTACAGACTCATCTATCGGGTCGACGAGAGTGTTATCCTCAGGTTGATTGCTACTGTTTGATGTTCCTTCGCCTCTTAACTCTTGAAGCTCTTCAAGGTTAATTTGCCTCCCACTGTTTCGTTGGCTTATGAATTCTGTCTCACGAAAGACTCCTTTCCTCGTAACGAAGAAAACATTATCGCTTGGTCTGTAGAACAGATAACCAAAGGATTTATGTGGGTAGCCAATGAAAATACACCGCTCACTACGAGGTTCGAGCTTATCGTGAGTCTCGTGCCTTACGAAAGCCTCGCAACCCCAAAACTTGATGTGGTCTAATGTGGGAACCTTCCCAATCCACATATCGTGAGGTTTTTTGGCAACCTTTTTCGTAGGGACTAGATTAAGGATACAATCAGCAGTCTCTAAGGCATACCCCCTGGATAATATTGGTAACGAAGCTCGACTCATCATGGAATGAACCATGTCCAACAAGGTTCGATTTCGGCTCTCAACCACACCACTCAGTTGTGTCCTAGGAGGTGTCAATTGTGAAACAATTCTATATTCCATAAGATAGTCAAGGAACTCAATACTAAGATACTCACTACCTCGATCAGATCGAAGCATCTTTATCTTCATGCCCAACCGATTCTCTACTTCTTGTTTAAATTCTTTGAATTTCTCAAAGGTTTCTGACTTATGCAATATTAAGTAGATATAACCATACCTACTGTAATCATCACTAAAAATCAAATAGAAGCGGTTATCATTCCTTGTGGTGGTTCTGAAGGGCCCACACAAATCGGTGTGTATGAGATCCAACAAACACTATCATCTGACCTTAAGTCAAATGACTCCAAGACTCTAGCCTTTTGGAGCTGGCCTATGTGCTTCTTGTTGACATGTCTAAGACAATAATGCCACAAGGATGCCTTATCCAAACAAGTGGAAGAATCAATATGCAATACATTATTTCCTAAGTTGTCTACAACCGACGCAGTTTCATATACACCATCACAAGGTAATTCTTTAAAATAAAAAAAACACCATTGTAAAAAGCATTAATACCACCACCTTCATTATCAAATGATAAAGAAAATCCTTTTTTGTACAAACCATGAAAATAAATAATATTTCTCGCCATTTCAGACGAGTAACATCATTTATTTAAATCTAACATTAACCCACTACTAAGCAATAAAGAATAAACTCTAATCTTGGTGACAGGTGAAGCTTTCCTATTCCCCATGATCAAGTTTATCTTCCCGTGCTCCACATCCTCGCTTATTTTTAGGCCCTGCAAATCAGAACAAATGTGAATTCCATACCCTGTATCAAGGACCAAAGAATTAGTATGTCATGATTTATTTGACAATATAGTGTAAATGCCTGCATGGGTGGGTTTTATTTTTCCATCCTTAACATCCTACAAGTACTTAGAGCAGCTTCGCTTCCAGTGCCGCTTTTCCTGGCAGTAGAAGCATTGTGCATCCTTCGCATTGGATGAGGGAGTGGCAGAACCACCTTTGGTTCCACTTGAAGAGGATACATCAGGAGACTTTCCCTTGGTACCCTTCGAAGGGGTCTTCCTCTTTTTCCCTTTACCTTGCCCGATTGCCAGAACATGGGCGGTGGTAGGAGTAGGAGTGATAACAATCGATTTATTTTGAGACCACTTTCAGCAGTCTTCAAAAGTCCTTGAAGCTTGCTGAGTGTGACCTCCTCCTTATTCATATGATAGGTCATTCAGAACTAATCATAACATGGAGGTAAGGAGTGCAGTATGATATCAATAGCCACCTCCTCAGGGAAGTTCACATTCAACTTCAGCAAATGGACCACAAACCTTTTCATTTTCTGCATATGGCTCGTGATGGATTCAGTAACCTTCATTCGGGTTGTGATCATGGAAGAGATGATTGCATACCTCTCTTGATGAGCACTCTGATAGTATCTTTCCATCAGGTCCTGGTGCATCTCAAAAGGGTAAAAGTACTCATAGGACTTTTGGTGTTCAACTGTCATGGTGGCCATCATCGTACATGCCACCTTGGTGGCACCTCTCTCATGAGTCCTAAAGTCAGCAATTTCCTGTAGCAGAAGAGTCATCGATTTCCTTTAGCTCCTTGTCGAGGACATATTCGGTGTCCTCATAACGATTGACCATCCTTATGTTCCTAATCCAATCATTGAAATTAGTGCCATCAAAGATGACTCTCCCACAAAGGTTCATGAGAGAAAAGGATTCGGTAGGGTTCGAGCTAGAAGCATTGTTGGAAGACATCTGACAAGGAAGAAAGACAAGTTTCGATTAGATAAATAGTCCATAATAAGACACCCAAATGAAATATTAAGGCTAGGACCCAACACAATATTTTATAACTTAAAAGAGGGATGCCGTAATCCAAGCTACAAAATATTTGAAGGTAGGTAAATGACGATTTACCAATTTCCACCACAAAAAAAGAAATAGGTATTCGGTTTTAATTGGATTGAAAATCTTAGATCTTTTGAGATTCATTCAACACTTCAATGGCATGTTTAAATCTCGATTATGCCCTACAAATTTGTGACTGAGATACCGAGGATCACATACAAGGTGTGAACTGTTAGGTTTTGAGCATTCTAACACTCCTAAGTATACATGCAACCCTAAATACCTTGGATCTATGTTTTCTCTATTATACATGCAAATAAGAACTTCCAAGGTATTATCCTAATCTAGCATACAAAATCAATGAATGTAACAAGATAGAATACATACCTCTTGATGTAGAAAGTCTTCATGAAGCTTGAGTGCCTAGTGCCCCAAGTGTGACACCTCAAATGGAATCACAATCATCGAAACACTTAGAATAGCTTGAGAGAATTCTACACTTCATGCAATCGGCTAGCCCTCTCTAGAATAATACTAGTTCCGATTTTGCCAAGAATAATATCTTTATATAGTGTTACAATTAGGGCAAACCCTAATTGTCATGACTTTCCATTTCCTTGGATCCATGGGTTCAAATACACCATGGAGCATCCATGGAGCATCATATGGGTTTTGGCCCAACTAGATAATCCATGGAGCATTAGCCCACTATACAAGTATGGATGATTTACACAATCAACCCATATATTTAATTAGTCTTCTTTTGATCACTTAATTAATCCTAGATTAATTCTTGATCAATACTAATTAAATAATCTTATTATTCTTATTATTAATATACTAGAACTTATAATATATTAATAACCATAAGTGTCTTATTTCTCTCATTATAGTCTATCCAAGTGCATGATGGTATGCAACCCAAATGGACCATGCCGGGTCGGGTCAAGTCTTACCAATTATAGTTATGGACTTAGACATTAATCCAACAGTCTCCCACTTGGATAAGTCTAAAACTATTATTGCGTATGACTTCAGGAACCAACTGGCAATCGTAGCTCTCAAAAGCTTCTGTCGAACTCTGACCTTGTAGATGAACTCTGACCTTTGTCAGTGACTTGTCCATTAGATAAGGGATCATATATTCCTCCATTCTAGATATCATATGGACTGAGACATGGATTATAATCATTCTCTCTGTCCATTTGTTGTTTCCCGATTTGCGATTTATGACGACTGACTAATTGAACAAATCAAATCAGTCTTGGCCCGGCCGAGCACTTCCATTTGTCATCATCAAATCATCGAGGGGCCCACAGATATCGCTTTTATCCCGAAGGTAAAAGGAATGGATAAACTTCGACTCATATGGCTTGTTCTACTACTTGTTGAATCATACACAAAGGCACGTTTTATAGCACAGAGTTACCAAATGCGGTTTCGTGCAATCAATGTACTATCAACTCATAGTAACAACTCATATCTCTAGGTTTGAAGAATATAAGATATTATCGTCTCATGATCACTCGTGATAAAATCCATGAAGTAATTCCAATGAGCGCGGGTTGAATCCAATACTTAGAACTTATGAGCACTCATGATTGTTGTAGCCTTGTCCAACACCTTAGACCTCTACAACCCATCATGACAGTCTTAATTCATATCTACTTCCAACATATGACCGACTGTGGATGGTTTGAATAACTTAGTCATTCCGGAAGAATAACCCAGTTTATTCGGGAAGTCAAAACATGCAAAGTGAAACACAATAATAATCGAATCCAATATGGTCTCAGAACTTATGAATATAAATAAAACACCTTTTATTTATCACCATATGATTCACATTATTCATTGTATATTGTTTCAGCTATCAACTTTATTCTTGAATTTAAAACAATAGTTGTCCCATGCTCCAAGCATGCACACTATGTTTTCTAAACACTAGTCATGCCATACACCAAGTATGCATACTATGTTTGTCTATGATCTTTAATTTGTGATATAAATCAATTAAACATAACTCCAATGATTCTCTTTTCACACTCCCAAATCCTTACTGCAAATGCAAGAATTCCAAATTCATGTCATTTGCTTAAATCTGTTAGATTCTAAACTTATATGCATTGATCCTCTTGTAATGATTATGCAAAAAGTCATAAAGACTTGACAACAAACATTACAGAGCATTCCAAAGGAGATCAGTTCCTTGGAAACATCCTTCTTGCATTAAGTTTCCTAATCTTACACATATTGAAAATTCTTAACTTTGAAACATTTCCAGATTCCATTTTGACTATCACTTCTGAACAAGAGTTACCTCCTTCCAGATTATGTCAATATGGTCCTTCCAGAATTATCACTATACTTCCAATTGTCCTTGAGTAACCAATCTTTGGTAAACCTTAGATTGTCCTCGACAATTGTTTAATCCTTTTAGTCATATCCAGTTCTAAACCTTTTCCCTTCTTAATGCCCTAGGCATTTGGAAAATTTTAGAACGAATGAATATAGCACATGTAATCGATCCTATATCCGAAGCATATGGGACACGATTCATGATGTCTTACATAAAGACTAAACCAGTCTTTTGCTATAATATTTCCATTTCAATTTGCCAAGTTCTCATAATTTAGATTATGAAAAGGGATGCCGTAATCATAATCGAATTTTAGAACGCAAATAATGGACCCATATACAGAATTTCCTTATGTTGAGCCATTCCAACATGAAATTCATATATATATCCTTGACTAAATGATTAAAACCTCACGATCTAAGCTTATAGATTTGAGATGAAGTATAATTTCCTCTCCCTTAATTATAGCAAAACAACTTTTTCCCAATTGAAACTTTTGTTTTCTATAATTAACATTGCTAACTTGCAATACTTATCATAATTATCATGCTCCCACTAACATGATGATTATTAGGATAACACTTATGCTCCCACTAGCTTTGACATGTACCCAGAAATCACCTGGACTTCTAGAAATCAATACTCCATTGACTTTCTTACCAAAGTTCAGATTTCTGATACTAGATTGTTTTGATAAGACTTTATCAAAATCATACACCTTCCCTTAGATAGCACACTTGTGTGTCTAAACAGTTATGAAGAGGTATGCCGTAATCATAATGGTTAGACCTTTTTGCCACTTCTCACAAGTCCATATTAGTGTGCCGGTTAACCACACGCGCTCCACTAACGACTTTGAGAATGCAAATATCACAATTGCTATCTAGATAAAATCTACTTAGTGAAAGTGTTTCCTCACCATCATTTTCATGAATCGGAGAGAAACCTTGTGACACTTAGATTTAATGGTGTATGTGTTCTTATCCATGTGAATTTGTCAAAACCATAATCACAAGACACAGATAATGACAAATCCAAAACCATATGGATTGAACTCAATCTTAATTTCTTGCCACCTGGCAGCTCAAGGGCCTGCCATTGCTTCCAAGTAGTTGTGCAGCCAATTGAGAACTCTAAGAACTCATTTGCAAAGCCAACTTTAACTGGAATGGGCACAGATATGTCAACACGATAGGTTATAAACCTCAAGTCGTGTGCTAGTGAAGAACTTCAGGTTCTATTCTTGATTAGTTCTTGAGACTTTCAAGACCTTTAAGACTCCCACTGTCCTCTTGACCTATAAGGCTCCCTTGTCAAACATCCAAGAGATAGTTCAGATTCTAATCAAGACAAACACTTCACACAATTGGCCTTAGTTGGTCTTTGTTTTGTCCAAAACATCACAACTTACCAATTTCAAATGTACAAGAGTAGAAAACTTTTACTCTTACATTTGACAAGTGCTTTATACCTTCTTTAAGACATGTCACTCAAGTTACAATCTTGGAGTGTGACTCTAAGACTTGTATTGGCACGAAGTGTGACTCATCTACTTGATTTAACCATTTCAACAATTCAAGATCCCTCTTCTTAGTCACAAGAATGCACTAAGATTTCCTTAGAGAACTAATTTTGATATGGTTTCTTAATCATTAAGATGATCACAAAACTGATACTAAAGTACTCTCCCATCTTTTCAGATTTGAGAAACTTTTATCCTTCTGCCTAATTTGATTCTTCTTATTCGCTCTGCCATACATTGGAACCTTTTCCAATGTCTTAGAGTTACACTTAAGCTTGTAAGTATAATCATATTTACTGAGCTTTAGTAAACTATGACGAATAGTCTTATCGATCTTTTGTAGTGGACTTAATCAGTGCACAAGAATGTGTACTCGATCCCTTAGTCCTTTACTTTACTCACACATCCATGTGAACAAGTAATTAGTCTTAATTTTCCAAAACATGAAAGTTCTCATTCATCATGCTATACAACTTGCATGATTCCAAGTTTCGGTCCAATTGAAACTTGGGTGATGAGAATCTTTCCTTATTTGGTAAATATAGACATTACCACAAATGAAAGAATCAATTTCATATTTCCACTCTTGCTCTTAATGGAATTTTATAAGCAACAATTTTCATCAAATGCCATTGTAAGGATATTCTAAAATAAATAAAATAAAATTTTTCCTTTTATTTTAAAACTTTGCGGAAAAACTTATCCTTACAATCCATATGAAAACTTGTTGTTATCGATTCCTAAGCAATATCTCATAACTCCTAAGAAATAGCTCAAGAATCCGATCTTCAAGCTAAGCGATAGAAATCCATCTACGCCATCAGATTCAGCATATTCTTTCTTTAAGTTTCTTCACTTTTCTTTGATTCTTAAAACATCACCATGTGACCCAGTCACATCATGTATCAAGAATCTCAGAATAGAAACTTAGCAGAGTTAGATAGTGGAATTTACCTGAAGTAGAGTCAAACTTATTGACTTTAACATCCTTAGGTAAATTTGGCAGCTTCGCAACCAATGCCCCTTCCTTTGGCAATATAAACATATGGAGCCTTTGATAATGGTACACGGGACTATCATAGACTTAGCTTTTCTCTTTACCATTTGGTCAACCGAGTTGACTATGGCCGATCCCTTTCCACTGGGAAGAGAGAGCTTTACTAGATATCCAATGTCATCATTGTCAATGTCCATAAAGTTTTAGGAAGTTGATCTTAGCAAATAGATAAGATCATTAAGGGTCTTGTCATAGTCTGTTTCATAGGTGTTCCAAAAGAACTCACTATGTGACTTAGAAAGTAGTTGAACCACCAACTTTCTCAAGACTTTGACACCCAACTCTCCCGGCTTGTCAATATGTGACTACATCTCCAAGATGTGACCACACCTAGACCTTGCCCTGCCAATAGGGCTTGAGTGACCTTAAACTTTTCAAGAACTTGTGGGTTAGGGAGAATAATCAGAGGAGGTGAAAGAAGTATGATTTCCAAGGGACATCATCTTCATTTAGGAAAGCTTGTTTCAAGAGATTTGGGAAGATCATAAATGTCTAAACCAGACATCTTTTGGGAGATATTCAAGATAGTTGATTTAAAGTCCTTAATATGACATCCAATATGAAATATTAAGGCTAGGACCCAACAAACTATTTTATAACTTAGAAGAGGTATGCCGTAATCCAAGCTATAAAATATTTGAAGGTAGGTGAATGACGATTCACCAATTTCCACCAAGATAAACGAAATGAATTATTAGGTTTTAATTGGTTTTGAAACTCCTAGATCTTTGAGATTCATTGAACTTTTCAAAGGCATGTTTCAATCTCGAGTGTGCCCTTCAGGTTTTGTGACTGGGATGCCGAGGATCACAAAACAAGGTGTGAAGTAACCATGCAAATCACTTGGTACCCTTAATAAATTACCCCTCAATCGATGTGCCGGTTAACCACACACGCTCCATCGATACTATGATAAATATTAAGTCACCCTTTACCTACCTTGTTAAGTCCAAGTTAGTGTGCCGGTTAACCACACACGCTCCAGTAACGACTTAGACAAAGTGTAAAGTGTAATTTCATGGGTTAGCACCTTATTCACATTTTTCCTAAGTAACTAAGATTGGGTATTATTAAGAGTTTAGTTACTTAGTATTTATCATTAATACTTTTAATGAAGGGAGAATTATAGTCTTGTCAAACCCGTTTGGCTAACGACCCTCCACCGGTCAAGCAAGCAGTGGGTGAGAGTGGACACCCATTAAGTTGCCATTTTATAGGCAACAACCTTATACCCACCTTATAGACCGGCTTCGTGAATGAGGCGTACTAGCGGTAAGACTGACTTTACTCTTATACATATATATATTATTAACTTATAATATTATAAAGTATAAGGGTTGAATTTTAACTTTTAAAATTCTAAGGGCTAACTTGGAATTAAAGTATTCATAAGAGATACAAATTCCAAAACTTGAGGGCAAGTTTTGAAACTATTCAAAACTAATTAATTCCATAACTTATGAGTTTAAAGTAGTTTTAATCCAAAAACTCTTCAAGTTCCATAACTTGAGGACAAGTTATGGAAGACTTTAAACTAATAAAAGAACTAACTTTTTCTTTATTTTATAACTTATGGATTTAATTATGGTTACATATTTTTCTTTAATGATGAAACGACCCAAATTTTTTTTTTTTTTTTTTTTTTTTTTTTTTTTTGATATTACTTTAGAAAACATTAATAAATAAAAACATTGTCTAAATAAAAAGAAACATTGTTTGTTCACACCATAACACATTGCAACCATGTTCTCAAAAGCCAAACCGTACATCCCATCAATTATCAGAGTACAATCCCAGTAAGTCTCATAAATGCGGAAACCGAAGAGTGTGTGTATGACGTGTCGCTACCGCGCCGGCTCCTTCCCCTTCGATGCAGAGGTACCTGAAAACAAAACTGTAAACGTAAGCACAAAGCTTAGTGAGTTCCCCCAACGTACCGCATACCATACAAACACATAACATATATACTGCCAGGCTATTCTGGGGTGCCTGACTACCCGGTACGGCCATTCTGGGGTGCCGACCTACCCGTGTCAAGCCATTCTGGGGTGCTGACCTACCCATACGGCCATTCTGGGGTGCCGTCTTACCCGTGTCAAGCCATTCTGGGGTGCTGACTACCCGTCGGTCCTAACAACCGATCCTCGGGGACTATTTCACCCCTACTACTACGATCACATATAACATAACAAGCCAGCATGCGAACATAACATCACGTACTATCAGACATTTCTGGGGTGTCTGACTACCCTTCGGTCCTAACAACCGAACTCTACTACTATCACATATAACGTATCATGCTAGCATACAACATAACAGGTAGTAGCAATCAAGATGATATCACAAAGACAATCATCCAACATACAACTCCTACTGGTGGGCCGGCATTGTGGCCTTAGACCCACCGCTACTGGAAGGTAACTCACCTCAAAGTAGCTACTGAACTGATCGGGAACTAACTGACTGCTGCTGCTCCGGGAGTCCTCCGGCTGCAATTTCCACGACATACTCAATCAAACACTGCTAACTGTCCTTTAGGTAAAATGACCATTTTACCCCTGGATTAACTCTAAGCCAAAGCTGGAGTCAACTTTCAGTTGACCCGACTCGCCGAGTGGATCACCACTCGCCGAGTCCCTAGCAAACCAATGTCCTGGGTCCCTGGTTCTACTCGTCGAGTCGGGCTATGACTCGACGAGTTCACCTTCTAACTTCCATTCAACACCTTCATCCTACTCGCCGAGTTGTATGAACAACTCGTCGAGTTCATCTTCATCCGATGAACACTTTATGCTAAGACTCGCCGAGTTGTATGAACAACTCGCCGAGTCTGTTCTTGAGCTATGAAGATTGCCTTGGACTCGCCGAGTTAGGGCATTGACTCGCCGAGTCCTAACATGGGTGAGTTCAGCTCCCAACTCACCGAGTCACCCCCTGTAACTCAAGGCTCAACTCGACACATGAAGAAGGGACCAATTCGGTGACTCGCGACCAGACTCGCCGAGTCACCTATGCGACTCGCCGAGTCGTCGCCATGCACTCCTTAAATATACCGATTTGCTCGGTTCCAGACCATGCCATTCATAGATCTGGACTTCTAGGACACGAATCACACGTAAAGTTTCCAACTTTACGTGTGGATATTCACCAATATGGATTATAAGGCTCAAAATGTCCCAAAATGGTAGATCTAGGGCTAACAAGTCTTATGGGGCCAAAAAGCTAACAGATTTGAGCTCCTGGAGCTCAATCTTACATAGATCCAAAGGCCAAACACCTTATTACAACATATAATGAACATGCAAACTTGGGAAAATGACCAAGAAGGACCCAAATGAAGTTTTAAGCATAGAATCAAGGGGAAAACGGGTTATACCTCAAAGGAAATGTTGAAATGACACAAGGATGGCTGATCTCTTTCTCCTCTTCTTGATCTACTCCTCTTACACTTCAAAACCTTCAAGAATACACCAAGAACACCTCAAACTCTCAAGAAAACAAGGGAAAACGATGTAGGGGGAGTTCTGGGGGTGAATGGGGACGAGTTGGGGCGGAATGAGAGTTTAAATAGGGTGCAAACCCTTGAAACTTAGGGTTTCATCCCGCAGCGGTGACTCGCCGAGTCCAGGATATTGACTCGTCGAGTCGCCTACTTAAAACGCGTCCTGAGTCCCGTCCCTACTCGGCGAGTCGGACCCTATGACTCGCCGAGTCTATGGCTAAATTAGGGAAAAGCTCAAATAAAATTCACATACCGGAAACCAGGTGCTACAAATCTCCCCCACTTATTTTAGACTTCGTCCTCGAAGTCTGCTGCCTGATCCTAAAACAGCTCGGGGTAGTGCTCCATCATCTCGTCTACCGGCTCCCAAGTCCACTCTGAACCCTTGCGGTGCTGCCATTGCACCTTCACTAGCTCCACCCTCTTGTTCCTTAAATCCTTCGACTTCCTGTCGAGGATTGCGACTGGGCGCTCGATGTAGTTCAGGCTGTCATCAACCTGAATATCCTCCAAAGGTACTACTGCAGAATCGTCCACTAGGCACTTCCGCAACTGCGAAACATGGAAAGTGCTGTGGATCTGGCTAAGCTCGGCTGGCAGATCCAGCCTATATGCTACCTTGCCCACCCGGGCTAAGACCCTGAACGGTCCGATGAATCGCGGGCCCAACTTGCCCCGCTTCCTGAATCGGATGACGCCTTTCCACGGCGACACCTTCAGGAGGACCATATCCCCGACCTGGAACTCTAAATCGGATCGACGCTTGTCGGCATAACTTTTCTGTCGACTCTGAGCAGTCTGAAGCCTGCTCCGGACCTGCTGTATCCTCTCAGTCGTCTTGAGCACCACTTCGGTGCTTCCCATAACTCTCTGGCCAACCTCACCCCAGCATATCGGGGTCCTACACCTCCGTCCGTACAACATCTCGAAGGGAGGGCGGTCGATACTCGCGTGATAGCTGTTGTTGTAGGAGAACTCAGCCAAAGGAAGATAGGTATCCCAGCTACCCCCGAAATCCAGAACACACGCCCGCAACATGTCCTCCAAAGTCCGGATGGTCCGCTCACTCTGTCCATCTGTCTGCGGGTGAAAGGCGGTGCTGAAATGCAGACGAGTGCCCAACTCGTCATGGAATCTCTTCCAAAACCTGGAAGTAAAACGCACATCCCTGTCCGAGATCACCGATACTGGCACCCCATGCCGTGCCACAATCTCCTTGATATAGATGTCGGCCAATTTCTCGGCCGATATGCTCTCCGGAATCGGAATAAAGTGAGCACTCTTGGTCAATCTATCCACGATGACCCAAATCGAATCCACTCCACGTGCGGTCCTGGGAAGCTTGGTGATAAAATCCATCGTGATATCTTCCCACTTCCACAGTGGAATGTCCAACGGCTGCATCTTGCCATGCGGCCTCTGATGTTCGGCCTTGACCTTCCTGCAGGTCAAGCACCGCTCGACGTACCATGCCACATCCCGCTTCATGCAGGGCCACCAATAATCTATACGAAGATCCCTATACATCTTCGTCGCCCCGGGATGAATAGAAAATCGGGACTTGTGCGCCTCCTCCATCAAAATCTGGCGCACGCCCCCGTGATACGGCACCCACACCCTATGGTGTAGTGTCAATAACCCTCGGCTATCATAATCGAAGGAGGAAACCTGACCTACTACGCGCTCGCTCTTCCGATGCTCCTCCTTGATAGCCTCCTGTTGAGCTTCCCGAATCTGCTCCAACAGGGGAGTCACCACAGTCATCCTCAAACAGGCGTCCCTGATTGGTGCCGTCTTGCGGCTAAGCGCATCGGCCACCACATTGGCCTTTCCCGGGTGGTAAAGGATCTCGCAATCATAATCCTTCACCACATCCAACCACCGACGCTGCCTCATGTTCAGATTCGGCTGGTCCATGAGGTACCTCAAGCTCTTGTGGTCCGTGTAGATGGTACACCGAACCCCATAGAGGTAATGTCGCCAAATCTTGAGGGCAAATACCACCGCCCCCAACTCCAAATCGTGCGTCGGGTAGTTCGCCTCGTGAGGCTTGAGCTGCCTCGAGGCGTAAGCGATGACATGCCCCCTTTGCATCAGCACCGCGCCCAACCCAGAAATGGACGCATCGCAATAAACCACGAAATCCTCTACGCCCTCTGGCAGAGCTAAGATCGGCGCCTCACACAATCTCTGTCTCAGCGTCTCAAATGCAGCCTGCTGCTCGGGTCCCCACCGAAAGACCACGGCTTTCTTCGTCAGTCGCGTCAGGGGCACGGCTATCTTGGAGAAATCCTGGATAAACCTCCGATAGTAGCCTGCCAATCCTAGGAAGCTCCGAATCTCAGATGGGGACTTCGGAACCTCCCATCTCATCACGGCCTCGACCTTGGCCGGATCGACCAGAATCCCGTTCTGGTTGACGAGGTGCCCCAGAAATTGCACCTCGCGCAACCAAAACTCACACTTGGAGAACTTGGCATACAAGCTCTCCCTCCTCAGGGTCTCTAACACCTCTCTCAAATGCTCCTCATGTTCCTCCCGGGTCTTGGAATAAACCAAGATATCATCGATAAAGACTATCACAGACCGGTCCAGCATCGGTCTGCATACACGGTTCATGAGGTCCATGAACGCGGCAGGAGCATTGGTGAGCCCAAACGGCATCACCACAAACTCGTAATGGCCATAGCGCGTCCGAAACGCGGTCTTCTGCATATCCTCCTCCCTGACCCTCATCTGATGATAACCCGAACGCAAATCAATCTTGGAGAACCAAGATGCGCCCTGAAGCTGGTCAAAGAGGTCATCAATCCTCGGAAGCGGGTAACGGTTCTTCACCGTTACCTTGTTCAGCTCCCGATAATCTATACACATCCGATGCGACCCATCCTTCTTCTTCACAAACAGAATCGGGGCTCCCCAGGGCGAACTGCTCGGCCGAATAAATCCCTTGTCCAGCAGCTCCTGCAGCTGCGTAGACAACTCCTGCATCTCGGGTGGAGCCAACCGATACGGTGCTTTGGCTATCGGAGCCGCACCGGGAACGAGGTCAATCCTGAACTCCACCTGTCGCTCCGGAGGTATCCCAGGTAGTTCCTCCGGAAAAACATCAGCAAAATCTCGAACCACCGGGACCTCGCTCACGGTTGCCTTACCCGCCTCCCGGGTGTCCATCACGTACGCGACATAACCCGCGCATCCCTGCTGAAGGTAGCGCCTAGCCCTCGCTGCTGAACATATAGTGGGTCCACACTGCGGCCGCTCTCCATGAATCACTAACTCTCCCCCGCTTGGGGTCTTGACTCGCACTTGCTGCTGTGCGCAATCTATCACTGCCCCATTAGGGCTCAACCAATCCATACCAATAATCACCTTGTTCCCACGCAATGGAATGGGAACCAAGTCTACCAGGTAACACTCCTCAAACAGTCGCAGGACACAATCTCGAAACACCATCGATGCTCGCACCGATCGATCATCGGCAATCTCTACCTCTAACGGGCAATCTAACTCGCCTGAAGTCTCATGAAATCTCTTGCTAAGAGCAAGAGAAACGAACGATCGGGATGCACCCGAGTCGAACAATACCTGAACCGGGATGCCGTTCACATGGAACGATCCTAATACACATGTATACACACAGAGCACATATCAATATCATAACAACGAAAAATAAAAGATAGAAGGAAGGAATCATACCCGTCACCACATCGGGCGCGGCGCGTGCCTCCTCGGCGGTCAACTGAAATGCCCGACTCCTCACCACTGGAGCCCCTGCCTTGCCCTGACGGCCATCCGTGATCCGCAGGGTCGCTGGAGCTGGCGCCTGCACTGGCGCTGAAGCTGTCAACATGGGGCAATTGGCCTTCTTGTGGCCCCTCTGGTTGCAGTGGAAACACAGCAACTCCGATGTCTGAATAACGGTCGCAGGAGCAGTGCAATCCCTGCTGATATGCCCAAACTTGCCGCACTTGTAGCAGCCTGACGATCCCATCCTGCACGCCCCCTCGTGCGGCCTGCCGCACCTCCTGCAGCGGCTCGGTCCCGACTGGCCTTTCGGCCTCCCATCTGATCCCTTGGGCTTCTTCCCCGAAGCCCCCGATGACTGACCATCCTCAAGTTTCCGTTTCCGGATGTGCTCCAAATCTATCTCCCTCTCCCTAGCCCTGGCAATCATGGAGTCCAGGGTAGGGCAAGCCGAAAAGCTAACATGCTCCCGAATGTCAGCTCGTAGCATATCGTGGTAACGAGTCCTCCTCATATCCTCGTCACCTGCATACTGGGGCACCAATAAAGCCCTCTCCCGAAACTTGGCGGTGATCTCCGCCACGGTCTCTGTCGTCTGCCTCATGTCTAAGAACTCCCTGGCCAGCTGCTGGAGCTCGACCGCTGGCGCAAACTCTGCCCTGAACCTAGCCACAAAGTCCGGCCAGGTCATTGCCTCGATAGCCGAGGCTCCCATCGAGTCACCCACTGACTCCCACCAATCTCGGGCCCGGTCCCGAAAACACCCTGCTGCGTACCTCACCTTCGACCCCTCGGGGCAGAAGCTGATCAACTGGGCGGACTCGATATCCGCAATCCACCGTCTGGCGACAATGGGGTCCTTCACCCCATGGAAATCCGGCGCACCACTGCTCCTGAAGTCCTTGAAGGACAGTGTGCGAGATCCTGACTGGCTAGAGGCCAAGTCGCTCCTGAATGCCCGTAGGCGATCCTCCATCATCTCCACGATCCCTTCCTTGATCGACCCAAAGATGATGGGGGTCGACTCAAGGATGCCTCTAGTGATCTCCGACGTGATGAACTCACGTAGCCTCTCCTCAATCGGCTCGGTGCCAGATCCCGAACCTGACCCCTCTCCTGACCCGCCATCTGTCGGTCTCGGTCGAAGTACCACCATTCTGCAAAGCATCAATAATAATCATTAGTGGTACTGCTACTTTCTGAGGGATCTCAACTACTTACAGGTTCCTTGGTCTCGTCTTGGCCTTCCTCGGCTCGGGTACGGATCCTCTGCTTTCAGTAGTACGGGCCCATACTACCTTCCACATCTATCCGTACCTTCTCCGAGGAATTCCTCGACTCCACCAACTCCCTTCTACTACTGCTACTCTCCGATATTCTCACCCTAGGCTTGCCCTAGGGAGAACTCAAGTTCAACACAACTGGTCCTCAGCTGCTGTAGGTCTCCTCATAATGCCAGTTAGCCACCACCTAAACACCATCACATGTAATGAGGATTAGATAATCCTTCAAGTAAAAGATCCGTCCCTACAACGGTTGGACTCAAACAAGAGCTGCGCAATAGGGCCAGTTCCAACACTTTGGGATTATTCAACCCTGATTACATGTGGTATGACGTGTTTACCTAGTGGCTCACTCCCATTACTCAGAATCCCACCAAGCACGAAGCAAGCAGCATTCGGATAAGGAAAAACAGACTCAAGCCAAAACTGTTCTTAGAACAAGAAACGACACTTAACATAGGATGCTAAGCTCATACTATCAGGCATAACCTAAACAGGCTACCCTACTGCTGTCTACTCAATTCTAACATGCAATATTCAATAAGCTGGAACAAATAAACAGGCACATAAGGCATCACTCCTAGATCCTTAGCCTATTCTAGCATGCAATATTCATAAAGCTGATAAACATAACATAAACTTGTATGGGTACTATGGGGAATACTTACTTGAGCTCAGCCGGTCGCGCACGTCACACACTTCGTTCCTTCTCAAAACTCTTTTCTCAATTTTAGAAAACATTTTCTTTTAGAAAATCTTTTAATCCCTCGATTTGAGTTCAGACACTCCCGAAGGTGTGTCCGAATCCCTCAAACCAGGGCTCTGATACCAACTTGAAACGACCCAAATTTTTTTTTTTTTTTTTTTTTTTTTTTTTGATATTACTTTAGAAAACATTAATAAATAAAAACATTGTCTAAATAAAAAGAAACATTGTTTGTTCACACCATAACACATTGCAACCATGTTCTCAAAAGCCAAACCGTACATCCCATCAATTATCAGAGTACAATCCCAGTAAGTCTCATAAATGCGGAAACCGAAGAGTGTGTGTATGACGTGTCGCTACCGCGCCGGCTCCTTCCCCTTCGATGCAGAGGTACCTGAAAACAAAACTGTAAACGTAAGCACAAAGCTTAGTGAGTTCCCCCAACGTACCGCATACCATACAAACACATAACATATATACTGCCAGGCTATTCTGGGGTGCCTGACTACCCGGTACGGCCATTCTGGGGTGCCGACCTACCCGTGTCAAGCCATTCTGGGGTGCTGACCTACCCATACGGCCATTCTGGGGTGCCGTCTTACCCGTGTCAAGCCATTCTGGGGTGCTGACTACCCGTCGGTCCTAACAACCGATCCTCGGGGACTATTTCACCCCTACTACTACGATCACATATAACATAACAAGCCAGCATGCGAACATAACATCACGTACTATCAGACATTTCTGGGGTGTCTGACTACCCTTCGGTCCTAACAACCGAACTCTACTACTATCACATATAACGTATCATGCTAGCATACAACATAACAGGTAGTAGCAATCAAGATGATATCACAAAGACAATCATCCAACATACAACTCCTACTGGTGGGCCGGCATTGTGGCCTTAGACCCACCGCTACTGGAAGGTAACTCACCTCAAAGTAGCTACTGAACTGATCGGGAACTAACTGACTGCTGCTGCTCCGGGAGTCCTCCGGCTGCAATTTCCACGACATACTCAATCAAACACTGCTAACTGTCCTTTAGGTAAAATGACCATTTTACCCCTGGATTAACTCTAAGCCAAAGCTGGAGTCAACTTTCAGTTGACCCGACTCGCCGAGTGGATCACCACTCGCCGAGTCCCTAGCAAACCAATGTCCTGGGTCCCTGGTTCTACTCGTCGAGTCGGGCTATGACTCGACGAGTTCACCTTCTAACTTCCATTCAACACCTTCATCCTACTCGCCGAGTTGTATGAACAACTCGTCGAGTTCATCTTCATCCGATGAACACTTTATGCTAAGACTCGCCGAGTTGTATGAACAACTCGCCGAGTCTGTTCTTGAGCTATGAAGATTGCCTTGGACTCGCCGAGTCAGGGCATTGACTCGCCGAGTCCTAACATGGGTGAGTTCAGCTCCCAACTCACCGAGTCACCCCCTGTAACTCAAGGCTCAACTCGACACATGAAGAAGGGACCAATTCGGTGACTCGCGACCAGACTCGCCGAGTCACCTATGCGACTCGCCGAGTCGTCGCCATGCACTCCTTAAATATACCGATTTGCTCGGTTCCAGACCATGCCATTCATAGATCTGGACTTCTAGGACACGAATCACACGTAAAGTTTCCAACTTTACGTGTGGATATTCACCAATATGGATTATAAGGCTCAAAATGTCCCAAAATGGTAGATCTAGGGCTAACAAGTCTTATGGGGCCAAAAAGCTAACAGATTTGAGCTCCTGGAGCTCAATCTTACATAGATCCAAAGGCCAAACACCTTATTACAACATATAATGAACATGCAAACTTGGGAAAATGACCAAGAAGGACCCAAATGAAGTTTTAAGCATAGAATCAAGGGGAAAACGGGTTATACCTCAAAGGAAATGTTGAAATGACACAAGGATGGCTGATCTCTTTCTCCTCTTCTTGATCTACTCCTCTTACACTTCAAAACCTTCAAGAATACACCAAGAACACCTCAAACTCTCAAGAAAACAAGGGAAAACGATGTAGGGGGAGTTCTGGGGGTGAATGGGGACGAGTTGGGGCGGAATGAGAGTTTAAATAGGGTGCAAACCCTTGAAACTTAGGGTTTCATCCCGCAGCGGTGACTCGCCGAGTCCAGGATATGGACTCGTCGAGTCGCCTACTTAAAACGCGTCCTGAGTCCCGTCCCTACTCGGCGAGTCGGACCCTATGACTCGCCGAGTCTATGGCTAAATTAGGGAAAAGCTCAAATAAAATTCACATACCGGAAACCAGGTGCTACAAATGAAGTGTCTCTTGAACTTCCATAACTTGAGGACAAGTTATGGAGTCATAAAAAATTATTCAATGACACAAGACTCTTCATTTTGTAACCATTGCCAACTTTTATGAATTTTATGAGTCTTTAATGTGACTCTTCATGTAACTTGAGGACAAGTTACACAAACACATTTTATACTCAACTCTTAGATTAAAATGGATTGAAAACAACTATTTCAATTAACTTTTCTATTAATCTAAGCAACTCATAAGAACAAGATAATTCAAATCAAACTTTTTCGTGTAATTAGTCTAAACCTTAAACTAATACAAAACATGAATCTATTGACAATTATCTTTGAAAATGGATTAGCATGAACATTACCACATCAAAAACAAGTTTATAAGTTCAAAAACAACTTAGGGTAATGTTCCTAGTCCATTTCTAGCCAAAAACGTCGAATATATGTTGTCTGGGGTTCCAACTCGTCGAGTGCACGAACCAACTCGGCGAGTTGGATGCATTTTGCCTTGGACTCGGCGAGTCCATTCACGGACTCGGCGAGTCTGCTGGGCAGACAGCATCAAAACTCGATTTTCCAGCTTCTTTTGCAAGTATAACAAGAAAACAAGCCTAGGCTTTGATACCACTGTTGGGTTTTGAGCATTCTAACACTCCTAAGTGTACATGCAACCCTAAATACCTTGGGTCTATGTTTTCTCTATTATACATGCAAATAAGAACTTCCAAGGTATTATCCTAATCTAGCATACAAAATCAATGAATGTAACAAGATAGAATACATACCTCTTGATGTAGAAAGTCTTCATGAAGCTTGAGTGCCTAGTGCCCCAAGTGTGACACCTCAAATGGAATCACAATCATCGAAACACTTAGAATAGCTTGAGAGAATTCTACACTTCATGCAATCGGCTAGCCCTCTCTAGAATAATACTAGTGCCGATTTTGCCAAGAATAATATCTTTATATAGTGTTACAATTAGGGCAAACCCTAATTGTCATGACTTTCCATTTCCTTGGATCCATGGGTTCAAATACACCATGGAGCATCCATGGAGCATCATATGGGTTTTGGCCCAACTAGATAATCCATGGAGCATTAGCCCACTATACAAGTATGGATGATTTACACAATCAACCCATATATTTAATTAGTCTTCTTTTGATCACTTAATTAATCCTAGATTAATTCTTGATCAATACTAATTAAATAATCTTATTATTCTTATTATTAATATACTAGAACTTATAATATATTAATAACCATAAGTGTCTTATTTCTCTCATTATAGTCTATCCAAGTGCATGATGGTATGCAACCCAAATGGACCATGCTGGGTCGGGTCAAGTCTTACCAATTATAGTTATGGACATAGACATTAATCCAACATGAACAACCATACAAATTAACTTGGTACTCATAATTTTATCACGTAATCGATGTGCCGGTTAACCACACACGCTCCACCGATCTATGATAAACCTTAAGCCACCCTTTGCAACTCTTGTTAAGTCCAAGTTATTGTGTTGGTTAACAACACACGATCCACTTTAGCAAGGTGCAAAGGGTAATTTAGCAAGGTGCAAAGTGTAATTTCATGGATTAGCATCAAATTCAGATTTTCCTAAATTAAGTAAGATTGGGAATTTGTAAAAGGTTTAGTTAATTTATAATTATCATTATACTTTTAATGAGAATTAAATTCATTGTCCTACCCATTCGTCTAACGACCCTCCACCAGTAAAGGAAGCTGTGGGTGAGAGTGGACACCCATTAAGCTGCCAATTTATAGGCAACAACCTTATACCACCCTTATAGACCGGCTTCGTGAATGGGGCCTACTAACGGTAAAACAACTTGTTCTTATACATATATATTATTAACTTATAATACTATAAAGTATAAGGGTTGAAATTGAACTTTTAAAATTCTAGGGTTTGGAGGTAAAGTTTTTTAAAGTGACTTTACAAATTCCAAAACTTGAGGGCAAGTTTTGAAACTATTCAAAACCTTTCATTTCTCTAACTTGTGAGTTTTAATGACTTTAATGTAAAAGACTCTTGAAATTCCATAACTTGAGGGCAAGTTATGGAGTCCATTAAAAGACATTCAAGATCAATAATTAAACTAACATGCAATCTCAAATAATCTATGATCTATTAGAACTCATAAACATGCATAATTCATATCAACAATTTTCAAGAATCATATGAACTTAATATAAAACATGAAACATTGACAATTACCTTTGAAATTCAATTAGCATAATCATTACCACATCAAAAACAAGTTTAACAATCTAAAAACAGTTTAGGGTAATGATCCTAGTCCAATTCCAACATTCAAACTCGAAATTCTGCGCACAAGGCCTCCTACTCGCCAAGTGCAAAAACCTACTTGACGAGTAGGATGAGTGTTCACATTGACATGGCGAGTTCACTGAACAGTGAGCATAAACCCTAGAAACCTTGGATCTAATTTTTCTCTATTATATATGTAAACTTTGATTTTTCCAAGGTTTCATCCTAACTAGCATATATATGGGGTATATGTAATATAAAACTAATACAATCACATACATTTCTTGTAGCTTGGATTCCTTAAGACCTTGTGAGCCGAGCACCCCAAATGTGATGCCTCAAATGCTTGACACAACACCACCAACAACTTGGAATAACTTGAGAGAAGATTGATATGCACCAAAATTGGCTAGCCCTCACTAGAATCACATAAGTGCCAATTTTTCTTGGATGAGGCTTCTTTATATAGTGTGCATATTAGAGTTACACCATGTAACTCATACCTTTCATGGGTCTTAACCTCCATGGAGTTTCCATGGGTCACCACATGGGTTTAGCCCATCATGAAAAACTATCGATCATAAGCCCACTATATTAAGAATGAATGATTTACCAAATCAATCCTCATTTATTTAATTAGTCTCTTTTGATCACAAAATTAATTCCAAACAAATTCTTAATCAATACTAATTAAATAATTCATATTAATATATTAGAACTTATAATATATTAATAAACCATAAATATCCTCTTCTCACAAAATTCTATCAAATTATTCTGATGCCATGTAACCCAAATGGAGCATGCTAAATTGGGTCAAGTACATACCAAATATAGTTATGGACTTAGACACCTTATCCAACAGTTTCATTAATTTAAATAAAACCATGAATTGTGTACCTGGAATCCTCCGGTGTAATGTATAATACTTCTATTAATTAAAATGACACTAGCAAAAAATGAAATCCCGTAAACAAAGGTTAGTTTATACTATTTTAAATCTTATAACCATGCTTGATATGACTAGTAACCTCTACAACGTTCTTCATGTGTCGGACGGTATGATATTTGTCACCCCAGGCATGCCTGCCAAACTGTAGCTAGCAGTTCAGGTGTGGGATTGTCAGTCTCGAATAGATCTATTCACAAATCTCACGCTCTCCCTCTAGAAGACTCTGTTTACACTAAAAGATAGGATTTAACTTGTACCCCGAAAGGTACAATTGAAGAGTTGTCTCATAATCCTGCATTAACTAGTTTACATGTGGTTCCGTATCGTTCTCTTGTATTTGAATTCGTTTGTATACTTTGTAGAGAAATAATTATACTTTAATAATTATTTAGTAACGAATTCTTGGTATCCGAAGATTAGTATTGTATATCATAAACTAAGTCTCATATAGTTTATACGCCTGTTAATGTAAATCCGTGTATTGAAATCCCAAACTATACCTATTATAGTTTGCATGAATGTTTTGTACTTGGTTTGTGTATTGATCTGAAAATTCTGCAATTATGATTGTAAATTGAAAATGTCCCTTATTCTCAACATGTTACAAAAGAGATAAAATATCTAAATATTTTATCAAAATGTGGAAATCATTTGGTCGTCTCAATTGCATAAGTTTTAAAATAGGTTAAAATTCTTTTGTATAAGTTCACAAAATCATTTGTGTTTGGCTTGTATCCCCCCTCCCCTCCCATGAAAATGTTAAAAATAGTAAAAGCAAATGGATATGAAGTCACTCTTAGTTGCGTAAATGTGTCAGACTATGAAATTGAGTGAGGACCTTCAAGTTGTTACACGCGGAATTTAACGGAATCCTAATAATAATTAAACACATATACGCGTAATATTAGCGGAACCATTAGTTATAGTGTTGGAAAACACTTGCTTTTGTTTTAGGAATGTTACTGGGACTCAATTGAATCGGAAAAAGTGGGTTTTCAGCCAAGTTCACGACTTGGAGAGGTTTGTGGCCGTGAACTCTTCTCGGTTGTGAACAGTTATTGCCTTTGAAGGGTTTACGGCCTTTTAAGGGTTTGCAAGTTGTTGTTGGTGAATATGAAGATTTGAAGGGTTCACGGCCGTGAACTCAAGAACAACAATGCTTGATTTTATGAAAAAACAGATGTTTTGATGCTCCAAAACGAGTTCCAATGTGGATAGAGTGATAGATGAAGAGAAATATTGTGTTTTTGGGTGATGATTTTTAGAGAGAAAAGGGTGTTCGTGGCCAGAAAAGTATAAATGAGGGTAGGAATCACGTATATATAGGCTGGGTGTATGGTCGGTGGTGGGGGTCCACCAATCAGGAACACTTTACGACTGTGATTGGATTCACGGGCGTGAACACCACTTAGGCCGGAATCTACTGATTTTCGAAGAAAACTTGGGTTTTCGCTTGATTTTGGTTCTGACTCTTATATAAAATTTAATTATATAAATAAATGATTTTCCAAGCTATAAGAATTTGACAGAAAAAAATAAAACTCAAAATTTATTTGATGGAATCGGGCAAATGTTAACGGAAAAAGTTTTAGGTTGTCACAATTAGAGTGGAGAGAGAAAATCTGCAACCACGCATTAATTGCTTTGTAATCTAGACGTTAGCAAATGGAATCGTGCCCATCATTCCAAATATAATGGTCCACTAATACATTACCAACACATCAAATTTATGTAACAAACATAACCATCGTATATCGATCATCATGATGTCAGCCCCTCAGAATACATGCTAGAATTTGAAAATTCAAATAAACCATGCCATTTTGGATTGCAACTATTTCAGAATCACTGATCCACCCTTCAATTTTTGCAAATTGAAATAGTATCTATTGCAATTACGACCAGTATTGACTTTCTTAAGGGCATGAAATTTTGTAAGCAAACAGAACCAAGGATTTTTGAATAAAGATCTTTCATTGTATATGTGTGCCAAATTAAAAGATAGAAGTAATTTAAAGAAATTTTTGATAACTAGTGATATCAACGAATCTTTGATATAAATGTAGTTAGATTTCAGGCACATATTCTCTTCCTTCAATAGTCAAGAGAGACTAAGAAGTGCTTGTGTACGTTCCCTTTGAATTGTGATTCTCAACTTGTTAAGAAGTTACGAGAGGTATCTTTTCAAGGGTTCTGTGGGTAGGCTCATTTCCAATCATAGATGGAACTTAACATAAATGCAGAGATACAAAAGGAAAAACATGATTGACCAATGAAGTCAAGATAAAGTTAGCAAAAAGGCTATAGTGATTGGTAAGTATCATCGTGATAACAGAAATGTTCAGACAAAATCTCAAATTTTGAAAAAAAAGATTGGACCTAATGGGGAAGAAATTACTCGGGAATCAATTAATCTCATTAAGGCCACGTAAATCAAAATTAAGAGATTTTAAACAATGAAGGATAAGGGATTGCGAAATATAAGAATTTCAAACATCAATTCATTTCTTTCATGCTAGAACAAAAAATTTCACCGTCAATTCAATTCGGGAATTGGATTTTGGGTTTCACTAAGATCTTGGTAATAATAACCATGAGATCATAAACACAATTTTTTTGCGAACCTACATCCTAGTTGTTTTGAATGAGAAATGTCTAGGGATAAGTGTGATTATGTGTGACTAGTATAAGAAATATAAGATTAGAAAATAAATTGAGTTTATCACACTCTCATGGTGATAATGAGAAGGATCATAGAAACAATTGTTAAGAAACCATAGCTCCGAGTTTGTCTAGAATCGAAGATTAAGGGTTAATCGAAAATTTTTGTTGAGAAAACCGTCAATTCCTTAAGGTTTATGTAACACCTGTTTTAGGCATGTGTCTATTCATTTAGTTTTCGTAATTTTATTCTTGGGCGGCCACGATGTGGTGAGGCTTGACCACGACATGGCGTTATTTCTCTTGACCGCTGATTTAAATGACCTGCCACAACCTCGCAACCGATTTTAAAGAAATAATCCCTAGGCTTCAGGCCCTATATGAAGGACATTATGGCTAGGATTTCACGATCTTTCAAACTCCATCACCCTCTCACGACCAGAAACCCTAATCCTAGCCTCCCTTGTGTGACATTAATATTTTTGTGGTGTTTGGTTGCATTTTAATGGAAGAAGAAGAAGATCCTACCCCAAAGATCAAGCAAAAACTCCTCCCCATCCTTCGGATCACTCTCTAGAACATTGATAAGTCCTCAAGTTTCCATGTTGATGATTCTTTGGTTCTAGATCTAGCTTATTTTGCTTAATTTGATCCATAAGTGATGTTTTGTTTGTATGATTTGATAAAGACTCCAACTTTATGACTCTACTGAGTCCCAAGAGCAATATATTTTGTAGATCTAGGCTTTGGTTAGGATTTTTATCCTAGCATGAGGTTTGGTCACTTTTTTTCTCACTTTGACCTAAAAAGGAATCTAGACATGAAATGGTTATGCTTGTCTATAAAACACCTAAATTTATGTTAGATTTGGTTTTAGAAATTTCTATAGAGTAGGTTAGACTAAAGACTTTGAGGAAAAGTGCTTAATGGTTCAACCCATGTCATGATTTTGTCTTTATTAGACTTTTGATTAGAGGTCTTGTCTGATTAAAGTGGCTTAATGAATAAAGTTAGAAAATATATCCATAAACGCATTGAGAAGGAGTAGATCTGGGTTTTTGAGACTTTGGTTTTGAGTAAAAAGTAGCTTAACTCGATTAAGCTAATCAGACTGTTCCCCACGGCGTGGCACTAGGCCGCCACAGCTTGGCAAGTAAGGATCAGTCGATTGTTTTTTCATCTTATGCCCATGGCATAGCCAAGGAAGGTCACAATGTGGAGGATTTACTAATGGATTGTTGACTTCATTCACTTGGGTACGGGGTAGCCAAGGTCGGCCACGACATGGAGGTCAACTGAGTTTAACTTTAACTTTGACTTGAGTCGACTTTTGGCCACCCTTAGCTTTAGAAGGTAGACTAAGGGTTTATCTTGTATGACTATCTAGGTGTGGAGTAGCACTTGTATTTTTGGCAACATAAACAATTGATTATCGTCTATGGGGTGAGTCTCTTCACGTTCGGGCCTCTGGATTATGTTTTTAGGATGATAGTTTTCTTTGTGACACTTGTTGATATGCCTATATGTGCTTGTTGTCTTTGTGACTCTTACTGATATGACTGTATGCTTAGTTGTAGGGGCTGAAATAGACCCATTACTAGTTTAATGATACCGAAGGCGGTTCAATAGACCCAGTACCGGTTGAAAGATACCGAAGTGGGTGAAATAGACCAAGTACTGGTTTGAAAGATACCGAAGGGGGTGAAATAGACCCAATACCGGTTGAAAGATACTAGAGGGGGTGAAATAGACCTAATATCGGTTGAATGATACTGAAAGGAGTAATATAGACGCAATTTAGTTTAAAATTGTTACATATGTTTAGTATGGGGTGTTTTGGGGAACACACTAAGCTTTGTGCTTACGATTTATGTTTAAAATGCTTTCAGGTACTCGTAGTTTCAAAAGGAAGGGCCCGACTTGATCGCACCGCATCCCCTAGAGATTTCTTCTGCATTCACTATTTATGATTTAACTTTGATGTTTTGAGAATACTTTTATTATGCCGGTCTTTTGGGATAAGGAATGAATGGTTTAGAGTTATTTAGAATAAAAATTTTTCTCAGTATTTTTAGGATGTTACAAGTTGGTGTCAGAGCCTTGGTTTGAGGGATACGGGCACACTCTTGGTTGTGTCTGAACTAAAAACAAGGATTCCTAAATTCTTTTAAATGAAAAAAAATTTCAAGCAACAACTCCTCCCCATCCTTCAAATCACGCTTTGGGACATTGGTGAGTCCACAACTTTACATCTTCATGATTTTTTGGTTGATGATCTATCTTATTTAGCTTATTTTTGTCCATAAGTGACTTTTGGTTGGTTTGATGTGATAAAGATTGCAAATTTATGACTCTCCTGAGTCCCAAGAACAATATATCTTCTAGATCTAGGCTTTTGTTGGGATTCTTATCCTTGCATGAGTTTGGTCACTTTTTTGCTTGACCTAAAATGGAATCTAGACATGCAATGTTCATGCATGTCTTTAAAACACCCAAATTTATGTTAGGTCTGGTATTAGAAACTTCTATGGAGTTGGTTAAACTAAAGACTTTGCGGAAAAGTGCTTAATGGTTCAGCCCATGTCCTCATTTTCTCTTTATTAGACCCTTGATTAGAGATCTTGTCTTATTAAAGTGTCTTAATGGATAAGGTTGGAAAATTTATCCATTAAGGCATTGAGAAGGAGTAGATCTGGTTTGTTGAGACTTTATTTTTGAGTTAAAGCACCTTAACTCGAGTAAGCTAATTAGATTGCTCCCCACGACGTGGCACTAAGTCGTCGCAGCGTGGCAAGTAAGGACAAGTCGATTGTTTTATCATCTTATTCCCATGGCATGGCCAAGGAATGCCATGATGTTGATGATTTGCTAATGGCTTGTTGACTTCTTTGACTTGGGGCAGGATGAGGATTAGATTCGTGGGCCACAATATTTCCTAGGCCCACCATGATGTGAAGGGTAATTGAATTTAACTTCAAATTTGACTTGAGTTAACTTTTGGCCAGCCCTTAGCTTTGGTAGGTAGGCTAAGGTTTTACCTTGTATGACTATCTACGTGTGGAGTAACACTTGTATTGTTGGAAGTGAGAGCGAAAACAATTAATTATCGTCTGAGAGGTGAGTTTCTTCACTGTACTCTTGGGTTGACAGCACCAATATCGAAGCTATGGATTATATTCATAAGATGATAGTTTTCTTTGCGACACTTGCTGATATGTCTTTATATGCTTGTTGTCTTTATGACTCTTGCTGATGTGACTATATGCTTAGTTGTAATGGCTAAAATAGACCCAGTACTAGTTGAAAGATACCAAAGAGGGTGAAATAGACCCAAAATCGGTCGAAAGATACCGAAGAGGGTGAAATAGACCCAATACTGGTTGAAAGATAACGAAGGGGTTAAATAGACCCGGTATCGTTTGAAAGATACCGAAGGGGTTGAAATAGACCCAATACTAGTTGAAAGATACTGAAGGGGGTGATATAGACCTATTTTAGTTTAAAGTTTTTATGTATATTTAGTATGGGTTATTTTGGGGAACTCACTAAGCTTCATGATTACGGTTTATGTTTAAAAAAATTTCAGGTACTACTAGTTTCAAAAGGAGGGACCGACTTGATCGTACTGTATCCCCTGGAGATATCTTCCGGATTGACGATTTATGATTTTACTTTGCTATTTTGATAATGCTTTTGTTATCACCTTCTTTTAGGAGAAGGAGTGAATGGTTTCGACTTATTTAAAATGAATTTTTTACTTGGTATTTTTAGGATGTTACATTGTTTGAGGGATTCGTGCACACTCTTGGGTGTGTCTAAACTTAATCCAAGGATTCCTTAAATCTTTTAAAAGAGAATGATTTTCTAAGAAAAATGGGTGTAATATGTGCAATTAGCCGAGCTCAAGCATGTTTTCCCAAAATAGCCATGTATGTGATATGCGTATATGACATAAATTTAGGAGGCATGCCTTTATATTCTTTTTTATTAAGCTTTTGGAACTGCATGCTATTATGGATTTCAGATTGTTTATAGAATGGCGTAATTTAAGTGAGGCACTGCTTTAGATTACTCGATGCTCGAATGTTGCTTGCTTTGTAATTTTAGGGACCTCTAATAATATCAGCTAACTATTAAGCGAATACGTTAGGTAAAATGTTTCAGGCACTGGTTTAGATTACTCGATGCTCGAATGCTGCTTTCTTTGTAATTTTAGGGACCTCCAATAATATCAGCTAACTATTAAGCGAATACATTAGGTTAAATGTTTCAGATACTGGTTTAGATTACTTGATGCTCGAATGCTTCTTGCTTTGTAATATTGTTTGAGTTTAACTGTTATAATGTGATACCTGGCATTCAAAGAGCTATTTTATGTCTATGGCATGTAATTTTATTCGTGAGGTAGTTTGAAGGTGTTAGGGGGAGACTCTTCTATAGACGATAGCGGAGAATGGTGTGAAGGGAACCCTGGGAACACCTTGGAAAAATGTTAGAATGTGCTTGGGTGAGCATTTCCAAGAGAGAGGGAGATTCTAGGTGGAGAATCTAGGAAGATTAGCAATGTTTGTAGAAGTTCCTAACATCACTGAAACAAGTTTGTTGGAGAATACCTTTTTATATTTTTTGTCCTATAAAATGATATTGCTCATTGTTGCTTGCTATGTGCTTTGTGGGATTAGCTAAGGCGATAAATAGTTGTCTTATTTAACAATCGTGTTGTTTATCCTTAATGTATAAGAAGAATCCAAATGGGTAGAGTAACCAAATGGCAGTAAATATATCCATGTAAATCTGGACAGAGTAAAGACTAGGCATACTGTTATCCGTAAAATTGGGGTAGTATAACGAAAAGGCATACTATTATCCATTTCAAAACGAGTAGAGTAACAAAATAATATGAAAATATTATCCGTTTAAAATGAGTAGAGTGATAGTAGTGTATAATGATTATCAGTATTATACGAACAAAGTAATGCCAGAGTGTAGATGCTGGTTGTAAAAATATCCATAATATAATGTAATGATGCTAATGACATTAATAGTAGATTAACATGTATTCACCCTAAAATTCATAAATTCTTTTTAAAAGGGGTTGTGAGACTCACCCTTGATGCATGTATTTAAAAACTCAGAGTTCTACTATTGAAAGCGTCAAGAGGGTTGGGATCGCTCGTGTGGAGGGGTTGGTAGTTTCTAGACGAACAAGTGGGAAGGTTAGTAGATGTGGTGTGAAATGGTTTGGTTTGACTTGCTATTTATAGGGCTCTTGTTGGAGAAGCACGTTATGCATTTGGGAAGAGCACCATGCCTAAATGTGTTGGCCTACCCAGGTGTTTCAACTTGTCGTTCTCTTAGTCGGCCAAATCATGAGAATCTAAATGAACCCGCGCATTTGTGGTACTGCGTGGGCACGCTCTGGGCATGCCAGTGGACTCTACATGGTAAAATCTAAAAATTTTGAAAATTCATAACTCCCACATCGGAGCTTTTTTTGACGTTCTTTATATCAATGCGTTGCTATCGAGGATTACTACAACTTTCCTTCAGATTGTTTTGGCTAGTTATGCACTATTTTTATCCCATATTTTTTTAGTGGTGTACTCTAAATGATCTTTCAAAAATCATAACTTTCTCGTATGGACCCCATTTTATGTTTTCTTTGTTTCATTAGTTTTGTATTATGGAGTACTACGATTCTTGTTTACGATGTTTTGGTTAAAACTCAACCAACTTTCCTCTACCTTTTTACAACAAGCATTCTTGTGTGTAATTGATTTTAAAACTTAAAAAAATCATAACTTCCTCATACGAAGTCAGATTTTTGTAATTTTTATATTTATTAGATCATCGTGACATGTACTTTCCGAATATGTTATTAAAAATAATACACCTTTTTGCACTCCTAATTTCCTAGTTTCTTTTACATTTCGGCCAAATTTTCTTACATTTTGCAATTTATAATCTTGTATTTTTATTAAAAAATGGCAAACTATTATATAGTAAGCTATTACACCGATATTTGTCATGTTTGTGCTTGCCAGCCGTTGACCAACTTTTAGTGTTCGTCACATTATCTCTTTGCATCAACACACTCCCGAATCATTGATGTAACACATTGTAGTATACGATAAAGTCATATGCTCTCTATGGAAGGGATAGGATTGGTGCGCTGCAAACATTATCTTTTGTTTCTAGAATTCAACATCATATTTTTCCACCCAGTAAAATTTCGTTTCTTTTTATGTTAATATTGTAAGGGGGTTGGCTATCTTGGAGAAGTTCTTAATGAATCTCCGGTAATAGGCTGCAAGCCCCAATAATTGAAACACTTATGTTGGTGTTTTTCTAATTCTTAACTGTTTCAATTTTTAGAAGGGTTGAAATGGATCCCTTTGTTCTTGACCGTATGCCCTAGGAATTGTACTACTTTAATCCAAAACTCCCACTTAGAGAATTTTTCGTACCACTTTTCTTTTCTTAGCAGTTCCAGGATTAGGTGTAAGGGTTGGTCGTATTCTTCTTCAGTTCGTGAGTATATCAATAAGTCATTGATAAATACCATCACAATTGGTCGAAGAATGGTTAAGAGCATGGTGCACAAGTTCCAAGAACATTGCTAGAGCATTGGTCAGTCTATAAGACATGACTTAGGAACTCTTATTGACCACACCAAGTCGTAAATGCAGACTTTATTACATATATTTCTAGTACCATGAGTTGATGATATCATTCCCTTAGATCTATATTGGATTAGTAGTTAGATCATTAGAGTTAATCGAACAGATCATCAATTCGTAGGAGTGGGTAATGGTTCTTGATGGTAAGTTTGTTCAAGTTTTGAGAACTGTTACACATTCTGAAGGATCCGTCTGTTTCTTGACAAACAAAATTGGTGCTCCCCAAGTTGAGAAGCTTGATCTGATAAAGACTTTGTCAAGAAGTTCTTGTAGTTAGCTGGACAGCTACTACACCTTTGATGGTTCCAATCGATAAGGAGACCTCGCTACATGTGTTGCTCCTGAAATAAAGTCGATTTGGAACTCAACTTGTTGAACTTTGGTATCCTAGGTAGATCTTCATTAAACATATCAACGTAGTCGCCTACCTGCGGTATGTCTTTGATCTCCTTTTCCTTGCTCTTTTTATCAACCACATGTATTGATAAAGCATAATACTACTTGTGAAGATACGTTTGAGCCTTTATGAAAGTGATGAATTTGAGGTTTTTTCTTGACTTGTCCCCGTAATTGATTAGGGTTTTTCTATCATTCAAGGGGGATCTTATGATGTTTCCATAACACAATAACTTAGCATGACACAAAGACAATTAATTTGTGCCGATAAGGACATCGAAACTACATAAGTCGTAGACCTAAGATTTACGAACAAGACGTGTTTGTTATGTGTTAAGAAGCAATTTGTTAAAATTTCATAAGTAGTTTCAATAGTTCACTAGTCGTCTCTACTTGATACTTTTTCTCCAGTATGCTAGATTGATGACTTAGTATATGTCTATGCTTAGAGTTTATAAAAAATATTATTTATATTTGAATATAATAGTATAGTTTTATGTGAGTTGCTAATGAGGAACGTAACGATTACCACATATAGGACCTGGATTTCATCTCTTGCAATAATCACAATGTTATGACTCAAGCTTCACTTCCAGGTTCTTCAACATTGGGCGGTCTTTCTTAAAATGCACAATTTTAACTTCCACTTATACATGCTCATGTGCTTGTTCCTTGGTTTTCTGATGTAGTTGTTGAGTTTCTACAATAATCGGCAGTGTTGGATAATGAGTGCTTTCTAACATACTGATTCTGTTGTGTGGGTGTTGTGTTTTGATAGTACATGTCAATATGCCCTTTCATGTTACAAAAATGTAAAAACAACATTCTACATTCACCCAGATGGTGATAGTTACACTGGTCACACTTGGGGAGATTTCTTAAGTACTGCTTTTTTATGGGGTGGTTGACGTAACATGATCTTTCTTGGTGTCCTGCTTCTTCTTAGAGGACTTTCCCATGGAATTACCATTGTATTTCCTTTTTTATTTTCGGCTCTAGTGGCATCCTCTTTCTTGATCAATGTTTCTTAAAAGACTAACTAGTTTGTTAGACTGATGGCCAATTTTTGGCATGGTCATAAGTGTTGGGTCGGAAATATGTAACCATTTATCGTATCTGTGGTGTTAGTCCCATTATGTATATACCGATCTTATTGCACTCCAGGGTTACAAAACATGGACATAATATTGCAAGATCATCGAATCGGGATGTGTAGGCTAAAATATATTTTCCCTTCATGTTTAAGCTCCATAGTTCTTGCTCCAGATTTTACACTTCATCTCTAGGGTAGTATTCTTTTACGAGCATTAGCTTTATTCTTCCCACGTTATAGTGTAGTTATTCTTCCCAAGTTATAGCATAGGTTAAGCTGATTCTATAATGTAGAAATCATCTTTAATTGTGACTTGTAGTAATTCACAAGTGTGTAGATATCCTATGGTATTCATAAATATCTAACAGAAACATTCATAGTGTATCATAATAAACATCAGACATGATTGGTGTTTATCAGTGCTAGAGTTTTATGAGGAGATGAAATACTTGCAGTTCTCAAGTATAATATGTTACATGCATTTGACTTCCTAAGACTTTTCCCTTGTGTCTTGAACTGTGATCTTTCTGGAGTTTCTTAGTATTTCTAAGTGTTTAGTCTATCAGCTACTGAACCAAAGTTTAGTTGCACATTGGTCAAACCATAATTAAACGTAGGTGATTAGTCTCTGTTTAGTTGTGGTTTGGCTCATCTACTACCAAAATTAGCAAATGTATATTCCCTAAAACCCGATGTTGCATTCTCATTAAGAGGAGTATTTTTTTTGTATATTTTGGTTGTATATAGATGTGTTCTCAGCGAGCGTACGAGTTTATACATATATAACTCTATATATTGTGTTTGTTGTGTGCACTATTAATTTTTGTTTGATAATTTAAGGCTAGCTGATAAGGATAGACCAGTCAAGATAGTCAGAGGGCAGAGGATCATTTCGGCCTATAGCTTTATTGAAATCCAACAACCCAATGTGACATATTCCATCCAAGACATCGATCCTGTAAGTAGCATGCCTATAATATAGTTAATGATATTGTTATGTGTAGGTTACTTGATATACCTAACCTAAGTGTGTAAGCCATATGCTATAGTCTTGTTTTCCTAATAAAGTACTAGTTCTCTATAGTCAATAGCTTTGATACCAATCCGTCACACCCCCGTCCATTGGCAGAAATGCCAGGTTGTGTGTCTTATTCATGGATCACAATTATTGAACATACATTAAATCATACAAAACTTAAAATATAAAATACAAACTTCTATTAAAATGGAACTAGAAGTAACATTATCTGATGTGTTACATGATAATAAGAAAAAATGATATGTGCTCTAACAGTCAGGTATATTGGTATATCTATTCATATATTCAAAGCATTACTTAAGTACATTTAGCTATAATTTGGTTATTTACTAAGATATTTGGTTTTTATTATGTTTAAAATTCATTTTGTATCCAAAAACACATTCTCAAAGGAAAATGAGCTAAATTGACAAACTAGAAACTTGGAGGGTTGAAGTATAAATTAAGAGGAAAAAGAGAGAGAACGATCAAATAATTCTAAGAAAACTTTGGAAGGCTGGAGAACAATTGGAGATCAAGAATTGAAGAGATTTACGTGAAGAACACAAAACATTCATTCAGTTCGCTAGTTTAAATTATGTCTAATCTAGTTAAATTCGTTTTCACTTGTGTTTCTGCTATAAGTATGGGCAAACAACCCTTAAATTTTGTTGATGATTATGGACCCTAATACTACGATTTCATTTCGTTATTTATGGAGTTATTTATGTTAGTTCAACTTGTGTTTGATAGATCGATAATCGTAGCATGTTAAAGTTCTAATTTTTATCACTTTTTCAGCAAGTTATGTGTAATTAGTTGATCACTCTTATTGCATAAACTTGATATCTAGTACTTTATGATCATTGAATTGCTAGCTCTGGTGATTGAAAAAATCCTAGAGTTAGGTGATAAAAGTTAGTATCTTTAACTGTGTTAGAGAGAATTAATGAACTATATTATTTGATTTTATTACTTTCCTTGATCATAGATAGATAAGCATTATATTTATCATTCATAGTCCAAATAATTTTTAAATTCAAGTTAGCGTCCAGCTTATACTGGATCATTGCATAAAGCTCATGAATTGGTAAATACTAAGAATCGGACCATGATAACTAGTAAATTCAAAATTCGATAACCACCATCTTTAATCCATTAAAAATCAATCATAGGAAAAGTGTGGATTGAACACTAAACCAAAGTACTCTAAAATATTTATTTAAATATTGTTTTCTATTTGCTTGTTTAGGTTTAAAGTTCTAGTAGTTGTTTAATTGCTATTTGATTCATTTAAGTTATTGGTCTTGTAAAATCAGTAACAACCCCCCCCCCCCCCCCACCTAAAGTTATTTCATATAGTTTAATTAATAACAATTATTTTGTGTTAGAAATTTCCGTTCCATGTGTTTGAATCTTTACTTTACTATACTACTATATTACCAGGTATACTGTTTAATTGTATTTTAGCTGGTTAAATTAGATAGGATTATAAATTTAAAACTGTTGTGTGAAATTAAAATACATAAAGTTTTTGGTGTCGTCTCCGAGGAATGATGCAGTTTTACTGAAAATTATTGCCATTAGTTGAAAGGTCATTTTTGTAGGGTAAAATCCACACAAAAAGTTATTTTTATATTTTGTTTTTGTTTTTTTATGTTTATAGGACACATGACTTGGTAATATCCTTGCCACGAAGTGGGAACTAAAGTTTCATTTTTTTTGTTTTTGTTCGTTTTACATGTGTCTTTTTGTTTTGGTTCAGTAGTGCATGACCATGGGATCTTCAAGTAAACTAGTCTCTAATTTTAACGATCTGAAATCCAAGTATCACAAGCAAAGGAAGGATAAAAAGTTTGAAGAGCTCAATTTTGACAAAAACGACACTGAAGGAGATGCAAGTGAACCAAAAATCAGGGGTTTTTCTTCACACTTACATTACGAGTGGGGGAATAAGATATTACCTTTGGAGTAGATCCAAACTCCAAACCATCAATAGAAATTCGTGATGAAGAATTCTTCATGAATGAAATGGATGAAAATGATGACGGGGTGCGAAAAAGGAAGAAGAAGAGACTGATAATGAGCTAATAGAGTTGAAGAAGTTAATGGAATAGGAATTAGGAACTTGGGAGAAGCCAAGTCCACAAGAAGAAGTGAAACTTACAAAACCCCCTAATTAAATTCCAATGATCTTTGAGGTTTTCATGTATGCTACTCCTAGAGTCGCATTAGAGGAGATGAGTGAAGAAGAAGAGTATGATAATGAAACAAGGGAAAATGTGACAAAGAAGCCCATAATTAACAAAGGAAAATATGTGGACATGGAGGAACCCAAAGCTAAAGCAAGGGGAACTCATGCCATGAAACGCAAGTATGAGGAAGGGGCCAACAAAAAGAAGGAAAATTCAAAAAAGCGTACAAGAGACAAGTAGTTGCATATAAGAGAGAACTTTTGAAACTAAGGATGAACATGGAGATTCCACTCCAGACTGCAACAACATAGAGTGGGAAGGAGTCCAGCTCATGATTCCTTCAAGAAGAAGTGCCTATAGTAGGCAACCTAACTTTTAAAACTACTTTTCATTTTCATTTCGTTTTAGTTATTATTTTTTGTGTATTTTTTACATGAATGATGTTTGTTACCTTTGTATTGCTCTTGGATTTATTTGATCTTTGATTTCGTATAATTTAGGGGGCATAAAATGAGTTGAACTTTCGAGAGGAATGTCTTGTGACAGAGCTTGAAGTTTATAATCAAAAGACATTACTTTTGAAAAGGATATAGTAAGCGTTGAGTTCGTAAGATATTTTTAAACTCTTACTAGATTCATAGAGCATATTTTGAACTCTATGATATTTTTGTTGGGTTTTGAGCATCCTAACACTCCTATGGTCTACATGCAACCCTAAATATCTTGGATCTATGTTTTCTCTAATATACATGCAATAACTAATATTCCAAGGTATTACCCTATCTAGCATACAATCATAGATATTTGGGTAATAATATAGATAGAATACATACCTCTTGTAGTGTAGCTTGACTCCATGGGGCTTGAGTGCCTAGTGCCTCAAATGTGACACCTCAAATGGCTCACACAACATCAAATGCTCTTGGAATAACTTAGAGAGAAATCCACACTTCTTGAAATCGGCTAGCCCTTCTTTTTCACATACTAGTTCCAATTTTGGTGAATAATATGACACTTATATAGTATATTACAATTAGGGTTACACCATGTGAACCCTAATTGTCATGACCTTTCATTTCCATGACCCATGGGTTATGTAACCTCCATGGAGGATCCATGGAGCATCCTATGGGTTTAACCCAACTTGATTATCCATGGAGCCTTGGCCCACTATATAAGTTATGGATGAGTTACACAATCAACCCATATATTTAATTAGTCTTCTTTTGATCACATAATTAATTCTAAATTAATTCTTGATCAATACTAATTAAATATTATTATTCTTATTATTAATATATTAGAACTTATAATATATTAATAACCATAAGTGTCTTATTTCTCTCATTTAGTCTATCCAAGTTCATGATGCCATGCAACCCAAATGGACCATGTCGGGTCGGGTCAAGTACATACCAAATATAGTTATGGACTTAGACATTAATCCAACAATTTTTATGGGATTGTTATGCACACATGAGCATTTTTGGCGAAGTTCCAATTCTTGAAATACCCGATATACCAGCGCCCATGACATGGTGGCAAAATTGTCATGCCATGGGGGATTATTTATTCATCACTTTGTGATGTAATTTTTATTCCCATGATATGGTGCCACTATGGCCACACTATGGAGGAGAATTTATTCTCGATCCGGTGAGGACATTTCATATCTCCACGACATGAAGTAAAATTTGATCGTGATTCAAAAGACGTCACACTCTATGTCATGATGTGGTCAACACCTTCCCAAGTTGTGGTAATTGTCCGTTATGAATATTTATATTTTGCACCACAATTCAGAAGTGAGTGTTCTTGGTTTCAGTTTTTCGGCACATTCGAAAGTAGTAGATGTCTAGTTTCAACACTTGGAATTTGGCAATAACTTTTGAAACAAAAGAGGAAAATAAAAGGGCATATGTCATAGGAATGCATAAATGACTTTTATTCAAAATAATTTGGGAGCGTTTATGAGTATTGTGATTATTTTGGGCTTAGGAATTACTTAGGTTTCTTTAGAAAAAAATATATACATTGGGGAGAAACGTAAATGGTGAGCAAAGTTTTGATGTGATGTATTGAAAATAATAAGTTTTGCTTTGTAACAATCAAAATGCAAGTGTGTCGTATTTTGATATTGCTATAATTATTTATATTTTCTAAGAAATATTGAAGTATATGAAGCTATATTTTGGTTATTTACTACGATATTATGTTTCAAAATCCATTTTGTAGCCAAAAATACATTCTTAAAGGATAAGGAGCTAAATTGAAAAGCTAGAAACTTGGAATGTTGAAGTATAATTGAAGAGGAAGAAAGGAAGATAAAAAGTACAAACTAAAGGTAACACATCCTAGCATTCGTTGTTCCACGACATGGAGAATAGAACCTCTGATGAATCTGCAAAGAGGCTTGGCACATACGGCATAAAACAGTCTCCACAGCGTGGATGTCTATTCTCCACGACGTCGCACTTATTTTTAGGAAACAATATATTGATTTTAGGTCAAAATTCGAGAAATGTGACAGAGACTGTGATATTTAGAGACTAAGAGCAATCAAATACTTCTACGAAACCCTTAGGAGGTTGGACAAAAATTGGAGATCAAGCATTGAAGAGATGTATGCAAAGAACACAATACGTTCATTCAGTTTGCTAGTTTACATTATGTCTTATCTAGTTAACTTCATTTTTACTTGTGTTTAAAAAATAATTAGAGGCTAATAACCCTTTAATTTCACTGGGGATGATGAACCCTAATACAATGAGTTGATTTTGTTATCGATGGACTTATTTATGTTGGTTTAACTTGTCTTTCATAAATCGATACTTCTAGTATGTTAAAGTTGTAATCATTATCACTTTTTATTGCAGTTTTGTGTAACTGTTGATCACTCTTATTGAATAAACTTGATATCAAGTACTTTATGTTCATTGAATTGCTAGATCTAGTGATTAAAAAAATCCTAGAGTTAGGTGGTAAAAGTTAGTATCTTTAATTGTGTTAGATAGAGTTAACGAACTATAATATGTGCTTATATTGCTTTCCATGATCATAGATAGGTAATCATTAGAATTCTAATTCATAGTCCAAATAATATTTAAAATCAATTTTGTGTCCACCATGTGCTAGACCATTACATAGTAGCTAATGAATTGGTAAATACTACGAATCACAACTTGATAACTAGTAAATTCGTAATTTAGTAATCAACATATTAAATCCATTAGAAATCAACCATAGCAAAAGGAGGGATTCAAAAGTAAATGAAAGTACTCTTAATTCGTGATATAAATATCGTTTTCTAATTGCATGTTTAGGTTTAAACTTCTAGTAGTTGTTTAATTTCTTTTTCTGTGATTTAAGTTGCTGGTCTTGTAGAATCAGTAAAAAAACGCACTTAAAGTTATTTCTTTTAGTATAATTAATAATATTTAGTCTTTATTTAAAATTTATGTTTCCTGTGTTCGACTCCTTACTTTATTATTCTACTATATGACTAGGTACACTGCTTAATTTGTGTTTTAGCTAGTAAAAATAGATAGGAATACAAATTTAAAAATGTTAGGTGAAATTAAAACACATGATCGGGTATAAACATAAAACGACATACAAAAATGTAATTGATAACAGTTCCCTGATTGTTCATGAGGGTTATACAATGGCTTCTTATGTTCCTGATAATATTGTTGTTTTGAAGATATGTCAACATAAAGTTGGTGAGTTCTCAGGTTTGGATTCTATGTACTTTTTATTAGCAAAAGTATATTCATACAGTATATATAGATTCTTCACCGGCTTATATAAAAATTTACTTTTTATGAGTAAAAAGTGTATATATATATATATATATATATATATATATATATATATATATATAAATGTTTATACTTATATAAAATATTACTTTTTCTAACCTAAAAACTATAAAATATAGTGCATAAGTACCTACCTGACTTATAATTAGTTTTACTATACTAGTATATGTGTTGGGCATAATTGGTTACTTATAATATAAGTTCTATTCCGACTTAAGTTTGTGCACTCTAGGTATACGTGTTTATGATACTTATACTTAACATTGATACTTATATATCGTACAAGTACATATGTCTTGGAGTATATTTGGCGCTACACGAAACTATAACCCCTGCTATATGACGTTCAAAACTTTTGTTTGTAGTACAACAGGTGCACCAGAATAGATACCTTGTACATTTCATCAATGTCGGGAATAGTAAAAAATAGCAGGGCAGTTCATCACCCGGTATCACTCCTCAGACAAGGGGTTGTACCTAGCTGTAATACCCCAAAGTTTTCAAAACTTTTTCAAATGCTATGGTTATAAACATTTGGGTATTAACCCCCATTTAACTAAAAGGGTCCCACAAAAACAATTACAATGAAAACATTGGGTGTTACCATTAAGTATCATACAACTACAACAAGAAAATATGAAATACATCATTTACATTAATAAGGAACTTGACAAGTTCCACTCCATTCTCTATCTCTTGACTTCTAAGTTTCATTTATCATATTTTCTTCTTAATTTCAACCTGGAATACATGGCATTAAAAAGAGATACGTAAGAAAAAATGTCTCGTAAGCTACGTGGGTTTTAGACCGTAAAACAATTTCGATCATTTTCAAATAAAGACTCATTTCATGCATACCGTATATAACACCACAAAAATCATGATATAATTTTCTTTGTTTTTAAATTAATAAATCGTTAATACATGTCTTTCCCACAAAATCAGAGTAATTAAGTTTTAATAAAGCATTGACAAACCATAGTAGTTCACATAAAGTGTAAAAATGTGGTGTGTGCTCTGCAATCATCCCAAGTCCTTCCGTTTGGAAACTAGAGCACCTAAAACATAAACTGAAAACTGTACAAAAAAAAAAAAAAAAAAAAAGAAAAACCTTTGTGAGTTCCCCAAATGCTATGCCCCCCCCCCCCCCCCCCCAATGGTATTTCATGCAAGTATCACATAGAAAACTAGAATTCCACATAACAAGTAATGGGGTGGCATTGGTGCCTTCGACCCATGGATATAGTGAGAAGACTCACCTCACAATGCTAAAACACACAGACGAATCTGGGCTGCTTGATGACAGATCCGCGAACTGTCAATCATCAAAACAACATCCAATTAACAATTGGGTGCCAAAGCTTAACCATAAACCCATACTTGGGGTAAAAGATTATTTTGCCCCTTACCTTGCTTGGTCCAAGACCAAGGCCCACACTCAATCTCTAGTGGTCCAAAAACGAAATAATCAACCAATGCCCTAATTGGGACCAATTCTCCAAATTGGGCCCAAACCCTTTACATGGGCTGTAACCTAAAGCCCATCCAAATATCCTAGTTCATACACTTGTTCTCAAATGGACCAACAAGAATCCAAACACCTAAGCCCAAAATAAAGGCCCAACTCGAAGCCCAAACATGATTAGGGTTTTCGCATAAAATAACGACTAGGTTTAAGTAAAAACACTTAACCCATTAAGGACTTAATCCATTAAGTCCACCGCTCAACTAGGTTAATCATAAAATATGGACGACCATAATTCATAATTCCAATCCAACGGTCCCAAATGCGGGTCCCGGCAACTCCCAAACAAAAGTCTCCAAGATTAGGGTATTCTAAACCCTAACTAGGTTTTCCAACCCTAACGCATACCAATTAGTCTAATGGTTAAGTTTTAAGCTGGTTAGGGTTTCACTAGGCCGAGCACCACCCACTGCCACCTCGAGCAGTGGTGGTCGATGGTGTTTCACGACGGTAGCCACGACCTCTCGGTGGTGGCGGTTATGATTCTAGGCCAAAAAAATGACAAAAGCACTCCATACACAAATACAATCGCGTACATAAAGACACAGGGACCGAAGATGGTGGCTGGTGGCGGCAAAACGGTGGCAGCCACCACCTCACGGTGGTGGTGGTGAGTTTCCCGGCCAAATATTGAACATACAACCACACGAACACTGAAAACAACACATACACTCGATGTCACCGAAAATAACTAGAACAACGGCCAAAGGCCACCAACGGCAGCTACGATGTACTCGATGTCGAACAAATAGAGATGAAATAAGGAGTAGGATGCGGTTATATTTAGTGAGAACCGTCCAGTCATTCACGACCCACATATTGACGTCAACAGCGTAACCTTCGACCTTCGGCGGTTCTCCCGACTGTTCATGATGTCATCGGTAGTAGGGGTTGTTGGGGAGGCATTCAACGGAAAGGTAGCAGGAGGTAGGACAGCTATCGAACTCGACATTGCAGGCGGCGGCTGGAGAAAAATATGCTAGGGTTAGGGTTTGCATCCTACAAAAAAATGGGAAGGAGCTCCGGTTTAATCTCGTGCCTTCTTCCAAACTTAAGTCCCTTTTTGCAAGTTCAGTGCGTCCCCATAAGATCTTTTTTATATTAACTCCCAAACTGTCACACCCCAAACCCACAAACGGCAGAAACGTTTAGGGGTGGAGGACGTCATGTACAGTATCACAACAGTGTAATATAATAAACAATCAACAACGTCATCCATTGCATTATAAGTAAAGTTTTAATACATGTGTGTTCTTTCATTGTAGTAAGACACCAAAAATATATAATCAAAATAAAAGACGAGACTTGTCTGCTCCGTCTTCTCAAAACCTGGCCATCGTACCTGTCTACTGTTGACCTGAGAATACAAGTTATTTTGAAAGAGAGTATCAGATTTAAAGCTAGTGAATTCATAAGTATTTAAGTGTCATTGTCTTGCTTATGAAAATCTGTTATGAAGGCCATGTAAACCTTTAAATGAAAATGTTGATGTAAGTATGAAAACCCTAGAAAATCCCTTATTTTCTATCAGTTTGAGATGTAGTCTTCTACCAAGACCCGAATGTTTTGTAAGTAAAATGATAGTTTTTCCTTCTTTTTGACTACTACAAACAGTAACTAGTCTAACTCATCGCTTATGTGAATATATCACAAAATTAAGTAAATAGGAAAATATAACCATGAAAGTATTACCCTTGGGTTACCAGGGATAACACAACATCGCTGAAGCGAAAGGTATAACCTAATGAACATCCGAAGATTGTTCAATTAACCTCTGTGGCGAACAGTAGGTTCCAGGAGTGGTTAGTCCCGTAACTGACTTTACATCGCTGTAGTCGAAGTAAATAACCTAATGAACATCCGAAGATTGTTCAATTAACCTCTGTAGCGAACGGTAGGTTCCAGGAATGGTTAGTCCTGTAACTGTCTCCTAATATATGTAATAACAACCCAATGAACATCCGAAGATTGTCCAATTAACCTCTATGGAGAACAGTAGGTTCCAAGAATGGTTAGTCCCGTAACTGAATCTACATTGCTATAAGCGAAATAGATAACCTTATGAACATCCGAGGATTTTCCAATTAACCTATGTGGCAAACAATAGGTTCCAGGAATGGTTAGTCCCGTAACTGACTCCCATTGAACTGGGATGGGCTGGAATGATTTACTGAAGGTACTAATAAATCATCGTTACGAATCGAGTTTCAAGTATTCATGTAAGTATACACAGGTAATTGTATTTATGTAAAGGTACTCATGTAATGTGTTCTTGTAAGCGTATTCATGTATCATGTAAGCATATATAAAGGTACTCATGTATCAGGTAATGTACTAGTAAAGACTCATCAATGAACTGACTTTTGTGTGATTCCTTGTAACAGGAATAACGTTTGATATCTTCAAGTTATCCCTATGATAATTTACTGAATGGTAATTAGTTGTTTAAGTAGGTTTATACACTCTTACTACTAAAGGGTGTGAGAAACTAAATGAAAGATGTAAACTATAACATCAATACATATATAAGAATATAAGTGTATATGCATAGTTTAGTTCAAGAATGTAAAAATGGTTTTGTAAGACATCTTATGGGTTTTGAACAATAATTAACAATGACTTGATGTCATTTTAATTAACATTTCACAGGTAAAACATTTGATAACAATGTATTTTAAAGATTTAAAACCATTTCATGCATCACATTTTGTAGTATGTGAAATATGTTAAATGACAAACATAGTTATAAAATACGTATCAATGATTTAATAACATGTTTGTTTCTACTTGTATTCCCCCCCCCCCCATTATAGCATTTAAAATTATTTAAAACATTGATTAGGGGTATGAAGTCACCTGTAGTTGGTGATTGGGATGAACTGAACGGTATACGATTGCTAGGTGTCAAGCGAGGACTTGTACACACACTACGATCCTAATGAACATATAATCACACATATATGCACTCAATTAGTCTCAAATCACTAATTGATAATTTTAAGACATCCTAGACATAATAAACACTTTATATAAGTGTTTCAAGCCCTAAGGATTGCATCTAAGCTATTGTGGGACAAGGCACTTGTGTTTAGGGTTCCAAAGCACCCCGTATATGAGTTTACTCCCCATATACCATCACACATGGAGTTTACGGTTGTAAAATCTTGAGTTTACAGTCGTAAACTCCCAACCATGGGTGTATTGTGTGTTTTGAAGTTCCAAATGATTCCTAGAATTATTCCAACTTGGTGGTTAAATTCTTGGAAGGGTTTAAGGCCTAGAAACACTCCTTTGAGGAGTTTACGGCCCTAAGGCCATTTCCTTTGGAGTTTACGGCCGTAAACACCCTTGGAATGGTGTTTTTGTTGTTTTCAAGTCTCTTGCATACGAAGGATAGGTTCTAGACTTTTACCTAAAGCATATGAAGGCATTTGGCACACTTTGGTGCCCTTCATTCATGTTTACGGCCCAAGGACCATGTCTTGGTCGTAAACTCACCTTGGAAGGTGATTTTGATGTGTTTAAGGCCCTTGATTTATTGGGAACAAGTCTAGGTAAAAGCCTAAGGCCTTAGGTGCCTTGAAAGCACCATTTTGAGTATGATTTTGGAGTTTACGGCCTAAGAAACTCTTGGTCCGTGAACTCCCAAACATGGGTGGTTCTTTCTTGATTTCATGTCCCTAACACAATCCTATACAAGTCCAAGGCAGTTGTATATCACGGGGGACAGTCTAGGCTTCGTTTCGGGAGTTTACCGCCCAAGAACACCTTGGGGAGTAAACTCCTAAATCTAGTTATTTAGCCTTCTAAATCATGTTATAACTACATATAAAGCTTTCTAACACTACTAGAAAGAGTTACTCACATTTTGGTATAAAAAAACGAAGATCCGTGAGAGAGAAAATGGCTTTTCTCTAGTTGGAAATGTGAATAATGAATGAATTTGGTTCAGAATTCTATTTATAGTTCTGAGATATTTTTGGCAGAAAATATTTTTATTCCTGAAATGACCTCTAATATAATAGAGTGATGGAATAATAGAGTTGCACTAAACCCTAGTGCATCCACTCTCCTGATATCTCCTGAAGTGTAAACCGTGAATTACTCAAACTTACACGAAAAAGTATGAAAATTAAGTGTGACTGCTATAACTTCTATTGAAGTGATATAGTTTGTACAGAATGGAAATTTCGGGTTGTCACATCATCCCCCCATCAGAAGGAATTTCGTCCCAAAATTAGAATTTAAGCAAATAAGAAATTACAAATAACTAAGCGAAAAGGTGAGGGTATTTCAGTTTCATTTGATCCTCACGTTCCCAAGTGAATTCCGGTCCACGCTTTGCGTTCCAGCGCACCTTCACTATCGGGATACAACTCTGCTTTGTTTGCTTGACCTCTCGGTCCATGATCTCTACTGGTTCCTCTACGAAGTTGAGGCTCTCGTTGATCTCGATCTCGTCGAGTGGAATAACAAGAGTCTCGTCGGATAGACACTTTTTCAAGTTTGACACGTGGAAGGTAGGATGTACATTACTGAGTTCTTGCGGTAGATTGAGCTTGTAAGCCACAGGGCCGATTCTCGCGAGAATCTCAAAAGGCCCTATGTATCTTGGATTGAGCTTCGTACACTTCCCAAAGCGTATCAAGCCCTTCCAGGGTGAGACTTTCAGTAGGACTCGGTCGCCTACCTGGAACTCCAATGGTTTCCTACGCTTGTCAGCGTAGATTTTCTGTCGGTCTCTAGAGGCTTTCAGTCGTTCATGAATTTGAACGATCTTCTCTGTCCTTTCCCGAATGATCTCCAGACTCGTGAGAGTGCTTTCGGGAACTCGACCCTTAGCTAACTGGGTATCACCCACTTCAGCCCAGCACAGAGGGGATCTACACTTTCGGCCATAGAGGGCCTCGAATGGAGCTGCCTTTATGCTCGTATGATAACTGTTGTTGGAGGAAAATTCAAAAAGGGGTAAATGAGTATCCCAAGCTTTTCCAAAGTCAATCACACAGGCACGCAACATATCTTCTAAGGTTTGGATAGTCCTCACACTTTGCCCGTCGGTCTGTGGATGGTAGGCTGTACTCATGTCCAGCCTAGTTCCTAGGGAACTTTGTAATGACTGCCAGAACCTCGAAGTGAATCTAGTATCTCTGTCCGAGATGATAGATAAAGGAACACCATGCAGCCTTATAATTTCCCTAATGTAAGTTCTGGTAAGTTTCTCCATCTTGTCTATTTCTTTGATCGGTAGGAAGTGGGCAGACTTGGTCAGTCTATCGACGATGACCCATATGGAATCATGTCCACCCGTCGTCTTGGGCAACTTGGTTATGAAGTCCATAGTGATCCGCTCCCACTTCCATTCTGGTATCTCCGGTTGTTGTAGAAGACCGGAGGGTTTCTGGTATTTGACCTTGACCTTTGCCCAAGTAAGGCATTTACTCACAAAGGTAGCAATGTCTGCTTTCATGTTAGGCCACCAGTATAACTTTTTAAGATCCAGATAAATCTTATCTGAACCCGGGTGGACGGAATAACGAGTGTTGTGAGCTTCCGTCATGACAAAGTCTCTGAAGCCACCATGTTTCGGTGTCCAGATCCGATCCATGAGGTATAAGGCTTCGCCACCCTTGGATTCTAAGTTCTTATCCATCCCTCTAAGGGATTCACCAGCCACGTTTTCAGGTTTCAAAGCGTCGAGCTGAGCCTCCTTTATTTGCGTGGACAAGTGTGAATGGATAGTTAGAGTCAAAGATTTGAGTCTACGACCAGTATATTCTTTCTGACTTAGGGCGTCGGCTACTACATTGGCTTTACCCGGATGATAATGAATTTCGCACTCATAATCACTGAGTAGCTCGACCCACCGTCGTTGTCTCATGTTGAGTTCTTTCTGGTCGAAAATGTGTTGCAGACTCTTATGGTCTGTAAAGATCGTGCTTTTTGTAACGTATAGGTAATGTCACCAGATTTTCAGAGCAAACACAACTGCCCCTAGTTCAAGATCGTGGGTTGTATAGTTAACCTCATGTGTTTTCAGCTGTCTCGAGGCATAGGCTATGACTTTCCCTCGCTGCATCAGAACACATCCGAGCCCTTGGTTTGATGCGTCGCAATAGACTACGAAGTCGTCTATCCCTTCGGGGAGGGACAGTATTGGTGCGGTGCATAAGGCTCGTTTGAGCGTTTGGAACGCTCTTTCTTGTTTCTCTTCCCAGTCAAAGGCTACGCCCTTCTGGGTCAGGATTGTCAGAGGTTTCGCGATGCTGGAGAAGTTCTGAATGAACCTGCGATAGTAGCCAGCGAGACCTAGAAATTGACGAATTTCTGTAGGTGTCTTAGGTGCTGACCAGTTCTCAATGGCTTTGATTTTGGAGGGGTCCACGTGTATTCCCTCCTCGCTAACAACATGGCCCAAAAATTCGACTCGTCGAATCAAAAATTCACATTTGGAGAACTTCGCGTAGAGCTTCTCCGCTCGCAATGTTTCTAAGATTCTACGGAGATGTTGACTATGCTCATCTTTACTTCGAGAGTAGATGAGTATGTCATCAATGAAGACGATGACGAAGTGATTCAAGTAAGGACGACACACCCTATTCATCAGATCCATGAATACTGCAGGCGCATTAGTTAATCCGAACGACATCACTACAAACTCGTAGTGCCCATAACGAGTTCGGAAGGCTGTCTTGGGAACGTCCTCCTCTAACACTCGTAGTTGGTGATATCCAGATCGTAGATCTATCTTCGAGAAGTAATTGGCTCCTTGAAGTTGATCAAAAAAATCGTCAATACGGGGCAAAGGATAATGATTTTTAATGGTAAGTTTGTTGAGTTCTCTATGGTCGATGCACATGCAAAACGATCCATCTTTCTGCTTGACGAACAAGACCGGTGCTCCCCATGGTGAGAAGCTTGGTCGAATGAATCCCTTCTTGAGAAGTTCGTTAAGTTGACTGGAAAGTTCCTGCATCTCGGCCAGTGCCAGACGATAAGGAGATTTGGCTACGGGGGTAGCCCCTGGCACTAAGTCGATTCTGAACTCGACTTGGCGTTGCGGTGGTAAACCGGGAAGTTCTTCTGGGAATATGTAGGGGAAGTCACGTACTTCTGGGATGTTCTGAATGTTTTTCAGTTCTTGATTGGTATCGACGACGTGTGCGAGGAATGCATGGTACTCCTTCCGCAAGCACTTATGGGCTTGAATGCACGAAATTATGCGAAGGCTCGTACTAGGTTTGTCGCCGTAGATAATTAAAGTTTCGTTGTTAGAAAGGTTAAGCAGAACTGCTTTTTCGAAGCACATAATGTCGGTGCGAAGAAGACTCAACCAATCCATGCCGATGATAACGTCGAAACATTTAATTGGGACTGGCATGAGATCTATCTTGAAAGTATGGCTATCTAAAGTTAAGGTACAACCTACGTATATGCAGTTAGTACTCTCCGTTTTCCCGTTAGCCATTTCTACCGTGAATGAACTATCTAATGCACATGGTTTTTGTTTAAGCAGGTGTGCAAATTTGTGACTTACAAAACTTTTCTCTACTCCACTATCGAAAAGTATGCAAGCATATGAGTTATCAAGGAGAAACGTACCAGTAACTATCGTAGGATCAGCTACCGCTTCCTCATAGCCTAGGGCCATAATTCTCCCTACTCCTCCATCCATCCCTGCTTTAGGGCAGTTCCTCTTGTAGTGGCCCACTTCGCCACAACCGTAGCAAGCTTGGTCCATACCGGCTTTAGGCACCTGGGCGGCCTATTCTGTTGGCGTCCTGCAGACACGGGCTGTATGCCCCTTTATGTTGCAGTTAGAGCACTGCATCTCCTTGCAAGGTCCGTGGTAGTGGTAGTTGCACTTGGTGCACTTTGGAAGAGTTCCAGCATAAGTTTTTGCTGGTAAGGGGTTCATAGGGACAACGGGAGTCACTGTGGCAGCATTGATCACCACAAGTTGTTGTTCCTTGGAGGATCCTTGAGAAGCCCCTCTTTTCCTCTTATTCCACCCCTTCTTGTTGTTGTTGGCCTTTGGTGGTACGGATGCAAGGATTGTTGGGTTCTGAGGTTTCCGGTGATCGATGAGAGATTGTACTAGTACCTTGGCGCTATCGAAGGTAATAGGTCGGGAAGCTATCACACTTGACTGGATCTGGGGCGATAGTCCCCAGATATATCTCTCTATCTTTTTGCTCTCAAGAGCAACCATATCAGGGCATAAGTTTGCCAGATCACAGAACCTATTTGTGTAGGTCGTGATGTCGGATCCAACCATTTGAAGACCCCAGAATTCCTGCTCGAGTCTTTGTACTTCACCTCGAGGACATTATTCTTTCATCAGCATGTCTTTCAACTTTTCCCAACCGATGGAATATGCCACCACCAAGGTCAGATAGTTAACATGGCTGTTCCATCATGTTAGTGCTCTGTCAGAGAAGGTACAAGCTGCAAACTTGACCTTGTTGTCCTCCTGACAAACATAGATTTCAAAGACAGATTCCATCTTTTCAATCCATTGTCTCAACACCATAACACCCCCAGTTCCGTTGAAGCTGCAGGGTTTGGCGTTCGTGAAGTCCTTGTAGGTGCATCCCCGAGGATGTCCATGGCTTTCGCCATGGTTCGAGGGTGGTGCACCTGTTCCTGATCCACTAGGAGCAGGAGCGTTGATTGCTGACACAGCAACTGCAACTGCTACTGTGAAAGGCGCCTGGAACATGTTGGCATCGAAAGGATTAGGTGGTTGAAGAGGTTCAGGTGGTGGTGGAGGTGGTGGTATCGGTGTTTCGTTGTTTGGGTTACGCCTTGGATTCCTGTGTGGCGGCATCTTTAACTATACGTTTAAAAGATGATGACATGGATAAGAATAAATAATTAATGAATGAGTTTCATGGACTAACTCCCCATAGCCCAACAACATAATGAATAGAATGACTAAGTACAGATGACAGTATTTGGATAACAATTTCCTTAAGATTAGATATCTGTCAATTATACTGGAATTACAGATGTAACAAGTTCGGGAAAAATGGCCTAGAAGTAGGCCTTACATCAACCAAGATGGAAAATTTTGACAGAATTAAGACTAGATCAAGACCTAACAGGTCTAAGATTTATAAAGACAGGAAATTAGACCAAAGTGTTACATAAACTAGGTTATATCCAAAATATGAGTTGATGAGATTCTATCGGCGACGAGAGCTGCTTGCATGAGTCCTCGATCCCGACAGTAGACGTTCAATGTTCCTTATACGCCTGTCCGACCTTGCTTGCTGAGCTCGAAGTTCTCTAATGTCAGCTCGGGTTTCAACAAGTTCCCTCTGTAGATTTGCATTGCGGACCAGAGTCCTTTCATGAGCAGAATCTAGTTGGCGAATGTGGAAAGTGTTAACACCAGAGTTGGCATCAACTTCCAAGACTTGATTGATAGTCGCCTGAGCCATTATTGTGTTCCGAGAAATCCTACGCACCATGATTGGTAGGACTCTATCAGCAGAACCTCCTTCGGTGAGGTTGTAGAAACTTCAGTCTCCATTGTAGGGAATGGGCTGACCTTGTTCCTGTCTCCATGTATTCAAGTTCGTGGCCCACAGAGATGTTGGTCCTTGAAACACAGGGCGGGGGTTCAGGTTTGGGTTTTGAGCACCTGGGGGTAGGTTGTTGACTTCAGGCTCTGAGTCAGAACTATCGGAAAAACCCTCAGCATGGTGATCATCAAAAGGGATTGGGTGATCATCTTCTGGTTCTGCCTCTAGCCAACCAGCATTGCCTTGGTTTGGGAGGTACGGGTCGCCATGGTGAAATCCAACCATTTTAATCTACGCGAGAAAAGGGATATAAGAAATAGCTAAAATAGACGAACTATCTAAGATAATTACAGTAAGGCCAAATACCCCTATGGTATTTCTTTATGGTTGTGTTGGTAAGTTTTTAGACTTGTTGCCATATCACAACCATTCTTGGGCATATGCTAATCACTCCTCGGACCAACATAGTTGATCAGGCTATGCCATTCCCAAGACTAACCATATATCCCCAGGCTTACTTGTGATATTCAACAATCGTAATACTTTTGTTCTTGTCATTGTGACACTGATTTTAGTATGAATGCAGGCACGTATACTTTGTTAAATATTTTATTATTTAAAAGTATAACTCTTAGACAGAGTGTTTTAATCCAAATGTATTTATAGTTAGTATATCTTTTATGGTTTGATATACTTTATTCACTATAAACAATGCTCTGATACCAATCTGTCACACCCCAAAACCACGAACGGCGGAAACGTTCAGGGGTGGAGGACGACATGTACAGTATCACAACAATGTAATATAATAAACAAGCAACAACATCATCCATTGCATTATAAGTAAAGTTTTAATACATGTGTGTTCTTTCATTGTAGTAAGACACCAAAAATATACAATCAAAATAAAAGACGAGACCTGTCAGCTCCGTCTTCTCAAAACCTGGCCATCGTACCTGTCTACTGTTGACTTGAGAATACAAGTTATTTTGAAAGAGAGTATCAGCTTTAAAGCTGGTGAATTCATAAGTATTTAAGTGTCATTGTCTTGCTTATGAAAATCCGTTATGAAGGCCATGTAAAACTTTAAATGAAAATGTTGATGTAAGTATGAAAACCCTAGAAAATCCCTTATTTTCTATCAGTTTGAGATGTAGTCTTCTACCAAGACCCGAATGTTTTGTAAGTAAAATGATAGTTTTTCCTTCTTTTTGACTACTAAAAACAGTAACTGGTCTAACTCATCGCTTATGTGAATATATCACAAAATAAAGTAAATAGGAAAATATAACCATGAAAGTATTACCCTTGGGTTACCAGGGATAACGCAACATCGCTGAAGCGAAAGGTATAACCTAACGAACATCCGAAGATTGTTCAATTAACCTCTGCGGTGAACAGTAGGTTCCAGGAGTGGTTAGTCCCGTAACTGACTTTACATCGTTGTAGTCGAAGTAAATAACCTAATGAACATCCGAAGATTGTTCAATTAACCTATGTAGCGAACGGTAGGTTCCAAGAATGGTTAGTCATGTAACTGTCTCCTAATATATGTAATAACAACCCAATGAACATCCGAAGATTGTCCAATTAACCTCTGTGGCGAACAGTAGGTTCCAGGAATGGTTAGTCCCGTAACTGACTCTACATTGCTATAAGCGAAATAGATAACCTTATGAACATCCGAAGATTGTCCAATTAACCTCTGTACCGAATAATAGGTTCCAGGAATGGTTAGTCCCGTAACTGACTCCCGTTGAACTGGGATGGGCTGGAACGTTTACTGAAGGTACTAATAAATCATCGTTACGAATCGAGTTTCAAGTACTCATGTAAGCATACACAGGTAATTGTATTTATGTAAAGGTACTCATGTAATGTGTTCTTGTAAGCGTATTCATGTATCATGTAAGCATATGTAAAGGTACTCATGTATCAGGTAATGTACTAGTAAAGACTCATGAATGAACTGACTCTTGTGTGATTCCTTGTAATAGGAATAACGTTTGATATCTTCAAATTATCCCTATGATAATTTACTGAATGGTAATTAGTTGTTCAAGTAGGTTTATACACTCTTACTACTCAAGGGTGTCAGAAACTAAATGAAAGATGTAAACTATAACATCAATACATATATAAGAATATAAGTGTATATGCATAGTTTAGTTCAAGAATTTAAAAATGGTTTTGTAAGACATCTTATGGGTTTTGAACAATAATTAACAATGACTTGATGTCATTTTAATTAACAATTTCAAAGGTAAAACATTTGATAATAATGTATTTTTAAGATTTAAAACCATTTCATGCATCACATCTTGTAGTATGTGAAATCTGTTAAATGGCAAACACAATTATAAAATACATATCAATGATTTAATAACATGTTTGTTTCTACTTGTATTCCCCCCATTATAGCATTTAAAATTATTTAAAACATTGATTAGGGGTATGAACTCACCTGTAGTTGGTGATTGGGATGAACTGAACGGTATAGGATTGCTAGGTGTCAAGCGGGGACTTGTACACACACTGCGATCCTAATGAACATATAATCACACATATATGCACTCAATTAGTCTCAAATCACTAATTGATAATGTTAAGACATCGTAGACATAATAAACACTTTATATAAGTGTTTTAATCCCTAAGGATTGCATCTAAGCTATTGTGGGACAAGGCACTTGTGTTTAGGGTTCCAAAGGACCCCGTATATGAGTTTACTCCCCATATACCATCACACATGGAGTTTACAGCCGTAAACTCCCAACCATGGGTGTATTGTGTGTTTTGAAGTTCCAAATGATTCCTAGAATTATTCCAACTTTTTGGTTAAATTCTTGGAAGGGTTTAAGGCCTAGAAACACTCCTTTGAGGAGTTTACGGCCCTAAGGCCATTTCCTTGGGAGTTTACGGCCGTAAACTCCCCTGGAATGGTGTTTTTGTTGTTTTCAAGTCTCTTGCATATGAAGGATAGGTTCTAGACTTTTACCTAAAGCATATGAAGGCATTTGGCACACTTTGGTGCCCTTCATTCATGTTTACGGCCCAAGGACCATGTCTTCGCCGTAAACTCACCTTAGAAGGTGATTTTGATGTGTTTAAGGCCCTTGATTTATTGGGAACAAGTCTAGGTAAAAGCCTAAGGCCTTAGGTGCCTTGAAAGCACCATTTTGAGTATGATTTTGGAGTTTACGGCCTAAGAAACTCTTGGGCTGTGAACTCCCAAACTTGGGTGGTTATTGCTTGATTTCATGTCCCTAACACACTCCTATACAAGTCCAAGGCAGTTGTATATCATGGGGGACAGTCTAGGCTTCGTTTCGGGAGTTTACCGCCCAAGAACACCTTGGGGAGTAAACTCCTAAATCTAGTGATTTAGCCTTCTAAATCATGTTATAACTACATATAAAGCTTTATAACACTACTAGAAAGAGTTACTCACATTTTGGTATAAAAACCTGAAGATCCGTGAGAGACAAAATGGCTTTTCTCTAGTTGGAAATGTGAATAATGAATGAATTTGGTTCAGAATTCTATTTATAGTCCTGAGATATTTTTGGCAGAAAATATTTTTATTCCTGAAATGACCTCTAATATAATAGAGTGATGGAATAATAGAGTTGCACTAAACCATAGTGCATCCACTCTCCTGATATCTCCTGAAGTGTAAACCCTGAATTACTCAAACTTACACGAAAAGTCTGAAAATTAACTGTGACTGCTATTACTTCTATTGAAGTGATATAGTTTGTACAGAATGGAAATTTCGGGTTGTAACACAAAATTACCCAACACCCCCTTCCTTTTGAATTTCATTGCGAAACCACCCCAAAAATTTTACTTTAACCCCCCAATATCCAAAATTACGACATTTAACTCGACGAATCCAAACACCTTGCTAAATCATTACTGATTTATGGCTGCAATAGTATAAAATAAAATACAATTTACATCTCGGAGTTTAGGGTTAATTATTGATATACTTATTTTATTTAATTTCAAATGAAATATTACAATTCTACCCCACTTAACTTAGATTTTGTCCTCGAAATCTTTCCTTACCACTTCCCAACAACCTGAGCAACAAAGCCATAACCCCAAGCATAACACACCCTTCCCAAGGAAACCAAAACTAGCCCTGGCAGGGCTCTCCAACCCGAAGATGAACGATTTCTTTAACCACCATAAAATAATCCATGACAAAGTAACCACATCCACTCAATCTGAAGCCTGAAGTCTCGAGATGGTCTGACTCCCTGACATACCACCCATATTGAATCATTATTGTTGATCCAATCCACTTATCTCCCAACTGACTACTCAACTTCTGATAACTTGAGGTTCCCACTAGAAACATAATCACCTTCCAATTACCCGCGCAGATCATTTATACTTGACCAAGGCTTAGATAATTCTTTGAGTAGTAGACTTATCCCTATAACGGTTAGACTCAGATGAGAGTTGCGCAACAGAGTCAAATCATCTACTCTGAGATTATCCAATCCCACCAACAAGTGACCTATCATACTCTTTGAATAACAAGATACTACACTCTTAAGTTCCAAATCAGTAATATTGCCTCGAGTGATCTTGACACCTTTCACAAATAGAACAAATCCAAGATACAATCTCAAGAGCTGATATACCATTCAAAACTGAATCCATTCATTACCCTTGAATCCTTTGATCGATCCCCTCAGCATATAGATACCCTGATCCTTATCCCACGGAAACAAAACCCTACACAAAACAGTCTCGGTACCCGACTCGAGATCTTACCACAAAAACACCAACACGATACTCACCTCATAACCCGAGATCCACGGACCTTGACTTGCATTTGACCAAACCCTTTCTGATTCACGATAACCCCTCATAAGACTGAGATTTAACGATTCCCAAACCAAAGCTGAGATTACCAGTCTCGCACTTGATCCAAGCACCCGACTCCCAAGAGTCCTACAACAAGGCTAACCAGCGTAATAACCCCTATGCGTTAAACATTGATCACCCACATGATCCTCCAACTCAAGATCCAAAACCTCGACCCAATGGTCTCTACTAGGTCCAACCTAAATTTCCATAATTACACAGGCCTCGCCCACGAGTCCCACTCATCCAGAGTTACACAAACCCGACCCTACCTCGGACCCCAATGGTCCACAAACTCTAACAAAGAAATACACCTTGACAATCCGGAATGGCGTGCCCACGACACAAACTGATTCCCTCTTTACACCCATGACCACTACCAACGATAGTTTACATCAAAATTGTGAATGCTACGATCCCATCGCAGTCTTACAACATATCCAACCAACCGTGTTTACCACCCATAGCCTTACCACGCTCAAATCATCACAATACCATGCATCCTGAGTCGAATCCTACAACCATTCAGGAGTTCGGGTCACAATGGAGATGTCGAATTGCGGTTAGCAGGTTCCTAATCTCCCACCAACACAACCTCAATCTGAACAATCATTTAATTCTCCCCCAGTTAGACTCGACGAAGGCCTCTCACCTCTTAAGCCTTATAGATCTCTGACCCGTCTCTGTCAAACTGAATGGACTGCCCATACCCTATGCTAAATAATGGCGTTCCATTGCTAGCAAACTCCATGATCACCTAGATCCTGAAACCTTAAAGGATAATCTTAACCAACCTAATAATCGAGATCACCTACAATGACACCATTCATGAGTTATTTTGTTGGCGAATAAAACCATAACCCTTACCTTGAACCAGCGAATCTTTATCCCAACTTTCATTCTCGAAGAATGATTGGTTCCAAATTGACTACAACCTGAGTGAATATAAAACTCCCCTAACATTACCAATGACCAAACAACTCATGCAACTGACACCACCATCTTTCTGCTACCATTCCACACTTAGCAACGGTAGTGTTCGTACCCAACAACTCTTCCATAGGCAATTGTCGCTCCTACCAGAAAGAATACAAAAACCATCAATCCTTGATGATTACTAGAGAAATGACCTGCTGAATCCTGACTAAAGGCCTTCCGCACAATACCCCCAAGCTGATTCTGACCAAAAAACAGAATAGCAGCCAAACACATTGAAACCTGCTACACAATATACAAATCCTCAATAACCCACTAATGATTCATGGCATGCAAAAGACATGAAACAATTCCCAAAGATATACCCCAACGACAACGGATCAATAACCCGAAGATAATGCTTACCCAAATCAATTTAAAATCTAAGCAACAAGAAACTGATAACAACTGAAGAAAAGCAAAAGACAGCATACCCACAATATCACATGTTGGAGCACTGGCCTCTCCTGGTCCTACACTGAAAGAACTGGCTACTCTTTATTCGGGCTCCAAATCGATCTCCCTTTCTCAGCTCTAGAAATCATATCATTTAGGATCTTACACCCTCAGATACTTTCAAACTCCATGATATCATCTGCCACATATCATGATACAACACCTTCTTAATTTCCTCATCTGCCGCATACCGTGGAACCAAGAAAGTACTCTCCCGAAATTTAGCAGTGATCTCTGACTCAGTCTCACTAGTCTGGCGGAGTTCCAGAAACTCTCGTGCCAACTGCGGCACCTCAATCGCCAATGCAAACTCAGCTCGAAACCTATTCGAGAAGTCATCCCATGATATAGCATCAATCACATCATCACCCAACTCACTACCAAACTCTTCCCACCTTTCTCATGCCCTAACCTTCAATAGGCAGGAAGCATGTCTGATCTTCGCCTCCTTGGGGCAAAAACTCGTCCTGAATGCGTTAGCCATATCTGCTAACTGCATCCTACTGACAACAGGGTGCTTCCCCATGGAACACATGAGCTCCATAAGCACGGAACTCACAAAAAGAAACAGTGTGATATCCAATGATAGCCATCTCCTCAGCATGGAATATTCCTAAGCTTTCATACAAGATCTTCAAAATCCCTCTTTGACCGAACCAAAAACCATAAGAGCCTTCTACAAAACACTACGGGTAATCTCCGACGAGATAGATTCCAGTGTCGGCTCGCTAATCGGCTTAGTACTCTTACCTGAGCCAAAATCAAAACCTAAACCTCCATCTGGGGAACTCATCACCAAACTGAAATACTATCATGTGGAAGTTCATTACATACTTAATAATCCTTTTCCCCAAGCTTCTTAGAATCTCCAAGACTCTTCCCGATTCGAGTAAGGATCATGTGCTTTCAGTAGCACGGGCCCAATACTACCTTCCACACATATCTATACTTTCCTCGAGAATCATCCTGAATCTTCTAAGTTACCTCCTCAACTGATGCACTAAAGCTCACTAAACAATACAACTACAACCACTACAACACTCTCTAGGCTCACCTAGGTTCCTGACCTCACCCTATCATCAGCTGCTAAAGAACTCTTCATAACGCCAGTCATCCACCTCATGAATACTTTCCTATTCACTTAGTAGCTGACTCCCATCATCCAAGAGTTCCATAAAGCAGAAAGCAAGTAGCATTCATGCAATAACACTCCAATTCATAGAACTATCACAAAACATTCGCCCTACACACCAACACTTATGCTAGAAGTTCCACCCTTACTGTTGCTTACCTTATGCATGCAAATTATACCCAAAAGATGATCAAACAGACTATTGAATAATAGACTCTACCCTAAAACCACGACCAAACAAGGAACATGAAATAAGGCCAAATCAATTATTCTAGGGCTATCAGATGCTAACCGTATACAATTTTTAAAGCATACACTTAGTGATTACAATTTCCAATAGATAATCACATCTCAGCATAGCATTCAATACCCCCCAATTCAATAAGGTATCACATACCATATCAACTACTCCTTACTAATCAGCACTAACATGCAAGTCTACCAGCTCCTACAATATACATACAAAGGCATCTCTCATCGCATTCTATCATGCAAAAAAAAATTGAGCAAATCCTTAGCCCTAAATAGCATGCGATTCACAGGTTCATAAATCAAGTCATATCATATAACACATATGAGTATTTTCGAAAAACTTACTTGAGATCGGTTGATTTCCTTCACTACACCTTCTCTTATCTTATAAAACTATTTTCTTAATATAATTTTCTTTTTGAAAACTTTACCTATTCCTCAGTTTGAGTTCAGACACACTCGAGAGTATGTCAGAATCCCTCAAACCAATGCTCTGATACCAACTTGTAACACCCCAAACATCTTGATATAATTTTTTTTGTTTTTAAATTAATAGATTGTTAATGCATGTCTTTCCCACCAAATAAGAGTAATTAAGTTTTAACAAAACATTGACTAATCATAGTAGTTTATAGAAAGCAGAAACATGTGGTGTGTGCTCTTCAATCATCCTGACCCCTTCCATTTGAAAATGAGAGTACCTGAAACATAAACTGAAAACAGTAAGCACAAAGCTTAGTGAGCCCCCAAAATACCACATACTATACAACCACAAAATATCATCCACAAAATATCATCAACAGTATATAATCTACAATACATATAGTTTCCATGGGCTCCCCCATGGTCTTATATCCAAATGTCATGGGCACCCTCATGGTCTTATATCAAAATGTCGTGGGCTCCCCCCATGGTCATTCATGCAAGTATCACATAGACAACTAGCATTCCATATAACAAGTAATGGGTCGGCATTGGTGCCTTCGGCCCATGGATATAGTGAGAAGACTCACCTCACACTACGGAATCACACAGACGAACCACGGGATGGCTGACAGATCCCAGAACTATCAATCATCAAAACAACACCTAATTAACAATTGGGTGCCAAAGCATAACCATAAACCCATAGTTGGGGTAAAAGATTGTTTTAACCCTTACCTAGCTTGCTCCAAGACCAAGGCCCACACTCAAACTCTAGAGGTCCAAAAACCAAATATTCAACCAAGGCCCAAATATGGCCCAATTCTCCAAATTGGTCCCAAACCCCTTACATGGGCTTTACCCTAAAACCCATCCAAATATCCTAGTTCATACACTTGTTCTCAAATGGCCCAATAAGAATCCAAACACCTAAGCCCAAAATAAAGGCCCAACTCGAAGCCCAAACATGATTAGGGTTTTCACATAAAATGACGACTAGGGTTAAGTAAAAACACTTAACCCATTAAGTACTTAATCCACTAAGTCCATTCCTCTACTAGGTTAATCATAAAATATGGTCGCCCATAATTCATATTTCCAATCCAACGGTCCCAAATGCGAGTCCCGGCAACTCCCAAACAAAATTCTCAACGATTAGGGTTTTCGAAACCCAAATTAGGGTTTTCATCGAAAAGACATGCCAATTAGTCTAATTGTTAAGCTTTAGGCTGATTAGGGTTTCACTAGATTGGGCACCACCCATTGCGACCTCGGTTAGTGGTGGTCAACGGTGATTCACGGCAGCAGCCACCACCTCACGGTGGTGCTGGTTATGATTCTAGGCCAACACAATGAAAAAATCACTCCATACACTAATCTAATCACGCTTATAAACACACAGCCACCGTAGATTGTGGCTAGTGGCGGCAAAACGGAGGTAGCCACCACCTCACGGTGGTCGTGATGGGTTTTTTGGCCAAATATTGCACATACAACTAAATGAACACAGAAAACAACACATACACTTGAACACACACAATTGACCACTTCCTAGGTGGATGAAATTAACCTTTTTCACGGTGGTCAGAAACGACGAGAACATCGGCTATAGGCCACCAACGGTAGCTATGACGTACCCGACGCCGAACAAATAGAGTGGAAAGAAAGAGTATGATGAAATTAACCTTACCGAGAACCTTCCACTCATTCACAACCCACACATCAACGTCCACAACGTAACCTTTGACCTTCAGTGGTTCTCTCGGTTGTTCACGATGTCACCGAGAGTACGGGCTATTGTGGAGGCGTTCAACGGAAATGTATCAGGAGGCGGGGAGGCGGTCGAACTCAACATTTCAGGCGGTGGCTGAGAAGGCTCCATGATGGTGGCGGCTAGAGAGCAATATGATAGGGTTAGGGTTTGCATCCTTCAAACGAGAGGAAAGGAGCATCGGTTTAATCCCATGCCTTCTTCAAAACTTAATTCCCTTTTTCCAAGTGCGGTCCCTCCACATAACGTCTTTTTTCAGATTAACTCCCAAACTTACTAAACACCGCATGCCTTCTGAATTTCTTTGCAAAACCCCCCACGAAAATTATACTTTAACCCCCAAATTTCAAAATTACGATATTTAACTCCTCGAAGAGAACACCTTGCTAAGTCATTATTAATATTTGGCAACAATAGTATATAATCAAATATAATTTACATCTCGGGGTTTAGGGTTACTTATCTATTTACTTATTTTATTTAGTTTCAAACGGAATGCTACACCGTAAAACCTTTTCAATCTTTTTAATGAAAAAGCATTTCATACTTAACATAACATATCATATCATATGTATCATTTCATATCTTATCATCTCATTAGCTTCTTCTCCATGTTCATCTTCATTTCCATTTCCATTTCCATTAAGGGCTAAAATTCTGGTATTAAATCATTGCCATTTTTATACTTAGGGACTAGCAATATCCCCAGGTCTATACCAAGTTGGAAAGAACAAAATCATTCCACCAAGACATAATTTTCGTTAGGATATCTATCCCACGAAGGGGAGGCATCACCCCAGTAGAATCCCTTATATCTTGTTATGGGGACATCATGGCTCGAGCAATATATTCATTTCATTACTTTTCGATTCTTTCAAATTTCTTTCATTACTTTCAATTTCTTTTCATTACTTTCCATTTCTTCTCGTTACTTTCCATGATTTACACATTTCATACATTAGCATCAAAAATTCATTTCAAGAGTAAATCATCTATATTTAAATATATTTCAGAAACCTTTTCAAAACATTCAATCTACCAAAATGTTCTTTGCTTTTAAAAAATAGTATTGCCTTCAAGGTAATCTTTCAAAATATCCTTTCAAAAAATATTTGACACTTTCAGTTCAAAACATTCTACGTATATATATATATATATATATATATATATATATATATATATATATATATATATATATATATCAAACAATAGTGCTTCATTATCAAAACATCATTTTTCCATGTACCCCAAAGTGGGAAAATACCACCATGTACTCATCTCAATCACAAGAAGGCTAGCTAGTCATCTTGTACTTCCTTTCCTTAGAGCAACACTCTTCGATACCACCTTTATAACATATAGAAACAAGTCTTTAAAATGACCAAAATACCCCACAAATGTTACAATAGTAAATTTTATTGTTTCATGCTATTCCTCAATCAAAAATATGAATGTAGTCGAAAATTGGATGCAAATCCAAGTCTGTATGCAAAAGTTATGAGGGAAACACTAAAGTTAAAATTTGTGGTCTAGCTAAGCACTCTGATGTCTGTGTGCGGGACACGTGCCAGGCCAAACACTTCGCGTCCCGTAGGAATCCAAACACCCCAAAAAAACTCACTTTTTGAGTCTTAAAGTGGCTTGGGTGGTTTTTTCCTTTTAGGTAACCATTTGAGAAACCTATAAAGGTCTCCAGCCACTACTAGAGGATGTTTTATCATATCGAAACATTAAAATTAATTCATTAAGTCCTCAATCAAAATACTAAGTGTATAATGTTTACAAACACTCAAATGAAATGGTTAAGAGCTCAAGTTTATCAAAAACACTCTTTAAACAATAAGACTTATTCCTAAATCCTTTAATAAATCATTGGGTGTTTTCAAGTACATAAAACACTCCTTAATCTCCTTGCAAGTATTGAATCCAACTATGGAATCCGCATTTTGTGACAACCCAAACTTTCTATGTTGTATAGCCATTAGATTCAATCAAAGTCGAACTTGCTTCTGTTACCTTTTTAGCCCTATTAAGGGTATGTTTGAGAGTTTATGAGCCTAGTGTAATGTATGAATGGATGCTAGGATGAGTTAGCTTGAGATCGGGAGGATTAATTCGAACCAGAAAACCACTCAACATGTGTTCACGACCGCAAACTAGGTTCACGGCCATGAACCACCTCCTATGTATATAAGAGTAACCCCCTTTTCTCCTCACTTCTCCACCTCCCAACTGTCAACACCCCCATTCTCTCTCAAAAAACTTCAACCGTGAACCCTCCAAAGCTCCAAAACCGTAAGTGTTTCAACCTTAAACTTGTTATACTTCAAATATTGCTAGATCCTAGCCTTGATTCTTCAAGATTCATCACCACCTTCATAAACTTGAAGGGATCACGGTCGTGAACCCTTCATAAGTTCATTGGATCGTGAACACCTCATGAGGTTATGAGCCTCATGAGACTGTGAACTTTATAGGGCCGCAAACCCCTTCCAAGCTTCCATTTGTGGATTGAACACTTCATTTAGGGTGTTTCCTACAATCTTAGGTAGTTTCCTTTACTATTTAGGAGTCATAACCACTAATTGAACACACATATACGTGAATATATGCCTTATAGGAACCAACTATGCTTCGGAACTTCGATTGTGAACTCAAGCATCCTATATCTATCTTACCTTCCAGATCACTCACTACAGGTGAGTTCTTGCCCCTTAACTTATCTTTTAAATGATTTTAAATGCTTTTATGGAGGGATACAAGTTGAACACATTGTAGTTATTGTATCAATCACATGTGATTAATAACTATCAAACAAGTGGATTGCTTATACTTCAAAACTGTTTTATCAAACAAACTATTTCAAAACATTTTATAAACTGACATTAAGTCATTTGTAACCATTCAAATGGTTAAATTTCCTTTATATGTTAAAACTCTTTTATATGCTAAACTCTTTATCAAACTCTTTTAAACTTATATATTGTCAAAATCATGTCTATATAGATATAGTTGTATAAATAAGGTTGAAAGGGCTTAGGACTGATAACTCACTTTATTTCTTGTTCCTAGTTTGGTTGTGGACTTAGGGTATCGTTTATTTGTCCGAGGGTTGTTTATATCTTAGTTATATATTATGTATATGTGTATAGATATAAAATTCTTTCCAACAGTTCAATACCTTTGGGTAGCAAAGGTGTACAAACATGATCAATCGTTCAAGCAACATTACTAGTAAACTATAATAGGTATAGTTTAGATGATTACTATTCACTATTTCTAGAACAACGAAACATACAAGAGTCAGTTCAAACATACTATAAAGAGAATCAGGGAGGAAAATACTATACACTAGAATAGAGAGAACATACTATATAAATACAAGAGTACTATAACATTATTGAGAGCCACTACTTCATGACATGGCAATATACTATTGTGTCACCTTTTTTAACCAGAGTCTCCTAGAGGGAGAGCGTGAATTTGTGTATAGATCTATACGGGATTGACCATCCTACACCTTGTTGCTAGCTACAGTGGGACCTGCAGGTCTACAGGTGACGAATGTCATACCATTTCAATCTTTTGATCGTCGTGTTTTACTAGTCAATCAAGTATGGTTATAATCTCATCACATTTTACCTTAATTAAACAATTGGTGTAAGGTAGTTAGTACTACCGTAGCTACTATATATAATACTACAGTACATATGTATTTTCCCATTACATTCATATTGTAATCTTCTCACATAAACGGTAATGTAAACTATATTTTTAGTAATGATAGTCATACTTATTGAAAAACACTCACTTTTACAAAAGAACAAAAATACAGAACAGCCGGGTCTTGGTAGAAGACTACATTTCATTATAAGTAGAAAATATAGGATTTTCTAGGAGATTCAAACATGTACATCAAACACTTGCAAAAATTTACATCAAACATTTACAAATACTTTCTTCAAACATATACAAACATTTGACACTAAAATACTTATGAACTCACCAGCTTAAATGCTGATCTACGATTTCAGTGTAACTTGTATTCTCAGGTCGACAATAGACAAGTACCGATGACCAGACTTTTGAGAAGACAGAGCACGTCCAAGACTCTTCTTTATTTTGATTACATCTTTTTTGGTGTCTTACTACTATCTACCCATAAAAGATATACAACTATAAACACATCGGGATTAAAATACTCTAACCAAGAGATTATACTTTTTAAATGATAAAATATTTAACCAACGTATACATACGTGCATTTATACTAGGATCAGTGTCATACTAGAATAGAACAAAAGTATTGTGGTTGTTGAACATCACAAGTAGGCTTGGGGACATATGATCAAATATGGGAGTGATATAGCCTGATCAACTATATCTTTCTAAGAAGTGATCAGCATGTGTTGGGGAATGGTTGTGGTGTTGTAGCAAGTCTAAAAACTTACCAACACTACTACAATGAAAACTTTAGAACATAACATAAACATAAAATACTATAGGAGTATTTTGTGTTACTATAATTACTTATTTGAGAACTAAAAGGTCTTTATTAGTAGGTCAATAGTTGCTGAGTGGATACGCTAAGGTTATATGTGAAATAGGGTGTCATAGACTTAAAATCAGTGATCTTTGCTTTACTTCCTATTCCTTGTTTGGTTGTGGACTTAGAGTTAGGTTCACTTATTCGAAGGTCTATCCTATTTTGGTTACATATAACTACTATGCACTACGCGAGTATTGAAGTAAATGATAAGGATCATCCCATAATTATCTTAAGTAGTATGTCTATTTATATATGATTCTTATACCCCTTTTCTTGCATAGATATCATGGTTGGATTTCATCATCCGGGCGACCCATACTTTCCCAACCAAGGTAATGGTGGATGGATCGATGCAGAGCCAAAAGAGAATCATGCAATTCCAATGGATGACGACTCCGCAGAGAACTTCCCGGAGGATTTTGACTCTGAGCCAGAAGTCAATGATCTACCCTTAGTGGCTCCAATCCAAAATCCTAACCCCCGTCTGGCTTTTCAAGGGCCCACACCTCTGTGGGCAGCGAACTTAAACCAATGGAGTCACGAACAGGGTCAACCCTTACCTACAACGGAGACCGAAGCTTCTACAATCTAAGCGAGGTAGGCTCAGCAGAAAGAATCCTGCATGATCTGGATCGCAGAGTTGCTCGCAATGATGAGCAGGGAAGGGCAACCATCAACCGAGTCATGGAGGTTGATGCCGATGTTGGAGTCAATATAGTTCGCATTCATCAACCAAGTCATGGAGGTTGATGCCAATGCGGGAGTCAATACAGTTCGCATTCGCTGTCTAGAAACTTCTCATGGAAGAACCCAGAACCAGAATGCGGTCCTGTAGAGAGAACTTACTGCAACTCAAGCTGAAGTCAGGGAACTTCGAGTACTTCAAGCAATATTTGAAAGGCGCATGCTAGATATGGAGCGTCGTCTGGTAGAATCAAAGACTAATTCGAGCGGTTCTCATTGCAAGTAGAGTCTACTCTACTTGTTCTTTTGGATATATTTATGTCTATGTATAGACACTAGTATTAATTTCCAGCTTGTTTTAAAGGCCTTAGACTTTCAGTCTGCTAGGTCTCTATACTGTCAAAATTTTCTTGTTATGGTTTGATGTAAGACCTACTTCTAGGTCATTTTTCCTGAACTTGTTACATCATTATTGCTAACATTATTGACAAACATCTAATCTTTTGGGAAATTTTTATCTAAGTGATTTCATCCTACCACTGTTAGATCTCTAATTCAATCACACTCTCACCTAATTGTTGGGCTATGGTGAGTTAGCCCATGGATCACTCTCATTATTCTCACTGTTGAATTATTACCATTATCTTCATCTTTGTAAACTTATAGTTAAAATATGCTTCAACGTCAATCAACAAGACACAACCCTCCGATAACCCCTACTCAGCCACCACCTCTTCCACAATACACTCCGGAAACTATCCATGTTGTAGTGGTTGCAGCTATTTCGGCAGCCTTAGCTTAATTTAGTGCTAGTGGTACTAGAGAAAGTGGAACAACTGTTCCTTCCACTCAAGGTGATGCTCCAGTGGGCTGTAGAGAGTGATTGTATAAGGACTTCACCAACTGCAAGCCCAGGACCTTTAACGGGACTAGTGGAATCATTGCCCTCTTGCAATGGTTCGAGAAAACGGAGTCGATCTTTCAGATCTGCTCCTGTCCGGAAGGGAGAAAAGTTAAATTTGTTGCCTGCACCTTCGCGGACAGAGCCCTAACGTGGTGGAATAGCCATGTTATGTCACTAACTCTGATAGTGGCGAATGCTATGGGCTGGGAAGCACTAAAGGAGCTCATGATTGAAGAGTATTGCCCAAGGGGTGAGGGTCAGAAACTTGAACAGGAACTCCGGAGCCTAACCATGAAGGGCTCCGACATAGTGACCTATACTTCAAGATTCAGCGATCTCGTGGCACTATGTCCGGGAAAGGTCCCTACTGAGGGAAAGAAAATTGAGAGGTATATCTGGGGGCCGGTGCCTCCATTTAAGGGGAATGTCTTAGCTTCAAACCCCACTACCTTCGACAGTGCCAAGCGATTGGAACATCGGCTCATTGATCATGGAGTTCACACCCCGACAACGACAACAACCCTGGCCAACCCAGAACCCTCCAAAGCCGCTGACAACAACCGGAAGTTTTGGGATAACAAGATGAACAAAGCGACGCAAAAATCTGCCAAAAAGCAGAATGTCGTGGCTGTTCATGCTGTGATAACACCTACTGCTACTGCGCCAATGAAGCAGTATGTTGGGAGCTTGCCCAAGTGCAAGAAATGCAGCTTCCACAATAATGGACCCTATCGGGAAATGCAGTGCGCTAACTGCAACAGGAAAGGGCACACTGCCCGTTTCTGCAAGTCTCCGGCAAGGCCGATAAACCAAATCCCCAGCTTTGCTATGGGCCAGGCTTGCTATGGATGTGGCGAGGTGTGTCACTTCAAAAGGATCTGCCCGAAGGTAGGGATCACAGGCGGAGTGGGAACATTTTTGGCCATAGGCCACAAGGAAGCAGTAGCTGACCCTACAGTGGTCACTGGTATTTTTCTCCTCCATAACTCTTATGCATACATTCTATTTGATGGTGGAGCGGAGAGGAGTTTCGTGAACCAGAAATTTGCTCACTTACTTAAACAAAAACCATGAGCACTAAAAGAACCATTCACTGTTGAAATGACTAAGGGAAAGACTGAGAGCACTAGCTAATATATACATGATATGTACTCTAACTCTCGAGGGCCATTCATTTCCAATCGACATCATGCTGGTCTTAATTACAAGTTTCAACATCATAATCGGCATGGATTGGTTGAGTCTTCATCGTGCTGACATCATGTGTTATGAAAAGGTTGTTCACCTTAATCTACCATTTAACGAAACTTTAGTTATCTATGGCGACAAACCCGACACGATCCTTCGTATTATCTCGAGTATACAAGCCTAATAGTACTTACGAAAGGAATGACATGCATTCCTTGCTCATGTAGTCGAAAGGAGCCAAGATATTAAAGACATAAAGAAGATCCCAGAAGTACGCGACTTTCCCGACATATTTCCAAAAGACCAGGATTACCACCACAACGTGAAGTCGAGTTTAGAATCGACTTAGTTCAAGGGGCTACCCCAATAGCCAAATCGCCCGATCGTCTAGCACCAGCTGAGATGCAAGAGCTATCCCGTCAACTTAACAAATTGCTCAGCAAGGGATTTATTAGACCAAGCTTCTTACCATGGGGAGCACCAGTCTTGTTCATAAAGTATAAAGACGGATAGTTCCGTATGTGCATCGACTATAGATGTCACACCCCCAAACCAGAACAGCAGAATCGTTCGAGGGTGGATGACTTCATGTAGTATCGAAACAATTGAATACATAGTAAAGAAAGTAACACAACCATCATATATATAATTTGAAAGTTTACATTGTAGAAAAGTACCTGTTTCAAAATAAATTACAATACGATGTCAAAATGAAATTAAAGTAACGCCGCAACGTCCCTTCTTCAAAAGCAGTAGTTAACTGTATTACTGAATCCCTGAAAAATACAACTAGTTTTGAAAGAGTAGGTCAGCATTTAAGCTGGTGAGTTTGTAAGTATTTAGTGACAATGTTTGTATGAAATAGAATGAAAATAGTTTATACATGTTTAAATGTTCCTAGAAAATCCCATATTTTCTACTATAGTAGATGGTCGTTTAATTGTTCCAAAAACCGTAATGCAATAGTGCTTTTTATGCCTAAGATAGGTTTATGTATAAATCGCTAAGGCATTTTAAAAACCCCCGTAAATCAATGTGTTTTTAACACTCCAAGTGAGTCTTATAACCATACTGTCACACCCCGAAAACCGAAGGCAGAAACATTTCCGGGGCGGACTCCACGTTGAGTATCAAATCCAATGCACATAGTAAGCAAAGTAAACAACCATTACATTACATATATAAAAGTTCACATTTGTTTCAAAAGTAAATTGTACAAGTGTGATACATAGTATATAAGAACAAAATGAGACGAGTCTTCTACGCACTCCATCTTCGCCAAAAAAGATCGTCGAGAACCTGTCTAATGCGAACCTGAGAATACAAGCGGTTTGAAAATCAGCATAAAGCTGGTGAGTTCATAAGCGGTTAGTCTTTCTGAAAATGTACAAGTTCCTTTGGTTTCCTAAAAAAGTGGTTATCCAAGAAAATCCCATATTTTCTAAAAGTTGGTTACCAAATCCAAAATGTAATGTAAAAGATGTACACTGAATACATGATTGTTCTTGTGAATTGTAAAGTTTGATATCTAAATTGTTACACGTTTCTGGTTACGTATTACTGTTACCCAGGAAAATCCTATATTTTCCTACATGTGTGTGTGAACTGTTACCAATTCTGATTATGTCCAATGTTATCCCCAGGAAAATCCCTTATTTTCCTGAATGTTTGTGTGTGCGAATTCTCCTGAAAGTCTGACTATCCTTAAATGTACATTAGTTTTATTACGTACATAAAACTAATAATTAAGTGTGAAGTGTTAATAATCTTGATTGTGAGTCCTTAACCATACTTCAGAATAGATATGACTCGGGCCAGGTTCAGTATCCTTTTTATGACTTTCGTCACCCTTGAACATTTCGGTTCGGCTGTAGCTAGCAGCCAGGTGCGGGATTGTCAGTCCCGTATAGATCTATACACTCAAGTCACGTTCTCCCTCCTGGAGATTCTGGTTACAGGGTTAGTCCTCCAATCTCTCATGCCAAGGAAGTGTTACAGAGGACGTGTCTCCAATCTTTAAGATTACTCATTACTTCTCGTGCCTAAGGGAAGTAGTATCTATGACTAACTAAGTTCTAATGGTGCCTGTCCTTTACACTCGAGCCTAGGTGTTTTATTAAGGACATTACAAATTTTTTATGATCTCTATCAATATAAGAGTGAACAATCAATTGTGAAACATAACAGTATATAATAAGAATTGAAATGGTTTGAACAAACAACTCTGCAAGTTAGAGTGTTTGTTAGTAGGTTTTCAATTCTTAAAAGTGTGCGAATATGAAATCATTTAAATGAAATAATGAATTTAAGTACAAGATATTCTTGTACTTTTGCTTGTATTCCCCCCTGAAAACATTTAAAAACCATTGAAAAAGGGTAGGGGTATGAACTCACCAAACAAGAAAATGCGGCGTTCCGGACGCTAAGTGTCGATTCAAGACTTGATAACATGCGTGGTTCCTATATAATACGAAATGGTATACAAATATATCTAATTATATTTATAAAATCTAATTAGATATGATATTACACTCCAATAAGCGAAAACACTTCAAAACGAGTGTTTGGAGTGACCCGGGTGACATCTACGGACGTGTGTTGATGCGTGGGACTTAGGAATTGAGTTTACTCTTCAAGAGTAAACTCCTTATGGAGTTTTCGGCCTCTTATACCATACACACATGAGTTCATGGCCGTGAAATCAAGTTTGGGTGTTTTATGGTGCTAAAATGGTCAATAACACTTGAGGGATAATTGGGATGAATTTATCTAAGGCTTTGGAAGGAATTAAATCACCAATAATACTACAAAAGGGAGTTTACGGCCCTAAACAAGGAGTTTACGGCCGTAAACTCCTATCCCCCTTAGATTGATGATTTAATGGTCTTAGCTTAATCATACGTGATTCCTATAATTTTTACAAGCCTTGGTATGAATTTAGGGCACGAAATGACTCATCTTTAGGAGTTTACGGCCCTGGAACATATTATTGGGATGTCATGGCCGTAAACACCTAATTGGAGGGTGTTTGACATGTTTAAGGTCCCCAAACTATTTTTAGATGATTCTAGGATTTATTCCAAGGCTATTGGTGAAGTTATATGGCTTTTTAACACTAGAAAGCGAGTTTACTCCCCATGTATGAGGAGTTTACGGCCCAAGCATATTCCTTGGCCGTAAACTCTTATTTGATCCTCAAAATTCATGTTTAGGGTGTTCTAAGTCCGGATTTGTAAGCCATAATGTCGTATCTAAGTCCCAATGTTGGTTTGGAGGGGTTAAATTGCTCAAAAACCCATTTATTAAGTGTTTACGGCCCAAGCATGCTCCTTGGCCATAAACACATGTTCTAGGTCCAAAATCACATTTTAAACACAGATTTGAATGCCTAAGAGGTTGAATAACAAATTGGGGATGTTACCTCAAAGATTTGGAGCCTTAATTCAATGTTTTTGGACCTTAATCTTGGATGAGGAGAGAGGTTAGAGAGAGAGTAGAGAGATGAAGCAAAAGGTTCAAATGAAAGCTTGAACACGTTTATATAGGTCCCAAAACTTGGACACGGAGGAATTCTACCCGATACCGGCATTAAACGGGGCTTTTGGTCGCACCCGATTAAGTTTCCGTAATTCGATATGGTTGATTCTAGAAATGTTCCGATCACTAATATGAGGTGTTAGAATGAGTCCTAAAGGTATTAGGACACTCATTAAGTCATAATATAAAATACACATTAATGAGTTAATTAAATGACGGAATCGAAAATGAAATTGGTAACGACAATTGGATTTTCGGAATGAGTTACGAAAAGGGTTACAAGAAATGATACGAAATTTCGGGTTTTTACATTATCCCCTTGTTACAGGGAATTTCGTCCCGAAATTCAAAGATTTGAACACAGATCGCGAAGTGAAAAGAGATATGAGGATGAATCCACTGCTTCGGGTCTTCATGCTCCCAAGTGGAATCGGGTCCCTGCTTGACATTCCAGCGAACTCTTACTGTCGGGATGCGGCTTTGTTTCAAACGGTCAACCTATCAATCCATGATCTCAATTGATTCATCCATGAAGGTTCGGACTTCCGTTGGTTTCGATCTTATCAGGGATTACTAGGGTTTCGTCATGTCGGCACTCCTTACGAACAAGGATGTGGAATACCAGATGGTTGCTGCTGAGTTCTGAAGATAGCTCGGAGAGGGCTACGGAATCGATTCCTAATGAGGATCTGGAAGGGTCTAATGTTCTACGAGTTAAGTTTTCCGCACTTCCCAAGGCGTACTATGTATTTGCAGAGTAAGACTTACAATAAGTGGGTACATTTTCACGTGGCAGAGTAGCTAAGGGTCCGATGGTCCTAAAGGAAATTTCTAGATGGGTCTGCGATCATAGTCGGCGGGACCCAAGAATTGACGGGTTTCTATGGGTATCCCCGGTACCGACTAATTCTTTATCGCTTAGTTTTTGGAAAGGTCCACAAGTATGACTGCTTTGCTTATCTACTTTACCGGAAAATGGTTTGACCGAAGGGCACCACTACTATTTCGTAGTGATCATATCAAGCCCTGGTTGCTGTCTTGGACACATCATGCTCACTGAGGTTTTGGCTATGAGGTTATTCCAGGGATTTAAGTCGATGCGAGACTTAACTACACATTCGGAGGGAAATTCTCAGGAAATCTTCGGAAAAAGGCATCGGGGAAGTTGTTGCAGACTTCTCGTTTCTCGATGATCACACGGACGAGGAATACATGGGAAAACTTTCTAAGCTTCAATGCACGAAGACCATGAGAGTCGGGTCAGAAGAAAGCTAAGACAGATGGCTTTCTCGAAACTAAGAACAACAGCATGACTGAGGCTCGTTCATTACATGCCATAGATGGCATCCAAGCATTTCATGAAAAGTTTGCCATTAGATTGAATGGAAAAGAATAATTGTCCGGATTGAGGATACAATCTACGGATATGACGTTAGCGTTCTCATTCTCACTTGATAACCATCTCGACAGTATACGTTTTCGATTACTCACGAACGAAAGGGTTTAAAAGATGCTCAAATGGATGGTTAGCGAATTTCTTTCGGTGCTAGAATCGAAAAGAATCACAGGCATAAAATTTAACAAGGGGAAATATACCTGTGGAAATGGTGGGATCGGTGGCTGTCTCCTCTTGTCCTATCAGTAGAACTCTTCCGGTGTTGCCAGATGTTACTGCCTTGGGGCAGTTTCGCTTGTAATGTCCGACTTCTCCACAACCATAGCAGGCCCGACCAATGCCCGCTCCGGAAGCTTGACTAGTTGATTGGGTTAGTGTCTTACAGTTTTTCTCCGTGTGACCCTTTATGCCACAACTGTTGCAAAATACCTCTATACATGGACTGGAAGGAAGGTGATGATAGTTGCACTTTTCACAACTAGGAAGGGTTCCAGCATACCTACTGGCAGGTTTTCAAGCTGAAGATCCAACAACAGAAATGACGGCAGGGGAAGTGGCAGCATGAACTGCCATTGTTTGCTGCCTCTTCGAAGACTCTTGCGATGTCTGAATTTTCTCCCTCTTCCTAATTTTTCTTTTCTCACCACTCCTCTCTGTCGGCTCAGGAGTGGTAGCTATCTCCTCAGGGTCATCACTATGATCGATTAACATTTGTGCTATGCGTTTGGCGCTATCGTATGTATCTGGCCTCGCAGCTATGACGTTTCCTTTCGTTGGTTGGGTCAGTCCCCAGATGAATTTCTCGATCTTCTTACTCTCCGGGGTAACCATTCCCGGGCAGAGTAATGCCAAGTCATCGAACCTGGAAGTGTAAGCGGTGATATCGGAACCTTTCATCTTCAGGTTCCAGAGTTCGTGTTCTAACTTCTGCATTTCGCCCCGAGGGCAGTACTCAGCCAGTAGAACTTCCTTCATGGCTTCCCAATCCATGGCGTTGGCTACAGGTAAGGTTAGGGATTTGACTCGGCCGTTCCACCAAGTCAGGGCTTTGTAGATAAAGGTGCAGGCGGCAAACTTCACCTTGTCAGATTCTGAGCAGGCGCAAATTTCAAAGATGGATTCGATCTTCTCGAACCATCGGGTGAGGGAAATGACACCTCCAGTGCCATCAAAGGACGTGGGTTTTGCGTTCATGAAATCCTTATAGGAACCCTCTTTTCGACATCCCTGACTGCTTTCTTGGCTTTGGGTTTGGGTACCACCTCCCGAACCATCGGAACCGCCAGAGTTCCGTTGAGACATGGTAGCTGCCACTGCGGCTGTAACAGCTGCCTGGAATACTACGGGGTCAATTTGGGGAGGAGGTGGTAGCGGAGGGTTGTTGGTCTTGGAGTTGGGTCTCTTTCTTGGAGGCATCTTGATCTAATAATATCAAGAAAGAGAGGATGATAAGTCCTCTGAATTGAATCAAGAGATATGGCGGATATATTCCAAATAAGCGATAAAGTAGGAAAGAGTTATCAAAGCAGGAAAATCATCGCTAAGGGAATGATCAAAGAACAATCTATGAACGAGGATTTCTACAAAAGGGTTGGCTCGAGAAATACTCCCATAGTATTTCATGATTCGCTACGAAACTGGCTCGATGTTTGTGGTATTAGGGTAAGTTTTAGGCATGCCGCATACCACAGTCACTCCCAAGCACATGTTGGTCGTGTCTCGAATGAATATAGTTGGCCAGGCAATATTGATCCTAGACACGACTACATAACTGCCTAGGTTTAACCGCAGTACACAACACCCATTTACTTTTGTTCTGTTCTACTTGTAGTTATGGGTCTCGACGGTTCGATATACTTATATACTTTTGAAAATACTTATATTTTGAAGGATACTTTTAGTTCAGAGCACTTAGGCCCCTTAATGTTTATAGTTTTATACCATGTAAGGTTTGGTATATTTTATTCACTATAAACAAGGGCTCTGATACCAATCTGTCACACCCCGAAAACCGAAGGCGGAAACATTTCCGGGGCGGACTCCACGTTGAGTATCAAATCCAATGCGCATAGTAAGCAAAGTAAACAACCATTACATTACATATATAAAAGTTTACATTTGTTTCAAAAGTAAATTGTACAAGTGTGATACATAGTATATAAGAGAAAAATGAGACGAGCCTTCTACGCACTCGGTCTGCGCCAGAAAAGATCGTGGAGTACCTGTCTAATGCGAACCTGAGAATACAAGCGGTTTGAAAATCAGCATAAAGCTGGTGAGTTCATAAGCGGTTAGTTTTTCTGAAAATGTACGAGTTTCTTTGGTTTCTTGAAAAAGTGGTTATCCAATAAAATCCCATATTTTCTTAAAAAGTTGGTTACCAAATCCAAAATGTAATGTAAAAGATGTACACTGAAAACATGATTGTTCTTGTGAATTGTAAAGTTTGATATCTAAATTGTTACACGTTTCTGGTTACGTATTACTGTTACCCAGGAAAATCCTATATTTTCCTACATGTGTGTGTGAACTGTTACCAATTCTGATTATGTCCAATGTTATCCCCAGGAAAATCCCTTATTTTCCTGAATGTTTGTGTGTGCGAATTCTCCTGAAAGTCTGACTATCCTTAAATGTACATTAGTTTTATTACGTACATAAAACTAATAATTAAGTGTGAAGTGTTAATAATCTTGATTGTGAGTCCTTAACCATACTTCAGAATAGATATGACTCGGGCCAGGTTCAGTATCCTTTTTATGACTTTCGTCACCCTTGAACATTTCGGTTCGGCTGTAGCTAGCAGCCAGGTGCGGGATTGTCAGTCCCATATAGATCTATACACTCAAGTCACGTTCTCCCTCCTGGAGATTCTGGTTACAGGGTTAGTCCTCCAATCTCTCATGCCAAGGAAGTGTTACAGAGGACGTGTCTCCAATCTTTAAGATTACTCATTACTTCTCGTGCCTAAGGGAAGTAGTATCTATGACTAACTAAGTTCTAATGGTGCCTGTCCTTTACACTCGAGCCTAGGTGTTTTATTAAGGACATTACAAATTTTTTATGATCTCTATCAATATAAGAGTGAACAATCAATTGTGAAACATAACAGTATATAATAAGAATTGAAATGGTTTGAACAAACAACTCTGCAAGTTAGAGTGTTTGTTAGTAGGTTTTCAATTCTTAAAAGTGTGCGAATATGAAATCATTTAAATGAAATAATGAATTTAAGTACAAGATATTCTTGTACTTTTGCTTGTATTCCCCCCTGAAAACATTTAAAAACCATTGAAAAAGGGTAGGGGTATGAACTCACCAAACAAGAAAATGCGGCGTTCCGGACGCTAAGTGTCGATTCAAGACTTGATAACATGCGAGGTTCCTATATAATACGAAATGGTATACAAATATATCTAATTATATTTATAAACTCTAATTAGATATGATATTACACTCCAATAAGCGAAAACACTTCAAAACGAGTGTTTGGAGTGACCCGGGTGACATCTACGGACGTGTGTTGATGCGTGGGACTTAGGAATTGAGTTTACTCTTCAAGAGTAAACTCCTTATGGAGTTTTCGGCCTCTTATACCATACACACATGAGTTCATGGCCGTGAAATCAAGTTTGGGTGTTTTATGGTGCTAAAATGGTCAATAACACTTGAGGGATAATTGGGATGAATTTATCTAAGGCTTTGGAAGGAATTAAATCACCAATAATACTACAAAAGGGAGTTTACGACCCTAAACAAGGAGTTTACGGCCGTAAACTCCTATCCCCCTTAGATTGATGATTTAATGGTCTTAGCTTAATCATATGTGATTCCTATAATTTTTACAAGCCTTGGTATGAATTTAGGGCACGAAATGACTCATCTTTAGGAGTTTACGGCCCTGGAACATATTCTTGGGATGTCATGGCCGTAAACACCTAATTGGAGGGTGTTTGACATGTTTAAGGTCCCCAAACTATTTTTAGATGATTCTAGGATTTATTCCAAGGCTATTGGTGAAGTTATATGGCTTTTTAACACTAGAAAGCGAGTTTACTCCCCATGTATGAGGAGTTTACGGCCCAAGCATATTCCTTGGCCGTAAACTCTTATTTGCTCCTCAAAATTCATGTTTAGGGTGTTCTAAGTCCGGATTTGTAAGCCATAATGTCGTATCTAAGTCCCAATGTTGGTTTGGAGGGGTTAAATTGCTCAAAAACCCATTTATTAAGTGTTTACGGCCCAAGCATGCTCCTTGGCCATAAACACATGTTCTAGGTCCAAAATCACATTTTAAACACAGATTTGAATGCCTAAGAGGTTGAATAACAAATTGGGGATGTTACCTCAAAGATTTGGAGCCTTAATTCAATGTTTTTGGACCTTAATCTTGGATGAGGAGAGAGGTTAGAGAGAGAGTAGAGAGATGAAGCAAAAGGTTCAAATGAAAGCTTGAACACGTTTATATAGGTCCCAAAACTTGGGCACGGAAGAATTCTACCCGATACCGGCATTAAACGGGGCTTTTGGTCGTACCCGATTAAGTTTCCGTAATTCGATATGGTTGATTTTAGAAATGTTCTGATCACTAATATGAGGTGTTAGAATGAGTTCTAAAGGTATTAGGACACTCATTAAGTCATAATATAAAATACACGTTAATGACTTAATTAAATGACGAAATCGAAAACGAAATTGGTAACTGCGATTGGATTATCGGAATGAGTTACGAAAAGGGTTACAAGCAATGATACAAAATTTTGGGTTGTTACACATACTATTTGACCAGGATGACTATAACAATGTTCTTCAGGCGTTGGAAAGTTATGACATTTGTCACCCCAGCCCTACCAGCCTAGCTGTAGCTAACAACTTAGGTGCGGGATTGTCAATCCCGTATAGATCTAAATACAAGTATCACGCTCCCCCTACAAGGGATTATGGTATATAATATAGGACTTAAAATGCATACTCGAAAGTACGTGAAATGTCTCACAAAACTTAGTATAAAACATATTTACGTATGAAAATGTCCATTTATTCTTGTATAGGAAAGTATTTCCTTTATATAGTATTCGTTAGTATGTAAACGTTAATGATTTTCTCGTAAACTATACCTATTATAGTTTCTGAAAATGTGTGTTTCGTTTGTATAGTAAACCCTAGTGTAATGCTTGCTTGTTATGAAAAGTATAACTTCTGTAGTGCCTAAATGAACACATATACTTAAAGTATGAACATAGTGTTTGATTTGTATATATATATATATATATATATATATATATATATATATATATATATATATATATATATATATATATATATATATATATATATCTACCATTCTAATAAAACAATCCTAACTTCCACGTGTAGCTTTCAAAAACAATCCTCCTTCAATGTTAAATTCCTAATCTGCCCTCCTTCGTTAATATGCCGATTACATTACATGTGACATTATAACTAATATCCTATTTTATATGATTTTAAAACTTACCATATTTTCACTCTAATAAAGTTTCTCTATAATAATCAACTCCGTCAAAATCCTTTAAAATAAGGAAGCGATAATCCTATAAATAAGGAACTTTATTACTCATTATGGTTTACTTTTCCCTGTTAATTCTTAAATTTACGTACATGCTCCTTATTTCTTTTAATAAGTTTCATAAATGGTCCCTATTCATTAAATAAACAAATTCATTTTCCTAAAATTTGTATGAAATTTCGTGGTTACAAAACAATTTATTCACTCCAATCAACTCACTGAAAATCAGGAAGTGATGACTTCTGGTATTTTATTTTTTTAAATTTAAATTACATTTGAGTTTATTTACTTCCCACTTTTCATCTTAATTCACTTCTATGTAAGATTAAATATGTTTTAACTATCAATTTACATGAATATTTGTCATTCTTCCTTTGCTGAAAACAAGAGCAAAGGTTCTCCAACATTGTCATCAGTCGGATATGTCTACCAACTGTATGTACTTCTTACTTAAAACATTTCTATGTTATCCCTTTTGCTCTATTTCTCAATCAAGAAAAAAAATTACTTAAGCTACATATGTGTGTTTTGTTTGAGAATATTTTGTTGTCTTGCAAAACATTTTCCAAATAAACATAAAGTAGAATCAACATTAATGTATTTATGTTTTGTTCTTTTTTTAATACAGTGACAATGTATGCTTAGAACATCAATTTCATAAACGAATTGGATAATATGAAAGATGATTACACATTAAAAGTCTGTATTATTCGTTTGTGGCAATCATTCTCGGATATAAACCCAAATATAGTAAAATCACTAGATATGATCTTGATAGATAGATGAGATGGTAAAATACACTTTTATAATATCGTTTTAATAAGTTATATTTTGAATTCTAACTTAATTTTTTAATTAAATTTAAATTTTCTTAACTAAATTTTTTTTGTCATATTTGAATAGGGTACAAAAATCCGAACAAACGTATATCCAATGGATTTTGATAGATTTCAATCAAAACTTAACCTAATTTTTAATATTTAAACAAATATTAATATTCATTTTAAAGAATCAATAAAAAAAGTCTTTGTAAAATCATAAATGCTATTAATAATTTATTTATTTTATAAATATTTTTCCCGTGGTTTCCACGGGTTGTAAGCTAGTATATATATATATATATATATATATATATATATATATATATATATATATATATATATATATATATATATATATATATATATATATATATATATATATATATATATATATCATTACTATATATAAATAAAAGGCTTCTTTTTTTCATGCCTCCTAGAACGAATTTCGGCTTTTCTAATGCCTCCACGTAACCCACCCTCAAGATATCACGCCGATTCCATCCTTCTTATCGTCGTTTCTCATGCGACGCCTCAAAATCTATATAAACCCTTCTTCTGTGCTTCCATCTCCAGTGCATTTATGCGTTTCCAAGCACGCAACGCTCAAACGCCCTTCAAAACGCCCATCAAAGTCGATCGGCACACCTGTTTGGGAGACATTTTATTTTCAGGTATGTGTTTTTCTAAATATTGGTTATAATGTCTGCTATATTCGCTTCTGGTGTTTAACAAAAGATGCAAATTGTACCCTAATTCGGGAGTGTGAATTGATATTCAGATTACCATCTAGGATTTTAATTCCTTTCTTCTCTATTGGAGTTTGCGATCCCCTCCTCTCTCATTTTCTCTTCTTTCGTCGCCTGATGTCTTCCCTTAAGAAACGATTTACGATTTCCTGATTATGAAAACCCTTTTTTTTGTCGTCCGGATGAAAATGATAGGGTTACATTTCCTCCACGTACCCCACTCTCTGAACGACACAACGTAGCTCAATTTTGACTAAATCTTACCGATGCCGCTTCAACCGATTCACTATTTTTCTAATACCTCCACATAATTCTCCTTAGAACGACATAACATACCATTAGGTCGATTCAATCCTATTTATCGTCGTTTCTCCTTCAACCCCTCACCTTCTATATAAACCATTTCCCTCTTGCTCGGCTATAGCGTATTTTTACGTTTCCAAGGATGCCATGTTCGTCATCATTTGGATCGGTTCGGCAGACCCGTTTGGGAGACGCTCTGGTTTTCAGGTATGTATTTTTTATGTTTTGGTTTCTAATTTTGATACCGAACAAAAGCATTAAAACCCTAGGATGGTAATCTGGAAGTAATGGGTATAACAAAGGTTTAATCTAGCATGAAATATTTGCTTTACTAATCGTGAAGTTTTTTGTAATCCAAAATGTCTGCCAATTAAGATAAAACACCAAAATATAATTTCTTTAGGTCGTTTTAATGGAATTGATATTAATATATGTTGAATAATGACTAATTTTGTTGTTTCAAAATATAATTTCTTTGAACGATTGTTGAGATATCCTTCACGTTAGGAAGAATCTATGGATTTATACAATCTCAGACTAGGTTATTGATTATATATAATGTACTCTAATTGTTTACTAAATGCCTTTTTTTGTGTATGGTTTTGTTGTAGACAGCATACAAAAAGGGCATTTGGATTACAACATAACATAGTAATATTACAATATTTTTCAGGTAATCAATTTGAAAAACACATCCACACTCCTGCTTACAGATCATTATTGAAAACCATGAAAGAGAACTTGTGAATGGATCATCATATGATTGGGCCTCAATGTCATCCACTGAACGGTCCTTTTACATTTTTCTTCTCGATTAGTTGCTTTTGTTTTGCATTTTAATAATTTTACTTTGTCATATATCATGATGGTCATTCAATTGATGGGTGGATTTGATGAAGATATAGACAAATTGCGTTACAAGGTTTGATCTCTAATTGGAGCCAATCACTATGAGGTTATTCTTATTTGCAAACACATACACTGAGTCAATGTGACCATCTTGTTATAGTTGTCTCTCCTAAAAAAAGAGCTATTAACATGGAAATATAACTTAATGCAGACTATGGGAGGGGAATGTGATTTACTTTTGTTGGCAGTTTCTTGTTTCATGTTCTTTGAATATTTTTGTCATAACTTATATTAGAATTGGCATTGAGTGATTATAAGAACAAGCTATTGGAGATATTTTATAGAGGTAAAAGCAAGAACTTGCATTGTAATTTTGTTGATTTATTTAATATGGTATACTGGTTTCATGTCTTTGGAATGAACATTTTACATTACAAAACCTACCAATTTTATAGCATTGTACTTTCATCTTTTTTTTTTTTCTTTTTATAGGCTGAAATTTGCTATGTATTTGGCTGAAATTGTTATATTTGGTGAAATAAATGTAAGTATATTGTTGTTACCTGCAATTTGCTGGTTTATTAAACTTAACATTATAGCCCTTCGATATTTCTGTAAACCATTATTTTCTTTATCTGTTACTTTTTTACAAGGTTATTTACATGCCAAGATATTGACTTATCTTTATGCCACCAAGTATGTATGACGGTTGCAGGATCTAAAAAAAGCTTTTAAAGAGCCAAATCATTCTAATTTATTTGCTTCTTTGTTCCACAGCGCTTCCCCTTTATATGTTTTCATAAAAGAACAACCCATCTTAGCTTTCTCAATACACCATTATTACGCCAGGTATACACGACCGCTCCTCCACTCAAATTGCATTTCATGTTCCATTTTGCATAATTTCTTGTTTTTGGCATGTTATTTTGTAAATGCAAAGATAGAAAGCAAAACAAAGAGATAGAAACGTGATCGATTATTTCCACTTACTACCTAATTCGTCAAATTTTCTCTTTATTTCTATTTCCCATGGTATTTTTTAATAACCCATTTTTTGCATCTATTTTCATTTGGCATAGATCTCCTTATCAATTTGATGTTTAAATCAAAATAAGTGTTTTTATTTGGAATGTGTTGCATTTACTTTGAAGACTTTAATAAATTTATTTGGTTTAACGATTTTGAAAATTTCTTTGGGTGATGAAACCATATGAAAGTTTTGTCTTCAAACATAGTTTCATGATGCATATAAATTGTTTGATGAAAAGCTTGAAAGAGGTTTCCTGCCCATTGTTGCGATTTCCTGTTATCAAATAAGCATTTTTATAAGTTAAAACTTAATTACGTCATTTCTTTAATATAGAGGGAAACTTAATTACATCATTTTAGTTCAGCACTACATGACATTTACATAGACCTTTTTCAGCCCCACCACCTTTGGAAATCCCATCACTAACCTCCACCCCTCATTGGGATTTCATCATTACACTATCTAAACATGATTCTTGATGATTGTAGGTATCAAAACCATGATCAATTTGTAGGTTTAAATGGACATTTCCAACTGTTTCTGACATTTGTCAATACATGGTACTATTTACATAAATTATGATTTTTTTTATATATATCCTTGTTATACCAATTTGGCTTTTTAAAGCTTTGTAATTTTCTTTACTTTGAGTGACTTAATTTTGAACTTAAGTCTTAACAAATAAGTAATACTTACATGTTGCCTTGTTTTGACAATCTACCATGTTGTCATATGATAAAATGAAAATTTGCAATAGAACCCTTTTTATTTAGGTGATTATCTAGTTAATAACACAATAACATTTCAGATAAAGCATACACATTTTTGTTAAGCCTCTGAGAAGTGAGAACTTGAAAACATAGATTAGAAATCGGAAGAATAAAATTTGGATTTACTTTCTAACAAATGTATTAGACTTCCCTAACATCGCTTAAAAGTGACTATAACATGTATTATGAAAATTTTGAATGATAGCCATTAAATTTTTTTGGGAAAATTGCAGTTCCTCTCATTACAAACGATCTTTAAGGATGGATCTAGAATCCAAGTAGCAAACCAGACATGATATTGTATACTTGATGGTTGCTTTAGCTTCATGATGTGGTTACCAAACAAAACGAACTCTACACTTACAATTCACATTCTTATTAAACAAACTCCATTGAGTCTGCTGCAGAAAAAAACATACCCAAGTTGTGAAACTGTCCCTTGTGAGCAATTCCATACCTTTTGTTGGTGTGTTCCGGTTGGAGGTCAAAATTACCTTCATTGTTGTCATTCAGGCTTTGATTTAATTCGTTGCATCACTTTATTAAGAAATAATGCCGACTTCCCTCATATCACATACATCACCGTCATATCAATGTCTCCCCGATAAGATGGGTTTGATTTTTGTGTTTTTGAATGATGTAAACCTAATTATTACCTTTTAATTTGTTTCTTGGATATCAGACACCACTTAATCGGTTAACCTAATGTTTTTGTTGGGTTTTTTTTTTACAATAATACCCTATTATGATGTTTTTAATTATTTACCTGATTTTGTATCATAAATAATACTCGTGTTCAGTTTAACTTTCAGTTTCCCAATTTATGGTGAAAATTCATTGTTTTTATAATTATTTTAGTATTTAACAATTTTTTTTTTTGCTTTCAAGGTTAAACTATGACAACATTACTTGAGTGCAAGGTGGAAGGTGGAGAGAGCAGCAGTAGTTATATAGTGGATTGGGTAGGATTTAAAAATAGAAAAATTGTAGTAAATAGCAACTTATCTTACTCTCAGTATCATCATGCGCAACAATAGCTTTATACATTAGATTTATACCGACAACATACATATATAATACATATGCCGCTAATATAAAAAATGTTCTTTAATGAGGTAATAAATTTACGTAGGATTTTATTCTTGGTGAAAATTGTAAGTAAGATGTTATCATGTAAAGAAAATGCATGTTGCTATTATGCGTAAGAAAATTTAATTACATTGTTATTTTCGTTTAGATATTACTTTTATCCACATAGTGAGGTTGATATAAGCAATTTTTATTGTGGTTATTTGTCCATGTAAAAATTCAAAAAAGTAGCAATGCACTTTACCCTTTGTACCATCAGAGACAACATACCACGTTTTTTACACATAATAGTAGTGCACTTATATTTGTACAAATAATAGCATTGTTCATACATTTTTTTAATCGATATGAAAAAAGTAGGAATGAAAGAAAGAGCATTTCAATGTGTTTTTCACTATAATCTTATAGTTTTTTTAGAAAATATCGAAAATACCCCTTTCATAGGCCGTGCTTAGCACGGACCTTAAACATGCCTAGTATATATATATATATATATATATATATATATATATATATATATATATATATATATATATATATATATATATTTCATTTCAAAAGACAAGATGTTATCGTAATATATTTTGCTAATGAAAGTTTTCATATAGCAGTTATGAATCACATATGATTCACTTGATAAAAAGTGTATAATGAAACTTTTATGTAACACCCGATAATAACCGTGTGTTTACTTGTATTCCTCCTCTTAAAAGCGTATAAAAACATTTATAAAACAGTTAAAGCTGTAGATTATAGGGGTATGAACGCACTTGGTTGATTGAAGAAAGTTAGATTAAAATTGAGCAGAACTTCGGCTTGTGAAAGTCGATTTTCTCGGGATTCTCGGGAATCTCGGGAATGCAAAACCTTCCTTCAGGACTTGTACGTGAAAATCGGGGCTTCGGGAGGGTCTCGGGGGCGTAGAAGCAGAGTTTCAGCACAAGAGGAGAGAATTGAGCACTAGAACTCGAAACCATCGGTTTCTATATATAGGCTGAGTTTTGGGTTCTCACGTCGTGAGGCTTAGTCAGCCTGATCCTCTTCGACGATTGGACATGGCTGACACTCTGGAACACATCAGTCAGAGACTCACCTCGTGAGGCATCTGACAGCTTCGTTTTTCGTGCCTTAAACTTGTAAAATACGTATCTTCCGCGTACGAGCTCTGATTTCGACGTTCTATATATGTACGCATAGGTGTGAAAAGGCTCTACAACTCTCGTTTAGACTCTGTCGGCTAGTTTTGATTTATTTCTATTATATTATTTTTAATAGGCCGGACCTAGAAAAGTCCGTTTAAATTCCATAACTTCTTAATCCGATGTCCGTTTTCTTCAGACTTTTTACCGTTGCGCTACTATTGTTGAGACCTTCAATTCTCATTTAGGTTGTTTCGGCCAAAAGTCTCTCGATCTCTATTTCGAGTTTTTAGCTGTCTACTGTTATATCCGGATCTTGGAAAAATCATAACTTCCTCATACGAAGTCAGATTTGGACGTTCTTTTTACGTTCGTTTATGGTTTAATGATGTCTACAACTTTCATTTAGATACGTAAAGCTAAAAACTATTGTATTGAAACTTCGCGTTTTTCTTTTAATCGGTGTTGCCGGTTTTGTCGGAAATCTTTGAATGGTCATAACTTCTTCGTTATAACTCGGATTTTAGTGTTCTTAGTATTTCTGTAAGCCTTGACACAATATCTAACATAGTAGGTTACCCACTAGAGACTTTTGTATATTTTATTTTCAAATTTAATATCATTATTTCAAAAGTGGTTACAATACTTGACTTTTTAGGTCATTACATAGAGGAAATATCGGTTTGTCAAGAAATTTAATGTAAGAAAAACACCTGCGGATTAGGTAAAAAGATGTGGGTACTTGTGTTTCATCTGATCTGTGCGTTCCCAGGTGTATTCAGGTCCTCGCTTTGCATTCCAGCGGACCTTCACGATGGGTATGCGACTTTGTTTTTTTCTTTTAATTTCCCCATCCATGATTTCAATTGGTTCTTCTATAAAGTGGATACTCTCGTTGATTTCGATTTCGTCTAAAGGGACGACGAGGGTCTCATTTGACAAACATTTCTCAAGTTCGACACATGAAAGGTAGGATGTACGTTATCGAGTTCATGTGGTAGACGAAGTTTGTAGGCTCTCGGGTCGATCCTTGCAAGGATCTCGATGTCACACCCCGAAAACCGAAGGCGGAAACACTTCCGGGGCGGACTCCACGATGAGTATCAAATCCAATGTACATATTAAGCAAGTAAACAACTATTACATTATATATTAGAATATACATCTGTTCAAAAGTAAAGTGTTACAAGTGATGATACATATGTATATATAGACAAAAGTAAAGATGAGTCTTCTGTACGCTCCGTCTTCTCCAAAAGGATCGCTGAGTACCTGTCTAAGTGTAACACCCCAAAGTTTGGAAAGCCAAGAAAAGAAAGAAAACCTCAAGTTTAGGGGAGACTCGGCGAGTCCATGGAGGGACTCGGCGAGTCCGAGCGGGATCCGGGTTGTGGTGAAAGCGACCGACTCGGCGAGTCGGCCAAGGAGACTCGACGAGTTGGGTCTGATCGAGGAAAACCCTAAATCCGGGACTTGGAGCCTATTTAAGCGTCTCATTCTCTTTCCTAGGGTTCCTTTACTGCCTTTCTACCTCAGAACACCAAACCCTAGCCGCCATATCCATTTTTGAGCTAGATCTTGCCTTGAAGAGTGCACTAAAGCTTGGAGGAGGAAGAAAGACCTTGGAGGTGCAAGAAGGGACTGTAGATCTGGAATTGAGGAGTCATTTTAGACCAATTGGAGGTAATAAGTTGTTGCTTGGACTCCCTTTGCATCTAGATCTATTCTTATGTGTGAGTTTTGGTCATTATTGGTATGATATGTAACCAATTCGAGTTGGAGGTTCAGATCTGAGGTTGCTACCTCAGATCCATGTTGGTTTTGGTCTTGAATCCCCTAAAGTATCAGCCCTTGGTATGTTGAAGAGGCATGTTTTCCATAAACCCTAGTTTAGTGTGTTTTGAGCATAGATCTCTCAATCTACACGTAAAGTTTGCCACTTTACGTGGGGAATAGGCCCTAGAAGTATAGATCTATGAGTTGGAAGCTCTGTTTGGCTTGAAAAGCCACTGCATGGATTGAGGACTGGATAGACTCGGCGAGTCCTTCGAGTGGACTCGGCGAGTAGCTTGAAGATGAGGAGGAACTCGACGAGTAGGATGAACAGCTCGTCGAGTCGGATGAAGTTAGGCATGGACTCGGCGAGTTGGATGAACAACTCGACAAGTTGGTTGAAGATTGTCTAGGACTCGGCGAGTCTGTTCTTGGACTCGGCGAGTCAGATCGCGAAACCCTAAACCCTTTGAGTTGAGACTCGAATCAATGAGTCGGGTGGTGACTCAGCGAGTTGGACAGGTCAGGACTTGGAACTAGTTGGACTCGGCGAGTCATGGACTGACTCGGCGAGTCGGGTCGCGAATAAGAAAGACCCTGAGCTTATGAACTCGGCGAGTCTTTAGGAAGACTCGACGAGTAAGGTTGACCTGGAAGGTTGACTTTAACCAGAGTTGACTTAGTTGACTGTCAGATTAAGTGTTATATGTATATTGATAGCTCGGAGAGCTAGAGGAGCAGCGGTTCAGGGGATTGTCGAGTAGCAGCCAGAGGTTTATCAGCAGGGCTCAGCAGTTCAGGTGAGTCTCCTTCCAGTAGGAATGGGTCTAAGGCCACAATGCCGGCCCGTTTAGCTAGCAGTAGTTTTTGGATGTTGATCTGATATAGTAGTTAGTATGTTTGATGCCTTCGTGGCTCAGACAGGATTTATGTGTTATGTGTTCCGGGCTACGGCCCGAAGTAGTATGCAGTATACGTGTGTTCATGCTAGTTGATATGTTTATGTTATGTTCTGTTCAGTTAGCCCGGACTTCGGTCCGATGCAGGGGACAAGGTCCCAGTTAGCCCGGACTTCGGTCCGATGCAGGGGACAAGGTCCCAGTTAGTCCGGACTTCGGTCCGATGCAGGGGACAAGGTCCCAGTTAGTCCGGACTTCGGTCCGATGCAGGGGGCAAGGCCCCAGTTAGCCCGGACTTCGGTCCGATGCAGGGGACAAGGTCCCAGTTAGTCCGGACTTCGGTCCGATGCAGGGGACAAGGTCCCAGTCAGTTTCCGGACTTCGGTCCGATGCAGGGGGCAAGGCCCCAGTTAGTCCGGACTTCGGTCTGATGCAGTGGGCAAGGCCCAATATGTGCTTTATATGTTTTGTGTGGTATGTGGTAGATTGGGGGAGCTCACTAAGCTTCGTGCTTACGGTTTTCAGTTTTGGTTTCAGGTACTCGGTTTTCAAAAGAGGAGCTCGGGAAGATTGCAGAGCACACACCATAGTCGGTTAGTCTGGGAATGTTTGACTCTGATAATGATATTATGTTTTGAATTTAATACTCAAAAGTTATGTTTGACTTATGATACGTTGTTATAAATCTATTTTTAGTAATGTTTAAAAGAAATTTTTAGTCATGATTTTTGGGTCGTTACACTAAGATGGACCTGAGAATACAAGCAGTTTGAAAATCAGCATAAAGCTGGTGAGTTCATAAGTGGTTTTGTTTGGAAAAGAAGGAGTTTCCTTTGTTTTCAGAAAAGTTGTATCCAAGAAAATCTCATATTTTCTTATGTAAAACAGTTAAGTTATCATTTATTACCAATTCGATTTCGTGTTGTATAATACTCTAGGAAAATCCTATATTTTCCTAATAGTTTAGTTATCCATTCAATTCTTAATTCGTTTACGAGTTGTTATGTTATCCCAGGAAAATCCTATATTTCCTAAAAGTGAGTTTAGTTATTGAACACCTATGTAACACTTAATTATCTATTATACTTGTCATATTAGCTGGGTATCCTGATATCCTAATTATGATACACTCGAATGTAACTAGATATGAGTTTTCGTATTCGTATTCTTAATCTTAATCATATTCATATTCGTATTTTATATTTGTATTCGTATTTATATTGATATTTGTATTCCTATTCATATTCGTATTCGCATTCGTATTTGCATTGGTATTCGTATTCCTAGTCCTATTCCTAATCCTAATCCTAATTCTATTCGTATTCGCTTTCGTATTCGCATTATTACTTTAGTATTCCTATTCGTTATATTCCTAGTTATACTTTCGTATTCATTTCGTTGTTAGATGTACTTTTGTATTCGTTCTGCTCCTAATTGTATTTTCGTATTCGTATTCGTTCTAATTAATGATTAGTATGAATTATTCGTAGATTATGAAATATAATTTAGATTATAACACTTTAGCAGGATATTTATGATTAGTCTGAAAGCTAACTTCGTATTTCGAACTATTTGATTAACACAGTTTCCGAATTTAAAACATACGGAATATAGTTATTTGAACTGAAAATGATAAGTTTAAGTACAAGATTTCCTTGTACTTTTGCTTGTATTCCCCCTGAAAACATTTGAAAAACATTTGAAAAAACACGGAAAAAGGGTAGGGGTATGAACTCACTAGTTGAAGAACGCGTCAGTTTGGGTCCTAAACGTCAGTTCTGGGTTTGCAAACGCACAAGATTCCTTGGTGATTTGGAGCTTAAATTTGATGTTTTTGGACCTTAATCTTGAGTTTGAGGAGAGAGGTTAGAGAGAGAGTAGTGAGAGAGAGGAAAGGCTTCAAATGAAGTCTTTGAGCTTTAAATAGGTCCTAAGTTCGGGACACGGTGGAATTCTACCCGATACCGGCATTAAACGGGGCTTTTTGTCGCACCCGATTAAGTTGCCGTTACCCAATATGGTCGAAACTTTAATTTTTCTAATTGATAATTTGGAATATTTTCTTGAGTTTCTAATGGGTTTGGATACTAATTATGTCATAATAGAAGTCTCGGAATAAATGACTTAATTAAAAACGTAGACGGAAATGATTTGAAAAGACGAATTTGTAGGCGGAGACAGGTTTCGGCGACAGTACGAACTTTGGGTTGTTACATTATCCCCCCATTAGAGGGAATTTCCTCCCGAAATTCAAACTTTAGGTGTGACTCAAGGATTTGGAAAGAGATACGGATACTTCTACTTTGTTGGATTTTCGTGCTCTCAAGTGAATTCGAGTTCTAGTGTGGCTTTCTGGCGAATCTTCACCGTTGGGATATGACTTTATTTCGTACATTTGGTCTTTCGATATATGGTTTCGATTGGTTCTACCATGAGGTTCAGATTTTCGTTAATTTCGGTCTTATCGAAGGAATTACTAGGGTTTCATCGGGTAGATATTCCTTAAGGATAGAGAAGTGGGATACCGGATGGATGGTGCTAAGTCCTGAGGGTAATCGGAGTTTGTAGACTACGGAATCAATCCCAATGAGGATTTCGAAAAGTCAATGTACCTTGGGATACGCGTTTCAAAATGTAACACGCCATATTTTTCGTTATTGGCTACCTTGACAGAGTACGTTTCGGTTACTAATTGAGGACTATGCTTATGAAGAGGTTCGAATGAATAGGTAACAGTTTATCTTTTGGACTAGAATTGAAAAAAAAGGTTGCAAGTAGAAGGGTTGTCGAAGAGGATTATACCTGAGGCAACTGTGGGATCGGTGGCTGTCTCACCTTGTCCTATAGCTAGGACTCTTCCAGCGTTGCCAGTTGTTGTTGTATTGGGGCAGTTTCTCTTATAATGCCCGACTTTACTGCAACCATAACATGCCCGACTGATGCCCGCTCCAGGAGCTTGATTTGTTGGTGTTCTGCAACTCCGTGTAAGGTGACCCTCTTGGCCATAATTTTTGCAAACTTTCACACGACAAGGACCGGGGATGTAGTGGTGGTAACTGCACTGGTTACACCACGGGAGAACACCGGCATATCCAGTGATAGGTGCTTGAGCTGATGAACCGATGACAGAAATAGTGGCAGGAGTAGTGGCAGGTTGGACTGCTACTATCTGTTGTTTCTTTGGGAACTCGTGTGAAGGCTAACATTTCTCCCCCGCCTCCCAAAACTTTCTTTTCTCTCGACTTCTTTCGGTCGGTTCAAGAGTGGTGGCTGCTTCCTCTACATCCTCACTATGATCGATCAAGATTTGCGCTAGGCATTTGGCGCTGTCGTATGTATCCGGCTTCGCAGCTAAGACGTTACCTTTGGTTGGCTGGGTCAACCCCCAGATGAACCTCTCTACCTTTTTGCTTTCCGGGGTAACCATCCCCAGACAAAGAAGTGCCAAGTCGTCAAACCTTGAAGTGAAAGAGGTGATATCGGAACCTTTCATCTTCAGGTTCCAGAGTTCATGCTCCAGCTTCTGAATTTCACCCCGAGGGCAATACTCTGCGCGTAGAAGTTCCTTCATAACTTCCCATCCTATAGCATTGGCTACAGGTAGATTCAGAGATTTGACTCGGCCGTTCCACCAAGTCAGAGCTTTATTGATGAGAGTACAGGCGGCAAATTTTACCTTGTTGGATTCTGAACAGGCACAGATCTCGAAGATAGATTCGATTTTCTCTAACCACCGAGTTAGAGCAATGACACCTCATGTGCCATCGAAGAATGTGGGTTTTGCGTTCATGAAGTCTTTATAGGAACACTCCTTCTGGTGTCCCTGGTTACCTTCCTGGTTTTGGGGCTGGGGACCACCTACTGAATTACCAGAGTTCATTTGTGATATGGTAGCTATCATTGCGACAGTAATGGCTGCCTGAAGTGTTACCAGATCGATTTGAGGGGGAGGTGGTGGTGGAGGGTTGTTGGTATTTGAGCTGGGTTTCTTTCTTGGAGGCATCTTGATCTAAAAAAATCAGGAAAGAGAGGGTGATAAGTCCTCCGAAGTGAATTAAAAGATACGATACAAGGGATATCTCATTATGACAGATATAGAATTCTATTAATCGATAAAGCAGGAATGAAAGACAGATAAATTATCGCTAAAGGAATGATTGAGGAGCAACGTTGGGCAAAGGATTTCTATAACGGATTTGACTCGAGATATACGCCCATAGTATTTCATGATTCGCTGCAACGACAACTCGTTGTTAGGGGCATTAGGGTAAGTTTTAGGCATGCTGCATACCACAGTCACTCCCAAGCACATGTTGGTCGTGTCTCGAATGAATATAGTTGGCCAGGCTATATTGATCCTAGACACGACTACATAACTGCCCAGGTTTAACCGCAGTGTACAACACCCATTTACTTATGTTTTGTTCTACTTATAGTTACGGATTTCGACGGTTGGATATACTTGTATACTTTTTAAAATACTTATATTCGAGGCATACTTTTAGTTCAGAGCACTTAGGCCCCTTTAATGTTTATAGGTTTATACCATGTAAGGTTTGGTATACTAGTTCACTATAAACAAGGGCTCTGATACCAATCTGTCACACCCCGAAAACCGAAGGCAGAAACATTTCTGGGGCGGACTCCACGTTGAGTATCAAATCCAATGTACATATTAAGCAAGTAAACAACCATTACATTACATATTAGAATTTACATATGTTCAAAAGTAAAGTGTTACAGGTGATGATACATATGTATATATAGACAAAAGTAAAGACGAGTCTTCTGTACGCTCCGTCTTCTCCAAAAGGATCGCTGAGTACCTGTCTAAGATGGACCTGAGAATACAAGCAGTTTGAAAATCAGCATAAAGCTGGTGAGTTCATAAGCGGTTTTGTTTGGAAAAGAATGAGTTTCCTTTGTTTTTTGAAAAGTTGTATCCAAGAAAATCCCATATTTTCTTATGTAAAACAGTTTAGTTATCATTTATTACCAATTCGATTTCGTGTTGTATAATACTCTAGGAAAATCCTATATTTTCCTAATAGTTTAGTTATCCATTCGATTCTTAATTCGTTTACGAGTTGTTATGTTATCCCAGGAAAATCCTATATTTTCCTAAAAGTGAGTTTAGTTATTGAACACCTATGTAACACTTAATTATCTATTATACTTGTCATATTAGCTGGGTATCCTGATATCCTAATTGTGATACACTCGAATGTAACTAGATATGAGTTTTCGTATTCGTATTCTTAATCTTAATCATATTCATATTCGTATTTTATATTTGTATTCGTATTTATATTGATATTTGTATGCATATTCATATTCGTATTCGCATTCGTATTGGCATTGGTATTCGTATTCCTAGTCCTATTCCTAATCCTAATCCTAATTCTATTCGTATTCATATTCGTATTCACATTCTTATTCGCATTATTACTTTAGTATTCCTATTCGTTCTATTCCTATTTATACTTTCATATTCATTTCGTTCTTAGATGTACTTTCATATTCGTTCTGCTCCTAATTGTATTTTCGTATTCGTATTCGTTCTAATTAATGATTAGTATGAATTATTCGTAGATTATGAAATATAATTTAGATTATAACACTTTAGCAGGATATCTATGATTAGTCTGAAAGGTAACTTCTTATTTCGAACTATTTGATTAACACAATTTTTGAATTTAAAACATACAGAATATAGTTATTTGAACTGAAAATGATAAGTTTAAATACAAGGTTTCCTTGTATTTTTGCTTGTATTCCCCCGTGAAAACATTTGAAAAACATTTGAAAAAGGGTAGGGGTATGAACTCACCGGTTGAAGAACGCGTTAGTTTGGGTCCTAAACGTCAGTTCTGGGTTTGCAAACGCACAAGATTCCTTGGTGATTTGGAGCTTAAATTTGATGTTTTTGGACCTTAATCTTGAGTTTGAGGAGAGAGGTTAGAGAAAGAGTAGTGAGAGAGAGGAAAGGCTTCAAATGAAGTCTTTTGAGCTTTAAATAAGTCCTAAGTTCAGGACACGGTGGAATTCTACCCGATACCAACATTAAATGGGGCCTTTGGTCGCACCCGATTAAGTTGCCGTTAGCCGATATGGTCGAAACTTTAATTTTTCTAATTGATAATTTGGAATATTTTCTTGAGTTTCTAATGGGTTTGGATACTAATTAAGTCATAATAGAAGTCTCGGAATAAATGACTTAATTAAAAACATAGACGGAAATGATTTGAAAAGACGAATTTGTAGGCGGAAACGGGTTTCGGCGACGGTACGAACTTCGGGTTGTTACACTCGAATGGTCCGATATACGTTGGGTTTAGTTTCCCACGTTTTCCAAAATGTATTAGTCCTTTCCATGGCAAGACCTTCAATAGCACTTGGTCCCCAACCTGAAATTCCAAGGGCTTCCGTCTTTTGTCTGCATAACACTTTTGTCTGTCTCTTGAAGCCTTTACTAGTTCCCGAATTTGTACAATCTTCTCAGTTGTTTCTCTTATGATTTCAGGGCCAGTAAGAGTGTTGTCGGGTACTTTTCCCTTGGCTAGTTGCATGTTACCCACTTCAGCCCAGCACAGTGGTGATCTGTACTTTCGGCCATAGAGGGCTTCGAATGGAGCAACTTTAATGATAGAGTGATAGCTATTGTTGTATGAAAATTCAACTAGTGGTAAATGGGTATCCCATGCTTTACCAAAATTGATTACACAAGCTCTTAGAATATCTTCCAAGGATTGTATGGTCCTCTCACTTTGACCGTCAGTTTGTGGATGGTAAGCAGTACTCATGTCGAGCCTCGTTCCCAGAGATTTTTGTAACGATTGCCAGAATCGCGAGGTGAACCTACTATCTCTGTCGGAGATAATGGATATTGGTACATCGTGCAGTCGTATAATCTCTCGGATGTAAGTTCGAGTTAGCTTCTCTATCTTATCGGTTTCCTTTATGGGTAGGAAGTGTGCGGATTTTGTTAACCTATCGACAATTACCCAGATGGTGTCTAGACCACCTGCTGTCTTGGGTAACTTGGTTATGAAATCCATGGTTATCCGTTCCCACTTCCACTCAGGTATTTCGGGTTATTGTAGTAATCCTGATGGCTTTTGGTATTCTACCTTGACTTTGGTGCAAGTCAGACACTTGCCCATGTAGGTAGCGATCTCCGCTTTCATGTTTGGCCACCAATACAGTTTCCTAAGGTCTAAATACATCTTGTCTGAACCTGGATGTACGGAGTATCAAGTCTTATGCACCTCGTTCATGACCACGTCTCTGAATCCACCAAACTTTGGTGTCCAGATCTGATCCATGAAGTAACGAACTCCGTCACCCTTGACTTCAAGATTCTTGTCCATTCCTCTTAGGGCTTCACCTGCCACGTTCTATGTTTTCAAGGCTTCCCTCTGATCATCCTTGATTTGTGTGGATAGATGTGAATGGATCGTCATGGTTAAAGATTTCACTCGGCGACCTGAGTATTCTTTTCGACTAAGAGCATCAGCTACTACATTCACATTTCTTGGGTGATAGTGAATCTCGCATTCATAGTCATTCAATAGTTCAACCCATCGTCTCTGCCTCATGTAGAGTTCTTTTTGGTTGAGAATGTGCTGAAGGCTCTTATGATCGGTGAAGATCGTGCATTTCGTGCCATAAAGATAGTGTCTCCAGATATTTAGCGCAAAAACGACTACTCCTAGTTCAAGATCGTGGGTAGTGTAGTTGACTTTGTGCGTCTTGAGTTGTCTTGAGGCGTAAGCGATGACCTTACCTCGTTGCATTAGTACGCATCCGAGACCTTGATCAGATGCATCACAGTAGACCACGGAGTCTTCTGTTCCTTCTGGCAAGGACAATATAGGTGCGCTGCATAGAGCTTGCTTCAGTGTTTGGAATGCAGCGTCTTGTCTTTCTTCCCAATCGAAAGTAACACCCTTTTGGTTCAGGGTGGTAAGTGGTTTCCCAATCTTTGAGAAGTTCTGTATAAACCTTCGGTAGTAGCCAGCAAGGCCCAAGAATTGTGGAATTTCCATTGGGGTTCTTGGAGCTGACCAGTTCTCGATTGCTTTGATTTTGGAAGGGTCCACGTGTATTCCATCTTTGCTAACCACGTGACCTAGGAAATCTACCTTTCGAATCCAAAATTCGCACATGGAGAATTTTGTGTATAGCTTCTGTTTTCTTAGCGTTTCCAAGACTTGTCGGAGGTGTTGACTGTGATTCTCTTTAGTCTTTGAATAGTGTGTGGTAGTAGGTATCGGTTCTTGAAAGTAAGCTTGTTAAGTTCCCGGTAATCAACGCACATGAGGAAAGATCCGTCCTTCTTCTTTACGAACAATACTGGTGCTCCCCAAGGTGAGAAGCTCGGCCTGATGAATCCTTTGTTGAGTAGTTTGTTTAATTGGATGGATAACTCCTGCATCTCTGTCGGTGCTAGACGGTATGGTGACATAGCTACTGGTGTAGCTTCGGGAATTAAGTTGATTCTGAACTCGACTTAACGTTCCGGTGGGACTCCTGGGAGATCTTCAGGGAAGATATCAGGAAAATCGAAGACTTCTGGAATGTCTTTGATGCCTTTAATTTCTTTTTCCTTATCTACCACGTGGGCTAAGAAGGCATGGTACTCCTTACGTAGGTATTTCTGGGCTTTGACGCAAGAGATGATTTGTAAATTAGTATCGGGCTTGTCACCATAAATGACAAGAGTTTCACCGTTTGGCAGATTCAGGAGAATGGCCCTTTCGTGACAAAGTATATTGGCATGGCGTAGGCTTAACCAATCCATACCCATGATGATATCAAAGCTCTTTATAGTGATCGGCATTAGATCAATTTGAAATGAATGTTCGTTTAGAGTTAGTGTGCAGCCTATGTACATATCGTTCGTGCTTTCTGTTTTACCGTTTGCCATTTCTACTGTAAATATCTTATTGAGTGTTTTAGGGTTCTGTTTTAGTACGTGCTTGAATATATGACTCACAAAGCTCCTCTCCACACCACAATCAAAGAGTATGCATGCATAAACGTTATTGACGAGAAACATACCCGTAACCACCGTGGGATCAGCTGTCGCTTCGTTCTGCACTATTGCCAACACTCGTCCCATGCTGCCCGCATTCCTTGCCTTAGGACAGTCTCTTTTGTAATGCACAGCTTCACCGCACCCGTAACATGCTTGACTCACACCAACTCCTTCGACTTGGGTGATTGGTTGTGCTGGTGCTCTACAGAAACGGGCTGTATTCCCTTTCTTGTTGCAATTGTTACAGTGCATCTACCGGCAATTTCCATTATGGTGGAAATTGCGTTTGGCGCACTTCGGCAGGTTCCCAGCATATGGCTTTGCTAGTGTAGTGGTAATTGGAGCAGCAGTGGGGGCAGTAGCGGCATGGACTGCCACAATCTGTTGTTTCTTGGAAGGTTCTTGTGAAGGCTGACTCTTCCTTTTGTTCCAGAACTTCTTCTTCTTGTAATTGTTGGTATTGTTGATGTTGTTGTTGCTTCCTCTGGGTTGCTACGGAGCGTTAGTTGCGAACCCTTGACAGATTCCATCTTCAACGAGGGCTTGTGCCAACTGTTTGGCGCTATCGAAAGTGACTGGTTTGGAAGCTAGTACACTTCCTTGAATCTGGGGGGACAATCCCCAAAGGTACCTCTCTATTTTCTTTCTCTCTAGAGCAACCATCCCTGGGCAAAGGATTTCCAAATCACTGAACCTGTTGGTATAGGTCGTGATGTCTGAGCCTACCATGGTAAGGCCCCAAAGTTCCTGTTTGGGCTTTTGTAATTCGCCCCGTGGACAGTACTCTTGCAGTAATATTTGTTTTAGATTCTCCCAGCCCATAGAGTTAGCCACTACTAGCGTTAGTGACTTGACATGGCCATTCCACCATGTCAGAGCTCTCTCAGAGAAAGTACAGGCAGTGAAATTCACTTTGTTCCCTTCCGGACAAGAATAAATCTCAAAAACTGCTTCAGTTTTCTCTATCCACTGTGATAGAGCCATTATTCCTCCGGCCCCATTAAAAGTAATGGGTTTGCTATTCATGAAATCCTTGTATGTACAATCCCCTGAACGACCTGAACGTTGGCCATTCATAGAACTATTTACTCCCCCACCAGAACCATCGCTACTCATTTGGGCCATTGTCGTTGTTACTACAACTGTCACAGCAGCTATCAATGTGGCATTTTCCTTCGATGGAGGCGGTGGTGGTGGAGGTATCGTGCCTCGGCCTGGGTCTTAGGTTTGGACGAGGAGGCATCGCGCTGCCAAGAAATAAAAGTAAAAGATTATAAGTTTTGGTGGTTGAGAATTGAATGATAATGAGTTAACTATCTTTAATAGTTCGAGAATTTCGCTTGACCAACACAGGGCTTTGAGTTTAATTCACCAATGGAGATTGAATAACAATAAACAAACTCATAAACTCATATGAAATGCACATAATTAACACATAAAGAGGTATGCCCTATATATATATATATATATATATATATATATATATATATATATATATATATATATATATATATATATATTAAACATATGGTTGCGTTACATCCGAAGTTCGAAAATTTTGACCTTTCTAAAGGTCTCTGATTACACGAAGTTAAAGAAGGTAAGAATTTTAGCCGAGTTCCTATTCTATAACAAAATTTTGGGATTCAGCAAACACTACTTGCGATGTCGGTTTCGCTTGGATCTTGACTCCGCATCCGATTGCTTTGCTTCCATAAGACGCCTATCGAAGGCGGCTTGCTGTTCCCTCATCTCAGAGAGGGCTGCAATCATTTGTGCTAGGAATGTGTCGGTATGGAGTTGGGTGTCATCCTGTAACCTATCCAGTCGATGGATGTCGAAAGTGTGAACTTGTACTTCCATGTTGACTTCACGAATCCGGTTAGCTTGAACCCTGGATTGATAGGACTGGTTGGCTAGCTTGCCCACCATGACCGGGAGTGCTCGGTCGGCTGAACCTCTGCTGCTGACATCGTAGAAGTCTTGACACATGCCGTAGGGAGGACGCACTCCTTGTTGTTAACTCCAATGGTGGAGGTGACTTCCCCAAACGGGAGTGGGTCCCTGAAAGTTTCTCCTAACTGCGGGAGGTTGAGCGACTGGTGGGTTGATTACCTCTGGTTCTGAGTCTTTCCCAGAGTCATCCCCTTCATCCAAATCGACAGGTTCTTCATCATCTTCGAGGTCCTCCTCTACCCATCCACCATTGCCCTGATTCGGGTAGTAGGGATCCCCTGGTGGATAGAATCTAGCCATTTGACTATACGAGAATAGGGTTATAAGAATTGAACAAAATTTGAAACATGTAAAACTTAAACATGTCGATTAAACTATTCCATGTACCAAATATTCCTATAGTATTTAAATTTGTATGTTTGATACTAGTGTTTATTTTGGTAAGTTTTGACTTGTTGCTCACGACGACCATTCCTCGACATACGTTAGTCCAATCTTAGATAAATATAGTTGATCATGCTATATTCATCCCAAATCCGATTACATATTTTGAGGCCTAATTGTAGTATCCAACTTGTCTTAATACTTCTTGTATAGTTCTAACCATGAAAATATATTGTTGTATGCATGTATTTGTACTTTTACGACCCAAAATAATCTAAATTAAATGAAAAGAGGTTTTAGGTGTAAAAACATTTTGTCATTGAGTTTTAGTCCCTTATGTATTTATAGTTTGTATATCTTATGTGGTTCGATATACTTAGTTCACTATAAGCAATGCTCTGATACCAATCTGTCACACCCCCAAACCAGAACGGCAAAATCGTTCGAGGGAGGATGACTTCATGTAGTATCGAAACAGTTGAATACATAGTAAAGAAAGTAACACAACCATCATATATATAATTTCAAAGTTTACATTGAAGAAAAGTACTTGTTTTAAAAGAAATTACAATATGATGTCAAAATGAAATTAAACTAACGCCGCAACGTCCCTTCTTCAAAAGCAGTAGTTTACCTGTATTACTGAATCCCTTAGAAATACAAGTAGTTTTGAAAGAGTAGGTCAGCATTTAAGCTGGTGAGTTCATAAGTATTTAGTGACAATGTTTGTATGAAACAGAATGAAAATGGTTTATACATCTTTAAATGTTCCTAGAAAATCCCATATTTTCTACTAGAGTAGATGGTAGTTTAATTGTTCCAAAACTGTAATGCAATAGTGCTTTTTATGCCTAAGATAGTAGGTTTATGTATAAATCGCTAAGGCATTTGAAAAACCTCGTAAATCAATGTGTTTTTAATACTCCAAGTGAGTCTTGTAACCATACTATTTGACCAGGATGCTTATAACAACATTCTTCAGGCGTTGGAAAGTTATGACATTTGTCACCATAGGCCTACCGGCCTAGCTGTAGCTAACAGCTTAGGTGTGGGATTGTCAATCCCGTATAGATCCATACACAAGTATCACGCTCCCCCTTTAAGGGATTGTGGTATATAATATAGGACTTAAAACGCATACTCGAAAGTACGTGAAATGTCTCATAAAACATAGTATAAAACATATTTACGTATGAAAATGTCCATTTGTTCTTGTATATGAAAGTATCTCCTTGATATAGTATTCGTTAGTATGTAAATGTTCATGATTTTCTCGTAAACTATACCTATTATAGTTTCTCAAAATGTGTGTTTCGTTTGTATAGTAAACCCTAGTGTAATGCTCACTTGTTATGAAAAGTATAACTTCTGTAGCGCCATAAATGAACACATATACTTAAAGTATAAACATAGTGTTTGATTTGTATATATATAACAACATATTTCATTTCAAAAGACAAGATGTTATCGTCATATATTTTCCGTACGAAACTTTCCATATAGTAGTTATGAATCACATATGATTCACTTGATAAAAAGTGTATAATGAAACTTTTATGTAACACACGATAATAATCCTGTGTTTACTTGTATTCCTCCCCTTAAAAGAGTATACAAGCATCTATAAAAAAATTTAAAAGTGTAGATTATAGGGGTATGAACTCACTTGGTTAATTAAAGAAAGTTAGATGAAAATTGAGCAGAACTTCGGCTTGTGAAAGTCGATTTTCTCGGGAATCTCGGGAATACAAAACCTTCCTTTGGGACTTGTATGCAAAAACCGGGGCTTCGGGAGGGTCTCGGGGGTTTAGAAGCAGAGTTTCATCACAGGAGAAGAGAGAATTGAGCACTAGAACTCGAAACCATCGGTTTCTATTTATAGGCTGTGTTTTGGGGTCTCACGTCGTGAGTTTTGGGTGTCTCACGTCGTGAGGTTTAGTCAGCCTGATCCTCTTCGAAGATTGAACGTGACTAACACTCTGGAAAACATCATTCAGAGACTCTCCTTGTGAGCCTCACCTCGTGAGGCATCTGACAGCTTCGTTTTTCGTGCCTTAAACTTGTAAAATCCGTATCTTCCGCGTACGAGCTCCGATTTGGATGTTCTATATATGTACGAGTAGGTGTGAAAAGGCTCCACAACTCTCATTTAGACTCCATCGGCTAGTTTTGCTTTATTTTTATTATATTATTTTTAATAGACCGGACCTGGAAAACTCCGTCTAAATTCCATAACTTCTTCATCCGATGTCTGTTTTCTTCAGACTTTTTACCGTTGCGCTGCTATTGTTAAGACCTTCAATTCTCATTTAGGTTGCTTCGGCCAAAAGTCTCTCGATCTGTATTTCGAGTTTTTAGTTGTGTACTGCTATATCCGGATCTTGAAAAAATCATAACTTCCTCATACGAAGTTAGATTTGGACATTGTTTTTATGTACGTTTACAGTTTAATGATATCTACAACTTTCATTTAGATACTTAAAGCTAAAAACTATTGTATTGAAACTTCGCGTTTTTCATTTAATCGGTGTTGTTGGTTTTGTTGGAAATCTTAGAATGCTCATAACTTCTTCGTTATAACTCAGATTTTAGTGTTCTTAGTATTTCTGTAAACCTTGACACAATATCTAACATAGTAGGTAACCCAATAGAGACTTTTGTACATTTTATTTTCAAAGTTAATTTTATTATTTCAAAAGTGGTTACAATAGTTGACTTTTTAGGTCATTACATAGAGTGGAAATATCGGGTTGTCACAATAGAGAACTGAACAAGATTACCGTCAAGAATCGTTACACTCTGCCTCGCATAGATGACTTGTTTAACCAACTACAAAGGGAGAATTACTTTTCAAAGATAGATCTAAGATCCGGGTATCACCGGTTATGAATCCTAGAGGAGGATGTACCCAAGACATCCTTCCGAACTCGATATGGACACTACGAGTTCGTAGTGATGCCATTCAGATTGACCAATGCGTCGACAATGTTCAAGGATTTAATGAACCGGGTGTGCCACCCTTATGTGGATTAGTTTGTTATTATATTTATTGATGACATACTTATCTACTCTCGAAGTAAGGAGGAGCATAGTCAACACCTACACCAAGTCTTATAAACACTACGATCGAAGAAACTTTATGCGAAGTTCTCTAAATACGAATTTTGGATTCGAAGAGTCGAGTTCTTGGGTCACGTGGTTAGCGAAGAGGGAATTCACGTGGACCCTTCCAATATAAAGGCCATTAAGAACTGGTTAGCACCGAACACACCTACATAAAGTCGTCAATTTGTAGGCCTCGTTGGCTACTACCGCAGGTTCATTCAGAACTTCGCTAGCATTGTGAAACCGCTTACAACATTGATCCAGAAAGGCGTGGCCTTTGACTGGGAAGAGAAACAAGAAAAATCATTCCAAACACTGAAACGAGCCTTATGTAGAGCACTGATACTATCCCTCCCAAAATGGATAGAAGACTTCATGGTTTATTGCAATGCATCCAACCAAGGGCTTGCCTGTGTTCTTATGCAATGAGTTAAGGTGATCGCCTATGCCTCAAGACAGCTAAAGACACATGAAGTCAACTACACCACACATGATCTTGAGGTGGGAGCAGTGGTATTTGCTCTGGAGATCTGGAGACACTACCTATATGGTACAAAAAGCACTATCTTTACAGACCACAAGAGCGCTCAACATATATTCGACCAGAAGGAGCTAAATATGAGACAACGACAGTGGGTAGAGCTACTCAATGACTACGAGTGCGAAATTCGCTATCATCCTGTTCAAGACAACGTAGTAGCTGACGCCCTAAGTCGAAAGAAAACTTTGTTCGTAGAGTTAAATCATTGACCATGATTATCCATTCACATCTGTCCACACAAATTAAGGAAGCTCAAATAGAAACCCTTAGACCTGAAAATGTGGCAGGTGAATCCCTAAGGGGGATGGATAAAAACTTGGAAGTCAAGGGTGGCGGAGTTTTATACCTCGTGGATCGGATCTGGACACCGAGACACGGTGGTTTATGAGACTTGGTCATGATCGAAGCACACAACACACGATATTCCGTCCACCCAGGTTCAAATAAGATGTATATGGATCTCAAAAAGCTATATTGGTGGCCTAACATGAAAGCAAAGATTGCTACCTTCGTGAGTAAGTGTCTTATTTACGCCAAGGTTAAGCTCGAATACCAGAAACCCTCATGTTTACTACAGCAACTAGAGATACTGGAATGGAAGTGGGAGCGGATCACAATGTACTTCATAACTAAGTTTCCCAAGACAACGGGTGGTCTCGATACCATTTAGGTGATCGTAGACAGGTTAACAAAGTCCGCACACTGCTTGCCTATCTAAGAAACTGACAAGATGGAGAAACTAACAAGAATCTACATTAGGGAGATCGTACGACTGCATGGTGTTCTCATATCCATTATCTCCGATATAGATAGTAGATTTACTTCAAGGTTCTGACAGTCACTACAAAGTTCCCTAGGAACTAGGTTGGATATGAGTACAGCCTACTATCCGCAAACCAACAGACAAAGTGAGAGAACTATCCAAACATTGGAAAATATGTTGTGAGCCTGTGTGATAGACTTTGGGAAGTCATGTGATACTCATTTACCTCTTGTTGAGTTCTCCTACAATAACAGTTATCACACGAGCATAAAGGTTGCTCCATTCAAATCCCTATATGGTCGAAATTGCAGATCCCCTGTGTGTTAAGCTGAGGTGGGTAACATACAGTTAGCTAAAGGACGAGTTCCTGAGAGCACTCTCACAGGTCCTAAAATCATTCGGGAAATGACAGAGAATATTATTTAGATTCGTGAACGATAGAAAGCCTCTAGAGACTGGTAGAAAAGCTACGCAGACAAGAGAAGGAAACCTTTGGAATTCCAGGTTGGAGACCGCGTTCTATTGAAAGTCTCACCCTAAAAGGCATTGATACACTTCTGAAAGTGTGGAAAGCTAAATTCAAGATATGTAGGGCCTTTCAAGATTCTCGCTAGAATTGGCCCTGTAGCTTACAAACTCAAACTACCTCGTGAACGTAGTAACGTACACCCTACTTTCCAGGTTTCGAACCTGAAAAAGTGTCTATTCGATGAGACTCTTGTAATCCTACTCGATGAGATCGAGATCAACGAGATCCTCAACTTCATGAAAGAACCAGTAGAGATCATGGACCGAGAGGTCAAGGAAACAAATCAAATCGTTTCCCGATAATGAAGGTTCGCTGGAATGCCAAGTGGGGACCTGAATTCACTTGGGAGCGCGAGGATCAGATGAAACTGAAATATCATCATCTTTTTACTTAGTTATTTGTAATTTCTTAAACTCTAATTTCGGGACAAAAATCTCTCTAACGGGGGGGGGGGGGGGGGGGGAGTGGGGGGGATGATGTGACCCGAAATTTCTATCTTGTACAACCATTCAATTCAATCAAATTTATACTTGCTTTTGTTACCTTTTTAGCCCTGTTAAGGGTCTGTTTGAGAGTTTCTGAGCCTAGTGTAATGTATGAATTGACACTATGATGAGTTAACTTGAGATCGGAAGGATTAATTCGAACCAGAAAACCACTCAGCAGGTGTTCACAGCCGTAAACTAGGTCCACCGCCATGAACCACCTCATACATATATAAGAGTGAACCCTTTTTCTCCTTGCTTCTCCTCCTCTAAACCATGAACACCCCCATTCTCTCTCAAAAAGTTTCGACTGTGAATCCTCCAAAGCTCCAAAAAAACATAAGTGTTTCAACCTTAAACTTGTTATACTTGAAAGATTACTAGATCCTAGCCTTGATTCTTCATGATTCATCACCACCTTCATGAACTTGAAGAGATCATGGCCGTAAACCCTTCATAATGGTCATGAACCCGTCATAAGTTCATTGGATCTTGAACACCTCATGAGGCCGTGAACCACATGAGGTCGTGAACTCTATAGGGCTATAAACCCATCCTTGGGTGGCCGTGAAACCCCTTCCAAGCTTCCATTTGTGGATTTAACACTTAATTTAGGGTGTTTCCTACAATCTTAGGTAGTTTCCTTTACTAGTTAGGAGTTACAACCACTAATTGAATACACATATATGTGAATATATGCCTTATAGGATCCAACTGTGCTTTGGAACTTCGATTGTGAACTCAAGCATCCTATATCTATCTTACCTTCTAGATCACTCACTACAGGTGAGTTCATACCCCTTAAATTATCTTTTAAATGATTTTCAATGCTTTTATAGGGGGAATACAAGTTGAAAACATTGTACTTATTGTATCAATCACATGTGATTAATAACTATCAAACAAGTGGATTTCTTATACTTCAAAACCATGTTATCAAACAGACTATTTCAAAACATTTTATAAACTGACATAAAGTCATCTATAACCATTCAAATGGTTAAATTTCCTTTATATGTTAAAACTCTTATATATGCTAAACTCTTTATCAAACTCTTTTAAACTTATATATTGTCAAAATCATGTCTATATAGATATAGTTATATAAATAAGGTTGAGAGGGCTTAGGACTGATAACTCACTTTGTTTCTTGTTCCTTGTTTGGTTGTGGACTTAAGGTAGTGGTTGTTTGTCCGAGGGTCGTTTGAATCTTCGTTATATATTATTTATATGTTGATACATATAAAAGTCTTTCCAACAGTTCAATACCTTTGGGTAGCAAAGGTGTACAAACATGATCAGTTGTTCAAACAACATTACTAGTAAACTATAACATGTATAGTTTAGAGGATTACTACTCATTATTTCTAGAACAACGAAACATACAAGAGTCAGTTTGTACATGAGTCAGTTCAAACATACTATAAAGGGAATCAGGGAGGAACATACTATATACTAGAACAGAGAGAACATACTATACAAATACAAGAGTACTATAACATTAATGTGAGCCACTACATCATGACATGGTAATATACTGTTGTGTCATGTTTTGTAACCAGAGTCTCCTGGAGGGAGAGCATGAATTTGTGTATAGATCTATATGGGATTGACTATCCTACACCTTGCTTCTAGCTATAGTGGGACCTGCAGGTCTACGGGTGACGAATGTCATACCATTTCAATGTTTTGATCGTCGTATTTTACTAGTCAATGAAGTATGGTTATAATCTCGTCACATTTTACCTTAATTAAACAATTGGTTTAAGGTAGTTATTACTACGGTAGTTTTTATTTTATTTAATTTTATTTATTTATTTTTTAAACGGAAAATCTAACCTACTCCTAAACTACACTTTAAATCCACCTATGTCCACGACGGGACTTGAACCCTCACCATTTCCCCATTACATTCATATTGTGATCTTCTCACATAAACGGTAATGTAAACTATATTTTTAGTAGTGATACTCATACTTGGGGAAGAACACTCACCTTTACAAAAAAAAAAAAAACAAATATACATAACAGTTGGGTCTTCGTAGAAGAATACATTTCATTATATGTAGAAAATATAGGATTTTCTAGGAGATTCAAACATGTACATCAAACACTTGCAAACATTTACATCAAACATTTACAAATACTCTCTTCAAACATATACAAACATTTGACACTAAAATACTTATGAACTCACCAGCTTAAATGTTGATCTACAATTTCAAAATAACTTGTATTCTCAGGTAGACAGTATATAGGTACCGATGACCAGACTTTTGAGAAGACGAAGCACGTCCAAGACTCATCTTTATTTTGATTACTTATTTTTTTGGTGTATTACTACTATACACAGAACACACTTGTATTGAATTATATTATTAATGCAATGGATGATATTGTTGCTTGTTTAATATTGTGCATTGTTATGACACTGTACATGACGTCCTCCACCCCCGAACGTTTCTGCCGTTCCGGTTTTGGGGTGTGACACATTTCCATTCCATGTTTCCTAAATTGCCCTTTTTTTTAAAACAACCACTAGAGCTAGAACCTTAATATCATCCATTAATGTTTGTGTTCCAATAAAAATTTTAGAGTGTCAATTCATGTTCATGAATGTCATTCACATCTCATAAGTCAATGATCATGTAACTATCCTTAGATTTCCCAAAATGCCCTTATGGCCAATTATTCCATAAATTCACCCAAAGATCATTCAAGTATTCATGTTTTTCGTTCAAATCATCTTATTAGAATTAACTTATGTTTATGAGTATCATATAATCTTAAAATGCTTACAAACAAAATCTTCCATTAATTTATATCACATTTCTCTCAATTCCATTCCAATTTTAGCATATACATGATTCTACCATCATAGATGAATTCGAGCATTATAATTGGATTTGTTGCTTTCAAACAACATCTAGGTCATAGAATCCAATCCACTTTCGTCATCGATTGCAATATCCCAAAATTGGCTTTTCTAGGGTTCGTGGAGATTTTTTTTACCCAAACCATCAAATGCATCAATAAGATCTTTGGATTGAGATTAGAACCATGGAAACCATTCAAGGGAGGTTAGAATACCAAACCCTAATCAATTATTGAAGCCAAATTCGACAATGGGGTTCAACCCTTAACGATGAACTCAAAAAGTAGATCGAGGATGAGAAATTAAACCTCTCAAGCTTGATGTTGCTTCATATCTCCAATTCCTAGCTTGATTCGTCAAGAACCACTCAAAATCATCCTTTGCTTCAAAGAAATTTCCATTTCCTCTTCCATTTTTTCAATTAAGTTCTTCCCAATCAAATGGGAGAGAAGACCCATTAACTAGATTTGAGCTTTCCTAACTTGCCACTTTTGGCCCCGCCTTGCAAAAGGTCTTTCAGAATAACTCTAAACTAGCTTAGAAGATTCAGTTAATCTGTATCCATCCTAATCTTCAAAAACTTAGTCCAAGTTATTAAGTTGTTCAAATCTCTAGTCAAAGCTAAGTTTCACCTAATTGTCACAAATAGCCCTTTAACTTTCAAGATGTTATTATTTTCACTTCTAACTTTCTAAACTTCATATCAACTAATGATATGATTATTATTTGATGATTTAACTATATAAATCATATATCACTTATTTACTTTATTATTTTAAGAAGCAAGTCTTAAATTTTAGGATGTTACAGTTATGTACCCCTTAAAAGGATTCCGTCCTCAAAATTACTTCGTGAGCCATCTCATTACAATTTCACTCCATCACTTTCCAATTTCCTCGATGGTCACGTTACTTTGGTCATTTTTCATGATTGAAATTGCCCTAATAATCAGTAATACATTATTAGGGGTTATTTACCCTCTTGGACACTTTTACCCTTTTGTCCCCTTTTTTGAAATTTTAACGTCATGCAATAAGGTTATCAAACCTTAAGTCAGTATTTGTCTAATTCCTTTCTTAGGTCCTAATTTTACTATGTATGTCTCTTCTTACTCAAGCATATCACCAATCTTTCATTATATTTCAATTCACTTTCAAAATCATGTGTGGGTCCGAATGATCTCGTCACTTGCAATCTCGTTCTTCCAAACTATCTACCCCTTAAAAGAAATGAAGGCATTACTTTTAAGGTTTAGATCACGAGATGATCGTCCTCATGTAGCATGATGTTTCATTATTTCCTCATGTAAAGCCTGTTTCCTCATATTTACTCCTTGTGGTATTCGAATTCCACCTTTGCTTTAAACCATTAATCACATATAGCTTCTATCTAAATTCCTTCATTCATGTGTCCTTCAAATTTTTGTTCGAGTACTCGACTCCTTCATTCAACACTTTTTCAGATTAACTTCTCATGCATTATACTCTACTTAGTTTTCATTCAACACTTTTTCATTTAACACTTTTTCAGTACTCGACTCTTTCATTCACCACTTTTTCAGTTTAATTTCTCATGCATTATATTATAGTTTACTTCTTTTTATTTTTTGTATCTTTCCTATGATTACAGTAAAAACATTCATATCATTTGATTTTTGTGTCCTTTGTTCACAATTCAAGTTACCCATAATGATTTGAGTCAAAGTTACATATTTTATATGAACTCATACTAGTAGATCTCATTATTTAATTGCTTGTTTTCTTTTTCACGTTATCAAATCTAGATTTGCAGAAATACTCAAACCTAGTACTTAGTTGTACCAGAGTGTGCTTGGTCTGTATCATCATTTTGCTCAACTTAGGAGATATAAATCTTGTATTCTTGGTTTGTTAATGTCATCCATAATTCCAAGCACCATATTTTGTTCTTACTAATCCGACAGACTATTGTGAGACCTTGTAACATCACATCATCACACTACAATATCCTTCTTTCCATCTACCCCTTAAAAAAATGAGAGCATTTATTTTAAGGTCCAATTCACCATATTATTTTCTCACAGTAGTAGCTCGTGTCAATGACTCATTCATGGAAATTTAGAATATTTCCTTTTCTAATTATTGTCTTCTTGACAGCCCTTTTGAACAAGCTTCAAGTATTCATACTTTTCCATACCTTGTTATTACTATAAGATCTTTGATGTTCAGTTTTCATTCTTCAATATTCCATTATGTGAAATCGTCTTACCCATGGTGAATCATATAACATCTTCCAGGCATTACTACTTCATCATCAAGTTATCTTACCTTGGAGTCTTATTTCTTCAGTCACCCTCATCCCATTGCCAATATAATCTTAACCTTTCGTCACAATTCATAGAGCTTGTAAGTTGGAATTACATATCTCTCATTAATTATTCTTCACATTCATCTAGTATCTTAGGGTATGGTAATCTCATAGACCAATCATCATCACTTTTTAGTTTCCATTATTTGTATAACTGAATATGGTCATTGTAACACTGAAATTTCAAAAAAAAAAATCATTTTTAATTTAATAAAAATACTCCAATCATAATTCTCAAAAACATGTATCAATTGTTTTTACATAACATAAGTGCAAATCAAATCCCCAGAATCTCAAAACATCGCCACCATAAGTGTGTACTGATCATGCCGGCGCCTTCCCGCGATCATCACTAGTACTTGAAACACATAACACGAAAACCATAAGCAATAATGCTTAGTAAGTTCCCTAAAATACCACGTACAGCACATACGCCCTTCCAGGCCATATCTGTGTGGGATCTTCTGACCCAAGTGTCTCAGGGTATTTCCATCTCATAACTCTATTGACCTTCCGGTCCATCCTCTGTTGACCTTCCGGTCCATATCATCATATTCATATCATAAAATATTACATATACAACATGCATCCCATTTTTATCATAGACATAAGACCTTCCGATCACACATAATCACCCCATCAGGTAAGGCATAGTGAGAAGACTCACCATGAAGATGTCGGATAATCACTCGTGCTCAATCCTCCGACCTAGCCTCCTCCTATAGCATAAATACATCTCTATTTAATACCTTCCTGAATTAATTTGACTTATGCCCTTAAGTCAACACCAGTCAACTCTGGTTAACGGCCACCCCCCTTTGACCCAACTCGTCGAGTCAGGCACTGACTCGGCGAGTTCAGACGTGAATTCTAGTCCCCTAAATCCCAACTTACTCACCGAGTCTTTCTCCCAACTCAGCGAGTCACCAACTGTGTGAGTTCATTCCATGCTCGAACTCGAATGGCCTCCTGAGGTAAGATCTGTTTCTCTAATCTATAGATCAGACCTTCCCAAACATGATAATCATGTAAAGGTCACATCTTGGCACCCATGCAATGCCTACAAGGCTTCTTTTGGTGAAATAACCTTTAAAATAGTAACCTAAGTCCACAACTCAAGAGGAAAGGAATAAAGCAGAGCATTTGGGACTCTCTGGACCATCTAAGGTCTAGATCTAGGTACCAATTCCCCATGGGACCTTTCACACTACAAATACAAGCTAATCAAGGCATGAAGAAACCCTAGATTTGACTATATCAACAAGTTCCTCTACCCAAATGAAAGTAGATCCAAGCTCTCCAACTCTCCTAGCTTGACCTTCTTCTTCCCTTCTTGCTAAAACACACAAGGACGATGAACAATGGCCTCTTTTCTCACTCACAAGGACTCTCAGGTGATCTGGTGCTCTCAAGGACGAAGGTAGCCGCAATGAAGGGCTATAAGGTCCTTTAAATAGGTCTCAGACCCAGAAAATTAGGGTTTTAGTCGCCAGCACGGACTCGTCGAGTCCACTCATTAATCTAGTCATCACCATGCGACCCTACTCGAAGAGTCTAGGAATCAACTCGTCATATATCTCTCTCTTAGACTCCAAAATAAATGATAAAAATAATTCCTGAAATCCCGGATGTTAGAATTCTCCCCCACTAGAATCAGACTTTGCCCCCGAAGTCTCACTCTGCAAACAATTTTGGATACTGCTCCTGCATCTCTAACTCTGGCTCCCAAGTCAGCTCGGACCCCTTCCGATGTTGCCACTGGACCTGAACCAGGGACACCTCCTTGTTCCTCGGAACCTTGATTCTCCTATCTCAGATCGCGATCGACCTCTCAACATAGTTCAGGCTCGCATCCACCTGAATGTCCTCTAATGGAACCACTGCTAACTCATCGGCAATACACTTTCTCAACTGAGACATGTGGAAGGTATCATGAATCTGACTCGGCTCCGTAGGTAGCTCCAAACGATAAGCTACTATGCCCACCCTAGCTGTCACCCTAAATGGACAGATGTATTGAGGTCCCAACTTGCCTCTCTTCCTAAATCGAATCACACCTTTCCAAGGTGATACCTTCAGGAGAACGAAATCACCGACCTGAACTCGAGCTTTGAGCGACGCCTATCAGCGTAGCTCTTCTGGCGACTCCGGGCCGTCAGTAACCTCTGCCTGACCTGCTGAATCTGCTCAGTCATCTGGAGTACTATCTCCGTACTACCCATCACATGTTGTCCTACCTCTCCCTAACAAATGGGAGTCCGACACCTCCTTCCATACAACAGCTCGAAGGGAGGCATACTGATGCTCGAATGGTGGCTGTTGTTAAAAGAAAACTCAGCCAAAGGCAGATACATGTCCCAACATCCTCCAAAGTCTAATACACATGCCCGAAGCATGTCCTCGAGTGTCTGGATAGTCCGCTCACTCTGACCGTCGGTCTGAAGGTGATAAGCAGTACTGAAATGCAATCTCGTACCCAACTCCTCATGAAACTTCTTCCAGAACCTGGAAGTAAAACGTACATCTCGATCTGACACAATCGAAATCCGTACCCCATGCCGAGACACCACCTCCCTAACATATATTTCTGCCAACTTCTTTGCGGAAGAACTCTCACTGATAGCAAGGAAGTTAGCACTTTTCGTCAATCGATCCTCAATCACCCAAATTGCATCGACACCCCTTGGGGTTCTTGGCAGTTTGGTGATGAAATCCATAGAAATTTGTTCCCACTTTCACTGGGGAACCTCAAGTGGCTGCAGCATGCCATGCGGACGCTGGTGCTCAGCCTTAACCTGACGACAGGTAAAGACCTCTCTACAACCCACGCAACATCTCTCTTCATACAAGGCCACCAATAGTCTCTCTTCAGATCCAAATACATTTTAGTGGCCCCGGGATGGATCGAGAATCTCGATCTATGCGCCTCCTCCATCAAAACACTGCGTTCCCCGCCAATAAACGACACCCAGATCTGACCATGAAAACTCATAAGCCCTCGGCTATCAGTCACAAACTCAGATACCTGCCCAATCAGTCGCTCCTTCTTGCAGTTCTCTGGTCTCACAGCCTCTTCCTGGGCCTCACAAATGGTATCTAACACCAGAGTCATCACGGTCATTCTTTTACACATACCTCGTATAGGAACAATCTCTGCCCTCCGACTCAGGGCATCGGCTACCACATTCTCCTTGCCCGGGTGGTACAGGATCTCAAAATTGTAATCCTTCACCACATCCAGCCATCTCCTCTGCCGCATATTCAAGTTGGGCTGATCCTTCAAGTACTTCAAACTCTTGTGATCCGTGTAAATGGTACACCGAACCCAGTACAAATAGCGGCACCAGATCTTGAGAGCGAACTCCAGATCATGAGTGCGATACCTCGCCTCATGAGGCTTCAGCTGTCACGATGCATATGCTATCACATGCACCTTTTGCATAAGCACTGCACCCAGCCCTGATATCGATGCATCGCAGTATATCACAAAATCCTCAACTCCCTCTAGAAGGGATAACACTAGGGCTTCGCACAACTTCCAGCGAAGAGTCTCAAACGAGGTCTGCTGCTCCGGACCCCTTGAAAAAGCAACACCCTTCCAGGTCAAACTAGTGAATGACACTGCCATCTTGGAGAAATCCTGAATGAATTTCCAATAATAATCAGCCAACCCCAGAAAACGCCTGATCTCCATGGCGGACTTCGGCACTTCCCAAATCATCACCGCCTTAATCTTGGCCGGGTCGACCAATATCCCATTTTGATTAACAAGATGCCCCAAGAATTGGACCTCTCGTAACCAAAAATCGCACTTGGAGAATTTTGCATAAAGCCTCTCCGACCTCAATACCCCGAGGATCTCCCTTATATACTCCTAATGCTGCTCTCGGGATCTAGAATACACTATAATATCATCAATAAACATGATTACCGATCGATCCAACATCAGTCGACATACTCTCTTCATGAGATCCATGAACGCTGATGGTGCATTGGTGAGCCCAAAAGGCATCACCACAAACTCATAGTGCCCATATCGCATCCTGAACGCCGTCTTCTGGATATCCTCGTCATGCACCCTCATCTGGTGATATCCAGACCTCAAGTCTATCTTGGTAAACCAAGATGCCCCCTGAAGCTGGTCGAACAAATCGTCAATCCTCTGCAGCGGATAATGGTTCTTGACCCTTAATTTGTTCAGCTCCCGATAGTCGATGCACATCCGGTGCGAACCATTAGTTTTCTTGACAAAAAGGATCAGCGCTCCCCACGGCGAGATACTCGGCCGAATAAACCCCTTCCCTAACAGCTCCTAAAGCTGCGAGGATAACTCCTGCATCTCTGGAGGTGCAAGGTTATAGGGAGCCTTGGTGATAGGTGTTGCCCCCAGAACCAAATCGATAAGGAATTCTACCTGCCTCTCGGGAGGCACACCCGGCAACTCCTTGGGGAAAACATTCGGGAACTCGCACACTATCGGAACCTCGCCAACTGATCTCGGTCTCCCCGAATTAATCCTCGTATCCATCACATAAGCTATGAACCCCTTGCAGCCCCGCTGTCAACTCTGCCTCGCTCTGGCATCCGAACAGAACGCTGATCCACTTCGATTTTCCTTGCCATAGACTATCAGCACTCCCCCACTAGGATCTCGAATCGTCACCAATTGTTTCACGCAGTCAATCACAGCCCCAAATCGGCTCAACCAACCCATGCCCACGATGACACACACGTCTCCCACCGTAATTGGGACCAGATCTATCGGAAACCCAACGCCGAAAATCTCAAGCACACATCCTCCTATCAAGTCTGTGGCATACACTGCTCGCTCGTTAACTATAGAAACTCATAGAGGTCAACTCATCACCTCTCGCTGGATACTGACGTGTTTACTGAACGCTAATGAAACAAATGACCGACTCGCGCCCAAGTCAAACTGTTGGATTAATGTCTAAGTCCATAACTATAATTGGTAAGACTTGGCCTGACCCGACATGGTCCATTTGGGTTGCATGGCATCATGCACTTGGATAGACTATAATGAGAGACATAAGACACTTATGGTTATTAATAAATTATAAGTTCTAATATATTAATAATAAGAATAATAAGATTATTTAATTAGTATTGATCAAGAATTAATCTAGGATTAATTAAGTGATCAAAATAAGACTAAATAAATATTTGGGTTGATTGTGTTAATCATCAATACTTGTATAGTGGGCTAATGCTCCATGGATAATCAAGTTGGGCTAAAACCCATAGGATGGTCCATGGATGCTCCATGGTGTATTTGAACCCATGGATCCAAGGAAATGGAAAGTCATGACAATTAAGGTTTACCCTAATTGTAACACTATATAAAGATCTTATTCTTGACAAAAATCGGCCACTAGTGAGAGTAAGAAAGGGCTAGCCGATTTTCATGAAGTGTAGAATTCTCTCAAGTTATTCCAAGTGTATTTGGTGTTGTGTGAACCATTTGAGGTGTCACACTTGGGGCACTAGGCACTCAAGCTTCATGAAGACTTTCTACATCAAAGAGGTATGTATTCTATGTTGTTATATTCATTGTTTTGTATGCTAGATTAGGATAATACCTTGGAAGTTCATATTTGCATGTATAATAGAGAAAACATAGATCCAAGGTATTTAGGGTTGCATGTACACTTAGGAGTGTTAGAATGCTCAAAACCAAACACAAACAACACCAAAGTAGGTACGGAATTCACAAGGAAAGTACCTACGCATATCATAATATAAACACAAGAGCTCATCATAAACAAATAGTAACAGAATACATACCAGCCACGACGTCGGGCGCTGCGCGGACCTCCTCTGCTGTCAACTGGAAGGCTCTCCTGCGAGCCTTCGGCGCCTCGGCCTTCACTGGCCGAACTCCAGCAGCACGCACGACGGTAGGGGCAGATCCCTGCTATGCTCCCTGTGGTGTCCCCCACAGCTGCGGACACTCAGCCTTCCGATGGTCTGTCTGGTTGCAATGAAAGCAAACCATGAATCCCTTGGGGCAGTCCTTGGCTATATGCCCCTCCTTGCCACATTTGTAGGAAGCACTTGATCGACAAACTCCTTCGTGACCCTTGCTGCACTTTCTGCATGTGCGGCCCTTCTGGCCTCCAGATCTCGAATCGGCAGGCTTTTCTCACTAGGCTGCCAGCTGAGATTGGGTCGGCCGCCTATCCAACCCCTGAGACTCAGCCTCCTCCCTGGCTTGAGTCTCCAACTCAATCTCCTTCCTCCGGGCATTTTCCTGAAGCTCAGCAAATGTCCGGTATGTCGAGTTCGATACGAACTCCTGAATGTCCCTCCTCAGAATGCTCAAGTATTGGCTCATGCGTGCCTGCTCAGATGACACGTGCATAGGGCAGAACATCGCCCTCTCATGAAACTTCCTGGTGATCACAGTAACTGACTCAGTACCCTGCTTGAGGGTCAAGAACTCATCGGCCAACCGTTCCCTTTCCACCAGGGGAACGTACTCGTCTCTAAACATAGTGGCGAACCTCTCTCAGGTCACCGCTGAGATCTCCACAGAAGTAAGATGAGCCATCACAAATTTCCACCAATCCTTCGCTCCCAAGCGAAGCTGGTTCAGTGCAAACCGAACCCTCAGATTCTCTGGACACGAACAGGTGTAGAAGCATCCCTCAATATCAGATATACATCTCATCGCAGCAATCGGATCCTGCATCCCATGAAAATCTGGTGGCTTCGTGTTGCTGAACTCCCGATACAGCAATGAGTCACCCCCTACGACCTAGCAGCAGCAACAGCTGCGGTGACCGCGGCAACAACAACATTAGTAAGAGCGGCGTACCGCTCATCAAAGGTGTCAACCAGCATGGTCTTGATAGACCCAAACATCTCTGGTATCTTAGCTCGGATGGTCACAGCCACCTCATCATGAATCATTTGGCGGAGCTCCTCATCGCTCGCACCCCCCTCGCTAGTCCCCGGTCTGTGTCGTGTCCCAACCATGATGCCTCTGAAATATAACATAAAAATATCAAAGACTCGCTCGAGTATACTTGCACTTGATAACTCAACCCTACTTGCTCCCTAGTACCCTAAGGATTCTTACTTGGACTGCGCACTGATCCAGTGTCTTCGGTAGTACGGGCACAATACTACCGCGCACACCACATCAACAGTCACCCCAAGTCCTCCTCCTAGGATCCCAGCTCACAAATAGTCAACATCTTGCTAGCATAGGCTACCCTTCGGTAAGCCTCTCATAAGCTCCTCGCTGCTACCTACTCACTCTCAAGCATCTCTTAGCAGCAGAAATCTCCTAGGCTAAGGCATCACAAATCAGGCCACTCTAGTCCTAACATGAATACCTAGCCTATTCTAGAATGCATAACATATCATATCATATCTCATAACACATAATGTAAGGGTATTTTAGGAAATCAACGTTCGGGCGCTGGTTGATCGTACACACTGCTTCTTTCTGCTTTCCTCAAATTCCTTTACTTTTTGAAAAAAAAATTGTTTCTTTTATGAAAATGTTTCCCAAATCCTCAGTTTTAGTTCAAATACACCCGAAGGTGAATCCGAATCCCTCAAACCAAGGCTCTGATACCAACTTGTAACACCGAAATTTCAAAACAATTTTTCATTTTTAATTTAATAAAAATACTCCAATCATAATTCTGAAAAGCATGTATGAATTGGTTTTTACATAGCATAAGTGCAAATCAAATCCCCAGAATCTCCAAACATCTCCACCATAAGTGTGTACTAATCATGCCGGCGCCTTCCCGCGATCATCACTGGTACCTGAAACACATAACACAAAAACGGTAAGCAATAATGCTTAGTGAGTTCCCCAAAATACCACGTACAGCACATACGCCTTTCCAGGTCATAGCTCTATGGGATCTTCTGATCCAAGTGTCTCAGGGGATTTCCATCCCATAACTCTATTGACCTTCTGGTCCATGCTCTATTCAACTTCCGGTCCATATCATCATATTCATATCATAACATATTACATATACAACATGCATCCCACTTTTATCATACACATAAGACCTTCCGGTCACATATAATCACCCCATCAGGTAAGACATAGTGAGAAGACTCACCTCGAAGATGTCGGATAATCACTCGTGCTCAATCCTCCGACCTATCCTCCTCCTATAGCATAAATAAATCTCTATTGAACACCTTCCTGACTTAATTTGACTAATGGCCTTAAGTCAACACAAGTCAACTCTGGTCAACGGCCACCCCCTTTTGACCTAACTCGTCGAGTCAGGCACTGACTCAGCGAGTTCAGACGTGAATTTCATTCCCCTAAATCCAAACTGACTCACCGAGTCTTTCTCTCAACTCAACGAGTCACCAACTATGTGAGTCACGGGACAACCCGGTCCGAATCGTCGAGTCTGCTCATGCACTCGGCGAGTTCATTCCATGCTCGAACTCAAATGGCTTCCTGAGGTAAGATCTATTTCTATAATCTATAGATCTGACCTTCCCAAACATGATAATCACGTAAAGGTCACATCTTGGCACCCATGTAACACCTTAATTTTTTTTCATAACTTTTTCAAATGATATGGTTTTAAAAACATTTGGGAGTTAACCCACATTTAACAAAAAACCGGCCCCACAAAAACATTTACAAATTTAAAACAATGGGTGTTACCATTATGCATCAATACAACCATAGCAAGAAAATAAGAATTAAATCAATACAATAAATAAGGAACTTAACAAGTTACACTCCATTCTCTATCACTTGACTTCTAGCTTCCATCTATCATTTTCTTTTCTTAAGTATAACCTCAGATACATGGCATTAAAAAAACTACATAAGACAATAATGTCTCTTGAGCTACGTGGGTTTGACACCCAAAACATTTATCACATTTTCGTAAAAAGGTTTCGTCCGTGCAAAACATAGTTTTAGACCACAAAACATTTTCAAGCATTTTCAAGGAGATCTCATTTCATACATTTAATAAATATCATTTCATATCTTTTCATTCTATTTCCTTTTATTTCATTTCAAAAGCCATATTTCCATATTTCATTTTCTTTTATCACTGAGGGCTAATTCCGGTATTATACCATTGTCATTTTTATACTTAGGGTCTATGTCCAATAAAGGAACCACTCCCAAGTCTAGACCAAGGTGGAAAGAACAAATCAATCCACCAAGGCATCATTTCCAAGGCCAAGGTGGAAAGAACAAATCAATCCACCAAGGTATCATAATAGGACATCTATCTCGCGAAGGGGAGGCGCCACCCCAATAGATTCCTCCAGCACCTCTTACGAGGTATCATGGCTCGGGCAGTTTTCATTTCATTACATTCCAATTCCTTTCATTACTTTACATTCATTTTCATTACTTTACATTTTGTCACACCCCAAAACCAAGAACGGCGGAAACGTTCTGGGCCGGAGGACGTCATGTAAAGTATCACAACACAGTAAAAGTAAACAAGCAAACAACATCATCCATTGCATTAAATATATAATTTTAATACAAACGTGTTCTGTACAGTTATAGACACCAAAAATAATGTGAATCAAAATAATAAGATGAGTCTTGGATGCGCTCCATCTTCTCAAAAGTTGGCCTCGGTAGCTGTCTACTGATGACCTGAGAATACAAGTTATTTTGAAAGAGTTTATCAGCATTAAGCTGGTGAGTTCATAAGTATTTTAGTGTCGGTGTTTGTATCAAAACGTTTGAACATAGTTTTAAACAATAGTTTGTAAACATTGGTGATAAAAGTATGTGAATGTTTGTACGTGTTTGTAAAATTTTTAATCTCTCAGAAAAACCTATATTTTCTATTAAAAGTAGCCTTCTACCAAGGCGTAACTGTTTTGTACGTTCGTTTATGGTAAATGTGTGTGATTTTCCCAAGGGTAACTATCATTATCAAAATATATTTTGTACATAAATGTTTAAGTGAAATAATCACTAAATGTAAATCAAGGATAAATTACTGTAGTACTGTAGTATTGTAGTATTGTAATATAGGAACTACTGCTGTACTAACTACCTTAAACCGGATTTATATTAAGGTATCATGTGATTAATTGTACCATACTATCGACTGGGTAACAACGAAAAATGAATGGTCGTAAAAAGAAATGACGTTTGGCACCCGCAGACCTGCAGGTCCGGCTGTAGCTAGCAGCAAGGTGTAGGATAGTCAATCCAGTATAGATCTATACGCAAACTCATGCTCTCCCTCCAAGAGACGCTGGCTACAACTCGGGCCATGACATTTAAGGCATGCTCCGATACAGTGGATCACAATTTTGTCAATGTATATATGTATATGTAAGGTATTGTTACTTGTTCTAGTATCGTTGTATATGTTCTCTTTCTAGTATAGTTGTATATGTTCTTTCTCTAGTATAGTTGTATATGTTCTCATAGTAATGTAATGTATATGTTCTCATAGTAATGTAATGTATGTGTTCTCATAGTAATGTAATGTATATGTTCTCATAGTACTAAGTACTGACTCATGAATGAACTGACTCATTGATCTAGCAATAGTATAAGTGTGATCCTGTGTTACCCCGGTGGTAACTTACTAATGATGTAACTGATACGAATGAATATGGAAGTACTTTTATGTCTATATATGCACATATGATATATAATTAATATTGAAATGACCCTCGGACGGCTACCCGACATCCCACCAGACCACATTCAAATCGAGGAAAAGGAAATAGGGCGGACGGCCTTCCTAAGCCTTTTAAACATTGCGTATATATCTATAAATATATGGGCATGCAATTTATAAGAAGTATAATAAAGTTTAAATAAAAGTATTTGATAAGTAAAAGAGTTTGTAAAGCAGTTTGAAGTAAAACAATTTGATAAACAGTTTGAACAGTAATAAAATCGTTGGTTTTATAGTTATTAATCACATGTGATTGATGTAATAACTATAAGTATTCAACTTGTATTCCCCCCATAAAAGCATTTAAAACATTTAAAAGTATTCCAAAGGTTAATTAAAGGGGTATAAACTCACTTGTGGTGAGTGGATTGGATTGAAGTGTCGGTTACGGTGCTAGGTGACAAATGAAGACTTGTACACACGCACGAGCCTAGTTATCATATAATGAACATATATATAACTAATTAGCCTTATTATAACTAATAAAATGAGTTGGGACACTCTAGAACATGAAAACACTTTGTTTCAAGTGTTAAAGATCACAAGGATTGCATCCAAGTGTTAGTAGGGAAAAACTAGGGTGTTTGGGGTCCAAGGGTAAACTCCTTGGGAGTTTACGGTCTAAATGACCTTTACCCTAGGAGTTTACGGCAGTAAACTCAAGAGTTTATGGTCTAAACTCCATTTCTTTCAGCTATAGGTTGTTTGGAGGTTTAACAAATCCTTTGAAGCAATCTTGCTATGTGGTTTAACCTTTAGAATGGACTAGGGCCACAAAACACCCTCTTTGAGGTGTTTACGCCCCAAAACCAAGAACGGAGGAAACGTTCTGGGGCGGAGGACGTCATCTACAGTATCACAACAATGAAAAGTAGTAAACAAGCAACAACATCATCCATTTCATTAATAATATAATTATTATACAATTGTGTTCTGTCAAATTTTGATAAACACTAAAGCATAAATCAAAATGAAAGATGAGTCTTCAACGAGCTCCATCTTCCCTAATCCTTGCGTTGGTACCTGTCTATGATGACCTAAGGATACAAGTAATTTTGAAAGCGAGTATCAGCTTTGAAGTTGGTGAGATCATAAGTATTTTAGTGTCTCAATTTGTATGTAAGTATTTGTATGTAAGAATTTGTATATGAACTGTAAGTATTGAAAATGTAGATGAATTGTAAGTATGAAAATGTTTGTAAAACAACTGTAAACGTTTGAAAAACCCTAGAAATCCCTATGATTCCTACTATTATAACAGGGAGTCTTCTACCAAGACTTAATTGATCTCTATGTAGCCTTCTACCAAGGCATCTAGTGTATGTGTGTGTCTCTTGTAAGAGTGTGTATTTTCCCAAATCTGACTACTATTAATCAAAAAGATAGTTTCTACATTACCGGAGCTCCCCAGGGTGAGGATATCAATTTTTGACAGTCAACTTGTTCAGTTCGCGATAATCGATACACATCCGAAAGGATCCATCTTTCTTCTTGACAAACAATACAGGAGCTCCCCAGGGTGAGGAACTCGGTCTAATGAATCCTTTACTGAGCAACTCGTTGAGTTGACTAGATAACTCCTGCATTTCTGCTGGAGCTAAGCGATACGGAGACTTCGCTACAGGAGTAGCTCCAGGAATTAGGTCAATACGGAACTCGACCTGACGCTCGGGAGGAATTCCTGGAAGCTCTTCGGGAAATACATCAGGAAAGTTACAGACTTCGGGGATGCTCGCGAGGTCTTTAACTTCCTGCTTCTCGTTGATTACATGGGCCAAGAATGCAATACACTCCTTTTGCAGGAGCTTCTGAGCTTTGATGCAGGAAATGATACGAAGGTTGGAACTGAGTCTATCGCCATAGATTACTAGAGTTTGACCCGAAGGAAGGTTGAGACGGATTGCTTTTTCGAAACAAAGGATGTCCGCATGATTGGGACTCAACCAATCCATGCCAATGATGACATCAAAGCTATTTATGGATACCGGCATGAGATCGATAGGAAACGAATGGTCGTTCAGGGTAAGGGTACAACCTACGAATACTTCGCTCGCGCTCTCTTTCTCACCGTTCGCCATCTCGACGGTAAACGTTTCAGTTAAAGGTCGGGAATTATGTTTTAGGTTATGTTTGAATGCATGACTAATAAAGCTCCTCTCAGCACCTGAGTCAAAAAGCATATTAGCATATGAGTTGTCGAGAAGGAACGTACCCGAGACAACAGTGGGATCGGCGACCGCTTCCTCCCGTCCCATGGCGAGGACCCTTTCGGTGTTATCAGCTGTAGACTTCTTAGGGCAGTTCCTTTTAAAGTGCCTAGCTTCACCAAAGTTGTAACAGGCTTGACCAACGCCTGCTCCAGATGATTGATTGGCTGATTGGGCCGGAGCTTTGCAGAATCGGACAGTGTGCCCCTTCTTACCACAATTTGTGCAGGAAAGTTCTCGACAGGGGCTGGGGTTGTGGTGATACTTGCACTTGTCATAGAGAGGAAGATTACCAGCATACCGGCTGGTAGGAGTTGGAGCTGTGGATCCCACAACAGAAGCAGCAGCAACGGGGGTAGTAGAAGCATGGACTGCTACTGTTTGCTGTCTTTTGGAGGATCCTTGGGAAGATTTACCCTTCTTCTTCTTCCAGAACTTTCTCTTCTCACCACTGCTTTTAGTCGATTCAGGAGCGGTAGTGGTTTCCTCGACATCATCACTGTGGTCGATTATGGCTTCGGCTAAAGTCTTAGCACTATCATATGTGTCCGGGCGAGCAGCTAAGACATGACCTTTTTTTGGATTGGTTAGCCCCCAAATAAACCTCTCGATCTTTTTACTTTCAGGAGTGACTAGCCCAGGGCAGAGAAGTGCGAGATCATCGAATCGGGAAGTGTATGCAGCAATGTCGGAACCTTTCATCTTCAGGTTCCAGAGCTCGTGCTCTAGCTTCTGCATTTCACCACGGGGACAGTATTCGGCAAGGAGGAGTTCTTTCATGGCGTCCCAGCCCATGGCATTGGCTACGGGTAGGGTCAAGGATTTGACTCGGCCATTCCACCAAGTCAAGGCTTTATCACTGATGGTACAGGCTGAAATTTGACCTTATCGGACTCGGCACAGGCACATATTTCAAAAATGGATTCGATTTTCTCGAACCATCGGGACAAGGAAATGACACCACTAGTGCCATCGAAGGATGAAGGCTTTGCATTCATGAAGTCCTTGTAGGAACCCTCCTTTCGGTGTTCCTGATTACTTTCTTGATCTTGAGTACCACCTCCCGAACCACGGGTGTTTAATTGGGACATAGCAGCTGCCACCGCGGCGGTAACAACTGTTTGGAATAACACGGGATCAATTTCAGGAGGAGGTGGTGGCGGAGGGTTGTTGTTCTTTGAGCTGGGTCTCTTTCTAGGAGGCATATTGATCTAATAAGATCAAGAAAGAGAGGATGATAAGTCCTCTATATTGAATCGAAAGATATGACAGATATTTATTCCAAATAAGCGATAAAGCAGGAAAGAGTTATCAAAGCAGGTAAACTATCGCTAATGGAATGATCAAGGATCTATACGTGAACGAGGATTCTTACAAAAGATTGGCTCGAGAAATACTCCCATAGTATTTCATGATTCGTTACTACACTGGCGCGATGTTTGTGGTATTATGGTAAGTTTTAGGCATGCCGCATACCACAATCACCCCCAAGCACATGTTGGTCGTGTCTCGAATGAATATAGTTGGTCAGGCTATATTGATCCTAGACACGACTACATAACTGCCCAGGTTTAACTGCAGTACACAACACCCATTTACTTATGTTTTGTTCTACTTGTAGTTACGAATCTCAACGGCTCAGTATACTTATATACTTTTTGAAAATACTTATAGTTTGAAGATACTTTTATTTCAGAGCACTTAGGCCCTTTAGATAGTTTTATACCATGTAAGGTTTCGTATACTTTATTCACTATAAACAAGGGCTCTGATACCAATCTGTCACACCCCGAAAATCGAAGGCGGAAACATTTTCGGGGTTGACTCCACGTTGAGTATCAAATCCAATGTACATAGTAAGTAAAGTAGAACAACCATTACATTATATATAGAAGAGTTTTACAATTGTTTCAAAAGTAAAGTTGTACAGTTGTGATACATAGTATATATATATATATATATATATATATATATATATATATATATATATATATATATATATATATGAACAAAATGAAACGGGTCTTCTGAGCACTCCGACTTCGGGAAAAAGGATCTTCGGTACCTGTTCTAACGTTGACCTGAGAACACAAGTGGTTTGAAAATCAGCATAACGCTGGTGAGTTCATAAGTGGTTTTTGTTTTGTGAAAATGTTCATGTTTCCTTTCTGTTTTTGAAAATGTAACACATGCCAAAAAAATCTCACATTTTCTTAAAAAGGTTGGTTGTTGTTTCACTTTATGTAAAGTAAAGTTGTACACTGAAAACATGTTTACCCTTGTGAAAATGTACATTTAGGTTATCCGTTTTGTTATTCTGTTCTGGTTATGTACCAATGGATCCCCAGGAAAGTCCCATACTTTCCTGATTGTATATTACCAATTGTAAAAGATGTAAGGTTATCCAGTTTGTTACACTTTTCTAGTTATGTAAATGTTTTCCCCAGGAAAGCCCCATGCTTTCCTGAATGTTGGTTACCATTTGTAAAAGATGTAAAAGATGTATTCTGGTTAGACCAGGTTATGTACAAGGTTTCCCAGGAAAGTCCCATACTTTCCTGAATGTGAGTTATCAATGTAAAAGATGTATACCAAAAACCTGGATATCTTGTGAAGTGTATAAAGTTATTCATTATTACTATAAGTAAATCTCTGTTATCCTAATTGCGAGTTCCATAACCATACTATAGACTGATCCTGTGGCAATAAGTAGTCCACAACCTTATGACTTTCGTCACCCTTGAACCATTTCGGTTCGGCTGTAGCTAGCAGCCAGCTATGGGGTAGTCAGCCCCGTATAGATCTATACACTCAAGTCACGCTCTCTAAACCCCAGAGATTCTGGTTACGGGTGTAGTCCTCCACTCGCGTATCTCTGTGGAGTGTTCGCCGAGGACGTGTCTCCAATCATACTGGAATAACAAATTTACTACTAATAATATGATAGTCCTCCACTCACGTATCTCTGTGGAGTGTTACCGAGGACAAACAATGTACAAATTATATTGTTTATGTGTTCTAATGTCATGCTTTTAACTGATAAATTGTAGAAGACCATTTGTGAAATTTATAAAACATAACAGTTTATAAAACCCATTTCACAAATAAATGTTTATGTGATATGCATGTTCGAATGGTTATCAGTTGTATCAATCAGTATTAAAAGCATATAAAATGTGAAATACACACACGAAAACAAGTTTTTGAGTACAAGAAACCCTTGTACTTTGCTCGTATTCCCCCCTGAAAACAGTGAAAAACAGTGAAAAAGGGTAGGGTATGAACTCACCAGACTCGGAAATGCGACGGTTTCGGACACTAGACGTTGGTTCGGGGCTTGATTACTCACGATGTCCCTATGTAAAATGTAATAATGTCCATATATATCCAATTAGATTTACAATCACTAATTATATGGAACATTACACTCCAACGAGGTTAAACACCTCAAAACGAGCGTTTGGAGTGACCCGGGTGACATCTTCGGACGTGTAATGACACTAGGGACTTGGGATTTGAGTTTACTCCCCAAGAGTAAACATATTAGGGAGTTTACAGCCATATATCACACACACATGAGTTCACGGCCGTGAACTCATGTGTGTGATATATAGCTGTAAACTCCTTAATATGTTTACTCTTGGGGAGTAAACTCAAATCCCAAGTCCCTAGTGTCATTACACGTCCGAAACTCATGTTTGGGTAGTTTTGGGTGCTAAAATGGCTTAAATGGACAAGGGAATGTTGGAATGAACTTCTAAAATGCCTTGGATTAATTTGATTGAATTTATACACCATTTATGGGAGTTCACGGCTGTAAACATGGAGTTTACGGCCGTAAACTCCCCCAAGCATAAACCAAAATTAATTTGAGGTGCATAGGACAATCACATGTGATTCTAGTTAATTTTCCAAGCTTTGGGATGGTTTAAAGGCATCATTTGACATACAAATAGGAGTTTACGGCCTTGGAGTATGTTCTATGGCCGTAAACTCTTATATGTGGTGTTTTGATATGTTTAAGGTCTTCAAACTATTTTTAGATGGTTCTATGATTTATTCCAAGGCTATTGGTTAAGTTTCAAGGCATTTTAACATGTATAAAGGTGTTTACTCCCCATGTTTGAGGAGTTTACGACCCAAGCACATGCCTTGGCCGTAAACTCTCTTTTGTCCCACAAAATTCATGTTTTAAGTGTTTCAAGTCCTGATTTGTAAGCCTCAAAGGCGTATCTAAGTCCCTACAATGATTTGGAAGGGGTAATTGGCTTAAAAACCCCATTTTTAAGTGTTTACGGACCAAGCTTGATCCTTGGCCGTAAACACATGTTCCAGGTCCTAAAACTCAAATTAAACATCAATTTGAAGGCTAAAGAGGTTAGATAACAAGTTAGGGATGTTACCTCTTTGATTTGGAGGATTAAATCTTTGTTTTTGGACCTTTGATTATGGATGAGGAGAGAGGTTGGAGAGTGATTAAGGAAAGAAGGCCAAAAGCTTCAAATGAAAGCTTTGAGTCCTTTATATAGTGCTCGGGAATTGGACACGACGGAATTCTACCCGATACCGGCGTTAGGCGGGGCTTTTGGTCGCACCCGACCAAGTTGCCGTAACCCGATATGTTCGATTCTAGAATTATTCCGATGACTATTATGGGGTGTTAGAATGATTTCAAATGGCATTAAGACACCTATTAAGTCAGTTTAGATCAATACAAGTTAATGACTTAATTAAATGGCGAACTCGGAAACAGATTTGGAAACGGCGTTTGGTTGATCGAATTGGATTACAATTTGAGTTACAATAAGTGATATGAAATTTCGGGTTGTTACATTATTCCCCTGTTAGAGGGAATTTTGTCCCGCAATTCAAGACAAGATATAAGACAAAATACAAATCATGGATCTGGAAAGAGTTGCGGATACTTCTGTCTCATCGAGTCTTCCCGCTCCCAAGTGAACTCCGGTCCCCGCTTGGCATTCCAGCGAACCTTCACTAATGGGATGCGACTTTGTTTCGTACGTTTGACTTCTCGATCCATGATTTCGATCGGTTCCTCCATGAAGTTGAGGTTTTCATCGATCTCGATCTCGTCTAAAGGAATCACTAGGGTTTCATCGGATAGCCACTTCTTGAGATTTGAAACATGGAAGACGGGATGGATGTTACTGAGCTCGTGAGGTAAACGAAGTTTATAGGCTACCGGACCAATCCTGGCAAGGATCTCGAAAGGTCCAATGTACCTCGGATTAAGTTTCCCACACTTACCAAAGCGTACAGTGCCTTTCCAGGGCGAGACCTTCAACAAGACATGGTCTCCAACCTAGAATTCCAATGGTTTCCAACGGTTATCAGTGTAACTCTTCTGGCGATCACGTGAAGCTTTCAGTCGTTCTCGGATTTGGATGATCTTCTCGGTGGTTTCACGGATGATTTCAGGACCAGTGAGAGCACTGTCTGGGACTCGACTCTTGGCTAACTGTGTATCCTCCACCTCGGTCCAGCACAGAGGGGATCTGCACTTGCGACCGTATAAGGCTTCAAACGGGGCAGCCCTAATGCTGGTGTGGTAATTGTTGTTGTACGAGAATTCGATCAAAGGTAAATGTGTGTCCACGACTTTCCAATGTCAATGACACATGCTCTAAGCATGTCCTCCAGGGTTTGGATTGTTCTCTCACTTTGTCCATCGATCTGAGGATGATACGCCGTGCTCATATCAAGTTTGGTTCCAAGAGCTTTCTGAAGAGACTGCCAAAATCGGGAGGTAAACCTGCTATCTCGATCAGAGATAATGGACGCAGGGACACCCTGCAGTCGGACTACCTCTTGGATGTAAATTCGCGCGATTCTTTCCATCTTGAATGATTCTTTGATCGGAATGAAGTGAGCGGACTTTGTTAAACGATCGACAATTACCCAAATGGTATCATACCCACTCGGACACCTGGGTAGTTTGGTGATGAAATCCATGGTAATCATCTCCCATTTCCTCGGGTTTCTGGAGCAAACCCGAGGGTTTCTGGTGCTCAACTTTAACCTTGGCGCAAGTCAGACACTTGCCTACAAATGTAGCTATCTCAGCCTTCATGTTTGGCCACCAATATTGTTTCTTGAGATCTAAGTACATCTTGTCAGAGCCCGGGTGAACAGAGTATCTGGTTCTGTGCGCTTCCTCCATAACTATCTCTCTGAATCCTCCGAACTTGGGAATCCAGATCCGATCCATGAAACAATGGACTCCGTCACCTCTAATCTCCAATTTCTTTTCCATTCCTCTCAAGGCTTTGGTTGACACATTCTCAGGTTTGAAGGCTTCTAACTGGGCTTCTCGGATTTGCATGGGTAGGTTGGAATGAATGGTCATCGTCTGGTTCTTCACTTTACAGCCTGTACTCTCCTTTCGGCTAAGGGCATCTGCTACCACATTGGCCTTGTCAGGATGATAACGGATTTCACACTCATAATCACTGAGTAGTTCTACCCATCGCCTTTGTCTCATGTTCAAGTCTTTCTACTCAAAGATGTGTTGCAGGCTCTTGTGATCAGTGAAGATCGTGCACTTGGTTCCCTAGAGATAATGTCTCCAAATCTTCAACGCAAAGACTACGGCTCCTAGCTCCAAGTCATGTGTGGTATAGTTGACCTCGTGTGCTTTCAACTGTCTAGAGGCATAAGCAATCACCTTTCCTCTTTGCATAAGCACACAGCCTAAGCCTTGAGTAGACGCATCGCAGTAGACAACGAAGTCCTCTGTCCCCTCGGGTAGGGATAGAACAGGCGTGCTGCACAAGGCTTTCTTCAACGTTTGGAATGTGGTTTCTTGCTTATCACTCCAACAAAAGGGTACACCTTTCTGTGTTAGAGTGGTTAAGGGTTTGGCGATTCTGGAAAAGTTTTGAATGAATCTTCGATAATAGCCAGCGAGACCCAAGAATTGCCGGATTTCTGTGGGTGTCTTCAGTGCTGACCAATTCTCCATCGCCTTTATCTTGGAAGGGTCTACATGAATACCCTCCTCGCTTACTACATGACCAAGGAAAGTTACCTTCTGAATCCAGAACTCGCATTTGGAAAATTTCGCGTACAACTTTTCGGATCGCAGGGTTTCCAACACTAGCCTCAAGTGTTCTTTGTGGTCTTCTTCGCTTCGGGAATAGACGAGTATGTCATCAATGAACACAATGACAAACTTGTCCAGATAACGACGACACACCCGGTTCATCAGGTCCATGAACACCGCCGGTGCATTAGTTATACCAAAGGGCATCACCACGAACTCGTAGTGTCCATATCGAGTCCTGAAAGTTGTTTTGGACACATCACTTTCATGAACTCGTAGTTGATGGTACCCTGACCGAAGGTCTATCTTGGAGAAGTAACTAGCTCCCTGGAGTTGATCGAAGAGGTCATCTATTCGCGGAAGAGGATATCGATTTTTGACAGTCAACTTGTTTAGTTTGCGATAATCGATACACATTCAAAAGGATCCATCTTTCTTCTTAACAAACAATACCGGAGCTCCCCAGGGTGAGGAACTCCGTCTAATTAATCCTTTACTGAGCAACTCATTAAGTTGACTGGATAACTCTTGCATTTCTGCTGGAGCTAAGCGATACGGAGACTTCGCTACAGGAGTAGCTCCAGGAATTAGGTCAATACGGAACTCGACCTGACGCTTGGGAGGAATTCCTGGAAGCTCTTCGGGAAATACATCAGGAAAGTTACAGACTTCGGGGATGCTCGCGAGGTCTTTAACTTCCTGCTTCTCGTTGATTACATGGGCCAAGAATGCAATACACTCCTTTCGCAGGAGCTTCTGAGCTTTGATGCAGGAAATGATACGAAGGTTGGAACTGAGTCTATCGCCATAGATTACTAGAGTTTGACCCGAAGGAAGGTTGAGACGGATTGCTTTTTCGAAACAAAGGATGTCCGCATGATTGGGACTCAACCAATCCATGCCAATGATGACATCAAAGCTATTTATGGATACCGGCATGAGATCGATAGGAAACGAATGGTCGTTCAGGGTAAGGGTACAACCTACGAATACTTTGCTCGCGCTCTCTTTCTCACCGTTCGCCATCTCGACGGTAAACGTTTCGGTTAAAGGTCGGGAATTATGTTTTAGGTTATGTTTGAATGCATGACTAATAAAGCTCCTCTCAGCACCCGAGTCAAAAAGCATATTAGCATATGAGTTGTCGAGAAGGAACGTACCCGAGACAACAGTGGGATCGGCGACCGCTTCCTCCCGTCCCATGGCGAGGACCCTTTCGGTGTTGTCAGCTGTAGACTTCTTAGGGCAGTTCCTTTTAAAGTTCCTAGCTTCACCAAAGTTGTAACAGGCTTGACCAACGCCTGCTCCAGATGATTGATTGGCTGATTGGGCCGGAGCTTTGCAGAATCGGACAGTGTGCCCCTTCTTACCACAATTTGTGCAGGAAAGTTCTCGACAGGGGCTGGGGTTGTGGTGATACTTGCACTTGTCATAGAGAGGAAGATTACCAGCATACCGGCTGGTAGGAGTTGGAGCTGTGGATCCCACAACATAAGCAGCAGCAACGGGGGTAGTAGAAGCATGGACTGCTACTGTTTTCTGTCTTTTGGAGGATCCTTGGGAAGATTGACCCTTCTTCTTCTTCCAGAACTTTCTCTTCTCACCACTGCTTTTAGTCGATTCAGCAGCGGTAGTGCTTTCCTCGACATCACCACTGTGGTCGATTATGGCTTCGGCTAAAGTCTTAGCACTATCATATGTGTCCGGGCGAGCAGCTAAGACATGACCTTTTTTTGGATTGGTTAGCCCCCAAATAAACCTCTCGATCTTTTTACATTCAGGAGTGACTAGCCCAGGGCAGAGAAGTGCGAGATCATTGAATCGGGAAGTGTATGCAGCAATGTCGGAACCTTTCATCTTCAGGTTCCAGAGCTCGTGCTCTAGCTTCTGCATTTCACCACGGGGACAGTATTCGGCAAGGAGGAGTTCTTTCATGGCGTCCCAGCCCATGACATTGGCTATGGGTAGGGTCAAGGATTTGACTCGGCCATTCCACCAAGTCAAGGCTTTATCACTGAAGGTACATGCTGCAAATTTGACCTTATCGGACTCAGCACAGGCACAGATTTCAAAAATGGATTCGATTTTCTCGAACCATCGGGACAAGGAAATGACACCACCAGTGCCATCGAAGGATGAAGGCTTTGCATTCATGAAGTCCTTGTAGGAACCCTCCTTTCGGTGTTCCTGATTACTTTCTTGATCTTGAGTACCACCTCCCGAACTACGGGTGTTTAATTGGGACATAGCAGCTGCCACCGCGGCGGTAACATCTGTTTGGAATAACACGGGATCAATTTAAGGAGGAGGTGGTGGCGGAGGGTTGTTGTTCTTTGAGCTGGGTCTCTTTCTAGGAGGCATATTGATCTAATAAGATCAAGAAAGAGAGGATGATAAGTCCTCTGAATTGAATCGAAAGATATGACAGATATTTATTCCAAATAGGCGATAAAGCAGGAAAGAGTTATCAAAGCAGGTAAACTATCGCTAATGGAATGATCAAGGATCTATACGTGAACGAGGATTCTTACAAAAGATTGGCTCGAGAAATACTCCCATAGTATTTCATGATTCGTTACTACACTGGCGCGATGTTTGTGGTATTATGGTAAGTTTTAGGCATGTCGCATACCACAGTCACTCCCAAGCACATGTTGGTCGTGTCTCGAATGAATATAGTTGGCCAGGCTATATTGATCCTACACACGACTACATAACTGCCCAGGTTTAACCGCAATACACAACACCCATTTACTTATGTTTTGTTCTACTTGTAGTTACGGATCTCGATGGCTCGGTATCCTTATATAGTTTTTGAAAATACTTATAGTTTGAAGATACTTTTATTTCAGAGCACTTAGGCCCTTTAGTGTTTATAGTTTTATACCATGTAAGGTTTCATATTCTTTATTCACAATAAACAAGGGCTTTGATACCAATCTGTCACACCCCGAAAATCGAAGGCGGAAACATTTCCGAGGTTGACTCCACGTTGAGTATCAAATCCAATGTGCATAGTAAGTAAAGTAGAACAACCATTACATTACATATAGAAGAGTTTTACAATTGTTTCAAAAGTAAAGTTGTACAGTTGTGATACATAGTGTATATATATATATATATATATATATATATATATATATATATATACACACAATGAAACTGGTCTTCTGAGCACTCCGACTTCGGGAAAAAGGATCTTCGGTACCTGTTCTAACGTTGACCTGAGAACACAAGCGGTTTGAAAATCAGGATAACGCTGGTGAGCTCAAAAGTGGTTTTCGTTTTGTGAAAATGTTCATGTTTCCTTTCTGTTTCTGAAAATGTAACACACGCCAAGAAAATTCCACATTTTCTTAAAAAGGTTGGTTGTTGTTTCACTTTATGTAAAGTAAAGTTGTACACTGAAAACATGTTTACCCTTGTGAAAATGTACATTTAGGTTATCTGTTTTGTTATTCTGTTCTGGTTATGTACCAATGGATCCCCAGGAAAGTCCCATACTTTCCTGATTGTATATTACCAATTGTAAAAGATGTAAGGTTATCCAGTTTGTTACACTTTTCTAGTTGTGTAAATGTTTTCCCCAGGAAAGCCCCATGCTTTCCTGAATGTTGGTTACCATTTGTAAATGATGTAAAAGATGTGTTCTGGTTAGACCTGGTTATGTACAAGGTTTCCCAGGAAAGTCCCATACTTTCTTGAATGTGAGTTATCAATGTAAAAGATGTATACCAAAAACCTGGATATCTTGTGAAGTGTATAAAGTTATTCATTATTACTATAAGTAAATCTCTATTATCCTAATTGCGAGTTCCATAACCATACTATAGACTGATCCTGTGGCAATAAGTAGTCCACAACCTTATGACTTTCGTCACCCTTGAACCATTTCGGTTCGGCTGTAGCTAGCAGCCAGGTGTGGGGTAGTCAGCCCCGTATAGATCTATACACTCAAGTCACGCTCTCTAAACCCCAGAGATTCTGGTTACGGGTGTAGTCCTCCACTCGCGTATCTCTGTGTAGTGTTCGCCGAGGACGTGTCTCCAATCATACTGGAATAACAAATTTACTAGTAATAATATGATAGTCCTCCACTCATGTATCTCTGTGGAGTGTTACCGAGGACAAACAGTGTACAAATTATATTGTTTATGTGTTCTAATGTCATGCTTTTAACTGATAAATTGTAGAAGACCATTTGTGAAATTTATGAAACATAACAGTTTATAAAACCCATTTCACAAATAAATGTTTATGTGATCTGCATGTTCGAATGGTTATCAGTTGTATCAAACAATATTAAAAACATATAAAATGTGAAATACACACACGAAAACAAGTTTTTGAGTACAAGAAACCCTTGTACTTTGCTTGTGTGCCCCCCCTGAAAACAGTGAAAAAGGGTAGGGGTATGAACTCACCAGACTCGGAAATGCGACGGTTTCGGACACTAGACGTTGGTTAGGGGCTTGATTACTCATGATGTCCCTATGTAAAATGTAATAATGTCCATATATATCCAATTACATTTACAATCACTAATTATATGGAACACTACACTCCAACAAGGTTAAACACCTCAAAACGAGCGTTTGGAGTGACCCGGGTGACATCTTCGGACGTGTAATGACACTAGGGACTTGGGATTTGAGTTTACTCCCCAAGAGTAAACATATTAGGGAGTTTACGGCCATATATCACACACACACACATGAGTTCACGGCCGTGAACTCATGTTTGGGTAGTTTTGGGTGCTAAAATGGCTTAAATGGACAAGGGAATGTTGGAATGAACTTCTAAAATGCCTTGGATTAATTTGATTGAATTTATACACCATTTATGGGAGTTCACGGCTGTAAACATGGAGTTTACGGCCGTAAACTCCCCCAAGCTTAAACCAAAATTAATTTGAGGTGCATAGGACAATCACATGTGATTCTAGTTAATTTTCCAAGCTTTGGGATGGTTTAAAGGCATCATTTGACATATAAATAGGAGTTTACGGCCTTGGAGTATGTTCTATGGCCGTAAACTCTTATATGTGGTGTTTTGATATGTTTAAGGTCTTCAAACTATTTTTAGATGGTTCTATGATTTATTCCAAGGCTATTGGTTAAGTTTCAAGGCATTCTAACATGTATAAAGGTGTTTACTCCCCATGTTTGAGGAGTTTACGGCCCAAGCACATGCCTTGGCCATAAACTCTCTTTTGTCCCAAAAAATCCATGTTTTAAGTGTTTCAAGTCCCGATTTGTAAGCCTCAAAGTCGTATCTAAGTCCCAACAATGATTTGGAAGGGTTAATTGGCTTAAAAACCCCATTTTTAAGTGTTTACGGCCCAAGCTTGATCCTTGGCCGTAAACACATGTTCCAGGTCCTAAAACTCAAATTAAACATCAATTTGAAGGCTAAAGAGGTTAGATAACAAGTTAGGGATGTTACCTCTTGGATTTGGAGGATTAAATCTTTGTTTTTGGACCTTTGATTATGGATGAGGAGAGAGGTTGGAGAGTGATTAAGGAAAGATGGACAAAAGCTTCAAATAAAAGCTTTGAGTCCTTTATATAGTGCTCGGGAATTGGACACGACAGAATTCTACCCGATACCGGCGTTAGGCGGGGCTTTTGGTCGCACCCGACCAAGTTGTCGTAACCCGATATGGTTGATTCTAGAATTATTCCGATGACTATTATGGGGTGTTAGAATGATTTCAAATGGCATTAAGACACCCATTAAGCCATTTTAGATCAATACAAGTTAATGACTTAATTAAATGGCGAAATCGGAAACGGATTTGGAAACGGCGTTTGGTTGATCGAATTGGATTACAATTTGAGTTACAAGAAGTGATATGAAATTTTGGGTTGTTACAATACGCTCCCCTATCAAAGGAATTTTGGGACCTACCCACGACCACTCCATGTATGCAAGCCGTGAGCGTCCACATTACTATGATCATGTATACTCGATATAACTATCACAATTGCGTTGTGATTCATCAGGTTCCGTGCTATAGCACCTAGTGACGTCTGTTCTATGTATATCTGAGCGTACTCATGTAAGTGTGATCATCTACTTGTACTTATGTAAGTGTGATCATGTAATAGTATAGTAGTGTACTGTAATGTTCTACGTGTGCTAGCTGTAATGCGTGTTCTCTCTCTATCTAGCATGTATAGTAATGTACTGTAATGTTCTAGCTGTAATGTATGCTATCTCTATCTAGCAAGTACAGTAATGTACAGTAATGATCTAGAAAGTATTGACTCATGAATGAACTGACTCATTGTATGATATTGCATTCTAGTAATAGTTCTAGTATCTTCCTAAACTACCCATATGGTAGTTTACTAGTAATCTAACTTGTACGTATGGACATGGATGTATACCCTTGCTACCCAAGGGCATGGGATGAACTGGAAGGACCTTTTATGACTATATATGTACATATGTTATATAACTAATATTTAAACGACCTTCGGACGAGTACCCGATATCCCACCAGACCACATCTCAAGCGCGAAAAGGAAATAGGGTGGATAGCCTTCCTAAGTCTTTTAAACATTTCTTATATAACTATACATATAGAGGCATGGAATTTATAATTTAAAAGCATAAAATAAGATTTGTAAAACCTTTGAATATAAATATTTTCTAAGAAAAGACCGACTTGATGTCGATCTATAAAATGGTTTTGAAGGCATGGGTTTGATAAAACAGTTTAGTATAAAGAACATTTGTTTGAAACACAATTGTAAATAAGTTTGAAATGTAATATATAGAGTAAAATGTACAGTGTAATAAGGAGTTTTTAAACACATAAAGTGTTTATGAAAAACATTTGAAGGAAACAGTTTGGTAAAACGGCTAATGAGTAGCCAATCATTTGAATGTTGCTTATTAATCACATATGATTGATATAATAATTAGAATAATTCTACTTGTATCCCCCCATAAAATATTTAAAAACAGTTTAAAACATTGATTAAGGGGTATGAACTCACCTGCAGTAAGTGACTGGAATTGAACGGACTGTTATCGTAAGGAAGGATCGGACAAGTGCTTGGTGTCAAGTGAAGACTTTAGACACACACAATGATCCTAATTACATATGAAAACATATGTATATAAATAATTAGTGATGAAAACACTAATTATACAAGTATAAACATTTTAACGCGAGGAAAACACTTTTGGTCAAGTGCTAGGAGGCTAATGGGTTGCAACAAAGGAGTGTAATACCTCAAATGGGAGTTTAAGGTCTAATGACCATATTCTTTGGAGTTTACGGCCCAGGGGAGTAAACTCCTGTCCGTAAACTCTACATTGGGTCATTAATTGAGGCTTAAAGTTGTTACAACTCAAGTGGTAAGTTGTTCCAAGGTTAAATCAAGTGTTTGGGCTTCCTATTAACTCCTTTAAGGAGTTTACGGCCCAGAGACCATATTCCCTTGGAGTTTATGGCCGTAAACTCCCTTGGGAGGGTGTTTATGGTTTTTTCAAGTCTCTAACATTTCAAGGTTATGATCTATGTTGGGTTCTAGGCATAAGGAAGGAGTTAGGGTGTCATTTGACCCCTTTATAGGGGTTTACGGCCCAAGAACTTGTCTTGGCCGTAAACTCCTCAGTACTTGTGATTCCTTATGTTTTCTAGGCTTTAAACACTTTAGGGTACATGTCTAAATTCAAGTCTAAGCCTTAGGTGCCTTAAAAGCACCATTTGCGCATGTTATTTGGAGTTTACGGCCTAAGCCACTCTTGGGCCGTGAACTCCCAACTTGGGTGATTCTTGTTTGATTTCATGTCTCTAATACACTCCTATACAAGTCCAAGGCAGTAGTATATCACGGGGGACGATCTAGGCTTGGTTTCGGGAGTTTACAGCCCAAGAACACCTTGGGGAGTAAACTCCTAAATCGAATGATTTAGCTATGTAATCTATGTTATGAACACATTTAAAGGTTTCTAACACTACTACAAAGAGTTACTCACAATTTGGGATAAAAACTCGAAGATACATGAGAGAGAATTTTGGGTTTTCTCTAATTGGAATTCAACTAATGAACCAATTTGGTTCAGAATTCTATTTATAGTCCTGAGATATTTTGGTAGAAAATATTTTTATTCCTGAAATGAATTCTAATGTCCTAGAGTATTGGAACAACAGTGTTGCACAAAACCCTAGTGCATCCACTCTCCTAATATCTCCTTAAGTGTAAAATCCTGAAAACTGCCAAACTTATACTCGAAATCTGAGTTTTCACTGTAACTGTTCTACTTCTATTGGCTTCAAATGGTTTGTTCAGAATGGAAATTTCAGGTTGTCACATCATCCCTCCGTTGAAGGGAATTTCGTCTCGAAATTAGAATTTAGGCAAGGAAGTATGTACGAATGATCGAGTCGTGAGGAGGAAACTTCCTAATCGATTGGTTCTAGCGCACTTAAGTGAAATCGGGTTCTCGGTTGGAATCCCAACGAACCTTCACTATCGGGCGATGGCGCTGCTTCGTCCGCTTGACCTCTCGGTCGAGGGTCACTACAGTTCTAATACGAAGGCGAGGATCTCAACGAGTGGACTTACAAGAGTCCTAACGGAAAGGTATGGTTTCACGATTGAGACGCGAAGAGTAGGATGTACGTTACTGAGTTCGCGGAGTAGGTCTAGTTTGTGCGAGGCACAGGACCGATTCTGATAAGAATCTCGGGGGTCCTAACTATATTGGATTTAGCTTTCCACGCGATACGAAGCGTATTAAGCCATTCCCAGAGTGAGTTCTCCTAAAGAACTTGGTCACTCACTTGGAATTCCAAAGGTTCCATTTCTTGCTTAACTTCCCAGTCAAAGGCCACCCCTTGCTGGGTCAGAGTCGTACGGGTTTCTGTAATTTGCGAGGAGTTCTGAATGAACTATGTCAGTAGGTCGGTAAGACCTAGAATTTGGCGAATGGCCTTTGGCGTCTCCGTTGTCGACAAATGCTCAACAGTTTTGACAAATTGAAAAAGTACTAAAAACTTCCCACATTACTAACAGTGTGTCTTAGAAATTCGACTCTTCAATTTCAAAAATCGTGCCTAGAGAACATCGCTAAAAGTTCCTCTGTAGGAAATGTTTCCATGGGTTTTCTTCTTACTACGAGGGTAGATAAGTAAGTCATTACATGGAGAAATGACGAACTGATCCAAGTAAGAAAGACGTACCCTACTCGTTTAGCTCATGAAAGCTATGGGCGTATTGGTCCTATCCGAAGGGTATCACTACGGACTCGAAGTGTCCGCATCGAATTCGGAAGATAGTCTTCTGGACATCCTTCCCTAACACCCGAACTGGTGATATTCGGATCTTAGATCCATTTCTGAAAGTAATTCTTTCCTTGCATTTGCTCAACCATTTCATTTATGCATGACAGAGATAACGATTTCTAATGAAAAATCATGACGGAGTCCTCGATATTCGAGGCTCATACGATGCAATCTGTCGATCTCTGGGAGAATAAGACTGGGGTTCTCTAGGGTGAGAAGCCTAGTCTTCTAATTCTATTTCTGTGTGGTTCGCTAAGTTGTCTGTACTGTTCTTGTGTCTTCGTATGTGTTTAGACTATAGGGTGATCTGTTTACAAGAGTCGTATTGGGTTCTAAGTTTGTTCACATGACGATGCGATTACTCGTAGTCTTAGGTAGTTCTCCGTCCTGAAGTTCATATTAGAATTCATACCTGGTTTCACCATCACAATTTCGGGTATACGAGTCGTATATAACTAAGATTGAAAAGATAGTCGAATAACTGATTCTTCTTTAAGCTCACATCCCATCGGGGAAAAAGAAGTTAAAGTGGAATCATCAATTCTAAACCTGTAGAACCTTGATTATATATCACTCTTATGCATACAGTCCTCAGTGATAGATCAATTGTATAAATCCTTGGATTGAACTTGACATACTGCACGAGTGGTACTTCGGGGATTTCTTCGGAAAGAAAATAACTAAGAGGTACTCCTGGAATGAGTACTTCGGTGTTCTGATATGATGGCTTTGCTGGTAAAGTGATCTAGAAGAAAGAGATGTACGTATGAAGCTGTTTTCGTGAGGATCAAATTGAATCGAGTCGTATGATAATGTCAGAATCATACTGAAACTTAAAGACATTAGATTTGAACATAAGACGTTTACAAACAAAACACAACCGTGCAACCATGAACAGAGTTATAGCACTTTAGATTTACCACAAGACTATTGCTGCGAATAAGATATACTACAAAAGACAAGTATACGCAGCACAAGAATCCCTATACCGATAGGATCTCGCAAAAGGTAAGACTCTAGTTGCACTAATTCTGGATAGTTTATAAGTCTGTTACAACAACACGCCTAAGTTACATTAACGAGGGTTCCGGCGTAGGCTCACTTGCAGTTGTGATCCTAAGAACCTTCCCATCAGCACCCGAGTTCTTTGTTATCGGGAAATATTTCGTTAAGTGTCCAATTTCACCGCATTGGTGACATATCTGGACAGCACCAACATTGGTGGCAGAAGTGAAGTGTCGAGTGGGATTTATGGGGATGCGGGTTCTTTCCTTGATTTCCTTCTTTGGGCAATCTCTTTTATAGTGCCCAAACTCACCACAATTATAGCAAACTAGGCTTGCTCCAGTGGTGGAGGTAGTTCTACAGAAACAAGCAATGTGCCCCATCTTGTTGCAATTTTCGCATTGCAAGGCTCGACAAATTCCCTAGTGGTGGTAGTTGCATCGATCGCACTTCGGGAGTGTTCCTTTGTATGGTCTGCTTGGTACGGGGATGGCAGAGGTTTCCACTTGCTGTTGTTGCATGGCAAGTTTTCGGGGTTTCTTGCGTTCTTTCTGAGCTTGACGCTTCCGTTTCTTGTTCTTTGATTTTCGGCTTTGCAGGCCTAAGGCCGTTACCGTTTGATGACTTCCTGGATGGATACCACTATTGGAAACTTCATTCCCATCAACAACATTGATTGTGCTGATAGCGCTACGGTGCGCAAGGACCGCGGTTACGGCAGCCACCACGGCAGCTGTAACTGCTGTTTGAAAGGTAGCGGCGTCCATAGGAAAAGCGGAGGTTTCGCTGTTCGACTGATTCCTTCCGGAAGACGACATGATCCTGTAACACGAAAGATAAGGATTTTGTGAGCGATTCTAGTTGACCCTAGATGTACTTAGATTGTTCAAGAAAAGAGTAAGAGTATGTTCTCGAAAGGTTGACCTACATCCCTATGATGCAGTCCTAGTACGGATTGGAGGTATGATTGCGAAGGTTTGACCTACATCCCTATGATGCAATCCTAGTAATGAGTAGAAGTAAGTTCGTAGAATGGTCTCAAGACGTTTTTCGTTCAAGCCGAGGTACCGTGGATTGGTGAATAACAAGATCCAACCACTGAAAAAGACTTGGAAATGTCTCCGGAGCTAAATTACTATAGTCCAATGACTTGACTAAAGCACTATTCAGATAGCCTCCAATGAAAGTATGATAAAAGTACTTGAATGAAGAATGACACAGAAGTTAGCCGGCTGTCAATATCTTTGATATTCACGATGTAAAGATTCGGGAAAATGACCTTGTAAAGGTCTTACATCATATCCACAGAAGATAGTTCCTGACAGCATAAGGACCTAACTAAAAGTACTTACAGTACAAGATAATTTCATAGAAAATGCCACATCAGGCAAGGACAGAAAACGATTACTTTCTAACAAGGGAAGTAAGGTAAAGCATCTACTCCTGGTGACGGTCATCCCTCTGGTGAACTCTCAGTTCGGCCAGTCGACGTTCCTCATCAAGTAGGTGTCTGTTGTACACCCTATGGCGTACTCGAAGTTCTATGACTTCGGCTCGTGATTCAGCCAGTGCTTGCAGCAGGGTTTCATGGTTTCTCTCTTCTCTCACGCGAGCATCTTCTAGACTAATGGTGCGGAGGGTATGTATTCTCGTATCAGTGACATCTTCGGAAATCTGGTGTAGGGCTATCCTGCCTTGAATCTCATTTCGGGTCACTCTGCAGACCAAGATTGGCAACACTCTATCTGCTGAGCCCTCATTGCTCAAGTCGTTAAAGCTTCGGTTACCATTAAATGGCATGGGTTGATCTTGTCCTTGGCTTCATGTTTCCAAGCATTCCACCCACTCAGGCGTCGGGCCATGAAAAGTCGGACGAGGGTTAGGAATTGGAAAGGGAGCTGCTTAGGGTAGGTTCTCAACCTCTGGTTCGGAGTTAGCATCATCCGAAAGGTTTTCATCATGGTGATCATTCAAGGGGATAGGATGATCATTCTCTGGTTCTTCTCCAAACCAACCAGCTATGACTTCGTTCGGAAGATACTGGTTGCCGTGGGGATGGAGTCCAGCTATATTTTCTATGCGAGAATTTAGGGTAAGAGAATAATTATTAGACGAACTATCTAGATAGTTATTTAGAAAACCTTCATTAGTTACATCGCTATTTGTGAAGTGCATACCAGCTATGTATAATCTAAACAGGATAGGCCTTCGAATAAGTGACATTAACTCCGTATTCACACAGAATAGGGTGAAGTAAAATTTCCATAGATTCTAAGTCTATAACATCCTAATTACATATAGCATTAGTGTATCCACTTAGAAACTATGAACTTAGTAATGAAGATCCCATTTTAGTTCTCAACTATACAGTACTTATAGTAACAGCAAATACTCCTATAGTATTTTAAATTTAATGTTATGTTCTATTGTTCTCATTATGGTAGGATTGGTAAGATTTTAGCATTGTTGCAACCACACAATTAAACTTAGGCACATGCTAGTCAACCCTCGGATAATATAGGTGATCAGGCTATATCTTCCCATTTTTGACCATATGTCTCTAATCCCACCTGTGTTGCCCAACAATTGTAATTCTTTTGTACTGTCCTAGTGACACTGATTTTAGTATGAATGCAGGCACGTATACTTACTTAAATATTTTATTATTTAAAGTATAAACTCTTGGTCAGAGTATTTTTAATCCCTTATGTATTTATAGTTAGTATATCTTTTATGGGTTGATATACTTAATTCACTATAAACAATGCTCTGATACCAATCTGTCACACCCCAAAACCAAGAACGGCGAAAACGTTCTGGGGCGGAGGACGTAATCTACAGTATCACAACAATGAAAAGTAGTAAACAAGCAACAACATCATCCATTTCATTAATAATATAATTATTATACAATTATGTTCTGTCAAATTTTGATAAACACTAAAGCATAAATCAAAATGAAAGATGAGACTTCAACGAGCTCCATCTTCCCTAATCCTTGCGTCGGTACCTGTCTAAGATGACCTGAGGATACAAGAAATTTTGAAAGCGAGTATCAGCTTTGAAGCTGGTGAGATCATAAGTATCTTAGTGTCTCAATTTGTATGTAAGTATTTGTATGTAAGAATTTGTATATGAACTGTAAGTATTGAAAATGGTATGAAAATGTTTTTAAAACAACTGTAAACGTTTGAAAAACCCTAGAAATCTCTATGATTCCTACTATTATAACAGGGAATCTTCTACCAAGACTTAACTGATCTCTATGTAGCCTTCTACCAAGGCATCTAGTGTCTGTGTGTGTCTCTGGTAAGAGTGTGTATTTTCCCAAATCTGACTACCATTAATCAAAAAGATAGTTTCTACATTACCGTGCGTCGCATGAAAATTCACGAAGTGAATGTAATGGGAAAAGAAATAGTACTATGGTGTAGTATCGAACTACAACCGTACCTATTACCTTAAATCTAGGGTAAAACTTCCAAGTATTGTAGTATTTGATATAAATAACTACATCGGTACTCAACTGCCTTATTTGAGGGATAAGGGATAATGTGATGTCTAGATCCCATACTATATGCTCCCCTATCAAAGGGATTTTGGGACCTACCCACGACCACTCCATGTATGCAAGTCGTGAGCATCCACATTACTATGATCATGTATACTCGATATAACTATCACAATTGCGTTGTGATTCATCAGTATAGTTAGATCCTTAACTGGTTCCGTGCTATAGCACCTAGTGACGTCTGTTCTATGTATATGTAAGCGTACTCATGTAAGTGTGATCATGTAATTGTACATATGTAAGTGTGATCATGTAATAGTATAGTAGTGTACTGTAATGTTCTACGTGTGCTAGCTGTAATGTGTGTTCTCTCTCTATCTAGCATGTATAGTAATGTACTGTAATGTTCTAGTTGTAATGTATGCTCTCTCTATCTAGCAACTATAGTAATGTACAGTAATGATCCAGAAAGTATTGACTCATGAATGAACTGACTCATTGTATGATATTGCGTTCTAGTAATAGTTCTAGTATCTTCCTAAACTACCCATATGGTAGTTTACTAGTAATCTAACTCGTACGTATGGACATGGATGTATACCCTTGCTACCCAAGGGCATGGGATGAACTGGAAGGACCTTTTATGACTATATATGTACATATGTTATATAACTAACATTTAAACGACCTTCGGATGAGTACCCGATATCCCACCAGACCACATCTCAAGCGCGAAAAGGAAATAGGGTGGATAGCCTTCCTAAGTCTTTTAAACATTTCTTATATAACTATACATATAGATTCATGCAATTTATAATTTAAAAGCATAAAATAAGATTTGTAAAAACTTTGAACATAAATATTTTCTAAGAAAAGACCGACTTGATGTCGATCTATAAAATGGTTTTGAAGGCATGGGTTTGATAAAACAGTTTAGTATAAAGAACATTTGTTTGAAACACAATTGTAAATAAGTTTGAAATGTAATATATAGAGTAAAATGTACAGTGTAATAAGGAGTTTTTAAACACATAAAGTTTTTATGAAAAACATTTGAAGGAAACAGTTTGGTAAAACGGCTAATGAGTAGCCAATCATTTGAATGCTGCTTATTAATCACATATGATTGATATAATAATTAGCATAATTCTACTTGTACCCCCCCCCCTCATAAAAAAATAGTTTAAAACATTGATTAAGGGGTATGAACTCACCTGCAGTAAGTGACTGGAATTGAACGGACTGTTATCGTAAGGAAGGATCGGACAAGTGCTTGGTGTCAAGTGAAGACTTTAGACACACACAATGATCCTAATTACATATGAAAACATATGTATATAAATAATTGGTGATTAAAACACTAATTATACAAGTATAAACATTTTAACGCGAGGAAAACACTTTTGGTCAAGTGCTAGGAGGCTAATGGGTTGCAACAAAGGAGTGTAACACCTCAAATGGGAGTTTAAGGACTAATGACCATATTCTTTGGAGTTTACGGCCCAGGGGAGTAAACTCTTGGCCGTAAACTCTACATTGGGTCATTAATTGAGACTTAAAGTTGTTACAACTCAAGTGGTAAATTGTTCAAAGGTTAAATCAAGTGTTTGGGCTTCCTATTAACTCCTTTAAGGAGTTTACGGCCCAGAGACCATATTCCCTTGGAGTTTACGGCTGTAAACTCCCTTGGGAGGGTGTTTATGGTGTTTTCAAGTCTCTAACATTTCAATGTTATGATCTATGTTGGGTTCTAGGCATAAGGAAGGAGTTAGGGTGTCATTTGACCCCTTTATAGGGGTTTACGGCCCAAGAACTTGTCTTGGCCGTAAACTCCTCAATACTTGTGATTCCTTATGTTTTTTAGGCTTTAAACACTTTAGGGTACATGTCTAAATTCAAGTCTAAGCCTTAGGTGCCTTAAAAGCACCATTTGAGCTTGTTATTTGGAGTTTACGGCCTAAGCTACTCTTGGGCCGTGAACTCCCAAACTTGGGTGATTCTTGTTTGATTTTATGCCTCTAATACACTCCTATACAAGTCCAAGGTAGTAGTATATCACGGGGGACGATCTAGGCTTGGTTTCAGGAGTTTTGCCGCCCAAGAACACCTTGGGGAGTAAACTCCTAAATCGAATGATTTAGCTATGTAATCTATGTTATGAACACATTTAAAGGTTTCTAACACTACTACAAAGAGTTACTCACAATTTGGGATAAAAACCCGAAGATACATGAGAGAGAATTTTGGGTTTTCTCTAATTGGAATTCAACTAATGAACCAATTTGGTTCAGAATTCTATTTATAGTCCTGAGATATTTTGGTAGAAAATATTTTTATTCCTGAAACGAATTCTAATGTCCTAGAGTATTGGAACAACAGTGTTGCACAAAACCCTAGTGCATCCACTCTCCTAATATCTCCTTAGGTGTAAAATCCTGAAAACTGCCAAACTTATACTCGAAATATGAGTTTTCACTATAACTGTTCTGCTTCTATTGGCTTCAAATGGTTTGTTCAGAATGGAAATTTCGGGTTGTCACATTTTCCTTTGGGTTTACTACCGTAAACCCTTATGGGAAATGATATTGTCATTATTTCAAGTCCTATACACAACTAGGTAAATGTCTAATTTAGCTTCTAGGGCTAAGAAAGGAAAATGGCTCATTTAAACACCTTTTTGGGTGTTTACGGTTTTGGGATATCCTTAGACCGCAAACACCTACGAATGGTGGTGTTTGGTGTTTTTCAAAGCTTAAACACATCAATGGAAGGTTTACATATGTTAAGGTAAGTCTTAACTTCAAAGTAGGGCTAAACATGGGACTTAAGTCAATTTTGGGGGACTTTATGGTGGTTACGGCCCAAACATCATCTTGGACCGTGAACACCTCAACCATGGTGTTCTTGACCAATTTTCTTGGTGTTTAAATGATATACTAGCTTACAAGCACTCAAGGATGGAAGTACTTACTATGATGATGCTTGATTTGAGCTAAAAGGCCAAGAACACTTAGTGTATGTTCTTGGTGTTCTTGGTGTTTTGGAAAATCTAAACAAAATACATAAATGAATGGATGAATAGATGCACAAACACTAGATTAAGTGTTTTACTAACTTGAAATGGTTAGAACACTTACAAGATTTGAGTTTTGGAATTTAATGTTGGATGATACTTGAGAGAAAATTTGGAGTTTACTCTTTTGACTTTTTAGGGAGTAAACACAAATGACTAGTTACTTGGGGAGTAAACTCATACATAGGTATGAGTTTACGGTTTTGGGTGCTTTTTCTACCCAAAATATAAAAGTTTTGTTGGTTGTTTCTATTACTCGAATTGTTTGCGGTTTTTGAAATTCAAAACCCGAGACGACACTTTCATTCACCCGTTCGTTTAAAAATAATATTAAAATAATCAAACGAACTTTATATTTCTTAAAAATAAGAAATAATTTCATTGACTTATGATACGAAGTGGTTGACTATTAGGGTTTGACCGAATGAAAATTTCGGGTTGTCACACATTTCTTTTCATTACTTTCCATGCTTTACACATTTCATACATTAGTATCATAAAATAATTTCAAAAGTAAAGCATCTATGTTTCAAAACATTCGATTCTTCCAAAACGTTCGTTTCTTTCAAAAACATTCTTTCCTTTAAGGCACTCTTTCAAAATACCCTTTCCAAATACATTTGACACTTTCATTTCAAAACATTTCATATATCAAAGCATTACATTTCATTATCATAAAATCATTTTTCCATGTACCCCAAAGTGGGAAAAATGCCAACACGTACTCACCTCAATCACACATAGCTTAGCTAGTATTCTTCTAGTTCCTTTCCCTATAGCAATCCACTTCAAACACTACCTACACCATATATGGTAATAAGTCATTAAAATGACCAAAATACCCCTCAACTGTTCAAATACTAAATTTTATTGTTTCAAATCATTCCTCATCCAAAATATGAATGTAGGCGAAAACCGTGCGTAAATCCGAGTTCGTATGTAAAAGTTATGAAGAAAACAAGAAAATCTCCAAGTCAGGGATTTACACGGGTCGTGTTTTCATGTCTAGGCACACCAAAAACTTGATATTTCTCAATATAACACCCTACTTTGCATAGTTCTTGAAGACCCTTTTTCCCATTCACTTTGTACCATTTATTTAGGTTCTCACACATGTTTAGGAGGTATTTTATCATCTTAAAACACTTCACTTAATCCAATAAGTGTTCATTGAAACCTTTAGATCATGATGATCCTCAAGTGTTTAAAAGAAGGGTAAACTAGTCCATTTTTCACTTCAACATTCCAAAGTTCATAAGGCTTGTTACGAACTTATTAAACACTCAAATAAATGTTGGCAAGCACATAAAACCTTAATTAATCTCGTTGTAAGTACAAAAACTAACCATGGAATCCTCAATTCTATTCCATGTTTCCGAAATTGCCCTTTATGCTAAAAAAATCACTAGAACCACTTATAGCTCAAGAGATCCTTCATGTTTATGCTCCAATTCCATCTCTAAAGTGTCAATTCATGTTCATGAATGTCATTCACTTACAATATGTCAATCATCATATAGTTATCCATAGATTTCCCAAAAATCATCTAAATTCCTTGTTTATCCAACATTCTCCCATAATAGACGTGTTTGAGCATGCCAATAGGATTTATTGCTTCTAAACATCATCTAGGTCATTTAATCCATTCCAATCTGACATATAAACATGAAATCCTCAATTTGAATTTCTAGGGTTCATGAGGGTTTTCACCCAAACCCTCAATTCCATCAATAGGATGATTGGATTGAGATTGGGATCATCAAAACAACTCAATGGAGGTTAGAAAACCAAACCCTAACCATCATAACAAGCTAAAATCGACATTGGGGTTTGCCCCAAGTCAAGAATTTGAATTTAAGAGCTAGAGGAGAAGAGATTCTACCTTAAATGGTCTCAATCCTTTGTTGTAACTTCAGTCTCTTGATATATCTTCGCTCTAGCAAGAAATCCTCTCAAGAATCGCCATCTCCTTTGTCCCAATCTCTCTCTCCATCATGAAATGACTGAAGTAGGGGAAGGGTTGCACCCTATAATCCTTATTTTATGTATTTAGTCCCTTAAGTTTGCACCTTTTGACCAAAACTACCCAAATCCCAATATGTTCTATTTTAACATAAGGTTTTAAATAATAAGTCCTTCCCCATTTATTTTATAACTTTTGTAGACCCTTCCATTAGTTGATTCAGCCATTTCGTCAACTCACTTTGCCAAATTGACACTTCTGCCCCTTTAACTTTTGAAATGTTATGAATTTCCACCTTTAATCTTAAAATAACATATCAATTAATGATATGATTAAACCATAATGATTTAATGATATAAATAATCTTTCATTTATTTATTTTATTAATTTAAGAATCTAGTCTTAAATTTTAGGATGTTACAATTATCTAGCCCTTAAATGGATTCCGTCCTCGGAATCATATCGCAATCCATCTCATTAGATTTTCGTCCCATCACTTTCTAATTTCTTCTATGTCCATGTCACCTTGGTCGTCTTATCACGATTGTAACTCATTATAATATTTATTATTATTACATCTTTAGGGGTTATTACTCTTCTTGGACACTTTTACCCTTTTGTCCCATTTTTGAACTTTTGACAACATCATCCAATAAGGTTATCTAACCTTAACTCACACATCTCAACATGCACCAACCATTTTAAGTCATTTATGAAACTTTATCGGGTCCTCCCAACCCATAAGTCGTCATGTTACCATTTCTTTACTTAGGCATTCAGCATTTCTTAAGTGTATCCTTTCGTATTCAAGTTCTTCAATTTTATTTCCTTATTTTTTTCTCATACTCATCACAATCAATTCATTGCACTCTATTATACTCTTAAGCATAATATGTGATGCTTACAATATAGTGCATCAGAAATTACAGCTTATGGTTACTTTCAAACTTCCATTTCATTTTGTCTTATCACTTTAGCTCGTACTAACACTTCTACTTTTCTTCCGAAAGTTCTTACCTTAAAGTCACAAAAATGAAACTTATCCTTAACAAGGTCATCATGTCAATTTTACTAATAATGTTCCCCTTTAGTGTTACCCACAAGATAATCCGATCATTTATATCATTCTTTGTCTTCTATATTTGTGTAAATGAGAACCATACCATACAAATCCACATATAATTCCTGGAATTTGTCTTTATCCTCTTTCATTCACTTTAACTGACGTGTCAAACTAAAATCTCATTTCATGAATTAAAGTACTTCTTAGGTCTGCAAGCCTAAGTATGCCATGAAAATAATCCTTAAAGCAATTCATGTTGTCTCAATTCAACTTAAAAATATTGATATGTCTAAATTGTCTCATCTCTTATAACTTGATTATTCACAAATATCTACCCCTTAAAAGAAATGCAGGCGTTTCTTTTAAGGATAAAATACAATATGATCTTCATCATGTAGAAAGATGTTTCGTTTATTTATTCATGAAAAACCCGTTACCTCATATTTACTCCATGTGGACCTCGAATTCCATATTTTCATTTCACCATTAACCACATGAGATTGTATCTAAATTTCATCATTCATTTTTTTCCTTCAACATTGATGTTCGAGTACTCAACTCTTCCATTCAACACTTTGTCCATTTTCCATCCCATGAATCATACTTTACTTATTTCTATTTCTTGCCCCTTTCCTATGATTATGCAACCAACTTCTATATAAATAGATTTCCACTTCCTTTGGTCACTGCCGTGTGACTTACAATGATCTGAGTCAAAGTGTTATCTCCTATATGAAATCATAACAGAAGATCTCATTATCATAGTCCATCTGCTATTTGCCAGGTTGTCGAATCTGGATTAGCAACAATACATAAATCTAATACTCAATTCCATTTGAACACGCCCGGTCTGCATTATCAGTTTGCACAACTTGGGGGCTTTAAATCTTCTATCCTTGGTTCCTTTATGTAACTCATAATTCCAACCATCATGTGTTGTTCTTACTCGGCCTAAAGAGTATTATGAGTTCTTATAACATCACATCATCACACTTTTGAATTCCTTCATACCATCTACCCCTTAAAAGAAATGAGGGAATTTCTTTTAAGGTTCAAGTTAGCCTTTTATTCTCACACTATAATTATTCATTTCTCTAACTTGTCCATGGAAATTTCAAATTTTCCTTACTCATCATCGTCTCATTGACATTCCTTTTATACGAACTTCAGGTGTTAATTCTTGTCCACACTTCGTCAGTACTACAAATTCTTATGATGTTTAATTTGCATCCTTGATAATCCATCATGTGGAATCATCTTCCTACTTTATTGATCACATAACACCCTTCAGATACCGCTCCTTAATCATCAAGCTATCTCACCTTGAAGTCTTATTCCTATTATCTTCCTCATCGTATTCCTAGGTAATCTTAACTTTTCATCACAATCATAAAACTTGTAAGAAGGTCTTATAAAGTTTCTCCCGTTAAACTTTTCATCATAATAGTCTAGCACCCTAAGGTAAGGTACTCTCATGGACATATCATCATCACATTTAGTTTCCATTATTTTTACCATTCAAGGCGGTCTTCATATTGTTTGTCTTCTTTCAGGCTCAATAAATACCTTCAAGTATTTCACACTATCCTCATTTTCTTGTAGTGATTTCACTCACCAGACTAGTGCATTAGGTTAATGCACTACTACTCGCATTTTATTGGTGTCTTGCTTTCACAGGGACGCCCTTTCTCCCACGGTTATCATCATACTCTACACTCGATATTGTTTCCATCTAGTTGTCAACTCCTTAGGGCCCCAATCGATATCATTGAGTCGATAACATCATACTCCTTCCCAGGTTGTCTCGATCGCGCTTTCTAGTATTATCACGCTTTCATCACCATATCAAAAAATTTCCAATTAGGTTATTGGATCTCTTTCCCGTGTCAACAAGCACACCAAATCATTATCTTTGATCTAAGGATGGAATTCATGATTCCGTTCCATTCCTTTCTCTATTAACTTACGTATAACTTGAAGTTACCACTCTTATGTTGTAATATAAACTCGTCCCCAGTTACCAGCTCCAACTAATTTTCTTAATCATAACTTTGGAGTTCCATTTTTGACTTTTACCAAAAGTCAACTATGCCCCTTTTTTTAGCTAATTGTTTGCTAACAATTTAATAGCACAATCTATTTCATTCCTTGGTGTTTCTAACTCGCTAGCAATAGAAATAAAAGAGTACAAACTCACTTTTGAGCAGCTATCAAATGTACACCAACAAATTTTCATTTTCATACTAGTTGTTTGACTTTGACAGAAAAGTCAAAGTAGTCAAAAATTTCACATTATCCATTAATCATGTTTTAAACTCCTTCATGACTCTTACCTAACACTAGATATGCATTCAGTAAGTTCTCTACTCACTCGAATCCTTACATATCTCACAAAACCCCTTCATGTTTCCACCAAGTTCGTGTATGTATTATGTGTGTATAATAGTACGAGCCCTATACTATTATACCCACATCATACATAATCGACCTTGACTTCACCACTAAAAGGTTTTGATCCACTGGTTTGTACTATCCATACATTATTCTTACTTCCATTACTCACTATAGAATCACTCAATGTAGCATTCTATGATTTCATCTAGACTTATCCAAAGTGTCAAAAGCATCTAATTAAGGTAATTCTTATCATCATTCATAGCATAGGATACTACCTACATATGTATCATTCAATCTTTTCGTAACCAAAGTCTAAGCCTAAGAGTGGAATAATCCAATCCTAATTCGCTTAAACTATGGCTCTGATACCAAACTGTAACACCCTAATTTCTTTTTCATAACTTTTTCAAATGTTATGGTTTTAAAAACATTTGGGAGTTAACCCACATTTAACAAAAACCGGTCCCACAAAAACATTTGCAAATTTAAAACAATGGGTGTTACCATTAAGCATCAATACAACCATAGCAAGCAAATAAGAATTACATCAATACAATAAATAAGGAACTTAACAAGTTCCACTCCTTTCTCTATCACTTGACTTCTAGCTTCCATCTATCGTTTTTCTTTTCTTAAGTGTAACTTGAGATACATGGCATTAAAAAAAATATGTAATACAATAATGTCTCGTGAGCTACGTGGGTTTGAGACCCAAAACATTTATCACATTTTCATCAAAAGGTTTCATCCATGCAAAACATATTTTTAGACCATAAAACATTTTCAAGCATTTTCAAGGAGATCTCATTTCATACATTTCATAAATATCATTTCATATCTTCTCATTCCATTTCATTTTATTTCATTTCAAAAGCCATATTTCCATATTTCATTTTCATTTATCATTAAGGGCTAATTCCGGTATTATACCGTTGCCATTTTTATACTTAGGGTCTATATCCAATAAAGGAACCACTCCCAAGTCTAGACCAAGGTGGAAAGAACAAATCAATCCACCAAGACATCATTTCCAATGCCAAGGTGGAACGAAAAAATCAATCCACCAAGGTATCATAATATGACATCTATCTCGCGAAGGGGGAGAGCCAACCCGATAGATTCCTCCAGTGCCTCTTACGAGGTATCATGGCCCGGGCAGTTTTCATTTCATTACTTTCCAATTCCTTTCATTACTTTACATTCCATTTCATTACTTTACATTTCTTTTCATTACTTTCCATGCTTTACACATTTCATACATTAGTATCATAAAATCATTTCAAAAGTAAAGCATCTATGTTTCAAAACATTTCAAACATATTTTCAAAACATTCGATTCTTCCAAAACGTTCTTTTCTTTCAAAACCAATTTTGCCTTTAAGGCACTCTTTCAAAATACCCGCTCCAAAAACATTTGATGCTTTCATTTCAAAACATTTCATATATCAAAGCATTACATTTCACTATCATAAAATCATTTTGTCATGTACCCCAAAGTGGGAAAAATGCCAACACGTACTCACCTCGATCACACATAGCTTAGCTAGTAATCTTCTAGTTCCTTTCATTATAGCAATCCAATTCAAACACTACCTACACCATATATGGACATAAGTCATTAAAATGACCAAAATACCCCTCAAATGTTCAAATACTAAATTTTATTATATCAAATAATTCCTTATCCAAAATATGAATGTAGGCGAAAACCATGCGTAAATCCGAGTTCGTATGCAAAAGTTATGAAGAAAACAAGAAAATCTCCAAGTCAAGTATTTACACGGGCCGTCTAAATTAAAGCATGCATTTACACGGACCGTGTTTTCATGTCTAGGCACACCAAAAACTTGATTTTTCTCAATATAACACACTACTTTGCATAGTTCTTGAAGACCCTTTTTTCCCATTCACTTTGTACCATTTATTTAGGTTCTCATACATGTTTAGGAGGTGTTTTATCATCTTAAAACACTCCACTTAATCCAATAAGTCTTCATTGAAACCTTTAGATCATGATGATCCTCAAGTGTTTAAAAGAAGGGTAAACTAGTCCATTTTTCACTTCAACATTCCAAAGTTCATAAGGCTTGTTCCAAACTTATTAAACACTCAAATAAATGGTATCAAGCACATAAAACCTGAATTAATCTCATTGTAAGTACAAAAACTAACCATGAAATCCTCAATTCTATTCCATGTTTCTGAAATTGCCTTTAGGCTAAAAAAATCACTAGAACCACTTATAGCTCAAGATATCCTTCATGTTTATGTTCCAATTCCATCCATAAAGTGTCAATTCATGTTCATGAATGTCATTCACTTACAATCTATTAATCATCATATAGTTATCCATAGATTTCCCAAAAATCATCTAAATTCCTTATTTATGCAACATTCTCCCATGATAGACGTGTTTGAGCATTCCAATAGGATTTTTGCTTCTAAGCATCATCTAGGTCATTGAATCCATTCCAATCTAACATATAAACATGAAATCCCCAATTTGAATTTCTAGGGTTCATGAGGGTTTTCACCCAAACCCTCAATTCCATCAATAGGATGATTGGATTGAGATTGGGATCATCAAAACAACTCAAGGGAGGTTAGAAAACCAAACCCTAACCATCATAACAAGCTAAAATCGACATTGGGGTTTGCCCCAAGTCATGAATTTGAATTTAAGAGCTAGAGGAGAAGAGATTCTACCTTAAATGGTCTCAATCCTTTGTTGTAACTTCAGTCTCTTGATATATCTTCGCTCTAGCAAGAAATCCTCTCAAGAATCGCCATCTCTTTGGTCCCAATCTCTCTCTCCATCATGAAATGACTGAAGTAGGGGAAGGGTTGCACCCTATAATCCTTATTTTATGTATTTAGTCCCTTAAGTTTGCACCTTTTGACCAAAACTACCCAAATCCCAATATGTTCTATTTTAACATAAGGTTTTAAATAATAAGTCCTTCCCCATTTATTTTATAACTTTTGTAGACCCTTCCATTAGTTGATTCAGCTATTTCGTCAACTCACTTTGCCAACTTGACACTTCTGCCTCTTTAACTTTTGAAATGTTATGATTTTCCACCTTTAATCTTAAAACGACATATCAATTAATGATATGATTAAACCATAATGATTTAATGATATAAATAATCTTTCATTTATTTATTTTATTAATTTAAGAATCTAGTCTTAAATTTTAGGATGTTACATCCTGAGGTAAGATCTGTTTCTCTAATCTATAAATCTGACCTTCCCAAACATGATAATCATGTAAAGTTCACATCTTGGCACCCATGCAACGCCTACAAGGCTTCTTTTGGTGAAATAACCTCTAAAATGGTAACCTAAGTCCACAACTCAAGAGGAAAGGCATAAAGCAGAGAATTTGGGACTCTCTGGACCTTCTAAGCTCCAGGTCTAGGTACCAATTCCCCATGGGACCTTTCACACTACAAATACAAGCTAATCAAGGCACGAAGAAACCCTAGATTTGACTATATCAAGAAGAACACGAGAATAAGATCTGATTAATACCTCAAATATATTCCTCTGCCCAAATGAAAGTAGATCCAAGCTCTCCAACTCTCCTAGCTTGACCTTCTTCTTCCCTTCTTGCTAAAACACACAAGGATGATGAACAATGGCCTCTTTTCTCACTCACAAGGACTATCATGTGATCTGGTGCTCTCAAGGACGAAGGTAGCCACAATGAAGGACTATAAGGTCCTTTAAATAGGGCTCGGACCTGGGAAATTAGGGTTTTATTCGCCAGCACGGACTCGTCGAGTCCCTTCACCGACTCGTCGAGTCCACTCATTAATCCAGTCATCACCATGCGACCCTACTCGAAGATTCTAGGCATTAACTCGTCGAGTCTCTCTCTCTTAGACTGCAAAATAAATGATAAAAATAATACCTGAAATCCCGGATGTTACAGTCATCATACTGTTTGTCTTCATTCATTCTAAAGAAATACCTTAATGTATATCACACTATCCTTCTTTCCTTGTAGTAACTTCACTCATTATTCTAATACATTATATTAATGTATAATTTCTTGCCTTTTACTAGTGTCTTCATTTTCCAAGGACACCCTTCTTCCACAACTACCATCACACTCAACATATGATAGTATCATCATCCGTTTGCCAACTCCTTAGGATCCCAAAAGATCTCATAGACTCAAAACATTATGCTGCTTCCCAAGTTTTCGTGTCCGCACTTTCTTGTACTATTTTGCTTTCATCATCATATCAACATTTCTCTATTTAGTTCATTGGGCTACATTCAAGTGTTGTCAATCATATCTCCATATATCTTTCATCTAAGGATGGAATTTATGATTCCGTTCCATTATTTTCTCAATCAACTTGCTTGTAACTTGAAGTTATCACTATTATGCTATACCATAAGCTGTTCCCTAATTACTAACTTCAACTAGTTTTCTTAATCATGAATATGGAGTTCCAATTCTTGTCCCATTTTAGACTTTTACCAAAAGTCAAACATGTCCCTTTTTTAGCTAATTGTTTTTTTATCAACTTTACAACTCAGTTTATTTTCGTTCCTTGGTGTTTCTAACTCACTAACGATAGTACTTAATGGATAAAAACTCAATTTCCAACATGTAGAAAATGTACACCAAGTAATTTTCATTTTATACTAACTATTTGACTTTGACAGAAAAGTCAAAGATGTCAAAATTTTGCATTATCCATTAACATACTTAAAACTCTTTCATGGTCGTTATTTTACACAAGGTATGTGTTCATTAAGTCCCTAACTCACTCTAATCTTTACCACATTTCACAAAACCCTTTCATGGTTCCACCAAGTTCTGGTATGTTTCATGTGTTCATAATAGTACGGGCCCTATACTATTATAACCACATCATTAATAATCAACCTTGACTTCACCATTTAGGAGGTTTTGATCCATTGGTTTATATCGTCCATACACTAGTCTTACAACCATTACTCACCTTAGAAGAACTGAATGTAGCTTTTTACAAGTGAATCTAACTTTATCTAAAGCTTCATATCATCTAGCATGGAAATTCCTTACTATCACTAATTGCACAAGATCCTACCTAACTTATGGCAAAGCAATTCTATGACTCGTTCAGACTTTCCATAACCAAAGCCTAAGCCTAGGAGTGGGATGATCCAATACTAATTTGCTTAAACTATGCTCTGATACCAAATTGTAACACCCCCAAAATTTTCAAATGCTATTGTTATAAAAACATTTGGGTATTAACCCCCATTTAACAAAAACGGGTCCCACAAAAACAATTACAATTAAAACTTTGGGTGTTACCATTAAGCATCATATAACCACGGGAAGAAAATATGAATTACATCATTTACATTAATATGTAACCTCACAAGTTCCACTCCATTCTCTATCTCTTAAGTTTTAACTTTCATCTATAATATTTTCTTCTTAATTTCAACCTCGAATACATGGCATTAAAAAGAGATACTTAAGAAAAAAATGTATCGTGAGCTACGTGGGTTTTAGACCTTAAAACAATTTCTATCATTTTCAAATAAATCATCCTCTCATGTATACAGTAAAACAATCTCAATCATTTTAATGAAATATCATTTCATACTTAACATAACATATCATATCATATGTATCATTTCTTATCTTATCATTTCATTAGCTTATTTTCCATTTTCATTTACATTTCCATTTCCATTTCCATTTTTTCAAAAGGGCTAATTTCGGTATTAAACTGTTGCCATTTTTATACATAGGGCCTAGCACTATCCCCAAGTCTATACCAAGTCGGAAAGAACAAAATCAGTCCACTAAGGCATCATTTTCGTTAGGATTTCTATCTCGCGAAGGGGAGGTGCCATCCCGATAGATTCCTATATATCCCGTTACGGGAACATCATGGCTCGAGTAATATATTAATTTCATTACTTTCTGATTCTTTCTAATTTCTTTCATTACTTTCCACTTATGTTCATTACTTTCCATTTCTTGTCGTTACTTTCCATGATTTACACATTTCATACATTATCATCAAAATTTCATTTCAAGAGTAAATCATCTATATTTCAAAATATTTAAAACGCATTTTCAAAACATTCGATCTTCCAAAATGTTCTTTGATTTCAAAAAAAACTTATTTCCTGCAAGGAATTCTATCAAAATATCCTTTTCAAAAACATTTGACACTTTCATTTCAAAACATTCTATATATCAAACAATAGTATTTCATTATCATAACATCATTTCTCCATGTACCCCAAAGTGGGAAAATACCAACATGTACTCACCTCAATCACAATTAAGCTAGCTAGTCCTCTTCTACATCCGCTTTCTTCCATAGAGAAACACTCTCAAGTATCACCTATATAACATATTGATACAAGTCATTAAAATGACCAAAATACCCCTCAAATGTTCCATTGCTAAATTTTATTGCTTCATATTGTTCCTCATACAAAAATATGAATGATGGCGAAATTCGCATGCAAATTCGAGTCTGTATGCAAAACATATGAGGGAAACACTAAAGTTTAGATATTTGGCGAAATTCGCGTGCAAATTCGAGTCTGTATGCAAAACATATGAGGGAAACACTAAAGTCTGATTCTAGTGTGTGGGTCACGTGCCTGGCCACACGGTTCGAGTCATGTAGCAACCCAAACACCCAAAAAAAACTCACTTTTTGAGTCTTAAACTTGTTTGGGTGGTTTTGTGCTTTTAGGAAACCATTTGAAACACCTATAAAAGCCTACATCACTACTATAGGATTTTTTATCATGTCAAAACATTCAACTTAATTCATTAAGTCCTCAATCAAAATACTAAGTGTGTAATGTTTACAAACAATCAAATAAATTAGTTAAGAGCTCAAGTTTCTCAAAAACACTCTTTAACCAATATGAATTATTCCAAAATCGATTAACAAATCATTGGGTGTTGTCAAGTACATTAAACCATCATTAATCTCATTGCAAGTACTTAATCCAACTATGGAATCCTCAATTATATTCCATGTTTCCTAAATTGCCCTTTTTGCTAAAATAGTAACCTTACTATCATCCCTTCATGTTTTTGTTCCAATATTATTTGTAGAGTGTCAATTCATGTTTCATTAATGTCATTCACATCTAATAAGTCAATAATCATGTAACTATCCATAGATTTCCCAAAATGCCCTTATGGCCAATTATTTCATAAATTATCCCAAAGATAATTCAATTATCCATGTTCTGCATTCAAATCATATTATCAGTATCAAATCATGTTTATGAGTATCATATACTCATCAAATGCTTACAAACAAAAGATTGCATTGTTTTATAACACATTTCTCTCAATTACATTCCAATTCTAGCATATACATGATTCTACCATCATAGATAAATTTGAGCATTCTAATTGGATTTGTTGCTTTCAGATATCATCTAGGTCATAGAATCCAATCCAAATTCGTCATCAATTGTAATATCCCCAAATTGGGTTTTCTAGGGTTCATGGAGATTTTTTTTACCCAAATCATCAAATCCATCAATATGACGATTGGATTGAGATTAGAACCATGGAAACCATTTAAGGGAGGTTACAAAACCAAACCATAATCAATTATTGAACCAAATTCGACATTTGGGTTCAACCATAAACCATGAACTCAAAAAATAGAATTAGAGGATGAAAAATTATACCTCTCGAGCTTGATGTTGCCTCATATCTCCAATTCCTAGCTTGATTCCTCAACAACCATTCAAAATCTTCATTTGCTTCAAATAAATCTCCTTTTCGTCTTCAATTCTCTCAATTACGTTCTTCCTAAGCAAATGGGAGAGAAGACCCATTAACTAGCTTCGAACTTTCCTAACATGCCACTTTTGGGCCCTCCTTGCAAAAGGTTTTTCAAAATCACTCTAAACTAGCTTAGAAGCTTCAATTAATTTCCAAAAACTAAGTCCAAGTTATTAAGTTGGTCAAATCTCTAGTCAAAGCTAAGTTTCACTCAATTGTCACAAATGGCCCTTTAACTTTCAAGATGCTATTATTTTCACTTGTAACTTTCTAAACATCATTTCAACTAATGATATGGTTATTATATGATGATTTAAGAATATAAATCATTTCTCATTTATTTACATTATTAATTTAAGAACCAGGTCTTAAATTTTAGGATGTTACACTAGCAACCTCGGGTGGGGTGTCAACATGTATATATCTGTACACAACTTCCTCCATCGCACAGGATTAACGATTATAAGGTGTAGGACTTTACTAATTTTTTATTCTCAATTGATGAATTTCATATATCATGTATACTTTTGAGTTTTAACAGTTCCAACCGTGAGTGAATTTGTGTGTCTAAAACCTTAGGTTACTAGACTAAAGATTTGGCCATGCATATAGTTTTAACATAATTTGGATGACATAATGGCTATATATATATATATATATATATATATATATATATATATATATATATATATATATATAATAACAACTAGGTTTTAACCAAAATAAAATCGACAATACCAAATATGAACAAGTTTAAATAGATGTTTATATATCATTTTTGTTGAATATATAATGATAAAACAACTATTTAATGTAATAATCATAAAACTATAAATAGTTATTTATCGTTAATAATTATGCCAACGACTATATTTAATGTTTGTTTTAGATATCAAATATATATAATATGGCAAGTGTCGTTCTAAACAAGTGTTTATCGGTTAATATAGTCCATTTATCAAACCAATATATAAAACAAAGTTTTATATTTATATAATCAATTATTTAAAAATGTTTATGTTTATATAAAAACTATCTGAAATGGATGTATTCTCCCACGAAAACATTAAAGGGTTTAGAATGGGGTCGTGAACTCACTTTCGATGTGTACTTTATAACTGTTGTCCAGTTTAGATCGAGAACCGGATCAAATTGCGACTTACAATTTCACAAACGACATTTCTTTTTCACAAAACGACACCCAAGGGTTGTAGATCGGGCAACAACTTTTCAAGAAAACTACTTTTTGTGGCGGTTAGGTTCGTCGGACAGTCGCCGGAGCTTCGTCAAAAAATGTGTCATTAAACAATAAGGCGGCTAAAAAATAGTTGTTTTCCGATGTCGAATTTGGGTGGGACCTGATGTTGCCAATAGGGGGTCTCCAGAAGGTCATGTGGGTCGTTTTGGGGGGTTGTGGTGGTCGTTGACGGTGGCATCCGGCGGTGGTGGCAGGGTTGCAGTGGTTTTTGGTGCTTATCGGCGTTTTGAGGGCGTTTCGGGGTTACTGAATCAGAGGGAAGATACCAGAGGAGGAGTGACGATAGTATGGTGGCTGGAGGGTGGCTGTTGGCAGAGGAATGGTGGTGGAAGATGTGGAGATCGGCGGTCAATGACTGGATGTGGGAGAAAAACCAAGAAAGATAAGAGAGATAAAGAGAGGGTCGGTTGTGAGAGAGAGAGAGATGTGAGAGAGAGAGAGAGAGAGTGTGTCGACCCTCTCCAATTTATACATAATTCCAATACACCACAATTTGACAATTGTCGCCTCCTCGTTGTAGCAAGCAGCACCACTCTAGTCCTGACCACGGTCCACATATGTTATTATAACGAAACTGCTTGTAATACTTTTTTCGAAAACACCACAATGTCACGAACTCGACGTTTCCAAATATTTAAATATATTTTATAACAAAATATGTAACTATGTTAAAAACACGCTCAAAATTTTTATTAAGTTATAAATACGATTATCGTGACTCAATAGATTTCGTGAAATGATTAAGATTTGTGATAAAAATATTCCAAGAATGAAATCAAATATTAGAGTATAGTTTGAATTCAAATATGGGCTCTGAAATACTTAAATAACACGTAACAAACCCAAACGAATCGGTTTACATTCGTTTACGGAAAATCAGTTACATTCGTAGCTTTTGAGTATGATCTTCGTTTTTGACATTCTTTATATCCACAGAATCGTGTTAACTTGTTCTATCCGTTTAGAGTATTATTTGTACATTAAAATACCTAATACATAAATCATGTTTTTAATGCACTAGGTCGTTGCTTATGTATTGTCAACGGTGTTTTGCTCGTTAACGATATCGATTCATTGAAGACCTAGGTGATATTTCATATGCATTTCTAAGTATAAAACCTTCAATTACATTAAAATGACGTAATATACTGCATTATGTCTATTACAAAGGGTGTTCACGGCAACTTAGGTCGGTGAACAATGACCTAATTTTACCTGTTGTCACACCGGAGAAGAAGTGATTGTGGTGGTGGGATTGTGGGAAGATGACGGGTTCATAGCAATAGGGTAGGAGTGTTTGAAAAGCAGATTTAGGTAGGGGTAAGCATTAGTCCATTTGGATCGGTTTTGACCAAAATCTAAACCCAAACCAACAAGCTTCGGTTTTAAAAAGTTAAACCCGAACTGAAAACGATGGGTTCGGTTTCATTGGTTGGTTTCGGGTTTAAACCCATTCTAACCAACTTCAAGGTTTTGGGATTATTCCATTAAGAATGAAAAGCTTTTGTTATATAGATAATACAATATGTCATTAGGTATATGCATCCATCGATACTCACGATCTAAAGGGAGTTGAGAGATAAGAGGAGTGTCTACTTATTATACTATTCAATAAAGTGAATTGTTTTGGACAAGGATCGAACTCAAATAGTCCTCCTCAACTATACAAGACTTCCAATGTCTTACTATCAAATCAGGCCATGCGTATTATTATATCTCATGTAATTTAAATATAAATTTATACGGTTCACATAATACATAGACTATAAAATAGTTTTTGTTCGATTTTCACATTCTTTTAAAACAAAACCGAAACCAAATTTTGGGTTTTTAAAAAAATACAAACCTTAACCATCAGTTTTGTTTCGTTTTCGGTTTTGTCTGATTTTTTTTTCTTCTTTTTGTCAGTTTTCCGATTTTCTGTTTCAGTTTTGCTCTCCCCTAGATTTAGGTGTTGTATAATTTTTTCAATTGATCAGTAAATCATCCAATGAACACATCGTGATGCTAATATCCTTCCCTTCATATCTTGATTAAAGCATTTTTCAAATTTATATAAATTAATTTTTATGTATAAACCTAATTTTAGGTTTTATGTTTTAGAACCAAAAGATGACGGTAAGTTTTAGGGTCAATCCCATATTTAATAGGTAAATTAAAAGTTTGGTGATTTATTATCCAAAAAAAAAAAGGTTCAATGACCAAATTTAAACAAAATACATAGTTGGTTGTGTTCTCACTTTCCCTTAATTTAATTATAATTTCATCTCAAATAACAACATATATTACAACATGTATGTATCATGTAATGATAGTCAATTAGTCATCATCTTGAAAAAACTGACCCGTCATATTAGTAGTTTGCATTAATAAACATCTCAACATGAGAAATTGCTTTTTATGGCTATATTGAGTTGGTAAACATATAAAATAGCCACATTTTTATGCAAAGTTGTTAAAATTGAAATCTTGATCATAAGATCTCACCTAAGTAAATCGATTCCGAGCTTGCTATGATCGTTTTTTTCGGTAAGATCACGATGGGATCATAGGAGCGGAATGTAAGATCATAGAATCAATTGTAAGATGGTAGGATTGTTACTATTTTTTCTAAAGAATTCTAATATTTTTTTCATGGACTAAGTACGTAGAGTACTTTTATTGAATTGTTTATTATTAAATGATGTATTGGATATGTCTTTGCTTTATATTTTAAATTTTTATTGTTCAGCGCGTGTTACAGATTGATGAAAATGTATCTTTTATGTTTTAAAATGTTTTTGGTAAGATCTTACAATCACGATGTTGTAAAGTCGAAAACAATCAAGATCTTGATTTTGACAATCTCTAGTCAAAGCTAAGTTTCACCCAATTGTCACAAATGACCCTTTAACTTTAAGATGTTATTATTTTCACTTCTAACTTTCTAAACTTTATATCAACTAATGATATGATTATTATTTGATGATTTAACTATATAAATCATATCTCATTTATTTACATTATTAATTTAAGAATCAGGGCTTAAATTTTAGGATATTACACAAGCAACCTCGGGTGGGGTGTCAACATCTATATATCTATACACAACTTTCTCGATCGCACATGATTAATGGTTATAGGGCATATGACTTTACTAAGATTTTATTCTTTATTTATGAATTTCATATATCATGTATACTATCCGAGTTTTAAGATATCCAACCGTGAGTGAATGTGTGTGTCTAAAACCTTAAATTACTACACTAATGATTTGACCATGCATATAGTTTTAACCTAAATCGGGCAACATAATGGTTATATATAGATCATAACTATGTTTTAACCAACATAAAACCAACAATACAAAATATGAACAAGTTTAAATAGGTGGTTATATATTATTTTTGTTATGATAAAACAACTATTTAATGGTTATAATCATAAAACTATAAATAATTATTTTTCGTTAATAATTATGATAATGACTATATTTAATGTTTATTTTAGACATCAAATATATATAATATTGCATGTGTCGTTCTAAACAGGTGTTTATTGGTTAATATAGTCCATTTTTAAAACCAATATATAAAACAAAGTTCTATATTTATATAAACAATTATTTTAAAATATTTATGTTTATATAAAAACTACGTATATACATACATTCTCCCACGAAAACATTAAGAGTTTAGAATGGGACCGTGAGCTCACTTTCGATGTGTGCTTTAATATCGTTGTCGAGTTTAGATCGAAAACCGATTTCAGATTGCTACTTGCAATTTCACAAACGACACTTCTTTTTCACAAAACGACACCCAAGGGTTGTAGATCGGGTAAATCCTATTAAAAAAAAACTACTTTTTGTGGCTGTTACGTTCGTCAGAAAGTCGTTGGAGCTTCGTCGGGAAATGTGTCATTGAACAATAAGTTGGCTGAAAAAAGTGGTTTTCAGATGTCGAATTTGGGTGGGACATGATGTTTCTAGTAGGGGGTCTCTAGAAGGTCTTGTGGATCGTTTTTGGGGGCTGTTGGTGGTGGTTGACGGTGGCATCCAGTGGTGGTGACAACGTTGTGGTGGTTTTTGGTGGTTGTCGGCATTTTGAGGGTGTTTCAAGGCTACTAATCAGAAGGAAGATACCGGATGATGAGTGACGAAGTATGGTGGTTGGAGGGTGGCAGTTGGCAGAGGAAGAGGTGGAGATCGGTGGCCGATGGCTGGATGTGGGAGAAAAACCGAGAAAGATAAGAGAGATAGAGAGAGGGTCGGTTGTGAGGGCGAGAGAGATGGTCTGCCCTCTCCAATTTAGAGACAATTCCAATACACAACAATTTGACAGTTGTCACCTCTTCGTCGTGCCAAGCAACACCACTCTAGTCGCGACAACGATCCACATGCGGTATTCTAGCGAAAAATGACTTGTAATTTTTTTTTTTCGAAAACACCATAATGTCACAAACACGACGTTTCCAAATATGTAAATATATATTTTCTAACGAAATATGTAACTATGTTAAAAATACGCTCAAGATTTTTATTCAGTTATAAATACGATTATCGCTCAAATATTCGAGTATAGTTTGAATTCAAATATGGGCTCTGAAATACTTAACTAAGCACCTAACTAACGCAATCGAATCGTTTTACATTCGTTTACATAAAATCACTTATATTAATGATTATTGTTTACTTAAAAGGCCATAGCTTTTATGTATGATCTTTGTTGTTGACGTTCTTTATATCCACGGAATCGTGTTAACTTGTTCTATCTGTTTAGATTATTATTTGTACATTGAAATACGTAATACATAAATCATGTTTTTAACACACTAGGTTGTTACTTATGTATTGTCAACGGTGTTTTGATCGTCAACAATATAGATTCATTGAAGACTTAGTGATATTTCATATGCATTTTTAAGTATAAAACCTTCAACTGCATTAAAATGGTGGAATGTACTACTACATTAGGTCTGTTACAAAGGGTGTTCACGGAGACGTAGGTCGGTGAACGAATACCTAATTTTACAAGTGATTGTGGTGGTGGGGTTGTGGGAAGTTGACGGGCTCATAGCAATAGAGTAGGAGCGTTTGAAAATCAGATTTAGGTACGGGTAAGGATTAGTCGATGTGGGTCGGTTTTGACCTAAAGGTGAACCCAAACTGACAAGCTTCGGTTCTAAAAAGTTAAACCCAAACTGACAAGCTTCGGTTCTAAAAAGTTAAACCCAAACTGAAAATAATGGGTTCGGGTTTATGGGTTGAAACCCATTCTAACCAACTTCAAGGTTTTGGGATTATTCCCTTAACAATGAAAAGCTTTTGTTATATATGCATCCATCGATGAAGACTATCTAAAGGGAGTTGAGAGATAAGAGGAGTTTCTACTTATTATACTATTGTTACAGGGTTTTTAGCATCTAGAGATGTGGGAAGGATGGGTTCAAAGCTGGCAAGTAAAGTAAAATGAATTGTTTTGGACAAAAATCGAACTCGAATTGTCCACCTCAACTACGCAAAACATCCAATGCCTTAGTATCAGATCAGGCAACAACGTGTTATTACATAACATGTAATTTTAAATATAAACTTGTACGGTTCACATAATACATATACCGTATAAAATGGTTTTAGTTCGGTTTTTGCTCGGTTTTTACATTCTTTTAAAATGAAACCGAACCCAATTTTTGGGTTTGTAAAAAATTACAAACCCTAACCATGAGTTTTGTTTCGGTTTCAGTTTTGTCTGTTTTTTTTGTCGGTTTTTCGGTTTTTCTAGTTTTGCTCTCCCCTATATTTAGGTGTTGTATAATTTTTTCAATTGATGATTAAATCATCCAATGAACACATCGAGATGCTAATATCCTTCGTTTCATATCTTGAATAAAGCATTTTTCAAATGTATATAAATTAATTTTTATGTAAGTATTATGGTCAATCCCATATTTAACAGGTAAATTAAAAGTTTAGTGGTTTAATGACCAAATTTAAACAAAATATATAGTTGGTTGTGTTCTCACGTTCCCTTAATTTAATTATAATTTCATCTCAAATAACAACAACATATATTTTGACATATATTTTGACATGTGTGTATCATGTAACGATAGTCGTCATGTTGAAAAAACTGGCCCATCTTATTTGTAGTTTGCATTAATAAACATCTTAATCATGAAAAATTGCTTTTTATGGCTATATTGAATTAGTAACATATAAAATAGCAACATTTTTATGCAAAGCTATTAAAATTGGGATCTTGATCATAAGAGCGCACCTATGTATATCGATTCTGAACTTACGAGGATCGTTTTTTTTTTTCCGGTAAGATCACGATAGGATCATAGGAGTGGAACGTAAGATCGTAGAATCAATTGTAAGATCGTATGATTGTTACTATTTTTTTTCAAAGAATTCTAATATTTTTTTCATGGACTAACTACGTAGTGTATTTTTTTTTTTTTTTGAATTGTTTATCATGAAATGATGTATTGAATATGTATTTGTTTTATATTTTAAACTATTTATTGTTAAGCAAGTGATTAATAGATTGTTGAAAATGTATCTTTTATGTTTTAAAATGTTTTGGGTAAGATCTTACGATCACAATCTTGGAAAGTGGAAAACGATCCTATATATGATCTCGATTTTGACAATCTTGTTTTTTATGTTAATAATGGTAAGATATATTGTTTCTTTCAAGATAGTATTTGTTATATGCTATATTGAATATCATTATAATTTACCTTTAACGTTAACATGTTAAACTCTAAAGTCAAAAATGTCTTATTCTTTTGAGAATTTTTTTGATAAATCTATATAATTAGGGATTGATGCACAAAAGTCTTATTATTTTTGAAATTTTTTGATAAAGTCCAAAAAAAAAATGAACAGAAAAATCATTATTATTTAATTTTACACGATAATTGGTCGGTTCCTGTTAAAATAAAAATAACGAAATAATCTGGACTTTTCAGTAAAAAAATATTTATGTCTTTATCAAAAAAATTTCCAAAATAATAAGATTTTTCTATAGTTAACCGTTATCGGTTTAATTTATTGGTTTTATGTTTTATATCTTATTTTTATTTCTTGAGACATATAAGTTAAGAAATAAATGACGTAACATTATAGGTCTTATTCCAATTTTTGTGGCATTAAATATAAAGAATAATTGGCTAACATTGTGATTATATTTCTTTGTAAAAATAAAAATATAGAAATCGAAGCCATGAAATAGACTTTTGAGACCATACCTATTCGACAAGGAGCAACATATGATGAAATATGTATGCCACATGCATTTCGTGCATGTGATATGTTTGTACACATGGCTTTGTTTGGCACTTTTACTTACTCACGTTTACTTATTACTATGAAATTTATAACCTTTAATAATTTTATAATCACTTATTTATTTTATAACTTTATCTGTAATATTAATATGTAGTTATTCAAATTATTTATAGAGGTATATAATGCCAGGGTCCCAAAAATATATAATGTATTTCTTGGATCATAAGTCATAATAAAAATATCTCACATCTATATAATTAATTATTTAGACATTTTTATAGAAAGTCAAGCCATGCTGAAATTAAAACTTGTGGGACTTAAACTTACCTCCATTTCATTTTTGAAGTGTTTCATACCACTGTGATAAATCGAATCATCAATAACATAAAGCAACAGAAATTAGATAAAGCTTTTAATTAAACGTACACATCATAATATCCTCAAAACGTTGACAATCGCAATGTCGCAAAACACATCGGTCACACCCCTGACCATCGGCGGAAACCGTTAGGTGTGCGACGTAAATCTGTAATTACAATTATTGAATAATACAAATACAATCTTCTATTATTACCGAAATAGAAAATACATTCTCGATTGCTATTTCTAAATCATGAACTACACCTAACAATTCAACGTTTACAATGGTATAATAAAATAACAGAGAGTCTTCCGTACAAATTCTTATGACCTATTCATAAACCGAAGAATACATGCATTCAAATATGTCAACAAAAGATTGTTGGTGACTTCTACATGCTTTGATACAAATTGCTTTTATAACCAAAAGCGTTTTATAAAATTTATCTGGTTAACCAGCTTTTATAAATCCGAACATTTCTATAAAAATTATAAAAATAGATCACTTATAAAAGTATTGTTATACTCATATAGAAATGTTGTTTGTTCAAATCCCAAAATTACAAAATTCGATAAATATACAAGTAGGTCATACTTGTATCAAATTTTACGTTTTTCATGATCAAAATATATTTTTATATAAGGATTTTGAATACCAAGTTACATAAGAATAAGACATGTCACCCTTTGTGAAAATATAAAATAACCAGCCTTTTCTCTCAAAACTTCGTACAAGAAATTTCATAGTTTATATGTAAAACTCATAGATTTTCAGTTTATAAAACTTGTATGGTCGTGTTGTAGTAGTTATTAAGTGTTATCTTACTTAATGTGAGACCTTACACCAAATTAGTATGGCAAAATCCTTCCACATAAATGTTGTGTTTTCGTGCAAAAGTACAAAATTTTGATAAATATATAAGTAGGTCATACTTGTATCAAATTTTACAGTTTCCATGACCAAAATGCATTTTTATAGAAAGATTTTGAATACCATGTTACATATGAATAAGACATGCCACCCTTTGTGAAAATATAAACTAACTAGCATTTTCTCTCGAAATTCCATACAAGAAATTTCATAGTTTATACGTAAAAACTCATAGAGTTTGAGTTTATAAAACTTATAAGGTCGTGTCATAGTAGTTATTAAGTGTTATCTTACTTAATGTGGGACCCAACACCGAATTAGTGTGGCAAACTCCTCCCATATAAATGTTGTGCTTTTGTGCAAAATGTAGAGTTTATATAAATAACTTGTTAAATGTAAGTTATTAAACCTTAATTTGTGGAGCCATGATGTTAATTAAGTATTTTATGACTGAATTCTGCTAATAACACTTATTATTTTGATTTATAAACTATTCCACTACATACAGTCTCTTTCAACGTGTATAAGCGAACAAAAACCTCATATAAATCCTATTTCAATTCTATACAGTAACAAAACAAAATAAATTTGGCATTTATAATAAGCTCATAACTGAACTGCGTCTCGCAGCCTTTGCACCAACACTAACACTAAAGAGGGGTGTGCTAAAAGTTCCATATCAACGCATTGCCTGGAGTAAGTAGTGTATAAACATCAATGCATGTTTTTGACTCATCAGACAATGGTTATAGCTAGCAACCGTTGGCGGGATGTGTACACATATAAATTAGTACCATCGATCTATACCTGAGATTCCATGTTCCATACAGATTAACGGTTATAACATGGAGAACTTTTACTAGTGACGTATGGTCTCATTGTAGACAACAACATAGCCCATATAGCTTAGGAAATGATCATAGCTCCTATGGCTTTTAGAAACGAACATAATCATATAGGAAATCAAGTGTGTTGGATCCTAACAATGTGTCTAGGCATCCTAATCCTAAACCTGCCATTATAAGTTCATGAAACACCTATAATTCTTTGATGCTTAGGAATAATTATTGACTTAAGTCTTTTATTATTTGAGATTCATCAAAACATAACCTATTACGAATTTTATTGTCTGTCATGACGAAATTTGGGCAGCATAACAACTGCTTTTATAACATTTTTCCAGGTTTCAACCAACGTGAAACCAAAAATTTCTATAATCATTGATAAGTTAAATAATTGATATGACATATAATTTCTTAGATAATGGTAGTTAAAATCCGAAAATCAATTATGCTATTATATGATTCAAATTTCATAATTTAGTAAGAATGATTTATATTTTTAGAATGATTATAAAAATGTCATAAAATAGCTTTTAAACTCATTTTTACATAACTTCATAAATAATAGTTTATTTTTGGTATTTTTCAACTAATTATTATGTAACTGTTCAAACTTCGTTTTTCAACCAATTTAGGCAATATACTTTCTTTTCTTTACATAATTATGATGAATAACATCTTTGGATATATGTATAATGTCTTTTCATACTTTTTTTTAATTATATTCAATGCATATATACAACAAAGATTACAACTTTATGATTCATAAAATATACTTATATTGTTATAGCAATCTACTTATAGTCTTGTGATTTTTCTTTATTTTCATATTAATATTTCACATCAAGAAATATGTATGTCATTTATAGCATTCTACTTTAACTTATAGGATTTATTGGTGATTTACAACATTTTATATTGCTATTTTACAATCTTGTAAGCCTTAACAAAGTAAGATGCCATTTTGTGTTTAAACACATGTAATGCATCAAAACTTTCAACAAATAGCATGTATTCTCCCCCAAACATGAAAAACTTAAAAATGGGGGCTTAGAAACTCACCCTAGTTGCATGATTTTATATTTTGGTTGAAGATCATGGCTTAGATCATCTTTTTCATGATTTAGATCTCAAAACTTTTGAACCAACTTAAAACCCGAACATGTTAATCTTAAAGTAAGGAACTCGAAAATTAAATCCTTTTTAAACTCATAAACTACTAGGGTTGTTTTACAATAAAAAAAGGGTTTTTGTGTTGACCGAGAAGAAGAAAAGAACGAAGGCAGAAAAGGGGCGGGTAGGAAGTGGGTGAACCAAGAAAGTACCAACGGTGCTTGACTGATCGACGAAAAAGAAATATGAATGTCACAATAAGTGGGGATGTCGATGATGGATAATGGTGAGGGACTGCTTCTGTAGCTTCCTAGTTGCTTTCTTTTCTAATCTAGCAGCAAGAATGCGAAATAGAGGGGGAGGAGCAGTTGGACCGAGTGAATAGGTAGCAAATGGATTACTCGCCTATGATGATCGACGAGCAAGGGTGGAGAGGGACAACCTCCCTCCGACAAGCCCCTTTTATGGTTTTATTCCCCATCACCGACAACAAAAAACCAGAATGAACAAGGTAGCAACAACAGCCAACATTAGGGGCCATTTTGCCAACTCCAATCAAAAGGAAAGGAGAGAGATGATGTTGCCTCTTTGATCTCGCTAGCAAAATACTCACCTCTGGTGGGTGTGCTTCAACCAAGAGCAAGAGAGATGGGAGTTTAGAAAAGGAGGTAGTGAGTGAAAGAGATGTAGCTTCTCATTTAAGTATGGCTAGATCATTGGTAGTATCAAGTTGACTTTTGGGAAGCTATTATTGGCAACAAACATGTGTCATGTACTTTTGTGATGTCATCACATTTCTCCTTTCTCTTGTTAATAAGTCCCTACATGTAATTTTTTTCTAAAAGTTCCACCTACATTTCTCAAATGTGGTGATTCTAAAAATTTAAATGGGATCCAATTCCGATAGACGGAATTCCGGGAAATGCCGTTTAAAGTTTTGCGATTAATTATTTTAGTTTAAACAGATTTTACGGATTCGATTTTTCTCGAGATTAGAAATTCATAAAAATGAAATCAAATAGACCATGATATGAGCTCAAAAACATGCTAAAAAACAATTTACAAGACTTGTAGTTATTCCAAATGAAGAAGTGCAAAGTTCATTTGAAGAAAATCAGATAAATACTGATTTTATAACTTGAAAGAGGCGTAAGTTCCTCATACGATCTATGTTTTGGTTGTTCTTAATGTCCACGGAATTAGGTGGACATATTCTATTTAAATTACTTATCTCTATCTCTTAAGTATACTTAATGCGAAAGATTTATTCTCAGGGCATTAACAAATATTTATTTTGTGAATTGTTTTCTGATTGTTAAACGACTATTGATTTTGAGAAATTTAAAGGTATTCAGTATGAAATTTCAAGTTTAATGACTTTAATTTCACTTAAGGTCAATGAATACTTCATAATAGGTTCTTTTATAGAGGTGTTTGCGATGGTTTGACTAACGAACTTTGACCTATTTTTACCAATTGTTGTATTATCCACCCGTTGAAAGGAACTTTGTCCCAAAATTCAACTTGTAGATAGGAGATTATTAAAAAATTGGGGTGTTTTCATTTCTATTGAACCATACATGATCCTTCTATAGTCAATTTAAGTCGCATAACTCGAGATTGGGTAATCGATCGAATAGAAGACTCTACCAATAATGCACAACAAAACTGAGATTATGGAATAAGATCAGATCAAGCATTTTAAGGTTATTGAATTTTATCATGATTTGCTAGTACACTTCGTTGAAAGAGAGATAGAAAGTGTATCATCGAACATATATTTCTTGAGTTTTTGGCGGATAACAAGTGTCGTGCATGTTGTTTAGTTCTCAGGATGGTTTGATATAGATAACATGAGCGGATTCTGTTAAGAATTTTGATGGTCCTTTGAGTCACGGTTTAACTTGACTCATATTATAAGTCGAATCATTCCTCTAAAAGGGAAGGCTTTTAAAGTTACATAGTCTCCGACTTGGAATTCTATAGGTTTGCATCTTTTATTTACATAACTCCCTTGTCATTCATATACAATTTGTAATCATTCTCAAGTTTACGTAATCATTTCTAAAATTTCATGAGGTGATTCTTGGATCAAAATACAGTGTCATCTATATATGCTTTTTTCAGTTTCATATCTCCAACCATTGATCATGATATGGACGAACAAACCTCTCGTTCCCATAGAGCGTGTGGAATTTATGTTGGTTTGATAACTATCAGTGTAGGAAAACTCAATCAATGGAAATGAGTATTCCATGCAATTTCCAAAGTCAATCACGCAGGTTTGAAGTATTTCTTCCAAGTTTGGATGGTTCTATCCTCCTGAACATCATTAATGGTAAGATGTGTTTATATTTAGGTGTAGACCCAATGATTATGATGATTGTCCAAAATTGCTAAGTGAATCTATTATCTCGGTGCCACATGCAGTCTAACTAATTCCTCGGCATAAGTCCTTATCAACATTTCCATTTCACCTGTTGCTTTGATTTGTGAGAAGTGAGTTGACTTAGTCAATCTGTAGACCACTACCTGAATAAAATCAAAACCACTAGGTTTCTTTGGTAGCTTTTTTATGTAGTCCATTGACATTGGTTCCCACTTTTACTCGGGTATTACTCATTGTTACACTAACCCTGAGTAATTTTCATATTTTGTCTTCGGTATAGGTTTCATATTTTCCCACTCAAGTGGAAATATTTAATTCCATGAAGGTTCACCATTGTTGCTTTACTTGCACCAAAGTACATTTGGTCAAAGCATGGAAGGATGGAATATTTTAATCTATAAGCTTCGTCTAGGACTATGCTCTATTGTTTACTGCATTTTGGCGTCCAAATTTGGTTCATAAAGTATCGTGTCCCGACATTCCTAATCTTGACCTGATTCTCCATTCCTCGTAATGTTTCACTTGAGATGATTTTCTATCTAGGAGTCTCATGTGAAACTTCTGAATATTGATATGTATGGTTTGAAAGGATGGTCATAGTTATTACTCGTACTTAACAAGGTTTGGTATGTTCGTTTCATCTCAAGACATTTGTTACTATGTTAGTGTCGCCACAATGTTAATGAATGCCACATGTCATAATGAGAATGAATCTCACATTCATAATCATTTAACAACTAAACTAATAATTTCTAAATCATGTTGAGTTCTTTTTGTTTGAAGAAGTGTTGGAGATTCTTGTGATCTGTAAAAATGGTGTACTTGGTACAGTTCAGGTAAAGTTTCTAGTTTTTTAGTGCAAAAAAATGGCTCCCAACTTAGTTTCGTAGGCAGTGTAGTTGTTCTTACGCACCTTGAGCTATAACAAGACATAGGCAAGAACCTTGTCTATATTCATCTAAATACACCCCAATCCTTCATGTAACATGTCGTCATATATAAACAAGTCCTCTATTCTTTCCAAAAGGTTAGGATTGGTACATTACACGATAGTTGCTCCAACGTTTGGGAATGGAATTCCTTGCTTAACTCCCTAATTGGAATTTGGTTTCCTTTTGGTGTCTATCTAGTTGGCGATTCGGATATCTTGAAGAAGTTCCTGACGGATCTTTGGTAGTAGCCAGCATAAATTCCTTTTTAGTTAGAATTCCAGCATTCATTTCTCTCTGTCATATTTAATAAATTCCTTCACATTTGATCAAATGCCTCACCCTTGATCAAACCCTTCACATTTAATAAATTCCTTCACATATGATCAAATCCTTCCAATTTAATCAATTCCTTCCCAAAGGTGTGTAAATTGTGGTGTGTAGAGAAGTTCACACCAGTCCTTCATTTGATTTTTACGGTAAGAAGGAAACTTTAGATTTTGGTCCAACTTTTCATCATACTTAACATGTTTTCCTTGTTGGATAGTTTCAGTTGCACAACTTTCTTGTAGTATAAATCTTGACATAATGGAGAGGTAATCGATTCACACCTATGATAATCTCAACATTTCCACTCGAAATTGGCGTAAGGTCTATGAGAAAAGATTGGACATTCATAGTTACTTTGTTAGTAAAAAGGGGGTGGGGTCGTACAATGACTTGGCGTGATACATACAAAATCGTTTCATAGAGACAATAATATTGGACCTTCGTTAGACATACACTCGATATTGACATGAATAACGTGAATTGGTATGTGTTAGGTTAAATTTATTAAAATTCTACAAGTATATTTTCGACAGTTCACTAGTTGTCTCTACTCTACAGGTTTCATCTAATTTACTATGTACGTGACCTTTTATATGCTTAACTTTTGGGTTCCTGAATATTTCTATGCGTATCTAAATTAAAAGTACTTCTCGTACAAATAGTTAATAAGAAACACACCAGTTACTACTACGTGTTCCTGGATCTGATTACTTTTTCCTATCAGGATTACCCCAACTCGAGTTTTACCTACTGGTTCTTTAGTCTTGGGCAATTTCTCTTAAAATGCCCAGTTTTACCAATTTCTGTAGGTGTCAAAATGTTAATAGTGAGGAGTCGAATGGTATGAGTCCGTAAGGAGTAAAAATCCAAATGATTTTGACTCTCTATCTAGTTTACAAGGCATTTTTGTATTCGAAGCATAGATGTATAGTCCTTGTAATTTTTGTAAATCTGTTTTGTATCCTATAAATAGGATAGGTACTAGAGTAGAGGAAGAACTTTTGGAGTGTCACTCTATCTTCTGTACTCTTGAGCTCTTGTACTCATTTTCAAACTTGAATACAAGCCAACTAGATTATATTTAGATCTTGTGTCCTTAACAATTTTTAAAGAATCAATTGTGTTCATAATCAATCCTAACACACTTCATTTGGTGTCAGAGCAGGATTCATCCAATCGATTGCAGTCTTCTCATGTTTTTCGTTTTTCTGAATCGCTCTTTCCGATTAAAAAATTTCCACAATTTGATTTAGGAAACTTGATTCGATCGACTGTTGTGAATAGATTATGCACTCTTCATGTTAGATCAACTAATTTTTAATCAATATTTGTTTGATAACCCTCTTAAATATCATTTGAAATCCAAAAATCCTCTCTCTTCAAAAATTCATACAATAATGGCAAACTTCAATATGAACACATTGACGAACTTCTCTCATTTGCTCGGATCATCAATTAAGATTTCGATATGTATTCAAGAAGACCAGGAGTTAGATATGCATTCAAAGAAACATAGAAGTTATGATTATTACCTAGGATGAAGAGATAACAAATGGAGTCATTATACAACCCTATTTCATTGATGATTCTGGGACGTAATCATCTTAAGGGGGATATAATTGTAACACCTATAGATTTGGGCTAGTCAATTTAGAGACAATAAGCATAAAAAATGAGTTATCGATGGAATATTATTTATAAGGAGTAATCTTAACCAAGTGTTAGTATATGTTACAAGGGTTCCGTACATATAAAGAATGCCGAAATCCGACTTATAACGCAGAAGTTATGGCCTGTCGATGTTTTACGGCAAAACCGGCACGGCACCGGGAGACGTAAATAGTGAATTTACGATAGAGGACTTTTTGGCCTTAGTGATCTAGACAAAAGTTTTAATATACATTAAACCGAGAGTGTGCATAAAAAGAACGCTCAAATCTGACTTCGTATGAGGAAGTTATGAATTTTCTAAGATTTGGCATGACAGTGCACAGCCCGAAACTCGAATTTTAGATGGAGCGGTTTTTGGCCTACATGACCTAAATGAGAGTTGAAGATCCCATTAATAGGAAGTCAATGTTAATAATATAGACGAAAATGGAGTCCGTATGAAAGAGTTATGAGTTTTTCGCGGTCATTTAACAGTATAATCACCTCCTACTGTTAAATTTAAGATCGGTCGTGAATTAGCCGACTGAGTCAAAATGAAACTTGTAGATCTTATTTTTACCTACATGTGGCTATAAAGAACGTAAAAAAACGGAGCTCGTATGCGAAAGTTACGGATTTTAAAAGTTGGAAGTGTGTTATGCGAAAATGGGTGACGTGGCACAATCTTGGCTATTGCTTTCTCCCAAAGTCTTGCCACCAGATGGTGACGTGTGGTACCAAGTTCAGCCATATTTCGCCCTATAAATAGAACCTCTCCCACCCTCTCTTTCCCATTCTTTCTTCTCTCTACACTCTCTTTAAACCTCCCAAAACCCCCTAGTGCTAGAAGAAAGCCCCAGAGCGCTCGACGGCTTCGAGAGGAAGAGCTTTCGGCTCGGAAGTTCTGCCCTTGCAGAGCCCGACTTCTAGCCAAACCCCCTCGTAGGTAAGATACGCCTACCTAATTTTTAATATAGCTTTTATTTAAATATAGTAACATTATTAGGACCTTATAATAATTATTTGAGCTATTATTATGGATTATATAAGTGTCGTTATACAATCTTTTTAATCACTCGCGGTAGGGGGAATCTGGTTTGAAGAGCCGCATGGGTTTTTGGATTTCAGAAGTTCTATATGCCAAAATGATCCTGCCCTCCGGTGTTTCATGTCTGTCCCCTGTCTGTACATAGTGGGTGAAGAGTATTTTTTAACGCTTATATAATAGTAATAATAACTAGACTATTAATTAGTCCCGTTGAACATTAGACTAAACTGTAGTGGAAATGATACCAGGTTTGTCAACATAAATTTATTTTAAAGTAAACGAAGTGTTGTCCGAGTACCGAGTCACCACCTTTGCAGGTGAGTGCATAGTCCCTTTCATTAACATGATTTTAATACAAGTATTGATTGAAGTATTAATTATATGTTTATGTGCGAGTTAATTGATGTTGCCTGAAAAACGTGTTAAAGAACATACCTGATTATATATGATAATTTAGGATAAAGAGTAAACCTAAATTAATTATGAGGAATATTGGGTAGTGTTTTCTTATAAGTACGAGTGAGTTATACTCAGAGAATAGAACTTTAGTATATGTCATTGATCCGAGAGTATGGATTAGACATAGTCATTGTCCCTAGTCTGAGAGTATAGATTGGACATAGTTAACTGTCATTAATCCGTGAGTATGGATTAAGACATAGTCAGTTGTCTTTAGTCCGGGAGTATGGATTAAGACATAGTCAGTCGTCTTCAATCCAGGAGTATGGATAGGACATAGCCATTTGTCGTTAATCCGGGAGAATGGATTTACACATACACTTGTCCCTAATCCGAGAGTATGGAATGGGCACAATTATTGATCCGAGAGCATGAATTAGATCCGAGAGTATGGGTTAAGTAGCAGGTAAAATTTAAGGTCCGAGAGTGTGTATATTCTTGTTGTAAGGATTAACAGGGTGGGGTAAGAGTTGCTTATATATATATATATATATATATATATATATATATATATATATATATATATATGGTGAAATTGTATATTTTCTGAGTTCTAAATTATATATATGATATAACATTGTGACCATGTTTCCCAACCTAACCCACTCAAGCTTATTTGTATCACAGGTGTCGATACGAAGTTACATTACACTGAGAGATTAAAGAGATGTAGATCACTAGCGTAAATGAATATAAGTTCTGTTTATGCTTATGTTTTTGTATTGACGATGACATCCCAAATGTTTTAAAATGAATAAAAATACATTTCTTTAGAAATTTCTTGGTAACGTATTTATCCTGTTTTACTGGGATCAAATTCCGCAACATTTTCACTAAAAGAGGTACTCTGATTTTTTATAAAACATAAACAAAATCGGTCTTTTCTGGCCGTGAAAATGGGGATGTCACAATTGTAAATATTAATGAACATTTGAATGCTGATGACCTTGTGCATATTGTGAATGAGACTTTAACTGAAAATGAATAAGTCAAGATTTTGAACGTGACTGAGAAGTCGACACTCGATTCTCAACATAATTTTGTTGACATCGAAGATGATTCTAACAATATCAGTTAAATTGAGGATGAGGAGTGATTCGATTGCTCACGTTTCTCTGTTATTAATGTCAACTCTATAGCTAAAGGCAAAGAAAAATGTCATTATTTAATGTCGGAAGTAAGCAGTGATCAAACTTCCACATCCACATTCTGTGATGCTCTTAATCATGTTGTGGTTGAGGAATGTGTGAGTGTTGAGGATGAAGTTTTGAATAAGAAACCTATTCCTAGAGTTGTAGTCGAAGATGTCTTCGAAGAATCAAAGGAGTACACAAAAGTGTTTAAAGAGAAAGGAAAACATTATCTTAATCAAGTTTAGTGGTCTATCTTAGGTTCCAGGATACAGATGACGTTGTGTTACCAAATCAAGTGTTTGTCACCACAAGAAATGGTGATAATGTGGATCCAAAATTGAACAAACTAGTTAAGGTAGAAAATAAAGGAGTGACAAAAGAAGCTTTTTATTCAAATCAAAACAATGTCGAAAATGGTTTGAAAAAAAACTCAACATATTTTCAACAACAAAAACCAAAACGTTTTTGGGTAGTGAAAACTGAAAAGTCAGTTGTTGATAAAAAAAAATAAACAAAAGGTGTTAATTTTGTACCTAATGATCCAAAACGTCAAAAGCTGAAAACACAATTTTTCAAAGGAAAAGTAGAGAATTGGCTTTTGAGGAAGGATGTTCAAAATCAAAAGCACAAAATAAATCCTTTTGGAAAAATGTAAAAGTTTTTCTTAAACAAAAGGATTTTAAACAAAAATCTTCTGAAACTGTTCAGACATTTTCACAAAATGAAATAAAATTTCAAAACAAACCAATATCAAAAACGTTTTAACAATCGTCCAACAAGGTCATTTCCAAAAAGAGAATTTGAAAAATTCAAACCTAAAAATTCACATTTTCCAAATCCTGGTTCGAAACAGAAGATTAAAGCATCATTTTCTTAAGGGAGAAGTGATGTTAGGAACATCATTCACTGGCTTGAGGGAAAAGGAAAACAATATCAATCGAGAAAGTATTCTCAAGAACAAATGTAGTCTTCTTACGAGAAGTACTAATGATTCGTTATGTGGAAGTACTTCGTCTCAAAAATCTACTCTCACAGTGCGAAAGTGGAAAGAAAGTCCAAAGAAGAAAGTTGATGAATTTCATAAAAAGGATGAAAAAGTGAAAGTCAATGTTGAACCTTTCCATTGAATGATTACATTTCAATGCCTAAAGCTAATGATTTTGACTTAATCGATAGTTTCAAGTCGAAAGTTCGTAGTCGGGTTATAGGTTCTTCGTTGCATAATGTGTTCCAAACTAATTTCTAAGGACCCAAAAGGTCTTGGAGACTTGAATTATTCTAACCGATCACAAGTTATTTGTGACGAGCAATATCACGAAAGATTGTATATTGATAGTGGATGCTCGCATCACATGATTGGAAGGAAGGAGAATTTGCATGATTTTAGAAAGTTGGACAATGCTAGAGTTGCAAAGTTTGGAAACAACACATGTAAAGTCAAAGGATATAGAAAAGTAGCAAATGGGAAATCTTGAAGGCTGAAAGTGTAATCTTATTAGTGTTTCGTAACTAGTTTTTGGCACTGGAAATCAGGTTCTCTTTGATGAGGGAGGAAGTATTATTTCCAACAAGCAAACGAAGGAAATTCTATTGAAGCCGAAATGAAAGGGAGATATGCTCACTCTTGACTTGAAATCAATTGTAAGTGTACCTTCAGTATGTTTGATATCGAAAGCATCCTATGATTTGAGCTAGTTATGACATTAACGTCTTTCTCATCTTAACTTCAAAAATCTTTAAAAACTTGTTTTAAATGATCTTGTTCGAGGTTTACCTTTTTTAAAATTTGATAGTTATTCGTTGTGGCGCTACATGTGAGCATGGAAAGCAACATCGACAATGTCATCTAATCATCATTGATTCAAAAATCATTAAACCATTGGAACCTCTTAACATTGACTTGTGTGGACCTTCGACTGTTGAGAGTCTCAATAATAAGAAATACATATTAGTGATTGTTGATGATTTTTCAAAGTTTAATTAGGTTTTGTTTCTTTGACAGAAGTCTGAAACTGCTCAAGTGATGATTGACTTTATCAAGAACATAAAGTTGAGTTTAAAAAGGAATGTTCTAAGGATAAAGAGTGATAATGGAACAAAATTCAAGAGCGTGGCTTGTCTTAACGGTATGGTAGACAAACTAGCTTTAGGGATATAAGTGCTTAAGTATTTATGGACTTGTGTGTAATATATGTGCTTTTAAGAAAGGCTTTCATCCCTTTTTGTTCTCTAGCTAGAAAAAACGTGACATGCATGGTTCTCTCTCAATTTTTTTTTCATCTTTGGATGATTAAATCTCTTTCTTTTGCTCTCTTGAAGTTCATATTGGTTATGAACTTCAAGCTAAAGAGATTAAGAGTTTTCTTACAAGACTAGCATCTTAAACAGATTTAACAACTTGTAGTGTCTCTAAAGTTCTTCATTCTTCATCAACTCCCACGCCTCCGAAGAGGATCCAAAGAACTACAAAGGTTGTAATTTCTTCATTCATTCTTTCTTGGTGTTTAATCTTTCCACAACTTGCAAGATGATCCTTGGTGGGTTTAACTTGTTTATGTTATTCAAAATTTATAAGTCTTTCATTGCCTAAATCTTATGTTTTTGAAACTAATTAGTATCAGAGCCACCTTGCAAGTTTGGTTAGATTTTTTGATTTTTGGAAATCTTAGTTTTTGGAGAATATGGATAACTTGGTTTTGTATAAAAACAAGGTCATACATATTTTCTATGACAACTTTATAATTGATATTTTATGTGACAAAAGGTTTGAAGCATCTTTTGTCATTTTAAAGTTGTCTTAGAAAAACAGAGGTTCTTTAATGTGTATGTTGATATCTATGATGTGCATAAACTAGCCAAGGACCATTGTGTTTGTTGTGTTGTTGTGTCATTTTTTTTAATTAGTAATAATTTATTTATTCATATTATATGTAATAAATTAGATACATTAGTTTTCTTTGTTTACTTTTGTAAGTAATAGATTACTTTGTAGAAAAAATTTCAGTACTACGAAAAAGCACATAGGACCCAGTTAAATCAATTAAATAACCCAGTCTTGAACCGGGACTTAAAGTCAGTGAGTCCTATGTGAAAAAAGAAATAGAATCCATTTTTAAAACCGGTACCTATTAGTTTGCAAAGAACACTGTTGTTTGTAAAGAAATGGGACATGTGGGGAGAACAGAAGACACAAAGCTGGGCCACAAAGGAGATCAGGCCACGTTTCTACCACCCAAAACCGGGTTGTATAAGGAGATAAGAGCCCGGTTTCAATCCCAAAAACCGGGTCATATAAAGATTAAATATGCATAGGTTCCATTCAGATAACCAGGTCATATAAAGAACAATGATATCTTATAAAACTTTTTTTTTATGGAAATAACTATTGGACATACACTTGAAAATACACTATGTTACAATTAACCACCAACACAAGTATAAAGAAACAGAGACTTACATCCAACACATTCATTACAAAGAGTATGCTCTAATGAACAAGTTATGTTAATGTAGACATGATAAATAACCAGGCATTATTCTCATTGATATAAACATATTTTAGTGTCACAAAAAACTTCTTGATTTTTCATTTCTTACTACATAAAAATTTTCAGAAAAGAAACTATGATTGCTTAGTAGAGGAACTGTCCTATAATGATGTGTAGCAGCTACCCTTGATCCTCAGTGAAAAAGAAACACAACAAATAATCAGTTTTTTTTGTCTAATAGTTCAAAAATGTTGAAGTTAACTAAAGTATGATGTTAAAAAGATTAACAACTAACCTTGTACACTGTTAAACAACATTATTCTTATAATTATTCATAAATTCACTCTTTAAACTTTTGCAATGCAGTCTTCTGCAGATATGAGTAAGTTTCAAGTGGATCTAGTTAATCCTCATTGGTCAAGAAATCCTTTTTAAGCCAATTCTTGAATGATCTCCACTTATGGTTGCAAGTCATAAGCACATTTGCTTTGCGTTTATCATCACGAATATTCCAGTTGTTTTGTTTTTGTTTCAACAAAATAATAACTACATGTAACATATATTAACTAAATGAAAGCACATGTAACGTGTAATAGATAAAAGAAATAAAAAAAATAAAAAACTTGATACTTGATAGTCAACCATAAGTTGGCAAACTTATTTTGTCTATCGCTAGAATGCTAACTAAGAATGTTGAAGTCAACTTATTACGGCTCTGTAGATTGGGGTTGTTCTTTACCCCCTTGTTTGTGCGTGTGCCTGTTGTACTGGTTCTTGTAGTCGCTATACCAACATTCCTATCTAATAACGTTAATTTCTTGAGATTGTCATCCACCAAATTATAACCCATACAAAAGGCACATCATAACAATAAACATTGTTGTTCAATCATAACACACAAGATCAAGAAAAGATAAGAAAAACCTCGATATTGTGGTTGAAACACAATTACAGAAGAATAGTTTATAAGTTGGCACTGTAATTACTCAAATCGATGCTTTAATTCCACATATAAGACTATCATTTATCACTTCATTTTCATCCAAAACATGACATTTAGTTAACCTGTAGTTTATATGACAATCATGTGGGGGAAGCAAATATAAGTGACAAAATAATATTGCATAAAAGGAAATATTTCAACGACCATGGATAAGCTATGCATTTCAGTGATCGTCCCAACATAATTTGAATTAAATGTATTTTATGGACTAGCGAAGCAATTAGGTTAAGCCAAAAAAGCTCCAAGTATGTGAAGCGTTTTATTAAGGGAATAAACATAGAGATTCCAGGATGGTTCTTTAAAAGAACTTGAACAACCTAGATTAAATAATGATAAACCAGGAAAAAACAGGGCAAACATGACCATAGATAACAAAAAAAACAGCAGATCAAGTAGCTAAACATAAACAAGAATCCTGAACAAGCTGGATTATACATTGTATGATGTTAGGGTTAAAAAATGCTTCTTAGTCGAATACATGTAAATCACTGTAAATCGTTGGAGATATGGAATCCCATTGTTGCAACGAAGGGAGACAAAATAGAGCAACTTGTCAAAGAGGATACTAGGATTGAGCAGCGGTGTAGCATGCACGACGGAGGCGAGTGGAGCAGCAGATGAAAAAGGAGGGAAGGTAAAGTTGGCGGAGAAAAGGAATTTATTTTTTTTCCCTCTTTAAAATTTTGGGGACGATTGAGAAGCGGGAGTTTTAAAATTATAGATAATTGTTTTGCTAATTTATATATCTTTTCATTTAATTAAAATTTAAAATGGATATTAACGTGATACCAACACTGATAAGCAGTATATTTACTTTTTTTACATTACACACACATATATCTTATTTTTATAATAATATATCAACATTTAATTCTATTAGTAGTACATCACACACATATTATTATTATTATTATTTTGCTAATTCTTGCATCTTTTGATATATATATATATATATATATATATATATATATATATATATATATATATATGAAAAAGTTCTATAATGAACCATTTTAAACCATAAAACTAAGGAACCATTATTTTTTGAAGTTTAGATCTTATTATTTATCAAAAAAAAAAATATAGAAATTCATAACTTTTTATTTTCTTTCCATTGATATCAAATTTGAAAGAAAAATTTTCCTTTTTATATGTTTAGTTTACATTGTGAATCTACACTATAAATCATTAATTTTGTATAAATTCACTGTATGAATATGCATAAATTCACAGTGAGAATTTGCACAGATTCATAGTAAGAATCTACATAAATTTCATAGCACAGATTTCATATGGTGAATCTGCATAGATTCACAATGTGAATTTGAACAAATTCACAGTGTGAATCTAAACAGATCAAAATTTTTTTTATCAAGTTTGATATCATTGGATGGAGGATAAAAAGTTATGAATTTCTATATTTATATTTTTTTTTGATGAAAAAATTGCTCTAAAACTTGAGAAAAAGATTAGTTCCTTGGTTCTTAAGGTTTAAAATGGTTCCTTGATGAACCCAACCCTATATATATATATATATATATATATATATATATATATATATATATATATATATATATATATAATTTTACATAAACATTTTATATAATTATATTAAACATAATTGTCATCTAATTTCAAGTTTTCAACATGGATAAATAAACTATTTAAGGCATGAATAATATGAAGATGCATTATTAACAGAACTAGGGATGAGTGTTTAAACCAGAAAGTCAGAACAAAACCACAATCAGAACTAGTTTTACGATCGAACAAGCTCATCCAGTCTGGTTTCCACTTTTATATATAGGGCTTAATCAGTTTTTCAGGCATTTTGTTAGGATCCTTTATATTTGATGAGTCAAGTTGTTGTTGGAGTTGACCTTGCTATTGACGATCATTAACGTGTATTTGGATTCTGATCACCTAGAATACAGAAATAAGAAAAAAAAACTTTTGTAATCACGCTCATAGGTCGATCCCCCCTTTTCAATCCCTTTTGTCATGTTTTTCGAACAAAGTCTCCCTCCTCTTAGTGTATTTATTTTTTCCACTTTTCTTTTACAATATTGTTTGAGGTTATGTTCTAATGTTTTTTGTTTCATGTTCTAAATAAATGATTCATTTTGTTCAATAGGTCTAGTTGTGTTTTAGTTATATTATACGGAATATAGATAAAAAATGTTATAAAAAAGTCAGTTCATGACTATCACTACTATAACGTAATGAGTTTTTAGATGAAATCAAATATGCTGGAAGATCACTTATAACGCAATAAATCATGACCTGAAGTTGGAAAATTTCCGCCTTGTATGCATCATATGATGGTTTTTTAGGTTGTAAACACAAATAAGTTACGTAGTAGAATCGTAAAACATACTATGAAACTATGAACTAAACTATGTATAATCTGTCACACCCCCAAACCAGAACGACGTAAACGTCTGGGGGATGGAGTTACTTCATGTACAGTATCATAACAATTGAATAGTAATGAAACATAGCAACACAAACATTCATTCATTGAGATTTCAAGTATTACATTGTTTACAAAACTCTGATGTTTAAAGTTGAACACAAATAACTTATAAGTAACAAAAACGTGAGACGGAGACGCCGACCCTCGAGAAGGGTTGAGCACCTGTCTACTGGTTCCCTAAGAATACAAGTCGTTTTGAAAAGCATCAACAATTAAGTTGGTGAGTTCATAAGCATTTTTGCATGAAAAGAGTTTGTACTATTTTGTGAAAGATGGTTTCGTATATTTCCAGAAAATCCTATATTTTGTTTAAGATGAATTGAATTTGTAAGTAATTCCTTTGTGTATTTTCCTCATAAGGTAATAATGTATATGTTGGGCTGAAGTTCTGTTTTGTATTGCGTCTTTTGGGCTCGTAGATTAGCCTTGTATTCTCCGGTTTGGGCCTGTCCTACCGAGAGCCTTTTATGTATTGTATATAAGTTATCGCTTGCATGCATATTAGGTTAAGATTCAAGATTTCTGTTTTAGCATTCCAGAGTTTACGATATTGCTCTCTTGTAATCTTCCAATCCTTTACAGTTGATGTTCTTAATCGAGCTCTTCTAAGGATTTTATTTAATCATTCGACACGTTTGATTCAAGCTGTTTGTTCTTATTATTGCGTTCTGCCTTGTTATTTATATTGTGTTCTTGCGGTTTCATATTCATATACTTGTTCACGATCTAATCGATCTTTATAGATTAAAAGTTATTATTTTAATCTCATCAATTGGTATCAGAGCAGGAGGCTGTGTAATCGATACACTTCTTTTCTGTGAAAAAGATTTTAATTAGGGTTTTCCGCAATCATCGATATTTATTGAGCCGTCATCTTAATTGACGTATCTTAGTATTTATTGTTTTGCCCTAATCTGCTTTATTACAAGTCTGATCTTTGAACAGGTTATTGTGATCATTATGGACGCAACGCAATCAAACCCTATTAATATTTCCAACAGCATTGGTTCGACGACAAAGATTCCAATCTTATACACCCATGACTATGAAGTGTGGGCACATCATTTTGAAGATTACGTGATTGGATCGGAGGACAATGGTTTTCTCATATGGGAAGCCATTATCAATGGACCATTTTCTCATTCCGCGACATCCAGAGTTATTAAGACGCAAAAAGAATACAACGATTTGCTCAAGGACGTGACGAATATTGCGCAGGATGAGAAAGATAAATTCCAGTGCAATATTAAGGCACTAAGGTTGATCAGATTCGCCCTTCAGTCCGACACATTCAGACTAGTCAGCTCATGCACTACGGCGAAGGAAGTGTGGGATAGACTTCGCGAACTGTATTCAACAGACGAAGATCTTGAACACTCCATCCAAACCTTGCTTCTATCTGAGTTTGGAGAATTCAGGCAAGGGGCCGAAGAGACCGTGACCCAGACGTTTGATCGCTTCAATCATCTTCTCAGCAAGATGATCAAACACGACATTGAAAGGAAGCTCATCGAACAAAAGGTTACTTTCTTGAACGGACTGAGATCGGAATGGAGAGCAGTAGTTTCCACAGTCAAAGCCCATGAACAGTTTAAATCATACTCTTTGGCGAAACTGGTGGGTATTCTAAAGTCCCAAGAGAAGATTGTTGTTCAAGAGAAGAACGTTGTGTCTAGTCTTGGTTCGTTGGCCCTCCTATCTAAAAGTAAAGCCGTGATGGAGGATGAAGAGCTCAACTTGGAAGAATATGACCTCACAACTGAGGATTATGCCATGATGGTATCCAATCCTAAGAGGTTCATAAAGAAGAGATTCCCCAGCAACAAAAACCGAAACTGGCAGGGGAGTTATAGCTCTGAAAAGGCAAACAATGAACCGAAGGCTGAGGAGTCCAAGAAGGAACCGAAGGCAGATGGCGATTCCGGAGTAAGCTGTTTTTACTGTGGTGGCAAGAACCACTATGCTAAGGACTGTGTCCTTAAAAAGATGGCTGAAAAGGATGACGGAAAGGATGAGGAAGCCGTACTGCAGAAGAGGTTGGACGAGTTGAGGAAGAAAAAGTCTACCGCTAACCCTTCTATTAATGCTCTTATTGTGCAGGGTTCGGTTAATAACGATGAGTTCGGTAGCACCGAAGTTTGGTCTACTGACTCAGAAGACGAAGAAGTGAGAAAGCCTACTCATGGAAAGGCTTATATGGCTAAGGAGGAAAGCAGTGGTGGAAAATGCTTCATGGTGTCAAGCGCATCTCAAATGAGGGGATACAATACCGATGGAGGAAGCAATGGACCGAAAGTGCAGGAAGATATGTGCTTCACAGCCAAACCACTCAGCCAACAGTTCAATGAGCTTGATGAACTGATAAAGAAGGTACAATCTGTTTTTATTTCATCTAAAGTACCATCATCCTCATATGAGAAAGAACTAAAAAACGTTAACACAAGAATTTCTCATTTAGATAGTAGCTTAACTCAAACTAGAGTCACCAATTCTAACCTGACTGATCAATTAAGCAGGGTGGCGTCGAAGAGTGAGGAGCGGCGTATGTGGATTGAGTTAAAAGAGTCGGAATTAATTAAAGTCAAAGACGAAAACATTTATTTGCAGAGAGACAATTTGAAATTGTTAAAACAACGAAATGTTTTTTGTTTAATAGCTAAACGTTTATATTCCAATATTACTCAGCTGCATTTGGACTGTGAGATAGGCAAAAAGATCCACCGTATGATTTTACCATTCCTAGAATTTAAGGAGGATGAAATCGATGCCGAAGCTTACAATTGTGAGAGTGTGATTTCGTCTGATGATGTCAACCCATCTTATCAAATTGGACTGGACAAAATTGAGTCCTTCATTAAATCCAAAGACCATAAGGACATGCTCAAAAATCTTTTGGACGAAAATGATAGACTTAAACTGAGAACCGAAACCATACAAAAGTTTGACTCTCTAAATGCCAAAGTAAGCTCAGAAAATAAAATTGATGTTGAAAATGCATCTGAGCTTAACGAGGACGAAAACATGAGTGAAATTTCTGTAGAGGATACGGTTGACTGCTCAGAATTTGTGAAAAGCGAAACTGAAAACCACAAAAATCTTATTTCTGAAAATTCTGTGGAATTCGCTAGATTGTCCCAACAAAAGTCCCCGAAATTAGTAGAAAAGGCTGTTGTCTATCAAAAGGTCAGAACTACTCCGAATCAGGTATACAAAGTCACTGGAGTAACCGAACATCAGACAGCTGAACTCACGGCTATTGTTAACGAAGACAATGCTGATGGCTGTGATGAGTTCTTCTGGGAAGCTCCTATTGACAATGGAAACGAAACCGTTGGCCTATCTGAAAGAACCTCTTGGATGAAGAAAGGGAGATACATACCTGAACCTTTGAACAAGCCTGATAATTTCAGTGAACCAAGCACAAGTGGTACTAAAGACACTCCTCAAGAGGGTGATCATTCAGCAAAAGAAGACATTCCTTCAACGCCAACAGCTCGAAGTGAAACTTCATCAGATACTCCTTCCACTTCCTCAGGGCAAACTGAGTCTTCGTCAAATATTCCCTCTGCACCCTCAGCTCAAAGAAAAACTCCTAAAGATCAAAAGGAACCAGCCAAGGTGACATCAAAAGCGAAAGCGAACGTTCATCATCAGCCTAAACAGATGAGGGATAAAAAGATAGAAAGGAACCTAAGATACAGGAAAAACCTTTCTGAAAGAAAACAATTCTGGCACTCCCAGAATGCATACTATTCACACAAGGACAAGAATCTGAAGTATGAAAATAATCCCGTAGGAAAGCATGATGATTCCAACAACCGAAAGCCAAGGTTCGGTTCGCAAGAAGATACCAACCGAAAGCCAAGGTTCGGTTCGCAAGAAGATACCAACCGAAAGCCAAGGTTCGGTTCGCAAGAAGATACCAACCGAAAGCCAAGGTTCGGTTCGCATGAAAATACCAACCGAAAGCAAAGGTTCGGTTCCGAAAAGGATTTAAACCAAAACCAAAGGTTCGGTTCCAAGAACAACTCCAACCGAACTCAGAGGTTCGGTTCTGAAGTCAGAAGAGAACAAGACTTAAAGGTTAAACCCACCAACGATCAAAAGCTAAAGGGTCACCTAGAGTCATCAGCAAGGAAGACACCTCCATCTCTATCCAAATTCTCTTGTTCTAACTCTTCTCGTCATTCTACTCCTACTCATTCATCTTCATCTCGCTCTAACGCTAATCCCACTTTTCCTCAAAAACCTCATTCATCAGCTGAACAGAAAGGAAAGCAAAAGGTCGATGAATCCAAACCTGAGCCCAAAGGAAACCAACCTAATCTTAACAAAATAAAAGTATTCACCATTAAAAAGAAGGATGAAACAACTTTAATTAAAAGAACATATCTTGTTGATATTTCTCTAACTATTCCTGTTCCCATGAAAACCTCACATGGACCCAAGAAACTTTGGGTTCCTAAATCTGCTTAATTTTTGCAGGTTATAAGTGACGAGCAGTTTGACGAAGAATGGTACATCGACAGTGGCTGCTCGCGTCACATGACAGGAAGGAAGGAGGAACTCAGGGAATACAGATCTCTTGCAAATGGTGGCAACGTTAAGTTTGGAAATAACTCTTACGGCACCATAAAGGGATATGGGATGATAACGAATGGTGATTTTACCATAAGAAAGGTGGCTTATGTGGAAGGACTTCAACACAACCTCATCAGTGTATCTCAGCTTGTTGGAGGTACAGGTCTCAAAGTTTCATTCGATGATGAAGGTTCTGAAATCATAGAGAAAACAACAAAGAAAGTGATTCTGAAGTCAGAGCGAAAGGGTGAAATGTTTCCGCTGAACATGAAACCCATCAAAGGAAACCCAGCAATCTGTCTGCTATCAAAAGCTCAATCCGACGAAAGCTGGTTGTGGCACAGAAGACTTTCTCATCTCAATTTCAAAGATATCAACCGACTTGTCACTGGAGGTCATGTTAGGGGTCTTCCATTGCTCAAGTTCGACAGAGAACATTTGTGTGCTGCATGCGAAATGGGAAAGCAGAGTCGTCAAAGTCACCCATCTATAATCAACACAAAAGTTGTTGAACCACTCGAATTGCTTCATATCGATTTGTGTGGTCCTTCATCTATAGAAAGCATCGGTGGTAGCAAGTATATTCTTGTTATCGTTGATGACTTTTCACGATTTACATGGGTGTTCTTTCTAAAGCTCAAATCTGAAGCGACTCAAAAGCTGAAAGTATTTATCAAGCAAATTGAAGTCCAGCTCAAGAAGGTCGTTCGGAACATCAGAAGCGACAATGGTCTCGAATTCAAGAACAAGGAGTTTGAAGAGTTTCTTGGAGAAAAGGGAATTAGTCATAATTTCTCAGCTCCCTACACACCACAGCAGAACGGAATAGTCGAAAGACGAAACCGATCTCTGTGTGAAGCTGCCCGAACTATGTTAAGTTTCGCTTCCTTACCTCTTTATTTTTGGGCTGACGCTATTTCTGCTGCTTGTTATACACAAAACAGGTCCTATCTCAACAAGCGATTCACACTCACACCATATGAGATACTAAACAACAGGAAACCCAATGTGAAATTTTTCCACGTTTTTGGCTCAAGGTGTTTCATCTTTAACTCTAAAGAACACCGCAACAAGTTTGATGTCAAAGCCGACGAGGGAATCTTTCTGGGTTACTCACTCACTTCAAAGGCGTACAGGGTCCTAAACAAACGATCACGAAGGATTGAAGAAACATACTATGTGACCTTCGACGATAGCTATGTCAAGAAGCTACAGGCCATAGATGACACTGCCAGGGAAATCTTCCCTCAAACTGGTCAAGTCACAATCTCAATCGCCAATATGTACGAGAATTTTCTGGATCTCTTTGATGAACCGGAAAAAGCTTCTCTCTCAGAAGCAGGGGCAGCCGACAACAAAATAGATCATATGAAGAAGATTGTCGAAGATGCTGCAAGAAGAATGCATGAAGGAGAATCGCCTACTGATGAATCTCCAACCAACAATGCTTCAGTCGAGGGGGAGCCAAATTCTCAAGTCCAGGGGGAGCCAAGCTCTACTACTTCAACCGAAGGTCCTTCATCAACCGAAGATGCACCTCCTCACGAAGGTCCTTCAATGTCTGAAAATCCAGCACCACAAGAAACCCCTGAACCTCACGTTTGTCAAGACTCATCAATTGAGGGGGAGCATAATGATATGACGCTTGATTTTGATAGCCAATCCGAGCCTGAAGAGATGATCAACGCTGAACTAGATCCATCCTTTGATCCGAATTACCCTCCTCTTACAAAATGGACCAGAGATCATCCTATCTCTCAAGTAGTTGGTGATGTATCTGAAAAGGTTCTGACCCGATCTCAACTGAAGGCAAAACAGACATCCTTATTCTCAAAAGTTGAGTTTTGTATGTTTAACTCATTTGTATCAAAAGTCGAACCGAAGACAGTGAACACTGCCCTCGATCACTCTGATTGGGTTCAAGCTATGCAAGACGAACTAAACGAGTTTGAGAGGAACAAAGTCTGGCGCCTCATTCCAACTCCTCCGGATGCTTCAGTTGTTGGTCTCAAATGGGTTTTTAGAAACAAAATGGAAAAGGAAGGTAATGTCATAAGAAACAAGGCTCGCCTGGTTGTCAAAGGATACTGTCAGGAGGAAGGGATAGATTACGAAGAGACGTTCGCTCCAGTAGCCAGGCTAGAATCGGTTAGAATATTTCTGGCCTATGCTGCTCACAAAAACTTTGAGGTCTTCCAAATGGACGTCAAGTGCGCATTTCTCAATGGAGAACTTGAAGAAACGGTGTATGTGGAGCAACCTCCTGGGTTCGTGAACGAAAAGTATCCACATCATTGCTACATTCTGGATAAAGCTGTGTACGGCCTCAAACAAGCTCCGAGAGCCTGGTATGAAACGCTTACAAAATTTTTAAAGATGTCCAAATTCAAACAAGGTTCGGTTGACCCCACCTTCTTTCGCAAAAAGGAAGGTAACCACCTCATGATAGTTCAAATTTATGTCGATGACATCATCTTTGGCTCTACGAATCCCAGCTTAACAGCTGAATTCAGAAAGTTGATGGAGACTAAGTTTGAAATGAGCTCAATGGGTCCTATTAATTTTTTCCTTGGTTTAAATATAAGACAGGGACCCGAAGGCATCTTTATCAATCAGGAAGCTTACACGAAGACTCTCCTAGCAAAGTTTGGCATGATGGGAGACTCAAAAGTCAAAGTCCCTATGGCATTCGGCACCAAACTTACCCCTTCACTAGATAAACCGGCCGTCGACATCACGCTCTATCGTCAAATGATAGGCTCACTGATGTATCTAACTGCTAGCAGGCCTGATATCATGTTTTCTGTATGTTATTGTGCTCGATTTCAGGCTAACCCACGCGAACCTCACCTGCTGGCAGTGAAGAACATCCTACGCTATCTCAAGCGAACCGCCTCCTTGGGTCTATGGTATCCATCCAACTCTGGCTTCTTCGTTCAAGCCTATTCTGATGCAGACCTTGGAGGATGTGGACTCGACCGCAAAAGCACAACTGGTGGCTGTCAATTTCTTGATGGGAAGTTGGTCAGCTGGCAATCCAAGAAACAAACATGTGTGTCGCTGTCTACTGCTGAAGCGGAATACATTGCCGCTGCATCCTGCACATCCCAAGTGATTTGGATCCAGAGTCAACTTCGAGACTATGGACTCAATATGAAGAAGATCCCTCTATATTGTGACTCCGAAAGTGCAATTAGGATCTGTCATAACCCGGTGCAACACTCTAAAACCAAACACATAGCACTGAGGTATCACTTCATCAAAGATCATGTGGAAGATGGAAATGTCGAAGTTCACTTCGTAAGAACCACTGATCAACTGGCTGATGTCTTTACCAAAGCTCTTCCTGAAGCATCATTCAATAAAATATTGCAAGGGCTCGGTATGATGGAATCAGAATCAGTTCCTCACACTACCATTCAATCTCAACAGTAAGAAGCGAAACCAACCGAACGTTCGGGTTCGGTTCAACTATCTGACTCGCTCATTACTTCAAAGGTAGTTTTTCTGTGTTGTATATTTCTTGTGCAAAATTTATTTTCTTTATGTATAAAGTTTTTTTATATTTGTATATCTAAACTCCTTGGTTTTTCAAAATTTTCAAGAACCGAAACTAACCGAAGGTTCGGGTTCGGTTTTTCAAAATTTTCAAGAACCGAAACTAACCGAAGGTTCGGGTTCGGTTTTTCAAAATTTTCAAGAACCGAAACTAACCGTAGGTTCGGGTTCGGTTTTTCAAAATTTTCAAGAACCGAAACTAACCGAAGGTTCGGGTTCGGTTTTTCAAAATTTTCAAGAACCGAAACCAACCGAAGGTTCGGGTTCGGTTTTTCAAAATTTTCAAGAACCGAAACTAACCGAAGGTTCGGGTTCGGTTTTTCAAAATTTTCAAGAACCGAAACTAACCGAACGCTCGGGTTCGGTTTTTCAATCTTTTTCCAAGTTTTTTTTTTAATTGTGTTTTTTTTACTCTTCTATAATTTTTTTATATATATAAATTTCAAAAACTACAAAAATATTTTCTTTTATTTTTCTTTGTGTGCTCATTTGTTTATGGGAATATATCTGCTGAATTACTTAAGTGTCCCTAGAAGCATGCTGCTGTATGTGTCCCAAGCCTCATAAGATTTTGAATAATAGCCTTCACGACTTGGTATACACAAACCTTGTCTTCCCAATAAGGCTAACTTATTTATTCTAATCGTGAGCTACCTCACTCTATTCTCACACGGGATGAGAGTCTCCTGCTTGGTCCTTCTGTTCGCAGCAGAGGTACTATGTCTTCTTTCACCATCTCCATTACAAATTCTCCATAACACTCGTTTCATCATTGTAACCCTTGAGACTCTCAGAAACTACCACTGAGGTTTATGGTTACACAACTTCTGTGTTTATGATCTTAGTTTCGTGCCACTACGAAATGAGTGAAACCCAACATTCAACACCAAAGAATTGACGGTGACCAATCAACTGAATCAAGCTTTCACCAATGACTTGACGAATGTACCTTCATGAAATCTCATTTTTTTTTTTGCGTGGTTCCAATGAAATTGTTACACACCATAACATTTCTTCCCATGGGATCCAGTTATAAATTTTATCTGAGATTTTATACCTCTCCAAGTCACTTAAAAATCAACTCCAAACCTACTTGTTCAACAGACTACACTGGTCTCACAAGTACTTTGTTCACATTCGTTCTTATATCAAGAATTGAATTGATGAATCAAAGCGAAACCACCCTTAATTTGCCTTATTAAAAGAAGCCTTTCAACATTTATTAATAAATGTTTGATCGTAATTTAACGGGATTCCACACTAGCACTTTGAGGTCTTTCTTGACCTTGAAGGAAGAGATTCGTGCCCGGGATCATCAGTTTCGTGTCCTTATGGACATCACAGATTATCCTAAACAGAGTTGCTTTATTTCTTTTTCTTTTACACTCTTTGCACGAAAATCCAAAATTTTCAAAAAAATTCCGTTACTAATTATTTTACAGGCTGGATATTTACTGGATGATTACAAATGAAGTTGTGGTCAAAAATTAGCCACGTGGATTATTAATTCTAAACAGCCGTTTAAAAAGGGGAAAAGACAAAAGCTGCTGACGCGGCGGAAGTTAAAAGGATAGGAATTCAAACGACGGTAAAAAGCAGGCGCGTGAATTTGAAGAGGTCGCGCTTTTTCTGACACTATTGGACGCGTGTGCAAGTATTGAAGCGTCATCCATCAGGCATTAATGGCGCGTGTGGAAATAGAAACGGTTCCTCTCTCTGAACCGGCGCTTATTGGGCGGCGTGATCCTAGGAATCTGACACTCTCTCTCCTACGTGATCATCGCACGTCCCAACTGTCACCAATCAGTCCCTCAAAAACCCTTCCATATTTCCATAAGAGATTTGAATCGATCTTTCTCTCTCCTATCACCTACTATAAAACCCCAGCCAGACCACCTTTTACCTCTTTACTGCCCCCATAATTTCCAAAGCAAAAATACTTCCAAACTCTCTCCCAGTTATCTTCTTCTCCAACCTGCAACAATGGCTGAATCCTCTTCCGTCCATGCTACTTCTCAGATTCTTCCTATCCGCCCTCAGCAATGCCTCGTGATTGATCTGAACCCACTGGCCTATGATCCCTACATGTCGCCGGTCATCGAGTGTCTCAAATACTCCCAGCTTGCTCCGGCACTATCACGGATTGAAACGGTGCCAATGGTGGCCCTTTCTCAGGTCTACGCAACGGCTTATTACGACAAGGCCGTTGACAGAATCTTTTTCGAAGTGGCGGAACACAAGACGTCGATTTCTCGTCCCCGCTTCTGCTCTATGCTTGGGTTTGCTGCTGACCCATCGCGTGTTCACCCGGAGACAATTCCAGTTGGTATGCTCTACACCATGTTCTACAACATGGGCTACACGGAAGTTCTCACCTCCGTCGCCAGATTCAAGAAATCATGCCTACCGCCCCAATGGAATGGATTATTTACAGTTCTTTTCAAGGGACTGTCAGAACGAAGCTCAGGATCGGACGGGGCCAGTCGTCTGTTTCTGTCAATCATGTATGGGGTGTACAACGGGATCAATCTGGACTACGGATTTGTTCTTTGGCAACAACTGATTCAGAGCCTCTCTTCCACTTCCCGACACTCCGAGGTGTCACTAGCCCGGTTCTGGATCTTGATCACAAGGTGGGCTATGGACAAGTTCGATGTCCAAACTGCTGCCGGTGCACCGATGTCTTCGGTTGGTACATTCCACACCACGAAGATCATCGTATCAGCTGCATCGAAATTCTCCTTCATTGGCTCTATTCCGGAGTCGATGTATGGCAGTGTGCCATCTGAAAGCAGCTTCATCAAGGCGATCAGGGAGTTAGGGCCATCTGGTCCGAGGGAACTGACACCGGAGATGTTGAGATCGATACATGATGCCAACAAACCGATAGCAAGGGGTAAGAAGGCCGACAAGGGGAAGAAACCATCCAAAGCCCCGAAACCTACTCCCAAAAAGCGCAAGCAACCGAAGGCTGCCTCGTCACCACAACCGAAAAGGAGGAAGACCCAACATAAGCGAAAGCTAATCCTTTCCTCCTCATCAAGTGAATCCGAAGGTGGGAGTTCGGGCTCTGAGGAGTCACAAGGAGACGAATCTCCACAAAGAGGCAACACACCTCCTCGGTCCCCAACCCCGGACATGGAACTTCACCAATCCCCAGTTCCTTCACCTCCACCCACAATACCTATTTCCATTCCCACCATAAGCCCTACTATACCACCAACCTCATTCCCTATACCACCACCCATATTCACCACCTCAACCGAAACCCCTCCTGTAACCGAACCTCCACAAACCGAAACCCATACACAACCACCACCTGAAACTCAACCCCCACCCACTCAACCTGCACCAACCAAACCTATAACACCCCCAACTTCACCACCACCTCCATCTCCAGAAGACGCCTCCGATGGCGATGATCAATACCTAGGTGGTGACCACCTGAACTTTGATTCGGTCTACTACAGTCCGTTTCAAGTTCAAAGCGATGAGGAGGATGATGCTCCTGTTACTAAGAAGCATCTCCGCGAGCTGAACGAGAAGGTTGATCAACTTCTCGCCTCCTCCTCCAATCAGCAGTCATCCTTATCTGAAGCTGCCCTTCAGAGGATAGTTGATGCCTTCTCTAGGGCTCAACATGACTCAGTGGCCTCTGCTACTGCTGCTATAGACGCCTCCACCCGAGCTTGTGAGGCAGCGACCGAAAAAGTCGATAAACTATTCCACGACGCTTCTATCCTGCTGCAGTCTATGCAGGAAAGCGCCGAAGCCAACAAAACAACACTGGAACCTATTGTTAATCAATTGGCCCAGTTTGTGAAGACGGAGTTATCCTCGTTCGCTACCCTCAGGCAACACCTTAGCGACGACAACTCGGCACTCCGTGCCTCCATTGAAGCCCGCTTGGCAAAGCTACAAGAGGATCTTGCGGCTGAAAATAAATTGATGGACGTCCTGGCGAGTAAGACCACTGCCCTCAAGGTCAAGAGCACCCAACTTTCCAACTCCGAACAACAATTGGAGGCTCTTCGATCCGAAAGGGAAATAATCAAGATGTGTGTTTCGGATGTCCACGCGGCTCTATCTAACATCCTGGAAGCACACGATCCCATCCTGAACCACTCGGTGAGGCGTTCCCTCGCTGAGAAACTCTCTCCGGCCATGGCTCTCTTGAGTAAAATTGAAGGCCTACCCAGTTTCGTGTCCATTCCGAAACAAGGGGGAGATGAGAAGACTGGATCGAAACCACCTCCTTCCTCAAAAGCAACTCACACAACCGAACCAACCCCAACTGGTCATGCCTCGGGTTCGGGTGTGAAGGACAAGGGCAAAAATATTGCAGAGGGAGGAGATGAAGATGAAGATGAAGATGAAGACAAGGAGACTATTGCGGACATGTTGAAGAGAAAGAACAGTCGCAATACTACTGACGATGTCAATCGTGTGGCACGTGAAGCTGAAGAAGCCGAACGTAAACAAAAAGAAGCCAACGATCTCCTTGAGAGCCGAAAGCTGCTCTTCCCTGCCTGGACCAGGGATCGACTGATAAAAGAGGCCATAGAGACTCCAAGCATTCTGTGGCTCGAGCCGGTGATATCATTCGACTGCATCAACTCGGTCGATTCGCAATTTGATATGCCACTGACTCGAAAGGCGTTTATCTTCCACGCCTTCTCGAACATTTACGAAGTCCCGCATCCGAACGATGAGCTTGACAGGGAGCTCATTGACTTTTATCTGGAGGCCGCTCGCCCTCAATACCTTACATGGAGCGCCCAGAAGATTGTCAATGTTCGGGTGATGAAGCCGTTTGCCGTGGGGAGATTCACCAACGTCAAGTTCAAGCTTATCCGAGGATCTGCAAGAACTGCTCACATGATCTCTCTGGCGGATCTGCCCAATCTGAACCCTCATGATTGGATAGTCTTGTACAACATCTTGCTGACAAACGAAGCTGAATATAGTCCCATCTTGGACCATGTCAAAAGGATGCTGGCATGCTATATCATGGAGGTGGCCTTAATGGATCAGGAGGTTGCCACAGTGTTTAAGAAGAAACCGAAAGTCAAGCCTGTGGGATCGGCCAGTGATCTAAACACGATGAAAATGGGCAAGATAGATTCGAGGCGAAACTCTGTGATGTTCACCAGAGCCGAAGGACAGAAATGTCTGTTCGCGTTAGCTGACAAGCACCTCTACACCACTACCTGCTTGGAACATGTCCTATCTATCATCAAGCGGTGTAAGGACAATTCGGCTGATGACATCAAATATTTTGAAGATATGATCAACTGGTATATCCGGTTTAGACAGACCATTCTTTCCATTACCAAGTGTCTGTTTAGTACCGTGAAGAAGAAGGTACCAGCTTCAGCTGCCGGCCCAAGTAAGAAGTGATGGTCTCGCTCCAAATTGACGCAAAGGGGGAGATTGTTGGGCTGAAGTTCTGTTTTGTATTGCGTCTTTTGGGCTCGTAGATTAGCCTTGTATTCTCCGGTTTGGGCCTGTCCTACCGAGAGCCTTTTATGTATTGTATATAAGTTATCGCTTGCATGCATATTAGGTTAAGATTCAAGATTTCTGTTTTAGCATTCCAGAGTTTACGATATTGCTCTCTTGTAATCTTCCAATCCTTTACAGTTGATGTTCTTAATCGAGCTCTTCTAAGGATTTTATTTAATCATTCGACACGTTTGATTCAAGCTGTTTGTTCTTATTATTGCGTTCTGCCTTGTTATTTATATTGTGTTCTTGCGGTTTCATATTCATATACTTGTTCACGATCTAATCGATCTTTATAGATTAAAAGTTATTATTTTAATCTCATCAGTATATTTCCAGAAAATCCAACATTTTCATATAAGATGAACTAAAGCTGTAAGAAATCCCTTTGTGTCTTTTCCTTGTAAAGTAATAAGGTATATTTCTAGAAATACAATATTTTCTTATAAGTGAACTGTAGTGTTAAACCCTAAGACCACGATGTAAATGAATATTGTACAGATAATAGTATATAGATGTTTTTCTTTTAATTAAACTAATGAAGTATAAGCTTCCCGTAAACCAAATAGTTTCGCTAATCTCTATGTGAGTTCTTATAACCATGCTAATATGACTGATATGCCTGAACACCACGTTCTTCAGGCGTCGGAGTCAGTAAGACATTTGTCACCTAGACTTGCAGGTCTAACTATAGCGAACAACTAAGGTGTGGGGTTGTCGATTACATGTAGATCTATACACAACGGTCTCGCTCTCCCTCCAGGACAGTCTGATTATGACGCAAGACTTACGGTGTACGCTAGGTAGGTACGGTGAAGGAAAATCTCACAAGAGCCTTAACAGATTTACGCGAACTTTGACTCCCATGATTGAGTAATTAAAATGACATTATTAGTGTAAATTTATGACTGAAGCTTTACGACACGCGTTTTTACAGCTTTATGATATTCAGTTTATTACTCATGCTTTGAAGACTTTATGATAGGCAGATTATGACACGCGAATGTTTCTGTCGTAAATTCTGTTTTGTACACCATTTTCGTTAAATTATTTATATCACTTTTTATAAATAGTTATTTGTGAGCATGAATAATTGTAAAATATGTTGTGAAAATAACATAATATCTTTGGATTGAAGTATAACATACCAAAATTCAAGTCCAAAAATTTCATTTTTAATTAAATTGTTCATAAAACGTTCACTAGAAAATATTGAATCAACACGTCATCTCATAAAATCAAGTATCATGTTTCAACCCACATCATAAGAAAATAATATATCAGAGTACAATCCCAGAAAACACCGTGCAGAAAATCAAATGTGTGTGTGTGTGTGATGCCATGCTATGCCGCCGACTCCTTCCCCTTAGACGAAGAGGTACCTGAAACCAAAAACTGAAACCGTAAGCACAAAGCTTAGTGAGTTCCCCCATCATACCACATACCATAAAATACCATCGGTATCTTTCAACCGGTAATCATCATCGGTATCTTTTAACCGGTGACTGTGGACTATTCCACCCCCTACCACTAGCATACAATAGCAAGATATAAGCACACAGTCAGGCATATCCGGGTAGTGACCTACCCGTTGGTCCTAAGGACCACTGTCAGGGAAACTATCCCTATCATGTAACATATCATACAGATATAACTCATAACCAATATGCATACCAGACAAAGATAAATTATCACAAAGACAATTATCTTCTAAATACTCCTCATTGGTGGGCCGACATTGTGGCCTTAGACCCACCCCTACTGGAAGGTAACTCACCTCATACAAATAGCTGCTGATAATCAGTGCGGGAAACCTCCACCCGCTGCTGCTCCGGAAATACTCCGGCTACAAACGCTAAGTTAGAAACAGATCTCTATACTTAGGGTAAAATGACCATTTTACCCTTAACCAAATCAAGTCAAAGTAAAAGTTAAAGTCAAAGCCAACTTCCAGTTGACCTGACTCGCCGAGTTGGGTCATCAACTCGCTGAGTCCCTCGCTCTCTACTCGTCCCCATCTGCGACCGTACTCGTTGAGTTGGGCCGACAACTCGACGAGTTCTTCTCCCATTCGAAAGCCACAAAGAAACTCATCCGACTCGCCGAGTTTGAAGAACAACTCGCCGAGTCCCACGAGCAGATCCCCTACTTGCATCAAAATCCTCACTAGAGCATCCATCTTGAGGATTTGGGTTTCTAGGGCTATCGCTACTCGATAAATTGCTAATTCCGTGAGCAGTTACGAAGGGTTGGACCTTCTACACTTAAACCCCTCTTAACTCAGTAACTGTTCATATGACTCGTCGAGTTTGAAGAACAGCTCGACGAGTTCACGACAATCTTCATAGGACTCGCCGAGTTGTTCATCCAACTCGCCGAGTCTAAGACCATCTTCATAGAACTCGCTGAGTTCCACTTTGGGACTCGGCGAGTCCCATCGACCCACTTCCCATACATCCCAAATATGAGACATGCAACGCTTCCAAACCATAGATTTGTGTTCCTAGGGCATGCTTATCACGTAAAGTTGCAAAATTTACGTGCATGCATGGCCCTATAAGCTCAAAAAGGCAAATCCAAGCTCTTTATGAGGTCAAACACTTAATAGGGACCTCAATCACTTCAACCACATAAACTTTACATTTCTAAGATGTCCATAAGGCCCAGATCTGAAGTCATTTCAGAACATAGAGCATAAACACATAGAGTTTGAGGTTTTTGGGCTTAGAACCCACAAATTAGGAACAAAATGGGATCTAATGAACTAGAGATCAAGGTAGGAACTTTTCTACCTGAATGGAAGCCTTTCACAGAGTAGATTTCGGATCTACTTCCCCTCCTTGCACCCTTCAACCTTCTCCTTCTTCTTCTAAGCTCCAAACTTCCTTCACAAAGCCTAAATCACTCACAAGAACAATATGGGGGCTAGGGTTTCGTTCTACAACTCTTATGGAAGTGTTAGGGACAATGGAGGCCGAGTTAGAGTGTTTAAATAGGGTGCACACTCATGGATTAGGGTTTTGTCCACACAGCAGCTTACTCGCCAAGTCCAGGACCCGACTCGGTGAGTCCACAACTTAAACCCCGTGCCCCTTCCCGCTTCTACTTGGCGAGTCGGTCCTTCGACTCGCCGAGTCCAAGGCCAAGATGCAAAATGCACAAGGAATTAAATAAGAGAATACGTACCAAGCACCAGGTGCTACAAATCTCCCCCACTTATTTTAGACTTCGTCCTCGAAGTTTGCTGCTCGATCCTGAAATAGCTCGGGGTAATGCTCAATCATCTCGTCCACTGGCTCCCAATTCCACTCCGATCCCTTACGGTGCTGCCATTGCACCTTCACGAGTTCCACTTTCTTGTTCCTCATATCCTTCGACTTCCGGTCGAGGATCGCTACAGATCGCTCGATGTAATTCGGGCTGTCATCAACTAGAATGTCCTCCAAAGGTACCATTGCTGAGTCGTCCACCAGACACCTTCGCAGCTGAGAGACGTGGAAAGTGCTGTGGATCTGACTGAGTTCGGCTGGTGGATCCAGCCGGTACGCCACCTTGCCCACCCAGGCTACAACCCTGAAGGGTCCAATGTACCTGGGGCCCAACTTGCCCCTCTTCCTGAATCGGATGACGCCCTTCCATGGCGACACCTTCAGGAGAACCATGTCCCCGACCTGGAATTCCAGGTCTGATCGGCGCTTGACGGCATAAATTTTCTGCCGACTCTAAGCAGTCTGAAGCCTGCTCCGAACCTGTTGAATCATTTCTGTCGTCTTGAGCACTACTTCGGTGCTCCCCATTACCCTCTGGCCAACCTCGCCCCAACATATCGGGGTCCTGCACCTCCTCCTATACAACATCTCGAAGGGAGGACAATCGATACTCGCATGATAGCTATTATTATACGAGAACTCCGCCAACGGGAGGTAGGTATCCCAACTACCTCCGAAATCTAAAACACATGCCCGCATGAAACTCATATGCTCTAGAGTCTGGATGGTTAGCTCGCTCTGGCCATCCGTTTGTGGGTGAAAAGCGGTGCTAAAATGTAGACGAGTACCCAGCTCGTCATGAAACTTCTTCCAAAACCTGGAAGTAAACCGCACATCGCTGTCTGAAATCACTGAAACTAGCACTCCGTGCCGCGCCACCACCTCCCTGATATAGATATCGGCCAATTTCACGGCCGATATGCTCTCCTGAATCGGGATAAAGTGGACGCTCTTGGTCAATCGATCAACAAGGACCCAGATTGAATCCACTCCCCGCGCGGTCCTGGGAAGCTTGGTGATAAAGTCCATCGTTATGTCTTCCCATTTCCACAGCGGAATATCCAACAGCTGCATCTTGCCGTGTGGTCTCTGATGCTCGTCCTTGACCTTCCTGCAGGTCAAGCGCTGCTCCACATACCATGCCACATCCCGCTTCATGCAGGGCCACCAATAGTCCAGACGAAGATCCCTATACATCTTCGTCGCCCCGGGATGAATGGAAAATCGGGATTTGTGCGCCTCCTCCATCAGGACCTGGCGCACGCCTCCATGATAAGGGACCCACAACCTACGGTGAAGAATCAATAACCCTCCGCTATCGTAGTCGAAAGAGGAAACCTGCCCCACGATCCGCTCACTCTTCCGATGTTCCTCCTTCATAGCCTCCTGCTGAGCCTCCCGAATCCGCTCCAGAAGCGGAGTCACCACTGTCATCCTCAGACAGATATCCCTGATCGGCGTTGCCTTGCGGCTAAGCGCATCGGCCACGACATTGGCCTTCCCCGGATTGTAAAGGATCTCACAATCATAATCCTTTACCACATCAAGCCACTGACGCTGTCTCATATTCAGATTTGGCTGGTCCATGAGATACCTCAAACTTTTTTGGTCTGTGTAAATCGTACAACAAACCCCATAGAGGTAATGACGCCAAATCTTGAGGGCGAAAACAACAGCCCCCAACTCCAAATCATGCGTCGGGTAGTTCGCCTCATGAGGCTTCAGCTGCCTCGACGCATAGGCGATAACATGCTCCTTCTGCATCAATATCGCACCCAAACCTGTGATGGATGCATCGCAGTACACAACAAAATCCTCCATGCCCTCTGGCAGGGCTAAAATTGGCACCTCGCACAATCTCTGTCTCAATGCCTCGAATGCGGCCTGCTGCTCAGGCCCCCAACGATACACCACCGACTTCTTAGCCAGTCGGGTGAGCGGAATTGCTATCTTGGAGAAGTCCTGAATGAATCTCCGATAGTAGCCTGGCAATCCTAGAAAGCTCCGAATCTCAGATGGAGACCTCGGAACCTCCCAACTCATCACGGCCTCCACTTTGGCCGGGATCTACCTAAATCCTGTTCTGGTTGACAAGGTGCCCAAGAAACTACACCCCGCGCAACCAGAAGTCACACTTGGAGAACTTAGCATACAAGTTCTCCCTCCTCAAAGTCTCAAGAACCTCCCGTAGATGCTCCTCATGCTGCTCTTGCACCTTGGAGTAAACCAAGATATCGTCGATAAACACTATCACAGACCGGTCTAACATCGGTGTACATACGCGGTTCATGAGGTCCATGAACGCGGCAGGAGCATTGGTGAGCCCGAAGGGCATCACCACAAACTCATAGTGGCCATAACGTATCCGAAACACAGTCTTTTGCACATCCTCCTCTCCGACCCTCATCTGATGATACCCTAAACGCAAATCAATCTTGGAGAACCAAGATGCTCCCTGTAGCTGGTCAAAGAGGTCATCAATCCTCGGGAGTGGGTAGCAGTTCTTCACCGTTACCTTGTTCAGCTACCAATAATCTATACACATCCGATGCGACCCGTCCTTCTTCCTCACAAAAAGAATCGGGGCTCCCCAGGGTGAACTGCTCGGTCTAATGAAACCCTTGTCTAACAGCTCCTGTAGCTGTATAGACAACTCCTGCATCTCAGGAGGAGCCAACCGGTACGGTGCCTTGGCTATCGGTGCCACACCAGGAACTAGGTCGATCCTGAACTCCACCTGTCGCTCCAGAGGTATCTTAGGCAACTCCTCGGGGAATACGTCCGCAGCTCCCGTAACACAGGTACATCGTCCACCAACGCCCTACCCGTTTCCCAGGTATCCATAACATACACGACATAACCTACGCAATCCTGCTGGAGGTAACGCCTAGCTCTCGCTGCTGAACATAAAGCTGGTCCTCGCTGTGGTCTCTCGCCCTGGATCACCAGCTCTCCCCCGCTTGGGGTCCTGACCCGCACCAACTGCTGTGCGCAGTTGATCACTGCCCTATTAAGGCTGAGCCAATCCATGCGTATAATCACCTTGTTCCCACACAATGGTATGGGAACCAGGTCTACCAAGTAGTGCTCCTCAAATAACCTCAGCACACAATCTCGAAATACCGTCGATGCCCGCACCGAACGGTCGTCAGCAATCTCTACCTCTAGAGGGCAATCCAACATGCCCGAAGACTCGAAAAATCTCTTGCTAAGCGCAAGAGACACAAACGATCGTGTAGCACCCAAGTCAAACAATACCAGAACCGGGATGCCGTTCACATGGAACGATCCTAAACCGAGCACATATCAATAACACAATCACAACATGAAAAAGATCAGAGGGACATAATCATACCCGTCACCACATCAGGTGCAGCGCGTGCCTCCTCGACTGTCAGCTGAAATGATTGGCTCCGCACCACTGGAACCTCTATCTTGACCTTCCGGCCATCTGTAACCCGCGCCGTCGCTGAGACCTGCGCAGCTGATGGCACTGTTGCTGACGCTGCTGTCAATCTCGAGCAATTAGCCCTTTTGTGGCCCCTCTGATTGCAATGGAAGCAAATCAGGTCTATCATATGTACCGCAGGGGCGGGGGCAGTACAATCCCTACCAAAATGCCCCACTTAGCCACACTTATAGCAGCCCGAACCCAGCCCAGTGCGACAAGATCCCTCGTGTGATCGACCGCATTTCCCACAGCGGTCCCGTCCTGCCTGGCCTTTCGGCCTACCATCAGATCCCTTGGGCTTTTTCACCGAAGCCCCGGTCGTCAGCCCCTCCACTGCCTTCCTCTTCTGAGTGTGCTCCAGATCAATCTCCCTCTCCCTAGCCCTGGCAATCATAGAATCCAAGGTAGGGCAAGCTGAAAAACTAACATGCTCTCGAATGTTTGCTTATAGCATGTCATGCTAGCGGGTCTTCCTCATATCCTCATCACCTGCATATTGGGGCACCGACAATGCCCTCTCCCGGAACTTGGTGGTGATCTCCGCCACCGTCTCCGTAGTCTGCCTCATATCCAAAAACTCCCTGGCCAGCCGCTGAAGCTCCATAGTTGGTGCAAACTCCGCCTTGTATCTGGTCACAAAGTCCGACCAAGTCATAGCCTCAATAGGTGAGGCTCCCAATGAGTCACCAACAGACTCCCACCAATCTCTGGCCCTGTCTCGCAAGCATCCTGCTGCATATCTCACCTTCGACCCATCGGGGCAGAAGCTGGTCAGCTGTGCGAACTCAATGTCCGTAATCCATCATCTGGCAGCAATGGGGTCCTTCACCCCATGGAAATCCGGCGCACCACTGCCCCTGAAGTCCTTAAAGGACAGTGTGCGAGATCCCGACAGGCCAGATGCCATGTCACTCCTGAATGATTGGAGGTGATCCTCCATCAGCTCAATAATCCTCTCCTTGATTGACTCGAAGATGATAGGGGTCGACTCAAGGATACCTCTCGCGATCTCAGACACGATGAACTCGCATAGCCTGTCATCAACCTGCTCGTTTCCCGCACCCGAGCCTGATCCTGATCCTGATCCGGAACCCCCTGTCCCATGACGTGTGGTCACCATGCTGAAAATAAACGCATAAACATCAGGATCATACATATACTCGAGAGATCTAACTCACTCTCCAAGGTCTCTGGTTCCATCTAGGCCCTCCTTGATTCGAGTACAGGTCCTCTGCTTTCAGTAGTACGTGCCCATACTACCTACCATATCTACCTGTACTTTCCTCAGGGATTGCTTCGACCTCACCAAGTACCTTTTTCCGATACCCTTTCCACTAACCTCATCCCAGGCTCCCCTAGGGCAGTCTCCGACCTACCCTCTGCCATCAACTGCACCAGGAGCCCCTACCATTTCACCCTAACTAACTTGCAGGTACTGTTACATATCCGCTCCTTAGTTAGTTGGAAATAGCCAGAACCCCCATAGCACAAAGCAAGCAGCATTTGTGCATCGAGTAACCAAATCAGGCATAACCTGTACAGGCCATCCTACTGCTGAATAAACAGTCCTAGCATACAGCTCATACAATAGGCATATAAGGCATCCTCCGCCCTAACTAGCATGCAATTATCAGAATCATATATCAGGAACACAAGGCATCTTCCTAGATCCTTAGTCCTATTCTAGCATGCAATTCTGAAATAAAGCCATATAGCATAACATAACATGTATGGGTATCTTGGGGAAAACTTACTTGAACCCGGCCGGTCGCACGCATCACACACCTTGTCTTTCTTAAAATCCTTCCGTTTAGATCTTTAGAAAACCATTTTATTGTAAAAATCTTTTAGCCCCTTAGTTTGAGTCTAGACACCCCCCGAGGGCGTGTCCGAATCCCTCAAACCAAGGCTTTGATACCAACTTGTAACATCCCAAAATTCAAGTCCAAAAATTTCATTTTTAATTAAATTGTTCATAAAACGTTCACTAGAAAATATTGAATCAACACGTCATCTCATAAAATCAAGTATCATGTTTCAACCCACATCATAAGCAAATAACATATCAGAGTACAATCCCAGAAAACACCATGCCGAAAACCAAATGTGTGTGTGTGTGATGCCATGCTATGCCGCCGGCTCCTTCCCCTTAGATGAAGAGGTACCTGAAACCAAAAAACTGAAACCGTAAGCGCAAAACTTAGTGAGTTCCCCCATCATACCACATACCATACAATACCATTGGTATCTTTCAACCGGTAATCGTCATTGGTATCTTTCAACCGGTAATCGTCATCAGTATCTTCAACTGGTAATTAGGGACTATTCCACCCCTACCACTAGCATACAATAGCAAGATATAAGCACACAGTCAGGCATATCCGGGTACTGACCTACCCCTTGGTCCTAAGGACCACTATCAGGGAAACTATCCCTATCATGTAACATATCATACATATATAACTCATAACCAATATGCATACCAGACCAAGATAAATTATCACAAAGACAATTATCTTCTAAATACTCCTCATTGGTGGGCCGACATTGTGGCCTTAGACCCACCCCTACTGGAAGGTAACTCAACTCATACAAGTAGCTGCTGATAATCAGTGCGGGAAACCTCCGCCCGCTGCTGCTCCAGAAATACTCCGACTACAAACCCCACAAACACTCAGTTAGAAACCAATCTCTATACTTAGGGTAAAATGACCATTTTACCCTCAACCAATTCAAGTTAAAGTCAAAGTCAAAGTCAAAGTCAACTTCAGTTGTCCCGACTCGCCGAGACCGTCGCTCTCTACTCGTCCCCATCCGTGACCCTACTTGTCGAGTTGGGCCGACAACTCGACGAGTTCTTCTCCCATTCGAAAGCCACAAGGAAACTCATCCGACTCACCGAGTTTGAAGAACAACTCGCCGAGTCCCACGAGCAGATCCCCTAGCTGCATCCAAATCCTCACCAGAGCATCCATCTTGAGGATTTGGGTTTCTAGGGCTATCGCTACTCGATAAATTGCTAATTCCACGAGCAGTGACGAAGGGTTGGACCTTCTACACTTAAACCCCTCTTAACTCAGTAACTGTTCATATGACTCGCTGAGTTTGAAGAACAGCTCGACGAGTTCCAGGCAATCTTCATAGGACTCGCCGAGTTGTTCATCCAACTTGCCGAGTCTAAGACCATCTTCATAGAACTCGCTGAGTTCCAATTTGGGACTCAGCGAGTCCCTTCGACCCACTTCCCATACTGCCCAAATCTGAGACATGCAACGCTTCCAAACCATAGATCTGTGATCGTAGGGCATGCTTATCACGTAAAGTTGCAAACTTTACGTGCATGCATGGCCCTATAAGCTCAAAAAGGCAAATCCAAGCTCTTTATGAGGTTAAACACTTAATAGCGACCTTAATCACTTTAACCACAGAAACTTTACATTTCTAAGATGTCCATAAGGCCTAGATCTGAAGTCCTTTCAGAACATACAGCATAAACAAATAGAGTTTGAGGTTTTTGGGCATAAAACCCACAAATTAGGGACAAAAGGGGATCTAATGAACTAGAGATCAAGGTAGGAACTTTTCTACCTGAATGGAAGCCTTTCACAAAGTAGATTTCGGATCTACTTCCCCTCCTTGCACCCTTCAACCTTCTCCTTCTTTTTCTAAGCTCCAAACTTCCTTCACAAAGCCAAAATCACTCACAAGAACAATATGGGGGCTAGGGTTTCGTTCTACAACTCTTCTGGAAGTGTTAGGGGCAAGGGAGGCTGAGTTAGAGTGTTTAAATAGGGTGCACACTCATGGATTAGGGTTTTGTCCACATAGCAGCTTATTCGCCGAGTCCGGGACCCGACTCGGCGAGTCCACAACTTAAACCCCGTGCCCCTTCCCGCTTCTACTCGGCGAGTCGATCCTTTGACTTGCCGAGTCCAAGGACAAGATGCAAAATGCACAAGGAATTAAATAAGAGAATACGTACCAAGAACCAGGTGGTACATTAAGTCCCCAAAATAATGACAAAATAGTTACGACTAGTTTACTAATAACTTATTTTTAGCAAAATATAAAGCTTTGTGGTTTGTTTAACACATCATAACCGGTTTGTAAGTCTTGTTACAAAAAATATATATTTTTTTGAAATTAGTAAGTCACAATTTTTACAAAACACATATAATAAGCTTGTGAATTTTATCTTTAAGTATTTGTGAAAAATATAAGAGTTAAAAAAATGCATATGTCCAAGAGTAAACATGTTGGGCATAACACCCATATTTTCGCCATTTTGAACGTACAACCATGTCCACAAAGCTTTTTGTAACACCATATGTTATCAACATTTACTTTATGATTTTACCACATGATAAGAACATTTTTTATTCAAGAACTTTTTTCATTTTCAAACTATAACCATGATACATGTGCATATTCAAAAGAATAAAACTTGTATTCCCCACCCCAAAAGTATGAAATACACAAAAAGATAGGGGTATGAAGCTCACCTTGGGATTTTTTGTGTGATAGGAAGAAGAAGAATGAAGTTGTTGAGCCTAGCCTTGTGTATCTTGAAGGTCACTCGAAAATGAGGATGCTCTAAGAAGCTACACACGAAATGGTGTGTGTAAATGGGATGATCTTAGCATAAACATGTGTGAAAACACTTGAGTTTCATAAGAAACTTACCTAAAACTAGGATTGTTCACTATTTGGATAAAACCGAATTGTCCAATTGGAGAATTTGGATTGGACTATTTGGTTAGGATATTTGGATTAGTTTTCAACAAAACTGAATTCTTATTTTGGATTTCAGATTGGTTTTGGTTTATAAAATAAGAACCGAATAGTCCAAAGAAACCGAATAAACATTTGTTATTTATTTATTTATAATATATATCTATAGCTATCTATTAATTTTGTAATTTTTTTTTCAAATAGGTTCAAAACATTTCGCCCGATAAAAAAACATCAATATGTATTATCTCTTCAAATTTTTCTATCTATAAAATATTTAACTATAATATATCTTCTTAGTAGTTGTTTATAAATTTCAGATCACAACTAAATAATTTTTTTTGCTTCTTGTGTCAAATTTGGTAATATTATAACTGTATGTTGTTTTAAAATGTTTTGGTTTTTGAAAACCGAATTATAAAAACCGATCAAACCGAATTTTAATTGGATCAGATCGGATCGGATTTGAAATTAGTTTGGACTATTCGGATCCATGTTTTGAAAACTGAAATCAATTTGAATTCAATTGATTGGATCATATCAAACCGATCCATCCAAACGGACACCCCTACCTAAAACCCTTAAGACCACTCAAAGATATGCCTTTGTTTGAAAGTGGCGCTCAAAATTTTTGGAAGAGGAAGAGAGAGTTTGGCGACTGAATTGGAAACGATTTTTGTGTGGGTGTGTGATGGTGTTTGTGGCCGAGAGCATAAGAGAGAATGGGGGGTTTGACTTTTTGGATGTTTGATGTGATACTTGCTTGGAAGTATGATGATCCATGGCTTGGTTGTATGTGGGGTAAAAATGAGGTGGCAATGCTTTTTGGTTTTCTTTTTCCTTTTTTTTGTTTTACTCATGCTCTAGCCGAAACCCAAGGGGGTTTTCGGCCTTAGATGTTCCTCAATTTTTTTTCGGTTTTTGGTTGGCTGAAGACACCCTACTTTCTTCAAGGGTTTGTGGTTTTGGGGGTAGACGGTCGGTAAGGACCTCCTTCTCTAATGGATGGTTCGGTATTGCTCCCGAAGGGTAAGGCTTGCTAAGGATCTCTCAGGCGTCTTCACCCTCGTCTGATTCCTCATCAGAGTCTTCTCCCTTGTATTCCATATGATGGTATTCTTCAGGACCATTTCTAGGTTCTCCCCTTGAAACTCTTCTGGCTCTTCCTCGATCCATTCGTTGGCTACTACAGCAGGGTAGTAGGGGTCTTCATGGTGAAATTTAGCCATATTGCCTGTGCGAGAATAGAGGTATGAGAAACATGTAGAAGATTTAAGTGTGGGGTTCATATGGTAAGTCGATAAGTTTTTAGACTTGTTGCTATTGTTTAGTATCATAAAATACTCCTATAGTATCTTAAACCTTATGTTTAATTCTAATGTTCCTTTGCATGCAGGGTTGGTAAGTTTTAGACTTGTTGCCACACACTATCACTCCCGAACACATGTTGGTCGTATCTCAAATAAATATAGTTGCTCATGCAATATTTATCCAAGATATGAGTACATAACCGTCTAGGTTTGACTATAGTGTTCAACATCTAAATAATTTTGTTTTTTTCTTATTATGATACTATTCTAGTAAGTATGTATACTTTTATGAAACACTTATAATTTTAAAGTATACTTTTATAAAATACCTATACTTTTAGGGTATTCTTTTAGTTAGAGTGTTTTAGTCCCATTATATTTATAGTTGTCTATCTTGTATGATTTGATATACTAGTGCAATATAAAAAATGTTCTGATACCAATCTGTCACACCCCCAAACCAGAATGGGGAAAACGTTTGGGGGCGGATGGAGTGACTTCATGTACAATATCATAACAATTGAATAATAATGAAACATAGCAACACAAACATTCATACATTGAGATTTCAAGTATTACCTTCTTTACAAAAATTTGATGTTAAAAGTTGACCCTCAAGAAGGGTTGAGCACCTGTCTACTGGTTCCTTGAGAATACAAGTCATTTTGAAAAGCGTCAACAATTAAGCTGGTGAGTTCATAAGCATTTTTGCATGAAAAGAGTTTGTACTATTTTGCGAAAAATGGTTTCGTATATTTCCAGAAAATCCTATATTTTCTTTTAGATGAACTGAAGTTGTAAGTAATTCCTTTTGTGTCTTTTCCTCGTAAGGTAATAATGTATATTTTCAGAAAATCCAACATTTTCTTATAAGATGAACTGAAGTTGTAAGAAATCTCTTTGTGTCTTTTCCTTGTAAAATAATAATGTATATTTGCAGAAAATCTAATATTTTCTTATAAGTGAACTGTAGTCTTAAACCCTAAGACCACGATGGAAATGAATATTCTACAGAAAATAGTATATATTTCCATTTCTTTTAATAAAACTAATGAAGTATAAGCTTCCCGTAAACTAAATAGTTTTGCTAATCTCTATGTGAGTTCTTATAACCATGCTAATATGTCTGATATGCCTGAACACGACATTCTTCAGTCGTCGGAGTCGGTAAGACATTTTTCACCTTAGACTTTCCGGTCTAACTGTAGCGAACAGCTGACGTGTGGGGTTGTCAATCCTCTATAGATCTATACACAACGGTCTCGTTCTCCCTCCCGGAGACTCTGGTTATAACGCAGGACTTACAGTGTACGATAGGTAGGTAATGTGAAGGAAAGTCTCACAAGAGCCTTAACATATTTACACGAACTTTGAATCCCATGATTGAATAATGAAAATGACATTACTAGTGTAAATTTATGACCGAAGATTTATGACACGCGTTGTTACAGCTTTATGACATTCATTTTATTACTCATGCTTTGAAGGCTTTATGATAGGCAGATTATGACACGCGAATGTTTCTGTCGTAAATTCTGTTTTGTACACCATTTTGGTTAAATTATTTATATTACTTTTTATAAATAATTATTTGTGAGCATGTATAATTATAAAATATGTTGTGAAAATAACATATCATCTTTGGATTTAAGTCACCAAAATAATGACAAAATAGTTACGACTAGTTTACTAATAACTTATTTTTAGCAAAATATAACGCTTTGTGGTTTGTTTAACACATCATAACCGGTTTGTAAGTCTTGTTACAAAATATTTTATTATGTTTTGAACTTAGTAAGTCACAATTTTTCCAGAACACATATAATAAACTTCTGATCTTTTATATTTAACTATTTGTGAAAACTACAAGAGTTAAAAAAAAATGCATATGTCCAAGAGTAAACATGTTGGGCATAACACCCATATTTTCGCCATTTTTAGTGTACGACCATGTCCACAAAGCTTTTTGTAACACCATATGTTATCAACATTTACTTTATGATTTTACCACATGAGTTTTAGAGTGTACGACCATGTCAACAGTTACTTTATGATTTAACCACATGGGTTGGTAAGTTTTAGACTTGTTCCCACACACCATACTTCATTTTCAAACTATAACAATGATACATGCACATATTCAAAACAATAAATGAGGTTTGACTTGTATTCTCCCCCCCCCCCCCTTAAAGTATGAAATACACGAAAAGATAGGGATATGAAGCTCACCTTGGGGTTTTTCGTGTGATAGGAAGAAGAAGAAAGAAGTTGTTGAGCCTAGCCTTGTGTACCTTGGAGGTCACTCGAAACTGGGGATGCTCTAAGAAGCTACACACGAAATGGTGTGTGTAAATGGGATGATCATAGCATAAACATGTGCGAAAACACTTGAGTTTCATAAGAAACTTACCTAAAACCCTTAATACCACTCAAAGATATGCCTTTCTTTAAAAGTGGCTCTCAAAATTTTTAGAAGAGGAAGAGAGAGTTTGGAGATTGAATTGGAAATTATTTTTGTTTGGGTGTGTGATGGTGTTTGTAGTTGAGAGCATAAGAGGGAGGGGGGGGGGGGGGGTTCACTTTTTAGATGTTTGATGTGATACTTGCTTGGAAGTATGATGGTCCATGGCTTGGTTGTATGAGGGGTAAAAATGAGGTGGCAAGGCATTTTAATTTTGTTTTTCCTTTTTTTAGTTTTACTCATGCTCTAGCCGAACCCCAAGGGGGTTTTCGGCCTTAGATACTCCTCAAAGTGTTTTTGGTTTTAGGGTTGCCGAAAACACCCTACCTTCATCAAGGGTTTGTGGTTTTGGGGGTGTATGTGGGCTTTTGGGCTTTCTTTGGTCGAACGCAAGGGTTTTCGGTCCAATTATGGACCAAAGGTAGAAGTTTTCGGCCCAATAAGGTGTTGGGCCGAGGATTCTTGGACGAAGGCCCAAAATGGATTCGGCTTAGCTATTGGATCAAATTTTGGGCTTGCTTGCGGCTATTTCATCTTGATTCTAAATATACGTTCGATTGAATTCAAATAAATTTGTAGTTTGAACTTCCCTAATTTTATGTTGCAAGGTTACATAGAGGGATTTTTTTTACATGAATCACAATCCCAACTCTAAATTTGCTAGTTGTGACATAATCAAAAATCACATGGATTTAAAGACATACTTTTTGTTCTCTCTCTCTCTCTCTCTCTCTCTCTCTATATATATATATATATATATATATATATATATATATATATATAACTCTTGCTCAAACCTCAATTCTTCCTTGAAAAGCTAGCACCAATAGTGTGAATGCCTCTAATGGCTCGCACCCAAAATACTAGAATACTAGAAATATAAAGGAGAAATGAGAGATGAGGGAATTTTTGGATTTCTTTTCTTGAGATCTTAGAGCCGAAAAATGTCAAGGGTTAGGGTCATATTTATAGTTGGTGGATCACCAGGATAAACCCTATTTTGAATAGTAAATTATTTGTATTTTATCTAATTCAAATTGGTTATCTTTATCAACTAAGGAAGGCTTCACAACCCTTTTGGAACCTCTCCAAAACCTTCTATAATAGGAAAGTTCTAAAATTGTCTCCTTTGCTCTACTATTGAACATCACAATTAACTTTCTTCAACTTAAATTAATTTCGTAACACCTGATTTTTCAGGAAGAAAAAAAGCATTTTAGTGTAAGGAATCTTTTGGCAAGTTGAAGGGTTTCATTTGAACAACTTTCTGGACTATTGTGGTGTGTAGTACCAGTTTCCCGACCTTCTGAATTATGGTATAGTCTACTCTGACTAGCATATATGTCTCAGAGTAAAAGATATCATAAATGCGAAAATCATAAGGGGAAGACTGTTGTGTCAACACGTCGGGCCCTTCACTTTATTACCGGAAGTACTTGAAACTGAAGACATATTTATAATCACAAAGCTTAGTGAGTTTCCCCAAAATGCCACATACACTATACACATAAATATAATAACATGTGGTTGTGTTAGGTCTGCAACAACCCCGGGTCCGTATTATCCCCATGGAACATGAACTAGTTGTTTCAGGTCCGCATCAACCCTGAGTCCATAATAACTCCGAGTCCATAGTGCCTTCATGCATATATTAACTAATCACTTCAGTAATGGTCACATAATTGCATACATTCTATACATATGAATCAATGGGTCGTCTTTTCCATGCATGACACAACAAAACAAGGTCCAAAATCCCTAAAAGCCCATGGCCCAACAATGGCCCAAGTGGGTTTCCTGGTAGTACACCTTGCGTACCACCTATTATGCCCCACGCACAACTCTGGATGCAGTAGGATTACGGGGCAGCGACCAAGTACACGCAACGTACCAATGGTTACACCCGACGTACCCTTAAGAAGTCTATACCTTCTATTAAGGTCATAATGCTTTAAGACTTAACATCCAAACTTGAAATCAAACTCCAATAAATGTCTAAAACCATAAAGTTGAAAAATTTATGCCTTTGCATGGCAAACGAAAGCTAAATCCCAAAACCCTAACTTCTTACATCACCAAAAACTACACAACTCATGCATGGATGAAGGGCAAGGACCAAGCTTGCATTTTTATGGCACTATACACCCTAAAATGACTGAAAGGACAGCTTAAAAGCTCTAGAGTATTCCATACTCACAAATATCAAGGTTTTGGGATGAAATGAAAATAAATATAAGCTTAAACAAGATCTAGTATGGTAAGCTCCAAGGTATGAACTTTATACCTCCTGAAGGTGTACAAATATGAGAAGAATTTGATACAAAAGCTTGAGAGCAACACCAAAACTTCAAAGGTTTTCCTTCACCACCAAGAACACCAAAATAACACTAAAAAACATCAAATACTGCACACAAGAATTAGGGTTTGGAAATGAGGGCTAAGAGGGATAGAGGATAGAGGTAAGGAGATGTTTGAGGCCATAAAGTTATTTAAATAGGGTCCAAACCCTAAATATTAGGGTTTGAAGTCTTTGTGAGTACGGTTAAGGGATGCGATGGCATGACAGCTGTTCTGACTCAACCCCATGATTCTTTTAGGGTTCCCTTCATACTTAAACCACTCTAAGTCATTTCTAGGGTTCGTTATCAGCCTCCAATACCCTTTTACCTCAGATAAACCCTAGCTCTATTTCCCTTGGTGATTTATTTCTTTTTGGAGCAATTTTTGGATTGGAGAAGAAGATAAGAAGGAGAATAAGGTGATCTAGTGGTGGATCTTTCAAGGATTAACATCTTCAATGTCTCACATTGCTTATGGACCTTTGTAAGTATCAAAGACTCAAATTTTATGGCTTTAAGTGGTTAGATCTAAGATATCATCCCATTTTCATCATGTCTAAGCAAGTTTGAATGGAAGGAATGCATAAAGTTGGCAACTTTATGACTCTTGTAACGTTCCAAAAATAATGACATAAAATCTTCATTTTTAAATTTTATAAATCATTAATACATATCATTTCCATGAAACCATGGGAATCAAGATTTAGCAAAACATCATCGAATCAGAGTAACTCATAGAATACGGAAACATGTGGTATGTGCCCTAAAACCATCCTGAGCTCTTCCATTAGAAAATCGAAGTTCCTGAAACATAAACTCAAAATCGTAAGCACAAAGCTTAGTGTGTTCCCCAAGATACCACATGCCAAACATATCATATAACGGGCCCCTCCCACACTCGAATAATAGTGAGATACGGGCCTCGCCCACACTCGAATAATAGTGAGATATGGGCCCCATCCACACTCGAATAACGGGCCCCGCCCAATAAGATATGCCCCCATACTCGAATAATAATGAGATACGGGCCCCGCTCACACTCGAATAATAGTAGGGATTTCAACAAGACTAAACGGGAGCTGAAATAGCTTCCTCCGCCCGTGGTCCCACCCCCAGATCCCTCGTTTACACAACCCCTGGTTACCTCCATCGCCCCCGGTCTCGCCCCAATTTCCACCATCCCATAAATAATTTGTCATTGTTTATGTAGAATAAGCAAAGGGAAATGAACAACAGCTCAACATTGAATTTCAACAAGTTATCTGTCAATAACTCAAAATTGAATTTATCAGATTCAATAACATCTCTCATACATTATCCAGTGACAAAAGAATGAGAAATAGAATACACAACAACAAAACATAAAGTAAAAAACAACAAACTACAAATTAAACAAAACATGAGAAGTCAAATTGTGTCTATATACAAGAATTCAAATTCACACAAATTCGTCATTTCCTCTCAGTTGTTAATTGTATCAGATAGGGAAATAAAGGGTTGATTCTGATTAACACTTATCGGTATCTAGGGGATGTGAAGTCACAGACTGAATACACAAATCTGAACTATCGAGACTCGAAGACACAGTCGACTCACAAGTGTCATGATTTGTGAAGAATGAAGACCGGTGAAAGGGTGTGGCACTGTGGCAAGCGGAAGGGCGTCGGCGGTGGTGACGGGAAAAGTCAAATGTGGGTCGTTTGTCGCTTCTTGGGTGGGACTGGAAGCAGTCACAGACTTGCAATCACAGTCGGTCACTCTCGTATCTTGTCAATCTCCACTTCTCCAGTTGGCAGTAAGCACTCGTATGAATCGTAATATTGTATGTGAATGTTCGATTGTGATTTGTGAACTGTGAAGACTTCAAGAGTGTTAATCGGTGAAGAGTGAAGACAGAAGGAGCCTGAACCGAAGGTGGAAGCCCTAATATTAAAATAAGATACCGTATTTCCCATTAGGGCATTTGTATTTTACATTAAATATATATTTTTTATATAAATATAAATGGGGCCCCCACGGGTGTACGAGATGAAAATGCTCACTCCTGACCGCGATCCCGAAAATAAACGGGGTTTAATTTTGCCCCCACCCTCGGTCCCAAATTTTTTAAAAAATTAGTCCCATACGGTATCAGGGTCCCACTAGGGTTTTTGACATCCCTAAATAATAGCGAGATACGGACCCCACCCACACTCGAATAACGAGCCATGCCTAATGAGATACGTGCCTTACCCGCACTCAGATAATAATGAGATACGACCCCGCCATACTCACATAACGGGCCCTTCAGAAATAAACATACATATACTATTGGATTAGATGTCTAAGCCCATAACTATTCTTGGTATGTATTCGACCTGACTTGGCATGGTCCATTTGGGTTGCATGACATCGAAACAATTGGATAAACAAAATGAGAAAACAGATACTAGTGATTTATATTAATATATTATAAGTTCTAATATATTAATATGAAATCATATTATTTAATTTGTAATGATCAAGAATTAATTTAGAATTAATTTAATGATAAAAAAGGAATTAATTAAATATGGACTCTTATATATATATATATATATATATATATATATATATATATATATGTGTATATATATATATATATGTATATATATATATATATATATATATATATATATATGTGTGTGTGTGTGGTGGGCTAAGTTCATTTAGGTTGGGCTAAGCTTTCATGGATAGTCCATGGAGTGTTTAACCTATGGATCCTATGGAAATGAAAGGTCATGGGTATTAGGGTTTACATGAATGTAACCCTAATCCTCTACACTATATAAAGAGGTCCCTAGTTCATGAAATGGAACTAGTGTGTATACATAAAAGGGCAAAACCGATTTGTTTCAAGTATCCTTATTCTCTAGTTATTCCAAGGGTTCTTGGTGTTGTGTGAACCATTTGAGGTGCAACATTTGAGGCACTAGGCTCTTAAAGGTTCAAGACTTCAAGCTCCATCAAAAGGTATGTAATTCTACTAGATTCTTGTAGTATAGTTGCTTCATATTATGCTAGTTAGGATGAAACCTTGGAATAATGAATATTTGCATGTATAATAGAGAAAACATAGATCCAAGGTTTATAGGGTTGCATGTACACCACATGAGTGTTACAATGCTCAAAATCCATCAGTGGTATCAAAGCCTAGGCTTGTTTTTTGAATTATACTTGGTGCAAAATGCTAAAAAAAAACCGAAAAAATCGATTTTCTGGTTGTTTGAGCTGTGGACTCGCTGACTCCATTGATGGTATCGCCAAGTCCATGAAGAAAATCATCTTAGTCGTCGAGTAGGTTCATACACTCGACGAGTAGGAGCCCCTGACATCATGTTTTCGACTTTTAAGGCTGGAATTGGTCTAGAATAATTACCTTAAACCGTTTTGGACTTATAAAACATGTTTTTGATGTGGTAATGATTATAGTAAAAAAATTTCAAGGTTAATATCAAAATTTAAAGTTTTATGTGTGTTGATGTAATTCTTGAAATTTTTGATATGATTGTTCAAACACTTATGAGTTTTGGTCGATCATAGGAATTATTTGCAAAATTGTGTGTTAGTTAATTCTTGATCTATGTGTGTTTTAATAGAGTCCATAATTTGTCATCAAGTTATGGATTAACAAAATTCATTTCTTTTAAAGATCCATTAAAATGCATAGGTTAAAAAAAATTGAAGAGTCTTTTTGTTTTATGAACTCCATAACTTGTCCTCAAGTTATGGATATTCAAGAGTCTCTTCATTAAAGTTTTTAAAACCTTCATTAAACTCATAAGTTATGAAAATCCAAAAGTTTTTGAATAGTTCAAAACTTGCCCTCAAGTTTTGGAATTTGTAAAGTTTCCCCTTATGAATACTTTAATTCCAAGTTAAGCCCTTAGAATTTTAAAAGTTAAAATTCAACCCTTATACTATTATAATATTAATAGTTAATAGTTATATATGTGGATAAGAACAAAGTCATTCATACTGTTAGTAGGCCTCATTCACGAAGCCAGTCTATATGGGGGTTATAAGGTTCCTACCTATAAAGTGGCAGTTTAATGGGTGTCCACTCTCACCCACCGCTTCCTTGACCGGTGGAGGGTCGTTCGCCAAACGGGTAGAACAAGGACTATAATTCTCCCTTCATTATAAGTATAATGATAAATATGAAGTATCTAAACCTTTTATAAATTCCCAATTTTAGTTACGTTAGGAAAATGTGAATTTGGTGCTAACCAATGAAATTACACTTTTCACTTTGCTGAAGTCGATTAGTGGAGCGCGTGTGGTTAACCGACACACTAACTTGATTTAACAAGGTAGGAAAATTGTGGCTTAAGGTTTTTCATAGGATCGATGGAGCGCATGTGGTTAATCGGCACATCGATTAAGTGATAAATATTAAGGGTAGCAAGTATATTTGCATGGTTATTCACACCTTGTTTTGTGATCCTCGACATCCCAGTCACAAAACTTGAGAGGGCACAATCGAGATAGAAAAACGCCATTGAAAGTTTTAATGAATCTCAAAAGATCTTGGAGTTTCAAATCCAAGTAAAACCTAATAAATTATTTCGTTTTTCTTGGTGGAAATTGGTGAATCGTCATTCACCTACCTTCAAATATTTTATAGCTTGGATTATGGCATCCGTCTTCCAAGTTATAAAATATTGTGTTGGGTCCTAGCCTTAATATTTCATATTGGGTGTTATATTAAGGACTTAAATCTACTAACTTGAATATCTCCCATTGTAGATGTCTAGTTTAGACAACTATGATCTTCCCAAATATCTTGGAACAAGCTTTGCTAATGAAGATGATGTCCCGTGGTTGGTTCATGGAAATCATACTTTAATTCCTCCACCTCCTCCTCGAATTATTCTCGCTAACCCATAAGTTTAAAGTTCTTGAAAAGTTCAAGGTCACTCAAGCCCTATTGGCAAGTCTATGTGCACTCACATCTTGAAGATGAAGTTACATATTGACAAGCCAAGAGAGTTGGGTGTCACAGTCTTGAGGAAGTTGGTTGTTGACAAGATTCTTCAATCACTTTCTATGTCACATAGTGAGTTCTTTGGGACTACTATGTAACAGACTATGGCATAACCCTTAATGATCTTACCTATTTTCTTGATACTGTTGAATCAACAATGATTTGGAGCACTGGTAAAGCAAATTTGGTTGGAAGATCGACTTCCCAAACTTCTGTGGACATTGACAATGGTAACATTGAAATTCCAGGAAAGCTTTCCCTTCCCAATGGAAAGGGATCGGCGGTAGTCAACTCGTTTGACCAAATGGTAAAGAGAAAGGCTAAGTCTGAGATTGTCTCGTGTACCATTCCCAAAGGGTCCATATGTTTCTATTGCCAAAGGAAGGGGCATTGGCTGCGAGGCTGCCCTATTTACCTGAAAGATCATAAGGATGGTAAAGTCAAAAAGTTTGACTCTGCTTCAGGTAAAGTCCACTATCTATCTCAATTAAGTTCATAATTGTTGATTCTTAATGCAGCAAAGAGAAGGAAGCTTAAAAGAAGAGTATGCTGAATCTGATCGTGAAGATGGATTTCAATCGCATGGTTCGAAGATCGGATTCTTGAGCTACTACTTAGGAGTTATGATAGATTGCTAGGAAATATGTAATAACATATTTTTCATTTAAAGTTTCATTGTAAGGAAAAGGTTTTTTCTGCATTTTACAAATAAATAAAATTTTGTTTACTTTATTTTATATCTCCTTGCAATGGCATTTATGGAAACTTGATGTTTGTATGTTTCTAACAATACTGGAAATGTGAATTTGATTCTTTCATTTGTGGTAGTGTCTAAATTTCCAAATATGGAAAGATTTTCATCACCCAAGTTTCAATTGGACCGAAACTTGGAATCACGCAAGTTGTATAGTATGATGAATGAGAATTTTCATCTTTGGAAAATTAAGACTAATTCCTTGTTCACATGTATAAGTGAGTCAAGTGAAGGACTGAGGGATCGAGTACACATTCTTGTGCACTGGTCAAGTCCAACACAAAGATCGATAAGACTATTCGTCATGATTTACTAAATTTTAGTAAATATGGTTATATTTACAAGTTTAAGTATCAGTTTGAAACATTGAAAAACTTTTGATGTATGGCAGAACGGATGAGAAGAATCAAATTTGGCAGAAAGATAAAAGTTTCTCAAATCTGAAAAGATGGGAGAGTACTTTAGTATCATGTTTTATGATCAACTTAATGATTGTGAGACCATATCACAATTAATCCTCTAAGGGCATCTTAGTGCATTCTTATGGCTAAGAAGAGGAGTCATGAATTGTTGAAGTGGTTAAATCAAGAAGATGAGTCATACTTTGTTCCAAAGCAATTCTGAGAGTCATACTCCAAGATTGTAATTTGAGTGACATATCTTAAAGAAGGTTTATTAACACTAGTCAAATGTAAGAGTAAAATGTGTCCTACTCCTATACATTTGAAATTGGTAAGTTGTGATGTTTTGGATAAAACAAAGACCAACTAAGGCCGATTGTGTGAAGTGTTTGTCTTGATAAGAATCCGCACTATCTCTTGAATATTTTTTTGTCAAGGAATGGTTGTTGGCAAGAGAGTCTTATATGTCAAGAGGATTGTGGGAGTCTAAAAGATCCTGAAAGAGTTTCAAGATCAAATCAATAATAAAATCTGGAGTTTATCACTAGCACACAACTTCAGGTTTATAACCTATCATGTTGACATATTCCTATTTTTGTGCCCATTCCAGTTAAATTTGGCTTTGCATATGAGTTTTGAATCGGTTTCATAACAACTTGGAAGACATAGAAGGCCCTTGTGCTGCCAGATGGCAAGAATTTAAGAATGCACAAGTTTAGTCCATATGGGTTTGTATTTTTCATTAACCTTGTCTTGTGATTATAGTTTTGACAAATTCATATGGATAGAAACTCATACACCATAAATCTAAGTGTCATAAGGTTTCTCTCCGATTCATGAAAATGATGGTGAGAAAACGCTTTCACTAAGTAGATTTTAAGTAGAGAGCAATTGTGATATTTGCATTCTCAAAGTCGTTAGTGGAGCATGTGTGGTTAACCGACACACTAACGTGGACTTGTGAGAAATGTAAAAGGTCTGAACAATTGAGACTATGATTACGACATCGCTTTTCATAGTTCTGAAACTGTATAGACACATATGTGTGCTATCTAAGGAAAGGTGTATGATTTTGATAAAGTTTTATCAAAGAATCTCTTATAATATATCTAAACTTTGGCAAGAAATTCAATAAAGTATTGATTTCTAGAAGTCCAGCAGTTTTCTGAGTAAATGTCAAAGCTAGTGGGAGCATAAGGTTTATGCTAATAACCATCATGTTAGTGGGAGCATGATAATTATGATAAGTGTTGCAAGTTAGAAATGTTAATTATAGATAACAAAAGTTTCAAATTGGGAAAAGTTGTTTTGCTATAACTAAGGGAGATGAAATTGTACTTCATTTCAATTCTAAAAGCTTAGATTGAGGTTTTAATCATCTTTAGTCAAGGATATATATATATATATATATATATATATATATATATATATATATATATATATATATATATATGAATTTTATGTTGGAATGGCTCAACATAAGGAAATTCCTCCGAATAATGAGTAGATAGGGAAGAGCTTTTTATTTTTCTCTTCATAGAAGACTGATGGGTGGAGCAACTATATATGGGAACATTATTTGAGTTCTAAAATTCGAATTACGGCATCGCTTTTCAAAATCTGAATTATGAGAACATGGAAAATAGACATAGAAATATCATAGCAAAAGACCGGTCTAGTATCATGTATTTATGTTAGACATCATGAAGCGTATCCCATATGCTTCGGATATAGGATTGATTACATGTGCTATAATATTCATCCTTTCTAAATTTTCCAAATGCTCAGGTTATTAAGAGGGGAAAAGGTCTAGACTTGGATATGACTAAAATGATTAAGCAATTGTCGAGGACAATCTAAGGTTTACCAAAGATTGGCTTCTCAGGGACAGTTAGAAGTATAATGTTAATTTTTGGAAAGGATCATATTGACATATTCTAAAAGGAGGTACATAAGTGATAGTCAAAATGGGAAAATGGAGATGTCTCCATAGGTGGAAGTTATTCAATCTGTGTAGGATTAGAAAAGCTTAATGCAAGAAGGATGTTTAAAGCAAGGTACTTTGAATATGAAACTTTGTTTCCATAGAGTTGATCCCCATTGGAATACTCTGTAATGACTGTTGACAAGTCATTGTGACTTTGTGCATAATCATTACAAGAGGATCAGTGCATATAAGTTTAAAATCTTATATATTTCGGTAAATGGTAGGAATTTGGAATTCTTAGATTTACGATAAGTATTTGGGATTGTGAAATGAGAATCATAGGAATTATGTTCAATCGATCTATTTCACAAAGTAAAGATCATAGATAAACTTAGTGTGCATACTTGATGTATGGCGTGACTATTGTTTGGATAAAAATAGTGTGCATGGTTAGAGCATGGAATGACTAGTGTTTTGATTCAAGTATAAAGTTGAATAGTTGAAACATTATACAATGATTAATGTGTAATCAATATGGTGATAAATAAAAGGTGTTCTATTTATATTCATAAGTTCGGAGACCATATTGGATTCAATTATTCTTGTGTTTCACTTTGCATGTTTTGACTTCCAGAATAACTAGGTCATTCTACCCGAATGACTAAGTTATTCAAACCATCCATAGTCGATAATACGTTGGAAGTAGCTATTCAGGCAAGACTGTCATGAAGTTGGTTTGTAGATGTCCAAGGTATTGGACATAGCAAGAGTTGCTACAACATTCATGAGTGCTCATAAGTTCTGAGTATTGGATTCAACCCACACACATTTGAATCACTTCATGAATTTTATGACGAGTGATCATGAGATGATAATATCTTATATTCTTCAAACCTAGAGGTATGAGTTGTTGACTATGAGTTGGTTATACATTGAGTGCACCAAAACGCATTGGTAACTTGATGTTATAAAACGTGAATTTGTGTATGATTCAACGATTAGTATAACAAGCGTATGAGTCGAAGTTTATCCATTCCTTTTACCCTTGAAGGGATAAAAGCGATATATGTGGACCCCTCGATGATTTAGTGATGACACCCCTAAGTTATTGGCCAAGCCTGGACTGATTTGATTTGTTCAATTAGTCGGTTGTCATAAATCGGAAATCGGGAAACAACAACTGGACATAGAGAATGATTGTAATCCATGTCTCAGTCTATATGATATCTAGAATGGAGGAATATATGATCCCTTATCTAATGGACGCGTTATTGATTTGTTCAGAGTTCACCAACGGCTTTAAGAGCTACGATTGCTAGTCGGGTTTTGGAGTCATACGCAATAATAGTTTTAGACTTATCCAAGTGGGAGACTGTTGGATTAGATGTCTAAGCGCATAACTATTATTGGTATGTATTCGACCCGACTTGGCATGGTCCATTTGGGTTGCATGGCATCGAAACAATTAGATAGACAAAATGAGAAAAAGGATACCAGTGACTTATATTAATATATTATAAGTTCTAATATATTAATATGAAATCATATTAATTAATTAGTATTGATCAAGAATTAATTTAGTGATAAAAAAGGAACTAATTAAATATGGACTCTTATATATATATATATATACATATATATATATATATATATATATATATATATATATATATATATATATATATATATATATACATGTTGTGGGCCAAGTTCATTTAGGTTGGGCTAAGCTTTAATGGATAGTCCATGGAGTGTTTAACCCATGGATCCTATGGAAATGAAAGGTCATGGGTATTAGGGTTTACATGAATGTAACCCTAATCCTCCACACTACATAAAGAGGTCCATAGTTCATGAAATGGCACTAGTGTGTATACACAAGAGGGTAAAACTGATTTGGTGCAAGTATCCTTATTCTCTAGTTATTCCAAGGGTTCTTGGTGTTGTGTGAACCATTTGAGGTGTAACACTTGATGCACTAGGCTCTTAAAGGTTCAAGACTTAAAGCTCCATCAAAAGGTATGTCATTCTATTAGATTCTTGTAGTATAGTTGCTTCATATTATGTTAGTTAGGATGAAACCTTGGAATATTGAATATTTGCATGTATAATAGAGAAAACATAGATCCAAGGTTTATAGGGTTGCATGTACACCATAGGAGTGTTAGAATGCTCAAAATCCATCATATACAAGTATCACATAGACAACAAGTATAATAACATAACCAAACGAGGGTCGGGCTTGGTGCCTTAGACCCGCTAAACCAGTGAGGAAACTCACCTTGCGTTGCCGAATCCTTTAGATGATTCATGGCTACTAGCTTGACAGTTCCCCACGCTATCAACCACAAGTAAACTTCCATCAATAATCGGATCCGACCCACACTAAATGTCCAAAATAGGGTAAAATACCTTTTTAGCCTCTTTATAACTTGGGTCCAAAGCCAAGGCCCCAATTAATAATCCAAAATGCCCAAACATGGCCCAAAACATCCTATGGTTAACCCTGATCAAACTTCTGGTCCAAGTCAAAGTCAACATCCCATGTTGACCATAGATGCCGTGTTTCCCCTTGGACACGTCGTGTTCTTTCCTCATCCAAATACTCGGGAAATCCCCAACCAACATGTTGTGTTGGCTTGCAAACACGCTATGTTTTCCCAAGATTCAACGACTTAATAGATTAAGCACTTAATCCTTAAAGACATGTCCCCAAAACATATATCTGACCTCCTCGAGCTGAATTATCATGTAAAGTTACCAACTTTACGTCCATATATGAATAACTGATGCTCTTAAGCTAAAAAGGGACTTAATAGGGGACTTGAAGCATTCATGACACCATTCCTCACATAAAGCTTGCACCTTTATGCTCAAGGATACCAAAACAAACCTACATCCAAAATAATAAGCCCTTAACCAACTCAACACATCCAAAGACGCAAAAAGGAGACCAAAATCGTAATAAACTGGCCATGAAGAGATCTAATCATAAACAAGCCAAGATGCAAACTTGATACCTCTAAGAGACTGCAAGAAGTTGAGACATGTTAGATCTATGATCTTCCTTCCAAGGTAAGCATCTTCAATCTTCACAACTTCCTTTGGAAATGAGCAAAATTTTCACAAGAATCCACTCAAGGCTCAAGAACACCACCAAGAAAGCTTAAGTGATGAACTAGGGTTTAAGTGGTAATGGAGGCTAGTAAGGAAACCGACCCTTGGTGCTTAAGGAGATTATATAGGGTGCAATTTAGGGTCTCCTTCCCAGTTTCCAACACGCCGTCTTTATCTTAATGAGACTCGCGCTTTTCCTCAACTAGACACGCCATGCTTGTTTGTCCATAATGTTGTGTCCAGTCCTAAAAATGGGATTCATTCCTTATAGTTTCTCCTCAAGGTTTCAGGTGTTACAACTCTCTTGAGGCCCATGAGCAACATATATTGTAGATATAAACTTTGATTGCATTTCTTGACCTTACATGAGATTTTAGTAATTTTTTGCTTATTTTGATCTAAAATGGACTCTAACCATGTATTGGACATTCATTTCTTTAAAGCTTCCATCTTTATGCTAGATCTGGTATTAGAGACTTTTGTGGTGTGGTTGGGTTAAAGGCTTTTTCGGATTAAGAACTTAATGGTTAAGACATTGTTGTACTTAGCTTTATTTGGACATAGAGTTTGACATCTTGATCTATTTGAGTGTCTTAATGGATAAAGTTGGAAACTTTATACATATAAACCATAGGAAGGACCGATCTGAGCTTTGGATCTCCTAGGATCGAATGAAACAACTTTGGCATGGCAGTGAGCGGGGTTTTAGTCAACGATGTGATTAAAGTGAGTCTTCTCACTGTACTCGAAGGTCGAAGGAACTAATGTCATCCCACTAGATTGTGTTATTTAGAATGATAGTTGTCTTTGTGACCCTTGCATCTATGATTAGGTTGAAATAAACCCTAAGGTTGGGCCCATCATCCTATGTTTGGATTGAAATACACCATGGAAGTATCTTTTGTTAGTTGGATCATCTTTTTGTTAGTGATACTTGTATTTTGGACCATATTTTGATGTTTAACTATGGTTAGATAAACTTTGTCAGTGGAACTTGTATTTTGTAGGATCTTTTGATGTTTAACTGTGGTTGGATCAAAATTTTATGTAATATCCTTGTGATGGTAATGTTGGTTTAATAGCAATGTATTTGGTCTATTTGTTCATTGGTAACGTTTTTTTAAAAGCAATGTACTTATATCAAAATAAGTACATTGCCATTAAGGGTAATGGTTGTAATGGTAATGCTTATTTAATATCAATGAATTTATATCAAACCGAACTACATTTTTGTTAAGGATAATAATTGTAATGGTAATGTTTGCTTAATAGCAATGCACTTATATTAAAGATAAGTACATTTCTATTAAGGGAAACGCTACTCATATCTAACATAATTATGTCTTAATTTCCATTCATTACAAAACAAAATGACATGAAAGTTCAACATCTTCCTTTATAAATACATTTCAAAATATGTTGTCATTAAGTGCATTGCCATTAATTATAGTGAAACCCATAAATAATCAATAATTGTGAAACCCATAAAAAATTCAAAATCGATTGTCATAATTGAATTAGGCAAAACCATAAACTATCTTCCAGGTTCCCTCGTGTCCTGTCCTGGAGGTTCGAATCAGAGTTGGGAGCTCACAACCTTAGGAAATTTCATTTGATTTTAGAGATAGATAATACTTGGACACGTTAGAAGCAGTTGACATTTTGATATTGGAGATGGAAGCTGCGATGCAATCTAGGGCGATTTCGATTATCTTCGTTGTTGTTTGAAGTCGCTATATACTGAATATGCCACGTATGATGCTAATTGCTTAGTGAGTATGGCACGTATGATTCGAAGTCAACGAAATAAACCTCAATTGGTCATAAGGACCTTTTGTTGATATTCAAAACTAGTTGAATGGTCAACTTTGAAAAAAAAAGATAGCGACCAACTGTATACTAGATATACAGTACGTTACCCTTTCAAGTTTTATCCTAAAAAACTAATATCCTAAAAAGTAATATGAATGAAAGGAAATTTTTAGACATCCATAATATTACCCTTATAACATATGAAGATAAATTTTACTAAGAGGGATAAAATCAAACAATATAAAAATGAATAAATGAGAATAGTCTAATAAGGAGTATACTGAATTATTGATGATAACGATGTAGAATGAAATTAATATGAATTAGACAAAAATAACCTCTTATTAATTATAGATATAATAGATGCTTCACAAATCTTATTATCTACCTTAATGTTTTCAATAGTTTTTAATTGAAGGCGGGACTTTTCCTGCCAAAGATTTCATCATCTATAATCCAATATATATATATATATATATATATATATATATATATATATATATATATATATACAATGTATATCAAACCTTACCTACTCCCACTCTCTACAATTGAACTACATTTTTCTATTATAGACAAACACCAATTTGGTTCTTAATAGAGAAGACATGATAATGAAAAAAGGAGAGATAGGGACGAGAGACCAATAGCTGAAAAAAAGAGTCGACGTCCTGGTACTCGTTTAGTGTTATTGCATCTGTCGAAGTGTGAAGGATATAAGGAATGCAGAATGATCCTGAATCTTACATTGATTTGACGTAATAATTCTGATGGTCTCCTGTTTTACTTAACTAAAATCAATTTTATTGAAACCAAATTTAGGTTATGGTATTTTGTGAAAACAATTTGAGGTTTTCGATATCAACACTGTGTCATATTTTTAATTCTACTTACATGTAAATAATTTTATTTTCATATTTGGAAGTTACCTTTGAATGTGTTGTTGATTGTTCATGCCAAAGATGAAAGGGAAAGGGTTTACGATATCTTTAATTTTAGGGTATATTATGAAGGCTACAACGAGACCAGAGATAGTTGATTGTTGAGGGAACTGAACCTTTGAAATCATCTATGCCTTTAACAACTTCATATGTTGTTCAAATTCTATGCAAGGTTTCAAATTTAACACATTAACCGTGTGAAATTTTGAGCACAGACGATGAGGACTAAAAAACGAATAAATAGAAATTAAGTACATAATCAATGGAATCAATGGTAATTATCTTACATTTTTTATCAATATATGTAAGGCTTTAAAATTTTAAATTTTATTCATGATAAGTTTTTGAATGTATCTTATCTATTTTTTTTTTTTGCATAATGCATATATTTCGAAAGTGATAAGAATATTCGATAGTGAAATACACAGGCCTCATCTGTCTAAAGCGAATTTTTTCTTTAGTACCTGGTGTAGATTTTGGCGTAGATTTTAAAACTCATTTGTGGTTTGGTGTGGATTATAAAATTCATCTTGACACATTTTAAAATTCATTTGTGGTTTAGCTACTATGTACATTATGTGTATGTATTGCTATCTATATATTCATAGATCGAAAATAAAAATTTTAGACTAGTCTTGATGTTTATGTTTTTCTTTCCTCGTGTTCGTTTTTTTTTTGTACTTTTTTTTCAATTATGTGGGAATTCATTTTTTGGTTGTTTCTTTATTCGATCTTCATTTCTGGTATTCATATGGGTCTATTTATACATTGAGACCTTTGATGCAATTGTGATTAGATCGGTTGTTTAGGGTGCTGTCGTGATTTAGATAGGTTGTTTTATTTTTTTGGATCTTGGATCAGAATGTTGTGTAATGCTGAGATGAGTTAATCCTTTTAAAAAATTTTCCCCTGGTTTTGTCTTGCATCTGTGTGGTGGTTTATTGATCTATTTCTCCCGTGTTATTTGGAGTTGCTGGCATACTTTCTTGATCTTCTCTGGTTCTATTTGTGCTCCTGGTTGCTGATTGCTTTCTAGATGTTGGTGGCTTTTATTGGTTTGTTGACCAATTAGCCCCTGCTTGGCATTTTTTGGAGTGGTGCTTGTTGACTGAGATTTTCTTCCTCTATTCTTCCGTTTGATTTTGTTGTGGTCTTCTATGCTCTCTATGTTGCCGGTGGGATAGATCTTTGCTATTTCGACCTTTTTACCCTTGTGGGGTATTTTTCTTATTGTTTTTAGTTCTCAGTATGTTTTGCTTTTGTTTGTTTGATTCTTCTTGTTGCTCATTATTTTACATTGTTCCAGCTTCTTTCTAGTTTGTTGTTTAACAAAGTCATAGTTGAAAAAAAGAAGTCATTAATCCACATTTATGTATGCTAAAAGAAGCTAAAATACACGGTTGTTGAAAATGGGTCATATAACTTCCTAGTAAGCATGTTCTCTAGTAATACTAAAAGAACCCAGTTGTTTTCTGGAGGTCGGTTCGTATACCCTTACAACTAAATGTCCTGGTGGTCATGCTTGGAACTGGCTTCTTTTATTATAAGATATACCCCAGTTTCTTGAATTAAACCGGGTTATACAACTTTTACCTTAATAAATCCAAGTATTTCTACAATATATCCCAGTTTTCCCAAAACCCGGGTTCTATTTACCGAGTCCTATAATGCACTATGTATTAGTGTTTATTTTTTCAAAAATGTAACCATAAATGAAGTTGGAGCCATTTTTTGAAGGCCAAAGTGCAATTTTTGCAAGTATATGGTGTGCATGATTTTCAGTGACAGTTTGCAAATTGTCGCTAAATGTTGTTGCTGTTAGCAGATTTTTCAAAGGGTTGTTGATCATTTGCAACACTTTCTGCAAAACTTTTTGAAAGTGTTTCATATTGTTGTAACGAAGTTTTTCAAATCTTTTGCAAGCAAGAGGTGTTTCCTCAAGTGGGGGCTTCTACAACAACATCACAAGAAGATTTTTGGTCCCTTAAAATGTCCTTTTAGGAATGGACTTGACATTTTTGTGTTGGCTCACAAAAATGTCATTAGCTGGTTATGTTTATGCATATATAATTTTATGCATGTTTGTGTTTTTTGTTTTATGCAATTATTATCTGTGGTTGATAAATTAGTTTTTCACATGCTAAAATAGTTTTAGATAAAACAAACATGTCATGGAGTTTGGTTTTCAAAAATTTATAATGTTGACATAAGATGTAACAAGTTATTGATTTAAAATAAAATCCGATTTTATAAAACGCTAATAACGTCAAATTTTGAAATACTCAAATATAAGTTTTAAATTGCTGATTTTTATAGGTTATACAAACTCCAAATATATAAGTAATAAAAGACAGTTTTATTAAAGATATAAAAGGTTCAAATGCACTCAAACTTAATACCGGTTATTAAAATTAAATCACATTAAATTATATAAAATCTAGCTTTTTATATAGAACCTTTAAAAGTGATTTTGTTTTGAAAATTGGTACCATGGTTTATTATATGCATGTAATAACCATGATATCATATGTTTTTAAAACTATAATTATAAAACATATTAAAGACCCTTTTAAAAACCTCAAATCTATGAAATCCATTTTGAAGAAGACTCTAACATCTCTTTTATGCACTAGTGGGATAAAGGATACCTAACCATTTAGTGTTATCTTTTGACGGTTGGGGTGACTTTGCGATTTCTATAACCAAGTTATAGGCCGATTACACAAGTTTTTCAAATCGGATGATTTGATGTGAAGTATTTTGTGATAAAGGCTACCTAAGCAAGAGAATTTTCAGGCATATATGGGATTAAACATGTCTAATTAAAATTGTTATTAAGGATTCCATAAATCTAGGAATTATATAGTTAGATATAATTGATAATCGACATCTACCGGGTTGAATTCAAATGGATGGGATAAAGGACACCTAACCATTTATTTGTTTTTCAACTTGGATCCTATACTTTGATAATTAATGTTTTTGAAAACCAAAAGGGTATTAATTATTAAAGAGTCCATTCTCATTAACATAGATTGTCGTTTTTCTTTAATGACTTAATGAAACAATAACATTCACTAGATACAACTTCAATGAATACATTCATGTCTTTACAGACAATCTTACAAGACATATGAAATTGTATACACTTTAAGGTTCTAATACTAAACTATTGGCTTCGTGCAATAACCTTGAACATGATACCTAGTAAAGCATCACTGTGATAATAAAGATGTTTGTAACATCAAACTACAAATAGTTCACAGCCCAAAAGAGTCACCTTGTGTGATCTAGTAGGCTCATGTTTATGGACTGTAGACCTTTAAGCCCATGAAATCGAATAAGGCCCAAATAGACCGATCTTGTTTCTTTTGTGGAGAAATTGGACGCTGGAAGAGGATCTGATCCTCCTATCTGGAATGAAAGTTTGGAAGAGACTATTAATTCAGGTATAGTCCAGATAGAACTCATACTTTTGATATAACTTAGGTACTTAGTACTTAAATGTTAATCTAATATTGTTAATTGGCTTGCAGATGTTTACTAAAGAGTAACCAGTGGAGGAAAATCAAGTTTGAACTACACTCTCGGAGTTTAGTTTATTAATTATGCTAGGAACATAATTCACTTGTATTATGAAACAATGTTTGTTTTGGAAAAATGTATGTTTTAATTTAGCTTGCCTAAATATATGTCTCAGTTCAATTAATGAATGATTGACTATTCTCTTAAATCATTTTTTCATAATGATCACCTTCATATATAGAAATGATTAAAAATCTATTTATGAGATTAGATCTCTTAATAAGAATTATAAAGTAAATATCAATGTTTTATAGGTAAAAAGTTCTAGATGCAAAATATTTTAAGTTAAATTCGTTTTAAATCAAGCTCATATTTGACATTGTATCTTTATTGTATAAATGACATCCACACATTCCAACTTCCAGAAAGGGATCCTTGAAGTCAAATAATGTAGTTTATTTGAGATATGTAAATCGTATTTACATATAAAATATTCCTAATGATATTTGCACTAGGTTGTAGAGAAAATAAATTATTAAGGAACTATACACTATGGTGCATGAATTCCTTCCTATTAAATGTCTAAGATTTAGCACAAGATACTAAATCAACTTTATTAATAACTATAGTTGTTTCAATTATATTTTACATGGTAAATCATAATTGTGAAACCTTTGTTGAAGGTTTTAAATATAAAGTTGAAATACAAAACCGGCAAGAACTATCTAAGGCCTTAATGTCCTCCTTTTATTTCCTTGGGATAACACCTAGAGCATTATCAATTATACCTTGAGTACAAACACCAATTAACTAGTAGTTATAACATTTTTTTCATAAGATTTCATATGGAAATGCTCCATTGCTATCTTATTAAATGTGGCTTAGAATATTATATACAAATCCACAAAGAATAAGTTCACTTATTCACTTGATAGTTGAGTTAGTAGAAAGTAAGCTTCTAATGATAAAGCAAGTGGGAGGTACATGGAACTTGATGTAGCTCAAGAACCATAACCAGATGTAGTCACAGTTAGTACTAGTTTTAACAAGGATTGTTAAACTTAAATAACATCTATTCACAAACACAAACTGTTCGCATTAGTGGTAGAAATCATCTATGACTTGAGAAATGTGGAATATCTTGTTGATGAGATTTTACTGATGGTTTGTAGCAAATCCATCAAATACCAAGATGCTATGTCAGATCTCGAATCTGATTAATGACTTAGAGTTATGAACATGACATGCAATGCATGTATGATAATAAACTATTTCTCTTGACTGGGCTTCCTCTCTATAGCAGGGCTAGAAGGAGTAACTGGTTCTTATAGAAAGAATACATTGTGTGATAACTATACATTTAAAGCAATACTTGTTACAAACGTCTTTTCTCATACTCATATCATTGACTATGATCCTGTCACCACACCAAACCAGAACGACGGAAACGTTCGGGGGCGGAGGACGTCATGTTAGTTATCACAACACATGCATCATAGTAATCAAAGTAACAAACAACCATTGCATTAATATTAAAGTGTTTACAAAGTATATGATTCACAAAGGATTGACTCCAAAAGTAAATAACAAAACAAGACATGAAGCTACTATGCTCCAACTTCTAAATCCTAGAGCGCATACTTGTTTACTAGGTTCCGGAGAATACAAGTTAGTTTGAAAGAGTAGATCAACATTTAAGCTGGTGAGTTCATAATTATTTTAGTTATGAAACGTGAACTGTAAGTTCTTTTAGAAAAGTTCGCTTGTTCCTCCAGAAAATCCTATATTTTCTGATGTGATGAATGATAAGTAAAAATGACTCTACAATCCTTTCTATGAGCACTAAATGGATAAAAGTTATATAAAATCCAAAGCAAACAGACTACCGATTGTATGATTCCGACCTAAGCCTGCAACTAAACAAGGAAGAAGAAGTAAGGCGGAAAGCACACATGCCATTGTTTGTTAGATCTTCATTTTATATAACCCTGGCGTATACGTTTGATACTTAAAGAGTTAACTGTAATAGTTCTTTATATTTGATGAAAACATTCTTTAAGAAATTATATATTTCCTTTAGTAAAATGGTAACCACAGTAGTTCTTTCTATAATAACTTACTTTATACTACCTATATATAATCTAATATCGAACTGACATTTAAATGTGTGCAAGGAACAAGAAATGAGCCACAAAACACACATCCAACTACCTGTCGGATATTAATTATATATAAACCTAATGTATAAACTAAGGAATTATAGAATTAGCTACTAAAGGTCCTTTTAGTTATACTGCTTTAATAAGAAGTATTAAACCCTTTTCCAAATAAGTTTCTTGTTTCACTAACTCAATTATGAGACATTGTTCTTGGTAAAAAGCTATTGTTTTTTCAGAAAGTACAATCCAAACTGTTTACCTTAAAAAGAATGATGTTTACCATAGAATATCCTAAAGTTTCTATAAAACCGACTGGATGTTCATGTTGTTCTAAGTTTGAAAATCTCAAGTATACTCCCTATACTCACTACAATGATGTATAGTTTTGTTGTTATGTTCAACTGAATAAGGCTTGGTTGTTCTGGATACCTGATACAACGATACCACCCTCCTATGATTACCTAATACATACGAGTTGTATATAACCGAGATCGAATTGACAGTTGAATGGGTGAATCTGCCCTAAGCCCACAACCAAACAAGGAACAGGAAGTAAGACGGAGAGCACACATTCCACTGTCTATCGGACTTAAGTTTTATTTAACCCTAAAGTATACATTGGTTCATCACATGGTTAGTATATCGTGATGTTTTTTCATGAAAAGTGTATTACTACGAAAATATATCATTCTTATCTATTTGTGAGTTTTACGACCATACTAATTGGACCAGTTAACCATGACGTATTGTAGACGTCGAAAAGAATATGAAATTTGTCACCCATAGACCTGCCGATCCAACTGTAGCTAACAATGAGGTGTGGGATTGTCAATCCCATATAGATCTATACAAAAATTCACGCTCTCCCTCAAGGAGACTCTAGTCATAAGGGTAGACTTTCGCTGGTACTTATAAGAGTACTAGAAGACGTGTCTCACAAGATAGATTAACGACTTTACAAGTAATAATGTGCAAAACCCTTTTTAATATTAACATATAAGTTCATAAAAAGATCCTTTTTTCCTTAATCTAAGCTTTTTAAAGTTTATAAGCTTATTTCCATGTTCTATTCAAAGTTTCATGTTCTAAACATACTTCATTGGCACAAAGACATAATAAGAAATTTGTATTTTATAACACAACATTTATTGTGTTATACTTGTATCCCCCCATTAAAAGCATTTAAAACCATTTAAAAGATAGACTATAGGGGTATGAACTCACCTTATATGGGTGATTCAATTGGAGATTCGAGTAAGGATGAGAAGTTCCACGAATGAAGTCTCAAGACACAAACGAGTCCTAAATGACATCTATTGATACACACACGCACACACACGCACACACATATATATATATACATATATATATATATATATATATATATATATATATATATATATATATATATATATATATATATATATATAGTGTTTAAAACAACTAACATGAAGTGAAACAACCTTAGGGTCTAGGAAACACTTGAAATGAAGTGTTAGAATCATATGTGATTGATCACAAGGAATTTTACGGCCATACCATATTACAGCCATACTTGAGGAGTTTACGGCCATAGGGGTGTTTACGGCTGTAAACTCTTGATGTTTATGAACTAGTCGCTTGTTTTATGGCTAGGAATCAAGTGTTTCTTATACATAACTAGATGATAGAAAAGATACTTACAGTTTGGAGGTCCTTAGAGAGTTCACGACCCAAGAAGAAGTAGGTGTTCTTGGTGAAAAGGTTGATGATTTGAAGATCTAAACCAAAAGTGATGAATTCATGGATGAAATCATAGGGTTTCACAAGATTAAGAAGGATATCAAGAATGAATGGAAGAATCACTTACACTTTTGAAGATCAAGGAGGATATCCTTGATGATACTTGAGAGAGAAAGGGAGTTCTTGACTTGAAAATGTGAGAAATGAAGAATAATGAAGAACTATCATATATGGAGGGTAGTTCATGGCTAGAAAAGTGTTCACGGTCGTGAATAGGGTTTACGGTCGTGAACGTCATGTGTTGAGTTTTCTGGTTCTGGTGTAGCCTTCTGATACTGAGCTAATACTTCCAAACACTCAATCCCTAAGTGTACTAAGCTTTGAACTCCTTAGAATGATCCTTAACAAGGCTATGAGGCAATAGAATAGAATCTAACTTTTGGTGGATTGGATTGACTTTACAAGGAAGAAATTTTTGGGTTGTCATATCATCCCCCCGTTAGATGAAATTTCGTCCCAAAATTAGCTTTCCAAATAGTACTCCTGGGGTTGTGTTCCTCTGAATGGCAGAATACCCACCCGTAGACCTGGGCATCTTTACCCTTACGCTCATGATAAGATTCCTACTTGGTCCATCTAACATCACCTCATGTATACAAGTCATATATAATTAATATTAGTAAGACGGTCGGATGTACGACTCTGTCCCAGGTCCACAAGCAAACAAGGAACAAGAGATAGGGAGGAAACACACATAGTAAATCTGCATAATCATAATTATAAATCACCGTAGATTATACACTTAATTAGTGATAGGTGGATGTATTCGTCCTTAGCCTCTGTGCTTGAACTTGACCTGTTGGACGAGTGGTAGTTTGGGAAGGTCTGTTGAGTATAAGGTTGTCATCGTTTCGGAGGGCAAGGTACTCCTCGCATTAGTTCTTCGGGGTCAAGATTATGAGGGAGACGATTCTGAGGTCTGATTCGGGTTGTCGTTACGAATGACGAGGGTTTCATTAACTTGCCGATTAAGGCGATGGGTTTTTCGAAACATATGAACTTGGTATGGTGAGGACCACGCCAACCCATGACGAATGATGACAACAGACTCTTTATAGAAACAAATGTTAGTCCGATTTGAAAGAAACATTTGTTATACAATGGTGTATCCCGAGTGTGCTCGACAATGTATTCCGTAAAGACTTTCTAGTGCTTTCTGTTTTCTCCTTGATATTACCACCACCACAAATCGTACCGCGATGAGCGACTACTAACATTGAAAGTGTTTTGATAACTAGTGTCGATACCTTTTATTATGATATTCCTCGGTACCTCTATGATCGCTTGGCATATACAAGTTGTGTATAATTAAGATGAATAAGATGGTCAACTGAGTGACTTTGCCCTAAATCCACAACCAAACAAGGAACATAAATTAAGGCGGAATCACTCACTCTAAGCATGCAACATCTTAGTTATACATAACCCTGATGTACATACTAAGCCATCATAGCTTACTTGAACGAATCTTTTGTGTTCTTATGAATGACGTGACTTGTTCGGACGAGTTACAAATTTATAATTACTTTTAAAATTTCCCCAAGTTTTTAATCTTACTATAATATATATAAATTAAACCTTTTTAACAAAAATTTTAATTAGAAGACGTACCGCTGTTCGCTGGTGGTTCCGGGGTAGTTTCTCCTGTCATGATCATCAAAATTCATCTGTCCGCACCTGAGTTCTTCGTTATCGGGAATTCCCTCTTGTAGTGCTCAGTCTCACCACATCCAAAGCAGGCCTGGTTTATTTCTACTCCGGGGACTTGGGAGATCAGTTGTACCGGCGCCCTGCATAAACAGGCAGTATGCCCCTTCCCATGGAAATTCATGCATTGCATTTCCCGACATGCTCTATTGTGGTGATAGTTATGCTTTCCACACTTCGGGAGGGTTCCAGCATATCGACTGACAGCTGTTGGAGTGGCAGGTGTTGTAGCGGTATGTACAGTAACCACTTGTTGCTCCTGTGAGGGTTCATGTGTTGCTCGTTCCTTCCTCTTGTTCCCCGACTTTTGTTTCTAGTCCCCTACCTTTGGTGGCTCGGGTACGGGGACCACCATGCCATGGCAGACTCCATGGTCAATGAGTCTCTGGGCTAGGCGATTGGCGCTATCGAAGGTTGTTGGTTTAGATGACAGTACAACCCCTTGATTCGGTGCGGATAAACCCTAGATGTACTTTTCTATCTTCTTACTCTCCGGGGTAACCATCCTGGGGCACAGTGCTGCCAGGTCACTAAACATGTCAGTGTAGGCCACTATGTCTGAACCGACCATGGTATGTTCCCATACTTATTGCTCAAGTTTTTAAACTTTTCCCCGAGGGCAGTATTCTTCCAACATCATCTCTTTTAGGTTCTCCCAACCTATAGAGTTAGCCACTGATAGGGTCAGTGACTTAATATGGCAATTCCACAACGTTAGGGCTCTATTGGAGAATGTGCATGCAGCAAACCTCACATTTCTCCCTTCTGGGCACAAACAGATTTCGAAAATTGAATCTGTTTTAACGAACCATCACATTAGATCAATGACTCCCCCATTTCTGTTAAAGGATTTGGGTTTGTAGTTCATGAAGTCCTTATACGAACACTCCTGTGGGTGTCCGTGGGTAACTTTGGGGTTAGTTAGGTGGGTACCGCTACCAGATCCACTGGTACCACTTGTGTGGATTTGATTCATAGCAGTTGTTACTGCGGCTGCTATCGCTACTTGGAGAGCATCAGGGTCGTGTTGTGGTGGTGGATTATATGTTGTGGTGTTGACTACGTGCATTATAGGTCTACCATGAGCATCTTTTTCTAAAATGAATACAAAATGAAACGGAAATAAGTCTATAGTAGTGGTTATAAGCCGAAAGATGAATAAGTAAGTTATCCTAGTTCTGAGTGTATCTGGTTCTGACTTTCATAGGGTTCTGGAAAACAATTCATAATGGGAGTCTATATAAAATAAACTTTATGAGTCAGAAGTGGTTATCCTCGAATGAACTTCTATGAATTCGAATAACTGTTACTGGCTGCATGAAAAGAAATGATCCTAACACATAACGTGAGTAGGGTATTCACTAGTTCACTAAGTCATTTAAGGTTATTATTTATTAGTGTGACGCATAAGACGTTTTGGTTTCTTCGGTTGATTCCTCCTTGAAAAACTCCTCTTGAATCTCTTTTTGTTCCTCCTTGACTCCTCTGCTGTCTGCTATGGTGGAGTGGTTACACTTATTTGGGTCTGTTGTGCGAGAATGGAATTGTATAAAGAATCTATGACATTTAGTGAAACATTATGGGGCGATCCTTACCGGTTCCTCCTATAATTGTGCAATGTATACAAGTTGTATATAATTAAATATTAAATAGACCTTCGAATAAGTGATCCTGCTCTAAAACCACAACCAAACAAGGAACAGGAAGTAAAGCATATATCACTAATTCTAAGTCTATAAAATCTCAATGATATAAAACCTTTGGAGTGTATGCTCCAGAATTATAGACCTACTAGAAGGGTCTTTTAAATTATCACATAAGTTATTTATAGTGCCTAAAATACTCCTATAGTATTTTAATGTAATGAACTTGGTATGTTTTAAACTTGTTGTTGTCTTATAGTATCATAAAATACTCCTATAGTATTTTAACTTTATGTTATGATCTGGAAATCCCTTGTGTATAGAGTTATGTACGTTTTAAGACTGTTGCAACACCACATCACTACTCCCAAACATATGTTGGTCATATCTCAAATGAATATAGTTGATCAGGCTATATCGTAGTGTCCAACCTTTAAATACTTCTATTCTGTTCTTCTTGTGATACTTGTTCTAGAATGTATATATGTATAAGCCAGCATGTATACTTTTATAAAATATTGTTATAGTCCTTATCCTTATCTAGTTGCTTGCCCACCAAGCAACCATAAGATAAGCCTTGAAAACCCTTATCTTTTATCCTTTGGACGATTTCAAGGATCCTTATCTCCTTGAATTCGTTCAACCCATATTTAATATAACCATTACCATATTTTGTAACTATCACATAATTACAATTCAGCCCCTCTAGTTTAATTAATTACACTTGATCACAAAATTAATTCATAATTAATTATTGACCAATATTAATTAAACAAATACGATTTCTCCCTTAATATATTATTCTTATAACATATTAATAAATCATAATAACCTCTCTCTTTATTTATTTCTCCAATCAAGTTGCTTTGGTGAAGGCAACCCAAAAGGACCATGCACCATCGGGTCAAGTACATACCAAAATAGTTATGGACATAGACACTAATCCAACTGTCTCCCACTTGGATAAGTCTAATAACTATTCTGCGTATGACTTCAGATCCTGATCTGCAATCGTCGCTTTCCAAAGGCGCTGTCAACTCTGATCATATCAGATACGCGTGTCCTTAGATAAGGGATCATATATTCCTCCATTCTAGATATCATATGAGATATGATTTCAAATCATTCTCTTTGTACTATGTCTCGATTTCCAATTTATGACGACTGACTAATTGAACAAATCAAATTAGCCCTAGCCTGGCCGAGCATTTACGTTTGTCATCACTAAATCATCGAGGGGCCCAAAGATATCGCTTTTATCCTACTTTGGATAAAAGGAATGGATAAACTTTGATACAATGCTTGCTTGCACTCACTTACCGAATTACACACAACAATATGTTTTATAACACCAAGTTACTAGTGCGTTTACATATTATCAATGTGCAACCGATTTGCAAGATACAACTCACACATCTCGGTTTCAAGAATATAAGATGTTATCGTCTCACCAATCACTCGTGAAACAATTCATGGAGTAATCCAAGTGAGTGTGGGTTTAATCCAATGCTCAAATCATATTCATAAGCACTCACGAACGTTGCAGCAAACATTTGCTTATGTCTAATACTCTTTTAGACAATCCACACACCAATTCATGACAGTCTTCATTCATACCTACTTCCAACATATGAACGACTGTGGCCCTTTCGAATAATTCGATTCTTCTTAATAAATTCAGTTATTCTGGAAGTCAAAACATGCAAATGTGAAACACAAGAATAATACTAATCCCATATGGTCTCAACCTTTGAGTATAAATAAAATGCCTTTTATTTATCACCATATTGATTACTCATTATTTGTCGTTTCGGGTAATCAACTTCTTACTTGAAGTACAACACTTGTCCCATGCTCCTAGCATCCACACAATGTTTACCTATGGTTCTTACTTTGTGAAATAGATCACATTGAACACATTTCCAATCATTCTCATTTCACAACTCCAAATCCTTTTCATAAGTGAAAGAATATCAAATTCTTGCTACTTATAGAATATGCTAGATTCTAACAATTTATGCAATTGTCCTTTCGTAATGTCACTGCACAAAAGTCATAAAGACTATTGTCAATGATATTACAAAGTCCTCTATCGGAGATTGTTACAAGACAATTCCATAGACGGGATGTCTCTCACTCAAAGTACATTCCTTTGAACATCCTTTTGCATAGAAGTTTCTAATCTAGTCATAGATTTCTCAATATTCAATTCCCAATATGGACACACTTCTATATGTTCCATATGACAACTCATTTTTAATAGAATATTTTCTATTCATAATAGAGTCGATATGGTCCATCCAATACCATGCTTCCAACTACTCACAAGCAACCAATCCTCGTCGAACTTTCGATTGTCCTTTGATAGTTGTTTAATTATTTTAGTGAAAACCGATTCTAGTCCCTTTTCCCTCTAAATGCACTAGACATTTGGAAAATTTTAGAATGGTCAAACATTAAAGCATTTCCAATCGATCCTATACCCGAAGCGTATGGGACACGATGCACAATGTTTTATTTGCTATGTTCTCAAAATTCGAATTGTGAAGAGGAATGCCGTAATCATAATCGAAATTTTAAAAACACACTATGTACCTTTGACTAAATTTATCAACATTTCTCAACCAAATCCTTTAGATTTGAAATGAAGCATAATATTCTCTCCCTTAATTATAGCAAAACAACATTACAACCCTTACCACTTTGCAAGGTATAACTTTTGTTTTCTATAATTAATATTGCCAACTTGCAATACTTTCCATAATAATCATACAATCATAACTTTTATGCTCCCACTATCATGATGATTACTATAAAACATAACACTTATGCTCCCACTAGCTTCGACATGTATTCATAAACATCTTAACTTTCAGAAAAACAATACCTATTGAACTTCTTAAGTTCATGTTTTTAATACTTACTGCTTTGATAATCCTTTATCAAGGCTTCTTGAACTTATACACCTTTGCCTTCGATAGTTCCTATGTGTGTCTAAACACTTAAGACTAATTGCCAAACCTCACAATTCAAATTATGGAAAGGGATACCGTAACCATAATCAAATTCGAGAATGCAATTTTACAATCACTATCTTCTTAAATCTTTCTTAGTGAAAGCATTTCCTCACAATCATTTTCATGAAGGAGGAAATCTTATGACACTTAGATTTAAACGGTGTATTTGTTCCTATCCATGTGAATTTGTTAAAACCAAAGTTTACGACAAATTCAAACTCATATGGATCGAACTTTCTTGATCTCGATTTCTTGCCTTTATGGTAGCACAGCTGCCCACCATGTCTTCCAAGTAGTTAAGCAGCTCACCTTTTCTTATCAATGTACTTTCCATTGATCAAGGTCCTTGCCTTTTATGCATTCAATATGAAAACTCATAGAACTCACATGCATAATTAACTCAAGTGGAATGGCACAGAAACAAAATAATGTCAACACGATAGGTTATAAACCTCAACTCGTGTGCTAGTGATGATCAATAAGGTTTATTTGATTTGTTCTTGAAACCTTTCAAGACCATAAGACTCCCACTGACTCCTTGACATATAATATTCTCTTGTCAATAACCATTTCTTGACAACCAAACATTCAAGAGTTAGTGTAGCTTTTATCAAAACACTTCATAAATTTGGTCCTAGTTGGTCTTTGCCTTATCCAAGACATCACAACTTTCCACATTTGATGAATGTTATAAACCTTCTTAATACTTATCCACTCAATGTCACAATCTTAACTCTAAGACTTGTTTTGGAACGAAGTATGATTGACTTCTTGATTTAACCATTTCTTTAATTCTTGATTCTTCTTCATAGACATACAATTGTACTAAGACTCACTTAGAGGATTAATTGCGATATGGTTCTTAATCATTAAGACCTATCATAAAGCATAAAAGCTACTCTCCCTTCTTCTTAGAATGGAGAAACTTTTATCTTTCTGCCTACTTGATTCTTCTTATTCGTTCTGCTATTGGTTTAAACTTTTTCAATCAATTCATAATTACACTTAATCTTGTAAGTATAATCATGACGAATATCATTGTTACTCTTATGGTGGACTTGATCAACACGCAACTTTGTGTATTCGATCTCCAAGTCCCTCACTTGACACTTTGTCAACGAATTAGTCTAATTTCCAAATATGAAATTTCTCATTCATCATGCAACCAAGTTGCATGATTCCAAGTTTCTGTCCAATTGAAACTTGGGCGATGAGAAACTCTCCCTATTTGGTAAATTCTCGACTTTCCATAAATAACATAAATAAGAACCAAATCCATTCAAACACCAATTTTTCATATACGCCATTGCAAGGATAAATAAATAATATAAAATCAGAATTTATTTTATTGCGGAAAAATTTATCCTTACAATGCAATTCATTGAAAAAACTATGCTAATACCTAATTCTAACTCTAAGTAGTAGCTCAAGAATCTAATCTTCGAGATATGCGATCGAAATCCATTCCTTCGTGGTTAGATTCTGCTCACTTATTCCCTTAAACTTCCTTTCTTTTCTTCGATCCTACAAAACATCAATTGTAATCTTATCACATTATGTATTAAGAATCTAGAATAGAAGCTTAAAAGAGTTAGTTAATGGATTTTACCTATATTAGGGCCATAGGTTTCGACTGTCCCATCTCTTTGATCGCTTAGGTAAATAGGGCAGCTTCGTCTCCAATGCCCCTTCTCTTGGCAATAGAAGCAAATCGACTCTTTTGGAACAGCACATGGAACTACTTCAGACATTGCCTTTCTCTTATGATCAAACTTTTCGATTATAGCATGTCTTTCGTTGCCATTGTCTATATCCATAGAGGTCTTGAAGGCAGATTCACCAATCAACTTTGCTTTTCTATTGCGCCAAACCATCGCTGATTCAGCAGCAATAAGCATATAGGTGAGATCTATAAGGGTCACGTCGCGGTTCATCATATAGTACTCTCTTACGAACTCACTATATGAGTTAGGAAGTGACTGAAGAACCCAATCAACAGTCATTTCCTCACAGACAACGGATCCCAACATTCTTAACCTATCAATGTGTGACTTCATCCCTAGGACGTGTGCACACACCGACTTTCCTACTTTATGTTTACTTGCCAAAAGGGCTTGAGTGATCTTGAACTTTTCAAGCCTTCGAACTTGTGGGTTAGGGAGAATAAGTGGAGGAGGTGGAGGAAGTGAAGCATGATTTCTTGTTCCTCGATCGAATCTTGGAATATAATCTTCATGTGGAAAGCTTGTCCCACGGGATTTGGGAAGACCAGAGTTGTCGAACTTTCACATCTACAAAGCGGGAGAAAACGAATTCAAGTTATTTGATAGATTGATTCCTTAGTAAATCACCCAAATGAGATACTAAGGCTAGGACCCAAATGGGTTTTATACAAACAATCCTATGTGTACATGCAACCCTAGCTTTGGATCTATGTTTTCACTATTAGATACACAACATTATGAACACATAATAAAACTATAATTCTAGCATATAAGTAATCATATTAACATAAGAATAGGTTTATATATTACCTTGATTGTTATGTAGCAATAACAATCCCAAATCTCCTTGTATTGACTTTGGAAGGCTTAGAGTCACAAGTGTCACTCCTCTAATGGTTCACAAACACCAAGAGCAAATGGAGAAGCAAGAGAGAGAGGGAAGAGGTATAAAATTCGTTTCTAGGAACCCTAGACAAGGCATGGACGAATTCTTATGGCCTTAGGGTTATTTATATAGGTGTAGAGATTAGGTTTCAGTCCTTATCCTTATCTAGTTGCTTGCCCACCAAGCAACCATAAGATAAGCCTTGAAAACCCTTATCTTTTATCCTTTGGACGATTTCAAGGATCCTTATCTCCTTGAATTTGTTCAACCCATATTTAATATAACCATTACCATATTTTGTAACTATCACATAATTACAATTCAGCCCCTCTAGTTTAATTAATTACACTTGATCACAAAATTAATTCCTAATTAATTATTGACCAATATTAATTAAACAAATATGATTACTCCCTTAATATATTATTCTTATAACATATTAATAAATCATAATAACCTCTCTCTTTCTTTATTTCTCCAATCAAGTTGCTTTGGTGAAGGCAACCCAAAAGGACCATGCACCATCGGGTCAAGTACATACCAAAATAGTTATGGACTTAGACACTAATCCAACATTACAACACATGCATCATAGTAATCAAAGTAAAAAACAACCATTGCATTAATATTAAAGTGTTTACAAAGTATGTGATTCACAAAAGATTGACTCCAAAAGTAAATAACAAAACAAGACATGAAGCTACTATGCTCCATCTTCTGAATCCTAAAGCGCGTACCTGTCTACTAGTTTCCTGAGAATACAAGTTATTTTGAAAGAGTAGATCAACATTTAAGATGGTGAGTTCATAATTACTTTTGTTATGAAAAGTGAACTGTACGTTCTTTTAGAAAAGTTCGCCTGTTCCTCTAGAAAATCCTATATTTTCTAATGTGATGAATGATAAGTAAAAATGACTCTACAATCCTTTCTATGAGCACTAAATGGACACAAGTTATATCAAATCCAGAGTAAACAAACAATCGATTGTATGACTCTGCCCTAAGCCCACAACCAAACAAGGAACATGAAGTAAGGCGGAAAGCACACATCCCATTATTTGTTAGATCTTCTTTTATATAACCCTAGCATATTTGTTTGGTACTTACAGAGTTAACTGTAATAGTTCTTTATATTTGATGAAAACATTCTTTAAGAATGCATATATTTCCTTTAGTAAAATGGTAACCACAATAGTTCCTTCCATAATCTCTTAGTTTATACTAGCTATATATAATCTTATATCAAACAGACAATTAAATGTGTGCATCTGCCCTAAGTCCACAACCAAACAAGGAATAGGAAATGAGGCAGAAAACAGACATCCAATTACTTGTCGGATATTAATTATATATAACCCTGATGTATAAACTAAGGTATTATAGAATTAGCTACTAAAGGTCCTTTTAGTTATACTGATTTAATAAGAAGTACTAAAACCTTTTACAAATAAGTTTCTAGTTTCACTAACTCAATTATGAGACATTGTTCTTTGTAAAAAGCTATTTTTTTTTTCAGAAAGTACAATCCAAACTATTTACCTTGAAAAGAATGATGTTTACAATAGAAAATCCTATATTTTCTAAAAAACTGACTGGATGTCCATGTTGTTCTATGTTTGAAAAGCTCAAGTATACTCCCTATAATTACTACAATGATGTATAGTTTTGTTGTTATGTTAAACTAAATAAGGCTTGGTTATTCTGGATACCTGATACGACGATACTACCCTCCTACGATTACTGAATACATATGAGTTGTATATAACCGAGATCGAATAGACAGTTGAATGGGTGAATTTTCCCTAAGCCCACAATCAAACAAGGAACTGGAAGTAAGGTGGAGAGCACACATTCCACTGTCTAGCTGACTTCAGTTTTATCTAACCCTAAAGTATACATTGGGTAATCACATAGTTAGTATCCCTTGAGATTTGTTCATGAAAAGTGTATTACTACGTAAATATATCGTTCTTATCTATTTGTGAGTTTTACGACCATACTAATTTGACCAGTTAACCACGACGTATTGTAGACGTCAAAAAGAATATGACATTTGTCACCCATAGACCTGCCGGTCCAACTGTAGCTAACAATGAGGTGTGGGATTGTCAATCCCGTATAGATCTATACAAAAATTCACGCTCTCCCTCAAGGAGACTCTATTCGTAAGGGTAGACTTTCCTTGGTACTTATATGAGTACTAGAAGACGTGTCTCACAAGCTTGATTAACGACTTTACAAGTAATAGTGTGGAAAACCCTTTTTATAATTAACAGATAAGTTCATAAAAAGATCTGTTTGTTCCTTAAGCTAAGCTTATTAAAGTTTATAAGCTTATTTCCATGTTCTATTCAAGGTTTCATGTTCTAAACACAGTTCATTGGTACAAAGACATAATAAGAAATTTGTGTTTTATAACACAACATTTATTGTGTTATACTTGTATCCCCCCTAAAAGCATTTAAAACCATGTAAAAGATAGATTATAGGGGTATGAAATCACCTTATGTGGGTGATTCAATTGATGATTCGAGTAAGGATGAGAAGTTCCATGAATGAAGTCTCAAGACAGAAACGAGTCCTAAATGACATATATTAATACATATATGTATATAATTAGTGTTTAAAACAACTAACATGAAGGAAAACAACCTTAGGGTCAAGGAAACACGTGAAATGAAGTGTTAGAATCACATGTGATTGATCACAAGGAGTTTACAGCCATACCATATGAGTTTACGGCCATACTTGAGGAGTTTACGGCCATAAATTCTTGATTTTTATGAACTACTAGCTTGTTTATGGCTAGGAATCAAGTATTTCTTATACATAACTAGATGATAGAAGAGATAATTACACTTTCGAGGTCCTTGGAGTGTTCACGACCCAAGAACAAGTAGATTTTCTTGGTGTTCTTGGTTAAAAGGTTGTTGATTTGAAGATATAAACCAAAAGGGTTGAATTCATGGATGAAATCATAGGGTTTCACAAGATTAAGAAGGATATCAAGAATGAATGGAAGAATCATTTACACTTTTGAAGAACAAGGAAGATATCATTGATGATACTTGAGAGAGAAAGGGAGTTCTTGACTTGAAAATGTGAGAAATGAAGAATAATGAAGCAAACTCTCATATATGGAGGGTGGTTCAAGGCTAGAAGAGATTTTACGACCATGAATAGGGTTTACGGCCGTGAACCTCATGTGTTTGGTTTTCTGGTTCTGGTGTAGCCTTCTGATATCGAGCTAATACTTCCAAACACTCAATCCCTAAGTGTACTAAGCTTAGAACACCTTAGAATGATCCTTAACATGGATAAGAGGCAATAGAATTCAATCTGACTTTTGGTGGATTGGATAGACTTTACAAGGCAGAAATTTTTGGGTTGTCACAGATCCTTATCATACTCATGAAATTGAATTTGATCAAACCATTTTCACAAGTAGCTATGATTAAGTGAAAAAGTATATTGTTTACTATAAATTCATATTCTCAATATGAAATATAACAAATGGATTTCAAGAAAGAACGCTTTTCTTAATAAACATCCACTCGAAGATGTCTATATAGATTAGCCCGGAGGTTTCCTCGATCCACGTTATCCTAACAAAATGTGTAGAGCTTGAGATCCAGTTTTGGATATAAAGCAAACATCTCAATGTTGCAATCATCATTTTAATCTAAAATTATAAAATATGTTTTTATATAAAAAATGAATAGAACATGTGTGTTTACAAAGATCTAGTGGTAGCATAGTGACATTTCTAATCTTGTATGAATGAGACTTACTTAATCATAAGAAATTATATTCTGACCATGCCAAGATTTTTCACCTTGAGTCATAATATATCTCTAAAATTAAAGACTTAGGAATGACAAGATACATTCATGGAATGTAAAATGTATAGAGATAGATAAAATAAATGTTAAAAGTTTTATATCTTTATGTATATATTGACAATATCTTTAAAGGAATCAAGATGCAAAATTTCTTTAGAGGAATCTTGGTATTCTCACAAGGCACTATGTTTTGAGCCAGCCTCAAAAGGACCTAACTCGTAGGCTTGAACTTGATGAAATGATTTATACTCAATTTTCTTGGCAAATGAATCCATCATTTATGTCATATTATGCATAAGACTCAATATATGATCATGTTTTGAGCATATCATATCCAATTGAACACATGTTTAATTCATCGGATAACTATAGAAAAATTCTAAGATTACTTTAGAAGAACTAAGAGAATATATATAAGACATTTAGACTAGAATAAAAAGCTTCATGTAAAGAGATACGTAAGATTCCGATTTCTAAATAAATATATATAGTTATGAATTATTATTAGATTATGACTTTATTGTGAGTTGATGAGTAAGTTTTGTTAGAATGTGGTCCTTTCTAAAACAATGACACAATATACTATAAAATAATAGTACATTACCTTAGAAGTTTAAATCTAATATTATTGGATACATGTGTTCATTGTAAAGCTATTTTGATCTCTACCATTAAAGGGTCCCATAGAAATCTCTGTGACTTCAAGAGTATACTTAATCGAGCTAAGAGACTCCATGTCACAAAAGAACACCAATAATATACAACAAGATATTTAACTATACCTAGAGTAAAGTCAAATATGGAAATGATAGTATTCACAGAATTCACACAAATTAAGTTTAGTCGAACCCATTAATAAAGTGCTTCTTCTAAGCTAAGTAAGAATGGTCACACTTCATCTGTGAGACTTTATTATTCTAGAAATGGGATTTTGATTTGGATATTGGAACATTGTGACAACAACTATTTTATAATGTTTTGATATACTAGGGTGTGATCCTAACATCAATACTTGTTGTGTTCTTTATTAACATGTTTAATCCATGAATAATATAATTAATCTATAAGTGCATAGTCGGTTATAATTGTTGGAGCAAATATGAAGTAAGACTAATATGAATTGGATTGGTTGACTTACACCCGATGAAGGTAGGCAATGGGTTGTAACCAAGTTACATAGGTACTTCTTAGAGAACTGGTACTGAACTGACCCACATCAAGATCATCTCATGGATCGCTATTGTGAATGATACTTGATTAAAAGGTACTATATTTGTATCCTTAACATATGAGATAGATAGTGGGACTTCAATGTAGGGAATACTGTGCTTAGATATGATCCAATGCTGGTCCCTAACCAGGCAGTAATAAAAGCCAATTTCAGTTATGGTATGAACTATGCAAGAGGTTTATGTAGTCAATATGGGATTTGTTCCTCTTATTTGTTGAGAGGTAGACATCTAAGGAGCCTTACCAAAAGTTGAACACCATATAAGATTGATTGCAATCCATATCTCATGTTTAACATGATGTCTGTGACAAAGGGATAACTGATAAACTAACATTATACAATAATTGTAGCTTGGAGCTTTTTGGTAATGGGGCATTGATATAATGGTACAAAGTTGTATGTTAATGGGGGCAGTGAAATGTTGCTAGACATTCACCACCGTCTATATAAGTGTAATATGAATATTGCGCAAGTGGGAGATCGAAAGATCTACTATGCTCAAAAATCATATTAAAGTGATATTTCTAATTAGCATATGATGCTAATGGGTCACACTAACAACAACTTTATACAATTCATTATTTATTAGAAATTGGTTTTAATAAATATTCAATCAAAATCTTATAATTAAATTGGAAATTATTTATGTCTAGGAAATAATAATTTTAATTAGCAAGTAAGATTACAAAATTCATATGGTATGAACTAGTAAGTCATATACAACATTTTGAACTAGATGAATTCTTGTGTCTTTTACGAAAAAGTTAAAGTTTATATTTTATAAACTTGGTTTATAAAATATAAAAGTTGTCTTCTTTTGCTCTCTTATTTTTGAAACTATGAAAAAAGAAGGAAGGCATGGGCTTTTGATTAGTTTAATCGAAAGCATGGCTTGTCTTAAAGGTATGGGAGACAAACTAGCTTTAAGCACATACGTGCTTAACTAGTTAAGGACTTGTGTGTAATAGATGTGCTTTTAAGAAAGGCTTTCATCCCTTTTTGTTATCTAGTTAGAAAAAACATGATATACATGGTTCTCTCTCAATTTTGCTCATCTTTGGAAGATTAACTCTCTTGCTTTTGCTCTCTTTAATTTCATATTGGTTATAACCTTCAAGCTTAAGAGATTAAGAATTTTTTTACAAGACTAGCATCTTAAATCAAGTTGACAACTTTTTGGAGTCTCTAAAGTTCATCTTTCTTCATCAACGTCCAAGCTACCCAAGAGGATCCAAAGAAATAAAAAGGTTGTAATTTATTCATTCTTTCTTTGGTTAGTGTTCAATCTTTTTACAACTTACAAGATGATCATTGGTAGTGTTACAACCCAAAATTTTTAATCATATATAGTAATCAATTCAATCAAGGTTAGACTTATTTTTTTTGCAATCTTTTAGCATAGTTTGGAGTCTATTCGAGTGTTCTAAACCTAGTACATCAAAGGGATCAGTGTTTAGCTGAATCAGTTGAAGTTCCAAACCACCTAGGCCAAGGATAAACCTCCTCAAAAGAAGTTTTCAGTCAAAACCTTAGAGTTTTCGGTCAAGGTAACCAAAAACCCTATCCTACATATATATTTCATGATCATTTGGATCATTCTTTCCTTTTCAAAGCTAGAAACATCCACTCTCTCTCAAGTATGATCGAGTTCTTCACTTTGATCTTCAAAATTGTAAGAATTATTTCCATTTGGTTTGTTGTTACAAAGCTTTATCTAGTATAACCCTTTGATTTCATCCATGAAATCATCTCTTTTGGGTTAGATCTTCAAGAACACCAAGAACACACACTAGTGTTTTGGGCCGAAAACACCCTTCTTTGCTTCCATATTGTAAGTATCTATCTCATATACTTGTTATCTACTAAGGATACTTGATTTAGGGCCTTGAAAACATCCACTTCTGAAGAACAATAGGTGTTTTCGGTCAAGTGCATCTCCCTTGACCGAAAACCCTACAGAAAGGTGCCTTTAAGACCTTAAACTCACATAAAGCTTTGGATGAAACTTAGAACCCCTATACATACATGAAAGCCCTTGAAAATCACCTTATGCACCAAATATTATGAGTTTTCGGTCTTAACCTTTAGGATCGAAAACCCTAAAAACCGAGAACCATTAGGACCGAAAGCTCCCAGGAACATACGACTTAGACCAAAAGCTCCTTTTGGTAACCATACACTCATTTTATGTAATCATTTGTTATAGTAACATTTCCATAAGAGTGTTTTCTAGTCTATGAGAGTGTTACCCTTCTTAATTAGTTGTATAAACACTAATTGCATGCATATATGTGTCTTTATATGCTAAATAGGATCCGTGTGTGCTTAAGTCTTCACTTGACACTTAGCATCCTTTTTCCGATCTTACATTCGCATCACTCATTTCAGGTGAGTTCATACCCCTTAAACTTATCTTTTAAATGATTTTAAATGCTTTTATGGGGTGAATACAAGTAAAAACATGCTAGTTATATAATCAATCACATGTGATTTATAACAATGTTTCAAACAAGGATTTCATATGCTTTAAACTGTGTTTCAAAACAAACTACTTTTAAATCGTTTTATAAACTGACATCAAGTCATTATTTATTTATTGTTCAAAACTCTTAAATGTATTACAAAACCTGTTTTTAACTTATATATATTGTCAAAAGCATGTATATATATGTATAGTTATATACATAATGTTTAAAGGACTTAGGACTGCTAGCTTGCTTTATTTCCTTTTCCTTGTTTGGATGTGGACTTAGGATATCGGCCAGTTGTCCAAAGGTCGTCTAAATATTAAATATATATTATGTATACATATGTAGAAATAAAAGTTCTATTCAATCAGTTCAATACCTTTGGGTAGAAAAAGTATACATTCATCTATTCATACACATAACTTACTAGTAAACTATAATTGGTATAGTTTAGGAGAATACTATAATATATAAATACTATAACAGAGACTACTATAACAGAGAACACTAGACAGAGAATACTATAACAGAGAATACTATACAAAGGATACTATACAGAGAATATTGTACATAGAATACTATTACTATAACAAGTATATGATAACAAGATTTAGAGATAACATAATGTGAGATACTACTTCATGACACATCGACCATTTCGTTATGTCACGTTTTGTAACCAAAATATCCTGGAGGGAAAGCGTTTGTTTGCATACAGATCTATACTTGATTGACTATCCTACACCTTTGATGTTCGCTACAGTGAGACTTGCAAGTCTACGGGTGCCAAATGTCATTTCTTCCGACATCTTTCATCGTCGTGTTATAGTCAGATTAGTATGGTAATAATCATATCACATTTTGCCTTAATTAAATCATTGGTTTTATTGTAGTTATTACTTCAGTGATTAATACAAATAATACTATAGTACACATATACATTTTTCCCACTATATTCAAATTGTGATCTTCTCACATAAAGGGTAATATAAAACTATATTTTGGTAATGATAGTCATACTTGGGAAAAGCATTCACTTTTACAAAGGAACAAACATACAATACAGTCGGGTCTTGCTAGATGACTACTTTTTATACTAGTAGAAAATATAGGATTTTATAGGAGTTTTCAATTGTATACAAACATTTACATTGATCAATTACAAACATTTTCATCAAACTTATACAAACATTGACACTAAATGCTTATGAACTCACCAACTTAAATGCTGATCTACGGTTTCAAAATAACTTGTATTCTTAGGTCACCAGTAGACAGGTACCGATGATCAGGTTTTTGACAAGATGGAGCATCTTCAAGACTTGTCTTTTATTTTGATTATTCATTTTTGGTGTCTTATTACTATTAATTAACACACTTGTATGAAATTATACTATTAATGCATAGATGATGTTGTTGCTTATTTACTACTTTGCATTGTTATGATACTGTACATTACGTCCTCTGCCCCAGAACGTTTCCGACGTTCTTGGTTTTGGGGTGTGACAGGTAGGTTTAACATGTTTATATTATTGAAAATTTATAAGTATTTTGTTAGCTAAATCTTATGTTTTTGAAACTATTTTTTGAATAAAAACCCAACACATATCTCATATTTTTTTGTCTCCTTACACATTGCAATAAAATTGTTAGGGTATTTATTGTGTTGTGTCAAATTTACTTTGTGTGTCATTAGCCTTTATTAAATGGATTGGGCCTGTCCATCCGTCATTATGATGCTAGGGTTAGGCTACAAATATTGCACGCATGTAATGTTTTAGGGTTAATCGATTGTATTTGCCGTACTGTGCATTTACAGAGAAGTTCTTCATCGAGCTCTTCTAAGGAATTGATTTTAATCATTAAGAACATCTTAGATCATTATTCCTGTGTTTGATTCTATTTTCTGTTCTGAATCTATCGATCAACTCTTATTTGTTCAACAATTGGTATCAGAGCATGGGATTGTGTAAACCATATGAATTCTTTTGTCGAGTGTTATTATGGTTTTCAGATTTTTTTGGATATGTTCTTTCCATCTTCAACATTCTCATCGATTGTAGACGTTGGATCTTGATCCTTATTTTTCCCTGAACTCAATGATAGTTTTACACATCTGATTCTTTATAGGTTTTAAAGAATCAACAACATGCATTCAGAATATCCTCGTACTCTTTCCTTCAACCTATCCAACAGTATTGGTTCCACAACCAAAATCCCCATTCTATTTCCACAAGATTACGAAGTATGGGCAGTACACTTTGAAGACTACATGCTAGGTCTTGAAGAACACGGTTCTTTAATATGGGAAGCAATTACCAAGCATATGTTATCTCATACTGCCACAAGGAAGGTCATTAAAACTCAAGACGATTACGACTCTCTTCTTATTGAGGTTACAAATGTTCCTCAAGATGAAAAGAACAAGATTTTAAGCAATGTCAAGGCTATGAGGATAATCATATTTTCTCTTCCACCAGAAACGTTTCATTTGGTAAATTCTTGTGAAACTACGGAGGAGATATAGGACAGAGTAAAAACCTACTAAAAAAACAGCCTTTTACGACGCTCATTGCGCATCGTAAAAGGCTCAGACGACGTGCAAATGCGTGTCAAGGAAGGCCGTGTCATAAAGAGAGACGACGCGCTTTTGCGTGTCGTCTATAGATGACGCACATTTACAACGCGTGTTTACGACTCGCAATGCGTATCAAGGAAGGCCCTTTTATAAAGGAAGACGACACGTATTCGCGTGTCGTAACCTTACGAAGCACGTGTTAATGACATGCAATACGTATCAAGAAAGGCCATGTCATAAATGAAGATGACACACATTTTTGCGTATCATAACTTTAAATGTTTAGAAAAAATATTATTTATAGATTTACTTATTTTCAAATTAAATTTGTATTTAATGTTTCATAATAGAAAATAAAATATCATATACAAAAAATAGAATCCATTGCATAAATTTAATGTCATACAATTCTATTTCTTGCAATATATAAATTTGCATCTAATCTACTATGTAGATCAAATTCCAACTAACTAAAGTTGCATCTTGTCCTTCATAATTCTTTAAGACTAATGCTCCAAGTCTTTACTACATCTTGCTGATAATGCTGCAAGATTTAAATCAAGTAGCTTCATATTCCTTTCTTCCATCAACTTTACCTGATGCACAAAATACACAGAAACAAAAAAAAAACATTGTAGAGGAAGGGGTAATTTCGGAAAATGTGAGGGGTATAATATAATAAGAATGCAAATACTTAATACCACTTTCATGCCATCATGGAAACCTGTTGTGTATTACATAGAGGCCCTACACCAACACAAGGCTTGGGTTTGATTATGATCCTCAGCTGTTAAACCAAATACAAAAAGCATGTCAGAAGAATAAAACTAGATATATATGAAACTTTAAAAGAGGTTGATCCATCACATTACATAAAGGCCCTCCACTACCTTAAGCAACATTTGTAGAAAAAGTGCTTCCTCAGGGCTAAGGTTGCCTACATAAACGGTGTGTGAACCTTCAATTTTCACAACTATATAGTTTCTAAGTTTTTAAACAAGAAAAAGTGTATATATACAAACAATAGGAGATACTTATCTTCTTTGGTGTGATTTCTCTTCGACAAAATCTACACTAAAAGAAATGTGCCCATGTATGTTGATGTCAAAATTTCTATGAGGGGAAAATGGTCATAATAATTCAGAACAATCCTGAAGAGTATTAGGTCCCTGGCTATCTTTTTAGCTACCCAACCTTGAAGCAATTTGGTATACTAACGGTACAAACTTGCAAGATTGCACCTGAATATACAAGTGAGAAGTTTCAGTTATAAATCTTAGATTTTTTCCCCATCTGATAATGAAGACGTTAATAGGATTATGATTTATCTTTACCTTTTCCAAATTACTTTTTTGATCAGTTTGTTGGAGACAAAGTTGCATATGTGCTTTCTCAATGTTTGAAGGTGATTGCTTGTATTGGGGAGACTCTTCAAGAGCGGGAAGCTGGAACAACTAAGAAAGCTGTTGCTGCACAAACTAAGGCAATTGCAGGTGATTTTGAAATGAATATATGTTTTATTTTTCATTTTTAAATTGTTTAATCGTTTTTTTACAATGTGAAAGTAACAAACATCTATCATTTTCATGATTTTTTTTTTTAATTTGTAGATAAGATAAAAAACTGGGATAATGTTTGGGCTATTGGAACTGGAAAGGTTGCTACCCTGGCTCAGGCTCGAGAAGTAAGCAGAAGGGTATTGGAACCGGAAAGGTTGCATTCTATTCTAACAGATCAGATCAACAGGTTTGAAACACAAACACTAACCTCTATATCAAGCTTCAGATACTTTTCTCTCAATGTGCGCACCTAAAACCAAATTCAGGGAAAATACAAAAATTCCACATCCCTTCTTCTTCAAATTCACTGCTTATGGTTGTCATTTTAAAAAAACATACGATACGTTTTCAATAAGCTCCATTGCCAGATCCTTTGTTGATTCTCCATCAGACTAATATACAGAACCAATCAGATTGCTAAACTTGTCAACGCCCTCCAGAACAATCCGGACCTGTTCTATAATAAACATAGAAATAATGAAATCCAATGTATTTTATGTCATCTTAATAAGGGGAAATTGCAGGAAATAGAGAATATAAGATATTACTCACATCTCTGTTTAGAACACGGATCTCGGTAAAATGTTTAGCTTCCCTCCCAAAAGGATCAGGGGACACTTCATTGAAGCTTGATGAGGCTGAGATTCTTTTGGCTGATCTTAAGGGTCCACGTGAATCTGAATTATTATTTTCTCCATTTTTCTTTTCGGATGGGACCTCAATTGGTATTGTAGGTTCTTATGTTGTGCTTCTCCCCATTGATGGTGCCTAGTAAACAATTAGATAAATTAGAATTAAATATATAATTAAATTGATTAATAATGAAAATATGTAATTTTATAAAATAAACTTTAATTAAATACATATATATTCTTAAATAGATATTTATCAGATAAAAAATGTTTGCAGAAAAGGATGCATGTGGTACCTGGATTCTAGCAACAAATACTTGGACAAACTGAAACTCTGGAAGCAGATAAACAAGAAGTGAACTTCCATCACGAACTTGTTCTACAATGGCTTCCATGGGTTTGCCTTTGTTTGAAGCTAAGAGGGCCATGGCATCAAGATTGTTGGGATCACCAACAACAAATGGAGGAACAACCCCACATGGCCCATGAATCAACCCAGGAAGTATATAAGTACTTCAGTCATATTAAAGTAAGCTTTTGGATCTTCTTTAATGCTGGGCTAACTTCAATCATGTGTATGTTTAGGGATTTTGTGAACTTCTGAAACTCAGCAACTGATATTAGGCCTCTTCTAAACTGTAAGATAAACAACCAAAGCTTGTTATAAAGATGAAAATAAAGCCAAAAGAAAGTGAAGAAATCAAACCGACTAACAAACAACATCCTAAAAGTTGAATGCTCCTTGAGTTCAAGAAAAGTGCCCAAATGGACTCCTATGGTCACAAAGAACTTCGGTATAGATATAAGAGTTCTGATAGTTGGGTAAATTGTACATCATAAAAGAAGAAATATAAATCAATGAATTGTGTTACTAATGTAAGAACATCTAAATAGAACACATAAACAGGTTATGATCCGATTACATGCATTCTACACTGAGGTTTATGGGTTTCCATTTCAAAACCATTAGTTAAGAGAGAAGTCATGCTTAGATCTTGATGAATTAGTTAAGAGAGAAGTCATTATGTAAGGATTCCAAGAGCATCTAACATCGATTCATCAAGCTCTGCAAATTCAGAAAATATAATGAGGAAAAATTCATCAAGAAGCATGTAACAAGATGACAAAAACCATGTTACCCTTGAAAGGTTTTGTGTAATACCACTTCTCTTGTCTGGAGCATTGCATCGACATTAAAGCAAATAAGATTATACATTCTCAGATTGCGTTCTTTGTCATGCTCAATTTCGAAATGAGAAGCGGTTTTCAGGTGATCATATGGAGGAACTGAAAGTGCAGCCATAAAAATTGCATTTTAAGCCACTAACATTTTCTTTTAAGATGTCTGAAAAAACAAAAGTAATCCTTTTAAGTAAGAGAGGATGTCAATTGTAAGTTGTCGTACTTGATTTAAAATAGTCGTACTTGAATGCAATGGTGATCTGTAATAGAATGGATGGATTTTCAAATGATAAATAATCTCTGTACTTGATTCAACTTAGCCGTATTTAATTAAGTTTTTAGCCGTATTAGATTTCAAACTCACATTTTCTAGTACGAGATACCTAGTAACCATATTCTATCCCTATATTAGATTAGCATTTTTCCAGTAGTGATATTACAGTTTCTTGCTGTTTTTTGAAATATAAAAATCTGATTGTTTTGTAGCTAAGTAATCAAAAACAACATGATCAATCACTTTTACCCAAATGCTCAGAAGTCAAAACTAATTTAATGTTACGAACAGTTGCAAAAGCACGATTAAATGGACATCACACATTAATTCTAGAAGAAGATTGTTAGATTGGATAAGCAATTAAGATTGTCAGATTGGATGTTCACCTTTGGCTAGAGGAAACCCAATAACAAGCATGAGTGCCATCATCATCAGCCACAGGAACCTCTGAATATTTGCTCACGTCTCTCCATAAACCTAAAACAACCTAGTAACAAGCATGAGTGCCATTAGAATCAATAACAACTGTTGATAATAGGATTGAAAAAACACATATAGTCTTCAAGATTATCAGATGCTTCTACCAGCTCTAACTCTCCATCCTCATAACAAAGAGACTCGGGCTCTGGACTCAAACTAGTCTTTTTGACCTAAAAAAAATCCAAATTTTCTAAATGTCAATAAATTCAATCATAAAGAAGAATATGGTAATATTTGTAGATATAAAATAGGAAAGCATAGAACGATTCCTTCAAGATCCTAAGCAGAGTATGCATTCAAAAGCAAGAATATACAAACCATAATTTAGATATGCTTCAAGGTCAAGAGTAGTTTGAATCACCGACCTCTCAGAAGTCCCCTGCTGCTATTCTCTGTTCTGATAAGTTGGCATGGGGATGGGGGGAGGTCCACCTATGGAACCACCATAAACAAAGCCAGGCAATACCATTTTCTTTGTCCCCTAATTTCCAGAATTATTGAATGAAGCTGAAGCAGCATCACAGTGACGAAGTAGGGCAGAAGAGGTAGAAGAACGATTGTAAAACCAAAAGGATCAATATTAAAGACCTAAAAAATCTAAAATTGAGTTCTAAAATAGATATGATTTCAAAAGACAGAAGAAAATGGATGGGCTGAGGGTTGTAGGCATCGAGAAGCACTTCGAAACAAAAAAACAAAAATACCTTAAATCTATAATTGTTTTACCCAGGTGTAAGAAGTCAAAGGGGTGATTCAGCGGACCGGTGTCACCCTTCTTCGCATCACCAAAAAAATACTAAATTAGCAGACTAAGAAAAATAACCTCAACAAATGTTGTACCTAGGATTCAAAAACACAAACCCAATGTTTCGTTCTTTAATCTTGTGGTATAATGGGGCTTTATTGGTGGCGATGGTGAACCAGAGAGAAGACGAGGGGTGGTGAGTGCCTAGGTTGTTGTTGACCAGTAGGGGATAGAGAGAGAGATAGAGAGAGAGAGACTTGTACTTGGTCGTGTATTACCTGCATCAAATTGAAATTAAGGGAATGTTGATTTTATAAGATGACTTTGAAATCACATTATATATATGGATGTCCACAAATTTGTTGCTAAAACCTGGAGAATCAGGTTTTCCCTGAGCTGTGTTCGAAAAAGCATTTGTTGTGGTTAATGGAAGAGAGAGAGAGAGAGATAGAGAGAGAGAGAGAGGGCGGAGGCGGTGAACGAGATGTTTGATGATACTGATAAGAAGGAGATCGAGTAGAGATCCGATGAACGAGATGAGTGATGATACTGAAGATGAAGATGAAGGACCTAGGGCTTTTTCTTGCTAAGTAGAACAGGCGGGGGGATTAATTTTTGGGATTCAATAGGCGGGGGTAATTTTCGTCGATTCCATTTCCCGCCTAAAACGTGTGTTTCACTTAAAAATTATAAAGAGACACATTTACATGACACATAGTTTATGAAAGGCGCCCTCCACATTTTTTTTTCTTTTCTGACTCTAAATTTAAGGCGCGCACAAATGCGTGCCCTCTATCCTTCAAATTTTGCAAAACAGACATTATCTTTTAGGGCACTTACAAATGCGCGTCGTCTATTAGCGAGTGTCATTGTTTGCGCGTCATTAACAGGCTTTTTTCTTGTAGTGAAAGAGATTTATTATTGTTGTGCTTATCTAGAATATTCCGTTCAAACGTTGCTTCTTTCTGAGTTTGATGCTTTCGCAAAGAAGTTTGATGAAAAGCTTGATCTGACTTTCAATTGCTTTAACCATATTTTAAGCAGGATGCTTAAGCATAATCTTAGGCGTGAAAAGATCGAGCAAAAGGGTACATTCATAAATGGTTTATGGCCTGAGTGGAAGGCAATTTTCATTAGCAAGTAAGATTACATAATTCATATGGTATGAACTAATAAGTCATGTACAACATTTTGGACTAGATGAATTCTTGTGTCTTTTACAAAAAAGTTAAAGTTTATATTTTATAAACTTGGTTTATTAAATAGAAAAGCTTTGCATTCTTTTGCTTTCTTATTTTTGAAACTATGAAAGAAAAAGGAAGGCACGGGCTTTTGATTAGTTTAATCAAAAGCATGGCTTGTCTTAAAGGTATGGGAGACAAACTAGCTTTAGGGGCATCCGTGCTTAACTAGTTAAGGACTTGTGTGTAATAGATGGGCTTTTAAGAAGGCTTTCATCCCTTTTCGTTCTCTAGTTAGAAAAAATATGATATGCATGGTTCTCTCTCAATTTTGTTCATATTTGGAAGATTAACTCTCTTGCTTTTGCTCTCTTGAATTTCATATTGGTTATGAACTTCAAGGTTAAGAGATTAAGAGTTTGTTTACAAGACTAGCATCTTAAATCAAGTTGAGAACTTTTTGGTGTCACTAAAGTTCATCTTTCTTCATCAACTTTCAAGCTTCCCAAGAGGATCCAAAGAAATAAAAAGGTTGTAATTTATTCATTCTTTCTTTGGTTGGTGTTTAATCTTTTTACAAGTTACAAGATGATCAATTGTAGGTTTAACATGTTTATATTATTTAAAATTTATAAGTCGTTTATTAGCTAAATCTTATGTTTTTGAAACTAATTTTTGAATAAAAACCCAACACATATCTCATATTTTTTTGTCTCCTTACACATTGCAACAAAATTGTTGGGGTATTTATTGTGTTGTGTCAAATTTACTTTGTATGTCATTTGCCTTTATTAAACGGACTAGGCCTGTCCACCCGTCATTATGGTGCTAGGGTTAGGCTAAAAATATTGCATGCATGTAATGTTTTAGGGTTAATCGATTGTATTTGCCCTACTGTGCCTTTGCAGAGAAGTTCTTCATCGAGCTCTTCTAAGGCGTTGATTTTAATCCTTAAGCACATCTTCGATCATTATTCCTGTGTTTGATTCCTATTTTCTGTTCTGAATCTATCGATCAACTCTTAATTGTTCAACAATTGGTATCAGAGCATGTGATTGTGTAAACCATACGCAATTCTTCTGTGGAGTGTTATTATGGTTTTCCGCTTTTATTGGATATGTTCTTTCCATCTTCATCGTTTTCATCGATTGTAGACGTTGGATCTTGATCCTTATTTTTCCCTGAACTCGATCATAGTTTTACACATCTGATTCTTTATTGGTTTTGATGAATCAACAACATGCATTCAGAATATCCTCATACTTTTTCCTTCAACCTATCCAACAGTATTGGTCCTACAACGAGAATCCCCATTCTATTTCCACAAGATTACGAAGTATGGGCATTACACTTTGAAGACTACATGCTAGGTCTTGAAGAACACGGTTCGTTAATATGGGAAGCAATGACCAAGCATACGCTATCTTATACAGCCACAAGGAAGGTCATTAAAACTCAATACGATTACGACTCTCTTCTTCTTGAGGTTACAAATGTTCCTCAAGGTGAAAAGAACAAGCTTGTGAGTAATATCAAGGCTATGACAATAATCATATTTTCTCTTCCACCAGACATGTTTCGTTTGGTTAGTTCTTGTGAAACTACGAAGGAGATATAGGAAAAAATAAATTAGATTTATTATAGTGATGCTTATCTGGAACATTCCGTTCAAACATTGCTTCTTTCCGAGTTTGGTGCTTCCGCTCAGAAGTATGATGCACAGCTTGATCAGACTTTCAATCGCTTTAACCATATTTTAAGCAGGATGATTAAGCATAATATTAGCCGTGAAAAGATCGAGCAAAAGGCTACCTTCATAAATGGTTTATGGCCTGAGTGGAAGGCCGTTGTTTCTACTGCTAAAGCCCATGAACAATTCAAAAACTATTCTTTAGCGCAGCTAGTGGGAATACTTAGGTCCCACGATGATGAGGTATCAAAGGAAGGAAAGTTTGTTTCTGGTATGGGTTCATTGGCCCTATTTGCGAAGGGAAAAAAGATTGCAGAAAAGATTTGGAGTCTGAACTCTCAGATTACGAACTCTCAAAAGAGGCATATGCCTTAATGGTGTCAAATCCGAAAAAATTCGCCAAAAAGAATTTTGGACTTATCAAAAACAGAAACTGGTAGGGGAATTACAGTTTTGAAAAGCCAAAGGATGAGAACCTCAACAACTCTCACAAGGATGAGGGGAAGAAAGAGAAAAAGCTAATGGGAGACTCCGGCTATGATTTCAACTATTGTCATGGAAAAAATCATCTGGCTAAGGAGTGCATGTTGAGAAGAATGAATGAGAAGAAAGACGATGAAGAAGATGAATGTTACTATCTTTGGTGGATAGAAGAGCTTAGAAAGAAGAAAAGTGATGAAAATGCTAGGCCTTCCTTGATTGTTTAGGAAGGTGATGACGAGTTCCGAAGAATTGAAGTGTGGTTGATTGATTCAGAGGAAGAAGAGGTTCGCAGACCCACACATGGTGAGTGCTTCGTTGCGAAGGATGAGGCCCCCAGGTATGACTGAAAATGCATGATGGTTTGTAATGACATTTTGAAGCAAAGAGGATACGCCACTAATGGTGGAAATGCTATAAACAAATGCATCGCTGTGAAACCTGTCTTTGAGCTTATAAGCAAATGTGAGAAAGTAATTAGCAAGGTACATTCAATTCTCGAATATCTTAATATTCCTGTCTCATGATATGAAACCGAATTAGATAATTTAAAATATATTGTCTCCAGTTTAATTGATATCATAAAAAGAACTCATTTAAGTAATTCTAACTTAACTGATCAAATTAACAGGGAAACGAACAAAAGTGAAGATAGACGCAGATGGATTGAGAAGTTGGAGTTGGAATTGGAATTGTTTAGGTCTAGGGTTGATGTGATTTATTTACAACGAGGCAATTTGGTGCTTTCGAAATAATGAAACATTTTATGTTTGAATGCTAAACGTCTTTATTTTAATATCACTCAGCTACATCTTGACTACGAAATAGGCATGAATATCCATAAAATGATTTAATTGAAAGAGGACGAAATCGATGCAGATTGCTACAAATGCGAATCCATCGTGTCTTTTGACAAAGTCTCTGATTCTTACAGAATTGGACTGGACAAAATTGAAGCTTATATTAAGTACAAAGAACATAAAGATATGCTAAAGCAAATTTAGTGTAACACCCCATTCTTAAAATATCTATTCATGGGTTCCCGAGATCAAGAGTAAGGGCGTTTCGGTCTTTCATGAGCGATGGGTTACTATTAGGGAAGGTTTCGGATCGGGATGTGCTGCTAGAAGTGAAGATCTTCTCGCCACCTTTCCGTGGATATAAAGTTCATCAGAATCGGGTCTAGAATGAAGGAGTTATGACACTTTGAAGATTTGGCAATAATGGCCCTTATAGAAACAATTTGCATGGAAGACCATGCAAGCATGCTGGGACACACGTGGGTACGCCTAGCGTAAGCTGGGTTACGCCCAACATAATGAGGGAAATTGGATGTGGATGTTCATGGAGTACACCCAGTGTACAAGGTGTGCACCCAGCATACGCTCAGGGTCTCAAACCACTAAATTTAGGGCCAACAACTATATAAGGAACATATTGGTTCTCACCCTAGCCTCCATAAACACCCTCTCCTCCTTAGAAGCCCTAGATAGCCGTTCCACCTCCTTTGTTAGGTGTGTTTGACCTTAGAAAGCTTGTTTTGGCAAAAGAGAGCCAAGGAGAAGAAAGAGGAAGTTGTCAAAGAAGGAGTGGGGTGGATGAAGCTCGTAGATCTGGAAAGGGATCATCTTCTAGAGCCCTTTTGAGGTAAAAAGTCTCTAGCTTGACAATCATATTGTGTAGATCTATGTGTTGTGAAGTTTTGACACCATTCTTGTCCCAAAAACCTCATCTTGATGCATGATTCGAGTTGGCTAAGATTAGCTGTCCTTTTAGACCTTAGGAGAGGTCTTGGGTAAGAAAAATGAGGTCCCAAGGGCTTTGGTTGTCTCATATGTGATATAGATAGGTCTTAATGGATTAATACCTTGGATTAAGAGCTTTTTTGGACGTCCCAAGTGATAAAGTTTGAGACTTTATGGATCCTAGGCATGTTTGGTCGATAGATCTGAAGTGTGGGCTTAAGAGCTTAAGCCATTATGGACTTATGGGGACTTTGAGTTCAGCGAGTTTACGCCCCGCGTAAACTGATGTACGCACCGCGTACTCACCATTCTGCCTGTACCCTTAGCGTACGTTGAAGTATGCCCCGCGTAATCCGTCTGTATGGATCATGATTTTTGGGCTTTATTTGATTGGGCTGTTTATGGACTAATAAGCTTGGTCCTTGACTGACTAGTATGGATGGAGTATTTTGGGCCGAATAATTATTATGGACCTTGGATCTAGGGCCGTTTGTAGAGGTGGGCCCAATTTAGTAAATTGGGCCAATATTGGGCTTTGTATGAGAATTTGACTTTAGGCCTTGGCCCAATAAGAGGATAATGGACTTGATGGAGTGTTGTGGGCCTTAGTCAAGGAACAGATTGAGTTAAGGGTAAATTGGTCAATTTACCCTTGGAAGGATATTGTGATTTATCTAATGGTTATTTCTGCTATGTTGGCTAGTTCGGGATTTTCGGTGAGTCGGTGATTCGGGTGTCTGCTTTTCAGTTCAGAGTTTTGGCAGTTGCCAGGTGAGTTATCCTCACTATATCGATAGGGTCTAAGGCACCAAGGCCGACCCTTTATCGGATTGTAATCCAGGTATCGTTGTTATGTTATTTCTTTGCTATGTTTGCATCCTGGTAGTTAGGATGGTATATTCTAGTGACCGGTTAGGTCGGTATTCTGGTTAGGATGATGTCATGTTATGTGATCTGCTAGATCGGTTGATTGGTGATTAATTGTTATATGATTATATGTTTTTGTGCACATGGTTGGTTGACTAGGGTTGGGTTGACGCGGGTCCTGCTTTGTGCTGTAGGCCAACATACCCAGGGCAGACCGGATATTCCGAAGGCCCAGTGAGCGGTCCGGATAGGCTGTAGGCCCCACGAGAGCGGACCAGACGTGCCGAGGCTTGGAGAGTGGACCGGGCCGAATGAAGGCCCGGTGCGGGGGGACCAGTCATACTGTTGACTCAGAGAGTGGTCCAGGTGGGTTGAAGGCCCGATGCGGGCGGACCAACCACACTGCAGACTCGATGTATATGGCTAGACTCGGAAGGTGGACCAGGTGGACTGAAGGCACAGTAGACTCGAAGTGCATGTTTGTTCTATGTTCTGTTATGATATGGCTTGTTATGTGTATGGTATATGTGGTTGGTATTTTGGGGGTATCTCACTAAGCTTTCGGGCTTACAGTTGTGGTTTAAATGTTTCAAGTACTTTAGGAGACCGTGGCAAGGCAAAGGCATGATTGTACCGCTCCTCATGATTATGTTTTTATGATATGGTTCTGGGAAGACTCTGATAATAATTGTATTGAAAACCTTTTCCTAATAACTTAATGAAACTGGGTTGTTTTTGAAAAGTTTAAATTGGTTGGAATTTTTAGAGCGTTACATTTAGAATGAAAAAGATAAAGCGAAAATTAAATCTGAAACTGTACAGAATTGGACTGCACTAAGTTGAGTTAGAAATTACTCTTGATCTTGAAAATGTATCTGAATTTGATGATGAAAGTGACATGAGTGAGATTTGTGTGGAGGATGAGATTGATTGCTCTGAATTTGTTAAAAGTTAAACTGAACCTAAGAAAAAATTAATTTCTGAAAATTTAGTCGAGTATGTTTGTATTTCTGAAAATAGAGGTTTAATGGTTTGAAAAGAAAAGGCAACAGTTTTTCCGAATGTTCAAATTGTTCCGAATAAAGTTTTTGCAACTTTTGGACTGAAAAAAATAATACCTTTCATCTATTGTCCCACGTAAAAGAAGATAATGCTAATGGGTGTGACGAATACTTTTTGTCTGCTCTCATTGACAATGCAGATGAAACCAAAGGTCTTTCTGAGATGACCTCTTAGAAAACAAAGGTGAGAAATTTGGATGAACCTCTGAACAACGTCAACTCAAGCTATGAGAAAGGCAGTCCAATTGGAACCAAAAAATTCTCACACTGATACGTCATCCGAACAAATTGATACTCTCCTTAGAAAAGGGAAACCAAGGGCTAGTTGTCATAAGCCAACTGAGGAATTTGTTGCTCAAAAACTTCAAAGAAATTGTGACAACCTGACACTTTTACTCTGTACAATCAATCCATATACCCATAATTCACTTGAATATAGCATCTTTTAGCAGAATTTTGGGTCTGCACAAGTGCTTTAGTGACAGCCAACGCCATAGGCTGGGACACACTGAAGGACCTTCTGAGAAGGGAGTACTGTCCTAGGGGTGAAATCCAGAAACTCGAGGAGGAACTCTGGAATCTCAAAATGAAGGGGACCGACATAGTGGCTTATACGGCCAGGTTCTGTGACCTGGTAGCTATGTGCCCTAACATGATCCCTTCTGAAAGCAAGAAAATTGAACGTTACATCTGGGGTTTAGTGCCCCCATATCGAGGGAACGTTATATCATCACACCCTACAACCTTTGACAGCGCCAAGGAATTGGTCCACAGGTTGATCGATCATGAAGTTCATTCCACTCCATCAACAACAACAACAACTGCCACTGCACCATCAAGACATCCGACAACAAAAGGAAGCGGTGGGACCGAAAGAAGGGCAAGTCAACTCAATCTTCCTCCAAGAACCAACAAACTGTGGCTGTCCATGCCGCCACTACTCCTGTTACCCCTGTACCAGCAAAATCTTATGCTGGAAACCTGCCCAAGTGCCCAAAGTGCCCCTTCCATCCTAACGGCCCCTGCCGTGAATTGCACTGCACTAATTGCGACCGGAAGGGTCATACCGCCCGGTTTTCCAAATCTCAACCCAAACCGATTTCTCAGGTCCCCGGGTCGAGAGTAAGCCAGGCCTGTTACGGCTGTGAAGAGGTTGGGCATTTCAAGAAAAACTGTCCGAAAGATGGAAATGCGGGAGGAACAGGGAGACTACTTGCTATTGGCCACAATGAAGCAGTAGCAGATCCCACAATAGTCACGAGTACGTTCCTTCTCGATGACTCTTATGCTTGTATCCTATTCGATAGTGGAGTAGAAAGAAGTTTCGTAAACAATAACTTTAAACACATACATAAAGAATCCCCGCAACCATTAGAACAAACCTTCGTCGTAGAAATGGCTAACGGAAATACAGAGAACTCTAACGAAATTTACATAGGTTGTACCCTCATGCTAGATAATCATTCGTTCCCAATCGACCTTATACCAGTATCGATCAAGAGTTTTGATGTCATCGTGGGCATGAACTGGTTGAGTCTCCATCATGCCGACATCCGATGTTTCGAAAAAGAAATCCGTCTAAATCTACCGAATAACGAAACCTTATTAATCTACGGAGACAAGCCCAGTAAGAGTGTTCGTATCATCTCGAGCATACCAGCATAGAAGTACTTGTGTAAGGAATATAATGCATTCCTTGCACACGTTGTCGATACAAGCCAGAAGGCAAAAGACCTGAAAGGCTACCCTGTAGTATGAGACTTCCCCGACGTCTTTCCAGAGGAACTGCTAGGCTTACCTCCCCAACGTCAGGTCGAGTTCAAGATCGACCTAATTCCAGGAGCTACCCATGTAGCCAAATCGCCCTATCGTCTAGCGCCTGCTGAGATGCAAGAGCTGTCCGGTTAACTTAACGAGCTGCTCAGCAAGGGCTTCATAAGACCAAGCTTCTCACCCTGGGGAGCACCAGTCTTGTTCGTAAAGAAGAAGGACAGATCGTTCTGTATGTGCATCTACTACAGAGAACTCAACAAGCTGACGGTCAAAAATCGCTACCCTCTTCCTCGTATAGACGACCTATTCGACCAACCACAAGGGGTGAGTTACTTTTCCAAGATTGATATTAGGTCCGGGTATCACCAGTTACGAGTACTTGAGGAGGATGTCCCGAAAACAGCCTTCCGAACTCGTTATGGACACTACGAGTTCATCGTGATGCCGTTCGGACTGACCAATGCGCCCGCGGTATTCATGGATTTAATGAATAGGGTGTGCCGTCCTTACTTGGATTGATTCTTCATCGTCTTCATTGATGACATACTTGTCTACTCTCGGAGTAAGGAGGAGCATAGCGATCATCTACGGCAAATCCTGGAAACCCTACGATCGGAGAAGTTATACGTGAAGTTCTCTAAGTGCGAATTCTGGTTCCGCAGAGTTGAATTCTTAGGACACATATTTAGTTAAGAAGGAATCCACGTGGACCCATCCAAGATTAAGGCTATAGAGAATTGGTCAGCACCGAAGACGCCTATGGAAATTCGCCAATTTCTAGGCCTCACTGGCTACTACCGCAGGTTCATTCAGAACTTCTCTCGAATCGCGAAACCCCTTACAACATTGACCCAGAAAAGCGTGGCCTTTGACTGGGGAGACAAAAAAGAGAAGGCATTCCAAACCCTGAAACGAGCCTTATGCATCACACCGATACTATCCCTTCCCGAGGAGACAAAAGATTTTGTGGTATACTACGATGCGTCCAATCAGGGGCTCGGTTGTATCCAGATGCAACGAGGTAAGGTCATCGCCTATGCCTCGAGAAAGCTAAAGCCACATGAGGTCAACTACACCACACACAGCCTCGAATTAGGAGCGATTGTGTTTGCCCTAAAGATCTAGAGGCACTACCTATACGGTATGAAGAGCACGATATACACCGATCTCAAAAGCCTCCAACACATACTCAACCAGGAGGAGCTTAATATGAGAAAACAGCGATGGGTCGAGCTACTCAATGATTATGAATTGGAAATTCGTTATCACCCTGGTAAAGCCAATGTATTAGCAGAAGCCCTAAGTCAAAAAGAATATTCTGGTCGAAGGGTCAAATCACTGACAATGACCATCCATTCTTACTTATCTGCACAAGTCTGAGAAGCCCAGATGGAAGCCCTAAAACCATAGAATGTGTTGAACGAAACATTGAGGGGAATGGATAAAAATATTGAGATCAGAGGAGACGGAGTTTATTGTTTCATGGACCGGATCTGGAACCCAAAGTTCGGTGGTTACAGGGAGGTTGTCATGAACGAAGCTCACAAGACCAAGTACTCCGTTCACCCAGGTTCGGATAAGATGTACCTTGATCTCAAGAAGCTATATTGGTGGCCAAACATGAAAGCCGAGATCGCTGCCTTCGTGGGCAAGTGTCTGACTTGTGCCAAGGTGAAGGTCGAATATCAGAAGCCCTCAGGCCTTCTCCAACAGCCCGAGATACCTAAGTGGAAATAGGAGATGATTTCTATGGATTTCATTACCAAATTACCCAAATCCCCAAGTGGGTACGATACCATTTGGTTAATTGTCGATCGATTAACGAAATCCGCCCACTTCCTGCCAATCAAAAAAACTTTCAAGATGGAAATACTCAAACGATTCTACATCCAAGAGATAGTTTGACTGCGTGGTGTTCCTATATCTATTATCTCAATAGGGATAGTAGGTTCACTTTGAGATTCTGGAAATCACTCCAAAGCACTTTAGGAATGAGGTTGGACATAATTATAGCCTACCATCCGCAGACCGACGGACAAAGTGAGAGGACTATCCAAAATCTGGAAGATATGCTGTGAGCTTGTGTGATCAACTTTGGTAAGGCATGGGATGCCCACTTACCCCTTGTCGAGTTTTCCTACAACAACAGTTATCACACAAGCATCAAGGCAGCTCCGTTCGAAGCCCTCTACGCCTGAAAGTGCAGATCCCCTTTGGGTGGGCTGAGGTGGGTGACACTCTGTCAACAAAAGGACGACTTCCTGACATCACTCTCATAGGTCCGGAAATCATTCGAGAAACGAACGAGAAGATCCTACAGATTCACGAACGATTAAAAGCCACTAGGGATCGATAGAAAAGCTACGCAGACGAACGAAGAAAACCTTTGGAATTCTAGGTGGGAGATCGAGTCCTTTTGAAAGTTCACCCTGGAAGGGCACGATACGCTTTGGAAAGCGTGGAAAGCAGAATCCAAGATACATAGGGCCTTTCGAGATTCTCGCTAGAATCGTCCCCGTAGCTTACAAACTTAAGCTACCCCACGAACTCAGTAACATACACCCTACCTTCCACATCTCGAACTTGAAAAAGTGCCTATCTGACGAGACTCTCGTTATCCCACTCGACGAGATCGAGATCAAAGAGAGCCTCAACTTCGTGGAAGAACCTGTAGAGATTATGGATCGAGAGGTCAAACGAATGAAATAAAGCCACATCCCTATAGTAAAGGTTCGCTGGAACGCCAAACGAGGACCGGAGTTCACTTAGGAGTGCGAGGAGCAAATGAAACTTAAATATCTCCATCTTTTTACATAGTTATTTATACTAACATAGCTGCTTGAACTCTAATTTCGGGACGAAATTCCCTCTAACGGGGGGAGGATGTGACAACCCGACACTTTTACACTGTACAGTCAATCTATATACCCATAATTGACTTGAATATATCATCTTTTAGCAGTTTGGGTCCGCACGAGTGCTTTAGGCTTAGTATATCTTAGATATGGGCCTTAAGAAGGGTTAGGAATGGTGTTGCATCACAAAATCAAGCCAAACACACCAAGAGAGGTGTGTGCGGCCGCACACTAAAGTGTGCGGCCAGCCAGCCGCACACCCAACCGCAAACCGCCTACAGCCTCACACCCGACCCTATATATAGTAGAGGATCCCCCTTCCATTCACTTTTGGCTGCACCTTTTCTCTCTCTACTCTCTCTCTCTCTCTCTAGAAACATCATCCAAGAACACTTAGAAGGCCTCCAAAACGTGTAGAACATCATTTTTCAGCTTGTTTTAGAGGTAAAACACTTGAATCTAAGCTTGAAACTCATAGTGTTCTTCGTGTTCTTCACCCCCTTGAAGGAGTGCGGCCGCACACCTTCATCAGGTGGCCGCACACACGCAAAACATCCTCCAAAGTGAGAGTATGGCCTCTATAATCGATCTAAGACTTAGTTTGACACTTGAAACCCCTCAAAATCGACACATAGGACTCAAACAAGGAGTGTACGGCCACACACTCCTGTGTACGGCCGCACACACCCTCTGTACGGCTGCACACTCAAGTGTTGAGCCTCACACACAAGTCTGGCCGCATTCCCTAGCCGCACACTCACTTTTATGGCCATACGCTCACTCTAGTGCCCATATTTGGCCTTAAACTTGTAAGAATCACTAGCTAACGTGTGACACTTAATCCTAATGAATCCAAGTCTTTAGGGTGATTTCCCATCATGTTTAGTCATGAAACACCCTAACTCTAACTCATATACATGTCACCATATGATTAATAGGGACCGCTTGTGTTCAGAGCATCCGTTGACATTCAGCACTCATGTCGATCGCACACTCGAACCCTACGTTAAAAAGTGAGTTCATACCCCCTTAATTAACCTTTCAAATGTTTTTAAATGCTTTTATGAGTGGGAATACAAGTTGAATCTAACAAATTATAGTATCGATCACATGTGATTTGTAACTGGTAATCAAAAAGGATTTCTATACTTCTAACCGTTTTACCATCCAAACTACTTTCAATGTTTATCAAACACATCTTCATGTTAAATTGTTATAAAAACTATTTCCAAAGTCATTTAAACTTCTTATGTTCCTAAAATATATCTACACCAATATATCTATATAAGTAAGACTTGAAGGACTTAGGAGTGATAGCTCGCCTTATTTCCTGTTCTTGTTTGATTGGGGACTTAGGGTATATTGTTATTTGTCCGACTGTCGTTGAATTATTAGTTATATATTGTATGTATTTGTGTTGGATATGAATGTTTTCACTCCGTCCAATACTTTGGTGTATTCAAGACAGACTACAACGCACTATTTAACTATAATAGCTATAGTTAAGGTTTCCCGCTTCTTACTACCATTACTATGATACTTACCATAACTAGCTCTATTATGAGTCTCTACATGTTAAGTACTATACAAGGAGAATACTATATACTATAAAAAAGTAACACTAAATACATAATACTAAGAAGCACACTATATACTAATACAAGAGAACATATTAAAACAGAATGTGATAAACTACCCCTCTATACGGCACCTTACCGCGCCTTCGTTGTGTAACCATAGTCTCCTAGAGGGAGAGCGGGCTCTACGTGTATAGATCTATATAGGGTGAACACTATCACATCCCGACTGCTAGCTACAGTCTGAGCCGACTAGGCCCAGGGATGATAACATGTTACCACACTGTGTGTGACCTGGAGGGTCACTATACATTTCGATCGCCTATCTGCATGGTTACATATAAATTCACATTTGGATCATTAAACTAACAAACTAAGTAATAAAGGTAAATTAGACTCCCCAAGATGCATTTTATACTTATCACTACTTAGAGTCTGCAGTTTATTTACCATTCAGTTGGCATTAACACTGCTGGAATAATACATTATTTTCCCAATTACTTTGTTCAAATGAAGTCCAAACTATATTTCATAATTGAGAGTCTAATTGGGAAAACTTTTACACACTCAAAGGATCAAACCTACAAGTAACCAAGTCTTGGCAGAAGACTACTTTTACTGGAAAATATAGGATTTTCTAGAGATTCACACTATTTTCAAACATGATAACACTTTCACGTTATACAATTGTAAACACTTTTATACAAGCAATGACACTAAATTCTTATGAACTCACCAACTTTATGCTGATACTCGTTTTCAAAATAACTTGTATTCTTAGGTCAACCATAGATAGGTACTGATGAAACTTTTGCGAAGATGGAGCACATACAAGACTCATCTTTTATTTATACTTTTGGTGTCTATCAAACTGTACAGAACACGCTTGTATTACAATTACGATATTAATGCAATGGATTTTGTTGCTTGTTTTTACTATTATGCATTGTTATGATACTGTACATGACGTCCTCCACCCCAGAACGTATTCCGCCGTTCTCGGTTTTGGGGTGTGAAATGCTAGATATCATAAAAACCTAAAAGAAATAAAGCATTTCTGGAAATCCAAAAATTACAATTCTGTCCATCAAGAAATATCTGTAAATTCGAATGCGAAAGTCTCTTCTCCGAATCCAAAAAAGTTTTCACAACCATAGTCTTTATCTCCACAAGTTTCAAAACCAAAAGCTTTTCAAAACCCATCATTTTCAAAACAAGCTAAACCTTTGGAAAAATGAAAAACTAATTTTTCTCCAAAGTATAATGTTTCAAAGTCTGCCAACACGTCGAAATATGTTAAGGGCCAAGGAAAAGTCATTTCAGAATCTAAAATTCACCGCAAGAAGTCCGAAACACACTTGATAAAGGAGGAAAAGAAGTATGAGAAAAAGGTTGGTAAGCAACAAATTGAAGTTAAGCAAAGAACAGCTTTTTTTTAAAAAGAATCCTAAAGATAACAGGATTATTGTTTTTAAAATAACAAAATGAGAGAATTCCACTTTGATAAAACGATCTTACTTGGTTGATGAAGCAATAACTTTTCCTGTTTCTAAGAAAGCCTCACGTGGACCCAAAAAACTTTGGGTTCCAAAATCTCTTTGACGTTTATAGGTGATTCGTGTCGTTTGACTCAGAATGGTATATTGATAGTGGCTGCTCGCTTTACATGACTGGAAAGAAAGAAGAGTTGAGGGAATTTAGATCGTTGAAGGATGGTGGACGAGTCAAGTTCTGAAATAACTCACTCAGAGAAATCAATGGATATGACATGATTATGAATGGGGAATTCTTTATTCGGAAGGTAGCCTATGTTGAAGGCTTGCAACATAACCTAATTAGTGTTTCTCAATTGTTTGTAGGTATTGGGTTGAAAGTGTCGTTCGATAATGAGGAATCTGAGATCATAGAAAAGAAGACCAAAACACAGCTTCTAAAGTACAAGAGAAAAGGCGAGATGTATCCATTAAATATGAATCCTATCAAAGGAAAGCCTGCCATTTGCCTTCATACAAAAGCATCTTCGGATGATAGTTGGCTCTGGCACCTGGAATGCATCTGCTTTGATTGTTCAGGAAGAGGATGACGAGTTCGGAATAATTGAAGTGTGGTCGATTGATTCAGAGGAAGAAGAGGTTCGCAGACCCACACATGGTGAGTGCTTCGTTGCGAAGGATGATGCCCCCGGGTACAACTGAAAGTGCATGATGGTTTATAATGACATTTCAGTGCAAAGAGGATACACCACTAATGGTGGAAAGGCTTTAGACAAATGCTTCGCTGTGAAACCTGTCTTTGAGCTTATAAGCGAATGTGAGAAAGTAATCAGCAAGGTACATTCAAATCTCGTATATCTTAATATTCCTGTCTCATGATATGAAACCGAATTAGATGAATTAAAATATATTGTCTCCAATTTAATTGATAGCATAAAAAGAACTCATTTATGTGATTCTAAATTAACTGATCAAATCAGCAAGGTAACGAACAAAAGTGAAGAGAGACGCAAATGGATTGAGAAGTTGAAGTTGGAATTGTCTAGGTCTAGGGATGTTGTGATTTATTTACAACGAGGCAATTTAGGGCTTTCGAAATAACGAAACATTTTCTGTTTGATTGCTAAATGTCTTTATTTTAATATCACTCAGCTACAGCTTGACTATGAAATAGGCAAGAATATCCATAAAATGATTTTGCCATTTCTCGAATTGAAAGAGGACGAAATCGATGCAGATTGCTACAAATGCGAATCCATCGTGTCTTCTGAAAAAGTCTTTGATTCTTACAGAATTGGACTGGACAAAAATGAAGCTGATATAAAGTACAAAGAACATAAAGATATGCTGAAACAAATTTAGAATCAAAAAGATAAAGAGAAAATTAAATATGAAACTGTATAGAAATTTGACTCATTATGCACTAAGTTGAGTCAGAAAATACTCTTGATCTTGAAAATGTATCTGAATTTGATGATGAAAGTGACATGACTGAGATTTTTGTGGAGTATGAGATTGATTGCTCTGAATTTGTTAAAAGTTAAACTGAACCTAAGAAAAAATTAATTTCTGAAAATTCAGTCGAGTATGTTCGTATTTCTTAAAATAGAGGTCCAAAGGTTTTAAAAGAAAAGGCAACAGTTTTTCCGAATGTTCAAATTGTTCCGAACCAAGTTTTCGCAACTTTTGGGCTAAAAAAAAAATCATACCTTAGAACTATTGTCCCACGTAAAAGAAGATAATGCTAATGGGTGTGACGAATACTTTTTTTTGCTCCCATTGACAATGTAGATGAAACCAAAGGTCTTTCTGAGATGACCTCTTAGAAAACAAAGGTGTGCAATTTGGATGAACCTCTAAACAAGGTCAACTCAAGCTACGAGAAAGGCAGTCCAAGTGGAACAAAAATATTCTCACACTGATACGTAATCCGAACAAACTGATACTTCCCTAAGAAAAGGGAAACCAAGGGCTAGGTGTCATAAGCCAACTGAGGAATTTGTTGCTCAAAAACTTCAAAGAAATGCTAGATATCATAAAAACCTAAAAGAAAGAAAGCATTTCTGGAAGTCCAAAAATTACAATTCTGTCAATCAAGAAAGATTTGTAAATCCAAATGCGAAAGTCTCTTCTCCGAATCCTAAAAAGTTTTCACAACCATAGTCTTTCTCTCCACAGGTTTCAAAACCAAAAGCTTTTCACAAACCATCATTTTTAAAACAAGCGAAACCTTTGGAAAAATCAAAAACTAATTTTTCTCCAAAGTCTAATGTTTCAAAGTCTGCCAACACGTCGAAAGATGTTAACGGCCAAGGAAAAGATATTTCAGAATCTAAAATTCCCCACAAGAAGTCCAAAACACACTTGAAAAAGGAGGCAAAAAAGTATGAGAAAAAGGTTGCTAAGCAACAAATTGAAGTTAAGAAAAGAACAACTTTTTTTAAAAAGAATCCTAAAGATAACATGATTATTGATTATAAAATAACAAAATGAGAGAATTCCACTTTGATAAAACGATCTTACTTGGTTGATGAAGCAATACCTTTTCCTGTTTCTAAGAAAGCCTCACGTGGACCCAAACAACTCTGGGTTCCAAAATCTCTTTGAAGTTTATAGGTGATTCGTGACGATCCGTTTGACTCAGAATGGTATATTGATAGTGGCTGCTCGCCGCACATGACAGGAAGGAAATAACTCACTCTGAGAAATCAATGGATGCGACATGATTATCAATGGGGAATTCTCTATTCGGAAGGTAGCCTATGTTGAAGGCCTACAACATAACCTAGTTAGTGTTTCTCAATTGTTTGTAGGTACTGGGTTGAAAGTGTCGTTCAATGATGAGGAATCTGAGATCATAGAAAAGAAGACCAAAACACTGCTTCTAAAGTACAAGAGAAAAGGCGAGATGTATCCATTAAATATGAATCATATCAAAGGAAAGCCTGCCATTAGCCTTCTTACAAAAGCATCTTCAGATGATAGTTGGCTCTGGCACCGAAGGCTCTCACACCTATAAAGTTGGAGAAGGAACATCTTTGTGCAGGCTGTGAACTAGTGAAGCAGAGTAGAAAGAGTCATTCAACAATCATAAACACCAAAGTGATTGAACCACTTGAGCTTTTACATATAGATATTTGTGGTCCTTCTGCCATCGAGAGTATTCTTGGTAACAAATATATACTGCTTATTGTTGATGATTTTTCCAGCATTACATGGGTTTATTTTATTAAACAGAAATCAGAAGCGACTTCCAAGCTTAAGGACTTTATCAAAAAGATCGAGCTTCAACTGCGAAAGCAAATCCGAAACATTTGTAGTGATAATGGTTCGGAGTTCAACAACCATGTTTTTGAAGAATTCCTGGATAAATAGAGAGTTGCTCACAACTTCTCTGCTCCTTACACTCCATAGCAGAATAGAGTTGTTGAAAGACGAAATAGGTCTCTATGCGAATCTACGAGGACGATGTTATCATTCGCGAACTTACCACTTTACTTCTAAGATGAGGCTATCAAAACAACCTGTTTTACTCAAAATCGATCTCTCATAAATAATAGATTTTTAACTACCCCTTATAAAATTATTAACAAAAGAAAACCTAACGTTAAGTTCTTTCATGTCTTCGGTTCCAGGTGTTTCATTTTCAATTCAAAGGAGCAAAGGAATAAGTTCAATGTGAAAGTACACGAATGAATCTTCTTGGGATACTCTCTGACTTCGAAGGAATATAGGGTTCTCAATAAAAATTCCAAGAAGATAGAAGAAACCTATTATGTCACATTTGCTGACAATTATCTAAAGAAGTATCAGAAGACTGATTCTTAATCAAAGTAGATTATTCCATGACTAATTTGATGACAATTCCTCTTTCCAACCTTTACGAGGAATTCATGAACCTATTTGATGAGCCAGAAAAGGTGATTTCTTCGGAATCCAAGGCAGCAAATAATACGGAAGATGAATTAAAGAAGATTATGGATGACGCTACAAAAAAATTTGTACATGAGCCACCCAGTCCGAAGGATTCAGAAACTGCATCTCAACTACAAGTTACAAATGCTTCAATTTAAGGGGAGGGTTCCACATCAATCCCCACATCTAACATACCTGTTCAGGGGGAGGATTCAACTCCTCAAGTAGACCACAAAATTCTAATCCAGAGGGAGAATCTTGTTTCGGATGAAGAACCACATCCATCATTAGAGGGGTTGAATGTGAATGCAAATGACCATGTAGATGCTCAATTAGAATTTGAAGACGTGAATATTGAACTGGATCCATCCTATGATCCGAACTACCCTCCTTTGACCAAATTGGCTAATGATCATCCTAAACCACAAGTAATCGAAGAAGCATCTTCTGGAGTTCTTACGAGAGCTCAACAAAAGGTGAATCAGACTGCATTATTCTCCAAAGTGGAATTTTGCATGTTCAATTCGTTCGTCTCCAAAATTGAGCCCAAAAATGTTAAGATTGCTCTTGATCATTCTGATTGGGTACAAGCAACGCATGAGGAGCTTAATAAGTTTGAACACAACATGGTTTGTAGACTGATTCCCACTCCGTATGATGTATTTGTTGTTGGTTTAAAATAGGTGTTTCGTAATAAGCTTGGTAAAGAAGGTAATGTGATACGAAACGAGGCTCGGTTGGTTGTTAAGGGTTACTGCCAAGAAAAAAGTATAGACTACGTGGAAACTTTCGCACCAGTAGTAAGGATGGAGTCTGTTCACATCTTCCTAGCATATGCACCTCACAAGAACTTTGAAGTCTATCTAATGGACGTCAAGTGTGCCTTTCTGAACGGAGAACTAGAAGAAATAGTATATGTGGAACAGCCACCAGAGTTCGTAAACGAAAAATATCCCAACCATTGTTACATTCTGGATAAAGCAGTCTATGTTCTGAAGTAAGCTCCACGAGCATGGTATGAAACTGTTACTAGATTCTTAAAAAAATCTAAGTTTAAACAAGGCTCGGTCGACCCAACCTTCTTTCACAAGAAAGATGGTGACCATCTGAAGATCATCCAAATCTATGTTGATGATATCATATTAAGATCTACTAATCCTAGATTAACTGTTGAGTTCCGAAAGTTGATGGAAACTAAGTTTAAGATGAGCTCAATTGGTCCGATTAACTTTTTCCTTGGTTTGAATATATGACAGAGTCAAGAAGGAATATTTATCAACCATGAAGCTTATACAAAGACCTTACTTGCAAAGCTCGGAATGGTGGGAGATTCGAAGGTGAAGGTTCCAATGGCATTTGGAACGAAGTTAACATAGTCATTGGACAAACCAATGCCTGATATGACTCTCTATCGACAAATGATAGGTTCACTAATGCGTCTAACCACTAGTTGTCCTGACATTATGTTTTTTGTTTGCTATTGTGCCAGGTTTCAGGAAAATCCTCGCGAACCCCATATGATTGATTTTAAGAATATCTTCAGATGTCTAAAACGAACGTCCTCGCTCAGAATTTGGTACCCATCCAACTTAGGGTTCTTTCTGCAAGTATTATATGATGCTGATCTTAGAGGTTGCAGTCTAGATAAAAAAAGTACCATTAGGGGATGTCAATTTCTTGATGAAAAACTTGTTAGTTAGCAATCAAAAAACAAACATGCATCTCCCTATCAACTGCTGAAGCTGAGTATATCGCAGCTGTCTATTGTACCTCACAAGTAATTTGGATTCAAAGGCAGCTTAGGGACTATGGGATTAATATGAAGCGAATCCCCTTATACTGCGATTCCAAAAGTGATATTCGCATTTGCCACAACCTAGTGCAACATTCAAAGACTAAACATATTGCACTGAGGTAGCATTTCATTAAGGATCACGTGGAAGATGGCAATCTTGAAATTCACTTTGTGAGATCTGCTGATCAATTGGCTGATATCTTTACGAAACCCTTACCTGAACAAACTTTCAATCGAATACTTCAAGGCTTAGGAATGATAGAAGCAGAATCTATTACAAAACCATCTTCATAGTTAGCAAGAGTTCGTTGTGAATGGGTCCAAACGCTCGTAGAGATTCAGAGTCTATTGTTCATGTTACGAATGGGTTCGAACGCTCGGAGCGACTCAGAGTCCACTCTTCATTCGGAGGTTCGGAAATTCATGTATCCTTTGTATATTATATTTTCATAGGTTATTATACACTCGTGTTTTCGTTTTTATTCTTTTATGTTTTTTATTTTCTTTCAGAAAATCAAAATCACAAAAATATTTTCTTTATTTCTATTTATATTTCTTTTTGAGAAAATAAAAAATCCAAAAACCTTTTTCTGTTTTTATTTCTTTTTTAGAAAAATATTAAAATAGCAAAAATAATAGATAGTTGAGATGCTGGTGCATGTTGTCCAAAGCCTCTGAGACTCTATGTTTGAAGCCTTAATGAATCACTAATACCTATCATTTCTTCCAAATCAAGCTGAAAATTCACATAAGTCATTGAGCCACCTTACTCTTCTCATATTGAGTTAAGAGTTGACTGCTTGGTCATTCTTTCGTAGCAAAGGTACTTTTCTCTTCGTAACCAACTCCCAAATTTCTCCATCATTTTCACTTACATGAACGTAACCCTTGAGACTCTCAGATATTACCACTGAGGTTTACGGTTACATAACTTCTGTGTTTATGATCTTAACATCTTTATCACTACGAATTGAGTGAAACCCAAAATCCAACACCAATTTCAGAATTGACGGTGAACAATTAAAATGTTCTAGATTTATCACCATGGAATTGGCGAAACTCCACATTCGTGGTTTGTACCTTGAAATCTCTTTTATTTTTCTGAGATCTTAATGAAATGTTTTAGACCTAAGACGTTTCTTCCCAATAGATCCAATTTTTATTTTTCTTAAGATTTCTATAATTATCCAGTCACTCAGATAACTCCAAAGCATACTTGTTATTATGGCTACACTGGTCAGACAAGTACTTCTTCCGAATGTTCAGACTTTTGTTGAGTTTCAGAGTTTGGTTGAAGCTGAAACCACCCTTAAGCCTTATTTAAAAGAAGCCTTTCACTGTTTCACAACAAACAGATGATCATAATTCAATGGAATAACACACATAAACTTTCCAGTGTCTCTTGACTCCAAAGGAAGAGATCGTTGCCCGGGATCCAACTGTTTTATGTCTATATTGACATCACTAGAATCCCTTAGATATCTTATTTTATTTCTTTATCTTTGGCACACTCTTACATGAAGATCTTCGTGATTTTCCAAAGTCTGGTTATAATTATTCTGATTGGTGACTTTCTGATTCGGAGAACATGATATGGCGCACAATTACGAATCAGCATAACTGAACGGCGGAACACAAGGGATAAGATTTTGATTTAGGTGCGTGAAGATTTCAAACTGACTCTGACATCACAACTGTCAGTTACGCCGTATGACACACCCTAGATGTCACACTTTTCTAGAAACTTTTTCACAGATTGTGGAGCGCCAAACGCCAAATTTCTCTAACCACTCATGATGTATAAAAGGAATTTCGATGCTTCATTCTCATTCACTACTCTGAAAGAGTTCCTACTTCTGGCACAAGAAAAACCCTTTTCTCTCACTACTGTTCATCATCTTTTCCATCGGTTAACATGGTTGCTTCATCTGAAACTCGGTCTGCTAATCAAACCACTTCATCAGACTACTGAGTATCAAGCCCAACCAGAATCTCATCTTAGACCTCGACTCATCCAAGTATCACACCTTTCTTCAGCCATTGATCGAGTGCTTCCTCACTCTCCTTTGGCTCCAACACTATTGATGACAGAGAATGTTCCTTTGGCTCATTTCTTCAAAGCTTTCTCGACTTCTCGTTACCAAGAGATTAGGTCTATTACCTTCAAGGATGGTAATCAACACACCTCCATCACCAAGTCCAGATTCAGTCGATTAACGGGGTTTCCCTCATCTAGGTATTTGATTGAACTCGAATCCATCTGTTATTATGCTATTATGGAGATGTTTTACCAGATGGGGTATAAGGAGTATCTTGCAATTTTATCCAAGTTCAAGATGCCCAACCTTCCTCCAATGTGGAATGGGCTGCTTACCATAATTTTCAGAAGTTTCGCAGAGAGGGTCACAGGATCAGACAGTGCAAGTAAGCTCTTTCTTACTATTCTTTATGGGGGATATTATGGAATCGATAGGGACTATGGTTCAGTCCTTTGGGCTTAGCTAGTTCATAGTACTCTTTCTACAACCAGGCACATGGAGATATCTTGTGCTCGATTTTGGTCATTAACTTTTCAAAGGGCTATCAATCGTTTGAGCATTCCAGTAATCGAGGTTTCGATGATTGCAGCTATTCCAGTTTTCCATACTTCAAACCTTATTGTGTCTGATAGTTCGAGGTTTGCCTTCATCGGATCTATTCCAGAGTGAATGTTTCACAATGATCCAACAGATAGTGTAGTAATCAACGAATATCGCAAACAACCAGCATTAGGTCCTTGTCCATTAACCGTTGCAATGGTAAAGGCCTTAGAAGAGGAAGATAAGCTAAAGAAAGTGGGTAAACGAAAAACGAAGGTTGGACCCTTCGAGCCAGCTCAAACTCCGAAGTAGAAAGTCAAACGAGCCACTCGCAAGCCAAGGTCACCTTCACCAAGCGATGAGGAGGATTCAAAGTCAAACCATCTACGACATTCAAGTCCAAAAATAAACTAAAGACATAGTTGCGACTTGGTAACCCATGGTTTGGAGCCATCAACAACCAATACTGAGGTAAATTTGACAGTGCCAACCTCTATTCCTTAACTGATGATTTCTTACATAGTTTTACTCCTCCACCTTCTCCTACTGCTAATATTACCCCTATCACAATCGCTCCATGTCCAACTGTCTCTGTGGGAGTTTCGCAACGACAAGTGTCCATTGCATAATCAAGTCCTTTTTACATGGAGTCCACAACAACAACAATAACAACAACCACTAGTATACCGTTAATAATTGTCAACATATCTGATATGAGGGCAAGTGCTTATGGTGTCTCTTTTGGTGCTGATTTCACTCCCATCTCACCCCTTCGCCATGATGATCCGGATACTATGTTTGGTGATGATCCGGATGATTTTGATGACTTCCATTACAGTCTATTCAATGTTCAACAATCCAGTGATGATGATGCACCTATGACTAAGTGGAAATTCAAGGCCCTCAACTAGAAGTTAGATACTCTCCTTGAGTCCTCTAAGTCTTCATCAAGCAGTGAATACTCTCTTGAGATTCATAAGGCTTTACTCGAGACTTTGACGAAAGAGCATACTATGAACCTTGCAAAATCCAACAAAGCCGTCGAGGATTTCAAAGAAAACTTGCAAGGAGACGACCGAAAATGTCAAAAAACTACTATCTGATGTTAAAACCGTCACGGGTGATTTTAAAACTTCTTCCGAGTCAAACACAGCAGCGGCGAATAAAGTGATCACCAGCCTGGGTTCTACATTCAAAATTGAGAAATTAGCTTTTACGAAGGTTTGTACTGAAATTCAGGCTGACAATACTTAGTTTCAAACATCCATCACCTCCAAAATCGAGAAACTACAAGAAGATCTAGCCAGTGAAAACAAGATCATGGATGAACTCGCACTTAAAACTGAAAAGATGATGGTTCTTTCTGTACAACTGTCTCATGCAAACAAGTAGATTGATGAGCTCAAATTTGAAAAAGTGGTGATGAAGAATTGTGTTGCTGATGTTATTCTCTTCTCACATTCTCTGTTCGGAATCCTTTGCTATTCCCAAACAAGGGGAGAACATGGGAAACCTACTGATGATAGGATAACAACTGGTTCTGATGATCATGAGAAAAAGCCAAAGTCAAATGATCCGAAGGGTAACGAAGCTTCACAATTGAAAGGAAAAGAAAATTTTATTGATGATGATGTTGATGAAGAAGATGAATAAGCAAAAGCTAAAACAAAAATATTGTGATGTGGAGATTGATGAGAATCTACGAGTTGACAGGGAAGCTGAAGCACGAGAGAAGGCAGCTTGTGAAGTTGATGAAACTTTGAAAAATCAGAAAACTCTTTTCCCTTCATGTTCCATGGAATGAATATTGAATGAAGCCATTGATAACCCAAGCATTTATTGGCTAGAGCCTGTTGTATCATTTGAATTGGATAACTCCCAGGATTCGCTACATGATCTACCAATAACTCCGAAGGCGATTTAGTTTCAAAGCTCTGACAAGATTGCAAACCCTCCTCTTTCAGACTATGATGTTGATCAGGAACTCTTCTCATTCTATATGAAGCACAAGAAGCCACAGTACCTAACCTAGAGTTCGAAGAAAATAACACCTGAAAAGGTTTTTGGTCCAATCCAAACAGAAAGCTTAATAAACACTCATTTCAAGGTTGCTCGAGGAGCTACGAGTTCGGTGTTTGAATTTACAGTTTCTGATTTGTCGTGCCCTAACCCATTTCATTGGCTTTCTCTATTGCATTTCTTGTTAAAGGATGAACAAAAATTTGAACCTATCATGGCGCATCTCAAAAGGATGTTGATCTCCTACATCCTAGAAGTTGGTAAGACGGATGTGGAGACAACGGCTGTACTCCGAAAGAAGCTTATTGTGATGCCCAAGGAAGCTCCAAAAGATTTTGACAAGATGAAGTTGGGAAGGATTCATAAAGATAATTGGATTTTGGCATTCAGACTGTGTGACAGAACTAGTGAAAATGATCAAAGAGTTTGTTTTTTTTTTTTTTTATAAGAAGCATCTCTACTCCACTACATGCATGGAATACATTTTACAGAAGATTCAACAATGCAGAGCAAACAGTGTTGCGGATAAGAAATGTTTCACAGATATGATCAACTAGTACACCTTGGTTCACAAAACTCTACTGAGAATAATGCCAAAATTGTTTAAAGTACAGAAGCACCAACAACACTGAAGAATCTGGCTTCCTTATTCAACACAAAGGGGGATATTGTTGGGGTATTTATTATGTCGTGTCAAATTTACTTTGTATGTAGTTAGCGTTTATTAAAAATGGTGTTGTAGAAAGGAGGAATCGTTCCTTATTTGAAGCTGCAAGAACAATGCTTACCTATGCAAACTTGCATCATTACCCTTGGGCAGAAGCTGTTTCGACTGCTTGTTTCACACAAAATCATTCTTTCATTCATCGTCGTTTTAATATTACACCTTATGAAGTGATAAACAAGAGGAAACTTAATGTTAATATTTTCCATGTTTTTCGGTGTAGATGTTTCATCATGAATCTCAAGGACAATCTTTCTAAATTCAGTCAAAAGCTAATGAAGGAATATTCCTAGGATATTTTCAATACTCTGTAGAATATAGGGTGTTGAGCAAACGAACGAGGAAGATCGAAGAAACTTTCAATCTAACATTCGATGGTTATTACATCAAAAGATTCGAACAATCTTTCATCCAAAAACCTATTATGTCTGCAGCAAATGTTGTATCTAAAATCATGAATTCTTATGATATTGATTTTTATTTAATTTTTGGAATTCATGATAGGGCCATTGATTTAGAAATCCATATTGATGATAATCATGTTCCTGAAGCATCAAAACACTCTGATGATGAGACTATCACAAGTGAAGAAAATGATGCACATTCTTCATCAACTTCAAGGGTAAATGTCGAAAGAATATTGATTTCGAATGGTGATAATGTGGAGGGGGAGAACTTGAGTTGAAAATCACAAAATGAAATTAATGATTCGACCATTGAGAGGGAGCATATTCCTACTACATCTCATATCGAGTGCGAGCATATGTCTAACTATGTTGATGTTGAGGGGGAGCATCACATCTCAAATCCATTGATCGAGGAATAGCCAAGTGGATTGAATAATGATAATAGTAATGATCAAAAGAATGATTTTCAAGATGTAACTAATAATATCTCGATTGTAGGAGAAGGTTCAGAAGTGAATGATATTTTCGAAGATGCGCCTCTAGACTTTGATCCTGCATATCAGCCGATGGACAAGCGGATAGGAGATCATCAGAAATAATATATTCTTGGTGATCCAAATTCTGGTGTCTTAAGTCAAGCCAGAAATGAAGTGTTGAATGTTCATCAGAAATTTTGTATGTTTAATGTGTTCATTTCAAAACTAGAACCAAAAACAATAGAGGTTGCATTAGAACACTTTGAGTGGGTTGTTCCAATGCAATCTAAACTTGCTGAATCCGAATGAAAAAAGGTTTGGAGATTGATTCCTAAACCAAAGGATATTTTGTTAATTGGTCTAAAATGGATTTAAAAATAAAACTAATAAAGAAGGAAATATTATTTGAAACAAGGCGAGACTAGTCGGAAAAGGTTATTCTCAACAAAAATGTATGATTATGAGAAAACCTTTACCCCTGTCGCAAAACATAAGATTGTATGAATTTTCTTGCTTATGCAGCTCATAAGCATTTTGACGTCTACCGGATGGATGTCAAATGTGCATTCCTCAATGGTCTTCTGGAAGAAACGGTATATGTCGAACACCCACTAGGTTTTATGAATGATAAGTATCCTGATAAATGTTATCATTTAGATAAGGCTGTCTATGGGTTGAAACAAGGACATTGTGCCTGGTATGCAACTCTGTCAATTTTTTTGAAAATCGCTAAATTTAAACAATGATCGGTTGATCCTACTTTATTTTGAAAGAAAGTAAAAGATCACCTGATGCTCGTTTTAATTTATGTCAATGACACTATTTTTGGTTCGACTGATCATTCATTATATAAGGAATTTGAGGAACTCGTGAAAAGTCAATTCGAAATGAGTATGATGGGGAAAATCAATAACTTTTTGGGTTTGCAAATTCGTCAAAGCAGAGAAGGATTTTTTATTAATCAAGAGAGATATACTTGAAATCTACATGAAAGGTTTGGCATGACGAATAACATGAAACTTAAAGTACCTATGGCAGTTGGAACACACTTGAATCCTTTATTGGATAAGCCTGTTGTGGATCTAACAACGTATAGAATCGTGATCGGTTCACTTTTGTATTTAACTTTAAGTCAACCTGATATTATGTTTGTTGTATGCAATTATGCAAGGTACCAACCAAACCAAAGAGAACCCCATCATAATGCAGTTAAGAATATATTTCGATACCTCAAAGGAACAGTTTCGTTGGGATTATGGTATCCTTCAAAGACAAGATTCTTTATCTAAGCATTCTCTGATACGGAACTGGGTGGACGTAAACTAGATCGAAAGAGCACAAGTGGAGGATGTCAATTATTGGACGGAAAGCTTGTGGGTTGGGAATAAAAAAATCAAGCTTCAGTTTCAATTTCGACTGTAGAAGTGTATTATGTGGTTGTTGTTGCGTGTACATCACAAGTGATATTGATTCAAATCTAATTGTAAGACTATGTAATCAATATGTAGAAAATACATTTGTATTGTGATTCAGAAAATGTCATTCACATTTGTCATAATCCGGTCCAACACTCGAAAACCAAACATATTTCTCTTCGATATTGTCACACCCCAAAACCAAGAACGGCGGAAACGTTCTGGGGCGGACGACGTCATGTACAGTATCACAACAATGAAAAGTAGTAAACAAGCAACAACATCATCCATTGCATTAATAATAGAATTATTATACAAGTATGTTCTATCAAATTTTAATAAACACTAAAGCGTAAATCAAAATGAAAGATGAGTCTTGAACAAGCTCCATCTTCCTTTCTCCTTGCATCGATACCTGTCTATGATGACCTGAGGATACAAGTAATTTTGAAAGCGAGTATTAGCTTTGAAGCTGGTGAGATCATAAGTATTTAGTGTCTTAATTTGTATGTAAGAATTTGTATATGAACTGTAAGTATGAAAATGTTTGTAAAACAACTGTAAACGTTTGAAAAAAACTCTAGAAATCCCTATGATTCCTACTATTATATAAGGGTGTCTTCTACCAAGACCTATCTGTTCTCAATGTAGTCTTCTACCAAGACTTAACTGTTCTATATGTTCGTCTCTTGTAAAAGTGTGTAATTTTCCCAAGTGTAACTATTATTAACAAAATATAGTTTTTACATCTATAGTTTAAGTGAAAGGATCACTAAATATATGTAGAGGGAAAATTAATGTAGTACTAAAATGTAGCGCTATAAGAACTACTGCTGTACTAATTACCTTAAACCGGATTTATATTAAGGCATCATGTGATTAATTGCACCATACTATCGACTGGTAACAACGACATACGAATGGTCGTAATAACGGAATGACGTTTGGCACCCGTAGACCTGCAGGTCCGGCTGTAGCTAGCAGCAAGGTGTAGGATAGTCAATCCAGTATATATCTATACGCAAACTCACGCTCTCCCTCCAAGAGAACTATGGCTACAACTCGGGCCATGACATTTAAGGCATGCTCCGATACAGTGGATCACAATTATTAACGTATTCATATCTATGTAACGTAATGAACTATTCTAGTTGTAATGTACGTGTTGTCTACCTAGCAAGTATAGTAATGTAATCGTTCTAGTATTGTTGTATATGTTCTATTCCTAGTATCGTAGTATATGTAATGTACTGTAATGTTCTAGAAAGTATTGACTCATGAATGAACTGACTCATTGTATGATATCGCGTTCTAGTAATTGTTCTAGTATCTCCCTAAACTACCCATATGGTAGTTTACTAGTAATCTAATGGTACGTATGGACATGGATGTATACCCTTGCTACCCAAGGGCATGGGATGAATTGGAAGGACCTTTTATGACTATATATGTACACATGATATATAACTAATATTTAAACGACCTTCGGACGAGTACCCGATATCCCACCAGACCACATCTCAAGCGCGAAAAGGGAATAGGGTGGATAGCCTTCCTAAGTCTTTTAAACATTTCTTATATAACTATACATATACAGGCATGCAATTTATAATTTAAAAGCATAAAATAAGATTTGTAAAACCTTTGAACATAAATATTTTCTAAGAAAAGACCGACTTGATGTCAATCTATAAAACAATTTGAAGGCATGGGTTTGATAAAACAGTTTAGTATGAAGAAACATTTGTTTGAAACACAATTGTAAATAAGTTTGGAATGTGATATACAAATTAAAATATACAGTGTAATAAGGAGTTTAAAACATAGAAAATGTTTATAAAAATCATTTGAAGGAAACTGTTTGGTAAAACGGCTAATGAGTAGCCAAATCTTTTGAATGTTGTATATTAATCACATGTGATTGATGAAATAACTAGCATAATTCTACTTATTAATCACATGTGATTGACATAATAACTAGCATGATTCTACTTGTATCCCCCCCCCCATAAAACATTTAAAAATAGTTTAAAACATTAGTTAAGGGGTATGAACTCACCTGCAGTAAGTGACTGGAATTGAATGGACTGTTATCGTAAGGAAGGATCGGGCAAGTGCTTGGTGTCAAGTGAAGACTTTAGACACACACAATGATCCTAATTACATATGAACACATATGTATATAAATAATTAGTGATTAAAACACTAATTATACAAGTATAAACATTTAAACGCGATGAAAACACTTTTGGTCAAGTGCTAGGAGGCTAATGGGTTGCAACAAAGGAGTGCAATGCCTCTAATGGAAGTTTAAGGTCTAATGACCATATTCTTTGGAGTTTACGGCCCAGGGGAGTAAACTCCTGGCCGTAAACTCTACATTGAGTCATTAATTGAGGCCTAAGGTTGTTACAACTCAAGTGGTAATTGGTTCTAAGGTTGAATCAAGTGTTTGGGTGTCATAATAACTCGTTTAAGGAGTTTACGGCCTTGGGACCATATTCCCTTGGAGTTTACGACCGTAAACTCCCTTGGGAGGGTGTTTATGGTGTTTTCAAGTCTCTAAATTAACTAGGAACTAAACTAGGCTTTTGTACTGGGTTTAGAAGAGTTTATGGCACCATTTGGCACCATTTTATGGAGTTCACGACCCTAGAACCTTTTAGGCCGTAAAATCCCTTACTCTTGGTGTTCTAAGTGTGTTAGCTAGTCCAAAACTCATTTAGGTACATGCCCAAATTGGTCTCTTGGCTTAAGGAAGGAGTTAGGGTGTCATTTGACCCCTTTATAGGTGTTTACGACCCAAGAACTCGTCTTGGCCGTAAACTCCTCAATACTAGTGCTTTCTTATATTTTCTAGGTTTTAAACACTTTAGGGTACTTGTCCTTATTTAAGCCTAAGCCTTAGGAAGTGTTTCAAAGCATTTTGGCACCTAAACATGGAGTTCACGGCCTAAGAAGCTCCTTGGCCGTGAACTCACTTCTAGCCATGATTCTTAATTGTTTTGTGGTCTAAAGCATGAAATGGAGGCTTCTAGTTCGAGTTCTAAAGCTTTGAGGGTCATTGGAACCCTTTAGGACCTTAAAATGGAGTTTACTCCCCAAGAACGTTCTTGGGCGGTAAACTCCCTAGTCTAGTTGTTTTGCTATGAAATTGATGTTTCTAAACACAATCTAAGCTATATAACACAACTAGATCGAAGTACTCACAATTTGGGATAAAAACCCGAAGATCTGTGAGAGAGAATTTTGGCTTTTCTCTAATTGGAATTCAACTAATGAACCAATTTGGTTCAGTTTTCTATTTATAGTCCTGGGATTTTTGGCAGAAAATATTTTTATTCTCGGAATGAACTCTATTATACTAGAGTATTGGAATAACAGTGTTGCACAAAACCCTAGTGGATCCACTCTCCTAATATCTCCTTATGTGTAAAATCTTGAAAATTGCCAAACTTATACTCGAAATCTGAGTTTTCACTGTAACTGTTCTACTTCTATTGGCTTGATATGGTTTGTTCAGAATGGAAATTTCGGGTTGTCACAGATATCATTTCATAAAAAACCACATCGAACATGGAAACATTAAAGTCCATTTTGTCAAAACAACTAATGAACTTGTAGACATTTTCACAAAACCTTTCGATGAAAGATCATTCATAAGGATATTGAATGGACTGGGAATGATGGAAGCAATCTTTGTTCAATGTTTATTGAATTTCACATAACTTCTTGCTTTTACCTTACTTTCTATTGTTCTTATTGCTTTCGATTAGTAGGTATTTCCCTTTTGTGTTTTAACTTAAATTTGACTGCTTGGGTTTTATTCATAGATTGTTTTTTACGTTCAACATTCGACTTCATTCACATCCAACTTCTCTTTGAACCATTCAGAACACAATTCGCTTTTGATGGAAGATGTTCGATGTGCAACCCATGATTGATAACTGCTAGCTTATGGGTTGAACGTATCTTGGTAACATTTTACACTACATTTATTTTTGTTTTTTATTTTTCAAAAATCAAATATCCAAAAAGATTTTCTTATTTCTGTGTTTGATTTCTAAAACAAAAAAAATACAAAAATATTTTCTTATTTTTATGTTTGATTTCTAGAAAACAAAAATCCAAAAAGATTTTATTATTTTTGTACTTGATTTCTGAAACAAGGATCCAAAAAGATTTTCTTATTTTGTGTTTGATCTTATTGTCTAATGGTTTATGTCTCATTCTAAAAACATGATGGTATGATGTATGCTAAACGAATACATCCATCAAGGGAACATGTATTTATTCGAACTGATATACTAGTTAAGTGTCCCTAGAACCATTCTTTTGCATGTTGTCTTCAAGCCTCACATACACTATGTTTTCAAAGCCTTAATGGAACTCTCACTATGAAAGTTTCTTCCCAATTAGGCTGGATTCACATTTGTCGAAGAGCTACCTTTCTCTTCTCATATTGAATAAAGAGATTTCTACAATGTCCATATATTTTGCAGAGGTACAATGAGATCTTATGTAAGTCCCAAAATTTTGCCTGAAGTATCAATCTGATCCACTTGATGGTGCGGAATCCCAATCAAGTGGATGATGCAAGATGAATGGAGAAGAAGAAGAAGAAGAAGAACTTTATGAATCTATGATGTATTGATGATATGAATGACAATCCTTACACAAGATTCACACATACTTGTTCTCTCTCTAACTTTTTCTCTCTAGCACATACATATGACAATAACACTCCTCCTCTCTAATGATGGCCTCATGCACTCCTCACCCCTACTTATATATATATATATATATATATATATATATATATATATATATATATATATATATATATATATATATATATATATATGGACCGCAAACCCAAAGCCCAAACCCAATTTTGGACTTAAACACATGAGTTTTTGGTCCAAGCTACAAATAAACCCAAGGATTTTTCGATCCTGGACCGAAAACTACTAAATCCTAGAAAAGTAAAGTATAAACCATATTTTAGACCCAACAATCTCCCCCTTGGTTTATAGCTTTCTTTTCTTTTGATCCAACAAACTCCCCCTAAGTTTGTAGCTTGCTTTTCTTTTCAAACTTTGCTTTCTATTTGGCTTCAACTTTAATCTTCGATTTCTTCACGACTTCAAGATGAACATAAGAGTCTTCTATGTGAGTAACTTCATATTGAACAGTTGGGCTTCTCTTCAAAATTTGACATTGAACGCATGTTGGGTGAGGAGGCTTGTTGTACAGATTCTTGAAAATAGTGCTCTCTGCTTGAGAATCTTCCGAGAGAACAACAGAGAGATCAAATCTTCTGGATCGCTGCACCAGGTAAAAGATAGTAGTAAATTAATTGAGGAGGCTTCAATGCAATCTGTCACTGAAGGGTCTAGTTAGTGGTTTGGTCTAGCCTTTCATTGTAATAAGTTCTTTTGAGTCTTTATGAGGTTTTGGTAGGTTGTTTGTTAGTTTACGGCCAAATAGTGAGTTTACGGTCGTAAGCCTGTTTACGGCCGTAAACTCAGTGTCCGACCCAAGTCCACTATATATAGGGGTTGTGTAGGTCATTAATGGTTGTTCATGCCACAATAGTTCACGGTCATAGAGATCAAGTTGTACCAGACATTTTATGCAATATAAGTGTGTGCAAGCTTGTTTCAATTATGTTTCTACATTGTTTGTTATTCTATTTGATTGTGTGATTGCTTGATCATTGGTAAAGATCCGCTTTCAGGACCTTACAATTGGTATCAGAGAAAGACCGGTGTCAAAGCATCATTCAATCGAGTTTTCAACTGTTTAATCTCATATTCTTCATTAGGGTTTGGTGTTTTCATCGCAAAGTGGGTCAAATCTGCATCAAACTTGCGTTTACTGAGATTTTTGGGAGTTTACTGCCAAAAGATTACGACCGTAAACCCTATTTATAGCCGTAAACTCAAGCATATTCAAGAGCCGTAAATAGTGTTCTTGAACCATAGTCAGTGCATCTTAATTAACCATGAACTGCCCAACTGTAAACACCCCAACCGTAAACACCCGACCGTAAACCGCTAACCGTAAACTGCCGACATAAACTGCTGACCGTAAAGTCAATTTTGACATTTTTTTATCTTTTAATTTTTAAGTTTTAAAATCAGAATAAATCGATTCTCAAAGTCAAACCCATCATCATGAGCTGGATTCTGTTATGGGCACCACTACACGCATTCCACGACTACTATCTGCAAATTGTTTTCTTGAGTGGAAATACCGGATCGAAAAATATATTAAAATGAAGGACTTCAAGATTTGGAGAAGCATTATCAAGAATCCTGTCAGAATTACCACAACTGTTGCAGGGCAAGTAGTTGACAAAGCAGTTGAAAACTACACAGATGAAGATTTTGAGAAAGTGGAAGAACAGGAAAGGGCTTTGGCCACTCTAACCATGGCTTTATCTCCTGATGTTGCTCAAGGTTTCAGAGAGTATACTTCAGCTAAGGCCCTGTGGGAAGCACTGATTGAGGTGTATGAAGGTAATGAAGACATGAAGGAAAGTCGCCGGGATATGATGCGTCAAAGGTTCAACATGTTCAACTACATTCCTGGAGAAACCCTGGAGGCACAGCTGCAACGATTCACAACTCTCACCACTAAGATGAATATAGCTGGGATCTTCTTGACCAAGTCTTAAATAAATAAAAAGCTACTGAATGCTCTTCCAAAGTCATGGGACATGAATGTAGCTGTTATTAAAAAGACCAAGGATCTAAATCGCCTCACTCTTGCTGAAATAATGGCGATCATCAAGGCTTGTGATATTGATGATAAACAGCGGGACATAAATCATGTGAATTCGTATTCGACTGCAAACCTTGGGATTTCCTCTCACAATGCTCTTTCATCAGTCATTCCTTCCTCAGTTCAAGCATATGTTGTTCAGTAGCCTCAGATCCAAACAATTGCTGATGCGTCATCCATGCCTCATTTGCAAAGCCAGATGCATATCACTCCTCAAGCTGCTCCCTCCTCTAGTGTACCAATTGTGGCCTCTTCCTCAAACACAAAGGAGTGTGATGAAAATCTAGCCTTTGTCACAGGACTTGTGAACTGTTATAATGCGCTTCTTGCTGGAGAACTTCCACCTCAGTTGTTATTTGCTGATCTGGATCAGATTCATCTAGAAGATGTGGAAGAGATGGACATCACATGACAGATAGCCATGGCTGTGTTCAGAGCTAAGCAGTTTGCCAAGAAGACTGGGAAGAATAGCTGGGGCATGAATGCTGATAAAAAGGTAGAGTTCAGCAAAGGGAAGCTGCGTTGTTTCAACTGTCACGAGCCGGGTCACTTTGCTCGTGAGTGCCCAAAGTCGGATAAAAGATTGAACAATGACCGGACAATGCTTGCAGTGGGAAACAATCGGGGAGGTGCTCAGGTCAACAGTGAGCAGGCTATGGTTGCTCAGTCATTTGACTGGGAGGACTAGATTCAGTCCCTGAACATTTCAAAACCTGAAAATGCTCAGTTGGCCCAAGTTAAGGATGAAGCTTCCATGGAGAGCGTTGTAGCTGAAGAAAAGATGATGGAGCTTCACTTTGAGTTGATGGTATCTTCTACTTCTTAACCAAAGAAAAATGAGGTAACTTTGCCTTCTTTCTCTCAAGCTTGTATTGATTATGTTAAAATTCTTCGTGAGGAAATTGAATCATTACATAGAGAAGTAGAGGACCTTAGATATGAGGGCTATCAACTTAGAAAAGGACAAAAACTGTTAAAGGCCCAATTAGAGATAAAAATAAAGGACTTTAGGAGACTCCATGAAGACTACAGTAATAAATGTGAAAACTATGATTATATCAAGAGACAGAATGTTGAGTTAATTGCAGAGCTTGATACATTAAAGAATAAATTTGATACTGAAAACTTTGATTTTAAAAAATATGATTTATCAAGTGAGGTAGTTGCCAACATGATTGACCATTGCCTGCATTTTAAAGAAAACCAGAAAAAGGGTTTGGGATACAATAATGTACCTCCTCCTTTTAATCACACATATCATTATCACCCTTTGACTAAAGAGGAGATTGCTAACGAACCGTTCATGGTTTATGGCAAACCAACAAGTTTTGTTTTAGGAGGATTTATTAATGTTGAAAATACTAACGTTTCTACTTCCCCTGCAGATCAATCCTTAAATCAATCAAAGCACAAAGTTGAAGGATCTATTTCTGTTAATAAAACTGAGTCTGAACCTGAAGTTTTAGTTTTAAATAAAGACTTTATTTTTTCTGATGCTGAAAGTGACAATGTTTTTGTGATTTTTCTGCACCTGCTGATACTGGTTTGAATTGTTTTAAATTGTTTGATGAGATGTTTGATAATTCTGATGTTTGTAATGATACTAATAAAAACTCACCATTTCCACAAGTCACTCCATCTGATACACCCTCACTTATCTCACAACCTACTTCTTGTTCATGTTCATGTGAGAAAAGCAAGGGTGTCGGAATGGAAAGTAAATATGAAAAGGTCGTACAGGTTTTAACAAGAACAAACAAATTTGTCTCAATTGTGGTATTGGTGGTCATATAGCTAGGAATTGTCCTAATAGAATGTTTGTACATTATACATCCCAAAGAGGAGAGAACGAATTTAGAAGAAGGTCTTTAACTAGAAGGTCCTCTGGAGCTCGTTCTCAGAATGATGATTGGAAGGATGATCGTAGTAGAAAAAGGGCAGTTTTTCAAAATCATAAAAAGGTTTTTCATAACAAACTCCCAAACAGTTTGCCAAAACCGAACACGGCTCTGCCAAGATCGGTTTCGTCAAGGAGCAGCTCTGGGTCTTCAACATCTTCTGGTAGAAAACCCAAGTGCTCAATGCAAACTGTTAAGAAACTTATTTCAAAACCATCAGTGATTGTTAGGAAACCTAATTACCAATGGATGCCCAAAATAAACTCCAATCTATCATCAGCATCCTTTGAAAAGTTAGTCAATAATGATAAATCTGAAAAAGGGATGGGTCAACCCGGGAAAGTGATGACCTAGGTTCCCAAATCTAAATGGTCCTGCACATTGTGCAGGGATAGTTGTGGAGGAATGTCATCAGACCTTGGTTCGTCGACAGCGGCTGCTCCCGGCATATGACAGGAGATATCTCCCAACTGAACAACATTCAATCTTTTAATGAGGGATATGTTTCCTTTATAGGTGGAGAAGGTGGCAAGATCACTCAGAGAGGAACCATTACAAATGGAGTGTTCAGTTTCGAGAATGTCAACTTTGCTCCCGAATTAAAGCATAGTTTGTTGAGTGTGTCTCATATATGCGAGAAAGGCTATTCTACACATTTCACTAACAAGGAATGTATGATTTTCAAGCCAGGCATTGTCATCCCGGAAGAATGGATTCTTGTTAAATCTAAGAGGGGTGGAAATGCTTACATTATTGATATGAATAGCAACATTCCCGAACAAGTTACTTGCCTCTTTTCAAAGGTCTCAGAACAAAATGCAATGCTGTGGCACCGAAGAATCAGTCATGCTAACGCCAAAAACCTAAATTGTCTTGCAAAGAATGAGATGGTCCGTGGTTTACCTGTCAGAGACTTTATAACTTTTGAAAAGTGTGTGTCATGTGCCCAGGGTAAACATCATAGAAAACCACACCTACCAGAACATGTTAAATCAATCATTCAAGTGCTCCAATTATTACCTATGGACTTGTTCGGTCCAGATAACGTCCTAAGCATCAACAGAAGTTCGTACTGTCTGGTTGTGATTGATGATTTTTCTCGTTTTACGTGGGTCTTCTTCTTATCCAACAAAACTGGGGTTGCAGATCTGATAAAGAAGTTCACAGTTTTGATTGAGAACCAAACCAATAATCGGGTGAAGGTGCTTCATACCGACAAAGGAACAGAGTTCAAGAATTCTGTTCTTGATCATTTTTGCGCAGAAAAAGGGATTATGCGTCAATACAGCTCCGCTCACATAGCACAACAAAATGGTGTTGCTGAAAGGAGAAATAGAACTTTAAAAGACGTTGCAAGGACGATGTTGTGCGACTCTAAGTTACCGGTTTTCTTTTGGGCCGAGGCGATCAACACTGCTTACTATGTTCATAATCATGTGTTGATCAACAAAGATCAGATGAAGACACCGTACGAGATTCTATATTTGTCATAAGCCATCAGTCAGTCATTCCGTGTATTTGGTTGCCCTTGCACCCTTTTTCACCTAGAGTCCAACCCAAAGTTTAATGCCAAAGCCGATGGTTGTTACTTTGTAGGGTATGTTGCACGCACTGCATATAGGGTCTACAACAAAAAGACGAAGTAGACTGTGGAATTCTGCGGTGTGCGCTGGTTGGTTGAGAAAGAAACGGATGCTCGAGTGGGTCCGGATTGGTTATTTGATTACACATCGCTTTTAAAGTCTATAAATATGTCTTCGGATAGGTCATCTGGGTCTTCCTCTGGTTTGAAGAATGTTTCTGAAGACGACAAAGAAGTTGTCTACAGACCCCCAACGGTATCCTCTTCACCATCTGAGGGGTAGTCATCTGCTTTACCTGAGGGGGAGTCATCTGTACCACCTGATACTCCAAAATCTCCAGTTCAGAATGATACTCCTGATGCTGATGCTATACCTCTTACTCCTGTTGAAAGAGAGTTTATGGCTAGAGATGCTTCCGTCGTCACTTCAACTTTTATGGAACTAGTCTTTCCTGAAGACATTTCTAATGAGTTTTTAGTAGAGTCATCTGGTGTGGAACAATCAGCAAATGAAGGAGGTGTCAATGTTCACAATCTTCCCGTCTCACTTAATGATATCAGCTAGGATATACCCTCAAGAATTCAACGCGATCATCCGATCGAGAACATCATTGGTCAGCTGGGCGATGGAGTTCAAACCAAAAGTCAGAGTGGAGATGTCAATACATGTCTCTATTTTTGCTTTATCTCTGAAATAGAGCCCAAGAATGTTGAAATGGCTCTGAATGAGCCCAGCTGGGTGGATGCTATGCATGAAGATCTGAATCAGTTTGAAAAGCTCGGGGTTTGGAAATTGGTTGAGCTACCAAAGGGCAAAAAGTCTCTTGACACACGCTGGGTCTATCGAAACAAGCAGGATGATCCATGGGTTATAGTGCGAAATAAAGCAAGATTGCTGGTCTGCGGGTTTTGACAAGTCTCCTGGGTTCGTTAACTCGAAGTTTCCTAATCATGTCTACAAGTTGGACAAGGAACTGTATGGGTTACATCAAACTCCTCGAGCATGGTATGTGACCCTTACAAAGAACTTGCTCGAGCATGGATACTCTAGTGGCACTATCGATCAAACTTTGTTTATCAAGCATGTTTGTAATGATCAGATTCTGCTTCAAATCTATGTTGACGACATTATCTTTGGGTCTACCAATCCGCAGCTATGCAAAGAGTTTGAAGGCGTCAAGAAGAAGAGGTTTCAAATAAGTTCGTTGAGAGAAATGATCATGTTTTTGGGGCTTCAGGTCAAACAAAATTCAACCGGAATCCTGCTACATCAAGCCATGTGTGTGGAGGATATTCTTGAGAAGTTCGGGTTTCAAGACGCTAAACCTGCATCGACGTCGATGGCCGAAAGACCTCTGCTGACTCCATATGCTGATGGCGAATCCGTAGATCAGACACACTGCAGATTGATGATCGAATCATTGATGTATATTTCTGCAAGCCGTCCAGACATAATGCTTGCAGTTTGTCAATGCGCACGTTATCAGACTAATCCTAAATTTTCACATCTTATTGTTGTCAAAAGAATTTTTCGGTATATGAAAGGCAGCCCAAAATTTGGTCTTTGGTATCCGAAAAATTATGAATTTGATTTATATGCTTTTTCTGACAGTAATTATGGAGAATGTGAGCTTGACGGGAAATCTACTTCAAGAGGGTGTCAATATCTTGGAGATAGGCTGGTGTCGCGGCAGTGCAAGAAACAACACACCGTCTCAACTTCAACAGTCGAAACGGAATACATTGCTGCATCTGCTTCTTGCTCTCAAGTTATCTGGATCCAACATCAGCTGATGCATTACGGTTTGAATTATCTAGAAACCCCTATTTACTGTGATAATGAGGCTGCGATTCAAATTGCTAAAAATCCTGTCTAACCTTCCAAAACCAAGCACATTGATATCAAAATTCATTTTATCAGAGACTGTTATGAACGTTCACTCATCTGGATGGAATAGGTTCCCACTGCTAATAATGTGGCGGATTTGTTCACCAAGCCTTTTAACAAAGTTCAATTCGATGTGTTTGTGGGATTTTTTAAAATAATTCGTTTTGAGGATTAATTCTATTTTTTACCTTTTTACTTATTTTAAGTTTTTTTATTTTATTTTTATTTTTTTAAATTCTTATCTTCTATTTTATCTTATTTTTGGTTAGTTTAGTTTAAATTTGCGCATTTTAGTGATTTCATTCTCACCCATGCACAAATTTAGGGGGAGAAATAAACAAAAACCAAACAAAAAAAATTGAAAACTTTCAAAAAATCCAAAAGCAATAAAAAAAATCAGAAAATCAAAAATATGTTGTTGATAGTCTTGCTTGTAGGTGATGTGTTGGGAAGTGATATTATCAAGTGATAACAGACAATCTGAATCTGCGTAACGTACCAAAATTAAATTGTCAACTCTCTGTGTTCAATACGTTGGTAGGCATGAAAGATTCTAAATGGACTTGACTAGGAAGATTTGAACTTAAGGAATTGAAGGACTTGACAAATCTTGAACTTGTTAGATCTGTTTAGCCTGACAATACGACGCTCGGATAGGTTGAGCAGGGAGATATACATGGGAGTCTACTAGTCACATTAAAAGAGCCCATATCTAGAACTGTGGATTAACTTTTCCTCAATGTGCGGATTTTGTCCTTCATTCCGGTATTGATGGGGGTGACTGGGGAATTCCGATAAATTAGGTATGTAGAAGGTTATTTTCTTTCTTACTGTCTGTGAGTCGTATGTTGCCTCCTCTACGTGATCGAAAAATCCGACTTGGACTGTAACATATGCAATTCTATCTCTCTGCATCTTCTCTCTATGCAATTCTTTCCATCTGTTAGCCATATAATGTCTCCTTTGCGTGACTTACAATCTGACCTGGTACACAGTATATGCATCAATCTTTTTCTCAATCCCTCTAAAACATCAGTTAATCATATGTTTCATCATTTGCGTGATTGGAAGAGATCTAACCTGGGTGTATAGCATATGCATTCTAAATCTATCTTCTCTCTTAATAATTGTCTGCTCATCCGATGTAAGGAGTATTCGAGAAGTTCTTGATTACTGGAGCATATCAGGAAGCGGGAAACATGTTCTAGTAAAATTAAAATTGAACACTTACAGATTGTTTGTAGATCTCGTTGCTCAAATTAGGTGGACAACAATATCCCTGGTCGTCGTCAGATAAATGGTCCCTATGAAATTTATTTAAGAATTTAGAATCAAAAGGGTCTTGTCTTTATTACCTTGTCCAAATTTTATCACAATTTTTCGTGTTTAAGTGGACCACAATACGAGCGATCGATCGGACATAGCCATGAAGGTAAAGGTACCTATAAGTAGACCAAAGCTGGCTAACAAATTTGATCCCTAAGTCACAAAATTATATTCAGTGTTTGTTTAGATAAGTTTAGTCTATTTTATTTTAATTTTTTTTGTTTCATTTTAATTTTTTTTTGTAATTATCAAAATTTTAAATTTTAAATTTTGGAAATTATTTTATTTTAATTTTATTTTATTTTATTTTATTTTTATTTTTATTTTTATTTTTATTTTTGTCTATGTTAATTTTTAATCTTAATTTTAATTTTTAGTATATTGTTAAAATTTGTCAAAGTTTTTTTTTTAATTTTAGAAAATTTTATTCAATTTTATTTTTTTAAGTTTAATGTTAATTTTAATTTTTTAAATCCTCAAAAGTTTTATTTTTGAAAATTATGTGGAATATTGGAGTGTGCCATACACTGTATGGACAATAGGTAAAATAGTCAAGGGTATAAAAGAGAGTTTACAGCCGGAAACTCTCTCATTCTTCACTTTTCAGTTTCCGGCCGCAAATCCTCTCTCTCTCTCTCTCTCATCTTCGAGGATTTTTTTCGTTTTTTTTCTGTGAAATTGCTCCGATCATCTCAAAGGTAGTAAGATTCCGACCATGGATATGTGTTTGTTTCATAAAATCATTGATTTTTGAGCCTAAAATCGACGAAAATAGGTCTGTCGGAGCTTACGGCCAAGGAGCTTACGGCCGTAAACTCCGTTTGTGGCCCTGAGCTTACGACCACGGGTTTACGGTCGTAAACTCCAGGTTCACCGTAAACTCCTGGTTGACCTTGAACTTAAGTTTGGAAAAAATAATAATTTTTGGGCTAAATTTAAATCGATTGAAATATTATTTTCTCAAATATTTTTTTTATTTTCTTACTTGGCCTGTTTTAGTGCAGATCAAATGGAAAGCTTAAAATTCGTAGACATGCACAACTTGGCGATTGTACTGGCAGATCCTCTAGTTGCACATGGAGAATTCAGGTCAGTGATTCATGGATTGAGAGAATGCTGCCTAGCCTCTGCTATCACCATGAACACTATGGTCTATCAGAACATCATAAGGGAGTTTTGGTAGACTGCCAAGATGAAAAGAGATGATGCTGGAGTAGTAACTGTGGATGCAATCGTTAAGGGATGTAAGGTTGTGATCACTAAGCAGTTCATTAGAGAAACGTTGTTGATCAATGATTTACCTAGTTTTCCCACTAAGATCGGGATTGAAGATGCTTAGAATATTTTGAAGAAGATGGGGTACGAAGGCGACTCTCCTCCTACCGTCAAGAAGCTTTTGCCACGTTATTGGAGATTCTTAGCTCATGTGTTTGTGAGCTACATCTCAGGCAGGAGGTCTGGTGCGGATGAAATTTCACTAAGAAACACTGGAGCCATCGTTTCTCTTGCTGCAGAGATAGGCTTCAAATTTTCGAGGTTTATCCTGGACGAGTTCGTGGTCAACATCAATGCCCTCACCCAGGATACCTTCTTGATGTATCCCAGGCTCATTCAGTTATTCATCAACAGACAATTTCCAGATATGGTCAAGGAGGGAGATACACTTGACATGAAGTCCTTAGGTCCCCACACTGTTGGGCTCATCAAGAAAAATCACAAGAGAAAGGTCGTCTTTCAAGGACTGCATCCGCTTGTGAAATTCGGAAGATTTGCTGAGCCAAATGAGGCATCCGAGTCTCATGGATCCTCTGACAAAATATCCTCTGAGCCTACTTCCTCAGAAAAAGGGATTTCAGAGGAGGATGTGATCAGTGTTATAGACCAGGAAAGAGAAGAGACAGTTGCTCCCAATTTTTCTTAAGCTGAGGAGCATAATCTGCAATCGGTCCAAGTCGAAAGTGACTATAATGAAGGGTCTTCTAAGAACATGACTAAAACTGATCTGTATGAAGACCTTGATATTACGGGCAAACTTTGGAAGTAATGAAGACTTTTTGTCGAATGTCAACCTCAACACACTACTTACCAATATCAATGATGTTGCTCATCCGACAACGGAGATAAGGGACTCTGATGACGTTCTCAAGTCAACACCTGTGACTACCGATCAAGTGGTTGATATGACAACTCCCATGGTGACAGTGTCAGGGATTCCTCCCCTTGATATTGTTTCACCTACAACTGAACCACTTCAGAGTGATGATGCGACAATGCAGACCTTACAACCCCCGTCAAAGAGAAGAAAATGTGATCCTAGACATGGGCTTCTGGATTCTGACATATCTCAAGGCCTTCCAATTACACCAACAACTACCCCTTCCATCGTCTCAATAGAACCTTTTAGTGAAGGTCTTAGCACCACCTTTGAGGTTGGTGGTTCCTCTGCTCAAGCATGATTTTCTTCTCCTAGGGCAGATCTTGACGATGCTTCTATACGACTAGCCATGCATCTAGCTCAGGAACAAACTTCAATACCTTCTTCTAGAGCTAAAGGAATTTCTTTTAGAGAAGGTCTTTCAGGAGAAGATGATTCAATCATTGATGAGCTTCAAAAGAGATTAAATGTACTTGATCAAAAGAACATAGAGCTTAGTATTCAAGTTAATGATCTTTTGAGCGAGAATGTAAATCTGAAGATTCAAGTTTCAGATCTTCAAGAGGATAAAGCTTTGAAGACCAAGCAGATTTTTGACTTACAAGAGCACTTTAATCTCCTTACTTCAAGTTACTTTGATTTGAAGAAGAATTTAGAAGAGGAACTTAGTGACAAGTTCAAGACATCCGCTGATGAGTCAAGGATCAATCTGCACATCCAGTCTCATCCCATTGTGACATCTGCTCCAACATCACATATTGTTGATAGGTTTGAAGAAGAGCCAGCTCAAGCTCCAAGTGTTGTTGCCTTAAAACGTGCCAAACTGGCTAAATCTATTGAGAAAGGTCAATACTTGTTTAAAAGGAGCTCATATCAGAATGCTCTTGCGGATCAGCCCACCATCACCTTTACAGATCTTGGAGAGAATCGTTTTAAAGATATCTATGGTGATAGGTCAGGGATCATCTCATGGGGATTTCACGACACCTTAAACATGTGGCTGGAGAGACGTAAGAGTGGGACCACTGAGCTATATAAAGATGCTCATGACTTCCATTCTTGGACCAGGGTTGATCTTTTAGAGTTGTCATGGGCTCCTTTTGCCAATCCCTCTAAGAATCCCCAGGCTACACAGTTCAAGCATTTCTTGGAAGATCAAGTACCCAAGGATTTTCCTTCAATGAAGACTGCAGAGTCAATCAACCTCTTCGAGCTGTGATGTGGCCAGCTACCAAACAAGTGAAACAGATTCATATCCTTCAGGATCATCCAGATGGATCTCAACGAACTATGGAGTACTGGGTGTTTGATGAAACCACTGCATCTGCTGTCATCAAGCTTTAGAAGGGATGCATCCTCTTGTACGACAAAAGAGACATGCTTCAGTTTGGAAAGTGGGATATACATCAGCTGAGCCATCATCAGATTAAAGTTGCAGAAGACATTTTTGAGCCAGCTGTCAAAGAGTTTATAGCTATGGTTGTGGAAATCATTAACAAACGGATATGGAACAGAGCAATGGGGAAGTCAGATGTTCTGGTCGTCGACAAAGACTGAGCTCAAGCTAGCACCAAACCAAGGGGGAGATTTAAGGGTCTAGTTAGTGGTTTGGTCTAGGCTTTCATTGTAATAAGTTCTTTTGAGTCTTTATGAGGTTTTGGTAGGTTTTTTGTTAGTTTACGGCCAAGTAGTGACTTTACGGTCGTAAGCCTGTTTACGGCTGTAAACCCAGTGTCCAGCCCAAGTCCGCTATATATAGGGGTTGTATAGGTCATTAATGGTTGTTGATGCTACAATAGTTCACGATCATAGAGAGCAAGTTTTACCAGACATTTTATGCAATATAAGCGTGTGCAAGCTTGTTTCAATTCTGTTTCTACATTGTTTCTTATTCTATTTGATTGTGTGATTGCTTGATCATTGGTAAGATCCGTTTTCAGGACCTTACAGTCAAATAATCTTCAAGTGCAACTTCACCTTGCTTCTGGGGTTGAAAGATTGTATCTTGAAAGAATAATCTTCATTTCTTGATTCTTCAAATGAGTGTTTTCTAAGATCACCATTGCGCCTTGAAAAGTAACCATCGACTAAAAAGTCCATATGGATTACAAAAACAACCCTTCTCACCATATTTCTTAAAGGACCCAACCTTGGCTCAGATGGAGACTTCTCATAGTATCTCTGTGAAAGTACAACCTCCTTGAGTCTCTTCTGCTGATACAATCTCATCTTCCTTTGAATTCGCTTTTTAAGACAAACGAAACCTTAAGATAAAAACAAAACTAAAAAACAAACTTAGCACACAATATTTTTGGATTTTTCATATTTTCTATAAAAGAAATAAAACATAAACAAAAATATTTTTGGATTTTTTGAATTTTCTGATTTTTGTTTTATTGTTGAATTTTCTTATTTTTGTTTGATTTTTTGAATTTTCTGATTTTTGGTTGATTTTTGAATTTTCTGTTTTTGGTTGATTTTTGAATTTTCTGATTTTTGTTTGATTTTTTTAATTTTAATTCTCCCCTTAAATTTGTGAATAGACGAAAAGTATGAACAAATTTAACAAAAAGAAAAATAATAACTAAATTCAAAACTAATTTGGGATCAAAGTTGTCATGCAATTCAGTATGGTTTATCTGCACACACCTGAATGTTTAAATCTGGTCAATCATCGGTATTGTGGTCCACTTAAACAAGAAGCATATGGACAAATTGGACAGATTTTACCTGACAAGACATTGTACTTATATTCCTAAATGGACCATTTAGCTGACGACGACCAAGGATATTGTTGTCCACTTAAATTCAACAGCGAGATCTACAGACAACCTATTAAATGGTTCAATTTTAGATGTACTAGAACGTGTTCCCCACTTCCCGATATACCCTGGTAATCATAAACTTCCAAAGAACTATTTACTTTAGGTGAGTAGACAATCATTAAGAGGGAAGACAGATTTAGAGATAGGTGCATATATTGTGTCCCAGGTCGAATCTCTTACAAGCACACAGAGGGGACAACATATGGCTAACTAGAATTGAGGGATTGAGAAATAGAATGTTGCATATGTTGTGTTCTAGGTCGGATCTCTTCCAATCACGCAGAGGAGATATCATATAGATAACAGATACAAAGAATTGTATAGAAAAGAAGATGCATAGAAATAGAGTTGCATATGTTGCATTCCAGGTCAAATATGTTCCAATCACACAGAGGAGGCAACATATGATTGACAGATAGAAAGCAAGAAACTAATTTCCTATAGACCTACTCTGTCAAAACCCCCCAGTCACCCTATCAGTACCGGAATTATGGACATGAGTTTATACATCGATGAAATGTTAATCCACAGTTCTAGATACATCTAACTTTTAGAGCATCCCACAGGTTCTCATGTTTATCTCACTACTCAATCGACTCGAGCATCATATTGTCAGTCCAAACGGAACTATCTAAGTCCACATTGTCAAGTCCTTTCATTGCCAATCTATATCTTGTCATTTTGAATCTTTCATACCTACCATCACATTGAACACAAAGTCTAAACAATTCAGCTTTAGTGCATTACACGCATCATAAATTACCCTTTAGCACTAAGCTTCATATCACTTCCCAACAACACCTACAAACTAAAAAACAAGAGAACATATTTTTGTGATTTTGATTTTTCTTAATTTTTTTGTATTTTGATTTCTCCCCCTTAAATTGAGCATAGGGAAAAAATAAAATAAATGCGAAAAATCAAAAAGAAATTTGTCTTTGAAACGAATCATTTTACGAAAAACTCAGGAGTATCAAGAAGAAAACTCAAACCGTAAATCACCAGTTGAAGTTGCATTCAGAGATCTGAGAACAGCACACAGATTTCAATCTCATAACAGATCCAAAAATTCTTCACATCGTTAAACACAAACCCCATTTGTGATCCTCTCCTTCCTTCATTTCCCGCAAAGGACACATACTCTCAAACGAAGTTCTGAGTGTTGTACAATTGATAGATGTCTCCTATCATATGCCAGGAACAACCACCACAACAAACTGAAGTCTGATGATATGCCTCCATAACTTCTCTGACACAGAATGGGATCAGTTGGTCTTTGGAACCCAGTCCATTATGAAAATGGGTTGACCTTTTTCATCAACGCAAGGAAATCTCTCCCATGACATATCTTGTTTATCACAAACAGAAGATCAAGAAATGTTAGAATCATTAGCTGATTTGGGGGTATGCACCTTTGGTGCCCATATGTACTCTTGTTTAACCCATTTCTTGTTCGATCGGATGGGTGCCTTGTCACTTTCTTTTGAACTTGAGGTCGGCCGCCGAGATAACTTTGACCCAACCGGTCTTTGTTTCACTGGAACATCTTTTGAGCTTGGCTTCTTGGCCGACATTCCCTTCTTGTTCTTGGGAATTGGATTCTTGGTCATGTGAGTTGGAATCTTGCCTTTCTGGCCGTTCTAATCACCATTGCGCAAATGTGACTTTGAATGATCTCCTTTGGAGAATCTCCCTCTTGGCATATTTTGCCATCCTTGTGTGTAGTAGGGAACGTATGCGCGATTTGGACAATTTCTGACAATGTATCCAGGTGTTCCAAAGTGAAATCATGTTTTTTTCTTCAGGCAGGAGTTGTTTCTTCCTGCCCCTAGTAGCGTGTGTCTGCCTCGTTTCTGATTGTTCCTACATGCACACTTGCAACAAGCATTATGTTCAGCTTGTTTTGGTGGCCTGTATTTACCAACATCAGGTTAATTAGAAATTACTGAGTTTGAACCAATAGATTCAGAGTTCAAGGAGACATTGGTTTGACAGTCAACAAAATCAACAGAATTAGAATGATTTATGTTCTCCTTGTCCTCATCTTCCACTACTTTACCTGCATAGGAAGTAGAATCATTATTATCTTTTATCTCAACACCCTTAGTTGGCCCATATTGTTTCTTAATTGAAGCTGGTACAGGAGTCCGGCCATACTAAGCAGATATTTGTTCCTCGTTGGTCTCAAGGGGTGGGATATAGTTGTCATTGAAAGGAGGTGGAACACTATGATACCCTAAACCCTTAGTTTGATTATCTTTAAATGTTAATTGTTTTTCTATCATGGACTCAACCTTCTTACTTAACACATCAAATTTTTCAAAATTAAAATTTCCATTTTCAAATTTGTTTTTCAATGTGTAAAGTTCAGCATTCAAACTGGCAAGTTTTTCCTTAACATAATCATAATTCACACATTTATTACTGTATTCTTCCTAAAGTTTTCGGAAGTCCTTGGTTTTGGCCTTGAGTTGTGATTTTAGGGGTTTTTGGGCCTTCGTACTTAAGGTCCTCATTTTCTCTACGCAATAAATCAATTTGATCACGCAAAAACTTAATCGTAGCTTCACAAGATTGAGAACATGAAATTTCATTTACCGGGATGTTTGAGGAACTCATTGTTTACCAAACATGCCCTTTGAGTTAAATCCTTGAAAGTCAACCTTAAAAATCAAGTTTTAAAAAATCAAACATAAAAGTCAAACTTAAAAAGTCTAACTTAAAAGTCAAACTTGAAAAGTCAAAATTAAAAGTCAAATTGAAAAGCTAAAAGTGAAAACTTGAAAGTTAAATGAAAAAGTCAAATTTTAATGTCAAAGGTCAAACTAGAAAGTCAAAGTCAATTTTTAAGGTCAAAATTCAAAAATTGTAGTAAAAAATTAAAAGTCAAAGGTTTATGTTGAAAACGAAACTTAAAAATTCGAAAAAATGATTTTTGGGCCAAAAATGTCAAAAATCCGAAAATGGTATTGGAACCGCGATGCTACTTTAACTAAACAAGGAAGAGGTTAAACATGTTGCATACTAGACCGATGGGTAAGATTGTGGGTTGTGTGTGTGAGAGACCCGAGTTCGATCCTTGCTCCACACCAGATTTTTTAAATACTCGTTGCTGACCGAGAACTAGACCACAAGCAAGGACCGCAAACGAAGGCAGGACCGAACACGTGTGCAACTGAGAACCTGTGAAGACCGAAATCCTTCGGAACCATAAACCTAGCAAACCAAAATCATACGAACCGAGAACCTTCATACCCGCTCCACCGAAAACACTTCGGATACGCTGCAACACAAACTCGAACCACCAAAACTCCGAGACGCGTCACCGAGAACCCTCATTTTCGGCTGAAAATGAGCGTCCGACCGAAAAGTTGTTGACCGAAAAAGAGTTTCCGACCGAAAACTCATCGAAATGCTTGCTGTTGTGCGAAAATGGCATCCAGAACTCGCTCATTACGACCAAAAAACACGTTTTTTCACCTTTTTAGCTCCAAAACTCGATCAAAAAGTCATTTTTATGAAGAACACGAAGAAAACCCCCAATATTTCTTCAAAAACTATCTAAAAACGCTGAATATATTGCCAAAATGATTGATACAATCCAAGATCTGATACCAACTGTAAGTCCCCAAATTTTGCCTGAAGTATCAATCTGATCCACTTGATGGTGCCGAATCCCAATCCAGTAGATGATGCAAGATGGAATGGAGAAGAAGAAGAAAAAGAAGAAGAAGAAGAAGAACTTGATAAATCTATGATGTATTGATGATATGAATGGTAATCCTTACACAAGATTCACACACACTTGTTCTATCGCTATCTTTCTCTCTCTAGCACATACATATGACAATAATGCTCCTCCTCTCTAATGATGGCCTTGTGCACTCATCACCTATATATATATATATATATATATATATATATATATATATATATATATATATATATGGACCGCAAACCCAATACTGGACCGAAAACACATGTGTTTTCAGTCCAAGCTACAAATAAACCCATGGAGTTTTCGGTCCTAGACCGAAAACTACTAAATCCTAGAAAGTAAGTATAAACCATATTTTAGACGCAACATCTTATATCCATTATTTTTCACCAAAAAATAATCTTTGATGATCACATACTACACTATATATACTCGACATCTTTTGTCGAAACCTACTAGAATGTAGATATGAAAAACTCTATGTTTGTGATCCTGAGTCATTCTTCCCTGATGATGGTGATATCCAATGATCCTAACAATCAATGAATTGATGGTGAACATTTTTGTTCAAGATTTTAAAGAAAATCTTATTTTTGTACCTTTTTGATATTCAAAATCTCATTTCATTCGAGTTCCGTGATCTTGAAAAAGTGTTCTAACACCAAGACATTTTTCCCCAAATAGATCCAGTACTTAACTTTTTTTTTTGGAATGAGATTTTTTATGAATATCCTTTTGAAATTTCGTCACTTAAAATTATATCCTGCCATACTTGATCTTGACTAGGCCAATCATCCAAGTAATTTTTTCAATTGGATCACACTTATGTTAAGTTGCGGTGTTGTGAAAATTTGAAGCTACCTTCCAAAACAATTAAACAGAAGCCCTTCGATGCTCATCAATGAATAATCGATTGTAATTCACGAGATACCACATAATCAGTTCTTCATCTCTCTTGATGTCGAATGAAGAGTCCTTTTCCTGGGATTGTTCTACTTTCATATCAAAAGAAGTTTGATATCACTATATCCATATTTTTTTATATTGCTTCTCTCTTATTCATTGGCACACATATGCACTGAAATACTTGAGGTGTTGTGTACTACCAACTAGAAACTTATATTTTGCAAATACTAGCTAGCATATGATTTAGCTTCCATATCCCAAAAGTGAATGATCTTTGCCTCCATGCCGATGGAACAATCTTATATTGGTATCAAAATTAAATGGTGTACTTGGTTACAGTTCCAAAATATGATGGTTCTTAGCCTCTTAGGAATAGCAAAAGAGCTGATGGATATGACAGTTCAGGATTTTCACGAGAATCAAGGAAAACATGATCAGTTTTATGATGTGTAGATTTTTACAGTGTTAGTTAAGTAACCAACACAATACGTGGCAGTGTATTATTGGATACCTGTTCAAAATGAAAAATACCATCAATTATAAAAGGAAGTTGATAATTTCATTATCACACTTTATGCTCTCAGATCAAATTTCCAAAAATCCTTATTGTTCATCGTTTCCAAATTCTTTTGCATTCTCTGCAATGGTTGCTCCTCATCACACTGTTTATCTTACAACAACAAATGAAGAGGAAGTTTAGCAACCGACAATGAAGATCCAAAAAACTAATACTCGTTTGGTTCCATCTATTCATCAATATTTAGAGCCATTAAGGATGCTTATTCAAACCCTAAACAACTTGGTATTATCAACTACACTTTCTTCTTCATTTGCAGTTCCGGTGGAATGGCTTTCTCTGTCTAGTTAAAATACTGTCTTTAACAAAACTACTAAGGTGGTCATGTTTCAGTTGACGAATTCAAAACCTAATAAGCTTACACATAACCAATTTGCCCAAATCTTGATGTTAGATGTGTCAAGTACATTCTATGAAGTTTTGACTGATCAGGTGCTTCATATGTTCAATGAAATGGTACATCAACCAATTCTTATTCGGATAAATCTCTTTAAGAAGTCAAGTCTTCCTTGTTTTTGGAGTTTTTTGTTTGGGATTGTGTTACCTTGCTTAACTGGACGAGGCTTTGAGCTTGAAAAAGCCAAGCTTGAAGAATATACAATCATCTCAGGACAATATTATGATCTAAATGTAGATAATGCTATGTATCTCTAGGAGGAGATTGTAAATTCAATTACACACACCAATCTTGCTTATGGTGTTTCGAGTGCTGATTTTTGGAGCTTAATTCTACAAGATGTTTATCGACAAGTGGATATTCTGGTCCCTTCTGATATCAAAACTGTTGAGTTTCCTATTATGGTTGCCCCAAGGATTTTTGTTGATGATCCAGCTGCGTTTCCAACTATTGCTCGCATTCTTGATGCAATGCTCAAGCTTGTTGATCCCAAAAATCAGGTTCTTATGCAATATTTAGATTTGATTGACTCTTCTACACCAACTAGGGTTTTTCCACAAAAGATGGCAAAAGGCTCTTCCAAAGCTTCCAAAGCTCCAAAGCTCCAAAGAAGAAGAAGCAAATTGAAAGACAACCAACTGTGGAGGAGGAAATTATGAAAGAAGCCCTCCCATCGAAATCCAGAATTCTCAAAAGAATGTAGAAACCAGCAAAGAAGCCTAATGATTTACCAATCAAGCAACCTTTACAAGAACCTGAAATCTAAAGTATTGAGCCAATTAATGATGATTCCATAAATACTATTTCTTCTTATAAGGGTATAAATATTATTCGAAAGCCTAAAATTAGCAGGAAAGGTGTTTTGCTTCGTGAAGTACATGTTCCTATTTCACCAGCATCAAAGAAGATTCAAGCAATTGATATGGCCCACAAGTTATTAAAGAAGAAACATAAGAGTCCAGTTCCACTTGAAAAAGTAACGGTCAAAACTGATCACGAATGTGATAGTGAAAGATTAGATATGTGGATAGAAGACTCTGTTATTAGATCACCTCAAAGGGATTTTCCTCTCAAGACAAATTTTGAGGCGATAGGTGATCCTGATGTCAATGTAAACGTATCTAATATGGATACAAAGATCAATTGGAGTGCTCATCCTCCAACTTCCATCCCTGAGAAGACCTTGGCCACACCATCTAGGGTTTCGCATACCATGTCCAAAACGGAGAAGGTTCAAACACCAGACATCCCTATGAACTTATCTGATAAGGACACATGTAAACATGGATGAAGGGATGCATAACAATGAATCATTTGTCACGTCTACCATTGAAACTTCTACCATCAACTCCTTTACCATCGAAACTTCCATTGTTGAAACCTCAACTGCTTTACCACCAATTTCATCACCCAATACAACTTCAGTTCTAGTTTCGACCATCTTACCAAAATATTATACTATCACGGATGAACCTATTACAACTCTTTTTTCATCTCAATCCATTGAGGTTGAGAAAATTATCCATGATGAGGAACCTAATGATGATGATATCATTGTGTCGTTTGCTGATTTTCCATTTTGATCCTGAGGAGGAGATTGTTCCTGATAACTTAATCATGTCAGGTAAACAGTTCAAGATCCTTATGTGAAAAATCAATTCTCTTCTTTAGATACAAGAGGATACATGATGAAATAACTTTGTAACTGGAATAAAAATGGAATATTTGATGAAAGCTCAAGAAAATCACTTTCGAAACTTGATTGAGGGCATTAAGCAGAAACAAGCAGAAAGGTTAGTCTTTCATTCCAAGAGCTATGACCATGAGATTCAAAATCTTCGTGACAGTGCAAAGGAACATCATGAAATATTTGTTTAACAAGTGACTAAAATGGAGTCTGTGGATCAAAATATTTTTGAACTCAAATCAGAGTTGTTGAAAGAAGTTCAGAAAATGGAGCAAAACTACACCTTGTTGCATGGAAAAGTCGATGTTATTGACACTACTATAATTAAGTTGGTTGAGTTTAATCCTGAGTATACACATAATATTGAAGCCAAGTTAGAAAAGGATACTCAGGTTTTTGAGAAGATGGAAGAATTTTTGTCAATTATCAAGGAATCTATTTCCAGGGTTGATCTTTCGAATCACTGTATCCTAAGAGTATCTTTCTCAATTGATTTCGAATATTGAGTCCAATATAAAATATGAGCTTGCTACAATCCTTAAGTTGGTTCTTCGTTTGCCAACTAATGCTCCACGTGCGGTGCAAGTGTCACAAGGGGGAAAGAAATGAATTAGTGGAGTTGGTTCTTCAAAGGATTTTGAGAAAGGATTTGTAGTTGGGAAAGTAAGTTGGACTGAAATTCCAACCTCACTTCCCATGTCTTTGACCATAGCTTCCACAACAACAACAACAACAACAATAAGAGCTTTAACAAAAGGAATTTTAATAAACGAAGAAGTTGTAGGTTCAAGTTCGAGTTCAAATTCTAACCAGACAACTTGGAACGATGATTCAAGTGATAAAGGTAAAGCTATCTTTGTTGTTCTATCAGAATAAGAGAAGAAATAGCAACAAGCTATTGAAATTGAGAAACAATGGTAGATCAACAATATTTTGAGATGAAGAGCAAATGACCCACCTGACTTGAACAAGGGTGATCCTAACCGGAAATGGTGTTATGAAACAATTGAAGATATTGTTTCGATTGGAGTGAATGATTACTTTTGAAAGGTGCCTAAAAATAACTACCACATTGAAAATTTCGATTTTAATCAACTTGATTTTCCGACGACCACATGTTACTCACTTCTTCTCAATTCACTATTGTCAAGAATTTCAATAATAACGAAGAATTCAAAAGACTAAAGATTTGTTTTCATGTAGTCTTGACGGAAAAATGAAGAAGAAATATGGTCACCTGTGAAGATAGTAAAGGTGATGACCATCATTCGTGACAACTTCTTCAAAGGTTTGCTGCAAAACTTTCATTACATTGTCTTAAGAGAAAATAATGTTGCTTTTGAGTTCACAATAGCATATTTTCCGTTAATGAAATTAAATGACTTGATCACGGTCACAAAGATTTTGAGTAGTGTGGATGTGTCGAAGATAAATGAGACCAACAAGGATGATTTCATCATTGGTTTTGCTCATATCAAAGTTTTCATAGACAATTATTATGATTACTTGGCAATCACTAATATTAAGCTTGCAACAGCTGTCAAGAAATCTTCGAAAGTTCCTCAATCTTTTCTAAGATGAAAGACTCACATCAAGCATTATGAATATGGTGAGATAATTCATCAACCTCTTGGTGTCGTCTTTCAAGTGAAGAACATGAATAGGAGAATGACGAAGTTTTTATTTCAAGTAAGTGATCTTGAGAGGCATACGAATTCATAGTATATAAATCCCCTTGTTCAAATTAACAACTACAAGAAGAATGAAATTAAAGACAAGGCAGAATTTCAAAATACCAATTTATGGTAAATGGAGATTCGTAGTGGACTTCTTCAGAGTCTAAAACTGATCGCATAATTTCGAATTCACTCACTAAGGGGGGATTGTAAGGTTCAAAACTATAATAGTGAGGAGTCGAATGGTCTTAGTCTGTAAGGAATTTAAATCCAAATGATTTTGACTCTCTATCTATTTTACAAGGAAATTATGTATTCAAAGCGTAGATGTATAGTCCTTGTAACTTTTTGTAAGTCTGTTTTGTGTCCTACAAATATGATACCCAACCGGATTATATTTATATATTGTATTATTAACATTTTTTCAAGTATCAATTGTGTTCGTAATCAATCCTAACCCACTTCAGTTTTATAACAAGCTTTTCCTCTACTAGGTAATGGTTGTCTTCATAAAATACAGGGGGGACTCTTAGAAAAACAATATTTTGCACATGGGTTAACATGGAATATTGATTTCATCCTTTCAATCTAGAGTGCCAACCTTACAACTCCTTCATTGAAATAGAAGGATAAGGGTTTTTACTTTATATGTTCTTTGTATGTGCATGCCTTCCGAACTTCATTAATATTTTAATAGATATTACTTCCAACTCCACTTTGTTTAGAGACTTTGTTCTTATTAGTTTCGTTAGTGGCCAACAGGTTAGCTACTTGTTGTTCGATCATTAACTCGATTGTAGATGTGTTAAGTGATATTTTTGGTGATGGATGATCACTTGTGGATCTCTTGTGAGACATCGCTTTGTCTTAATATAATTGGTTCAAGGAGAAATGAGACGCATGAAAATATCGTCGTAAACATAACCGATAATATTACAATTGTCCCAAACATTTAGACTTGAGATGGGGTCATCCAAGAATGACTTTACTATAAGTATTATGCATAGTAAATTTTAAAATACTACCAAGGGCGGAATCTACATGAAGAATAAGTGAAAGAAAACTATCAATCATTGGAACGAACTGTGCAAATTCATAAAGAAAACGTTTTAGTGGAAATTGACCACTACTTGATGTTTTGATCATATCTCAAACTTTTGAGTTTTGATTGACTAAAGTTAAGATATTTTGGGAACTAGACAAGATTTTTAATAACATTCATGTTTCGCGGTTTTACTGAGTCTATTATTTTTTCCTTCAAAAGTGTCACAAAAGACGAAGGGTAAGTGTAGGTTTCTTTCTTTTGAACATGGATGGCTCAAACATAAGTCGAACAGTTCACAACAGAAAGAAATGGATTGATTGAATAACAAAGTCGTACTCAAAATGATTCACGAATGTGTGTATTTTTGCAAGATATTCATAAATTGTCTACCAAGTGCATTCATAGAATATTATAGATGAGTAATAGGTATTCTAAGGTAAACATTGGATATGATTTATGCTTATGATAATTAGAGTTTCATGAAGATTTTAGGTAGTTATTTTTCAAATATTTGCAAAGTGTTCAATATAATTTTTTAGAGCTCTTAAGCAATTTGAGTTGTGATCTTCTTTAAATATTCTAGAATCCATGTGTTTTTTCCTACTAACAATCGAATCCAAGGTCACTTGTGCATCGGTCCAACCATAGTTAAACATTGGTGATCAGTTTACGTTTAGTTGTGGTTCGACCCATGTACAGCAAACTTAGCTAAGGTGTTTGACCAAAAAGTCTAAAACCTTGCATTGCATTAGTATTTGAGGGTTCGAGTTTTATATATATATATATATATATATATATATATATATATATATATATATATATATATATATATATATATGTATTATAACCCTATACTTGTAGGTTAAGGAATATACCTAACCTAAGAGAGTAAGCCTTAGTCTATAGTTGTGCTTTCCTAAGAAAGTACTAGTATGTTATAGCCAGTAGCTGTGATACCAATCTGTCACGCCCCAGGCCGCTGGCGAAACACCGAGGTGCACAACGTAAATCTGTGATCACAGTTATTGAACATATATTTAAGAGTACAAATATAATCTTCTATTATTACTAAAATTGAAATTACATTGTCGATATTAATTGTCAAGTCAAGACCCACGCCTAACAAGTCAACATTTACAAGGTTATAATAAATCATTATAGTCTTATGTGCAAACGCTTCTGACCTATTCATAAACCTAAGAATACATGCATTAAGAAACATCTACAAAAGATTGTTGGTGAGTTTTATAGGTTTATACACAAAGTACTTTAATAACCAAAAGTGTTATATAAATTTATCTGGTTGACTAGTTTTTCTAAATTCATACTTTTCTATCAAAAGAATAAATATTAATGAGTTTTAAAGGTGTTTTTGGACTCATATAGCTCATACGTGTATCAAATTTCCCAGTTCTCATGACAAAAATGCATTTTTATATAAGGATTTTGAATACCAAGTTACACATGAATAAGACATGTCATTCATTGTGAAAACATAAAATAACCAAATTTTTCTCTCGAAATTGGTAGAAGAAATTTCATAGTTTATATGTAAAACTCATAGATTTTGAATTTATAAAACTTGTAGGGTCGTGTCATAGTATTTATTAAGTGTTATCTCACTTACTTTGTGACCCGACAACGAATCAGTAAGGCAAACACCTCTCACATAAACGTTGTCTTTTCATGAAAATTATAGGGTTTATATAAATAACTTATTAAATGTATATTATTAAAACTTAATCTGCTATGTCATTACATTAATTAATTGTTATATGACTTAATTTTGGTAATAACACTTATCATTTTGAGTCACAAACTATCACACTACATACATTCTCTTTCAAATAGTATAAGAGAAAAAAAAACTCGTATAAATCATATTTCAATTTTATACGATAAAAAAAATTAGGATCTATAATGAGCTCGTAACCGAGCTGCGACTCCGAGCCTCTGCACCAGTGCTAAAAAGCAACGTGTTAAAAGTTCCACATCAACACTTTGTTAGAGTCGGAGAGTAAGTAATGTAGAAACGTGAATGCCTGTTTTCGACTCGTTAGATGATGGTTGTAGCTAAAAACCGTTGGCGGGATGTCTACTTGTATAAATCTATATTTTCGATCTGTACCTAACATTTCACATTCCATACAGATTAACAATTATAACATAGATGACATTTACTAAGACACACAGTCTCAGTGTAGACAACAACATAACCCATAAAGCTAAGGAAAGGATCCTAACTCCTATGGATTTTAGAAACGAACATAGCTCATATAGGAAGCCCCGTGTGTTTAGGAATATTTATCAATTTAAGTCTTTAAGTATTTGAGATTCGTAAGACTTAACATATTTCCAAATTTTATTGTCTATCATGAAGAAATTTGGACATGATAATGGCTGCTTTTATAACATTTTTCCAAGTTTAAACCAACGTGAAACCAACAATCTCCATATTAATCGATAAGTTACATAATTGATATGATACTTAATTTCTTAGTTAACTATATTTATAATCCAGAAATCAATTATGCTATCATATGTGACAAATATCATAATTTAGTAAGAATGATATATATTTTTATAATAATTAATTTAGTAAGAATGATAAATATTTTTATAATAATTATAAAAATATCATAAAAATCATTTTTAAGCACATTTTTACATAAATTCATAAATAATAGTTGATTTTTGGTATTTTTAATTATTTATTATGTAATTGTTCAAACTTTGGTTTTCAACCAATTTAGGAAATGTACTTTATTTTTTTACATAATTATGTTGAATTACATCTTTGGATATATGTGTAATATCTTTTTGTATTTTCTTATCATATTTAAAGTATATATACAACAAAGATTATGACTTTTTGATTCATCAAATACACTTATATCCTTATAGTAATCTACTTATAATCTTGTGATTTTTCATAGTATTCATATTAATATTTCACAACAATACATAAGTATGTCATTTATAACATTCTACTTTAACTTATAAGATTTATTGGTGATTTACAGTATTTTAGATTGCTATTTCACAATATTTTAAACATTAACATAGTTTGATGCCATTTTGCATTTAAATACTTGTAATCCATCAAAACTTTCGGTAAATAGCATGTGTTCTCCCCCAAACATGAAAGCCTTAAAAATGGGCCATGGAAACTCATTGTAGTTGCATGATTTCGTATTTTGTTTGAAGATCAGGGAATATATTATGTTTTTCATGATTTAGATCTCGAAGCTTTTGAACAAACTTGAAACCCAAAGCTTTTTAATCTTAACATAAAGAACTCGAAAATCAATTCTTCTTAAACTCATCAGCTATTGGGGCTATTGTTGGCATAAAAAAGGGGTTGTTGTGTTCAATTTTCAGAAACAACAGGCACTGTTTTGGACTTAAAATCAAAAGGGATGGTTGTTTAGGACCTAACAATGTAAATTCGAGGTTGGGGCTTTTCTCCTCGTCTAATCAAGAATAAGGCAAAAACGAAGTCATAAACAAACAGTTGGGTAGTGGGTGAGTCGGGAAAGCACCATCGGTTCTTGGATGATCGAAGAAAAAGAAGCATGAAGGTGACAATAGGTGAGGCTGCCAATGATGGCTAGTAGCGAGGGGCTGCTCCGACAGCTTCCTCTTTGCTTTTGTTTCCGATTCAATAGCATGGACACGAAGTGGAGGGTGACGAATAATTGGAGCCGGTCAGTAGGTAGAAAATGGGATACCCGGCTATGGTGATCGACAGTTAAAGGTGGAGAGGGACAACCTCTATCTAGCGAGCCCTTTTTATAGCTTTATTCCCTTTCAACGATAGTAGCAGACCGGAAGGAACAAGGTAGCAGCAACAACCGACATTAGGGGGAGTTTTAGCAGCTTGAATAAAAAGGAAAGGAGGAAAGGAAAGGGAGGTTGTTGCCTCATTGATCTTGTAAGAAAACAATCACCTCTATTAGGTGTGCTATGATACAGAAAGAGAGATGGGAGGTTAGAGAGAGAAAGAGAGGTAGTGAGAGAAAGAGAGGTAGTGAGAGAAAGAGATGTAGCTTCTGATCTAAGTATGGCTGCATTATTGGTAGTATCAAGTTGACTTTTGGGAAGCTACTTTTGGAAACAAACATGTGCCATGCACTTTTGTGATGTCATCACATTTCTCGATTCTCTTTTCAATAAATCCAAACGTGTAACATTGTTATGTATCATGTATTTGTACATAAAATAGCTTTAGATCAGCACCGTTTTGTTTAACATAAAAACCAAGATTACAAATGTTTTTTTTTCTTATTCAAGTTTTTTCATAAAAAATAAAAACTAAAAAATTAAGATTTTAATACCTCCTTGCCAAAATAGCAAAATTCATATTCCATTAAACATGCCATGATTAGATCAACAATGTTATTATTTACCATAACTACATACTCTCATTATGATATATGGTGTAACATCCCAAGTCTAGGTATATTCAATGAAACCCTGACCTTGATCTTTTGTTTATTTTTGACCCTTAATTGAGAAAAGGGTGGTGAGCCGGTACGCGGGGCGTACTTGAGAGTACGCATAGCGTACTCGTTTGCGAGTTTGTAACACGAATGGCCACCTAGTACGTTGGGTGTACCAGTGGATATGCTGGCCGTACTAGGCGCAGAATGAAAGCCTAATTGTGAGCGAGCTCCCTATTTAAAAGACATGATGGCCTCATTTCTAGCCACCATTCCCAGACACCGAAACCTCTAAACCCTAATTCTTCGTCCTTGTAGGTGGAGAGTGCATTTAGGAGCTTGTGAGTACATCTTTGTAATCTTGAGGTGGACGAAGAGCTTGCAAGAGAAGGAGTGAGAGCCCAGGAGTTTGGATCTGAGCTTAGCTATGTGAATGGCTTCCTAAAAAGGTATAAAGCTTCAAGCATTCTTATCCTTTTGCTTTTGTTCATTCATTTGGTGTATTTAGGGTGTTAATCCCAATGGTGGAGACTTTATGAGTAAATGAGCTCCCAAGGCCTTGATCTACCCCTTTTCAGTGTACCTTGTGATATAGACTCATAAAAATCCCATCTTGGACGTTAAGAGTGAGCCATGCATAAGATGCGAGCTTCTTAAGGAAAGGGGTTGTGTGTTTTGAGTGTTGGTGACCTTTTCAGCCATGCAAAGGCTTAAAGTTACTGACTTTATGGATTAAGGGACATCAGAGTGGCCAGATCTGAAACATGAATCCATGTCTTAATTGATTAAGACCAAAATCACGAGGTGTGTGAATTGGGGCGTACGCTGGGCATAACGCCAAGTACGCGTAGCGTAGGGTCGAGCACCCCCGATTCTGTATAACAGCCGAGTATGCCTAGCGTAAGGAGGTGGAACGCGCAGCGTACTCCCTGCTGTTGGCTTTTGTTGACTTTTAAGGTTTGGTGAAGTTGTGAACTATTGAGCCTATGGAGGGGTAAAATAGTCTTTTACCCTTTTGTGAGTGTAGAAGGGTGATTCTAGCTTCTTGAGGACCAATGTTAATTAGATATAATTATTATGTGTTAGGCGGAGGCTAGACCGGTGGGTAGTAGTGATGAGGAGATACGGTGGATGATCCACGAGGAGGTGGCTGCAGCTATCCGAGCAGAGATTCCAGATATGTTTGGGTCTATCAAGACCACCTTGATACAGACGTTCAATGAGCGATACGCTGCTAACACTGAGGCTGCTGCTGCCGCAGGCACTCAGCCGTCGTCGCCGCTAGGCCGCAGGGAGGTGACTCGGTGCTATTCCAAGAGTTCAACACCACGAAGCCACCAGATTTTGATGGGACGCAGGATTCGATTGCTGCGATGAGGTGGATCTCCAACATCGAGTGGTGGTTTTACACATGTTCATGCCCCAACCATTTGAGAGTTCGTTTTGCACTAAACCAGCATCGCTTGGGAGCAAAGGACTGGTGGAAGTTTGTGACGTTTGGTTTTACCCCTACAGATCATGTTGCAATTTCATGGGAGAGGTTGGGGCTTTTCTCCTCGTCTAATCAAGAATAAGGCAAAAACGAAGGCATAAACAAACAGTTGGGTAGTGGGTGAGTCGGGAAAGCACCATCGGTTCTTGGATGATCGAAGAAAAAGAAGCATGAAGATGACAATAGGTGAGGCTGCCAATAATGGCTAGTAGCGAGGGGCTGCTTCGACAGCTTCCTCGTTGCTTTTGTTTCCGATTCAATAGCATGGACACGAAGTGGAGGGTAACGAATAATTGGAGCCGGTCAGTAGGTAGAAAATGGGATACCCGGCTGTGGTGATCGACAGTTAAAGGTGGAGAGGGACAACCTTTATCTAGCGAGCCCTTTTTGTAGCTTTATTCCCTTTCGCTAATAGTAGCAGACCGGAAGGAACAAGGTAGCAGCAACAACCGACATTAAGGGAGTTTTAGCGGCTCCAATAAAAAGGAAAGGAGGAAAGGAAAGGGAGGTTGTTGCCTCATTGATCTCGTAAGAAAACAATCACCTCTATTAGGTGTGCTTTTATATAGAAAGAGAGATGGGAGGTTAAAGAGAGAAAGAGAGGTAGTGAGAGAAAGAGATGTAGCGTCTGATCTAAGTATGGTTGCATTATTGGTAGTATCAAGTTGACTTTTGGGAAGCTACTTTTGGAAACAAACATGTGCCATGCACTTTTGTGATGTCATCACATTTCTCGATTCTCTTTTCAATAAATCCAAACGTGAAACATCGTTATGTAGCATGTATTTGTACATAAAATAGCTTTAGATCTACACCATTTTGTTTAACATAAAAACCAAGATTACAAATGTTTTTTTTTTTCTTATTCAAGTTTTTTCATAAAAGATAAAAACTAAAAAATTAAGATTTTAATACCTCCTTGCCAAAATAGCAAAATTCATATTCCATTAAACATGCCATGATTAGCTCGACAATGTTATTATTTACCATAACTACATACTCTCATTATGATATATGGTGTAACATCCCAAGTCCAGGTATATTCAATGAAACCCTGACCTTGAGCTTTTGTTTATTTTTGACCCTTAATTGAGAAAAGGGTGGTGAGCCGGTACGCGGGGCGTACTTGAGAGTACGCATAGCGTACTCGTTTGCGTGTTTCTAACGCGAATGGCCACCTAGTACGCTGGGTGTACCAGTGGATATGCTGGGTGTACTAGTCGCAGAATGAAAGCCTAATTGTGAGCGAGCTCCCTATTTAAAAGACATGATCGCCTCATTTCTAGCCACCATTCCCAGACACCAAAACCAATAAACCCTAATTCTTCGTCCTTGTAGGTGAGAGTGCATTCAGGAGCTTGTGAGTACATCTTTATAATCTTGAGGTGGAGGAAGAGCTTGCAAGAGAAGGAGTGAGAGCCCAGGAGTTTGGATCTGAGCTTAGCTATGTGAATGGCTTCCTAAAAAGGTATAAAGCTTCAAGCATTCTTATCCTTTTGCTTTTGTTCATTCATTTGGTGTATTTAGGGTGTTAATCCCGAAGGTGGAGACTTTATGAGTAAATGAGCTCCCAAGGCCTTGATCTACCCTTTTTTAGTGTATCTTGTGATATAGACTCATAAAAATCCCATCTTGGACATTAAGAGTGAGCCATGCATGAGATGCGAGCTTCTTAAGGAAAGGGGTTGTGTGTTTTGAGTGTTGGTGACCTTTTCAGCAATGCAAAGGCTTAAAGTCACTGACTTGATGGATTAGGGGACATTAGAGTGGGCAGATCTGAAACATGAATCCATGTCTTAACTGATTAAGACCAAAATCACGAGGTGTGTGAATTGGGGCGTACGCTGGGCGTAACGCCAAGTACGCGCAGCGTAGGGGTCGAGCACCCCCGATTCTGTATAACAGTCGAGTATGCCTAGCGTAAGGAGGTGGAACGCGCAGCGTTCTCCCTGCTGTTGACTTTTGTTGACTTTTTAGGTTTGGTTAAGTTGTGAACTATTGAGCCTATGGAGGGGTAAAATGGTCTTTTACCCTTTTGTGAGTGTAGAAGGGTGATTCTAGCTTCTTGAGGACCAATGTTAATTAGATATAATTATTATGTGTTAGGCGGAGGCTAGACCGGTGGGTAGAGTTCCAGATTTCCGAGCTCGAGGTTTTATTTGCTAGCTTACGAGGCGCGTCTTCTCACTATACTTACCTTATGTGGTAACTTTATGTATGACCAGAGGGTTTTATGTGAATGAGTTGTGTTTTGAGATATCTTGATCTTTGTTTTGTGATATGCTTATTGTGTATTAGATTGATCTGCTGAGTTGAGGGACCAGAGGGTCTATCTGAGTTGTGGGACCAGAGGGACCAACTGAGACACATTGACCGGAGGGTCTTATTGAGTTATAGCCTCGAGTGGCTAATGTGCTGTGTGTGGTATTTGGGGAACTCGCTAAGCTTTATGCTTATCGTATTATGTGTTATGTGTTTCAGGTAGTTACAAGGATCGCAGCAAGGCACCGGCATGATCGTACACAATAGTGGGAGATTGTTTTTATGATTCTAGGATTGTGTTTTATTTGATGACAATTGAAACATATGTGATTTTGAGAATTATGAAATGAGTTTTAGTATGTTTGAAAATTAAAAATTTGTTTTGAAATTTTACGTCACTACAAGTTGGTATCAGAGCCTTGGTTTGAGGGATTCGGATGCACCCTCGGGTGTGTTTGGACTCAAACTGAGGATTTGAGAAAGATTTTCAAAAGAGATAAATTTTTCTAAAAATGAGAAAGAGTTTAAGAGAAGACTAGCCAGAGCAGTGTGTACAATCAGCTAGAGCCTGGTCGGTGATTTCCCAAAATACCCTCATTTTGTGTTACAAGATATTTTATGAGATATATTGCATGTTAGAGAATAGGCTAGGTAAATCATATGTTAGGACTAGGGTGGCCTGATTTGTGATGCCTTTGCCTAGGGATTTCTGCTACCAGTGAATTGATTTGAGTATGAGTATCTAGCAAGATCGAGCCATTGAGAGGACTACTGTGAGAGTAGCTTGTGAGGCATAGTGTACTTGTTAGTGGGATCCGAGGAGGAGGACTTGGGGTGAACACTGATGCGGCGTGGAAGGTAGTATTCGACCCGTAGTACTGGAAACACCGGATCTGTGAGCAGTCCAAGTAAGAACCCTTATAATTCTAAGGAACAAGTAGGGGCGAGTGATCGAGTGTAAGTATGCTCGAGCGAGTCTCTGATGATTTTGTGTTGTGTTTTAGAGACATCATGGTGGGTACATGCCAAAAAACCTGTAGGCAGTGGGAGTAGTGATGAGGAGATACGGTGGATGATCCACGAGGAGGTGGCTGCAGCTATCCGAGCGAAGATTCCAGATATGTTTGGGTCTATCAAGACCACCTTGATACAGACGTTCAATGAGCGATACACTGCTAACACTGAGGCTGCTGCTGCCATGGGCACTACAGCTGTCGTCGCCGCTAGGCCGCAGGGAGGTGACTCGGTGCTATTCCGAGAGTTCAACACCACGAAGCCACTAGATTTTGATGGGACGCAGGATTCGATTGCTGCGATGAGGTGGATCTCCGACATCGAGTGGTGGTTTTACACATGTTCATGGACCAACCATTTGAGAGTTCGGTTTGCACTGAACCAGCATCGCTTGGGAGCGAAGGACTGGTGGAAGTTTGTGACGTTTGGTTTTACCCCTGCAGATCATGTTGCAGTGTCATGGGAGAGGTTTGTTTAGATGTTTCAAGATGATTATATTCCCCTGGTGGAGAGGGAATGGTTGGCGCAGGAGTTTCTGTCTCTCAAGCAGAAGACAGAACCAGTGACTGAGATTTCGAGGATGTTCCATGAGAGGGTGATGTTTTTCCCTGAACATGTGTCCACTGAGCAGGCACATGTGAGCTAATATCTGAGCATACAGAGGAGGGATATACGAGAGTTCGTGGCAAACTCGTCGTACCGGACATTGGTCGAGCTTCAGGCCAATTGAGCTTGAGTTGCAGACCAGGAAGGATGAGGAGGAGTCCCCGAGGAGGGACCGGACACCAGTGCAGTCGCAGCCAGTGACAAAGCGGGCCAATCCCGTTGATACCAAAGTTGGGGGCCAGAAGGGCCGCACTTGTAGCAAGTGCGGCAAGAGTCACGAGGGTTCTTGTCGTTCAGGAATTTGCTATAAATGTGGCAAGGTGGGGCACATGGCAAAGGATTTCCCCAAGGGGTTCTCTGTTCGCTTCCATTGCAACCAGACCGACCACTAGAAGGCCGAGTGCCCCTAGCTCGTGCTGGGACCAGCTCAGGGATCTGCACCTACTTCTGTGCGTGCTACTGAGAGTTGGCCAGTGAAGGCCGAGACACCGAGGGTTCGTGGGAGAGCCTTTCAGCTGACAGCGGAGGAGGTCCGCGCAACACCTGACGCTGTGGCCAGTACGTATTCTAATTTATTTTTTTGAGATATTTGGTTCTTTCTACTGTGTTTGTGTATAGGTACTCTTCTTGTGAGTTTTGTGCCTGCCTTGGTGTTGTTTGACTCGGGTGCGAGTCGGTCTTTTGTATCATTAGCTTTTAGTCGTCACCTCAGTATCTATCGAGAGGCGTTGAGTCGACCTTTGAAAGTTCCCATAGCCGATGATCATGCGATGTTTGTGTTTGAGGTGATCCGAGGATGTGTGCTTGATATTTTTGGAGTTGAGTGTCCGATAGATCTGGTGTCGATCGCGGTGAGGGATTTATGTGTCATCATGGGCATGGATTGGTTGAGTCGATTTGGAGTTGTGATCAACTGTGAGCGTCAGCTGGTGACTATACGAGACCCTTGCGGGGGGAGTACTTACGGTATGCGGCGAGGGCACTAGATCTGGATCAGCATTCTGCTCTACTGCCAGGGCGAGGCAGAGTTTGCAGGAGGGATGTATGGGATTTTTGGTGTATGTGATAGATGCACGAGATTCTACGGAAATATCGAGTTCTCTCTTCGAGGTTTAGATAGTTTGCGAGTTTCCATATGTTTTTCTCAAGGAGTTTCCAGGTGTACCTCCCGAGTGGCAGGTAGAGTTTCGGATTGACTTGATGTCGGGTGCGGCTCCTATTGCCAAGGCGCCCTATCGCCTTGCGCCGCCAGAGATGGAGGAGTTATCCTCTCAGCTCTAGGAGCTGCTGGGGAATGGTTTTATCAGGCCGAGTAGCTCGCCGTGGGGAGCTCCGGTCCTTTTTTAAGAAAAAAGATGGTTCACACCGGATGTGCATTGATTACCGGGAGTTGAACAAGCTGACGGTCAAGAACCATTATCCACTTCCGAGGATCGATGATCAATTCGATCGGTTGCAGGGTGCATCTTGGTGTTCCAAGATCAATATGAGGTCTGGGTATCATCAGATGAGAGTCCGCGAGGAGGATGTCCAGAAGACGACCTTCGGGACACGTTATGGGCACTATGAGTTCGTGGTGATGCCTATCGGGCTCACCAACGCGCCAACAGCATTCATGGACCTCATGAACCGGGTGTGTAGGCCCATGTTGGATCGTTCGGTGATTGTGTACATCGACGATATTTTCGTGTATTCGAGCTTTAGAGAGCAACATGAGGAGCATCTGGGAGAGATTCTGGTGTACTAAAATTGAAGAGCCTCTATACCAAGTTCTCCAAGTCTGATTTCTGGCTAATAGAGGTCCAGTTCATGGGAAACCTCGTTAACCAAAGCGGTATTTTGGTCGATCCGGCCATGATTAAGGCCGTTATGAGATGGGAGGTGCCGAGATCCCCCACCGAGGTTAGGAGTTTTCTGGGACTGGTCGGATACTATCGGAGATTTATCAGATATTTTTCCAAGATCGCCATCCCTTTCACCAGTTTGACCCGAAAGGGCGTTGCGTTTACCTGGGGTCCCGAGCAGCAGACTTCATTTGAGACCCTTCGCCAGAGATTATGTGAGGCTCCCGTGTTGGCCGTTCCGGAGGGAATGGAGGATTGCATGGTTTATTGTGACGCATCTATTACGGGCATGGGTGCAGTACGGATAGAGAGGAGATGGTTGGATGTGGTGCAAGATTATGACTGTGAGATTCTCTATCATCCGAGCAAGGCTAATGTGGTAGCTGACGCCCTAAGCCGTAAAGCAGAGAGTACCCCGATCTGAGACGTGTGTATGCGGATGAGAGTGATGACTCCAGTCTTAGATATCATTCGAGAGGCCTAGGTGGAGGCCTTGAGACCATAGAACCGCATGAGGGAGAGGGTGGTCCGGCAGGTGTTCAAGTTTGTGACGGACAACAAAGGACTTATGACCTTCCGAGTAAGGATTTGAGTGCCCTATACGGGCGGAGCGCGACATACACTGATGGAGGAGGCGCATAGATCAAGATTCTCGATCCACCCCGGGGCCACTAAGATGTATTTGGACCTGAAGAGAGGTTATCAGTGGCCTTGTACGAAGAGAGATGTTACATGGCTAGTCGAGAGGTTCTTGACCTGTCGCCGGGTTAAGGCCGAACACCAGCTTCCTCATGGCAAGTTGCAGCCATTGAAGGTTCCCCAGTGGAAATGGGAACAAAATTCTCTAGATTTTATCACCAAGTTGCCGAGGACCACGCGGGGTGTAGACGTGATTTGGGTGATTGCGGATCGGTTGACGAAGAGCGCTCAATTTCTTGCTATCAGTGAGAGCTCTTTTGCTGAGAGGCTGGCAGAGATATATGTGCGAGAGGTGGTAGCTCGACATGGGGTCTCAACATCTATAGTGTCTGATCGTGATGTGCTTTTTACTTCCAGGTTCTGGAAGAAGTTCCACGAGGAGTTGGGAACGCGATTGCATTTTAGCATAGGTTACCACCCATAGACAGACGGACAGAGTGAGCAGACGATTTAGACGCTCGAGGATATGCTTCGAGCATGATTTATGGACTTCTTTGGAATTTGGGACACATACCTACCCTTAGATGAGTTTTCTTACAACAACAACCACCATTCCAGTATCGGTATGCCTCCTTTTGAGCTTCTTTATGGGAGGAGGTGTCGGACCCCCATCTATTGGGTAGAGGTCGGGCAGAGAGTGATGGGTATCACTGAGATAGTGTTAAAGACGACTGAATAGATTCAGCAGGTCAGACAGAGGTTATTGACGGCTCAGAGGCGCCAGAAGAGTTATGCGAACAGGCGATGAACCAAGCTTGAATTTCAGGTTGGAGATTTCGTTCTCCTGAGGGTATCCCCGTGGAAAGGGGTGATACGGTTCAAGAAGAGGAGTAAGTTGGGGCCACGATACATCGGCCCTTTTAGGGTGACCGCTAGAGTGGGTAAGGTAGCGTATCATTTAGACCTACCTGTAGAGTCAATCCAGATCCACGACACCTTCCACGCGTCCCAGTTGAGGATGTGTGTGGCCGATGAGACGACAGTGGTACCACTAGAGGATATTCAGGTGGATGCGAGCCTGAATTACATTGAGAGGCCGATCACGATTTTGGATCGGAAAATTAGGGTTCTGAGGAACAAGGAAGTGCCTCTAGTTTAGGTCCAGTGGCAACATCGGAAAGGGTCTGAACTGACTTGGGAGCCAGAGTCGGAGATGCGAGAGCAGCATCCAGAGTTATTTGTGGAGTGCGGCTTCGAGGGCGAAGTCTGATTCTAGTGGGGGAGAATTGTAACATTCCAAGTCAAGGTATATTCAATGAAACCCTGACCATGAGCTTTTGTTTATTTTTTACCCTTAATTAAGAACAAGGTGGTGAGCGAGTACGGAGGGCGTACTTGAGAGTACACTTAGCGTACTCGTTTGCGTGTTTATAACGCGGATGGCCACCTAGTAAGCTGGGCATACTAGTGGGTACGTTGGGCGTACTAGGCACAGAATGAAACCCTAATTGTGAGCAAGCTCCTTATTTAAAGGACATGATGGCCTCATTTCTAGCCACCATTCCCAGACAACAAAACCTCTAAACCCTAATTCTTCGTCCTTGTAGCTGGAGAGTGCATTTAGGAGCTTGTGATCTTTGTGATCTTGAGGTGGAGGAAGAGCTTGGAAGAGAAGGAATGAGAGCCCAGGAGTTTGTATATGAGCTTAGATACGTGAAAGGCTTCCTAAAAAGGTATAAAGCTTCAAGCTTTCATATCCTTTTGCTATGGTTCATTCATTTGGTGTATTTTGGGGTTTAATCCCAAAGGTGGAGACTTTCTGAGTAAATGAGCTCCAAAGGCCTTGATCTACCCTTTTTCAGTGTATATTGTGATATAGAGTCATAAAAATCCCATCTTGGACGTTAAGACTGAGTTATGCATGAGATGTGAGCATCTTAAGGAAAGGGGTTGTGTGTTTTGAGTATTGGTGACCTTTTCAGCCATGCAAAGGCTTAAAGTCACTAACTTTATGGATTAACCAGATCTGAAACATGAGTCCATGTCTTAACTGATTAAGACCAAAATCACGAGGAGTGTGAACTAGGGCATACGTTGGGCGTAACCCCAAGTACACGCAACGTAGGGGTCAAGCACCCCCGATTCTGTATAATAGCCGAGTACGCCCAGCCTAAGGAGGTGGAAAGCACATCGTACTCCCTCCTATTGACTTTTGTTGACTTTTAGGGTTTGGTCAAGGTTTGAACTATTAAGCCTATGGAGGGGTAAAATGGTATTTTACCCTTCTCTAACTGTACAAGGGTGAGTCTAGCTTCTTGAGGACCAATGTTAGTTAGAGATAATTATTATGTGTTATGCGGAGGCTAGGCCGGTGGGTAGAGTTTGAGATTTCTAAGTTCGAGGTTTCATTTGCTAGCTTACGAGGTGAGACTTCTCACTATACTTACCTTGTGTGGTAACTTTATGTTTGACCAGAGGGTATTATGTGAATGAGTAGTGTTTTGAGATATCCTGCTATTTGTTTTGTGATATGCTTACTGTGTATTATATTTAGCTGCTGAGTTGAGGGACCAGAGGGTCCATCTGAGTTGTGGGACTGGAGGGTCCAACTCAGACACATTGACCGGACGGTCTTATTGAGTTATAGGCTCGAGTGGCTAATGTGTTGTGTGTGGTATTTTGGGGAACTCACTAAGCTTTATGCATACCGTGTTATGTGTTTCAGGTAGTTCCGAGGATCGCGGCAAGGCACCGACATGATTGTACACACTAGAAGGAGGTTGTTTTTATGATTCTGGGATTGTGTGTTATTTGATGACACTTGAGACATATGGGATTTTGAGAATTATGAAATGAGTTTTATTATTTTTGAAAATGAAAAATTTGTTTGGAAAATTTACGTCGCTACATATGGCAAAATAGATTTCAAGAAAAACCGTTTTTGTTAATGGACATCTATGTGAAGATGTCTATTAGCATCGAGGTTTTCTTAATCTATGTTATCCTAACAAAATGTGTGAGCCTTACGACCCATTTATAGATAGAAAGCAAACATCTCAAGCTTGAAATCGTCATTTTATTATGAAAACCCAAGGTATACTTTTTATATAAAAATGTAGATAGCATTTGTGTTTAACTAAGAACTAGTGGGAGCATAGTGATATTCCTAATCTTGTATGAACGAGACATACTTAATCATAAGAGATTACATTTCGACTATGCAATGTTGTTTCACCTTGAATCGAAAAGTGTTTGTAAAAGGAAAGACTTCGAATGATAAGATACATTTTTGGAATGTAAAATCTATAGAGATAGACAAAGATGAATATTAAAGATTTTAAATCTTTATTTATAACATGACAAGATCTTGAAAAATATCAAGATACAAGACTCCTTTGGAGGACTCTTGGCATTGCCACATGATACATTTTTTAGCTTGTCGCAAAAGGACCTAAGACTTAGGCTTGATTTATATAAAGTGATTTACATTCTATTTTACTTGAAAAATGAATTCATTATTTACACCATATTATGCACAAGAACAAGTATATGATTATGATATGAACATATCGTAAGATAACGATTGGATACGTAGGTAAGTTCTTAGATGACTAAAAGAGCTACACAAGATGCTGACTTTAAAACACATAAATGCAATTATGAATTATAATTGGATTATGACTTCTAAACAGTTACATATAATTAAGAATTATAATTGTATTATGACTTCATCATGGAACGAAAAGTATGTTTTGTTGGAATGAGGTCCAAGAAAAACATTATTGCACGGTCAACTAAATAAGAATACATTACTACTTTAGACGTTGCAATCTAATATGGTTGGATGAACAAGATTATTGAAATACTAGATTAAATCATTCCATTAATGGATAACCTAGAAATATTTTGTCACTTAAAGATTATAGTTAACCAAGCTAAGAAACTTAAAATCACATTAGAAAACTAATCCTATTCTCCAATTTAACTATACCTGGAATAAAGTTAAATATAGAGATGACAGCATTTGCAGAATTCACACAAATCAGATTTAGTCACACCCCTTATTAAAGTCCTTTCTTTAATCTAAGCACGAAAGATCATTCTTGAGCTGTAAGACTTTATTATTCTATTAATGGATTTGATTTGGATTTAGTATTGGGATATTGGAACATTATAACAACAACTATTGTAGTGTTTTGATATTTAAGATATGATCATCACATAAATATACTTGTGTTTTATATTAACATGTTTAATCCATGAATAATCTTATTATTCTAAAATTTCATAGTCAATTATAGTTGTGGGAGCAATTGTCAAGTGAGGATAATATGAATTATATTGGTTGACTCTCACAAGATGAAAGCAGGCAAATGGTTGGGACCAAGCTTCATAGGAACTTGTAAAAGAACTAGTATTGAACAGATCCACATCAAGATTACCTCATGGATCGCTATCATGAGTGATACTTGATAAAGGTAGTATCTTTGTATCCTTAATACCTAAGATACATAGTGGGACTTAAGTTTGGGAGTGTTGTGCTTTGATTGCTCAAATGTTGATCCCTAATCGGCCAGTTTTAAAGGCCATTGTTAGGTACGGTGTGAACTATAGAATAGGCTTATGTAGTCAGGCTGGGATTTTCTCCTCTTGCGTGTTGAGAGTTAGACATCTAACATGTGTTACCCAAAGTTGAACACCAAATTACATTGATTATGATCCAAGTATGATGTTCAACAAGATGTCTGTAACAAAGGTGTTGAGTATTATATATTGCGTCATTAGGCCTGTTTTCTTTAGTTCGTTTGTATAAACGATTTGGGCCTGTCCACTCGTATTTATTGCTAGGGTTAGAGTATATAAGGTGCATGCATACATCGTCTTTTGAATAAATCTGAAATAATCTTTGTAACCCTATTTTACGCCTCTATAGAAGTAATTCTTCATCGAGTTCTTCTGAGGTATGATTGTTAATCATTCAACACCAGTTTGATCAATATCGTGTTTTTATTCTTTACCTGTTTGAATCTAATCTATCTTTAAGGTTTTAATCCTATCAATTGGTATCAGAGCGGGAGACTATGTAATCTATACGCATCTCCTCTATTTAGAGAGTTTTAGGGTTTCCGTGAATATAGGATCTAACTTAGTCGTCTTCTACATCATTCAAGAGGCTCAAAGAGATCTTGATATTACCCTATAAACAATCTTTGTTTACACTTCTGATTCTTTATAGGTATCAAAATGTTTTTCATCATACAGCATGACGATTCCAGCATCAACTCCTTGAATATATCAAGCAGCATTGGATCAACAACCAGGATCCCGATTCTTTTTCCTCACAAATATGAAATCTAGGCGCTCCACCTTGAAGACTATGTTATAGGCTCAGATGATAACGGTTATCTGATTTGGGAGGCAATCACTCTAGGTCCGTTTGTTCATACAGAGACCAAAAGAAAAATCCAAACCCAGAATGAATACAACCAACTGCTCCTTGATGTGAAGGAAGTGCCTCAAGACGAAAAACACAAACTCATAAGCAATATTAAAGAAATGAGAATCATCATATTCGCTTTGCAGGAAGATACTTTCTGTCTTGTATGTTCTTGTGATACATCAAAGGCTATATGGGATAGGTTAAAAGAGATCTACTCAACAGATGCAGATCTAGAGCACAAGACTCAAACGCTCTTGCTATCCGAGTTTGGCGAATTCTCTCAAAAGCCTGAAGAAACTCTGAGTGCGACGTTTAATCGATATAATCATCTACTCAGCAAGATGATGAAGCACAGGATTGGACATGAACTGATTGAGCAAAAGGTCACGTTCATGAACGAACTGCGGTTAGAGTGGAAGGCAGTGGTGTCAACCGTTAGAGCAGACGAACAGTTCAAGATCTATACTCTTGCGAAACTTGTGGGGATTCTTAAGGCACGAGAGAGTGAAGTGACGAAAGAAGCGAAGGTGCTTTCTAGAATGGGCTCTTTAGCTCTGATTATGAAGGGCAAGACAATCGCTGATGACGATCTGAATCAGATCACTCTAAGTAATTTGCTAAGAAGAAATTTCCCTCAAACAAAAACAGAAACCGGTAGGGAAGCTATAGCTCAGAGAAGGTGAAAGAGGAAAACAAAATTGGTTCTCAGAAAGAGGAAGGAAAGAAGGAGAAAAGGTTGGCTGGTGACTCCGGATGTGATTGTAATTATTGTCATGGCAAAAACCATCTTGCTAAGGAGTGTATGCTTCCAAGGCTAAATGAGACGAATGAAGGAGAGGACAAGGAATCCTATTATCTATGAAAGATTGAGGAGATCAAGAGGAATAAATCTAATGATAACTCTATGCCTGCTTTGATTGTGCAGGAAAAGATGGGTGAAGGTGAGTTTGGAGCAATGGAAGTCTGGTTGACTGACTCAGAAGATGACGAGGTTAGCAAGCCCACACATGGAAGGGCGTTTGTAGTGACAGAGGCGAATTCGCAGTTCTCAGGAAGATGTTTGATGGTGACTGATGGAGGTTCGCAGATGCAGGAGAATGCTAGCGGGAGTGGAAGAAATGATGATAGTTGTTTTGCCGCACAGACTGTTCCAGAACAAACCAATGAGTGCGAACAGCTGATCAATAAGGTAAATTCCATTCTCAAATCTATTAATATTCCTTTAACTAAATATGAAACTGAATTAAGAAATTTAAAATTCACCTTTTCAGAAATAAGCGATAGTTTAAAGCGAACCCGATTGACAAACTCTAACCTAACTGATCAATTTAGTAGGGCTATGTCCAAGAGTGATGAGAGGCGTATGTGGATTCAGAAGATCGAATCGGATTTGTCTAAGTCTAGGGATGAATGTATTTATTTGCAGAGCGATAATATTATGCTTTTGAAACAGCACAACAATTATTGTTTAATTGCAAAACGGCTTTAGTTTAATATCACTCAACTGCACCTTGATTTTGAAATTGGTAAGAAAATCCACAAGATGATTTTTCCGTTTCTCGAATTAAAGGAAGATGAAATAGATGCAGACTACCACAAATGCAAATCCATCGTTTCATTTGAAGAAACTTCTGATGCGTACAAATATGGACTTGAACGAATTGAAAATTACATTAAGTATAAGGATGATAAAAATATGTTGAAACAAATTTTGGATGAGAATGATAAAAAGAAGATTAAATCTGATACTATGTAGAAATTTGACTCATTGAATGCCAAGTTGAGTTCAGAAAACAAATTAAATGTTGAAAACACATCTGAATTCGATGTGGACAGTGATATGAGTGAGATATCTATAGAGGATGAGGTTAACTACTTGGAATTTGTTAAAAACAAACCTGAACCTATGAAAGCTCTTATATCTGAAAATTCAGTTGAGTTCGCAAGAATTTCTCAAAATAAAACAAAATTTTTGAAAGAAAAAGCAACTGATTTTCGAATTGTCCAGACAACTCCCATTCAAGTTTTTAAGGTTAATGGAGTGACCAAAACTCAAACTGTCAAATTAATGTCCATTGTCGACGAGGATAACAAGGATGGTTGCGACGAGTACTTATGGTCATCCCCAACAGATATTTCTGACAAAACTATTGGTTTATCTGAAAGGACCTCATGGAAGGTGAAGGGAGATACGTGGTTGAACCCATAAAAAATCCATCAGCATTTGAAAAAGGTAGCCCAAGTGGTACCAAGGAAGTTCACAGCAAACCCAAACCAGTGAAGAGCGAATTTGGTGTGAGAAAAACGAAAGAAAATGTGAACATTCACAAATCGTCAAAGCAACTTGCTAATCAAAAACGACAAAGAAATGATAGATACAAAAGAAATCTCAATGAACGAAAACAATTTTGGCAATCCCGAAATTTTAACTTTGTTCGCAACGATAGAAGGACCAATCAGAATGCAAAAGAAACTTCCCATGTGAATCCATGTTCACACAGCTGCTCCCTCACTCCAAGGGACTCCCAGTAAAAGGGCGCTCCAAAACCTTTCTTTACGAAGAAGCCAATGGAGGGGGCAAATTCTTATCACTCTCAATCCACAAAGGCTACACCCAAGGACATCAAAGGCAAGGGAAAGCTAGTTTCGAAGCCGAAAGTTACAACCAAGAAAACGAATGCTAATCCTAAAGAACCTGAAAAGAAGTCCGTTAAGAATCAAGTTAATAACAAGCAAAAATCTTTTGAATCTAAAGGAACGAACTTAAAAGATAACAAAATCAAAGTTTTTTCCATCAAACGAAAAGATGAAACCACGCTCATAAAACGAACATATATGGTTAATCTTGACATTACTTTTCCTCTTTCTATGAAAGGCTCACAAGAACCCAAGAAACTTTGGGTTCCTAAATCTTCTTGATTTTTTGCAGGTAATTCGTGAAGAATAGTTCGACACTGAATGGTACATTGACAGTGGTTGTTCGCATCACATGACATGAAGGAAGGGGGAGCTACGGGAGTTTAGGGCTCTTAAGGATGGTGGTAATGTAAAGTATGGCAATAATTCTTTTGGAAGAATAAAAGGATATGTAATGATAACGAATGGATACTTCTCAATTCGTAAAGTAGCTTATGTTGAAGGCTTATAGCACAACCTTATCAGTGTCTCGCAACTGGTTGTGGGAACTGGTTTGAAGGTGTCATTTGATGATGAAGGATTAGAAATAATTGAAAGAAGACAATGACTGTACTCTTAAAGTCACAACGAAAGGGTGAAATGTATCTGTTGAATTTGAACCCAATACGAGGGAAGCCGATCATTTTCTTGCTTAGGAAAGCATATTCAGATGAAAGCCGGTTATGACATAGAAGACTCTCACACTTAAATTTCAAAGATATCAACAAGCTCGTTCTTTGTGATCATGTGTGAGGACTTCCTCTATTGAAATTCAACAAGGATCATTTGTTTGCATCCTGTGAGATGGGAAAGCAAAGTAGAAAAAGTCATCCAACTATCATGAACACGAAAGTCATGGAACCTTTGGAGCTTCGACACATCGACCTTTGTGGACCTTCTGCTATTGAAAGCGTTGGTGGTAGTAAGTATATTCTAGTAATTGTTGATGATTTTTCTCGTTTCACTTAGGTTTTCTTTCTTAGACAGAAATTTGAAGCAACGCCAAAGCTGAAGGACTTCATCAAGCAAATCGAGCTTCAACTACGAAATCTGGTTTCGAACGTTCGTAGCGAGAACAGGCTAGAATTCATAAACCAAGTGTTTGAAGAATTCCTTGCTGAAAAAGGAGTCACACACTACTTATCTGCTCCTTACACTCCACAACAGAATGGTGTAGTTGAAAGAGGAAACTATTCCTACTATGAAGCTACACGAACCATGCTAATGTTCGCATGTCTACCACTCTACTTTTGGGCAGATGTGATTGATAACGCCTGCTTTACCCAAAATAGATCCATCTTGAATAAGCGATTTTCAATTACTCCATATGAAATTTTAAATAATAGCAAACCTAATGTAAATTTTTTCCACGGCTTTGGTTCCAGGTTTTTCATCTTCAACTCTAAGGAATAGTGGAACAAGTTCGATGTGAAAGCTGACGAGGGTATATTCTTGGGATATTCACTGACCTCTAAGTCATATAGAGTTCTCAACAAATAATCAAAGAAAATCGAAGAAACCTACTATGTCACCTTTGACGACATCTATCTAAAGAGGATTTAGTCAAACGAAAGTCAAATACAGGCAATCTTTCCTAAGCCTAGTCCTACCATAATTCCCATTCCTAACCTATATGAGGAGTTCATGTTACTGTTTGATGAAACTAAGAAAGCCATCACATCTGAAACCAAGGCAGCTAATAACAAAGTTGACGAACTTAAGAAGATCATTGATGGTGATACGAAAGACATGCCACAATAGGCATCCACTGCGAACACCCCTCAAGACACGAACGCTACTCTCCAGGGGGAGAATTATGGGTCTCATACACATTTTCAAGGGGAAGATGCTACAATTCCGAGCACAAATACTCTACTACAGGGGGACGGTTTCGCTTCACTTGTTCCTTCTGAGTCTCCTTCTTCTGTAGATTGTTCACCTCCTACAATGACCCACGAACCTTCGTTCGCAGGCGATGATTCTATTCTTGCAGTTAATGAGTTCGCATCATTCGAGGGGGAGAATAAGGAACCCGGTGATAATTCGGATACTCAAATTGTTCAATCAGAATTTGACGAGGTTAATGTTGAACTTAATCCATCCTTAAATTCCAATTATCCTCCTATGACCAAATGGACCAGAGATCATCCAAAAGCTCACGTTATTGGTGAATCTTCTGTCGGTGTCCTTACACGATCCCAAACGAAAGCAAAGCAAACTGCATTATTCTCCAGAGTAGAATTTTGTATGTTTAATTCATTCGACTCCAAGATTAAGCCCAAAACCCTCAACACATCTCTTGATCATTCTGATTGGGTGCAAGTGATGCAAGATGACCTCAATGAGTTTGATCGTAACATGGTGTGGAGATTAATTCCAACTCCACCAGATGCATCGGTTGTTGGTTTGAAATAGGTATTTCGCCACAAGATGAATAAAGAAGGGAATATGATCAGGAAGAAAGCAAGACTGGTGGTCAAAGGTTATTGTCAGGAAGAAGGTATTGACTACGAAGAGACCTTCGCACCAGTTGCAAGGTTGGAATCCGTTCACATCTTCTTAGCGTATGCGGCACATAAGAACCTAGAAGTTTTTCAAATAAACGTGAAGTGTGCGTTCCTAAATGTCGAATTGGAAGAGACAGTTTACGTGGAGCAACCACTTGGTTTCGTGAATGAAACGTATCCCAACCACTGCTATATTCTCGACAAGGCAGTTTATGGTCTAAAGCAAGCTCCAAGAGCCTGGTATGAAACATTAACTCGTTTTCTTAAAATGTCCAAATTCAAACAAGGTTCGGTTGACCCAACCTTCTTTCGCATGAAAGAGGGTGACCACTTGATGATCGTCAAAATTTATGTTGATGACATCATCTTCAGATCTGCTAATCCCAGCTTAACAGCTGAGTTTCGAATACTAATGGAAACTAAATTTGAGATGAGCTCAATCGGTCCAATTAACTTTTTTCCTTGGATTAAACATTAGACAGGGACAGGAGGGAATTTTTATTAATTCGGAAGCTTACACCAAGACATTACTTGCTAAGTTTGGAATGGTGGGAACCTCAAAGGCAAAGGTGCCAATGGTATTCAGAACGAAACTAACTCCTTCACTGGATAAACCAATTGCAGATATCACCCTTTATTGTCAAATGATAGGTTCACTAATGTATCTCACAGCCAGTTGGCCAGATATTATGTTTTCGGTCTGTTATTGTGCTAGGTTCCAATGCAATCCTCGGGAACTGCATATGGTGGCTGTCAAGAACATCTTTAGGTATCTGAAACGAACGTCATCTGTTGGAATATGGTATCCTGCAAACTCAGGATTTTTTGTGCAAGCATTCTCATATGCTGGCCTAGGGGGATGTGGTTTAGATAGAAAAAGCACAACTGGTGGATGCCAATTTCTTGATGGCAAACTGGTATGTTGGCAATCCAAGAGACAAACGTGTGTTTCGTTGACAACAGTTGAGGTTGAATACATAGCTACAGCTTCGTACACATCCTATGTCATTTGGATTCAAAGGCAGCTTTGTGACTATGGCTTAAGTATGAAACGCATCCTACTTTATTATGACTCTGAAAGTGCCATTCGCATTTGTCACAACCTAGGGAAACACTCAAAGACGAAACACATCGCACTGAGGTATCACTTTATCAAGGATCATGTGGAAGATGGCAACATCGAGATACATTTCGTTAGATCAGCTAATCAGTTAGCTGACATATTCACCGAGGCCCTACCTGAAACAACCTTTAATAGAATACTTCAAGGGCTGGGAATGATGGAATCCGAATCTGTTCCAAAACCAATTTTACACTCGTAAAGTTTCACTGCGAATCGGTGCAAACGTTCGCAGTATTTCGCAGTCAATTGTTCATTCACAGTCTACTTTATGGATGAGAATCGGTGCGAACACTCGCAGTATTTCACAGCCCACAGTTTATTCGTGGTTTGTTTTTTCAGATATCCTTTTGTACATTTTGTATATAACTCTCTTACTTATGTATTAGCTAAGTGTCCCTAGAAGCATGGTGTCGCATCTTGACCAAAGCCTCAACAACTCGAATGAGAAGCCTTAATGAGTTGATACTACCAATCAATTCTTCCAAATCAGGCTACTAATTTACATTAGTCATGAGCTACCTTACACTTCTCACAATGAGTTAAGAGTTATATGCATGGTCACTTTCAAATTGTAGAGGTACTTTCACTTTCTAATAACCATCTTTACATTTCTCCATTACTTTCGCATTATACTTGTAACCTTTGAGATCTCAGAACATACCACTGAGGTTTATGGTTACACAACATCTGTGTTCATGATCTTAGTTTCATGAACCACGAACTGAGTGAAATGTTCTAGTATGTTCAATACATTTTATGAATTGGCGGTGAATAATCAAATGTTCTAGTATTTTTACCAAGGAATTAACGAAAGTCCACTTTCGTGGTCTGTACCAAGAAATCTCTTTTCTTTTGTGTAATCCTAATGAAATATTCTAGTCCTAAGATATTTTTTCCCAATGGATCCAGTTTTATTCTTTCTGAGATTTCAATTATTCTCCGTGTCACTAAAATTCTTTCAAACCTACTCGTTTAGCTGACTACACTGGTCACACGAGTACTTCTTCCAACTTTCTCACTGATGTCAAGTTCGTAGTTTGGTAGAAGACTCAACCACCCTTTATAAGTCATATCAAAAGAAGACTTTCAATGTGTCTCATCAAACATTTGATCGTTATTCAATGGGAAACCATACAGACACTTCTTAGCCTCTCTTGACTTTGAAGGAAGAAATCTATGCCCGGGATCCACAGTTTCATGTCTTTATTTCGGCATCACTAAATTCCACAGATATATTTAGATTTATTTCTCTATCTTTGACACTCTTGCACGCAGATCCTTGTGATTTTCAAAAAGTCTAGTTCGTGGTTACTAATGGTATTTTAGGTTCGTAGTTGTATCCATGTTCGTTGAACTAAACATTTGTGGGATATAGATTCGTAACGTTACTTAACTGTGAAAAGGGAAAAAGGTGACGCCGCATATCTTTTGAGATAAGAATTCAAATGGGCACGTGATAATTTGAATCGACAGCTCCTTTATCGCCGCGTGACGCATGGTTCTGACTCCTCAACAACTGTCAAGTACCGCTTTTTCGGTCGATGTTTCAATAAACAATGCATTCTCTCTCCGGATTTACCTCACAAATCAACTCGTATATAATGATTTTGACAATTCCATTTCTCATTACATCTTTCAATATCTCGAAACAATTTACGGCGATCAAAAAGCTCTCAACTGTTCATCTTCTTCTTCAAGCTTCATCAACGGCAGCTTCATCTGAACATGCTTCCGTTCAAGATCAGACCATTAAATCAACACTCTTGGCCATCAAGCAACACCAAAACCTCATCATAGATCTTGTCCCATGTAAGTATGATGCTTTTATGCTTCCGTTAATCGAGTGCCTGAAATACTCCCCTCTGACAATCGCTCTGACTTAACTGGAGAATGTTCCAATGTCGATTCTCTCCAAGGCATAGATTTCTTCCTTCAAAGTCAAGAATGAACAACAGATCTACTTCGAAATCCACAACCATAGAACCTCCATTTCCAAATCTCGTTTCTCCACTTTGTTAGGGCTTCCTCAGTCTGATAACATGATTAACCCAGAAACCATCTCCAATGCTGCTATCTTGGAGATTTCTCATCAAATGGGGTATAAGGAAACTCTTACTGTCATTTCCAAGTTCAAGAAACCCAATCTTCTGTTGGATAGGGTGTCTAAGTCCATAACTTATTTGGTACATACTTGACCCGACCCGGCATGGTCCATTTGGGTTGCACTTCACCCAAACTATTTATGGATAATTTTATGAGAGTTATACACATATGTTTATTAATATATTATAAGTTATAATATATTAATATGAAGTCATGTTATTTAATTAGTCTTAGTCTTAAATTAATTATGAATTAATTTAGAGATTAAAAGGAAGACTAATTAAATTGTGGGCTATTGTTTATATGGTGTGGGCTAACACTCATTTGTTAATGGGCTAGGCTTATATGGAAGTCCATGGATGATCCATGGAGCTTTTAACCAATGGATCCTTGGAAAAGGAAAGGTCATGGGTTATTAGGGTTTCACCCTAACCATGCACACTATATAAGCATGCTTATGTTGCATGAAATAGCCACTAGTGTGGTTTTGTGTGTGTGGCCGATTTTCTATGTGTGTATACACTCTCTCTAAAGTTTTCCAAGAGTTTGTGGTGATTTGTGATTCCATTTGAGGCATTCACACTATTGGTGCTTGGCCCTCAAACTCCTTAGGAATCAAACTCATCATCAAAAGGTATGTAATCTCATCTAATTCTTTTATGTTTAAAAGTACCCCATGCCATGTTAGATAGGTTATGAACCTTGGAAAAATTATTATTTTGCATGTATTAGACAAACATAGATCCAAGGTTTATTAGGGTTGCATGCACACTTAGGAAGTGTTAGATTGCTCAAAACCCAACATCTTCCTCCCGCATGGAATGCTCTGTTCACCATCTTGTTCAAAGCTTTCTCTGAAAGGGTCACCGTCAGCGACTGTGCATGTAAATTATTTATGGGTCTGATGTATGGGCTTTACACAGGCTAAAATGCTGACTATGGTTCCATCCTATGGGCTCAAGTTATCCAGAGTACTCCTATTGTCACTTGTCACAGTGAGATATCTTGTGCGACATTTTGGACCATCATTGTTCGCAGGGCCATTGACCAACTCAAAGTTTCAGTGACGTCGGATGCACTGATGGCTTCAATCGCTACCTTACACACTATCGGCATCATTGTGGCCGATCCTTCAAAGTTTTCCTTCATCGAATCAATACCGGTGGCTATGTTCCGTTATGTGCCTGCCTGCAGCAAAATCTTAGACGGTTATTGAACTCTTACACCCTCTAGATTTCGCCCATTGACTACAGAATTACAAGAAATCCTGGCTAAGGCAGACAAGGCGAAGAAAGGGGGAGAGGGTCCAAGATGGCTAGAAAGAAAGATGTTGTGAAGGAAGGACCGTCTGAGGCTGCGAAACCTCAACCTAAAAAGTGAAAGGCTCCAGTTGCGTCTAATGTTGCACCAAAATGACGAAAGCATCCTGTTAGAAGGAGAAAGTCTCCAACTCCTTCTCCATCAAAGAGTGAAGATTAAAAATCTGAATCTGATTTTGAGTCTGAGCTTTGCATTGAAGAAAATCAGCCGGTTTGCAATGAAGAAGAAGGGCATGTTCGCAATGAGGAGGGAGAACAAGTTCACACCGAACCACTTGTTCGCACTAAGGCACCATCTCCGAATCATGAGGTAACCCCACCACTTAACGATTTTGTTCCTTCTCCTCCTCCTTCACCAAAAACAACCACTTCTATTCCAATCACCATTGCACCTTGGCCACCACAAGTATCATCTTCCCCACCAACAACTATTCCAATTTCTATCCCCATCTTCACTGATTTCACCATACCACCCAAAACCTCTGTTGCAACTGTAAGTTCGGTCAACGTATCTGATACGAGGGCTACTTCTTCAGGTTTCTCAACTCATGTTTCACCTCCCATCTCTCCTATTCGCACCGATGATCCTAACATGATCTTTGGAGAGGATGATGATGACCTTGGAAGATTCACATATAGTCCTTTTCAAATACAGACTCAAAGAAAAGATGAAGCCACTATGTCACAAGGGCAGCTTAGGTCTCTTCACGAGAAGATAGATCAACTACTTCTCGCATCCAAGTCCTCTTCTTCTAAGGTATACTCGAAAGAAACAGTTGAGTCCTTTTTAGAGCGAGTCACAAAAGGAGAATGTTGCTAATGCAACGACAATGTCCAAGGCAGTATCTGATTCAGCTGAAGTCTGTAAACCAACGACCGAAAAAGTCGATAAACTAATCGCTGACACTATTGAATTTATGGAGGATTACAAGAACGCCTACAACTCCAACACTGTCATAAACTAGGCTATTCACAATGTAGGTGCTTTGTTCAAAGAAGAAAAGGCTAACTTTGTTCAACTTCGCAAGGACTTTCATACTGATCAAGAAGCATTCCAATAATCCGTCCTTGAAAAAATCACAAAGCTATAGGCGGACGTGGCGATGGAAAGCAAAATAATGGATGCTCTCGCCCTAAAGGAAGAAAAATGCAAAGTGTTGGCGGTGAAGCTTCAGAACGCTGAACAACAAGTCGATGATTTGCCATCTGAGAGGGCAGTGGTGCGAAGTTGTATCACCGATATCACTTGTCTGCTCTATTATATCATTGAGACTAGGGACTCCATGATCTCAATCACAGTTACAAACATTTGTCTGAGAAACTAAGTCCGGTGTTCGCTATGTTATATCGTTTGGAGGGTGTTTCGAAACCGGAGTCCTTTTTGAAACAAGGGGGAGAATATGGCTCTATTTCTCAAAAGAACGAACCTCCCAAAGCCCCAGTAAACCCGTCGTCAAGAAAGAGCCTAAGGGGAAAGAAACATTGTTTGAAAATGAACCCTTTATTGGCTATGATGATGAAGACGAAGAGCCTGATGAAGCTGAGCTCAAAAGGCGAAAGGTTCGCAAAGCAGAATTAAACGAAAATGCTCGCATTGTCAAGGAAGCAGAAGAGAAGGAAAGGGCTGAAAACGAAGCTCATGCCACTCTCAAGAGTAGAATGTTGTTATTCCATAGGTGGATCCTGAAGCGTATTCAAAACAAAGTTGTTGATTTACCAAGCCAGTATTGGTTGGATCTAGTTGCATCCTTTGTATCCAAAACACTCAGGATTTGCAATTGGACCTTTCACTTACACCTAAGGCTTTTAGGTTTTGTGTCGTTGTGAAGGTTGCGAATGCTCCTTTCACTGACATTGGAGCGCATCAAATGTTGTTTGCTTTCTACTTAAAGCACATGAAGCACCAGTTTGAAACTTGGAGTGCGAACAAGATCGTTTTTGTGAAAGTTACTGGGCTAATCGAGATCGAAAGCTTTTCTAATGCGAATTTCAAGTTTATGAGAGGATCAGCTAGTCAACCCTACGAATTCACCCTCGTAGACCTGCCTTGTTTGAACCCCAATGAATGGATGGTAATTTTCAACATGTTGCAGAAAGAGAAAGAGGTGTACGAACTTGTGATGTCCCATCTCCAACTTATGATCATGTCATATATTCAAGAAGTTAGGTTGATGGATGTGGATATTGCCATCGTTTTAAAGAAGAAGATGAGCATTGTTCCAAAGGAAGCTCTGAAGGACTTTGAAAAGTTAATGTCGGGAAAGATCTACAAGGAAGGATGGTTCGTGGTGTACACGTCTAGATATCGTCCAGGAGCAGACCGTCGCAAGTCATACTTCTATCTCAAATACAAGCGTTTGTATTCTACTTCATGTCTGGAGTTTGTTCTGGATATGCTTACGAAGTTCAAAGGCAACAACAAGGATGATATCAAGTCTTTCACGGATATGATCACGTGGTATATTCATGTTTGCAAGCAGCTGTTATGCTTCATTCCCAAGATCTACGAAGTGCAGAAGCGAATCACCAACTAATGGACTGTGGCCTCAATTAACGCAAAGGGGGAGATTGTTGAGTATTATGTATTGCGTCATTGGTCCTATTTTGTTTAGTATATAAGGTTCATTCATGAATCGTATTTTGAATAACTCTAAAATAATCTTTGTAACCCTATTTTAAACCTCTATAGAAGTAATTGTTTATCGAGTTCTTCTGAGGCGTGACTGTTAATTATTCAACACCAGTTTGATCAATATCATGTTCTTATTCTTTACCTGTTTGAATCTATTTGATCTTTAAGGTTTTAATCCTATCAAAAGGGATAACTGATATAATTGTCTTATACTTCAATTGAAGCTTTATGATTTTGGGAATTGGATGTTGATAGAATGGCACAAAGTCATATATTACTAGGGGTAGCGAAATGTTGCTACACGTGCACCACTATTTGTACCAATCTATAATGAGTCTTCTCCAAGTGGGAGACTTAAAGATCTATATGATCATGAGTCATTATAAAGTAATATTGTTATATAATATATGCTCCTAAAAGTTCATACTACCAAAAACTTGATGCAAATATATTATTTATAAGAATTTGATCATTGATAGATAATTATAACTCTACTAACTAATTGGAAATTAATTATTTCATGGAAATATTAAATTTCAATATTAAGTATAAAAATATATCATAAAATATATTAAGGTATGATTTATTATGTCATATACATCTTTTTGGACCGAAAAGGGTTTTTGTCTTATATGGTTACATGTGGCTTTATAAGTTATACAAGATACCAGAGTTTTTATAAAAACTCTTTCTTTTATATAATAAATCCAAAAATAGAGTAAGACACATGACTTCTTTCCTTTTTTATTATTTGAAATGGGAACAACATGTTTATAATGTATGTTGTGACATAATCATGAAGCCTGAGTCTTAAAGTGTTAAGACGCATGTCTTAAAGACTATAAAGAACAACCATAAAGATACTTTTTCTTCTTCTTCTTTTTGTTGATCAAAATTGTATCTCTTTATCACTCTTTAATTCTTCTCTAGTTTCTCTAAAATGTTAAGAGTAAAAGCAACAAGAGTTTGATACTCGACTACACTTTTTTAAGAAAAACTAGATTATTTATATTAAGAGCTTAAGAGATTTTTTATTACAAGAAGAAGACTAGCATCTTATCAAGTTGAAGAATTGTTGGTGTTTCTAACTAAGGTGGAGTTCTACTTTATATTCTTCATCAACTTCTAACCTCCCAAGTGGAGCCAAAGTCTTTAAAGGTTGTATTCCTTTCGTCATATGGTTGTTTTAATCATTCAATGCTTTGAAAAGGATCCTTGGTAGGTTAAAATTGTTTTAAGGTTATTCAACATTTTAAATCTTCCATTTCCATTTTTTTGTTTTGTAAACTGATATTTGAATAAAACCCAATATTGACTTATTGGCAGCACTGCCCGACAATAATATATGACAACAGAGCCAGGCACTACATCATGGATGCTTGACACCACCGTACGATAATGCAGTTGCCCAACACTTTTGCCAGTTTCCTGGTCCTAACTTGGGTTGGCCCATGGCCTGACCTAATTATCCCTTAACCTAGACTTATAAATAGAACACTTCCTTCTCCATGAGGAAGATCTCTCTTTGATTCCTATATCATCCCCCATTACATAAAAACACCCTCCTCACCGATATGGTTCTCTCCAACAAGGAGAAACCATTTCATCTCACATATCGAACTAACTTGATCATCAAAACCTTTTCCCATGGCACAATTCCCAAAGTGGTTCTAACAATTTTGTTATACGATGGCAGCTACAAATGAAGTCGGGATCTCTCTAACGAAACCCATCTCAGATCCGACACCAAGAACCAATGGCTAGGTTCCAAATTGCATCATTGGCACCATATATGGGACCTCGAGCGAATAACCATTATTTCCTGAGGTTTAACCTCACTTTCTCAACAATCCATGCAAATTCGTTCTTTATACTTCAGCTCCTCAAAGATCTCTACCAATATATTCTTCAGAAGTTTCATCCGATAGAATATAACTATAGATCTATTCTTCAAAGGTTAATTTTCCTGAAAGCTCAAACAAAAGAAAACCATAATCAATTTGACTACAACCAATAATAAAACTTTCTTTGTCAAGTTATGTGTCATGAAAAAAGAGAGAAATAAATGGTGCACTATAGGTGTTTGACGAAATGATTAAAACAAAAGTTTTGCCCAAATCAAACCTTTTTCATCAATTGAAACCAGATGTGATGATGAAGTTTAAGGTACATCTGATTCGATAGATTATTACTATAGTTTTATTTTCATATGAACTCAGCATGATTCTCCATGAGCTATAATGGCATACTCGATGTGGGATTTTGTTTTAGTATGTCAATCGCTACTAATTGGTACTAAATTCATGCAAAAACAGTTAATTAGATTAAATATTTATGAAAATTCTTTCTTTACATGTTACTGAGGACTACTATTGATATATCTCTTGGCTATCTTATCATACATTTCTCCCATTCCATGCACAATAATCACCATTAGCATAAGTCTCTTTCTTTTTCACATTTAGTGTTCATTGTCCAAAAACCTTTATGAATATCCTTTAACTAACTCGAATATAGTGACTACAAAAAACAAGTTTCTCAATTTTGACATTTTGAAGCAATGTTTTCATCAAAATCTAGAATATTATCTTTTAAAAAAAGAGAAAAAAATCAAATGTCGAAACTATTAATACAGTTAACGCTTTAAAAGTAAACTTTTACACCAAGTTGTATTTGTCGGATCAATAGCAAACATAAAATTGAAGTGTTAAGGAAAAGTCATGGATACGTCATTTACCATAAAGAAAAGAATAAAAACACGGATATAAATTTTTTTTCACATAATAGTTATCAAAGGTGCATTCATATTTGATATATGAAAATCTTTGCTCAGAACACATAAATATCACAACACCTCACCAAATAATTACACTTTATTGTTTAAAATTAAATGTACAAATGAACTATTAGTAATGGGACTTCATTTATATTTGGTCACATTTTGTTGGTTTGGGATAGGCATTCATCTATATAGGTCTTGATAGGGTTGGGTCATGTAATCTATGGGTGTTCGGTTCTGTGTTTGCGGCTGTGTGGGTGTTCACTGCCGTGAACGTCTGTGCAGCCGTGAACGTGTTTGCGGTTGGTGTGCCCTATATATATATATATATATATATATATATATATATATATATATATATATATATATATATATATATATATATATATATATATATAGGTGTCAGATGTGTCAGATGAATAGTAGTCATGTGTGTATGTGTCCAAGTGTACCTGGCGTTTATGTCCCTAATAGATGTGTGCATTGTTGGATCATTCTTTGCTACTCCTTCTTAGCTTGTTTGTTTGTTTGATCACTAGTTGGATCCGGGTTTGTGGACTTACAATTGGTATCAGAGCCAATATAGTGTCAAACTTGTTCAAGTGGTGTTTACGGTTGGAGTAATCCTTATTTTCATGATTGTTCAACCTTGGTTGTTGGGTTTCTGCATTTGTTCGTAAAGTTCAAGTCTACAGGAATTGAAATCAACTCAAAATCATATGTTTTTCATCATAATTTGGGTGTTTACGGTTTCATCTGTTGAATTGTTTACGGCCGTGAACATTATGTACGGCCGTGAATCACTCATCTAAATTGACCATGAACCTCTCACTTGACTGTGATCAACTCGTTAGACCGTGAACCATTCGTTGACCGTGAACCATTCATTGACTGTGAATCATCTCCTGTGTACGGTCGTGAACCCTTTGTGGTCGTGAACCTCTCTTGGTTATAGAACATCTTTTTGTTTTCGGTCACAAGTCTTGTTTTTTTAAATCAATTAAAAATAAAAAAAAATAAGGAAAAATCCAGAAAAACAAAACAAAAAGGAATCAGAAAGTTTAACAGCTCATCAGGAATTGGACTCGATTATGGGAACTACCACTAGGATCCCACGTCTTTTGTCGGTAGAAAAATTCCTGGAATAGAAATATCGAATGGAAAAGTATATCAAAATGAAGGATTTCAAGATCTGGCATAGCATTTTGAGAGGACCAGTCAAAATTACTACCACTCTTGAAAACGGAACCATTATTGACAAGGACTTTGCAAACTACATTGATGAAGATTTTGAGAAGATAGAGGAACAAGAGAAGGCTCTTGCAGCCCTTACAATGGCATTATCTCCAGAAATTGCGCATGGTTTTTATGAATACGATTTAGCCAAAGCTTTGTGGGAAGCTTTAATTGAAGTGTATAAAGGAAATGAGGATATGAAGCAAATCCGTCAGGACATGCTGAGACCGAAGTTCAATTTGTTCAATCACATTCTTGGAGAATATTTGGAAGCTCAACTAGAGCGTTTTATCACACTCACCACTTAGATGAGTTCAGTTGGAATTTATGTGCCAAAATTAGAAATTAACAAGAAATTGCTAAACTCTCTCCCAAAATCATTAGACATGAATGTCTCAGTCATCAAAAAGACAAAAGATCTTCACCAACTCGGTCATGCAGAAACAATGGCAATCATCAAAGCATGTGATCTTGATGACAAACAAAGAGAAATCAATCATGTGAACTCTTATTCTACTGCAAACCTTGGGATCTTAACCAACAATGCCTTTTCATCCTTTACCGCACCTGCTCCACAAAATCAAGCCTTTTTTATTCCACAAACACCATCCCAGGTTGTTCCTCCACCCATGCCTTATCCATATACAACTTCCTCCTCAAAATCCCCTGCTGCTACCTTTGCTCCCAAAGGAGCCGAAGAGAACTTGGCTCTAGCTTCTGGGTTGGTGAACTGTTACAATGCTTTTGTGGCTGGAGAATTACCTCCATAAATTTCTTTTGCTGATTTAGATCAAATTCACCCTGAGGATGTAGAGGAGTTGGACATCACTTGGCAGATTGCAATGGCTGTTTTCAGAGCCAAGGAATTTGCAAAGAAAACATGGAAGAATAACTACGGAATGAATGTTGAGAAGAAAGTAGGGTTCAACAAAGGAAAGTTGCTATGCTTTAACTGTCACGAGCCTGGTCAATTTGCTCGTGACTTTCCAACACCTGATAGAAGAATCAATCATGAGAGGACAATGGTGACTGTGCGAATCTAGTTGTGTTCACTCAGTAACTTAACTAGAAAGATCAAATTCAGAACCTAAACATTTCTGAACCTAAAAATAGTCACTTAGCCGAGATCAATGTATCCCTGAAGAGAAAGATGAAGAGGATCCAAAGGTAGAGATGATGGAATTCCAGTTTACTTTCATGGTTTCCACTACACCTGAACCAGAGAAAAAGGAGGTTAGTCAAATTTCATGTTCTCAAACTTGTATTGATACTATTAAATTTTTACGTGAACATATTGAATTGTTGCGTAGAGAGAACAAGGACCCGAAATACGAGGGATATAACCTTAGGAAGGGCCAAAGACCACTAAAAGAACAATTAGAGGCCAAGACTAAGGATTTTAGTAAATTGCAGGAAGAGTACAGTAATAAGTGTGAGAACTACAATTTCATTAAGAAAAAACTTGCTACTGTGACTGAAGAACTTGACACATTGAAAATCTGTTTTGAAAATGTTGATTTTAACTTCAAGAAATTCGATGTGTCAAGTGAAAAGGTTGCAACAATAATTTAAAAACAAATGAAATGGAAGGATCAAAAATAGGTAGTTCTAGGGTATGAGAGTATCCCTCCTCCATTCAATCACAATTATACGGCTTTACCTTTGACCCAGGAGGAGATAAAAAGAGAACCATTTCTTGTGTATGGCAAACCAGCTGTATCGGTGACGGAGAGTAGTGTTAGGGAAAAATATACTAACGTTTCTACTTCCTATGCAGATTCGCCGTTAAGTAACGGAAAGCAAGCAGCCGGAGATTTGGTTTCAAACTCTTATGTTTTTACTTCAAACAATGATGATTGTTTGACTAACGCTAAACATGAAAAGATTTGTGATGATTTGGTTTCAAAATCTAATGTCTTTTATAAATGTGGTGATGCTTTTGATAAATCTGATGTATCTAACACAAGCACATCCACTCTATCTACACCTGTCACACAACCTGATTCTTGCACATGCACGTGTGGGAAAATAGAGGAGTAAATAAGAGCACAAAATCAGGAAAAGGAAGTACCAGTTTTTATGCTAAAAATAAAATATGTTTTAACTATGGAACTGTCGGTCATATTGCTCGCAATTGTCCTAATATGGCATTTGTTCATTTGTCTACACCAAGAAGAGAAAATGAGTCATGAGGAAGGTCTCTCACAAGAAAGTCCTCGAGATCTCGTCTTCATGATGGTGATTGGAATGTTCATAAGGATAGCAAAAGGGATGAACTTAAAACGAATAAACATGTTTTCAATAAAACAGCCATCGGTGGTTTAACGAGATTGAATGCGGCCGAGCCAAGATCGATATCGTCAAAGCAGTGTATGGATCCTTAACTAATCCTATCCAGAAATCCAAACGCTTAAAACAAAAGAAAAACATTTCAAAATCACCTCTGAATATTTCAAAACCTAAATACTAATGGGTACCCAAATCTTTAATTGTCAAATCACCTTCGTCTTCTGAAAGTGCATCTGATAGTAAATTAAAATCAAAAGGTGAAAAATAAATTTTTGCTGTTAAAAAGAAAAAACCCAGTGTTACAATGACCTGGGTTGCAAAATCTAACTAATCTCGCGCATTGTGCAGGAACAGCTATGGAGGAATGTCGTCAGACCCTGGTATGTCGATAGTGGTTGTGCCATGCACATGACAGGGGATATCTCCTAGCTGCATGACACTCAGACTTTTAAAGTGGGTTATGTTTCCTTCGTGGGAGGAGAAAGCAGAAAGATCAGACAAAAAGGAACTGTCACAAATGGAGTGTGTAGCTTTGAGAACGTCAATTATGCACCCGAGTTGAAGCATAGCTTATTGAGTGTCTCTCAGATATGTGACAAAGGCTATTCAACACACTTCACAGTCAAATAATGCCTGATATTGAAGCCTGATATTATAATCCCTGAAGATTGGATCTTGATGAAGTCAAAGTGGGATGGAAATGCATACATCATAGACATGGATCATGATATCCCGGAGCAAATCACTTGACTCTTTTCTAAAGTCTTCGAACACAATGCTTTGCTTTGGCACCGTCTTCTCAGCCATGCTAATACCAATAACCTCAATCGTCTTGCCAAAAACAAGATCGTACGTGGCCTTCCTGTCAAAGACTTTATTACTTTTGAGAAATGTGTGGCGTGTGCTCAAGGCAAACATCATCGCAAGCCGCATCTACCAAAGGCAGTAAACTCAATCAACAAGGTTCTCCAATTGTTGCACATGGATTTGTTTGGTACGGTCAATATCCTCAACATCAACAAAATTTCTTATTACCTGGTTGTGATAGATGACTACTCACAATTTACATGGGTTTTCTTTCTGTCCAACAAGAGCGGGATAGTTGATATGATCAAGAAGTTCATCGTAATGATTGAGAATCAAACAAACGAGAAAGTGAAGGCACTCAGAACGGATAATGGCATGAAATCCAAAAACGTTGTTGTAGATCATTTTTGTGCTGAAAAGGGTATTCCGTGTCAGTACAGTGCTGTTTGCACACCGCAACAATATGGTGTTGCTAAACGGCGCAATCGTACTTTAATTGACGTTGCAAGGACGATACTCTGTGATTCTAAACTTCCGGTCTTCTTTTGGGCAAAGGCGATCAACACCGCCTGCCACGTCCAAAATCGTGTCCTGGTCAATAAAGCCTAGATGAATACCCCATATGAAATTCTATACAATCACAGGCCATCAGTAGCTCATTTATGTATCTTTTGATGTCTTGCACCCTCCTTCACTTAGAGTCCAACCCCAAATTCAAATCGAAAGATGATGAATGTTACTTTGTTGCATATGTCGCACGAACTACTTATCGAGTATATAACAAGACTACCAAGCAGATTGTGGAGTATTTTGATGTGTGGTGGGTGGAAGAGAATGAGATAGACGCCCGAGTCGGTCCTGACTGATTATTTGATTACACTTCTTTATTCAAATAATTTATAGTGTTATCAGATGATGTATCAGGCACTTGCTCAGGCTCGAAGGTTGTTCTTGAAGATGAAGTGGAAGAGGTTGTCTACAGTCCACCATTGGCGTCTTCTACGTCTCCTTCGGTAAATCAAGTCGTTCCAAGTTCTCCTTCAGATTCCCCAAATCCAAGAATCAATCCAAATGCTGAAGCCACTCCACTCACTCCAGCTGAAAGAGACTTCATGACCAGAGATACTTCAACTGCAACTCAAACTTTCATGGAGCTTCTATTTCCCGAGCTAATTACAAAGGAGTATGTGGCTAGCTCCTCTCACAATTCCAAACCATCTGAGGATGATTCAGCAAATGATGGATTCATTAATATCAACAACCATCCTGTCACACTCAATGACATCAGCTATGAAATCCCCACCAGACTACAAAACGATCATCCGATCGAAAAAATCATTGCCGAACTAGGCGACAGAGTCAAAACGTGGAGTTAGAGTGGAGATGTCAACACATGTCTCTACTCTTGCTTTATCTCTCAGATCGAGCAAAAGAATGTAGAAATGGCGCTGAATGAGCCTAATTGGGTTGACGCAGTGCGTGAAGAACTTAATCAATTTGAGAAATTAGGGGTTTGGAAACTGGTTGAGCTGCCTAAGAGGAAGAAGCCTTTGGACACACGATGGGTGATTTGTAACAAGCAGGATGGTTGTGGGGTCATTGTGCCAAATAAAGCGTGGTTGGTTGTTCGTGGGTTTCGAAAAATTGAAGGACTTGACTACACTAAGGTGTATGCTCCTGTAGCGCATCTTGAAGTTATCCGTATCTTCCTGGCGTATGTCTCCAACATGGGGTTCACTGTGTATCAGATAGACGTCATGACTACCTTTCTATATGGAGTCGTGAAAGAAGAAATTTACGTTGATCAACCTCCCAGTTTCGTCAACTCAAAGTTTCCAAATCATGTCTACAAACTAGACAAGGCTCTATATGGGTTACATCAGGCTCCTCGCGCCTGGTATGCTACCCTAACAGATCATTTTCTCGACCATGGTTATACCAGAGGCATGATTGATCAGACGCTCTTTATCAACCATGTGGATGGAGACATAATTCTTGTTCAGATTTATGTCGATGACATCATCTTCAGTTCAACGCCTCAAAAAATGTGCACTGAGTTCGAGACCATTATGAAGAAGAGGTTCGAGATGAGCTCCTTGAGGGAAATGACTATGATTTTGGATTTGCAGGTCCGTCAAGATTCAACCGGAATCCTTCTACTTCAAGGAAAATATGTTGAAGACGTGCTTGAGAGGTTCGGGTTCAAAGATTCCAAAGCTGCCTTGAGGCCAATGGCTGAATGACCCCTGTTGACTCCAGATCCTGAAGGTGGACCCGTAGATCAAACAGAGTACAAATTGATGATCGGCTCCCAGATGTATCTGACTGGGAGCAGACCAGACATCATGTTCGCAGTTTGTCAATGTGCACTATATCAGACTAATCCTAAAACTCTCTCACTTAATTATTGTTAAAAGGATCTTTAGGTATCTCTAAGGTAGCCCTAAATTGGGTCTTCGGTACCCGAAGAATCCTGAATTTGACTTATATGCATTTGTTGACACCAATTACAGAGGTTGTGATCTTGATAGGAAATCAACTTTTGGGGGATGTCAATTTTTAGGTGACCGTCTGGTGTCATGGCAGTGCAAGAAATAACAAACATTCTGAACCTCAATGGCGGAGGCGGAATGCGTTACTGCTTCTGCCTGTTGCTCTCAAGTCATTTGGATTCAACATTAGTTGTTATATTACGGTTTGAATTTTCTTGAAACCCCTATATTTTTCGATAACGATGTTGCAATCCAAATAGCCAAAATTCCTGTCCAACACTCCAAAACCAAGCACAACGACATCAAAATGCATTTTATTAGAGATTGTTATGAGCGTTCGCTCATTCGGTTGGAGCAGTTTCACACTAATAAAAATGTGGCGGATCTGTACCGTTTGACAAAGCTCGATTCAATGTGCTGGTGGGCTTTTTGTTTTAGGTTAGTTTAAATTTGCGCATTTAGTTTCCATTCTCCCCTATTCACAAATTTAGGGGGAGAAATAAACAAAAACAAAACAGAAACTAGAAAATATGAAAAATCCAAAAATATTATCTCATAAAAGCCTGTCTGCAGGTGATGTGCTGGGAAGTGATACCAACCAAGTGGTAACGGGAAATTTTAATTTGTGTAAGGTACCAAAGTTGAATTGTCTAGGCTCTGTGTTCATTGCGCTAGTCTAGGCTTTGTGTTCAAGGGCTGGTAGGCATGAAAGATTTAAATGGACCAAAATAGGTGTAGATGGACTACGAAAGGACTTGACAAATATTGAATTAGATAGTTCCGTTCGGCCTGACAATACGACGCTCCGGTAGATTGAGCAGTGAGATATACATGAGAATCTGCGGGCTACACTAAAGTAATCTATATCTAGAACTGTGCCGTAACTTTTCCTCGACGTATGGACATATATCCTTAATTCCGGTACTGATAGGGCGACTGGGGAATTCCGATAAAGTAGGTTTGTAGAAGGTTATTTTCTTGATTTCTTTCTGTTATTCATATGTTTCCTTCTCTCCGTGACTGGAAGATCCGACCTGGACTACAACATATGCAACTCTACTTCTATGCATCTTCTTATCTATGCAATTCTTCCTGTCTGTTAGCCATATGATGTCTCCTTTGTGTGATCGGAAGATCCGACCTGGAACACAGCAATTGCACCATTGTACTTCTCAATCCCTCTAATTCAGTCAGTCATACGTTGTCCCCTCTACATGATTGAAAGAGATTCGACCTGGGACACAACATATGCATTCTAAATCTGACTTCCCTCTTAATAATTGTCTGCTCATCTAAAGTAAGGAGTATTGTGGAAGTTCTTGACTATTGGGGTATGTCACGAAGCGGAAAACATGTTCTAGTACATCTAAAATTGAACATTCAATAGGTTGTTCATAGATCTCACTGCTAAATTTAGGTGGACAACAATATACACGGTCGTCGTCAGCTAAATGGTATTCTAGGAATATTATTTAGGATCATAGGGTCAAATGTCTTGTCACTTGTAATATGTCCACATATGTCACAATTTTTCGTGTTTAAGTGGACCACAATATCGGCGATTGACCAGATCTAGTTATGAAGGTGGAGGTACTGAAAAACAGATTAAGGTTGTCCTAAAACTTTGATCCCAAAATCATAAAAAGAAATTTTAACAGTTGTGAAAATGAATTTGTGTTATTTTATTTTATTTTTTTGTTTTATTTTTATTTTTATTTTTATTTTATTTTTCTAAAAAATTAAAAAAAATTAAAAAATTAGGCAAAATTTGTTTAGTTTAAATTTTTAGATTTTATTTTATTTTAGTTTTATTTTTAAGTCTTAAAAATGTTTTATTTTTGAAAAATTGAAGTATTGGGCTTAGATTTAAAGCTTCTTGGGTTTGCAGCCCATTGGTAATTGGACCGGGTATGGGTCTGGGTATAAAAGCAAGGGTTCTCGGTAGTAAACCTCTTTACCCTCATTTTAAGATCATGGTCGTGAACCCTTATTCTGTATTCTCTCTCACTGATTTTCGATTCATCACAATTTTGTGTTTTTCATACGAAATTGCTTGTTGCATCTTGTAGGTACATCCAAGGCATTCCCATTCATGCTAAATTTACCAAGAATAAACCGTGTTTTAAGGGTTTATTGGATCAAAATCGATTTTCGGCACTGTTGAGGCGTTCATGGCCGCAAACCTGTTTACGGTCGTGAACCTGTTTACGGACCGTGAGCCTCAATTTTTGGTCAAAATTTAACTTTTCAATCAACTTAATTCATTTCATTAAACCCTAACTAATTTATAAATGAGAAAACTTGTTTTTAATGATTTAAATCTCTTGTTTTCTCACTTGGGTCGGTTGGTGCAGGTCAACAATGGCAGATTTGAAGTTTTCAGACAACCATAACCTTGCCGCCTTTTTGGTTGATCCACCAGCTGCACACAATGACTTCAAGTCAATAATTCATGGATTGAAGAAATGTTGCCTTGCTCATGCTTTCACATCCAATCCAAACATTTATCAAGATCTTGTGAAGCAATTCTAGAACAAAGTTGTTGTGCACAAAGGAGAAGATAGTGTTGACTCTATAGAATCGATTGTTAATAGAAAGAAGATCATAGTGAATGAGCAAACCATTTGTGAAGTGTTACAGATCAATTTTCAACAGAGATATACATGGAATAGATTGAGGAAATCATTGAGCAAATGGGCTATGAGGGAGTGTTTCCTCCCACCATTAAGAAGTTGTTGTCACCTTATTGGAGGTTCCTTTTCATGTTTTCATGAGCTACATCTCAGGAAGGTGAGCTGGTGCTGACGAGATCTCATTACTCAACCCGGGTGCTATTGCTGCTCTCGCTGTGGGTCTCGATTTCAACTTTTCCAGACACATCTTGAACAACATGGTGAGAAACTTGGAAGCAAAGAAGAAGGAAAAGTTTTTGATGTTCCCAAGGTTTCTACAAATAATATTCAACAGCAAATATTTGGATCTTGAAAGAAAAGGAGAAACCTTAGATGTGAAGTCCCTTCATTCTAACACTTTTGGGCTCATGAAGCAGAATCGAAAAGGAAAGTTCGCGTTCCAAGGGAAATATACATTGGTGAAATTTGGGCAATTCGCAGAAGTTAGTGATGCATCTGAGACTGAAAGCTCCTCATATCGTGTAGAAATTGAAGATGACATGATCACTGCTTCTGAACATGAGGAAGAGCCTGTTCCTCCAGTTGCAATTGTGGCAGAAGAGCATGTGCCAATGACAAATGCAGATGCAGATGAAGATGAAGATGTAGAAAATGATGATGAAAGTGATTTTGAGAGAGGCTTGATGGATAATGTTGTAGAGGATGAGGATGATGATGATGAGGATGATTATGAAGATGATATGGCTATTGGTGGCGACCTATCTGGCTATGATAATGATGATTTACTCTTTGGTCTTAGGCAGGGTGAAGATGTAAGGTTAAGCACTGAAGACCTCGATGCTTTCTTTGAAAATGTCAATGATGTTGCAGAAACTGCAACGGAGACTGAGGGATTTGGTGATATTCTCAAGGCAACGCCTCCTACTTCAACTTAGATGGTCGAGCCTTCAACTGATACAGATACAACTTCAAGGATTCCTCCCCTTCCAGTTGTTATTCCAACATCCTTGCCATCTGAATGTGATCTCACTATGACATAAGCCTCCCAGCCTCCTGTCAAAAGGAGAAGAGCCCATCCGAGGCCGGGAGTGCTGATAAGGGAACAAGTGTCGCCTATTCAACAATCCACCGCTGCTGCAACACCATCCCTACCAACCCCTGAACAAAGTTGATGAGATTAAAACAACTTTTAATCCATGAAGATCGATTAGATCTTGAACAAGTATATCAATATGAAACAGCAAGAACACTATATTAATAACAAGGCAGAACGCAATAATAAGAACAAACAGCTTGAATCAAACGAGTCGAATGATTAAATAAAATCCTTAGAAGAGCTCGATTAAGAACATCAACTGTAAAGGATTGGAAGATTACAAGAGAGCAATATCGTAAAACTCTGGAATGCTAAAACTGAAATCTTGAATCTTAACCTAATATGCATGCAAGCGTTAACTTATATACAATACATAAAGGACTTTCGGTTGGACAGGCCCAAACCGGAGAATACAAGGCTAATCTAACGAGCCCAAAAGACGCAACATAAAACAGAACTTCAGCCCAACAATCTCCCCCTTTGCGTCAATTTGGAGCGAGACCTTCACTTCGTACTTGGGCCGGCGGCTGAAGCTGGTACCTTCTTCTTCACGGTACTAAACAGACATTTGGTTATGGAAAGGATGGTCTGTCTAAACCGGATGTACCAATTGATCATATCTTCAAAGTACTAGATGTCATCAGCCGAATTGTCCTTACACCGCTTGACGATTGATAGGACGTGTTCCAAGCAGGTAGTGGTGTAGAGGTGCTTGTCAGCTAATGCGAACAGACATTTCTGTCCTTCGGCTCTGGTGAACATCACAGAGTTTCGCCTTGAATCTATCTTGCCCATTTTCATCGTGTTTAGATCACTGGCCGATCCTACAGGCTTGACTTTCGGTTTCTTCTTAAACACTGTGGCAACCTCCTGATCCATTAGGGCCACCTCCATGATATAGCATGCCAGCATCCTTTTGACATGGTCTAAGATGGGACCATATTCGGCTTCGTTTGTCAGCAAGATGTTGTACAAGACTATCCAATCATGAGGGTTCAGATTGGGCAGATCCGCCAGAGAGATCATGTGAGCAGTTCTTGCAGATCCTCGGATAAGCTTGAACTTGACGTTTGTGAATCTCCCCACGGCAAACGGCTTCATCACCCGAACATTAACAATCTTCTGGGCGCTCCATGTAAGGTATTGAGGGCGAGCGGCCTCCAGATAAAAGTCAATGAGCTCCCTGTCAAGCTCATCGTTCGGATGCGGGACTACGAAAATGTTGGAGAAGGCGTGGAAGATGAACGCCTTTCGAGTCAACGGCATATCAAATTGCGAATCGACCGAGTTGTTGCAGTCGAACGATATCACCGGCTCGAGCCATAGTATGCTTGGAGTTTCTATGGCCTCCTTTATCAAACGATCCCTGGTCCAGGCAGGGAAGAGTAGCTTTCGGCTCTCAAGGAGATCGTTGGCTTCTTTTTGTTTACGTTCGGCTTCTTCAGCTTCACGTGCCACACGACTGACATCGTCATCAGTATTGCGACTGTTCTTTCTCTTTAACATGTCCGCAATAGTCTCCTTGTCTTCATCTTCATCGTCATCTCCTCCCTCTGCTATGTTTTTGCCCTTGTCCTTCACACCCGAACCCGAGGCATGACCAGTTGGGGGTGGTTCGGTTGTGTGAGTTGCTTTTGAGGAAGGAGGTGGTTTCGATCCTTTCTTCTCATCTCCCCCTTGTTTCGGAATGGACACGAAACTGGGTAGGCCTTCAATTTTACTCAAGAGGTCCATGGCCGGAGAGAGTTTCTCAGCGAGGGTACGCCTCACCGAGTGATTGAGGATGGGGTCGTGTGCTTCTAGGATATTAGATAGAACGGCGTGGACATCCGAAACACACGTCTTGATGATTTCCCTTTCGGATCGAAGAGCCTCCAATTATTGTTCGGAGTTGGAAAGTTGGGTGCTCTTGATCTTGAGGGCAGTAGTCTTGCTCGCCAGGACGTCCATCAGTGAATTTTCAGCCGCAAGATCCTCTTGTAGCTTTGCCAAGCGGGCATCGATGGAGGCACGGAGTGCCGAGTTGTCGTCGCTAAGGTTTTGTCTGAGGGTAGCGAACGAGGATAACTCCGTCTTTATAAACTGGGCCAATTGATTAACAACTGGTTCCAGAGTTGTTTTGGTGGCTTCGGCGCTTTCCTGCATAGACTGCAGCAGGATTGTAGCGTCATGGAATAGTTTATCGACTTTTTCGGTCGCTGCCTCACAAGCTCGGGTGGAGGCGTCTATCGCAGCAGTAGCTGAGGCCACTGAGTCATGTTGAGCCCTAGAGAAGGCATCAACTATCCTCTGAAGGGCAGCTTCAGATAAGGATGACTGCTGATTGGAAGAGGAGGCGAGAAGTTGATCAACCTTCTCGTTCAGCTTGCGGAGATGCTTCTTTGTCACAGGAGCATCATCCTCCTCATCACTTTGAACTTGAAACGGACTATAGTAGACCGAATCAAAGTTCAGGTGGTCACCACCAAGATATTGATCATCGCCATCGGAGGCGTCTTCTGGAGATTGAGGTGGTGGTGAAGCTGGGGGTGTTATGGGTTTGGTTGGTTCAGGTTGAGTGGGTGGGGGGTTAGTTTCGGGTGGTGATTGTGTATGGGTTTCGGTTTGTGGAGGTTCGGTTACAGGTGGGGTTTCGGTAACAGGTGGTGTTTCGGTTGATGTGGTGAATATGGGTGGTGGTATAGGAAATGAGGTTGGTGGTATAGTAGGGTTTATGGTGGGAATGGAAATAGGAATTGTGGGTGGAGGGGAAGGAACTGGGGATTGGTGAAGTTCCATCTCCGGGGTTGGGGACCGAGGGGGTGTGTTGCCTCTTTGTGGAGATTCGTCTCCTTGTGATCCCTCAGAGTCCGAACTCCCACCTTCGGATTCACTGGAGGTTGAGGGAAGGACGAGCTTTCGTTTCGGTTGGGTCTTCCTCCTTTTCGGTTGTGGGGAAGAAGCAGCCTTTGGTTGTTTGCGTTTCTTGGGAGTAGGTTTTGGGGCTTTGGATGGTTTCTTCCCCTTGTCTGCCTTCTTACCCCTGGCCACTGGTTTGTCGGCATCATGAATTGATCGCAGCATGTCCGGTGTCAGTTCCCTCGGACCAGATGGCCCTAACTCCTTGATCGCCTTGATCATACTGCTGTCTGATGGCACACTTCCATACATCGACTCCGGGATAGAGCCAATGAAGGAGAATTTCGATGCATCGGATACGATGATCTTCTTGGTATGGAACGTACCGACAGAAGACATCGGTGCACCGTCAGCAGTTGCGACCTCAAACCTGTCCATGGCCCATCTTGTGATCAGGATCCAGAACCGGGCCAGCGACACTTCAGAGTGTCGAGAAGTGGAAGAAAGGCTCTGAATCAGCTGTTGCCAAAGGACAAACCCATAATCGAGGTTGATCCCGTTGTACACCCCATACATGATTGACAGGAAAAGACGACTGGCCCCGTCCGATCCTGAGCTCCTCTCAGACAGTCCCTTGAAGAGAACTGTAAATAACCCATTCCACAGGGGCGGTAGGCATGACTTCTTGAACCTTGCGACGGAGGTTAGAACTTCCGTGTAGCCCATGTTGTAGAACATGTTGTATAACATGCCAACCGGAATCGTCTCCGGGTTAACACGTGATGGGTCTGCAGCAAACCCAAGCATGGTGCAGAAGCGGGGACGAGAAATGGACGTCTTGTGTTCCGCCACTTCGAAAAATATCCGGTCGACGCCCTTGTCGTAGTAGGCCGTCGCATAGACCTGAGATAGAGCCACCATTGGCACCGTTTCAATTCTGGACAATGCCGGAGCAAGCTGGGAGAACTTGAGGCATTCGATAACCGGCGACATGTAGGGATCATAGGCTAGTGGGTTCAGATCAATGACAAGGCATTGTTGAGGTCTGATGGGAAGAATCTGAGAAGTAGCATGAACGGATGAAGATTCAGCCATTGTTGCAGGTGTGGAGAAGAAGATGACCGGGAGAGAGTTTTGGGAGTAATTTTGCTTTGGGAATTATGGGGGCAGTAAAGAGGTAAAAGGTGGTGTTGATGCTTTTTATAGTAGGTGATAGGAGAGAGAAAGATCATTTCAAATCTCTTATTGAAATACGGAAGGGTTTTAGAGTGACTGATTGGTGACAGTTGGGACGTGCGATGATCACGTAGGAGAGAGAGTGTCAGATTCCTAGGATCACGCCGCCCAATAAGCGCCGGTTCAGAGAGAGAAACCGTTTCCATTTCCACACGCGCCATTAATGCCTGATGGATGACGCTTCAATACTGCACACGCGTCCAATAAGTGTCAGAAAAAGCGTGGCTTCTTCAAATTCACGTGCCCTCCTTTTTACCGTCGTTTGAATATCTATCCTTTGAACTCCCGCCGCGTCCGCAACCTTTTGAACTTATCCCTTTTCTTTTAAACGCCACCTTTTGAATAAAATGCCCACGTGGATTATTGGCAACCACAACTTCAGTATTAACCATCCATTGATTATCCAGCCTGTAAAATAATTAGTAACGGAATTTTTGAAAATCTAGGATTTTCGTGCAAAGAGTGTAAAAGATAAAGAAATAAAGCAACTCTTTTTGGAATGATCTGTGATGTCAATTATGACACGAAACTGATGATCCCGGGCACGAATCTCTTCCTTCAAGGTCAAGAAAGACCTCAAAGTGTTAGTGTGGAATCCCGTTGAATTTCGATCAAACATTTATCAATAAATGTTGAAAGGCTTCTTTAAATAAGGCAAATTAAGGGTGGTTTCGCTTTGATTCAACAATTCAATTCCTGATATAAGAACGAACGTGAACAAAGTACTTGTGAGACCAGTGTAGTCTGTTGAACAAGTAGGTTTGAGTTAATTTTGTAGTGGCTTGGATTAATATGAAATCTCAGATAAAAATTTAAAACTGGATCCCTTGGGAAGAAATGTCATGGTGTGTAACAATTTCATTGGAACCACGCAAAAAGGAAAAAAAAATGAGATTTCATGAAGGTACATTCGTTAATTCATTGGTGAAAACTTGATCAAGTTAATTGGTCACCGTCAATTCATTGGTGTTGAATTTTGGGTTTCACTCAGCTCGTAGTGGCACGAAGCTAAGATCATAAACACAGATGTTGTGTAACCATAAACCTCAGTGGTAGTTGCTGAGAGTCTTAAGGGTTACAGTGAGGATACGAATGTTATGGAGAAGTATAATGGGGATGGTGAAAGAAGACATAGTACCTCTGCTGCGAACATAAGGACCAAGCAGGAGACTCTAAACTCATGTGAGAAAAGAGTGAGGTAGCTCATGATTAGAATAAATGAGTTAGCCTTATTGGGAAGACAAGGTTTGTGTATACCAGGTCATGAAGGCTATTATTCAAAATCTTATGAGGCTTGGGACACATACAGCAGCATGCTTCTAGGGACACTTAAGTAAGTTATCAAATATATCCTTATAAACGAATGAGCACACAAAACAAAAAATTAAAATATTTTTGGAGTTTTTGAAATTGAATTAAAAAAAACTTTGGAATAGAGAAGAAAGAAGAAAAAAAAATTGAAAAACCGAACCCGAACGTTCGGTTGGTTTCGGTTGGAAAAAGTTGAAAAACCGAACCCGAGCGTTCGGTTGGTTTCGGTTCAGGAAAATTTTGAAAAACCGAACCCGAACCTTCGGTTGGTTTCGGTTCAGAAAAATTTTGAAAAACCGAACCCGAACCTTCGGTTGGTTTCGGTTCAACAAAATTTTGGAAAACCAAACCCGAACCTTCTGGAGGTTTCGGTTCAGGAAAATTTTTAAGAAACCAAGGAGTTTAGATATGCAATAAAAAAAACTTTTCACATAAAGAAAAACAAATTTTGCACAAGAAATATACAACTCAGAAAAACTACCTTTGAAGAAATGAGCGAGTGAAATGGTTGAACTGAACCCGAACGTTCGGTTGGATTCGCTTCTTACGTTTGAGATCGAGAGGTAGTGTGAGGAACTGACTCTGATTCCATCATACCTAGCCCTTGCAAAATTTTATTGAATGATGCTTCTGGAAGAGCTTTGGTGAAGACGTCAGCCAGTTGATCAGTGGTTCTTACGAAGTGAACTTCGACATTTCCATCTTCCACATGATCTTTGATGAAGTGATACCTCAGTGCTATGTGTTTGGTTTTAGAGTGTTGCACCGGGTTATGACAGATCCTAATTGCACTTTCAGAGTCACAATATAGAGGGATCTTCTTCATATTGAGTCCATAGTCTCGAAGTTGACTCTGGATCCAAATCACTTGTGATGTGCAGGATGCAGCGGCAATGTATTCCGCTTCAGCAGTAGACAGCGACACACATGTTTGTTTCTTGGATTGCCAGCTGACCAACTTCCCATCAAGAAATTGACAGCCACCAGTTGTGCTTTTGCGGTCGAGTCCACATCCTCCAAGGTCAGCATCAGAATAGGCTTGAACGAAGAAGCCAGAGTTGGATGGATACCATAGACCTAAGGAGGCGGTTCGCTTGAGATAGCGTAGGATGTTCTTCACTGCCAACATGTGAGGTTCGCGTGGGTTAGCCTGAAATCGAGCACAATAACATACAGAAAACATGATATCAGGCCTGCTAGCAGTTAGATACATCAGTGAGCCTATCATTTGACGATAGAGCGTGATGTCGACAGCCGGTTTATCCAGCGAAGGGGTAAGTTTGGTGCCGAATGCCATAGGGACTTTGATTTTTGAGTCTCCCATCATGCCGAACTTTGCTAGGAGAGTCTTTGTGTAAGCTTCCTGATTGATAAAGATGCCTTCGGGTCCCTGTCTTATATTTAAACCAAGGAAAAAATTAATAGGACCCATTGAGCTCATTTCAAACTTAGTCTCCATCAACTTTCTGAATTCAGCTGTTAAGCTGGGATTCGTAGAGCCAAAGATGATGTCATCAACATAAATTTGAACTATCATAAGGTGGTTACCTTCCTTTTTGCGAAAGAAGGTTGGGTCAACCGAACCTTGTTTGAATTTGGACATCTTTAAAAATTTTGTAAGCGTTTCATACCAGGCTCTCGGAGCTTGTTTGAGGCCGTACACAGCTTTATCCAGAATGTAGCAATGATTTGGATACTTTTCGTTCACGAACCCAGGAGGTTGCTCCACATACACCGTTTCTTCAAGTTCTCCATTGAGAAATGCGCACTTGACGTCCATTTGGAAGACCTCAAAGTTTTTGTGAGCAGCATAGGCCAGAAATATTCTAACCGATTCTAGCCTAGCTACTGGAGCGAACGTCTCTTCGTAATCTATTCCTTCCTCCTGACAGTATCCTTTGACAACCAGACGAGCCTTGTTCCTTATGACATTACCTTCCTTGTCCATTTTGTTTCTAAAAACCCATTTGAGACCAACAACTGAAGCATCCGGAGGAGTTGGAATGAGGCGCCAGACTTTGTTCCTTTCAAACTCGTTTAGTTCGTCTTGCATTGCTTGAACCCAATCAGAGTGATCGAGGGCAGTGTTCACTGTCTTCGGTTCAACTTTTGATACAAATGAGTTAAACATACAAAACTCAACCTTTGAGAATAAGGATGTCTGTTTTGCCTTCAGTTGAGATCGGGTCAGAACCTTTTCAGATACATCACCAACTACTTGAGAGATAGGATGATCTCTGGTCCATTTTGTAAGAGGAGGGTAATTCGTATCGAAGGTTGGATCTAGTTCAGCGTTGATCATCTCTTCAGGCTCAGATTGGCAATCGAAATCAAGCGTCATATCATCATGCTCCCCCTCAATTGATGAGTCTTGACAAACATGAGGTTCAGGGGTTTCTTGTGGTGCTGGATTTTCAGGCATTGAAGCACCTTCGTTTGGAGGTTCATCTTCGGTTGGAGAGTTACCTTCGGTTGATGAAGGACCTTCGGTTGAAGTAGTAGAGCTTGGCTCCCCCTGGACTTGTGAGCTAGGCTCCCCCTCGACAAGAGAATTTGGCTCCCCCTCGACTGAAGCATTGTTGGTTGGAGATTCATCAGTAGGCAATTCTCCTTCATGCATTCTTCTTGCAGCATCTTCGACAATCTGCTTTATATGATCTATTTTGTTGTCGGCTGCCCCTGCTTCTGAGAGAGAAGCTTTTTCCGGTTCATCAAAGAGATCCAGAAAATTCTCGTACATATTGGCGATTGAGACTGTGACTTGACCAGTTTGAGGGAAGATTTCCCTGGCAGTGTCATCTATGGCCTGTAGCTTCTTGACATAGCTATCGTCGAAGGTCACATAGTATGTCTCTTCAATCCTTCTTGATCGTTTGTTTAGGACCCTGTACGCCTTTGAAGTGAGTGAGTAACCCAGAAAGATTCCCTCGTCAGCTTTGACATCAAACTTGTTGCGGTGTTCTTTAGAGTTAAAGATGAAACACCTTGAGCCAAAAACGTGGAAAAATTTCACATTGGGCTTCCTGTTGTTTAATATCTCATATGGTGTGAGCGTGAATCGCTTGTTGAGATAGGTCCTGTTTTGTGTATAACAAGCAGCAGAAATAGCGTCAGCCCAAAAATAAAGAGGTAAGGAAGCGAAACTTAGCATAGTTCGGGCAGCTTCACACAGAGATCGGTTTCGTCTTTCGACTATTCCGTTCTGCTGTGGTGTGTAGGGAGCTGAGAAATTATGGCTAATTCCCTTTTCTGCAAGAAACTCTTCAAACTCCCTGTTTTTGAATTCGAGACCATTGTCGCTCCTGATGTTGCGAACGACCTTCTTGAGCTGGACTTCAATTTGCTTGATAAACACTTTCAGCTTTTGAGTCGCTTCAGATTTGAGCTTTAGAAAGAACACCCATGTAAATCTAGAGAAGTCATCAACGACAACAAGAATGTACTTGCTACCACCGATGCTTTCAATAGATGAAGGACCACACAAATCGATATGGAGCAATTCGAGTGGTTCAACAACTTTTGTGTTAATTATGGATGGGTGACTTTGACGACTCTGCTTTCCCATTTCACATGCAGCACATAAATGCTCTCTGTCAAACTTGAGCAATGGAAGACCCCTAACTTGACCTCCAGTGACAAGTCGGTTGATATCTTTGAAATTGAGATGAGAGAGTCTTCTGTGCCACAACCAACTTTCGTCGGATTGAGCTTTCGATAGCAGACATATTGTTGGGTTTCCTTTGATGGGTTTCATGTTCAGCGGAAACATTTCACCCTTTCGCTCTGACTTCAGAATCACTTTCTTTGTCTTTTTCTCTATGATTTCAGAACCTTCATCATCGAATGAAACTTTGAGACCTGTACCTCCAACAAGCTGAGATACACTGATGAGGTTGTGTTGAAGTCCTTCCACATAGGCCACCTTCCTAATGGTAAAATCACCATTCGTTATCATCCCATATCCCTTTATGGTGCCGAAAGAGTTATTTCCAAACTTAACGTTGCCACCATTTGCAAGAGATCTGTATTCCCTGAGTTCCTCTTTCCTCCCTGTCATGTGACGCGAGCAGCCACTGTCGATGTACCATTCTTCGTCAAACTGCTCGTCACTTATAACCTGCAAAAATTAAGCAGATTTAGGAACCCAAAGTTTCTTGGGTCCATGTGAGATTTTCATGGGAACAGGAATAGTTAGAGAGATGTCAACAAGATATGTTCTTTTAATTAAAGTTGTTTCATCTTTCTTTTTAATGGTGAATACTTTTATTTTGTTAAGATTAGGTTGGTTTCCTGTGGGCTCAGGCTTGGATTCATCGACCTTTTGCTTTCCCTTCTGTTCAGCTGATGATTGAGGTTTTTGAGGAAGAGTGGGATTAGCTTTAGAGCAAGATGGAGATGAATGAGTAGAAGTAGAATGACGAGAAGAGTTAGAATGAGAGAATTTGGATAGGGAGGACTTCCTTGCTGATGACTCTAGGTGACCCTTTTGCTTTTGATCGTTGGTGGGTTTAACCTTTGAGTCTTGTTCTCGTCTGACTTCAGAGCCGAACCTCTGAGTTCGGTTGGAGTTGTTCTTGGAACCGAACCTTTGGTTTCGGTTGAAATCCTTTTCAGAATCGAACCTTTGCTTTCGGTTGGTATTTTCATGCGAACCGAACCTTGACTTTTGGTTGTTGGAATTATCAGGCTTTCTTACGGGATTGTTTTCATACTTCAGATTCTTGTCTTTGTGTGAATAGTATGCATTCTGGGAGTGCCAGAATTGTTTCCTTTCAGAAAGGTTTTTCCTGTATCTTAGGTTCCTTTCTATCTTTTTATCCCTCATCTGTTTAGGTTGATGATGAACGTTCGCTTTCGCTTTTGATGTCACCTTTGCTGGTTCCTTTTGAACTTTAGGAGTTTTTCTTTGAGCTGAGGGTGCAGAGGGAATGTTTGAAGAAGATTCAGTTTGCCCTGAGAAAGTGGAAGGAGTATCTGATGAAGTTTCACTTCGGGCTGTTGGCGTAGAAGGAATATCTTCTTTTGCTGAACAATCAACCTCTTGAGGAGTATCTTTTGTACCACTTGTGCTTGGTTCACTGAAATTATCAGGCTTGTTCAAGGGTTCAGGTATGTATCTCCCTTTCTTCATCCAAGAGGTTCTTTCAGATAGTCCGACGGTTTCATTTCCATTGTCAATAGGAGCTTCCCAGAAGAACTCATCACAGCCATCAGCATTGTCTTCGTTAACAATAGCCGTGAGTTCAGCTGTTTGATGTTCGGTTACTCCAGTCACTTTGTATACCTGATTCGGAGTGGTTCTGACTTTTTGATACACAACAGCCTTTTCTACTAATTTCGGGGACTTTTGTTGGGACAATCTAGCGAATTCCACAGAATTTTCAGAAACAAGATTTTTGTGGTTTTCAGTTTCGCTTTTAACAAATTCTGAGCAGTCAACCGTATCCTCTACAGAAATTTCACTCATGTTTTCGTCCTCGTTAAGCTCAGATGCATTTTCAACATCGATTTTATTTTCTGAGCTTACTTTGGCGTTTAGAGAGTCAAACTTTTGTATGGTTTCGGTTCTCAGTTTAAGTCTGTCATTTTCGTCCAAAAGATTTTTGAGCATGTCCTTATGGTCTTTGGATTTAATGAAGGACTCAATTTTGTCCAGTCCAATCTGATAAGTTGGGTTGACATCATCAGACGAAATCACACTTTCACAATTGTAAGCTTCGGCATCAATTTCATCCTCCTTGAATTCTAGGAATGGTAAAATCATACGGTGGATCTTCTTGCCTATCTCACAGTCTAAGTGAAGCTGAGTAATATTGGAATATAAACGTTTAGCTATTAAACAAAAAACATTTCGTTGTTTTAACATTTCAAATTGTCTCTCTGCAAATAAATGTTTTCGTCTTTGACTTTAATTAATTCCGACTCTTTTAACTCAATCCACATACGCCGCTCCTCACTCTTCGACGCCACCCTGCTTAATTGATCAGTCAGGTTAGAATTGGTGACTCGAGTTTGAGTTAAGCTACTATCTAAATGAGAAATTCTTGTGTTAACGTTTTTTAGTTCTTTCTCATATGAGGATGATGGTACTTTAGATGAAATGAAAACAGATTGTACCTTCTTTATCAGTTCATCAAGCTCATTGAACTGTTGGCTGAGTGGTTTGGCCGTGAAGCACATATCTTCCTGCACCTTCGGTCCACTGCTTCCTCCATCGGTATTGTATCCCCTCATCTGAGATGCGCTTGACACCATGAAGCATTTTCCACCACTGCTTTCCTCCTTAGCCATATAAGCCTTTCCATGAGTAGGCTTCCTCACTTCTTCGTCTTCTGAGACAGTAGACCAAACTTCGGTGCTACCGAACTCATCGTCGTTAACCGAACCCTGCACAATAAGAGCATTAATAGAAGGGTTAGCGGTAGACTTTTTCTTTCTCAACTCATCCAATCTCTTCTGCAGCACGGCTTCCTCATCCTTTCCGTCATCCTTTTCAGCCATCTTTTTAAGAACACAGTCCTTAGCATAGTGGTTCTTGCCACCACAGTAAAAACAGCTTACTCCAGAATCGCCATCTGCCTTCGGTTCCTTCTTGGAATCCTCAGCCTTCGGTTCATTGTTCGCCTTTTCAGAGCTGTAACTCCCCTGCCAGTTTCGGTTTTTGTTGTTGGGAAATCTCTTCTTTATGAACCTCTTAGGAATGGATACCATCATGGCATAATCCTCAGTTGAGAGGTCATATTCTTCTAAATTGAGCTCTTCATCCTCCATCACAGCTTTACTTTTAGATAGGAGGGCCAACGAACCAAGACTAGAGACAACATTTTTCTCTTGAACCACAATCTTCTCTTGGGACTTTAGAATACCCACCAGTTTTGCCAAAGAGTATGATTTAAATTGTTCATGTGCTTTGACGGTGGAAACAACTGCTCTCCATTCAGATCGCAGTCCGTTCAAGAAAGTAACCTTTTGTTCGATGAGCTTCCTTTCAATGTCGTGTTTGATCATCTTGCTGAGAAGATGATTGAAGCGATCAAACGTCTGGGTCACAGTTTCTTCAGCCCCTTGCCTGAATTCTCCAAACTCAGATAGAAGCAAGGTTTGAATAGAATGTTCAAGATCTTCGTCTGTGGAGTACAGTTCGCGAAGTCTATCCCACACTTCCTTCGCCGTAGTGCATGAGCTGACCAGTCTGAAAGTGTCGGACTGAAGGGCGAATCTGATCAACCTCAGTGCCTTAATATTGCACTGGAATTTGTCTTTTTCATCTTGCGCAATATTCGTCACGTCCTTAAGCAGATCGTTGTATTCTTTTTGCGTCTTAATAACTCTGGATGTCGCGGAATGAGAAAACGGTCCATTGATAATGGCTTCCCATATGAGAAAACCATTGTCCTCCGATCCAATCACGTAATCTTCAAAATGATGTGCCCACACTTCATAGTCATGGGTGTATAAGATTGGAATTTTTGTCGTCGAACCAATGCTGTTGGAAATATTAATAGGGTTTGATTGCGTTGCGTCCATTATGATCGTAATAACCTGTTCAAAGATCAGACTTGTAATAAAGCAGATTAGGGCAAAACAATAAATACTAAGATACGTCAATTAAGATGACGGCTCAATAAATATCGATGATTGCGGAAAACCCTAATGGAAATCTTTTTCACAGAAAAGATGTGTATCGATTACACAGCCTCCTGCTCTGATACCAATTGATGAGATTAAAACAACTTTTAATCTATGAAGATCGATTAGATCTTGAACAAGTATATCAATATGAAACAGCAAGAACACTATATTAATAACAAGGCAGAACGCAATAATAAGAACAAACAGCTTGAATCAAACGAGTCGAATGATTAAATAAAATCCTTAGAAGAGCTCGATTAAGAACATCAACTGTAAAGGATTGGAAGATTACAAGAGAGCAATATCGTAAAACTCTGGAATGCTAAAACTGAAATCTTGAATCTTAACCTAATATGCATGCAAGCGTTAACTTATATACAATACATAAAGGACTCTCGGTTGGACAGGCCCAAACCGGAGAATACAAGGCTAATCTAACGAGCCCAAAAGACGCAACATAAAACAGAACTTCAGCCCAACAAAAGTCAAGTTATGAATGAAGGTCCAAGTGTCGTTCGATCTTTCTACGAAGCCGGGAGTTCTTCAGCTCCTAGGGGCTCCTCTTCTCCACCACTTCTGCATGATGCTGCCTCTGAGAGGCTTGCCAGCTTGTTGGCCCAACAAGACTCAAACCCTTCACCTCGTGGCAAAGGTATATCTATTGGTGAAGGAAGTTCAGAGGAAGTGGACCCATCGAATGCAGAACTTAGAGTAGAGATTGGAGTATTAAACCAGAAGATTATTGAAAAAGACTTTTTGATTGGAAACCCCGACGTTCGAGTTTCGAGCTTGAAGAAGAAAATACATTAAAGTCAAAACAAATCTCTACTCTACAGCTCAACCTTGGAGCCCTGACAGCTGGCTACTTCGACTTGAAGAACAAGTTCATTGCAGAATTTGGTGATAAGTTCAAAACTTCTATCGACAATCCAAGTGAAGCCGAGACTTCTCAAAGTGCCCATGTCGATACATCTCAACCAAACATGTTTGATGATCCTCCACCAATCAGAACCACAGGAATCGTTGACCTTTTTGAAAAGAACCGGAGCAATCCAATCCAAGAATTACAATAAAAAGAGCTAGGAATCAGGTCACTTCACAAAATAAGGGGAGGTGGCTCTTCATGAAGAACTCGGATCAAAATGTTTGTGCAGACCAGCCCCAACTCACTGTGACGGATCTCGGTAAAAAGCAGTTCAGAGATAAATACAGTGACCGGTCAGGGATTCGTATGTGGGGCTTTAATGACAAAATTAATTGTTGGCTGGTGAACCGAAAAAGTAATAATGTGGAGTATTACAAGAAGAACGAAGATTTTTCTTCTTTTACAATGGTGGATCTTTCTGAGCTTGCTGCTGCTCCATTCTCCAACCTATCCAATGATCCTAGCTGAACAGATTTCAAAATTTTCTTGGAAAACCAAGTGAGGAGGGGGTTTCATGTAATGAAGATAGCATAATCATTTATGACGAAAGCTAAAGATATAATTGATCCCAAGACCAATGACATCTTCAAGAATGTAATGTGGCCTACAACAAATTAGATGAAACAGATTCCGATTGTGAAGAACGTTTGTGATGGTTCTCTTTGTAATATGGAATTCTGTGTTTTCAATGAGGCCACAGCCACCGATGTAATCAAATTCAAAACTAGTGTCTTTCGTCTTGTTGAGGCGAAGGATCTACTACAGTTTGGTGATCGGGACATTCATACTCTGGGTCAACATCAAATAGTGGTCACAAATGATATTTTTAAGCCTGCAGCTAAAGAGTTCATAGGCATGATCGTAGAGATTATCAAGAAGAAGATGTGGATGGGAGCGATGGGAAGATCGGAAGTGTTGATGATTGAAAAATACTGCATCTATGCTAGCCTCAAACCAAGGGGGAGACTGCTAGGTCGCATTTTGTTGGTTTGGGCTAGGCATTCATCTGTATATGTCTTGAGAGGGTTTGGTCATGTAATGAATGGGTGTTTGGCTGTGTGTTTGCGGTTGTATGGGTGTTCACGTCCATGAACGTGTGTGCGGCCGTGAACATGTTTGCGGTTGGTGTGCCCTATATATAGGTGCCAGATGTGTCAAATGAATAGTAGTCATGTGTGTGTATCCAAGTGTACTTGACGTTTGCAGCCCTAATAGACGTGTGCATTGTTGGATCATTCTTTTTTTCTACTCTTTCTTATTCTTATTGATTACAACTTGTTTGTTTGTTTGATCACTAGTTGGATCCGAATTTGTGGACTTACAATTTCTTGAACTAGAAACCAGTTTTCTGAACTGAATAATCTACAAGGAAAACATTAGAGACAAACACAATGGTTGAGGCTCAAGTTGGACTCGATTCCCTTAAATAGATTCATTGTCTGTTCCCAGGCTACAACAAACAAAATAGTGTGTATTGTTTGATATGGCTACTTACCTTAAAGAATCGACATAAATAGTTGCATAGAATAAGAGGAAGAATATGAGTATTTTCATATGTATGTAGAATGAGGTACCAGTGGTCCATTTTTATACTATTTTGTAATGGCAACAAATCATTTCTTCATTAAGGAATTGATTATACCAATAAATGCAATTAATAACACAATAAATTCATTAGTTACAAAAATTCAAACCAATGACCAAAAATGTAAAGTTTAGCAAAATTGAGGGTTACACGGGCTCGATTTTTCCGGAGCTGCACACGTTTCCGCATGTCATGCCCATGCACAAGTTCGTTGAATTTGGCCTAGGAAATCCAAGATTTTCACCCCCTATGCACGGGTAGGAGTTCGTGTTAAACCATAGACACAATAATGTAAGCCTATCATTCACTCAATCTTATAAAATCACTTGAGTATGGTTTTCCTACCAATGTGGGATTCATTCCCACATCCATCTCTTTGCTAACTTTTATTCTTAAATACCCAACTTTGAGTATCAATATCTCATTCATATATACTCCATTTTCGATGTACGATATATCATTTCAAACTTCTCACGATTATAGCACAAACCCACTTAGAGTTAGTTTTATATACCATATATATTTATATATGTCCAAATTAGTAAAACTACACATATTTATACAAAAAAAATTCCAACATGAACGAGGTGTAAACGTGAAATCATAAGCCAACATGGGAAAAACAATTCATGTTTTGTGATACCGCAAAACTCGACTTCCTTCTCTACATGGAAAATATAGTATTATCTACCAATAGAACAAGTACCTACCCTATATTACCCATGTCACCAATTTCTATGAAAAAAGTTGAGGCGGAGGGGGGACTTAGAATGCCTATCAGTGGTACATAAAGCACTTGAGGTTCATCTGACTCCCTAACCAAAAATAGTTGCATTTATTAGACAACTAAGTCTCACATTTAGTTGACGTTGTAACCTATGAGCAAATCAGATTCCGACGGTAATCTGTGAACCACTTGATCATCTATCTACCAACGATCCTATCAACAATAAGAAACTTAATTCCCATGATCTAGCAATAGTTTTCAGGTGCGGATCACTCATTTAGTTCACATTATTCTCCATGTTTAGCAACACGGTCATACTATTATCAATAATATTATTTACATGCATGAATAAGTTAAATAAAAACAAGTTATTTAATTGAGTTAGTAAAAATACACACATTTATACAAAAAAAAAATTCCAACAATCCCCCCACATGAATGGAGATCGATCTATGCAAGTCAAATATCCAAGCAAAATTTTCAACAGTTGAATCTTGCATAGGATGGGTAGGTATTACCCTTTGAACCTTCCCTTAAGAATTATACTTAATCTCCTAGCAGTCAGTAGATCTCGATGTCTTTGAACTGAGCTGCCATTTGTATAGATGACAATATAATTCTCACAAGACTCTTACTAACAAATTCATATCCTCATAGATGTGTTCGTTTTTAGTCATGAACACTAACCTAGTTCTGCAAGAGCTTTAGGAATTGGGCCCCCATAATTCCCTTCAAAGCTACCCAACACCTTAGCATCCCATCCTCAAAAGCTTGTGGTTACCTTTTTACCGATTTCCTGAGAATACAAGTAGTTTTGAAAGAGAGTCAATAATTAAGTTGGTGAGTTCATAAGTGTGTGTATGTAGAGTTGAAAACATTTCTTTTTAAAAGATAGTTTTCGTTCTAGAAAATCCAATATTTTCCTTTATAAATGAGTTGTTGTCTTAAAACCCAAAGACGAAAATGTATAAGTATTTTCTTTACTTATAATAGTGTATCCAGTTTTAGATTATATAAAATCGTTTTACTGAAAGTATTCTCGTAAACTATATGTATCGTTGTTTCCCCATGTGAGTTATTATAACCATTGTAGTGACATAGATGGACAGTTACAATGTTCTTCGGGCGTCAGAATGTATATGTACTTAAAGTAAATAAATGGGTTTCTAAAAAGAAAACACCCATTTTGACTAGTTTTTGACTTTTACTCGTTATTAACGGCAAATAACGAAAATATGGTTGCGTAAAACTTATTATTGCCTTTTTGAGATTTATATATATATATATATATATATATATATATATATATATATATATATATATATATATATATATATATATGTTTTAATTGAATATATCTTTGGTTATTAACCCGCAAAAATGGTGTCATAACCGGGTTACGGCCATTTATGTTAGAAAATCCTTTGTTACGTAACCTACAAGGAAAAGTTTAGCATCGTAATATATTATTTTATTTACTAGTATTTTACTTGTATTCTCCCCCTAAAATATGAAAAATCACTAAAATGGTGGGGGTATGAACTCACCTTATGTATTTTCCTTGATGGGTGGAAGATTGTGGGTGAGGAGTTCAAGTTAAGAACACTTTGAAAGAAGCTTGGGGGTTTGATGGTCCTAAGAACATTAACATTTGAATATGTGGGTAAGAGTTTCAAGATTAGTATAGGGATTCAAGAAGTTAGGAGGAAAATGCTTACCAAATTTCTTAGGAAAACTTTGAAGAAGAAGTCTCCTTGGGATTATTTTTGATCTTGAGTTTGGAAGGAAATAGGTTTGAGTATTGAGAGAATATGGGAAGGAAATTGTGTTACTAGAAATGATTTTGGGAAAAATGCCTACAATTCGTGTATATATATGAAGGAAGAGTCAAGTGAAGTGACAGTGAGTTGATGTTTGCATTGGAAGATGCACTTATCACCTTGGGAAGGCATTTTCAAGCAACCAAGTTGCACACTTGTGGGCCAAGTGGGTGATTTCTTTAGGATTAAGGTAACACAATATCTTTATAATTTCATGTAGATGTGTTTTAAGGCTTCAAATTTGGCATAAAATATGAGTTTAGAGGGTCTAAGTTACGAAAAATGTGAGTTTGAGGGAATTCCCAACGTCTAAATCTCTTAAAATGACAAAAAAAAGTCTGAAATGGCCAAAAATCCGGAGTGGGGTTCAGATTGGGGGTTCGGAGGTAGTCAGAAGGTTCCGGAGAGGGCAGCAGTCTTCCGAGAGGGTTCAATTCCGGAGGTCACCATCTTCTCAGAATGCGAAGTTGTCCGGTGCGAATTTCTCCAAAGCATGCAAGGCTTTCTGAAGCATTCGAGATCTTCCAGAGCATACGAGGATACGAAGCAAATCTGAAGGTTCCGAATCAGAAGGTTCCATGGCAAAATGGTACGGATGAGGGGGTATTCCGGAGTGAGATTGTCCGGTTCTTGAGAAGGTCAAGAGTCAGGAGAAGTTCCGGAGTGAGAAGTGTTACGGACCAAGAGGGTTCCGGACTAAAAGGAGGGGCTCCGAGAATGAATAGTGCATTCTGAAATGAGCTTGTTCTTTTGGGTTTTCTCCCTCTGTTTTGAGTTGTTTTCTACAAAGGAAGGGATGGGATGATGTCGGTGTCTATGGAAAAGTTTAGAAATATGATATTTGTTATCAAGGGAGATTTAGGAGAGATTTGGGAGAGATTTTGGGAGATAGCTCTTTAGAGAGATTTGAGATATAGAGAGAGATTTGGTACGAAAGGGAAGGGTCCGACGAGATCGCACATCATCCCCTTGTGATTTTTGCATTGATTATCTTTTGACTATGATGTTTTTGATGCATTTGTATTATGATGATTTTGAGACACGTAATGGCAGTTAAACCTTGTTGGTAAAAGACAACCTACTACATATTATCCAGACACCAACCTTGTTGCATATTATCCATATAGCAACCATGTTGCATATTATCCAAATAGCAACCGTGCTGCATATTAAGCAGAGGGCAACCCTGCTGCACATAATCCAAAAAAAGCCCTACTACATATTATCTACACAACATCCTTGTTGCATACTATCAAGCGAGCCCCACAATGCATAGACTTATGTCTACCTCGAAATCTGTTATGTAATACTACGATTTTTATAGGTGAGATTTGGTCCCCCCCCCACCCAGCGTTTAGACTTTGATGTACATTTGTCGTATCTAGTTTGATACAACTAGTAGAAAACCAATCACATCAAACATGTTGGACTTGATTGTGCATGATTTATATGACTATATCTAGTCCAACATATTAGGTACCAAACCAATCCCATTGGACTAGAGGGGACTTGATGATGTTAGGCACATTGACATGAACTACAAAGCATAACAACTTGATTTCCAGCCAACATTACACAATAATACTGTCTCTCAGTAGAGTCAGTCAGTACATTACAGCTGCCTCCACACGACAACGCTTGTGCAGCTGGCCTACACTGTCGCCAACTAGTTAGGCCTGAACTAAACTAGGGCAAGGCCTGACTTAATTGTCACTTGACCTAGCTATAAATAAAACACTTCCTCCTGTATGAGGAGGATCTATAGCACATGGTTCCTGGTACGTATATAAATTCAAGCATTTTGGTATTTTACTCTAGGACTCGGCGACTTGGAGGCCCAACTCGTCGAGTAGACTCGACATTTTGCGGGGGTTTATTGATCTACTCGACGAGTCGGGGAACCAACCTATTTAAACCCTAATATTTAGGGTTTGTACCCTATTTAAACACTTTATCTCGTCCCAAACAAGCCTCCATCACCCCTCCCAACTCAGAGAAGCCCTAGATTGAAACCCTAACCTTGTTTGAGTGATCTTGAGGCATATTTGTGTGTTTTGTGGTGGTTTGAAGTTTGAAGAAGAGGAGGAAGCTTGGAAGATCAAGAGAATACTAGTAGATCCACAAGTTTTTATTTATTTCCACCTTATTCAAGGTAAAAAGCTTCAACCTTGACTTCTCATTTGATAGATCTCCTTTAGGGTATAGTGAAGGGTTTTGAGCATTCTAACACTTCCTAAGTGTACATGCAACCCTAAATACCTTGGATCTATGTTTTCTCTATTATACATGCAAATAAGAACTTCCAAGGTATTATCCTAATCTAGCATACAAAACAATAATGTAACAAGATAGAATACATACCTCTTGATGTAGAAAGTCTTCATGAAGCTTGAGTGCTTAGTGCCCCAAGTGTGACACCTCAAATGGAATCACAATCATCAAAACACTTAGAATGACTTGAGAGAATTCTACACTCACCAAAATCGGCTAGCCCTTTCTTCACACACACTAGTGGCCGATTTTTCCTCAATAATAAGATGCTTATGTAGTTACACAATTAGGGTAAACTCTTAATTGTCATGGCTTTCCATTTCCTTGGATCCATGGGTACAAATACACCATGGAGCATCCATGGACCATCCTATGGGTTTTAGCCCAACTTGATTATCCATGGAGCATTAGCCCACTATACAAGTATGGATGATTTACACAATCAACCCATATATTTAATTAGTCTTCTTTTGATCACTTAATTAATCCTAGATTAATTCTTGATCAATACTAATTAAATAATCTTATTATTCTTATTATTAATATACTAGAACTTATAATATATTAATAACCATAAGTGTCTTATTTCTCTCATTCAAGTGCATGATGGTATGCAACCCAAATGGACCATGCCGGGTCGGGTCAAGTCTTACCAATTATAGTTATGGAGTTAGACATTAATCCAACAGTCTCCCACTTGGATAAGTCTAAAACTATTATTGCGTATGACTTCAGGAACCAACTGGCAATCGTAGCTCTCAAAAGCTTCTGTCGAACTCTGACCTTGTAGATGAACTCTGATCTTTGTCAATGACTTGTCCATTAGATAAGGGATCATATATTCCTCCATTCTAGATATCATATGGACTGAGACATGGATTATAATCATTCTCTCTGTCCATTTGTTGTTTCCCGATTTCCGATTTATGACAACTGACTAATTGAACAAATCAAATCAGTCCTGGCCCGGCCGAGCACTTCCATTTGTCATCATCAAATCATCGAGGGGCCCACAGATATCGCTTTTATCCCGAAGGTAAAAGGAACGGATAAACTTCGACTCATATGGCTTGTTCTACTACTTGTTGAATCATACACAAAGGCACGTTTTATAGCACCGAGTTACCAAATGCGTTTTCGTGCTATCAATGTACTATCAACTCATAGTAACAACTCATATCTCTAGGTTTGAAGAATATAAGATATTATCGTCTCATGATCACTCGTGATAAAATCCATGAAGTGATTCCAATGAGCGCGGGTTGAATCCAATACTCAGAACTTATGAGCACTCATGATTGTTGTAGCCTTGTCCAACACCTTAGACCTCTACAACCCATCATGACAGTCTTAATTCATATCTACTTCCAAAATACGACCGACTGTGGATGGTTTGAATAACTTAGTCATTCCGGAAGAATAACCTAGTTTATTCGGGAAGTCAAAACATGCAAAGTGAAACACAATAATAATTGAATCCAATATGGTATCAACCCTTTGAACATAAATAAAACACCTTTTATTTATCACCATATGATTACACATTATTCATTGTACACTGTTTCAGCTATCAACTTTATTCTTGAATTTAAAACAATAGTTGTCCCATGCTCCAAGCATGTACACTATGTTTTTTTCAAAACACTAGTCATGCCACACACTAAGTATGCATACTATGTTTGTCTATGATCTTTACTTTGTGAACTAGATCCATTGAACATAACTTCAATGATTCTCTTTTCACACTCCCAAATCCTTACTGCAAATGCAAGAATTCCAAATTCATGCCATTTACTGGAATCTGTCAGATTCTAAACTTATATGCATTGATCCTCTTGTAATGATTATGCACAAAGTCATAAAGACTTGACAACAAACATTACAGAGCATTCCAAAGGAGATCAACTTCTTGGAAACATCCTTCTTGCATTAAGTTTCCTTAATCTTACACAGATTTGAAAATCCTAACTTTGAAACATTTCCAGATTCCATTTTGACTATCACTTCTGAACAAGAGTTGCCTCCTTACAGACTATGTCAATATAGTCCTTCCAGAATTATCACTATACTTCCAATTGTCCTTGAGCAACCAATCTTTGGTAAACCTTAGATTGTCCTCGACAATTGTTTAATCCTTTTAGTCATATCCAGTTCTAAACCTTTTCCCTTCTTAATGCCCCAGGCATTTGGAAAATTTTAGAACGGATGAATATAGCACATGTAATCGAACCTATATCCGAAGCATATGGGACACGATTCATGATGTCTTACATAAAGACTAAACCAGTCTTTTGCTATAATATTTCCATTTCAATTTGCCAAGTTCTCATAATTCAGATCATGAAAAGGGATGCCGTAATCATAATCGAATTTTAGAGCGCAAATAATGGACTCATATACATAATTTCCTTATGTTGAGCCATTCCAACATGAAATTCATATATATATCCTTGACTAAATGATTAAAACCTCAGATCTAAACCTTATAGATTTGATATGAAGTATAATTTCCTCTCCCTTAATTATAGCAAAACAACTTTTTTCCAATTGAAATTTTTTGTTTTCTATAATTAACATTGCTAACTTGCAATACTTATCATAATTATCATGCTCCCACTAACATGATGATTATTAGCATAACACTTATGCTCCCACTAGCTTTGACATGTACTCAGAAATCAGCTGACTTTCTTACCAAAGTTCAGATTTCTGATACTAGATTGTTTTGATAAGTCTTTATCAAAATCATACACCTTCCCTTAGATAGCACACTTGTGTATCTAAACAATTATGAAGAGGGATGCCGTAATCATAATGTTTAGACCTTTTTGCCACTTCTCACAAGTCCAGGTTAGTGTGCCGGTTAACCACACGCGCTCCACTAACGACTTTGAGAATGCAAATATCATAATTGCTATCTAGATAAAATCTACTTAGTGAAAGTGTTTCCTCACCATCATTTTCATGAATCGGAGAGAAACCTTATGACACTTAGATTTATATGGTGTATGAGTTCCTACCCATATGAATTTGTCAAACCATAATCACAAGACAAAGATAATGACAAATCCAAAACCATATGGATTGAACTCAATCTTAACTTCTTGCCACCTGGCAGCTCAAGGGCCTGCCATTGCTTCCAAGTTGTTATGCAACAAACTGAGAACTCTAAGAACTCATATGCAAAGCCAACTTTAACTGGAATGGGCACTGATATGTCAACACAATAGATTATAAACCTCAAATTGTGTGCTAGAAAAGAACTTTAGGTTTTATTCTTGATTAGTTCTTGAGACTTTCAAGACCTTTAAGACTCCCACTGTCCTCTTGACATATAAGACTCCCTTGTCAAATATCCAAGAGATAGTGTGGATTCTAATCAAGACAAACACTTCACACAATTGGCCTAAGTTGGTCTTTGTTTTATCCAAAACATCACAACTTACCAATTTCAAATGTACAAGAGTAGAAAAACTTTTACTCTTACATTTGACAAGTGTTTTAACCTTCTTTTGAGACATGTCACTCAAATTACAATCTTGGAGTATGACTCTAAGACTTGTATTGGAACGAAGTATGACTCATCTTCTTGATTTAACCACTTCAACAATTCAAGATCCCTCTTCTTAGTCATAAGAATGCACTAAGATTTCCTTAGAGAACTAATTGTGCTATGGTTTCTTAATCATTAAGATGATCACAAAAGCTGATACTAAAGTACTCTCCCATCTTTTCAGATTTGAGAAACTTTTATCCTTCTGCCTTATTTGATTCTTCTTATCGATCTTTAGTGGTGGACTTAATCAGTGCACAAGAATGTGTACTCGATCCCTAAGTCCTTTACTTGACTCACACATCCATGTGAACAAGTAATTAGTCTTAATTTTCCAAAACTTGAAAGTTCTCATTCATCATGCTATACAACTTGCATGATTCCAAGTTCCGGTCCAATTGAACCTTGGATGATGAGAATCTTTCCTTATTTGGTAAATTTAGACATTACCACAAATGAAAGAATCAATTTCATATTTCCACTCTTGCTCTTAACGGAATTATATAAGCAACAATTTTTCCTCAAATGCCATTGTAAGGATATTTTAAAATAAATAAAATCAAAAAATTCTCTTTTATTTTAAAACTTTGCGGAAAAAACTTATCCTTACAATCCATATGAGAACTTGTTGTTATCTATTCCTAGGCAATATCTCATAACTCCTAAGAAGTAGCTCAAGAATCCGATTTTTCAAACTATGCGATAGAAATCCATCTACGCGATCAGATTCAGCATATTCTTTCTTTAAGTTTCTTCACTTTTTTTCCTTTGATTCTTAAAACATCGCCATGTGACCCAGTCACATCATGTATCAAGAATCTCAGAATAGAAACTTAACAGAGTTAGATAGTGGAATTTACCTGAAGTAGAGTCAAACTTATTGACTTTAACATCCTTAGGTAAATTTGGCAGCTTCGCAACCAATGCCCTTTCTTTGGCAATACAAACATATGGACCCTTTGATAATGGTACACAGGACTATCACAGACTTAGCTTTTCTCTTTACCATTTGGTCAACCGAGTTGACTATAGCCGATCCCTTTCCATTGGGAAGAGAATGCTTTACTGGATATCCAATGTCATCATTGTCAATGTCCATAAAGTTTTAGGAAGTTGATCTTAACAAATAGACAAGATCATTAAGGGTCTTGTCATAGTCTTTTTCATAGGTGTTCCAAAAGAACTCACTATGTGACTTAGAAAGTAGTTGAACCACCAACTTTCTCAAGACTTTGACACCCAACTCTCCCGGCTTGTCAATATGTGACTACATCTCCAAGATGTGACCACACCTAGACCTTGCCTTGCCAATAGGGCCTGAGTGACCTTAAACTTTTCAAGAACTTGTGGGTTAGGGAGAATAATTTGAAGAGGTGAAGAAGTATGATATCCATGGGACATCATCTTCATTAGGAAACCTTGTTTCAAGAGATTTGGGAAGATCATAGGTGTCTAAACCAGACATCTTTTGGGAGATATTCAAGATAGTTGATTTAAAGTCCTTAATATGACACCCAATATGAAATATTAAGGCTAGGACCCAACAAACTATTTTATAACTTAGAAGAGGTATGCCGTAATCCAAGCTATAAAATATTTGAAGGTAGGTGAATGACGATTCACCAATTTCCACCAAGATAAACGAAATGTATTATTAGGTTTTAATTGGTTTTGAAACTCCTAGATCTTTGAGATTCATTGAACTTTTCAAAGGCATGTTTCAATCTCGAGTGTGCCCTTTAGGTTTTGTGACTGGGATGCCGAGGATCACAAAACAAGGTGTGAAGTAACCATGCAAATCACTTGGTACCCTTAATAAATTACCCCTCAATCGATGTGCCGGTTAACCACACACGCACCATCGATACTATGATAAATATTAAGTCACCCTTTACCTACCTTGTTAAGTCCAAGTTAGTGTGCCGGTTAACCACACACGCTCCACTAACGACTTAGACAAAGTGTAAAGTGTAATTTCATGGATTAGCACCTTATTCACATTTTTCCTAAGTAACTAAGATTGGGTATTATTAAGAGTTTAGTTACTTAGTATTATCATTAATACTTTTAATGAAGGGAGAATTCTAGTCCTGTCAAACCCGTTCGGCTAACGACCCTCCACCAGTCAAGCAAGAGGTGGGTGAGAGTGGACACCCATTAAGTTGCCATTTTATAGGCAACAACCTTATACCCACCTTATAGACCGGCTTCGTGAATGAGGCGTACTAGCGGTAAGACTGACTTTACTCTTATACATATATATATTATTAACTTATAATATTATAAAGTATAAGGGTTGAATTTTAACTTTTAAAATTCTAAGGGCTAACTTGGAATTAAAGTATTCATAAGTGAAAACTTTACAAATTCCAAAACTTGAGGGCAAGTTTTGAAACTATTCAAAACTAATTAATTCCATAACTTATGTGTTTAAAGTAGTTTTAATCCAAAAACTCTTCAAGTTCCATAACTTGAGGACAAGTTATGGAAGACTTTAAACTAATAAAAGAATTAACTTTTCTTTATTTTATAACTTATGGAATTAATTAAGGTTACACTTTTTTTATCTTATTTTATTTTATTAAATGAAGAGACTCTTGGTCCTCCATAACTTGAGGACAAGTTATGGAGTCATAAAACCATTTAATTAGAACTAGACTCTTCATTTTTGTAACCTTTGCCAACTTTTATGAGTTTTAAGATTCATAAATGTGACTTATAAGTTACATAAACACATTTTATGAACTTCTTTTAGATTAATTTGGATTAAAACCAACTATCACATAATTTTATTCATTAATCTAAATTCACTCATAAAATAAGGTAACACAAAAAAACTTTTGGTGATCCATAACTTATTCTTAAGTTATGGAATCCTTTAAAACATTAACACCAAATTTTTTGTAACTCCATAAAACTTTGAATCAATTTTTTTTTTAAAACCTTTTCATATCCATAACTTATGGAGGTTTCAAAAAATAAAACTCTTTAGATCAAACTTTTAAAACTAATAAAATAATCATATTATTTTATCTTTTATTAAATTTGACCTAATTCAACTCATAAAGCAAATTATTCAAATTTTACAAATAATTAGTTTTTTCACAAGAACAAGTAATTATCTTAAAATTTGACGAACTTCATGTTTTTTTTCCTTTTTTTTCCAACTTTGAAAATAAAATATTTGCATCAATATAACAGAAAACAACCTGGCTCTGATACCACTGAAGGGTTTTGTGCATTCTAACACTTCCTAAGTGTACATGCAACCCTAAATACCTTGGATCTATGTTTTCTCTATTATACATGCAAATAAGAACTTCCAAGGTATTATCCTAATCTAGCATACAAAACAATAATGTAACAAGATAGAATACATACCTCTTGATGTAGAAAGTCTTCATGAAGCTTGAGTGCTTAGTGCCCCAAGTGTGACACCTCAAATGGAATCACAATCATCAAAACACTTAGAATGACTTGAGAGAATTCTACACTCACCAAAATCGGCTAGCCCTTTCTTCACACACACTAGTGGCCGATTTTTCCTCAATAATAAGATGCTTATGTAGTTACACAATTAGGGTAAACTCTTAATTGTCATGGCTTTCCATTTCCTTGGATCCATGGGTACAAATACACCATGGAGCATCCATGGACCATCCTATGGGTTTTAGCCCAACTTGATTATCCATGGAGCATTAGCCCACTATACAAGTATGGATGATTTACACAATCAACCCATATATTTAATTAGTCTTCTTTTGATCACTTAATTAATCCTAGATTAATTCTTGATCAATACTAATTAAATAATCTTATTATTCTTATTATTAATATACTAGAACTTATAATATATTAATAACCATAAGTGTCTTATTTCTCTCATTCAAGTGCATGATGGTATGCAACCCAAATGGACCATGCCGGGTCGGGTCAAGTCTTACCAATTATAGTTATGGACTTAGACATTAATCCAACAATTAGATCTTATCATTTTAGGGCATTTCTAAGGCCATATTCGGTTTGAGTGTGTATCATGAAGTTACACTTCAGATCTAGAACCATTGAGGCTTCCCATGGAATAAAGGTGCCAACTTTATGGCCATGGGAAGCCCGTGCATCTTATAAACCCCTTTTCATGGATTTTGGAGCCAAAAACCCCCATGCATGGACATCAAGTTCGTAGCTTTACGTATGAAATGGAACCTACGAGGTCAGATCTATGGTTTTGATGCATTAAGACCCATTAAAATCGACTGTATGGTTTTGGACAAAGAGGGAATCGGTGAGTCACTTGGGTGACTCAGCGAGTCGGGTCACAGTATCCCCCAAAAGTCTTTTGGAAATGATTCTTGGTTGAGTTGAAGGAAAACTCACCCTGTTAAGGGTTTGTTATGGACCTGAAGATCAAAGGACTCGACGAGTTCAAGGCAATGTCCCAACCTCTTGAAGACGGACTCGACGAGTTCAAGGAGAACTCGACGAGTCATAAACTAGACTCATTTATGCGGATGAAGATGAACTCGACGAGTTCAAGGATGAACTCAGCGAGTCGATGAAGATGGTCCCAATGTTATGGTTGAAGGAGAACTCGTTGAGCCCTTGATAGACTCGGCGAGTAGAGTCGGGATCTTAACATTTTGTAGAGGTGGGGACTCGACGAGTTGGTGGACCAACTCGGTGAGTCGAGTCAACTGGGCGTTGACTTTGACCGAGATTAACTTTGACCAGGGTTTGACCTTAACTTTGACTAGGACTTGGGTTGACCCTTGTAACGGGTTATGAGTATGTATTAGTAATCAAGAAAGGTTGTTGTGTAGGGATTGAGGAGTAGAGACGAGTTGTTTCCCGTTCCGAGGACTGTGCAGATACTACATAACATCGAGGTGGGTTACTTTCCAATAGAAGTGGGTCTAAGGCACCAAGGTCGGCCCACTAGTAGTTGATTATACTTGAGATGATTGTCTTTGTGATAATTGTCTGGTTTGCTACTACCTGATATGTTTATGTGCTAACATGTTAAGTTATATATGATAGTGGTAGTAGGAGGGGACTACTCCCTGAAGTTCGGTTGTTAGGACCGAAGGGTAGGTCGGGCACCCCAGATATGTCTGACAGTATGTTTATGTTATGATATATGTGGTAGTACTGGTAGGGTGAAATAGTCCTCGGAGTTCGGTTATTAAGACCGAAGGGTAGGTCAGCACCCTAGAATGGCTTGACTCGGGTAGGTCAGCACCCCAAAATGGCCAGACCGGGTAGGTCGGGCACCCCAGAATTGCCCGACCGTATGTATTGTCACACCCCCAAACCAAGGTTGGCGGAAACGTACGGGGGTGGAGGACTTCATGTATAGTGTCACAACAACGAGTATAATAGTGCTCAAAGTAAATACAACCATCATAAATATAATTGAAAAGGTTACACCATGGTATATGTTTACATGTTTCAAAATCAATTACATTATGATGACAGAATAAACGGTTTGACGATTTAACGTCCCATCCTGAAAGTGCTGATGTTTTCCTTTTTCATTGATTTCCTGAGAATACAAGTAGTTTTGAAAAGTGTCAACAATTAAGTTGGTGAGTTCATAAGATTTTTGTTTGAGGAAGAAACCGTTTTCCTTGTAAAAGCGATAGAGTATGATTTCCAGAAAATCCAATATTTTCTTAGTTAAGTGTGAAATGAATGCTTCGATGTTATGCGATAATGAACCCCAGAAAGAACCATAGATTCCTTCTATAATCACTCAACGTATATAAGTTATATAAAATTTAAGTCAAATAAATCGTTGAATATAATGGGTCTGCCCAAGGTCCACAACCAAACAAGGAATAGGAGATAAGGCGGGCCCACCAATTCAATGTCGATTTCAATTCAATTTTATATAACTCTAACATGTACACTTAGTAATTATAGCTGAAAACTAACAATTCTAACGATATTTAGTTTTAATATAAAAAAAAACCATTTTGTGTAAACCTGGTACTTTGTATTTGTAACCCTTTTTGTATAAATCTGGTACTTTGTATTTATATCCCTTTTTGTATAAGTCCGGTACTTTGTATTTGTAGCCCTTTTTGTATGAATCCGGTACTTTGTATTTGTATGAATCTGGTACTTTGTATTTGTACCCCTTTTTTTATAAGTCCGGTACTTTGTATTTGTTCCCCTTTTTGCATAAATCCGGTACTTTGTATTTTTACCCCTTTTTGTATGAATCCGGCACTTTGTATTTGTACCCCTTTTTGTATAAATCCAGTACTTTGTATTTGTACCCCTTTTGTATAAAAACATTTTGTAATGTAAATGGACATAAAATATACCTATTATAATTTATCAAAATGTTTTTAATGTATATGCAACCTAACTATACCTATTATAGTTTAGCGTGTTTGTTTGTGGTGTATAAGAAACATTTTCTATGTAAGTCGAATGTATAGCAAAAATATAACCATGTTTATCATGCGTTGTTTTGTAATATTGGTAATAGTGGAGAATTCTTACAATTCAGTCAGTATTTTCTAATATGTATAATTATACCACAACAAGAAACACATGTAAAATATGAAATCCTCAAAGATTAACACTTTGCTCAACAAGTTACAAAGTGTGATGAAAGTTATAAGCTGTTATCTAGATTTTGACTTTTCTACACTGTTTTAGAAAAATCATAGAAAAATCATACGAGGTCGAAAACTAAATCCGTAAATTCTGAGAGTTCATAAAATGTGTCTAATCTATTCACAATGTTTATTATGATTTTTGGAAGTCTTTAACTAGTGTTAAAATGTTCATATTCACAGACTGGTCCGAATTCGTTTATGAAATGATAGGCAGTTTTGTAAAAATCACCATAAATCGTAGAAAAATCGTATTGGGATGTGCAAGTAGTCATTTTAAAGGTATGAAGCTGAACTATTTGCATATTAAACAGATTTAAAAGATATTAAGTTTAAGACAGTCAAAACAGTCCGTGAATAAGACTCAACCTTTCTGATGAAGGTTGTTGTTTGAGTTTGGTTGTGCTCTTGGTGTTTTAATTTGTACCCCCCCCCCCCCCCCCTTAAAACTTAAGAAAAAGACGAAAAGATAGGGGTATGAACTCACCTTGTGTGTTCTTAGTGGATGGATGTTGAAGAAAAGAAGTGTTCTACTCAAGAACACTAAGAAGATGCATTGAAGATTTCGAGAATCTAACACAAATATGATGGAGTTTGTGTAAGAAAAGATATCATTGGAGTAGAAGGAAGTGAAATAATTATATCGAGGATGAATATACTTACCAAAAGTGGAAGAAAAGCGTGGAAGAAGGCCCTTGAATCTCGAATTTTAGTGAGAAAATTGAGAGAGAAAATGTGTTTAATCTTTGGTGGAAGAATGAGAAAATGAGAGAGAGTGTTAGGAGAGAGGATATATTTCAGCCTTAGACAAGGAATGGGGTTGGGAAATGATGGGAAAAGGACGATGAATGACCAGGTGTGGTGGAGAGGGGTGTGGGCTGGTCATGAAGTGGGTGTGTGTGGTTGCTTGTGTCATAAACTAAAGTAAAGTCAACACTCCACCTCAAGTACTTCACCCACTCTTTTTGGATAAGATTTACACTCAAAAACGTGATTATTCATGGAGTATGAGGTTTTATATGTAAAAACATGATTTTGGGTAAAAATCCCACGCGAAAATAGTGAAAAATGGGCCTAAAATGAAGTTGTGGTAGAAAACCGGGTGGAAAGTGGAAAATCCGAAGTCAGGGCGTGGTTCCGGTCTTAGAAGCCTTAGATCCGTAATGGTGGTTTGGTTGGTGAATTGGATCCGAGGGTGAAGTGACTTCGGTCCGAGCAGGTACCGCAGGCGGACTCGTCAGGAGGGACCGCAGGCGAAGGTCGGATGTGGTGCTCTAGTTCCGGGTTCGGTTCGGTGCTGCGGGTTTTCATCAGCCCCGGTCCTCAGCAGATCCGGTCCGGTCCAATGGCTACGGTTCGATGGCTGCGGCTACTCAAAGGGACTTCGGTTTTGGTTCTTGGGACTTTGGCTCAAGGAGGGTTTGGTCCCTATAGAGAGACTTCGGCCCTAAAAGGCTATTTTCCAAGGTATCATCCCGTTTTGAATGGTTTTTCACCAAGTCAAGTGTTGGGTGCCCCAAATGATTACAAAACTCAAAAGAGGTTTTGAGAGAGATTTGGGAGAGATTTGACATACTTGGAGAGATTTCTAATACAGAGAGAGATTTGGGAGAGATTTCACATCCTTGGAGAGATTTCTCATACAGAGAGAGATTTGGGAGAGATTTCACATTCTTGGAGAGATTTCTCATACAGAGAGAGATTTGGGAAAGTTAGAGTGAAAGAGATTTGGGAGGGACTTCTTTTGTGACCTTTTTGAGTGTTTGGCTCTGTAATTCAAGGTTCGTAAACCTCGTTAAGTCTTGTTATGATTGTTATATGCCCCCGAGGGTTACGGAATAATGTTCTATCGAGTAGGTTCATCACTTGTCCTGATTAGGGTTTAGAATTTTCGAACACGTGAAAACTCTAAGTGATACCTTGTGTTAAGATTGCGAGCTGTTCAATAAGAAACATAATGGAAACCCTAGTATAGAAGGGTTAGATGAGTTGACCGGTTTGACTTATTGACTTTAGTTGACTTTGACTTGGCCAAAAATTGGCGGTTGTCACATCATCCCCCCGTTAGAAAGAATTTCGTCCCGAAATTAGTGTTTTGATTGGGACTTCAAGAATTTAGAGGAAAGATGGGGGGAACTTTTCGTAGTATAAGAAATTGATTATGGTGAGGAACAACCCGCCTGATGTCACATGACTGCCTAGGAATTTCTTATTGTAACATGAGCTGAGTCAATTTAAAAGGAGTTATTGTTTTGGGATGATAGTGTATTCAATTTGTGCCTTTATGCTCCCTGCTTTATCCTTGGTATTACTACTATGCATATTTTATAATGTAGTTAGCGAGTACTAGCATTACGAGTGTTTCAACAATTTGTGATGAAATTTGCATTATAAGTCCTACCAGTTCTTTTATAATCGCTTGGTGTAAACTAGTCGTATATCATTAAGATTACAAGGGCATTTGGATGGGTGACCCCGCCTTAAGCCCACAACCAAACGAGGAATAGGAAATGAAGCGGAATCACACATTCTAAGTCCATAAAATATTAATGATATATGACCACAATGTTTACACTAGCCATCATAGATTCACTAGTAAAAACCTTGCATTTTTATATAGAAGATAAGACTTATTCGGGTTTTAACGTGCTCTCGAGATTTATGGTTGATATGCTTTAATCGATGTTAGTTTTGGAAATAAAACGAACTTTAAAATTTAAACATCGATGTTAGAAACACGTACTGATATTTACAGGCGGTTCTGGGGTGGTCTCTCCTACGGTGATCGCAAGCACCCTTCCACCATCACCGGCATCTCTTGCTCTTAGGCAGTCCCATTTAAAGTGTTTCGTTTCCCCGCACTTGTAACAGGTTAGGCTTACTCCAATGCCAGGGACCTAGTTGATGGGTCGTGCTGGTGCCTTACAAAAACGGACAGTGCCCCTCTCTGTTGCAATTTTTGCAATGCATCTTTTGGCATGCCCCAGTGTGATGGAAATTACACTTGTTGCATTTCGGAAGGGTTCCAGCGTATTGTTTTATGGGTGCTGGCGTGGCGAGGGTTGTGGCAGCATGAACAACAACGATCTGTTGCTTCTTAGTGAAGTCCTGGGTTGGTTGGTCCTTCTTGTTGTCCCAGAACTTTCTTTTGTTGTTCCCTCCTCTTGCTTGATTAGGGGTAGTTGTCGTAGTGTCATGGCTGGCACGATCATCTATGAGTTGTTGTGCCAATTCCTTCGCACTCTCAAAGGTAGTTGTTCTTGAGGCCAACACGCTATCTTGAATTTCGGGGGACAATCCCTAGAGGTATCGCTCCAAATTTTTTTCTTCCGGGGTGACCATAGCGGGACAAAGGAGTGCTATATCACAGAATCGGGCGGTATAAGTTGCAAGGTCAGAGCCTGTCATTTTGAGATCCCACAGTTCTTGCTCTAGCTTTTGCACTTTGCCTCTTGGGCAATTTTCCTTCAGCATCATCGTCTTTAAGTCCTCCCAGCTTAACGAGTTAGCCACTGCAAGCGTTAGTGACTTGACATGGCTTTTCCCCCAAGTGAGGGCCCGGCCAGAGAAAGTGTAAGTTGCAAATTTGACCTTGTTTGCTTCGGGGCATGCACAAATTTCGAAGATCGTTTCGGTCTTTTCGAACCATTGCATCAATGTGATGACGCCCCCGCTTCCATTGAAAGAATCGGGTTTGACACTAGTAAAGTCCTTGTACGAACATTCCCTCGTACGTCCTGTACTGTCCCCGTGGTTAGAGTTTGTGGCTCCAGATCCAGCACCACCGATACCATTTGTACCAACTTGTGACAATTCGGCTGCCACGGCTGTTGTTACTGCAGCTTGGAACATTGCGGGATCAAACTGTGGAGGTGGTGGCGGAGGTGGTGGTGCTGTTGCGCTGCCTGAGGGTCTGGAATTTTTCTTCGGTGGCATAGTTTTGTCATAAGTTTGTAAAGATGAACAGACGGTAAGTTCCCAATAGTAGAGACAAGTCGGTTGTTATTGAACTAGATTTTTCTACATTATGTTCGACTTAAAAGTATCTTGCATGCAATTCATAAAGAGAGTCCATATGAATGAATTTATGAGTTTAGTAGTGACTCAAATGTAATCTTGTAATTTGTTCCATGCCTGATCTACTCCTAATATCACTTGACATATACCAGTCGTGTGCACTTAAGGTTTGATAGGCCGTTGAACTTAATGAGTCTACCCTGAACCAACAACCAAACAAGGAACATGACCCAAGGTAGACTCACCATTTCTAAGTCGATCGCCTCTTAATTACACGTAACCTTGAGGTATACATTAAGTACTTTTAGAGTCATCAAAAGCAAATCGTTTGTAATACCTTGTTATGAAATATGTGGTAGACTCCTAATGAATAAAATACATGCCAATTTTTATTAATATTCTCTAGTTCATAGATGTCAGGAAAGTTTGACCTTATAATAGGTCTATGTGTTTAGTTAATGTAAGGAAAAACTTTGACGGTGACACCGCCCCTTGAATAGTGTACTCTCTACATTTGGAAGGTCGATTTTATGAATAGGACGAGGCAGTGTTTCTAACGCTCACCAAGAGTTTGATTCTGTAGTGATATCCCAGTGGTGTACCCACTACTTGTGGTGGGTGATGTTTCGTGGGGCGTGAAAGTCTGAATTGTCTTATCCTCTGCCCTGGCTTCTGCCATTTGATGTTCTGCTTTTACCACACGTTTTCTCTAGCGCTATGTGGAGTTCCCGATACTCCAAATCTCGGATCTGGTTAAGGTCACTTCCCTCTGAAGGCTTTGATGTGCTTTCTGATCTGCTCATGGTTTCCATCCATGTGACGAAGGCAAATTGTGGTGATCTTGATGGTAGTGCCAACCTCCACGATTTCAACTGACTGATGCTCGTGTTTGTACGCTTAAGTGAATGACACAGTGTATTATGACGAGGAGGGTTCTGTCTACAAATCCTCCTCTGTTAAGGTTGTAGAAGCCTCATCTATGTCATGGGGAGGGTTTTAACTTTGTTCCTAACTCCGTCTCTGTACATCTACGGCTTATTGAGGTGTCAGACCATGGAAACCTCGTCGGGGTATGGCGACTAGAGGGTGTATTGTAGACCTCGGGCTCTTTGTTAGAGTCTTCTCCTATCTCTTCTTTGGCTTTATCTTCTTTCTGGTTTCGCTTCCTCCGGATCTTCATCTGAATTGTCTTTGGGTCTTACTCTAGTATTTCCTCAAGGTCCTCTCCGGGGCTTTCTTCATTCTAACCACCATCTTCCTGGGTAGGAGAATAGGGGTCTCCTGGCTATCGAGCTCTTGCCATGTTGCTTGTGTGAGAATAGGGGTAGAAGAGATAACTAACAGGCGTCTAGTCCTATAATTACTTATAGGGGTGATCCTTATCAGTCATGTCTATAATCACATAGTGCATACCAGTTATACATAATCTGAGATGGAATAGACCTTCGAATAAATGACTCTACTCTAAGTCCACAGCCAAACAAGGAACAAGAAGTAGAGCAATAGTCATATATTCTGAGTCTATAATATCTTTAATTATGTATAACCTTAGCGTATGCACTCATTCATTATAGACCTACTAATAGGGGTCTTTAGTTTTCACATAAGTTGGTTATATTATCAAAAAATACTCCTATAGTATTTTAATGTTTGACTTATGCTTTTCAATGTTTGTTTGTAGATAGAATTGGTAAGTTTTTAGACTTGTTGCAACGCCACAACCATTCTCGGGCATATGCTAATCACTTATGGGTTAGACATAGTTGATCAGGCTATGTCATTCCCAGACCTGACTATACATTCCCAAGCCTACTTGGGCCATTCAACAATCATTACTTTTGTTTTGTTCTAAAATGATGCTGACCTTAGTATGTATGCATGCATGTATACTTTTAACAAGAAACTATTTATTTCTAAAAGTATAGTTATTTGAAAAATGTTAAATCAGAGACCTTAGTCCCAATGCATTGATAGTTTGTATATCTTATGTGGCTCGATATACTTAGTTCACTATAAACAATGCTCTGATACCAATCTATCACACTCCCAAACCAAGGATGGCGGAAACGTCCGGGGGTAGAGGACTTCACAACAACGAGTATAATAGTGCTCAAAGTAAATACAACCATCATAAATATAATTGAAAAGGTTACACGATTGTATATGTTTACATGTTTCAAAATCAATTACATTATGATGACAAAATAAACTGTTTGACGATTTAACGTCCCATCCTCAAAGTGCTAATGTTTTCCTGTTTCACTGATTTCCTGAGAATACAAGTAGTTTTGAAAAGTGTCAACAATTAAGTTGGTGAGTTCATAAGAGTTTTGTTTGAGGAAGAAACTGTTTTCCTTGTAAAAGAGATAGAGTATGATTTCCAGAAAATCCAATATTTTCTTAATTAAGTGTGAAATGAATGCTTCTATGTTATGCGATAATGAACCCTAGAAAGAACCATAGATTCCTTCTATAATCACTCAACGTATATAAGTTATATAAAATTTAAGTCAAATAAACCATTGAATATAATGGGTCTGCCCTAGGTCCACAACCAAACAAGGAACAGGAGATAAGGCGGGCCCACCAATTCTAAGTCGATTTCAATTCAATTTTATATAACTCTAACATGTACACTTAGTAATTATAGCTGAAAACTAACAATTCTAACAATATGTAGTTTTAATATCATAAAAACCATTTTGTGTAAACCTGGTACTTTGTATTTGTACCCCTTTTTGTATAAATCCGATACTTTGTATTTGTACCCCTTTTTGTATAAGTCCGGTACTTTGTATTTGTAGCCCTTTTTGTATGAATCCGGTACTTTGTATTTGTACCCCTTTTGTATGAATATGGTACTTTGTATTTGTACCCCTTTTTGTATAAGTCTAGTACTTTGTATTTGTACCCCTTTTTGTATGAATCCGGTACTTTGTATTTGTACCCCTTTTTGTCTGAGTCTGGCACTTTGTATTTGTACCCCTTTTTGTATAAGTCTGGTACTTTGTATTTGTACCCCTTTTTGTATAAAAACCTTTTATAATGTAAATGGAAATAAACTATACCTATTATAATTTATCAAAATGTTTGTAATGTATATGCAACCTAACTATACCTATTATAGTTTAGCGTGTTTGTTTGTGGTGTATAAGAACCATTTTCTATGTAAGTCGAATGTATAGCAAAAATATAACCATGTTTATCATGCCTTGTTTTGTAATATTGGTAATAGTGGAGAATTCTTACAATTCAGTGAGTATTTTCTAATATGTATAATTATACCACAACAAGAAACACATGTAAAATATGAAATCCTCAAAGATTAACACTTTGCTCAACAAGTTACAAAGTGTGATGAAAGTTATAAGCTGTTATCTAGATTTTGACTTTTCTACACTGTTTTAGAAAAATCATAGAAAAATCATATGAGGTCGAAAACTAAATCCGTAAATTCTGAGAGTTCATAAAATGTGTCTAATCTATTCACAATGTTTATTATGATTTTTGGAAGTCTTTAACTAGTGTTAAAATGTTCATATTCACAGACTGGTCCGAATTCGTTTCTGAAATGATAGGCAGTTTTGTAAAAATCACCACAAATCGTAGAAAACTTGTATGGATATGTGCAAGTAGTCATTTTAAAGGTATGAAGCTGAACTATTTGAATATTAAACATCTTTAAAATATATTAAGTTTAAGATAGTCAAAACAGTCCGTGAATAAGACTCAACCTTTCTGATGAAGGTTGTTGTTTGAGTTTAGTTGTGCTCTTGGTGTTTTAAATTGTATTCCGCCCTTAAAACTTAAGAAAAACATGAAACGATTAGGGTATGAACTCACCTTGTGTGTTCTTAGTGGATGGATGCTGAAGAAAAGAAGTGTTCTACTCAAGAACACTAAGAAGATGCCTTGAAGATTTGGAGAATCCAACACAAATATGATGGAGTTTGTGTAAGAAAAGCTATGATTGGAGTAGAAGGAAGTGAAATAATTATATGGAGGATGAATATACTTACCAAAAATGGAAGAAAAGTTTGGAAGAAGACCCTTGAATCTCAAATTTTAGTGAGAAAATTGAGAGAGAAAATGTGCTTAATCTTTGGTGGAAGAATGAGAAAATGAGAGAGAGTGTTAGGAGAGAGGATAGATTTCGGCCTTAGACAAGGAATGGGGTTAGGAAATGATGGGAAAAGGACGATGAATGACCAGGTATGGTGGGGAGGGGTGTGGGTTGGTCATGAAGTGGGTGTGGGTGGTTCCTTGTGTCATAAACTAAAGTAAAGTCAACACTCCACCTCAAGTACTTCACCCACTCTTCTTGGATAAGATTTACACTAAAAACGTGATTATTCATGGAGTATGAGGTTTTATATGTTAAAAAATGATTTTCGGTGCAAATCCCACACAAAAATAGTGAAGAACGGGCCTAAAATGAAGTTGTGGTCGAAAACCGGGTGGAAAGTGGAAAATCTGATGTCAGGGCGTGGTTCCGGTCTTAGAATCCTTAGATCTGCAGTGGTGGATTGGTTGATGAATTGGATCCGAGGGGGAAGTGACTTCGATCCGAGCAGGTACCGCAGGTGGATTCGTTAGGAGGGACCGCAAGCGAAGGTCGGATGCGGTGCTCCAGTTCCAGGTTCGGTTCGGCGCTGCGGGTCTTCATCAGCCCCGGTCCTCAGCAGATCCGGTCCGGTCCGATGGCTGCGGTTCGATGGCTGCAACTACTCAAAGGGACTTCGGTCTTGGTTCTTGGGACTTCGGCTCAAGGAGGGTTTGGTCCCTATAGAGGGACTTCGGCCCTAAAAGGCTATTTTCCAAGGTATCATCCCGTTTTGAATGGTTTTTCATCAAGTCAAGTGTCGGGATGCCCCCAAATGATTACAAAACTCAAAAGAGGTTTTAGGAGAGATTTGACATACTTGGAGAGATTTCTCATACAGAGAGAGATTTGGGAGAAATTTCACATCCTTGGAGAGATTTCTCATACAGAGAGAGATTTGGGAGAGATTTCACATTCTTGGAGAGATTTCTCATACAGAGAGAGATTTGGGAGAGTTAGAGTGAAACAAATTTGGGAGGGACTTGTTTTGTGACCTTTTTGAGTGTTTGGATCTGTAATTCAAGGTTCGTAAACCTCGTTAAGTCTTGTTATGATTGTTATATGCCCCCGAGGGTTAAGGAATAATGTTCTATCGAGTAGTTTCATCACTTGTCCTGATTAGGGTTTAGAATTTTTGAACATGTGAAAACTCTAAGTGATACCTTGTGTTAAGATTACAAGCTGTTCATTAAGAAACATAATGGAAACCCTAGTATACAAGGGTTAGATGAGTTGACTAGTTTGACTTGTTGACTTTAGTTGACTTTGACTTGACCAAAAATTGGCGGTTGTCACATGTGTCTATGTGATTATATGGTATGCAGTATGATGGGGGAACTCACTAAGCTTCGTGCTTATAGTTTTCAGTTTTGTTTCAGGAACCTCTTCAGCGAAGGGGAAAGAGCCGGTACGGTAGCTGCACATCACACACACATTAGTTTTCCGCATTGTGCGACTCATGGGATTGTACTCTGACTTTATTACTACTTGATGATATGATTTTGGATCCATGATTACTATGGTTTATGGATTGTTATGTTATCGACTATGATTTGATAAATGATTCTATAAGTTATTTAATTAAAAATGAAATTTTTGGCTTGAAAATTTAGGTTGTTACAAGTTGGTATCAGAGCCTTGGTTTGAGGGATTTGGACACACCTTCAGGGGTGTCTTGACTCAAACCGAGGGTTTAAAAGACTTTCACAAGAAAAATGTTTTTCAAAAAAATATAAAGTAAGAAGTTTTGAGAAAGAACAAGATGAGTGATGTGCGCCGGCCGAGGTCAAGTATGTTTTCCCCAAGATACCCATACATGTTACGTTATAATATGATATGATTATGAGAACTGCATACTAGACTAGGGCTAAGGATCTAGGAAGATGCCTGATATGCCTACTGTATATGCTTATTGAGCTGCAAGATAATACTGATTAGTTAGTTATATAATAGCTTGGATAGAGTATGTTCGATTGGGTTACTCAAAGCCCAAATGTTGTTGCTTTGTTCTAATAGGAGTTCTAACAATCTTTAGTTAACTAATAAACGAATACATCACATTAAATGTTATAAGGATTGAATAATTTCAGAAGGTTAGGTTTAGCCCTATTTTGCAGCTCTTGTCTGAGTACAACCGTTGTAGGGTAGGATCTCTCATTCAAAGAATTATCCGGTCTCAGTGATATGTAATGCTATTCGTGATTTAGTTAGGTAAAGGTAGCAGAAACTTCATACGCAGTTGATGGCGGAGAGTGGATTGGAGAGTTACGCTAGGGTAAGCCTAGGATGTGATTAGCAAAAAGTGCAGCAGTAGTATAAGGGACTTGGTGAAGTCAAATCATTCCTTAAGGAAAGTACGAATAGATGTGGAAGGTAGTATGGGCCCGTACCACTGAAAATAGATGATATGTACTCAAGTCAAGGAGGGGGGAGATGGAATCAAGGAACTGTAGAGTCTATGAGACCTCCCGAGATTTATGTATGATTCTGACGATTATGTGTTTTATTTCAGAATGGTGATGATCACACGTCATGGAGGGGGAGGTTCAGGATCAGGTTCGGGTGCAGGTTCCGAGCCAGTGGATGAGGGACTACGCGATTTCATCGCGTCTAAGATCACGAGAAGCATCCTTGAGTCAATCCCAGTGATTTTCGGGTCGATCAATGAAGGGATTATTGAGCTGATGGAGGATCGCCTCAGAGCGTTCCGGAGTGACATGGCGTTTAGCCAGTCAGGTACGCGCACACTGTCCTTTAAGGACTTTAGAGGGAGTGGTGCGCCGAATTTCCACAGGGTGAAGGACCCCATTATTTCCAGGAGATGGATTGATGACATTGAGTGTGCATAATTGACGAGCTTCTGCCTAGAAGGGTCGAAGGTCTGCTATGTTGTGGGTTGTTTGAGTGACATGGCCAAGGATTGGTGGGAGTTAGTTGGTGATTCATTGGGAGCCTCAGCCATTGAGGCTATGACTTGGTCGGACTTTGTGACCAGGTTTAGGGTCGAGTTTGTGTGGGTCATAGAGCTTCAGCAGTTGGCCAGGGAGTTTCTTGATATAAGGAAGACGGCAGAGACAGTGGCAGAGATTACCGCCAAGTTCCGGGAGAGGGCCTTATTGGTGCTTCAGTATGCAGGAGATGAGGATATGCGGAGGACCCGCTTTCACGACTTGTTGAGAGCTGATATCTGGCATGTTAGCTTCTCAGCGTGTCTGACCCTAGATTCCATGATTGCCAGGGCGAGAGAGAGGGAGATTGATTTGGAGCACATCAGGAAGAGGAAGGCAGAGACAGAGTAGGTTACTGGGGCTTCGGGGAAGAAGCCCAAGGGATCCGACACTAGGCTAAAGGGCCAGTCGGGCCAGGGTCGTTGTAGGAAATGTGGGAGGCCGCATGAGGGAGCTTATAGAGTGGGATCGTCTGGCTGCTACAAGTGCAGCAAGACGGGGCATTTCAGTCGGGATTGTACAGCCCATGCGCCCATTTTTCAGACATCAGAGTTGCTGTGTTTCCACTACAACCAGCGAGGCCATAAAAAGGCCAACTGCTTGAGATTGACAACAGTAGCAGCGCCAGTGGTGGCGCCAGCTCCAGCTACCCTGTGGATCACTGATGGCTGGTAGGGTAAGACAGAGGCTCCTGTGGTGAGGAGCCGAGCCTTCCAGTTGACTACTGAGGAGGCACGTGCCGCAATCGATGTGGTGACGGGTATGATTTCTTCTCCCTAGCTTTTATTATATGTTGTTTATGATAATGATGTGTTATGTGTACGCTTTGTTTAGGATCGTTCCATGTGAACGGTATCCCAGTACAGGTGTTGTTCGATTCAGGTGCCACTCGATCATTTGCTTCTCTTGCACTTAGCAAGAGGTTCCCTGAGTCTTCGGGCATGTTGGATTTCCCTTTAGTGGTCGATATCACAGGCGACCGATCAGTACGAGCATCAGAGGTTTTCGTAGATTGTGTTTTGAGGTTGTTCAAGGAGCGCTACCTGGACATTTGGTTCCCATTTCGTTGCGTGGTAACAAGGTGATTATAGGCATGGATTGGTTGAGCCCCAATGGGGCGGTGATAGACTGCGCACAATAGTTAGTGCATGTCGAGACCCAAAGTAGGGGAGAGCTAGTGATTCAGGGTGAGAGACCACAGCGTGGACCAGCTTTATGTTCAGCAGCAAGAGCTAGGCACTACCTCCAGCAAGGTTGCGCAGGGTATGTCGCCTATGTTATGGACATCCAGGATGCGGGTAAGGCGACGGTGAACGATGTACCGGTGGTGCGAGAGTACGCAGATGTATTGCCAGAGGACCTACCTGGGATACCTCCGGACTAACAAGTGGAGATCGACCTAGTCCCTGGTGCGGCTCCGATAGCCTAGGCACCATACTGGTTGGCTCCTCCCGAGATGCAGGAGTTATCTACGCAGCTACAGAAGCTGCTAGACAAGGTATTTATCAGGCTGAGTAGTTCACCGTGGGGATCCCCGATCTTGTTTGTCAAGAAGAAGGATGGGTCGCATCGGATGTGTATAGATTATCGGGAGCTGAACAAGGTAACGGTGAAGAACCGTTACCTGCTCCCGAGGATAGATAGCTTATTTGATCAGCTTCAGGGAGCATCTTGGTTCACCAAAATTGATCTACGATCAGGGTACCACCATATGAGGGTTAGAGAGGAGGATGTGTAGAAGACTGCTTTTCGGACTCAGTATGGCCATTACGAGTTCGTGGTGATGCTCTTAGGGCTCACCAATGCTCCTGCCGCGTTCATGGACCTCATGAACCGCGTGTGCAGGCCGATGCTGGATCGGTGTATGATAGTTTTCATTGATGATATCTTGGTTTACTCCAAGACGCAGGAGCAGCATGAGGAGCATCTGCGAGAGGTTTTGGATACCCTGAGGAGGGAGAGCTTGTATGCCACGTTCTCCAAGTGTGATTTCTGGTTGCGTGAGGTACAATTTTTGGGGCACCTTGTCAACCAAAACAGGAAATTGGTCGATCCGCCCAAGGTAGAGGCCGTGATGAGATGGGAGGTTCCGAAGTCTCCATCTGAGATTCGGAGTTTCCTCAGATAGGTATGCTATTACCAGAGATTCATTCAGGACTTCTCCAAGATAGCAGTACCATTGACCCGGTTGATGAAGAAATTCGTGGTCTTTCGTTGGGGGCCTGAGCAACAAGCCGCATTTGAGACACTGAGACAGAGATTGTGCGAGGCGCCAACGTTAGCCCTGCCAGAGGGCGTGGAGGATTTTGTAGTGTATTGCGATGCGTCCATCTCGGGTTTGGGAATGGTATTGATGCAGAGGGGGCATGTTATCGCCTACGCTTCGAGGCAGCTGAAGCCTCATGAGGCGAACTATCTGAAGCATGATTTGGAGTTGGGGGAAGTTGTTTTCGCCCTCAAGATTTGGCGTCATTACCTCTATGGGTCCGTTGTACCATTTACACAGACCACAAGAGTTTGAGGTACCTCATGGATCAGCCAAAGCTGAATATGAGACAGCGTCGATGGCTAGATGTGGTGAAGGATTACGATTATGAGATCCTCTACCACTCGGGAAAGGCCAATGTCGTGTCGATGCTCTTAGCCGCAAGGAAGCGCCGATCATAGATATTTGCATGAGGATGACCGTGGTGACACCATTGTTGGAGCGGATTCGAGAGGCCCAGCAGGAGGCTATGAAGGAGGAACATTGTAAGAGTGAGCGTATTGTGGGCCAGGTTTCCTCTTTCGATTTTGATAGCCATAGATTGTTGACACTACACCGCAGACTGTGGGGCCCATATCATGGAGTTGTGTGCCAGGTATTGATGGAGGAGGCGCACAAATCCAGGTTTTCCATCCATCCCGGGGCGACGAAGATGTACAGGGATCTTCGTCCTGACTATTGGTGGCCCTGTATGAAGCAGGATGTAGCTTGGTATGCTGAGAGATGCCTGACCTGCAGGAAGTTCAAGGCTGAGCACCAGAGGCCTCCTGGTAAGATGCATCCGTTGGACATCCCCATGTGCAAATGTGACGATATTACCATGAATTTCATCACCAAGCTTCCCACGACCGCACGAGGAGTGGATTCGATATGGGTCATCGTGGATCAGTTGACCAAGAGTGCCCATTTCATACTGATCCAGGAGAGCATTTCGGCTGATAAGTTGGCCGACATCTATATTCGGGAGGTTGTGACCCGACACGGAGTGCCAGTCTCCATGATTTCTGACAGGGATGTACGTTTTACTTCCAAGTTCTGGAAGAAGTTGCATGACGAGTTGGGTACTAGTCTGCACTTTAGCACTGCTTTCCACCCATAGACGGATGGTCAGAACGAGCGGACCACCCAGACATTGTAGGATATGCTGTGGGCATGCGTTTTAGACTTCAGTGGTAGCTGGGATACCTACCTTCCCTTGGCAGAGTTTTCCTATAATAATAGCTACCACGTGAGTATTGATCGTCCTCCCTTGGAGATGTTGTATGGGAGAAAGTGCAGGACCCTGATATGTTGGGGTGAAGTCGGTCAGAGGGCCATGAGGAGCACTGAAGTGGTGCTCAAGACGACGGAGAGGATCCAACAGGTTAGGAGCAGGCTTCAGACTACTCAGAGTCGGCAGAAAAGTTTTATCGACAAGTGTCGTTCAGACCTGGAGTCCCAGGTCGGGGATATGGTCCTCCTGAAGGTATCACCTTGGAAAGGTTTCGTCCGATTCAGGAAGCGGGGAAAGTTAGGCCCCGGGTACAACAGACCTTTTAGGGTTATAGCCCGGGTGGGCAAGGTGGCGTATAGGCTGGATCTACCAGCCGAACTCAGTCAGATTCATAGCACTTTTCACGTCTCCCGACTATGGAAGTGCCTGGTAGATGATTCAACAGTGATGCCTTTAAAGGACATTCAGGTGCATGACAGCCTAAATTACATCGAACGGCCAGTAGCTATCCTCGACAGGAAGTCGAAGGATCTGAGGAACAAGTGGGTCGAACGGGTGAAGGTGTAATGGCAGCAACGCAAGGTCTTAGAATGGACTTGGGAGCCAGAGGACAAGATGACGAAGTCTAAAGTAAGTTGGGGAGATTTGTAGCACCTGGTTCCTAGTATGTATTGAAATTCAAGCATTTTGGTATTTTACTCTGGGACTCGGCGAGTTGGAGGCCCAACTCGTCGAGTAGACTCGACATTTTGTGGGGCTTTTAGTGGTCTACTCGACGAGTCGGGGGTTTGAGGGTTCCCATGGCATAAAGGTGCCAACTTTATTGCCATGGGAAGCCCATGCATCTTATAAACCCCTTTTCATGGATTTTAGAGCCAAAAACCCCATGTGTGGACATCAAGTTCGTAGCTTTACGTACAAAATGGACCCTAAGATATCATATATATGGTCTTGATGCATTAAGACCCATTATAATCGATTGTATAGTTTTGGACAAAGAGAGACTCGGTGAGTAACTTGGGTAACTCGGTGAGTTGGGTCGCAATATCCCCCAAAAGTCTTCTGGAAATGATTCTTTGTTGAGTTGAAGGAAAACTCAGCTTGTTAAGGGTTTGTTATGGACCTGAAGATCAAAGGACTCGACGAGTTCAAGGAGGAACTCGACGAGTTCAAGGCAATGTCCCAACCTCATGAAGACGGACTCGACGAGTTCAAGGAGAACTTGGCGAGTCATAGACTAGACTCATTCATTCTGATGAAGATGAACTAGACGAGTTCAAGAATGAACTCGGCGAGTCGGTTGAAGATGGTCATGATGTTATGGTTGAAGGAGAACTCGACGAGCTCTTGCTAGACTCAGCGAGTAGAGTCGGGGTCTTAACATTTTGTAGAAAGTGGGGACTCGACGAGTTGGTGGATCAACTCGGCGAGTCAAGTCAACTGGATGTTGACTTTGACCGAGATTGACTTTGACCAGGGTTTATCCTTGACTTTGACTTGGACTTGGGTTGAACCTTGTAAGGGGTTATGAGTATGTATTAGTAATCAAGAAAGGTTGTTGTTTAGGGATTGAGGAGTAAAGACAAGTTGTTTCTCGTGCCGAGGACTTTGCAAATACTACACGACATCGAGGTGAGTTACCTTCGAGTAGAAGTGGGTCTAAGGCACCAAGGCCATCCCACTAGTAGTTGATTATAGTTGAGATGATTGTCTTTGTGATTATTGTCTGGTTTGCTACTATCTGATACGTTTATATGTTAGCATGATATGTTATATGTGATAGTGGTAGTAGGATGGGGCTAGTCCCCGAAGTTCGGTTGTTAGGACCGAAGGGTAGGTCGGGCACCCCAGAGATGCCTGACAGTATGTTTATATTATGATATATGTGGTAGTAGTGGTAGGGGTGAAATAGTTCCCGGAGTTCGGTTGTTAGGACCGAAGGGTAGGTCAGCACCCCAGAATGGCTTGACACGGGTAGGTCAGCACCCCAGAATGGCTTGACATGGGTAGGTCGGCACCCCATAATGGCCGGATCAGGTAGGTCGAGCATCCCAGAATTGCTCGGCAGTATGTATGCTATGTGATTATATGGTATGCGGTATGATGGGGGAACTCACTAAGCTTTGTGCTTATAGTTTTTAGTTTTGTTTCAGGTACCTCTTCAGCGAAGGGAAAAGAGTCGGCACGGTAGCTGCACATCACACACACATCAGTTTTTTGCATTGTGCGATTCATGGGATTGTACTCTGAATTTATTACTACATGATGATATGATTTCGGAGACATGATTACTATGGTTTTATGGATTGTTATGTTATCAACTATGATATGATAAATGATTCTATAAGTTATTTAATCAAAAATGAAATTTTTGGCTTGAAAATTTGGGATGTTACAGGATCTCTCTTTGATTTCGAGATTATCCCCTATTACATACACACACTCCACACCAAAATGGTTCCCTCCAACAAAGAGAAACCAGCGCATCCCACACATCGATCTAGCCTGATCGTCTTAACCTTCTCTCAAAGCACAATCCCTATGGTGGTGCTAACAGTTTTATTATTCGATAGCAGCTAGGAATCAAGTCAGGAACTCGCTAAAGATGGCCATCTTAGATACATGATCCAGAGTTGACGCCAAAACCTGATTGGTAGGTTCCAATTCACATTAATAATCTATTAAGAATAAATCGAATGATCGGTAACTTAGAACAATAAAATGGCAGATAATTTACTTAAGGGAAATTGACTTATCAAGGTAATTCCTTTTTTGTTTCATTCACATTTAGGTAACTTTTTCTTTACACATCTATGTACCGAACTTGTTGGATATGTTTACATATGACCATTATGATTGGTTATAGCAAGTTACAGCTTACGTGACATATATGTGACAACGATAATTTCCCATGAGGGTAATGAACTATTCACTTTGTTCACATCTAGTCAATTTCTTTTTTTGTTCACATCTAGGCAATTTCTTTTCTTTTTTGTTCACATTCGACCATCCAACTTGTTGAATTTGTTCACATAATACCATTGTTTTAGAAATTTAGATCGGTAGTTGAATTCATTCGTCCAACTTGTTGAAGTTGTTTACATAATACCATTATTTATGAAATCAAGACACTTGGTTCGATCTGACACAAAAACAACATTTTTTTTCTTATGGTGGGGTTCGAACCAAACGATTAAACTTTTGTTTTACGATTATTATCCTAATGGAAGCTTGTGTTCACTCCCTCATTGTGTTGAGACTGGGAAACCAGGAGCATAGTGGGAGACTAGGTATGTGGTTTAATAAGTGAGAGAGTGGGAGCCAACTGAGGTTTATGGTTTTGATCTTTCTAAACAAGTCTAGCCAGCCTAAAATCACCAAGGTAGGGTTGGAGGTTCGTTCCTGATAACATATTCATGGCTTTCACATCTCCATGTGAAATACCAAGCACACAATCATGATATAGATACACAAGAGCATGAGCCATGCATAGTATAACCCCGTACCGAGTTTCCCACTTTACTCCTCATTTCGCAGTCATTGTACCATGGAGGAAGAGGCTTAAGCTCCCATTAGGATAATACTCGTAAAACAAATGTTTAATTGTCTGGATCGAACCTCACCCTAAGAAAAAAACGACATTCTTGTATCGGATCAAACCAAGTCTCTAGATTTTCGAAATAATGGAATTATGTGAACAATTCAACAAGTTAGACGAACAACTTTAACTATAGATTTAAATATTTGAAACAATGGTATTATGATAACAACTTCAATAAGTTTGATGGTCAAATGTGAACAAAAAATTCCTTAGATGTGAAAAAATAATTATCTAGATGTGAACAAAACCAATAGTTCATTACCTTCATGGATAATTATTTTTGTCATGTATATGTAGTGTAAGCTATAACTTGTTATAGCCGGTCATAACCGTCATATGTAAACAGTTCTAACAAATTTGTTATCTGGTTGTACTAAAAAAATAATAAATTATCTAAATATAAAAACAAAACAAAAAAATAATTCCTCTTATAATTAAATCAATTTCCTTTTACTTAATTAAGTGTACCTATACAATTTGCACAATACGTTAATAACTACAAGACCGCATATAAGTAACGTCTACATAGATTTAAGCGATGCATACTCATTCAAGTCCTAATATTTTTATATGCCAAATTATATTTAAAAGTATAAAAGTATATCATCTCAAATGAAAATATAAGACTTATTAAACCCACTAAATAAATCAAAAAAATATTAAATCAATGAAACCATAATATACTTTCATTACCTCCATATTCGTTAAGATCAAAGCTAAGTTTACCTTAATTTCCTTTATTTAATATTCAAGACCTTATTGATTTGCCAAGATAAGAAAATAATTTTTTTTTTGTTAGTTCACTTCAAAACTATAAATCAAGGGTTAAATGTAAATGGTTCTCTAATTTTTAGTGTCATTCGATAACAATATAACTATTTTAGTGAAATTCCTTTGCTTCTTCAAAATATAACAACTTAATGTAAATAGTTATCGCTGGGTAAATTAAAAATAAAGTACCTTAATAGAAAAAAAAATTAAAATATATAGTTTTGTAATAGAACTAAATAAATAAATAATACATTTATATAATATACATATAAAAAAATATATTGGTTCTCCTATAGTTAATCGTACACACGATGATTAAAATCTATTGTGTAAAATGCTTCTAAATGCATTTTAACCTCGTGATTGTTTTTTAACAAAATAATTAAAATTGAAATTAAATGTTAGCTTAAAAATAGATTATATAGTTTTATTTACCGGTTAAAAAAAACAAAATAATTATGGTAGTTGTGAATTAATTCCCAGAAGGATTAATTCATTCTAACAGACGAACTTTTTTCCAATATTAATATCTAAATGTTTACTACATCAATTCCATGTAATCAATATCCTCTAATGTCAAGCTCTGATAATATTGTTTTTTGTCAAATAAACAAATATTCACATTATAAAGGGTATGGTCCTCTAAAAGCAAAAAGCTTAAATTTTCAAACTTTTATGAAGTTGTAACCATTTATAACCATAGTAAATGCATTTTACTCGCTTTTTCATCTATATATACTTGACGAAATCACCTTCATTCGAATCATCCCAATCTTCACTCATTCATTCTTACTTTCATCGTCATGAAGTCTCATTGCTTCCTTTTGGCCTTTTTTCTCTTGGTTGCAACTTCTGTAAGTTTCTTCTTCCCTCTTTAATCTTGTATAGATTTTGCACATTCCATGAAATGATTCGGTACTAATTTCATATTTTACAACTATCAATTGCATAGCATACCCGTTCTAAAAATAATTGCATAACATACAAGATTTAATGCATAATGTTCAAAATTTCAGTTTCTAAATTAAATGTTCATATGGATATGAATTTGTTAAATCATTTGGATATTTCATTGGTGTAATTTCACTAAGGAATGGACAATTGCAAGGTATTAAAACAAAAATGAATTGTTGAAAAATAGATAAACTGATTACTCAATATTTTATTACTTTTGTAGATTCATACGTTCGGCAAAAAAATGCTATTGCATGCTAGTATTATATATTATAGTTATATTTATATCAATTACATGATGCTTGCATATTTTCATGTAGTTTCATACATTCGGCAAAAAAAAAAAATTAAAAAAATAGATATGATAGATTACTAAATATTTAAAAATGATTGCTAAATATTTTATTATTTTTGGATTCCTTACGATGTCTAAATTAAGTACACATTGTGTATATTTAGTTTATATTTACATATGAAAACATGTCTAACCTAAGCATACGAACTATTATCATTTTTTAAGATGATCGTTTATTTGAAGTCACTAATTTTTTAGTTTGTGTATTATATATATATAGGTTGCACATGTTGGTTTTGGAGCACCAATTTCCATATCACTCTCTTCGACACCATCGCTACCTATCGGTTACCCCCAACCCAACACCCCTTCACTCACCGTGGTTCCAGGTACACCAGCATGTAACGACACACCTCCGCCATCACCCACCGTATCTCCGCCAGTTTATACACCTCCACCAGTTCCAAACCCACCCGTACCTGCTCCAACACCGTCTATTTCACCCAGCCCTGCACCATCTGTGGTAGCTTGCCCACCTGTTGCTACACCACCTGTCAGTTCACCACCGCCGCCGGTGCCCTATAATCGCCGACTTAAACCACAACCTATCACTCCGATTTCACCACCCATTCCAACTCCACCACTCCTACCTACTCCGGCACCGTCTATTTCACCCACCCCTGCACCGTCTGTGGTAGCTTGTCCACCTGTAGCTACACCGCCGCCGGTGCCTTATAATCGAGGACTTAAACCACTGCCCATCACTCCGACTCCACCACCTATAATCAATCCGCCATTCCTAGACCCACCAACCGTCGCTCCTTCTCCGGCCAACTCACCTAGTATTTCTCCGGGTTTGCCCTGCAACGACACAACTCTACCACCTGTAGCTCCACCCCTTCCTTATCCACCCAACACTCCACCTTATAACCCACCTGATGTAACACCACTACCTCCAGTGATACCACCGACAATTCCTCCATTTCCAACTAACACTCCACCACCTCCGGTGACACCGTTAGTTTCACCGCCACCTCCACCTCCACCAGTTCCTGTTTTACCACCCAGTCCAGTGACGCCGGCACCTGCACCGCTTCCATGTCCAACCAACCCTCCACCTCCCCCGCCACCTTGCATCACCACCGCTCCACCACCAACTAACTCAACTCCACCATCTCCGAATCCACCCAAGATGCCACCATACATTCCCTCACCAAGTATTCCACCAAATTACCCTGTCATCCCTATCCCCTCACCACCTTGCAACAATGATGCAGTGATAGGCAAGCAGCCTATACACTGATATGAAAACTCTAGCTGGAAGACGCCGGTGACCTTGAAGGCCTCCTACTTTATATAATTAATTTCCCATTTACATGAGGGAATCAATAAAATTATGTTTTGGATTGTGATATTTACTGCGTGGGTACTTATTTTAAATGAATGTGTGCATGCATATGGTTTGATAAACTCAAAAGCGTTACAAATCATAATATAAACTATATTTATATGATTATTAACACTTCAAGTGACATTGATCAAATTTGAAGTAATAAATGCTTCTGATAACATGTCGACATTGGTTGTAACTCAAAATAGTAAGCGTCAACTTGTAAAATACACTACAAAACAATAGTGCCATGAGTTTATTTTTACGAGGTATTAACCTAAAACCCCATCATTAATACACCCAAATCTTTTTTTCGGTTCAACAAACCAAAAAATCACTCTATTAAAAATATCTGTTAGTGTGGTTTCCAAAAACCACGCCTTTAAGGAATTTGTTGATGTGCAACAATCAAATACCATTAAACCACATCGTAGCGTATGCATAAAAAATATTATGGCGGTACCAAAAAATAATTCGCACAAAATAATATTGAACCACAATATTAATCTTCCCTCAAAATTTCTTTTGAATTTTTCATTTCACGCGAGATCCCTTTAAATTTACACAGATCCCAACCAAATCTTCCCTCTTGGTTCTAATTTTTAATCCATATTTACTTCGTGATTATATTTTTTTCGGTTAATTTGTTGATTGTAAGATTACTCCAAAGATTGTTTTACTTTCTTCTTGTTTGTGTTGCAACCATTAGAAATAGTATCCTTTAACTAAAGCTCTCTATCGGAAATTCACCGATAGTGCAATCGAAGAGGTTGATCTCAATAAGTCGGAGCCATGGGATTTACCTGGTAAGCAATCATAGATCTGCAATCATGTTTATCAAACTGCACCATTTTTCTTCTCTCAAAATCATATTTGAATATGAAAAATGTTTTAATCACTTTGGATTTGAATATTTAATGGAAAAATGTTTTTTTTAGAGAAAGCAAAAACGGAGGCAGATCAGAAGGAATTATTCTTCTTTTGCCGGATCGGAAATATCCGACGTGGATGTGAGCAACTATGACGGATGCTGGTTACCAGATGGCTATGGAAAAAGATAGGGAGATTTTCAGACCCGCAGGAAACTTGGTAAGCATGAAAAAAAAAAGCTTGTTTTCTATCCAAATGTGGAAAGAACGAACTGGATCATGCATTTAATGGTGTATTTCTATAAATTTTATGTGATTTTCTTTTGTTGGTATTTTAGACCTCCTATTTTTAGTGCACTTGTAATTGTTTTTTGATGTTGTTCTAGACCTGTTCCATTAAATGCTATCTGTGCTGCAAAAAAGACATCATTAGCAAAACTCAACTAAAGCCCACGGAAATGGCCACTAAAGAAAATTGTTGTCGCTGTGGTTGGTAATAGTGATGACAAGGGGCGGACGCAGGAATTAGTAGAAAGTGGTTGCACAATTTTTTTTCCCGTCAAGCATAATATAAAATATTAAAAACAAAATGCCGGTCAAACATAATATAAAACATCTAATATAAAAAAAAGTTTCTGATTAAACATAATATAACAACGATCTATTAGAATTTAAATTTGTCCTCTTCGTGCAGACATCTTTTGAAACCGCTCCATTACTTTTTCATTCTCAACTTTAGCTAGTGCTTCGGTCTCGACGTTACAAAGCAATGTGTCGTTCAAAAATTCATCACCAATTTTGTTATGCAAGTCGGTCTTCAAAAGCTTCATCTTTGAAAAACATCTTTCTACACTTGCGGTCGCTACGGGTAATATCAAAGCCAATTTTAAAAGCTTATAAACTAAAGGATAAGATCGATGCTTCCCCATACTAACCATCAAACGAGAAAGGTCGGAAATTCCTTTCAAACTAGTGAAGCGCTCATCTTTGATGCAAGAGTGATAAAATATCTCAAGTTGTCCTTCAAGGTCTATCAGATCTGAATCATCAAAGTCATACTTGTATAACTTACCCAACTTCAATAACTTTGATTTGTCAAATTGTGCAAATGAATCACAATGGCTCAAAGCACCCATGTATTCTAGTAATTGGATGCTCGTTTCACTAAATCGATCCTGATATTCTGTAAGTTGCATATCTACCACAGGTGTTGAAGATTTTAACCTCAAAATGAAACCTATTAGTCATTGCAGTCCTACGGTTTCTCGCACCAATATACAACTATTCCATATCTAAAGTATCAATTTCATGTGCTTGACAAAATGATGATGTTTTTGGCAAAATGCTAGCAAACCCTATGTTTCTAAAATATTGTAATGCCTCCATTGTCCCTCTAACTATCGAAGCCGCTTCTAAAATGTCTAGATCTTTTCTTTGAAGTTGCTTTGACAATGTACTCATGAGGTGTAAAACGCCATACATCATATGTAAGTAAAACACGAACTCATATGATTTAAAATATGCTAAGATTCCAGATGCTTGTTGACGGTTTGCCAATGACCCTCCCTCCTCTTTCACAAAATCTAAATCTACAAGAACATTCGCAAACAACTTCATCAAACTTGTGAGTGTGTTGAAATGTGAACCCCATCTTGTTTCTCCCGCTCGAACTAGTGTAGTCTCTTGATTTAACCCTCTTCCGGTTTCAAGTTCACCACTACACAAGCCTTTTTGCACCATTTCTCTTGCTTGCTCTCGTAGTAAGTCTTTTCTTTTACACGAGGCACAAACAACATGAACCACCAACGAAATTTGCTCAAAAAAGTCACTAACACCATCATGCTTCTTTGCTATAGCCACAACTACTAATTGAAGTTGGTGTGCAAAGCAATGTACATAAAAAGCCTTGTCATTCTCTTGTAATATCAAAGATTTCAAATCATTGAATTTCCCTCGCATATTGCTAGCCCAATTGTAACCTTGTCCTCTTATCTATTAAAATTTAAAACAAATAATATATATATATATATATATATATATATATATATTAAATTGAAATAACAAAAAAGTAAAGAATATATTACCTAACTAAAACTCCACTTATTACTTGTAAGTACTTCATTTATGGCGTTTTTGAGTGTCAAAGAGGATGTATCCTTCACGTGCACTAGACTTATGAATCTTTCTTTCACAAAGCCAAGACTATCGACATAACGCAAAACAACAACCATTTGTTCCTTTTTTGAAACATCACTAGATTCATCAACTAGTAAAGCAAAAACATCTTGACAAATCTCTTCACGAATACTCAAAAGTACTTCTTGTGCAAAACATTGCACAAGTTCTTTTTGAATTTTAGGTGAAATTAGTTGATTGTTTTTAGGAGCATTTTCTAAAGTATTGTTGAAAATATCTTCACTTGTCTCTCGAATGGCTTTTAACACTTCAATGTAAAGCCCTCTATGTTCCGAGTTAACCGACTCGTCATGACCACGAAACGGTAAACCGATTTTCAATAAAAGTCTAACAACAATAATAAAAACACGTAATCGAGCTTTATATTTATGGTCCTCTGCTTCGATTTGCCTCCTCAAGACTACATTAATAGCTTGTTTTTTCCTTATTAAAAACTCACACTTTTCTCTTGCTTTGTTGTGAAAACTATCAACACCACCCACATCAGTCCGAAATGCATCTTTTTTATTTCAAGTATCAAAACCTTGGGAAACAAATGCATCTCTCCCTCCTTTTTGTCCCATGAGTTCCCCCACACACATAAAAATATAAACAACATGCACTATTCTTTTTCACACTATATTCCAACTAATCAAATTCCTCAAACCATGAAGGAACAAATCATCTAAATCTATCACCTATTTTTTTAGGATACTTATGTGCCCTTACTTGACACGGTCCTTGAAGCAAATATGCTCTTCTTACATTATCTATTACATCTAATTTGTAACTTGTAATCAATGGCCTATCCGCTGGGTCCTTTGGAAGATCTTTCAAGTCAACGTTATTATTAGGTTGGTTAGAGCATGGTGTTTGTAACGCCCGTAGCTTCGGGCTAGTCAATTTAGAGATAATAGGGGTCAAAAACGACTTTTTGACAAAAGATTATTTAGAATAAATAATATTAACCAATTTGTAGAATACGTCTCAAGGGTTCCGTACATATAAAGAACGTTGAAATCCCAGTTATAACGAAGAAGTTATGGTTCGTCGAAGTTTTACGGCAAAACTGGCACGACAACGGGAGATGTAAATAGTGAATTTACGATGGTGGACTATTTAGCCTTAGAATATAAAAAAAGTTGTAGTATACATTAAACCTAGAACATACAAAAAAATGCCCAAATCTGACTTCGTATGAGAAAGTTATGAATTTTCTAAGATTTGGGTTAGCAGTGCACAGCCCGAAACTCAAACTTTCGATCGAGCAATTTTTGGCCTACGCAACCTAAATGAGAATTGAAGATCTCATTAATAGGAGCTCATCTGTAAAAAGACAGACGAAAACAGAGTCCGTATGTAGAAGTTATGAATTTTACGCTGACATTTAACAGTATAATCTCCTTGTAGTGTTAAATTTAAGATCGGTCGAGAATTAGCCGACGGAGTCAAAATGAAAGTTGTAGACCTTATTTTTACCTACGTGTGGATATAAAGAACGTAAAAAATGGAGGTCGTATGTGAAAGTTATGGATTTTAGAAGTCGGAAGTGTATTGTGCGAAAATTGGTGATGTGGCACAATATTGGCCATTGCTTTCTCCCCAAGTCTTGCCACTAGATGGTGACATGTGGCACCAAATTCAGCCATTTTTCACCCTCTAAATATAACCTCTCCCACCCTCATTTTCTACACACTTTTCCCATTCTTTCTTCTCTTTACTCTCTCTAGCCCCGAAAACCCCCCGAAAAGCCTAAGGAACCTCCCTAGCACGAAGCGGAAGCCCCGGAGTGCTCGACGGCTCCGAGAAGAAGGGCTTTTCCGCTTTGTAACGCTGCTCCAAGCAAAGCCTGATTTTCTATAAAACCCGTTGTAAGTGAGCTACGCCTACACTATTTTTAATAAAGTTTTTATTTAATTATAGTAACGTTATTATGAACTTATAATAATTACTTGGGCTATTATTATGGGTTATTTAATGCTTATATAATAGTAATAATAGCTAGACTATTAATTAGTCTCAACGAATAATATATTAAACTCTAGTGGTAATAATACTAGGTTTCGTCCAAAAAAATTATTTTTAAGAAGCGAAGCGCTGTCTGAGTTCGAAATCACCACCTTTTCAAGTGAGTGCATGGTCCCTTTCATCTTAAACATAGATATGAAGTATTTAATATAAATTACGTGTTATGTGTACATATATTCTGAATACTTGTTGTCTATGCTGGATGAAATATTTGTATACACGTTTTAAATAATTTAAACTGTATATGTATTTTATATCTACAAAATGTGTTGGGTAAAACATGGGTAGATGTAATAGTTGTTGTGTGACCAAATAAAATAATGAGAGGCCTCGTTATAGATGTTATTGATGATCCAGTTATCTAGCGGAGTATAGATGACGACCACGGACTATTCTAGATAGTTTAGTGGAACGCTAGCAGGCTCGCACCTGTAGGTGTTTATTTGAACTGTGTGCTCACTAGAGGTAATCTATCCCCCCACATGGTTGCCTTATTTGACATGAATTGCTGAGGAACCCCCGAAGCATGTGTTGTCACCCCAATGAAAGTCCTTAGACTACGTCCCTTGTGTTAGATGTTTTAGGGACGTAAAGTGAGGATAACGGGAACGGGTAAACGGGTTTGTTTGGTTTGATAAAGTTAATAAACTTATTTATTGTGGGTTGAAACCCCTATGTACTCACCAGGTTTCCCAACCTGACCCACTCAGTTTATTTATATCACAGGTGTTGATATGAAGTCACATTACACTGAGAGATTAAGGAGATATAAATCACTAGTGATAATGAATGTAAGTTCTATTTATTCTTATGTTTCTGTATTGAGGATGACATCCCAAATGTTTTAAAATGAATAAAAATATTTTTCTTCGAAAATGCTTTGATAACGTATTTATCATGTTTTACTGGGAACAAATTCCGCAAAATATTTATTAAAAGATGTACTCTGATTTTTGTAAAGCATAAAAACAATCGGTCTTTTCTGGCCGTGAAAATGATGATGTCACAGTTGGTATCAGAGCATTAGTTTAAGCGAACTAGGAATAAGGATTTATTTCTAGACTTAAACTTAGAATGTTAAGAGATGATCGTGAGGAGTGTGTCTAATATATTTTTGGAAGTACACATAAATAGACACAAGCACTAGCTTAATTAGGGAAGATGCCTAAAATGCTTTTATGTGCTAAATGATTTGTGATGCTTTATGCTATCGTTTGATCAGATCTATGGTCTGTTGCCGACCAGATCTGGAAATTTTATGTGCTTAGGTTTCTAAACGTTTAATTACGATATTAGAACTAGCATGTAACTTTTTGGAGTAATACGAAGGAATATACGTCTAAATCTTCCTCTATCTATATTCTCGTCTCGATACACCGAACGCCTGCTTTGGTGTATAGAATGTCATGTAAGGACTCATAGCAGACTGAGCAAATGGAGGAAATGAGAAGGCTTACGATAGTGAATGATACCTATCGGAAGATATTTTAAGAGTGATATCTTGCCTTTAGAATGCGTCTAATAAATAATACGTCTAGTATAGGAGAAGTTCACTTTCGATTAGAAGAAAGAAAGATTTTTGGTAGAATCCATGAAGTTATCCCATCGTCTGACATTTCCACTACCAACCGGGTTGAAACAGAATTGATGATTGAAGATACGTATGGAAGAATTCCTAGTAGAGTCTAGAGAAAATTATATGATTGTTTGGACACATTTGTATGTGTTAAATTTTTTTTTTTATGATAATAACTTGGTGAACTGCGAGACAATACTTAGGACGAGTATAAGTAGGTGTGAAAGGTAGTAGAGGCCTAAACTACCGGAAGCATAGGACTCACGCTTGAATCAGGGAATGTCACAAGGTTACCAAGAAGCTAGTAACTGATACCGTTTTATTCAAATATGTCGTTACCATCGTTTCAGTAATGACTAAGAGTATGATTTTTATTCTGACCCTAGTGGTCATTGTTAGATTAGTGTCTAAGTCCATAACTATTTTGGTATGTACTTGACCCGATTATGAGCATGGTCCTTTTGGGTTGCCTTCACCATAGAAATATGTAGGATGAATTAAGGAGAGAAAGGTTTAAATATGATTTATTAATATATTATGAGAATAATATATTAAAAGAGAAATCATATTGTTTAATTAATATTAGTCAAGAATTAATTGATAATTAGTTTTGTGGCTAAAAGAGATTAATTAAACTTAGGGGACTGAAGTTGTAATTATAAGATAATTATAATTGGGCTATGGATCACCTAATAATATATAGGTTGGACGAATTCTATGGGAAGCCCATTAGAAATCATCCAAGGGATATGTTAAAGGAGTCCATGGGCTGCTTAGGGCTTAAGCAGCCAGATTAGAGTTTCCTAGTTGTAAATCCTAATAGCCACGTCTTCCTCTAGGGTTTCTAGACGTTTTTGGGCAGCCTCCTCTCTTCTCCTCTTCATCCAAGTTGCTTAGTGGTGTTTGTGACTCAATTAGAGGTGCAGCAGTTGAGGCACTAAGCTTTTGAGGCCAATCCAAGCAAGGAATTGTTTGTTATTGCTATATAACAATCAAATGTAATTCTCTAAACCCTAATTCAGTTTGTTATATGTTAGATCTAGGGTTTGTGGCTTTGGATTATCAATTGCATGTTCATTAGACAAACTAGATACAAAAGCTATTAGGGTTTGCATGTACACCATAGGATTGATGTATTGCTCAAAACACATTAGTGGTATCAGAGACTAGGGTTGTTTTCTAGTGAATTTGATGCTTAATTGATCGAAATTTGACTGAAAATCGAATTTTTTTGGCTTCTGCATGCCTGACTCGCCGAGTCACTTGGTGAACTCACCGAGTCGTCTGTACTCGACGAGTCCAGGTCTAGACTCGACGAGTCAGCGGGTCTGGCAGGCTGTTTTCGAGATTTTCTTGTTGTTTTGGCTTGGGATACTTACTATAAACGTTTTTAATTCATAAAATCCGATTTTTATTGATTTTGGGTGAATATCCTTACCAAAATAGAAGATAACTATCAAAATTTAGATAATCTTTTGTTTTATTAGATAAATATTGATTATTTGTAATTTAGATTTGAATTATCTTGTGAAAAAGTTTCAATTTGCACCCTTTAGGTTTTATAGTTTAAATTTGAACTTAAAAGTTTTATTTATGAAATTTAAATGAGTTAAACCCTAATGTTTTGAAAAGTTTCAAAACTTGCCCTCAAGTTTTGGAATTTAAAATGGTTGATTAAAAGTTTAATTTTGAAATATTTAAATTCTAAACCCTAATGTTTTGAAATGTTTCAAAACTTGCCCTCAAGTTTTGGAATTTAAAAGTTGATTAAAAGTTTAATTTTGAAATGTTAAATTCTAAAACCCTGGTAATTTGAAAAGTTCAAATCACACCCTTATGGTTTTATTAATTAATTAAAGTGTACAACTAAAAGAGATTTAATAAACCCATAAAGTTTTGGTTTACATTTAATTAAATTAAAAGTATAATTTACTAAATTAAACCACCTAGTATTTTAAAAGTGTAAAATACACCCTATACTATATTAAAAGTCTAATATTATATATATGTATGAGTAAACAGTCATTCTTACCGTTAGTAGGCCTCATTCACGAAGTTGGTCTATAAGGGGTGTTTAAGGAAATTTCCTATAAAATGGCGATTGAATGGGTATCCACTCTTACCCACCGCACTCTTGACTAGTGGAAGGTCGTTAGCCGAACGGGTAGGATAGGACAGAAACCTTCCATTATAAGTATAATGAAGTACAAAGTAACTAAATTCTTATACAAATTCCCAAATCATAGTTACTTTAGGCAAAATGTGAAATTGTATGCAAATTCATGGAATTACATTTTGTACCCTTGTCAAACGTTAGTAGAGCGTGTGTGGTTAACCGGCACACTAATTTGGGGATGACATTGGTGGCGAAGGGTGGCTCGATGTTTGTTATAGATCAATGGAGCGTGTGTGGTTAACCGGCACATTGATTGGGTGATAGTAGCATTGAGTGCACCACGCGATTCGTATGGTTATTCACACCTCATTTGTGATACTCGGCATCCCAGTCAGAAATTGTAGGGCATAATCGAGATTAAACATGTCATTGAAAAGTTCAATGAATCTCAAAAGATCTAGGAGTTTCAATTCATTTAAAACTTAAACTTCCTTTTCATTTTTCATGGTGGAAATTAGTAAATCGTCATTTACCTACGTTCAAATATTATGCGACTAGATTACGACATCCCTCTTCTAGGTTGTAGAATATTGTGTTGGATCCTAGCCTTAATAACTAATTTGGGTGTTTTATTAAGGACTCAATGTAATCCAAGATAGTAGCTTTACTCATAAATAACACAACTTTATTTATTCATCAAAATGTCAAGTACAAAATATCTATTACACGTTTCTTATCTATCTAATCCAAACTTATATCATCCTTCAGCCCAATGCTCCTAGCGTGTTGCAAATGTTTGAGCCTATTCAGTCCCTTCGTAAGGGGATCTGTTGGGTTTTCTTCTGACGATACCCTCTTCACAACGAGGAGTCCCTCTTCTACCCGATGTTTGATAAATTGGTATTTTCTGTCAATATGTTGAGATCTACCATGATCTCTTGGTTCCTTGGTTAAGGCAACCGCTCCTTCATTATCATAGAAAATTTCCATCAGCTCCTTTATGGATGGCATAACTCCAAGGTCTCCAATGAAGTTCTTCAACCATATAGCCTTCTTCGACGCTTCACTTGCCGTAATGTACTCTGATTCACATGTTGAATCAGCTACGGTCTCCTGCTTGGAACTTTTCCAAGTCACTGCTCCTCCATTTAGGGTAAAAACCTAGCCCGACTACAATTGGTAACTATCCCGATCCGTCTGAAAACTAGCGTCACTATACCCTCGTACCCTTAAGTCACCACTCCCACCGAAGACTAGAAACCATTCCTTGGTCCTTCATAGGTACTTAAGAATATTCTTAACTGCAATCCAATGAGCTCTACCAGGATTCCCTTGATATCTACTGACCATGCTCAAAGCAAAGGCCACATCAGGGCGAGTACAAGTCATAGCATACATGATAGAGCCTACTGCAGAAGTGTAAGGTACTCGGCTCATATCAGCTATCTCTGCCTCTGTACTCGGGCTTTGAGTCTTACTCAACTTGGTATTTCTTTGGATTATCAACTCCCTTTCTTGGAATTTTCCATACTAAAATGCTTTAGTACCTTATCCAAGTATGTATCCTGACTGAGTCCTATCAGTCTCTTTTCCCTGTTTCTTACTATCCTTATCCCCAGAATATAAGCAACTTCTCTGAGGTCTTTCATAGCGAAACATTTCCCAAGATAGGAATTGACCTCCTACAAGGTTGGGACATCGTTTCCTATGAGTAGTATGTCATCCACATACAATACGAGGAAGCTCACTATACTCCCACTGGCTTTGACATATACACAAGATTCATTTTCGCTTCGTAGAAAGCCAAACTCTTTAACTTTCTCGTCAAAACAAAGATTCCATCCGCGAGACGCTTGTTTCAACCCATAAATGGATTTCTCAAGCTTACACACTCTATTTGGATGCTTCACATCGACAAAACCCTCTGGCTGATTCATATACACATCCTCAGCCAACTTCCCATTAAGGAAAGTAGTTTTCACGTCCATCTGCCAGATTTCATAATCATGAAACGCAGCTATTGCAAGCATTACCCTAATAGACTTTATCTTCGCAACTGGTGAGAAGGTGTCATCATAGTCAACTCCAGGAGTTTGAGTAAAGTCCTTCGCAACCAATCGTGCTTTATAAGTGTGCATATTCCCAGCCATGTCCGTCTTCTTCTTGAAGATCCACTTGCACCCGACTGTCTTACAACCTGGTACATTATCAACCAAGTTCCAAACTTGGTTGTTGTACATGGACTGAATCTCACTGTCCATCGCCTCTTTCCATTTAGCAGACTCCGGGCCTGCCATGGCTTCTTTGTAGCTGTTAGGTTCGTCCAAATTCATTAGTGTTTCATCGCTAATAAACGTATCCCCTTCAGTATTAATATGAAAACCATATAACTAGGGTTGAACACTAACCCTACTAGAACATCTAAGAAGTAAGGACTCGTCAACGACCTCAACAGGAGTTTCCTCCTCGGGTTGAGTGCCATTGTTAGAGGTTCCTTCATCGCTTTACTCTTGAATCTATTCAAGATAAATTTGCCTCCCACTGTCTTCTTGGCTCATCAATTCCCTTTCTCGGAAAACTCCTCTTCTAGCAACGAAGACAACATTGTCATTCGGTCTATAGAAAAGATAGCCAAAAGACTTCTATGGATAGCCAATGAAATAACTCTTCTCACTACGAGGTTCTAGCTTGTCGTGAGTCTCTCGTCTTACGAAAGCCTCGCAACCCCAAACCTTAATGTGTACCAACGAGGGAGCTTTCCTTGTCCACACCTCGTGAGGAGTCTTGGTAACCACTTGGTGGGAACTAAGTTAAGGATGTGGGCGGCAGTCTCTAAGGCATACCCCCAGAAAGCTATTGATAACGAGGTCCGACTCATCATAGAACGAACCATGTCCAACAAGGATCGATTACATCTCTCAACCATACCATTCAATTGTGGTATTCTCAGAGGCGTCAATTGCGAAACAATTCCACATTCTTTTGGATATTCATGAAACTCAAGACTTAGGTACTCTCCTCCTCGGTCTGACCAAAACATCTTGATTTTCCTGCCCAGCTGATTCTCCACTTCATTCTTAAACTCTTTGAACTTTTCAAAAGTTTCCGAATTTTGCTTGATTAAGTAGATATATCCATATCTGCTATAATCATCCATAAAAGTCACGTAGAAGCGGCAAGCATCCCTTGTGGTGGATCTAAAGGGCCCACACACATCGGTGTGTATGAGATCCAATAAACCCTTACCCCTTTCATAAGTGCCAGTAAAGGATGACTTGGTCATCTTCCCAAGTAAACAAGATTCACACGTGTCATTGTCGCTAAGGTCAAATGACTCCAACACTCCATCCTTTTGGAGTTGGGCTATGTGTTTCTTGTTGACATGGCCAAGGAGACAATGCCACAAGCATGCTTTGTCCAGGCTAGTAGATGAATCAATGTTCAATACATCATTTCCTAAATTATCAACAACCATCACAAATTCATAAATCCCATTACAAGGTAATGCATTGAAATAAAAGACACCATTCAAATAAACATTAATAGAACCATTACTATTATCAAAAGAATATCTGAAACCTTGTCTAAACAATCCATGAAATGAAATAATGTTTCTTGCCATATCTGGCGAATAACAACAATTTTCTAAATCTAACCCTAACCCATTACTCAGCACTAAAGAATAAACTTTGACTCTGGTCACAGGCGATGATCTTCTGTTCCCATAATCAAGTTTATCTTTCCATGTTCCATCTCCCTACTTCTTCTTAGGCCCTGCAAATCAGAACAAATGTGGTAACCACACCCTTTATCAAGAACCCATGAACTAGAAAATGCTGAGTTGTTAGTTTTAATAGAATACATACCTGTGAAGGTGGGATTAATCTTCCTATCCTTTATGTCTTGCAGATATTGTAACGCCCGTGTTTATGGGCTTGCCATTTTTAGCAATGTAATAGTCTAGGTTAACCTTTGTAACCCAATTTGAAATAATAAGAACGTATTATTTGAGTATTATGTGTTTTGTGCTTAATTGCTTAATTATGTGATTTGATTAATTAAGAATAAAAATAAGCGTCAAAATTTAAGTGTAAAATAAACTCGATATCTTTGCATAAAGTTGTAGTGGCCGAAACGAGGTTTTCGAATATATATAGAACGCCCAAATCTGACTCCGTATGAGGAAGCTATGATTTTATGAAGTTTCGACTTGGCAGTATGCAGCTCGAATACTCGATTGAGATCGAGCAGTTTTTAGCCGAAACAATCTAAACGAGAATCGAAGATCTCGTTGTTAGTAGCGAAACGATGAAAAGTTAGGCGAGAACGGACGTCGGACGAAGAAGTTATGAATTTATAACGAAGTTTTCCTGTCCCGGCCTACTAAAAATAAATAATAAAAATAAAAGTCAAAATTAGCCGATGGAGTCTCGATGAAAGTTGTAGAGCGTAGTCTCACCTACGCATGGATATAAAGAACGTCGAAAACGGAGTTCGTATGAAGAAGATATGAATTTTTGAAGTTTATTAAATAATCAAAATATAAATTTAATTAATAAATCCGATATTATCCGAAGGGGAGTCACCGGACTTATTCGGGTTACGCCCAGCGTAAGGCTGTACGCCCAGCATATAGTGAAGCATGACGAAGCCTCGCACTCGAGTGCTCCGATGACGCATGCAGTGACATTTTCGCATTACGCCCAGCGTACCGAAGTAGTACGCCCAACGTAATGCGAGGGTTCAGCCCTATAAAAGGGCATGCGAGGGCAGCTTCTTTCATTTGCAAACTTCTTTCTTTCTCTCTAAGCTTTTGCCTCGATTTGCATGCCATTTATACACCGAAGCCCCGGTATTATTCTCGAGCCCCGAAGCAAGATCCGAAGCCCCGAGGATCCCGAGAAGTGAGATTTCCGAGCCGAAGCCCTACCCGCGAGGAGTCCGATTTTTGTGAAGATCTTCCAGATCTACCGAAGTATACTACTTCTTCAAGTCGTAGTGCTGTCTGATCATCTTCTGATAAAGTGAGTGTGTCGTCATTTTCTTCTAACACATTATTATGAAGTATTTTATACGAAATACGTGTTACGTGTATACTTTGTTGATTATATGTGTGAATGTATATTCACTTTCTTCTATCTCATAGATCTGATTTATTCTCTATGAAATATGTGTTATGTGTGTGTGCCTCATCTGTTATGTGGAAAATGTATTGATTGAGCATGCTATACAGGTTTTAAACTATGTATAAAAATGTATATTTTTATCTACTAATATGTTGGGTAGAACATTGGTAGATAGTTGGTGTGTAATAAACAGATGAGAGGCCTCGGTGTTGTTGTCGTTGATCTTATCATTCAACAGAGTGTGGATGACGACCACAGACTCTTTCTGGACCGTCCTGTGGAACACTAGCAGGCTCATAACCTGTAGGTGTTGTGAACGATGTGTTCATCCGTGTACTCTATCCCCCTCATGGTTGCCTTTAGGATATTTATTGCTAAGGAAGCCCCTTTGTAGTAATATCCGTCCCGATGAAAATCCTAGATTAGGTCCCTTATAATAGATGTTGTTTTAGGGACGTAATGTGAGGATAAAGGGAATGGGTAATCGGGTTATTTTTGATTGTTGAATTAAATATAATTATTTATTGTGGGTTGAAAACCCTATATGCTCACCAGGCTCCTAAGCCTGACCCACTCAGTTATTTGTATTATAGGAAGTGGCGCAAGAGCATAAAGATGGATGAATCATCAACTTGTTTTGTTTACAAATCTGTATATATGTATATATTTGTTGAATGACTTGTAATGTTATCGTTTATGCTTTATGGTCTGTATCGGAACATGACATCCCGATTTTTGATTATGAAATGAAATTATATTTCTTTATGAAATGTTTTGATAAAAGATCTATTTTATCATGTTTGGTTTTTGGGAACAAATTCTGCATCTCTTTTAAAATCAAAAGGATTTACTCTGAAATTATTTTAAAAAGCATAAATGAAACCGGTCTTTTCTGGCCGAGATTTTGGGGATGTCACAGATACTTAGGGCAGCTTCGTTTCCAGTGGCCCTTCTTATGGCAGTAATAGCACTCTGCTTCTTTAGGGTCGGAAGAGTGTTTGACCGAACCAACTTTGGTTCCACTAGAAGACGAACCATCTTGGGTCTTACCCTTATTCTGGCCCTTACATGGAGCCTTTCTCTTCTTTCCCTTTCCTTGACCAATTGCCAACACGGGAGCAACCACAGCAGGGAATGGTGCAACAGATTTGTCTTTGAGGTTTCTCTCAGCAGTCCTCAACAGTCCTTGAAGCTTGCTCAAGGAGACCTCCTCCTTGTTCATGTGGCAGGCCATTCTGAACTGATTGTAACAGGAGGGCAAGGAGTGGAGGATTATGTCGATAGCCAAATCCTCATCAAACTTAACATTAAGTTTAAGAAGACGATTAACATACCTCTGCATTTTCTGCAAATGAGAGGTTAGGGATTCTCCACTCCCCATCTTAGCAGTGATCATATTAGTAATGATCTTATAGCGCTCTTGCCTCACGCTTTGGTGGTACCGGTCCAACAAATCCTGATGCATTTCATATGGATACATGTCCTCATAGGACTTTTGGAGTTCGAGGTTCATGGTGGCCAACATGATGCAATGAACTTTCGTAGCATCACGCTCGTGGGCCTCAAAGGCGGCCAACTCTTCAGGAGTAACAACATCTGGGATGATCTTCTCAAGCTTTTCATCGAGGACATATTCTTTGTCCTCGTAGGGAGTGATCATGAGAATATACCTCATCCACTCGTTGAAGTTTGAGCCATCAAATGTGACCTTTTGGAATAGGTTCATCAACAAGAATGACCCAGAAGCGTTGTTGTTGTTGTTTGCAGACATCTGAAAAAGAAATGGAACAAAGTTTGATTAGAAATGAGTCCCTAATTAAACACCCAAATGAGAAACTAGGGCTAGGACCCAACAACATTATTTACAACTTAGAAAGGGATGTCGTACTCTAAGAGTAAATAATTTGAAGGTAAGTGAATGACGATTCACTAATTCTCACCATGAAAAACGAAAAAGGTTTTAAGATTTAAAGGTATTGAAAACTCCTAGATCTTTAAGATCCATTGAACTTTTCAATGGCATGTTTAAATCTTGATATGCACTTCAAATTTCCGACTGGGATGCCGTGGATCGCAAACAAGTTGTGAATAACCATGTGAATCAACATGGTGCACTCGATGTCTCTATCACCTAATCAATGTGCCGGTAAACCACACACGCTCCATTAATCTATGACAAACATCGAGTCACCCTTCGTCACCAATGTCCATCCCAAACTAGTGTGTCGGTTAACCACACATGCTCCACTAACGTTTGACAAGGGTACAAAGTGTAATTCCATGGAATAGCATCATTTTCACATTTTGCCCTAAAGTAACTAAGATTAGGAATTTGTAAAAAAAACATTGTAGTTACTTTGAATCTTACATTATACTTTTATTGAGGAGAGGATTGCCCTATCCTACCCGTTCAGATAACGACCCTCCACCAGTCAAGCAAGCAGTGGGTGTGAGTGTATACCCATTAAGCACCATTTTATATGCAGCAACATTATACCTACCTTATAGACCGGCTTCGTGAACAATCCTATGTGCTCATACAAACCCTAATGCTTGGATCTAGGTTTCTCTATTGTACATGCATTGAATCCAAGACTTGCAACCCTAGATCTATCATATATAATTCGAAATTAACATCATAAGAACAAATCTAAGTGTTTACCTCTATCAAATAGCTTGAAATCCTTGTAGTCTTCTTGATCTTGAGCTTAGAGTCATAATTGTAACTCCTCTAATGGTTCACAAACCCCACAAGAAAAAAGGCAATATGAGAGAGGGTGAGAGATGCTAAAATCGGCCCTAGGGTTCTCTTGGAATCAAGTGTAGCCGATTTTCATAGCCTAAGGGTCTTATTTATACTTGCAGGCTGCTAGGGTTTCAGTTTAAACCCTAATGGACAGCATAGCCACCAAGCAGCCCAAGGAACCTTCTGGAATAAGGTCTTGGACAAAAATATGATGGATCCCCATCATAATTTCGTTCCCCTTTAAGTCCATTAGGTTTCCTTCGCCCAAAACTTAACTATCATACATTTGAAAGTTTATACCCCTTTATTTAATTAATCTCTTTTAGTCACCAAATTAATTCCTAATTAATTTATGACCAATACTAATTAAATAAATATGATTTCTCCTTTAATATATTATTCTTATGATATATTAATAAACCATAATATTCTCTCTTTCTCCTTAAATTACCTTGTCAAGTTGCTTTGGTGAAGGCAACCCAAAAGAACCATGCACAACCGGGTCAAATACATACCAAATATAGCTACGGGCTTAGACACTAATCCAACAATAATTTTGCTAAAAATATTTTTACATGAATTACCGAATCCGAGTACTCCCCGAGTACTCCCGAGTACTCCTGAGTACTCGCTACTCGGTAGTCGACCGAACAGGTACCGAGTAACGAGTTCTACAACCTTGCTTGTATTTATCATATAACGATAGCCATCATGTTGAAAAAATTGGCCGTCTTATTAGTAGTTTGCATTAATAAACATCTCAAGCATAAGAAATTGCTTTTTATCGCTATATTGATTTCGTAAACGTATAAAATAGCAACATTTTAACGCGAAGTTGTGAAAATCTGGATGTTTATCATAAGATCTCACCTAAGTAAATTGATTCTGGTCTTACTAGGATCGAAAAGTTATTTTGGTAAGATCACTGTAGGATCATAGCCGCGGAATATGAGATCGTAGAATTGATTGTAAGATCTTAGAATCGTTACTATTTTTTTTAAAGAATATTAATATTTTTTTTTCATGGACTAACTACGTAGAGTACCATTTTATGAATTGTTTATCATTAAATGATGTATTGAATATGTATTTGCATGGTTATAATAGCTCACATGTGGTATTAACAAATCAAAAGATCTACGGGTTGTACTTTTAAATTAGCGAGTTATGTCGATTTAACTCACAGGAATTACTTTAATTATGGAAAAATACTTGTACACTTTTATATCAAAAAGAGTTTTATGCCGATTTAAAATCACTTTTATATCTTTAAGTATGGAAAACACTTGTTTACTTTCGGTCCTGGGATTTAGGACTACCTAACTATTATAAGGAAAATATTGGAATTTCTTTGGAAACATACTTTGTCGCTTTTACAAGGAAAATGGTTTCTTTCTCAAACAAAACTGATGAGTTCTAAAAGAACTCTTTGATCGATTAGATCATTGTAACAAGTAAGTAATGAACGTAAAGATAGTAAAAAAGAAACACAAGTATGAATCAGAATGTGTCGAATGATTAGATTACTCGATCCTCAGCAGAGCTCGACTAAGAACTTCCACTGTAGACGATTCTAGGGTTACAAAATAAGAACGATGAATATGCTAAACAATACTTCTCTTATCGTTTCTAATCCTTGCTAATCATTATGTTCTAGGATGCATGCAAGCATCTATTTATACTAAACCCTACAAAACTCACGGATGGACAGGCCCATACCGGAGATAAACATTGGACTAGCTAACGAGCCCAATAGACGCAACACAATACTGATCCTAACAATCTCCCCCTTTGCATCAATTTGGAGCGAGACTATCGTTTCTTCTTGCTTGGACCAGCAGCAGGAGACTTCTTTACTGTATCGAACAGACGTGTGATAAGTGCAAGGATTGTCTGTCTGAAGCGAATGTACCATTGAATCATGTCATCAAAGTACTTGATATCATCCGCTGTGTTCTGCTTGCATCGATGGATGATCCCTAAAACGTGTTCCAAACATGCAGTGGTGTAGAGATGTTTGTCTGCCAAGGTGAAAAGACATTTCTGTCCTTCGTTCCTGGTAAACATGACGGAGTTTCTCTTTGGGTCAATCTTCCCCATTTGCATCATATTGAGATCACTGGCAGAGCCAACAGGAGATATGGTAGGCTTCTTCTTGAACATGCTTGCTATCTCCTGATCCATCAGAGCAACTTCCATGACATAGCATACAAGCATCCTCTTAAAGTGGTCGATGATCGGACCATATTCAGCTTCGTTTGTAAGAAGGATGTTGTGCAAGATAATCCAGTCATGTGGATTAAGGTTGGGAAGATCTGCAAGTGAGATGGCATGTTCGGCTTTGGCAGATCCCCTTAGTACCTTGAACTGTACGTTGGTGAAGTTGCCTTCCCTGAACGGCTTTAGGACCCGAACATTGACGATTTTCTGAGCGCTCCAAGTTTGGTATTGTGGTTGAGCTGCCCTCAGATAAAATTCAACTAAGTCCCGATCAACCTGTGGATGAGGATGGGGGAACTCAGCAATGTTGTCAAAGGCATGAAAAACAAATGCCTTTCGGGTCAGTGGCATATCGAACTGAGAGTCGACAGTGTTAGAATAATCTAAAGAGATCACAGGTTCTAGCCACAAGATACTTGGTGTTTCGAAGGCTTCTTTAATCAGCTTCTCAAGAGTCCAAGGAGGAAAAAGAGTTTTCCTGCTCCTGAGAAGGTCGTGGGCTTCTTTCTGTCTTCTTTCGGCTTCTTCGGCCTCTCTAGCCACACGAGCACTGATGTCAGCCTCTTTATCTCGACCCTGTTGCTTCAAAAGGTCGGCAATTGTCTCCTTATCATCATCGTCACTCTCCTCAACAATATTCTTTCCTTTGTCTTTCACAACGGAACCTGAGACTTGGCCTATTGGAGGAGGTTCGGTTGTGTGAGTTGCTGAAGTAGGAGGTGATTGAGACACTTGTTCTTTTTCTCCCCCTTGTTTCGGAATGCACACGAAATCAAGGAGCCCTTTGATTTTGCTCAGTAGAGAGAGGGTGGGAGCAAGCTTCTCTGCAAGGTCACGCCTCACAGAATAATTGAGGATCGGGTCATGATCTTCAAGGATGTTTGAGATAGCTGAGTGGACATCCGAAACACATGATTTAACCACCTCTCTTTTAGATCGAAGAGAGTCAATCTCCTGTTGAGAGTTGGAGAATTGAATACTCTTGACCTTCAGAGCAGTAGTCTTCCTTGCGAGAGCATCCATGAGAGAGTTCTCAGCAGCTAAGTATTCTTGAAGCTTGGAGAGACGCTCCTCAATGGTTGTTCTAAAAGCTGAGTTGTTGTCAGAAATTGTTTGACGAAGTGAAGCGAACGACTTCAACTCTGATGCGACTGAGTTAGCCAGCTGGTTGACAATGGGTTCCAGCTTTGTGGTGGTGGCTTCAGCGTTTTCCTGTAAAGATTTCAACAAGGAAGAAGCATCAGTGAATAGTTTATCGACTTTTTCGGTCGCTGCCTCACAAGCTTTGGTTGAGGCGTCAATGGCTGCAGTGGCGGAATCAAGAGAAACTTGATGAGCTTTGGAAAAAGCATCAACAATTTTCTGAATGGCAGCTTCAGAGATTGAGGACTGTGATGTGGAAGATGAGGCGATGAGCGAATCGATTTTGTCATGTAGCTCCTTGAGATGCCTCTTAGTGATAGGAGCATCGTCATGATCATCACTTTGAACTTGAAACGGACTATAATATACCGAATCAAAGGTCATGTCCTCCCCACCAAGGATTGGTTCGTCATCCTCTGATGCATGAGTAGGAGAAGATGGTGGTGGTGAAGCTGGAGGCTCGGTAGTAGTAGTAGTAGTAGGTTCGGGTTGGGTGGTGTGTTCGGTTGTTGGTGTGGGTTCAGGTACTGAGGTGGATTTGGGTGCGTCAGTATGAACCCCCGTATCAGATACGTTGGTTCTTACTTCTGCAGTGGTGGTGGTTGTTGCTTGGGTAAATATAGGTGGTGGTATTGGGATGGAGGTGGATGGTATTTGAGTGGTGGAGGTTATGGGGGGAATGGAAAAAGGAATTGTAACTGGTGGAGAGGAAATAGGAGAAGTATAAATATGAATCTCTGGTGTGGGCGAACATGGTGGAGTGTTACCACGTTGAGATCCATCAGAATCAGAACCCGCTTCCTCATATTCGCTTGAGGACGAAGCAATGATCAGCTTTCGCCTTGGCTGGGTTTTTCGCTTCTTTATGGGAGGGGATTGGGCGGCTCTGGTGGGTTTCCTCTTCTTGGGAGATGGGCCTTTTGCTCCCTTTGCAGCCTGCTTGCCCTTATCAGCCTTCTTTCCTCTGGGGGCAGGTTTGTCAGCATCATGAATCGATTTGAGCATCTCTGGAGTAAGGTCTCTCGGACCAGACCGTCGGAACTCCTTGTACGTTTGAATGATCCGGCTATCGGCAGGAACATCACCATACATTGTTTCAGGGATAGAACCGTTGAAGGGAAATTTGGGTGCGTCAGAAACAATGATCTTCATGGTATGGAAAGTACCAATCGAAGACATTGAAGCACCAACGACAATGGGGACGTGGTACTTTTCCATCACCCATTTAGTGACAAGTGTCCAGAACCGGGCATATGAAATCTCTGAATGGCGTGAAGTGGAAGAAAGACTCTGAATGAGTTGTTGCCATAGGACCGACCCGTAGTCCATATTGATACCGTTGTAGATCCCGTACATAATTGATAGGAACAAACGAATTGCCTTGTCTTATCCAGCACTTCTTTCAGACAAGCCCTTGAAAAGCACAGTAAACATCCCATTCCACTGAGGGGGCAGGCACGATTTCTTGAATTTCGTGACCGTTGTGAGCACCTCAGTGTACCCCATGTTGTAGAACATGTTGAACAGATGAACCATAAGAATGGTTTCAAGATTAACCCATGACGAATCAGGATCAAACCCTAACAGCGTACAGAATCTCTGCTTGGAAATCGACGTGTCACAACTGTAAATTTTAAGCTATGTAATCTATACATTCAAGTTAATGAGAATCAAAAACTTTAATCAAATGCAAGATACAAGTACTATAAATAGTCATCAAACAATTGGAGATCCTAGAAGTTTTGGTTAAGTCCATTTTGGACTAAGACTTCCTTATTGGATCCAAATGGACCAATAAGCTTCCAATTAGACTATCATGGGCTTAGGACCCTAATTGGGTTCTAATTGGACCCACATTCGTTTATTTCAATATTTTGGGCTAGGTAGAACCTAGAAGGAAATAAAACACAAGTTTTGATCCATAATTAAACCTAACCTAGCTTAATAAAGCACAAAAATCACAATTTTATTTTATAAGTCCAATAAATACCCTAATTAGCACTAATGATGGGCTTAGGAGCAAAAAGCCCAAAAACCTTTTCTTCCTTCCCAAGTTTCGGCCCAAGAAGAGCCCAAGAGGAGGAGTTGACTATTACCATGCCACCTCATTTTTATCTCTTGGTTTTCCATGCAACATATCTCATATCTCTAGGCATATATCACTTCATGTCTATTCCTCTCTCTTTTTCTTCTTGCTCTCGGCCAAAACCCAACACACACACACACAAATATCTCACAAACACTCTCTAGATTACTCAAGAAACCATCCTCCCTCTTCACTTAAAATCTTGAAACTTTGCTTGTGCATCAAGAGGATTTCAAGAAAATATCATCACTTCTTGGTAAGTCTCACATATCTAAGGAATTTATAACTCTTTTTCTCATTATTAGATCCTCTCTCTTAAACAATTTTGGTAATCATGCTCCTAGAAAGCTCCTTAAACTCGAGATCTACATCAAGGAAAGCTAGGGCCGAAAATCACTTCATTTTCCTTCCATTTTCTTTACAAAACCGAGCCCCCACACCCAAGGTGAGATTCATACCCCTATTTTCTGTTTTTAAGAGTTTTTGTGGGGGGAATACAAGTGAAAGTGTAGATCTATATGTAATTGTATGCCTTGTATGATTTCCATGCTTATATGTATGCTTTTATGTGTTTTTATGTTAGATCTAGCCTTAAAACCCATCAAAACCGAGATATATCTTGTGTTAAATGATCTTAGCTTCAAATATATTTCTAAACACAAAGTGCTTCAAGAAAAATGGCTAAGTGGTTTAGTAATAATTTTCTTTGGGTCAAAAACACAAATTTTGGGCTTAAAATGTGAAAAATACAAAATAAAGGGCCCAAAATGACATTTTACAGATTCTGATGGTTGGAATGTGCCAATACAGTTTTCATAAAGCTATTTCTGGAATTCTATTCAACTAGTGGATTAAAAACATAAATTTCAAGCCTATTGGGCTAAAAATGTAAATTTCGGCCCAATAAGGCCCATTATGTAAATTTTTCTGTTTTGAAGGGCCAAAACTGTGAAATTCTGTAAAACAGTGGACTATAAGTGTCCCAAATCCTTTTCAAAGGTTTAAAATGCTTTTTAAATTTAAAAAGGACCAAAGTTGCAAAAATTTTCCATTTTGGGCCAAAATTGTCAAAATTGCGAAAAGATGGGCTAAAACCGAGAAAAACTGCATTTTCAGGGACTTAAACTGTTTTCTTTGAAAAATATGCTGGAAAATATTAATTTCAATAATTTTTGGTGTTAAAATGTCAAGAAAAATAGTTTAAGGACCAAACCGGGAAATATTCAAATAAAAGGGTTGAAAATGTAAATTTTACAAATAGTGAGGGGCTGAAAACAGAAATATTTCAAGGCTGATTCATTATGTACAATGTGATCAAATAATGACACCTCAACTACCAACGAAATACAACTCATTACAATACCAAAAGTCGTTGTTAAACGAATTGGCTCGGTCTCGAGCCAATGAAAATCCACAACTACTAACTCTTTGATACATACAAATAACGATTGGTAACACATATACATACGAGTGTGCACAGACGTCTACGCACCATCTTCGGGCCCCAAAAGTGTAAAATCTTGTTTGTTGGGCCTAGCTAGCCCAATGACCTGATCTTAAGGCCCGAAGACATTTTTACTACGAAGTGTTGAGTTTTACCGACTTGGCACAACGTAGGGTGACTTTCAATGGCTTGTATCATTGGACCCCAAGGGCCATGGTATTGCTAGAAAAGTCTACACATTTTACGAGGCGGGTCGGGGACCCCTCGCACACATTTTTCCCAGCCGGTTAATAGAGTTACCGGGGTCTTCGTGACCTCTTTCTCTTCGGATGTGGGACCACTCATAGTCCGGGCGATTGGATAACGTGATTAGTACTGACGACGCCTTCGGGAATCGTTGGTATATCTATAAACCGGGCATTTGTGTAATGCGGGTTTGTAGTAAATAATCAATGCTCGAGAACCTTCCAACGTCGCTTGGGACCGACACTACTATTTTGTAATGGTTTCAACGCAACTCAATGGATTTCAAAAGAACTAGGGGAACATCGGGTTTCCCTAGGGTTTTTATCACATACAGATTTTAAACGCATACATCATAAATGAACATTTTTTTGCAAGTATAGAAACAAACAAGCATACCTATGGATCTTCACAAACGTTTTTGAAAGCTTTTCTTTTCAGAAAATATCGGATTTTCTGGTGGTTTTCAAACAATATAAACATTCGATTTCAAACACTACTTATGAACTCACCAACATTTCATATGTTGACGTTTTTCAAAATACTTGTATTCTCAGGAAACCAGTGAATCAAGGGAAATCATGCTCAGTGACGGTTGCAGTTTATTTTGAATGAACCAAACAATATTAATTTTTGGAAATGTAATATCTCAAACAATGTATGACATGTAAACACTACTGGTTGTATTATGTTGATGAATGGTGACGAATGTTGTTTTGTTTCATATATATTCAATGTTATGGTATTCAATTGAGTCACGACAGCCCCCGGACGTTTCCGCCGTCTGGTTCGGGGGTGTGACAGGTTGGTATCAGAGCTTTGTTTATAGTGAACTAGCATGTCGAGCCATACATTGATGTGCAACTATAAACCAAAAAGAAGGACTAACATAACTCTGAACAAAACAAATAAATAAAATACACTTGCCTGCATTAGGAGTAAGGACCTAACGCTGAATCAAACACAATAAAGCTGGTATCTCGGTTCATTCGAGACTGTTCTTAGTGATGCCAAGGGGCGAATGTAGCCTGATCAACTACATTCTCTCCGAGGTAAAACTAACACACGTCTTGATGAGATCGGAATAGCCAGGGAACCTAAAACTATACCCTTCTAGCACCAAAAAGAGAACGTATGTTTAGTCTGCAATAGTGAAAGAGACATAGGATAATATTAGTGAACTTTTACGTGTTTGCTATGTGTTGCGAATCTAGGATTGTGTGCTAAATGATAGAAGTTCTTAAGTCCGTATCATACCCCTAGTCAGTAGGACCACAACCTCACGGAAACCACGCACACTCAACATCTTTCCGTTTCGTGACAGAAAGATGCCTCGCCCAGCTACTCGCGGAAATCCCGAACCAACCCCGCCGGAAGTTGACTCCACTGCTTTCCAGGCAGCCGTGTCTGCTGCGGTCACAGCGGCTATGGCACAACTTCACCGAGGAAACAATGGAGGAGGCAATGGTCAAGGCTCCGGAAGTTCGAACAACGGGACGAACCAAGGGCTCACTAAAACGTGCACCTACAAGGATTTTGCGAACGCTAAACCCCGAACTTTCAACGGCACTGGGGGAGTGATCGCTCTAAAGCGATGGATCGAGAAAGTAGAGTCGGTATTCGAGATATGCGAGTGCCCCGAGCAGATGAAAGTGAAGTTCGCGGCCTGCACTTTTGTGGACCAAGCGCTCACTTGGTGGAATGGTCATGTGGAAGCTATGACACTTCCTGTCGCCAACTCTATTCCCTGGGCAGAGATGAAAGAGATGTTGACGGCTGAGTACTGCCCCCGAGGTGAAATACAGAAGATGGAGCAGGAACTTTGGAATCTCACGGTGCAGAATGGGAACATCGATGCTTACATATCGAGGTTCAGCGAGCTATCCCTGCTATGCCCGGGTATGATCACATCAGAGGGAAAGAAGATTGAACGATTCATCTGGGGACTGACATCCCCCATTCAAGGGAACGTGATAGCTGCTAACCCTGAAACGTTTGACAGTGCAAAGAGATTGGCAAAGAGGCTCTATGATCATAACCACAAAAAGGGCGAGAAACTGGTAGAGACTGAGAAGAAGAAGGAGAGCGATGGTAAGAAGGGATGGAACAACAAGAGGAAGGGGCGTCAAGGTCCCGAGACCTCTAAAAAGCAGCAAACGGTGGCAGTTCACGCTGTCACTGCGCCGGTACCAGTCACCTCACATGCTCCAGCCTCAGCTGCTTCAAATACTTCAAGACCCTATTCCGGCACTCATCCCAAATGCAACAAGTGCGGTTTCCATCACCAAGGAGAATGTAGGGAGTTCCATTGCACCAGCTGCAACCGAAGGGGACACACTGCAAAGTTCTGCAGGACTTATCCTTCTCAGTACCAGAGTCAGGGAAACAACCAGAACAACAACAACAACAACCACCGCACTACCAACAACACCAATGCCGGCGGCAACAACACAGGGCCTAGCCACACCTGTTTCGGGTGTGGAAGGACGGGACATTTCCGTCGAGATTGCCCTAACAACAACAACAACTCCGGAAACAGAGGAACAGGAAGAATGCTGACTATGGGTCAGAGTGATGCAGTTCAAGACCCCGCAGTTGTGACCGGTACGTTTCTCCTAAACCACGCTTATGCATGCATCTTATTTGATACCGGAGCGGAGCGAAGTTTCGTAAGCGAGAAGTTTAAACATTTATTAAAACAACAACCCCAGAAGCTAAATGAAACCTATACGGTGGAAATGGCCAATGGGAAAACCGAATCCACTAGGGAGATCTACATCGGATGTACCCTAACCCTTAACCAACACGTCTTTCGAATAGACCTAATGCCAGTATCAATTAGGAGTTTCGATGTGATTATCGGCATGGATTGGTTAAGCCCCCACCATGCTGAGATTTTGTGCCACGAGAAGGCCGTTCGCCTTCATCTCCCAAATCGCGAAACCCTAGTAATTTACGGAGACAAACCCAGTACAAATCTCCGCCTCATCTCGTGCATCAAAGCGCAAAAACACTTGCGAAAGAACAATTTGGCGTTCTTGGCTCACATAGTGGACAAGACCAAAGAAGAAACTAACATCCAAGACATTCCGGTAGCGTGTGAATATCCGGACGTGTTTCCCGAAGATCTTCCAGGAGTACCCCCAGAGAGACAGGTTGAATTCCGAATCGACCTCGTTCCAGGAGCAACTCCTCTCGCTAAATCACCATATCGACTGGCTCCTGCTGAAATGCAGGAATTGTCCAGCCAACTCAGTGAGCTTCTGGACAAAGGATTTATCCGACCTAGCTACTCGCCATGGGGAGCTCCGGTGCTCTTTGTCAAAAAGAAGGACGGATCCTTCAGAATGTGCATCGATTACAGAGAGTTGAATAAACTCACTGTCAAAAACCGCTACCCACTCCCACGAATCGATGATCTATTCGACCAGCTCCAAGGAGCTAGCTATTTCTCTAAAATAGACTTACGGTCCGGATACCACCAACTCAAAGTCCGAGAAGAGGATATTCCAAAAACCGCTTTTCGAACCCGCTATGGACATTATGAATTCGTTGTAATGCCCTTCGGTCTAACAAATGCACCTGCCGCATTTATGGACCTAATGAATCGAATCTGTCGACCGTTTCTAGACAACTTCGTCATTGTGTTTATCGATGACATCCTCGTCTATTCTCGAAGCAAAGAGGAGCATGGCCGACATCTCCGACAAATTTTAGAGACTCTGCGCACGGAAAAGCTTTACGCCAAACTCTCCAAGTGCGAGTTCTGGCTTCGGAGTGTGAATTTCTTAGGCCACGTAGTTAGCCAAGATGGAATTCATGTGGATCCCTCTAAGGTCAAAGCTGTGGAAGGTTGGGCAACTCCGACTACGCCCACAGAAATTCGTCAGTTCTTAGGCCTAGCAGGCTACTATAGGAGATTCATCCAAAACTTCTCAAAAATCGCCAAGCCACTTACCTTGCTTACGCAAAAGAGTGTGCCATTCAAGTGGACAGACAGACAAGAGATTGCGTTTCGAACCTTGAAGCAAGCTCTTTGCAGCGCTCCTGTATTATCTCTACCTGAAGGAACGGAAGATTTTATAGTATACTGTGACGCGTCAAATCAAGGCTTAGGTTGCGTTCTCATGCAACGTGGAAGAGTGATAGCGTATGCGTCCCGTCAACTAAAGGCACACGAAGTAAATTACACAACCCATGACCTAGAACTGGGAGCTGTGGTCTTCGCTCTAAAAATTTGGAGGCACTACCTGTACGGTACAAGGTGCACCATCTTTACGGACCACAAGAGCCTCCAGCACATCTTGAATCAGAAGGAGCTGAACATGAGACAACGAAGATGGGTGGAATTGTTAAACGACTACGAATGCGAGATCAAGTACCATCCAGGCAAGGCCAACGTGGTAGCTGACGCATTAAGTCGAAAGGAATACACGAATCGCCGTACGAAAACGCACTCGATAACCATTCAGTCTCATCTGACCGTTCAAATTGCATCAGCCCAGGCAGAGGCTATGAGAGCGGAAAATAGAACTAGCGAGGCATTACGCGGAATGGAGAAGAACCTGGAAGTCAAAGAGGATGGGGTATACTACTTCATGAACCGCATTTGGGTTCCAAAAATCGGAGGATTCAGAGATACCGTCATGAAGGAAGCCCACAAGACACGATACTCCATTCATCCTGGTTCGGACAAGATGTATTTGGACATTAAGCAGCACTATTGGTGGCCTAACATGAAGGCGGAAATCGCAACTTATGTTAGTAAGTGCCTTACGTGTGCCAAAGTAAAAGTGGAATACCAGAAACCTTCCGGATTGTTACAACAACCGGCAATCCCTGAGTGGAAATGGGAGGGGATTTCTATGGACTTCGTGACCAAGCTGCCCAAGACATCGGACGGATTGGACACCATATGGGTAATAATCGACCGACTGACGAAATCTGCCCATTTCCTGCCCATCAAAGAATCCTACAAGATGGAGAGGCTGACGCGTTTGTACCTACGAGAGATTGTAAGACTTCATGGAGTGCCAAAATCCATCATTTCGGATAGGGACAGCAGGTTCACGTCACGCTTTTGGCAGTCGCTCCACAAGGCAATGGGAACTCATCTTGATATGAGCACCGCGTATCACCCACAAACGGACGGTCAGAGCGAACGAACCATTCAGACGCTTGAAGACATGCTTCGTGCATGTGTGATAGACTTCAGAAAGTCTTGGGATACCCACCTACCGTTGATCGAGTTTTCATATAACAATAGTTATCATTCGAGCATTAAGGTGGCCCCTTTCGAAGCACTGTATGGGCGTAAATGTAGATCACCGTTATGTTGGGCTGAAGTAGGTGACACCCAGCTAGCAGGAACACATACGTCGGATAGGGCAATGACAGGACCGGAAATCATTCGCGAGACCACAGAAAAGATTGTCCAGATCAGAGCTCGATTACAGGCATCGCGCGACCGGCAGAAGAGCTACGCTGATAAACGGCGAAAGCCCTTAGAGTTCCAGGTCGGTGATCGAGTATTGTTGAAGGTCTCACCCTGGAAAGGGGTTATACGTTTCGGAAAACGAGGAAAGCTAAACCCGCGATACATTGGACCTCTCGAAATCGTCGCCCGAATAGGTCCGGTAGCCTACAGACTACAACTACCCGCGGAGCTAAACGGTGTGCACCCCGTGTTTCACGTTTCTAACCTGAAAAAGTGCCTATCAGATGAAACCCTTGTCATTCCTCTTGACGAAATCGAAATCAATGAGAATCTCCTGTTCGTCGAAGAACCAATCGAAATCATGGACAGGGAGGTGAAGCGTACTAAGCAGAGTCGCATCCCGATCGTGAAGGTACGGTGGAACGCAAAGCGTGGGCCAGAATTCACGTGGGAACGCGAAGATCAAATGAAGCAGAAGTACCCTCACCTATTCTAGTTTTCTCAAATCTAGCTTTCAAACAGAATTTCGGGACGAAATTCCCTCTAACGGGGGGATGATGTCACAACTGTAAATTTTAAGCTATGTAATCTATACATTCAAGTTAATGAGAATCAAAAACTTTAATCAAATGCAAGATACAAGTACTATAAATAGTCATCAAACAATTGGAGATCCTAGAAGTTTTGGTTAAGTCCATTTTGGACTAAGACTTCCTTATTGGATCCAAATGGACCAATAAGCTTCCAATTAGACTATCATGGGCTTAGGACCCTAATTGGGTTCTAATTGGACCCACATTCGTTTATTTCAATATTTTGGGCTAGGTAGAACCTAGAAGGAAATAAAACACAAGTTTTGATCCATAATTAAACCTAACCTAGCTTAATAAAGCACAAAAATCACAATTTTATTTTATAAGTCCAATAAATACCCTAATTAGCACTAATGATGGGCTTAGGAGCAAAAAGCCCAAAAACCTTTTCTTCCTTCCCAAGTTTCGGCCCAAGAAGAGCCCAAGAGGAGGAGTTGACTATTACCATGCCACCTCATTTTTATCTCTTGGTTTTCCATGCAACATATCTCATATCTCTAGGCATATATCACTTCATGTCTATTCCTCTCTCTTTTTCTTCTTGCTCTCGGCCAAAACCCAACACACACACACACAAATATCTCACAAACACTCTCTAGATTACTCAAGAAACCATCCTCCCTCTTCACTTAAAATCTTGAAACTTTGCTTGTGCATCAAGAGGATTTCAAGAAAATATCATCACTTCTTGGTAAGTCTCACATATCTAAGGAATTTATAACTCTTTTTCTCATTATTAGATCCTCTCTCTTAAACAATTTTGGTAATCATGCTCCTAGAAAGCTCCTTAAACTCGAGATCTACATCAAGGAAAGCTAGGGCCGAAAATCACTTCATTTTCCTTCCATTTTCTTTACAAAACCGAGCCCCCACACCCAAGGTGAGATTCATACCCCTATTTTCTGTTTTTAAGAGTTTTTGTGGGGGGGAATACAAGTGAAAGTGTAGATCTATATGTAATTGTATGCCTTGTATGATTTCCATGCTTATATGTATGCTTTTATGTGTTTTTATGTTAGATCTAGCCTTAAAACCCATCAAAACCGAGATATATCTTGTGTTAAATGATCTTAGCTTCAAATATATTTCTAAACACAAAGTGCTTCAAGAAAAATGGCTAAGTGGTTTAGTAATAATTTTCTTTGGGTCAAAAACACAAATTTTGGGCTTAAAATGTGAAAAATACAAAATAAAGGGCCCAAAATGACATTTTACAGATTCTGATGGTTGGAATGTGCCAATACAGTTTTCATAAAGCTATTTCTGGAATTCTATTCAACTAGTGGATTAAAAACATAAATTTCAAGCCTATTGGGCTAAAAATGTAAATTTCGGCCCAATAAGGCCCATTATGTAAATTTTTCTGTTTTGAAGGGCCAAAACTGTGAAATTCTGTAAAACAGTGGACTATAAGTGTCCCAAATCCTTTTCAAAGGTTTAAAATGCTTTTTAAATTTAAAAAGGACCAAAGTTGCAAAAATTTTCCATTTTGGGCCAAAATTGTCAAAATTGCGAAAAGATGGGCTAAAACCGAGAAAAACTGCATTTTCAGGGACTTAAACTGTTTTCTTTGAAAAATATGCTGGAAAATATTAATTTCAATAATTTTTGGTGTTAAAATGTCAAGAAAAATAGTTTAAGGACCAAACCGGGAAATATTCAAATAAAAGGGTTGAAAATGTAAATTTTACAAATAGTGAGGGGCTGAAAACAGAAATATTTCAAGGCTGATTCATTATGTACAATGTGATCAAATAATGACACCTCAACTACCAACGAAATACAACTCATTACAATACCAAAAGTCGTTGTTAAACGAATTGGCTCGGTCTCGAGCCAATGAAAATCCACAACTACTAACTCTTTGATACATACAAATAACGATTGGTAACACATATACATACGAGTGTGCACAGACGTCTACGCACCATCTTCGGGCCCCAAAAGTGTAAAATCTTGTTTGTTGGGCCTAGCTAGCCCAATGACCTGATCTTAAGGCCCGAAGACATTTTTACTACGAAGTGTTGAGTTTTACCGACTTGGCACAACGTAGGGTGACTTTCAATGGCTTGTATCATTGGACCCCAAGGGCCATGGTATTGCTAGAAAAGTCTACACATTTTACGAGGCGGGTCGGGGACCCCTCGCACACATTTTTCCCAGCCGGTTAATAGAGTTACCGGGGTCTTCGTGACCTCTTTCTCTTCGGATGTGGGACCACTCATAGTCCGGGCGATTGGATAACGTGATTAGTACTGACGACGCCTTCGGGAATCGTTGGTATATCTATAAACCGGGCATTTGTGTAATGCGGGTTTGTAGTAAATAATCAATGCTCGAGAACCTTCCAACGTCGCTTGGGACCGACACTACTATTTTGTAATGGTTTCAACGCAACTCAATGGATTTCAAAAGAACTAGGGGAACATCGGGTTTCCCTAGGGTTTTTATCACATACAGATTTTAAACGCATACATCATAAATGAACATTTTTTTGCAAGTATAGAAACAAACAAGCATACCTATGGATCTTCACAAACGTTTTTGAAAGCTTTTCTTTTCAGAAAATATCGGATTTTCTGGTGGTTTTCAAACAATATAAACATTCGATTTCAAACACTACTTATGAACTCACCAACATTTCATATGTTGACGTTTTTCAAAATACTTGTATTCTCAGGAAACCAGTGAATCAAGGGAAATCATGCTCAGTGACGGTTGCAGTTTATTTTGAATGAACCAAACAATATTAATTTTTGGAAATGTAATATCTCAAACAATGTATGACATGTAAACACTACTGGTTGTATTATGTTGATGAATGGTGACGAATGTTGTTTTGTTTCATATATATTCAATGTTATGGTATTCAATTGAGTCACGACAGCCCCCGGACGTTTCCGCCGTCTGGTTCGGGGGTGTGACACGACGCCTTGTGCTCGAAGACATCAAAGAAGATCTGGTCGACGACCTTGTTGTAGTGAGCTGTGGCAAAAATCTGTGATAGGAACTCCATGGGAACAACTTCAACCCTGGTAAGAGCAGGAGCGATTGGTGAGTATTTCAGGCATTCGATGATGGGAAACATGAAAGTGTCGTATGCCTGAGGAGTAAGATCAATGATCAAAATCTGCTGGGGACGAATAGGCAAGATGTGAGAAGTTGCGTGAACTGATGAAGAATCCGCCATTGTTGTGATGAAGATGGGAGAGATGATGAACAGTAGAGGTTGGAGGATTTCTTGCTCTCTGGAAATATAGGTGCAGTAAAGAGGTAAACGGTGGTTTACATTACATTTTATACTGTGGGTAAAGGAGAGAGAAGAATCTTTCCCAAATCTTCGATTGAAAAACGAAGAGTTTTTCGGAGGCGATTGACGCGTGACAGTGGGTGTTGCCGATGATTACGCAGGAGAGAGAGTGTCAGTCCCTAATTACACGCCTTCCCATCAGGCGCCATTTTTAGATGAAACGGTTCCAATTCACACGCGTGGCTGTCTTGCGCCGTTTGAAATCAAATCGATTGGACTCCCGCCTAAGTCATCATTTTGTCATCTTATCCCTTTAGAGTTTAACGGCATCTTTAAAATAAAATCGCCCACATGGATCAATATCAACCACAACCTTTTTATAACAACCAATCCAATTAAAATGTCTTGAAATTAAGGAAACCAGAATTTTGGAAAATCAAAAAGATTTTCGTGCTGAGTGTGTAAAAAAAAAAGAAATAAAGCAACACTTTTGAGGGATTAGGTGATGTCAATAAAGACACGAAACAATTGATCCCAGACACGAATCTCTTCCTTCAAGGTCAAGAGAGACCTTAAAGTGTTTGTGTGGTTTCCCATTGAATAACGATCAGACACTTATTAAGAAGTGTTGAAAGGCATCTTTTAATTAGGTTTAATAGAGTGGCTTTCGCTTCGATTCATAATTCCTGATCTTGATTTAAGACAGAAATCGAACGAAGTACTTGTGAGACCAATGTAGTCTGTTGAACAAGTAGGTTGGAGATAATTTAAGTGGCAAGGTAAACCAATGTATGCGAAATCTCAAAAAAAATATAAAACTAGATCCCAAGGGAGGAAATGTTATTGGATTTAACAATTTCATAGGAATAACTCAAAAGAAAAATGGAGATTTCATCTTGTACCCCCATGGATAATTCCGTCAATTCATTAGTGAAAGCTAGAGTAAGTTAATTGTTCACCGTCAATGCATAGTATGTATTGAATTGTGGGTTTCACTTAGCACGTAGTGACACGAAGCTAAGATCATGAACACATAAATTGTGCAACCATAAACCTCAGTGGTAATGTCTGAGAGTCTCAAGGGTTACGTTTGTGAAGCGAATGAGATGGAGAAAAAGTAATGTAGATGGTGTAAAGAGACCAAGTACCTCTGCTGTGAAAAATAAGGACTAAGCAGAAAACTCTTATCTCATGTGAGAGGAGAGTTAGGTAGCTCATGATTAGAATAAATATGAGAGCCTAATTGGGAAGACAAGGTTTGTTTGTACCAAGTCAGTAAGACTTTTATTCAGAATCAGGTGAGGCTTTGGACACATACAGCAGCATGCTTCTAGGGACACTTAGCTAGTGAAATGATTTACCCACAAAGAGACATACAAAAAGATAAGAGCCAAAATTAAAATAAAATAAAGAAAGAGAAAAATAAATAATAATAAAAAAAAGTATTTTTGGAGTTTTTGAATTTAAAAAAAAAATAATTTAAAAAAAATAATAAAAATTATTTTTGGAATTTTTGATAAAAAGGAAAATAAGACATAAAAAAATGAATACAAAAAAGAAAATTGTTGGAACCGAACCCGAGCGTTCGGTTTATTTCGGTTGAGAAAAATTTTGGAACCGAACCCGAGCGTTCGGTCTATTTCGGGTGAGAAAAATTTTGGAACCGAACCCGAACGTTCGGTCTATTTCGGTTGCCAAAAAAATAAGTTTGAAAAAGAAAAGAACTTTGACAATAAGATAAATGAATTTGGAAAAATAATACAAAACATTTACAACCAAAGAAACTACCTTTGAGTGATAAGCGAAGATCAAATGATACAACCAAACCCGAGCGTTCGGTTCATTTCAGTACACCAGAACAAGACCCGAACCCGAACGTTCGGTCTATTTCGCTTCTTACTTTTAATCTTGAGAGGTAATTTTTGGTACTGACTCCGATTCCATCATTCCTAGCCCTTGTAGAATTTTGTTGAAAGAAGCTTCAGGAAGAGCTTTGGTGAAGATGTCAGCCAGTTGATCAGTGGTTCGAACAAAATGAATTTCGACGTTCCCATCTTCCACATGATCCTTAATAAAGTGATACCTCAGTGCTATGTGCTTAGTCTTGGAGTGTTGCACTGGGTTATGACAGATCCTAATTGCACTCTCGGAGTCGCAATATAGTGGGATCTTTTTCATATTGAGTCCATAGTCCCGGAGCTGGCTTTGGAGCCGAATCACATGAGATGTACAGGAGGCAGCTGCGATGTATTCTGCTTCATCTGTAGACAGAGATACACAAGTCTGTTTCTTTGATTGCCAGCTAACCAACTTCCCGTCAAGGAATTGGCAGCCTCCAGTGGTGCTTTTCCTGTCTAGTCCACAACCTTCAAGGTCTGCATCTGAGTAGGCTTAAACGAAGAAACCTGAGTTTGGTGGATACCATAAGCCGAGAGAGGTAGTTCGTTTTAGATACCGGAGTATGTTCTTCACAGCAAGCATATGAGGTTCACGAGGATTCGCCTGAAATCTAGCATAGTAACAAACAGAAAACATTATATCAGGCCTGCTAGCAGTAAGGTACATTAAAGAACCGATCATCTGGCGATATAGCGTAATATCGACTGGTGGCTTATCCAAGGATGGAGTGAGCTTGGTGTCGAACGCCATTGGAACTTTAACCTTTGAGTCTCCCATCATGCTGAATTTAGCAAGGAGAGTCTTGGTGTAGGCTTCCTGGTTAATAAAGATGCCTTCGGGTCCCTATCTAAAATTTAAACCAAGGAAAAAGTTAATCGGGCCCATTGAGCTCATTTCAAATTTAGTCTCCATCAGCTTTCTGAATTCAACTATTAAGCTACGATTCGTTGAGCCAAAGATGATATCATCGACATAGATTTGAACAATCATAAGGTGGTTACCTTCCTTCTTACGAAAGAAAGTTGGGTCAACCGAACCTTGTTTGAATTTGGACATCTTTAAAAACTTGGTTAGCGTTTCATACCAGGCCCTAGGTGCTTGTTTCAGCCGATAAAACGCTTTGTCTAGAATATAGCAGTGATTGGGGTACTTTTCATTGACGAATCCCGGAGGTTGCTCCACGTACACCGTTTCTTCAAGTTCTCTATTTAGAAATGTGCACTTTACGTCCATTTGGTAGACCTCAAAGTTCTTGTGTGCAGCATAGGCAAGAAATATTCTAACAGATTCCAGCCTAGCTACAGGGGAAAAAGTTTCCTCATAATCGATTCCTTCCTCCTGGCAGTATCCTTTCACCACTAGACGAGCTTTGTTTCTTATCACATTGCCTTCCTTGTCCATTTTATTTCTGAAGACCTATTTGAGACCAACAACCGAGGCATCTTTAGGAGTTGGAATGAGGCGCCAAACCTTATTTCTTTCAAACTCATTAAGTTCGTCTTGCATAGCTTGAACCCAATCAGAGTGATCAAGAGCAGTATTTACTGTCTTCGGTTCAACTTTTGAGACGAAAGAGTTAAACATGCAGAACTCTACTTTTGAGAACAGAGATGGTTGCTTTTCCTTCAGTTGAGATCGGGTCAGGACCTTTTCGAAGACATTACCCACTACCTGTGAAACAGGATGATCTCTGGTCCATTTGACAAGAGGAGGGTAATTTGGATCATAGGATGGATCCAATTCAACGTTTACCATTTCTTCTAATTCAAATTGACTATCATCGTCATAAAACATATCGGCATTCTCCCCCTCGACTGATGAGCTTTCAGGTGTATCTTGACTTTCCGGTGCTACAGGACTTTCGGGTGCATTTGAGCTTTCGGGAGCTACAGTACCTTCTGGTGCAGTAGAGCTTTCGGGTGCAGCTGGAGAAAAGTTATCCCCCTTAATTTGTGAACCCAGCTGTTTTGAAGAAGATGGATTCTCCCCCTCAATTGAAGCACCGTGCTGAGGAGGTTCATTTGAAACTGATACTCCTTCATCCATTCGTTTGGCAGCGTCTTCGATGATTTGCTTCAGATGGTCAACTTTGTTGCCTGCTGCATTGGCTTCTGAGAGAGTAGCCTTCTCCGGTTCATCGAATAACTCCACAAACTGCTCAAATAAATTTGCAATCGAGGCCGTGACTTGACCTGTTTGAGAGAAAATTTCTCCAACTGTTTCTTCAGTGGCCTTCAACTTCTTGACGTAGCTGTCATCGAAAGTCACATAATATGTTTCTTCAATCTTCCTCGAACGCTTGTTTAAAACCCTGTATGCTATCGAAGTAAGAGAGTATCCCAGAAAAATCCCTTCATCGGCTTTAACGTCAAACTTGTTATGATGTTCTTTAGAATTGAAGATAAAGCATCGTGAGCCGAATACATGGAAGAATTTAACGTTTGGCTTCCTGTTGTTGATGATCTCATAAGGAGTGAGAGTGAAACGCTTATTGAGATAGGACTTGTTCTGCGTAAAACATGTTGTAGCAATAGCATCAGCCCAGAAATATAAAGGTAGAGAAGCGAAACTTAGCATGGTTCGGGCCGCCTCACACAAAGATCAGTTTCGTCTTTCGACAATCCCATTTTGTTGAGGGATGTAGGGGGCTGAGAAGTTGTGAATGGTTCCTTTTTCTGCCAAAAAGTCTTCAAATTCTTTATATTTAAACTCCAGCCCATTGTCGCTTCTGATGTTGCGAACGACTTTCCTCAGTTGCACTTCAACCTGCTTAATAAACATCTTAAGCTTGAGAGTTGCCTCAGATTTGTGCTTCAGAAAGAACACCCATGTAAAACGTGAAAAGTCATCGACAATAACAAGAATATACTTGCTACCGCCAATGCTTTCGATAGATGATGGACCACACAAGTGAATGTGAATCAACTTAAGTGGTTCAACAACTTTAGTGTTTATAATGGATGGGTGACTTTGACGACTCTGCTTCCCCATTTCACACGCAGCACACAAATGTTCTCGATCAAACTTGAGCAATGGAAGACCCCGAACATGACCTCCTGTGACAAGTTTGTTGATATCCTTGAAATTGAGATGGGAGAGCCTTCGGTGCCACAGCCAGCTTTCGTCAGAATGTGCTTTGGATAACAGACAGATAGCTAGATTTCCTTTGATAGGTTTGAGATTGAGAGGAAACATTTCGCCTTTGCACTCTGATTTGAGAATCACTCTTTTTGTTTTCTTCTCTATTATTTCCGAACCCTCATCGTCAAATGAAACTTTAAGATCGGTACCTCCAACATGCTGAGATACACTGATGAGGTTATGCTGTAGTCCTTCAATGTATGCAACCTTTCTAATCGTGAAGTCTCCATTTGTTATCATCCCATAACCTTTTATCGTGCCATATGAGTTGTTCCCGAACTTGACATTCCCTCCATTTGGAAGATATCGAAATTCCCTCAGCTCTTCCTTCCTTCCCGTCATGTGACGTGAGCAGCCACTGTCAATATACCATTCTTCGTCGAACTTCTCGTCACTGATAACCTGCAAAAATCAAGCAGATTTAGGAACCCAAAGTTTCTTGGGTCCACGTGAGCCTTTCACAGGAACAAGAATAGTAAGAGAAATGTCAACGAGATATGTTCTTTTTATTAGAGTTGTTTCATCTTTCTTCTTAATAGTAAAAACTTTAATTTTGTTAGGATTTGTTACAGTCGGTTTGGATTCAGGTTCAAGCGTTTGGGTCTTGGAATGCTTTTGTTCATTCTTGACTGAGGAAACCTTCGATTTTCCTTTCAAATCTGTTGAAGATTTTGGATTTTGAGTTTGAATAGAATTGGATTTAGAATGGGGTTGAGAAGACTTAGAATGAGAGAATTTAGACTGAGATGTTTTCTTGACTTGAGGTTCTAAGTGACCCTTTAGATTTTGGTCATTAGTGGGACCGAACCTTGAATCTCGATAGCTTTTGCTCTCTGAACCGAACCTATGCTTTCGGTAGCTGGTGTTCTCTAAACCGAACCTTTCCCTTCGGTTGTTATTCCTTTCTTGCGGCCTGACAGTACTTTTCTCTGACTTTGAATTTTTGTCATGATAAGAGAAATGGGCGTTTTGAGATCGCCAAAACTGTTTTCGCTCTGAGATATTCTTTTTGTATCTCAGATTCCTTTGCTGCTTTTGATCCTTCACTTGCTTCGGCTGTCGGTGGATGTTGGCTTTTTGCTTTTGCTTCCTGTCAGCCGGTTCACTTTTAACAGATGATGTTTCGCTTGAAGGAGTGACTTCTTCTATAGGAACTTCTTTTGCACCACTGGTACTTGGCACATCGAAGTTGTCAGGCTTGTTTAGTGGCTCTGGCACATATCTTCCTTTGGTTTTCCAGGACGTTCGCTCTGACAGACCAACAGTTTCATCTGCATTATCTATAGGAGGAGACCAGAAAAACTCATCACAGCCATCTGCATTATCTTCGTTTACTATGGCGGTGAGTTCGGCTGTCTGATGTTCGGTTACTCCTATGACCTTATACACCTGATTTGGTGTTGTTCTCACCTTTTGGTACACCACTGTCTTTTCTTCAAGAATCGGGGACTTATTTTGGGATAAACGAGCAAACTCCACAGAATTTTCAGAAATAAGATTTTTGTGGTTTTCGGGTTCGCTCTTGACAAACTCTGAACAGTCAACTTCATCCTCTACAGAAATTACTCTCATATCATCATCCTCATTAAGCTCAGACGCGTTTTCAACATCAATTTTATTTTCTGAGCTCAAGTTGGCATTCAATGAGTCAAATTTTTGTATGGTTTCGGTCATTAGTTTCACTTTATCATTTTCATCCAAAAGGTTTTTCAGCATGTCCTTATGGTCCTTGGACTTTATAAAAGATTCGATTTTGTCCAGACCATACATATAAGTCGGATTCACATCATCAGACGAAACTACACTTTCGCAATTATATGCTTCAGCATCGATTTCATCCTTCTTAAACTCAAGGAAGGGCAAAATCATGCGATGAATTTTCTGCCCTATTTCACAGTTCAGATGAAGTTGAGTGATGTTAGCATAAAGACGTTTAGCAATTAAACAAAAAACATTTCTCTGTTTCAGAAGTTTTAAATTGTCTCTTTGTAAATAAATGTTTTCGTCCTTAGATTTTATCAGCTCCGACTCCTTCAGCTCTATCCACATCCTCCGTTCATCACTCTTGGATGACACCCTGCTTATTTGGTCAGTTAGGTTAGAATTGGTGACCCGTGTTTGAGTTAAACTGCTATCTAGATTTGAGATTCTTGAATTTAAGCTTTTTAATTCTTTTTCATATGAATTTTGTGGGACTTTGAATGAAACAAAAACGGATTGTACCTTCTTGATCAATTCATCAAGCTCATTGAACTGCACACTGAGAGGTTTTGCTGTGAAGCATAAGTCCTCTCGTTCCTTGGTGTCCTCTTTCCCACCGTCTGTATTGTATCCCCTCATTTGAGATACATCTATCACCATCAAACACTTCCCACTGCTTTCATCACCTCTTGTAACATACGCCTTTCCATGAGATGGCTTCCTGACTTCATCATCCTCTGAGTCGGTTGACCAGACCTGCACGCCACTGAACTCATCATCCGCTGCCGAACCCTGCACAATTAAAGCATTCATCGAAGGATTAGTAGCAACTTTCTTTCTCTTGATCTCTTCCAGCTTTTTCATCAACACAGCCTCTTCATCTTTTTCTTCATCCTTCTCTGCCATTTTCTTTAGGACACAGTCTTTGGCATAGTGGTTCTTTCCTCCACAGTAGTAGCAGTTCACACCAGAATCTCCTTCAACTTTCACCTCTTTCTTTGGTTCTTCTGTCTTCGGTTCCTCCTTAACCTTTTCAGGACTGTAGCTTCCCTGCCAATTTTGGTTCTTATTGGTAGGGAACCTTTTCTTAATGAACCTCTTTGGATTCGACACCATCATTGCATAGTCTTCAGAAGTAAGATCATAGTCTTCTAAGTTGAGATCTTCGTCTTCTACCACACTTTTGCTTTTATACAGGAGTGCCAAGGACCCCAAACTTGAGACCACATTTTCTCTTGCAAGACAATCTTTTCTTGGGATTTCAGAATCCCCACTAGCTTTGCCAATGAATAAAATTTAAATTGCGCATGAGCTTTAACAGTGGACACAACCGCTCTCCACTCGAATCTAAGGCCATTCAAAAAGGTTACTTTTTGTTCAATCAGCTTCCTTTCTATATCGTGTTTGATCATCTTGCTAAGAAGATGATTGAAGCGATCAAACGTCTGAGTAACAGTTTCATCAGAATTTTTTTTAAATTCACCAAACTCAGACAAAAGCAAGGTGTGAATAGAATGCTCCAAATTTTCATCTGTGGAATATAGCTCTCGCAGCCTATCCCAGATTTCTTTAGTCGTGCTGCATGAACTCACCAGCCTGAATGTATCTGATTGAAGAGCGAATCGAATCAGTCTCAATGCTTTAATATTGCACTGAAACTTTTCCTTTTCGTCTTGAGCAACATCCTTTACGTCCTTTAACAGATCATTATACTTTTTCTGAGTTTTAATGATTTTTGATGTTCCTGAGTGAGCAAATGGTCCAGATACGATTGCTTCCCAAATAAGGTATCCATTGTCTTCAGATCCGATGACATAATCTTCAAAATGATGCGCCCAGACTTCGTAATCTTGGGTGTAAAGAATAGGAATCTTCGTCGTTGATCCAATGTTGTTTGAGATGTTGATGGGATTAGATTGTCACTCGTCCATGATTGATCGCTTAACCTGTTTGATAGATCAGACTTGTAATATGTAATATTAGGGCAAAACAAATAAATGCTGAGTTACGTCAATTATGGAATGACGGCTCAATAAATATTAGTTAATGCGGAATAACCCTAATCGCAAACTCTTTCACAGAAAAGATGTGTATGAATTACACAGCCTCCCACTCTGATACCAATTGATGAGTTATAAAAGAACTCTTTGATTGATTAGATCTTTGTAACAGGTAAGTAATAAACGTAAAGATAGTAAAAATGAAACACAAGTATGAATCAGAATGTGTCGAATGATTAGATTACTCGACCCTCAGCAGAGCTCGACTAAGAACTTCCACTGTACAGGATTCTAGGGTTACAAAATAAGAACGATGAATATGCTAAACAATACTTGTCTTATCATTTCTAATCCTTTCTAATCAGTATGTTCTAGGATGCATGCAAGCATCTATTTATACTAAACCCTACAAAACTCACGGATGGACAGGCCCATATCGGAGATAAACATTGGACTAGCTAACGAGCCCAATAGACGCAACACAATATTGATCCTAACAAAAACTCTTATGAACTCACCAACTTAATTGTTTACACTTTTTCAAAACTACTTGTATTCTCAGGAAATCAATGAAACAGGAATACCAACAGCATTTTGAGGATGGGACGATAAATCGTCAAACAATTCATTTTGTCATCATAATGTAATTGATTTGAAAACTGTAAACATATTATATAAGGTACTGTCTTTTGTCAATCATTTACTATTATTTCAATCTGCATGTTTTGACTTCTCGAATAATAATGTTATGTTATATCATATTAGTCAAACTATCCACAGTCGATCATACTTTGGAAGTAGGTATTGAGGCAAGACTGTCATGAATGGGTCTGTAGTTTGTCAGGGACAAAAGGGTTGCAGTGTTCATGAGTACTCCAGGAATAAGATTCGTGTATTGGATTCAACCCATGCGCACTTGTATCACTTCATGGGATTTATCTCGAGTGATCGTGAGACGGTAATATCATATAAGTCTTCAAACCAAGAGATATGAGTTGTTGACTATGAGTTGGTTATACATTGATAGTATGAAAACACATTAGTAACTTGATGTTATAAAATGTGCTATTCTATAGAATTTGATGATTAGTTAGTACAAGCATATAAGTCGAAGTTTATCTGTTCCTTTTAATCCTTGGAGGATTAAAAGCGATATCTTGCCCCTCGATGATTTTTTGTTGACTTATGTGTCGGGACCGATCAGAACTAAATTGATATGTTCGATTAAGTTCTATGTCAAATAAATCAGAAATCGGGAAACAAACTATTCGGCAATAAGTATGACGTTGTTCCATGTATTTGTTTGACTGATATCTTGAGAATAGAGGATTATATGATCACTTATCTTAAATGGCGCCTTATCTCAGTACCACGAGAGTTTCAAAGAGCTACGCTTGCTAGTCAGATCCTGAAGTCATACTTGCAGCTATAGTTATTAGACTTATCGAAGTGGGAGACTATTGGATAAGGTTTCTAAGACCATAACTATATTTGGTATGTACTTGACCCGATTTGGCATGCTCCATTTGGGTTACATGACATCGAAACAATTTGGATAGACTTTTGTGAGAAGAGGATATTTATGGTTTATTAATATATAATAAGTTCTAATATATTAATAGGAATTATTTATTTAGTATTGATCAATAATTAGTTTGGAATTAATTTTGAGATCAAAAGAGACTAATTAAATAAATGAGGATTGATTTGGTAAATCATTCATTCTAATTATAGTGGGCTTATGATCCATAGTTTTTCATGACGGGCTAAACCCATGTGGTGACCCATGGAAACTCCATGGAGGTTAAGACCCATGGATCAGGAGGAATATGGAAAGGCATGAGCTACATGGTGTAACCCTAATGTGCATACTATATAAAGAAGCCTCATCCAAGCAAAATCGACACTTAAGTGATTCTAGTGAGGGCTAGCCGATTTTGGTGCATATCAATCTTCTGTCAAGTTATTCGGAATTATTGGTGGTGTTGTGTGAAGCATTTGAGGCATCACATTTGGGGTGCTAGGCTCACAAGGTCTTAAGGAATCCAAGATACAAGAAAGGTATATCGTTCTACTAGTTTTATATTACATATACCCCAATCATATGCTAGTTAGGATGAAACCTTGTAAAACTCAAAGTTTACATGTATAATGGAGAAAACATAGATCCAAGGTTTCTAGGGTTGCATACACACCATAAGAGTGTTACAATGTTCAAAACCCATCAGAAACTATTAAACATTACTGGTGATAGCCAAGGTTTTCATACAAAAGGGGTTTCATTAAAATCAATGACATATAATACAGCTGGTGGTAACCAGGCATGCAAACTAATACTTTATGGAACACAGTAAAAAAATTATATGTTAGAAAATATTGGATTTTCTTAGGATGCATACACACACTTTTATACAGATTTAGTGACATATTTTCATTACTAAAACATTTTTATGAACTCACCAGCTTTATGCTGATACTCTTTCAAAATTGCTTGTATTCTTAGGAAATCAGTAGATAGGTACTTCCGCATGATTTTGAGAAGACGGAGCGTATAGAGTGACATCTTTTATATTTTTTTTATACTTTTGGTGTATACAAATTATGTATCAAACTGTTGTAAATATTTTACTTATTCAATGTAATGATTGTGTTTACTTTGATTACTATGATGCAATTGTTATGATACTTTACATGACGTCCTCCACCCCCGAACGTTTCCATCATTTCGATTTGCGGGTGTGACAGATTGGTATCAGAGCTATTGTTGAAAGTGAACTAAGTATACCGGACCTTACATGGTATACAACTATAAGCACTAAGGGGCCGATGTGCTCTGAACTAAAAGTATACTTTTAAAAATATAAGTATTTTATAAGAAGTATACAAGTATATATACATATCAGAAACAATATCGCATGTAGAACAAAACAAAAGTATTTGGATGTTGAACACTGCAGCTAAACCTAGATAGTTATGTAATCATGTCTGGAATAGATACAACCTGATCAACTATATTTATTTGAGATACGACCAACATGTGTTTGGGAGTGACTCTGGCGTTTCAATAGGCCTAAAACTTACCAAGCTATATACAACGAGAGATTAATAGAATAGAACATACAACTTAAGATACTATAAGAGTATTTTATCAAGATCCGAATTCAGTATAGAGATTCATTCTAAGTGTTGCTACTTATTTCTTCTCTAGCGATAGTTTATTTGTATTGGAAACTTTTCTTTGCATTTTGCTTAGTAGAACACTTTGTCTTTGCATTTCCCTAACCCGATGGTTTGAGAAGATAGAGTCGATCTTTGAGATATGTGCTTGTCCCGAATCTAGCAAAGTGAAATTTGCAGCACGCACCTTCATTGACAGAGCACTAACTTGGTGGAATGGCCATGTCAAATCCCTAACTCTTCTAGTGGCTAATGCCATGAGTTGGGAGGATCTAAAAGAACTGATGCTCGCTGAGTACTGCCCTTGAGGAGAGATTCATAAAGTAGGGTAGGAGCTCTGGAATTTGAAGATAAAAGGCTTCGACGTTGCTGCTTACATCGAGAAATTCAGCGACCTTGCTCTTCTCTGCCCGGGAATGGTGACCCCAGAGAGCAAGAAAGTAGAAAGATTTATATGGCGATTGACACCCCCAACGCAGGGGAATGTCCTGGCTGCAAACCCGCTGACGATTGGCAGTGCCAAACGGTTGGCGCAAACTTTGATTGATCTTGGAGGTCGCCAGGATCCCGAGCCAGCTGCCGACAAATGACCCAAGGAGGGCGGTGGGAAGAAAAAGTTATGGATCAAAAGCAAGGGAAATTCATTGTAGGATCCCTCTAAGAAGCAAAAAATAGTGGCAGTTCATGCTGCTACTACTCCTGCGACTGCACCTACACCTCAAGCACCTGGAAGTAGATATGTTGGAACCCTCCCAAGGTGTGACAAGAGTAACTTCCACCATCACGGAACGTGCCGTGAAATGTTGTGAAACAACTGTGGCAAAAAGGGACATACAACTCGTTTTTGCAAGCGACAAATCCAACCCACTAATCAGGCTCCTAGAGTTGGAGTAAGCCAAGCCAGTTATCGATGTGGTGAGACCGGGCATTACAAGAGGAATTCTCCAAAGGCAACAACAGATGGAAACATGGGGAAACTGATCCCACCGTAGTTACGGGTAAGTTCCTCCTCGACAACTCTTACGCATGCATCCTTTTTGATAGTGGTGCGGAGAGAAGTTTTCTTTGCCATGCATTGAAACATCTACTAATTCGTAAATTCCAACCTTTAACTGAAACATTTATCGTCGAGATGGATAATGGAAAGAAAGAGAGCACTAACGACCTATTCATAGGTTATACCCTTACCCGATATGATTATTCCTTTCCCATCGATCTTATGCCGGTCTCCATTAAGAGCTCCGATGTCATTATCAGCATGGACTGGTTATGTCTTCATCGTTCCGATATCCTCTGTTTTGAGAAAGCCATTTTCCTCAATTTGTCTAACGGCGAAGCCCTCATCATTTATGGTGATAAACTCTGCTCAAACCTTCGTATCATATCATGCACCAGCCCAAAAATATTTGCGAAAGGAGTGTCATGCATTCCTATCCCATGTAATTAACGAGAAGCAGGAAGTTAAGGATCTCGAGAGCATCTCCGAAGCCTACAACTTTCCTGATATGTTTCCCAAAGATCTCCCCGGAATCCCTCCCGAGCACCAAGTCGAATTCCAAATCGACTTAATCCCCAGAGCTACCCGCATAGCCAAATCCCTTAACCATTTAGCGCCGACAGAAGGGCACAATGTATGGTTTGGTTTAGGATATTTCATTGTATAAGTCTTTTGAGTCTTGTTTTATGGAATTAGGAGTTATTGGTACGTTTACGGCCTTGAGATGTGTTTACGGCTGTAAACCTGTTTAAGGCCAATGTCTTCTTACACTGTTTGATTGTCACATTGCTTGATCACTGGTTATGATCCTATTTCTGGGACCTTACAATTGGTATCAGAGCAAATCCGGTGTCAAAACATCTTTTAATCACGTTTTCGGTCAAAGGAGCTTAGCTTCATCACTGTTCGTGACTTTATTTGGTGGTTACTTAACAAAAGGAATTCAAATATGCTTAAATATGAAGTTTTCATCAACATCTGTGCATTTACGGCCGCAAATTTGATTTCTTCAATAACCGTAAACTCAGTTCACGACCGTAAACTGAGTATCTTCAAAGACTGTAAACAGTAAACCTTTAAAGACTGCAAACTCCGACTACAAATTCTTTGACTGTAAACTCGACCGTAAACCAAGTTTACGACCATAAACTGTGTGACCGCAAACTGTCATTTGACACTTCTTTTAGTTTATTTTTCACTTTTATTCTCACTTAAATAATTAACTAAAAAATATAACAAAAATGGATTCTCAAAGTCAAGCACTTAATCATGAACTGGATTCTGTTATGGGAACAACCACCTGTATTCCACGATTATTGTCTACAGAAGGGTTCCCAGAATGGAAATATCGAATTAAGAATACATCAAAATGAAAGATTTCAAGGTTTGACGAAGCATTCTTAGAGGGCCAATCAGAATTTCTACCACTATTGCGGGTGGACAACAGATTGACAAAGCAGTTGAAAACTACACTGATGAGGATTTTGAAAAAATTGAAGAGCAGGAAAGGGCTCTAACTACTTTGACTATGGCTTTATCTCCCGATGTGGCTCAAGGTTTCAGAGAATACACTTCAGCCAAAGCACTATGGGAAGCTTTAATTGAGCTCTACGAGGGGAATGAAGACATAAAAGAGAGTCATCAGGATATATTAAGACAAAAATTCAACATGTTTAATTATATCCCTGGAGAAACCCTGGAAGTTCAGTTGCAGTGATTGACTACACTTACTACTGAGAAGAATATAGTTGGGATCTTCTTCACTAAATATGAGATAAACAAAAACTGCTGAATTCACTTCCGAAGTCGTGGGATTTGAACTTGGCTGTCATCAAGAAGACAAAAGATCTGAATCGTCTTAGTCTTGCTGAAACAATGTCACTTATCAAAGCATGTGATCTTGATGATAAATAAAGAGAGATTAATCACATGAATTCCTACTCGACTGCAAATCTTTAGATTTCTTCTAACAATGCTTTTTCATCACTGACCTCCACTCCAAGTCAAGCGTTTGATGTTCAACAATCTCATAATCAAACTTTTGTTACTCCATCAGCTACAACATTTACTGCTTCATCATCTATGCCTCATCCACAAAGTCAGTCTTTCGTTACTCCACAAGCTACTCCCTCCTCCAATGCACCAGTTATGGTTCCTTCTTCAAACTCCAAAGAAAGTGATGAAAATTTAGCTCTTGCCACTGGACATGTCAACTGTTACAATGCTTTTGTAGCTGGAGAGCTTCCACCTCAACTCTCACTTGCTGAAATGGATCAAATTCATCCAGAAGATGTGGAAGAAATGCTTATTACGTGGTAGATAGCTATGGCAGTATTCAGAGCGAAGCAATTTGCAACGAAGATGAGAAAGAACAACTGGGGGATGAATGCTAACAAGAAGGTAGGTTTTATAAAGGAAAGTTGTGTTGCTTCAACTATCATGAGCCATGTCATTTTTCTCGTGAATATCCTAAACCCGACAGAAGAGTAAGCAATGATCAAAAAATGGTCCCAGTGGGAAGCAATCATCGAAGTATTGCTGTCAACAGTGAGACTGCTAATCTGGTAGTGGTTGCTTAGTCCTTTGACCGAGAGGACCAGATTTAGGACCTAAAAATGCTCACTTGGCTCAAATCAATGACATTCATGTGAAGAAAGTTGAGGTTGATAATGGGGTTGCAGTGTGCATTAATGGTATCTTCTATTTCAAAATCCAAGAAGAAAGAGGTAAGTTCATCTTCTTGTTCTCAAACATGCATTGATAATGTTAAAAGTTTTCTTGAGCATATAGAATCATTACGTAGAGAGAACGAGGACTTGAGATATGAAGGATATCAACTCAGGAAAGGACAGAAACCCCTTAAAGCCAAATTAGAAGCTAAAATCAAAGACTTTAGGAGGCTTCAGGAATATTATAGTAATAAATGCGAAAATTATGACTATATTAAGAGACAACTTGCTGAATTAACTACTGAGCTTGACACATTAAAAGGCAAATTTGAAACTACAAATTTTGATTTTAGAAAATTTGATGTGTCAAGCAAAGTAGTTTTGAACATGATAGATCATTGTCTGCAATTTAAACATAACCAGCAAAAGGGTTTAGGATACGATAAAGTACCTCCTCCTTTCAATCACACATATCAGTATTACCCTTTGACTAAAGAGGAGATTTCCAATGAACCATTCATGGTTTATGGCAAAAGAGTTGGTTTTGTTTCAGGAGGCACTATTAATGTTTAAAATACAAATGTTTCTACTTCCCATGCAGATCAATCCTTAAATCAGTGAAAGCAAGAAGCTGAAGGATATGTTTCTAATAATAAAAATGTGTCAGAACCTGCTGTTTCTTTTTCAAACTCTTTTGTTTCTGATGTTAAAATTGATGATACATCTTGTGATGCCTCTGCATCGGATCATGTTGAGTTGAATTTTTTTTATATATTTGATGACTTGTTTGATAATCCTGATGCTCCTGATGTTTCTGTTACAAGAACACCAACTCCACAAATCACACAACCTGATTTACCCTCACCTATCGTACAATCTGATTCTTGCATATGTTGTTGTAGGAAAAGTAAGGGTGTGTTTAAAGAAAATAAATCAGAAAAAGGCAGTACCAGTTACAATAACAATAAACAGATTAGCTTCAATTGTGGTACTACTGGCGACATTGCTAGGAATTGTTCCAATCGGGCTTTTTTGCATTTTTTGTTACCAAGAGGAGAGATCGAGTCTAGAGGAAGGTCTTTAACTAGAAATTCCGCAAGAGATCGTTCTCAAGATGATGATTGGAAGGCGGATCAAAACAAGAAAAAGGCAGTTTTTCAAAAGAACAAACATGTTTTCAATAACAAAGTCACACACAGCTTGCCAAAATCGAACAATGCTCAGCCGAGATCGGTTTCATCAAAAAGCAGATCTCGATTTTCCACCACTTCCGATTGAAAACACAAATGCTCAAAGAAAACTTAAAAGAAAAATGTTTCAAGACCACCAGTGATTGTTAAGAAACCTAAATACCATTGGATGCCCAATTTAATTTCCAACCAATCATCGTCATCTTCTGACAGTGTTTTAAATGATGATTAAAAATTAAAGGGTTTAAAAGATAAACCTGTGATTGTAAAGAGTCAACCCAGGAAAGTAATGACCTGGGTCCCCAAATCTAGATAATTTCGCTCATCTTGTAGGCACAGTTGCTTAGGAATGTCGTCAGACCTTGGTATGTGGACAACGAGTGCTGCCAGCATATGACAGGACAGAGCTCCCAATTGAACAACATTCAAACTTTTAATGTCGAATTTGTTTCCTTTGCGGACGGAGAAGGCGGAAAAATCACCTGCCTTTTTTCAAAGGCCTTAGAACAAAATGCAATTTTGTGGCACCGACGACTCAGTCATGTGAACGCTAAGAATCTGAATCGTCTTGCTTAAAATGAAATGGTGCCTGGCCTGCCAGTCAGAGACTTCATAACACTTGAAAGGTGTGTGTCATGTGCCCTGGGAAAGCATCATAGAAAACTATACCTGCCAAAACAAGTTAATTCAGTCAGCTAGGTGCTCGAATTATTGAACATGGACCTATTTGGTTCGGTCAATGTCCTAAGCATCAACAAGAATTCATACTGTCTAGTTATGATCAATGACTTATCGCATTTCACGTGGTTCTTCTTCTTATCTAACAAAGATGGGGTATCTGATATGATCAAGAAGTTCATTGTAATGATAGAGAACCAAACCAATAACCGATTGAAGGCACTTCATACTGATAATTGAACTGAATTCAAGAATGCGGTTCTTGATCACTTTTGTGCAGAAAAGGGAATAGTGCGTCAATATAGTTTAGTTTGCACACCTCAACAAAATGGTGTTGTTGAACGAATGAATCGAACACTACAAGACGTTGCAATGACGATGCTTTGTGACTCCAAATTACCTGTTTTTTTTGGGCTGAGGCGATCAATACTGCTTGCTATATTTAGAATCGTGTTTTAATCAACAAAGCCCAGATGAAGACTCCGTACGAAATTCTTTATGGTCACAAACCATCAGTCAGTCATTTCCGTGTATTTGGCTGCCCTTGTACCCTTCTTCACCTGGAGTCCAACCCGAAGTTTAATGCCATAGCTGATGACTGCTATTTTGTAGGGTATGCTGCTCGCACTGCATACAGGGTCTACAACAAAAGAACAAAGTAAATCGTAGAATCCTTCGATGTGCGCTGGCTAGAGGAGAATGAAACTGACGCTAGAGTGGGTCCTGATTGGTTGTTTGATTATACATCATTGTTCAAATCATTCAATGTATACTCATATGGTTTATCTGGTTCTTCTTCTAGTTCGAAGACTGTACCTGAAGATGAAGACAAAGAAGTTGTTTACAGACCTCCAACAGTATCCTCTTCGATACCTACGGGGGAGTTATCTTTTCCACTTGCTTATCCAGAATCTCCAACTCAAAAAGATGCTCCAGATGCTGATGCCAATCCTCTTACTCCCGTTGAAATAGATTTCACGTCTTCAGATCCTTCCGCTACTACTCAAACTTTTATGGAACTTCTCTTCCTGAGCAAATTGCTAATGAGTTTGTGGCTAATTCTTCTAATGAGATAGGTTCATATGAAGTAAATCATTCAGCAAATGATGGAGTTATCAACATTCACAATCTTCCCGTCTCACTCAATGATGTCATCTAGGAGATACCCTCACGTATTCAACGCGATCATCCAATCGAGAATGTCATTGGACAGCTGGGTGATGGTGTTAAAACAAGAAGTCAGAATGGAGATGTTAATACATGTCTCTATTCTTGCTTTATCTCTCAAATTGAGCCCTAGAATGTTGAAATGGCTTTGAATGAGCCCAGATGGGTAGATGCTATGCACGAAGAGCTAAATCAATTCGATAAACTTGGGGTTTGGACGCTAGTTGAATTTCCTAAGGGTAAAAACTCTCTTGACACTCGGTGGGTATATATCTCAATAAGCAGGATGATTCTGGAGTTGTAGTGCGAAATAAGGAGAGATTGGTCATTTGTGGGTTTAGACAACTAGAGGGTCTTGATTACACTTAGGTTTATGCTCAAGTGGCTCGCTTGGAGGCTATCCGTATCTTCCTTTCATATGCTTGTTACATGAACTTCATAGTTTATCACCTGGATGTCAAGACAGCCTTCTTGTATGGCAAGGTAATGGAAGAAATCTACGTTAATCAACCCCCTGGGTTTGTCAACTCGAAGTTTCCTAATCATGTCTACAAGTTGGACAAGGTGTTGTATGGGTTACATCAAGCTCCTTGAGCATGGTATGCAACTCTCACAAAGAACTTGCTCGAACATGGATATTCTCGTGGCACTATCGATCAAACCTTATTCATCAAGCATGTGGGTAATGATCAAATTCGAGTTCAGATTGATGTTGACGACATTATCTTCGGGTCTACGAGTCCGCAACTATGAAAATAGTTCGAAGGAGTGATGAAAAAGAGGTTTGAGATGAGTTCGTTAGGTGAGATGAGCATGTTTTTGGGCTTCAGGTTCAATAGAAGTCAACCAGAATCCTGCTCCATCAAGCAAAGTATGTGGAGGATATACTTGAGAAGTTCGGGTTTCAAGACGCAAAACTTGCCTTAACGCCAATGGCTGAGAGACCCCTGCTAAATCCAGATACTGAAGGCGAATCTATAGATCAAACTGACTACAGATCGATGATCGGTTAGTTGATGTATCTAACTGCAAGCCAACCAGAAATCATGTTTGCAGTTTGTCAATGCGCACATTATCAGGCTAATCCTAAACTTTCACATCTTATTGCTGTCAAAAGAATCTTTCGGTATATCAAAGGCAACCTAAAATTCGATCTTTGGTAACCGAAAAAATATGATTTTGATTTATATGCTTTTGCTAACAGTAATTATGGAGGCTGTGAGCTTGACAGGAAATCTACATCAGGAGGGTGTCAATTCCTTGGTGACCGGCTGGTGTCTTGGCAGTGCAAGAAACAACACACCGTCTCAACCTCAACAGCAGAAGCGGAATATGTTGTTGCCTCTGCTAGTTGCTCTCAAGTTATATGGATCCAACATAAATTGTTGGATTACAGTTTGAACTATTTAGAAACCCCCATATTTTGTGATAATGACGCTGCAATTCAGATTGTTAAAAATCCAGTCCAACACTCAAAAACCAAGCACATTGACATCAAAATTCATTTCATAAGAGATTGTTGTGAGTCTTCGCTCATTCGACTGGAACAGGTTCCCACTACTAATAATGTGGCGGATCTATTCACAAAGCCTTTTAACAAAGCTCGAGTCGATGTTCTTGTGAGTTTTTTGAAAATGGTTCGTTTTGAGGATTAATTTTTGTTTTAGGTTAGTTTAAATTTGCGCATTTTAATTTCATTCTCACCCATGCACAAATTCAGGGGGAGAAATAAATAAAAACCAATCAAAATTTAAAAAATTCAAAATCCAAAAACATTAAAAAAAACCAGAAAATCAAAAAAAAAATATGTTGCTGATAGTTTTTGCTCGTAGGAAATGTGCTGGGAATTGATATAATCATGTGATAACAGGCAATCTGAATCTTCTTAAGGTACCAAAGTCGAATTGTCTTAGCTCTGTGCTTGATGCGCTGGTAGGCACGAAATTTTTTTCAAAATGGACTTGACTAGGATCAGGTGAACTTAAGAAATTTAGAGACTTGACAAATCAATGACCTAGATAGTTCCATTTAGCTTGACAATACGACGCTTGGGTAGGTTGAGCAGATAGATATACATGAGAATCTGCGGATACAGTAAATGATCTGTATTTAGAAATGTGGATTAACTTTTCCTCGGTGGGCGGATTTTGTCATTAATTCCGTTATTGACGGGGCAACTGGGGAATTCCAATAAATTAGATTTGTAGAAAATTATTTTCTTTCTTTCTATTTGTTTGTCATATGTTGCTTCCACTGCTAATTGGAAGAGATCCGACTTGGAATGCAACATATGCAACTCTATCTCTCTACATCCTATTCTACGCTATTCTTTCTACATGTTAGTCATATATTGTCTCCTTTGCGTGATTAACAATCCGACCTGGTACACAGTATATGCAACCTTCTACTTCTCAATCCCTCTAAACTGTAGTCAGTAATATGTTTCACTCTCTGCATGATTGGAAGCGATCCGACCTGAGTGTACAACATATGCATTCTAAATCTATTTTCCTCCTTAATAATTGTCTGTTCACCCGATGTAAGGAGTATTCTGGAAGTCCTTGATTATTGGAGTATATCATGAAATGGAAAACATGTTCTAATACAATTAAAAACTGAATAACTATGGGTTTTCTGTAGATCTCGTTGCTTAATTTTGGTGCACAACAATATCCTTGGTTGTCGTCAGATGAATGGTCTTTTAGGAACATTATCTAAGTTCATAAGATCTAAGGTCTTGTTACTTAGAGTATGTCCTAAAATTTATCAAAACTTTTGGTGTCTAAGTGGACCACAATACCGGTGATCGACCAGACACATACATGAAGGTAGAGGTATCGATAAGCGGTCTAAGGCTGTCTCATAACTTTGGTCCCAATGTTACACAATTATTTTATGTTTCACTTAAGATGAAACAAGATTTATTTTCTCTTTAATTCTCAATTTTTAATTTATTTTTGTTTTTATTTTTAATTTTTAAATTTTCTAATTTTTCATTTTTGATAAAATTTTATTTTTAAAATTTAGTTTTATTTTTATTTTTTATTTTTATTTTTATTTTTATTTTTATTTTTATTTTTATTTTTATCCTCAAAATATTTTATTTTTTAAAAAGGGTTTTGGGGTACTGTACCTCGTTTTATACAGTGTGGATTACAGCCCGATTTTTCAATCGGGTATATAAAGGAGATTACAGCCGAAATCATCCCCTCCTTCTCATTTTCTAAGTTCTCAGCTGCAAACTCCTTGATTCTCTCTCCCTCTCTCTCTCTAAAAAAATTTGTGAGATTTTCTAAAATTGATCCATTGAAACTGAAAGTATGCCAATTCTGACCATGGATTTGTGATTATCGCATCAAATCAATGTGTTTTGAGGGATTAATCATCGAAAAAGCTAGTCGTTGGTGTTTATGGTCAGCTGTTTACAGCAAGGAGTTTACGACCGTGAACACCGGTTTACGGCCAGGAGCTTACGGCTGTGAACCCCGTTTACGGCCTTGAGTTACGGCCATGAATTCCAGTTGACCGTAAACTATTTTTGGTCAGCTACATTTTGACTTTTTCACTTAAGGGACTAATTAAACTGCTTAATGAGAGAAACATTAATTTTTAAATCATTAAATAAATCGTTTTTCTCACTTGGCTCAGTTTGTGCAGGTTGAAATGGCAAAACTCAAATTCGCAGACAGTCACAACCTGGGAATCCTTCTGGCTGAACCTCCTGTTGCTCATGGAGAGTTCAAGTTAATGATTCATGGGTTAAGGGAATACTGCTTGACCACTGATCTTACCGTGAATCCTGTAGTCTATCAAGGAATCATCAAAGAGTTCTGGAAGTCTGCTATGTTGAAGAAAGGAAGAGATGGTTCTGTTTCTGTTGAAATTACAGTAAAAAATTGCAGAATCTTCATCACAGAATAGTTCATCAGGGATGTTATCAGAGATGATGATCAATCATCCTTCCCCTATGAGATCTAGATCACCCAAATTGAAGAAATTCTTGTTAAAATGGGATACGAAGGTGTTTTCCCTCCAACTTTGAAGAAACTTCTGCCACCTTATTGGAGATTCTTGGCTCACATCTTTGTGAACTGCATATTCGGCATACGGACCGGTGCTGATGTGATCTCATAAGAAACACAGGAGCCATTACCCTTCTTGCTACAAGAATAAATTTCAACTTCTCAAAGTTTATCCTTGACGAATTTGTTGTGAACATCAACGAGAAGACTAGAGACACATTCTTGATGTATCCCATGTTTATTCAGGTGTTCATAGATGTGCAATTTCCTGAAATAGTCAAAGACAGAGAAACCCTGGATATGAAATCTCTTGGTCCACACACTGTTGGGTTGATCAAACAAAATCGAAAAGGAAAATTCGTTTTTCAAGGAAATTTTCCCCTAGTGAAGTTTGGCAAGTTTGTTGAGTTGAATAAGCCATCTGAATCTCATGGGTCTTTATTCAGAGTATCGTCGGAGCGTGTATCTTCAGAACAGGTATTTTCAGATGATGATGACATTACCATTTCAGATCATGAAGAAGAAGCTGCTATCCCTAACGTGATGGTAGCTGAAGAGCATGACCTACGCTTTGTACAAGTTAAGAGTGCTTACAACGAGGGAACTATAGAGGATGCGACAGAGAACAAAGGAGATGATGGTGACTCCTTTTCTGATTTGGATCTTACTGGTTTTGACGAGGATAATATTCCATTGAATTTTGGAAGAAATGAAAACCTTTTGTCAAATGAAGACCTTGATATATTTTTTGACAATATCTATGTTGTTGCTCATGCAGCAACAAAGATACGGGAAAAAGCAGATGCTTCCGAAACAACGCCTTCTACCACCAACATATTGGCTGAAACTTCAACACCAATGGAGACAACTTCAAGAATTCCTCCTCTTGATGATGTTCCTCCAACCACAAAGCCACTTCTGAGTGATCCTATAACAACTCAAACCTCCTAGCCTCCTTTAAAGAGAAGAAGACACAATCCAAGGCAGGGAATTTTCATTCAAGAACTGTCTCAAGGCCTTCCGACTCAACCATTAACTATTCATGCTACCGACTCATCTACACCACATCATGAAGGACCTAGCACCACTTTTGATATCGGTGGCTCCTCAGCTCCCCCAGAATCAACTCCTCCTAGGCCTTATCATGAAGTCGCTTCTGAGAGACTTGATTTACATTTGGCCCATGAACAAAGCTCAGTGCCTTCCACCCGAGCTAAAATAATTTTTATTGAGGAAGGTGTGACATCCCCATTTTTCTCACGGCCAGAAATGACCGATTTTGTTTATGCTTTGTAAAAATTAGAGTGCTTCTTTTCATAAAAAATGTTGCGGAATTTGTTCCCAGAAAAACATGATAAATACGTTATCAAAACATTTTCGAAGAAACAAATTTTTTTCATTTTAAAACGTTTGGGATGTCATTGTTAATACAGAAACATAATCATAAACGGAACTTACATTTATATACACTAGTGATCTACATCTCTTTAATCTCTCAGTGTAATGTGACTTCATATCAACACTTGTGATATAAATAAACTGAGTGGGTCAGGTTGGGAAACTTGGTGAGTACATAGGGTTTTCAACCCACAATAATAAAATTATTATGTTTAATCAATAAAACAATCAACCCAATTACCCATCCCTGTTATCTTCTTTACTCTTAAGGATCTATCCAAAGAGTCATCTATCCTGCATTCATTTATTCCGAAGTCCGTTGCTTCCAGGGTTATAGGATTGGCACTAAATCCATAGCTGCCAATGCTCATTCGTAAAGCACTAATTCCATAGCTGCTATAGTTTATTCATCGGGTACTAAATCCATAGCTACCAGTGTTTATCTAATAGGTACTAAGTCCATAGCTACCCGTGTTTGTCCAATAGGCATTAAGTCCATAGCTGCCAATCTTTATTAGGCACTAAGTCTATAGCATCCAATGTTTACTCGCGTCATCTTTTATCTCTCATCATTCATCTTCCCATGTCATACCCAACATATTAGTATATGTAAAATACGTATACAATTTAAATCATTTAAAACATGTATAAAACGTTCATCCAGCATAAACAGCAAGTATTCAGATAATACAAAGCACGTACTTTATATAAAATACTTCATATCTATGTGTAAGATGAAAGTAATTATTCACTCACCTGAAAGGTGGTGACTCAGCACTCGGACAGTGCTTCGACACTCTCAAAACAATTTTCCATCGATAAAACCTAGTATCAATACCACTACGGTTTAGTCTAACGATAACCATGATAAATTAATAGTCTGACTATTATTACTATTATATAAGCATTAAACAATACTTATATAACTCATAATAATAGCCCAAATAATTATTTGAAGGACTTAATAACTTTACTATAATTATTTGAAAGCTATATTAAAATTTGTGTAAGCATAGCTCACTTACAACGGAATTTAAAAAAAACAGGGCTTTGCTTGGAGCAGCTTTTCCGAAACCGAAAGACCCTTTTTCTCTGGACTCTGGGAGGCTCTGGGCTTCCTTAGGGTGCTAGGGGTTTTATCTAGGGTTTAGGGGTGGTTTGGAGCCGTAGAGAGAGAAAGATCTTAGAGAGAGAGTGAAGAAAGGTGTGAAAAACCCGAAAATCCTCGCAGGGTATTTATAGGGCGAAGCATCGGTGGTACGCGGGGCGTTCAGGAATTTACGCAAGGCGTAACTTCGGATTGGAGCTCCAGCTGTCTCGCACGCGTCGATGTCTCGGAGGTGCATCGTGGCTCCGTCTCGAACCAAGTAGAACACTTATATGCGAGGCGTACTTCTTTCCAATGTGGGACGTACTCCGGGTGCTGGGCGTCCCTTCGCTACGCTGTGCGTAACCCTCGCACCAGGTGTCACCATCCGAAGCGAGTTCATCCGACGGCTGGGAGTTCAGCCACGTCATCATTTCATGCATCAGCTTCGCAAGTTGTACACTTCACTTCTAAAATTTGTATCTTTCGCATACGAGCTCCGTTTTTGACATTCAATACATCCACGAGAAGGCAGGAACGTACTCTACAACTTTCGTTTAGACTTCGTTGGCTAATTTTGTCTTTATTTTCAAAGTTACATTATTAACAGGTCGGGACAGGATTGGTCCGTTAAATTCTCATAACTTCTTCATCCGACATCCGTTTTCGCCCATGTTTTTCTCGTTACGCTACTCTTAACGAGATCTTCGATTCTCTTTTAGGTCGTGTCGGCTAAAAACCGCTCGATCTATTATTCGAATTTCGGGTTGTACAATGCTAATCTGAAACTTCAAAAAATCATAACTTCCTCATACGAAGTAAGATTTGGGCGTTCTTTTTATGAACGCTCTGGGTTTAACGCATTCTAAAACATTCGTTTAGATCGCTAAGGCTAAATCTTGATCTATCATAAATTTACTATTTACGTTTCCCGGTATCGTGCCGGTTCCGTCGCGAAATTTCGACGTGTCATAACTTCTTCGTGATAACTCGGATTTCGGCGGTCTTTATATGTACGGAAACCTTGTAACGTATACTACAACTTGGTTAAGATTATTTATTCTAAATAATATTTTTCCGAAAAGTCATTTTTGACACTTATTGCCTTTAATTTGACTAGCCCGGATCTACGGGTGTTACAATTATCTCCCCCTTAGGATGATTACGTCCCGGAATCATTAACGAAACTGGGCTCGTATAATGTCTCCATACGTCATCTCTGCATCCTAGGTAATAATTATAACCTCTATATATTCCTTCAAGTCTATCTCTTAGACTTATTGACTACAAGTAGTACCCGATCGTGCACCTGCTCTCTACCTCACTTTAGACTCCAAATTATGACCTACCATCATGTGATGCACGTTTAGACTCAGGTCTCTTAGAGTTAAATTCCAAAACAGACTATACCTTCCATCATGTTCTAATGTGATATAATCACATTTTAAAAGGTAGCATTTCTAGCTACAAGCAACTTTTCATGATACCTCTAATGATCGCTTTTTATTCCAATCTTCTGTCTTAAGTCAGATGCTACATCGAACTTGATTTTCTAAGCCACATAACATACTCAGCGTAGTCGTACTCAATTCGATATGACCACTAGGGTTGGAATATCAACAATCTTTTTAGTCATTACCGAAACAATGGTAACAACATACTTGAATAAAATGGTTTCAATTACTAGCTTCTTGGTAACCTTGTGACTTTCCCTGATTGAAGCGTGAGTCCTGTGCTTTCGATAGTATATGCATCAACTACCTTTCACACCTACTCATACTCGTCCCAAGTACTGTCTCACAGTTTTCCAAGTCACCATACAGGAAAATCACATAACAATTTAACACATCAGATAACAAAACGAGGGATTCATTATTTTTCGAAACTATTACATAGGTGTTCAAGTTCACCCTAGACTATGCCTGTAATAGGCTACATCATACGATACAATGGCTACTGCATAACTTGATCTTCGGATATGAAGTCCTCATCCTTGATTCTTCGCATGGTTTTCTGCTTCGTCGAGGATCATGTGAAATGCCCTTGGCCTTGGTGGCGTTTCTGGTCTTGCTGCTTTATTTTTCCTTGGGCAGTCTCTAGACATGTGCCCCTTGCCTCCACATTCGTAGCATGCCTTATCATTATGTGTGCAGTCCTTGGAATAGTGACCAGTCGTTCCACACTTGTAACAAGTCACTTCTTCGTTGCACTTCCCATAATGTTTCTTCTTGCATTTATCACACCATCTCGCTTCACCTCCATCTCCTCCTCCAAGCTTAGAGAATTGGCTCTCCTTGTTGGACCTTGAAGATCCTTCAAAATTCCGCTTCTCTCCTGCCTTATCTTTCTCTAGACCCTTTTCTCTTATTTGGGTCTCTACGTTCTTAGTTGCCCTAAAAACTGTTTTCAAGGTAGTTGCCATTTTGACCATTGGGCCAAATTCAGTGGGCAATCCGTTAGCAAACCTATCAATCTTGGAGAGTTCAGTAGGCACCAGGTAGGGGAATAGCTTCATCTTCTCAGTGAATGCGGTGGCGTACTCATTAACACTCATCTTCCCTTTATTCAGGTTCTGAAACTCGTTGTTTAGGTCTATCAGATCTATCTTTGAGCACTACTGCATTTTCAACTGTTCCAAGAACTCTTCCTATGACATCCTTAGGGCTTCTCCTTGTGGCATCGTATCTGCCAATAGCTTCCACCAACTCAAGACTCTAGTTTTCAGCTGTCTTAGTGCGAAGACAGTATTCTGTTTCTCGCTACAGCTGCAACTTTCAAACACCATCTCCATCTCGGAGATCCAATCCATAATCTCAACCGGCTTCGGGCTTCCTGAGAGACTCGGTGGTTTTGCACCCAAGAAATTCTTGTACATTCGCCCATCCTTGTCGTTTCTCCTCTCCGGGCCATCCCTTCGTTCACCTTGAGTCCCAACTTGACTCACTTGGCGGCTGTAGTTCCCTTCTTCCGATTGCTCGGGAATCAGCTCGAGTTGCTCAATGGGCATAGTAGGTTCGTCCCTATTCGACATCCGCCTCATTTCTTCCCTTTGTTCAGCTAACATAGTTTGAATCATGGCGTGTACTCCAGCCATGGTGCTCGGCTCGGGTACATTTTCTACTACGACAGGTATTTGCTGAATCACCGGGGGTTGATTCCTATTCCCATTTGCATTCCCAGCTCCACTACGGTTTCTTGCCATTTTGATCTATACACCAAATAAGGTGAATCTAGATCTTAATTTAGGTATGACGTTTTAAATCATCCTTATCACTCCAAAACGTTTATATGCTAGTTCTAATATCATATTCTTTCGTTTAAAATCCTAAACACATAAGGTTTCCATATCCGGTCGGCAACAGACCAAAGATCCGATCAAACTATAGCATAAAGCATAACAAATCATTTAGCACGTAAAAGCAATTTAGGCATCATTCCTAAAATAAGCTAGTGCTTATGTCTATTCAGGTGTATTACCTAAATCTATTAGACACACTCCTCCCCATCATTGCTTAGCAGTCTAAGTTTAAGTCTAGAAATAAATCCATATTCCTAGGTCGCTTAAACTAATGCTCTGATACCAACTATTACATCCCCATTTTTCTCACAGCCAGAAAAAACCGATTTTGTTTATGCTTTGTAAAAATCAGAGTACTTCTTTTCATAAAAATGTTGCGGAATTTGTTCCCAGAAAATCACGATAAATACGTTATCAAAACATTTTCGAAGAAACGTATTTTATTCATTTTAAAACGTTTGGGATGTCATCATTTATTTACACTAGTAATCTACATCTCTTTAATCACGTAGTGTAATGTGACTTCATATCAACACCTGTGATATAAATAAACTGAGTGGGTCAGGTTGGGAAACCTGGTGAGTACATAGGGTTTTTAACCCACAATAATATAATTATTATGTTTAATCAATCAAACAATCAACCCAATTACCCATCCCCGTTATCTTCTTTACTCTTAAGGATCTATCCAAAGAGTCATCTATCCTGCATTCATTTATTCCGAACTCCCTTGCTTCCAGGGATATAGGACTGGCACTAAATCCATAGCTGCCAATGCTCGTTCGTAAAGCACTAATTCCATAGCTGCTATAGTTTATTCATCGGGTACTAAATCCATAGCTACCAGTGTTTATCTAATAGGTACTAAGTCCATAGCTACCAATTCCTAACAGGCACTAAGTCCATAGCTACCAGTGTTTGTCCAATAGGCACTAAGTCCATAGCTATCGATGTTTATTAGGCACTAAGTCTATAGCTGCCAATGTTTACTCACGCCATCTTTTATCTCTCATCATTCATCTTCCCATGTCATACCCAACATATTCGTATATGTAAAATACGTATACAGTTTAAATCATTTAAAATATGTATAAAACATTCATCCAGCATAGAAAGCAAGTATTCAGATAATACATAGCACATAATTTATATAAAATATTTCATATCTATGTGTAAGATGAAAGTAACTATGCACTCATCTGAAAGGTGGTGACTCAGCACTAGAACAACGCTTCGAAACTCTCAAAACAATTTTCCTTTGATAAAACCTAGTATCAATACCACTAGGGTTTAGTCTAACGATAACCGCGATAAATTATTAGTCTGACTATTATTACTATTATATAAGCGTTAAACGATACTTATATATCTCATAATAATAGCCCAAATAATTATTTTAAGGACCTAATAACATTACTATAATTATTTGAAAGCTATATTAAAAAGTGTGTAAGCGTAGCTCACTTACAGAGGATTTTAAAGAAAACCGGACTTTTCTTGGAGCAGCATTTCCGAAACCGAAATACCCTTTTTCTTGGGACTCCAGGAGCCTCAGGGGCTTCCTTAGGGTGCTAGGGGTTTTATCTAGGGTTTAGGAGTGGTTTGGAGCCTTAGATGGAGAAATATCTTAGAGAGATACTGAAGAAAGGTGTGAAAAACCCGGAAATCCTCACAGGGTATTTATAGGGCGAAGCATCGGTGGTACGCGAGGCGTTTAGGAAGTTACGCGGGGTGTAACTTCGGATAGGAGCTCCAGCTGTCTCGCACGTGTCGACGTCTCGGTGGTGCATCGTGGCACCATCTCGGACTATGTAGAACAACTGTACATGAGGCGTACTTCTTTCTGACGCGGGGCGTACTTCGGACGCTGGGCATCCCTTCGCTATACTGGTCGTAACCCTCACACTAGGTGTCACCATCCGAAGCGAGTTCATCTGACGGCTGGGAGTTCGGCCACGTCATCATTTCATGCATCAGCTTCGCAAGTTGTACACTTCACTTCTAAAATTCGTATCTTTCGCGTACGAGCTCCGTTTTTGACATTCTTTATATCCACGAGAAGGCAGGAACGTACTCTACAACTTTCGTTTAGACTTCGTTGGCTAATTTTGTCTTTATTTTAAAAGTTACATTATTAACAGGTCGGGACAGGATTGGTCCGTTAAATTCTCATAACTTCTTCATCCGACATCCGTTTTCGCCCATGTTTTTCTCGTTACGCTACTCTTAACGAGATCTTCGATTCTCGTTTAGGTCGTGTCGGCTAAAAACCGCTCGATGTATTATTCGAATTTCGGGTTGTACACTGCTAATCTGAAACTTCAAAAAATCATAACTTCCTCATACGAAGTAAGATTTGGGCGTTCTTTTTATGAACGCTCTGGGTTTAACGCATTCTAAAACATTCATTTAGATCACTAAGGCTAAATCTTGATCTATCATAAATTTACTATTTACGTTTCCCGGTATCGTGTCGGTTCCGTCGCGAAACTTCGACGTGTCATAACTTCTTCGTGATAACTCGGATTTCGGCGGTCTTTATATGTACGGAAACCTTGTAACATATACTACAACTTGGTTAAGATTATTTTTTCTAAATAATATTTTTCCGAAAAGTCATTTTTGACACTTATTGCCTTTAATTTGACTAGCCCGGATCTACGGGTGTTACAATTATCTCCCCCTTAGGATGATTACGTCCCGGAATCATTAACGAAACTGGGCTCGTATAATGTCTCCATACGTCATCTCTTCATCCTAGGTAATAATTATAACCTCTATATATTCCTTCAAGTCTATCTCTTAGACTTATTGACTACAAGTAGTACCCGATCGTGCACCTGCTCTCTACCTCACTTTAGACTCCAAATTATGACCTACCATCATGTGATGCACGTTTAGACTCAGGTCTCTTAGAGTTAAATTCCAAAACAGACTATACCTTCCATCATGTTCTAATGTGATATAATCACATTTTAAAAGGTAGCATTTCTAGCTACAAGCAACTTTTCATGATACCTCTACTGATCGCTTTTTATTCCAATCTTCTGTCTTAAGTCAGATGCTACATCGAACTGAGTGGGTCAGGTTGGGAAACCTGGTGAGTACATAGGGTTTTTAACCCACAATAATATAATTATTATGTTTAATCAATCAAACAATCAACCCAATTACCCATCCCCGTTATCTTCCTTACTCTTAAGGATCTATCCAAAGAGTCATCTATCTTGCATTCATTTATTCCGAACTCCCTTGCTTCCAGGGTTATAGGACTGGCACTAAATCCATAGCTGCCAATGCTCGTTCGTAAAGCACTAATTCCATAGCTGCTATAGTTTATTCATCGGGTACTAAATCCATAGCTACCAGTGTTTATCTAATAGGTACTAAGTCCATAGCTACCAATTCCTAACAGGCACTAAGTCCTACGAGCTCCGTTTTTGACATTCTTTATATCCACGAGAAGGCAGGAACGTACTCTACAACTTTCGTTTGGACTTCGTTGGCTAATTTTGTCTTTATTTTAAAAGTTACATTATTAACAGGTCGGGACAGGATTGGTCCGTTAAATTCTCATAACTTCTTCATCCGACATCCGTTTTCGCCCATGTTTTTCTCGTTACGCTACTCTTAACGAGATCTTCGATTCTCGTTTAGGTCGTGTCGGCTAAAAACCGCTCGATCTATTATTCGAATTTCGGGTTGTACACTGCTAATCTGAAACTTCAAAAAATCATAACTTCCTCATACGAAGTAAGATTTGGGCGTTCTTTTTATGAACGCTCTGGGTTTAACGCATTCTACGACTTTTGGTTAGATTGGTAAGGCTAAATCTCACTATATCATAAATTCACTATTTACGTTTCCCGGTATCGTGTCGGTTCCGTCGCGAAACTTCGACGAGTCATAACTTCTTCGTTATAACTCGGATTTCGGCGGTCTTTATGTGTACCGAAACCTTGTAACATATACTACAACTTGGTTAAGATTATTTATTCTGAGTAATATTTTTCCAAAAAGTCATTTTCGACACTTATTGCCTCTAATTTAACTAGCCCGGATCTACGATTCTTGGACTTCAAAAGGAAATCGGCGTGCTTAATCAGAAGAATATTGAGCTCGATATCCATGTGGCTGATCTTGATGCTGAGAAGGCCCAACTTAAAATCCAAGTTAAATATTTGGAAGAGGATAAAGCTCTAAAATCAAAGCAGATTTCTGACCTTCAGACTCATTTTGGACTCATGACGGCGTGTTACTATGATTTAAAGAAGAAATTGGCAGAAGAACTTGGAGACAAGTTCTAATCATCTGTTGAAGAATTGAGATTTAGCCAGTCTTCTCAGGATCCTCCCGTTGCCCCACCATCTGCGAATACTGTTGGATAAGGTGTCTAAGTCCATAACTTATTTGGTATATACTTGACCCGACCCGGCATGGTCCATTTGGGTTGCACTTCACCCGAACAATTTATGGATAATTTTATGAGAGTTATACACATATGTTTATTAATATATTATAAGTTATAATATATTATGTTATTTAATTAGTCTTAGTCTTAAATTAATTATGAATTAATTTAGAGATTAAAAGGAAGACTAATTAGATTATGGGCTATTGGTTTTATATGGTGTGGGCTAACACTCATTTATTAATGGGCTAGGCTTATTTGTAAGTCCATGGATGATCCATGGAGCTTTTAACCCATGGATCCTTGGAAAAGGAAAGGTCATGGGTTATTAGGGTTTCACCCTAACCATGTACACTATATAAGCATGCTTATGTTGCATGAAATAGCCACTAGTGTGTGTGCTTGTGTGTGGCCGAAAATATAAGTGTGTGTACACTCTCTCAAAGTTTTCCAAGTGTTTGTGGTGATTTGTGATTCCATTTGAGGCATTCACATTATTGGTGCTTGGCTCTCAAATTCCAAAGAATCAATCTCATCAAAAAGGTATGTAATCTCATCTAACTCTTTTATGTTTAAATGTTCCCCATGCCATGTTAGATAGGTTATGAACCTTGGAAAATTATTATTTTGCATGTATTTAGACAAACATAGATCCAAGGTTTATTAGGGTTGCATGCACACTTAGGAAGTGTTAGATTGCTCAAAACCCAACAGTAGTATCAGAGCCTAGGCTTGCTTGTTTGATACTTGATGCAAAATAGTTGAAAAAGTCGAAAAACTTGTTGTCTGGCTGATGAACTCGCCGAGTCCATGGGAGGACTCACCGAGTTCATGTGTATCTTCAACCTACTCGCCGAGTAGGTTCATGCACTCGACGAGTAGGAGCCACAGAGTGCAGATTTTCGACTTTTGCTGCTGGAAATGGACTAGAAACATTACCCTAAACTGTTTTGGTGTTTTAAAACTTGTTTTAGTTGGTGTAATGGTTGTTCTAATCCATTTACAATAGCATATATCAAAATTTCATGATTTTTATGTGTTCATATAATTCTTGAAATTTTGATGATCATGTTCATGATCTTATGAATTTAGAAGATGATAGGAATTATTTGCTGAATTGTTTAGAATTAATTCTTGATCATTTATGTGTTTTAATGGAGTCCATAATTTGTCCTCAAGTTATGGATATCCAAAGGTCACTTTTCTTTAACACACACATTTAAACACATAAGTTACATGAAAATGAAGAGTCTTCATTTTTATGAACCTTTAATTCATAAGTTATGAAATGAAAAGTTTTGGATAGTTACAAAACTTGCCCTCAAGTTTTGGAATTTGTAAAGTTTCACACACTTTAATAAACTTTAATTCCATCCCTTAGAGTTTTAATAGTTAAAATTCAACCCTTATACTATTTATAACATTAATGGTTAATTATTATATATATATATATGTATAAGAATAAGTTGTTCTACCGTTAGTAAGCCTCATTCACGAAGCCGGTCTATAAGGTGGGTATAAGGTTGTTACCTATAAAATGGCAACTTAATGGGTGTCCACTCTCACCCACCGCTTGCTTGACTGGTGGAGGGTCGTTAGCTGAACGGGTAGGAAAATGATTTTAAATCCTCATTAAAAGTATAATGATTATTATAAAGTAACTAAACCTTTTTAATTCCAATCTTAGTTATTTTAGGAAAAATGTGAACATGGTGCTAGTCCATGGAATTCACACTTTGTACCTTACCAAGTCGTTGGTGGAGCGTGTGTGGTTTACCGGCACACTAACTTGGACTAGTAAGGATCACGAAGGGTGACTTAATGTTTGTCATAGATCAATGGAGCGTGTGTGGTTAACCGGCACATTGATTATGTGATAATATTAAGGGTACCAAGTGAATTAGCATGGTTATTCACACCTTGTTTTGTGATCCTCAGCATCCCAGTCACAAAACTTGAAGGGCACAATCAAGATTGAAACATGCCATTGAAAAGTTCAATGAATCTCAAAAGAATCTAGGAATTTCAAATCCAATTAAAACCTAATAATTCATTTTGTTTTTCATGGTGGAAATTGGTGATTCGTCATTCACCTACCTTTCAAATATATTATTACTTAGATTACGGCATCCCTCTTCTAAGTATAATATATTGTGATTGGGTCCTAGCCTTAATATTACATTTGGGTGTCTTATTAAGGATTCTATATATCTAATCTAAACTTGCCTTCTTCTTTCAGATGTCTTCCAACACTAATGCTTCGGGCTCTAACCCAACTGGTTCTTTCTCTCTCATGAATCTTTGTGGGAGAGTCATCTTTGATGGTTCCAACTTCATGGATTGGATTAGGAACATCAGGATGGTTACTCGTTATGAGGACAAGGAATATGTCCTCGATTAGGAGTTAAAAGAGCTTGATGAGTCTACTGCTACTCCTGAGGAGATCGCTGAATTCAGGACACATGAGAGAGATGCTACTAAGGTTGCATGTATCATGATGGCCACGATAACAGCCGAGCTCCAAAAGTCATATGAAGATTTCTACCCTTTTGAGATGCACCAAGACCTGATGGAAAGGTACCATCAGAGTGCTCGTCAGGAGCGGTATGAAATAATCTCCTCCATAATAACTACCCGCATGAAGGACGGTGAAGCTAAATGTGAACATCCCTGAGGAGTTGGCAATTGACATCATTTTGCACTCCTTACCTTCTTGTTATGACCAATTTCGTATGACATATCATATGAAAAAGGAGGAAGTTACCCTCAGCAAGCTTCAAGGACTCTTGAAGACCGCTGAAACCGGTCTTAAGGGTAAGGCGGTTGTTACCTCTACTACTCCTACTCCAACATCTACCCCTGTTTTGGCTATCGGGCAAGGCAAAGGGAAAAAGAGGAAGCACCCTTCGAAGGGTACCAAGGGAAAGTCTCTTGAAGGCTCCTCATCGAAGACCAAGAGCGGTTCTGTCACTCCTTCTGCCATTCCCAAGGATGCTGAACGCTTCTATTGCCATGAAAAGGCACGCTGGAAGCGAAACTGACCTAAGTACTTGCAGGATCTAAAGGATGGGAAAGTGAAACCCACCCATGCAGGTATTTACACTATATTGTCTAATTACTCAACATATTCTAACTCCTGGGTGCTTGATACAGGATGTGGTATTCACATATGTTCTGATTTGCAGGGCCTAAGAAGAAGTGAGGATGTGGAGTACGGGAAGATAAACTTGATCAAGGGGAATAGGAAGGCTTCACCTGTTTCCAAGATTGAAGTTTATACTTTGTTGCTTAATAATGGGTTAAAATTAGATTTGAATAAATGTGTGTACGCGTCTGAAATGACGAGGAATATTATTTCTTTTCATGCTTTGTACAAACAAGGTTTTGCCTTTTCGTTTGATAATGAATGTGGTGGTATTAATGCTTTCTTTAAAAATGTGTTTTATTTTAAAGCGTTACCTTGTGATGGTGTGTATGAAACTGTGTCGATTGTAGACAACTTAGGAAATAATGTGTTGTATATTGATTCTTCTACTAGCCTAGATAAAGCATCATTGTGGCATTGTCGTCTTGGACATGTAAACAAGAAACGCATAGGCCAACTCCAAAAGAGTGGACTCTTTGAGTCATTCGACCTTAAATCGGATGATAGTTGTGAATCTTGTCTACTTGGAAAGATGACAAAATCACCCTTCACTGGAACTTGTGAAAGGGGTGAGGGTTTGTTGGACCTAATACATACTGATATATGTGGGCCATTCAAAACCTCCACAAGGGATGCTAATCGGTATTATGTGACTTTTATTGATGATTTTAGTAGATATGGGTATGTCTACTTAATCAAACATAAGTCAGAAACCTTTGAAAGGTTTAAGGAATTCAAACAGGAAGTAGAAAATCAATTGGGCAGGAACATTAAGATGCTTCGATTCGATCGAGGTGGTGAGTATCTTAGTACCGAGTTCCTTGACTATCTTAAGGAGTGTGGGATTGTCTCACAATTGACTCCTCCCAGGACACCACAGCTGAATGGTGTGTATGAAACTGTGTCGATTGTAGACAACTTAGGAAATAATGTGTTGTATATTGATTCTTCTACTAGCCTAGATAAAGCATCATTGTGGCATTGTCGTCTTGGACATGTAAACAAGAAACGCATAGGCCAACTCCAAAAGAGTGGAGTCTTTGAGTCATTCGACCTTAAATCGGATGATAGTTGTGAATCTTGTCTACTTGGAAAGATGACAAAATCACCCTTCACTGGAACTTGTGAAAGGGGTGAGGGTTTGTTGGACCTAATACATACTGATATATGTGGGCCATTCAAAACCTCCACAAGGGATGCTAATCGGTATTATGTGACTTTTATTGATGATTTTAGTAGATATGGGTATGTCTACTTAATCAAACATAAGTCAGAAACCTTTGAAAGGTTTAAGGAATTCAAACAGGAAGTAGAAAATCAATTGGGCAGGAACATTAAGATGCTTCGATTCGATCGAGGTGGTGAGTATCTTAGTACCGAGTTCCTTGACTATCTTAAGGAGTGTGGGATTGTCTCACAATTGACTCCTCCCAGGACACCACAGCTGAATGGTGTAGCTGAGAGGCGTAATCGAACCTTGTTGGACATGGTTCGCTCTATGATGAGTCGAGTTTCGCTACCGATCTCTTTTTGGGGGTATGCCTTAGAGACTGCCGCCCATATCCTTAATCTAGTCCCTACAAAGAAGGTTACCAAAACACCTCATGAGATGTGGACTGGGAAGGTTCCCAATTTGGACCACATCAAGATTTGGGGTTGCGAGGCTTTCGTGAGGCGTGAGACTCATGATAAGCTCGAACCCCGAAGTGAAAGGTGTATTTTCATCGGCTACCCACAGAAATCCTTTGGTTACCTCTTCTACAGACCCAGTGAGAATGTGGTCTTTGTAGCAAGAAGAGGGGTCTTTCGTATGAGAGAATTTATAAGCCAAGGAGACAGTAGGAGGCAAATTGATCTTGAAGAAATTCAAGAAGCAATTAGTGAAGGAACCTCAGACACTAGCAATCAACCTGAGGAGGAAACTCCTGTTTAGCAAGCTGACATGTCTGTACCTCCGAGGCGTTCCACACGGGTTAGGAACACACCTTCGTTTTATTATGGCTTTCATAATACTACGGAAGGTGATACGTTTATCAGCGATAGTACTCTGGTAAATTTGGAAGAACCTAGCAGTGTTAAGGAAGCCATGGCAGGCCCGGAGTCTGCTAAATGGAAGGAGGCTATGGACAGCGAGATACAGTCCATGTATGACAATCAAGTTTGGAACTTGGTTGACAATGTACCAGGCCGTAAAACAATCGGGTGCAAATGGATCTTCAAGAAAAAGACCGACATGGAAGGAAAAGTGTATACTTATAAGCCTCGACTGGTTGCGAAGGGTTTTACTCAGACTCAGGGTATTGATTATGATGAAACCTTCTCGCCGGTAGCAAAGATTAAGTCTATTAGGGTTATGCTAGCCATTGCAGCATTTCATGATTATGAAATATGGCAAATGGATGTCAAAACCGCTTTCCTTAATGGAAAGTTGGCTGAGGATGTGTACATGAATCAGCTAGAGGGTTTTGTCAGTGCAGAGTACCCTAATAGAGTATGCAAGCTTGAGAAATCCATTTATGGATTAAAACAAGCATCTCGTAGCTGGAATCTTTGTTTTGATGAGAAGGTAAAAGAGTTTGGCTTCTCGAGAAGTGAAGATGAGTCTTGCGTGTATGTCAGAGCTAGTGGGAGTATAGTTAGCTTCTTGGTACTGTATGTGGATGACATACTACTTATAGGAAATGACATCCTAACCTTGCAGGAGGTTATGTCCTGGCTTGGGAAGTGCTTTTCTATGAAGGACCTAGCGGAGGCTGCCTATATCCTAGGGATAAGGGTATTAAGAGAAAGGAGTAAAAGACTAATTGGACTTAGTCAGAGTACCTACTTGGATAAGGTGTTGAAAAGGTTTAACATGCAAAATTCCAAGAAAGGAGATTTACCGATCTAAAGCAATGCCAAACTGAGTAAGACTCAGAGTCCGATTACAGAGGCAGAGATAGCTGAGATGAGCCAATTACCGTATGCTTCCGCTGTTGGCTCGATCATGTATGCTATGACTTGTACCCGCCCTGATGTGGCCTTTGCTTTGAGCATGGTCAGCAGGTATCAGGGGAACCCTGGCAAGGTTCATTGGACCGCGGTAAAGAACATTCTCAAGTACCTGCGGAGGACTAAGGATTGGATCCTTACCCTTGGTGGGAGTGATGACTTGAGAGTATTAGGGTATAGTGATGCTAGTTTTCAAACTGATAGGGATAACTTCCGCTCTTAGTCGGGCTGGGTCTTTACCTTAAATGGAGGGGCAATTTCTTGGAAGAGTTCCAAGCAGGAGACGGTGGCTGATTCGATTTGTGAATCAGAGTATATAGCAGCGAGTGAAGCAGTGCAGGAGGCGATATGGCTGAAGAACTTCATCGGAGACCTTGGAGTTGTACCAGCTATTAAAGAACCTATGGAGATTTTCTGCGACAGCAATAGTGCGGTTGCCTTAGCCAAGGAACCAAGAGATCATGGCAGATCCCGACACATTGACAGAAAATATCACTTCATAAGACACAAGATTGAAGAAGGACTCCTCGTGGCAAAGAGGGTATCGTCAGATGAGAATCCTGCAGATCCCCTTATGAAGGGACTGACGAGGGTTAAGCATTTTCAGCATGCAAGGCGCATCGGGCTGAGGGACGATATTAGTTTTACAGATTAGATAGTTTTCCTGAAACTTGTAAAATGTAATCGACATTTGATGATGAATAAAATTTGTGATTTATTTATGAGTAAAGTGTTACTATCATTGTTAATTATTTACTATTGTTTCAGTTTTGCATGTTTTGACTTCCAGAATAATTAATTTATTCAAACCTCCACAATCGGTCATACGTCGGAAGTAGGTATGAATCAAGATTGTCATGAATTGGGTTTGTAGATGGCTAAAGGTGTTTAGACATGGCAATGGTTGCTGCAACGTTCATGAGTACTCATAAGTTATGAGTATTGGTATAAACCCACGCTCACTTGTATCACTTCATGGAATTTATCTCGAGTGATCGTGAGACGATAATATCATATAAGTCTTCAAACCTAGAGATATGAGTTGTTACCTATGAGTTGGTTGTGCATTGATTGCACGTAAACGCATCAGTAACTTGATGTTATAAAATGTGCCTTTGTGTACAATTTAACAAGTAGTAGAACAAGCATATGAGTCGAAGTTTATCTGTTCCTTCTAGAAATAGAAGCGATATCTGGGCCCCTCGATGATTTTGTGTTGACCCATGTACCGGGCCCGGTCAGAACTAAACTGATGTGTTCAGTAAAGTTCTTTGTCAAACAAATCGGAAATCGAGAAACAACTGCCAGACAATAAGCAAGACATAGTTCCATGTGTTTGTCCGGCTGATATCATGAGAACAGAGGATTATATGATCACTTGTCTTCAAATGGCGCTTCATAGTTCAACAGAGTTTTCGAGAGCTACGATTGATGGTTGGTTCCTGAAGTTATATAGGCAAATACAGTTATTAGACTTATCCAAGTGGGAGTCTGTTGGATAAGGTGTCTAAGTCTATAACTTATTTGGTATATACTTGACCCGACCCGACATGGTCTATTTGGGTTGCACTTCACCCGAACAATTTATGGATAATTTTATGAGAATTATACACATATGTTTATTAATATATTATAAGTTATAATATATTATGTTATTTAATTAGTCTTAGTCTTAAATTAATTATGAATTAATTTAGAGATTAAAAGGAAGACTAATTAGATTATGGGCTATTGGTTTTATATGGTGTGGGTTTCACCCTAACCATGTACACTATATAAGCATGCTTATGTTGCATGAAATAGCCACTAGTGTGTGTGCTTGTGTGTGGCCGAAAATATAAGTGTGTGTACACTCTCTCAAAGTTTTCCAAGTGTTTGTGGTGATTTGTGATTCCATTTGAGGCATTCACATTATTGGTGCTTGGCTCTCAAACTCCAAAGAATCAATCTCATCAAAAAGGTATGTAATCTCATCTAACTCTTTTATGTTTAAATGTTCCCCATGCCATGTTAGATAGGTTATGAACCTTGGAAAATTATTATTTTGTGTGTATTTAGACAAACATAGATCCAAGGTTTATTAGGGTTGCATGCACACTTAGGAAGTGTTAGATTGCTCAAAACCCAACAGTTAGGATCTCCGACATAAAACCTTAGGAGGTAATAATGATCACCTGCCTTGTATGGTCTTATTAATTTGCATGTAAATTATAGAGATGAGCTTGATAATACGATTACAAATGATAAAGTGAGTCTAGATGAGTAAGGTGTCAAAGAATCACCCCGTAGTGCGTGTTTTACAGGTGTATTTATAGTCTAGGTTAAGTAACTAAATGTCCGATATTTCCAGGATCTTGCTGGGCTGGTAATTACAACGTGCTTTGACTTAGTATTTCCAGGTCTTAATCCTATTTGGATTAATTATTCGTTGTGAATAAGTCCGATGTTGACCATTTCTACACATGTGAGAAATAAATAAGAATAATAGCCGTTAAACTCATTAGGAAATAATAATAGCAATGTTTAGGATCCTAATATATGTTCAAGATCCTAAGAATCCTTTAAGATCTGGGATCCTGGATGGGTTTAAGGATCCTTAGATATATTTTAGATCCAGCATCCTGGAAAGGATTGAGGATCATGGCTCTAACACTTAATATACCCGAAGTTGTTCCTAAAACTATATATATATATATATATATATATATATATATATATATATATATATATATATATAATTTTCTTCTAAAGGCTTTCCCACTTTTCAAACCAGAACTTACCCCTTCTACAACCTCAGGATCCTGACTATTTCAAGATTCTGATCAAGTAACTTTTATCTCATATCTTTAGGATCCTATAAATTCTTTGCTAATTCTAAACTCGTTAGGATCCTGATCATTTAAGAACCCTGATAAAAACTTGTTTTAACCCTATTTCTACAACCAAATCAGTCACGCAAGAAAAGAAATAAACCAAAACATCAGTATTAACAGGGGTTAGCCTCATACCCAACAAAAAAGAAAGTATTGTTTTACAGAACAAAAAATAAAATTGCTTTTAATTTTTATCAAACTTAATTCAATATTTGATCACCCCCAGCTGGGATATACTCTATCTCTTTCTTCTGTTCTTCTCTGCAGGATATTGACCAACATTTATAAGCTGCCCAATCAACTGAGCCAGGGTTTCATGCCAACCAGCCACGTTCCAGGATCCTGCATTGTCCACATCCTCTACCAGTTTGATATTTGCCTCACATGTGGCCTCAATAGCATTTCTCTTAACCTCCACAGTCACCTCCTCGATCTCCAGTGCATGCTCCATCCATTTAAGCATAACCTCCACATCTTCATTGGATCAAGAAACCTTATCAGCAACCTATAAAGGACCACGATAAGTGAATTGAAATCAAACATAAAAAAGCACCAAGATCCTAACAACTTGCAAGAAAGAGATCATCTTCATCCGGGCCTCATCCACCACAAGGCTCTCCAATTCCGAGGTCTCATCTGACTTCCTCTTTCGGGATCTCAGAGTCTTGATGGTCAAATCTATGGAGGTTCTATTTGAAGGAAGAGAAGATGAGGTCTTCTCCTTCTTGACCACAAGTTGGCTGTCGGACATGGCAGAGTCGATATCAAAAAGGTAAACTAAGCACTAGAGTGTGTAGAAGATCTACTCTCTTGAAAGCTAAGTTGTTCGAAATTGAAGGATCTTTCAGTCTCAGGTAAAGCAACGAAACTCTCAATCTTCTCCTCGGTATCTTCAGCAGCAGGGATGGGATCCTTGAACTTGAAAGTTTCATAAAAAAAATAAAACAAGGAAGTGTGAATTTCATATCCTCAATGAAATAAATAAAATCCTATCCTTTCTAACCTAATTCCTTGGCAGGAGATCACCAACGGAGATGGATTCACATTTTACAAAGAATTATTTCTCTTTCCACGAACCATCGTTTTGTTTCAATTTCAAAATAATATGTGTTTTATTTGTTTTGACTTTTAGTAGGAAACAAGAACACCCAAAATTTTGGAGATCATTAACATGGGTAAACTCAACTAATCTCATGCTTAGATTAACTCAATTGATCAACCTAAAACAGGATCCTCCAGATCATAGGAACAGTTTGGATGGAAGCAAACCTAAGTAGAAAAGATGAACCTAGGTTTGGCCTTCGCATCAAAAGGACACTATGTCGTTATCATCAAAAGAGCAATTCCCCTCATAAGACAAAAACTTTTGATCGAGGAAGTCCTCGTCAGAAAGAGTAAGGATGCTCGAGCAATAGCGGAGTGCCTTTTTTACCCATGATCATCAAAAAAAAATGAGAAGATAGGAAAAGGAAATTTACCTTCAAGATAACCGATAACCCTTGAAAGAGAGCTAAAAGAAGTAATAGAAGATCGGTAACCATTAACTTTATTTATGCAGATCACAGAGGACAAAAAAGAGATTTGACAACATAATCACATCTTTTGAACGGATACAATTCTATCCATTAGAGTTTAAATTTGAAATCCTTTATTTCCAATTAATTAAACTATACACTTTAAACACTTTCAATTAATTCAAATATTTTATAGGTATAATTTAGGGGCAATTGTTAGGGCCAAGATCCTCAATCCTATCTAGGATCCCGAATCTCAAAGATATCTAAGGATCCTTAAACCTATCTAGGATCCCAGATCATAAAGGAATCTTAGAATCCCGAACAAACATCAGGATCCTGAACATCACCAATATTATTTCCTAACAAGTTTAACAACTATATTTCTTGTTTATTTCTCACATGTGTAGAAATGGTCAACATAGGAGTCATTCACACCGAAGAATCAGTCCAACAAGGCTTAAAACCTTGGAATACCAAGTCAAAGCACGTTCCAAATACCAGTTCAGCAAGATCCCGAAAATCTCATATTTAAAGTTACTTAATCTAGACTACAAATACACTTGTAAAACTCACACAAGGGGCCTAATTAGCTAACACCTTACTCGTCCATACTTACTTTATCGTTTTTAATCGTATTATCAATCTTATCTCTGTAATTTACATTCAAATCAACAAGATCATACAACACAGGTGATCATTATCACCTCCCAAGGTTTTATGTCGGAGATCCTAGCAAGGATCACAGGCTTTCCTTGTAAATCTCTCGTGCTATCTTGTTCTCAATCCACAATTTGCATTATTCATAACACCACAGCCTTTCATGCAATTTGGTTGATATCCACTTAGTAGATTTTTTACCAAAACAAACATGTTGTTTAAAGTTTGGATGTTCCCAAGAAAATATTCAAGAATTGCAATAGTACCATGTTAATAAATGGGATTCTTCTCAATTTTATTCCAAGTCAAAATTATTTCCATGTGATTCCTAAGGAGGGATCCTCCAAAAAGTTCCCTAAGTTATGGGTTATCAAGAATCCTACCTGAAAAACTTCTAGATCAAGGATCATATGAACCAAGGGAATCATAACTTCAGATTTCTCCTAAGTAAAAAATCCTAAGGATAATTTGGTTCTATCTATCCTTATCCTATTGTTTTTCTTATGATTATGTATTTCTAAGGACCCTAACCAACCCTGACTCCTAAAATATTAGGCTAACTGATGCAAATCCTAAGATTGATTTCAAGACCTTACTTTTTAAGAATCTTAGTTATTAAAAACTTACTACTACCTGAATCAAACTCGCAATTCTAACATGCAAAAAAGAAGTATGAAGCAACCATACATAAATGAAGAAGTGGTACATCAATTCCAGAAGAAACAAACATTGTCTTATACAAAATCATACAAAATAGTTTTATCTAACAGGCCTAGACCAGAGCCTGGTCATCATCGCCTGAGCTCTTCTTCTCCTCATTTTCCTTTGGATGTTGCCCCTCGGGATCCTTGCTGGTCTTGAGATATACGCCCTTTAATTCAGCAAGGGTTGTGTTCCACCCCCCCAGATTCCAAGATCCTATGTTTTCCACGCCTTCAGCTAGTTTAATATTGGCCTCCCAAACAGCCACGAATGTGTTATCTTTCACTTCAGCAATCACCTCCACCATCTTTGCATCATGCTCCTCCTATTTCTTGGACTTCTCCTTGATCAAGAGTTACACTCATCTCAAGAGATCCTTATTGGTTTCCTTCCACATTTTCTCTTGTTCGATTAAATCTTCTTCAACCTTCTCAACCTGGATCCTCAAGTCTATAGAGACACGATCAAAGACCTGGAGCAAGAGTTACATCAAAAAGAGTGAAAGAAAAAGCATAAGAAACAAAAGAAAAACTAACACCTAGAGCTTGAGAAAAGGAGATCAGCTTCTGAAGTGCATCCTTAGCTCCAAGATTTTACAAGTCCAAATTTGTGGCTTCAGGATCTTTCCTCTTCCGGGTTCCCAGAGTCCTCATAGTTAGATCAATGTGGGCCTTTTTCGGGGTAAGGAGGAGTAAATGTTCTCTTTCTTCTCAAATATATGGCCACTTGACACAGCTGTATCAAGATCAAAAAGGGAGAAATTAGCACCAACACTTATGCCTTTGAATCCTATGAAAGCCAAATAAGTCTTAATAATTTCTCAAAGACTAAAGATAAAAAGTGCTCAAGGATCCTTACCAGCCTTTGGATCCTATGAAAGCCAAAGAAGTCTTAATAATTTCTCAAAGACTAAAGAAAAAACGTGTTCAAGGATCCTTACCAGTACCCATAGGGATGATAGCGGTTGAGCTTTCTTGATGACTAAAAGGATCGAGTTTAAATGTCCTAACAACCCCAGGTAGAGCAAGGAAGTCCCTAATCCTATCGTCAGTGTCTTTAACAGGGGATTAATTCATCAAATTTGAAAGTTGCCAAAAAAATTAAACAAAATAATAACTGTGAATATTGGAATCCACAATATGAAAATAAGGAACCTACCCTTTTTAACGCAGGATTGAGATAAAAGATCTCCACCAGGAATGGAGTCACATTTACAAAAAAAGTGTCTTCCTGTCCAAGCACCATCGTTATGCTTGGATTTTAGTAAAAGAGGCGATCTGTCAGTTTTAACTTTCAACAAAAAGTGAGAGTTTCCAAAGGTAGAATGGTCATAAACATAAGCTAATTCATTTAGACCAATGTTGAGACCTATCGAGCGATTCAGATTGTCAATCCAATAAAGGATCCTCCAAATCCATGGCATGGCTTCAATATATGAAATCTTGTTGATTTCAAAACATTCAGAAATGATCCCGGAAAAGGGATATGCATGGCCTAAGGTAAAGGGATACTTAGGAAAACAAACCCAAACAAAAAAAATAAAATCAGGTAGGATCCCAACATTGAAAGGCTTGAAGACAGTACTAGCGGGAAAGATTCCACTGGAACTCAAAACTTCAATACTATCATCATAAAAGGTATATGTTTCCTCATAGGAAAGCAGCTTCTGCTCTACGAAATCATCATTAGGTATAGATTTGATGTTTGCACAAGAACAAGCTCCTTTCCTGGCCATTTTTAAAAAAAAGATAACTAAGAAGGACAAAATGAATAATAATACTACCTTTGATGATGAACTTCTGGGATAAAAGTTAAGAGTAAGATGAAATTGAAGAGTTCCATATTTTATTTATAGCAGCAATCAATGAAAGGTAGACAGGTGATTTGACCCTTTCCAATGCCTAGAAATCTACATGTTGAACTTCAAATTACCCATCCGTTAGAAATTCTTAATTCAATTTTGTAACAACCCGAAACTTTGCTTCCTCGCCGTAACCGTTCCGTCCAAACTCGTCTTAAGCAAATTGTTCTGATTTCGTCCTGAACTAGGTTAATTAAGTCAAAACCTTTATTTTGACTTGGTAAGTATCCAAATATGTTGGAAACATGTGAAAATGTCCCGAACTAGTAATTTGAAAAATTATAGTTCCGACCATATCGGGTAACGACAACTAAATCGGGTGCGACCCAAAGCATCGATTAACGTTGGTATCAGGTAGAATTCCACCGTGTATCCAATTCAAACCATATTTAAAGTGAATTAAGACTCATTTGAAGCTTTTTCACTCTCTCTCTCTCTAACCTCTCTCCTAAAATCCATATTGTTAAGCCAAAATCAACCATTTCAAGCCTTAAAACTCCAAGGTAAACATCCTAGCTCCTAGTATAACATCCTTAGGCTTCATTTTCGTGTTTAAATCATGGCATAAGACCATAAACATGAGTTTACGGCCCTGAATCAGCCTTAGGCCGTAAACACATGTAATTGGGGTTTTGAGCCATAAAACCCTTCCAAATCACCATAGGAGCTTAGATATGGCTAAAGGAATTATTGGAATGGACTTGGAACACCTTGAATGTCAATATTAAGGAGTAAACATGAGTTTACTGCCCAAGAACATGCTTGGGCTGTAAACTCATTTAAATGGGTGGTAAACTCCTCTTTTGGGTGTTAAAATGCAACTTACACACCCCTTAGGCTTTGGAATACATTAAGGAACCAACCAAAAATGATTTAGAGGCCTTAAACATTTCATAACTCTCTAAATGAGAGTTTACGGCCAGAGAATATGCTCCAGGGCCGTAAACTCCTAGATGTATGCCATTTGAAGCCCTAAACTCACCCTTTGGCTTATAAAAATTAGTAGAATCACTTGTGTTTAATCCTTGGCCTTCAAATTAATTATGGTGGATGTAGGTGAGGGTTTACGGCCGTAAACTCTTAGATTACTGCCATAAACTCTTCTATTAATCCATATAATGATTTAATCCCTTTCAAATGTCCAAAAGCCAAACCTAGCAACACCCTTCATTTGATTTAAGACCATTTAGCCCATAAAAACACCCACCATGAGTTTACGGCCGTAAACTCATGGGGATGTGGTGTTTAGGCCATAAACACTCCCTAAGAGTTTACCATTGGAGAGTAAACTCTAAATCCTAGTCATTCATGTCCTAAAACGCCACCCGGGTCACTTCAAACGCTCATTTTGGAGTGTTTTCGCGTCTTAGAATGTTCTAGTGTATCTAATTAGTTATTTAAGTCTAATTAGATATATATTGTGTATTATTTAATATTACATAGGAACCTCGCTTGTATTCAAGCCTCGGTTCGACGTTTAGCATCCCGTTCGACACTTCCCGCGTCCGGTGAGTTCATACCCCTACCCTTTTTCAATGGTTTTTCAATGTTTTCAGGGGGGGGGGGGGAATACAAGCAAGAGTACAAGAATATCTTGTACTTAAACTTATGATTTTAATTAAATGTTTTCATACTTGTACATTTTTAAGGATTGAAAACCCTTTTAGTGAACTGTTTTAACTTGCAGGGTTGTTTGTTTCAAACCGATTTTTAATTCTTATTATATAATGTCATATTGTATACTTCTCAGTTGAATGTTCGTACTTATATTGATAGAAAACATAAAACATTGTAAAGTCTGTAATAAAATACCATAGGCACGAGTATAAAAGTCAGACGCCATAAAGAACACATAAAACTTCATACACCTAGGCTCGAGTGTAAAAGACAATAGTCATTTCATAATATAGAACATTGTAATGTCTTTAGTAATGCACCTTGGCTCGAGTGTAAATGGATAGTCGTCACTAGAAAATGTAGAACATTTGTAATGTCCTTAATAATAACACCTAGGCCCGAGTGTAAAGGACAGGCATGTTAGAACTCAGCTAGTCATAGATACTACTTTCCTAGTTGAAGAGTAAAGAGTGATCTTAAAGATTGGAGACACGTCCTCTGTAACACGTCCCGTGGCTCGAGAGTGGAGGACTACCCCTGTAACCAGAATCTCCGTTCGTAGGAGAGCGTGGCTTGAGTGTATAGATCTATACGGGACTGACAATCCCACACCTGGCTGCTAGCTACAGCCGAACCAAATGGTTCAAGGGTGACGAAAGTCATAGAAAGGATGTTGACCCCGACTCGAGTCATATCCAGTCTGAGTATGGTTAAGGACTTGCAATCTAGATTATTAACGCTTTAGTTTCATTTTCTAGCTTTATGTACGTAGTAAAGCTAATGTATGTTGAAGGGTGACAGGCACACACATACACACATTCAGGAAAACATGGGGTTTTCCTATGGATAACATTGAATATAATCAGAACTGGTAATAGTTAGCACACTCAGAATTGGTAATAGCACACACACATTCAGGAAAACATGGGGTTTTCCTATGGATAATAATGAACTTAATCGGAATCAGTAATAGTTCACACTTTCACACATAGGAAAATATAGGATTTTCCTGAGTAACAGTAGTTTGTAACCAGAAAAGTGTAATGAGTTAAATAACTATACTTTACAAAATCATTTGAACAATCATGTTTTTATTGTATATCTTTTACATTACAGTTTGGAATTGGTATCTAACTCTTAAGAAAATATGGGATTTTCTTGGTTAACCACTTTTTCAGGAAACTAAAGGAACTCGTTCTTTTCATAAAACAAACCGCTTATGAACTCACCAGTTTTATGCTGATTTTCAAACCGCTTGTATTCTCAGGTCCACTTTAGACAGGTACCCGACGGTCTCTTTTGGTGAAGACGGAATGCGTAGAAGATTCGTCTCTCTTTTGTTTAAACTATGTATTTATGAAACTTGTACTACTTTACTTTTCAACCGATGTAATGAAATATATGTAATGTAATGTTTTGTGTTTTACTTCGCTTACTATGTACATTGGTTATGATTCACATGAAGTCACCTCCGCCCCGAGACGTTTCCGCCTTCGGTTTCGGGGTGTGACAGATTGGTATCAGAGCCCTTGTTTATAGTGAACTAAGTATACCAAACTTTACATGGTATAAGACTATAAACATAAAGGGGCCTAAGTGCTCTGAACTAAAAGTATATCTCAAATATAAGTATTTTCAAAAAGTATACAAGTATCCTAGCCGTCGAGAATCGTATCTATAAGTAGAACAGAACATAAGTAAATAGGTGTTGTATGCTGCAGTTAAACCTAGGCAGTTATGTAGTCGTGTCTAGGATCAATATAGCCTGATCAACTATATTCATTCGAGACATGGCCAACATGTGCTTGGGAGTGACTATGGAATGCAGCATACCTAAAACTTACCCAAATACCACAAACAACGAGTCGTCGTCGCGATGAATCGTGAAATACTATGGGAGTATTTCTGGATCCAACCTTGTAGTAGAAATTCCTCATTCAAGCTTTGCCCCTCGATCATTCTGTTAGCGATAAATGTCTGCTTTGATAATTCATTCATGCTTATTTGCATAATAGAATTATATGTCTGTCATAGAGATATATCCTTTGTTTCATATCTCTTGATTCAATTTAGATGACTTATTATCCTCTTTTCCTAAACTTTAGATCGAAATGTCTTCAAAGGAAGGATCTAGTTCAAGTAACAACAACCCTCCGTCACCACCTCCTCCCCAATTCGATCCAATGATGACCCAGTTGACTGTGTCTGCCGCAGTGGCTGCCGTAGTGACATATTTGTTATCTAACAGGTTTAGTGGACCAGGAAATAACACCAACCCTCAAAACCATGAAAATGGTCAGGAGAACCAAAATGAGAGTAATCAGAAAAAGAAAGTTTTCTGGAAAAAGCGAAAGAGTTATAGCTCTCAAGGACCCTCCAAGAAGCTCAAAAATGTGGCAGTCCAAGTTGCTACCAATCCTGCCGTTGTTCCTATAGTTCAAGCTACCACTACTCATGTTATTTCATCTAAGGCTCAAGCACCTGTCCCTGGGTATGCTGGTAATCTCCCTTGGTGCGACAAGTGCAAATATCACCATTATACCCCCGGTCCGTGTTTTGAAAAGATTTGCAACAAATGTGGCATAAAGGGCCACTTCGCTCGAAATTGCAAAACGCCAATTCAAATATTTGGTCAAGCTTCCGGACCGAGTACCATGCGTGCTTGTTATAGTTGTGGAGAGATCGGGCATTTCAAGCGAAACTGCCCAAAAGCAACAACCCCCAACAATGTCAACAACGCCGGAATGGTCTTAGCATTGAAGCAGAAGGAGGCAGCCGCCAATCCCACTAACGTCACGGGTATATTTCTTTCCGACTATCCTTATGCTCGCATCCTTTTCGAATCTAATGTCAAGAAAGTTCAATTAGTCATTCATTCAATTATCTTGTTAAACATAGTCCTCGTTTGACAACCAAAAACATTTACCGTCAAGATAGTTGTCAGTGAGAATGAGTGTATAAACGACTTATCTCTACGCTGTGTCATTACCTTGAGTAATCATTCATTTCTCGTTAAACCGATGTCAATTTCAGTAAGAACTTTGATGTTATCCTTATTATATATCGATTGAGCCCCGACTGTGTTGATACACCTCGTTATAGAAAGCTATTCGTCTTAATCTTCCTTCTGATCAGACCCTCATAATTCATGGTGACGAGTTTAGCCCAAACCTTCGCTTCGTTCAATGCGTACAAAACTTGAAAGTTCTTGCGAAAGAAGTATCAAGCATTCCTAGTCCATGTGATCAGCGAGAAACAAGGAGTTAAAGACCCCAAGAATGTCCCCGAGGACTATAATGTTCTTGATATCTTTCCGAATAGATCCCGAGAATTTCTTCCGAACGCCAAGTTGAGTTTCGTATCAACTTAATCCCTGGATCTATCCCCGTAGCCAAACCTCCGTATCGCATTGCTCCAGTAGAAATGCAGGAGTTATCCAGTCGACTTAATGAGTTGACCGTCAAAACCGATACCCTCTTTCCTGAGTAGATGACTTCTTCGATTGAATTCAGGAGCTAACTACTTCTCGAAGATAGACACTAGGTCAAGACATTATCAGTTACGAGTTCGTGATAGTGATGCTTCAAAGACAGCATTCAAGACCCGATATGATCACTAAGAGTTCGTATTGATACCCTTCGGTCAAACCAGTTTCTTTCCGGTCGTGTAGTAGACGATGAAGACGTACACGTAGATCCTCCTAAGATCGAAACAATAGAGAATTGTTTGGCACCAAAAACACCCATAGTAAACTGGATAAGGCATGGAAAACTTAGTCTGTGATACATTAGACCCTTTGAGATTCCCATTCAGATTAATTCCTTAACCTTCAGCTCCGAAACACCTTCAGTAATTAGCAACGTCCATCCTGTACCTTACACTACTATCCTTAATGAATACCTGCCTGATAAATCCACATAAATCCATTCTAGTGTAACCAAGAACCTTGATATACCCAAACTCTCTGGACGAGCAAACTAAGATCATAAATCAAGTAATCAAGCGTATGAAACCGAGCCACATCCCATTAGTGAAGGTTCCAAACGAGAACCTGGATTCGCATTGGAGCACGAAAAACCCGATACAGCAGACACATCTACACCCTTTATCCATGATTTTGTATCTAAATTCTTGAATTTCAGGACGAAATTCCCTCTAACAGAGGGATAACGTAACAACCCGAAACTTTGCTTCCTCGCCGTAACCGTTCCGTCAAAACTCGTCTTAAGAAAATTGTTCTGATTTCGTCCTGAACTAGGTTAATTAAGTCAAAACCTTTATTTTGACTTGGTAAGTATCCAAACATGTTGGAAACATGTGAAAACGTCCCGAACTAGTAATTTGAAAAATTATAGTTCCGACCATATCGGGTAACGACAACTTAATCGGGTGCGACCCAAAGCATCGATTAACGTTGGTATCGGGTAGAATTCCACCGTGTATCCAATTCAAACCATATTTAAAGTGAATTAAGACTCATTTGAAGCTTTTTCACTCTCTCTCTAACCTCTCTCCTAAAATCCATATTGTTAAGCCAAAATCAACCATTTCAAGCCTTAAAACTCCAAGGTAAACATCCTAGCTCCTAGTATAACATCCTTAGGCTTCATTTTCGTATTTAAATCATGGCATAAGACCATAAACATGAGTTTACGGCCCTGAATCAGCCTTAGGCCGTAAACACATGTAATTGGGGTTTTGAGCCATAAAACCCTTCCAAATCATCATAGGAGCATCGATATGGCTAAAGGAATTATTGGAATGGACTTGGAACACCTTGAATGTCAATATTAAGGAGTAAACATGATTTTACTGCCCAAGAACATGCTTGGGCCGTAAACTCATTTAAATGGGTGGTAAACTCCTCTTTTGGGTGTTAAAATGCAACTTACACACCCCTTAGGCTTTGGAATACATTAAGGAACCAACCAAAAATGATTTAGAGGCCTTAAACATTTCATAACTCTCTAAATGAGAGTTTACGGCCAGAGAATATGCTCCAGGGCCGTAAACTCCTAGATGTATGCCATTTGAAGCCCTAAACTCACCCTTTGGCTTATAAAAATTAGTAGAATCACTTGTGATTAATCCTTGGCCTTCAATTAATTATGGTGGATGTGGGTGAGGGTTTACGGCTGTAAACTCTTAGATTATTGCCATAAACTCTTCTATTAATCCATATAATGATTTAATCCCTTTCAAATTTCCAAAAGCCAAACCTAGCAACACCCTTCATTTGATTTAAGACCATTTAGCCCATAAAAACACCCACCATGAGTTTACGGCCGTAAACTCATGGGGATGTGGTGTTTAGGCCATAAACACTCCCTAAGAGTTTACCATTGGAGAGTAAACTCTAAATCCTAGTCATTCATGTCCTAAAACGCCACCCGGGTCACTTCAAACGCTCATTTTGGAGTGTTTTCGCGTCTTAGAATGTTCTAGTGTATCTAATTAGTTATTTAAGTCTAATTAGATATATATTGTGTATTATTTAATATTACATAGGAACCTCGCTTGTATTCAAGCGTCGGTTCGACATTTAGCATCCCGTTCGACACTTCCCGCGTCCGGTGAGTTCATACCCCTACCCTCTTTCAATGGTTTTTCAATGTTTTCAGCGGGGGGGGGGGGGGGGGGGGATACAAGCAAGAGTACAAGAATATCTTGTACTTAAACTTATGATTTTAATTAAATGTTTTCATACTTGTACATTTTTAAGGATTGAAAACCCTTTTAGTGAACTGTTTTAACTTGCAGGGTTGTTTGTTTCAAACCGATTTTTAATTCTTATTATATAATGTCATATTGTATACTTCTCAGTTGAATGTTCGTACTTATATTGATAGAAAACATAAAACATTGTAAAGTCTGTAATAAAATACCATAGGCACGAGTATAAAAGTCAGACGCCATAAAGAACACATAAAACTTCATACACCTAGGCTCGAGTGTAAAAGACAATAGTCATTTCATAATATAGAACATTGTAATGTCTTTAGTAATGCACCTTGGCTCGAGTGTAAATGGATAGTCGTCACTAGAAAATGTAGAACATTTGTAATGTCCTTAATAATAACACCTAGGCCCGAGTGTAAAGGACAGGCATGTTAGAACTCAGCTAGTCATAGATACTACTTTCCTAGTTGAAGAGTAAAGAGTGATCTTAAAGATTGGAGACACGTCCTCTGTAACACGTCCCGTGGCTCGAGAGTGGAGGACTACCCCTGTAACCAGAATCTCCGTTCGTAGGAGAGCGTGGCTTGAGTGTATAGATCTATACGGGACTGACAATCCCACACCTGGCTGCTAGCTACAGCCGAACCAAATGGTTCAAGGGTGACGAAAGTCATAGAAAGGATGTTGACCCCGACTCGAGTCATATCCAGTCTGAGTATGGTTAAGGACTTGCAATCTAGATTATTAACGCTTTAGTTTCATTTTCTAGCTTTATGTACGTAGTAAAGCTAATGTATGTTGAAGGGTGACAGGCACACACATACACACATTCAGGAAAACATGGGGTTTTCCTATGGATAACATTGAATATAATCAGAACTGGTAATAGTTAGCACACTCAGAATTGGTAATAGCACACACACATTCAGGAAAACATGGGGTTTTCCTATGGATAATAATGAACTTAATCGGAATCAGTAATAGTTCACACTTTCACACATAGGAAAATATAGGATTTTCCTGAGTAACAGTAGTTTGTAACCAGAAAAGTGTAATGAGTTAAATAACTATACTTTACAAAATCATTTGAACAATCATGTTTTTATTGTATATCTTTTACATTACAGTTTGGAATTGGTATCTAACTCTTAAGAAAATATGGGATTTTCTTGGTTAACCACTTTTTCAGGAAACTAAAGGAACTCGTTCTTTTCATAAAACAAACCGCTTATGAACTCACCAGTTTTATGCTGATTTTCAAACCGCTTGTATTCTCAGGTCCACTTTAGACAGGTACCCGACGGTCTCTTTTGGTGAAGACGGAATGCGTAGAAGATTCGTCTCTCTTTTGTTTAAACTATGTATTTATGAAACTTGTACTACTTTACTTTTCAACCGATGTAATGAAATCTATGTAATGTAATGTTTTGTGTTTTACTTCGCTTACTATGTACATTGGTTATGATTCACATGAAGTCACCTCCGCCCCGAGACGTTTCCGCCTTCGGTTTCGGGGTGTGACAGATTGGTATCAGAGCCCTTGTTTATAGTGAACTAAGTATACCAAACTTTACATGGTATAAGACTATAAACATAAAGGGGCCTAAGTGCTCTGAACTAAAAGTATATCTCAAATATAAGTATTTTCAAAAAGTATACAAGTATCCTAGCCGTCGAGAATCGTATCTATAAGTAGAACAGAACATAAGTAAATAGGTGTTGTATGCTGCAGTTAAACCTAGGCAGTTATGTAGTCGTGTCTAGGATCAATATAGCCTGATCAACTATATTCATTCGAGACATGGCCAACATGTGCTTGGGAGTGACTATGGAATGCAGCATACCTAAAACTTACCCAAATACCACAAACAACGAGTCGTCGTCGCGATGAATCGTGAAATACTATGGGAGTATTTCTGGATCCAACCTTGTAGTAGAAATTCCTCATTCAAGCTTTGCCCCTCGATCATTCTGTTAGCGATAAATGTCTGCTTTGATAATTCATTCATGCTTATTTGCATAATAGAATTATATGTCTGTCATAGAGATATATCCTTTGTTTCATATCTCTTGATTCAATTTAGATGACTTATTATCCTCTTTTCCTAAACTTTAGATCGAAATGTCTTCAAAGGAAGGATCTAGTTCAAGTAACAACAACCCTCCGTCACCACCTCCTCCCCAATTCGATCCAATGATGACCCAGTTGACTGTGTCTGCCGCAGTGGCTGCCGTAGTGACATATTTGTTATCTAACAGGTTTAGTGGACCAGGAAATAACACCAACCCTCAAAACCATGAAAATGGTCAGGAGAACCAAAATGAGAGTAATCAGAAAAAGAAAGTTTTCTGGAAAAAGCGAAAGAGTTATAGCTCTCAAGGACCCTCCAAGAAGCTCAAAAATGTGGCAGTCCAAGTTGCTACCAATCCTGCCGTTGTTCCTATAGTTCAAGCTACCACTACTCATGTTATTTCATCTAAGGCTCAAGCACCTGTCCCTGGGTATGCTGGTAATCTCCCTTGGTGCGACAAGTGCAAATATCACCATTATACCCCCGGTCCGTGTTTTGAAAAGATTTGCAACAAATGTGGCATAAAGGGCCACTTCGCTCGAAATTGCAAAACGCCAATTCAAATATTTGGTCAAGCTTCCGGACCGAGTACCATGCGTGCTTTTTATAGTTGTGGAGAGATCGGGCATTTCAAGCGAAACTGCCCAAAAGCAACAACCCCCAACAATGTCAACAACGCCGGAATGGTCTTAGCATTGAAGCAGAAGGAGGCAGCCGCCAATCCCACTAACGTCACGGGTATATTTCTTTCCGACTATCCTTATGCTCGCATCCTTTTCGAATCTAATGTCAAGAAAGTTCAATTAGTCATTCATTCAATTATCTTGTTAAACATAGTCCTCGTTTGACAACCAAAAACATTTACCGTCAAGATAGTTGTCAGTGAGAATGAGTGTATAAACGACTTATCTCTACGCTGTGTCATTACCTTGAGTAATCATTCATTTCTCGTTAAACCGATGTCAATTTCAGTAAGAACTTTGATGTTATCCTTATTATATATCGATTGAGCCCCGACTGTGTTGATACACCTCGTTATAGAAAGCTATTCGTCTTAATCTTCCTTCTGATCAGACCCTCATAATTCATGGTGACGAGTTTAGCCCAAACCTTCGCTTCGTTCAATGCGTACAAAACTTGAAAGTTCTTGCGAAAGAAGTATCAAGCATTCCTAGTCCATGTGATCAGCGAGAAACAAGGAGTTAAAGACCCCAAGAATGTCCCCGAGGACTATAATGTTCTTGATATCTTTCCGAATAGATCCCGAGAATTTCTTCCGAACGCCAAGTTGAGTTTCGTATCAACTTAATCCCTGGATCTATCCCCGTAGCCAAACCTCCGTATCGCATTGCTCCAGTAGAAATGCAGGAGTTATCCAGTCGACTTAATGAGTTGACCGTCAAAACCGATACCCTCTTTCCTGAGTAGATGACTTCTTCGATTGAATTCAGGAGCTAACTACTTCTCGAAGATAGACACTAGGTCAAGACATTATCAGTTACGAGTTCGTGATAGTGATGCTTCAAAGACAGCATTCAAGACCCGATATGATCACTAAGAGTTCGTATTGATACCCTTCGGTCAAACCAGTTTCTTTCCGGTCGTGTAGTAGACGATGAAGACGTACACGTAGATCCTCCTAAGATCGAAACAATAGAGAATTGTTTGGCACCAAAAACACCCATAGTAAACTGGATAAGGCATGGAAAACTTAGTCTGTGATACATTAGACCCTTTGAGATTCCCATTCAGATTAATTCCTTAACCTTCAGCTCCGAAACACCTTCAGTAATTAGCAACGTCCATCCTGTACCTTACACTACTATCCTTAATGAATACCTGCCTGATAAATCCACATAAATCCATTCTAGTGTAACCAAGAACCTTGATATACCCAAACTCTCTGGACGAGCAAACTAAGATCATAAATCAAGTAATCAAGCGTATGAAACCGAGCCACATCCCATTAGTGAAGGTTCCAAACGAGAACCTGGATTCGCATTGGAGCACGAAAAACCCGATACAGCAGACACATCTACACCCTTTATCCATGATTTTGTATCTAAATTCTTGAATTTCAGGACGAAATTCCCTCTAACAGAGGGATAACGTAACAACCCGAAACTTTGCTTCCTCGCCGTAACCGTTCCGTCAAAACTCGTCTTAAGAAAATTGTTCTGATTTCGTCCTGAACTAGGTTAATTAAGTCAAAACCTTTATTTTGACTTGGTAAGTATCCAAACATGTTGGAAACATGTGAAAACGTCCCGAACTAGTAATTTGAAAAATTATAGTTCCGACCATATCGGGTAACGACAACTTAATCGGGTGCGACCCAAAGCATCGATTAACGTTGGTATCGGGTAGAATTCCACCGTGTATCCAATTCAAACCATATTTAAAGTGAATTAAGACTCATTTGAAGCTTTTTCACTCTCTCTCTAACCTCTCTCCTAAAATCCATATTGTTAAGCCAAAATCAACCATTTCAAGCCTTAAAACTCCAAGGTAAACATCCTAGCTCCTAGTATAACATCCTTAGGCTTCATTTTCGTATTTAAATCATGGCATAAGACCATAAACATGAGTTTACGGCCCTGAATCAGCCTTAGGCCGTAAACACATGTAATTGGGGTTTTGAGCCATAAAACCCTTCCAAATCATCATAGGAGCATCGATATGGCTAAAGGAATTATTGGAATGGACTTGGAACACCTTGAATGTCAATATTAAGGAGTAAACATGATTTTACTGCCCAAGAACATGCTTGGGCCGTAAACTCATTTAAATGGGTGGTAAACTCCTCTTTTGGGTGTTAAAATGCAACTTACACACCCCTTAGGCTTTGGAATACATTAAGGAACCAACCAAAAATGATTTAGAGGCCTTAAACATTTCATAACTCTCTAAATGAGAGTTTACGGCCAGAGAATATGCTCCAGGGCCGTAAACTCCTAGATGTATGCCATTTGAAGCCCTAAACTCACCCTTTGGCTTATAAAAATTAGTAGAATCACTTGTGATTAATCCTTGGCCTTCAATTAATTATGGTGGATGTGGGTGAGGGTTTACGGCTGTAAACTCTTAGATTATTGCCATAAACTCTTCTATTAATCCATATAATGATTTAATCCCTTTCAAATTTCCAAAAGCCAAACCTAGCAACACCCTTCATTTGATTTAAGACCATTTAGCCCATAAAAACACCCACCATGAGTTTACGGCCGTAAACTCATGGGGATGTGGTGTTTAGGCCATAAACACTCCCTAAGAGTTTACCATTGGAGAGTAAACTCTAAATCCTAGTCATTCATGTCCTAAAACGCCACCCGGGTCACTTCAAACGCTCATTTTGGAGTGTTTTCGCGTCTTAGAATGTTCTAGTGTATCTAATTAGTTATTTAAGTCTAATTAGATATATATTGTGTATTATTTAATATTACATAGGAACCTCGCTTGTATTCAAGCGTCGGTTCGACATTTAGCATCCCGTTCGACACTTCCCGCGTCCGGTGAGTTCATACCCCTACCCTCTTTCAATGGTTTTTCAATGTTTTCAGCGGGGGGGGGGGGGGGATACAAGCAAGAGTACAAGAATATCTTGTACTTAAACTTATGATTTTAATTAAATGTTTTCATACTTGTACATTTTTAAGGATTGAAAACCCTTTTAGTGAACTGTTTTAACTTGCAGGGTTGTTTGTTTCAAACCGATTTTTAATTCTTATTATATAATGTCATATTGTATACTTCTCAGTTGAATGTTCGTACTTATATTGATAGAAAACATAAAACATTGTAAAGTCTGTAATAAAATACCATAGGCACGAGTATAAAAGTCAGACGCCATAAAGAACACATAAAACTTCATACACCTAGGCTCGAGTGTAAAAGACAATAGTCATTTCATAATATAGAACATTGTAATGTCTTTAGTAATGCACCTTGGCTCGAGTGTAAATGGATAGTCGTCACTAGAAAATGTAGAACATTTGTAATGTCCTTAATAATAACACCTAGGCCCGAGTGTAAAGGACAGGCATGTTAGAACTCAGCTAGTCATAGATACTACTTTCCTAGTTGAAGAGTAAAGAGTGATCTTAAAGATTGGAGACACGTCCTCTGTAACACGTCCCGTGGCTCGAGAGTGGAGGACTACCCCTGTAACCAGAATCTCCGTTCGTAGGAGAGCGTGGCTTGAGTGTATAGATCTATACGGGACTGACAATCCCACACCTGGCTGCTAGCTACAGCCGAACCAAATGGTTCAAGGGTGACGAAAGTCATAGAAAGGATGTTGACCCCGACTCGAGTCATATCCAGTCTGAGTATGGTTAAGGACTTGTAATCTAGATTATTAACGCTTTAGTTTCATTTTCTAGCTTTATGTACGTAGTAAAGCTAATGTATGTTGAAGGGTGACAGGCACACACATACACACATTCAGGAAAACATGGGGTTTTCCTATGGATAACATTGAATATAATCAGAACTGGTAATAGTTAGCACACTCAGAATTGGTAATAGCACACACACATTCAGGAAAACATGGGGTTTTCCTATGGATAATAATGAACTTAATCGGAATCAGTAATAGTTCACACTTTCACACATAGGAAAATATAGGATTTTCCTGAGTAACAGTAGTTTGTAACCAGAAAAGTGTAATGAGTTAAATAACTATACTTTACAAAATCATTTGAACAATCATGTTTTTATTGTATATCTTTTACATTACAGTTTGGAATTGGTATCTAACTCTTAAGAAAATATGGGATTTTCTTGGTTAACCACTTTTTCAGGAAACTAAAGGAACTCGTTCTTTTCATAAAACAAACCGCTTATGAACTCACCAGTTTTATGCTGATTTTCAAACCGCTTGTATTCTCAGGTCCACTTTAGACAGGTACCCGACGGTCTCTTTTGGTGAAGACGGAATGCGTAGAAGATTCGTCTCTCTTTTGTTTAAACTATGTATTTATGAAACTTGTACTACTTTACTTTTCAACCGATGTAATGAAATCTATGTAATGTAATGTTTTGTGTTTTACTTCGCTTACTATGTACATTGGTTATGATTCACATGAAGTCACCTCCGCCCCGAGACGTTTCCGCCTTCGGTTTCGGGGTGTGACAGATTGGTATCAGAGCCCTTGTTTATAGTGAACTAAGTATACCAAACTTTACATGGTATAAGACTATAAACATAAAGGGGCCTAAGTGCTCTGAACTAAAAGTATATCTCAAATATAAGTATTTTCAAAAAGTATACAAGTATCCTAGCCGTCGAGAATCGTATCTATAAGTAGAACAGAACATAAGTAAATAGGTGTTGTATGCTGCAGTTAAACCTAGGCAGTTATGTAGTCGTGTCTAGGATCAATATAGCCTGATCAACTATATTCATTCGAGACATGGCCAACATGTGCTTGGGAGTGACTATGGAATGCAGCATACCTAAAACTTACCCAAATACCACAAACAACGAGTCGTCGTCGCGATGAATCGTGAAATACTATGGGAGTATTTCTGGATCCAACCTTGTAGTAGAAATTCCTCATTCAAGCTTTGCCCCTCGATCATTCTGTTAGCGATAAATGTCTGCTTTGATAATTCATTCATGCTTATTTGCATAATAGAATTATATGTCTGTCATAGAGATATATCCTTTGTTTCATATCTCTTGATTCAATTTAGATGACTTATTATCCTCTTTTCCTAAACTTTAGATCGAAATGTCTTCAAAGGAAGGATCTAGTTCAAGTAACAACAACCCTCCGTCACCACCTCCTCCCCAATTCGATCCAATGATGACCCAGTTGACTGTGTCTGCCGCAGTGGCTGCCGTAGTGACATATTTGTTATCTAACAGGTTTAGTGGACCAGGAAATAACACCAACCCTCAAAACCATGAAAATGGTCAGGAGAACCAAAATGAGAGTAATCAGAAAAAGAAAGTTTTCTGGAAAAAGCGAAAGAGTTATAGCTCTCAAGGACCCTCCAAGAAGCTCAAAAATGTGGCAGTCCAAGTTGCTACCAATCCTGCCGTTGTTCCTATAGTTCAAGCTACCACTACTCATGTTATTTCATCTAAGGCTCAAGCACCTGTCCCTGGGTATGCTGGTAATCTCCCTTGGTGCGACAAGTGCAAATATCACCATTATACCCCCGGTCCGTGTTTTGAAAAGATTTGCAACAAATGTGGCATAAAGGGCCACTTCGCTCGAAATTGCAAAACGCCAATTCAAATATTTGGTCAAGCTTCCGGACCGAGTACCATGCGTGCTTTTTATAGTTGTGGAGAGATCGGGCATTTCAAGCGAAACTGCCCAAAAGCAACAACCCCCAACAATGTCAACAACGCCGGAATGGTCTTAGCATTGAAGCAGAAGGAGGCAGCCGCCAATCCCACTAACGTCACGGGTATATTTCTTTCCGACTATCCTTATGCTCGCATCCTTTTCGAATCTAATGTCAAGAAAGTTCAATTAGTCATTCATTCAATTATCTTGTTAAACATAGTCCTCGTTTGACAACCAAAAACATTTACCGTCAAGATAGTTGTCAGTGAGAATGAGTGTATAAACGACTTATCTCTACGCTGTGTCATTACCTTGAGTAATCATTCATTTCTCGTTAAACCGATGTCAATTTCAGTAAGAACTTTGATGTTATCCTTATTATATATCGATTGAGCCCCGACTGTGTTGATACACCTCGTTATAGAAAGCTATTCGTCTTAATCTTCCTTCTGATCAGACCCTCATAATTCATGGTGACGAGTTTAGCCCAAACCTTCGCTTCGTTCAATGCGTACAAAACTTGAAAGTTCTTGCGAAAGAAGTATCAAGCATTCCTAGTCCATGTGATCAGCGAGAAACAAGGAGTTAAAGACCCCAAGAATGTCCCCGAGGACTATAATGTTCTTGATATCTTTCCGAATAGATCCCGAGAATTTCTTCCGAACGCCAAGTTGAGTTTCGTATCAACTTAATCCCTGGATCTATCCCCGTAGCCAAACCTCCGTATCGCATTGCTCCAGTAGAAATGCAGGAGTTATCCAGTCGACTTAATGAGTTGACCGTCAAAACCGATACCCTCTTTCCTGAGTAGATGACTTCTTCGATTGAATTCAGGAGCTAACTACTTCTCGAAGATAGACACTAGGTCAAGACATTATCAGTTACGAGTTCGTGATAGTGATGCTTCAAAGACAGCATTCAAGACCCGATATGATCACTAAGAGTTCGTATTGATACCCTTCGGTCAAACCAGTTTCTTTCCGGTCGTGTAGTAGACGATGAAGACGTACACGTAGATCCTCCTAAGATCGAAACAATAGAGAATTGTTTGGCACCAAAAACACCCATAGTAAACTGGATAAGGCATGGAAAACTTAGTCTGTGATACATTAGACCCTTTGAGATTCCCATTCAGATTAATTCCTTAACCTTCAGCTCCGAAACACCTTCAGTAATTAGCAACGTCCATCCTGTACCTTACACTACTATCCTTAATGAATACCTGCCTGATAAATCCACATAAATCCATTCTAGTGTAACCAAGAACCTTGATATACCCAAACTCTCTGGACGAGCAAACTAAGATCATAAATCAAGTAATCAAGCGTATGAAACCGAGCCACATCCCATTAGTGAAGGTTCCAAACGAGAACCTGGATTCGCATTGGAGCACGAAAAACCCGATACAGCAGACACATCTACACCCTTTATCCATGATTTTGTATCTAAATTCTTGAATTTCAGGACGAAATTCCCTCTAACAGAGGGATAACGTAACAACCCGAAACTTTGCTTCCTCGCCGTAACCGTTCCGTCAAAACTCGTCTTAAGAAAATTGTTCTGATTTCGTCCTGAACTAGGTTAATTAAGTCAAAACCTTTATTTTGACTTGGTAAGTATCCAAACATGTTGGAAACATGTGAAAACGTCCCGAACTAGTAATTTGAAAAATTATAGTTCCGACCATATCGGGTAACGACAACTTAATCGGGTGCGACCCAAAGCATCGATTAACGTTGGTATCGGGTAGAATTCCACCGTGTATCCAATTCAAACCATATTTAAAGTGAATTAAGACTCATTTGAAGCTTTTTCACTCTCTCTCTAACCTCTCTCCTAAAATCCATATTGTTAAGCCAAAATCAACCATTTCAAGCCTTAAAACTCCAAGGTAAACATCCTAGCTCCTAGTATAACATCCTTAGGCTTCATTTTCGTATTTAAATCATGGCATAAGACCATAAACATGAGTTTACGGCCCTGAATCAGCCTTAGGCCGTAAACACATGTAATTGGGGTTTTGAGCCATAAAACCCTTCCAAATCATCATAGGAGCATCGATATGGCTAAAGGAATTATTGGAATGGACTTGGAACACCTTGAATGTCAATATTAAGGAGTAAACATGATTTTACTGCCCAAGAACATGCTTGGGCCGTAAACTCATTTAAATGGGTGGTAAACTCCTCTTTTGGGTGTTAAAATGCAACTTACACACCCCTTAGGCTTTGGAATACATTAAGGAACCAACCAAAAATGATTTAGAGGCCTTAAACATTTCATAACTCTCTAAATGAGAGTTTACGGCCAGAGAATATGCTCCAGGGCCGTAAACTCCTAGATGTATGCCATTTGAAGCCCTAAACTCACCCTTTGGCTTATAAAAATTAGTAGAATCACTTGTGATTAATCCTTGGCCTTCAATTAATTATGGTGGATGTGGGTGAGGGTTTACGGCTGTAAACTCTTAGATTATTGCCATAAACTCTTCTATTAATCCATATAATGATTTAATCCCTTTCAAATTTCCAAAAGCCAAACCTAGCAACACCCTTCATTTGATTTAAGACCATTTAGCCCATAAAAACACCCACCATGAGTTTACGGCCGTAAACTCATGGGGATGTGGTGTTTAGGCCATAAACACTCCCTAAGAGTTTACCATTGGAGAGTAAACTCTAAATCCTAGTCATTCATGTCCTAAAACGCCACCCGGGTCACTTCAAACGCTCATTTTGGAGTGTTTTCGCGTCTTAGAATGTTCTAGTGTATCTAATTAGTTATTTAAGTCTAATTAGATATATATTGTGTATTATTTAATATTACATAGGAACCTCGCTTGTATTCAAGCCTCGGTTCGACGTTTAGCATCCCGTTCGACACTTCCCGCGTCCGGTGAGTTCATACCCCTACCCTTTTTCAATGGTTTTTCAATGTTTTCAGGGGGGGGGGGAATACAAGCAAGAGTACAAGAATATCTTGTACTTAAACTTATGATTTTAATTAAATGTTTTCATACTTGTACATTTTTAAGGATTGAAAACCCTTTTAGTGAACTGTTTTAACTTGCAGGGTTGTTTGTTTCAAACCGATTTTTAATTCTTATTATATAATGTCATATTGTATACTTCTCAGTTGAATGTTCGTACTTATATTGATAGAAAACATAAAACATTGTAAAGTCTGTAATAAAATACCATAGGCACGAGTATAAAAGTCAGACGCCATAAAGAACACATAAAACTTCATACACCTAGGCTCGAGTGTAAAAGACAATAGTCATTTCATAATATAGAACATTGTAATGTCTTTAGTAATGCACCTTGGCTCGAGTGTAAATGGATAGTCGTCACTAGAAAATGTAGAACATTTGTAATGTCCTTAATAATAACACCTAGGCCCGAGTGTAAAGGACAGGCATGTTAGAACTCAGCTAGTCATAGATACTACTTTCCTAGTTGAAGAGTAAAGAGTGATCTTAAAGATTGGAGACACGTCCTCTGTAACACGTCCCGTGGCTCGAGAGTGGAGGACTACCCCTGTAACCAGAATCTCCGTTCGTAGGAGAGCGTGGCTTGAGTGTATAGATCTATACGGGACTGACAATCCCACACCTGGCTGCTAGCTACAGCCGAACCAAATGGTTCAAGGGTGACGAAAGTCATAGAAAGGATGTTGACCCCGACTCGAGTCATATCCAGTCTGAGTATGGTTAAGGACTTGCAATCTAGATTATTAACGCTTTAGTTTCATTTTCTAGCTTTATGTACGTAGTAAAGCTAATGTATGTTCAAGGGTGACAGGCACACACATACACACATTCAGGAAAACATGGGGTTTTCCTATGGATAACATTGAATATAATCAGAACTGGTAATAGTTAGCACACTCAGAATTGGTAATAGCACACACACATTCAGGAAAACATGGGGTTTTCCTATGGATAATAATGAACTTAATCGGAATCAGTAATAGTTCACACTTTCACACATAGGAAAATATAGGATTTTCCTGAGTAACAGTAGTTTGTAACCAGAAAAGTGTAATGAGTTAAATAACTATACTTTACAAAATCATTTGAACAATCATGTTTTTATTGTATATCTTTTACATTACAGTTTGGAATTGGTATCTAACTCTTAAGAAAATATGGGATTTTCTTGGTTAACCACTTTTTCAGGAAACTAAAGGAACTCGTTCTTTTCATAAAACAAACCGCTTATGAACTCACCAGTTTTATGCTGATTTTCAAACCGCTTGTATTCTCAGGTCCACTTTAGACAGGTACCCGACGGTCTCTTTTGGTGAAGACGGAATGCGTAGAAGATTCGTCTCTCTTTTGTTTAAACTATGTATTTATGAAACTTGTACTACTTTACTTTTCAACCGATGTAATGAAATATATGTAATGTAATGTTTTGTGTTTTACTTCGCTTACTATGTACATTGGTTATGATTCACATGAAGTCACCTCCGCCCCGAGACGTTTCCGCCTTCGGTTTCGGGGTGTGACAGATTGGTATCAGAGCCCTTGTTTATAGTGAACTAAGTATACCAAACTTTACATGGTATAAGACTATAAACATAAAGGGGCCTAAGTGCTCTGAACTAAAAGTATATCTCAAATATAAGTATTTTCAAAAAGTATACAAGTATCCTAGCCGTCGAGAATCGTATCTATAAGTAGAACAGAACATAAGTAAATAGGTGTTGTATGCTGCAGTTAAACCTAGGCAGTTATGTAGTCGTGTCTAGGATCAATATAGCCTGATCAACTATATTCATTCGAGACATGGCCAACATGTGCTTGGGAGTGACTATGGAATGCAGCATACCTAAAACTTACCCAAATACCACAAACAACGAGTCGTCGTCGCGATGAATCGTGAAATACTATGGGAGTATTTCTGGATCCAACCTTGTAGTAGAAATTCCTCATTCAAGCTTTGCCCCTCGATCATTCTGTTAGCGATAAATGTCTGCTTTGATAATTCATTCATGCTTATTTGCATAATAGAATTATATGTCTGTCATAGAGATATATCCTTTGTTTCATATCTCTTGATTCAATTTAGATGACTTATTATCCTCTTTTCCTAAACTTTAGATCGAAATGTCTTCAAAGGAAGGATCTAGTTCAAGTAACAACAACCCTCCGTCACCACCTCCTCCCCAATTCGATCCAATGATGACCCAGTTGACTGTGTCTGCCGCAGTGGCTGCCGTAGTGACATATTTGTTATCTAACAGGTTTAGTGGACCAGGAAATAACACCAACCCTCAAAACCATGAAAATGGTCAGGAGAACCAAAATGAGAGTAATCAGAAAAAGAAAGTTTTCTGGAAAAAGCGAAAGAGTTACAGCTCTCAAGGACCCTCCAAGAAGCTCAAAAATGTGGCAGTCCAAGTTGCTACCAATCCTGCCGTTGTTCCTATAGTTCAAGCTACCACTACTCATGTTATTTCATCTAAGGCTCAAGCACCTGTCCCTGGGTATGCTGGTAATCTCCCTTGGTGCGACAAGTGCAAATATCACCATTATACCCCCGGTCCGTGTTTTGAAAAGATTTGCAACAAATGTGGCATAAAGGGCCACTTCGCTCGAAACTGCAAAACGCCAATTCAAATATTTGGTCAAGCTTCCGGACCGAGTACCATGCGTGCTTGTTATAGTTGTGGAGAGATCGGGCATTTCAAGCGAAACTGCCCAAAAGCAACAACCCCCAACAATGTCAACAACGCCGGAATGGTCTTAGCATTGAAGCAGAAGGAGGCAGCCGCCAATCCCACTAACGTCACGGGTATATTTCTTTCCGACTATCCTTATGCTCGCATCCTTTTCGAATCTAATGTCAAGAAAGTTCAATTAGTCATTCATTCAATTATCTTGTTAAACATAGTCCTCGTTTGACAACCAAAAACATTTACCGTCAAGATAGTTGTCAGTGAGAATGAGTGTATAAACGACTTATCTCTACGCTGTGTCATTACCTTGAGTAATCATTCATTTCTCGTTAAACCGATGTCAATTTCAGTAAGAACTTTGATGTTATCCTTATTATATATCGATTGAGCCCCGACTGTGTTGATACACCTCGTTATAGAAAGCTATTCGTCTTAATCTTCCTTCTGATCAGACCCTCATAATTCATGGTGACGAGTTTAGCCCAAACCTTCGCTTCGTTCAATGCGTACAAAACTTGAAAGTTCTTGCGAAAGAAGTATCAAGCATTCCTAGTCCATGTGATCAGCGAGAAACAAGGAGTTAAAGACCCCAAGAACGTCCCCGAGGACTATAATGTTCTTGATATCTTTCCGAATAGATCCCGAGAATTTCTTCCGAACGCCAAGTTGAGTTTCGTATCAACTTAATCCCTGGATCTATCCCCGTAGCCAAACCTCCGTATCGCATTGCTCCAGTAGAAATGCAGGAGTTATCCAGTCGACTTAATGAGTTGACCGTCAAAACCGATACCCTCTTTCCTGAGTAGATGACTTCTTCGATTGAATTCAGGAGCTAACTACTTCTCGAAGATAGACACTAGGTCAAGACATTATCAGTTACGAGTTCGTGATAGTGATGCTTCAAAGACAGCATTCAAGACCCGATATGATCACTAAGAGTTCGTATTGATACCCTTCGGTCAAACCAGTTTCTTTCCGGTCGTGTAGTAGACGATGAAGACGTACACGTAGATCCTCCTAAGATCGAAACAATAGAGAATTGTTCGGCACCAAAAACACCCATAGTAAACTGGATAAGGCATGGAAACCTTAGTCTGTGATACATTAGACCCTTTGAGATTCCCATTCAGATTAATTCCTTAACCTTCAGCTCCGAAACACCTTCAGTAATTAGCAACGTCCATCCTGTACCTTACACCACTATCCTTAATGAATACCTGCCTGATAAATCCACATAAATCCATTCTAGTGTAACCAAGAACCTTGATATACCCAAACTCTCTGGACGAGCAAACTAAGATCATAAATCAAGTAATCAAGCGTATGAAACAGAGCCACATCCCATTAGTGAAGGTTCCAAACGAGAACCTGGATTCGCATTGGAGCACGAAAAACCCGATACAGCAGACACATCTACACCCTTTATCCATGATTTTGTATCTAAATTCTTGAATTTCAGGACGAAATTCCCTCTAACAGAGGGATAACGTAACAACCCGAAACTTTGCTTCCTCGCCGTAACCGTTCCGTCAAAACTCGTCTTAAGAAAATTGTTCCGATTTCGTCCTGAACTAGGTTAATTAAGTCAAAACCTTTATTTTGACTTGGTAAGTATCCAAACATGTTGGAAACATGTGAAAACGTCCCGAACTAGTAATTTGAAAAATTATAGTTCCGACCATATCGGGTAACGACAACTTAATCGGGTGCGACCCAAAGCATCGATTAACGTTGGTATCGGGTAGAATTCCACCGTGTATCCAATTCAAACCATATTTAAAGTGAATTAAGACTCATTTGAAGCTTTTTCACTCTCTCTCTAACCTCTCTCCTAAAATCCATATTGTTAAGCCAAAATCAACCATTTCAAGCCTTAAAACTCCAAGGTAAACATCCTAGCTCCTAGTATAACATCCTTAGGCTTCATTTTCGTATTTAAATCATGGCATAAGACCATAAACATGAGTTTACGGCCCTGAATCAGCCTTAGGCCGTAAACACATGTAATTGGGGTTTTGAGCCATAAAACCCTTCCAAATCACCATAGGAGCATCGATATGGCTAAAGGAATTATTGGAATGGACTTGGAACACCTTGAATGTCAGTATTAAGGAGTAAACATGATTTTACAGCCCAAGAACATGCTTGGGCCGTAAACTCATTTAAATGGGTGGTAAACTCCTCTTTTGGGTGTTAAAATGCAACTTACACACCCCTTAGGCTTTGGAATACATTAAGGAACCAACCAAAAATGATTTAGAGGCCTTAAACATTTCATAACTCTCTAAATGAGAGTTTACGGCCAGAGAATATGCTCCAGGGCCGTAAACTCCTAGATGTATGCCATTTGAAGCCCTAAACTCACCTTTTGGCTTATAAAAATTAGTAGAATCACTTGTGATTAATCCTTGGCCTTCAAATTAATTATGGTGGATGTGGGTGAGGGTTTACGGCCGTAAACTCTTAGATTACTGCCATAAACTCTTCTATTAATCCATATAATGATTTAATCCCTTTCAAATGTCCAAAAGCCAAACCTAGCAACACCCTTCATTTGATTTAAGACCATTTAGCCCATAAAAACACCCACCATGAGTTTACGGCCGTAAACTCATGGGAATGTGGTGTTTAGGCCATAAACACTCCCTAAGAGTTTACCATTGGAGAGTAAACTCTAAATCCTAGTCATTCATGTCCTAAAACGCCACCCGGGTCACTTCAAACGCTCATTTTGGAGTGTTTTCGCGTCTTAGAATGTTCTAGTGTATCTAATTAGTTATTTAAGTCTAATTAGATATATATTGTGTATTATTTAATATTACATAGGAACCTCGCTTGTATTCAAGCGTCGGTTCGACATTTAGCATCCCGTTCGACACTTCCCGCGTCCGGTGAGTTCATACCCCTACCCTCTTTCAATGGTTTTTCAATGTTTTCAGCGGGGAGGGGGGGGGATACAAGCAAGAGTACAAGAATATCTTGTACTTAAACTTATGATTTTAATTAAATGTTTTCATACTTGTACATTTTTAAGGATTGAAAACCCTTTTAGTGAACTGTTTTAACTTGCAGGGTTGTTTGTTTCAAACCGATTTTTAATTCTTATTATATAATGTCATATTGTATACTTCTCAGTTGAATGTTCGTACTTATATTGATAGAAAACATAAAACATTGTAAAGTCTGTAATAAAATACCATAGGCACGAGTATAAAAGTCAGACGCCATAAAGAACACATAAAACTTCATACACCTAGGCTCGAGTGTAAAAGACAATAGTCATTTCATAATATAGAACATTGTAATGTCTTTAGTAATGCACCTTGGCTCGAGTGTAAATGGATAGTCGTCACTAGAAAATGTAGAACATTTGTAATGTCCTTAATAATAACACCTAGGCCCGAGTGTAAAGGACAGGCATGTTAGAACTCAGCTAGTCATAGATACTACTTTCCTAGTTGAAGAGTAAAGAGTGATCTTAAAGATTGGAGACACGTCCTCTGTAACACGTCCCGTGGCTCGAGAGTGGAGGACTACCCCTGTAACCAGAATCTCCGTTCGTAGGAGAGCGTGGCTTGAGTGTATAGATCTATACGGGACTAACAATCCCACACCTGGCTGCTAGCTACAGCCGAACCAAATGGTTCAAGGGTGACGAAAGTCATAGAAAGGATGTTGACCCCGACTCGAGTCATATCCAGTCTGAGTATGGTTAAGGACTTGCAATCTAGATTATTAACGCTTTAGTTTCATTTTCTAGCTTTATGTACGTAGTAAAGCTAATGTATGTTCAAAAAGTATACAAGTATCCAAGCCGTCGAGAATCGTATAATCAGAACTGGTAATAGTTAGCACACTCAGAATTGGTAATAGCACACACACATTCAGGAAAACATGGGGTTTTCCTATGGATAATAATGAACTTAATCGGAATCAGTAATAGTTCACACTTTCACACATAGGAACATATAGGATTTTCCTGAGTAACAGTAGTTTGTAACCAGAAAAGTGTAATGAGTTAAATAACTATACTTTACAAAATCATTTGAACAATCATGTTTTTATTGTATATCTTTTACATTACAGTTTGGAATTGGTATCTAACTCTTAAGAAAATATGGGATTTTCTTGGTTAACCACTTTTTCAGGAAACTAAAGGAACTCGTTCTTTTCATAAAACAAACCGCTTATGATCTCACCAGCTTTATGCTGATTTTCAAACCGCTTGTATTCTCAGGTCCACTTTAGACAGGTACCCGACGGTCTCTTTTGGTGAAGACGGAATGCGTAGAAGATTCGTCTCTCTTTTGTTTAAACTATGTATTTATGAAACTTGTACTACTTTACTTTTCAACCGATGTAATGAAATCAATGTAATGTAATGTTTTGTGTTTTACTTCGCTTACTATGTACATTGGTTATGATTCACATGAAGTCACCTCCGCCCCGAGACGTTTCCGCCTTCGGTTTCGGGTTGTGACAGATTGGTATCAGAGCCCTTGTTTATAGTGAACTAAGTATACCAAACTTTACATGGTATAAGACTATAAACATAAAGGGGCCTAAGTGCTCTAAACTAAAAGTATATCTCAAATATAAGTATTTTCAAAAAGTATACAAGTATCCAAGCCGTCGAGAATCGTATCTATAAGTAGAACAGAACATAAGTAAATAGGTGTTGTATGCTGCAGTTAAACCTAGGCAGTTATGTAGTCGTGTCTAGGATCAATATAGCCTGATCAACTATATCCATTCGATACATGGCCAACATGTGCTTGGGAGTGACTATGGAATGCAGCATACCTAAAACTTACCCAAATACCACAAACAACGAGTCGTCGTCGCGATGAATCATGAAATACTATGGGAGTATTTCTGGATCCAACCTTGTAGTAGAAATTCCTCATTCAAGCTTTGCCCCTCGATCATTCCGTTAGCGATAAATGTCTGCTTTGATAATTCATTCATGCTTATTTGCATAATAGAATTATATGTCTGTCATAGAGATATATCCTTTGTTTCATATCTCTTGATTCAATTTAGAGGACTTATTATCCTCATTTCCTAAACTTTAGATCGAAATGTCTTCAAAGGAAGGATCTAGTTCAAGTAACAACAACCCTCCGTCACCACCTCCTCCCCAATTCGATCCAATGATGACCCAGTTGACTGTGTCTGCCGCAGTGGCTGCCGTAGTGACATATTTGTTATCTAACAGGTTTAGTGAACCAGGAAGTAACACCAACCCTCAAAACCATGAAAATGTTCAGGAGAACCAAAATGAGAGTAATCAGAAAAAGAAAGTTTTCTGGAAAAAGCGAAAGAGTTAGAGCTCTCAAGGACCCTCCAAGAAGCTCAAAAATGTGGCAGTCCAAGTTGCTACCAATCCTGTCGTTGTTCCTATAGTTCAAGCTACCACGACTCATGTTATTTCATCTAAGGCTCAAGCACCTGTCCCTGGGTATGCTGGTAATCTCCCTTGGTGCGACAAGTGCAAATATCACCATTATACCCCCGGTCCGTGTTTTGAAAAGATTTGCAACAAATGTGGCATAAAGGGCCACTTTGCTCGAAACTGCAAAACGCCAATTCAAATATTTGGTCAAGCTTCCGGACTGAGTACCATGCGTGCTTGTTATAGTTGTGGAGAGATCGGGCATTTCAAGCGAAACTGCCCAAAAGCAACAACCCCCAACAATGTCAACAACGTCGAAATGGTCTTAGCATTGAAGCAGAAGGAGGCAGCCGCCAATCCCACTAACGTCACGGGTATATTTCTTTCTGACTATCCTTATGCTCGCATCCTTTTCGAATCTAATGTCAAGAAAGTTCAATTAGTCATTCATTCAATTATCTTGTTAAACATAGTCCTCGTTTGACAACCAAAAACATTTACCGTCAAGATAGTTGTCAGTGAGAATGAGTGTATAAACGACTTATCTCTACGCTGTGTCATTACCTTGAGTAATCATTCATTTCTCGTTAAACCGATGTCAATTTCAGTAAGAACTTTGATGTTATCCTTATTATATATCGACTGAGCCCCGACTGTGTTGATACACCTCGTTATAGAAAGCTATTCGTCTCAATCTTCCTTCTGATCAGACCCTCATAATTCATGGTGACGAGTTTAGCCCAAACCTTCGCTTCGTTCAATGCGTACAAAACTCGAAAGTTCTTGCGAAAGAAGTATCAAGCATTCCTAGTCCATGTGATCAGCGAGAAACAAGGAGTTAAAGACCCCAAGAACGTCCCCGAGGACTATAATGTTCTTGATATCTTTCCGAATAGATCCCGAGAATTTCTTCCGAACGCCAAGTTGAGTTTCGTATCAACTTAATCCCTGGATCTATCCCCGTAGCCAAACCTCCGTATCGCATTGCTCCAGTAGAAATGCAGGAGTTATCCAGTCGACTTAATGAGTTGGCCGTCAAAACCGATACCCTATTTCCTGAGTAGATGACTTCTTCGATTGAATTCATGAGCTAACTACTTCTCGAAGATAGACACTAGGTCAAGACATTATCAGTTACGAGTTCGTGAGAGTGATGCTTCAAAGACAGCATTCAAGACCCGATATGATCACTAAGAGTTCGTATTGATACCCTTCGGTCAAACCAGTTTCTTTCCGGTCGTGTAGTAGACGATGAAGACGTACACGTAGATCCTCCTAAGATCGAAACAATAGAGAATTGTTCGGCACCAAAAACACCCATAGTAAACTGGATAAGGCATGGAAAACTTAGTTTGTGATACATTAGACCCTTTGAGATTCCCATTCAGATTAATTCCTTAACCTTCAGCTCCGAAACACCTTTAGTAATTAGCAACGTCCATCCTGTACCTTACACCACTATCCTTAATGAATACCTGCCTGATAAATCCACAGAAATCCATTCTAGTGTAACCAACAACCTTGATATACCCAAACTCTTTGGACGAGCAAACTAAGATCATAAATCAAGTAATCAAGCGTATGAAACCGAGCCACATCCCATTAGTGAAGGTTCCAAACGAGAACCTGGATTCGCATTGGAGCACGAAAAACCCGATACAGCAGACACATCTACACCCTTTATCCATGATTTTGTATCTAAATTCTTGAATTTCAGGACGAAATTCCCTCTAACAGAGGGATAACGTAACAACCCGAAACTTTGCTTCCTCGCCGTAACCGTTCCGTCAAAACTCGTCTTAAGAAAATTGTTCCGATACAGCAGACACATCTTTAGGAATGCACCTTGGCTCGAGTGTAAATGGATAGTCGTCATTAGAAAACGTAGAACATTTGTAATGTCCTTAATAATAACACCTAGGCCCGAGTGTAAAGGACAGGCATGTTAGAACTCAGCTAGTCATAGATACTACTTTCCTAGTTGAAGAGTAAAGAGTGATCTTAAAGATTGGAGACACGTCCTCTGTAACACGTCCCGTGGCTCGAGAGTGGAGGACTACCCCTGTAACCAGAATCTCCGTTCGTAGGAGAGCGTGGCTTGAGTGTATAGATCTATACGGGACTGACAATCCCACACCTGGCTGCTAGCTACAGCCGAACCAAATGGTTCAAGGGTGACGAAAGTCATAGAAAGGATGTTGACCCCAACTCGAGTCATATCCAGTCTGAGTATGGTTAAGGACTCGCAATCTAGATTATTAACGCTTTAGTTTCATTTTCTAGCTTTATGTACGTAGTAAAGCTAATGTATGTTCAAGGGTGACAGGCACACACATACACACATTCAGGAAAACATGGGGTTTTCTGTCACACCCCAAAACCAAGAACGGCGGAAACGTTCTGGGGCGGAGGACGTCATGTATAGTATCACAACACAGTAAATGTAAATAAGCAAACAACATCATCCATTGCATTAAATATATAATTTTAATACAAGCGTGTTCTGTACAGTTATAGACACCAAAATAATGTAGATCAAAATAATAAGATGAGTCTTGAACGCACTCCATCTTCTCAAAAGCTGGCCTCGGTACCTGTCTACTGATGACCTGAGAATACAAGTTATTTTGAAAGAGTTTATCAGCATTAAGCTGGTGAGTTCATAAGTATTTTAGTGTCAATGTTTGTTGTCAAAAACGTTTGAACCTGTATCAATGTATAAGTTTGTAAAAAATGTAAATAAGTGTTTGAACGTGTTTGTAAAAGTTTGAATCTCTCAGAAAAACCTATATTTTCTATTAAAGTAACCTTCTACCAAGGCTTAACTGTTTTGTATACTCGTTTGTTGTAAAGTGTGTAATTTCCCAAGTGTAACTATCATTTTAATAAAATATAGTTTGTACATTAATGCTTAAGTGAGGTTATCACTAAAATATGTAATGGGTAAATCATTGTAGTACTGTAGTTTTGTATAATAGGAACTACTGCTGTACTAACTACCTTAAACCGGATTTATATTAAGGTATAATGTGATAAATTGCACCATGCTATCGACTCGTAACAACGACATAATGAATGGTCGTAATAAAGAAATGACGTTTGGCACCCGCAGACCTGCAGGTCCGGCTGTAGCTAGCAGCAAGGTGTAGGATAGTCAATCCAGTATAGATCTATACGCAAACTCACGCTCTCCCTCCAAGAGAATTCTGGCTACAACTCGGGCCATGACATTTAAGGCATGCTCCAACACAGTGGATCACAATTGTTAACGTATTCATGTATATGAAATGTTTCTCGTCCTAGTATAATTGTATATGTTCTCCTTCTAGTATAGATGTATATGTCCTGTTTCTAGTATAGATGTATATGTTCATGTTTCTAGTATAGATGTATATGTTCATGTTTCTAGTATAGCTGTATATGTTCATGTTTCTAGTATAGCTGTATATGTTCAAGATTCTAGTATAGTTGTATATGTACGATCCTGTGTTACCCCGATGGTAACTAATTAATGATGTGTCTAGTACGTATGTATATGGAAGTACTTTTATGTCTATATATGTATATTTGATATATAATTAATATTGAAACGACCTTCGGATGGTCATCCGAAATCCCACCAGACCACATCCAAATCGAGGAAAAGGAAATAGGGCGGATGGCATTCCTAAGCCCTTTAAACATTATTTATACATCTATACATATATGGGCATGCAATTTATAAGAAGTAAAAGCATAATTAAGAATTTATAAGACATTTGAACCATAAATATTATTTCAAGAAAAGATCGACTTGATGTCAATCTATAAAACAATTTGAAGGCATAAGTTGATAAACAGTTTAAGTATAAGGAACGTATGTTTGAATCACAGTTTGTAAATAAGTTTGGAAGGTAAAAGAGTTTGTAAAACATTTCAAAGTAAAGCAGTTTGATAAACAGTTGGAACAGTGGTAAAATCATTGGTTTCCTAGTTATTAATCACATGTGATTAAATGCAATCACATGTGATTGAAGCAATAACTATCAGTGTTTGACTTGTATCCCCCCCCATAAAGTGTTTAAAGCAATTAAAATCATTTCAAAGGTTGATTAAAGGGGTATGACCTCACTTGTGGTGAGCTGTTTGAATTGCAATGTCGGATACCGTGCTAGGTGGCAAACGGAGACTTGTTTACACGCACGAGCCTAGTTATCATATAATAAGCATATATATAACTAATTAGCCAAATAATAACTTAACAAATAAGTTAAGACACTTAGGAACATGTAAAACACTTTGCATAAGTGTTAAAGGTCCTAATGGTTGCATCTAAGTTGCTACGGGACAAGGCAAAAGGGTTTGAAGCATCAAATGACTTTGTATAAGAGTTCACCACCCAACAAACCCCACCTTTGGAGTTTACGGCCGTAAACTCATGGGTTTACGGCCGTGAACTCCTCACTTGGTGGTTTTGGGTGTTTTAAGGTGCTAACTTGATCCTAGAATACTCCTAGCTTTGTTGGAATAATCTTTCAAGTAGTTTAAGGCCTTAGAATGCTCCATAGGGGAGTTTACGGCCCAAAGACCATATCCCCTAGAGTTTACGGCTGTAAACTCCTATGTTGTGTTGGTTTTAATTTATTTGAGGCACTTGCACATGTAGGATAGCTTCCATGTTTTTATCTAAGGCTAAAGGGGACAAGAGGCACACATTTGTGCCTTCACTTGGAGTTTACGGCCCAAGTAATGTTCCTTGGCCGTAAACTCCCTTTAAAGGATGGTTTTGATGACTTTTACTCCCCATTCAAGTCCTATGTGATCAAGGGTATTTGTCTTAAGGCCTTAGGGGTGTTTAGGGTGCATTTCACCCTTGGAAAAGGGGTTTACGGCCCAAGAGCATATCTTGGCCGTAAACTCCTAAAACTTAATGATTTTGGAGTGTTTTGGTGTCCAAAATAGCTACAAGCATTTGAGGGTTAATGCCTTAAGCCTTAAGGGTGATTTAGGCTCACTTTGGCACTTGGAAAATGGTGTTTACGGTCCAAGAACTCTTGGGCCGTAAACTCCAATTACTTTGAGTTCTTGGATGATTTCAAGTCTCTAATGATTATACATTAAGTCCTTAACTAGTTGTCTATCAAGGAAATGGGACTAGGAAGCTTATAAGCCTTGTTTTGGAGTTTACTCCCCAAGAACGTTCTTGGGCGGTAAACTCCTGGATCTTGTAGTTTAGACATGTAATTAATGTTATAAAGCATAAAACAAGTAATAAAACATATCTAGGAAAGTAGACTCACAATCTGGGATGAAAACCCGAAGATCCGTCAGAGAGAAAATGGCTTTTCTCTAGTTGGAATTGTGAATAATGAATTAATTAATTCAGAAATCTATTTATAGTCCTGAAATATTTTGGCAGAAAATATTTTTATTCTGGAAATAGGACTGCAACATTATGAAACTTGGAATGCTCAAATTTCACAAAACCAGGAGCATCCACTCTCCTGATATCTCCTGAAAAATAAACCCTAATGTACACAAACTTGTTCGGAAAAGTCTGAAAATTACTGAAACTGGACTGGCCTCTATTGAATAGATGATGTTCGTACAAATGTAAATTTCGGGTTGTCACATTTTCCTATGGATAACATTGAATATAATCAGAACTGGTAATAGTTAGCACACTCAGAACTGGTAATAGCACACACATTCAGGAAAACATGGGGTTTTCCTATGGATAATAATGAACTTAATCGGAATCAGTAATAGTTCACACTTTCACACATTGGAAAATATAGGATTTTCCTGAGTAACAATAGTTTGTAACCAGAAAAGTGTAATGAGTTAAATAACTATACTTTACAAAATCATTTGAACAATCATGTTTTTATTGTATATCTTTTACATTACAGTTTGGAATTGGTATCTAACTCTTAAGAAAATATGGGATTTTCTTGGTTAACCACTTTTTTAGGAAACTAAAGGAACTCGTTCTTTTCATAAAACAAACCGCTTATGAACTCACCAGCTTTATGCTGATTTTCAAACCGCTTGTATTCTCAGGTCCACTTTAGATAGGTACCCGACGGTCTCTTTTGGTGAAGACGGAATACGTAGAAGATTCGTCTCTCTTTTGTTTAAACTATGTATTTATGAAACTTGTACTACTTTACTTTTCAACCGATGTAATGAAATCTAAGTAATGTAATGTTTTGTGTTTTACTTCGCTTACTATGTACATTGGTTATGATTCACATGAAGTCACCTCCGCCCCGAGACGTTTCCGCCTTCGGTTTCGGGGTGTGACAAATTTTTACTTAAAAAGTACACCGGTAAATAATTAAAACACTAACGGTTATATTTCGAACATATAATTTGGAGAAATTGTTAGGGGTAGGATCCTTGACTCATTTTTAGGGTCCTTAAATACTTCTAAAGTCTTAGGATCCTTAAACATATCCTAGGATCCTGACTTTTACCACTAATATTTCTAACACTTGTAACATCTATATTTTTTATATTTTTCTCATATGTGCAGAACGAGTCAACAAAAAACCCATTCTCAATGGAGAGTCATCTTATCCAAGCAAAAGACCCAGAATACCATGTCAAATAATGTTCATATGCTGATTCTGGAGGATCCCAAAATTATTGGACTTCTTGTTATTAGCATTAGACTATAAATAGCAAATGTAACTAGGACACTAAGGATACACTGAGCTAATCCACAATACTTGTACTTACATTTACATGTTCATCTTTGTATATCAATATTTTATATCAATAAAATCATCAATGTAGATGATCATTATCACCTCCCAAAGTTTTATACCGGAGATCCTATCACGGATCAAGGGATTTCCTTGCAACTCAGTTGTGTCACTTTTATTATCATTTCTTACTTGATTTACCATGAACATCACAACCTCTCATACAATTTGGTTGGATTCTACTTAGTTGATATTTGACCAAAACACTAAGGTTTCAAGAACCCTATCCATTTTCGAAATTTTATGCTATTAGGGTTTAATTTACATAAATCCTAATTTTTGTCAATTCACTTTTACACACAGTCAAATAGAAAATTAAGGCTCTGATACCGCTTGTAACATCCCAATTTCAAAACAATTTTTTTTATTTTAAATTGAAGTAAAACTTTTCATCCAAGTTAAGAAAACCATTTGATCCAAGGTACACTTTCTTTAAATATTGAAATAATAAAATAAATGCCTAATCTCCATTCCTATTGATGAATATGTACAGTCACACCTTCGCCTTTCCACAACAATCACTGGTACCTGAAAAGCATTAAATCCACACCTATAAGCCAAATCTTGGTGAGTTTCCCCCAAAATACCACATACCACAGATATAACAACACATAGCTATAACGGGTCCGTAACAATCTCGAGTTCATATCAATCCTGAGTTTGTATTGACTCCGAGTCCATATTAACTTTGAGCCTATATTGGCTCCATCGGCTCCATATTAACCTTGATTCCACATTGACTCCGAGCCCAGATCGGCTCCATGCATACAACATATAAGCACATCAGAAAGAGTCACAAAGACAACATGCACAATAGACACCTAGTGTCCTACAGTATATTGAGAAGACTCATTGTACTTACTAGGCCTCTCCAAGCACACTATGCCAATACCGACAAATCTCCCAGGAATGCATATCCATATGTAACAAGAGGTAAGATATACACCCGAACAGATGATCCTACTCTAGAAGTACGACTAAACAAGGAACAGGCAATAAAGCCTTGATCAGGAGTTCTCATGCTATCCTACAAGGCTAACCCTTAAGGCACTCCACTAGACGATAACCAGCCTACTAGTATATTGCTACTCCTATATCCTATCATACAGAGGTATATATATATATATATATATATATATATATATATATATATATATATACACATACATAACAAATCACTATCGCACAACAACATACTATACACAAGGATACTTAATAAATCTCATGGGCCGACATTGGTGCCTTCGACCCATAGGTACAATGAGGAAACCCACCTAACTCGGAAACCCAAGAACACCATGACACACTCACTTTCTGCATTGATTGCTCTTGTGAACCGACAATTCCACGTCATAGGAATGCAAGGTTAAACAATCAACATGCAGGGCATGGCCATGTTGTGGGCCCTCCTTAGCCATGTCGTGGCAATGCCAAAATAAGACAGTCGCGATTCTAAACTTTGTCATGCCATGGCTACCCATTGTCACGTCGTAGCTACTGGCAGAATCCCTTTTCTCTAATTAAGAGCTTAATCCTTTCATACCAAATCTTATACTTCAAGATCTACTCTTCCACACAGATATAATGGATAAAGTTTCCAACTTTATCAATTTGGACTCCATTCCAAGGCTAGATCTAGCATTCTAAGTCCATTAAGTCCTTAATGAGGATATAACTTGAACATGAACCAAAAATTCACTAAACATGGTCCTTTTCTCAATCAACAGAAGTCCAAGGACCTAGTATATGTACCACATGTTCTGGAGTTCTTCAAACTTTATGAACATACAAGAAAGGGACCAAAACCACCCAAATATTACCTAGGACTTGAATCCAGAAGAAAATGTGTCGAGGTATGAACTTTATGCCTTTAACAATTCAAAAAACTGAAGAGAATGTTGGATCCAAGCTAGCTTCTTGTGTCCTTGCTTCCTTGTGAACTTACCTTATCCAAAGCTCCACCAAAAAACCCTAGAACAAGGCTGAAAATCGAGGAAATAGACTCTCAAGCATGCATGGATGCTAGGGTTTCGAGATGGGGAAGATGAGGATGAAGAAGATGACCTTGAATAAGAGTTAAGGTGTTTATATATGAGTGAAACCCTAAAAATATCGGGTTTGAGCTGCAACAGCGGCCAACAATGTGGCCATCTTCATCCCACGTCATGGTATTTGCAAAACGCATGTCTTATTGAATCTCATGCCACGTCATATGCATCCATTCCCCTATGTCATGGTATAGGGTTTCCTCAAGAATTATTTTTTTTTTATTCCTTAATTCTTGTCCATCCTTCTTCAGGAAACGGGTGTTCAAAATTCCCCCCACTCAAATTAGATTTCATCCTCGAAATCTAGTTGTACAACTTGCTGCAGAAACACCCTTCAAATCCCTTATGTTCTTCAATTTCACCCCCATCATGCATAAACCGACACCACTCTAGATACCCGAAACTACGACAATAACTTAGGACTTCCTAAGCGAAGTGCATAATCCTTATACGAGTAAAACTTCCAAAGGTCGCGATCACATCTGCAGTAATATTGGAACAAGACCTTAACCAAAAAACTTCTCAATGATCCCAAAAGTTGAATCTTTTCTTTGCGATAACCACACGTCCCAACAAGAAACGAATGCCAAATTGTCGCCACTAACCAACATCGAGTAGGACCTCCCAAAAACTCGTGACTTCACTCCATCGAAGAGATGATCTCTTACTTCTCTCAACAAACCATTCTTGAGAGAAACTTGGGCCTGACAACCCGTCGACTAACTATATTTTATACAATCAACATGTGAACCAAGCATTTACAAATTCGATTTGTCCAAGATCTTCTATCCCCACGTCATCCTATAGGTAAACTGGCTTATGAAAAACAAGGTCGACCACCATCAACGATATCCTCATACAAATGCACTGACAAAACCTGAAAAATCCCTTATTTTCATACTAAACTAAGCCACATACTCACTTGACTAAAACGATACTTCTTTGCTATCTATTGGCCTCACTCAGGCTTACTCCCAATCCGCAAACCACCGACAACACTTTGGCTTACCACAGATCTGTTAACCACAAACAACGCTCGGGCTTACCTCGATCCGCTAACCAATAACAAAACTCACATCCTAACATAACCCACACCGAACCACCAATACTTATCTAACCTTACCAGGCCTTTGAGTAGTGACTTAGACTTGTAAGTACCAATCAAACAAGAACAGAAAAGGAAGCCCTCCTCACAGCCCTCAACCTAGTCTCCTAACACCTTAGATCCTTAAAGCATGAATACACCCTATGAATTACTAACACAACTGCATCCAATACATTTTGAAAGGAAATGCAACAATTGGGGATGACCCCAACATGGAAATCAGAAGATTAGACAATTGCACGAACATATTGAACTGGAGAAATCTGGCTAAGAACTGAACGTCGGCACAGGCACTTCCTACAATGAGGTCTCCATTCTCTCCTACTTGTAATAAACCAGACTCTGACAACTCTAAAACTCTTCAAAATCCTAGGCCAACTTGAACTATACTACTTGATCCCTCCCCCCCCCCCCCCCCCCCGACATCAAGTTACATAGGAAAATCTGAACCCTCAAACAACATTCAATAGCTCCCACACGCACACAAAAACCTCGTAGACAACACTCAACCAAATCATCAATGAGAAATTAAAATAAAACCAGAGATAATTAAACATCTCCATTCAACCGGTCACCCAAGATTACAACTGAATTTCAAAACATAAACAGAAAAATATAGATGATATCGATATTTCAGTAATAGACCAAATCAAAGAACCGATAACTAAAAAATCGGCCCCCAAAACTCCCGTTGCTCCATGACATCCATCAGGTAACTACCAACCTATGGGTTTAGGGTCCAGCACCTCGCCAAAAACGAGAAAAGGACAACGAGCTCTAATGTGGCCCTCCTGAACACAATGGAAACAAACCCATGTATTTTGCCTGCAATCCCTAGCGAAATTCCCTTCCTTTCCATACTTGTGACATGAAAAACATCGGTACTAAAGAGTTTAAGAACTCTTAGATCGATTAGATCTCAAACTGTTTTAATCTATAAAATAGTTAAAGACACAGAAAACAATATGGAATCAAACAATGCTTATCATTCAAAAGTAGTCACACCTCAGCAAAGCTCGACAAAGAACTTCCACTGTAGAGGCGAGCTAGGGTTTGTGATACAATCAAAAAGCAATAAATGAGAATAACAACCCTAAAAAAGGATGCATGCATGCACCTTAAATACAAAACCCTAATGAGAAAAATCACGGTTGGACAGGCCCAAACCGGATAACAAAATGGGGCTGTAGACCGAGCCTAATGACACAACACTTTTAGAGCCCAACAATCTCCCTCTTTGTGTCAATTGGGGCGAGACATTACTACGGTGGAGTTTGAGTAGTTCGCTTCACAACCTTGAATAATCGTGGAATAATGGCAAGAAGAGTTTGTCTAAAAGCCATATACCACCGAAGCATATCAGTGAACAGCTTCTTGTCTGCCTCACTGTTTTGATCACATCCATGAATAATCTCAAGAATGTTCTCCAGGCAAGAATTAGAGAACAGATGTTTGTTTGCCAGAGAAAATAAGCATTGTTGGCCTTCAGCTCTAAGAAACATAACAGTGTGAGATTGTGGATCAATCTTTCCTTTCGTCCTCAACTTCAGATCACCTGCCTTACCGATTGGCTTGATTGTGGGCTTCTTGTGTATGGTAGTACCAACCTCCTTATCCATCTTTGCCACTTCTTGAATATAACATACAAGCATACGCTTAATGTGATCAATAACTGGCTCATATTCATTCTGATTTGAGAGAAGGATGTTAATCAGGAGAATCCAGTCGAGTGGATTTCAATTTGGTAAATATGCAAGAGAAATTGTATGGACCGAACTGCCTGATCCTCTGGTCACTTTGAACTTGACATTAATGAATTTTCCAGCAATAATGGGTTTTAGCACCTTAATAGTTTTGATCTTTTTGTTACTCCAAGTAAGGTACTGATGCTGAGAAAATTCATGAGAGTACTCAGGCAAGTCTTGATCTGTTTTTGGGTGTGGAGAAGGAATAGCCACTATAGATTTAAATCAGTGAAAGATGAATGCCTTTTGAGTGATTGGCATATCAAATTGAGAGTCCTTAGTATTTTGAGCATCAAAACAAAGAACAGGTTCCAGCCAGTGGGAACTTGGAGCATCAATAACTTCCCTTTGAAGCCTTTCCAATGTCCACAGAGGAAACTTTAATTTCCTCTGGTTAAGTAGATTCACTTCCCTCTTCTCATTCTCCTTATTAATTGCTTCATTAACTTTATCCAGGATCTCCTGAGCAAAAGGCTTGGCTTTGAGAGGAGTTGATTTTTGAACAGTTTCTTCAATATTATCATCTTCCTCATCTTCCTCTGTATTAGCAATCCCTTTTCTCTTATCTTGCAGACCCGAACCCGAAACATCTTTTCCTTTCGATTTAGGGACAACCTTCGGTTTCGGTTGTGTAGGTTTCGGTGGTTGAGTTGTGGTCTTTCTTTCTTCTCCCCCTTGTTACGGAGGAGCAACAGACTCCGAAACACCCTTTATTCGGCTTAAAATATCAAGAGTCACGCGCAACTTCTCAGCCAAAAGACGCCGAACAGTGATGGTAAGGACCAAATCATGTGCTTCAAAGAGATGAAGAATAATGGAGTGAACATCACCAACATAATTTTTAATCACAGCGCGTTCTGATTGCAGAATGTCAATATCTTTATTCACCTGTTTGAGTTTCAAAGTCTGTGTTTTAAGTTGAGTAGTTTTAAGAGCAAGCTCATCCATCACTTTACTTTCCAAGGCAAGATCTTCTTGAAGTTTATCCAAATGATCAAAGACAAACGCTTGATTTTTAACTTGATCAGAAGAGAGGTTCTTACGAAACACCTCAAAAAGCTCCTTTTCTTGGGAAATTAGTTTATCAACTTTTTCGGTCGCACCCGTGCACACTTTTACAGAAGCATCAATAGCTGAAGTAGCTTTAGAGATTGAAGCTTCGTGATCTTTAACCCAAGTAGCCATCAAGCTTTTCATAGCAGACTTAGAGGAAGGATCATGAGTAGAGGAGGAGTCCAGAATCTTATCTAGTTTTTCATTCATCTCCTTGAGATGCGGTTTGGTAACCGGGGCGTCTTCCTCTCCGTCACTTTCCAACTGGTAAGGACTATAGTATAACGTATCAAAATTTACATCTTCACCCCCAAGCACGGTATGAGTCTCTATTGATTGGGTAGGGGATGGAGGTTTGGAAGTGGGATTGGTTTCCGGTGCTGAAGTACAAACCCCCGTATAAGATACATTGGTCTCTACTCTAGTGGTGGTAGTTGTAGCTTCTGAAGAGATGGATGTAGGAATGGAAATAGTGGATGTGGGTAGTGATGTAATAATAGGAGAAATAAGAGGAGATGTAGAAGGCATAAAACATGTGGAGGAGAAGGTGCTTGGGAACAAACAGATACCTCGGGTGTGGGTGAGCGAGGAGGTGTTCCACCGCGAGTCGAACATGCATCTTCTGAGCTTTCACTTTAAGATTCACTTGAGTTATGTTGTGGATGACCAGAAGGTACATACTCGGAGTCAGAGTCAGAGGATGATTAAAGAATTAACTTTCTAGCAGGTTTCTTGACTTTCTTCTTTTTGGGCTGTGAAGGTGCTTCCATCTCTGCCTTTCGTTTTGGTGGAGATTGAACCCTTAAAAGGCTAATACCTGTGTTTCCCTTAGTGGGTCTTTGTTTCTTGCCCCTTGTTTCAGGTTTATCTGCTTCTTCAATCGATTTAATCATGTCAGGTATAGGTTCCCTTGGACCAGAAGAGGGGCACTTCTTGTAGTCCTGAATAAGCTTGCTCGCAGGAGACACACTGGCATACATTGACACTTGAATGGATCCAAGAAATTGAAATATGGATTCATGAGTGACAATAATGTTTGTGGTGTGAAAAGTAGCAATAGCGGAAAGAAGAGAATCTGCCATTATAGGAACTTGAAATCGCTCCATTATCTAGTGAGTGATGATTGTCCAAAAAAGCGACCACATGAGGTTTCGGTATGGCGAGAGGCAGAAGATAGACTTTGGACGACTTGATGCCATAAAATTATGCCATAATAAAGTTTGATCCCATGGTACAACCCATAAAGCAAAGTCAAAAAGACTTGCTGGCACCGTCTAAACCTGTACTCCATTCTGAAAGTCCTTTGAAGAGAAGAGTGAACAGTCCATTCCATTGAGGAGGAAGATACGACTTCTTGAACTTAGTGAAAGCGGTTAGGGTTTCAGTGTATCCCATGTTGTAAAACATTGAGAAAAGATGACCTGTAGAGATGGAATCAGGATTCACCATCTACTCTTCATAAGTAAGCCCTAGCAGCGAGCAAAAGCGATTCTTGGAGATGGAAGCTTCCTGGTTGTGAATGTCAAAGAAAATCTTGTCTACTCCTTTGTCGTAAGTAGCAGTAGAATACAGTTGTGAGAGACAAGCCATTGGAACGACTTCCACTGCAGATAAAGCTTTGACTAGTGGCGAATACCTAAGACATTCAACCACATGATACATGTAAGTATCATAGAGGAAGGTGTGAGATCAATAACAAGTTCTGATTCGGCTTGATTGCAAAAACACTGGAGCGTGCAGAAGTTTCTTGAACAGAAGAGGACTCTACCATTGTTGAAGCCGGAGGAAGAAGAAGATGAACAGTTGAAAGATAATATGTCTTAACTCGTCTTTTTGCTTGAGATAGTAGAGATGTGGTAAAGAATGATAACCCGAAGTGCAAAACCCTTATACACGATTTCATGGAGAGAGAGAAATCAAATGTATTAATGGCACATATTTAGGAAACGACACCTAAAAATGCGTGATTAGACAACTGGCAACCCCAATAAAGTGGCTGATGATGCAAGATAAGAAAAATATTCACATTCATGCGCCTTCTCCATTCTTATCCTCTTTTCAAATCTTGAATCAATTAAACTTCCTGCTAACTCATTCCTTGAATATTTTAAAAGAAACATTATCGCAATAATTAAGTAAAAGTTTTAAGTCAATTTAACCCTTCACTTGCAAATAACTGCATAACACTATTACGAACTGATGCTATACATTCATGAATAACTTGTTACTACCTAAACTAGAATTTTGGAAATTTCAAAAAATTTCATGCAAGATAGTGTCAAAGATAAACAAAGAAATCAAGCTATTTGTGGGAATATGTGATGTCATGTAAGACACAAAGCAATGGATCCTGGGCACGAATCTCTTCCTTCAAAGTCAAGAGAGACTTCAAAGTGCTTGTTTGGATTCCCATTGAATTACGAATAAAATACTTGTTAAGAAGCATTCAAAGGCATCTTTTATATATACGGCTATGAAGGGTGGCTTTTGCTTAAATTCAAGTTTCGGTTCTTGACATAAGACCCAAAAATGAACAAAGTACTTGTGAGACCAATGTAGCTTGTTGAACAAGTAGATTGATATTGTTTGTAGTGATAGGATGTTTAAAAGAAATCTCAAAAGTAAATTAAACTAGATCTTTTGGGAAGAAATGCCTTGGTGTGAGACAATTTCATAAAGATCGCTCAAAATTAAAAGGAAGAGACTTCGTAAGGGAACAAGTAAGAGTTTGAAAAATTAAAAAAAAATTCACCGTCAATTCATTAATGGTGTTGGATTTTGGGTCTCACTTACCACATGGTTTACGTATCTAAGATCATAAACACAGATTTTGTGTACCCATAAACCTTAGTAGTAGTGCTAAGAGTCTCAAGGGTTACAATTATGAAACGAATGATTTATGGAGAATAAGTGTGAGGTGGTTAAAGAACAAATGTACCCCTGCACTAAAGTGGACCAAGCAGAAAAACTCGTAACTTAATTTAGAGAAGAGTAGGGTAGCTCTTGATGAGAGTGAATTTGACTGCCTAATTGGGAAGATATGATTGGTATTAATCAAGTCATTTAGGCTTCACTCAGAATCTTTGGAGGCTTAGGTCAACATGTAGCAGCATGCTTCTAGGGACACTTAGCTAGTACACAGGTAAAGAATTATACCTGCCCCAGCTCCATCATGATGAGAAATGATTGCATACAAAGTAGATTAAGATAGATGCAAATAAAGGAAAATAATTTTGAATTATGATCTTAGGCTTCTGAAAAAGAATAAAAACAGAACTGAAATATATTTTTGGATTTTATAAGTTTTTCTAAAAAAGAATTAAAAACGAAAAGAAAAATGTTTTTGGATTTTATGAGATAAACGAAACATATAGAATAAATTGCGAGAAAAAGAGTGAACATACTATACAACTGAAATCATCACTAAGAATAAGAAGCGAATCGTGTTCAGAAAGACCGAACCGGAAATGGACCAAGCATTCGCTCTATTTCGCTTCTAACTTTTATTGAGCCGAAGGAGATTTCGCTACAGACTCAACTTCCATCATTCCTAAGCCTTGTAGGATATTATTAAAACTTGTTTCAGGCATGGCCTTAGTAAAAATGTTAGCCAATTGATCAGTGGTTCTTACAAAATGAATTTCTACATTACCATCTTCCCCATGACCTTTGATAAAGTGATACCTCAATGCTATGTGTTTCGTATTTGAGAGTTGCATTGGATTGTGACAGATCCTAATCGCACTCTCTGAGTCACAATATAGTGGGATCTTCTTCATGTTTAGGCCATAGTCTCGAAGTTGACTTTGTATCCAAATAACCTGAGATGTGCATGATGCGGTAGCTATATATTCAGCTTCGGCAGTGGAGAGAGACACAGGTTTGTTTCTTTGACTGCCAACTAACAAGTTTGCCATCCAAAAATTGGCATCCTCCAGTGTACTTTTTCGATCCAGTCCACACCCTCTAAGATCAGCATCAGAGAAAGCTTGGACAAAGAAACCAGACTTGGCTGGGTACCATTGTGACAACCGTCAAAATTCGAGTCAGTTCTAGATTTGAATAAACTTAGTTGCACATATAGGAACAACACATACTAGACTTTATAACTAAATGCTAAGTTATAACCTACTAGAAACTTGGAAATGAGTAGAATAGATGGATAGTGTACTTAGATATCACATTGTTATGTGAATTCCACAACTACTTAACTGTAGAGACTATCCATATTCAGGTCACTCTTTGACTCGAACACCTTTTCATGAATCATATACACACATTATGCACTTGACCTAGTAGTAGAAATTAGGTCGGAGTCTCGTGGAACTTAAGTCAAAGTTGAAAACTAGGGCTAGTATACTTGATTCTTCAATTTCACTTGAATCTCGAAACCACTACATAGAATGCCAATAAACCGATAAAATAAGTTACAAACATTATTTATAAGTATAAAAGAGTTATAACAATATAAAATAATTTGATGTCTCAAAGATTCAATTCATTTTGATATCCAAAGATTTATTAAACTCCAAAAACTCTAAAAGCCATAAAAACTCATAGTTATAAACTTTAACCTTAAAGTTTTTATAAAAATAATTATGAACCTTATAATATTATCTTATAATAATAAAAATTATGAAAATGCAATCAAGAAAAATAAAACTTAAGTCTTTGACATTACCCATAATTTATAAAACAAAATACAATTGAACCTTGTAAAAACTAAAGATGATTTTTATAAAAAAAATAATTAGGAGGCCATATTTATTCAAAGTAAAGTTTTAAAAGCCTCTTAAAACCCTCTCTAATCCCTCTTAAACTCAGCCTCCACCTCCCAAGAATGCTCTTCCCAAAAACACTCAATCAAGTTATTCACTCCCACACTCTTCTCTCATGTCTCTAATTTCTCTCTCACACTCTCACACATATTTTCTCTCTTCCTCCCCCTAAGAATGTCACGCCCCCAAACCAGAACGGCGGAAACGTTCGGGGGTGGAGGACGTCATATTCAGTATCATAACAATTCATAGAAAGGAAAGTACACACCACCATATCTATTAATGTTTCCAAAATATTTACATAATTGTATTCGTTAAATGTTCAAAAGATAAATACATAAACATCTTTCAAAAGAAGTAATTAACGTCAGCACGTTAATCCCCCAAAGTTGATTTCCAAACCTGCTTAGCGGTTCCCTGAGAATACAAGTTATTTCAAAGAAAAAAAAGTGTCAACAATTAAGTTGGTGAGTTCATAAGTAGTGTTTTGAGAAAATGTACGCCATTCGAAAGTTCGTGTATGTTTTCCAGAAAACGCAGTATTTCAAATGTAAAGAGTTATGATTTGTTGTGTTGAAAATGAATGTATTAGATCCAGAAAATCCCATATTTTCCCTAATAGTTGAAATATGATTTGTTGTGTTTTCCAAGAAAAACCCTTATTTTCTTATAAAAGTATGAAATGCATATGAATGTTCGTGTTATAAGTTGTAACTAATTGTACCAGGAAAAATCCCTTATTTTCCTATTAGTTGTTTGGTTCTTATACAGGAAAAAAACCCTTATTTTCCTAACATAACTGGCAGTCTCTAAGACCGAAAATCGCAAGCAACCGGCGTGCTTAAAAGTTGTGGCATAGTGTTATATAATAAAGCTATACCAAGATCGCACTTGTTAGATGAAGAATAGTTTTAATAGCTACTCGTTCATAAAAGCATAATACCAAAATAATTGTATATCCGATGAGTTTTATAACCATACTAAACATAATATGCCTGTAGCGACGTTCTTCAGGCGTCGTAGCGTTATGACAAACTGCCACCCCAAAGGACGGACTGTAGCTAACAGTCAGGGCACGGCATCATGACTTCCCGTATAGATCTATACATATTTGACACGTTCTCCGAACGGGAGACTCTGGTTATAGACAGGACTTGAAGCGGTACCTTTTAGCAAAAAGGTATTATTTGAAGATGTACATGTCTCACGGATTCTCAATTAAGTCTGTGTTAAAGTGGTAGTTTTGTATGCAAAGTTTATCCTTTTTCACAATGTTCGACAATGCATAAATCATAAGTTTTTAAAATGTATTAAAACGGTTTAGCAATGAAGGATGCTTTGGAATTGCTAAATACTTTGTATAAATCTAGTGCATGCAAAATGTGACAAGAGTTTTCACATAGTAGTAGTGAATCACAAGTGATTCATTTGATAAAAACGAGTACAGTGAAACTTTATGAAATACACGATAATAACCGTATGTTTACTTGTATTCCCCCCCCCCCCCCCTTAAAAGAGTATAAAAAGCATTTAAAATGTATTTAAAAATGTGTTTGTAGGGGTATGAACTCACTTGAAAGTTTGATGAAAGCGAGATGAAAATCGGGCAGAGTTTCGTCTCGGGAAACGGATTTTTCTTGGGATTCTCGGGAATCTCGGGAGTAAAATCGACCTTCGGGACTTGAGCAAAATGATCAGGGCTTCGGGTTAGAACGGGCATGGAAATCGAGGCAATATCGTGAGAGAAATGAGAGAGATGAGGTGATTTTCCCGGAACCCTCGCATCTCTAGTTATAGGGGTCTGAGAACCTCGGTACGCGGTGCGTACGCTCGTACGCGGGGCGTACTCGTGCGTCACTCGTGACCGAGTCCTCGACTGCCTCGCTTCGGATGGGACGAGTCGGATAGCTCGCATAGGGGCGACGTGGACGAACCGAGACCAAGGCTTTCGCGTACGTGGGGCGTACGGGGTTACGCGGTGCGTAACTCGGATGAGCACGCTGACTCCACCTTTGGATAATACCAAGAGTTTATAATTAAATTTATATATAATTTAATTAATAAACTTCTAAAATTCATATCTTCTTCATACGAACTCCGTTTTCGACGTTCTTTATATCCACGCGTAGGTGAGACTAAGATCTACAACTTTCGTTTAGACTCCGTCGGCAAATTTCGAAATTATTTTTATTATTTATTTTTAAAATGTCGTGATTAAGGAATTTCTTTAGAAATTCATAACTTCTTTATCTGACGTCGGTTTTTGCCAGACTTTTTACCGCTGAATTACCATTGTCGAGACCTTCGATTCTCGTTTAGGTCATTCCGGCCAAAAGTCGCTCGATCTCCGATTCAAGTTTTTAGCTGCCTACTGCTATATATGTAACTTAGAAAAATCATAATTTCCTCATACGAAGTCAGATTTGGACGTTCTTTTTATGTATGTTCACAGTTTAATGATATCTATTACTTTCATTTAGATATTTAAGGCTAAAAAGTATTGTATTGGAACTTTGCGTTTTTCATTTAATCGGTGTTGCCGGTTTTGTCGGAAATCTTAGAATGGTCATAACTTCTTCGTTATAACTCGGATTTGTGTGTTCTTTATATGTATGAAAACCTTGTTACGATATCTACCACTTAGTATACTTAATTACTGTTTTATAAAAGTTTAAATTTTGACCTGAATTTTGTTGTTGTTACATTATCCCCCCCCCCCCCGTTAGAGAGAATTTTGTCCCGAAATTCGCATTTTGACTGGGACTCCAACTCTTGCGGGCAGGCGTGAGTGCTTCTGGTCCATTTGTTCCTCTTGTTCCTTTATGAATCTAGATCCGAATGTGCGTGTTTCAGCGGACCTTCATTACTCCTCCTATCACTTCGATCGATCGGGATCGTGCGGTTTTGGGTTTATTTACTTATGTTCTTCTAAATGTTAGCTTATTCACTCGATGCATTAGGGCAGCTACGTTTTGCAGCTAATGGTTGAATTCATTCCTAATTTCTGAGCTTGGATTTGTCTTGTTGTATTCATGGTATTTCTAAATGATCTGTTGGGGGATACTGCGGGAAGGTTGTAAAGATATAGTACTCCTCACATGAGTACTTCGGGGTTTTGAAACTAGAAACCAATTGGGATTTGTGTCGGGTTTGTCGTTATAAATCGATCGAGTTCCGTTAGTCGATGGTTAAAGTGAAAGGGTCTTTTATAACTAATGGAACTGGTATGGGTAGGGTCACAACAAGTCACGTCGAATGTCGATGTCGGTACTTCTCATTGTAAGACGTTCGCTAATGGGATAGTGCATTCTATGTATGTGTTTTCAGTGCTTTTTAGGCTATCTCTATTATTACTACTATGAAAGTTTTGTTTAATGATTAGGGTGCTTGTTCGAGTAGATTTTTAACTTGTGACTCACGGAACTCCTCTGCGTCCCTACTATCAAATGGAATGTATGCAAATAAGTTATCGAGGAGAAATGTACCCAAAATAACCGTGGGGTCTGCAATAGCCTCCTCTTGGCCCATTGCGAATACTCGGCCTCCTCCACCAGCATTCATGATGTTTGACTCCAGGCAGTCCCTTCGAAAGTGTCCCGTTACTCCGCATTCAAAACAAGCACGGTCTACTCCTACATTTGTGGCTGGAGCAGTTAGTTAGGTTGGGTCTCTGCAGTAGCGGACGGTGTGTCCCTTTCTATTGCAACTAACGCAATGCAATTCACGGCAGGGTCCATGATGATGAAAGTTGCATCGGTTGCACTTAGGCTGGTTGCCGTTGTACGACCTTTTGGGTGTAGGGGTATGGTTTGTTGATTGCTTTTTGGCGTTTCTTTGAGTTGATTTTCCTCCCCTCTCGCTCCAGGGTTTTCGTTTCATGTTCTTGTGTTCGTACCTTGCGGTATTCTTATAGGCAGCTACTGGTAGGTGGCTTCGATTGTTTCATTGATTAGGATTTTTGGTATCGTTTCCTTCCCTGCTTGAGTTGACAGAGTTATTGTACGCTATAATGGCTGCCACGGTGGCTATAACTGTAGCTTGCAAAGTGGCGGTGTCCAATTGTAGGAATGGGGTTGCGTTGGTAAGTTGATTATTTCCGGCCCTTGCTGCGCTGCTAAAGTTTGCTTGAGACAGTGCAGTTGTTACTGCCGCAGTGATAGCATATTGCACTATGTTGGGGTCATATTGGGGAGGTGGTGGTGGGGTTGCGTTTCTACGTGCTGATCTATGAGGAGACATTGTTCTGATAAGGAAATAACAAGGAAAAATATAAGTTTTAATGATTCGAAAGTCGCGCATTAGTGATTTGTTATATCAGAAGTTTGGTTTATCCTTGAATAGGGTTTTTAGTTCGACTCATCAGGAGAGTAGATAAACTCATGAATTGGAGGGGCATGCAAAGGGTTTAATAAAGGAAGTACATCATATATATTATAAAATATGGTGCGTTACATTTTGTAGTTAGGAAAATTTGACCTATCTAAAGGTCTCCGATTACAAGGTTAAGAAAAGTAAGGACTTTATCCGAGGTCTTATGTTATGACAAAATTTTGGAAGTCAGACAGGTATTATTTGTTACGCGAGCTGGCTACTTGGGCTTTAGATTCCGCCAACTGACACTCCATCTCGAGCATACGTAGTTCATGTCTTGCCTGGCTTGCCCGAAGTTCTATCACTTCGGTTTGAGTTGCTGTTAGTTCTCTCTGCAACTCTTCATTTCGATTTACGATTCTCCCGTGAGCTAATTCTAACTGTCGGATGCGAACTGTGTTGACTCCAGTGTTCGCATCATTCTCCTCAGTTCGATGGATGGTCGTCCGTCCTTGTTCACCAATGCGAAAAATCCGACGAACCAATATAGGGAGGGCTCTGTCTGTTGATCCTCCCTCGCTTAGATTGTAGAAGCTTCGGTCTCTGTTGAATGGAAGGGGTTGATCTTGTTCGCGGCTCCACCTATTCAGGTTAGTTGCCCAAAGGGGCGTCGAGCCATGAAATTCTGGTCGAGGATTAGGATTTTGAATTGGAGCCGTTAAGGGTAGGTTATTGTTCTCGGGATCTGAGTCTGATTCTTCTTGCATTCCTTCTTCAGGATGATTCTCTACCCCTTCTCCATTACCTTGGTTGAGGTAGTAGGGGTCACCAGGGTGATGGAATCCGGCCATTTGAGTCTATACGAGAATAGGGTTAAGAATTGACTGTAAGCTAAAGCACATGGAATTTACCCTTAAGTTTAATGGTTGAAGGCACTTGAATACTCCCTCAGTATTCTTTAACGATATGCTTTTGGTAAGTTTTAAATTTGTTGTCCATTGCAGACACTCCTTGGCATACATTAGTCGGCTCTTGGACAAATATAGTTGATCAGGCTATATTCTTCCCAGTTCCGATTACATGTCCCAAGGCATACCTGCACTGCACAACTTATTTATAATACCTCTATATTGCTTTAATTATGATACTGACCCTGTTGTAAATATGAAATGAATGCATGCCTACTTTACGAAAACTAAATAAATTTAATTTTTAAAAGTATGACTCTTACTCAGAGTGTTTTTGCCCAGTTGTGTTTATAGTTGTATACCAAAAATGGTTTTGATATACTTAATTCACTACAAACAATGCTCTGATACCAATCTGTCACACCCCCAAAACAGAACGGCGGAAACGTTCAGGGGCGGAGGACGTCATATTCAGTACCATAACAGTTCATAGAAAGGAAAGTACACACCACCATATATATTAATGTTTCCAAAATGTTTACATAATTGTATTCGTTACATGTTCAAAAGATAAATACATAAACATCTTTCAAAAGAAGTAATTAACGTCAGCACGTTAATCCCCCAAAGTTGATTTCCAAACCTGCTTAGCGGTTCCCTGAGAATACAAGTTATTTCAAAGAAAAAAAAGTGTCAACAATTAAGTTGGTGAGTTCATAAGTAGTGTTTTGAGAAAATGTACGCCATTCGAAAGTTTGTGTATGTTTTCCAGAAAACGCAGTATTTCAAATGTAAAGAGTTATGATTGAAAATGAATGTATTAGATCCAGAAAATCTCATATTTTCCCTAATAGTTGAAATATGATTTGTTGTGTTTTCCAAGAAAACCCCTTATTTTCTTATAAAATTATGAAATGCATATGAATGTTCGTGTTATAAGTTGTAACTAATTGTACCAGGAAAAATCCCTTATTTTCCTATTAGTTGTTTGGTTCGTATACAGGAAAAAAACCCTTATTTTCCTAACATAACTGGCAGTCTCTAAGACCGAAAATCACGAGCAACCGACGTGCTTCAAAGTTGTGGCATAGTTTTATATAATAAAGCTATACCAAGATCGCACTTGTTAGATGAAGAATAGTTTTAATAGCTACTCGTTCATAAAAGCATAATACCAAAATAATTGTATATCCGATGAGTTTTATAACCATACTAAACATAATATGCCTGTAGCGACGTTCTTCAGGCGTCGTAGCTTTATGACAACCTGTCACCCCAAAGGACGGACTGTAGCTAACAGTCAGGGCGCGGGATCATGACTTCCCGTATAGATCTATACATATTTGACACGTTCTCCGAACGGGAGACTCTGGTTATAGACAGGACTTGAAGCGGTACCTTTTAGCAAAAAGGTATTATTTGAAGATGTACACGTCTCACGGATTCTCAATTAAGTCTGTGTTAAAGTGGTAGTTTTGTATGCAATGTTTATCCTTTTTCACAATGTTCGACAATGCATAAATCATAAGTTTTTAAAATGTATTAAAACGGTTTAGAAACGAAGGATGCTTTGGAATTGCTAAATGCTTTGTATAAATCTAGTGCATGCAAAATGTGACAAGAGTTTTCACATAGTAGTAGTGAATCACAAGTGATTCATTTGATAAAAACGAGTGCAATGAAACTTTATGAAATACACGATAATAACCGTATGTTTACTTGTATTCCCCCCCTTAAAAGAGTATAAAAAGCATTTAAAATGTATTTAAAAATGTGTTTGTAGGGGTATGAACTCACTTGAAAGTTTGACGAAAGCGAGATGAAAACCGGGCAGAGTTTCGTCTCGGGAAACGGATTTTTCTCGGGATTCTCGGGAATCTCGGGAGTAAAATCGACCTTCGGGACTTGAGCAAAATGACCAAGGCTTCGGGTTAGAACGGGCACGGAAATCGAGGCAATATCATGAGAGAAATGAGAGAGATGGGGTGATTTTCTCGGAACCCTCGCATCTCTATTTATAGGGGTCTGAGAAGCCTCGGTACGCGGTGCGTACGCTCGTACACGGGGTGTACTCGTACATCACTCGTGACCGAGTCCTCGACTGCCTCGCTTCGGATGGGACGAGTCGGATAGCTCGCATAGGGGCCATGTGGATGAACCGAGACCAAGGCCTTCGCGTACGCGGGGCGTACGGGGTTACGCGGCGCGTAACTCGGATGAGCACACTGACTCCCCCTTCGGATAATACCAAGAGTTTATAATTAAATTTATATATAATTTAATTAATAAACTTCTAAAATTCATATCTTCTTCATACAAACTCCGTTTTCAACGTTCTTTATATCCACGCGTAGGTGAGACTAAGATCTACAACTTTCGTTTAGACTCCGTCGGCAAATTTCGAAGTTATTTTTATTATTTATTTTTAAAATGTTGTGATTAAGGAATTTCTTTAGAAATTCATAACTTCTTTATCTGACGTCGGTTTTTGCCAGACTTTTTACCGTTGAATTACCATTGTCGAGACCTTCGATTCTTGTTTAGGTCATTCCGGCCAAAAGTCACTCGATCTCCGATTCGAGTTTTTAGCTGCCTACTGCTATATACGTAACTTAGAAAAATCATAAGTTCCTCATACGAAGTCAGATGTGGACGTTCTTTTTATGTATGTTCACGGTTTAATGATATCTATTACTTTCATTTAGATATTTAAGGCTAAAAAGTATTGTATTGGAACTTCGCGTTTTTCGTTTAATCGGTGTTGCCGGTTTTGTCGGAAATCTTAGAATGGTCATAACTTCTTCGTTATAACTCGGAGTTGTGTGTTCTTTATATGTATGAAAACCTTGTTACGATATCTACCACTTAGTATACTTAATTACTGTTTTATAAAAGTTTAAATTTTGACCTGAATTTTGCTGTTGTTACAAAGAACTACGAAATCTCTCCAGAAAATAAGTCCAAGATCACTCAAGATACTCAAATCTTCATCATAGTGTGGTGTTCTTGAAGGTAAAATCGATTTCTACTTCACTTTTCCTTCAAGTTTTGCTATTTTCTTACACTTTCTCCTTCTTTTCCTTCTTCATCTTATTCAAACTTGTTTTCTTTTTGTTAAAATGGTTTTTAGAACATCATGGATGTGTTTTAACAACATGGATGTATGATAAACAAGGTTGCATGTTCATGATCTTAGTGCAAAAATCGATTTTAAGGATTAAAACATCAAACTCAAGTTAAGAGTTTTTGAGAAACAAAATTTTGTTCATAAATGAATGTATACATTTTGATAAGTTTTACTCGCAAACTCAAGTTATGATTTTTGTGCATTTAAGTAGATTATCTTTTTAGTATTTTTTTCATGATTTTATGATTATTCAAGGAATTAAAATGGTGAAAAATATTTAGACAAATCAAAAATTCAAGAAAATTTATATTAAGGTCTTTGACTTCAATTAAAACTGAAATGCAAAGTTTAGGAAATTTTAGAACTAGATTGATTTAGTTTTTGAATATTTAATCATTGGAACACATCTTAAAATGTTTAATATTAGCATTTCAATAACCAAAATTTTCCACATAAATTGTTACATAACAATTGATTCATTGAAATTTAATTTTCACAGAAAAATGTTTTTAACTTATCAATATTAAAATTTGACACAGTATTGGCATAATTCTATTATAGTAGTAAGTATACTAGTGTTAGATTTCGATTAGAGACTCACTAGCGAATACTGTTATTGTAGGAATCGGTAGTGGTACAACTGGAACGTAGTTCAAGGCACCATTTGCATCATCTCAATACATATTGTGAGTATTCACAACTCCCCCTATTTTTGGGTTTTTTGGTGTTTTGGAATGGAAAAGCATGTCCGAAAAACTTTTATTGTTCGTTGTATTTAAATTGATTTGTATCAAACTCAATTGTTATATTTTGCTATAATTTGCTATATTTTGTTGTGTATGTCTATACAGTATGAAACATGATAATGTATCGTCTTAAGCCCCTTCCCTTATACTTTACTCCAACCATTAACTCTTTGAGCCGATGGTCATTGTGGATAGCACTATTAGGAATTGACAACTCCTCACTCGCCCGACTGCTTGAGTACATGATACCATATAATCTATGGAACGATAAGCATAGATCTTGATAGGGCATCAGTCATAGGCTTGGTTGAACTCATTGTTTGCTCATACACATACAAAACTTGTTATTTATTATGGCAACAAACTCGTTTAGTAATTATAGCAATGAACTTTGTTTCAAATTATAGCAATGAATTTTATTTCTCATGACAATGAACTTTGTTTATATAAACTTATTTACTCATTTTAGCAATATATTTTTAACTATGGAAACTTATATCAAATCTTTGATTTTGATTCATGAAACCAATATTAATTTTTCACTTGTGAACTCACCAACTATTTTTATAGTTGACGCTCGTTTTACATGCTTTTTCAGGAATCATCGAGTAAGTGGCACTGAGGGACACTTCACTATTAAGAGCATTCACATGTGTTGTATTCCAATTTTCATTGTAATTTCTTTTAAAAGTTGTTCAAACCCATTGTAAATTTGTAATGATTTTTAATACTATGGTTGGTGTTGTCTTTTAACTTTTGCTATGAAACCCTTTATACTGCCACGCCTCGTGTTTCCGCTGTAGCTAGGTGTGACAACCATAGACCAAGCGAAGAGTTTCGCTTCTAATATCGGAAGATATTCTTCACAGCTAGCAGGTGAAGTTCGCGTGGATTGGCTTGAAACCTAGCACAATAACAAACAGAGAACATTAAGCCTGGTCGACTGGCCGTTAGGTACATCAAGGATCCTATCATTTGATGATAGAGGGTCATGTCAGAAGCCGGTCTGTCTAGAGAAGGTGTTAACTTTGTGCCAAACGCCATAGGAACCTTCACTTTCAAATATCCCATCATTCCAAACTTGGAAAGCAAGGTCTTCGTGTAAGCCTCTTGATTAACAAAAATGCCTTCGGGTCTCCGTCTAATATTCAAGCCAAGCAAAAAGTTAATAGGACCCATTGAGCTCATTTCAAATTTAGTCTACATCAACTTCCTAAATTCAACTGTCAAGCTGCAATTTATGGAGCTGAAGATGATGTCATCGACGTAAATCTGAACAATCATAAGGTGGTCACCTTCTTTCTTATGAAAGAAGGTTGGGTCAATCAAACCTTGTTTGAATTTAGATATTTTAAGAAATCTAGTTAGAGTTTCATACCATGCCCTTGGTGCTTGCTTTAGACCATAGACTGCCTTATCTAGAATGTAACAGTGGTCTAGATACTTTTCATTCACGAAAACTGGTGTTCTTCTAGTTCTCCATTTAGAAAGGCACACTTCACATCCATTTTGAAAACTTCAAAGTTCTTGTGAGCAGCATAGGCAAGAAAAATACGAACTAATTCTAGCCTTTCTACTGGAGCGAAGGTCTCTTCGTAATCTATGCCTTCTTCTTGACAGTATCCTTTTACAACCAATCTTGCCTTTTTGCGAATTACATTCCCTTCCTTATCCATCTTGTTCCTAAAAACCCACTTTAGTCCAACCACCGAAGCATCCTTCGGTGTTGGAATCAATCTCCACACTTTGTTTCGCTCAAATTCATTGAGTTCGTCCTGCATCGCCTGTACCCAATCAGAATGGTCGAGTGCAGTATTAATCGTCTTCGGTTCAACCTTCGAGACGAACGAATTAAACATGCAAAATTCCACTTTAGAGAATAGTGCAGTTTGTTTCGCTTTCAGCTATGATCGAGTGAGAACTTTTTCCTTTGAATCACCAATGATTTGTGTTTGAGGATGATCTTTGGTCCATTTGATGAGTGGAGGGAAATTAGGATCATATGAGGGATTCAGTTCAGCATTCACTTCTTCTTCAAATTCTGATTGATCATCATCATCGTTTGAATTTTCATTCTCCCCCTCGAACGATGAAACTACATCAGCTTCAGGATCAGAATTCTCTTCATGGACATGACTTTCGGTTGGTGTTGATGATGATGGATTCTCCCCCTGGAATGATGAATCGTCGTTATTTGGAGAAGAAAAACTCTCCCCTATACATAAGAACTATCTTTCGGAGGTTCGCTCGAATCAGGCTGTTCGGTTGCTATCGATATTTCGTCTGTCATTTTCTGTGTAGCATCATTGATTATCTTCTTCAGGTTATCAACCTTGTTATCTGCATCTTTGGATTCAGAGTGAATAGCCTTTTCTAGTTCATCAAATAATTGCATGTATTGCTCAAAGAGGTTTGAGATTGGTACTGTAGCTTGACTAGATGTAGAGAATATTTCCTCTACGGAACCTCCGGTTGTCTTCAGTCTTTTAACGTAGTTATCATCGAAGGTAACATAATAGGTCTCTTCAATTTTCTTTGAACGCTTGTTTAAGACCCCGTATGCATTGGAGGTTAATGAATAACCCAGAAAGATTCCTTCATCTGCTTTGACATCAAACTTGTTTCGGTGCTCCTTTGAGTTGAAATGAAGCATCTTGAACCAAACACGTGAAAAATCTTTACATTAGGCTTTCAATTGTTCAAAATCTCATAAGGGATGATGGAGAACCGTTTGTTGAGGTAAGATATGTTCTGTGTGTAGCAAGCAGCAGCAATGTCATCTGCCTAGAAATATAACAGCAGACAAGCGAAACTAAGCATGGTTCGGGCCGCTTCACAAAGAGATCGGTTTCACCTTTCGAAAATTCCATTCTATTGTGGACTATATGGAGTCGAGAATTTGTGAGTTGTTCCCTTTTATGCAAGAAAATCTTCAAATTCTTTGTTCTTGAACTCCAAACCGTTGTCCCTTCTGATATTTCGAACTACCTTTCGTAGTTGAACTTCTAGCTGCTTGATAAAGAGTTTGAGCTTGGGAGTCGCCTTTGATTTCTGTCTCAAAAGGAAAACCCAAGTAAATCGAGAGAAGTCGTCTACTATAAGAAGTATATACCTGTTACCACCAATGCTTTCGATTGAAGATGGACCACATAGATCAATGTGAAGTAATTCTAGTGGTTCAACAATTTTTGTATTGACTCAAGAAGGATGACTCTTTCAACTCTGTTTTCCCATTTGACACGCAGCACACAAATGTTCTTTATCAAATTTCAAAACGGGAAGACCTCGAACACGATCTCCAAGCACGAGTTTGTTAATGTCTTTGAAATTGAGATGTGAGAGTCTTCGATGCCAAAGCTAGCTTTCGTCTAAATGAGCCTTCGTTAGCAAGCAAACTGTTGGTTTCCCTCCTATGTGATTGAGATTTAGAGGGTACATCTCTCCTTTTCGCTTCGATTTCAGCAAGATGTTGTTCGTCTTTTTTTCAATAATCTCTGATCCATCGTCATCGAACGAAACTTTTAGCCCGGTACCAACCACCAGTTGAGAAACGCTGATACGATTGTGTTGTAAACCTTCAATGTACGCCACTTTTCGTATAGAGAAATCACCATTGGTGATCATGTCATAACCTTTGATTGTGCCAAAAGAGTTATTACCATACTTGACACTTCCACCATTTGTAAGGGACCGAAACTCCCTCACCTCTTCCCTTCTTCCTATCATGTAACGTGAGCAGCCACTATCTATGTACCATTCATCGTCGAACTGCTCGTCACGTATTACCTGCAAAAACTAAGCAGATTTAGGAACCCGAAGAGTCTTGGGTCCTCGTGAGCCTTTCACAGAAGAGGGAATTGTAATAGAAACATCAACTGAAAAGGTTCTTTTTATTAGTGTTGTTTCATCTTTTCTGTTTATGGTGAAAACTTTGATTTTATAAGTTTTAAGAGCTTCAGTTTCAGCTTTCGAACAGACGTTAGCTGACTTTCAGTTCTTCACTTCGGATTCAATTGGTGTCTTCTTGTTGTTTTCTGGAAAGAGCTTTCATTTTCCCTTTGGACCATTCTGTAAGCGAGAGTTAGAATGATGAGACTCTTCTTGAGCGTGATGATGAGACTCTTGAGCGTAATTCGGATTCAATTGGTGTCTTCTTGTTGTTTTCTGGAAAGATCTTTCCTTTTCCCTTTGGACCATTCTGTAAGCGAGAGTTAGGATGCATGCATGCACCTTAAATACAAAACCCTAATGAGAAATATCACAGTTGGACAGGCACAAACCGGATAACAAAATGGGACTGTGGACCGAGCCCAATGACACAACACTTTTAGAGCCCAACAGGTACCTTCCATCGTGAGATTTCACGCACTATCTACACTCGTAAATCCTCCCCTCAACTAGTCCTAAACTCAATTCGGTGGACTCGAACTACTTGGCCGTCGGCTGAAACTGTCCTGACTTTGTCCTCTCCTCCTTCTCTTGATCTCCAACTTAATCTCACTCCTCCTAGCACTTGACTGCAATTCAATTAAGGTCCAATATGGCTAAGTCGATACAAACTCTCGAATCTTCGTCTTGAGCATACTCAAGTATCGCGACATATGAACCTGCTCGGAAGTGGCATACTCTAGGAAAAAAAGGCTTTCTCTATAAACATCTTGGTGATCTCTGTTACTGACTCAGCTGTTTGCCTGAGTGATAGGTACTCCTATGTTAGTCGCTCTTGCTTCATAAGTTGTACATATTCCACACATAATATATCCATAAACTGCTCCCAAGCCACTATGGCTCGCTCTATATGTGACAAGCCCTAGGACACAAATCCCACAAATCCTTCATACCCTAATGAAGAAGATTTGGCTCAAATTTCACCTTCTGTTCCTCGGAACACAAACCCATGTAGAAACATCCCTTCACATCATATATCCATCTCAAGGAGATAATCGGTTCCTTGTCGCCTGTAAACTCTAGAGGCTTCGTATTAGTGAACTCACGGTACTGCATCTCCTTGCCTCTCTGAAGTCCTGTAGTGTCGAAGACTATAGTAATTACGGAAGCAATAGCCTACATGACGTCGACATAGCGTTGGTCAGACTCCTCGACCTACATGGTCTTAACCAACCCAAATAACTACGGAATCACCTCCCCGATCGCTACGGTCACTTCGGCAACAATGATCCCATGAATCTCCTCTTCACTCAGACTCATCCTCTCAGTGCCACCAGCACCTAATCCCAACCCTCTGATAGCCACCATACTGAAATATAAAATAGAAAGGGCCAAACATCAAAACACAGAGCTCAACACACCAGGACTCTACCTATTAGTTCCTAGGTAACCTCGAGATCCTTTCGGACTCTCATAAGGATCCTGTGCTTTCAGTAGTATGGGTACATACTACCTTCCACACCGATCTATAGTCAATTTAGAATTCATACCAAGGCCCCAAATCATTGCACTAGACCACTCCTAGGTATGACTGACACCCTCCTGCTCCTAAAAGTCGCAAATGAAGACCTAAGCACTCCTCCTAGGACTGTCCTTAATCACGCTTACGCATTGTTGGTCGCCTTGTGCATGCTAGTTGTACACAATACAAGATCATATAGACTGTCGAATAAATAACTCTACCCTAAGCCCACAACCAAACAAGGAACATGAAATAAGGCTAAGTTAATCATTCTAAGGTTATGTAATCCTAACTGTATACAACCATACAATATACAGGTAAAAATTCACATAATCAAATAGCATGTAACAAGCAATTCCCTATCCCATAGAGCATCACATAAATCAGGCAATACTATCCAGCAATTCCTGAATAAAACCATAGCATATCAACTAGCATGCATTTCTAACAATTCAAATATCAGCAAGTTCAAATTTTCACATATAAAACAAGTATTAGTATTTTGGGAATCAATTTTGTGTTCGGTTTCTGGCTGACTGTACACATCACACCATCTTGTAAAACCAAGGTTAAGTCATAGGTACATGTTCCCGATCCCAAGCCAATAATCAAACAAGAACACGATAAGAGACCAAGCCCATGTCTTTAACCCAACCATTTATTAAAATTTCCTTTTCAAAAACATTCTGTGAAAATTTCTCGGATCGTAGTTTGAGATTGGATTCACACAAGTATTCCTCCAAATCCTTCATACCAGGGCTCTAATATAAATATATAACGTCCCAATTTCAAAGCATTTTTTTCATGTTTAATTCAAGTAAAAGTTTTCATCCAAGTTAAGAAAACCATTTGCTTCAAGGTACATTTGCTTTAAAAATCAAAGTAATAAAATAAACGCGAAATATCCATTCTTGCTGATGAATGTGTACAGTCATGCCTTCGCCTTTCTACGATCATCATTGGTACCTAAAAAGAAGTAAATCCATAACTGTAAGCCAAAGCTTAATGAGATTCCCCTAAAATATCACATACCATAAATAGAATAGCACAGAGCTATAACGGGTCTGTAACAACCCTATGTATGTATCAACCCAGAGTCTGTATTAAGTCAAAGTCTATATTGACTCGGAGTCCAAATCGGCTCAATCAGGTTCATATCAAGCCCGAGTCCATATTGACTTCGAGCCCAGATCGGCTCCATGCATACAACATATAAGCACACCAGGAAGAGTCACAAAGACAACATGCACAATCGACACCTACTATCCTACAGTATAGTGAGAAGACTCACTAGCGCATACCAGGCCTCCCAGCACACTATGCCACTACCGATAAATATCCAAGGAATGTAAAGCCATATGTAACTAGAGCTAAGATAGACACCCGAACAGATGATCCTAATATATAGCCACAACTAAACAAGGAACAGGAAAGAAATCCTAGATCAAGCGTTGTCAGGCTAGCCTACATGGCTACATACAACCCCTAGGGAACTCCACTAGATGATAACCAACCTACTAGTACTCTAACCAACATACCACTACGCATATATCTTATCATACAAGTATATATATATATATATATATATATACATATATATACATATATATATATATATAAATATAATATAGATTACTACTGCACATCAACATCCTATACACTAGAATACATAACCAATCTAGTGGGTTGACATTGTTGCCATCGACCCATGGTTACAACGAGGAAACTCACATGAATCGGAAACCAAAGAACACTGCGACTAGCTCACTTTTTTGCATTCATTGCTCCTACAAACCTACTAGCACCATAAAACCATGTAGATGCTTAATCAACAGCCAAAATCCTTCAAGTTTAGCCCTAAGTCAAACTGGTCAAAAATTCAAAAGTCAACTTGGTCAAAGTCAATGCCACATTGTGGGCCCTCTTTGGCGCCCCATAGGAACACAAAGTCAAATAGTCAACATGCAGGAGATTGTCACATCGTGGGCCCTCCATGGCCATGTCATGGCAATGCTAGAACGAAACAGTCGTGATTCTAAACTTCCCCATGCCATGGCTACTAGAAAAATGCCATTTCTCTCATTAAGAGCTTAATCATTACATATTAAAGCTCATACTTCCATATCTACTCTTCCACACTGAGTTAATGGATAAAGTTTCCAACTTTATCCATTGGACTCCATTCCAAGGCCAGATATAGTATTATAGTATCAACTTGTAACGTCCCAATTTCATAACAAAAATTTTCATTTTTAATTCAAGTAAAACTTTTCTTCCAATTTAAGAAAACCATTTGCTCCAAGGTTGTGACATCCCCAAATTCATGGCCAGAAAAGACCAGTTTCCTTTATGTTATTAAAATAATTTCAGAGTAAATTCATTGATTTAAAAGAGTTGCGGAATTTGTCCCCAAAACAATACATGATAAAATAAGGTTTATCAAAGCATTTCATAAATAAATTTATTTTCATTATATATCAAAACTCGGTATGTCATGTTCCGATAAAGACACAAAAGCATCAACAATAAAACATAGACATTACACAGTTATATACAACTACTGGTCTATAAACAAAAACATATTCACAAGTACTCCAACTTATGCTCTTGTGCCACTACATGTAATACAAAGAAACTGAGTGGGTCAGGCTTGGGAGCCTGGTGAGCATATAGGGTTTTCAACCCACAATAAATAGTTATATTTTATTTCACCAACCAACAATAACCCGATTACCCATTCTTATTATCCTCACTTTATGTCCCTATGACAACAACTATTACAAGGGACCTAATCTAGGATTTTCGTCGGGACGGACACTACTGTAAAGGGGTTTCCTCAGCAATGAATGTCCTAAGGCAACCATGAGGGGGATAAAATACAGCAGATGAACACCCAAGTTCACTACACCTACAGGTTATGAGTCTGCCAGCACTTCACTGAACTATCTAGAAAAGTCTGTGGTCGTCATCCATATTCTACTGGACGACTAGATCACAATCACATCGAGGCCTCTCATCATTTTTATTTCATCACACATCACTATTTACGCATGTTTTACCCAACATACTTGTAGATAAAATATACTTGGTTATATACAGCTTAAAACCCGTATAACATATTCATTCAATACTCATACCACATAACAGATAGTATATAATCACATAGCACGTATTTCATAGAGTATAATTCATATATGCATATTATCAAAAAGCAACTACACACTTACTCATATCATATATCTAATACATTCATCAATACTTGTATTAAAATCATGTATATGAAAGGGACTATGCACTCACTTGATAAGATGTTTATCGGATAGGACTACGGCTCTAAGTGTAGTATTCTTCGGTGAAACCGGGATATCTTCACACACCAGGTTTCTCATGGAAAGAGCTTCGGCTTGGGAACTCTGTTTCTGGGGTCTTCAGGGCTTCGGGACTCGTTTCAGGTGTCGGGATGATATCGGGGCTTCAAGGGTGCTTTAAGATGACCAGAGAGGGTATAGGGGAGAGGGAGTAAGAAAATAGAAACCAAAATTGGCTGCCCTTCGATTTCTATTTATAGGGCTGAAATACTGAATTCACGTCGTGAATCTCCAAATTCACATCGTGAGTTCAGTAGTCATCAGGTGCGTCATCGCAACTTGTGTCTGTCAAGCTCCAGAAGGCATGAATACTGAGTTCACGTCATGAACGTTGTGTTCACATCATGAACTCTGACACAGTGTCGGGGTTCGCGCCCCGAACTTTAGAAATTCATGTCTTTCGCATATGGGCTTCGTTTTTAAAGTTCTTTATATACACGCGTAGGTGAGATTATGCTCTATAACTCTCTCTTAGACTCCGTCGGCTAATTTTGAATTTATTTTTTTATTATATTATTTTTAGTAGGTCGGGACAGGAAAACTCTGTTGAAAATTCATAACTCCTTCATCTAACGTCCGTTTTCGTCTGTCTTTTTACCGTTGCATTACAATCGACGAGATCTTCAATTCTCGTTTAGATTGTTTCGGCTAGAAATCGCTTGATCTCATATTCGAACTTTGGGTTGCATACCGCTAAGTCGAAAGTTCAAAAAAATCATAACTTCCTCATACGAAGTCAGATTTAGACGTTCTTCTTATGCACGCACTCGGTTTAACTTATTCTATGACTTTAATTTAGATCACTAAGGCTAAATATTGCTCTATCATAAACTCACTATTTACATCATGCAGTGTTGTACCGATTCTGTCGCGAAACTTCGGCAGGTCATAACTCCTTCGTTATAACTCGGATTTCGGCATTCTTTATATTTTCGGAATCCTCCCAACAACCACTACGACTTCCTTCATATATATCGGGCTTATCTAATATTTATTTATTATGCTTATTTTTATTATTAATTCATTTAAGCCACACAAGCATAAATCACATAATACTCAAATAATAATACATTTCTATTTTTTCAAAATGAGTTACAAAGGTTAACCTAGACTATTACATCACTATTAGTCCCTAGCCTAGAAACACGGGCGTAACAAAGGTACATTTGCTTTCTAATCTAAGTAATAAAATAAACGCAAAATCTCTATTGGTTCTAATGAATGTGTATAGTCAAGTCTTCGTCTTTCTATGATCATCACTCGTACCTAAAAAGCATTAAATCCACAACTATAAGCCAAAGCTTAGTGAGTCTCCCCTAAAATACCACATACCACAAATATAACAACACAAAGCTATAATGGGTCCGTAACAATCGAGGGTTTGTATCAACCCCGAGTCCATATTGACTCTGAGCCCAAATCGACTCCATCGTGTGACAACTAGGAATTCTATAACATGTAACAACAACAATGATAACATTTGTGAACCAAAAATGTGAAAGCACGCATGATGCTTATTCAATAACAACAAATTTTCCATCAAACGCTCTATGCAAGCACTTCAAATATTCAACAAAGAATTGGAAACCCTAGAAATCCCGATTTAAGTCCATTATGGACTAAGATTTCCTTATTGGGCCTAATGGGCCAATAAGCTTTTAATTTGTCTATTTTGGGCTTAGAACTCTTAAATGGGATCTAATTGGACCCACTTCCATTTATTTTAACATTTTGGGCCATATTGGGCCTACAATGAAATAAAATACCCTAATGGACCTTATTGGGCCATAACTAACCTAATTAGCTTTAATGGGCTATGAAACCCATTATTTTTGACAAATTGGGCCGTAATCCATCATAGGAGCCTAATGGGCCAAAAATCATCAAAAATGGGGCCATGATATGGACTTAAGCACCAAAGGCCCAAATTCTTTTTCTTTCTTCCCATTTCTTGGCCCAAGAAGAAAACAAAAAAAAAGGAGAAACTAGTGAAATAAGGAGGGTTAGCCACCTCCTTACTACATTATGGATTTCCATGCACCATCACATACATCCATGCACTCCATCCCTTCCCCACTCTCTCTTCTTTTCCCCTTCTCTTCATAAGATCGGCCGAGAGCCAAACCACACACACATACAACACCAAAACTCTTCTAAACTCTCTCAAAATTCTCCTCCTTCCCACTCCAAAAGTCACAAAATTTTACTTGTGCATCAAGAGGGTTTCAAAAGATTATCATCACTTCTTGGTAAGTCCTTACACATTCAAGTTTTATAACTCCATTTTCTTGTTAGATCACTCTTTTACGCAACGTTTTTGGTGTTCATACTCCTAGAATCTTCTTAAATTCGAAATCTACTCAAGGGAGTTGCTAGGACCAAAATCTTCTTTCATTTCTTCTTCAAAACCGAACCCACAAACTCAAGGTGAGTTCATACCCCTCTATTTTCGGTTTTTCATATGTTTTATGGGGGAGAATACAAATAAAATGTGTAGATCTATGTATATGTGTGTGCTATGTGTGATTTCATGTGTATATGTGGTAAATATGTGACAAAAATGAAAGATATTTCGAGGTCTATAGTTCATTAGGGAAAATATGTGATCTAGGGTGTATTACACATAACTAGTTAAGAAAAATCTAGCATATAAGGGTTAAAATAAACATGTCACAACATAAGACTCATTATTGGGTTATTTTTGTCAAATAAGCAAAAGTTTAGGGAAAGATTGTCATTCACGTTTTCTTAAGGACTAAAAGAGTCAAATCAGTAAAAATAAATTTTTTTTATGGATATGATACTCTTTTAAGGACTAGAAGTGTAAATTTTAGCTTAATGTGCCAAATTTTGGGCTTTTCGACCCATTAAGCCATAACTTGCGAAAAATTCAACTTTCAAGGGAGTGAAATGATAAACTTCTCAAAAAAGGGGGTAAAAAGGGTAAACAAAACTATTTCATGGGTTAAAATGATGTATTTTCCAAACAAGGATCAAAAATGTAAACTTTTTGGATTTTGGGCCAAAATTGTAAAAGTTGCAAAAGTTTGGACTTTAACCGAAAAATACTTTTCTGGAAGGGCTGAAACTGCCAAAGAATACGTTTTGAGCCAAAAATATCACTTGAACAAATTTTTGGGTCAAAAGTTTCAAGAAAATGGTTTAAGGGCTTAAAATGTCATTTTTTATAAATGACTAAAATTGCCATTTTCATTAAAGAAGGGCTGAAAATGGTCAAACCAATATTTTGAGTCAATTATTTTATTATTAAGATATTTGGGTCAAAATTACCAAACTACAACTTATGAAAAATGAAAAGATGAATATACATAAATTTCCAAATATCGTTATAAACGACCAACCGGTCTCGTACCGATACAAATTTAACAATGATTCAATTAAACATTCCGACAACTAAACTATACCAAAAACAAGTAAACATTAAAATCTTTGGGCTTAAAAGCTCCAACTATGCTTGTTGGGCCTTTGTGACCCATTAACATGATTTTTGGGCCCAAGGGATAATAATAAATGTTATTAAGCCTTCTATGACCCAATCTCATATTTAAGGGACCCTCAATAGCTTTTAAGTGCTATTGGGCCTTAGTGGACCATTAGCATTGCTAGTAAGGTCTAAGTAAATCAAATGCGAAATGGGCCAGTGTGTCCTTTGTATAACCAATAGCCATAAATAATACGCGGGAATAGTAGGATCTTGTAATCCTCTTCTCCTCGTTTATTAGGCCTATCGTTAATCCAAGTAAACAAATACGGGTCGATAATCAATAGTAATCAAAGTCAATTGGGATTTAGTGAGTAATAACGGGTGGCACCAACGTGTGTCGGTCGTAGTCTGTAGTTATAATCAAAGTCTCCTGGAGGGAGAGCCAGAGTTTGTGTATAGATCTATACGGGGCTGACTCCCCGTATAGATCTAGGGTGAAAAAATCTTAAGATCAATTCTGGCGTTCACCAGAGTGCCAAGACAGACGAACTAGTCATTATCATGCATGGTTATAACGAATCACATAAATAAATCCAATATTAATCAAGTAATCAAGGCAAATCAAAATCATTCGCGGGATGGGATAACAATTCGAACAGTTATATGATAATTTTATTTTCGGAAAACATCGGGTTTTCCGGGGAAGTTCAACATTTTTCACTGGTACTTTTAATACGAAGTTTTTCAACTATACACGTTTTGAAATCATCATGCATATATTTACGGATCTTCACACTTTTATATAAACAATGGTCTTTTAAGAAAATATCGGATTTTCTGGGTTGTTTTCTTACAAACTACACAAAAAAAATTCATATTAAACCTGCTTATGAACTCACCAACATTTCATATATTGACCGTTTTCAAAATAACTTGTATTCTCAGGTAACATGTAAGCTGAGGAGTAGTACCAAGTATGTTAGGTTGTTGTGCCTTTGAAAACTATCAAACATTTCATGTTATGGATTTGTAATGTTTAAACAATGCACTTGATGTGAACAATGTCAGTTGTAATATATTTATGCATGGTGATGTTTATGTTATGATTCATGTATATTCATTGTGATGATATTCAAATTTAGTCACGTGAGCCCTCGGACGTTTCCGCTGTCTGGTTCGGGGGTGTGACACATCGGGTCTGTATCAACCCTAAGTTCATAATGGCTCCGATCCCAGATCAGCTCCATGCGTACTGTTGGGTTTTAAGCACTATAACACTCTTGTGGTTCACATGAAACCTTAAATGCTTTGGATCTATGTTTTCTCTAATTATACATGTATTTTCATTTTCCAAAGCATTCTCCCTATCTAGCATACAATTGAAGCTATACAATATAAAACTTACTTTGGATGCTTACCTCTTAGTAAAGCTTGAGCACCTCAAGTGTGCTGCCTCTATTGGTTCACAAACACCAAATGCAAGAGGAGGCTTTAGAGAATAGTTTACTTGGCACAAAATCAATTTCAATCTCTTAGAATGAAGGTGGTAACCGATTTTGGCTCTAGGGGTATGTATTTATTGTGTGACAAACATTAGGGTTACATCCATGCAAACCCTAATGCTCCATGACCTTTCACATTCTTATGCTCTATGTGTTAAACCTCCATGGGTTATCTAATTGGTTTTGCCCATCCTAATTAATCATGGATCATTGGCCCACACTACAAGAATGATTTTTTACACAATCAATCCCCATATATTTAATTTGTCTCTTTTGACCATAAAATTATTTCCAAATTAATTCTTGATCAATACTAACTAAATAATATGATTTCTCAATTAATATTTTATACTTATAATATATTAATAAACCAAAAATAACCTTATTCTCAAAGGTCCATCCTATCAAATTGCAATGACGAAGGCAACCCAAAAGGAACCATGCTACAATCGGGTCAAGTACATCCCAGTTATAGTTATGGGCTTAGACACCTAATCCAACAGTCTCCCACTTGGATAAGTCTAATAACTGTAACTACCAATGTGGCTACAACCCGACTATCAATCGTAAGCTCTCAAAAGCCGTTGTCGAACTCCGACCCAGTTAGTGACGCATCCTTTAGATAAGGGATCATATATTCCTCTTTTCTCAAGATATCTATGCGCACAAATACATGGAACATAGTCATACTTATTGTCTTGCAATTTTGTTTCCCGATTTCTGATTCGTCTGACATAGAACATAACTAAACACATCAATTTAGTTCTGAACGGGCCCGACACATAGTCAAAACAGAATCATTGAGGTGCCCAAGATATCGCTTTTAATACTCTTAGGATAAAATGAATAGGTAAACTTTGACATTATATGCTTGTACTAACTACTCATCAAATCATGCATAACGATACATTTTATAACATCAAGTTACTGATGCCTTTTTGTATCATCAATGCACATCCAACATGTAGTCAACAACTCATATATCTCGGATTAAAGATTATATGATATTATCGTCTCACGGTCACTCGTGATAAATTCCATGAAGTGATTCAAGTGAGCACCGGTTGAATCCAATACTCAAATCTTATTTCAGGAGCACTCATGAATGGTGTAGAAAAACTTTTTCTATGTCTAACGCCTTAGACAATCTACAAGCCAACTCATGATAGTCTTCTTTCATACTTACTTCCAACATATGATCGACTGTGGATAGTTTGAATAATCTTATTATTCTGGAAGTCAAAACATGCAAAGCAAAACACAAGAATAATACTAATCCTATATGGCCCCAAAACTTTTGAGTGTAAATAAAACACCTTTTATTTAATCACCATATTGATTACTCATTTTTATTGTATAATGTTTCGAATAATCAACTTAATAGTTGAATTAAAACAATAGTTATGCCATGCTCCAAACATACGCACTATGTTTGTCTATGGTCCTTTCTCTATGAAATAGATCAATTGAAAATGTATATTTCCAATGACACTCATTTCACAATACCAAATCTTTATTGTAAGTGTAAGAATTCCAAATTCTTGTCACTGCTAGAATGTGTTAGATTCTAAACTATCATGCAATATTCTTTTGTAATGTCTAGGTACCAAAAGTCATAGAGAATTGACCAACGATATTACAAAAACTTTCCACTGGAATTTGTTACAAGAAAGTTCCAAGGAAGCGAAGTCTCAAATTCAAAGTACATTCCTTCGAACATCCTTCTTGCATAAAATTTTCTAACTTTCTCATTATTAATCTCCAACTCCCATTATGGAAAACACTTCCATATTTGCCATATGAAAACTCATTATTAATAGAATCCTATCTAATCATAGTAATGTCAACATGATATTGTCCATCCATTACTATACTTCCAACTGTTCTTAAGCAACCAATCATTGGTGCACCTTAGATTGTCCTTAACAGTTGTTTAACCACTTTAGTCATATCCGGTTCTATTCCTTTTTCCCTCTTATTTCCCTAGGCATTTGGAAAATTAGAACACGAAAATATTATAGCATATGCAATCAATCCTATACCCGAAGCATATGGGACACAATTCATAATGTCTTACATAAAGACATGATACTTGATCAGTCTTTTGCTATAATATTTCTATACGCCATTTTCTCACAATTCGAACTATGAAGAGGGATGTAGTAATCATAATTGAATTTTGAGAACGCAATTAACATTTCCATATATATAGAATTTCTTTATGTCGATTCTTTTCAACATAACATTCATATATGTCTATGACTAAATTTGATTAAAACTCAATCTAAGCTTTTAGAATTGAAATGAAGTATTAAAATCTTAATATAAGCTCTTAGCATTGAAATGAAGTATGAATTCCTCACCCTTAATTATAGAAAAAAAAACTTTCAAACCATGATACTTTTGCAAATTGAAATCTTTGTTTTCTATAATTAACATTGCTAACTTGCAACACTTACTATAATAATTATGCTCCCACTAGCATAACAATTATTTCTTACTAGCATAACATTTATGCTCCCACTAGCTTTGACATGTACTCAGAAATTAGCTGGATTTCTAGAAATTAATAGTTATTGACTTTCATTACCAAATTCCAGATTTCTGATACCAGATGCTTTGATAAGACTGTGTCTAGGCTTCTCAAAATCATACACCTTTCCTTAGATAGCTCACATGTGTGTCTTAGCAATTTTAGAACTTACAGCAATAAGTCTAAAATGTTTAGACCTTTTGCCATTTCTCACGATTCAAACTATGAAGAGGGATGCCGTAATCATAATCGAATTTGAGAATGCAAATATCACAACTGCTATCTGCTTAAATTCTACTTAGTGAAAGCATTTCCTCACAATCATTTTCATGAATTGGAGAGAAACATTATGACACTTAGATTTTATATGTATGTGTTCCTATCCATGTGAATTTTTCATAACCATAATCACGAAACAAGGTTAGTGACAAATCCAAACTCATATGGACTGAACCTATTCAATCTTAATTTCTTGTCACTTGGCAGCACAAGGGCCTACCATGTCTTCCAAGTTGTTCAACAGATCACCCTTACTAACCAATGAACTTTCATTGGCCAATGTGCATTGCCTTATGCAAATAATTGGGAACTCATAGAACTCATATGCATAGTTAACTTTAACTGGAATGGGCACAGAAACAAGAATATGTCAACACGATAGGTTACAAACCTCAAGTCGTGTGCTAGTCATTAACAATTGGTTTATTCTTGATTAGTTCTTGAAACTTGCCAAGATCTTTAAGACTCCCACTGACCTCTTGACATATAAGATTCTCTTGTTAAGATACAATCTTGAAAAACAAATATTCAACAGTTAATGTGGATTCTCATCAAGAATAACACTTCAAATAATTGGTCTTGGTTGGTCTTTGTCCTTACCAAGACATCACAACTTACCAATTTCAAATGTACAAGAGTAAGAATCATTTTTCTCTACATTTTATGAGTGTTTTAAACCTACTTAAGATGTGTCAGTCATGTTACAATCTTGGAGTATGATTCTAAGACTTGTTTTGGAACGAAGTATGATTCATATTCTTGATTTAACCATTTCAGCAATCCACGATTCCTCTTCTTAGCCATACAAATGCACTAAGATGTCTTTAGAGGATCAATTGTCATATGGTTTTCATTATCATTAAGATGATCATAAAACACGATACTCAAGTACTCTCCCATCCTTTCAGATTGGAGAAACTTTTATCTTTCTGCCTAATTTGATTCTTCTTATTCGTCTTGCTATACACTGAAACTTTTTCATTGGTACAGAACTATACTTAAACTTGTAAGCATAAATATATTTACTAAACTTTAGTAAATCATGAAGAATAGTCTTATCATTCTTTGTGGTGGACCTGACCAATGCATAACCAAGTTTACCTAATCTCCTAGTCCTTCACTTGACTCACATATATATGTGAACAAGGAATTAGTCTTAATTTCCCAAAGACAAAAATTCTCATTCATCATACAATACAAGTTGCATGATTCCAAGTTTCTGTCCAATTGAAACTTAGCTGATGACAATCTTTCCTTATTTAGTAAATTCTAACACTACCACAAACGAAATAATCAAATCCATTTTCAACATTGCTAGAATATACATAAACATCAATTTTCACAAATGTCATTGCAAGGAGATATAAAATAAGATAAAAAAAACAAATTTTATTTATTTATAAAAATTGCAGAAATAACTTTTCCTTACAATGCAATTACAAATGAAAACTATGTTATATTTTTAAGAAATCTATCTTAACTCCTAATGAGAGGCTCAAAAATCCAATCCACGACCAAACTCAGCTTGCTCTTCCTTTAAGCTTCCTTTCTTTTCTTCGATCCTAGAAAACATCAAAATGTAATTTCATCACATCATGTATTAAGAATCTCCAAATAGGAACTTAATAGAGTTAGATAGTGGACTTACCTAAAGTAGAGTCAAACTTTTTGACTTTACCTTCTCTTAGATCTTTCAGATAGTTAGGACAGCTTCGCAACAAATGTCCCTTCTCTTGGCAATAGAAACATATGGACTCTTTGGGAATAGTACACAGAACTATCTCAGACTTAGCTATTTTCTTTACCTTTTGGTCAAATAACTTGACCATGGCTAATCCCTTTCTATTGGGAAGAGAAAGCTTTTCTAGACTTCCAATGTTACCATTGTCAATGTCAATGGAAGTTTAGGAAGTAGATCTTCCAATCAAGTTTGCTTTACTATTATGCCAAGTCATTTTTGATTCAGCTGCAATTAGCAAATAGGTAAGATCGATAAGGCTCATGTCGCGGTCTATCATATAGTAATCTCTAATGAACTCACTATATGACTCAGGAAATGACTGAAGAACCCAGTCGACAACCAACTTCCTCGAGACAACGACACCCAATACTCTCAGCCTGTCAATGTATGATTTCATCTCCAAGACGTGAGTACACACAGACCTTCCATCTTGATGTTTCATTGTAAGTAGGGCTTGAGTGAACTTGTACTTTTCAAGTCTTTGAACTTGTGGGTTAAGGAGAATTATTGGAGGAGGTGGAGGAGGAGAAGTTACACTACAGCTTGAAGAATGGATTAATCTTTCACCTTGATCGTCTTGTAGAATATCATCTTTATAAGGAAAGCTTTTTTCATAGGATTCGGAAAGACCATAGTTGTCTGACCTAGACATCTATAAGGGGGAATTTTAAGGTTAGTTAATTTAAGTCCTTAATATAACACCCAAAACGAAATATTAAGGCTAGGACCCAACACAATATTTTACAATTGCAAAGAGGGATGTCGTAATCCAATTGTAAAATATTTGAAGGTAGGTAAATGACGATTTACCAATTTCCACCATGAAAAACGAAATAGATTATTAAGTTTTAATTGAAATGAAATTCCTAGATCCTTTGAGATTCGTTGAACTTTTCAATGGCGTGTTTAAATCTTGATTGTGCCCTTCAAGTTTGTGACTGGGATGCCGAGGATCACAAACAAGGTGTGAATAACCATGCAAATTAGCTTGGTACACCCAATGTTACAAATCACCTAACGAATGTAACGGTTAACCACATACGCTCCATTGGTCTTTGATTAACATCAAGCTACCCTTTGTCACACATTGTCATTCCCAGATTAGTGTATCGGTTAACCACACACGCTCCACTAACGACTTAAAAAGGTGCAAAGTGCAATTTCATGGATTAGCACCATTTTCACATTTTTCCTAAAGTAACTAAGATTGGGAATTTAATAAAAGTTTAGTTACTTTATAATTATCACTCTACTTTTAACGAGAATTAATGTCCTATCCTACCCGTTCGGCTAACGACCCTCCACCAGTCAAGGAAGCGGTGCGTGAGAGTGGACACTCATCAAACCACCATTTTATAGGTAGTAACCTTATACCCCCTTTATACACCGGCTTCGTGAATGAGGCCTACTAACGGTAATACTGTCACACCCCAAAACTGAGAACGGCGGAAACGTTCTGGGGCGGAGGACTTCATGTAATGTATCACAACGATGCAAAGTAGTAAACAAGCAACAACATCGTCCATTGCATTAATAGTAACAGTTTAATACATGTGAGTTCTTTCATAGTACTAAGATATTACAACAAGTAATCAAAATAAAAGACGAGTCTTGATTGCTCCGTCTTCGCAAAACCTAGCCATCGTACCTGTCTACTGGTGACCTGAGAATACAAGTTATTTTGAAAGTGTAGGTCAGCATTTAAGCTGGTGAGTTCATAAGTATTTAATGTCATTGTTCATATAAGTTTGATGATAACATTTGAAATCGTTCAATGTAATTGTTTGTATATGTTTTGAAAACTCCTAGAAAATCCCATATTTTCTACTAGTATAAAAAGTCGTCTTCTATCAAGACCTGAATGTTTTGAAAGTAGTCTTTAACTAAAACCTGCCTGTTTTGAAAGTAGTCTTCTACCAAGACTGGTATGTTTTGTTGTAACAAAGATGGTTTTCCCCTTTATGACTACTATTAACAATATATATAGTCTACTTCATCGTTTATGTGAATGTATCACAAAATAAAAGTAATAGGGAAAATATAGTCATACAAGTATTATCCTTTTGTATTAGGATAAACACGACATCGCGACTGCCGAAACGTATTCACCTTGAATATCCGTAGATGTTCATTTTCCTCTGTAGCTAACAGCAGGTGGAAGGAATGGTTAGTCCCGTAAAGGTCTCCCTAGTATAAGTATTAACCGTAGACATCCGTAGATGTCCATTTACCTCTGTTGCTACCTTTCGAAAGAATTTCGAGACGAAATTCCCTCTAAGGGGGGGATGATGTCACAACTAGCATTTTTGCTAGGAAATTCTACTCTCATGCAATCTTTTACCTAGTGTAATAACTTTTACTCTAAGGGAATATCATACTCTATGCTCATCCAAATACATCTCTGTCACAACTGTAAATTTTAAGCTATGTAATCTATACATTCAAGTTAATGAGAATCAAAAACTTTAATCAAATGCAAGATACAAGTACTATAAATAGTCATCAAACAATTGGAGATCCTAGAAGTTTTGGTTAAGTCCATTTTGGACTAAGACTTCCTTATTGGATCCAAATGGACCAATAAGCTTCCAATTAGACTATCATGGGCTTAGGACCCTAATTGGGTTCTAATTGGACCCACATTCGTTTATTTCAATATTTTGGGCTAGGTAGAACCTAGAAGGAAATAAAACACAAGTTTTGATCCATAATTAAACCTAACCTAGCTTAATAAAGCACAAAAATCACAATTTTATTTTATAAGTCCAATAAATACCCTAATTAGCACTAATGATGGGCTTAGGAGCAAAAAGCCCAAAAACCTTTTCTTCCTTCCCAAGTTTCGGCCCAAGAAGAGCCCAAGAGGAGGAGTTGACTATTACCATGCCACCTCATTTTTATCTCTTGGTTTTCCATGCAACATATCTCATATCTCTAGGCATATATCACTTCATGTCTATTCCTCTCTCTTTTTCTTCTTGCTCTCGGCCAAAACCCAACACACACACACACACACAAATATCTCACAAACACTCTCTAGATTACTCAAGAAACCATCCTCCCTCTTCACTTAAAATCTCGAAACTTTGCTTGTGCATCAAGAGGATTTCAAGAAAATATCATCACTTCTTGGTAAGTCTCACATATCTAAGGAATTTATAACTCTTTTTCTCATTATTAGATCCTCTCTCTTAAACAATTTTGGTAATCATGCTCCTAGAAAGCTCCTTAAACTCGAGATCTACATCAAGGAAAGCTAGGGCCGAAAATCACTTCATTTTCCTTCCATTTTCTTTACAAAACCGAGCCCCCACACCCAAGGTGAGATTCATACCCCTATTTTCTGTTTTTAAGAGTTTTTGTGGGGGGGAATACAAGTGAAAGTGTAGATCTATATGTATTTGTATGCCTTGTGTGATTTCCATGCTTATATGTATGCTTATATGTGTTTTAATGTTGGATCTAGCCATTAAACCCCTCAAAACCGAGATATAACTCATGTTTTATGATATTAGCTTCAAATATGTTACTACATAATAAGTGATACTAGATAAATAGCCAAGTGGTTAGCAACAATTTTCTTTAAGCTAAAAACACACATTTTGGGCCAAAAATGTGAAAAATACAAAATTAAGGGCCCAAATTGACATTTTACAGATTCTGATGGTTGGAATGTGCCAAAACAGTTTTCATAAAGCTATTTCTGGAATTCTATTCAACTAGTGGATTAAAAACATAAATTTCAAGCCTATTGGGCTAAAAATGTAAATTTCGGCCCAATAAGGCCCATTATGCGAATTTTTCTGTTTTGAAGGGCCAAAACTGTGAAATTCTGTAAAACAGTGGACTATAAGTGTCCCAAACCCTTTTCAAAGGTTTAAAATGCTTTCTAAATTTAAAAAGGACCAAAGTTGCAAAAACTTTCCATTTTGGGCCAAAATTGTCAAAATTGCGAAAAGATGGGCCAAAACCGAGAAAAACTGCATTTTCAGGGACTCAAACTGTTTTCTTTGAAAAATATGCTGGAAAATATTAATTTCAATAATTTTTGGTGTTAAAATGTCAAGAAAAATAGTTTAAGGACCAAACCGGGAAATATTTAAATAAAAGGGTGAAAAATGTAAATTTTACAAATAATGAGGGGCTGAAAACAGAAATATTTCAAGGCTGATTCATTATGTACAATGTGATCAAATAATGACACCTCAACTACCAACGAGATACAACTCATTACAATACCAAAAGTCGTTGTTAAACGAATTGGCTCGGTCTCGAGCCAATGAAAATCCACAACTACTAACTCTTTGATACATACAAATAACGATTGGTAACACATATACATACGAGTGTGCACAGACGTCTACGCACCATCTTCGGGCCCCAAAAGTGTAAAATCTTGTTTGTTGGGCCTAGCTAGCCCAATGACCTGATCTTAAGGCCCGAAGACACATATTTTCTACGAAGTGTTGAGTTTTACCGACTTGGCACAACGTAGGGTGACTTTCAATGGCTTGTACCACTGGACCCCAAGGGCCATGGTATTGCTAGAAAAGTCTACACATTTTACGAGGCGGGTCGGGGACCCCTCGCACACATATTTCCCCAGCCGGTTAATAGAGTTACCGGGGTCTTCGTGACCTCTTTCTCTTCGGATGTGGGACTACTCATAGTCCGGGCGATTGGATAACGTGATTAGTACTGACGACGCCTTCGGGAATCGTTGGTATATCTATAAACCGGGCATTTGTGTAATGCGGGTTTGTAGTAAATAATCAATGCTCGAGAACCTTCCAACGTCGCTTGGGACCGACACTACTATTTTGTAATGGTTTCAACGCAACTCAATGGATTTCAAAAGAACTAGGGGAACATCGGGTTTCCCTAGGGTTTTTTATCACATACAGATTTTAAACGCATACATCTTAAATGAACAATTTTTGCAAGTATAGAAACAAACAAGCATACCTATGGATCTTCACAAACGTTTTTGAAAGCTTTTCTTTTCAGAAAATATCGGATTTTCTGGTGGTTTTTCAAACAATATAAACATTCGATCTCAAACACTACTTATGAACTCACCAACATTTCATATGTTGACGTTTTTCAAAATACTTGTATTCTCAGGAAACCAGTGAGTCAAGGGAAATCATGCTCAATGACGGTTGCAGTTTATTTTGAATGAACTAAACAATATTAATTTTTGGAAATGTAATATCTCAAACAATGTATGACATGTAAACACTACTGGTTGTACTATGTTGATGAATGGTGACGAATGTTGTTTTGTTTCATATATATTCAATGTTATGGTATTCAATTGAGTCACGACAGCCCCCGGACGTTTCCGCCGTCTGGTTCGGGGGTGTGACAGGTTGGTATCAGAGCTTTGTTTATAGTGAACTAGCATGTCGAGCCATACATTGATGTGCAACTATAAACCAAAAAGAAGGACTAACATAACTCTGAACAAAACAAATAAATAAAATACACTTGCCTGCATTAGGAGTAAGGACCTAACGCTGAATCAAACACCATAATGCTGGTATCTCGATCAACTCGGGACTGTTCTTAGTGATGCCAAGGGGCGAATGTAGCCTGATCAACTACATTCTCTCCAAGGTAAAACTAACACACGTCTTGATGAGATCGGAATAGCCAGGGAACCTAAAAACTATACCCTATATCACCTGAAAAGAGAATATTTGCTTAGTCTGTGTAATAGTCATAGTACCCTAGGAATAATGTAGCATAATTACGTACTCGCGCAGACAGCATGGCTGGCTTTCATCACCCTGGAGACCCCTACTTCCCTAATCAGGGAAACAACGGGTGGTTAGAGGAGGAGGAGCCTGAGGAAGAGCCTGAAGAAGAACCTGAGGAGGACCCCGAGGAGGAATCAGACGGGGAATCGGAGGCAGAAGTCGAGGGCGAGCCTGCTGAACCCGAAGAAGACGAAGAACCTTTCGGAGAGGAGCTTGATGACAGCGAAGGGGGTGATTCGGACGCAGAGTCCGAGGTCATCGATCCCCCTTACCCGATCAGGGTGCCTGCTTATCGTGTGGGACCCACTGGACCTACCCCTCCTTGGGGCATGGATCTTTGGAGATGGAGCAGACATCAGGGACAGCGACCCCCGTTTGGCATGTCACGTGAGTTCTTTGACTTGAGGGACGGAGGACCGGCCGATCGAGCTCTACCGGTCATGGTGAGACGGTTACGGGACACCGGCGACCTTGCTCAGGACACTGCTGATCAGGTACGCCAGCTGTGGACTAGGGTCGAGCGTGCAGAACGGGAGACGCGTGACGTCCTCCGAGAGTTTCACATGAGGCAGGTAAGGTGGGAATCTCGACTCCAGGATGCAGAACGCCTGGTGGCTCGTCTTCAGGGAGCGTCCACATCTTCGGCACCACCTCCTGACGCAGCTCATCGCGGTTAGGGATAGACCTATCGTAGTAGAATATTAGTAACTATGTTATGTACTCCGGCTCTATGTTTAAGTGACTACACTACTCATGGAGCCGTTATGCTGTCGAATTAGCGTTACTTATGTATGCTCCTACGAGCAAATTTCTTGTACTAAATGCGGATAATATTAATGAACTTTTGTGTGTTTTGCTATGATATTCACAGTTGTTATGTGTTGAGTTGTTATGATTATATGCTTGATGATAGTAATGCTTAGGTTCGTACCCTACACCTAGTTAGTAGGATCATAACCTCACCGAAACCACGTACACTCAACATCTTTCCGTTTCATGACAGAAAGATGCCTCGCCCAGCTACTCGCGGAAATCCCGAACCAACCCCGCCGGAAGTCGACTCCACTGCTTTCCAGGCAGCCGTGTCTGCTGCGGTCACGGCGGCTATGGCACAACTTCACCGAGGGAACAACGGAGGAGGTAACGGGCAAGGATCCGGAAGTTCGAACAACGGGACGAACCAAGGACTCACTAAAACGTGCACCTACAAGGATTTTGCGAACGCTAAACCCCGAACTTTCAACGGTACCGGAGGAGTAATCGCCCTAAAGCGATGGATCGAGAAAGTAGAGTCGGTATTCGAGATATGCGAGTGCCCCGAGCAGATGAAGGTGAAGTTCGCGGCCTGCACTTTTGTGGACCAAGCGCTCACTTGGTGGAATGGTCATGTGGAAGCTATGACACTTCCTGTCGCCAACTCTATTCCCTGGGCAGAGATGAAAGAGATGTTGACGGCTGAGTACTGCCCCCGAGGCGAAATACAGAAGATGGAGCAGGAACTATGGAATCTCACGGTGCAGAATGGGAACATCGATGCTTACATATCGAGATTCAGCGAACTATCTCTGTTGTGCCCGAGTATGATCACATCAGAGGGGAAGAAGATTGAACGATTCATTTGGGGATTGACATCCCCCATTCAAGGGAACGTGATAGCTGCTAACCCTGAAACGTTTGACAGCGCGAAGAGATTGGCAAAGAGACTGTATGATCATAACCACAAAAAGGGCGAGAAACCGGTAGAGACTGAAAAGAAGAAGGAGAGCGATGGTAAGAAAGAATGGAACAACAAGAGGAAGGGGCGTCAAGGTCCCGAGACCTCTAAAAAGCAGCAAACGGTGGCAGTTCACGCTGTCACTGCGCCGGTACCAGTCACATCACATGCTCCAGCCTCAGCTGTTTCAAATACTTCAAGACCCTATTCTGGCACTCATCCCAAATGCAACAAGTGCGGTTTCCATCACCAAGGAGAATGTAGGGAGTTCCATTGCACCAGTTGCAACCGAAGGGGACACACTGCAAAGTTCTGCAGGACTTATCCTTCTCAGTACCAGAGTCAGGGAAACAACCAGAACAACAACAACAACAACCACCGCAATACCAACAACACCAATGCCGGCGGCAACAACACAGGGCCTAGCCACACCTGTTTCGGGTGTGGAAGGACGGGACATTTCCGTCGAGATTGCCCTAACAACAACAACAACTCCGGAAACAGAGGAACAGGAAGGATGCTGACTATGGGTCAGAGTGACGCAGTTCAAGACCCCGCAGTTGTGACCGGTACGTTTCTCCTAAACCACACTTATGCATGCATCTTATTTGATACCGGAGCGGAGCGAAGTTTCGTAAGCGAGAAGTTTAAACATTTACTAAAACAACAACCCCAGAAGCTAAATGAAACCTATACGGTGGAAATGGCCAATGGGAAAACCGAATCCACTAGGGAGATCTACATCGGATGTACCCTAACCCTTAACCAGCACGTCTTTCGAATAGACCTAATGCCAGTATCAATTAGGAGTTTTGATGTGATTATCGGCATGGATTGGTTAAGCCCCCACCATGCCGAGATTTTGTGCCACGAGAAGGCCGTCCGCCTTCGTCTCCCAAATCACGAAACCCTAGTAATTTACGGAGACAAACCCAGTACAAATCTCCGCCTCATCTCGTGCATCAAAGCGCAAAAGCACTTGCGAAAGAACAATTTAGCGTTCTTGGCCCACATAGTGGACAAGACAAAAGAAGAAACTAACATCCAAGACATTCCGGTAGCGTGTGAATATCCGGACGTGTTTCCCGAAGATCTTCCAGGAGTACCCCCAGAGAGACAGGTTGAATTCCGAATCGACCTCGTTCCAGGAGCAACTCCCCTCGCTAAATCACCATATCGACTGGCTCCTGCTGAAATGCAGGAATTGTCCAGCCAACTCAGTGAGCTTCTGGACAAAGGATTTATCCGACCTAGCTACTCGCCATGGGGAGCTCCGGTGCTCTTTGTCAAAAAGAAGGACGGATCCTTCAGAATGTGCATCGATTACAGAGAGTTGAATAAACTCACTGTCAAAAACCGCTACCCACTCCCGCGAATCGATGATTTATTCGACCAGCTCCAAGGAGCTAGCTATTTTTCTAAAATAGATCTACGGTCCGGATACCATCAACTCAAGGTCCGAGAAGGAGATATTCCTAAAACCGCTTTCCGAACCCGCTATGGACATTACGAATTCGTCGTAATGCCCTTCGGTCTAACAAATGCACCTGCCGCATTTATGGACCTAATGAATCGAATCTGTCGACCGTTCCTGGACAACTTCGTCATTGTGTTTATCGATGACATCCTCGTCTATTCTCGAAGCAAAGAGGAGCATGGCCGACATCTCCGACAAATTTTAGAGACACTGCGCACGGAAAAGCTTTACGCCAAACTCTCCAAGTGCGAGTTCTGGCTTCGGAGTGTGAATTTCTTAGGCCACGTAGTTAGCCAAGACGGAATTCATGTGGACCCTTCTAAGGTCAAAGCTGTGGAAGGATGGGCAACTCCGACTACGCCCACGGAAATTCGTCAGTTCTTAGGCCTAGCAGGCTACTATAGAAGATTTATCCAAAACTTCTCAAAGATCGCCAAGCCACTTACCTTGCTTACGCAAAAGAGTGTGCCGTTCAAGTGGACAGACCAACAAGAGATTGCGTTTCGAACCTTGAAGCAAGCTCTTCGCAGCGCTCCTGTACTATCTCTACCTGAAGGAACGGAAGATTTTGTAGTTTACTGTGACGCGTCAAATCAAGGCTTAGGTTGCGTTCTCATGCAACGTGGAAGAGTGATAGCGTATGCGTCCCGTCAACTAAAGGCGCACGAAGTAAATTACACAACCCATGACCTAGAACTGGGAGCTGTGGTCTTCGCTCTAAAAATTTGGAGGCACTACCTGTACGGTACAAAGTGCACCATCTTCACAGATCACAAGAGCCTCCAGCACATCTTGAATCAGAAGGAGCTGAACATGAGACAACGAAGATGGGTGGAATTGTTAAACGACTACGAATGCGAGATCAAGTACCATCCAGGCAAGGCCAACGTGGTGGCTGACGCATTAAGTCGGAAGGAATACACCAATCGCCGTACGAAAACGCACTCGATAACCATTCAGTCTCATCTGACCGTTCAAATTGCATCAGCCCAGGCAGAGGCCATGAGAGCGGAAAATAGACCTAGCGAGGCATTACGCGGAATGGAGAAGAACCTGGAAGTCAAAGAGGATGGGGTATACTACTTCATGAACCGCCTTTGGGTTCCAAAAGTCGGAGGATTCAGAGAGACCGTTATGCAGGAAGCCCACAAGACACGATACTCCATTCATCCTGGTTCGGACAAGATGTATTTGGACATTAAGCAGCACTATTGGTGGCCTAACATGAAGGCGGAAATCGCAACTTATGTTAGTAAGTGCCTTACGTGTGCCAAAGTAAAAGTGGAATACCAGAAACCTTCCGGATTGTTACAACAACCGGCAATCCCTGAGTGGAAATGGGAGGGGATTTCTATGGACTTCGTGACCAAGCTGCCCAAGACATCGGACGGATTGGACACCATATGGGTAATAATCGACCGACTGACGAAATCTGCCCATTTCCTGCCCATCAAAGAATCCTACAAGATGGAGAGGCTGACGCGTTTGTACCTACGAGAGATTGTAAGACTTCATGGAGTGCCAAAATCTATCATCTCGGATAGGGACAGTAGGTTCACGTCACGCTTTTGGCAGTCGCTCCACAAGGCCATGGGAACTCATCTTGATATGAGCACCGCGTATCACCCACAAACGGACGGTCAAAGCGAACGAACCATTCAGACGCTTGAAGACATGCTTCGTGCATGTGTGATAGACTTCGGAAAGTCTTGGGATACCCACCTACCGTTGATCGAGTTTTCATATAACAATAGTTATCATTCGAGCATTAAGGTGGCCCCTTTCGAAGCACTGTATGGGCGTAAATGTAGATCACCGTTATGTTGGGCTGAAGTAGGTGACACCCAGCTAGCAAGAACACATACGTCGGATAGGGCAATGACAGGACCGGAAATCATTCGCGAGACCACAGAAAAGATTGTCCAGATCAAAGCTCGATTACAGGCATCGCGTGACCGGCAAAAGAGCTACGCTGATAAACGGCGAAAGCCCTTAGAGTTCCAGGTCGGTGATCGAGTATTGTTGAAGGTCTCACCCTGGAAAGGGGTTATACGTTTCGGAAAACGAGGAAAGCTAAACCCACGGTACATTGGACCTTTCGAAATCGTCGCCCGAATAGGTCCGGTAGCCTACAGACTACAACTACCCGCGGAGCTAAACGGTGTGCACCCCGTGTTTCACGTTTCTAACCTGAAAAAGTGCCTATCAGATGAAACCCTTGTCATTCCTCTTGACGAAATCGAAATCAATGAGAATCTCCTGTTCGTCGAAGAACCAATCGAAATCATGGACAGGGAGGTGAAGCGTACTAAGCAGAGTCGCATCCCGATCGTGAAGGTACGGTGGAACGCAAAGCGTGGGCCAGAATTCACGTGGGAACGCGAAGATCAAATGAAGCAGAAGTACCCTCACCTATTCTAGTTTTCTCAAATCTAGCTTTCAAACAGAATTTCGGGACGAAATTCCCTCTAACGGGGGGATGATGTCACAACTGTAAATTTTAAGCTATGTAATCTATACATTCAAGTTAATGAGAATCAAAAACTTTAATCAAATGCAAGATACAAGTACTATAAATAGTCATCAAACAATTGGAGATCCTAGAAGTTTTGGTTAAGTCCATTTTGGACTAAGACTTCCTTATTGGATCCAAATGGACCAATAAGCTTCCAATTAGACTATCATGGGCTTAGGACCCTAATTGGGTTCTAATTGGACCCACATTCGTTTATTTCAATATTTTGGGCTAGGTAGAACCTAGAAGGAAATAAAACACAAGTTTTGATCCATAATTAAACCTAACCTAGCTTAATAAAGCACAAAAATCACAATTTTATTTTATAAGTCCAATAAATACCCTAATTAGCACTAATGATGGGCTTAGGAGCAAAAAGCCCAAAAACCTTTTCTTCCTTCCCAAGTTTCGGCCCAAGAAGAGCCCAAGAGGAGGAGTTGACTATTACCATGCCACCTCATTTTTATCTCTTGGTTTTCCATGCAACATATCTCATATCTCTAGGCATATATCACTTCATGTCTATTCCTCTCTCTTTTTCTTCTTGCTCTCGGCCAAAACCCAACACACACACACACACACAAATATCTCACAAACACTCTCTAGATTACTCAAGAAACCATCCTCCCTCTTCACTTAAAATCTCGAAACTTTGCTTGTGCATCAAGAGGATTTCAAGAAAATATCATCACTTCTTGGTAAGTCTCACATATCTAAGGAATTTATAACTCTTTTTCTCATTATTAGATCCTCTCTCTTAAACAATTTTGGTAATCATGCTCCTAGAAAGCTCCTTAAACTCGAGATCTACATCAAGGAAAGCTAGGGCCGAAAATCACTTCATTTTCCTTCCATTTTCTTTACAAAACCGAGCCCCCACACCCAAGGTGAGATTCATACCCCTATTTTCTGTTTTTAAGAGTTTTTGTGGGGGGGAATACAAGTGAAAGTGTAGATCTATATGTATTTGTATGCCTTGTGTGATTTCCATGCTTATATGTATGCTTATATGTGTTTTAATGTTGGATCTAGCCATTAAACCCCTCAAAACCGAGATATAACTCATGTTTTATGATATTAGCTTCAAATATGTTACTACATAATAAGTGATACTAGATAAATAGCCAAGTGGTTAGCAACAATTTTCTTTAAGCTAAAAACACACATTTTGGGCCAAAAATGTGAAAAATACAAAATTAAGGGCCCAAATTGACATTTTACAGATTCTGATGGTTGGAATGTGCCAAAACAGTTTTCATAAAGCTATTTCTGGAATTCTATTCAACTAGTGGATTAAAAACATAAATTTCAAGCCTATTGGGCTAAAAATGTAAATTTCGGCCCAATAAGGCCCATTATGCGAATTTTTCTGTTTTGAAGGGCCAAAACTGTGAAATTCTGTAAAACAGTGGACTATAAGTGTCCCAAACCCTTTTCAAAGGTTTAAAATGCTTTCTAAATTTAAAAAGGACCAAAGTTGCAAAAACTTTCCATTTTGGGCCAAAATTGTCAAAATTGCGAAAAGATGGGCCAAAACCGAGAAAAACTGCATTTTCAGGGACTCAAACTGTTTTCTTTGAAAAATATGCTGGAAAATATTAATTTCAATAATTTTTGGTGTTAAAATGTCAAGAAAAATAGTTTAAGGACCAAACCGGGAAATATTTAAATAAAAGGGTGAAAAATGTAAATTTTACAAATAATGAGGGGCTGAAAACAGAAATATTTCAAGGCTGATTCATTATGTACAATGTGATCAAATAATGACACCTCAACTACCAACGAGATACAACTCATTACAATACCAAAAGTCGTTGTTAAACGAATTGGCTCGGTCTCGAGCCAATGAAAATCCACAACTACTAACTCTTTGATACATACAAATAACGATTGGTAACACATATACATACGAGTGTGCACAGACGTCTACGCACCATCTTCGGGCCCCAAAAGTGTAAAATCTTGTTTGTTGGGCCTAGCTAGCCCAATGACCTGATCTTAAGGCCCGAAGACACATATTTTCTACGAAGTGTTGAGTTTTACCGACTTGGCACAACGTAGGGTGACTTTCAATGGCTTGTACCACTGGACCCCAAGGGCCATGGTATTGCTAGAAAAGTCTACACATTTTACGAGGCGGGTCGGGGACCCCTCGCACACATATTTCCCCAGCCGGTTAATAGAGTTACCGGGGTCTTCGTGACCTCTTTCTCTTCGGATGTGGGACTACTCATAGTCCGGGCGATTGGATAACGTGATTAGTACTGACGACGCCTTCGGGAATCGTTGGTATATCTATAAACCGGGCATTTGTGTAATGCGGGTTTGTAGTAAATAATCAATGCTCGAGAACCTTCCAACGTCGCTTGGGACCGACACTACTATTTTGTAATGGTTTCAACGCAACTCAATGGATTTCAAAAGAACTAGGGGAACATCGGGTTTCCCTAGGGTTTTTTATCACATACAGATTTTAAACGCATACATCTTAAATGAACAATTTTTGCAAGTATAGAAACAAACAAGCATACCTATGGATCTTCACAAACGTTTTTGAAAGCTTTTCTTTTCAGAAAATATCGGATTTTCTGGTGGTTTTTCAAACAATATAAACATTCGATCTCAAACACTACTTATGAACTCACCAACATTTCATATGTTGACGTTTTTCAAAATACTTGTATTCTCAGGAAACCAGTGAGTCAAGGGAAATCATGCTCAATGACGGTTGCAGTTTATTTTGAATGAACTAAACAATATTAATTTTTGGAAATGTAATATCTCAAACAATGTATGACATGTAAACACTACTGGTTGTACTATGTTGATGAATGGTGACGAATGTTGTTTTGTTTCATATATATTCAATGTTATGGTATTCAATTGAGTCACGACAGCCCCCGGACGTTTCCGCCGTCTGGTTCGGGGGTGTGACAATCTCAAATGTTCAACTAAGGGTTGGGAACCTTAGAAATCCTGACTCAAGTTGTTTATGGACTAGGACTCTCTTATTGGACCCAATTCACAAATCTATAACATTTTGGACCATTTGGGCTTAGAATGATTCATTCTAACCATAATGGGCCTTATTGGGCCATAAATAAATTTGTTTGACCTTAATGGGCAATAAACCCACTCCTTTTACCATTTTGGGCCGTGAACCTTCAATGGCCCAAGGGGCCGAAAATTTTCTCTATGGACTTCATAATTTAGAACCAAAGAAAGAATTCCATTATGCTTATTAGATAAAAAAGAGAAAAAGAGGAAATAACAGGCACTTGACACATCATTTTTGCATGGTGGTTCTCCATGCAACCATCACTTCAAAAACCCTCTCTCTCTTCTCTTATTTTCGGCCAAGAGCAAGCACAAACACACAAAAATATCTCACTTCCAAACACTCTCAATCCTTCACTCAAAAACCCTCCTTTCTTCTCCAAAATCTCGTGAGTTAGAGCAAGATTTCAAGAGGTTCTTCAACAAAGTTCACCATGTTTGGTAAGTTTTAGTTAGACTTCATAGTTGTAACTCCAAGTTACACATTAAATCTCTCCTTAACCTACATCATTTCATGATCCATGCCCTAGAATTCCATAGAACTCGAGATCCACTCAAGGGAAGCTTGCAAGAGCCGAAAACATCCTCTTTTCTTCACTAAAACCGAAATCAACAAGCAAAGTGAGTTCATACCCCTTGTTTTCTGTTTTTATATGATTTTTGGGGGAGAATACAAGTTGCTTTGTGTAGATCTATGTATATATGCATGTCTATGTGTGTTTTCCATGAATTATTTGGTGATTATGTGTTGATTTCTTCACTAATCTAAAAATATGTTAAGAAACTTGAAGTTTATCACTAGGATCTTCAAATGAATCTTGAGAAAAGTATGTTTTATCACAAGTATTACATGTAAACATGTAGATCTGGGATTTGTATACTTGATATAGCAAAAATAAGTGTTGTGTTCAAAGATCTATAAACTAAACTCACAAAACAGCCCTTGACAGAAAACTTTTGGTCCAATCTCGGACTGTTTTGACCATCCAAATGGAAGTATTTTTCAAAACTGTTTTACATGGACAAATTTCATATTTATACCTTTAAAATGACTACTCTCACGTTTTCATACGATTTTTCTACAATTTTTGGCGAATTTTACAAAACTGCCTATCATATTTGAAATAATTTCGGACCAACCTGTGAAGATGAGTAATTTCACACAAGTTTGAAGCCATAAAAAATTATGAGAAAAATTGTAAACAAGGTAGACAAAATTTCCAAACTCCCAAAATTTACGGATCCAGATTTCGACTTACGATGAATTTTATACAAATTTTCTAAAAACTAGTTCGGAAAAGCCAAAAACCAGAAAAATATGTATTTTCACAAAACCAAGCCAAAATGATATTTTTGACAAAAATGGGTTTAAAATGCTATTTGTATCACAAAGTAGTCATCAACACAAGTTTTTAACAAAATTGGAGATTAAAGTGTTATTCTTACAAAAATTGGGCCTGGAAATAATATACATGTTTAGTGGGCCTTAGTGTTATTTTACCTGTATATTGGGCTCGAGATAGGTATTCATATCCTTATTGGGCCTGAAAATAATATACTTGTTTAGTGGGCCTTAGTGTCCTTTTACATGTATATTGGGCTTAGGATAGACATTCACATTCCTTTTGAGCCTGTAAATAATAAACACGTATAGTGGGCCTTAGTGGTCCACTTACATGTTTATTGGGCCTAGGAATGGGTTTTACATGCGTTATTCTTTTTATGCTATTTTAGTGGATACTATTTGCATGCTATTTGGGCCTATAAATACCTTACATGTGAAATGGGCCTTAGTTGTCCTTTCACATATATTTTGGGCCCATGTTATATAATCTCATTCCCTTTAGGTCTTGAAATGATTTACATGTTTAGTGATGCCTTAGTGGTTCACTTACATGGATCATTGGTCCTAGAATGAGTTTATACATTTTTCTTTGCGTAAATTCGATTAAGGATCTAGCGAGTTTTTATCGGTTGGCACCTATTAAGTGTACGATCGTAGCCTATTGTTATAACCAGAGTCTCTTGGAGGGAGAGCGGGGATTTGTGTATAGATCTATACGGGGATGACACCCCACACCTGAGCTGTTCGCTACAGTTAGACTACCACAGTCTAGGGTGACAAAAACCTTATTCTATTTTCCGTCGGCGTCCAACGACGCTAAGACAGGCGAAATTGTCATTATTTAGTATGGTTATGACGGCTCGCTTAGAGGAATTAACGTTATGAAGTTTACAGAAGACCATTCACCATTCACCATTCACCATTCACCATTCTCTTGGATTACTCGGAAACTTTGTAACAGCCCGGATCTCCAGGTATCTTTTATGTTTATATTTTTGGAGTTTTGTGAGGGGACTCGGCGAGTTGGAGCTCAAACTCGCCGAGTAGGATCGCGGTTCAGGACGCGGGTTCGCGCCCGGACTCGACGAGTCCAAGGAATGGACTCGGCGAGTCCTCGCTGTTTAATGAAACCCTAAATTCCCGGTCCTAAGCCCTATTTAAAGGACCTTATGGCCCTTCATTGCGGCTACCTGGGTCTTGAGAGCACCAAAGCAGCTGAGGGATTCGTGTGAGTGAGATAAGAGGCTATTGTTCACCAAATTTGTGTGCTTTTGCAAGAAAGGAAGAGGAAAGTCAAGCTAGAAGAGTTGGGGAGCTGGGATCTTCTTTCATTTCATCTGAGGAGGCTTCTTGAGGTATCATTCAGAGCTCATTTCCGTATTTTTGTTGATTGGTCAAATATAGGGTTTCTTCATGCCTTATTTGCTTTGTATTGGAAGTGTGAGAGGTCCCATGGGGTTATGGTGCTTAGATCTGGACCTTAGTAGGTCTAGAGAGTCCCTAATGTCATGCTTTATGTCCTCCCTTTTGGGTTGGAGGCTAGGGTTGCCATTTTAGAGGTTATTTCTCCAAAAAGAGCCTTGTAGGTGTTGTATGGTAACCAAGATATGGACTTTACGTGATGAATAAGCTTAGGAGGGCCAGATCTATGAGTGGATGGTGCGGATCTGACCTCATAAATTAGTTTGAGTTGATGCATGGCATGGACTCGCCGAGTCTGAAGAACAGACTCGGCGAGTAGCATGAAGATTGTCCTTAACCACTCAGTGAGTGGTCCTACCGAGTTAAGGGTCGACTCAGTGAGTCAGGTAGAGTTAGTGAGGGTTGACAGTTGGACTGAGTCGAGCTGGGACTCGCCGAGATGTTCTTGAGACTCGGCGAGTCGAGTCGGGGTGGACCCGCGATTCGTGCCAGGTGGAACCCGTCGATTCAGGGGAGTACTCGACGTGTCAAAAGAGAATCCTAGAGGGTTGGTGAATATGTATAGACTCGCCGAGTCGCCCTAGTGCACTCGCCGAGTCCGGTCAAAGTTGACCGTTGACCGTTGACCAGAGTTGACTTGATAGGGGTAGTCAGCCTTAGTGGTAAAAGTGTTAACTAAGAGATATATGATGTTATAGGTAGATTATAGCTCGGAGGATCGAGCACGAGTGATTTCCAGGATTCACGAGTTATCGAGATACACGAGGTGAGTCTTCCAACTATACTTTACCTTGAGTAGGTAATCATAGTTATGTGTCAGTGTATGTGTATGTTATGTGTATGCTATGTGTTGTACTGCATGATCTCTATGTGATTTATGTTGTGCATGTTTATAGAGTTGGAACCGGAAGGTTCCCAGAGTTAGAACCTGCGGGTTCACAGAGCTTGGGTGCACGGACCCATAGAGTTATAGCCTCGAGTGGCTAATATATGTGTGTTTATGTGGTATTTTGGGGAACTCACTAAGCTTTGTGCTTACAGTGTTAGTGTTGTTGTTTCAGGTACTAGCGATGACCGTGGGAAGGCGCCGGCTTGATCTGTACACACGCATGGGATTTTATATATATATATATATATATATATATATATATATATATATATATATATATGATCTTGGGATTTTGTATGATGTGAATTGGGATTTAAACTTAATGTTTTTATGAAAATTAAATGAGAAATGTCTTTATAAATTGCGAAAAATTATTTTGAAATTCATGGTGTTACAAACTTTCTCTTGTACAGACAACATCGGGTTGTCTGGGAATATTCTCTTTACATGCTCTTACATTCTCTCTACATTCTATTTACCTTTTTAGTCAAATAACAATAACATACATGCATTAATACAAGATCTTACGCAAACACACTAAACAGTTTTCAGAAAATATCGGATTTTCTGGTGGTTTTCAAAGTTATACAAATCATTTTCACAAAGATGCTTATGAACTCACCAACATTTTATGTTGACCGTTTTCAAAATAACTTGTATTCTCAGGAAATCATTGAAGCAGGATGAACAAAACAAACTAATGGATATTGTGTTATATTTTGTTTCATCATACTCTTACTATTTTGGCATGTAATATTCAAATACAATACACGATGTAAACAATCAACGTTGTAATATTACGTGTGTGATGATGATGATGTTATGTTTCAATTATATTCACTGTAATGATATTTCAAGATGAAGTCACACGTGCAAGCCCCGGACGTTTCCGCCGTCCGGTTCGGGGGTGTGACAGATTGGTATCAGAGCATTGTTTATAGTGAACTAGCATATCTAATCATACAGGATATGCAATTATAAATATAATGGGAGTAAACAACTCTGAACATAATAATTAAAATACATACCTTTGTGTGCATTTTAGAATAATAACACAACAAGAACAGGAAAAGTCTTTGGAGGATTTGAACATCGCTATTAAACTCGGGCAGCTATGTAGTCGTATTGGGGTGAATGTAGCCTGATCAACTATATTCATTCAAAATACGACCAACATGTGTTCGGGAGTAATCGTGATGAACAATGAATCAAAAACTTACCATTTAACTATCCAAAGAGCTTATAGAACCAAACCTAAACAAAATTAAATTACTATAGGAGTAATTGGTATGCTATTTGTTTCTAGTATTTATACCCCTTCGTGCAATACACTATAGACGAGTATCATTAGCCAAGAAACCCCTATCTCCCTAGTCAGGGAATAGCAGGGTGGCTCGACTCAGAGGAGGAACCACAGGAGGAACACGAAGTAGAACTTGCAGGTGAACCTGCCGAGTCAATAGTGGACCTCGAAGAGGAAGAGCCAGAGGGCAATGATGATGATAACTCGGATACAGAATCCGATGACATCAATCCTCCATGTAAAGCCAGAGTACCGACATATCGTGTGGGCCCCGGTGGCCCCATGCCCCCTTAGGCACACAATATTTGGAGATAAAGTCACCAGTAGGGGATACAACCACACTAGGGTAGGAACCAAGGTCTCTCCGATCATTAGCCACAGAGGACTAGCTGATCGGGCCTTCCCAGTCATGGTCCGGCGCACCTGAGGTATTGATATCCAAGCTCAGGACACCCCAAAATCGAACGGAACAAATGTGGTTTGCTATTGAGAGAGATGAGATGAAAACACGGGAAGTGAATGGAGACTCTCGAGCGAGACAGCTAGTGTGAGAAGTAAGACTACGAGATACCGAGCAACAAGTAGCTCGTCTCCGAGGTGAATCCACTTCATCAGCACCACCACTAGACACTTTCCGCCACAATTAGGATCGACCTTTTCTTTTCCCCCCATACTATCCGATATGACTCTCTTTCGTGTACTAAGATGGTACTTAAGGATCTCGAAACCGAAACAATCCATATCCCCTGAGGGTAGACGTAACGATCGTGCCAAATCTGTGATCACCTACTACCGTAAATACATCATAGGGATGTAGATGGGAGCAGTAAGAATTATATAACAAGATGCAAAATTTCTAGAGTACAGCCAAGAATGACTATAATTACGATCTAGCTTGGCAACATGCAGCAGGAAAGTGCTACCCCGCAAGAATAACAAGCGCACCCGCAAGACACCGCTCCTGCAGATGGACTCTGCTACTTTCCAAGCTGCTGTAACGGCGGCAGTAACCTCTGCAATGGCACAAATCAATGCAAACAACCCTAATGGAGGCGGGAACAGCATTGACAACTTCAGCCAAAGGAACGAACATGGAAACCAAAAAGTGACAACCTATCAAGGAACTCCAAACCCCAAGCTTAAGAGTAGGAAGTTGAGGTCTGGAAGTAAGAGAAAGGGACAACACACTCAAGGGTTCTCAAGGAAGCAATATGTTGTTGCTGTTCATGCGACCATAACCCCTATTATACCAACAACCAGGAGACCATATGCTGGAAGCCTTCCAAAATGCAACCAGTGCAAATTCCAACATAATGGAGCCTGCCGGGAGATGCATTGTAACAAATGCAACCGAAAGAATCACACTGCCAAATTCTGTAGAACTTATCCATGTTAGAATCGTCAGCTAAATGAAAACGACAACAATCGCAACAACCCTAACAATAACACCAATGATGAGACCAGTCACACCTGCTATGGGTATGGAGGAACCGGTCACTTCAGGCGCAATTGCCCCAAGGATAACAATCAAGGAGCAGAAGGATCAGAAATGGTCCTGACGTTGGGTCAAGGCGAAGCAGTCCAAGACCCAACGGTTGTTATTGGTTCGTTCCCACTTAACAACTCTTCCGCTTACCCCTTATTCAATAGTGAAGCTGAGTGAAGTTTTGTTAGTAACAAATTCGAGCACTTACTAAAACAACAACCCCAAAGCTAAGCTAAGCCTTTACGGTGGACATGGCCAACGGGGAAAAACCGAAGTAACCTATGATATTTTTGTGGAGTACACCTTAACACTAAACAATCATTCATTTCAAATAAAATTTAATGCCAGTAAATATTAGGAGTTTTGATGTGATAATTGGCATGGTTGGGTTAAGCCCCCACCGTGCTGATACTATGTGTCGCGAGAAGGCCGTTTGCCTTCACCTTCCCAATCACGAAACTCTAATAACACATGGTGATAAACCTAACGTCAATCCTCGTCCTATTTCATGCATCAAGGCACAGAAGTGCCTGCACCATAAGAACTACGTTTTTCTCACTCTTGTTGTGGACAAGACCAAGGATGAAGTAAGCATACAAGGTATTCCAGTAGCATGTGATTTCCCGGATGTGTTTCCGAAGAACTTTCGGGAATATCCTAGGGAGACAGGTTGAATTTCGAATCGACCTCATACCGGGAACCACATCAATTGCCAATTCACCCTATAGGTCAGCTTCCACCAAAATTCTGGAGTTAACTAGTCAATTAAGAAAATTTTTGAGCAAAGGATTCATCGGATCAAGCTTCTCACCATGGAGAGCTTCGATCTTGTTCTTCAAGAAGACGGATCCTTTAAAAGGTACATCGATCTTAGGAAATTGAATAAGCTCCCTATCAAAAATCGATACCCACTCCCTCGGATTGATGATCTATTTGGCCAGTTCCAAGGAGCTAGTTGCTTCTCCAAAATAGATCTAAGATCCAGTTACCATCAGTTCCGAGTCCGAGAAGAGGACATTCCAAAAAAAAAAACTTGCTTTCTGAATTCATCACAACCATTTCAAATCCGTTGCGATACCCTTCGGTCTAGCGAATGCTCCCACGGTATTCATGGACCCTACGAACCAAGTTTTCTCAACCACTCCTAGTCAGCCTTTTCATTATTTTCATCAATAACATACTCATCTACTCACGAAGCAAGAACAAAACACTGTCAACATCTACGACCAGCCTTGAAAGCATCAAAGTCGGATAATATCACGAAGAAAACACTACGTGGATGGATAAAACTCTCGGAGTTGAAAGACGAAGCTTATAGGTATGCGAGTTGAATTGGGCGTTATCTGGGTGATCGTCGATAGGTTAACCCAATCTGCCCATTTCCTGCTAATACAAAAATCAAACAAGAAGGAAGTTTAGCATGGATTTATATCCAAGAGATTGTGAGACTCCATGTAATATCAGTATCTATTATCTCGGATCGAGATAACGGAATTACTTCAAGATTTTGACAGTCACTTCAGAAGGCTATGGGAATATAGCTAGACACGAGTGTTGTTTACCACCCTCAAACCAATAGTCAAAGCGAACGGACCATTCAACCACTCAAATTCATGCTACAAGTATGGGTGTTTGAATTCAGCAAGTCATGGGATACCCGCTTGCCCTTGATTGAATTCTCACGCAATGACAGTTATCACACAAGCATCAAGATTGCTCCTTTCGAAACTCTTTATAGTCATAAATGCATATCACTCGCCAGTACTCTCATGAGACCAGAAACCATTTGCGAAACAACTGAGAAGATAATCCAAATCAAAGCTTGAACTCAAGCATCGCGAGACCGAAAGAAGAGCTATTCCGACAAGCGGCGTAAGCCATTAGGATGTCAAGTCGGGGATCGCGTGTTATTAAAGGAATATCCTTGGAAAGGAATGATTCACTTTAGAAAACGAGAAAACCAAACCCACGATACATCGGACTGTTCGAGATTCTTGCTCGGATTGGTCCAAAGACTTATAGGCTGCAGCTGCCTGTAGAGCTCAGCAACGTACACCCTGTGCTCAGCGTATCGAATCCGAAAAAGTGCCTATTAGGCAAAACTCTTATCATTCCTTTAGAAAGAGGTCGAAATAAACTAGAATCTTCTGTTCGCCGAAAAACCAGTCGATGTATTGGATAAGGAAGTAAAGCGTACAAAACAATGTCGCATTCCGATTGTGAAGGTTCGATGGAGCGCCAAGTGTGGATCGGAATTCACATGTGAACGCAAAGACCAGATGAAGCAGAAGTACCCTCACCTATTCTATCATTCATGAACCTACCTTTCGAAAGAATTTCGGGACGAAATTCCCTCTAACGGGGGGATGATGTCACAACTAGCATTTTTGCTAGGAAATTCTACTCTCATGCAATCATTTACCTAGTGTAATAACTTTTACTCTAAGGGAATATCATACTCTATGCTCATCCAAATACATCTCAAATGTTCAACTAAGGGTTGGGAACCTTAGAAATCCTGACTCAAGTTCTTTATGGACTAGGACTCTCTTATTGGACCCAATTCACAAATCTATAACATTTTGGACCATTTGGGCTTAGAATGATTCATTCTAACCATAATGGGCCTTATTGGGCCATAAATAAATTTGTTTGACCTTAATGGGCTATAAACCCACTTCTTTTACCATTTTGGGCCGTGAACCTTCCAATGGCCCAAGGGGCCGAAAATTTTCTCTATGGACTTCATAATTTAGAACCAAAGAAAGAATTGGGCTAAACTAGTTCATCTTCCTTTCTCTTAAGCCCAAATTCATGGCCCATTATGCTTATTAGATAAAAAATAAAAAAAAATAAAAAAAGAGAGAGAAAAAGAGGAAATAACGTGCACTTGACACATCATTTTTGCATGGTGGTTCTCCATGCAACCATCACTTCAAAAAACCTCTCTCTCTCTTCTCTTATTTTCGGCCAAGAGCAAGCACAAACACACAAAAATATCTCACTTCCAAACACTCTCAATCCTTCACTCAAAAACCCTCCTTTCTTCTCTAAAATCTCGTGAGTTGGAGCAAGATTTCAAGAGGTTCTTCAACAAAGTTCACCATGTTTGGTAAGTTTTAGTTAGACTTCATAGTTTTAACTCCAAGTTACACCTTAAATCTCTCCTTAACCTACGTCATTTCATGATCCATGCCCTAGAATTCCATAGAACTCGAGATCCACTCAAGGGAAGCTTGCAAGAGCCGAAAACATCTTCTTTTCTTCATTAAAACCGAAATCAACAAGCAAAGTGAGTTCATACCCCTTGTTTTCTGTTTTTATATGATTTTTGGGGGAGAATACAAGTTGCTTTGTGTAGATCTATGTGTATATGCATGTCTATGTGTGTTTTCCATGAATTATTTGGTGATTATGTGTTTGATTTCTTCACTAATCTAAAAATATGTTAAGAAACTTGAAGTTTATCACTAGGATCTTCACATGAATCTTGAGAAAAGTATGTTTTATCACAATTATTACATGTAAACATGTAGATCTGGGATTTGTATACTTGATATAGCAAAAATAAGTGTTATGTTCAAAGATCTATAAACTAAACTCACAAAAGAGCCCTTGACAGAAAACTTTTGGTCCAATCTCGGACTGTTTTGACCATCCAAATGGAAGTATTTTTCAAAACTGTTTTACATGGAAAATTTTCAGATTTATACCTTTAAAATGACTACTCTCACGTTTTCATACGATTTTTCTACAATTTTTGGCGAATTTTACAAAACTGCCTATCATATTTGAAATAATTTCGGACCAACCTGTGAAGATGAGTAATTTCACACTAGTTTGAAGCCATCAAAAATTATGAGAAAAATTGTGAACAAAGTAGACAAAATTTCCAAACTCCCAAAATTTACGGATCCAGATTTCGACTTACGATGAATTTTATACAAATTTTCTAAAAACTAGTTCGGAAAAGCCAAAAACCAGAAAAATATGTATTTTCACAAAACCAAGCCAAAAATGATATTTTTGACAAAAATGGGTTTAAAATGCTATTTTTATCACAAAGTAGTCATCAACACAAGTTTTTAACAAAACTGGAGATTAAAGTGTTATTCTTACAAAAATTGGGTCTGGAAATAATATACATGTTTAGTGGGCCTTAGTGTTATTTTACCTGTATATTGGGCTCGAGATAGGTATTCATATCCTTATTGGGCCTGGAAATAATATACTTGTTTAGTTGGCCTGACTGTCCTTTTACATGTATATTGGGCTCGAGATAGGTATTCATATCCTTATTGGGCCTGAAAATAATATATTTGTTTAGTGGGCCTTAGTGTACTTTTACATGTATATTGGGCTTAGGATAGACATTCACATTCCTTTTGAGCCTGTAAATAATAGACACGTATAGTGGGCCTTAGTGGTCCACTTACATGTTTATTGGGCCTAGGAATGGGTTTTACATGCGTTATTCTTTTTATGCTATTTTAGTGGATACTATTTGCATGCTATTTGGGCCTATAAATACCTTACATGTGAAATGGGCCTTAGTTGTCCTTTCACATATATTTTGGGCCCATGTTATATAATCTCATTCCCTTTAGGTCTTGAAATGATTTACATGTTTAGTGATGCCTTAGTGGTTCATTTACATGGATCATTGGTCCTAGAATGAGTTTATACATTTTTCTTCGCGTAAATTCGATTAAGGATCTAGCGAGTTTTTATCGGTTGGCACCTATTAAGTGTACGATCGTAGCCTATAGTTATAACCAGAGTCTCTTGGAGGGAGAGCGGGGATTTGTGTATAGATCTATACGGGGATGACACCGCACACCTAAGCTGTTCGCTACAGTTAGACTAACTCAGTCTAGGGTGACAAAAACCTTATTCTATTTTCCGTCGGCGTCCAACGACACCAAGACATACGAAATTGTCATTATTTAGTATGGTTATGACGGCTCGCTTAGAGGAATTAACATTATGAAGTTTACAGAAGGCCATTCACCATTCACCATTCTCTTGGATTACTCGGAAACTTTCTCTTGTCCAGACAACATCGGGTTGTCTGGGAATATTCTCTTTACATGCTCTTACATTTTCTCTCCATTCTATTTACCTTTTTAGTCAAATAACAATAACATACATGCATTAATACAAGATCTTACGCAAACATACTAAACAGTTTTTTCAGAAAATATCGGATTTTCTGGTGGTTTTCAAAGTTATACAAATCATTTTCACAAACATGCTTATGAACTCACCAACATTTTATGTTGACCGTTTTCAAAATAACTTGTATTCTCAGGAAATCGTTGAAACAGGATGAACAAAACAAACTAACGGATATTGTGTTATATTTTGTTTCATCATACTCTTACTATTTTGACATGTAATATTCAAATACAATACACGATGTAAACAATGAACGTTGTAATATTACGTGTGTAATGATGATGATGTTATGTTTCAATTATGTTCACTGTAATGATATTTCAAGATGAAGTCACACGCGCAAGCCCCCGGACGTTTCCGCCGTCTGGTTCGGGGGTGTGACAGAACAGCCCATATGACACTCCATAAACGATAAAGAATCTATACAATGATATATATATATATATATATATATATATATATATATATATATATATAGAGAGAGAGAGAGAGAGAGAGAGAGATAGAGAGAGAGAGAGAGAAGACTGTAAGATTGCTTCCTATGCTATTCAAAAAACTTTGGATGGGGTCCAAAAAAAATTTCACTTGCTTGGAAGGTCCAAAATCACAAAACATTTCGGTGATTTTAGTCCCAAAAAAACATGAAAAGACGATTATGCTCTTTTATTATTTTTTTTTTGTATTTTTTATAATTATTTTAATACTATTTTAATTAAAGAATAAAAAAATAAAAAAATTAATTTGTCCCCTACCCCACACACACACACACTTCATCTTCTTTATCCAATCCTCCCAAAAACCTTAAAACCCATAACCAAACCCAATCCTTTTGTGTGAAATCATGAAAATAATTGATTTTCTGGTTTAACTAGAACTGCATGTGTATCATTGTTTCCGTGTTTATATTTGATTCAAAATAAAAGCCATATAGAAGGAAAGTGTTCTCCTATCAGTGATGGCAATGAATCTCACATGCATCAGTAGATATACAATGTTAAAATTAGCATTAGAACGTATTTAAGAAGATATTGATCACATTCTTTTCATCCCCTTCTCTTTGAATCACCCGAGACCCAATGTATGGGTTTATATGTATTCTCGAAGAACAGATGTGTTGTGGTGCCCCCAAGAACTTCAGAAAATCAAGAGAAAATACTTCACCCTTTTTCTGAATTGTTCACCCAGAAGGCCAAAACAGATATAGCGCCCCTCTCCTCTTATGCATGTATGATGTATCAAATATTATAAGAGTTGTACTCGTAAAGATGACCAAGACCAACTTTGATCTTGAATTCTGATTCTCAATAGGTGTAGTGATGGTTGGTGTTAGTATGTGCCCATAAAGGAAATTGAAATTATGTGTGCCCATAAATGAAATCGAAAACAATTACCCTAAAACCTGTCCAGAAACTCGATAAGTTTGTGGAAAAGAAAACCCCGAAGCACAAAGTCATCGTGTGTTTATGTATGTGCGTCAATAACCTTCAAAGTCGATGGGATTGTTCATGTGTGCCTGTAGAAAAAAAAAATTCAACATGAATTCTCAAGATCTGACTAAAAATTCAACATTAATTCACAAGATTTGACTATATTGCATCTGAGAGAGAGATCGATATTTGACCTTTGACATTCAAACTCTTAACTAGAAGGCTACGACTATCAGAGAACAAACCATATTTTTCTTAAATCTATCGTGTATCAAATAGTAAGGAAATTTGCAAAAATCGAATATTATATTAAACTATTGGTCAAAAACGATTCTCAATTTGAGAACAATCAGGTTTGATTTTTTTTTCAAATTTAAATTCAGATACAGGGGGATATTACTCAAATACTTAGCACAAAATCTGGAGCTAATTTACATCAAAGAAATTTGTGGGAGACTAATATTATCATTCCAAATGCAAATAAAGAAAAACCCATATGATTATAAGCAGAAACCTAGTTACCTAAAAACCCCCCAAAAGCCATGAAATCTATTTAACTCTCTGAAAACCAAATCTGTTTATCTTATTGCTTCTGTATCAGGTGGACTCACCAAATTAGTTCATCAATCAGTGAGGGAACTAAAAATCAAAGAATACATACGTTTGTCAAATATGTGTGAGAGAAAGAGAGAGAGAGAGACTTTCGTATATTAGAAGGATGAAGACGATAGGTATGTGAGAGAGAGAGAGAGAGAGAGAGAGAGAGTAAGAAAGAGATGGAGAGAGAGAGTATCTGTAGGGGTGGGGTTGGGGTGAGCCCAATTCTTTTATTTTTAATTTTTAAGTATTAAATTATGAAAGAAAATAACAAAAGAATAAAATAGGAAATAAAATGGCAAAACAGACTTTTCAAGTTTTTTAGGGACAAAAACCAAAGGAATACCTTGATTTTGGACCATCCATGCAAGTTGAAAACTTTTTTAGACCCTATCCAAAGTTTTTTGAATACCACAAGGACTAATTTTGCAGTTTTATCATATATATATATATATATATATATATATATATATATATATATATATATATATATATATATATATATATATATATATATATATATATATATAGAGAGAGAGAGAGAGAGAAAAAAAAAAAAAAGTTCAATAGAGAACCATTATTATTGAAGGAACCAAATAATCAATCCAAAGCGTCGGAATTTAAAGCGATCAACGGCAAAATGAAAGGTTGTAAATTTTTATACTGGACGGACATGTACCGGATTATAACAAAACTCACTTCCTTTTTCTCATTAAAAAAAATTTTAGGCCAAGTTTTTTATCCAAAAAAAAAATCCGAATATACGGTTGTTCACGATTTTTCGTCCTCTTTCCATAGAGATCAATGATAGTATATAAAAAACGAACTTTTTTTTAAAAAAAACCCACTTAATTTTTTTATTTTTTTCAATATTTAAGCTTTTTTTTTATAAAAAAAACTAATCATACCAAAAATATTAATTTTTTGTACTAAAAGATGGTATCAAAGAGTGAAAAATCAGTCTTAAATGGTCAATATTTAGTCTTTGATGAGCATCTGAGACTGATTTAGCTAGTCCCAGCTAGTCCTAGATAGTGGTATTTTTTAGGTATCTAAGACTGAAAATCAATCCCTAATACTTTTAACTTTCAAAGACAGAAAATCAGTTTTTCATGTTATCACATTTGGTCTCTAATGTATTTTTCTTTTTTTCTTAGACTTCCTGATTTTATGTCATATTAGTAGTCTCTTATACTATCTTTTGAAGACTAAATATTAATCCTTGATACTACCTTTTAGAGACCAAATGTCAGTACTTAATACTTATAAATATCAAAATCAAACTCAATCCTCTACTAAGGAAAGTTCAGCATACTTAACCAAGATATTCTGTTTAATTGAAGAACCAAACGGTTCATTCCTGTTGTGTTGATTCTTTGAAGCGCGTCATTATATAGTCTCCATTTGCCAAACCATTTCTTCCTTTCTAGCGATGTGGGATAGTCTTTGTATATTTATTAACAACGTGTTGCATAATAACAATTAAATCATGATGGATTTGCCAAGCCACTATTTTATAATTTTTTAAACAATCGTATCATTGTTTTTCTAAATCACTTTTATTTTATTTCTTTAAACAATCGAATCATTGTGTTTTCTATATATTCAAATCAATGTTTTTTATATTTATATGGATCAAAATTTTCTTTCTATATAATACGTGTACATCACAATAAACTCATCATCAATCAATGTATTACACTATATATTCAAATCGTTTTTATTCTAATTACTCACTACATCCCTGCCAAAACCGATTGAGTATTGATAGCGAGTTCTATAATATTTGGTTTGGTGGTGGTGGTAGTGGTTATCACGGAAGAGGTGGTGTTGGTGGTGGTGAGATGTCGGAGGGGATGGAAGTGATGATTACTCATTAGATATGAATTTGAATTATTCCTGAGATTCTAAATTGTCTAATATAAATAACTTTGTATTTTTGTTTTTAATTTCTTTTGACTGATCTCAATGAAAGGGATTGACGGATGAAATATAAAATGTCAACGAACATAACTAAAGATTTTAGTGTTGTATTTTGTTTTTCTCAATTTTAGAAATTAAAATACAACAACTAATTTATTTCGTAAATTTTCATAAAGGATAAACGTAATTTTTCAACGGACAATTATGTTTGTCGTAGATCATTAACATTTTACAAATGTTGACATACATTTTAGGACATATATCATATATTTGTATCTATCATATAATTGTTGCGAGTCGTAATACTATTGTCATTATAAGTTGTTTTTAAAAAAAAATAGTGGAAAGAAAATTGGTCCCTAGTAATGCTTCATTCACAAACAAAATTTGGTGCTAGTATATATGAGACTGAAATCCACTTTCTAATATGTTTCAATTAAAATAATATATATTATTGATTCATAATCTCTAATATATGATATCTATTATTAAATAATCTATCTCAAAGACTAAAATTCAATCATTTATGAGTTCTCTAAAAATCAACACTAGCCATGTTTATCTGAAATTTAATTCTAATAAGTTCTTTAAAAAATCAAAATTGACGCGAGTTTATTAGAGACTGAAATTTAGTCTCAGTTAAGTTTCATTCCAAAGTAAAAGTTAGCGCTAATCTATTCGAGACTGAAATTTAGTCCAAATTGTGTTTCTTACCAAACTAAAATTGGTGCAAATGTTTTAAGGACTGAAATTTATTCCATAATAAGTTTCCCTCCAAAGTCAAAATTGGTGTTAGTTTATCCGATACTGAAATTCAGTCCCCAATGTGTTTCCCTCCAAATGTAAATTGACGCAAAGTAATTATGGACTAAATTTCAGTCTCGAATAGGTCTAGCCAGTACCAAATTATTCACATATTAAAATCAGTCCTAGATGGTATCCGAGACTGATTCATCAGTCCTAGATACATGATATACGGGAATGATTAATCAGTCTTTGATAGTTTAGTCACAAAAACCAAATTTTCTTGTAGTGGTAGATTCACACTGTGAATCTAAACTATAAATATTTCAAATTTTAACATTCACAATATGAAAAATCTCGAATAGTTCAGATTAATATTGTGAATCTGAATTACTAATATGCACACTGTGAATTTGAGAAGGTTCACATGGATTTCTATGGAAAGATGACGAAAAATCGTGAACAACGGTATATTCGATTTTTTTTTTTTTTGATAAAAAACATGGTCTAAAAAAATTTTAAACGAAAAAAAGTGGTGGGTTTTTTGTAAATGGTGGATTTTTTTGTATAATCCGGTGTGTGTGCGTCCAATTTAAAAGTATACATCTATTTTCTTGGCCGTTGATCGTTATGATTTTCCGATACTCACGATTGATTCTTTGGTTCCTTGGTTAATTATGGTTTTCTATTGAACCTCACCCTATATATATATATATATATATATATATATATATATATATATATATATATATTGTAACAGCCCGGATTCCCAAGTATTATTCATTTATTTATTTTTGATAATTTGTGAGGAGACTCGGCGAGTTGGAGCATAGACTCGCCGAGTATGATCGCGGATTTGGACGCGGGCTCGCGCCTGGACTCAGCGAGTCCAAGGAATGGACTCGGCGAGTCCGCGCTGCTTAATGAAACCCTAATTTCCCGGCCTTGAGCCCTATTTAAAGGACCTTAAACCCCCTTCATTGCGGCTACTTCGACCTTGAGAGCACCAGAGCAGCTGAGAGTTCTTGTGAGTGAGATAAGAGGCCATTATTCACCATTTTTGTGTGTATTTGCAAGAAAGGAAGAGGAAGGCCAAACTAGGAGAGTTGGGGAGCTTGGATCTACTCCCATCTCGACAGAGGAAGCTATTTGAGGTAACATTCAGAGCTTATTCTCGTGTTTTTCTTGATATGGTCAAATCTAGGGTTTCTTCATGCCTTGTTTGACTTGTATTTGGAGTGTGAGAGGTCCCATGAGGATATGGTACCTAGATCTGGACCTTAGTAGCTCCAGAGAGTCCCAAATGCCATGCTTTATGCCTTTCCTTTTGAGTTCGAGACTTAGGTTACCATTTTAGATGTCATTTCTTCAAAAGAAGCCTTGTAGGCGTTGCATGGTAGCCAAGATTGTGACTTTACGTGATGAATGTGCTTGGGAGGGCCAAATCTATGAGTTGTTGGAGCGAATCTGACCTCAGAAGCGAGATTAAGTTGATGCATGGCATGGACTCGCCGAGTCTAAAGAACAGACTCAGCGAGTAGCATGAAGATTGTCCTTAACCACTTAGCGAGTGGTCTTGCCGAGTTAAGGGTTGACTCAGTGAGTCAGGGAGAGTTAGAGAGGGTTGACAGGTGGACTGAGTCGAGCTGGAACTCGCCGAGTTGTTTTTGAGACTCGGCGAGTTGAGTTGTGGTGGCCCCGCGATTCATGCCAGGTGGAACTCGTCGAATCAGGGAAGTACTCGACGTGTCAAAAGAGGATCCTAGGGAGTCAGTGAACACGTATAGACTCGCCAAGTCGCTCTAGTGCACTCGCCAAGTCCGGTCAAAGTTGACCGTTGACCGTTGACCAGAGTTGACCAGTGTTGACTTGATGGGGGTAGTCAACCTTAGTTGAGAAAGTGTTAATTAGAGATATATTGTGTTATAGGAGGATTATAGCTCGGAGGATCGAGCGTGAGTGATTTCTGGGATTTCCGAGTTATCGAGATACGCGAGGTGAGTCTTCTCACTATACTTTACCTTCAGTAGGTAATCAGAGTTATGTGACAGAGTATTTGTATGCTATATGTATGTTATGTGTTGTACTGCATTATTTCTATGTGATTTATGTTGTGCATGTTTATAGAGTTGGAACCGGAAGGTTCCCAGAGTTAGAACCAGTGGGTTCACTGAGTAGGGTCTACGGATCCACAGAGTTATAGCCTCGAGTGGCTAATATGTGTTATGTGTGGTATTTTGGGGAACTCACTAAGCTTTGTGCTTGCAGTGTTAGTGTTGTTTGTTTCAGGTACTAGTGATGACCGTGGGAAGGCGCCGGCTTGATCTGTACACACGCATGAGATTTTTATGATATGTGATCTTGGGATTTTGTATGACTTGGATTGGAGTCTTAAAACATTGATGTTTTTATGAAAATTAAATGAAAATGTTTTTATATTATGCGAAAAATTATTTTGAAATTCACGGTGTTACAAGTTGGTATCAAAGCCTTGGTTTGAGGGATTCGAGTACGCCTTCGGGCGTATTTGAACTCAAACTGAGAATTTGAGAAGTATTTTCAAAAAGAGTAAAAGATTTTTGGAAAAACGCAGAGCAGAGTTGTGTGTACGATCAGTCCGCGCCCGAACGGTGATTTCCGAAAATACCCTCATGTTATGTGATATTAATATTGATATGATGTATTTTCATGCTAGAGTAGGCTAAGTACTCCTATTAGGACTAGAGTGGCCTGATTTGTGATGCCTTAGCCTAGGGAGAGGTGAGCTGCTATGAGATTCGTGAGAGTGAGTAGGTAGCGGTGAGGGGCTTATGAGAGATTTGTTAGATAGTGGATTGTGCATGATAGAGTACTTGGAATTTGGGATCCGAAGAGGAGGACTTGGGGTGTATTCTGATACGGTGCGGACAGTAGTATTGGGCCCGTACTACTGAAAGCACCGGAGCGGTGTACAGCCCAAGTAAGAATCTTTGGAATACCAAGGGTCAAGGAGAGATGAGCTGTTGAGTGTGAGTATGCTCGAGTGGATTCTAATTTATCGTATGTTGTATTTCAGAGGTAGATCATGGTGAGGACACGTCTGATGCCTGAGAGCAGTGAGACTAGTGATGAGGAGATCCGCCGGATCATTCATGAGGAGGTGGCTGCGGCCATCAGGGCAGAGATACCAGAGATGTTCGGGTCTATTAAGACCACGCTGATTGAGACCTTTGACGAGCGTTATGCCACTCTATCTGAGGCTGCTGTTGCAGCGGCCACCGCAACTATTGCTGCAGCGAGGCCGCAGGATGGTGATGCGTTGCTGTTCCGAGAGTTCAGCAACACAAAACCACCAGAGTTCGATGGGACCCAGGACCCGGTGGCGGCTATGAGATGGATTTCTGACATGGAGGGGTGTTTCTTCACTTGCTCAACTCCTGAGCATTTGAAGGTTCGGTTCGCACTGAACCAGCTTCTCTTGGGAGCGAAGGACTGGTGGAAGTTTGTGACGGCGCATTTTACGCCTGCTGAGCTTGCGGCAGTGACCTAGGAGAGGTTCACTGCCATGTTCCGAGATGAGTACGTTCCCCAGGTGGAGAGGGAGCGTTTGGACCAGGAGTTTCTGACCCTTAAGCAGGGTACTGAGTCTGTTACAACGATTACCAGGATGTTCCATGAGAGGGCGATGTTCTGCCCTAAGCACGTGTCCACCGAGCAGGCACGTATGAGCCGATATCTGAGTATTTTGAGGAGAGACATTCGGGAGTTCGCGGAGAACTCCTCGTACCGGACATTTGCCGAGCTTCAGGCAAATGCCCGGAAGAGGGAGATTGAGCTAGAGACTCAGGCCAGGGAGGAGGCGGAGTCTCAGGGGAGGGATCGGCGACCGGCACAGTCTCAATCGACAGCCAAGCGGGCCAAGCCCACTGATCCCAAACCAGGGAGCCAGAAGGGCCGCACTTGTGGGAAGTGTGGCAAGGGACATGATGGAGTCTGTAGAGCGGGATCTTGCTACAAGTGTGGCAAGGAGGGGCACATGGCCAAGGACTACCCCAAGGGGTTTGCGATGTGTTTTCACTGCAATCAGACCGGACATCGGAAGGCAGAGTGTCCGTAGTTGCGAGGATCATCTTAGGGAGCACCTCAGGGATCTGCCCTTGCCGCCATCAGAGCTATCGAGAGTCGGCTAGTGAAGGTCGAGGCACCGAGGGCACGAGGGAGAGATTTTCAGCTGACTGCGGAGGAGGTCCGCGCAGCACCCGATGTCGTGGCTGGTATGTATTCTTTCGTGTATTTATTTTGATGTTGAGATATTATGCTTATATTATGTTATGCGTAGGTACTTTTCTTGTGAATTCTGTACCTGCCTTGGTGTTATTCGACTCGGGTGCGAGTCGGTCTTTTGTATCTTTGGCTTTTAGTCAACATATCAGTGTTAGTTGTGAGGCGTTGAGTCGACCTCTGAGAGTTTCCATAGCTGATGAGAGGGTGATATATGCCACGGAGGTTCTCCGAGGGTGCGTAGTCGAGATTTTTGGTGTTGAGTTCCCGATTGATCTGGTTCCTATTGCGATGGGTGATGTCTGTGTCATTGTGGGCATGGACTGGTTGAGCAGATTCGGTGTGGTTATCGACTGCGATCGATAGCTGGTGACCATACGAGACCCTAGTGGGGGAGTTCTTTCGGTGTACGGCGAGGGTACACGTTCAGGATCGGTGTTTTGTTCGGCCGCTAGGGCGAGGCAGTGTCTACAGCAGGGCTGTAGGGGTTTTGTGGCGTATGTGATGGATACGCGGGTGGATTCCGAGAGGCCGAGGTCAGTTGTGGAGGTTCCGGTAGTGCGTGAGTTCCCGGATGTATTTCCCGAGGAGTTGCCGGGTGTGCCTCCTGTGAGGCAAGTGGAGTTCAGTATCGATTTGGTTCAGGGGGTCGCGCCTATCGCTAAGGTGCCTTATCACCTTGCACCTCCAGAGATGCAAGAGTTATCCTCACAGCTTCAGGAGCTGCTGGGGAAGGGGTTTATTCGGCCGAGCAGCTCGCCGTGGGGAGTGCCTATCCTGTTCGTCAAGAAGAAGGATGGTTCACACCGGATGTGCATTGATTACCGGGAGTTGAACAAGCTGGCGGTCAAGAACCGTTACCCATTGCCAAGGATCAACGATTTGTTCGATCAGTTGCAGGGAGCATCTTGGTTCTCCAAGATCGATTTGAGGTCTGGATATCATCAGGTGAGGGTGCGGGATGAGGACGTCCAAAAGACAGCGTTCAGGACACGTTATGGGCATTATGAGTTTGTGGTGATGCCTTTCGGGCTCACCAATGCCCCAGCAGTGTTCATGGATCTCATGAACCGAGTGTGCAGGCCGATGCTGGATCGGTTGGTGATTGTATTTATCGACGACATTCTGGTATATTCGAGATCTAGAGAGCAGCATGAGGAGCATTTGAGGGAGGCTCTCGGAGTTCTGAGATCGGAGAGGCTTTATGCCAAATTCTCCAAGTGTGATTTCTGGTTGCGGGAGGTCCAGTTCTTAGGACATCTCGTTAACCAAGAAGGGATATTGGTCGATCCGGCCAAGGTTGAGGTGGTGATGAGTTGGGAGGTGCCGAGGTCACCCTCCGAGATCAGGAGTTTCCTAGGGTTGGCAGGGTATTATCGGAGGTTTATCAAGGATTTCTCTAAGATCGCAGTGCCACTCACCAGATTGACCCGGAAGGGTGTTGCTTTTTCATGGGGCCCCGAGTAGTAGGCCTCCTTTGAGACACTTCACCAAAGGTTGTGCGAAGCCCCAATGTTAGCCCTCCCAGAAGGGATGGAGGACTTTATGGTATACTGTGATGCATCAATTTTGGGGTTGGGAGCGGTGCTGATGCAGAGAGGGCATGTGATAGCATATGCATCGAGGCAGTTGAAGCCTCATGAGACGAGATATCCCACCCATGATCTAGAGTTGGGGGCAGTGGTGTTCGCCCTCAAGATTTGGCATCACTACTTGTATGGGGTTCGGTGTACGATATACACGGACCATAAGAGTTTGAAGTATTTGATGGATCAGCCCAACCTAAATATGCGTCAGAGAAGGTGGTTGGACGTGGTCAAGGATTATGATTGTGAGATCATGTACCACCCAAGCAAGGCTAATGTGGTAGCCGATGCATTGATCTGCAGGGCGGAGAGCACCCCGCTGCGGGAGGTATGTTTGAGATTGACCGTGATAGCTCCAGTGTTGGACGCCATTCGTGGGGCACAGGCCGAGGCTGTGCAACCTGAGATGCAGAAGAGGGAACGGGTTGTTGGTTTGGTTTCAGAGTTCGTTACCGATGGTCGGGGGCTTATGACATTTCAGGGGCGTATCTGGGTGCCGTTTGTGGGAGGAACGCGTACCATTTTGATGGAGGAGGCTCATCGGTCGAAATTTTCGATCCATCCGGGGGCCACTAAGATGTATTTGTTAGAATAGTGTCTAAGGCTGCAACTATATTAGGCAAGTATTTGACCCGGTTGTGCATGGTCCTTTTGGGTTGCCTTCACCATAGCAACTTGATAGGATGATTTATTAAGAGAGAGTAAATATTATTATTATATTATGAGAATAATATAAAGAATAATAATATTGTTATTTGATTAATATAAGTCATAGAATTAATTGGAATTAATTTGGTGACTTAAGGAGATTAATTAAACTGTAAATCCTTATTGGATAGAGGATGGACGAATTCTAGAAGCTAAGGATAGCTTAAAATCGTCCAAGGCCATCTAAGGAATGGATTTGGATAGCTTTAAGAGAAGATTATCCTATTAGGGTTTAGGTTGTAACCCTTAAGGAGTCTACAAGTATAAATAGACCCTATGGCTAAGGGAAATCGGCACCTCATTGAGAATAGAGAACCCCTAGCCGATTTCCTCCCCTCTCCTCTCTCCCAAATCATCCTCCTTGTTATTTGGTGTTTGTAAGCCATTAGAGGAGTGACAATTGTGACTCTAGAAGCTCCAAGACAACAAGATCAAACAAGAGATTCAAAGCTATGATTCTAGATCTGTTTCAACATTGTTATTACACCTAAGTAGTCATTAGAAGTCTTGGATTCAAAGCATGTTTAATTAGAAAGCCTAGATCCAAGCATTAGGGTTTTGCATGCGCACATAGGAAAGTTCTTATGGCTAAAACCCATCAGTGGTATCAGAGACTAGCTTGGTTTTCATTAAATTGTTGCTTGTTTGTTTGAGACTAAACTGCAAAATTCGAATTTTGTGTTTCTGAGTCATGGACTCGGTGAGTTCCATAGTGGACTCGGGGAGTTGGCCTGACTCGGCGAGTCCATTGGTGCACTCGGCGAGTCCAAGTGTCAGAAATGGCTAGATTCGGGATTTCTTCATGATTATCTTATGGAAACTTACCTTAATCATATTAGATCAACCCTAATCCAATTTTTTGATATATATGACTATAATCTTGATCTAATTAAAGATATTTATCAACTAATAAAATATTTAATTTCCTTATATGATAATTAATTAATTATTTTGATTATTTTGGTAATTATCTTGAAATAAATCTTGAATAAATCAAATATAGATAATTAGGAAATTAATTGTTAATTGAAATTATTTGTTATTTGATCCTCCATGTTTTAAATGTTTAAAACTTGTCCTCAAATTTTGAAATTTATATTTTGTGATTAAAAGTTTTAATTTAGACAACTTAAATTTCAAACCCTAGATTTTAAAAGGTTTAAAATACAACCCTATACTAATATAATATTACAAGAATAATATATATATATATATATATATATATATATATGTATAACTAAAATTCTAGTCTTACCGTTAGTAGGCCTCATTCACGAAGCCGATCTATAAGGTGGGTATAAGGTTGCGGCCTATAAAATGGCGCTTAATGGGTGTACACTCACACCCACCGCTTGCTTGATCGGTGGAGGGTCGTTAGCCGAACGGGTAGGATAGGGCAACCTCATCCTCTCATTCAAAGTATAATAAGTAATACAAAGTAACTACACATTTTTTAAAATTTCCCAATCTTAGTTACTTTAGGAAAAGTGAATTGATGCAATCCCATGAAATTACACTTTGCACCCTTGCTAAGAAGTTAGTGGAGCGTGTGTGGTTTACCGGCACACTAATTTGTTCTAAGCAAAGGTGGCAAAGGGTGATTCATTATTTATCATAGTTCGATGGAGCGTGTGTGGTTTACCGGCACATCGAATAGGTGATCGTTACAATGAAGGCACCATGTGAATTTGCATGGTAATTCACACCCGCTTCGTGATCCTCGGTATCCCAGTCACAAACAAGAGGGGCATATCGAGATTTAATCATGCCATTGAATAGTTTCAATGAATCTCATCCGAACCTAGGAATTCTCAAAATATTTAGGACTTATAGTAAGTTTTATGGTGGAGAATTAGTGAATCGTCGTTCACTTACCTTCAATTTATTTGCATGTTAGATTACGGCATCCCTCTTCTAATATGTAAATGTTGTTGTTGGATCCTAGCCCTAATTTTTCTTATTGGGTGATTATTAGGGATTCTTATTCTAATCTATCTTTGTCTTCTCTATTTGTAGATGTCGAATGCAAACAACGCTGCTGCTAGTTCTTTCACATTGATGAGCCTTTGCCAAAAGGTCACCTTTGATGGAACGAACTTTAGCGAATGGATAAGATACATTCGCACCATTTCTCACTATGAGGATAAGGAGTATGTCCTCGATGAGAAGCTTGAGAAGATCAACCCTGAAATCGCTACTCTGGCTGAAATTACCGCTTCTGAAACTCATGAGCGAGATGCAACGAAGGTACATTGCATCATGATAGCCACCATGAACTCCGAATTCCAAAAGTCCTACGAGGACATGTACCCGTACGAGATGCATCAAGACTTATTGGAGAGATACCACCAAAACGCGAGACAAGAGCGTTATGAGATTTTCACTAACATGATTTCTGCTAAGGTGGGTCATGGAGAATCTCTTACCGTGCACCTGCAAAAGATGCAAAGGTATGTCGACCGCCTTCGCAAGTTAAATGTTGACTTTGGGGAAGACTTGGCGATCGACATGGTGCTTCACTCTTTGCCTCCGATGTACAATCAATTTAGGATGACCTATCACATGAACAAAGATGAGGTCACCATAAGTAAACTCCAAGGTCTCTTGAGGGTCGCTGACAGCAACTTCGAAGACAAGTCTGTTGCACCAACTCCCAATCCACCCGTTGTTCCTGTCTTGGCTATTGGTCAAGGAAAGGGAAAGAAGAGGAAGGCTTCGTCTAAGAACTATCGCAAGGTTAAAGCCCAAGATGGTGCCTCTTCTAGTGGGACCAAAGTTGATCCCACTAAGCCCTGCCCTAACCCCAAGGAGGCAGAGTGCCACCATTGCCACATGATAGGACATTGGAAGAGAAGCTGCCCAGAGTACTTGCAAGCCATCAAGGAAGGAAAGATCAAGCCATCTTTCGCAGGTATATACACAATTAAATCTAACGATTCTAATCATGCTATTTCTTGGGTTCTTGATACCGGTTGTGGTTACCACATTTGTTCTAATGTGCAGGGACTAAGAAGAAGTAGGGATGTGGAGCAAGGAAGGATCAATCTAATCATGGGGAACAGAAGACTGTCACCTGTGACCAAGATTGGAGTGTATTCTTTAGTGCTTAGGAATAATTTATGTTTAGATTTGAACAATTGTTGCTATTCACCAGAAATGGCTAGAAACATCATTTCATTTCATGGTTTATATAGACAAGGTTTTAGATTTTCTTTTAATATTGAGAATGGTTCTATTTTGGCTTATCTAAATGGTGTCTTTTACTTTGAAGCTATACCATGTAATGGAATTTATGAAACTGTTATGATTGTTGATAACTTAGGAAATGATGTTTTGAACATAGATTCTTCCACTAGTATGGATAAAGCATCCTTGTGGCATTGTCGTCTTGGACATGTCAACAAGAAACGCATAGCCCAACTCCAAAAGGATGGAGTATTGGAGTCATTCGACCTTAGAGAAGATGACACATGCGAGTCTTGTTTACTTGGAAAGATGACTAAATCACCCTTCACGAGTACGTGTGAAAGGGGTGAGGGTCTATTGGACCTAATACATACCGATGTATGTGGATCATTTAGATCAACCACGAAGGATGGGAACTGCTTCTACGTGACTTTTACCGATGATTATAGTAGATATGGGTATATCTATTTAATCAAGCAAAAGTCAGAAACCTTTGAAAAGTTCAAAGAGTTCAAGAATGAAGTGGAGAATCAATTGGGCAGGAAAATCAAGATGCTTCGATCCGATCGAGGAGGAGAGTACCTAAGTCTTGAATTCCACGATTATCTCAAGGAGTGTGGAATAGTTTCGCAATTGACGCCTCCTAGGACACCGCAGTTGAATGGTGTGGCAGAAAGGCGTAATCGAACCTTATTGGATATGGTTCGCTCTATGATGAGTCGTGCTTCACTAACTATCTCTTTTTGGGGGTATGCCTTAGAGACTGCCGCACATATCCTTAGCCGAGTCCTTACTAAGAAGGTTGCCAAAACACCTCACGAGATGTGGACAAGGAAAGCTCCCTCGTTGGCACATATCAAGGTTTGGGGTTGCGAGGCTTTCGTAAGACGAGATACTCACGACAAGCTTGAACCTCGAAGTGAGCGATGTATTTTCATCGGCTACCCACAAACATCCTTTGGATATCTCTTCTATAGACCGAAGGACAATGTTGTCTTTGTTGCGAGGAGAGGAGTTTTCCGAGAGCGAGAACTCATAGGCCAAGGAGACAGTGGGAGGCAAATCGAGCTTGAAGAGATTCAAGATTAGATAGATGAAGGAACCTCTACCGCTGGCACTCAACCCGAGGAGGAAACTCCAGTTGAACCGATTGACGAGTCCTTACCTCTTAGACGTTTCGATAGAGTTAGAGTTCATCCCCAGTTTTATGGTTTTCATATTACTACCGAATGGGACACGTATATTAGTGATGGTACACTAATAAACCTTGATGAACCTAATAGCTATAAGGAAGCCATGGCAGGCCCGGAGTCTGCAAAATGGAAAGAGGCAATGGATAGCGAGATCCAATCCATGTATGATAACCAAGTTTGGAATTTGGTTGATAATGTGCCCGGACGTAAGACCGTTGGGTGCAAATGGATCTTCAAGAAGAAGACCGACGTGGATGGAAACGTACACACATATAAAGCGCGATTGGTTGCGAAGGGCTTTACTCAAACTCCCGAAGTTGACTATGATGTGACCTTCTCACCAGTTGCGAAGATAAAATCCATTAGAGTGATGCTAGCAATTGCCGCATTTCATGATTATGAGATTTGGCAAATGGATTTCAAGACCGCTTTCCTTAACGGAAAGTTGGCTGAGGATGTTTACATGGCTCAGCCAGAGGGGTTTGTGGATCCGGAGCATCCGAATAGAGTGTGTAAGCTTGAGAAGTCCATTTATGGACTTAAGCAAGCGTCTCGCAGATGGAATCATTGCTTCGATGAGAAAGTCAAAGAGTTTGGATTTGTACGAAGCGAAGACGAATCATGTGTATATGTCAAAGCCAGTGGGAGTATAGTAAGCTTCCTCGTTCTATATGTCGATGACATATTACTCATAGGAAACGACATCCCGACTCTGCAGGAGGTTAAGTCCTGGCTCAGGAAGTGCTTCGCTACGAAGGACCTCGGAGAGGCTTCTTACATTTTGGGAATAAGGATAGTAAGAGAAAGAAGTAAGAGACTAATAGGACTTAGTCAAAACACTTACTTAGAAAAGGTACTAAAACGTTTTAGTATGCAAAACTCGAAGAAGGGAGAATTACCGATACAAAGTAATGCCAAGTTGAGTAAGACTCAAAGTCCGAGTACCGAAGCTGAAATAGCAAAAATGAGCCGAGTACCATACGCTTCCATAGTTGGCTCAATCATGTACGCTATGACTTGTACTCACCCTGATGTAGCCTTCGCTTTGAGCATGGTTAGCAGATATCAAGGGAATCCTGGCAGAGCACATTGGATTGCGGTGAAGAATATCCTTAAGTACCTTCGGAGGATGAAGGAATGGTTCTTAGTCCTCGGAGGGAGTGATGACTTGAAGGTGCGAGGGTATAATGACGCCAGTTTTCAGACCGACAGGGACAACTACCGTTCGCAGTCGGGCTGGGTCTTTACCCTGAATGGAGGAGCAGTGACATGGAAGAGTTCCAAGCAGGAAACCATAGCTGATTCAACGTGCGAATCAGAGTACATTGCAGCGAGCGAAGCGTCGAAGGAGGCAATATGGCTGAAGAACTTCATCGGTGATGTTGGAGCCCATGGAGATTTTCCGTGATAACGAAGGAGCGGTTGCCTTGACCAAGGAACCGAGGGATCATGGTAGATCACGACATATCGACAGAAAATATCACTTCATCAAACATCGTGTAGAAGGACAACTCGTAGTGAAGAGGATATCATCAGAAGATAACCCAACAGATCCGCTTACGAAGGGACTAAGTAGGGTTAAACACTTGCAGCATGCTAGGAGTATTGGGCTGAAGGATGATATTAGCATAGATTAGATAGTATTAGAAACGTGTAATAGATAAATGTAATTAACATTTGATGATTAAATAAAGGAGTTTTATTTATGAGTAATGTTACTGTCTTATGTTAATTGTTTAACTATTGTTTCACTTTGCATGTTTTGACTTCCAGAATAATTGAGTTTATTAGGAATAATCGAATTATTCAAATTAACCACAATCGTTCATATGTTGGAAGTAGATATGAATGAAGATTGTCATGAATTGGTGTGTAGATTGTCTAAATGGTGTTAGACATAGAAAAGGGTTGCTGCAACGTTCATGAGTGCTTATGAACTAGTTTTGAGCATTGGAACAAACCCGCGCTTGCTGGAATCACCTTATAGAATATGATATAAAAGGGTGATCGCAAGACGATAATATCATATAGTCTTAAAACCTAGATATATGGTTTGTTATTTGTTAATTGATTGTACATTGATAATGCGAAAACGCATCAGTAACTCGGTGTTATAAAACGCATTGTTGTGTATAGTTGGTTAATGAATAAGTAAATGCATATAAGTCGAAGTTTATCTGTAACTTTTATCTAAGAAGGTAAAAGCGATATCTCGGCCACTCGATGATTTGATTTGACTTATGTGTCGGGCCCGGTCAGAACTGAATTGATGTGTTCGATTAAGTTCTATGTCAAATAAATCAAAGATCGAGAAACCTAAATGCTTGACTAACCATTCCATAGGATTGTCAACATGATATCTAACAGAGGACTGTACGATCCCTTATCTAAAGGACAAGATTGATTAGATCAGAGTTTGATAGCGTCTTTGAGAGCTACGATTGCAAACCGAATTGTACTTGTGCATATAGTTACTAGACTTATCCAAGTGGGAGACTATTGGAATAGTGTCTAAGGTTGCAACTATATTAGGCAAGTATTTGACCCAGTTGTGCATGGTCCTTTTGGGTTGCCTTCACCATAGCAACTTGATAGGATGATTTATTAAGAGAGAGTAAATATTATTAATATATTATGAGAATAATATAAATATTAATAATATTGTTATTTGATTAATATAAGTCATAGAATTAATTGGAATTAATTTGGTGACTTAAAGAGATTAATTAAATAAGAGGGTATAAACTGTCAATTGTTTGATAGCTAAACTTTAGAATGTAAATCCTTATTGGATAGAGGATGGACGAATTCTAGAAGCTAAGGATAGCTAAAAATCGTCCAAGGCCATCTAAGGAATGGATTTGGATAGCTTTAAGAGAAGATTATCCTATTAGGGTTTAGGTTGTAACCCTTAAGGAGTCTACAAGTATAAATAGACCCTATGGCTAAGGGAAATCGGCACCTCATTGAGAATAGAGAACCCCTGGCCGATTTCCTCCCCTCTCCTCTCTCCCAAATCATCCTCCTTGCTATTTGGTGTTTGTAAGCCATTAGAGGAGTGAAAATTGTGACTCTAGAAGCTCCAAGACAACAAGATCAAACAAGAGATTCAAAGGTATGATTCTAGATCTGTTTCAACATCGTTATTACACCTAAATAGTCATTAGAAGTCTTGGATTCAAAGCATGTTTAATTAGAAAGCATAGATCCAAGCATTAGGGTTTTGCATGCGCACATAGGAAAGTTCTTATGGCTAAAACCCATCAGTATTTGGATCTGAGAAAGGAGTATTGGTGGCTCTGTATGAAGAGGGATGTCGTGTGGTTTGTTGAGAGGTGCTTGACTTGCCGTAGGGTTAAGGCCGAGCACCAGAGGCCGCATGGTAAGCTGCAGCCATTGGAGGTTCCCGAATGGAAGTGGGAACATATCACTATGGATTTCATCACCAAATTTCCAAGGACTGCCATAGGAGTTGATGCAATTTGGGTGATTGTGGACAGATTGACGAAGAGCGCTCACTTCCTTGCTATCAGCGAGAGTTCTTCAGCAGAGAAATTGGCGGAGGTGTATGTGAGGGAAGTGGTATCTCGGCATGGGGTGTCGATCTCGATTGTTTCAGACCGTGATGTGCGCTTCACTTCCAGATTCTAGAAGAAGTTTCATGAAGAGTTGGGTACAAGACTGCATTTTAGTACCGCATATCATCCCCAGACAGACGGTCAGACTGAGCGGATGATTCAGACGCTCGAGGACATGCTCCGGGCATGTGTGTTGGATTTCGGGGGTAGTTGGGATGCATATTTGCCCTTGACAGAGTTTTCCTACAACAACAGCCATCATTCGAGCATTGGTATGCCGCCCTTTGAGCTGTTATATGGGAGGAGGTGTCGGACCCCCATTTGTTGGGGAGAGGTTGGACAGCGGGTGATGGGCAGTACAGAGATCGTGCTTCAGACGACAGAGCAGATCCAGCAGGTCAGACAGAGGTTGTTGACCGCTCAAAGCCGACATAAGAGTTATGCAGACAGACGCCGGTCCGAGCTTGAGTTTCAGGTCGGCAACCTTGTACTCCTGAAGGTCTCTCCTTGGAAAGGAGTGATTCGATTCAGGAAGAGGGGCAAGTTGGGGCCCTGATATATTGGTCCTTTCCGAGTGATCGCGAGGGTAGGCCGGGTAGCCTATTGTTTGGATTTGCCAGCAGAGTTGGGGCAGATTCACGACACTTTTCATGTGTCGCAGCTGAGGAAGTGTATAGTCGATGAGTCGGCAGTGGTTCCATTAGAGGATATTCAGGTGGATGCGAGCCTGAATTATGCAGAGAGACCAGTGGCCATCAGAGATCGGAAAATCAAGGTTCTGAGGAACAAGGAGGTACCCCTGGTTTTGGTTCAGTGGCAGCATCAGAAAGGGTCCGAGATGACTTGGGAACCGGAGCGTGAGATGCGTGAGCAACATCCAGAGTTATTTAGAGAGCGAGACTTCGAGGGCGAAGTCTAGTTCTAGTGGGGGAGAATTGTAACAGCCCGGATTCCCAGGTATTATTCATTTATTTATTTTTGATAATTTGTGAGGAGACTCGGCGAGTTGGAGCATAGACTCGCCGAGTATGATCGCGGATTTGGACGCGGGTTCGCGTCTGGACTCAGCGAGTCCAAGGAATGGACTCGGCGAGTCTGCGCTATTTAATGAAACCCTAATTTCCCGGCCTTGAGCCCTATTTAAAGGACCTTAAACCCCCTTCATTGCGGCTACTTCGACCTTGAGAGCACCAGAGCAGCTGAGAGTTCTTGTGAGTGAGATAAGAGGCCATTATTCACCATTTTTGTGTGTATTTGCAAGAAAGGAAGAGGAAGGCCAAACTAGGAGAGTTGGGGAGCTTGGATCTACTCCCATCTCGGCAGAGGAAGCTATTTGAGGTAACATTCAGAGCTTATACTCGTGTTTTTCTTGATATGGTCAAATCTAGGGTTTCTTCATGCCTTGTTTGACTTGTATTTGGAGTGTGAGAGGTCCCATGAGGATATGGTACCTAGATCTGGACCTTAGTAGCTCCAAAGAGTCCCAAATGCCATGCTTTATGCCTTTCCTTTTGAGTTGGAGACTTAGGTTACCATTTTAGATGTCATTTCTTCAAAAGAAGCCTTGTAGGCGTTGCATGGTAGCCAAGATTGTGACTTTACATGATGAATGTGCTTGGGAGGGCCAGATCTATGAGTTGTTGGAGTGGATCTGACCTCAGAAGCGAGATTGAGTTGATGCATGGCATGGACTCCCCGAGTCTGAAGAACAGACTCGACGAGTAGCATGAAGATTGTCCTTAACCACTCAGCGAGTGGTCTTGCCGAGTTAAGGGTTGACTCAGTGAGTCAGGGAGAGTTAGAGAGGGTTGACAGGTGGACTGAGTCGAGCTGGAACTCGCTGAGTTGTTTTTGAGACTCGGCGAGTTGAGTCGTGGTGGCCCCGCGATTCGTGCCAGGTGGAACTCGTCGAGTCAGGGAAGTACTCGACGTGTCAAAAGAGGATCCTAGGGAGTCAGTGAACACGTATAGACTCGCCGAGTCGCTCTAGTGCACTCGCCGAGTCTGGTCAAAGTTGATCGTTGACCGTTGACCAGAGTTGACCAGTGTTGACTTGATGGGGGTAGTCAACCTTAGTTGAGAAAGTGTTAATTAGAGATATATTGTGTTATAGGAGGATTATAGCTCCGAGGATCGAGCGCGAGTGATTTCCGGGATTTGTGAGTTATCGAGATACGCGAGGTGAGTCTTCTCACTATACTTTACCTTGAGTAGGTAATCAGAGTTATGTGACAGAGTATTTGTATGCTATATGTATGTTATGTGTTGTACTGCATTATTTCTATGTGATTTATGCTGTGGATGTTTATAGAGTTGGAACCGGAAGGTTCCCAGAGTTAGAACCAGTGGGTTCACAGAGTAGGGTCTACGGACCCACAGAGTTATAGCCTCGAGTGGCTAATATGTGTTATGTGTGGTATTTTGGGGAACTCACTAAGCTTTGTGCTTACAGTGTTAGTGTTGTTTGTTTCAGGTACTAGTGATGACCGTGGGAAGGCACCGGCTTGATCTATACACACGCATGGGATTTTTATGATATGTGATATTGGGATTTTGTATGATTTGGATTGGAGTCTTAAAACATTGATGTTTTTATGAAAATTAAATGAAAATGTTTTTATATTATGCGAAAAATTATTTTGAAATTCACGGTGTTATATATATATATATATATATATATATATATATATATATATATATATATATATATATAACAGCCCCGTACAAGCTTAGGTGTGGAATTTGTTAAGCGCCGTCGTTTTTGCTTGAAAATAAATGTCACGCTTAAAAACTAATACTCATTTGAACGGTAATACCGTAATACACCTGTTCTCCGATCCCGGATCCATTCTTTCTTTCTTCTTAAAGTTTCTGATTTTCACAAGAAATAAAACAATGTGGTTCACAATTTGGTTTGTACGTTATACGAGACGTAAGACATTTTTTGTTATGGTTATTTTCTCTTTCATCCACAGATCGTTATGGGCATATTTTAAAACCCAATTACGAATTTGATTTTCCTATTTGATCTTACAACATATACAATTGGATTTTGTAAAATCCAAAATACAAATTTCCATTTATTTGAAAAAGAAATTTTCACATTTGTAGGTGATCCACAAATTCATTTTAGCCATGTCATGGAGGAATGTGATTTGATTGAGTTAAGTACTATCGTCTAATTACTTCTCATGAAATTTACTGCTTCCAATTTCTATAATTGTTGGTTTACATTAAATGGCTTATATTTGGCATTGGTAAGTTACATTCATTGTGTGAAACTTGATGAATTGGTGTAAATGGCATGCATATGAGGTGTTTGACAAAATGCCTTGGTGAAAATTTTATTTGAAATCTTGAACAAATTAACATTTAGTTCACTTTTTTATGAAAAACTAGTTCATGAATTATCTTACATCATCGTTTCAAACCCATGAATTTATACAAACGAATCCTTCTATAGTGATAAAAAAACACCATAGAAACTGGTAGTTTGTCCCATATACCAAAAGGCAAACAATTTTACTATCTTCTAATTGCTTTTATTTTCCTATTTATTAATCTTGCATTATAATTTACATATTATAAAATATAATAGTGCAAATTTTTTTTTTAATATTTTCATTTGTAGTGATAAAGACTATGTTGCCTAGTTGTTTTCTTAACTTCAAACCATGGATAAGCATCATTCTTTTTATGAAATATACTTGCATAAAGTAGCTTGAAGTCAGAAATATGCTCTCTTGATCAACCAGCAAATGAAAACTGGAATTCAATGGTTGGACTTGTGGTGTTGGACAATGGGTTAGTGAGAAACAAATAGTCTTGGAATTCAATGGCTAGAGTGGTGGCCTTGGATGAATGGGTGTGGCAGCTAGGTTCCTTAAAAGACCAACAAGTGGAAGGCTTAACACACAACAATCTATATTTTAGCTCTCTATTGTATTGTTCGATTATGTAATAGCAACTTTGTGCATACTTACATATTTAGACAGAATTAGCAACATACTTTTCATTGTTAACCGAAATAGCAATGTTGTGACAACCCGATATTTCAACTCTTTGTAATGACCTAAAAAGTCAAGTATTGTAACCACTTTTAAGTTAAAGAAATTAACTTTGATAATAAAATGTCCAAAAAGTTTCTATTTAACTACCTACTATGTTTAATATCATTAAACCATGATCGTACGTAAAAAGATGCCCAAATCCGACTTCGTATATTGAAGTTATGATTTTTCCAAGTTCGGCTTAGCAACAGACAACTAAAAAATCGAATCGGAGATCGAGCGACTTTTGGCCGGAATGACCTAAACGAGAATCGAAGGTCTCGACAATGGTATTTCAGCGGTGAAAAGTCTGGCAAAAACCGACGTCAGATAAAGAAGTTATGAATTTTTAAAGAAATTCCTTAAACACGTCATTTTATAATTAAATAATAAAAATAATTTCGGAATTTGCCAACGGAGTCTAAACGAAAGTTGTAGATCGCAGTCTCACCTACGCGTGGATATAAAGACCATTGAAAACGGAGTTCGTATGAAGGAGATATGATTTTTTGAAGTTTATTAAATGATTTATATATATTTATATAAAAAATCCGGTAATATCCGAAGAAGGAGTCAGCATCCTCATCCGAGTTACGCGCTGCGTAACCCTGTACGCCCCGCGTACCTGAGGGCCTTGGTCTCGGTCCGTCCACGTCGCCCTTATGCGAAGCTACCGACCCGTCCCGTCCGACCCGCCCCACCCGATCCGTCCCATCCGACCCGTCCCATCCGAAGCCGAGGCAGTCGAGGACTCGGTCATGCATGACGTACGAGTACGCGCTGCGTACGAGCGTACGCCCCGCGTACCGAGGCTTCTCAGACCCCCTATAAATAGAATGCGAGGGTTTCCGGAAAAATTGCTCATTTCTCTCCTTTCTCTCACGATCTTGCCTCGATTTCCGTGCCCGTTCAAACTCAAAGCCCTGGTCTTTTTGCTCAAGTCTCGAAGGTCGATTTTACTCCCGATATTCTCGAGAATCCCGAGAAAAATCCGTTTCCCAAGACGAAACTCTGCCCGGTTTTCCATCTCGCTATCTTCAAACTTTCAAGTGAGTTCATACCCCTAATCAATATTTTAAATAGTTTTAAATGCTTTAATAGGGGGGGGGGGGGGGGAATACAAGTAGAAACAAACAGATTATTGAATTATTGATATGTATTTTATAACTGCGTTTGTCATTTAACGGATTTCACATGCTACAAAATGTGATGCATGAAATGATTTTACATCTTAAAAACACATTGTTACCAAATGTTTTACCTTTGAAATGTTTATTAAAATGACATCAAGTCATTGTTAATTATTGTTCAAAATCCATAAGATGTTTTACAAAACCATTTTACATTCTTGAACTAAACTATGCATATACACGTATATTATTATATATGTATTGATTATATAGTTTACATCTTTCATTTAGTTTCCCGCACCCTTGAGTAGTAAGAGTGTATAAACCTACATGATCAATCAGTTATATTACAGTAAATTATCATAGGGATAATTTGGAGACATCAAACATTACTTCTATTACAAGGAATCACACAAGAGTCAGTTCATTCATGAGTCTATACTAGTACATTACCTGATACATGAATATGTTTACATATACTTACTTGTTACATGGACACACATACATGAATACCATACATGAACACTTTTACATAGGTGCATTATCTTGTATTCACTTACCTGGATACTTGTACTTAGGACTACGAGGATGATTTATTAGTACATACTGTGTAAATTGTCTTTCCTATCCCGGTTCAATGGGATAGCTAGACGGGACTTACCATTCCGAACCCCGCTGATTAGCACCAGTGGTCAATGACCATCTTCGGAGGTCTAAGGTTACTAATTATATTAGGTAGATCGATTGGGACTAACCCTTCCACCCACCTGCTGCTGCTACAGAGGACAATTAGACAATCTTCGGATGTTCATTAGGTTATACATTTCGCTTAATGCGATGCTGTGTTGGTCCTAGTACCCAGTGACAACACTTATAGTAGTACCTTTTCCTGTTTACTTTATTTTGTGATACATTCACATAAACGATGAGTTAGACTAAGCACTTTTAGTACTAGTCAATACAAAGGAAAAACTATCATTTTACAAACAGAAGATTCGGGTCTTGGTAGAAGACTACATTTCATACTTATAGAAAATAAGGGTTTTTCTAGGGATTTCATACTTACCTCAACATTTTCATTTAAAGGTTTACATGGCCTTCATAACAGATTTTTACAAACAAGGAAATGACACTATTATACTTATGAATTCACTAGCTTTAAAGCTGATACTCGCTTTCAAAATAACTTGTATTCTCAGGTCATCAGTAGACAGGTACGGAGGCCAGGTTTTGAGAAGACGGAGCAGACAAGTCTCGTCTTTTATTTTGATTGTATATTTTTGGTGTCTTATTACATAAAAGAACACACATGTATTAAACTTTACTTATAATGCAATGGATGATGTTGTTGCTTGTTTATTATATTACACTGTTGTGATACTGTACATGACGTCCTCCACCCCTGAACGTTCCGCCGTTCGTGGTTTTGGGGTGTGACAAATGTACTTTGATAGAATCCACTGTTTCTTTTTCCACTTAGATTTCTCTATGATTGATATAATCTTGTGTATCTTTTTCTAATTGCAATATAAAGCATGACTCCTCCAATCCAGTTATGTACACAATTTGCAATCTTGCAAAGAAGATAATAAAGTTTCAATTTTAAATAATTATACAAAATCAGCAACGTACTTCTCGTTGTTAACCGGAATAACATGTTTTGACTTTTTATGGAAAATAGCAATTCATATACATATTTTTATAGAATCAGCAATGTACTTTTCATTTTAAGCCCATGGTAGCAACGTACTTTTATTTTTACCCTATATTAACAACCTACTTTTATTTGTAACACATCTGTGTTAAAAACAAAAACCATCCAGATGTTTCATACACCATTTTTGTCCAAAATAAAATATAATTACCGCAATTATCCAAAATAGGTTTTCATACACCATTTATTTCCAAAATATAAAAAATGTGCCTATTTAAAACATAAAAAAAATCAACTATCCAAAACAGAAACCATCCAAATTTCTCCTAACGACAAGACATATCACCATTGTTTCTCTTGCAACAATTCATCCGCCTGATACATGAAAAATAAAATAGTTAATATAATTATTACGCTAGTAAACTCATGACAATTTACAACTACCTTTCTTTTTGAACAACTAGTGGCGTAGTGACCCAATCCTTGACAGTAAGAGCAAGTTCTTTTCTTCGGCATTTCTAATGAAGACTTAATTCTTGTAGCATTTTTAGGCCGCCCTTTTGTATTAGTTGGACCAATAGGATCCCGTACAAACAATTGAGGCATCATATCTACTTGTGAAATTCCAGTAGAACAACCTTGAGATGCATTTTCAAATGCTTTAGGCTTTTCGTGAATTGTTAGATCATCTAAAAGCTTTATCAATACAGTATTGACTTTATCTATTTTTAAAGGGGATTCCTTTGCTTGTTCAATAACTTTGGTAAAATTTAAACGGACACACCACAAAGTGAATGCGCTCACCCCATTTTCATTATTCATTTCCTCTAGTCCGATACTACTATTACCCACCTTATACCTAGCATTAAGGGTCCACCGTGGTAAAATATAGTGATTCGGAAGTGTTTCAACATGCCTCTTCTTCATAACATACAAGCAATGCTTACATAAAATCCCACATATTTCATACTTAGCACATGAACATGTGACATTCATTTCACTCATAGAACGGAAGGTAACAGTTCGCCAATATGTTTTATCAATGTCAAGTTGCCCAACTCGGTATATAATTTCTTCTTTACTTTTTCTTAACATCTCATGAATTAAATTGTTAGTGGCTTCCATCCATTCATTTTTAAAAACCTCAAAAACTTTTCTAGTGTAACACTCACCTGCTTTTGCTTCGATTGGATGCACAGAAGAAAGAACTGCCCTCGAGTTCATAGTCTTGAAGTCTTCATCTTCTTCGGCAGCCCTTCGAGTCTCTACTGCTTTTTAATATTGTAGTACAAATGCATTCAACATGGTGTTGGAATTGACAAATCCATCAAAAAAAGAATTAATACTCTCACTTCGTCCACTGGTTGTCATACCGGCCAAGAAAATATCTTTGAAGAAAGGTTTTGCCCAATGTATCCGTTGGTTATACATTTCATTTATCCAACAATTATGTTCCAGGTTATACCTACTACGCATAACTTCAAACTTTTTTTCAAATTCTTCAATGGTGTCACTGTTTACCCAATGTCTATAAGATTCCTGAAAATCACTATAACGAGCAACAATGGTGTCATTGTTTGGATTCCTTCTGTTGTTTGGCTATGGGGATTTGGTCCATGAGACACATTCATTAATCATTTATTCTTATCCATGTCGTCATCTTTTAAAACGTATTGTTAAAGATGCCGCCACGCAGAAGTACAAGACGCAATCCAAACAACGAAGCACCGATACCACCACCTCCACCACCACCTGTACCTCTTCAACCACCTAACCCTTTCGATGCCAACATGTTCCAGGCAGCTTTCACAGCAGCAGTTGCAGCTGCTGTGTCAGCAATCAACGCTCCTGCCCCTAGTGGATCAGGAACAGGTGCACCACCCTCGAACCACGACGAAAGCCATGGACACCCTCGGGAGTGCACCTACAAGGACTTCACTAACACCAAACCCCACAGCTTCAATGGAACTGGGGGTGTTATGGTGTTGAGACAATGGATTGAGAAGACGGAATCTGTCTTCGAGATCTGCGGATGCCAAGAAGGCAACAAGGTCAAGTTCGCAGCTTGTACCTTCTCTGACCGAGCACTAACATGGTAGAACAACCATGTTAACTATCTAACTTTGGTGGTGGCGTATTCCATTGGCTGGGAAAAGTTGAAAGACATGCTGATGAAAGAATACTGTCCTCGAGGTGAAATACAAAAACTCGAGCAAGAATTATGGGGTCTACAAATGGTTGGATCCGACATCACTACCTACACAAATAGGTTCTGTGATTTGGCAAACTTATGCCCTGATATGGTTGCTCTCCAGAGCAAAAAGATTGAGAGATATATCTGGGGACTGTCGCCCCAGATCCAGTCAAGTGTGATCGCTTCCAGGCCTATTACCTTTGATAGTGCCAAGGAACTGGCACAATCTCTTATCGATCATCGGAAACCTCAGAACACAACAATCCCTACACCTGTACCACAAAAATCCAACCCCGACTACGACAAGAAGGGGTGGAATAAGAGGAAAAGAGGGGCTCCGCAAGGATCCTCCAATACGCAACAACTTGTGGCGATCAATGCTGCCACAGTGACTCATGTTGCCCCTGCGAACCTCTTACTAGCAAAAACATATGCTGGGACTCTCCCGAAGTGCACCAAGTGCAACTTCCACCACCACGGGCCTTGCAGGGAGATGCAATGCACCAACTGCAACAGGAAGGGGCACACCGTCCATTTCTGCAAAACTCCAATAGCTCAAGCTACCCAAGTTTAACGCCGGTATGGGCCAAGCTTGCTACGGTTGTGGCGAAGTGGGCCACTACAAGAGAAACTGCCCTAAAGCGGGGACGGCTGGAGGAGTGGGAAGAGTTATGGCCCTGGGCCACGAGGAAGCAGTAGCTGATCCTACGATAGTTACTGGTACATTCCTCCTCGATAACTCATATGCTTGCATACTTTTCGATAGTGGAGCCGAGTAAAGTTTTGTAAGTCACAAATTTGCACACCTGCTTAAACAAAAACCATGTGCACTAGATAGTTCATTCACGGTAGAAATGGCTAACGGGAAAACAGAGAGTACGAACTGCATATTCGTAGGTTGTACTTTAACTTTAGATGGCCATACTTTCAAGATAGATCTCATGCCAGTCACAATTAAATGTTTTGACGTTATCATCGATATGGATTGGTTGAGTCTTTTTCGTGCCGACATTATGTGCTTCGAAAAAGCAGTTCGTCTTAACCTTCCTAACAACGAAACTTTAATTATCTACGGCGACAAACCCAGTACGAGCCTTCGCATCATTTCGTGCATTCAAGCCCAGAAGTGCTTGCGGAAGGAGTACCATGCATTTCTCGCGCACATCGTCGATACCAGTCAAGAACTGAAAGACATCCAGAAAATCCCAGAAGTATGCGACTTTCCCGACATATTCCCAGAAGAACTTCCCGGTTTACCACCACAACGCCAAGTCGAGTTCAGAATCGACTTAGTGCCAGGGGCTACTCCCGTAGCCAAATCCCCGTATCGTCTGGCACCAGCTGAAATGCAGGAACTTTCCAGTCAACTTAACGAACTTCTCAAGAAAGGATTCATTCGACCAAGCTTCTCACCATGGGGAGCACCGGTCTTGTTCGTCAAGAAGAAAGATGGATCGTTTCGCATGTGCATCGACTATAGGGAACTCAACAAACTTACCATTAAAAATCGATATCCTTTGCCCCGCATTGACGATTTGTTTGATCAACTTCAAGGAGCCAACTACTTCTCGAAGATAGATCTGCGATCCGGATATCACCAACTACGAGTGTTAGAGGAGGATGTTCCCAAGATAGCCTTCCGAACTCGTTATGGGCACTACAAGTTTATAGTGATGCCATTCGGATTAACTAACGCGCCCGCAGTATTCATGGATCTGATGAATAGGGTGTGTCGTCCTTACTTGGATCAATTCGTCATCGTCTTCATTGATGACATACTCATCTACTCTCGAAGTAAGGAGGAACATAGTCTACATCTCCGTAAAATCTTAGAGACATTGAGATCGGAGAAGCTCTACGCGAAGTTCTCAAAGTGCGAATTTTGGATTCGGCGAGTCGAATTTTTGGGCCATGTGGTTAGTAAAGAAGGTATACACGTGGACCCCTCCAAGATCAAAGCCATCGAGAACTGGACAGCACCAAAGACACCTACCGAAATTTGTCAATTTCTAGGTCTCGCTGGCTACTATCGCAGGTTCATTCAGAACTTCTCCAGCATAGCGAAACCTCTTACAACCCTGACCCAGAAAGGCGTGGCCTTTCACTGGGAAGAGAAACAGGAAAAAGCGTTCCAAACGCTCAAACGAGCCTTATGCACCGCCCCGATACTATCCCTTCCCGAAGGAATAGAAGACTTCATTGTCTATTGCGATGCATCCAATCAAGGGCTCGGATGTGTTCTAATGCATCGAGGTAAAGTCATCGCTTATGCCTCGAGACAGCTAAAGACACATGAGGTTAACTACACAACCCATGATCTTGAACTAGGAGCAGTTGTGTTCGCTCTGAAGATCTGGCGACATTACCTGTACGGTACAAAAAGCACGATTTTTACAGACCATAAGAGTCTGCAACACATTTTCGACCAGAAGGAGCTCAACATGAGACAACAACGGTGGGTCGAGGTACTCAGCGATTACGAATGCGAAATTCGTTATCATCCAGGTAAAGCCAATGTAGTAGCCGACGCCCTAAGTCGGAAAGAATATTCTGGTCGTAGGGTCAAATCTTTGACTCTAACTATCCATTCACACTTGACCACGCAAATAAAGGAGGCTCAGCTCGACGCTTTGAAACCTGAAAACGTGGCTGGTGAATCCCTTAGAGGGATGGATAAGAACCTAGAAGCCAAGGGTGGCGGAGCCTTATACCTCATGGATCGGATCTGGACACCGAATCACGGTGGCTTCAGAGACTTGGTCATGACATAAGCTCACAACACTCGTTATTCCGTCCACCCGGGTTCAGATAAGATGTATCTGGACCTTAAAAGGTTATACTGGTGGCCTAACATGAAAGCATATATTGCTACCTTCGTGAGTAAATGCCTTACTTGCGTAAAGGTCAAGGTTGAGTACCAGAAACCCTCCGGTCTTCTACAACAACCGGAGATACCAGAATGGAAGTGGGAGCGGATCACTATGGACTTCATAACCAAGTTGCCCAAGACGACGGGTGGACTTGATTCCATATGGGTCATCGTCGATAGACTGACCAAGTCTGCACACTTCCTACCGATCAAAGAAACAGACAAGATGGAGAAACTTACCAGAACTTACATTAGGGAGATTGTAAGGCTGCACGGTGTTCCTTTATCTATCATCTCAGACCAAGATAGTAGATTCACTTCGAGGTTCTGGCAGTCATTACAAAATTCCCTAGGAACTAGGCTGGACATGAGTACAGCCTACCATCCACAGACCGACGGGCAAAGTGAGAGACCTATCCAAACCTTAGAAGATATGTTGTGTGCATGTGTGATTGACTTTGGAAAAGCTTGGGATACTCATTTACCTCTTGTCGAGTTTTCCTACAACAACAGTTATCACACAAGCACGAAGGCAGCTCCATTCGAGGCCCTCTATGGCCGAAAGTGCAGATCCCCTCTGTGCTGGGCTAAGGTGGGTGATACCCAGTCAGCTAAGGAACGAGCTCCCGAAAGCACTCTCACCGGTCCGGAGATCATTCAGGAAACGACAGAGAAGATCGTTCAAATTCGTGAACGATTGAAAGCCTATAGAGACCGACAGAAAAGCTACGCTGACAAGCGTAGGAAACCATTGGAGTTCCAGGTAGGCGACCGAGTCCTACTGAAGGTCTCACCCTGGAAGTGCTTGATACGCCTTGGAAAGCGTGGGAAGCTCAATCCAAGATACATAGGGCCTTTCGAGATTCTTGCGAGGATCGGTCTGTAGCTTACAAACTCAATCTACCGCAAGAACTCAGTAACGTACATCCTACCTTCCACGTGTCAAACTTGAAAAAGTGTCTATCCGACGAGACTCTTGTTATTCCACTCGACGAGATCGAGATCAACGAGAGCCTCAACTTTGTGGAAGAACCAGTAGAAATCATGGAACGAGAGGTCAAACAAACAAAACAAAGTCGCATACCCATCGTGAAGGTTCGGTGGAACGCCAAGCGGGGACCTGAATTCACATAGGAACGCGAAGATCAGATGAAACAAAAGTACCCTCATCTTTTTCATGCTCACTAGTATCTTTACTACTTTAAATTTCGGGACGAAATTCCCTCTAATGGGGGGATGATGTGACAACCCGATATTTCAACTCTTTGTAATGACCTAAAAAGCCAAGTATTGTAACCACTTTTAAGTTAAAGAAATTAACTTTGATAATAAAATGTCTAAAAAGTTTCTATTTAACTACCTACTATGTTTAATATCATTAAACCATGATCGTACGTACAAAGAACGCCCAAATCCAACTTTGTATATTGAAGTCATGATTTTTCCAAGTTCGGCTTAGCAACAGACAACTAAAAACTCGAATTGGAGATCGAGCGACTTTTGGCCGGAATGACCTAAACGAGAATTGAAGGTCTCGACAATGGTATTTCAGTGGTGAAAAGTCTGGCAAAAACCGACGTCAGATAAAGAAGTTATGAATTTTTAAAGAAATTCCTTAAACACGTCATTTTATAATTAAATAATAAAAATAATTTCGGAATTTGCCAACGGAGTCTAAACGAAAGTTGTAGAGCGCAGTCTCACCTACGCGTGGATATAAAGACCATTGAAAACGGAATACGTATGAAGGAGATATGATTTTTTGAAGTTTATTAAATGATTTATATATATTTATATAAAAAATCCGGTAATATCCGAAGAAGGAGTCAGCATCCTCATCCGAGTTACGCGCTGCGTAACCCTGTACGCCCCGCGTACCCGAGGGCCTTGGTCTCGGTCCGTCCACGTCGCCCTTATGCGAAGCTACCGACCCGTCCCGTCCGACCCGCCCCACCCGATCCGTCCCATCCGACCCGTCCCATCCGAAGCCGAGGCAGTCGAGGACTCGGTCATGCATGACGTACGAGTACGCGCTGCGTACGAGCGTACGCCCCGCGTACCGAGGCTTCTCAGACCCCCTATAAATAGAATGCGAGGGTTTCCGGAAAAATTGCTCATTTCTCTCCTTTCTCTCACGATCTTGCCTCGATTTCCGTGCCCGTTCAAACCCAAAGCCCTGGTCTTTTTGCTCAAGTCTCGAAGGTTGATTTTACTCCCGATATTCTCTAGAATCCCGAGAAAAATCCGTTTCCCAAGACGAAACTCTGCCCGGTTTTCCATCTCGCTATCTTCAAACTTTCAAGTGAGTTCATACCCTTAATCAATATTTTAAATAGTTTTAAATGCTTTAATAGGGGGGGGGGGAATACAAGTAGAAACAAACAGATTATTGAATTATTGATATGTATTTTATAACTGCGTTTGTCATTTAACGGATTTCACATGCTACAAAATGTGATGCATGAAATGATTTTACATCTTAAAAACACATTGTTACCAAATGTTTTACCTTTGAAATGTTTATTAAAATGACATCAAGTCATTGTTAATTATTGTTCAAAATCCATAAGATGTTTTACAAAACCATTTTACATTCTTGAACTAAACTATGCATATACACGTATATTATTATATATGTATTGATTATATAGTTTACATCTTTCATTTAGTTTCCCGCACCCTTGAGTAGTAAGAGTGTATAAACCTACATGATCAATCAGTTATATTACAGTAAATTATCATAGGGATAATTTGGAGACATCAAACATTACTTCTATTACAAGGAATCACACAAGAGTCAGTTCATTCATGAGTCTATACTAGTACATTACCTGATACATGAATATGTTTACATATACTTACTTGTTACATGGACACACATACATGAATACCATACATGAACACTTTTACATAGGTGCATTATCTTGTATTCACTTACCTGGATACTTGTACTTAGGACTACGAGGATGATTTATTAGTACATACTGTGTAAATTGTCTTTCCTATCCCGGTTCAATGGGATAGCTAGATGGGACTTACCATTCCGAACCCCGCTGATTAGCACCAGTGGTCAATGACCATCTTCGGAGGTCTAAGGTTACTAATTATATTAGGTAGATCGATTGGGACTAACCCTTCCACCCACCTGCTGCTGCTACAGAGGACAATTAGACAATCTTCGGATGTTCATTAGGTTATACATTTCGCTTAATGCGATGCTGTGTTGGTCCTAGTACCCAGTGACAACACTTATAGTAGTACCTTTTCCTGTTTACTTTATTTTGTGATACATTCACATAAACGATGAGTTAGACTAAGCACTTTTAGTACTAGTCAATACAAAGGAAAAACTATCATTTTACAAACAGAAGATTCGGGTCTTGGTAGAAGACTACATTTCATACTTATAGAAAATAAGGGTTTTTCTAGGGATTTCATACTTACCTCAACATTTTCATTTAAAGGTTTACATGGCCTTCATAACAGATTTTTACAAACAAGGAAATGACACTATTATACTTATGAATTCACTAGCTTTAAAGCTGATACTCGCTTTCAAAATAACTTGTATTCTCAGGTCATCAGTAGACAGGTACGGAGGCCAGGTTTTGAGAAGACGGAGCAGACAAGTCTCGTCTTTTATTTTGATTGTATATTTTTGGTGTCTTATTACATAAAAGAACACACATGTATTAAACTTTACTTATAATGCAATGGATGATGTTGTTGCTTGTTTATTATATTACACTGTTGTGATACTGTACATGACGTCCTCCACCCCTGAACGTTCCGCCGTTCGTGGTTTTGGGGTGTGACAAATGTACTTTGATAGAATCCACTGTTTCTTTTTCCACTTAGATTTCTCTATGATTGATATAATCTTGTGTATCTTTTTCTAATTGCAATATAAAGCATGACTCCTCCAATCCAGTTATGTACACAATTTGCAATCTTGCAAAGAAGATAATAAAGTTTCAATTTTAAATAATTATACAAAATCAGCAACGTACTTCTCGTTGTTAACCGGAATAACATGTTTTGACTTTTTATGGAAAATAGCAATTCATATACATATTTTTATAGAATCAGCAATGTACTTTTCATTTTAAGCCCATGGTAGCAACGTACTTTTATTTTTACCCTATATTAACAACCTACTTTTATTTGTAACACATCTGTGTTAAAAACAAAAACCATCCAGATGTTTCATACACCATTTTTGTCCAAAATAAAATATAATTACCGCAATTATCCAAAATAGGTTTTCATACACCATTTATTTCCAAAATATAAAAAATGTGCCTATTTAAAACATAAAAAAAATCAACTATCCAAAACAGAAACCATCCAAATTTCTCCTAACGACAAGACATATCACCATTGTTTCTCTTGCAACAATTCATCCGCCTGATACATGAAAAATAAAATAGTTAATATAATTATTACGCTAGTAAACTCATGACAATTTACAACTACCTTTCTTTTTGAACAACTAGTGGCGTAGTGACCCAATCCTTGACAGTAAGAGCAAGTTCTTTTCTTCGGCATTTCTAATGAAGACTTAATTCTTGTAGCATTTTTAGGCCGCCCTTTTGTATTAGTTGGACCAATAGGATCCCGTACAAACAATTGAGGCATCATATCTACTTGTGAAATTCCAGTAGAACAACCTTGAGATGCATTTTCAAATGCTTTAGGCTTTTCGTGAATTGTTAGATCATCTAAAAGCTTTATCAATACAGTATTGACTTTATCTATTTTTAAAGGGGATTCCTTTGCTTGTTCAATAACTTTGGTAAAATTTAAACGGACACACCACAAAGTGAATGCGCTCACCCCATTTTCATTATTCATTTCCTCTAGTCCGATACTACTATTACCCACCTTATACCTAGCATTAAGGGTCCACCGTGGTAAAATATAGTGATTCGGAAGTGTTTCAACATGCCTCTTCTTCATAACATACAAGCAATGCTTACATAAAATCCCACATATTTCATACTTAGCACATGAACATGTGACATTCATTTCACTCATAGAACGGAAGGTAACAGTTCGCCAATATGTTTTATCAATGTCAAGTTGCCCAACTCGGTATATAATTTCTTCTTTACTTTTTCTTAACATCTCATGAATTAAATTGTTAGTGGCTTCCATCCATTCATTTTTAAAAACCTCAAAAACTTTTCTAGTGTAACACTCACCTGCTTTTGCTTCGATTGGATGCACAGAAGAAAGAACTGCCCTCGAGTTCATAGTCTTGAAGTCTTCATCTTCTTCGGCAGCCCTTCGAGTCTCTACTGCTTTTTAATATTGTAGTACAAATGCATTCAACATGGTGTTGGAATTGACAAATCCATCAAAAAAAGAATTAATACTCTCACTTCGTCCACTGGTTGTCATACCGGCCAAGAAAATATCTTTGAAGAAAGGTTTTGCCCAATGTATCCGTTGGTTATACATTTCATTTATCCAACAATTATGTTCCAGGTTATACCTACTACGCATAACTTCAAACTTTTTTTCAAATTCTTCAATGGTGTCACTGTTTACCCAATGTCTATAAGATTCCTGAAAATCACTATAACGGGCAACAAATGGGCGAATGTGTTCCGGTTCGTGCCTTTTAATATGCCATTCACAAAAGCGGTGTCGAGTGTTTGGAAACACTTTTTTTATCGCATTACCGATCGCTTTGTCTTGATCCGTAATGATTGCCTTTGGATGCTTGTGAAACCTACACGTTAGGAAATTCTCGAATAACCATACAAATGTTTCTTCTTTTTCGTTTTCTAGCAATGCTCCACCAAAAAGTATAGATTGCCGATGATGATTAACCCCTATAAAGGGAGCAAATGGCATTTTGTATTTGTTTGTCATATAAGTGACATCAAACACAACAACATCTCCAAACTTAGTATAGGCGTCTCTTGATCTTCCATTAGCCCAAAATATATTCCTAGGAGAACCATCATCACACAAGTCCACAACAAAATACTGGTCATTATCCACTAATGCTTTATCTTGGAAATGCTTTATAAGTCCATAAAACTCCTTTCCCCTATACTGTTTTCGTTGCTCGGATAAGACATCAGCACATTGCTTTGAAGTAACATCGGCTTCATCTGAAGTTTTCATTGCGTTAATAGCCTTTTTAATTTGAGAAGGCTTCAAACCTACTTGACCAAATTGCACCATAAGAGTTCTGCATTCCATAGTACGGTGGAACTTCCCATGCGATCTATGCTACATTACCTTTGTTGGTGTCAAGCTCAAGGCATGATTGTGTGTATCATTAAACTTGTCCACGATCCATTTCTCATCCTTCTGTTTTGAAATTTGAATCATTGCTTTGCATCCCGTTCTTACTTCTCTACGACGTTTTATCACTTTTCCACTTGAATTATTAACTTTCAAGCATTTGAAACATTCTTTGTTGCATACATATGTCTTCCGATAATGCTCATTTGTTGTCTTATTCTTAAATTTCCAATGAATACGTATACCAAATCCATGTAAAAATGCGTAATCATTATAAAATGTATACGCATCATTGGGTGTATCAAAAACCTTTCCAATAATACTTTGATCATTACCTGCACCTTCGTCACATCCAAGATTGACACCATCATTATTTTTTTTCTCCGATTCAGATGTCGATCCTGAATAACCATTATTTGCATCAATATCTTCATTTGTTTGTTTTTCAAAGGACTAATCTGCTACTTGCATTTATGAATCCATAATGTGGAATGTGACCTGCACCAAGAAAACCACACATCAATGTCATTCTACAATTAAAAAAGAAAGAAACAATTTTGGGTAAAATGGATTTGAGATACATGTTATGTATATTTAACCGTAGAAGTATAAAGACAATATAAGAGACTTTATATGTTTATGTAGATTGCAAGTATATTACACAGTAATATGTTAATTTAATGGTTTATGAAAATAAAAGATAAAAAGAGCACATGTGTCGTCAACTACACAACTGATATCAATTTATTCATAAGGATTCTGTAAAGCACAATTGATATCAATTTAATCATAAGGATTCTATAAAGCAGACAATCAAAGAAACAATGAATACTATGATTTCTTGCATTGAAAAGTAATAGCCAAAAACCCAATATATGTTTATTAAAAATTATGATTACATGTGATCAACCCCACTTTCTGCCACTAAATCGATTAAATATATTACTATAGTCTAGGCCAACTTGATTTGAATTTTTAATAAGTGAATCAACGGAATCAATTAGCAATTCTAAAAACAAGTAAAACATGTGTTTATCCATAATCCGTCGTGTAAAAGGTGTGAGGTATTTAAACTACATATAATGAAATTAGGTGTGTAAACTGATTGTGAATCGAATGAATACGGACATACGTAATACGCACCTGTAGGTCGCCGGGAAAAATATGTTTTCTTCAATTAACGTACTTAGGTTTAAGAGGTGAGAAAAAGAAGATGTTTTTTTAATTAATCTACGTGATCATGTAAGATATTAGATAATATTCGGCCAAAAAAACAATCGTGGTTTAATAGGTTCCACGCCTATTCTTTTTATAAGTTAGCAACAATGAGTTTGCAATGTGGTGTACAAATTAAAAAAAAAAAAAAGGTTCAATTGTGATGGCCAATTGGGTGTAAACGGCAAATTAAAGAAGATGCGTATGGTTTCTTTTGCGTTTATTTTTATAATTTTTGTTTTATGTTTTCTTATCATTTTTGTAAATCTAACCAAGATTTAGGTGAAATGTACTCTATTTGACTTTCCTATTTTGTTCTTACCTTTCTATGTATCAATAAATTATATTAACGTAACAGCATGAAAATGCTATTAATTTATTAAAATAAATTTATTGAAGAATTATTTTAAACAAAAAACATAAATTATTTGAAAATGAACACAATTATATTAAAGAAATTTAAATATGAAAAAAAAACGAATTAAAAAGACCAAAAATTAATGGCATTTATGGAAAACTTTCTAAGAAGAATATACACACATGAGTAACATTGATTTTAATTCTCATCTAACATTAATATATTTCAAATCTATTTCAAAAAAATAACAAAACAAACACAATTTTATTAAATACCATACTTAAAATCTGTACGTTTCTTTATAATACAAAACAACCCATCAATAAGAATCTATTATTTCCAACCGTTAATTTTTTTTTCTAAATATAATTATTTGCTGAAATATACTTTCTTTTTTCCTTTTGTTTTTTTTATAACATTGTTACCAAATTATAGATGACAACTATAAATCAACATTACGATTAACTAATTTCTGGATGAAACTATTCACCGCCAGCTGCATTACCAAAAGGAAAAATAATCAACAAAAAGAAACTACTAATCGCTCCGTTTCCATCAACCGATGTACCGCACGGATACCCCACTAGTTTTTATGTGTTTATATATATATATATATATATATATATATATATATATATATATATATATATATATATATATATATATATATATATATATACACACACACACACACACAAAATCACTATCGTACAACATCCTATACACAAGGATACATAACAAATCTAGTGCATCGGCATTGGTGTCTTCAATCCACGGGTATAGTGAGGAAACTTACCTGAACGGAAATCCAAAAACACCGCGACATGCTAACTTTCTGGACTGATTGCTCCTGCGAACCTACTAGCACCAAAAACCAGGTAGAGCCTTAATCAACAACCCAAATCCTTCAAGTTTGACCCTAAGTCAAACTGGTCAAAAAGTCAACGGTCAACTTTGTCAAAGTCAACACCACTTCGTGACCCTCCTTGGGCACGTCGTGGGAACGCAAGATCAAACAATTAACATGTAGGACATTGCCACGTCGTGGGCCCTCCTTTGCCACGTCGTGGCAATGCCAAAACAAAACAGTCGCGATTCTAAACTTCATCACACCATTAAATTTAAATACATTATAGCAGAAATGAAAATGTGGGGGCTTTATCTTCAACCCATGAGATTATCTTGATCAATTATATTCTTCATTGTATAATCCAAATTATTAACTTCATCATTCTATGTTACATGTTTTCTTAGGGATGCAACAAAGACAAAGTTATGGAAACCTTGTTCTCCGCTTGGGAGGTTAGTTAGCGTCTATATAGGAGGTAGGAGGGATTCTTCTATATGAGGTAGGAAGGATGCTTCTAGGGTGTTCTTTGCCTTTGTCTGTTATTCAAACCTAGCAAATCCAGAGGAGATTGAAAGAGAGCTAGCAAGGTGTCTTGTGTGGGAAGAAAATTGGTGGCAAACAGTAACATCCTAATCTACAAGACCAAAATTTCATTTTTGACATAACGATTTATAAAACAATTTATAGGAAAACATCATTTATAAAACAATTTATAGGAAAACATCATTGAGTTTCTGTAAACCTTGACACAATATCTAGCATAGTAGGTAACCCAATATAGACTTTTGTACATTTTATTTTCGAAGTAAATTTCATTAATTCAAAAGTGGTTACAATACTTGACTTTTTAGGTCATTACATAGAGTCGAAATATCGGGTTGTCACATCATCCCCCCATTAGAGGAATTTCGTCCCGAAATTTAATGTAAGAAAAACACTTGTGGATTAGGGAAAAAGATGTGGGTACTTGTGTTTCATCTGATCTTCGCGTTCCCAGGTGTATTCAGGTCCTCGCTTTGTATTCCATCGGACCTTCACGATGGGTATGCGACTTTGTTTTGTTCTTTTAATTTCCATATCTATGATTTCAATTGGTTCTTCTATAAAGTGGATACTCTCGTTGATTTCGATTTCGTCTAAAGAGACGATGAGGGTCTCATCGGACAAACATTTCTTCAAGTTTGACACATGAAAGGGAGGGTGTACGTTATTCAGTTCCTGCGGTAGACGAAGTTTGTAGGCTACCGGGCCAATCCTTGCAAGGATCTCGAATGGTCCGATATACCTTGGGTTTAGTTTCCGACATCTTCCAAAACATATTAGTCCTTTCCAGGGCAAGACCTTCAATAGCACTTGGTCCCCAACCTGAAATTCCAAGGGCTTCCGTCTTTTTTCTGCATAACTCTTTTGTCTGTCTCTTGAAGCCTTTAGTCGTTCCCAAATTTGTACAATCTTCTCAGTTGTTTCTCTTATGATTTCCGGGCCAGTGAGAGTGCTGTCGGGTACATGTCCCTTGGCTAGTTGCGTGTCACCTACTTCAGTCCAGCACAGTGTTGATCTGCACTTCCGTCCGTAAAGGGCTTCAAATTGAGCAACTTTAATGTTGGAGTGATAACTATTGTTGTATGAAAATTCGAATAGTGGTAAATGGGTATCCCATGCTTTACCAAAATCGATTACACAAGCTCTTAGCATATCTTCCAAGGTTTGTATGGTCCTCTCACTTTGACCATCGGTTTGTGGATGGTAAGTAGTACTCATGTCGAGCCTCGTTCCTAGAGATTTTTGTAACGATTTCCAGAATCGCGAGGTGAACCTACTATCTCTGTCGGATATAATGGATATTGGTACACCATGTAGTTGTACAATCTCTTGGATGTAGTTTCGAGCTAGCTTCTCCATATTGTCGGTTTCTTTTATTGGCAGAAAGTGTGCGGATTTTGTTAATCTATCTACAATTACCCAGATGGTGTCTAGCCCACCTGCTGTCTTGGGTAATTTGGTTATGAAGTCCATGGTTATCCGTTCCCACTTCCACTCAGGTATTTCGGGTTGTTGAAGCAATCCCGATGGCTTTTGGTACTCTACCTTGACTTTGGTGCAAGTCAAACACTTGCCCACATAGGTAGCGATCTCCGCTTTCATGTTTGGCCACCAATACAGTTTCTTGAGGTCTAAATACATCTTGTCTGAACCTGGATGTACGGAGTGTCGCGTCTTATGCGCCTCGTTCATGACAATGTCTCTGAATCCACCAAACTTCGGTGTCCAGATCCGATCCATGAAGTAACGAACCCCGTCACCCTTGACTTCAAGATTCTTGTCCATTCCTCTTAGGGCTTCACCTGCTACGTTCTCTGTTTTCAAGGCTTTCCTCTGAGCTTCCTTGATTTGTGTGGATAGATGTGAATGGATCGTCATGGTTAAGGATTTCACTCGGCGACCTGAGTATTCTTTCCGACTAAGGGCATCAGCTACTATATTCGCTTTTCCTGGGTGATAGCGAATCTCGCATTCGTAGTCATTCAGTAGTTCAACCCATGTCTCTGCCTCATGTTGAGTTCTTTTTGGTTGAAAATGTGCTGAAGGCTCTTATGATCAGTGAAGATCGTGCATTTCGTGCCATAAAGATAGTGTCTCAAGATCTTTAGCGTGAAAACGACTGCTCCAAGTTCAAGATCGTGGGTAGTGTAGTTGACTTCGTGCATCTTGAGGTGTCTTGAGGTGTAAGCGATGACCTTACCTCGTTGCATTAGTACGCATCCAAGACCTTGATTAGATGCATCACAATAGACCACGAAGTCTTCTGTTCCTTCTGGCAAGGACAATATAGGTGCGCTGCATAGTGCTTGCTTCAGTGTTTGGAATGCACCCTCTTGTTTTCCTTCCCAATTGAAAGTTACATCCTTCTGTGTTAGGGTGGTGAGTGGTTTAGCAATCTTCGAGAATTTTTCTATAAATCTACGGTAATAGCCAGCAAGGCCCAAGAATTGTCGAATTTCCGTTGGGGTTCTTGGAGCTGACCAGTTCTCGATTGCCTTGATTTTGGAAGGGTCCACGTGTATTCCGTCTTTGCTAACCACGTGACTTAGGAAATCTACCTTCCGAATCCAAAATTCGCACTTGGAGAATTTTTCATATAGCTTCTCTTTTCTTAGCGTTTCCAAGACTTGTCAGAGGTATTGACTGTGATCATCTTTAGTCTTCGAATAGATGAGTATGTCATCTATGAATACGATCACAAACTTGTCTAGGAACGAACGACACACCGGTTCATTAAGTCCATGAACACCGCTGGTGCATTTGTTAATCCAAAGGGCATCACTACAAACTCGTAGTGACCATATCGAGTTCGAAAAGCTGTTTTGGGAACATCTCCTTCCAAGACTCGTAGTTGGTGATACCCGGATCTTAAGTCGATCTTTGAGAAATAACTCGCTCCTTGGAGTTGGTCGAACAAGTCGTCAATGCGTGGTAGTGGGTATCGGTTCTTGACAGTAAGCTTGTTAAGTTCCCGGTAATCAATGCACATGCGGAAAGATCCATCCTTCTTCTTTACGAACAAGATCGGTGCTCCCCAAGGTGAGAAGCTTGGTCTGATGAATCCTTTGTTGAGTAGTTCGTTTAATTGGCTGGATAATTCTTGCATCTCAGCTGGCGCCAGACGATACGACGACTTAGCCACTGGGGTAGCTCCGAGAATTAAATCGATTCTGAAATCGACTTGTCATTATGGTGGGACTCCTGAAAGATCTTTAGGGAAGATATCGGGAAAATCGCAGACCTCCGGAATGTCTTTGATGCTCTTCGTTTCTTTTTCCTTATCTACCACGTGGGCTAAGAAGGCATGGTACTTCTTACGCAGGTATTTCTAGGCTTTGACGTAAGAGATGATTTGTAAATTGGTACCGGGTTTGTCACCATAAATGACAAGAGTTTCGCTGCTTGGCAGGTTTAGGCGAATGACCCTCTCCTGACAAAGAATATCGGCATGGTGTAGGCTTAACCAATCCATACCGATGATGACATCAAAGCTCTTTATAGTGATCGACATTAGATAGATTTGAAATGAATGTTCGTTTAGAGTTAGTGTGCAGCCTATGTACATATCATTTGTGCTTTCTGTTCTACCATTTTCCATTTCTACTGTGAATATCTTATTGAGTGATTTAGGGTTCTGTTTTAGTATGTGCTATTGAGGAGAAACGTACCCGTAACCACCGTGGGATTGGCTATTGCTTCGTTTTGCCCCAACACTCTTCTTATACCGCCAGCGTTCCTTGCCTTAGGGCAGTCTCTCTTGTAGTGTCCAGCCTCACCGCATCCATAACATGCCTGGCCCACACCGACTCCAGGGATTTGAGTGATCGGTTGTGCTGGTGCTCTACAGAAACGGGTGTATGCCCTTTCTTGTTGTAATTGTTACAGTGCATCTCTCGGAAATTTCCATTGTGGTGGAAATTGCATTTGGCGCACTTCGGCAGGTTTCCAGCATATGGCTTTGCTGGTGTAGTGGTAATTGGAGCAGCAGTGGGGGCAGTAGCGGGATGAACTGCCACAATCTGTTGTTTCTTGGAAGGTTCCTATGAAGGCTGACTCTTCCTTTTGTTCCAGAACTTCTTGTTGTTGTTGTTGTTGTTGTTGTTGTTGTTGATTCCTCTGGGTTGCTCCGGAGTGGTAGTTGCAAAGCCCGGATAGACCCCATGGTCGACGAGGGCTTGTGCCAACTGTTTGGCACTATTGAAGGTGATTGGTTTGGAAGCTAGTACACTTCCTTGAATCTGGGGGCAACCATCCCTGGGCAAAGGATTGCCAAATCACTGAACCTGTTGGTATAGGTCGTGATATCTGAGCCTACCATGGTAAGGCCCCAAAGTTCCTGTTCGAGCTTTTGTAATTCTCCCCGTGGACAGTACTCTTGCAGTAATATTTGTTTTACATTCTCCCAGCCCATAGAGTTAGCCACTACTAGCGTTAGTGACTTGACATGGCCATTACACCATGTCAGAGCTCTCTCAGAGAAAGTACAGGAAGCAAACTTCACTTTGTTCCCTTCCGGACAAGAACAAATCTCGAAAACTGCTTTAGTTTTCTCTATCCACTGTGATAGAGCCATTATCCCTCTAGCCCCATTAAAAGTAATGGGTTTGCTATTCATGAAATCCTTGTATGTACAATCCCCTGAACGACCTGGACGTTGGCCATTCGTAGAACTATTTACTCCCCCACCAGAACCATTGTTACTCATTTGGGCCATTGTCGCTGTTACTGCATCCGTTACAACAGCTATCATTGCGGCATTTTCCGTTGATGGAGGCAGTGGTGGTGGAGGTATCGTGCCCGGTCTGGGTCTTAGGTTTGGACGAGGAGGCATCGCACTGCCAAGAAATAAATATAAAAGATTATAAGTTTTGGTGCTTGAGAGTTGAATGATAACGAGTTAACTATCTTTAATAGTTCAAGGATTTGGTTTGACCAACACTAGACTTTGAGTTTGATTCACCAATGGAGTTTGAATAACAATAAACAAACTCATGAACTCGAATGAAATGCATAGATTTAACACACGAAAGAGGTATGCCCTATATATATTAAACATATGGTTGCGTTACATCCGAAGTTAGAAAATTTTGACCTTTCTAAAGGTCTGTGATTACAGAAAGTTAAAGAAGGTAAGACTTTTAGCCGATGATCCTATTCTATATAAAAATTTGGGAGTTATGCGAGCACTACTTGCTGTGCGGATTACGCTTGGAGCTTGACTCCGCATCCGATTGTTTGGCTCCTGATGTGCACAAAAGTACTCACTAATTTTAATATTTATAACCTAACAAACTTAACTAACTATGCACTTATAGGCAATGTACCTAGTCAGATTACAGTATAGTTTGGGTAAGTCGGGTGTCGATCACAGGGAACGGTGTTCTAATTAATTTACTTACTATTAAATTAACCTAATTTATTAACAAGTTTATAAGGGTTTTTATCTGGTTTTACAAGATCAGATGAACTTAAATCAAATTCAATAAATAAAAACACTCTCTTGTTTAGTTTGAATCCACTTCTCCCTTATGACTAGCTAATGATTACGGATTATTAAGTTGGTTTTTAGTTATATTAGTAATTTAGTTCTAACTTACCAATAATTAACTAATTCATGTCAAACCATGTATGTTCACACATAATTAAACACATAACTAATTATGAATGTAAATATGCTGTGTAGGATTTGTTGTATAAACGCAATTATGATCACAATTCACGTTCTCTAGCATAGCTAAGCTTTATTTATTCTAATTACTAACTAAGATTGGTCAATCCTAGCTCTAACAATTCAATGTTCACTAAATTATTAGGTAAACAGGTTCATGCAGTTTAATGGTCACTAAGCTACACAGAACATGCAATCAAGCAATTAGATAAACAAATAATAGCATGCTAGGTTATACAAATCGAACACAAGCAATTTTTACCAACTAAACTTAATCCATAAGCATATAACTATTCATACGTTTAAAGCTTCATCTAGCTAAACAAGAGTAGCTAGATTCAGCTGCTCGTCATAGTAATTAAACTAACACATCTAAGAATAATGAAAGACATGTTCTTATTTATTTAAAATATAAACCTTTACTCCTTTTGGTGTTGAAAACCCTCTTCCAGAACCTTTCTTTCGCTCTGAATCGTCTCCTGGAACTCTTTTTCTTCTGCCAAAAGCTTCCCTTTTCGTAATAATCAGGAGGACTTATATAATCCTCAAAAACCCGCGCCACGTCGTGGGCTTCAAGCAGTCTGTATCCTTCAAGGAAATTGATATTGCCATATTTACACTTATTTTTAGGCAGTATTTAAGTACATTTTTATTAATAAATTGATAATATGTTTAGAATAATGATACTTATGAGTTTAAATTGTTATTTTCAGTCAATACAAAGGATGTTTGAAGAAAGGGACCAAAGGTGACAAAATGGGGAACATGGGAGGCTTGGAAGACAAGAAAATAATAAATTCACGATAAGAACTAAATTCACGACGTGGCGATGAAGCCCACGACGTGGCACGGGTATTTCAGAAGATAAGCATCGCGACGCGGAGGATTTCCTTGAAGGATACGGATTGCTTGAAGCCCACGACGTGGCGCGAGTTTTTAAGGATTATATAAGTTCTCCTGATTATTACGAAAAGGGAGACTTTTGGCAGAAGAAAAAGAGTTCCAGGAGACAAATAAGAACGAAAGAAAGGTTCTGGAAGAGGGTTTTCAACACCAAAACCTCAACGCATGCATTTGTGTCTAAAATTCTCCTAAAGTACCCTCCCATACTTTAAATACTCACAATCTTCATAAACACTCGCCCACTTTTTCCGAACAATACTCATTTTATGCAACCCTCCGAATCCATCCGCAGAAAACCTCTTAACCTCAAGGTATTTTTAGTTGAGCAACCTAAGCATACATAATCTAGAATTACAATTATCGATACCATTATGGAGCTCTTTTGGAATTCTTCATTTCTTTGACATTTGATCTTTGATTTCTTTGAATTCACCACCTTATTTGATTTGATTTCTGGTATCTTCAACTTTTGAATTTCTTGGAATTTTTGATCTTTTGATCTTCACTTTATTTGCTCCAAAATTCTTCACACTTTACTCGTAATTCTCTCTTTTTTTTAACATGCTCAACCTCAACCTTTATTGGCTAACGATAATAATTTTCCTGGATACATTTCAGGTTTAGGCTGCTAAACATATTGCATCCCTCAAAACAAGCGGGGTTGTGTTTTTGTTCCATGATTTCACTAAAATAAGGGAGGCCACAAATGCACTATAACGTATATTGGCTCAACTAAACATTTGAACTTTCATCGGATCATCCCGCATAATACTAGCAATTATAGCTCAAATTATTAATACTAGATTCAATTATTAAAAATTTGAATTTTTCAAAATTTTCAATTTTTACTATCAAATTCTATGATTTTCTAGCAATTTACTTTTTCTACCTCTACCCCACACTTATTTCATATAATGCCCTCATTGTATGCATAAAAATAAATCAAAATTAAAGAAAAGGGAGAAAAAGGAACAGACTCCCCTGGGATAGTGGCGTGAGCATCTCCAAAAGTGTGGAAAACGTGCATTTGGACTTCCAAAAATAGAAACTCGTTGTAGAACTGGTTGAATACGTAAATAAACCACGAACATGACTCGAAACTCCAATTCTTCAAAGTGGGTATTTGTAAGGAAAAATGTGGGCAATGATAAAATGGGACACGTCGTGGCATGTTACTGGCCACGTCGTGATATGGAATGAAAGCGCGAACACCAAAATGCTGAATTTCTTCTAACTGCAAGAACGCCACGACATGGCGTAAGGATTCCACGTCGTGGAAACTGTGAATCAGCAGAAAATGACTTATTTGTTTTATTTACTCTAGCAACTTGACCAATGGCTAAATGGTTTCAGACGCTTCTATGCAAATATATTTCCCAACTGTAACCTCTCCCCTATTAATATACCCCACACTTATCTTGAATTTTGGGTTCCAACTCACGACTCTAAGCTTCCTTGACTAGACAAACACGACTCGAAAGTTAACCTTCTATGCTCCTTAGAATTCCAACGCTAATCTGAAAAAAAATGGAACAACCCAAAAGAAACAAAAAGTAACATCATAGTTTAAGAATGTTTTGCACACCAAATTCAAACTAAAAAAAACTACTCAATAAAAAGAAAAGAAAAAAAATAATAAAATAAAATAAAATAAAATCAATCATCATCTTGATCTTGTGCTCCACTTGGCCCTGCCCTGTCATTCTGCGGACGCCATAGCTCCTCCCATGTCGGAAAATAGGGATATTGCGGACGTCATAGCTCATCATCTTGATCTTGTGCTCCACTTGGCCCTGCCCCGTCATTCACACCCAAATGTGAATAAATACCCTCAGTAAGCTGGGTATGGTAAATGGCATGCCCCCGTAGATTATCCAAATACGTTCCCACCCGACTTTGAAAAGGGTCGGTGGGCACTCCCTGCACATACTGCGAAGCAGCACGCTCTCGCTCGACTTCACCTCTAGCCTGCACATTCCGACGCCTTGGTCTGGCTGGTGGTTGATGCCCTGGCTACACCTCCTCTTGCTCGTCAGCTATCGGCGGTATAACAAAACGACCCCCGATATTCACCACCGCCCGCATAACACCCAAGACTTGAACGGTCAAGTCTGTATCCGGGAATCGAGTAAGATTCCTCACAAAGTCATGGGTCAAAATATGATATGACCTAGCCAGGCGAGTAACCAAATGCCCCCCAGTAATCGGGCTCCCGGGCCTAGAATTGGCCGCTTTCTTCCCCATAAACCTCGCCAACATATAAGGTAAATCACAGCAAACTCCCGGGGTAATAAGAGTCCATAAATAAAACAGATTCTAAATGGGAACCTTATCACCATGATGCTTGTGATTTATTGAAAAAGTAATAAGGCGGTGTAAAAATCGGAAAACAGGATTCCGAATTTGTGACTCACTCGAGTCACGAGTGTTGTACTCATGATTAGAAATGCCCCACCAAAACGGCACATCCATAATACCCGAAGCAAAATCCCGAACACATCCAAGCAAGAACGGTATGAAAAACGGAGATTGCGTCTCCACTTCTATATAGAGCCCCATACACCAAGCAAATTCCCGAAGACTACACTCTTTATACACACCACCCAAACGAAACACAAGTGTCCGGTTGTAGGTGAAATCAATAGTGCGTTCCTCGAAGCATATGGTAGAGAAAAACTCTACCGACAATTCTCGGTACACGGGTTCTTGAATGGCAAATAAATTCCTCCACCCGTGACAAGTGAAAGAAAACTGATCTCCAACATAAGTCTTCGACCAATAACGTTCCAACTCCGCTACCATTCCCACTCTACCAAGCCATCCCTAATCGATAATTGGGGCTATTGCAAACTCCCTATTATATAACTATCCAAGCCGATTCTCGTAGGTAGTTAGCAACGGTCGGGGAATGTTTTGAGGAAACTGGTATAAGGGATGTATGCTTGCTACATCTATCGGGTTTTCCTCTTGTGGAACAGCTCGTCGTGGTCCCATTTCTGCATACAAAAGCAAACCAAAGCAGCAAACAACCAACACATTAAAACAATTTAAACCTGTTTCACAGAAGTCACGTCGTGGCCAGGCTGCGCCACGTCGTGGGTCGCGGTCGGTCACAGTTTTCAAATCGGTTTAGTTGCATGCCATATCTACCAAAATTAGTAGTTGGGGTTTGTTCCTATGACCATTTAAGGGATATTCAATCTAAAATCAACCACTATATTCAACCAATTTTGGAAATCATATCAATCCTAACCATGAAAACTTGAAATTGGAAGAACTAACTACAAAATAATGAGTAAAACACATACCAAGTAGATTAATTGGCAAGATCTTACAAGGAAATTGGAAGTAGATTAAGAAATTGGCTGTGGGGTTATGATGTTTCCGTTCGTGTGACAGTCTCCAAGTGGGGAATGAGAATTATCGGTCAAAGGGTTTTAAGGAAATGGTCCCCCCTGATTTTTAAAGGCCACAACGTGGCTGACTATGCCCACGTCGTGGACCTTAAATCTGCCTTATAGTCCCGTGTTTCCATTTCGACCCACGACGTGGCTTGCTATGCCCACGTTGTGGAAACTGCCAAATTGCACACTTCTTTAAAATTATTCATTTTAACTAACTACTTTGCATATCATTTATTAATTAAAGTTCCCTACAGCTAATTCTTTACTAATTACTAGTTATTAGATGATGAGTTGATGTCTTTCCTAATTAAAAAGAAAAGAAAAAAAAATTTAAAAAGAAAATGCAAACCAAACTCGGGTTACCTCCCGAGAAGCGCTTCTTTTTCTTGGACTCTTGAGCTGGACTCCGTGCCTTCTACGTTGAATCTTCGGACGAGTCCACCATTAAGATCTTTTGTTCCTTGAACCGCCGCTTGTAAGCTTTAACTCGTCTTTTATACGCTTTCTTGGAATTCTCCTTTTTAGCCTTCCCTTCTTCTTCAAGCTTGCGTTTTGTGCCCTTCGTTTGTCCCTTGCACTCAATAGCATTCTCCTCTTCTTTCACCACCGGCCTTGTTACTCTTGAAGTGACTTCCTCTTCATCACTTGTCATCTCCTCATCCTCTTTGCTCACCCAAGATGGCGGACTCTTGTAAGCTATGACTTCAATCAAATGCGGAACAAATGCTCTCGGTTTTGTCCTTTTGACTTGATTCACTGCCTTTATCTCTTCTTCCATAAGCTTTTCAAGTTCTTCAAGTTCATTCTCTTCGTTAATTGTAAACACCTCTTCTTTATCTTCTTGACAGTCATCTTTTATCCCAAAGACTTCTTGCTCATCTCCAACCCTCAAAGTGAGCTTAGATTCTCGGATATCAACAAGGACTCCAGCAGTGTTAAGCAATGGACGAACAAGGATTATTGGAACATCCGGATCTTCTTTCATGTCTAAGACTACAAAGTCTATTGGAAAAACAAATTTTCCAATTTTCACCAAAATATCCTCCACGATGCCACGGGGTTGTGTTACCGAACGATTCACCATGTGGATCTTCATTTTTGTAGCCTTCATCTTCTGAATCTCCAATTTGTGATAAAATGAAAAAGGCATTAGATTAATGCTAGCCCCGGAATCGGCTAAAGCATTAACCTTCATTTTATTCCCAAACTCACATGGAAGAGTGAGGCGTCCAGGATCCCCCATCTTTTTTAGTGTTTCCCCCAATACAACCTTTGAAGTTTGTTCACTTAGAATCACTGTAGATTGCTTCTTTAATTGCCTTCGAGTGTCTATCAAGTCTCGCATTAATTTTTGGTTCTCGGGAGCTTTGGATAAGGACTCGACACAGGGGGTATTAATTGGAATTCCCTTCACATGCTTCACAAACTCTAAATGTTCCTTCTCCAGTTGACTAAGTGCCGCTCGGGTGGGAAATGGCAAAGGTGGATGATAAACGGTTCAACAATTTTTTCATTTTTGATCCTTGATTTCTTGGGCTGCTGCGGTTCTTCTTCCAATGCCTCCAGGAACTCAGAGATTGCATCTTCTTCAGTGTCGATGGCCATTACGTGAGATTGGGTCTTTACTTCGGGATTCTTCGGGGACAATTTTTCATGAACTAGAGTGGCTGGTTGACCAAATTGTACTTCAAGGTTATGGATGGAGGCTTGCTGATTATTTATCAAAGCTTGTTGTTCCAAAATGGCGGAATCAGTGGCATCGTGTCTCTTTTCCGAAGCCTCCATAAACTTCATCAAAATGGTCTCTAGGTCGGGTTTCTTCTCGGCTGGTGGCTGCTCCTTTTGATAAAGGCCTCGACCTGTCTGCCTATACTTCTCTTCTTTTTGCTTCTTATACTCTTCATATGGCAGCCACTCCTTCTTTGGTTTCCTCCAGTCCTCATCAAACTTATCCCCACTAGAGTAGCACACTTGAGCTTTTCTGTTCCCAAACTCATCTACATTGCAGTCCTTGGTCAAGTGTGGACCACCGCATCGCTCGCACCCCACTCCTATGGCATGTATCGACTGGTCCATTTGTGTTATCCTGCGATCCATATTATTTAGCATGACCATGACAACTGTAATTTCTTCAGTTTGGGCCCCTCCACCGCCTTTGCTTCCATCTTGCCTCGGGTTGTGGTATTCACGGGAGTGTTTCACGAATTCTTCAATTAGCTCCTTGACCTCCCTTGGATTTTTCTTTGTCAATGGTCCTTGAGAATCAAGGAGTTGTCTTGTCATCACGTTGACCCCATCATAAAATATTGACATCTCTTGTTGCACATTTAGGTCATGTTGAGGTCAATTTCTGAGCAAGCCCTTGTACCGCTCCCATGCTTCATATAGTGACTCCTGTCACAACCGGAAATTCTGTGTCATGTAATCTATACATTCAAGCTAATGTGAATCAAAAACTTAAGAACATGTGTAACACCTATGATTCCGACTTCAAGAACTTAAATCCAATGCATCATACAAGTACTACAAATAGTCATCAAACAATTGGAGACCCTAGAAGTCCTTGTTTAAGTCCATTTTGGACTAGGACTCCCTTATTGGATCCAGATGGACCAATAAGCTTCCAATTAGACTATCATGGGCTTAGAACCCTAATTGGGCTCTAATTGGACCCACATCAATTTATTTCAACATTATGGGCCACATTGGGCCTAGAATGAAATAAATCAATGGCTATGAACCATAATTAACCTAGTTTGACCCTAAAAAGTCATAAAAATCACCTTTATATTTATTTGGACCAAAAATCACTCAACTTAACCATGAAAATTGGGCTTAAGCATTTAGGGCCCAAACATTCTCTTTTTCCCCCACCATTCTCGGCCCAAGCCCAAATAAAAGGGAGAAGTTGACTTCTTGCGTGACACATCATCTTTGTATGGAGGATATCTAAGCATTACCCTTCAAACATCCATGCATTCTCATTCTTCCATGCAAACATCACCTCAAGGTCTTTTCTTCTCTCTCTCCCTCTCCCTTCTTGTTTCGGCCGAGAGTAACCCACACACACACACCTCACAAACTCTCTCTAAATTACTCAAGAAATCATCCTCTCTCTCCATTCAAAAGTCTCGAAAATTTGGCTTGAAGCCTAAGAATCATCCTAAAGAAATTCACCATCTAAGGTAGGTTAATGTTTAACTTATGATCTAACCCCCTCTACTTCCTTAAAATCTCTTCTAAATTCATTCACTCTTGTGATCTTACATCCTAGAAATACCTCAAACTCGAGATCTTCAAGGAAAGAGTGCTAAGGCCAAAAATCACCAAGTTTTCTTCCATCTTTTCTTCAAAAACCGAAAACTTCAAACAAGGTGAGCTTCATACCCCCTATTTTCTGTTTTTATGACTTTTGTGGGGGGGGGGGGGGGGGAATACAAGTGAAAGTGTAGATCTATATGTGTTTTGTATGCTTGTATGATTTCCATGCTTATTTGTGTGCTTTTGTGTGTTATAATGTTGGATCTAGCCATAAAACCCCTCAAAACCGAGATATACTTCATGTTAAATGATTCTAGCATCAAATATATTTCTACATACAAAGTGTTTCTAGAAAAATGGCTAAATGGCTTAGTAACAATTTCTTTGGGCTAAAAACACAAATTTTTGGACCTAAAATGTGAAAAATACAAAATTAAGGGCCCAAATTGACATATCACGAATTCTGATGGATGAGGTGCGTCAAAACAGTTTCAATAAAACAATTTCTGGAAATATACTCATTTGGAGGATTAAGAACATAAATTTCAAGCTTAATGGGCTTAAAAATGACATTTTCGGCCCAATGAGGCCCATTATGCGAGATTTTCTGTTTTGGAGGGCCAAAACTGTATTTTTCTGTAAAACAGTGGACTATAAGTGTCCCAAGTCCTTTTCAAAGGTTTAAAATGCTTTTTAAATTTAAAAAGGACCAAAGTTGCAAAAATTTTACAATTTGGGCCAAAATTGTCAAAGTTGCGAAAAAGAAGGGTTATAACCGAGAAAACTGCATTTTCAGGGACTTAAACTGTTTTCTATGAAAAATATGCTGAAAAATATTAATTTCAATAATTTTTGGTGTTAAAATGTCAAGAAAATTAATTTAAGGACCAAACCGGGAAGTATTCAATAAAAGGGTTGAAAATGTAAATTTTACAAACAATGAGGGGCTGAAAACAGAAAACTTTCAAGGCTAATTCAATATACGCAATTTGATCAAATAATGGCACCGCGACTGTCGACGAAATACAATACACTACAATACCAAAAATCGTTGTGAAACGAATTGGTTCGGTCTCGAACCAATAAAAACCTGAAACTACTAACACGACGACACTACGACACTACGATACTATGACACTACGACACTACGACACTACGATACTATGACACTACGATACTACGACACTACGATTCATACAAGTAACGTTTGGGAATTCAATATACATGCGAGTGTGCACAGACGTCTACGCACCATCTTTGGGCCCCAAAAGTGTAAAATCTTGTTTGTTGGGCCTAGCTAGCCCAATGACCTGATCTTAAGGCCCGAAGACCTTTATCCTACGAAGTGTTGGGTTTTACCGACCTGGCACAACGTGGAAGGACTTTCAATGGCTTGTATACTACTGGTCCCCAAGGGTCCTTTGGTATTGCTAGTAAAGTCTACATTTCATGCGAGGCGGGTCTGGGACCCCTCGTACAATTTTTTATCCCCAACCGGTTAATGGAGTCATCGAGGTCTTCGTGCCCTCTTTCTCTTTGGATGTGGGACTACACATAGTCAGGGCGGTTGGATAACGTGATTAGTACGGACGACGCCTACGGGATCGTTAGTATAGCTATAAACTGGTCGTTTGTGTAATGTGTGTTTGTAGCAATTAATCATGCTCAAAAATAATCCAACGTCGCCTGGGACTGACACTACACGCTATGCAATGGTTTCAATGTGACTTCATGGAATTCAAAGAATTAGGAAAACATCGGGTTTTCCTAGGGTTTTTCAATACACACCAATACGAAATGCATACAACTCTAATGAACATTTTTTTTAAGTATAGAAACAAACAAGCATACCTATGGATCTTCACAAACATTTTCAAAAGCTTTTCTTTTCAGAAAATATCGGATTTTCTGGTGGTTTTCAAACGATACGAACATTTTTTTTCTTCAAATACCGCTTATGAACTCACCAACATTTCATATGTTGACGTTTTTCAAAATACTTGTATTCTCAGGGAACCAGTGATACAAAGGAAATCATATTCAGTGATGGTTTGCAGTTTATTGATGTACGAATCAAACAATCTACTTTTGTGAATGTAATGTTTTGAGACAATGTAATGGATGTAAACACTATCAGTTGTAATATTCAAATGTTGGTGATGAATGATGTTATGTTTCACATATGTTCATTGTGATGGTATTCAATTGAGTCACAACAGCCCTCGGACGTTTCCGCCGTCTGGTTCGGGGGTGTGACAACTCCCCCGGCTGTTGCTCAAAGTTGGCTATTGCCTTCTTGAGTTTGGCTATCTTGGATGGCGGGCAAAACTGGTCCAGGAATTGCTCACGCATTTGAGCCCAAGTGGTGATTGTACCTGGTGGGAGTGCTTTTAACCACTCCTTAGCAGCTCCTTTGAAAGTGATGGGAAGCATCTTAAGCAAGACTGTGTTTCTGTTGACATTTGGGACATTGAAGTAATCTGCAACGTCGTTGACTTCATCTAGATGCTTAAAAGCATCCTCATGATCTTTCCCGAAAAATGGGATGTCCTTCAGTGCAGTCAATATGTGTCCCTTCAGCTCGAATGTGGCAGTGGCAGGTATTGCGGGTTGGACTAAACCGGGACCCATATCTTCTCGGATCCGCTTCTTGTAAGCTCCCATGAACATTTCTTCAATCGCTGCCATCTCGTTCCTTGGCTCGTTCTCGTGTTCACTCGTGTGTTCTTTAAATTCTGGCTCGGTATCGCTTTCGAACTCGGTTTGCACGGGTGTATGATCCAAATGCTCAAGATTGCTCTTGTGCTTCGCTGATGAACTTGACTCTCTTGTCTTCTTTCCCGACTTCCTAGAAAAAGCTGACTTCAATTCTTGTAAGGGCGGCTTTTTCTTGTGAAGTGCAGACTCTGGATCTTCAAGTGGTGGCACCAAATGTGTGTTTGAGCTTCTGGTCATGAACTCTTGCAACTTGCTAAACTAAAAACGTAAAACTGAACTAAGATAAGAAAAACTAACTACAAATTAAAATTTAAAAAAAAAATTATTAACTGTTCACGTCGTGGCAAGTATATGGCCACGTCGTGGACTCTGTGATTAACAGAAAAAATTTTATTTTGCTGAAAAATTAACTTTTTGTGGTTTTTGCTCCACAAGAAGGATCGATTAATTTAATGCGAATAAATAAGCTAAAAAAAACTAAGCCATTCCCCGGCAACGGCGCCAAAAAACTTGATGTGCACAAAAGTACTCACTAATTTAAATATTTATAACCTAACAAACTTAACTAACTATGCACTTATAGGCAGTGTACCTAGTCAGATTACAATATAGTTTGGGTAAGTCGGGTGTCGATCACAGGGAACGGTGTTCTAATTAATTTACTTACTATTAAATTAACCTAATTTATTAACAAGTTTATACGGGTTTTTATCTGGTTTTACAAGATCAGATGAACTTAAATCAAATTCAATAAATAAAAACACTCTCTTGTTTAGTTTGAATCCACTTCTCCCTTATGACTAGCTAATGATTACGGATTATTAAGTTGGTTTTTTTTTATATTAGTAATTTAGTTCTAACTTACCAATAATTAACTAATTCATGTCAAACCATGTATGTTCACACATAATTAAACACATAACTAATTATGAATGTAAATATGCTATGTAGGATTTGTTGTATAAACGCAATTATGATCACAATTCACGTTCTCTAGCATAGCTAAGCTTTATTTATTCTAATTACTAACTAAGATTGGTCAATCCTAGCTCTAACAATTCAATGTTCACTAAATTATTAGGTAAACAGGTTCATGCAGTTTAATGGTCACTAAGCTACACAGAACATGCAATCAAGCATTTAGATAAACAAATAATAGCATGCTAGGTTATACAAATCGAACACAAGCAATTTTTACCAACTAAACTTAATCCATAAGCATATAACTATTCATAAGTTTAAAGCTTCATCTAGCTAAACAAGAGTAGCTAGATTCAGCTGCTCATCATAGTAATTAAACTAACACATCTAAGAATAATGAAAGACATGTTCTTATTTATTTAAAATATAAACCTTTACTCCTTTTGGTGTTGAAAACCCTCTTCCATAACCTTTCTTTCTCTCTGAATCGTCTCTTGGAACTCTTTTTCTTCTGCCAAAAGCTTCCCTTTTCGTAATAATCAGGAGGACTTATATAATCCTAAAAAACCCGCGCCACGTTGTGGCCAATTGTGCCACGTCGTGGCTTCAAGCAGTCTGTATCCTTCAAGGAAATCCTCCGCGTCATGATGTCTATCTTCTGGAACACCCGTGCCACGTCGTGGGCTTCATCGCCACGTCGTGAATTAAGTGTTTATCGTGAATTTATTCTTTTCTTGCCTTTCAAGCCTCCCATGTTCCGCATTTTGTCACTTTTGGTCCCTCTCTTCGAAAATCCTTTATATTGACTGAACATAACAATTTAAAATCATAAGTATCATTATTCTAAATATTTTATAAATTTATTAATAAAAATGTACTTAAATATTTCCTAAAAATAAGTATAAATATGGCAATATCAGCTCCCATGAGACGCCTATCAAAGGCAACTTGTTGCTCCCTCAAATCTCTCATTTCGGAGAGAGCTGCAGTCATTTGTTCCTGGAGGGATTTGGTGTGGAGTTGAGCATTCCCTTGTAGCATGTCAAGGTGTCGGATATCAGCTGCATTCTCTTCCATCCTTATGTCAACCTCGTGAATCCGGTTTGCTTGGACTCTGGATTGATAAGCCTGATTGGCAAGTTTGCCTACCACAACTGGGAGTGCTCGATCAGCTGAACTTCCTCTGCTAACATTGTAGAAGTCCCGAGACATACCGTATGGAGGACGCAGTCCTTGCTGCTGGCTCCAATGGTGGATGTAGCTTCCCCAGACGGGAGTTGGTCCTTGAAATCCCATCCTGAAAGGAGGTCGAACCGATGGAGGTCGGACGACTGGTGAGTTCATAAGTATTTAGTGACAATGTTTTTATGAAATAGAATGAAAATGGTTTGTACATGTTTAAATGTTCCTAGAAAATCCCATATTTTCTACTATAGTAGATGGTTGTTTAATTGTTCCAAAACTGTAATGCAATAGTGCTTTTCATGCCTAAAATAGTAGGTTTATGTATAAATCGTTAAGGCATTTGAAAAACCCTGTAAATTAATGTGTTTTTAATACTCCATGTGAGTCTTATAACCATACTATTTGACCAGGATGCCTATAACAACGTTCTTCAGGCGTTGGAAACTTATAACGTTTGTCACTCTAGGCCTGTTGTCCTTGCTGTAGCTAATAGCTTAGGTGTGGGATTGTAAATCCCGTATAGATCTATACACAAGTATCACGCTCCCCTACAAGGGATTTTGGTATATAATACAGGACTTAAAATGCATATCTCTTTGATATCGTGTTCATTTGTTCTTGTGTATGAAAATATCTCTTTGATATCGTGTTTCTAGTATGTAAATGTTCATGATTTCCTTGTAAACTATACCTATTATAGTTTTTCAAAATGTGTTTCGTTCGTATAGTAAACCCTAGTGTAATACTCACTTGTTATGTAAGGTATAATATTTATAGTGACATAAATGATCACATATACTTAAAGTATAAATAAAGTGTTTGATTCGTGTATATATATAACATGTTTTATTTCCAAAAGACAAGATGTTATCAAGAATATATATTGCATACGAAAGTTCCCATGTAGTAGTTAAATACGATAAAAAGAGTATATAGTGAAACTTTATGTTAAATACGATAATAACCGTGTGTTTACTTGTATTCCCCCTTACAAGTGTATAAAAAGCATTGATAAACATTTGAAAGTGTAGTTTATAGGGGTATGAACTCACTTGATAGATTGCAGAAAGCGAGATGAAAATCGAGCAGAACTTCGATTTGGAAAATTGAGTTTTCTCAGGATTCTCGGGAATCTCGGGAGTCTCGGGAGTGTAGAACCTTCCTTCGGAACTTGAGTGTGAAAACCGGGGCTTCGGGAGCTTAACCGCAGAGTTTCAGCACGAGAGATAGAAGAATGGAGCACCTAAACCCGACACCCTAAGAGTTCTATTTATAGGGGTAGATTTTGGGTGCCACGCCGTGGCAAAGGATGGCCATGTCGTAGGGAGCAATCTTATCCTCTTCCATTGACAAGACGCCACCAGTCATGTTGCCACGTCGCGGCCAACTATGCCACGTCATGGCAAGCCTGACATCCTCGGATTTCGGGTCTCGAACTTGTAAAATCCGTAATTTTGCGTACGAGCTCTGTGTTTGACGTTCTTTATACGCACGCGTAGGTGAGAATATACTCTACAACTCTCGTTTAGACTTCGTCGGCCAATTTTGATTTTATTTTTAATTATTTATTTTTAACAGGCCGGAACTGGAAAAGTACGTTTAAATTCCATATCTCCTTTATCCGATGACCATATTCGTCAGACTTTTTACCGCTGCACTACTTTGGTTGAGACCTTCGATTCTTATTTAGGTTGTTTCGGTCAAAAGTCTCTCGATCTCTATTTCGAGTTTTTAGTTGTCTACTGCTATATCCAGATCTTGGAAAAATCATAACTTCCTCATACGAAGTTCAGATTTGGACCTTTTTTTTATGAACGCTCATGGTTTAATGATATCTACAACTTTCATTTAGATACTTAAAGCTAAAAAATATTGTGTTGAAACTTTGCGTTTTTCGTTAATCGGTGTTGCCGGTTTTGTCGGAAATCTTAGAATGGTCATAACTTCTTCGTTATAACTCGGATTTTTGTGTTTTTAGTATTTCTGTAAACCTTGACAAAATATCTAGCATAGTAGGCAACCCAATAGAGACTTTTGTACATTTTATTTTCGAAGTAAATTTCATTAATTCAAAAGTGGTTACAATACTTGACTTTTTAGGTCATTACATAGAGTCGAAATATCGGGTTGTCACATCATCCCCCCATTAGAGGGAATTTCGTCCCAAAATTTAATGTAAGAAAAACACTTGTGGATTAGGGCAAAAGATGTGGGTACTTGTGTTTCATCTGATCTTCGCGTTCCCAGGTGTATTCAGGTCCTCGCTTTGCATTCCAGCGGACCTTCACGATGGGTATGCGACTTTGTTTTGTTCTTTGAATTTCCCTATCTATGATTTCAATTGGTTCTTATACAAAGTGGAGACTCTCGTTGATTTCGATTTCGTCTAAAGGGACGACGAGGGTCTCATCGGACAAACATTTCTTCAAGTTTGACACATGAAAGGGAGGGTGTACGTTATTCAGTTCCTGCGGTAGACGAAGTTTGTAGGCTACCGGGCCGATCCTTGCAAGGATCTCGAATGGTCCGATATACCTTGGGTTTAGTTTCCGACGTCTTCCAAAACGTATTAGTCCTTTCCAGGGCGAGACCTTCAATAGCACTTGGTCCCCAACCTGAAATTCCAAGGGCTTCTGTCTTTTTTCTGCATAACTATTTTGTCTGTCTCTTGAAGCCTTTAGTCGTTCCCAAATTTGTACAATCTTCTCAGTTGTTTCTCTTATGATTTCCGGGCCAGTGAGAGTGCTGTCGGGTACTTGTCCCTTGGCTAGTTGCGTGTCACCTACTTCAGTCCAGCACAGTGGTGATCTGCACTTCTGTCCGTAGAGGGCTTCAAATGGAGCAACTTTAATGCTGGAGTGATAGCTATTGTTGTATGAAAATTCGACTAGTGGTAAATGGGTATCCCATGCTTTACCAAAATCGATTACACAAGCTCTTAGCATATCTTCCAAGGTTTGTATGGTCCTCTCACTTTGACCGTCGGTTTGTGGATGGTAAGTAGTACTCATGTCGAGCCTCGTTCCAAGAGATTTTTGTAACGATTGCCAGAATCGCGAGGTGAACCTACTATCTCTGTCGGATATAATGAATATTGGTATACCATGTAGTCGTACAATCTCTCGGATGTAGGTTCGAGCTAGCTTCTCACACCCTTTAGGCCATCTCCAGTGCTCATTCAATGCTCATTCAATAGAGAGTTGAATGGGTAAAAAAGGCTTATGTGGCAGTTGAATGAGGATACAAAGCATTGTGGAGTGGGTTGATTGAATGGGGGGTTTAATCCCCATTCAACGGTGGTATGACTTTTTTTTTTTCTCAATTTCATATAAAAACTTATTTTTATTTATTTATTTTTCTCATTTTCTTATAAAAACTTATTTTTTCTTTCTTTTTTTCTTTTTTTTTTGTTTTTCTTTCTCAATTTATATATATATATATATATATATATATATATATATATATAATACTTTATTTTATTTTATATTCAATAAATTAATTTATTAACTTACTTCATATTTTTTATTCTAAACAATAAAAAAATATATAAATCTTCAAAACATTTTAAAAAGATAACATCTTATTTATTATAATACAACATAGTGATATTACATATTAATAAAACGTTCCCAAATATGATCCATTAAATCATGTCGAAGAGCATGATGTACTGCATTATCACGTAGTTCAGAGTTTCTTTGAATTTGATATTGAACTTCTTCGACAGGTCCTCGATTCACACGTATATGAGGATCAACAACATCTGACCAATTACTAATTGCATTTCCTTCATTTTCTACGATCATATTATATAATATAATGCATGTATACATTATATCCTTTATGTTTTTAAGTTGCCAAGGTCTTGTTGGACCTCGTACAATTGCCCAACGAGATTGAAGAATACCAAATGCTCTCTCCACATCCTTTCTTGCAGCCTCTTGCATTTCTTTAAACTTGATCCTTTTTGGGTCAACCGAATGTGGAAAACTTTTAACCATTGTAGCCCATACAAGATGTTCAACTATATATATAAAGACGAACATATTATATTCTCATTCACACCTACCAACCATCTGATACACCAATCATGAATCCGAATTACTATACACACTTGTTATCTTCTTACGATCCCGAAAATCCAAACAATCATCCACAACATCCATACCCAAATCCAAACAATCATCTACAATATCCATATCCAAGTCCAAACAATTATCCACAATATCCATACCCAAATCCAAATAATCATTCATAACAATCATACCAAAATGCATGCCCGGATTCTGCCAGCCCGAATCCTCCCCATATTCCAAAAAATGAGCCAACGCCAACAGAAACTCCTACCAACAAACGACAAAAAAATAAAAAAAACCTACTGGAGCAAAGAAGAAGATATGTTGTAAGCAAAAACTTGGCTACAAATTTCAGAAGATAGCATTACCGGAAGTCAACAACGTGATAAAGAGCTGGCGACGAATTAGTGCGTACTATGAAAAAAGCAACACGTGAAACGTTGCAAGAACTCAAGCCAACCTCAAAACGCATTGGCATTACATGAACCCATTTGTAGTTTCATTTAATCAAATGTATATAGTGTTGAAAAGTCAACACCTCAGTGCATGGTCTGAGGATGATCTCAAACGTGCAACTTTTGAGCATTATCATGCTAGATATGGTGCCGATTTTAGGCATGAACATATTTGGAATATCATTATAAATGAACAGAAATGGAAAGGTTCAAGCACTGCATCTGGGGCATCTATGTCTTCATCAAATACAAAATCTTTCATTAACCTGGATAATGATGAAGTTACAACTCGTCCAATTGGTAGGAATGCAGCAAAAAAAGCAGCAAAAGGGAAAGCTACCAATTCCACTTCATCGTCTGGTAATAGGCTTGATGAAATACTTGAAAAACATATAGAAGAAAATAAAAAGACTTTTGAACGCTATAAAAACTCTTTGGATATGAAGAATGCACTGAAAGAAAGAAAGATGAAAATTAAAGAAGAAAAGGTAAAAAATGATGAAACTTCAATAATTTTCATGGATCCCAGTACCATGTCGGAAGATGGACGTGAAATTTGGAGAAACCGTTGTGACGAGATTAAAATAAAATACAATATGAAGTAAAATTTGTATTTTAGATATTGTACTTTTTATTTAGTATATTATTTGTAACTTTTAATTTCTAAACTGTAATCTTTAATTAATATTTAGTAATTGTAACTTTGAATTTCTAATTAATGTAATATTCTAGTTTTAATTATTAATATTATTTATAAAAAATAATTAAAATGATAATGTGGAAATCCATTGAACTCTTAAGAGTTTAATGGAGTGTAGAGTTTAATGGGTTAAATGATATAGTTAGTGGAATGTTGATGTGGCAATCCATTGAACTCTTAAGAGTTCAATGCATTGGAGATGACCTTAAAAGCTCCCATTACCGGTTGTCATCTACCATTATACATCTCAAATAACCTTCTACTCTCTGAAACCCTATGAACTTCCTCCACACCTGACACAATCCTCGCCCACCTCCATCACTGTTTGCTGCCGCTACCACCGCCTCCTCCACATTCAGCCTCCACCACCAGTTCCTCCATAACACCCACTCACCTTAACATAATCACCTCCAGTTAACAGTTAACTCTGTTGTTATACCTACTACAATCGAGACCACCCTTCTTGTTAACACTGCTATCATGGCCGATGAGAAAGGTGATTATTTTTTATTTTGTGTATTTTGTTACTACATTTTGGTATTTTGATCTTATAACCAGAAAAAATAACGTTTTCATCTATCTAAAATACCTTACTTGGTTCGGCTCCTACATTTGATTTTATGATTTTAATGGAGATTTCGTCACTTTTTGTGTTCTCGATGATTTGAGTCTCTAAAGTTGAAAACTTTGATTTACATAGTGTTGATCCAATTGTTGTCATACGCATCACATCACTCATATCTATTTACATAGTGTTGATCCAATTGTTGTCATACGCATCACATCACTCATATCTATTTCATACGCACACTGGTCTGTAAACACACAAATACGAAGGTGCTACTGCCGGATATCACCACTTGCCTGAAAGAATTAGCTGTGCATTCGTGTCTGCATGTCGCGTCCATGCACGAGTTCGGTGTTTTTGGTCTACAGAACCAAGATTTGCACCCCCCTGCGCGCGAGTAGGAATTGTAGCATAACCATAGACACAAGCTTTTAAGCCTTCCATGCAATGAAGCTTATAAACTTTGTTGAGTTTGGTCTCTCCACCAATGTGGGACTCATTCTCACATTCCTCTCTTTTGCTAAACTTATTCTCAAATACCCATCTTTGAGTATCGATATCTCATTCACTTATATTCTATTTTGGACATATAATATATCGTTTCGAAGTCCTCATGGAGGAGAACACAAACCCACTTAGAGTTCGTTATATATACAACATATGTATATATTTATATATGTCCAAAGTTAGTAAAAAATATAAATATTTATACTAAATTTCCAACAGAAGGCTGATGTGTGTGCCTATGGAAATAATAGATCTGTTTCCATACATACATAGATGATGTGTGTTTGTCTAATGTGTGTGTGTTGTGAGTCTAATGTCTGTATTGTGTGTCCAATGTTCAAGGTGCTGATAGCAAAAGATGAGTTTATTTGGCCCTTTTGGGCGATTTTAATTGCATGTAAACACTTAATAATCATCATGCATGTCATAATCTATATGCCTGGTGCTTTTTTATTTGTTGTAATTTTATATATGAAGTGCTAATTGGCAATTTTAGATAAATGTTTTCATCTGTCTGGATGTAAACTCGAGTCTGGTCCTGCTTTGCACTACTATAAAGTGTCAAAGTTGAAAAGTTTGCAAAGTACACAGCTTGCACTACTATAAAGTGCACTACTATAAAGTACCAAAGCTGAAAATTTTGAATGATTTTTCTTGACATCTAATTTACAAAGTACGTACACAGTTCCGGGTGGTGGCTTTGATATATCCTCGGACCTCGGGCACCATATGGTTGCTTTTTATCATTAAAATTTAAGTGTTGAGACGATATCAATTTTAACTTTCTGATTCGTTTTTAATAGCTTCATAATTTTATTTTTTGTCTAATACAACATCCTCACTTCGTTTTTTGTATACTAGAGTATCCTAGTTTTTTTTTTCCATAGTACAACATTCTACTTTAATATTTTTTGCATATTAAAGAATCATCTTCTCCAATTGTGATGTAGTTTTGAAAAATGATTTTTATGACTATTATCATTAGCGGCGACAGGCGTCACCGCTAAAGAGTGTGTATGTCGCTATTGAATCTATTATTAGGGAGGAGGGAATCATTCCCTCTCAACCCACTGAACTCACTGTCACATAGTTTGTGTCTCTCTTTTTTTCTTCATCTTTCTCAACCAACAACACACGGAAAATCCTATCTTTCTCAACCCACTCAATTAAAAAGAATATAAAATAACTAAGGTACAAGTCTGAAAAGACATGGTACAAGAGAAAATGGGAGAAAGAGGATGAAGTGGGTTAGTGAAACCAATTAAACAACCCGCTGAAGAGGGAGTGGTACTGACGGTAACTCTATTGCTAATTAAGATTTTACTTTGATTGTTTTGTATTTTTTTAATTGAATGGGTTGAAAAATATAGAGTTTCCGTGTATTGTGGGTTGAGAAAGGTGAAAAAAAAAATGAAAGAGAAACTGATGTGACAGTGGGTTGAATAGGTTCGGAGGGAATGACTCCATCCTCCCTAGCGGCGACTTGGCGCCGCAAAAAGGTCGTTGTTGTTGCCTAGTTGCAAATGCTCAATATGTCGCCACTAATGTTTGTTCTTGCTGCTAATGCTTTGTCGCCGGTAATATTGTGTCGCCACTAATACTTACATGTCGCCGTGAAAAGCGTTTCCGCTAAAATATTTTTCTTTTTTTATTTAACATTATAGTTATAAAAAACAATATAACATTCATAAAAACTGCTACAAAGCTTAATTTTGCAGAAAAATAGTTCGAAACATTAACCATACTTAATACTATATCTAATCCAAAATAGCAATCCATACACAACTGATCCAAAATATTCATCCAAACAAAATGCAATATATCAAAAATATTAACTCAAACAAAACATTTCATAAATTCTAAAAAACTAGCTACTCTTCCTCCTCACTGCTCACATTTCCATCATTATCATTTCGTGGTAGCAACAGTCTTCTAATGTCACGGAACAAGCCAAGTCAATTAGTATTGTTTGCAGCATTTCCAACTACAAAGAAAACAAAATATATCACCAACATATAATAATAGTGTTGTACTTTCCAAAAATTACCGAAATAGAAAATACCAACATATCAAACTATAACCAACATATCATTATAGCATTTTACTTTCTAAATACACTTAAATACTCATCATACACAATATATACATTATAACATTGTATTTTTTTTTTTCATTTTTCCATTATAGCATTGTACTTTCCAAAAAATTACCAAACTACAGAATATCAACATATCAAACTATAATCAAACTACATGATACATAATTGTCGAATGTCGCCACAATTGCCGTCGTCGCTAATAGTATACATTCTATTCATTTCCAACCGTTGAATTAGATGTAGATCGAACGACATGGTTTACAAATAGCATTTGATACGGATCGACAATGTAAATATATTAACAGGGACAACCACCTTTAGCGGCAGCAAGTAACGCGGAAATTACTTGTTGCTGATAAAAAGCGTCGCCGCTAATACCTTTATTTCTTGTGGTTGATAAAATGAACTTGTAAATTTATTTTTTAATGAAAATGAACTAGCATGTGACTCTTGAGCCTTCCGAGAGAGAGAGAGAGAGAGAGAGAGAGAGAGAGAGAGAGAGAGAGAGAGAGAGAGAGAGAGAGAGAGAGAGAGAGAGAGAGAGAGAGAGAGAGAGAGAGAGAGAGAGAGAGAGAGAGAGAGAGAGAGAGAGAGAGAGAGAGAGACCATGTTTGTGTTATTGGGCCAATTGTTTTCCAAAGCAACACACACCATCATAGTTTATATCTTCTCCTCTATGGATTGTAATTTTGTATTATTTGGCAGCAATTTTCATAGTTTATTAGTGTGAAAAAAGCTACTTAATCTTAGAGATTTCATCTTGGTCTAAGAAACTAGAATTCAAGTGTCATTATCGATCTACATGTTATTAACCCTCTTTTCAAAAGAAAGTGTTAGTTTTTTAGTTTTCGATGTCAAACTCGGTATCAGCAAGGTTAAAGATTATTATTAATATATTCTTTTTATAAGTTAGCAACAATGAGTTTGCAATGTGGTGTACAAATTTATATATAAAAAAAAAAGTTCAATTGTGATGGCCAATTGGGTGTAAACGGCAAATTAAAGAAGATGCGTATGGTTTCTTTTGCGTTTAATTTTTATAATTTTTGTTTTATGTTTTCTTATCATTTTTGTAAATCTAACCAAGATTTAGGTGAAATGTACTCTATCTGACTTTCGTACTATGTTTTTACCTTTCCAATCTGTTATAATAAATGAATGTTTTTTTTGCCACATTCTCTCTTCTCTTTCATTTGGATATATGACATTTTTTAGAATTTTGAATTTTTCTATTTCCCACTTGTAATTTTATTGTATTTTTCAGTTTATTAAATTAAAATTCCACATTTAATGTGTAAGATAATATATATGTAAAGTATTTATTAGAAAAAAAATTATATATGTAATGTATTCAATACATTAAAGTCTCATTAATTTTAATAATTCAAATTTTTCTTATTTTTCTTATAAATTCAAACTTTTCAAATTGTTAAAATTTTATATATATTTTTTTTTAATTAAACCCATGTAATACATGGATTTCACATCTAGTGTATCAATAAATTATATTAACGTAACAACATGAAAATGCTATTAATTTATTAAAATAAATTTATTGAAGAATTATTTTAAACAAAAAACATAAATTATTTGTAAATGAACACATTTATATTAAAGAAATTTAAATATGAAAAAAAAAACGAATTAAAAAGACCAAAAATAAATGGCATTTATGGAAAACTTTCTAAGAAGAATATACACACATGAGTAACATTGATTTTAATTCTCATCTAACATTAATATATTTCAAATCTATTTCAAAAAAATAACAAAACAAACACAACTTTATTAAACACCATACTTAAAATCTGTACGTCTCTAAATATTATTAAAAAAGAACATTTAATTCATCAATAAAGCAATCAGGACCCTTGATTGCATTTCAATCCTATGTTTTCCACCATTATATTAGATTGCTGACATCATATTCTTCAAATAAACTTCAAACATAATTGCATTTAATTATAGAATATTTAATAATTATAGAATCTTTAAATTTAATAATTACATTATCAATTACAGCATATCATTCTATTTATATACGATATATTAGTTTCTCTAATTAATATTGTCCTAATTTAACTCTCTTATTTATAGTTTCTGGATTCAAAATTCAAACCCTTTAGTTTTTATTTATTTATTTATTGTTTTGAAAAAAAACTCATTAAATAAGCATATCAATAATTTGGTCATTAACCTATAAAATCTAATCTAATCCTATTAAATTAGCAAAATATTTAAGAGTAAAAATAAAGTCAATATTATTTATAACTTATCTCCCGGTATATCCTACGTAAAATAAATCAATTTGAGATAATGATTTTAAATTTAAAACTTATTAATTAAGCAAGTCAATTAATTTGAAATTTTGATTCAATATAAATGATATCATTTTTTTCCAGATGAATAACCGAAAATCTCCAAAATTCATCAAGGGAAAAACAGTTATCTCGAATTTAAATCTTATTAATATGGTAAATACCTTAAGTTTTGAAAGTAATAATCGGTTTGATACATGTTAAATTACAATTGCTTTATTCCCAACCATCTAACTCAATAATTGTATGTATTTATTCTTAAACTTACCATTTTTTATAATGGTATTGATTATATTTACTATATTTAAGTTTAAATTGCAGAGAATTTTAGTTGAAAGTGATGAGCATTAGTCGATATTTGTATTGAAGTTTGAGGATGATGCAAAACTCTAAATACCTTAGTGGTAATATCCTACATATTTAATAATTGAGTATTTCGAAAAAAAAATATTTTCCATTAACTTTGATAAAAAATTTGTTGAATTAAGCATATTTTTGTGCTTATAAATTTTTTTTTCTACTCACTTGTACTTATCATCTTGAAAATGAGAAAACAATAACCATGACTAGGGGTGTTCAAAAATATCCGAATCCGAAATTCCAATCCGAAATTCCAAAATTCCGAATCCGAATTATCCGAAAAATCGGATATCCGAAATTTCGGATATCCAATTTTTCGGAATCGGAATTCGATAGTGCTTTTCAGATTTTTCGGATAATTCGGAAATCCGATATCCGAAAATTTTGATTTTATTTTATACATTATTTGTTATTTTAGTCACATATGTCTTATGATATGAATGTTAGTAACTAAAACATGTTGATAATACCCTTAATTAAATACCTATATTACTTCATATTCCTTTCTAATTTAAAAATATGTATTTTTAACTTAAAAACTTCATATGTTTTTCAAATTTTAACAAAATTTCAAATTTTCGGATATCCGATTTGATATCCGATTCCGTATCTGAAATTTCGGATACGAAATCGGATACCAAAAATCAACTATTCAAAATTTCGGATATCCAAATTTTCGGATATCCGGTTATGAACACCCCTAACAATGACTATACTGAAAAGTGCCAAAAAGATCATATTGGTCATATCTTTCTGACATAATCTTCAAATGTTCTTTGCTCAATTCTTTATTTTTTATTTATATCGTTTTTGTGTATTTGATTTGTTTCTTCAAGAAACTCAGTTTTCTACTAATTTTGATAAAAAAAATTGTTGAATTAAGCATACTTTTATGGCTATAAATTTGTTTTCTATTAACAAATCAAGTGTAAATGAATTTGAACAATTGTTAAATTTCATATTCTATAATGTAATTAATACACTAATTAATCAAATAATAATACATGTCCAAGTGGTCGGGTACCTCCAGGACTATAAGCAAACATGCAAATTATAAGCACTTTCACAATATTGTATTTTTTTTACTAACTTTAAATTAACAATTTATTCTTTCACTTGCTTAAGATTATTGATTACTCATATAGGTTTGTAATAAAATAAAATTTTGATAAATTGAAAAAATTATTCAACAAAACCTAATTGGTTATATATCAATTTAGGTTTCTTTTTGTGTTGTCATGTTTGTTGATTTGGTTATGTACGATTCATTTGAAGTTCTATTTCTTTACAAGAATGTTAATGTTCACATTCAAGTAGAAACAATTACAATTGGTAAGTATTCCAAATGATTTTTCACTTACATTAATCAAAATTGTTACTTTAAATGGTGCGTTCTCATAGAAGTCACACCGGTTGTCACTATACAGATCTACTAGCGGTCTATAGAAGAATCCTAGTGGCTCTATGATACTTTTGTTGCGTTTTCAATGAAGGATCACTCTATCAACATTCATTTTCTAAAGTTCTTTCTCTTATTTTTGATCTACATTGGTGTCACAACAATAAGGCAGAAAGAGATGTTAGTAACCATTAAAGATGAAAATGTAAGATATAATTTAAGAATATTATATAAAGTATAAATTGTGGATTTGTGATATTTATTCTATGAAAAATATGTTGTTTGATTGCTAGGTGATATATCTGGTTTTTTTTTATTTTTTATTTTATTTTTGTTTTTATTTTTGTTTTTTTTTGTTTTTGTAATTTGATTTTGACAAGTTTGATCTAAATTTAATAATTGAAGCAGGTAGGTGTCACACCCCAAAACCAAGAACGGCGGAAACGTTCTGGGGCGGAGGACGTCATGTAAAGTATCACAACACAGTAAATGTAAATAAGCAAACAACATCATCCATTGCATTAAATATATAATTTTAATACAAGCGTGTTCTGTACAATTTTAGACACCAAAAATATAATGTAAATCAAAATAATATGATGAGTCTTGAATGCGCTCCATTTTCTCAAAAGCTGGCATCGGTACCTGTCTACTGATGACCTGAGAATACAAGTTATTTTGAAAGAGTTTATCAGCATTAAGCTGGTGAGTTCATAAGTATTTTAGTGTCGATGTTTGTTGTCAAAACGTTTGAACGTGTCTCAAGTATAAGTTTGTAAAATGTATGTAAGTGTTTGTAAAAGTTTGAATCTCTCAGAAAATCCTATATTTTCTATTAAAGTAGCCTTCTACCAAGGCTTTACTGTTTTGTATGCTCGTTTGTTGTAAAAGTGTGTAATTTCCCAAGTGTAACTATCATTTAACAAATATAGTTTGTACATTAATGTTTAAGTGAGGTTATCACTAAAAATATGTAATGGGTAAATCATTGTAGTATTGTAGTTTTGTATTATAGGAACTACTGCTGTACTAACTACCTTAAACCGGATTTATATTAAGGTATAATGTGATAATTGCACCATACTATCGACTGGTAACAACAACATACGAATGGTTGTAATAACGAAATGACGTTTGGCACCCGCAGACCTGCAGGTCCGGTTGTAGCTAGCAGCAAGGTGTAGGATAGTCAATCCAGTATAGATCTATACGCAAACTCACGCTCTCCCTCCAAGAGAATTCTGGCTACAACTCGGGCCGTGACATTTAAGGCATGCTCCGATACAGTAGATCACAATTGTTAACGTATTCTTGTATATATAATGTAATGTTTCTCGTTCTAGTATAGTTGTATATGTTCTCTTCCTAGTATAGTTGTATATGTTCTCTTTCTAGTATAGTTGTATATGTTCTCTTCGTAATGTAATGTATAGACTCATGAATGAACTGACTCATAGATCTAACAGTTGTAGTAGTATGATCCTGTGTTACCCCGATGGTAACTTACTAGTAATGTGTATAGTACACATGAATATGGAAGTACTTTTATGTCTATATATGTATAATTGGTATATAACTAATATTGAAACGACCTTCGGATGGTCACCTGAAATCCCACCAGACCACATCCAAATCGAGAAAAAGGAAATAGGGCGGATGACCTTCCTAAGCCCTTTAAACATTGCTTATATATCTATACATATATGGGCATGCAATTTATAAGAAGTATAACAAAGTTTAAATAAAAGTATTTGGTAAGTAAAAGAGTTTGTAAAACATTTCAAAGTAAAGCAGTTTGATAAACAGTTTGAACAGTGATAAAATCATTGGTTTTCTAGTTATTAATCACATGTGATTAAACCAATCACATGTGATTGGTTTCAATAACTATAAACATTGAACTTGTATTCCCCCCATAAAGTATTTAAAACATTTAAAGTATTTCAAAGGTTAATTTAAAGGGGTATGAACTCACTTGTGGTGAGTGGTTTGGATTGTAGTGTCGGATACCGTGCTAGGTGGCAAACGGAGACTTGTTCACACGCACGAGCCTAGTTATCATATAATAAGCATATATATAACTAATTAGCCAAATAATAACTTAATGAAATAAGTTGGGACACTTAGGAACATGTAAACACTTTGTATAAGTGTTATAGGTCCTAATGGTTGCATCTAAGTTGCTACGGGACAAGGCTAAAGGGGTTTAATGTACCAAATGACCTTGTATATGAGTTTACCACCCAACAAACCCCACCTTTGGAGTTTACGGTCGTAAACCCTTGAGTTTACGGCCTTGAACTCTTGACTTGGTGGTTTTGGATGTTTTGAAGTGTTAAATGAATTCTAGAATAAGCCTAGCATTGGTGCTTTAATCCTTTAGGTAGTTTAGGGCCTTAGAATGCTCCTTGAGGAGTTTACGGCCTAAAGACCATATCCCCTAGAGTTTACGTCCGTAAAATCCTATGGGGTGGGTGTTTTAATTCTTTTAAGCCTCTTGCACACAAAGGATAAATCCTAGACTTTTGTTTAAGGCTAAAGGGGACTTTAGGCACACTTTGGTGCCTTTACTTGGAGTTTACGGCCCAAGAGTATTTCTTGGCCGTAAACTCTCCTTTATGGATGATTTTGATGTTTAAAATTCCATAAATTAGCTAGGATTAAATGGGGTTAAATGTCTAAAGCCTTAGGGGGGTGATTAGGGCTCATTAAGCCCTTGAAAAAGGTGTTTTTACGGTCCAAGAATCTCTTGGGCCATAAACTCCTAAAACTAGTTGTTCTTGATTGTGTTCTAGCTTTAAAAGATCATACATATTGTCCTTAACTAGCTACCTAACAAGGAAATGGGACTAGGTGGCTTTTAGGCTTCGTTTTGGAGTTTACTCCCCAAGAACGTTCTTGGGCGGCAAACTCCCAGATCTCTCATTCTAGACATGTAAACAATGTTATTAAGCATATAACAAGTATTAAAACACATCTAGGAAAGTAGACTCACGATTTGGGATAAAAACCCGAAGATCCGTGAGAGAGAAAATGGCTTTTCTCTAGTTGGAAAAGTGAATAATGAATAATTTAGTTCAGAATTCTATTTATAGTCCTGAAATATTTTGGCAAAAATATTTTTATTCCAGAAATGGACTCTAACATTATGAAGTTTTGAAATGCTCAAGTTTCACAAACCCAGGAGCATCCACTCTCCTGATATCTCCTTAAACGTAAGCCCCAATGTACACAGACTTATTCGGAAAAGTCTGAAAATCACTAAAACTGGACTAGCTTCTATTGAATAGATATTGTTCATACAAAATGGAAATTTCGGGTTGTCACAGTAGGAAAGATATGTGTTAACGATTTTGAATTTGTATTGCCCTCCAGAAACCAGCTGTAGCCTTATGGACAGTTCCTTCATATCTTGGTAGGTCTTACCATTTTCCCAAATTTGGCTACAAGAAGTCATGGATGCACTTCTTGAATCAATCCTCAAAACTGAATTTAATTTGTTAGTTGGATGCAGTGACCAAAATGCAAGATTTGTGAAAAATCATTATTATTTATTAGTGTTGACCTTTGGCAAATTATGAAACTAATATTATATTTTTGTTCATAACATTTTTTTTCTTGTAATAATTTATTTGATAAGAAGATATGTGTATGTGATTGGGTGTAGCCTGAAAAATCATATTTTAATTCTTATAAGAAAAAAAATACTTTATAAATTTACCAAATTAAAATATCTGAATTTGATGTTTATGGTTATGACAATGCACTTAAACTGTAATGTTTATCGAATTTCTTTTGCAGAATTTAATGTTGTTGGTACATATAACAACTTATTGCTGCTTTTGGTTTACAATGCCAATATGAAAGAGTCATGTGAGCCTCCACGGAGATTGGTACACCGGACAAAGTCAATTCATAAAGCTACTACACATGTTTTAATCAAGAAGTCGCATCATGTTGTGATAATACAAAGATCACGTGGATCATTTATGTTAAAAATTATTGTATTAAAAAATCAAATTGCTCTAATATAAATATTAAATATTTTAATTTAATAAGTTTGGTTCAAAAAGTCTAAAAATAAATCTAAATAACATTTTTTATTAAAATTTCACCTAAAACAATGTCACCTATTAATGTAATACGTATTTAATTTATGTTCTCCGTGTTTAACGCGGGTCATAATCTAGTTTCTTTATAATACAAACAACCTATCAATAAGAATATATTATTTTCAACCGTTAATTTTTTTTTTTCTAAATATAATTATTTGCTGAAATATACTTTCTTTTTTCCTTTTATTTTTTTATAACATCGTTACCAAATTATAGATGACAATTATAAATCAACATTACGATTAACTAATTTCTGATGAAACTATTCACCGCCAGCTGCATTACCAAATGGAAAATAATCAGCAAAAAGAAACTACTAATCGCTCCGTTTCTATCGACCGATGTATTGCACGGATACCCCACTAGTTTTCATGTGTTTATATATATATATATATATATATATATATATATATATATATATATATATATATATATATATATATATATATATAGACACACACACAATCACTATCGTACAATATCCTATACACAAGGATACATAACAAATCTAGTGCATCGGCATTGGTGTCTTCGACCCACGGGTATAGTGAGGAAACTTACCTAAACGGAAATCCAAAAACACCGCGACACGCTAACTTTCTGGACTGATTACTCCTGCAAACCTACTAGCACCAAAAACCAGCTAGATCCTTAATCAACAACCCAAATCCTTCAAGTTTGACCCTAAGTCAAACTGGTCAAAAAGTCAACGGTCAACTTGGTCAAAGTCAACACCACTTCGTGACCCTCCTTGGGCACGTCGTGGGAACGCAGGATCAAACAGTCAACATGTAGGACATTGCCACGTCGTGGGCCCTCCTTGGCCACGTCGTGGCAATGCCAAAACAAAACAGTCGCGATTCTAAACTTCATCACACCATTAAATTTATATACATTATAGCGGAAATGAAAATGTGGGGGCTTTATCTTCAACCCATGAGATTATCTTGATCAATTATATTCTTCATTGTATAATCCAAATTATTAACTTCATCATTCTATGTTACAGGTTTTCGTAGGGATGCAGCAAAGACAAAGTTATGGAAACCTTGTTCTCCGCTTGGGAGGTTAGTTAACGGCTATATAGGAGGTAGGAGGGATTCTTATATATGAGGTAGGAGGGATGCTTCTAGGGTGTTCTTTGCCTTTGTCTGTTATTCAAACCAAGCATATTCGGAGGAGATTGAAAGAGAGCTAACAAGGTGTCTTGTGTGGGAAGAAAATTGGTGGCAAACTGTAACATCCCAATCTAAAAGACCAAAATTTCATTTTTGGCATAACGATTTATAAAACAATTTATAAGAAAACATCATTGAGTTTCTTCTATTCATAAAACCATAGTCACATGTCTCAAAACCATATCATCAAAAGAGTAACAATGTCAGAGTACAATCCCATGGATCTCAAAATGTGGAATCATATGTGTGCGATGCACTACTCCTGTGTTACACCCCCAAACCAGAACGGCGGAATCGTTCGAGGGTGGATGACTTCATGTAGTATTGAAACAGTTGAATACATAGTAAAGAAAGTAACACAACCATCATATATATAATTTGAAAGTTCACATTGTAGAAAAGTACTTGTTTCAAAAGAAATTACAATATGATGTCAAAATGAAATTAAACTAACGCCGCAGCGTCCCTTCTTCAAAAGCTGTAGTTTACCTGTATTACTGAATCCCTGAGAAATACAAGTGGTTTTGAAAGAGTAGGTCAGCATTTAAGATGGTGAGTTCATAAGTATTTAGTGACAATGTTTGTATGAAATAGGATGAAAATGGTTTGTACATGTTTAAATGTTCCTAGAAAATCCCATATTTTCTACTATAGTAGATGGTAGTTTAATTTTTCCAAAACTGTAATGCAATAGTGCTTTTCATGCCTAAAATAGTAGGTTTATGTATAAATCGTTAAGGCATTTGAAAAACCCCGTAAATCAATGTGTTTTTAATACTCCATGTGAGTCTTATAACCATACTATTTGACCAGGATGCCTATAACAACGTTCTTCAGGTGTTGGAAAGTTATGACGTTTGTCACCCCAGGCCTGCCGGCCTAGCTGTAGCTAACAACTTAGGTGTGGGATTGTCAATCCCGTATAGATCTATACACAAGTATCATGCTCCCCCTACAAGGGATTTTGGTATATAATACAGGACTTAAAATGCATACTCGAAAGTACGTGAAATGTCTCACAAAACATAGTATAAAACAGATTTACGTACGAAAATGTCCATTTGTTCTTGTGTATGAAAATATCTCTTTGATATAGTGTTTCTAGTATGTAAATGTTCATGATTTCCTTGTAAAGTTACCTATTATAGTTTTTCAAAATATGTTTCGTTCGTATAGTAAACCCTAGTGTAATACTCACTTGTTATGTAAGGTATACTATTTATAGTGACATAAATGATCACATATACTTAAAGTATAAAAAAGTGTTTGATTCGTGTATATATATAACATGTTTTATTTCCAAAAGACAAGATGTAATCGAGAATATATATTGCATACGAAAGTTCCCATGTAGTAGTTATGAATCACATATGATTTACTTGATAAAAAGAGTATATAGTGAAACTTTATGTTACATACGATAATAAACATGTGTTTACTTGTATTCCCCCCCCCCCCCCCCCCCTTAAAATTGATAAACATTTGAAAGTGTAGTTTATAGGGGTATGAACTCACTTGATAGATTAGAGAAAGCGAGATGAAAATCAAGCAGAACTTCGACTTGGAAAAGTTGATTTTTCTCAGGATTCTCGGGAGTCTCGGGAGTGTAGAACCTTCCTTCGGAACTTGAGTGTTAAAACCGGGGCTTTGGGAGGGCTTCGGGAGCTTAACCGCAGAGTTTTGGCACGAGAGATAGAAGAATGGAGCACCTCAACCTGACACCCCAAGAGTTCTATTTATAGGGGTAGATTTTGGGTGCCACGTCGTGGAAAAGGATGGCCACGTTGTGGGGAGCAATCTTATCCTCTTCCATTGACAAGACACCATCAGTCATGTTGCCACGTCGCGGCCAACTGTGCCACGTCGTGGCAAGCCTGACAGCTTCGGATTTCGGGTCTTGAACTTGTAAAATCCGTAACTTTCGCGTATGAGCTCCGTTTTCGACGTTCTTTATATGCACGCGTAGGTGAGAATATAATCTACAACTCTCGTTTAGACTTTGTCGGCTAATTTTGATTTTATTTTTAATTATTTATTTTTAACAGGCCGGACCTGGAAAAGTCCGTTTAAATTCTATAACTCCTTCATCCGATGACCATATTCGTCAGACTTTTTACCGTTGCACTACTTTGGTTGAGACCTTCGATTCTTATTTAGGTTGTTTCGGTCAAAAGTCTCTTGATCTCTATTTCGAATTTTTAGCTGTCTACTGTTATATCCAGATCTTGGAAAAATCATAACTTCCTCATACGAAGTCAGATTTGGACGTTCTTTTTATGTACGCTCACCGTTTAATGATATCTACAACTTTCATTTAGATACTTAAAGCTAAAAACTATTGTATTGAAACTTCGCGTTTTTCGTTAATCGGTGTTGCCGGTTTTGTCGGAAATCTTAGAATGGTCATAACTTCTTCGTTATAACTCGGATTTTTGTGTTCTTAGTATTTCTGTAAACCTTGACACAATATCTAGCATAGTAGGTAACCCAATAGAGAATTTTGTACATTTTATTTTCGAAGTAAATTTCATTAATTCAAAAGTGGTTACAATACTTGACTTTTTAGGTCATTACATAGAGTCGAAATATTGGGTTGTCACATCATCCCCACGTTAGAGGGAATTTCGTCCCAAAATTTAATCTAAGAAAAACACTTGTGGATTAGGGAAAAAGATGTGGGTACTTGTGTTTCATCTGATCTTTGCGTTCCTAGGTGTACTCAGGTCCTCGCTTTGCATTCCAGCGGACCTTCACGATGGGTATGCGACTTTGTTTTGTTCTTTTAATTTCCATATATATGATTTCAATTGGTTCTTCTATAAAGTGGAGACTCTCGTTGATTTCGATTTCGTCTAAAGGGACGACGAGGGTCTCATCGGACAAACATTTCTTCAAGTTTGATACATGAAAGGTAGGGTGTACGTTATTGAGTTCCTGCGGTAGACAAAGTTTGTTGGCTACTGGGCCGATCCTTGCAAGGATCTCGAATGGTCCGATATACCTTGGGTTTAGTTTCTGACGTCTTCCAAAATGTATTAGTCCTTTCCAAGGCGAGACCTTCAATAGCACTTGGTCCCCAACCTGAAATTCCAAGGGCTTCCTTCTTTTTTGTGTATAACTCTTTTGTCTGTCTCTTGAAGCCTTTAGTCGTTCCCAAATTTGTACAATCTTCTCAGTTGTTTCTCTTATGATTTCCGGGATAGTGAGAGTACTGTCGGGTACTTGTCCCTTGGCTAGTTGCGTGTCACCTACTTCAGTCCAGCACAGTGGTGATCTGCACTTCCGTCCGTAGAGGGCTTCAATTGGAGCAACTTTAATGCTGGAGTGATAGCTATTGTTGTATGAAAATTCAACTAGTGGTAAATGGGTATCCCATGCTTTACCAAAATCGATTACACAAGCTCTTAGCATATCTTCCAAGGTTTGTATGGTCCTCTCACTTTGACCATCGGTTTGTGCATGGTAAGCAATACTCATGTCAAGCCTCGTTCCTAGAGATTTTTGTAACGATTGCCAGAATCACAAGGTGAACCTACTATCTTTGTCAGATATAATGGATATTGGTACACCGTGTAGTCATACAATCTCTCGGATGTAGGCTCGAGCTAGCTTTTCCATCTTGTCGGTTTTTTTTATTTGCAGGAAGTGTACGGATTTTGTTAATCTATCTATGATTACCCAGATGGTGTCTAGCCCACCTGCTGTCTTGGATAATTTGGTGATGAAGTCCATGGTTATCCATTCACACTTCCACTCGGGTATTTTGGGTTGTTGAAGCAATCCCGATGGCTTTTGCTACTCTACCTTGACTTTGGCGCAAGTCAGACACTTGCCCACATAGGTAGCGATCTCTGCTTTCATGTTTGGCCACCAATACAGTTTCTTGAGGTCTAAATACATCTTGTCTGAAACTGGATGTACGGAGTATCGAGTCTTATGCGCCTCATTCATGACAACGTCTATGAATCCACCAAACTTCGGTGTCCAGATCCGATCCATGAAGTAACGAACTCCGTCACCCTTGACTTCAAGATTCTTGTCCATTCCTCTTAGGGCTTCACCTGCCACGTTCTCTGTTTTCAAGGCTTCCCTCTGAGCTTCCTTGATTTGTGTGGACAGATGTGAATGGATCGTCATGGTTAAGGATTTCACTCGGCGATCTGAGTATTCTTTCCGACTAAGGGCATCAACTACTACATTCGCTTTTCCTGGGTGATAGCAAATCTTGCATTCGTAGTCATTCAGTAGTCCAACCCATTGTCTCTGCCTCATGTTGAGTTCTTTTTGGTTGAGAATGTGCTGAAGGCTCTTATGATCGGTGAACATCGTGCATTTCGTGCCATAAAGATAGTGTCTCAAGATCTTTAGCGCGAAAACGACTTCTCCAAGTTCAAGATCGTGGGTAGTGTAGTTGACTTCGTGTGTCTTGAGTTGGCTTGAGGTGTAAGCGATGACCTTACCTCGTTGCATTAGTACGCATCCAAGACCTTGATTAGATGCATCACAGTAGACCACGAAGTCTTCTGTTCCTTCTGGCAAGGACAATATAGGTGCGCTGCATAGTGCTTGCTTCAGTGTTTAGAATGCAGCGTCTTGTTTTCCTTCCCAACTGAAAGTTACACCCTTCTATGTCACGATGGTGAGTGGTTTAGCAATCTTCGAGAAGTTTTGTATAAATCTATGGTAATAGCCAGCAAGGCCCAAGAATTGTCGAATTTCCGTTGGGGTTCTTGGAGCTGACCAGTTCTCGATTGCCTTGATTTTGGAAGGGTCCATGTGTATTCCGTCTTTGCTAACCACTTGACCTAGGAAATCTACCTTCTGAATCCAAAATTCGCACTTGGAGAATTTTGCGTATAGCTTCTCTTTTCTTAGCGTTTCAAAGACTTGTCGGAGGTGTTGACTGTGATCCTCTTTAGTCTTCGAATAGATGAGTATGTCATCTATGAATATGATCACAAACTTGTCTAGGAACGAATGACACACCCGGTTCATTAAGTCCACGAACACCGCTGGTGCATTTGTTAATCCAAAGGGCGTCACTACAAACTCGTAGTGACTAGATCGAGTTCGGAAAGCTGTTTTGGGAACATCTCCTTCCAAGACTCGTAGTTGGTGATACCCGGATCTTAAGTCGATCTTTGAGAAATAACTTGCTCCTTGGAGTTGGTCGAACAAGTCGTCAATGCGTGGTAGCGGGTATCGATTCTTGACAGTAAGCTTGTTAAGTTCCCGGTAATCAATGCACATGCGGAAAGATCCATCCTTCTTCTTTACGAACAAGATCGGTGCTCCCCAAGGTGAGAAGCTTGGTCTGATGAATCCTTTGTTGAGTAGTTCGTTTAATTGGCTGGATAATTCTTGCATCTCAGCTGACGCCAGATGATACAGCGCCTTAGCTACTGGGGTAGCTCCAGGAATTAAATCGATTTTGAACTCGACTTGTCGTTCTGGTGGGACTCCTGGGAGATCTTCAAGGAAGATATCGGGAAAATCGCAGACCTCTGGAATGTCTTTGATGCTCTTCGTTTCTTTTTCCATATCTACCACGTGGGCTAAGAAGGCATGGTACTCCTTACGTAGGTATTTCTGGGCTTTGACGCAAGAGATGATTTGTAAATTGGTACCGGGTTTGTCACCATAAATGACAAGAGTTTCGCTGCTTGGTTGGTTTATGCGAACGACCCTCTCGTGACAAAGAATATCGGCATGGTGTAGGCTTAACCAATCCATACCGATGATGACATCAAAGCTCTTTATAGTGATCGACATTAGATCGATTTGAAATGAATGTCCGTTTAGAGTTAGTGTGCATCCTATGTACATATCATTTGTGCTTTCTGTTCTACCATTTGCCATTTCTACTGTGAATATCTTATTGAGTGATTTAGGGTTCTGTTTTAGTATGTGCTTGAATTTATGACTCACGAAACTCCTCTCCGTACCACAATCAAAGAGTATGAATGCATAAGCGTTATTAAGGAGAAACGTACCCGTAACCACCGTGGGATTGGCTATTGCTTCGTTTTGCCCCAACACTCTTCTTATGCTGCCAGCGTTCCTTGCCTTAGGGCAGTCTCTCTTGTAGTGTCCAGCCTCACCGCATCCATAACATGCCTGGCCTACACCGACTCCAGGGATTTGAGTGATCGGTTGTGCTGGTGCTCTACAGAAACGGGTGTATGCCCTTTCTTGTTGTAATTGTTACAGTGCATCTCTCGGAAATTTCCATTGTGGTGGAAATTGCATTTGGCGCACTTCGGCAGGTTTCCAGCATATGGCTTTGCTGGTGTAGTGGTAATTGGAGCAGCAGTGGGGGCAGTAGCGGGATGGACTGCCACAATCTGTTGTTTCTTGGAAGGTTCCTGTGAAGGCTGACTCTTCCTTTTGTTCCAGAACTTGTTGTTGTTGTTGTTGTTGGTATTGTTGTTGTTGTTGTTGTTGTTGCTTCCTCTAGGTTGCTCCGGAGCTGTAGTTGCGAAGCCTTGACAGACCCCATGGTCGACGAGGGCTTGTGCCAACTGTTTGGCACCATCGAAGGTGATTGGTTTGGAAGCTAGTACACTTACTTGAATCTGGGGGGACAGTCCCCATATGTACCTCTCTATTTTCTTGCTCTCTAGAGCAACCATCCCTGGGCAAAGGATTGCCAAATCACTGAACCTGTTGGTATAGGTCATGATATCTGAGCCTACCATGCTAAGGCCCCAAAGTTCCTGTTCGAGCTTTTGTAATTCGCCCCGTGGACAGTACTCTTGCAGTAATATTTGTTTTAGATTCTCCCAACCCATAGAGTTAGCCACTACTAGCGTTAGTGACTTGACATGGCCATTCCACCATGTCAAATCTCTCTCAGAGAAAGTACAGGCAGCAAACTTCACTTTGTTCCCTTCCGGACAAGAACAAATCTCGAAAACCGCTTCAGTTTTCTCTATCCACTGTGATAGAACCATTATCCCTCCGGCCCCATTAAAAGTAATGGGTTTGCTATTCATGAAATCCTTGTATGTACAATCCCCTGAATGACCTGGACGTTGGCCATTCGTAGAACTATTTACTCCCCCACCAGAACCATTGTTACTCATTTGGGCCATTGCCGCTGTTACTGCAGCCGTTACAACAGTTATCAATGTGGCATTTTCTGTTGATGGAGGTGGTGGTGGTGGAGGTATCGTGCCCGGCCTGGGTCTTAGGTTTGGATGAGGAGGCATTGCGCTACCAAGAAATAAATATAAAAGATTATAAGTTTTGGTGGTTGAGAGTTGAATGATAATGAGTTAACTATATTTAATAGTTCAAGGATTTGGTTTGACCAACACAGGACTTTGAGTTTGATTCACCAATGGAGTTTGAATAACAATAAACAAACTCATGAACTCGAATGAAATGCATAGATTTAACACACGAAAGAGGTATGCCCTATATATATTAAACATAAGGTTGCGTTACATCCGAAGCTAGAAAATTTTGACCTTTCTAAAGGTCTGTGATTACAGAAAGTTAAAGAAGGTAAGACTTTTAGCCGATGGTCCTATTCTATATAAAAATTTGGGAGTTAGGTGAGCACTACTTGCTGCGTGGATTACGCTTGGAGCTTGAATCCACATCCGATTGTTTGGCTCCCATGAGACGCTTGTCAAAGGCAGCTTGTTGCTCCCTCAAATCTCTCATTTCGGAGAGAGCTGCAATTATTTGTTCCTGGAGGGATTTGGTGTGGAGTTGAGCATTCCCTTGTAGCATGTCAAGGCGACGAATATCAGCTGTGTTCTCTTCCATCCTTATGTCAACCTCGCGAATCCGGTTTGCTTGGACTCCAGATTGATAAGCCTGATTGGCAAGTTTTCCTACCATAACTGGGAGTGCTCGGTCAGCTGAACTTCCTCCGCTAACATCGTAGAAGTCCCGACACATACCGTAAGGAGGACGCAGTCCTTGCTGATGGATCCAATGGTGGATGTGGCTTCCCCAGATGGGAGTTGGTCCTTGAAATCCCATCCTGAAAGGAGGCCGAACCGATGGAGGTCGGACAGCTGGTGGATTGATTACCTCGGGCTCTGAAGCTGAGCTATCTAAATCTTCCTCTTCCTCGTCTTCCATGGGTTCCTCTTCGGGGTCGTCTACAATCCATCATTCATTACCTTGGTTGGGGTAGTAGGGGTCGTCGGGGTGATGAAATCCAGCCATTGAGTCTATATGTGAATAGGGTTAAGAATTGACTATAAGCTAAAGCATGTAAAAATTACCCATGAGTTTGACGGTTGACGATACCCAAATACTCCCATAGTATTTAAATTTGAATGTTTGATACTAGTGTTTATTTTGGTAAGTTTTGACTTGTTGCTCACTACGACCATTCCTTGATATACGTTAGTCCAATCTCGGATAAATATAGTTGATCAGGCTATATTCGTCCCAAATCGGATTACATATTTCGAGGCCTAATCGTAGTGTCCAACTTGTCTTAATATTTCTTGTATAGTTCTAACCATGAAAATATATTGTTGTATGCATGTATTTGTACTTTTACGACCCAAAATAATCTAAATTAAATGAAATAAGGTTTTAGGTGTAAAAACGTTTTGTCAGAGAGTTTTATTCCCTTATGCATTTATAGTTTGTAGATATTATGTGGTTCGATATACTTAGTTCACTATAAAAAATGCTCTGATACCAATCTGTCACATCCCCAAAGCAGAACGGCGGAATCGTTCGAGGGTGGATGACTTCATGTAGTATCGAAACAGTTGAATACATAGTAAAGAAAGTAACACAACCATCATATATATAATTTGAAAGTTCACATTGTAGAAAAGTGCTTGTTTCAAAAGAAATTACAATATGATGTCAAAATGAAATTAAACTAACGCCGTAGCGTCCCATCTTCAAAAGCTGTAGTTTACCTGTATTACTGAATCCCTGAGAAATACAAGTTGTTTTGAAAGAGTAGGTCAACATTTAAGCTGGTGAGTTCATAAGTATTTAGTGACAATGTTTGTATGAAATAGAATGAAAATGGTTTGTACATGTTTAAATGTTCCTAGAAAATCCCATATTTTCTACTATAGTAGATGGTAGTTTAATTTTTCCAAAACTGTAATGCAATAGTGCTTTTCATGCCTAAAATAGTAGGTTTATGTATAAATCGTTAAGGCATTTGAAAAACCCCGTAAATCAATGTGTTTTTAATACTCCATGTGAGTCTTATAACCATACTATTTGACCAGGATGCCTATAACAACGTTCTTCAGGTGTTGGAAAGTTATGACGTTTGTCACCCCAGGCCTGCCGGCCTAGCTGTAGCTAACAACTTAGGTGTGGGATTGTCAATCCGTATAGATCTATACACAAGTATCATGCTCCCCCTACATGGGATTTTGGTATATAATACAGGACTTAAAATGCATACTCGAAAGTACGTGAAATGTCTCACAAAACTTAGTATAAAACAGATTTACGTACGAAAATGTCCATTTGTTCTTGTGTATGAAAATATCTCTTTGATATAGTGTTTCTAGTATGTAAATGTTCATGATTTCCTTGTAAAGTATACCTATTATAGTTTTTCAAAATATGTTTCGTTCGTATAGTGAAACTTTATGTTACATACGATAATAACCGTGTGTTTACTTGTATTCCCCCCCCCCCCTTAAAAGTGTATAAAAAGCATTGATAAACATTTGAAAGTATAGTTTATAGGGGTTTGAACTCACTTGATAGATTGGAGAAAGCGAGATGAAAATCGAGTAGAACTTCGACTTGGAAAAGTTGATTTTTCTCAGGATTCTAGGGAATCTCGGGAGTCTTGGGAGTGTAGAACCTTCCTTCGGAACTCGAGTGTGAAAACCGGGGCTTTGGGAGGGCTTCGGGAGCTTAACCGCAGAGTTTCGGCACGAGAGATAGAAGAATGGAGCACCTAAACCCGGCACCCCAAGAGTTCTATTTATAGGTGTAGATTTTGGGTGCCACATCGTGGAAAAGGATGGCCACGTCGTGGGGAGCAATCTTATCCTCTTCCATTGATTAGATGCCATCAGTCATGTTGCCACGTCCCAGCCAATTGTGCCACGTCGTGGCAAGCCTGACAACCTCGGATTTCGGGTCTCGAAGTTTTAAAATCCGTAACTTTCGCGTACGAGCTTTGTTTTTGACGTTCTTTATATGCACGCATAGGTGAGAATATACTCTACAACTCTCGTTTAGACTTCGTCGGCTAATTTTGATTTTATTTTTAATAATTTATTTTTAACTGGTCGGACCTGGAAAAGTCCGTTTAAATTCCATAACTCCTTCATCCGATGACCATATTCGTCAGACTTTTTACCGTTGCACTACTTTGGTTGAGACCTTCAATTCTTATTTAGGTTGTTTCGGTCAAAAGTTTCTCGATCTCTATTTCGAGTTTTTAGCTGTCTACTGTTATATCCAGATCTTGGAAAAATCATAATTTCCTCATACGAAGTCAGATTTGGACGTTCTTTTTATGTACGCTCACGGTTTAATGATATCTACAACTTTCATTTATATACTTAAAGCTAAAAACTATTGTATTGAAACTTCGTGTTTTTCGTTAAACGGTGTTGCCGGTTTTGTCGGAAATCTTAGAATGGTCATAACTTCTTCGTTATAACTCGGATTTTTGTGTTCTTAGTATTTTTGTAAACCTTGACACAATATCTTGCATTGTAGGTAACCCAATAGAGACTTTTGTACATTTTATTTTCGAAGTAAATTTCATTAATTCAAAAGTGGTTACAATACTTGACTTTTTAGATCATTACATAGAGTCGAAATATCGGGTTGTCACATACCGTGCCGACCCCTTCCCCTTCGATGAAGAGGTACCTGAAACAAAACTGAAAATTGTAAGCATGAAGCTTAGTGAGTCCCCTCGTCATAGCACATACCATACAACATACATAGTGTTGGTCAATTCTTAGGTGCCCGACCTACCCTGCCATGCATTTCTGGGGTGCCTGACCTACCCATGTCAAGCATTTATAGGGTGCTTGACCTACCCTGCGGGGAAATTCTGGGCGTGCCCGACCTACCTTCCGGTTTATCACAACCGGCTATGGGGACTATTTCACCCCTACTACTACCACACAATAACATAGTATAACATACTGTCAGGCGTATCTGGGGTGCCCGACCTACCCATCAGTCCTTACGACCCTGTCACTGGGACTATTCCCCCTACTTATACTAACACATATCATCATATCAGGCTAGCACATAAAACATATAAGGTAGTAGAAAACCTAGATAATTATCACAAAGACAGTCATCTAACATGCATTCCTACTAATGGGCCGACATTGTGGTCGTAGACCCACCGCTACTGGAAGGTAACTCACCTCAATGATGTGAAGTGTCTGAACTGTCCTCGATGTCGGGATCAACTCCTCTAAACTCCTCAAACTTCTACACATAACATCCTTCCTTAATTACCATTAAATACTCCAAACCCTAATTAGGGTCAACTCAGGTCAATAGTCACGATCAACATCATGGTCAAAGTCAACTTCTGGTTGACTCGACTCGCCGAGTTGGTCCACCAACTCGTTGAGTCCCAAGACTCAGAGAATCTTAACTTCGCGATCTGACTCATCGAGTTTCCCTCCAACTCGTCGAGTTTCTCCTTATGAAAGAATCGGGACATTCCATTTGAACTCGTCGAGTCCTTCCTTGGACTCGTCGAGTTCATCTCTATACCAGTCGGGACTTTGCCTTGAACTCGTCGAGTCCTTTGATTGAGTCCCCTCCTAGACATAACCAGATTCCTTAGAAACAGAAAAGGTTGGGGAACCATTACCTGACTCGCTGAGTCCAAAGAACAACTCGGCGAGTACCCTAAAGTCCATGTCCATACAGTCGATTTCAATTGAGCTCATTGCATCCAAAGGGTAGATCTCACCTCCTAGGGTCGATATTGTTGGATTAGTGTCTAAGCTCGTAACTATATTTGGTATGTATTTGACCTGGTTGTGCATGGTCCTTTTGGGTTGCCTTCATCAAAGCAAGTTGATAGGATGATTTATGGAGAAAGATGATTAAATATGATTTATTAATATATTATATGAATAATATATTAAAGTATAAATCATATTGTTTAATTAGTATTAGTCAAGAATTAATTGATAGTTAGTTTTGTGACTAAAAGACATTAATTAAACTTAGGGGACTGGAATTGTAATTATAAGATAATTGCAATTGGGCTATGGATCACCTTGGAACATAGGTTGGACGAATTCTATGGGAAGCCCATAAGGAATTCATCCAAGGGATGTTCTAAAGGGAGTCTATGGGCTACTTAGGGCCTAAGTAGTCAAATTAGGGTTTCCTAGTTGAAAACCCTAATAGCCTCACTATATATAGACCCCTATGGCACCAAAAACGTGGTGAACTCTCTTGGAAGAACCCTAGAACGTTTTTGGTGATCCTCCTCTTTCTCATTAGTCGTTCTCTTGCTCTTGGTGTGTGTAAACCATTAGAGGAGTGACATTTATGACTCTAAGCTCCAAGGAAAGAAGATTGAAGAGATTCAAGCTATTCTACAAGAGGTAAATATCTAGATTTATTCTTACATGTCAATTTCGAAATTAGTATGCAAGATCTAGGGTTTATAAGTCTTGGATGAATTACATGTACAATAGAGAAACCTAGATCCAAGCTTTAGGGTTTCCATGAGCACATAGGATGTTCTTTTGTATGAAACTCATCAGTGGTATCAGAGCCTTGATTGGTTTCTATTGTATTTGATGTTTACATGTTTATGCATTGCTTGAAAAATCGATTTTTGCCCTCTGCCCGACTGAACTTGGCGAGTCACTTGCTGAACTCGGCGAGTCAGCTCAACTCGACGAGCCCAGACAGTGACTCAGCGAGTCCGGGAGTCAGATAGAAGGAAAACTGAGATTTTTGCTATTTTTGCTGAAGGATAATTACCAAAAACGTTTTTCATCAATAAACTCCGAATTTTATCAATATTTGGTGATTATCCTTACCAAAATAGAAGATAATTGTCAAAATTAAAGATAATTACTTGTTTTATAAGATAAATATTAATTATTTGTAATTTTGTGTTGAATTATCTAGTAAGAAATTGAATTAGGTCAAATTTAGATAATTACCAATTATTTAATTAATTTTAATTATTTGTAATTTGATCTTGATAGTTTTGAAAAGTTTCAAAACTTGCCCTCAAGTTTTGGAATTTAAATTTTAATTAAAAGTTTAATTTTAAACTGTTAAATTCTAAAACCCTAATTTTGAAAAAGTTCAAATTACACCCTTATGGTTTTATTAAATTAATTAAGTGTATAATTAAAAGAGAGTTAATAAATCCATAATGATATGGTTTACATTTAATTAAATTAAAAGTGTAATTTGTTAAATTAGACCACATAGTATTTTAAAAGTGTAAAATACACCCTTATACTATATATAAAATTAAAGGTCTAATATAATATATGTATAACTTAAATGTCAGTCTTAACGTTAGTAGGCCGCATTCACAAAGCTGGTCTATAAGGGGTGTTTAAGAAAGAGGCCTGTAAAATGACCGCCATTGGGTATCCACTCTTACCCACCGCACTCTTGACTAGTAGAGGGTCGTTAGCCGAACGGGTAGGATAGGGCAAACCCTTTCCATTAAAAGTATAATGAATTATAAAGTAACTAAATGTTTTTACAAAATTCCCAATCTTAGTTACTTTAGGCAAAAGTGAATTTGATGCAATTCCATGAAATTACACTTTGTACCCTTGCTAAGATGTTAGTGGAGCGTGTGTGATTAACCAACACACTAAATGGGTTCTAAGCAAAGGGAGAGAAGGGTGACTCGATGTTTGTCATAGTTCGGTGGAGCGTGTGTGGTTAACCAGCACATCGAATAGGTGACTATGACATTGGGGGCACCATGTAAGTTTGCATGGTTATTCGCACCCTGTTTTGTGATTCTCGGCATCCCAGTCACAAATCGAGGGGCATATCGAGATTTAAACATGCCATTGAAAAGTTCAATGAATCTCAAAGGATCTAGGAGTTTTCAATAAATTTAAAACTTAATCTCTTTTTCGTTTTTCATGGTGGAAAATTAGTGAATCGTCATTCACTTACCTTTAAATGTTCTGCAATTTGGGTTACGACATCCTTCTCCCAATTTGTAGATTATTGTGTTGGGTCCTAGCCTTAATATCTCATTTGGGTGTTTTATTAAGGACTCAATCAACTAACTTGAATTTCTCCCGTTTTGTAGATGTCTTTTTTTTTTTGAAAGAGCTCTGTTTTGTAGATGTCAAAGTCTGACAACTATGGTCTTTCTGAATCTGTTGGAAAAAGTTTTCCACATGAAGATGATGTTCCATGATTGGATTGTGGAAATGGAAATCATGCTTCACTTCCTCCACCTCCTCCGATAATTCTCCCTGACCCACAAGTCCAAAGGCTTGAAAAGTTCAAGCTCACTCATGTCTTGGATATGAAATTGCATATTGATAGATTGGGAATGTTGGGCGTCGATGTCTTGGAGAAGTTGGGTGTTGACTTGGTTCTTCACTCACTTCCCGATTCATATGGTAAGTTCGTTAGAGAGCACTATATGATGGAACATGACGTGACCCTCATTGATTTGACTTATTTTCTTATTGCTGCTGAATCAACAATATGATCGTGACCCTCATTGATTTGACTTATTTTCTTATTGCTACTGAATCGACAATAATTAGGCGCACTAGTCAAGAAAATTTTTCTGGTAAATCAATGTCCCATCCTTCTATGGGGAATGACAACTTTGGAAGTCCAGAAAAGTTTTCTCCACGCAAGAGAAAGGCTGAGTCTGAGATAGTCCCGTGTACCATTCTAGAAGGATCTGTATGTTTCTACTGCCAAAAGAAGGGGCATTGGTTACGAAGCTGCCCAGACTACCTGAGAGATCTAAGAGATGGGAGAGTCAAGATATATGACTTTTCTTTAGGTAAAATCCACTATCTAACTCCATTAAGTTCCTATTTGAATATTATTCTAAATACGTGATGTGATAAGATTACATTTTTGATGTGTTGTAGAATCGAAGAAAAGAAAGGAAGCTTAAAGGAAGAATCATGCTAAATCAGATCATGAAGAACTGGATTTTGATCGCATGGATTCAAAGATCGGATTTTTTGAGCTGCTACTTTAGAGTTAAGATAGATTGCTATGAAATGTAATTGCATAGTTTTTCAGTTGAGTTGCGTTGTAAGGACAAATTTTTCCTCTATAAAATAAATTTTGATTTTTTCTTATTTATTTATCCTTGCAATGACATGTATGAAAAATTGATGTTTGTGTATTTCTATGATTAGCAATGTTGAAATGGATGTGATTCTTAGTTATTTTATTTATAGTAGTGTCATAATTTTCTAATTAAGGAAAGATTCTCATCGCCCAAGTTTCAATTGGACAGAAACTTTGAATCATACAAAATGTACTGTGTAGTGTATGGAAATCTTGGTACTTAGGTAATTAAGACTAATTCCTTGTTCAGATAACTATGTGAGTCAAGTGAAGGACTAAAGGAACTAGTACACAATGTTTTGCACTAGTCAAGTCCCGCATAAATAATAATAACATTATTCGTCAAGATTTACTAAAGGTCTAGTAAATGTGATTATACTTACAAGATTAAGTGTAATTCTGAATCATTGAAAAGTTTCAATGAATGGTAGAATGAATAAGTAGAATCAATGAAGGCAGAAAGATAAAAAGTTTCTCCAATCTAAGAAGAGGGGAAAGTACTTTTGTATCGTGTTTTGTGATCATCTTGGTAATCATAAGAACCATATTACAATTCATCCTCTAAGAATACCTTAGTGCACCAGTTTGGCTAAGAAGAGGAATGGAGAATTGTTGTAATGGTTAAGTCAATAAGATGTATCGTACTTCATTTCAAAATCAAGTCTTGGAGTCATACTCCAAGATCGTGACTTGCGTGACATAATCTTAAGTAGGAATGTTCTTACACTTGCACATTTTGGTAAGTTGTGATGTCTTTAATAAGACAGAGACCAAATAGTACCAAATTGCGTATAGGTTTTGTCTTGATATAGACACACACTAACTCTTGGATATTTATTTTTGTCAAGAAATGTTTCTTGATAAGAGAATCTAATATGTCAAGAGATCAGTGGGAGTCTAATGATCTTGAAAAGTTTCAAGAACTAGTCAAGAGTAAACCTATTAAACACTAGCACACGACTTGAGGATTGTAACCTATCGTGTTGACGTATTCTTGTTTCTGTGCCAATCAAGTTAAGTTGATTATGCATATGAGTTCTACGAGTTCTCATTAGACTGCATAAGGCAAGCACCTTCTTCGATGAAAGTACATTGACTAGTATAGGTGAGATGCTAAATAACTTGGAAGTAGTGGTGGGACCCTTGATGGCAAGAAATCAAGAATGAATAAGTTCTGTCCATAGGAGTTTGGATTTATCACAAACATTATCTTACAATTATGGTTATGCCAAATTTACATGGATAGGAACACATACACTATAAAATCTAAGTGTCATAAGGTTTCTCTCGTTCATGAAAATGATTGTGAGGAAACGCTTTCACTAAGAGAGATTTTAAGAAGATAGCGGTTATGTAAATTGCATCTCAAATTCGATTATGATTACAACATCCCTCTTCGTAGTTCGAATTGTGAGATTTGGCAATTGGTCTGAACATTTGGGACTTAGTAATATAAGTTCTAAATTAGTTTAGACATACATGTGAGCTATCTAAGGAAAGGTGTATGAGTTTGAGAAGCTTAGATAAAGGCTTATTGAAGCACATCGTATTGGAAATATGAACTTTGGAAGTCAATAAGTATTGTCTTCTAGAAGTCCATCTATTTTCTGAATACGTGTCAAAGCTAGTGGGACCACATAGGATTAATATTATTCTTGTGTTTCACTTTGCATGTTTTGACTTCCCGAATAATAAGATTATTCAAGCCCTCCACATTCGCTCATACTTTGGAAGTAAGTATGAAAGAAGACTGTCATGAATCCGTTTATAGATTGACTAATGCGTTTAGACATAGCACAAGTTTGTTGCAGAGTTCATGAGTGCCGCTATAAGATTAGGGTATTGGATTAAACCCACGCTCACTTGGATCGCTTCATGGATTTTATCACGAGTGATTGGTGAGAAGATAATATCTTATATTCTTAAAACCAAGATGTGTAAGTTGTATCTTGCGAGTCGATTACACATTGATAATATGTAAACGCACTAGTAACTTGGTGTTATAAAACATATTGTTGTGTGTGATTCAGTGAGTGAGTACAAGCGAGCATTAACTCGAAGTTTATCCATTCCTTTTACCCAGAGTGGAATAAAAGCGATATATGTGGGCCCCTCGATGATTTAGTGATGACACCCTAAGCGTTTGGCCAAGCCGTGACTAAGTTGATGTGTTTAATTGTAGTATGTTGTCACTCGTCATAAATCGGAAATCGGGAAGCAACACTTAGACTGAGAGAATGATTATTATCCATGTATCATGTCTATATGATATCTAGAATGGAGGAATATATGATCCCTTATCTAAAGGACAGGTTTCTGATAAGATCAAAGTTCGACAGTGTCTTTGAGAGCTACAATTGCTAATCGGATTGTACTTACATTATAGTTACTAGACTTATCCAAGTGGGAGACTTTTGGATCAGTGTCTAAGCCCGTAACTATATTTGGTATGTATTTGACCCGGTTGTGCATGGTCCTTTTGGGTTGCCTTCACTAAAGCAACTTGATAGGATGATTTATGGAGAAAGAGGATTAAATATGATTTATTAATATATTATATGAATAATATATTAAAGGATAAATCATATTGTTTACTTAATATTAGTCAAGAATTAATTGATAGTTATTTTTGTGACTAAAAGACAATAATTAAACTTAGGGGACTGGAATTGTAATTATAAGATAATTGCAATTGGGCTATGGATCACCTTGGAACAAGGTTGGACGAATTCTATGGGAAGCCCATAAGGAAGTCGTCCAAGGGGTGTTCTAAAGGGAGTCTATGGGCTGCTTAGGGCCTAAGTAGTCAAATTAGGGTTTCCTAGTTCAAAACCCTAATAGCCTCACTATATAAAGACCCCTATGGCCCTAAAAACGTGGTGAACTCTCTTGGAAGAACCCTAGGACGTTTTTAGCGATCCTCCTCTTTCTCATTAGTCATTTTCTTGCTCTTGGTGTTTGTAAACCATTAGAGGAGTGACATTTGTGACTCTAACCTCCAAGGAAAGAAGATTGAAGAGATTCAGGTCATTCTACAAGAGGTAAACATCTAGAACTATTCTTACATGTCAATTTCGAATTTAGTATGCTAGATCTATGGTTTATAAGTCCTAGATGAATTGCATGTACAATAGAGAAACCTAGATCCAAGCTTTAGGTTTTGCATGAGCATATAGGATGTTCTTTTGTATGAAACTCATCAGATATAACACGTAAAGTCATGAAATTTACTTCCATGCATGGGTGTTCAAGCTCAAAAGACCCAAAAATGAAGTCTACAAGATGCATGGGGCTCCCAAGGCCATAATGTTGGCAACTTTATGCCATGAGAACCCTTCAATGTCAAGATCTGAAGTCATCCCTTTACAATATACTCTAAACCAGAGAGTGACTAGAAATGCCCCAAAATAACAAGATTCAAGCCCTAAAGAAGATCTACCAAATGAGAAGTCAAGGTTGATGCATTTTACCTCAAACAAGCTGGAAATGCAACCAAGACTTTGGATCTACTACCTTCTTCTTAAACCTCCAAGCCTTTCCTTCCTTCTCCAAGTTTCAAATCACAAAATGGAACCAAAATAGCTCAAGAGAACTAAAAAATGATTAGGGTTTCGAGAATGGGGTATGAGGGTGATGGAGGCTGGAGTGGAGGCCACTTAAGGTGTTTAAATAGGGTGCAAACCCTCAAATTTAGGCTTTCATATAGACAAGTCTACTTGTCGAGCCAGGGGCTTCGGACTTGGCGAGAAGAGTCTTCCACCCGTGTCCAAAATTTCCATTTACTCGACGAAAAACTTAAATTAAAATATGTACCGGAACCGGGCATTACACAAACCTAGCAAAACATCCCTGTTTGGCACCGAGGGTTGCCAATTGGGCTCTATTACCCAATGTTCATAGGCCTTTCTCCGCTAGCATGACCGACTGCACATCCTTTGCTGATGTTGCTAAAGGAAAATCTCCGACCTCAGTGGCGCACCCGACTGGATATTTCAAACCTCTTGCCCTGTCGAGCCTTCCTAAGAGTCAAGAATGGTGTCAAGGCTTCGCCTTGGTTGGTGATGCTAAGAATTTCAATATGTATTGCAATTTCCCATCTTTAATCATCTTGGAAGGTTATGATGTTGCATAAATAAAATACCTTAGAGGCATGCAAGTTCTGGTGAAATTCCAAACTAAATGGGCTGCAAATGCATTCGAAGCCAATAGGTGTATTTGGCTGGCTCAATTAGGTGGAACACAACAGAAAGAGAAGTCTTAGCTTTGAAAAATTTGCATGGGTCAAGATTGTCGGTATTTCTCCTGCTGCTTGGGACGAGTCTAACTTTGGTAGCATCGTCGCAAATTTTAGGAAGGTGTTGGTGAATGTCTATCACAACTAGCATTTTAGCTAAGAAATTATGTTTTCATGTAAACATCAACTACTGTAAGACTTCTACTCTAAGTGAATATCATACTATATGCTAAATGAAATCATTCATTTGAATCCAAACTCTTGATTGAAGTTCAAAACCTAATACAATACATCTTATATGTTCAACTATAGATTGAAAACCCTAAAAATCGCGGTTCAAGATTATTATGGGCTATGATTCTATTATTGGGCCTAATGGGCCAATCAACTCTCAATTTGATTATGTTGGGCCAAGGAACCCTATTTGGGCTCCAATTGGACCTATATCCATGAAACTAAAGCATTTTGTGTCATGGGAGCCTAGAATGATTCATCTCATCTCTGATGGGTCATGAAGGGCCATAAATGGTTTTATAAGCCCTATTGGCCTGTAAACTATCTTCTTAGGCTTTATTGGGCCGTGAACCCTCATAAGGGCCTAATGGGCCGAGAACCATCCACTTAGACCTCATAATATCAAAACCAAGCAAGTAAGGCCCAAAACTTTCCTTCTTTCTTTTCCTTTTTCAAAATCTCGGCCCATATAAATATAAAAATAAAAAAGAGGAAAAGATAAGATAGTGATTAGTGTGTTGACACCTCACTAATAGCCATCAACTATCAATGTATTATTTAGCATATATCCATGCACCTAATCTAGAACCCCCCATGCAAAAACCACATTGCCCTCCCTCTTCTTCAAGTCTCGGCCGAAACCCCCACCTCACCACTATCACTTTTACTTTCAAACTCACCCAATAATTCTCTCTAGAGCTCTCAAGAACTCCCCTTTCCTCTTCAAAATTTCGTGAGTTTGTGTGTGTGTATTTCAAGAGTTTTCATCAAGGTTTCAACCTCTTGGTAAGTTATCATCTTAAACAAGTTGTTACCTTCCATTTTAATGCTAAGAACTCTTTCTTACAATAGCTTCATTTCACTTTCTAACTTCCTAGAATCATCTAGGTTCGAAAACTTCTTCCAAGTAAGCACTTTAGGCCAAAAACATCTCCAATCTCCTTCCAAAAACCGATCCAAACCTCAATGTGAATTCATACCCCCTTGTTTTCAGTTTAACTATGTTTTGGGGGAGAATACAAGTTGCTTATGTGATAGATCTATGTCTTTGTGCATGTTTATGTGTGTTTTCTAAGTTATATGTTGTGATTATGTGAAGAAACTTCATAAATCTCGAAAACTCTATCAAAACTTGACAATATTTGTAACTACAACACTTTATGCAACTTACCATAAAGATGAAGGTGTTAAACATGTTAAGAATGTTGAAAAACTAAACAAAATCTTGATAAGGGACCATTTTTGACAAATAAACAAAAATACGACGCTTTTATCATACTTACGATTTTTCAAGGACCAAAGAGGCATTTTTATATAAAAATGGGTCTTTATGACATTCATGGTTTTAAAAAGGGTCAAAAGAGTAAAATTTTCACAAAATGGGCTTAAATTGGGCCTTCACGGTTTTATTGGGCCAAAATCGGAAGAATTATGACTTTTGTGGATTAAATTATCATTATAAACAAATTTGAGCCAAAGTTGTTTTTTCTCGGCTAAAAAGGGCTATAAATGCCAATTTTATTAAATTGGGCCGAAAATGTAAACTTTTATTAAATTGGGCCGAAAATGTAAACTTTTATTAGATTGGGGCCGAAAATGTCAATTTTCATGATATTGGCCCAAAATGTTATATTTAACAAAAGTGGGCTAAAAATGTCATTTATTGGAAATAAGCCCATAAATGTAAACTTTTGGTCTTATGGGACCTATAGTGTTAACTTTACCAAAAATGTGCCTAATTTGTAAATTTTCGACTTAATGGGCCAAAAATCATCATTACAAAAAGTGGGCTTTTATGTAATTTTGGAAAACAATCGAGCTAAAACAAACAATGTAATAACAAACGAACTTAATACATCGATTACATGTTTATTTGCGCCTAATACTTACATTTCATGTTTATTGGGCCTTAGCGGTCCATTTACAAGCTTATTGGGCCTAGAAATAACTTACGTATTTAATGGGCCTTAGTGGTCCTTTTTCATGTCTTTTTGGGCCTCGTACATTCACATACATACTTGTTGGGCTTTGCAAACATTAAACGTATACGGAAACATTATTCACAATGTAATACAATATTCGCTTAAACTGAGTTAAGGACCTAGTGAGACATGTCGGTTGACACCTCTCGAGTGTACAATCATAGCCTGTAGTTATAACGAGAGTCTCCTGGAGGGAGAGCGAGAGTTTGTGTACAGATCTATTCGGGGTGACACCCCACACCTGAGTTGTTCGCTACAGTTAGACTAGGCCAGTCTAGGGTGACAAACCTTACCTTCAGCAAATCGGCGCCTAAAAACGCCATGACAGGCGAATTAGTCATTATCAAGTATGGTTGTAACGACTCACATTAAGATTAAATCCATCATAATTTTACGGAATACATATAAAATCTTGTTGATACGAAAACATACATACACTGATATTCGGTCTTAGGGTTTGAGACCACGATACTTTAATAAACAGAAAATATCGGATTTTCTAGGGAAACATACAGTTAAACAATACCTTCTACTTACAACAGAAAATTAAGGATCTTTTCCGGATTACATTTTTATATACATTCCAAAAACTGAAAACACACATGCATTAGTACTTGATTTTGACACATCGCTTTCAAACCATTTTTCAAAAAATATCGGATTTTCTGGCGTTGTACGAACAATACAAAACTTTTCATTCCAACACGCTTATGAACTCACCAACATTATATATGTTGACATTTTCAAAATAACTTGTATTCTCAGGGAATCCTTAAGCGGAAAGGTCAACAAGAACATGTGGAATTTGTCATATTTTGTTTCCATCATACATTGAATATTTTGGCATGTAATTTATGATACTGTACTTAATGTAAACAGTTATGGTTATATTTTGATATGTATGACAATGGTGTTGTCTTGTTTCAATTATATACATTGTGAGGATATTACAAGATGAAGTCACCCAAGCCCCTGGACGTTTCCGTCGTCTGGTTCGGGGGTGTGACAGATTAGTATCAGAGCATTGTTTATAGTGAACTGGCATATCTAATCATACTGGATATGAAACTATAAATATAATGGGACTAAAGCACTCTGAATAAAACGACACTTAAGTATACATTAAAATTATAACACTAAAAGTCTTTGGAGGAAATTGAACACTGTGGTTAAACTTGGACAGTTATGTAGTCATATTGGCGATAAATATAGCCTGGTCAACTATATTTATTAAAAATATGACCAACATATGTTTGGGAGTAATCATGGCAGGAAATTGATCTAGAAGGTTACCTCGTATCAAAGAACTCTAAAGAACTCAAACTTAAATAATGAAAATACTATAGGGGTATTTGGTGTGCTATTTGATTCTAGTATTTCTACAATTTCGTGCAGACGCTATGGCCGGATTCCACCTACTTGGAGCCTTATTTTCCCAACCAGGGGGATAGAGGATGGTTGGAACCGGAACCAGAGGAAGAACCAAAGGAAGAACCAGAGGAAGAACCAACGGAAGAGCCAGAGGAAGAACCCAAGGTAGGACCAGCTAAACCTTTCATAGACTTCGAGGAGGAGGAGTTTGATGGTGACCATACAGATGACTCAGACGCAAAGTCCGAGGTCATAAATCCACCATACGTGGCTCAAGTACCCCCACATAGGATGGGTCGCCCTACGCCCTCATAGGCGCATGAGATCTGGAGGTGAAGCCAACAACAGGGGATGCGTCCTCTATTTGGTATGAACCGGCGCTTTTACGACCTGAGTCACAGAGGACCTGCAGACCGAGCCCTACCAATGACAGTTAGGAGGATGTGAAACATAGGCGAGCAAGTGCAGGCGACAGCCAGTCAGATAGTTTCCATGAGAGCTATAGTTGAGCACGTAGAGAGAATGACTCATGAGGTAATTAGGGACTACTAGGAGTGATAGGCAACATTGGAAGCCCAGCTACGAACCACTAAGCATCACCTGGCCAGACTTCAGGGTGCATCCACCTCATCATCAGCGCCACCAAACTCTCCTCACCACAACTAAGATCGATTTCATCTATCGCCACCACTGTTAAGATTTCCTTTTATGTACTACTCTATGTACTATCGACTACATGATTAAGCGATTACACTACTCATGGAGTCATTACGATGTCAGATTCTATCTCCCTTCATGTATTGTACGCCTTATAAAGGAAAATTTTCTTATATCAAAAAGATTATCATTAATGAAAACGATGATATATTTTCTCATGATGTTGTTATTGATGGGTTTTACACAAAAGAACATCCTATGTGCTCACGTAATTTATATAAAATACTTCATATCTATGTGTAAGCTGAAAGTAACTATGCACTCACCTAAAAGATGGTGACACGGTATTTGAACAACACCTCGTTTACTCAAAGACAATTTTCCCTCGATGAAAACCTAGTATCAATACCACTAGGGTTTAGTCTAACGATAACCGCAACTAATTAATAGTCTGACTATTATTACTATTATATAAGCGTTAAACGATACTTATATAACCCATAATAATAGCCCAAGTACTTATTATAAGATCCTAATAATGTTACTATAATTAAATAAAAACTATATTAAATATAGTATAGGCGTAGCTCACTTACATCGGGTTTTTATTAAAAAACGGGCTTTGCTGGAGCAACGTTTCCGAGCAAAAAGCTTTTCTTCTCGGAGCCGTTAGGAGCTTCGGGGCTTTCTTCTCATGCTAGGGAGGTTCCTTAGACTTGGGAGGGGTTTAGGGAGGTGAGAGAGAAATTAGAGAGAGAAAGATAGGCTTATGGTGTGAAGAAATTATGAAGAGTTCATCTCTTATTTATAGGAATTTTATAGTAAAGTAGTCTCCAAGCTTCGTCCGTATCTTTCGCGTATGAGCTCCGTTTTCTACGTTCCTTATATCCACGTATTGGTATTTACGAGTACTACAACTTTCATTTAGACCCCGTCGGCTAATTCTCCTTCTATCTCAGATTTACAAAAACTGTATCGTATTTATTGCGCACGAAGAGTAGCGACTAAGCTTCGTCCATATCTTTCGCGTACGAGCTCCGTTTCCGACGTTATTTATATCCATGCGTTGGTAAAAATAAAATCTACAACTTTCCTATTTTACTCCGTCGGCTAATTCTCGACCGATCTTAAATTTAACAGTTGGAGGTGATTACACTGTTAAATGTCCGCGTAAAATTTATAACTTTTACATACCGACTAAGTTTTCATCTGTCTTTTTACTGTTGAGTTCCTATTAATGAGATCTTCAATTCTCATTTAGGTCGCGTAGGTCAAAATCCGCTCAATCTAAAATTCGAGTTTCGGGTTGTTCACTGCTAAGCCAAATCTTAGAAAATTTATAACTTCCTCATACGAAGTCAGATTTGGGCGTTCTCTTTTCTGTATGTTCTCGGTTTAACGTATACTACAACTTTTGTTTAGATTTCTAAGGCTAAAAAGTCCTCCATCGTAAATTCACTATTTACGTCTCCCGGTGTCGTGCGAGTTTTGCCATAAAACTTCGACGGACCATAACTTCTTCGTTATAACTCGGATTTCAACGTTCTTTATATCCCCGGAATCCTTGTTTCGACCACTACAACTTTATGTAAAGATATCGAACTTATCTCGGATTTTAATTTTGACGCTCATTTTTATCCTTTATTTATTATACATTTATAAATAAGTAATAAGCACATAAATACACATAATTCACATAATACTCAAATATTTCATCTTTATTACCTCAAAAAGAGTTACAATAGTTGACCTAGACTATTACATTGTCTAAAATGCTTAGCCTTGAAAACTGGGCGTTACATTTACCGGGATGATAACGAATTTCACATTCGTAGTCATTGAGTGGCTCGACCCACCATTGTTGTCCCATGTTGAGCTCCTTCTGGTCGAATATATGTTGAAGCTTTTGTAGTCTGTAAAGATAGTGCTTTTCATACCATACATGTCGTGTCTCCAGATCTTCAGAGAAAATATCACTGCTCCTAACTCAAGATCATGTGTGGTGTAGTTAACTTCGTGCGTCTTTAGCTGCCTAGAGGCACAGGCGATGACCTTTCCTCGTTGCATAAGAACACAACCAAGCCCTTGGTTGGATGCATCGCAATAAACCACGAAGTCTTCTATCCCTTATGGGAGGGATAGTATCGGTGTGCTGCATAAGGCTTGCTTCAGCGTTTGGAACGCCTTCTCTTGTTTTTCTTCCCAGCCAAAGGTCACACCTTTCTGGGTCAGTGTAGTAAGCAGTTTTGCCATCCTAAAGAAGTTTTAATTGAACATGCGATAGTAGCCAGCGAGGCCTAGAAATTGTTGAATTTATGTAGGTGTGTTTGGAGCTGACCAATTCTCAATGGCCAAAATATTGAAGGATCCACGTGAATTCCCTGTTCGCTAACCACGTGACCCAAGAATTCGACTCTTCGAATCCAAAATTCGCACTTGGAGAACTTCACGTAGAGTTTCTCCGATCGTAGTATTTCTAAGACTTGGCGTAGGTGTTGACTATGTTCCTCCTTGCTTCAAGAGTAGATAAGTATGTCATCGATAAATACAATAACGAACTGATCCAAGTAAGGACGACACACCCGATTCATTAAATCCATGAACACTACGGGTGCATTGGTTAATCCGAATGGCATTACTACAAACTCGTATTGTCCATAACGAGTTTGAAAGGTTGTTTTCGGAACATCCTCCTCTAAAACTTGTAACTGATGGTACTCGGATCGTAGTCAATCTTCGAAAAGTAGTCCACCCCTTGCAGTTGGTCGAACAAGTAGTCTATGCGCGGTAGAGGGTAACGATTCTTAACGGTAAGTTTGTTTAGTTCTCGGTAGTCGATGCTCATATGGAACAATCCGTCTTTCTTCTTTGCGAATAAGATCGGTGCTCCCTAGGGTGAGAAGCTTGGTCTAATAAAGCTCTTACCGAGCAGTTCGTTCGGTTGAATGGAAAGTTCCTGCATCTCTGTTGGAGCTAGACGGTAGGGTGATTTAGCTACTGGGGTAGCTCCTGGAACTAAGTCGATTCTAAACTCGACTTGACTTTGTGGTGGTAATCTTGGTAGTTCTTCTAGAAAGATGTCGGGAAAGTCGCGTACTTCTGGGATGCTCTTTATGTCTTTTGTCTCTTGTCTCATATCGACTACATGAGTAAAGAATACATGACATTCCTTTCGTAAGTACTTCTGGGCTTGAATACTCGAGATGATGCGAAGGTTAGTGCCTAGTTTGTCGCCATAGATAACTAGGGTTTCGTCGTTTGGGAGGTTAAGAAGAACGACTTTCTCAAAGCACATGATGTCGGCGCGATGTAAGCTTAACAATTCCATGCCTATAATGACTTCAAAACTTTTAATTGAGACTGAAATGAGATCGATTTTGAATGAATGATTATCTAGAGATAGAGTACATCCTATGTATATGCTGCTAGTGCTCTCAGTCTTTCCGTTAGCCATTTCTACAGTGAATGGTTCTTTCAGTGCTTGTGGTTGTTGTTTAAGTAAGCGTGCAAATTTTTGGTTCACGAAACTTCTCTCCACTCCACTATCAAATAGTATACATGCATAAGAGTTATTGCGGAGAAACGTACCAGTGACCACTATAGGGTCTGCTACCGCTTTCTCATGGCCTATCGGCAAAACCCTTCCCACTCCGCCAACATTTCCTGCCTTCGGGCAGTTCCTTTTGTAGTGCCCAACTTCGCCGCACCTGTAGTAGGCTTGTCCCACTCCAATGCCCGAGACCTGGTTGAGTGGCCTGGCTGGTGTCTTATAGAAACAGGCAGTGTGCCCTTTCCTGTTGTAGTTGGCACATTGTATCTCCCTGTAAGGTCCATTGTGGTGGAAGTTGCACTTGTTGCACTTGGCAGAGTTCTGCACGACGTTGCTTTTCTTCTTGTCCCAAAACTTCCGCTTGTTGTCAACGGTTTTAGATAGTTCTGGGACAGTGATGGTTATTGTTTTCAGTCTGCGGACTCCGTTATCGATAAGACGATGTGCCAATTGCTTGGCACTGTCGAAGGTAATGGGGTTTGAAGATAATACATTCGCCTGAAATGGAGGCACAAGCCCCCAAATATACCTCATGATTTTCTTTCCCTCGGTAAGGACCATTCCTGGACATAGAGCCATCAGTTCGCTGAACCTGGAAGTGTAGGCTACTATGTCGGAGTCCTTCATGGTTAGGCTCCAGAGTTCCTATTCAAGTTTCTGAACCTCGCCCCTCAGGCAGTATTCCTCAATCATCAGCTACTTCAGATCTTCCCAGCCCATTGCATTAGCCACTATCAAAGTAAGTGATTTGACATGGCTATTCCACCATGTGAGGGGTCCGTCCGAGAAGGTGCACGCAACAAATTTTACGTTGCTTCCTTCCGTATAGATGCAGATCTCGAAATCGACTCAGTCTTTTTGAACCATTGCGATAGGGCAATGATCCCATCGCTGTCGTTGAAGGCTCTGGGTTTACAGTTGGTGAAGTCCTTATACGAACACTCTCTAGAGCGCACAGGAACATCACCTTGGGTAGAATTTACAGCTGTTCCACCCCCGCTAGTACCGCTAGTGCTGAATTGGGCTAAGGCTACCGTAACAGCCACAACCACTGCCACTGCAGCTTGTAGAGCTACAGGATCATATTGTGGATGAGGTAGTGGTGGTTGAGTTGGAGTTATCGGGGGGTTGAGTCTCGTTGATCGATGTGGAGGCATTTTTCAACTATAAGTTTACAAAGATGAAGATAATGGTAAGAATTCAATAGTAAGAGTGATGAGAGTGATCCATGGACTAACTCAACATAGTCCAACAAATGGATGAGAGTATGATTGTAATGGAGATCTAACAATAGAAGGATGAAAGCATTGGGATAAAGATTTCCCCAGGAGATTAGATGTATGTTAATATTATTGGTATTTAAAGATGTAATATGTTCGGGAAAATTGACCTTGGAGTAGGTCTTACATAATACCAGAAATGAGAAAATTTTGACAGCACTAAGACCTAACAGACTGAAGTTCAAGGTCTTAACATAATTAATACTAGAGTCTATACATAGACCTAAGCTATATACAAAAGAGAAAGTAGAGTAGGCTCTACTTACGATGAGGACCGCTCGAATGAGCCTTTGATTTTGCCAGATGACGCTCTATTTCCAGCATGCACCTTTCAAACATTGCCTGACGTGCTTGAAGTTCTCTGACTTCAGCTTGAGTTCAGAAAGCTCCCTCTAAAGGGACTCATTGTGGTGCAGGGTTCTTCCATGAGCAGTTTCTAGATGGCGTATGCAAACTGTATTGACTCCTGCATCGGTTCAAGTTCCATGACTCAGTTGATTGCTACCCTTTCCTTCTCATCATTGCGAGAAACCTTGCGAACCAGAATAGGCAGGATTATGTCTGCTGAGCCACCCTCGCTCAGATTGTAGAATCTTTGGTCTCCGTTGTAGAGTAAGGGTTGACCTTGCTCGTGACTCCATCGGTTCAAGTTCCCTGCCTACAGAGGAGTTGGGCCTTGAAATCCTGGTCGAGGATCGGGATTTGGGATCGGAGCCATCAGTGGTCGATCATTGACTTTTGGCTCGGAGTTAGAATCTTATGGAAAATTATCTACAAAGTCGTCGTCTAAGGAAATTTCAGGATTTTCTTCTGGCTCTACATCGAGCCAACCACCATTTCCCTAATTGGGAAAGTACGGATCTCCGGGATGATGAAATCCAGCCATGATATCTACGTGAGAAAAAGGGTATAAGAAACATATAATAGACGTATTACTAAAGATAATTATAGGATGATCCTTACTAGTTACCTTAATACTTGCATAATACATACCAATCATATGTAACCAAGACAGAATAGACGTTTGAATAAGTGACCCTAACCTTAAGTCCACAACCAAACAAGGAACAGGATGTAAATCAAAGATCACAAATTCTAATTCTATGACACCTTAGTCACATGTAACCTTAATGCATCCACTCAGCAACTATTGGCCTACTAGTAAAGACCTTTTAGTTTACACATAAGTAATTACTGTATCACAAAATACTCCTGTAGTATTTTAAGTTTTATGTTATGTTCTACTGTTTTCATTCTGGTAGTGTTGGTAAGTTTTTAGAATTATTGCAACACCACAACCATTCCTAGACACATGCTAATCACTTCTCATAAAGATATAGTTGATCAGGCTATATCAACCCCATATCTGATTATATGTCCCTGTTGAGACCTTAAGTGTTGAGTCATTGGGCTCTGTTGTATAGTCCCAGTTTTGTCACGGGTTTGGGCCTGTCCAACCGTGTTTTTTTATCTAGGTTTTAGTATATAAGGTGCATGCATGCATCCTTTTCATTAACGCTTTAATCGTTATCGTAATGATTGTACTAGAAACCTTAGCACACCTCTACAGTAGAAGTTCTTAATCGAGCTCTTCTGAGGTGTAACTATATTTTAATCATTCAACATACGTTTGATTCATTGTGTGTTCGAAAGTTTGGTTGTCTTATTGATTTACCTGTCAAAGATCTAATCGATCTAAAGAGTTTTCAACTCATCAATTGGTATCAGATCAGGAGACTGTGTAAACCATACGCATCTCTTCTGTTGAAGGAGATTTTAGGATTTTCCACTATTATCATTTTCTGCTACAACCGTCATCCTTCATTGACACAGTTCTTAGACTTTGATCTTACCCTAACTTTTTTTACTAGTCTAATCTTGAGCAGGTTTCAAAACAAAATCATCAAGACTCTTGAAGATTCACAAATGAACCCAATCAACATCTCCAGTAGTATCGTCTCAACCACCAGGATTCCTATTCAATATACTCAACATTATGAAGTTTGGACACATCATTTTGAACACTATGTGATTGGTTCAGAAGATAATGGATACTTAATCTGGGAAGCCATAACTGTAGGTCCATTTGTTCACTCTGACACAAACAGAATAATCAAGACGTAAAAGGAGTATAACCAACTCATGGTTGATGTAAAGGATGTTCTTCAAGACGAAAAGGAAAAGCTTGTGAGCAACATTAAAGCACTAAGAATGATCATATTCGCCCTACAATCTGACACATTCTGGTTGGTCAGTTCATGCACGACAGCAAAAGAGATATGGGACAGATTGAAGGGGTTATATTCTACCAATGAGGATCTTGAGAATTCTATCCAAATTTAACTGCTTTCAGAGTTTGGAGACTTCAAGCAAAAACCAGAAGAGAAGCTCATTCAAGCCTTTGATCGTTTCAATCATCTTCTCAGCAAAATTATAAAGCATGGCATAGAAAGGAAGGTAATTGAGCAAAAGGTCACATTCATGAATGGCCTAAGAACCGAATGGATGGAGGTGGTGTCTATAGTAAAAGCTCATGAACAATTCAAAGCTTACACCTTGGCGAAGCCAGTGGGGATTCTAAAATCACACGAAAGTGTAGTGACCTATGAAACGAATGTTGTTTCAAGCATGGGATCTTTAACTCTCATATCAAAAGGAAAGAACGTGGCTGAAGAAGACGAAGATTTAGATTTATCAGAATTTGATCTAACCAATGAAGAATATGCTTTGATGGTCTTTAATCCAAAGAAGTTCGTGCGTAGAAAGTTTCCTAACTCCAAGAACCAAAAATAGCAAGGAAGCTACAGTTCGGATAAAGCAAAGTAGGAACCGAAGAACTCTCCTCAACATGAAGAACTGAAGAAGGATAGTAAGCTTGTTGGTGACTCTGGATTTGATTGTCACTTCTGCAAAGGCAAAAATCACTTTGCCAAAGATTGTGTCTTGAGAAAGATGTCAGAAAAGAACGAGAATGAAGACGATGAAGCCTACTAGCTGCGAAAGCTAGAAGAAATAAAGAAGAAGAAAGCTGCTGCCATCAACACTATCAATGCTTTAATTGTGCCGGAAAATCTTGTGTATGATGAGTTTGGTCGTGTGGAAGTCTGGTCTACAGACTCTGAGGATGAAGAGGTTCGTAAGCCCACACATGGCATGGATTTCATGGCGAAAGAAGCTGAAAATGAACGTGTAGAGAAGTGCTTGATGGTGACTGCTGGAGTGCCACAGATGAGAGGATACACTACTGATAGGGGTTATGATGAAGCAAGGGAGTGAGAAGATAGGTGCTTCGCTACCAAACCAGTTGGCGAGCAGATCAACGAATGCGACCAGTTGATCAAGAAGCTACAATCAATTCTAAAATCATTAAAAATCCCTGTCAAAAACTATGAAAAAGAACTGAATGAATTAAAATTTAAATTTTCTAGTTTAAGTGGTAGTTTAACACAAAATTGCCTCACAAACTCTAACCTAACTGGTCAACTTATCAAGGTGTCTTCGAAGAGTGAGGAGAGACGGATGTGGATAGAGCAAAAGGAGAATGAGTTAGTTAGGATTATGGATGAGACAATTTATTTGCAAAGGGATAATTTAAAGCTTTTAAAACGGAGAAATTTTTTTTGTTTAATTGCTTAACGTTTGTATTCCAATATTACCCAATTGCATCTGGGTTGTGAAACAGGCAAGAAAATTCATAGTATGATTCTGCCCTTCCTTGAATTAATGGAGGATGAAATTGATGTTGATGTATATAACTGTGATGATGTTGTATCTTTTGATGAAATTTCTCTAGCATACAGAAATTGTCTTGACAAAATAGAGTCTTTCATCAAGTCCAAAGACCATAAGGACATGCTTAAGAATTGGTTTTGACAAAATTGATGTTGAAAATACCTCTGAATTTGATGAGAATGATGACATGAGTGAAATATCCGTAGAGGATGAGGTGGACTATTTTGAATTTGTCAAGAGTGAACCTGAACCTATCAAAAATCTCATTTCTGAAAATTCCGTTGAGTTTGCTCGTTTGTCCCAAAATAAGTCCAAAATTCTGAAAGAAAAGGTTGTGGTATATCAAAAGGTACAAACCGCACCAAATCAGGTTTATTTAGTTACAGGAGTCACACAACAGCAAACAGCCGAATTGACAGCAATAGTGAACAAGGACAATGTTGAAGGCTGTGAGTAGCATTTCTGGTCAGCTCCAATTGATAATGTTGATGAGACGGTTGGTCTGTCTGAGAAAACATCATGGAGGGTCAAATGCATATATGTGGTAGAACCACTCAACAAGCCTACACGTTTTGATGTGTCAAGCACAAGTGGTACCAAAAAGATTCCAAGAGAACTAGTCAAGGCGACAAGCGAAACCTCCTCGCTAAAGAGCGAAACTCATGATAAAAGACCGAAACCCAAGGTTAACATCCATAAAACTCCAAAGCAGTTGTCAGAGCAGAAACATTAACATAATAGGAGATATAAGAAGAATCTCTCTGAAAGGAAGCAGTTTTGGAAGTCCTAAAATCCTAATTACGTTCACTCAGACAATTCTTTACACCATACAGAAGAAGCAATATCAAAGCGTAACTCTACTCCTTGTACTCAATGCCATTCCTGCAGACAAGCGAACCGAAAAAGTAGTTTCGACTCCCAAAATGGAAGCAAACGAAACCTAAGAAGTAGTTTCGGTTCACAACCTAACAACGAAAAGAACGAAAGGGGGTGTTTCGCTTCTCCATCTTCAAACGAAAAGAACCGAAAGCAAGGTTTCGCTCCTAAAACTCATCCCTCTCACTCAAAGCAAAATCCAATAGTGGATGAAAAGGGAAAAGGGAAGCTAATCTCGGAAGATGAAAAGAAGACAAAGAAAACGACTGCTAACTCCAGCAAACTGACCGAAAATTTTGTGAACAATAAAAACGTAATTCCAAAGTCTGAAGATAAAGAAACAAAAGCTAACAAAATCAAAGTTTTCACAATTAAAAGAAAAGATGAAACCACCTTAATAAAACGAACTTATTTGGTTGATTCTTCTCTTACTATTACCTGTTCTGTAAAAGGCTCACGAGGACCCAATAAACTTTGGGTTCCTAAATCTGATTGATTTTTGTATGTAATACGTGATGAGCAGTTCGATGATGAATGGTATATTGACAGTGGTTGCTCACGTCACATGATAGGTAGAAGGGACGAGCTACGGGAGTTTCGGGCTCTGAAGTGTTGTGGATGTGTCAAGTATGGAAACAATTCTTTTGGCACAATAAAATGCTATGGAATTATCACAAATGGAGATTTCTCGATCAGAAAGGTGGCATATGTAGAAGGCTTACAACACAATCTCATCAGCGTTTCACAACTGGTGGTGGGAACAAGACTGAAGGTTTCGTTCGATGATGAAGGGTCAGAAATAATAGAAAAGAAGACCAAGAATGTTCTGCTGAAATCTCAAAGAAAAGGTAAAATGTATCCAGTGAACCTTAATCCAATACGTGGGAAGCCATCTATATGCCTAATAACGAAAGCACATTCTGATGAAAGTTGGCTATGGCACTGAAGGTTCTCGCACCTCAACTTCAAAGACATCAACAAGCTAGTTCTTGGTGATCATGTGTGAGGACTTCCACTTCTCAAGCTTGACAAGGAACATATGTGTGCTGCATGTGAAATGGGAAAGCAAAGCAGGAAGAGTCATCCAACTCATGTTAACACAAAGATCATCAAACTGCTTGAGCTTCTACATATAGATTTGTGTGGACTTTCGGCTATTGAAAGCATTGGTGGTAACAAGTATATTCATGTCATAGTTGATGATTTTTATCGTTTCACCTGGGTTTTCTTTCTTAAAAAGAAATCAGAAGCAAAATCTAAGCTCAAAGTCTTTATAAAGCAAGTAGAGCTTCAACTGCAAAAGGTGGTTAGAAACATTCGCAGTGACAATGGGTTGGAATTCAAAAACCAAGTGTTTGAAGAGTTTCTTGCTGAAAAGGGAGTGTCTCATAATTTCTCTGGTCCCTATACTCCACAACAAAATGGGTCGTTGAAAGGCGAAACCGCTCGTTATGTGAAGCAGCCCGAACCATGCTCAGCTTCGCTTCATTGCCACTGTATTTCTGGGCTGATGCTATTGATGCTGCTTGTTACACCGAAAACTGGTCTTTTCTCAACAAGCGATTCTCAATAACTCCTAATGAAGTTCTAAAAAACCGTAACCCTAACGTCAAGTTTTTCCATGTGTTCGGTTCAAGATGCTTCATCTTCAATTCTAAAGAGAACCGAAACAAGTTTGATGTGAAGGCAGACAAAGGAATCTTTCTTGGGTATTCACTTACTTCAAAAGCGTATAGGGTTATGAATAAACACTCAAAGAAAATCGAAGAAACTTATTATGTGTCGTTTGATGATAACTACGTGAAGAAAATCACATCAAGCAAAGAACCAATGGATGGAATCTTTCCTCAAACTGGTCAAGTCTCGGTCCCCATCTCCAACTTATTTGAAGAATATGTGAAGCTCTTTGATGAACTAAAGACTGCTATTCTCTCTGAAGCGAAAGCGGTTAACAACAAAGTAGATAATCTGAAGAAGGTAATTGACGAAGCTGCTAAAATCATGGAAAGCGAACCTTCAAGTTCAAGTGAATCTCAAGAATCTCCCAAATATCAAAAGCTAAGTGAATGTTCCCATTCTACTACCCAAGGGGAGAACCCATCAACAACCATACCCAATGAACGTCCAGTTGAGGGGGAGAATTCTGAGCCCGAAGCCGAAACTGTTTCATCATTCGAAGGGGAGAATGTAAATACAAATGATGATGATGATGATACACAGTCAGAATTCGAAGAAGTAAATGTTGAACTGGATCCCTCCTATGATCCAAATTACCCTCCCCTCACCAAATGGACAAAAGATCATCAAAAAACCCAAATCATTAGTGAATCATCAGAAAGAGTTCCCACACGTTCTCAATTGAAAGCAAAGAAAATTACATTATTCTCTCAAGTGGAATTTTGCATGTTTAATTTTTTTTGTCTCCAAAGTTGAACCAAAGACTATTAAAACTGCACTCGATCACTCTGATTGGGTACAGGCAATGTAGGACGAACTCAATGAATTTGAGCGAAACAAAGTATGGAGACTGATTCCTACACCAAAGGATGCATTTGTGGTTGGATTGAAGTGGGTTTTCAGAAACGAGATGGACAAAGAAGGGAATGTGATTCATAACAAAGCAAGGCTGGTTGTGAAGGGATATTTTCAGGAAGAAGGAATAGACTATGAAGAGACCTTCGCTCCGGTAGCAAGATTAGAATTGGTACAATTCTTTCTAGCCTATGTTGCACATAAGAACTTTGAAGTATACAAAATGCATGTCAAGTGTGAATTCTTAAATGGAGAATTAGAAGAGACGGTGTACGTAGATCAACCACCTGGTTTCATGAACGAAAAGTATCCAGATCACTGCTATATTCTGGAAAAGGCGGTTTATGGTCTAAAGCAAGCTCCTAGAGCCTGTTATGAAACACTTACTCAATTTCTAAAAATGTCTAAGTTTAAACAAGGTTCGGTTGACCCAACCTTCTTTCGTAAGAAAGAAGGTGACCACCTTATGATCGTCCAACTTTATGTCGATGATATCATCTTCGGTTCCACGAATCCTGGCTTAACAACTGAATTTAGGAAGTTGATGGAGACTAAGTTTGAGATGAGTTCAATGGATCCAACTAACTTTTTCCTTGGCTTGAATATTAGACAGGGACCCGAAGGCATTTTTATTAATCAAGAGGCTTACACCAAGACCTTACTAGCCAAGTTTGGAATGATAGGAGAGTCAAAAGTGAAGGTTCCTATGGCGTTTGAGATGAAGTTAACATCTTCTCTGGAAAATCGGCTGCTGACATGACCCTCTATCGCCAAATGATAGGGTATTTAATGTATCTAACAGCTAGTCAACCAGACATAATGTTTTTTGTCTGTTATTGCGCCAGGTTTCAATCTAATCCACGCAAACCTCACATGATGGCTGTGAAGAATATTTTTCGATATCTGAAGCCAACCTCATCTCTTGGTTTATGGTACCCGGCGAAATTAGGATTCTTTGTACAAGCATTCTCTGATGCCGATCTAGGTGGATGTGGACTAGACCGAAAGAGCACAACTGGCGGGTGTTAGTTTCTTGATGGCAAACTCGTTAGCTGGCAATCGAAGAAGCAAACATGTGTGTCTTTTTCCACAGTCGAAGCCGAATACATAGCCGCATCATCTTGTACCTCACAGGTCATATGGATACAAAGTCAACTTAGAGACTATGGCTTGAACATGAAGAAAATCCCTTTGTATTATGACTCTGAAAGCGCAATAAGGATATGTCACAATCCAGTGCAACACTAAAAAACGAAACATATAGCACTGAGGTATCATTTCACCAAGGATCAGATAGAAGATGGTAATGTTGAAATCCATTTTTTTCAAAGCACTGAACAACTAGCTGACATCTTTACGAAAGCCTTACCTAAAGCAAGCTTTAACAAAATTTTACAAGGCTTAGGAATGATGGAAGCTGAGTCAGTACTGAAATCGCTTTCGCCTCATTAAAAGTTGGAAAGCGAAATAGAGCGAACGCTCGGTCTATTTCGGGTCCGGATTTTTCGGGAACCGAAATGAACCGAACGCTCGGTCCATTTCGCCTCATATCTCATGGTGAAGTTTGGGTTGTATCTTTTCTACACTAACTTTTCTTGTAATTTATTTTATGCTCTTCGTTTTCTTTTCACAAAATACAAAAATATTTTTATCTCTGTTTTTAACTCTTTTCAGAAAACTTCATAAAATCCAAAAATATTTTATTTTCTGTTTTTATTTCTTTTATGTTTTAGTGCCTTTCAAGATATCAAAAGTTTCAAAAATAATTTTGTTTCTCGAGTCTTGTTCTAATACAGGTTTATGGGCCACTTCTTGTGATGGAGCTAGGACAGGTATAACTCTTGATCTTTATATTAGCTAAGTATCCCTAGAAGCATGCTGTTGCATGTCGACCAAAGCCTCCAAAGACTCCGAGTAAAGCCTTAATGAATTGATATACACAAATCATGTCATCCCAATTAGGCTGCCAAATTTAATCTAGTCGTTAGCTACCTTACTCTTCTCATATTGAGATAAGAGTTTTCTTCTTGGTCACTCTATTATAGCAGAGGTACCTTCGGTTCTCTAACCATCTCAATACTTTTCTCCATCAATTTTCGTTTCATGATCATAACCCTTGAGACTCTCAGTGCTTACCACTAAGGTTTATGGTTACACAACGTATGTGTTAATGATCTTAATTTTGTTTCACCACGAACTAAGTGAAACCCAAAATTCAGTACCCTATATGAATTGACAGTGAACAATCAAACGTTCTAGCTTTCACCCATGAATTAAAGAAACCACTTTTGTGGAATGTACCCTGAAATCTCCTTTTCTTTTTGAGAGGTCCTTATGAAAATGTCTATCACCAAGGCTTTTCTTCCTATTGGATCCAGTTTATTTATTTTTTGTTTTTTTTGGGGGTCTCTGAAAACCTTATCAACAAGTCACTGAAAAGTGAACAAACCAACTTGTTTAATAGGCTACATCGGTCTCACAAGTACTTCGTCCACTTTCGGTCTTATGTCCAGAACCAAAGCATGGATTGAAGCTCAACCACAATTAATAGCCTTCTAATAAAAAGATGCCTTTCAATGCTTCTTAACAAGTATTTGATCATATTTTAACAGGGAACCACACAATCACTTTGAAGTCTCTCTTGACTTTGAAGGAAGATATTCGTGCCCGGGATCCATAGTTTCATGTCTAAAGAGACATCACTTAAATCCCACAAATACTTTGCTTTATTTCTTTTTATTTTCACCCTCTTGCACGAGAATCCCTGTGATTCTTACAAGTCTAGTTCGTGGTACTAATGGCTATTTTCAGATTTGCTGGTTCGATTCCATATGCTATCATGGTGTATTTTCTTAAAGACCGAATGCTATGAACCTTAATTAAAGCGAATGGTTGGATCACAGTTGGTCAAATAATTTGAACAGTTTTCAGAGTTGTAGAGGCTGTAACTGGATAAGACTTCAAACCGACTCACCAGATAAGAATTGAATTGGGCATGTGAATTTGAAACGGTAACTACTGTAAGGTCCTTAATATAAGGATCTTAACTAGTGATCAAACAAACAATCAAATAAAGTAAGAATTGAGTAGAAGAAGAATAAGAATCAAGCTTGCACACTCTTATATTATAAAACGTCAGGTACAACTTGATGACCATAAACTCAATTAACTAAAAACCACTGATGACCAACTCTGACAAGCTATATAAATAGAAAGACGGACCGTAAACCTGATTACGGTCAGGCAGACCGTAAACAAGTTTACGGTCACAACAGACCGTAAAGACTCCAACAACATAAACAAAAGCCCTATAACATATATACATTTAATTTCCTAGCCCAAACCACAAAATAAGACCTTTCAATCTTCCCCTTGGTTTGAGGCTAGCTGAACCTTAGTCCTTTTCAATAATAAGCACATCAGACCCTCCCATTGGCCCTAGCCACATCTCCTTTGCAATAATCTCCGCAACCATTGATGTATAATCTTTTGCAGCAGGCTCAAAAATATCTTTAGCTACCTTGATCTGATGTAGGTCCAATTGATGAATATCCCATTTGCCATATTTAAGTAAGTCTCTTTTGTCGTATAAACGAAAGCAACCATCTTGTAATTTTATGACAGTAGACGCAGTTGTTTCATCATAGACCCAGTATTGCATTTTTACGAGAGATCCATCAGTAAAGTTCTACAACACCGGAATTTGTCTGACTTCATTGGTTGGTGGCCACATAACCGTCTGAATAGGTTGATTTGTCTTGGGATCCAATACCTTAGGGAATGTCTTAATAAAAGATTCAGCAGTCTTCATACCATAGAATCCCTTCTTTACTTGTTCCTCCAAGAATCCCTTGAAATGATTTGCCTTTGGATCTCCAGAAGGATTTGCAAAAGGAGCACTTGCTAGTTCTGAAAGATCAACCCTAGTCCAAGAACTGAAATCATGGAAGTCTTTGTAGTACTCCACATTTTTGCTTTTTCTTTTTACTAACCACATGTTTAGCCCATCATAATAGCCCCAAGAGACAATTCCTTTCCTATCACCATACTTGTGTCCAAATTTCTTCGTTTCAAGGTCAGTGACGGTGATTTTGGGTTGACCTAAAGGTGCGTTTTCATCTAAGCTCTTTTTGAATAGCAGTTGCCTTTTCTTGGAGCAAGCCTTTAATTTTTCTTGTTTTATTGCAATGACATTTGGTGCTTGAACTGGCTCTTTAGGAAATTTATCAAAGATCTGGGTTCTTCTTGAAGTGGACGAGTCAATGGGGGGATCTTGAGATGGTTGTTTAACTCGAAGAATTTCAACTGAAGACTTGAATTTATCACCAAGTTCATCTGTCAATTTCTGTTTCAGATCAAAGTAACATGCAGACAAAGTCCCTAGGTGTGTTTGAAGATCGGAAATTTGCTTTGTCTTCAGTGATTTATCGGCTTCAAGATCATCAATTCGAATAATAAGCTGACCATTGTTGACCTCAAGATCAACTATTCGAGTAGCGTGCTGGCTAATTACAAGATCTTTTTCAATAATCTTCTGGTTCAGGACTTCATTTTCTTTTTTATGCTCGGGCACAGATGAATCATCATCTCTAGAGTAGCTTTCCTCTAAAGATATACCTTTGCCTTGAGAGGAAGGCATTGGACTTAGTTGCTGAGCCATATGCATTGCCAACCTCTTAGAGGCAGCATCGTGTGAAGTTCTAGGAGGAGATGATCTCTGACCGGCTAATGAACCGCCAACTTCATGAATTGTGCTTGGACCTTCTTGTCTTGGTGCGGATGGTGTAGAGACAAAACTAGTTAAAGGAGGAGTCACAGGGGCTTGAGCTTGTTTAGGAATGAGCACTCCCGGCCTTGGATCATTTCTTCTTCTTTTCAATGGAGGATGGGAGGTCATAGTCGTCAGTGGATCACTCTTGGGTGGCTCTATGTTAGGAAGAACATTATCATGGGGATGAATCCCTGAAACTGTCTCCTTAGGAATTGAATTATCACCCATCTGATTAGATATAAGAGGCATGGTTTCAAGAACATATTCAGTCTCCCGTATCTCCGTTGCTGGATGAGCAATATCATGGATACTGTCAAAGAACACATCAAGGTTTTCATCAGACAAAAGATTTTCATTGCTTCCAAAATTCAAGGGAATATTGTCCTGATCAAATCCTATAAATTCCAAATCTTAGTTACTTAGGAAAATGTGAATTTGGTGCTAACCCATGAAATTACACTTTCCACCTTGTTAAGTCGTTAGTGGAGCGTGTGTGGTTAACCGACACACTAACATGGGACTGAAAATGTGTGGCAAAGGGTGACGTAAGTTTTATAATACATCGGTGGAGTGTGTGTGGTTAACCGGCACATCAATTCAGTGATAAAATTAAGGGTACCAAGTCAATTTGCATGGTTATTTACACCTTGTTTATGATCCTCGGCATCCCAGTCACAAACTTGAGAGGGCACAATCAAGATTTAAACATGCCATTGAAAGTTCAATGTATCTCAATAGATCTAGGAGTTTCAAATCCAATTAAAACGTAATGAATAATTTCGTTTTTCATGGTGGAAATCGGTAAATCGTCATTTACCTACGTTCAAATATTCTATAGCTTGGATTACGACATCCCTCTTCCAAGTTATAAAATAGTTTGTTAGGTCCTAGCCTTAATATTTCATATTGGGTGTTATGTTAAGGACTTTAAATCAACTAAACTTGAATTTCTCCCATTATAGATTTCTTTTTAAGACATCTATGGTCTTCCCAAATCCTTAGGAACAAGCTTTCCTAATGAAGATAATATCCCAAATGGCAATCAAGGTGAAAGATCAATCCCTTTGTTGTGCATTAATGGGACTGGAAAATCATGCTTCACTTCCTCCACCTCCTCCTATTATTCTCCCTATCCCACAAGTTCAAATACTTGAAAATTCTAAGTCACTCAATACCTATTAGCAAGCCGGGTGAGTCGGGTGTCAAAGTCTCGAGGTAGCTGACTATTGACTTGGTTCTTTAGTCACTCCCTGATGACAGATCATGACATGACCCTTAGTGATCTTACCTATTTGCTTGATAATGATAAATCAACAATGATTTGGGGCATTAATAAAGTAAATTAGATCGGAAGATCTACTTCCCGAACCCAGTTGGACATTAACAACGGTGACATTTGAAGTCTAGAAAAGCTTTCTCTTCCCAATGGAAAGGGATCGACCATGGTCAAGTCACTTGACCTAATGATAAAGAGAATGGCTAAGTCTGTGATAGTCTCGTATACCATTTCCAAAGAGTCCATATGTTTCTTTTGCCAAAAGATGGGGTATTGATTGCGAAGCTGCCAAATATACCTGAAAGTTCATAAGGATGGTGAAAGTCAAAAGGTTTGACTTTGCTTCAGGTAAAAGTCAATTGTCTAACTCTATTAAGTTCCTTTTTGGAGATTCTTAATACATAATGTAATCTAATTACATTTTGATGTTTTAGAAAATCAAAGGAAGCTTAAGGAAAGAGTATGTTGATTCTGATCGCGAAAATGGTTCGGTGATAAGAATTTTGAGCAACTGCTTAAGAGTTACGATAAATTGCTTAGGAATAGATATCAACATAGTTTTCATATGTATTTGCATTGTAAGGATAAGGTTTTTCCCAAGTTTTAAAATAAAAGAAAAGGTTGGAATTTATTTATTTTAAGTATCCTTACAATGGAATTTGTGAAAAATTGTCGTTGATGGCAATATTAGAAAATGAATTTGATTCTTTCATTTGTGGTAGTGTCATAATTTACCAAATAAGGAAAGATTCTCATTGCCCAAGTTTTAGTTGGAAAGAAACTTGGAATCATGCAACTTGTATTGTATGTTGAATGAGAATTTTCCTCTTTTGTAAATTAAGACTAATTCCTTGTTCACATGTACATGTGAGTCGAGTGAGGGACTAAAGAATCAGGTACATTAGGTTGTGCACTGGTCTTGTCCACCGCAAAGGCTAATAAGGTTATTCATTATGATCTAATAAAGTTTAGTAAATATGGTTATGCTTACAAGTTGAACTGTAATTCTGAAACATTGGAAAGGTTTCAATGATTGGAAGAATGAATAAGGAGAATCAAATTAGGCAGAAAGATAAAACTTTATCCAATCTGAAGAGATGGGAGAGTACTTGTTTATCTTGTTTTATGATTATCTTAGTGTTATGGAACCATATCAAAATTGATCCTCTAAAGACACCTTAGTTCATTTGTTTGGCTAAGGAGAGGAATCATGAACTGTTGAAATGGTTAAAGCAAAAGATAAATCATACTTCGTTCCAAAATCAAGTCTTAGAGTCATAGTCTAAGATTGTAACTTGAGTGAAATAATTTTAAGAAAGGTTTTTAACACTTGTCAAATGTAAGAGTAAAATGTTTCTTACTCTTGTACATTTTAAATTGGTTAGTTGTGATGTTTTGGATAAAATAGAGACCAACTAAGACCAATTGTGAAAGTGTTTATCTTGATAACAATCCACACTAACTCTTGAATATTTGTTTCGTCAAGGAATGGTTCTTGACAAAAGAATCTCATATGTCAAGAGGATAGTAGGAGTCTTAAAGATCGTGGAAAAGTTTCAAAAACTAATCAAGAATAAAACCTATTGTTTAATCGCTAGCACACAACTTGAGGGTTGTAACCCATTGTGTTGACATATTTCTATTTTTGTGCCCATTCCAGTTTAAGTTGACTATGCTTGTGAGTTCTATAAGTTCTCAATTGTTTGGATAACAACCTGGAAACATTGGTAGGCACTTGTGCTGCCGGGTGGCAAGAAAATGAGTTTGGGCAAGTTCAGTCCATATGAGTTTGGATTTGTCACTAACCTTGTCTTATGATTATGGTTATGACAAATTCACATGGATAGGAACACAAACACCATAAAATCTAAGTGTCATAAGGTTTCTCTCCGATTCATGAAAATGATAGTGAGGAAACGCTTTCACTAAGTAGATTTTAAGAATAAAGCAAGTGTGATATTTGCATTCTCAAAGTCGTTAGTGGAGCGCGTGTGGTTAACCGGCACACTAACATAGACTTGTGAGAAATTGCAAATGTCTAAACAATTAAGACTATAATTATGACATCCTTTTTCATAGTTCCGAAATTATTTAGACATACATGTGTGCTATCTAAGGAAAGGTGTATGATTTTGATAAAGGTTTTATCAAAGCATCTCGTATCAGAAATCTGAACTTGGGTAAGAAAGTCTAGAAGTCCAGTTGATTTTTGGGTACATGACAAAGCTAGTGGGAGCATAAGAGTTATGCTAGGAAGATAATAATCATTATGCTAGTGGGAGCATGATTATTATGTTAAGTGTTGCAAGTTAGCAATGTGAATTATAGAAAACCAAGTTTTAATTCGCTTTGAAAAGTTGTTTTGCTATAATTAAGGGAGAGGATTTTATACCTCATTTCAATCTTACAAGCTTAGATGGTGATTTTAATCAACTTTAGTCAAGAATATATATATATATATATATATATATATATATATATATATATATATATATATATATATGAATGTTATGCTACAATGGTTCAACATAAGGAAATTCTATATATGGTGCGTTTTCAAAATTCGTTTATGACTACGACATCCCTCTTTATAGTTCAAATTTTGAGAACATTGCAAATAAAAATTTTGATAGCATGAATCGTGTCCCATATGCTTCGGGTGTAGGATCGATTACATCCATTCTTAATTTTTCAAATGCTTAGGGCATTAAGAGGGAAAAAGGAACAAAACTGGATATGACTAAAATGATTAAGCAATTGTCGAGGACAATCTGACGTTTACCAAAGATTGATTGCTCGTGGACAATTGGAAGTATAATGTAAACTTTAAAAGGGACCATATTGACATATTCTGAAAAGGAGGAAACTCTTGTTCATAAGTGATAGTCAAAATGGTAATATGGAATTGTTTCCATAGGCGGAAGTTATTCTTTGAATCTGTGCTAGATTAGAAAGCTTAATACAAGAAGGATGTTCAAAGGAGTGAACTTTGAATTTGAGACTTTGATTCCATGGAATTGCTCTCCATTGGAATTCTTTGTAATGTTTGTTGCCAAGTCTTTGTGACTTTTATGTATAGTCATTACAAGAGAATCATTGCATATAAGTTTAGAATCTAACATATTACAGTAAATGGCAAGAGTTTGGTATTCTTACATTTACAAAAGGATTTGGATTGTGAAATGAGCATCATTGGAGTTGTGTTTAATTGATCTATTTCAAAAGAGAAGGACCATATGTAAACATAGTGTGCATGCTTGGTGTATGGCATGACTATTGTTTTATTCAAGTATTAAGTTGATAAAATCGAATCATTGAATAATGGGTAATCAATATGGTGCTTAGATAAAAGGTGTTTTTATTTACTCTCAAAGTGTTGGGGCCATATAGGATTAGTATTATTCTTTTGTTTCACTTTGCATGTTTTGACTTCCAGAATAACTAGGTCGTTCTTCCTGAATGACTAAGTTATTCAAACCATCCACAGTCGGTCATATGTTGGAAGTAGATATGAAACAAGACTGTCATGAATATGGCTTGTAAGATTTGTCTAAGGTGAATTAGACATAGCAATGGTTGCTACAACATTCATGAGTGCTCATAAGTTCTGAGTATTGGATTAAACCCACGCTCATTTGAATCACTTCATGGATTTTATCACGAGTGAATCATGAGACGATAATATCTTATATTCTTCAAACCTAGAGATATGAGTTGTTGACTATGAGTTGGTTGTACATTGATTGTACGTAAACGCATCAGTAACTTGATGTTATAAAACATGCCTTTGTGTATGATTCAACAAGTAGTTAGTACAATCGTATGAGTTGAAGTTTATCAATTCCTTTTACCTCATAAGGATAAAAGCGATATTTGTGGGCCACTCAATGATTTAGTGATGACACCCCTAAGTGCTTGGCCAAGCCTGGACTGATTTGATTTGTTCAGTTAGTCAGTCGTCATAAATCGGAAATCGGGAAACAACAAATGTATAGAGAGAATAGTTATAATCCATGTCCCAGTCCATATGATATCTAGAATGGAGGAATACATGATCACTTATCTAATGGACACGTCATTTGATTTGTTCAGAGTTCGACAGCGGCTTTAAGAGCTACGATTGCTAGTCAGGTTATGAAGTCGTACTTGTAATAATAGTTTTAGACTTATCCAAGTGGGAGACTATTGTATTAGATGTCTAAGCCCATAACTATTATTGGTATGTACTTGACCCGAGAGTAGCATGGTCCATTTGGGTTGCATATCATCATGACAATTTGTTAGGATGGACTTTAGAGAGAAGGTGTTATATATGATTTATTAATATATTATAAGTTATAATATATTAATATGAAATCATATGAGTTAATTAGTATTGATCAAGAATTAATTTGGAATTAGTTTAGTGATCAATAGAGACTAATTAAATCTATGGGGACTAATTATATTAATTAGTTATATTTATGTGTGTTGGGCTTATGATCCATGTTAGACTAACTTTATGTATGGATACATAAAGAGTTGGGCCACATGAACCATGGATCATAAGACCCATGGGTATGGATTTGGGTTATATCCATGACCCTAGAAATCCCACATATAAATACATACTTCATTGCTCAAAATCGCCACTTGAGGATTCTTGGAGTTCATGGTAGTTTTAGATGCATGAAGATTCTCTCTCAAGTTCTTCCTTTTTCCATGGTGTGTTGTGATTCCACTTGAGGCTTCCACACTATTGGGGCTAAGCTCTTAAGGCTAGATACATCAAGACTTCAAGCTCCACCATAAGGTATGTTATCCTAACTAGATTCTATGACAATTGTATGCTAGTTATAGGTTTAATACCTTGGAAACACCGTTGCATGTATAATTAGTGAAAACATAGATCCAAGGTATTTAGGTTGCATGAACACCTTAGGAGTGTTAGAATGCTCAAAACCCATCAGAAACCTCCAGTAGGGTAGAAGCAGCTTCTTGATTGTTGGTAGAAAGTCGCCTTCATAACCCATCTTGATAAAAAAATATCTTTCAATTTGACTAGCCTCAATCATAGTAGGAAAGGATGATTGATCATCAATCTTGAGAGCATCCCGGATGAACTAGTCAGTAATTATCACCTTGCACTTTTTGATAGTGGCTTGAATAGAAATCACACCATCATCTCCTTTCATCAGTTCTGCAGAACTCCAAAATTCTTTTATCAATCCTGGAAAGATGGTTGGGTTTACAGTGAGTGCAGTAGCCAGGCAGCATTTCCTTAATCCATGCATCATTGATCTAAACTCCGCATGAGAAGCAGGAGGTCAGCCAAGATGATAGCCACATTGTGACTGTCTGCGAACTTCATGCTTGCCATCTTATCCTGCACAAACCAAGCCAAGTGAGAAAACATTTTATTTAAGAGTTCAATTTTAGTTTTACTCATACATCAATTTTATTTGGCATTCAAATGATAAAAATTAATGTTTATTGACTAGGGTTGAGTTCACGGTCAAAAGTGGTCAAGACCGTAAACATGACAGCAAAGGGGACTGTAAACAGGACCGTGAGCCGTCAAACCGTAAATGGCTTGACCGTAAGCCCGACCGTAGGCCGAACTGATACACCGTAAATGGCTTGACCGTAAGCTCCAGATCGTAAACGGTCTGACCGTAAACTCGCCGACAGATCGTTTTTCGATGATTAAGCCCTTATTTCATGTCGTTTTGATGCGAATCAGCCTTTCTGTGGATCGAAAATGGCATACCTTCGAGATTCAACGAGGAATTTCACAAAAATCACACAAAAAAATTCAAGAGGAAGAGAGAGAGAGAGAGAGAGAGAGAGAGAGAGAGAGAGAGAGAGAGAGATTGCGGTCGAGAACTCAAGAGTGAAGGGAAAGAGGATCTAGGCTGAGAACTTCCCTATTTATACCAGACCCATGCCTGAGTCCAGTACCCATGGGCTGCAACCGAATTTCTTAAAAATGAAGCCCAAAACTCAAAAGAATTTTAAAATTAAAACATTTTGAGGACTAAAAAAAATAAAAAATAAAAATAAAATGAATGAAAAATAAAATGTTCTCTAAAAAGTTTTTTTTTAATTTTATCATTCTAAAATAAAAATAAAATAACATGAAACATAATAAAATTGAATATTAATACTAACTTCACCTTCACTAATGTTAATAATAATTTTGTGATATTGGATCAAAGTTGTTAGACAGCCTTTGTCCATTTGTCGGTACCTCCCCTTTCATGAACAAATCTGGTCGGTCACTGGCATTATGGTCCACTAAAGCACGGAAAATTGTGGCAAAATTTTGACATTCTATAAGTGACAAGACATTTTGATCCTATGTTCCTAGATAAACTTCCTAAGGACCATTTTGCTGATGACGGCCAAGGATATTGTTGTCCACCTAAATTGAGCAGCGAGATCTACAGACAATCTATAATTGTTCAATTTTAGTTGTACTAGAACATGTTTCCCGCTTCCTGATATACCCCAAGAATCAAGGACTTCCAAGATACTCCTTACTTTAGGTGAGCATACTATTATTCGGAGAGAGGATAGATTTAGAATGCATATGTTGTACACCCAGGTCGGATCTCTTCCAATCATTTAGAGGGTGAAACATATGACTGACTAGAGCTTTTAGAAGGATTGAGAAGTAGAATGGTGCATATGTTGTGTACCAGGTCGAATCTTTCGATCACGCAAAGGAGACAACATATGGCTAACAGACAGAAAGAATTGCATAGATAAAGATGCAGAGAGATAGAATTGCATATGTTGCAGTCCAGGTCGGATCTTTCGATCACACAGAGGAGGCAACATATGACTAACAAATATAAAGCAAGAAAATAATTTTCTACAAACCTAATTTATCAGAATTCCCCAGTTGCCCCGTCAATACCGGAATTAAGGACAAAGTCCACATATTGAGGAAAAGTTAATCCACAGTTCTAGATACGGGTTCTTTTATTGTGGTCGGTAGATTCCCATGTATATCTCCCTGCTCAACCTACCCGAGCGTCGTATTGTCAGGCAAAATGGAACTATCGAGGTCAAGATTTGTCAAGTCATTTGATTCCTTAAATTCATCTATGCCTAGTCAAGTCCATAAAAATCTTTCGTGCCTACCAGCACATCGAACACAGAGCACAGACAATTTAGCTTTGGTACCTTACATAGATCTAGATTGTCTGTTATCACTTAGTTGATATCACTTCCCCAAACATCTCCTACAGACAAGAACTATCAGCAACATATTTTTTTATTTCTAATTTTTGTTTGGTTTTTGATTATTTCTCCCCCTAAATTTGTGCATGGGTGAGAATGGAATTAAAATGTGCAAATTTAAACTAACCTAAAATAAAAAAAATTAGTCTTCAAAATGAATCATTTTCAAAAATCCTACAAGCACATCAAATCGAGCTTTGTTAAACGTCTTTGTGAATAGATCCGCCACAATATTAGTAATGGGAACCTGTAAACATGATGTCTGGTCGACTTGAAGTTAAATACATCAACGAACCGGTCATCGTTCTGAAGTGAGTTTGATCTACGGATTCGCCATCAGTATCTGGAGTCAGCAGGGGTCTCTCCGCCATCAGTGTCAGGGCAGATTTTGCATCTCTAAACCCGAAATTCTCAAACATATCCTCCACATACTTTGCTTGATGGAGCAGGATCCCGGTTGATCTTTGTTGGACCTGAAGCCCCATAAACATGGTCATTTCTCCCAACGAGCTCATCTCAAATCTTTTCTTCATAACGCCTTCAAACTCTTTGCACAACTATGGACATGTAGACCCAAAGATGATGCCATCGACATAAATCTGCATCAGGATTTGATCCACACCAACATGCTTTATGAACAAGGTTTGGTCAATTGTGCCTTGCGAGTAGCCATGTTCGAGCAAATGCTTTGTGAGAGTCACATACCATGCTCTAGGAGCTTAATGCAATCTATACAAAGCCTTGTCTGACTTGTAGATATGGTTAGGAAACTTCGAGTTAATGAACCCTGGGGGTTGATCAACATAGATTTCTTCCTTCACCTTGCCATACAGGAAAGCAGTCTTGATGTCCATCTGATATACTTTGAAGTTCATGTAGGAGGCGTAAGCAAGGATGATACGAATGGCCTCCAAGTGAGCCACCGGAGCATAGACTTCAGTGTAATCAAGACCCTCGATCTGTCTTAACCCACAAACAACCAACCTAGACTTATTTCGTACAATTATCCCTGAATCGTCCTACTTATTACGAAAGACCCAACGTGTGTCAAGAGACTTCTTGCCCTTAGGTAACTCAACCAGTGTCCAAACCCCAAGCTTTTCAAATTGATTCAACTCTTCATGCATAGCATCTACCCAGCTGGGCTCATTCAAAGCCATTTCTACATTCTTTGGCTCAATTTGAGAGATAAAGAAAGAATAGAGACATGTATTGACATCTCCACTTTGACTTCTTGTTTTAACACCATTTCCCAACTGGCCAATGACATTCTCGATCGGATGATCACGTTGAATACGGGAGGGGATCTCCTAGCTGATGTCATTGAGTGAAACGAGAAGATTATGAATGTTGATAACTCCATCATTTGTTGAGGAATCCACTGCAGATGAATCAGTCTCATTAGTTGGATTTGCCACTAACTCATCAGCAATTTGTTCAGGAAAGAGTAGTTCCATAAGTGTTTGAGTAACAGTGGAAGCATCTCTGGTCATGAACTCTCTTTCAACAGGAGTAAGAGGTGTAGCATCAGCATCTGGAGCAGTTTGTTGACTTGAAGAATCTGGAGAAGCAATTGGAACAGATGACTCCACCACAGGATTAACAGAACAAACCATTGGCAGTCTGTAAACAACCTCTTAATCTTCATCTTCAATTAGATTCTTCGATCCAGAAGTAGAACCAGATAGATCATCAGATGACACACTAAAAGATTTGAATAATGATGTGTAGTCGAACAACCAATCAGGACCCACTCTATCATCTATCTCATTCTCCTCCAACCATTATACATCAAAGGATTCAACAATTTGCTTTGTCTTCTTGTTGTAGACCTTATATGCAGTGCGAGCAGCATACCCCACGAAATAACAATCATCAACTTTGGAATTAAATATAGGGTTGGACTCCAGGTGAAGAAGGGTGCAAGGGCATCCAAATACGCGGAAGTGGCTGACTGATGGACTGTTTTGTCACACCCCCAAACCAGAACGGCGGAATCGCTCGAGGACGGATGACTTCATGTAGTATCGTAACAATTGAATACATAGTAGAGAAAGCAATACAACCATCACATATATAATTTAAAAGTTTACATTTTTGAAAGGTACTTGTTTCAAAAGAAAATTACAATATGATGTTTAAAATGAAATTAAACTAACACCGCAGCGTCCCTTCTTCAAAAGCTGCAGTTTACCTGTATAACTGAATCCCTGAGAAATACAAGTGGTTTTGAAAGACTAGGTCAGCATTTAAACTGGTGAGTTCATAAGTTTTTAGTGACAATGTTTATATGAAAAATAATGAAAATGGTTTGGTCATGTTAAATGTTCCAAGAAAATCCCATATTTTCTACTATAGTAGACGGTAGTTTGATTGTTCCAAAACTGTAATTGCAATAGTGCTTTTCATGCCTAAAATAGTAGTTTTATGTGTAAATCGTTAAGGTATTTGAAAAACCCCATAAATCAATGTGTTTTAATACTCCATGTGAGTCTTATAACCATACTATTTGACCAGGATGCCTACAAAAACGTTCTTCAAGCATTGGAAAGTTATGACGTTTCAAGCATTGGAAAGCCTAGTTGTAGCTAACAACTTAGGTGCGGGATTTTCAATCCTGTATAGATCTATACACAAGTATCACGCTCCCCTTACAAGGGATTATGGTATATAATACATGACTTAAAATGCATACTCGAAAGTACATGAAATGTCTCACAAAATTTAGTATAAAACAGATTTATGTATGAAATTGTCCATTTGTTTTTGTATACGAGAATATCTCTTTGATGTAGTGTTCCTAGTATGTAAATGTTCATGATTTCCTCATAAACTATACCTATTATAGTTTTTCAAAATGTGTTTCGTTCGTATAGTAAACCCTAGTGTAATGCTCACTCATTATATAAAGTATAACACGTAAAGTGACTTGACTGATCACATATACCAAATGTAAAAATGGAGCATTTGATTTGTGTGTGTGTATCTATATATATATATATATATATATATATATATATATATATATATATATATATATATATATATATATATAAACACGTTTTATTTCCACAAGACAAGGTGTTATTGAAAATATATATTTCATACGAGAATACTCATGTAGTAGTTTATGAATCACATATGATTACTTAGATAAAAAGTTTATATAGTGAATCATTAAGTTATACACGATAATAATCGTGTGTTTTACTTGCATTCCCCCCCCCCCTAATATTGTATAAAAAGCATTTATCAAATATTTAAAAGCGTAGTTTATAGGGGTATGAACTCACTTGAAAGATCGAAGAAGGCGAGATGAAAACCGAGCAGAACTTTGACTCGAGAAAGCGGATTTTCTCGGGATTCTCAGGAATCTCGGGAGAACAAACGACCTTTGGGGCTTGAGTATGGAAACCGAGGATTCGGGATATCATGTGCAAGGAAAACGAGGCAAAAACGCAAGAAAGATGAGAGGAAAGGAGCATTTTCCCCGGAACCTTCGCATCCCTTTTATAGGGGTTGGGAACCGCATCAATACGCTGGGCGTACGCGGTTACGCTGGGCGTACGCATGCATCATGCGTGACCGCATCCTCGACTGCCTCGGAGCTCGGATGGGATGGGGAATAGCCTCGCATAGGGGGAAACATGGACGATCCGAGGCCTAGACCTCGAGTACGCTGTTACGTTGGGCGTAACTCGGATTGGCCCGGTGACTCCCCCTTCGGATAATACCAAAATTTGATTTAATTTTATATTTTTATTATTTACTAAACTTTAAGAATTCATATCTTCTTCATACGAACTCCGTTTTCGACATTCTTTATATCCACGCGTAGGTGAGACTACGCTCTACAACTTTCGTTTAGACTCCGTCAGCAAATTTTGAAATTATTTTTATTATTTATTTTTAAAAGGTCGGGGTAAGAAAAGTTCATTAGAAATCCATAACTTCTTTATCCGATGTCTGCTTTTGCCAGACTTTTTACCGTTGAAAAACCATTGTCGAGACCTTTGATTCTCATTTAGGTCCTTCCGGCCAAAAGTCGCTCGATCTCTGTTTCGAGTTTTTAGTTGTCTATCGCTATACCGAACTTGGAAAAATCATAACTTCCTCATACGAAGTCAGATTTGGACGTTCTTTTTATGTACGATCACGGTTTAATGATATCTAACATAGTAGGTAACCAAATAGGGACTTTTGTACATTTTTATTTTCAAAGTTAATTTCATTATTTTCAAAAGTGGTTATAATACTTGGCTTTTTAAGTCGTTACATAGAATCGAAATATCAAGTTGTCACATCATCCACCCGTTAGAGGGAATTTCGTCCCGAAATTTAATGTAAACCAAACACTTGTGGATTAGGGAAAAAGATGTGGGTACTTGTGTTTCATCTGATTTTCGCGTTCCCATGTGTATTTAGGTCCTTGCTTTGCATTCCAGCGGACCTTCACGATGGGTATGCTACTTTGTTTTGTTCTTTTAATTTCCCTATCCATGATTTCAACTGGTTCTTCTATAAAGTGGAGACTCTCGTTGATTTCGATTTCGTCTAAAGGGACGACGAGGGTCTCATAGGACAAACATTTCTTCAAGTTTGACACATGAAAGGTAGGGTGTACGTTATTGAGTTCCTACGGTAGACGAAGTTTGTAGGCTATCGGGCCGATCCTTGCAAGGATCTCGAATGGTCCGATATACCTTGGGTTTAGTTTCCGGCGTCTTCCAAAACGTATTAGTCCTTTCCAGGGCGAGACCTTCAATAGCACTTGGTCCCCAACCAGAAATTCCAAGGGCTTCCGTCTTTTTTCTGCATAACTCTTTTGTCTGTCTTTTGAAGCCTTTATTCGTTCCCAAATTTGTACAATCTTCTCAGTTGTTTCTCTTATGATTTCCGGGCCAGTGAGAGTGCTGTCGGGTACTTGTCCCTTGGCTAGTTGCGTGTCACCTACTTCAGTCCAGCACAGTGGTGATCTGCAATTCCGTCCATAGAGGGCTTCAAATGGAGCAACTTTAATGCTGGAGTGATAGCTATTGTTGTATGAAAATTCGACTAGTGGTAAATGGATATCCCATGCTTTACCAAAATCGATTACACAAGCTGTTAGCATATCTTCCAAGGTTTGTATGGTCCTCTCACTTTGACCGTCGGTTTGTGGATGGTAAGTAGTACTCATGTCGAGCCTCGTTCCAAGAGACTTTTGTAACGATTGCTAGAATCGTGAGGTGAACCTACTATCTCTGTTGGAGATAATGGATATTGGTACACCATGTAGTCCCACAATCTCTTAGATGTAGGTTCGAGCTAGCTTCTCCATCTTATCGGTTTCCTTGATGGGTAGGAAGTGTGCGGATTTTGTTAACCGTTCCCACTTCCACTCGGGTATTTCGGGTTGCTGTAGTAATCATGATGGCTTTTGGTACTCTATCTTGACTTTGGCGCAAGTCAGACAATTTCTCACATAGGTAGCGATCTCCGCTTTCATGTTCGGCCACCAATACAGTTTCTTGAAGTCTAAATACATCTTGTCCGAACCTGGATGCATGGAGTATCGAGTCTTATGATCCTCGTTCATGACCACATCTCTGAATCCACCAAACTTCGGTGTCCAGATCCGATCCATGAAGTAATGAACTCCGTCACCTTTGACTTCAAGATTTTTGTCCATTCCTCTTAGGGCTTCACCTGCCACGTTCTCTGTTTTCAAGGCTTCCCTCTGGGCTTCCTTGATTTGCGTGGATAGGTGTGAATGGATCGTCATGGTTAAGGATTTTACTCGGCGACCTGAGTATTCTCTTCAACTAAGAGCATCAGCTACTACATTCTCTTTTCCTGGGTGATAGCGAATCTCACATTTGTAGTCATTCAGTAGCTCAACCTATCGTCTCTGCCTCATGTTGAGTTCTTTTTTGTTAAGAATGTGCTGAAGGCTCTTGTGATCGATGAAGATTGTGCATTTTGTGCCATAAAGATAGTGTCTCTAGATTTTTAGCGCGAAAATAACTACTCCTAGTTCAAGATCGTGGGTAGTGTAGTTGACTTCGTGCGTCTTGAGTTGTCTTGAGGCGGAAGCGATGACCTTACCTCGTTGCATTAGTACGCATCCAAGACCTTGATTAGATGCATCACAGTAGACCACGAAGTCTTCTGTTCCTTCTGGAAAGGACAATATAGGTGCGTTGCACAATGCTTGCTTCAGTGTTTGGAATGCAGCGTCTTGTCTTTCTTCCGAATTGAAAGTAACACCATTTTGGGTCAGGGTGGTAAGTGGTTTCACAATCTTCGAGAAGTTCTGTATAAACCTTCGGTAGTAGCCAGCAAGGCCTAAGAATTGTCGAATTTCCATTGGGGTTCTTAGAGCTGATCAGTTCTCGATTGCTTTGATTTTGGAAGGGTCCACGTGTATTCCGTCTTTGCTAACCACATAACCTAGGAAATCTACCTTCCAAATCCAAAATTCGCACTTGGAGAATTTTGCGTATAGCTTCTCTTTTCTTAGTGTTTCCAAGACTTGTCGGAGCTGTTGACTGTGATCCTATTTAGTCTTCGAATAGATGAGTATGTCATCTATGAATACCATCACAAACTTTTCTAGAAACGAACGACACACCCGGTTCATTAAGTCCATGAACACCGCTGGTGCGTTTGTTAATCCGAAGGGCATCACTACAAACTCGTAGTGACCATAACGAGTCCGAAAAGCTATTTTGGGAAAATCACCTTCCAAGACTCGTAGTTGGTGGTACCCGGATCTTAAGTCGATGTTTTAGAAATAACTCGCTCCCTGGAGTTGGTTGAACAAGTCGTCAATGCGTGGTAAGGGATATCGGTTCTTGATAGTGAGCTTGTTGAGTTCCCGGTAATCGATGCACATGCAGAAAGATCCATCCTTCTTCCTTACGAACAAGACTGGTGCTCCCCAAGGTGAGAAGCTCGGTCTGATGAATCCTTTGTTGAGTACTTTGTTTAGTTGGCTAGATAATTCTTGCATCTCCACTGGCGCTAGACAATACGGAAACTTAGCTACTAGGGTAGCTTCGAGGATTAAATTGATTCTGAACTCGACTTGTCGTTCTGGTGGGACTCCTGGAAGATCTTCAGGAAAGATATCGGGAAAATCGCAGACTTCTGGAATGTCTTTGAGGTCTTTCTCTTCCTTTCCCTTATCTACTACGTGGGCTAAGAAGGAAGGGTACTCCTTACGTAGGTATTTATGGGCTTTGACGCAAGAGATGATTTGTAAATTGGTATCGAGTTTGTCACCATAAATGACAAGAGTTTCGCCGTTTGGCAGATTCAGGTGAACGGCCCTTTCGTGACAAAGTATATCGGCATGGTGTAGGCTTAACTAATCCATACCGATGATGATATCAAAGCTCTTTATAGTGATCGGCATTAGATCAATTTGAAATGAGTGTTCGTTTAGAGTTAGTGTGCAGCCTACTTACATATCTTTCGTGCTTTCTGTTCTACCGTTTGCCATTTCTACTGTAAATATCTTATTGAGTGTTTTAGGGTTCTGTTTTAGTACGTGCTTGAATTTATGATTCACGAAGATCCTCTCTGCATCACAATCAAAGAGTATGCATGCATAAACGTTATTGAGGAGAAACGTACCCGTAACCACCGTGGGATCAGCTATCGCTTCGTTCTGCCCTATTTCCAGCACTCGCCCCGTGCCGCCCGCATTCCTTGCTTTAGGGCAGTTTCTCTTGTAGTGTCCAGCCTCACCACACCCATAACAAGCCTGGCCTACACCGGCTCCTTGGACTTGGGTGATCGGTTGCGTTGGTGCTCTACAGAAACAGGTAGTGTGCCCTTTTCTGTTGCAGTTGTTGTAATGCATCTCCCGACAATTTCCGTTGTGATGGAAATTTCATTTGCTGCATTCCGGCAGGTTTCCAGCATATGGCTTTGCTGGTGTAGTGGTAATTGGTGCAGCAGTGGGGGCAGTAGCAGCCTGGACTGCCACGATTTGTTGTTTCTTGGAAGGTTCCTATGAAGGTTGACTCTTCCTTTTGTTCCAGAACCTCTTGTTGTTGTTGTTGTTGTTGTTGTTGTTAGTATTGTCGTTGCTGTTTTTGCTTCCTCTGAGGTGTTCTGGTGCGGTAGTTGCGAAGTTTTGGCAGACTCCATGGTCTACGAGAGCTTGTGCCAACTGTTTGGCGCTATCGAAGGTAATTGGTTTGGAAGCTAGAACACTTCCTCGAATCTGGGGTGACAGTCCCCAGATGTACGTTTCAATTTTCTTGCTCTCTAGAGCAACTATTCCTGGGCAGAGGATTGGCAAATCACTGAACCTGTTGGTATAGGTCGTGATATCTGAGCCTACCATGGTAAGGCCCCAAATTTCCTGTTCGAGCTTTTGCAATTCGCCCCGTGGATAGTACTCCCGCAGTAAGATTTGTTTTAAGTTCTCCTAGCCCATAGAGTTAGCTACTACTAGCGTTAGTGACTTGACATGGCCATTCCACCACGTCAGAGCTCTCTCAGAGAAAGTACAGGAAGCGAACTTCACTTTGTTCCCTTCCGGACAAGAATAAATCTCGAAAACTGCTTTTGTTTTCTCTTTCCACTGTGATAGAGCCATTATCCCTCCGTCCCCATTAAAAGTAATGGCTTTGCTATTCATGTAATCCTTGTATGTACAATCCCCTGAATGACCTGGGTGTTGGCCATTCGTAGAACTATTCACTCCCCCACCAGAACCATTGTTACTCATTTGGGCCATTGTCGATGTTACTGCAGCTATCAGTGCGACATTTTCCGTTATTGGAGGCGGTGGTGGTGGAGGTATCGTTCCCAGTCTGGGTCTTAGGTTTAGACGAGGAGGCATCGCGTTGCCAAGAAATAAAAATAAAAGATTATAAGTTTTGGTGGTTGAGAGTTAAATGATAATGAGTTAACTATCTTTAATAGTTCGAGAAGTTGGTTTGACCAACGCAGGGCTTTGAGTTTGATTTACCAATGAAAAATAAATAAACAAACTCATGATCTCGTATGAAATGCACAGAATTAACACACAAAGAGGTATGCCCTATATATATTAACCATATGGTTGCGTTACATCCGAAGTTAGAAAATTTTTGACCTTTCTAAAGGTCTCTGATTATAGGAAGATTAAAGAAGGTAACACTTTTAGCCGATGGCCCTATTCTATATCAAAATTTGGGCTTCGGCAAGCACTCCTTGCGACGTAGGTTGCGCTTGGAGCTTGACTCCGCATCCGATTGTTTTGCTTCCATAAGACGCCTATCGAAGGCGGCTTGCTGTTCCCTCATCTCCAAGAGGGCTGCAATCATTTGTGCTTGGAACGCGTCGGCGTGGAGTTGGGTGTCATCCTGCAACCTATCCAGTCGGCATATGTCGGAAGTGTGAACCTGTACTTCCACATTGACTTCACGAATCCGGGTAGCTTGAACTCCGGTTTGATAGGACTGGTTGGCTAGCTTGCCCACGATGACTGGGAGTGCTCGATCGGCTGAACCTCTACCGCGGACATCGTTGAAGTCCCGACACATACCATACGGAGGACGCACTCCTTGCTATTGACTCCAATGGTGGAGGTGACTTCCCCAAACGGGAGTGGGTCCCTAAAAGTTTCTCCTAACTGCGGGAGGTTGAGCGACTGGTGGGTTGATTACCTCTGGTTCTGAGTCTGTCCCATAGTCATCCCCTTCATCCAACTCGATAGGTTCTTCATCCTCTTCGGGGTCTTCTTCGACCCATCCCCCATTACCTTGGTTGGGGTAGTAGGGGTCGCCGGGTGATGAAATCCAGCCATTGAGTCTATACGTGAATAGGGTTATAAGAATTGAATAAAATTATGAAACATGTAAAACTAAACATGTCAATTAAACTATTGCATGCACCAAATACTCCTATAGTATTTTAAATCTATATGTTTCATACTAGCGTTTATTTTGGAAAGTTTTGACTTGTGGCTCACTACGACCATTCCTCGACACACGTTAGTCCAATCTCGGATAAATATAGTTGATCATGCTATATTCGTCATAAATCCGATTACATATGTCGAGGCTTAATCGTAGTGTCCAACTTGTCTTAATACTTCTTGTATAGTTCTAACCATGAAAATATATTAGAGAGTTTTAGTCCCTTGTGCATTTATAGTTTGTATATCTTATGTGGTTCAATATACTTAGTTCACTATAAACAATGCTCTGATACCAATCTGTCACACCCCCAAACCAGAACGGCAGAATCGTTCGAGGGCGGATGACTTCATGTAGTATCAAAACAATTGAATACATAGTAAAGAAAGCAATACAACCATCACATATATAATTTAGAAGTGTACATTGTTGAAAGGTACTTGTTTCAAAAGAAAATTACAATATGATGTTTAAAATGAAATTAAACTAACGTCGCATCGTCCCTTCTTCAAAAGCTGCAATTTACCTGTATTACTGAATCCCTGAGAAATACAAGTGGTTTTGAAAGAGTAGGTCAACATTTAAGCTGGTATGTTCATAAGTTTTTAGTGACAATGTTTATATGAAAAAGAATGAAAATTGTTTGTTCATGTTAAATGTTCCAAGAAAATCCCATATTTTCTACTATAGTAGACGATAGTTTGATTGCTCCAAAACTGTAACTGCAATAGTGCTTTTCATGCCTAAAATAGTAGTTTTATGTGTAAATCGTTAAGGCATTTGAAAAACCCCATAAATCAAAGTGTTTTAATACTCCATGTGAGTCTTATTACCAAACTATTTGACCAGGATGCCTATAACAACGTTCTTCAAGCGTTGAAAAGTTATGACGTTTCTCACCCCAGGCCTGCCGGCCTAGTTGTAGCTAACAACTTAGGTGCGGGATTGTCAATCCCGTATAGATCTATACACAAGTATCACACTCCCCTTACAAGGATTATGGTATATAATACAGGACTTAAAATGCATACTTGAAAGTACGTGAAATGTCTCACAAAATTTAGTATAAAACAGATTTACGTATGAAATTGTCCATTTGTTTTTGTATACGAGAATATCTCTTTGATGTAGTGTTCCTAGTATGTAAATGTTCATGATTTCCTCATAAACTATACCTATTATAGTTTTTCAAAATGTGTTTCGTTCGTATAGTAAACCCTAGTGTAATGCTAACTCATTATGTAAAGTATAACATGTAAAGTGACTTGACTGATCACATATACCAAATGTAAAAATGGAGCATTTGATTTGTATATATATATATATATATATATATATATATATATATATATATATACATATATATATATATATATATATATATATATATATATATATATATATAACATTTTATTTCCACAAGGCAAGGTGCTATTGAAAATATATATTTCATACGAGAATATTCATTTAGTAGTTTATGAATCACATATGATTACTTAGATAAAAAGTTTATATAGTGAATCATTAAGTTATACACGATAATAACCGCGTGTTTTACTTGCATCCCCCCCCCAATATTGTATAAAAAGCATTTATCAAACATTTAAAAGTGTAGTTTATAGGGGTATAAACTCACTTGACAGATCGAAGAAGGCGAGATGAAAACCGAGCAGAACTTTGACTCGAGAAAGCGGATTTTCTCGGGATTCTCAGGAATCTCCAGAGCACAAACGACCTTTGGGGCTTGAGTATGGAAACCAGGGCTTCGGGATATCACGTGCACAGAAAACGAGGCAAAAACGCATGAAAGATGAGAGGAAAGGAGCATTTTCCCCGGAACCTTCGCATCCCTTTTATTGGGGCTGGGAACCGCCTCGGTACGCTGGGCATACGTGGTTACGCTGGTCGTACGCGTGCGTCATGCGTGAACGCATCCTCGACTGCGTCGGAGCTCGGATGGGATGGGGCATAGCCTCGCATAGAGGGCAACATGGACGATCCGAGGCCTAGACCTCGAGTACGCTGTTACGCTGGGCATAACTCGGATTGGCCCGGTGACTCCCCCTTCGGATAATACCGAAATTTGATTTAAATTTATATTTTTATTATTTAATAAACTTTAAAAATTCATATCTTCTTCATATGAACTCCGTTTTCGACGTTCTTTATATCCACGCGTAGGTGAGACTACGCTCTACAACTTTCGTTTAGACTCTGTCAGCAAATTTTGAAATTATTTTTATTATTTATTTTTAAAAGTTCGGGGTAAGAAAAGTTCGTTAGAAATCCATAACTTCTTTATCCGATGTCTGCTTTTGCCAGACTTTTACTGTTGAAAAACCATTGTCGAGACCTTTGATTCTCATTTAGCTCCTTCCGGCCAAAAGTCGCTCGATCTCTGTTTCGAGTTTTTAGCTGTCTATCGCTATACCGAACTTGGAAAAATCATAACTTCCTCATGCGAAGTCAGATTTGGACGTTCTTTTTATGTACGATCACGGTTTAATGATATCTAACATAGTAGGTAACCAAATAGAGACTTTTGTACATTTTTATTTTCAAAGTTAGTTTCATTATTTTCAAAAGTGGTTACAATACTTGGCTTTTTAAGTCATTACATAGAATCGAAATATCGCGTTGTTACATGTTTCCATATAAAATTTCATACGGAGTCTTCATATGGGCTTTGTTAATCAAGACATGATTTTGAACATAACATGCAGTGTTGATCGCCTTCGCCCAAAAGAAGACAGGAAGCTTGGAATCATAGAGCATCGTCCTTGCAGCGTCTTGCAGCGTTCGATTTCTCCGCTCAAAAACACCATTTTGTTGGGGTGTGCGAACGGAACTATATTGACGCACAATTCCATTTTCTGCGCAAAAGTAATCAAGAACTGCATTCTTGAATTTTGTTCCATTATCAATCCATGTGCAATAATTGGAGCACCTGACTGATTGAATTAACCTGTTTTGGCAAATGTGGTTTACTGTGATGTTTGCCCTGGGCACATGACACACATTTTTCAAAAGTTATGAAGTCTCTGACTGGACGACTACGGACCATTTCGTTTTTCACAAGACGATTCAGGTTCTTTGCATTGGCATTCCCGAGTCTTCGATGCCACAACATAGCATTTTGTTCGAAGACCTTTTAAAAGAGGCAAGTGACTTGATCAGGGACGTTTCTATTCATGTCAATTATGTAGGCATTTCCATCCCGCTTTGATTTAAAAAGAATCCACTCTCCTGGGATGACAATGTCAGGCTTTAAGATCAGACATTCCTTATCAGTGAAGTGGGTTGAATAACCTTTGTCTCATATCTGAGAGACGCTCAACAAGCGATGTTTTAATTCGAGAGCATAGTTGACGTTCTCGAAACTTAGCACTCCATTAGACACAGTTCCTTTCTGAGTAATTTTACTACCCTCTCCGCCCGCAAAGGAAACAAACCCCCCATTAAAAGTCATAATGTTGTTCAACTGGGAGATGTCTCATGTCATATGCCGTGAACATCCGCTGTTGACATATCAAGGTCTGACGACATTCCTCCGCAACTGTCCTTGCAAAATGAGCGGAATTATTGAGATTTGGGGACCCAGGTCATTAGAACCCTGGGTTTACCTTTTCCAATCACAAATTTATCTTTTGAGACTTGTGTTTTTGAATTTTCAGTTAAAACATTTTTAGAGGTTGATGATGATTGGCTGGACACAGATTTGGGCACCTATTGAAATTTAGGTTTTTGAAAAGACACAGGTGATTTTGAAATGTTTTCTTTTCTTTTTTCTCTGAGCATCTGGATTATTGACCATTACTAGTTGAAAATCCAGATCCTCCTTTTGACGAAACCGATCTCGGCTTAGCTTTATTCGATTTCGACAAATTATTTGTGACTTTATATTTAAAAACATGTCTGTTTGGTTGAAAAACTCTCCTTTTTGTGTTATTATTTTCCTTCCATTCATCATCTCGAGGACAAAATCTCGAGGACTTTCTAGTTAAAGACCTTCCACGAGATTCGTTCTCTCCTCTAGGCGACAAGAAATGCACAAACACTCGATTGAAATAGTTTCGAGCAATATGACCCGCAGTACCACAATTAAAGCAGATTTTCTTGTTATTACTAGACTTGGTACCACTCTTATCACATTTTAGGTTTTTATTATCTTTTCTAACATTTCCACATTTGCAAGTGCAAGTATTAGATTGTGTAGCAAATGTAGAAGATGTAGATGCACTCGAATCAGATTTTGCAAATTTATCAAGAATAACATCACAATTTTCAAAAAAATTAGTCTGAGACATCACATCATCACAAACAAAATCATCAGTTTTAAAATTTGACGCAAACTCATCACACATTTGAACACAAAACTTAGACACCAAATTGTTTGACTCAAACTTCTCAGTCTCTTGCTCCCCCTGGATTACTGACATATTTGCACTTGAAGTAGAAATGTTAGTATCCAAAATCCTATCACTAAGCCATGTTTCTTGTTCAGCAGCTGGCTTCCCATAGACCATATAACGTTCCCTGTCAATCTCTTCTTGATTCAGAGGAATAGCAGTGTAATTGTGATTAAATGGAGGAGGGACATTCTCATATCCTATTCCTACTTGTCTTTGGTCCTTCCACTGCATTTGTTCCTTGATTATTTTTGCAACCTTTTTGCTTGACACATTGAATTTTTTAAAATTAAAATCAGCATTTTCAAAACGGATTTTCAACGTGTCAAGTTCAGCGGTTACAGCAGCAAGTTTTCTTTTAATATGATCATAATTCTCACACTTGTTGCTGTAATCTTCTTGCAATTTATTGAAATCTTTTATTTTGTTCTCTAATTGAGTTTTCAGAGGTTTCTGACTTTTCCTAAGGGTATAGCCTTCATACTTAAGGTCCTCATTCTCTCTCTTAATTATCTCAATTTGGTCATGTAAAAATTGAATAGTTTTAATACAAGATTGAGAGCAACCTCTTTCACTAACCTCTGGTTTAGCAGACTCTAGTGTGGACTGAACCATAAATGCAAATTGAAGATTCAATATCTCAGGCTCAGGATCCGTTTCAGCTTCTTCTTTCGCACCATCGTTGATGTGGGAAAGATGAGCATTTTCAGGTCCTGAAATGTTCAGGGCTTGAATTTGATCTTCCCAAACAAATGATTGAGCCACCATAGCAAGATTTGATGTTTGATTGTTGACAGTAGATCCTCTGTTGGTCTTTACTGGCACCAGAGTTCGCTAAGTATTTTCTCTTCTATCTGGTTTTGGACATTCTCTGGCGAAATGTCCAGGTTCATGACAGTTATAGCACCGCAGCTTTCCCTTATTAAATCCCACCTTCTTGTCAGAGTTCATTCCCCAGTTGTTCTTTCTGGTTTTCTTTGCAAATTGTTTTGCTCTAAATACTGTCATTTCCATTTTCCACATGATATCCATTTCTTCTACATCTTCTAGATGGATTTGATCCAGATCAGCAAACGACAATTGAGGGGAAAGTTCTCCAGCTACAAAATCATTGTAACAAGTCACAAGTCCAATAGCAAGGGCTAGATTTTCATCATTTTCTTTGGATGTCAGAGTTTGAGGAGTATTTCCAGGAGTCTGAACAGATGCATTTGAAGATGAACCAGCTTGTTGAAAAGAAGTTGGAGTTTGAGAAACTTGAACGTTTTGCATAGATGGAATGACATATGATGTGGGCTGATGAGCAGGGAAGGGCTGAACTTGAGGAGTAGCGAAGGATAAAAAGGCATTGTTGGATTGAATGCCAAGATTAGTAGAAGAATATGAATTTATGTGATTAATTTATCTTTGCTTTTCATCCAGATCACAAGCTTTAATAATCGTCATTGTCTCAGCTAGGCTCAACCGATTTAGATCTTTAGTCTTCTTTATTACAGATACATTCATATCCCAAGACTTTGGCAACGAATTTAGCAATTTCTTGTTGATTTCGGATCTTGTAACCAGAATGATAGCAGAACTGATCTCAGTGGTCAGAGTGATGAACCTTTTCATTTGAGTTTCAAGAGATTTCCCCAAGACATAATTGAACATGGTGAACTTTTTTCTTAACATGTCTTGACGAATTTGCTTAATATCTTCATTTCCTTCATATACTTCAATCAACGCTTCCCATAACGCTTTCACAAAAGTGTACTCACGAAAGCCTTGTGCAATTTTTGGGGACAGATCCATGGTAAGAGTGGCAAGTGCCTTTTCTTGTTCTTCAACTCTTTCAAAATCATCATCGGTATAGTTTTCAACTTGCTTGTCAGTAACAGTTCTATCTTCAAGTGTTGTGGTGATGCGGATTGGTCCTCTCAAGATGCTTCTCCAAATTTTGAAATCTTTCATCTTAATGTATTTTTCAATGCGATACTTCCACTCAGGAAAACCTTCAGCGGATAACAATCTAGGAATGCGTGAGGTGGTACCCATGATGCCATCTAATTCATGATGAGCAGACATGGTTTGAGATTCCATTTTTTTGTTTTTGTTGTTTTGTTTGTTTTTTTTTTTATTTTTAATAATAATTTTTTTAATTAAAAAAACTTGAATCACCAAAAGGCTAGATTATGGTTGAAAAAAAAACTTTTGACCGTAAACACAGTTTACGGTCGAGAATACGTTTTAGGTTTGCGGTTTGAGTATACGGTTGAGGTTTGTGGTCTGGTTTACGGTTGGAATTTTCGGTTGATGAAGATTTCCTGTATACAGTTTCTGAAGATCTTGAGATTACGGTCAAAGTAGAGTTTACGGTTGTAACGAGTTTGACCGTAAACACCCAGATTTCGACAAAAACATAGATTTTCCAGCTGATTTGATTCCTCACGCTATGAAAACACCAAACCAAGCTACAAATGCAGACGAACACGAACCTATTGAGACTGTAAACGTGAAAAGGAGGTGAATTGACACTGGTTTGAGCTTTGATACCAATTGTAAGGTCCTCAATACAAGGATTTTAACCAGTGATCAATCAAACAATCGAATAAAGTAAGAATTGAGTAGAAGAAGAATAAGAATCAAGCTTCCACATGCTTATATTATAAAACATCAGGTACAACTTGATGACCGTAAACTCAATTGATTGAAAACCACTGATGACCGACTCTGACAAGCTATATAAATAGAAAGACGGACCATAAACCTGCTTACAGTCAGGCAGACTGTAAACAGGTTTACGGTCACAACAGACCGTAAACACTCCAACAACATAAACAAAAGCCCTATAACATATATACATTCAATTGCCTAGCCCAAACCACAAAATAAGACCTTTCAACTACCATCACGCCTAATGACGTCTTCATAGGGAAACACAACTGTCAAATCGCGCTTTTTTAGGCGCCGTTTCAGAAAATCGTGGAATCATTACTCAAGATCCTTTCTCTCTCATGGTAATCGTATAAAAGTTTTACACATATCTCTTTTACCTTTTTACCATTCACTAAACTCTCTCAAGAACACACCAATGATTCTACTACTCATCGTCTTCACCAAACCTGCAACTATTGCTGAATCATCTTCCGTTCGTGAACAAATTGCTTCTTCTAATTTGAATCCTTTCCTTTATGATCCATATATGCTTCAAGTGGTTGAATTTCTAAAATACTCACCATCGACACTGCTCTCACCAAGGTGGAGTCTGTACCAATGTCTCTACTTTCCCAAGTGTGTTCATCTGCTGTCTATGACAAACGCAAGGACAGGATCTTCTTCGACATCTTCAATCACAAGACTTCAGTCTCCAAAGCCCGCTTCTGTTCACTGTTAGGGCTTCCTGCTGATGATTCCTTGGTGAATCCTGAATCCATTACTACCACTCAGTTATTGTCACACCCCCAAACCAGACGGCGGAAACGTCTGAGGGCTGTCGTGACTTAATTGAATACCATAACATTGAATATATATGAAACATAACATCATTCGTCACCATGCATTAATATAGTACAACTGATAAAGTTTACACTTAGTACATTGTTTTAGCATTACATTCCCAAAAATAAATTGTTCGGTTCATAGATAAACAAACTGCAAGCCATCACTGAGTACATTTTCCTTCGGTTTACTTGTTACCTGAGAATACAAGTATTTTGAAAAACGTCAACATATGAAATGTTGGTGAGTTCATAAGCGGTATTTGAAAAGCAACGTTTTGTAATGTTTTGAAAAACTACCAGAAAATCCGATATTTTCTGAAAAGAGTTTATGAAAAAGTTTGTGAAGATCCATAAGTATGCTTGTTTGTTTCTATAGTTGTAAAAATTGTTCATTAAACTTGTGTACATCTCGAAACCGTATGTATTGAAAAAACCCAGGAAAACCCGATGTTTTCCTAACACTTTGAATTCCATGTAGTTGTTGTACTATCGCGGCGTGTGAAGTCATTGATTCCAGGCGACGTCGGATTATTGCGCATGGTGAATTGCTATAAACACGCGTTACACAAACGACCAGTTTACAACTATACTAACGATCCCGTAGGCGTCGTCCGTACCATTCACGTAATCCAACCGCCCTGACTTCTTGTAGTCCCACATCCGAAGAGAAAGAGGGCACGAAGACCTCGATAACTCCGTTAGTCGGTTAGGGATAAAAAGAGTGCGAAGGGCCCTTGACCCGACTCGCATTTGAATAACCGACTTTACTAGCAGTACCAAAGGACCCTTGGGGACCAATAGTATAAAAGCCATTGAAAGTCCTTTTACGTTGTGTTGGATCATGTAAGACCCAACAACTCATAAGGTTGAAGTCTTCGGGCCTAAAGATCAGGTCATCGGGCTAGCTAGGCCCAACAAACAAGATTTTACACTTTTGGGCCCAAAGGTGGTGCGTCGATGTCTGTGCACTCTCACGTGTGTATTGAATTCCCAAATTTTCCGCGTATGAGTCGAGTTATCATCGTGTTAGTAGTTTCGGGTTTGTTATTGATTCGAGACCGAATCAATTCGTTTGATAACGATTTTTGGTGTTGTTGTGTAATATAATTCGTCGGTAGTCGCAGTGCCAGTACTTGATCACAACGGATGTATTGAATTAACATTGCAACTTTTCTGTTACAGCCCCTCTTTTTGTTGTAAATTTACTTTTTCAACCCTTTGAATAAATAAATTTCCGGTTTAGTCCTTAAACCATTTTTCTTGACATTTTAACACCAAAACTTATGTAGATTGATATTTTTCAGCATATTTTTAGTTGAAAACAGTTTTAGTCCCTGAAAATACAGTTTTCTCGGTTGTAACCCCTCTTTTTCGCAATTTTTACACTTTTGGCCCAAATTGGAAATTTTTTGCAACTTTGGTCCTTTTTAATTATGAAAAGCATTTTTAACCTTTGAAAAGGACTTAGAACACTAATAGTCCACTGTTTTACCGAAAAACACAGTTTCAGCCCTCCAAAACAGAAAATTTCGCATATTGGGCCCTATTGGGCCGAAAATGTCATTTTTAGCCCATTAAGCTTGAAATTTATATTTTTAATCCTCCAAATGGATATATTTCCAGAAAATATTTTATTGAAACTGTTTTGACTCCTCCTATCCATCAGAATTCGTAATATGTCAATTTGGGCCCCTTTAACTTTATGTTTTTTTAACATTTTATGTCCAAAAAAATGAGTTTTTAGCCCAAAGAAGATGTTATCAAGTCACTTACCAATTTTTATTGGAATACTTGGTATGTAATAATATAATTTATGCTAGTATCATCTAACATAACATATATCTCAATTTTTAGGGGTTTATGGCTAGATCCAACATCATAATCACACAAAAACACACATATAAGCATAGAAATCATACAAGACATACAAAACACATATAGATCTACACTTTCACTTGTATTCCCCCCCCCCCCCCCCCCACAAAACTTATAAAATAGAAAATAGGGAGTATGAAGCTCACCTTAGGGTGTGGTTTCGGTTTTTGAAGAAAAGATGGAAGAGAGTTTGGTGATTTTCGGCCTTAGCAACCCTTTGATGATGATCTCGACTTTGAGATGATTCTAGGAGCATGATTAGCACAAATGTTTAAGAGAAAGGATCTAATCATGAGAAAAGAGTTATAAAATCCTTAGATATGTGTAGCTTACCAAGAAGTGATGATATTTCCTTGAAATCCTCTTGATGCACAAGCAAAATTTCGAGATTTTTGAATGGAGAGGAAGGATGATTTCTTGAGTAATCTAGAGAGAGTTTGTGAGGTGTGTGTGTGTGTGTTACTCACGGCCGAAACAAGAAGAGGGAGGGAGAGAGAGAGTTTCATGGAGAAATGAGATTAGCATGGATGTTTGAGGGATATTAGCTTGGATAACCACCATATAATAATGAGGTGGCATACATTAAGTCAACCCTTCTTCTTTTCTTCTTGGATTTGGGCCTTGGGCCGAGAATTTGGATGGAAAAGGAAAGATTTGGGCTTTAATTCCCTCAAGCCCATATAGAAGTTAAGTTAGATGAGTTTTGACCTAAAAGAAATATAACATGATTTTAACACTTTGTTGGGCTAGTTTAGGTTAATCATGGTTCAAAACTTTTAATTTATTTCATTCTAGGCCCAATATGGCCCAAAATGTTGAAATAAATTAATGTGGGTTCAATTAGAGCCCATTTAAGGGTTCTAAGCCCATGATAGTCAAATTGGAAGCTTATTGGTATATTGAGTCCAATAAGGAAGTCCTAGTCCAAAATGGACCTAAACAAGAACTTCTAGGGTTTCCGATTGCTTGATGACTATTTTTAGTATTTGTATGATGTATTTGATTGAAGTTTTTGATGTCATAATAATAGGTATCTCACATGTTCTTAAGTTTTTGATTCAACATCTTACTTAAGTTTAGTGATTACAAGACACAAAATTTCTAGTTGTGACAGTTATTCACGATGTTCTATGATATGGGGTATACTGATATCCTCACCACGGTAACCAAGTTCAAGAAATCCTGCCTTCCGCCATAATGGAATGGAATTTTTACTCTTCTAGTCAAGGGATTATTATAACGGGTTGTAGGTATAGACGGTGCAAGCAAAGGGTTTATGACCATTCTCTATGGTCTTTACCATGGTCTAAACCTGGATTATGGAACGCTTCTTTGGACTCAAGTTGTGACAACCCAAAATTTCTATCTTGTATAGTTATTCAAATCAATTAAGGTCAGACTCGTTTTTGCTATCTTCTGGCATTGTTTAGAGTCAATTAGAGTGTTCTAAGCCTAGTATCTTCAAAGTTGGGGTTTAGAATTGGGTTCTACAAGTTCACCACTTCCCAAAATGGCCAAACACTCCAACATGAGGAGTGTACGGCCGTACACTTGGGTGTGCGACCGTACACCCCCTTCTGGCCGTACAATCTCATGTATTTATATGAGACTTAGCCTTCATTTACCTCTTTTCACACTCCTAAGCCAAGAAATCGACTTCTCTCTCAAGTATCATCCGATTTTTCATCTAAATCTTCAAGTTCTAAGTGTTTCTTCCCTTGAATCGTTGATTCCTTTCACTATCTAGTATGGATCATTGATTTCATCCATGAAATCACTTCATTTTGGTAGATCTTCAAGTGTTCTTCAAGAACATCAAGAACACTAAGAACACCTACTAAGCTCTTGGACCTCAAACACCCCTAAAGGCTTCTATATCGTAAGTACTCCTTCCTATGCTTGTTACTTACCAGATATGCTCCTTAGAAATCATCCAAACCATGATAATCAAGGAGTGTACGGCCGTACACACCCCATATGGCCGTACACCCCTTTGTTTAGTGCATATTGGCCTCAAACTCATGTTCTATGCTAGCACATGCTCAAGAACACTTCCTAGATGCTCAATAGGACTTTAAATCACTCAGTGGCATGTTTTACCATGAGTGTACGGCCACACACCAACTTGGGCCATACACACACTTGAAACATATCATTCTGTCCGTACACACCAATGTGTGGCCATACACCCATTATATGCAACCCTTGGCACTTCTAACACTTCAATCTAAGTGTTCCTAAGCCATGGAGTGTTTTCCTTTCGTTATTTGTTGTATAAACACTAATTATATACATATATGTGTCATTATATGCTTCATAGGATCAGTGCATGCTCAAGTCTTCACTTGACACTTAGCATCCTACAAACCGATATTTCATTCGTGTCACTCACTGCAGGTGAGTTCGTACCCCTTAATCTACCTTTTAAATGATTTTAAATGCTTTTATAGGGGGGGGAATACAAGTTTAAAACATTATAGTTATTATAGCAATCACATGTGATTAATAACTATCAAACAAGTGGATTTCATATACTTCAAAACTGTTTACCAAACAAACTCTTCAAAACATCTTATAAACTGACATACAATACACTATACAAGGAGAACATACTATACACTATACAAAGAGAACACACAATACACTAGAACAAATAGATCATACTATACATAAACAAGAATACTATAGCACTAATGTGAGCCACTACTTCATGGCATGGCATCATACTGCTGTGTCACATTTTGTAACAAGAGTCTCTTAGAGGGAGCGTGAATTTGTGTATAGATCTATACGGGACTGACCGTCCTACATCTTGCTGCTAGCTATAGTGGGACCTGCAGGTCTACGGGTGACGAATGTCATACCATTTCGACGTCGTTGACTATCGTGTTTTTACTAGTCAATCAAGTATGGTTACAATCATATCACATTTTACCTTAATTAACAAACTGGTTTAAGGTAGTTAGTACATTGGTAGTTACTTATATACAATACTGTTGGATTAGTGTCTAAGTCCATAACTATTTTGGTATGTACTTGACCCGATGGTGTGTGGTCCTTTTGGGTTGCCTTCATCAAAGCAACTTGATAGGATGAATGATGGAGAGAAAGGACTAAATATGATTTATTAATATATTATGAGAATAATATATTAAAGGAGAAATCATATTGTTTAATTTATATTAGTCAAGAATTAATAAGAATTAAGTTTGTGGCTAAAAGACATTAATTAAACTTAAGGGACTAGAACTGTCAATTGTGTGATAGTTAAATATTGGGCTAATGGACTCCATATTAAAGGGGTGGACGAATTCTATGGGGAAACCCATTAGAAATCGTCCAAAGGCCTTTAAGAAAGGAGTACATGGGTTGCTTAGGGCCTAAGCATCCAAATTAGGGTTTCCTTGTTTGACAACCCTAATAGCCTCACTATTTAAGGACCCCTTGGGCACCAAAAACGTGGGCAACTAACTCCTTAGGGTTTCTACATGTTTTTTTGGTGTCTCCTCTCTCCTTATTCTTCATCCTCTTGCTCTTGGTGTTTGTGAGCCATTAGAGGAGTGACATTTGTGACTCTAAGCTTTCTAAAGTCAATACAAGAAGGAATTGAGATTGTTATTACTACATAACAATCAAGGTATGATCTAAACCCTAATTCATATGTTTTATTGAATATCATATACTAGATCTAGGGTTTTAAGTTTTGGATTAAAAGCATGTACAATAGAGAAACCTAGATCCAAGCTTTAGGGTTTGCATTAGCACATAGGATGTCTTTTGGCTAAAACCCATCAGTGGTATCAGAGCCTTGATTGGTTTCTATTGTATTGATGCTTTGTTTGTTGTTCAAGCTGTAAAATCGATTTTTGGCCCCCTGTCTGATGAACTCGGCGAGTTCCAATGTGGACTCAGCGAGTAGCTCCTACTCGGCGAGTCCATAGAGGAACTCGGCGAGTTCGAGCGTCAAAAGGAGGTAGTTTCGGGATTTTTTTTACCTATTTTGAGTTAGGATAATTGCCATAATTGTTTAAAATTTATAAAATCGAATTTCATTGATTCCTTATGATTATCCTGGTCAAAATAAAAGATTTTTGGTCATCTAATTAGATAATTGTTACCTTATTTGATAAATGTTAAATTATGGAAATTATTTGATCATTATCTTGCAAGAATTTGAACTAGATCTTATTAGATAACCACCAATTAATAGTTAATTGCCTTATTTGAATTATGTGATCTAGAATATTCTTGACAAAGTTTGGAAAAGTTTCAAATTAATCCCTTTAGGTTTTATAGTTTAAATTAGAACTCAAAAGTTTTGTTTTGAAATTTAAATAGTTGAAACCATAATGTTTTGAAAAGGTTCAAAACTTGCCCTCAAGTTTTGGAATTTAAATTTTGATTAAAAAGTTTGATTTTGAAATACTTAAATTCTAAAATCTAATGTTTTGAAATGTTTCAAAACTTGCCCTCAAGTTTTGGAATTTAAAATTTGATTAAAAGTTTAATTTAGGAATGTTAAATTCTAAAACCCTAGTATAGTTTTGAAAAGTTCAAATCTCACCCGTATGGTTTTATTAATTAATTAAGGTGTATAATTAAAAGAGATTTAATAAATCCATATAGTTTTGGTGTACAATTTAATTAAATTAAAAGTATAATTAGAACACCTAGTATTTTAAAAGTGTAAAATACACCCTATACTATATATAACATTAAAAGTCCAACATTATATATGTATGAGTAAAAGTCAGTCTTACCGTTAGTAGGCCTCATTCACGAAGCTGGTCTATAAGGGGTGTTTAAGGAAATTGCCTATAAAATGGCGATTGAATGGGTATCCACTCTTACCCACCGCACTCTTGACTAGTGGAGGGTCGTTAGCCGAACGGGTAGGATAGGACAGAAATCTTCCATTATAAGTATAATGAAGTATAAAAGTAACTAAATGCTTTCATAAAATTCCCAATCTTAGTTACTTTAGGCAAAAGTGAATTGATGCAATTCCATAAAATTACACTTTGTGCCCTTGCGAAGACGTTAGTGGAGCGTGTGTGGTTAACCGACACACTAAATGGTTCTAAGCAAAGCTGGCAAAGGGTGACTCAATGTTTGTCATAGTTTGGTGGAGCGTGTGTGGTTTACCGGCACATCGAATAGGTGACTGTAACATGTGAGGGCACCATGTAAGTTTGCATGGTCATTCACACCCGCTTTGTGATCCTCGGCATCCCAGTCACAAACTAGAGGGGCATATCGAGATTTAAACATGCCATTGAAATGTTCAATGAATCTCTAAAGATCTAGGAGTTTTCATAAATTTAAAACTTAAATTTCTTTTTCATTTTTAATGGTGGAAATTAGTGAATCGTCATTCACTTACCTTCAAATATTTTGCAACTAGATTGCGGCATCCCTTTTCTAGGTTGTAGAGTATTGTGTTGGGTCCTAGCCTTAATATCTCATTTAGGTGATTTATTAAGGACTCAATCGATCAACTAACTTGAATTTGTTTACTCCCGTTTTGTAGATGTCAAAGTTCGACAACTATGGTCTTCCCAAATCCTGTGGAACAAGCATTCCACATGAAGATGATATTCCACGATTCGATCGAGGAAGAAGAAATCATGCTTCACTTCCTCCTCCTCCTCCCGTTGTTCTCCCTAACCCACAAGATCGAAGAATTGAAAAGTTTAATGTCACTAAAGCCCTATTGGAAATGAAACATGAAGATGGTAAACCCGTGTGTGCCCACCTTCTAGGAATGAAATCACACATCGATAGGTTGATAATGTTGGGTGCGTCATTCCCGGATAAGTTGGTTGTGAACTGGGTTCTGCAGTCACTTCCCGAATCATATAATGTGTTTAAAAGAAAGTATTATATGATGGATCATGACGAAAACCTCATTGACCTAACTTACATGCTCATTGCTGCTGAATCAGAAATGATTTGGCAAAGCAATGGAGCATATTTGTTGGGAAAGTCAACCAGCCATGCTTCCGAGGATGTTCTAGGAGAACCGACATGCGTTTGCTGCCAAGAGAAAGGGCGTTGGATACAAGTCTGCCCTAAGAGCCTGAAGAGTCCAGAAGACGGGAGAGTCAAAGAGTATGGTTGTGCTTCAGGTAAAATCCACTATCTAACTCCATTAAGTTCCTATTCATTGATTCTTAATACATAATTGCATTTGAATGTTTTGCAGGATCAGTGAAAAGAGAGGAAACTTGATGAAAGAGCAAGATGAGTCTAATCACGAAGAAATGGATCTCGATCGCATGGATTCGAAGATTAGATTTTGAGCTTAGAAAGTTATGATAGAGTTGTTAGGAATATTTGATTACATAGTTTTTTCAGTTGATTTTGCATTGTAAGGACAAAATGTTTTCCGCTGCTTTTATAAATAAAATAAATTTTGGTTTGACTCATTTATTTATTTATTTATTTCCTTGCAATGAAATCGTTATGAAAATTTGATGTTTGCATATTTCTGCAACGAATGGATGTGATTCTTAATTATGTTAATTCTGGAAAGGTCAAGAATTTACCAAATAGGGAAAGTTTCTCATCGCCCAAGTTTCAATTGGATAGAGACTTGGAATCATACAACAAGTGTTGCATGATGAATGAGAAGTTTCATATTTGGAAATTAGACTAATTCGTTGACAAAGTGTCAAGTGAAGGAATAGGAGATCAAGTACACAAGGTTGTGTGTTGATCAAGTCCACCATAAGAGTAACAAAGATATTCGTCATGATTTACTAAGGATAATTAAATATGATTACACTTATGAGATTAAGTGCAATTCTTAGTTGATTGAACAAGGTTTAAATCAATAGCAGAACGAATAAGAAGAATCAAGTAGGCAGAAAGATAAAAGTTTCTCCATTCGATGAAGAAGGGAGAGTACCTTTTATTATGTTTTATGATAGGTCTTAATGATTAAGAACCATATCTCAATTGATCCTCTAAGTGATTCTTAGTGCAATTGTATGTCTAAGAAGAGGAATCGAGAATTGAAGAAATGGTTAAATCAAGAAGCCAATCATACTTCGTTCCAAAACAAGTCTTAGAGTTAAGATTGTGACATTGAGTGACAAATATTAGGAAGGTTTATAACATTCATCAAATATGGAAAGTTGTGGTGTCTTGATAAGACAACGACCAACTAGGACCAAATTTTATGAAGTGTTTTGTCTTGATAAAAGCTACATTTACTCTTGAATATTCGTTTATCAAGAGATGTTTTATTGACAAGAGAATCTTATATGTCAAGGAGTCAGTGGGAGTCTTAATGATCTTGAAAAGTTTCAAGAACTAATCAAGAATAAACCTTATCGATCATCACTAGCACACGACTTGAGGTTTACAACCTATCGTGTTGACATTATCTTGATTCTATGCAATTCCAATTGAGTTAATTATGCATGTGAGCCCTATGAGTTCTCATTTGAATGCATAAAAGGCAAGGACCTTAATCAATGAAAAGTACATTGATAAGAAAGGGTGAGCTGCTTAACTACTTGGAAGACATGGTGGGCAGCCGTGTTCACATGGATAGGAACACATACACCATTAAAATCTAAGCGTCATAAGATTCCCTCCTTCATGAAAATGACTATGAGGAAATGCTTTCACTAAGAAATATTTTAAGAAGATAGCGATTGTAAAATTGTATTCTCGAATTCGATTATGGTTACGGTATCCCTTTCCATGATTCGAATTGTGAGATTTGGCAATTAGTCTTAATTGTTTAAGACACATATGAGCTATCTTGGATAAAGGTGTATGAGATTAAGAAACTTAGATAAAAGATTATCAAAGCATTATGTATTAGAAACATGAACTTAAGAAATTCAATAGGTATTGTTTTTTTGTAAGTTAAGCTATTTTCTAAATACATGTCAAAGCTAGTGGGAACATAAGTGTTATGTTTATAATAATCATCATGATAGTGGGAGCATAAATGTTATGATTGTATGATTATTAAGGCAAGTATTGCATGTTAGCAATATTAATTATAGAAAACAAGAGTTATACCTTGCAAAGTCGTAAGGGTTGTAAAGTTGTTTTGCTATAATTAAGGGAGAGAATATTATACTTCATTTCAAAACTAAAGGCTTAGGTTATGGAATGTTAATAAACTTAGTCAAGGATACATAGTGAGTTCTTAAATTTCGATTATGATTACGGCATTCCTCTTCATAATTCGAATCATAAGAACGTAGCACATAAAAATATCATGGCAGAAGATTGATAAAGTATCAATTCTTTATGTAAGACATTATGCATCGTGTCCCATATGCCTCAGGTATAGGATCGATTTTGAATGTTGTAATATTTGACCATTCTAAATTTTTTTCCAAATGTCTAGCGCATTTAGAGGGAAAAAGGACAAGAATCGGTTTTGACTAAGATAATTAAACAACTATCAAAGGACAATCGTAAGTTCGCCGAGGATTGGTCACTTGTGAGTAGTTGGAAGTATGATATTGGATGGAGCATTTCGACATTCTTATGAATAGATAAGATTCAATTGAGAATGAGTTTTCATATGGTAAGTATGGAAAGGTTTCCATATTGGAAGTTAGGTAATGAGAGTCTATGTCTAGATTAGAAACTTTTATGCAAAAGGATGTTCAAAGGAATGTACTTTAAGTGAGAGACATCACATCTATGGAATTGTCTTGCAACAATCTCCGATAGAGGACTTTGTAATTTCATTGACAATAGTCCTCGTGACTTTAGTGCAGTGATATTACAAAAGAATCATTACATAAAATGTTAGAATCAAGCATATTCTATAAGTGGCAAGAATTTGATATTCTTACACTTGTAGAATGGATTGGGAGTTGTGAAATGAGTATGATTGGTAATGTGTTCATTTGATCTATTTCACAAAGTAAGAAACATAGGTAAACATTGTGTGCATGCTAAGAGCATGGGACAAGTGTGGTAATAATTCAAGTAAGAAGTTGATTACCCGAAACGACAAATAATGAGTGATCGATATGGTGATAAATAAGAGGTGTTTTATTTATACTCAAAGGTTTGAGGTCATATGGGATTAGTATTATCCTTGTGTTTCACTTTGCATGTTTTGACTTCCTGAATAATTTAATTGGTTAAGAACAGTCAAATTATTCGAACGGGCCACAATCGTTCATATGTTGGAAGTAGGTATGAATGAAGATTGTCGTGAATTGGTGTGTGGATTGTCTAAAGAGCATTAGACATAAGCAAATGTTTGCTGCAACGTTCATGAGTGCTTATGAATATGATTTGAGCATTGGATTAAACCCACGCTCACTTGGATCACTTCATGGATTTTATCACGAGTGATTGGTGAGACGATAACATCTTATATTCTTGAAACCGAGATGTGTGAGTTGTATCTTGCGAGTCGGTTGCACATTGATAATATGTAAACGCACCAGTAACTTGGTGTTATAAAACATATTGTTGTGTGTGATTTGGTGAGTGAGTGCAAGCGAGCATTGAGTCAAAGTTTATCCGTTCATTTTATCCAAGGTAGGATAAAAGCGATATCTGTGGGCCCCTCGATGATTTTGTGATGGCACCTAAGTGCTTGGCCAAGCCGGGACTAAATTGATGTGTTCAATTGTAGTCTGTTGTCAGACGTCATAAATCTAAATTCGGGAAACAACACATAGACAGAGAGAATGATTTAGATCCATGTCTCAGTCTAGACGATATCTAGAATGGAGGAATATATGATCCCTTATCTAAAGGACACGCGTATCTGATAAGATCAGAGTTGATAGCGGCTTTAGAAAGCTACGATTGCAGATCAGGATCTGAAGTCATACGAGGAATAGTTATTAGACTTATCCAAGTGGGAGACGGTTGGATTAGTGTCTAAGTCCATAACTATTTTGGTATGTACTTGACCCGATGGTGCATGGTCCTTTTGGGTTGCCTTCATCAAAGCAACTTGATAGGATGAATTATGGAGAGAAAGGACTAAATATGATTTATTAATATATTATGAGAATAATATATTAAAGGAGAAATCATATTGTTTAATTTATATTAGTCAAGAATTAATAAGAATTAAGTTTGTGGCTAAAAGACATTAATTAAACTTAAGGGACTAGAACTGTTAATTGTGTGATAGTTGAATATTGGGCTAATGGACTCCATATTAAAGAGGTGGACGAATTCTATGGGGAAACCCATTAGAAATCTTCCAAAGGCCTTTAAGAAAGGAGTACATGGGTTGCTTAGGGCCTAAGCATCCAAATTAGGGTTTCCTTGTTTGATAACCCTAATAGCCTCACTATTTAAGGACCCCTTGGGCACCAAAAACGTGGGCAACTGAATCCTTAGGGTTTCTACACGTTTTTTGGTGTCTCCTCTCTCCTTATTCTTCATCCTCTTGCTCTTGGTGTTTGTGAGCCATTAGAGGAGTGACATTTGTGACTCTAAGCTTTCTAAAGTCAATACAAGAAGGAATTGAGATTGTTATTACTACATAACAATCAAGGTATGATCTAAACCCTAATTCATATGTTTTATTGAATATCATATACTAGATCTAGGGTTTTAAGTCTTGGACTAAAAGCATGTACAATAGAGAAACCTAGATCCAAGCTTTAGGGTTTGCATGAGCACATAGGATGTCTTTTGGCTAAAACCCATCAAATACTACAGTACATCTTTATTTCCCCATTACATTCACATTGTAATCTTCTCACATGACCGGTAATGTAATCTATATTTTGGTAATGATAGTCATACTTGGGAAAATTACACACGTTTACAGGAAAAACAACACACAGAACATTCGGGCCTTGGTAGAAGGCTACTTTTTTAGTAGAAAATATAGGATTTTCTAGGAGATACAAACAATTACTACAAAAATTTACATCAAACATTTACAAACGCTTTCATACAAACAATGACACTAAAATACTTATGAACTCACTAGCTTTAATGCTGATAAACTCTTTCAAAATAACTTGTATCCTCAGGTCATCAGTAGACACGTACCGATGGTAGGTTTTGAGAAGACGGAGCACTTTCAGACTCGTCTTTATTTTGATTATTCATTTTGGTGTCTTATAAACTATACATAGAACACACTTGTATTAAATTATATTATTAATGCAATGGATTATGTTGTTGCTTGTTTACTATTATGCATTGTTGTGATACTGTACATGACGTCCTCCGCCCCAGAACGTTTCCGCCGTTCCAGTTTTGGGGTGTGACACAAGTGGTATAGAGTCACAATTCATCTTCAAGCGTCTCAGAGATTTCTTGTGGTAGGTTCTGGACACTTATAACTCACAGGGCGATTGAGCACTTTCAGGTTCCTGTGATGGTGGATGCTCTGCGCTCATCAATTGCTACCTTTCACACAAAGATGATGATGCTCCAATCACCCAGTGTCACTTGAAGGATCTCATTGCCAAGCTTGATCAATTGCTTTCTTCTTCTGCTACTCCCTCCACTTCAGCATATTCAGATACTACCACGAAGGCTACAATTGAAACTTTGATCAAATAGCATGATCAATCCATGAATAAGCAACTCAAGCTATGGATGCCTCCACTCTCTCTTGCAACAATGCTATAGGTGAGGTCAAATCTGTCATTTTCAATTCAAAGCTTTTCATGAAATCTTTTCAAAACACTGCAGACGGCAATACCAACAAAGCAAATGAAGCCATTACCTCTCTTTCTAAATCTCTTAAGGCTGAGAGGGAAAAATTTGAAGTGATTCGTCAAAGTCTACAGGCTGACAGAACTATACTTCTTTCTTCTGTTAAAACAAGTGTCACCAACTTAAAAACCGATCTTGCCTTGGATAACAAGGTCAGGGAAGATCTCACTCTATCACAAACCCAAGTTGCCACTCTTTCCTTAGAGCTTTCCCAGATGAATAAGGAAATTGAATCCCTCTGGACCGAACGCACAATCATCAAAAGTTGTGTGCATGATGTGCACTCTCTTCTCTCAAATCTTTTAGAGGCACATGATTCGGTTCTCACTATTTCTGTTCGACGTCATCTAACGGGTAAACTTCTTCCAGCTCTGGCGATGTTAAGTCGGATTGGGGGTGTTACAGAGCCAATTGCAACTCGGCAACAAGGGGGAGATGTTACGCAAGATCCTCCCATTCAACCTCCTACAAAAAAGTCTGCTGGCAACACAGCAAATCAGCTGAAAGTCACCACTAAACCGAAGGGTAATGAAGCTTCGGGTTCTAGTGTGTTGGACAAGAAAAAGGGTCTAATGTGTCAAAGTAATGAGGAAGAAGAAATTGAGGAAGAATTATTGAAAATAAAGAAGACAAATAAAGAGCTTGATGAAACTCTAAAAGTGGCAAGAGAAGAAGAAGAAAGAGAGAAAAGGGAAAAGGAGGCTCATAATACGTTGGAGTGCAGAAAAGCTTTATTTCCTTTATGGACTCTAGAGAAGCTGTCAAAGAAGCGATTGAGTTTCCTAGCACACATTGGCTGGAACCAGTTAATTCTTTTGATTGTGATAATACCAAGGACTCACAATTTGATATGTCTATCACCCGAAAGGCATTTGTGTTTCACTGTTTTGATGCGACAGTGAATATTCCTTCGCCAGACCCGAAGGTTGATCGGGATCTTATTGATTTTTATCTTAAATATTCTCAACCATAGTACTTGATGTGGAGTGCTCAGAAGATTACATCCGTCAAAGTATTGAAGCCTACTTCGGCAGGGGCGTTCATCAATGTGAGTTTCATGGTGACCCGAGGCACAGCTGATTCGGTTCATGTGATCTCATTGGCCGATCTACCAAACTTGAATCCCCATGATTGGATCCTTCTGAACAACATTTTTCTTTCTAATCCACAGCAGTACGAGCCCATTATTGATCATATTAAGAGAATGCTAGCTTCCTACATTCATGAGGTTGCTAAGATGGATCAGGAAATTGCTTTTGTTTTGAGGAAAAGGCCAATAGTCAAACCTATTGGGACATCATGCGATGCTTCCAAGATGAAGATGGGTAATATTGATTCTAAGTATCGTGCTATTAATACACGAGAAGAAGGTCAGAAGTTCGTGTTCTATCTTGATTACAAACACTTGTTCTCCACGTCTTTCCTGGAGCATATTTTAGACATAATCCATAGGTGTAAATAGAACGAAGCATCAGATCAGAATAACTTCATGGATATACTTCGGTGGTACATAGATTTCCATCATACTCTTCTCACCTGCATACCAAAGATATTCAAGACCGTAAAGAAGACCACTATTGCTCAACCGATTTGATCTCTCGCCTCAATTGACGCAAAGGGGGAGATTGTTGAGACCTTAAGTGTTGCGTCATTGGGCTCTGTTGTATAGTCTAGTTTTGTCACGGGTTTAGGCCTGTCCAACTGTGTTTTTCTATCTAGGGTTTAGTATATATGGTGCATGCATGCATCCTTGTCATTAACGCTTTAATCATTATCTTATTGATTGTACTATAAACCCTAGCACTCTTCTAAAATAGAAGTTCTTAATCGAGCTCTTCTGAGGTGTGACTATATTTTAATCATTCGACATAGGTTTGATTCATTGTGTGTTCAAGAGTTTGGTTTTCTTATTGATTTACCTATCAAAGATCTAACCGATATAAAGAGTTTTCAACTCATCAGTCCCCAAGTCTACTTGTGATGTCCGACAATCGCAATACTTTTGTTGTGTTCTAGTATGACACTGATCCTAGTATGAATGTATGTATGCATACTTTAGTAAAATAATTATTATTTTAAAAGTATAAACTCTTGGTCAGAATGTTTTAATCCTGATGTGTTTATAGTTGTATATATTTTAGGGGTTGATATACTCAATTCGCTATAAACAAAGCTCTGATACCAATCTGTCACACCCTAGAAACGAGAACGGCGGAAACATTCGGGGGCGGAGGACGTCATGTACAGTATCATAACAATGCAAAATAGTAAAACAAGCAACAACATCATCCATTGCATTAATATAGTTAATACAAGTGTGTTATGAATGTATTTGTAAGACACCAAAATATATATATATATATATATATATATATATATATATATATATATATATATATATCAAAATAAAAGACGAGTCTTGAATATGCTCCGTCTTCTCAAAACCTGATCATCTGTACCTGTCTACTATTGACCAGAGAATACAAGTTATTTTGAAAGCATAGATTTAAGCTGGTGAGTTGATAAGTATTTAGCATCAAATGTTTGTATTAGTTTCTTGAAAATGTTTGTAAAGTCTTGTAAAAATGTTTGTAATGTTTGAATCCTTTCCAGAAAATCCTATATTTTCTACTATGAATGAAATGTAGTCTACTCTCCAAGACCGAACTATTTGTGTACTTTGTGTCTCTTAAAAATGATGTAAAGTGTATGTTTGTACTTGAAATAGTATGAAATGTGTGGTTTCCCAAGTTTATGACTATATTTACTAGAAAATAGTTTGCATTACCTTTTATGTGAGAATATCACTATATGAATGTAATGGGAAAAATGAAAGTGTACAGTAATGTTGTATAAAATAACTACTGAAGCACTAACTACCTTAAAACCAGTATGTTAATTAAGGTTTAGATGTGATGTGGTTGTAACCATACTGATTGACAGGTGTTTAACACAACGACCTACTGGCGCCAAAACTGATGTGACATTCGTCACCCCTTGGCGTGTCTGTCAGACTGTAGCTAACAGTTGGGATATGGGAGTGTTAGTCCCATATAGATCTATACACACAATGCCTGCTCTCTCTCCAGGAGGCACTGGTTACAAAACACGACATAACAAGTATATTGATATGCCGTGAAGTAGTGTCATATAAATGTTATCTAGTTATTGTTATTGAATATTCCTTTCTATTCTTGTTATTGTATGTTTGAACTGAATCATGTATGAACTAACTCTTGTAAGAACTAACTCATGTAAGTTTCACTATTTTAGTAACCTCTATACTATACCTATTATAGTTTCCTAGTAAACTTTGAAATTGAATGACCGATCATGTTTGTACACCTTTGTTACCCAAAGGTATTGAACTGATTTGATGTGCTTATATATATACATACATATATATATATATATATGTGTGTGTGTGTGTGTGTGTATATATATATATATATATATATATATATATATATATATATATAACATAATATAAATAATATTGAAATGTCGTTCGGACAAACAACCGATACCCTAAGTCCACATCCAAACAAGGAAAAGGAGATAAAGCGAGTTATCAGTCCTAAGCCCTTTAAACCTTATTTATATAACTATATCTATATAGACATGATTTTAACAACGTATAAGTATAAAATAGTTTTGTAAAACACTTAAAGAGTTTAATTATTCGAATAAATATTGATGACTTGATGTCCATTATAAAATGATTTGAAACAGTTTGATTGATAACACAGTTTTGAAGTATAAGAAATCCTTTGTTTGATAGTTATAAATCACATGTGATTGATTATATAACTATAATGTTTTCTACTAGTATCCCCCCACCCCTGTAGAAGCATTTAAAACCATAAAAGGGTAAGTTAAGGGGGTATGAACTCACATGTAGTGAGTGATTCAAACGAAAGATCGATATAGGTTGTTAAGTATGCCAAGAGAAGTCCCGAGCACAAATAGATCCTAATAAGCATATAATAACACATATATGTATATGATTAGTGTATATAACAACTAATCATCTGTTGGAAACCTTCCTAGGAACTAGAAATCACTCACAATGGAGTGTATCAATCACATATGATTGACAAAAGAGAGTTTACGGCCACACTTAAGGGTGTTTACGGCCCTGGGTGAGTTTACGCCCAAAAGTGCATGATCTTAAAAAGGGTTTGTGGCCCTAACAAGCATATAAGAAGTGTTTATGGCCAGAATCTTTCTCTTAACAAGGGTTTATGACCATAGGAAGAGTTTACGGCCGTAAACTCCTGAAGTTTATGAATTAGATGTTTGTTTTATGGTTAGGAATCAAGTGTTTCTCATGGATAACTAGATGATAGAAGTGTTGGATTAGGTGTCTAAGTTCATAACTATTCCCGGAATGTACTTGATCAGACTAAATGAGAGAAAGGACACTTAAGGTTATTAATATATTATAAGTTCTAATATATTAATAATGTTATTTAATTAGTATTGATCAAAGAATTAATTTACAATTAATAAAGTGATCAAAAAGAGACTAGTTAAATATATGGGGTTGATTATAAAAATCATCAATTATTGTATAGTGGGATAATGATCCATGGTTTGTGTGGATTGAGTTAAAACCCATAAGGTGCTCCATGGATAGTCCATGGAGGTTACAAACCCATGGATCATGGAATATGGAAAGCCATGACAATTAGGGTTTACATGGTATAACCCTACTTGTGACACAACTATATAAAGACCCCGTGTCTAGCAAAATCGGCCACTACAAGCAAGAAAAGAGGGCTAGCCGAATTTTGTGAGTTAGTGAACTTCTCTCAAGGTTATTCCAAGTGTTGTGGTGTTGTGTGAGACATTTGATGCATCACACTTGAGGTGATAGGCTCACAAGGTTCTCAAGGAATCCAAGCAACAAGAAAGGTATGTTTGCTTACTAGCTTTTATATTGCATGTTCCCCATGCCAGGCTAGATAGGTTAAGAACCTTGGAAAATCAAATCTACATCTATCTTAGTAAAACATAGATCCAAGGTTTCTAGGGTTGCATGTACACCTTAGGAGTGTTAGAATGCTTAAAACCCATCAGTGGTATCAGAGTCTAGGCTTGTTTGCTTGATACTTGATACAAATTGTTGAAAAACTCAAGTTTTTTGCACTCTACTGAGTGAACTCGCCGAGTCCATGGGGGGACTCGACGAGTCCATGCGAATCTTCAACCCACTCGCCAAATCAGTTCATGTATTTGACGAGTTGCATGTCAGGGTGCAGAATTTCGAGTTTTGCCGCTGGAAATGAACTAGAAACATTACCCAAAACTATTTTGGTGTTTTAAAACTTGTTTTAGATGGTGTAATGTTTATGCTAATCCATTTACAATGGCTAATATCAAAATTCCATGTTTTATATGTGTTAATATGATTCTTGAAATTTTGATATGAATGTTCATGAACTTATGAGTTTAGAAGATCATGGGAACTATTTTCTAAATTGTTTATTGATAATTCATGATCATTATGTGTTTTAATGGAATCCATAATTTGTCCTCAAGTTATGGATTACCAAAAGTACATCTTTTAAAGTCCATTAAAAACACATAGGTTACATAAACTGAAAAGTCACTCATTTTAATAAACCATTAACTCATAAGTTATTAAAGATGAAATGTTTTGAAAGTTACAAAACTTACCCTCAAGTTTTTGGAACATGTAAAGTCACATTAAAAACTTTAGTTCCAATGCCTAGAATTTTAAAATTTAAAATTCAACCCTTATACTTTATAATATTATAAGTTAATAATATATATGTATAAGAACAAGTCGTTTTACCGTTAGTAGGCCTCATTCACGAAGCCGGTCTATAAGGGGGTATAAGGTTGTTGCCTATACTATGGCAGCTTAATGGGTGACCACTCTCACCCACCGCTGTGTTGACTGGTGGAGGGTCGTTAGCTGAACAGGTAGGACAATGACTTTAAATTCTCATTAAAAGTATGATGAATGTAAAGTAACTAAATTTTTTTTATAAATTCCTAATCTTAGTTACTTTAGGAAAATGTGAATAAGGTGCTAATCCATGAAATTACACTTTGCACTTTGCTTAAGTTGTTAGTGGAGCATGTGTGGTTAACCGGCACACTAACCTGGACTTAACAAGGTAGGAAAAGGGTGGCTTAAGGTTTATCATAGGTCGGTGGAGCACGTTTTGTTAACCGACACATCAATTAAGTGATAAACATTAAGGGTACCAAGTAATTTGCATGGTTACTTCACACCTTGTTTTGTGATCCTTGGCATCCCAGTCACAGAACTTGAAGGGCACACTCGAGATTGAAACATGCCATTGAAAAGTTCAATGAATCTCAAAAGAATCTAGGAGTTTCTAAAACCAATTAAAACCTAATAATACATTTCGTTTTGATGGTGGAAATTGGTGAATCATCATTCACCTACCTTCAAATATTTTATAGCTTGGATTACGGCATCCCTCTTCTAAGTTATAAAATATTGTGTTGGGTCCTAGCCTTAATATTACATTTGGGTGTCTTATTAAGGACTATCTTTATATCTAATCTAAACTTGTCTTTCTTTTTTTCAGATGTCTTCCAACAATGATGTTTCTGGATTAAATCCTACTGGCTCCTTCCCTCTCATGAACCTTTATAGGAGAGTCATCTTCGATGGATCCAACTGTTTAGATTGGATCAGGAACATTAGGATGGTCACTTGGTATGAGGACAAGGAATATGTCCTCGACAAGGAGCTTAAGGAAATAGATGATTCTACTGCTACTCCCCAAGACATCGCTGACTTTAGGACTCATGAGAGAGATGCCACCAAAGAGGCATGTATCATGATGGCCATAATGACAGCTGAACTCCAAAAGTCCTATGAGGACTATTACCCTTTTGAAATGCATCGGGATTTGATGGAAAGGTGCCATCAGAGCGCTCGTAAAGAGAGGTATGAAATCATCTCCTCCATGATAACAAACCGAATGAAGGATGGTGAACCCATCACGAGCCACATGTAGAAAATGTAAAGATTCGTGGACCGTTTGCTGAAATTGAATGTGAACTTCCCTGAGGAGTTAGCAATTGACATCATTTTGCACTCCTTACCCTCATGTTATGATCAATTCCGCATGACATACCACATAAACAAGGAGGAAGTTACCCTCAACAAACTTTAAGGACTTTTGAAGACCACCGAAAGTGGTCTTAAAGGTAAGTCGGATGTTACCACTCCTACTCCTACTCCTAACTCCGCCCATGTCTTGGCAATCGGTAAAAGTAGAGGGAAGAAGAGGAAAACCCCTTCGAAGGGTACCAAGGGAAAGTCTCTTGATGGCTCCTTTTCAAGTGCAACCAAGAAAGATTTTATCACTCCTTCTGCTGACCAAAAAGAGGCTGAATGCTTCTATTTCCATGAAAAGTCGCACTAGAAGCGGAACTGCCCAAAGTATCTGCAAGATGTTAAGGATAGGAAAGTAAAACCCAACCATGTAGGTATTTACACTATATTTTCTAATAACTCACCCTATTCTAACTCTTGGGTCCTTGATACAGGTTGTGGTATTCACATATGTTTTGATTTGCAGGGATTAAGAAGAAGTGAGAATGTGGAGCATGGGAAGATAAACATGATCATGGGGAATAGGAAAGTTTCACCTGTCACCAATATTGGAGTTTATTCTTTGTTGCTAAGTAGTGGGTTAACATTAGATTTGAATAAATGTTGTTACTCGTCTAAAATGGCGAGAAGTATTATTTCCTTTCATGCTTTGTACAAATAAGGGTTTACCTTTTCTTTTGATAATGAATGTGGTGGTATTAATGCTTTCTTTAATACTGTTCTTTATTTTAAAGCACTACCTTGTGATGGTGTGTATGAAGCTGTGTCGGTTGTAGATAACCTAGGAAATAATGTGTTGTGTACTGATTCTACCACTAGCTTGGATAAAGCATCATTATGGCACTGTCATCTTGGACATGTAAGCAAGAAACACAAAGGCCAACTCCAAAAGGATGGAGTCTTTGAGCCATTTGACCTAAAATCGGATGATAGTTGTGAATCTTGTTTACTTGGAAAAATGACAAGGTCACCCTTCACTGGTACTTGTGCTAGGGGTGAAGGTTTGTTGAATCTGGTGCACACGGATGTGTGTGGACCCTTCAGAACTGCCACAAGGGATGCTAACCGCTTTTATGTGACTTTTACTGATGATGTTAGTAGATATGGATATGTCTACTTAATCAAGCATAAGTCAGAAACCTTTGAAAAGTTCAAAGAGTTTAAGCAGGAAGTGGAGAATCAATTGAGCAGGAACATTAAGATGCTTCGATCCGATCGAGGCGGTGAGTATCTTAGCACAGAGTTCCTCGACTATCTTAAGGAATGTTGGATTGTCTTACAATTGACACCTCCCTGGACACCACAGCTTAATGGTGTGGCTGAGAGGCGTAATCGAACCCTGTTGGATATGGTTTGTTCCATGATGAGTCGAGCTTCGCTACCAATCTCATTTTGGGGGTATGCCTTAGAGACTGCCGCCCATATCCCGAATCTGGTCCCTACAAAGAAGGTTGCCAAAACACCTCACAATATGTGGACTGGAAAAGTTCCCAATCTTGACCACATCAAGATTTTAGGTTGCGAGGCTTTCGTGAGGCGCGAGACTCACGATAAGCTCGAACCTCGAAGTGAGAGGTGTATTTTCATCGGCTACCCACAGAAATCCTTTGCTTACCTCTTCGACAGACCTAGTGATAATGTGATCTTTGTAGCAAGGAAAGGATTCTTTCGTGAGACAGAGTTCATAAGCCAAGGAAACAGTTGGAGGCAAATTGACCTTGAAGAAATTCAAGAGTCAAGTCATGAAGGAACCTCAAACACTAGCAGTCAACCTGAGGAGGAAACTCCTGTTGATCCGATTGACGATTTTCTACCTCTGAGGCGTTCCACAAGAGTTAGGAACGCACCTGAGCATTACTATGGTTTTCATATTACTGCAGAAGGTGATACACTTATCAGTGATAACACACTGGTAAGTCTGGATGAACCTAACAGCTACACGGAAGCTATGGAAAGCCCTGAGGCTGCCAAATAGAAAGAGGCTATGGACAGCGAGATATAGTCCATGTATGGAAATTAAGTTTGGAACTTGGTTAACAATGTACCAGGTCGTAAGAAAGTTGGGTGTAAATGGATCTTCAAGAAGACGACTGACATGGATGGTAATGTACACACTTATAAGGCGCGACTGGTTGCAAAGGGCTTTTCTCAAACTCCGGGAGTTGATTATGATAAGACCTTTTCACCAGTTGTAAAGATTAAGTCTATTAGGGTTATGTTAGTCGTTGCTGCATTTCATGATTATGAAATATGGAAAATGGATGTCAAAACCGCTTTCCTTAATGGAAAGTTGTTGAGGATGTTTACATGAGTCAGCCAGAGGGTTTTGTCAGTACAGAGTACCCTAATAAAGTGTGTAAGCTTGAGAAATACATCTAAGGTTTAAAACAAGCACCTCGCAGATGGAATCTTTGTTTTGATGAGAAAGTCAAAGAGTTTGGCTTTTCGAGGAGCGAAGATGAATCTTGTGTATATGTCAACGCTAGTGGGAGTATAGTTAGCTTTTTGGTATTGTATGTGGATGACATACTACTCATAGGAAATGACATCCCAACTCTGCAGGAAGTAAAGTCCTGACTTGGGAAGTGTTTCGCTATGAAGGACCTTGGAGAAGCTGCCTATATCCTAGGGATAAAGATTTTGAGAGACCGGAGTAAAAGACTAATTGGACTTAGTCAGAGTACTTACTTGGATAAGGTGTTGAATAGGTTCAGCATGCAGAATTCCAAAAAAAGAGAGTTACCAATCCATAGTAACGCTAGATTGAGTAAGACTCAAAGTCCGAGTATAGAGGCTGAGATAGCTAAGATGAGTCGAGTACCTTATGCTTCCGATGTAGGCTCGATCATGTATGCTATAACCTGTACTCGTCCTAATGTGGCCTTTATGTTGAGCATGGTCAGTAGATATCAGGGGAACCCTGGCAAGGCTCACTAGACAGCAGTAAAGAACATTCTCAAGTACCTGCGGAGGACTAAGGACTGTGTCCTTACCCTCGGTGGGAGTGATGACTTGAGAGTAGTAGGGGATAGTGATGCTAGCTTCCAGACTGATAGGGATAATTTCCGCTCTCAGTCAGACTGGGTCTTTACCTTAAATGAAGGAGCAATTACTTGGAAAAAGTGCCAAGCAGGAGACAGTGGCTGATTCAACTTGCGAATCAGAGTATATAGCAGCAAGCGAGGCAGCAAAGGATGCGATATGGCTGAAGAACTTCATTGGAGACCTTGGAGTAGTACCAGCTATAAAGGAGCCTATGGAAATTTTATGTTATAGTGAAAGTGCAGTTGCCTTAGCTAAGGAACCAAGGGATCATGGAAGATCCAGACACATCGATAGAAAATACCATTTCATCAGACATCGAATAGAAGGACTCCTCGTAGCAAAGAGGGTATCATCAGATGAGAACCCAGCAGATCCCCTCTCGAATGGATTGGGTAGGGTTAAGCATTTTCATCATGCAAGGCGCATAGGTAAGGGATGATATTAGTTTTAGAAGTTAGATAACTTTGTAATTTGTAAAGTGTAATTGACATTTGATGATAAATAATAGTTGTTGTTTATTTATGAGTAAAGTGTTGTTATCTTCTCTCAATCGTTTACTATCATTTCATTTTGCATGTTTTAACTTCCAGAATAATTATGTTATGGTATATCATATTCTTCAAACTCTCCACAGTCGGTCATATGTTGGAAGTAGATATGAATAAAGACTATCATGAGTTGGCTTGTAGATGTCTAAGATGTTGGACATAGCAAGAGGTTCTACAACACTCATGAGTACTCATAATTTCTGAGTATTGGATTCAACCCACGCTCACTTGTATCACTTCAAGGAATTTATCTCGAGTGATCGTGAGATGGTAATATCATATAAGTCTTCAAACCTAGAGATATGATTTGTTGACTATGAGTTGGTTATACATTGATTGGACGAAAACGCATTGGTAACTCGGTGTTATAAAATGTGCCTTTGTGTATGATTCAACAAGTAGTAGAACAAGCATATGAGTCGAAGTTTATCTGTTCCTTCTTGGATTAGAAGCGATATTTGGGCCCCTTGATGATTTTTTTTTGACCTATGTACCGGGCCCGGTCATAACTAAATTGATGTGTTCGATTAAGTTCTATGTCAAACAAATCGAAAATCGGGAAAAAAACTGCTGGACAATAACTAAGACATTGTTCCATGTATTTGTTTGGCTGATATCTAGAACAGAGGATTATATGATCACTTATCTTAAATGGCGTATCATCATCATCTCAGTTCCGCGAGACCTTGAAAAAGCTACAATTGTTGATCGGTTCCTGAAGTCATTCTTGCAGTTATAGTTATTAGACTTATCCAAGTGGAAGACTATTGGATTAGGTGTCTAAGTTCATAACTATTCCTGGAATGTACTTGACCTGATTAGCATGGTCCATTTGGGTTGCATGGCATTGCAACACTTGGATAGACTAAATGAGAGAAAGGACACCTAAGGTTTTTAATATATTATAAGTTCTAATATATTAATAATGTTATTTAATTAGTATTTATCAAAGAATCAATTGGAATTAATTAAGTGATCAGAGACTAATTAAATATATGGGGTTGATTGTGTAAATCGTCAATTCTTGTATAGTGGGCTAATGATCCATGGTTTGTGTGGATTGAGTTAAAACCCATAAGGTGCTCCATGGATAGTCCATGGAGGTTACAAACCCATGGATCATGGAATATGGAAAGTCATGACAATTAGGTCTTACATGGTATAATCCTACTTATGACACAACTATATAAAGACCCCATGTCTAGCATAATTGGCCACTACAAGCAAGTAAAGAGGGCTAGCCGAATTTTGTGAGTTAGTGAACTTCTCTCAAGGTTATTCCAAGTGTTGTGGTGTTTTGTGAGACATTTGAGGCATCACACTTAAGGTGCTAGGTTCACAAGGTTCTCAAGGAATCCAAGCAACAAGAAAGGTATGTTTGCTTACTAGTTTTTACATTCCATGTTCCCAATGCCATGACAGATAGGTTAAGAACCTTGGAAAATCAAATTTGCATGTATCTTAGTAAAACATAGATCCAAGGTTTCTAAGGTTGCATGTACACCTTAGGAGTGTTAGAATGCTCAAAACCCATCAAGAAGAGATACTCACACTTTGAAGGTCCTTATGGAGTTCACGGCCCAAGAACAAGTAGGTATTCTTGGTGTTCTTGGTGAAAAAGGTTGATGATTTGAAGATCTAGCCAAAAAGAGTTGAATTCATGGATGAAATCAAAGGGTTTCACTAAATCATGAAGGATATCAAGAACAAATGGAAGAATCACCTACAAAATCGAAGGGAAATGGAAGTGTTCTTGATGATACTTGAGAGTGAATTGGTTGTTCTTGACTTGAAGATGTAAGAAATGAAGAAATAATGAAGGAAATTCATACTTAAGGGAAGAGTTCACGGCCAACATGGAGTTTACGGCCGTAAACTCTAGTTTACGGCCGTGAACTCCTTGTGATGGAGTTTCTGGCTCGATTGCTACACAACGAACTTAAGTTAACTCATCCCTAGACACAATCCTTGAATGTACTAGGCTTAGAACACTCGAACAGATCCTTAACAATGCTAAAAGATATCAGAAACAAGTCTGACTTTTGATTGGATTGATTGGCTTTAGAAGATAGAAATTTTGGGTTGTCACAAGAGAAAAGGACATCCAACTCAAGAATCCTCGAAGAAACAACATGTTGTTGCTGTCTATGCGGCCATGACACCTACTACATCAACAACAGCGAGACCATATGCTGGAAGCCTTCCAAAATGCAACAAGTGCAGTTTCCATCATAAGGGAGCCTGCCAAAAGCTATATTGCAATAGATACAACAAGAAAGGACACACCGCCCGATACTGCAGATCTTAACCGCAATAGAACCAACAACCAAAAAACAACAAGAACAACAACTGCAACAACAATAACAAAAACAATAACATTGGGGTTAGTCACACTTGTTATAGATGTGGAGGAACCGGTCATCTCAAATGCAATTTCCCCAAAGCCAGCAACCAAGGGGCAGGAGGATCAGGAAGGATCTTGACTTTGGGTCAAGGTGAGACAATTCAAGACCTGACAGTTGTTACTGGTACGTTCCCACTTAACAACACTTTCGCATGCATCTTATTCGACAGTGGAGCTGAGCGAAGCTTCGTTAGTAACAAATTCAAACACTTACTAAATCAAGAACCCCAGAAGCTCAACGAAGCCTTCACTGTGGAAATGGCTAATAGGAAAACTGAAACAACTAAAGATCTCTATGTAGGTTGCACATTAACACTAATCAATCACTCTTTTCAAATAGACTTGATGCCGGTAATCGGCATGGATTGGTTAAGCCCCCATCATGCTAATATTATGTGTCGCGAGAAGGTCGTTCGCCTTCACCTCTCCAACCATGAAACTCTAATAATCTATGGTGATAAACCTGGACCCAATATTCGCCTTATCTCGTGCATCAAGGCACAAAAGTGCATGCACAAGAAGAACTACGCTTTCCTTGCTCACATTGTGGATAAAACTAGAGAAGAAGTGAATGTTAAACACATCCTAATGACATGTGACTTCCCGAATGTATTTCCAGAAGACCTTCTGGTAATACCCCCAGAAAGATAGGTCGAATTCAGAATCGACCTAATACCAGGAGCCACATTAATTGTCAAATCACCTTACAGGTTAGCTCCTGCCGAAATGCAGGAGTTATCCAGCCAACTAAGCGAGCTGTTGAGCAAGGGATTCATCCAACCAAGCTTCTCACCCTGGGGAGCTCCGGTCTTGTTTGCCAAGAAAAAGGATGGATCCTTCAGAATGTGCATCGATTATAGGGATTTAAACAAGCTCACTATCAAAAACCGATACCCACTTCATCGGATTGACGATCTATTTGACCAGCTTCAAGGAGCTAGTTACTTCTCCAAAATAGACTTGAGGTCCGGCTATCATCAACTCCGAGTTCGGGAAGAGGACATTCCAAAAACTGCCTCTCGAACTCGATACGGTCATTACGAATTTTTCATGATGCCCTTCGGTCTAACAAATGCCCCCGCTGCATTTATGGACCCCACGAATCAAGTTTCCCACCCATTCTTAGTCAAATTTTTAATTATTCTCATCGATCACACACTCGCCTACCCTCTAAACAAAAACAAATAGAGTCAACACCTACAACCGGCCTTGAAGGCATCGAATCCGGAGAATACCGTGAAGGAAGCCCTACGTGGGATGGATCAAAATTTTGAAGACAAGAAGGACGGAACTTACTAATTCATGAATCAAATCTGAGACCCTAAACTTGGGGGATTCAGAGAGATAGTTATGAACAAGGCTCATAGAACGCGATATTCCGTCCATCTAGGTTCGGATAAGATGTACCTGGACATTAAACAACACTATTGGTGGCCAAATATGAAGGCAGAGATCACCACTTACGTGGGCAAGTGTCTCACTTGCGCCAAGGTGAAAGTGGAATACCAAAAACCCTCAGGACTATTACAACAACTAGTAATACCTTAGTGGAAGTGGGAAAGGATTACTATGGACTTCGTAACCAAATTACCTAAGACGGCAGACGGATTGGATGCTATCTGGGTAATCGTCGATAGGTTAACTAAATCCGCTCATTTCCTGCCAATAAAAGAATCTTACAAGATGGAAATGTTGACACGAGTCTACATCAAAGAGGTCGTAAGACTTCATTGTTGGATTAGGTGTCTAAGCCCATAACTATAATTGGTATGTACTTGAATTGATAGTAGCAATGTCCTTTTGGGTTGCCTTCAAACCTGGAAATTGAATAGGATAGTTATTGGAAAGAAAAGAATGATTTATTAATTTATTACTTGGTTAATAAATTAATTTATTAATGTATTATGGATATAATATATTAATTAGAAATCATATTGTTTAATTAATATTTAATCAGAAATTAATTTGGAATTAATTTTGGGATTAATGGAATTAATTAAAACTGTAGGGACTAAAGGTGACTGTGACATCCCCAAAATCACGGCCAGAAAAGACCGATTTTGTTTATGCTTTATGAAAATCAGAGTACTTCGTTTTATAAAAAGGTTGCGGAATGTGTTCCCAGAAAAACATGGTAAATACGTTATTAAAACATTTTCGAGGAAACGTATTTATTTCATTTTAAAACGTTTGGGATGTCATCGTTAATACCGAAACATAAGCATAAACAGAACTTACAATGATTTACACTAGTGATCTACATCTCTTTAAATCTCTCAGTGTAATGTCACTTCACTTCGTCACCTGTGATATACATAAACTGAGTGGGTCAGGTTGGGAAACCTGGTGAGTACATAGGGTTTTCAACCCACAATAATATAATTGTTATGTTTAATCATCAAACAATTAACCCCATTACCCATCCCCGTTATCTTCTTTACTCTTAAGGATTTAACCTAAGAGTCGTCTATCCTGCATTCGTTTATTCCGAAGTCCCTTACTTCCAGGGTTATAGGACTGGCACTAAATCCATAGCTGCCAATGTTTGTTCATAAAGCACTAATTCCATAGCTGCTATAGTCTATTCATCGGGTACTAAATCCATAGCTACCAGTCTTTATCTAATAGGTACTAAGTCCATAGCTACCAATGTTCAACAGGTACTAAATCCTTAGCTACCAACGTCTAACTAATAGGTACTAAGTCCATAGCTACCAATTCCCAACAGGCACTAAATCCATAGCTACCAACGTCTAAAAGGTACTAAGTCCATAGCTACCGGTGTTCGTCTCATAGGCACTAAGTCTATAGCTGCCAATATATACTCACGTCATCTTCTATCTCTCATCATTCATCTACCCATCTCATACCCAACATATTCGTATATATAAAATACGTATACAGTTTAAATCCTTTAAAACATGTATAAAACGTTCATCCAACATAGACAACAAGTATTCAGATAATATGCACACATAACACGTAAAATACTTCATATCTATGTGTAAGATGAAAGGGACCATGCACTCACTTGAAAGGTGGTGAGTCGGCACTCAGACAGCACTTCGTTACTCTTAAAACAATTATCCCTTGACGAAACTAGTATCATTACCACTAGAGTTTAGTCTAACGCTTGACGAGACTAATTTAATAGTCTAGCTATTATTACTATTATATAAGCGTTAAATAACACTCAATATAACTCATAATAATAGCCTAAATAATTATTTTAAGGTCCTAACAATGTTACTATAATTAAATAAAATCTATATTAAATATACTATAGGCGTAGCTCACTTACAGCGGGTTTTTATTAAAAACCGGGCTTCGCTGGAGCAGCGTTTCCGAGCCGAAAGCTATTCTTCTCGGAGCCGTCGGGCGCTCCGGGGCTCTCTTCTCGTGCTAGGGAGGTTCCGTAGACTTGGGAGGGGTTTAGGGAGGCTAGAGAGAAGTTAGAGAGAGAAAGAAAGGCTTATGGTGTGAAGAAAATATGAGGAGTTCACCCTTGTATTTATAGGAAGTGTATAGTAAAGTAGTCTCCAAGCTTCGTCCGTAACTTTTGCATACGAGCTCCGTTTTTGTCTGTCTTTTTACTGTTGAGTTCCTATTAATGAGATCTTCAACTTTCATTTAGACCTCGTTGGCTAATTCTTATTCTATCTCGGATTTACAAAACTGTATCAAATTCGTCGCGCTCGAAAAGTAGGGACTAAGCTTCGTCCATAACTTTTGCATACGAGCTCCATTTTTGTCTGTCTTTTTACCGTTGAGTTCCTATTAATGAGATCTTCAACTCTCATTTAGACCTCGTTGGCTAATTCTCATTCTATCTCGGATTTACAAAACTGTATCAAATTCGCCGCGCTCGAAAAGTAGGGACTAAGCTTCGTCCATAACTTTTGCATACGAGCTCTATTATCGACGTTCTTTATATCCACGCGTTGGTATTTATGAGTACTACAACTTTCATTTAGATCCCGTCGGCTATAAATCGACCGATCTAAAATTCAGATTTCGGGTTGTGCACTGCTATGCTAAATCTTAGAAAAATCATAACTTCCTCATACGAAGTCAGATTTGGGCGTTCTTTTTATCGATGTTCTTATTTTAACATATTCTACGACTTTCGTTTAGATCGCTAAGGCTAAATCTCGCTCTATCGTAAATTCACTATTTACGCTTCCCGGTATCGTGTCAGTTCCGTCGCGAAACTTCAACGGGTCATAACTTCTTCGTTATAACTCGGTTTTCGGCGTTCTTTATATGTACGAAAACCTTGTAAAATACTCTACAACTTGGTTAAGATTATTTATTCTAAATAATCTTTTGTCGAAAAGTCGTTTTCGACCCCTATTGCCTCTAATTTGACTAGCCCAGATTTGCGGGCGTTACAATTATCTCCCCCTTAGGATGATTACGTCCCGGAATCATCAACGAAACATGATCGTATAATGACTCCATACTTCATCTCTTCATCCTAGGTAATATTTATAACTTCTACATTCCTTCAATTCTATCTCTTAAACTTATTGACTGTAAGAGTACTCGATCGTGCACCTGCTCTCTACCTCAGGTTAGACTCCAAATTATGACCTTCAAGTCACAATCTCGATCCTTGCTGGATATGGACTTGAGATAAGTTCTTTTATTACTACTATAGATCGATGTGTCATATTCTAATGACCTATCATCGTATGTTGCAACACTTAGACTTAGGTCTCTTAGAGTTAAATTCTAAAACAGACTATGCCTTCCTTCATGTTCTAATGTGATATAATCACACTTTAACATTAGGCATTTCTAGCCACCAACTTCTTTAACAACGAGTGCGATACTTCTATTGATCGCTTTGATTTCAACCGTTTGGTTTAAGTCAGACGCTACATCAAACTTGGTTCTCAACATACTCATCGTAGTCGGACTCGATTCGATATGACCACTAGGGTCGTAATATCAACAATTTTCTTAGTCATTACCGAAACGATGGTAACAACACACTTGAATAAAACGAAATCAATTACTAGCTTCTTGGTAACCTTGTGACTTTCCCTGATCCAAGTGTGAGTCCTGTGCTTCCGGTAGTATAAGCCTCTACTACCATTCACACCTACTCATACTCGTCCCAAGTATTGTCTCGCAGTTTCCCAAGTCACCATGCAGCAAATCACACAATCATTCGACACATCAGATAACAAAACGAAGGTTTTATATTAATTCTTGAAACGATTACATAGGTGTTCAAGTTCACCCTAGACTATGCCTCTACTAGGCTACATCATAAATTACTATGGCTACTACATAACTTGATCTTCTGATATGAAGTCCTCATCCGTGATTCCTCGCACGGTTTTCTGCTTCGTCGAGGATCATGTGAAATGCCCTTGGCCTTGGTGGCGTTTCTGGTCTTACTGCTTTATTTTTCTTTGGGCAGTCTCTGGACATATGCCCCTTGCCTCAACATCCGTAGCATACTTTATCATCATGTGTGCAGTCTTTGGAATAGTGGCCAGTCCTCCCACACTTGTAACAAGTCACTTCTTCATTGCACTTCCCACCATGCTTCTTCTTGCATCTATCACACCATCTTGCTTCACCTCCATCTGCTCCTCCAAGTTTTGAGAATTTTCTTTCCTTGTTCGACCTCGAAGATCCCTCAAACTTTCGCTTCTCTCCTGCCTTATCTTTTTCTAGACCCTTTTCTCTTATCTGGGCCTCTACGTTCTTAGCTGCCCTAACAGCTGCTTTCAAGGTAGTTGCCATTTTGACCATTGGGCCAAAGTCAGTGGGCAGTCCGTTAGCAAACCTATCAATCTTGGAGAGTTCAGTAGGCACCAAGTAGGGGAATAGCTTCATCCTCTCGGTGAATGCGGTGGCATACTCATCAACACTCATCTTCCCTTTCTTCAGGTTCTAAAACTCATTGTTTAGGTCTATCAGATCTACCTCTGAGCAGTACTGCATTTTCAACTGTTCCAAAAACTCTTCCCACGACATCCTTAAGGCTTCTCCTCGTGGCATCGTATCTGCCAATAGCTTCCACCAGCTCAAGACTCCAGTTTTCAGTTGTCTTACAGCGAAGACAGTCTTCTGTTTCTCGTTACAGCTGCAGCTCTCAAACATCATCTCCATCTCAGAGATCCAATCCATAATCTCAACTGGCTTCGGGCTTCCTGAGAGACTTGGGGGTTTCGCACCCAAGAAATTCTTGTACATCCGCCCATCCTTGTTGTTTCTCCCTTCTGGGCCATCCCTTTGCTCACCTTGAGTCCCAACTTGACTCACTTGGCGGCTGTAGTTCCCTTCCTCAGATTGCTCGGGAATCAGTTCGGGTTGCTCAATGGGCATAGTAGGTCCGTCCCTATTCAACATCCGTCTCATTTCTTCCCTTTGTTCAGCCAACATAGCCCGAATCATGGCTTGAACTCCAGCCATGGTGACTGGCTCAGGCGCAACTTCTTCTACAACAGGTATTTGCTGAACCACTGGGGGTTGGTTCCTGTTCCCATTTGCGTTTACGTTTCCGCTACGGGTCCTTACCATCTCGATCTATACACCGAATAAGGTGAATTTAGACCTTTACTTGACGTTTAAATCATCCTTATCACTCCGAAACGTTTACATGCTAGTTCTAATACCGTAGTCGTACGTTTAGAATCCTAAACACATAAGGTTTCCAGATCCGGTCGGCAACAGACCATAGATCCGAACAATTAACAACATATCATGCACAAAGCATTTAGCACATAAAAGCATTTTAGGCACAATTCCTAAAATAAGCTAGTGCTCACACCTCACAATCATCGCTTAGCATTCTAAGTTTAAGTCTAGAAATAAATCCATATTCCTAGTTCGCTTAAACTAATGCTCTGATACCAACTGTGACATCCCCAAAATCACGGCCAGAAAAGACCGATTTTGTTTATGCTTTATGAAAATCAGAGTACTTCGTTTTATAAAAAGGTTGCGGAATGTGTTCCCAGAAAAACATGGTAAATACGTTATTAAAACATTTTCGAGGAAACGTATTTATTTCATTTTAAAACGTTTGGGATGTCATCGTTAATACCGAAACATAAGCATAAACAGAACTTACAATGATTTACACTAGTGATCTACATCTCTTTAAATCTCTCAGTGTAATGTCACTTCACTTCGTCACCTGTGATATACATAAACTGAGTGGGTCAGGTTGGGAAACCTGGTGAGTACATAGGGTTTTCAACCCACAATAATATAATTGTTATGTTTAATCATCAAACAATTAACCCCATTACCCATCCCCGTTATCTTCTTTACTCTTAAGGATTTAACCTAAGAGTCGTCTATCCTGCATTCGTTTATTTCGAAGTCCCTTACTTCCAGGGTTATAGGACTGGCACTAAATCCATAGCTGCCAATGTTCGTTCATAAAGCACTAATTCCATAGCTGCTATAGTCTATTCATCGGGTACTAAATCCATAGCTACCAGTCTTTATCTAATAGGTACTAAGTCCATAGCTACCAATGTTCAACAGGTACTAAATCCTTAGCTACCAGCGTCTAACTAATAGGTACTAAGTCCATAGCTACCAATTCCCAACAGGCACTAAATCCATAGCTACCAACGTCTAAAAGGTACTAAGTCCATAGCTACCGGTGTTCGTCTCATAGGCACTAAGTCTATAGCTGCCAATATATACTCACGTCATCTTCTATCTCTCATCATTCATCTACCCATCTCATACCCAACATATTCGTATATATAAAATACATATACAGTTTAAATCCTTTAAAACATGTATAAAACGTTCATCCAACATAGACAACAAGTATTCAGATAATATGCACACATAACACGTAAAATACTTCATATCTATGTGTAAGATGAAAGGGACCATGCACTCACTTGAAAGGTGGTGAGTCGGCACTCGGACAGCACTTCGTTACTCTTAAAACAATTATCCCTTGACGAAACCTAGTATCATTACCACTAGAGTTTAGTCTAACGCTTGACGAGACTAATTTAATAGTCTAGCTATTATTACTATTATATAAGCGTTAAATAACACTCAATATAACTCATAATAATAGCCTAAATAATTATTTTAAGGTCCTAACAATGTTACTATAATTAAATAAAATCTATATTAAATATACTATAGGCGTAGCTCACTTACAGCGGGTTTTTATTAAAAACCGGGCTTCGCTGGAGCAGCGTTTCCGAGCCGAAAGCTTTTCTTCTCGGAGCCGTCGGGCGCTCCGGGGCTCTCTTCTCATGCTAGGGAGGTTCCGTAGACTTGGGAGGGGTTTAGGGAGGCTAGAGAGAAGTTAGAGAGAGAAAGAAAGGCTTATGGTGTGAAGAAAATATGAGGAGTTCACCCTTGTATTTATAGGAAGTGTATAGTAAAGTAGTCTCCAAGCTTCGTCCGTAACTTTTGCATACGAGCTCCGTTTTTGTCTGTCTTTTTACTGTTGAGTTCCTATTAATGAGATCTTCAACTTTCATTTAGACCTCGTTGGCTAATTCTTATTCTATCTCGGATTTACAAAACTGTATCAAATTCGTCGCGCTCGAAAAGTAGGGACTAAGCTTCGTCCATAACTTTTGCATACGAGCTCCATTTTTGTCTGTCTTTTTACTGTTGAGTTCCTATTAATGAGATCTTCAACTCTCATTTAGACCTCGTTGGCTAATTCTCATTCTATCTCGGATTTACAAAACTGTATCAAATTCGCCGCGCTCGAAAAGTAGGGACTAAGCTTCGTCCATAACTTTTGCATACGAGCTCTATTATCGACGTTCTTTATATCCACGCGTTGGTATTTATGAGTACTACAACTGTCACAACTGTAAATTTTAAGCTATGTAATCTATACATTCAAGTTAATGAGAATCAAAAACTTTAATCAAATGCAAGATACAAGTACTATAAATAGTCATCAAACAATTGGAGATCCTAGAAGTTTTGGTTAAGTCCATTTTGGACTAAGACTTCCTTATTGGATCCAAATGGACCAATAAGCTTCCAATTAGACTATCATGGGCTTAGGACCCTAATTGGGTTCTAATTGGACCCACATTCGTTTATTTCAATATTTTGGGCTAGGTAGAACCTAGAAGGAAATAAAACACAAGTTTTGATCCATAATTAAACCTAACCTAGCTTAATAAAGCACAAAAATCACAATTTTATTTTATAAGTCCAATAAATACCCTAATTAGCACTAATGTTGGGCTTAGGAGCAAAAAGCCCAAAAACCTTTTTTTTTCCTTCCCATTTTCGGCCCAAAAGAAAAGCCCAAGAAGAAGGGTTGACTTAACACTTGCCACCTCACTATTATCCCACATATCTCCATGCATGGACCAACATGTACCAAGGAATGTCAACTCAAACTCTTTCTCTTCTCTTTCTTCTTGTTTGGCCGAGAGTTTGCACACACACACACAAAACACTCACAAACTCTCTCTAAAATACACTCAAGACTTCTTCCTCTTCTCCATCCAAGATCTCGAAATTTAGGGACCTTCCAAGAGGATTTTGCAAGTAAATCATCACCTAAGGTAAGATTATGCATAGATCTATGGTTTAACTTCTTTTGTTATCAATATCTCTTCCTAATCCATGTAAAAACCGTGATCTTGCACTCTAGAAACCCCATAATCTCGAAAGGTTCCTCAAGGAGTGCAAGGGCCAAAAATCACTTCATTTCTTCCAATTTTTCTTCAAGAACCGAAACTACCCACACCCAAGGTGAGATTCATACCCCTATTTTCTGTTTTTAAGAGTTTTTGTGGGGGGGAATACAAGTGAAAGTGTAGATCTATATGTATTTGTATGCCTTGTGTGATTTCCATGCTTATATGTATGCTTATATGTGTTTTAATGTTGGATCTAGCCATTAAACCCCTCAAAACCGAGATATAACTCATGTTTTATGATATTAGCTTCAAATATGTTACTACATAATAAGTGATACTAGATAAATAGCCAAGTGGTTAGCAACAATTTTCTTTAAGCTAAAAACACACATTTTGGGCCAAAAATGTGAAAAATACAAAATTAAGGGCCCAAATTGACATTTTACAGATTCTGATGGTTGGAATGTGCCAAAACAGTTTTCATAAAGCTATTTCTGGAATTCTATTCAACTAGTGGATTAAAAACATAAATTTCAAGCCTATTGGGCTAAAAATGTAAATTTCGGCCCAATAAGGCCCATTATGCGAATTTTTCTGTTTTGAAGGGCCAAAACTGTGAAATTCTGTAAAACAGTGGACTATAAGTGTCCCAAACCCTTTTCAAAGGTTTAAAATGCTTTCTAAATTTAAAAAGGACCAAAGTTGCAAAAATTTTCCATTTTGGGCCAAAATTGTCAAAATTGCGAAAAGATGGGCCAAAACCGAGAAAAACTGCATTTTCAGGGACTCAAACTGTTTTCTTTGAAAAATATGCTGGAAAATATTAATTTCAATAATTTTTGGTGTTAAAATGTCAAGAAAAATAGTTTAAGGACCAAACCGGGAAATATTTAAATAAAAGGGTGAAAAATGTAAATTTTACAAATAATGAGGGGCTGAAAACAGGAATATTTCAAGGCTAATTCAATATACACAATTTGATTAAATAATGGCATCGCGGCTATCTACGAAATTCAATACACTACAATACCAAAAGTCGTTGTTAAACGAATTGGTTCGGTCTCGAACCAATAAAATCCGAAAACTACTAACACTACGACGCTATGACACTACGACACTACGATTCATACAACTAACGATTTGGAATTCACTATACATACGAGTGTGCACAGACGTCTACGCACCATCTTTGGGCCCCAAAAGTGTAAAATCTTGTTCGTTGAGCCTAGCTAGCCCAATGACCTGATCTTAAGGCCCGAAGACCTCTATCTTACGAAGTGTTGGGTTTTACCAATCCGACACGACGTAACCGGACTTTCAATGGCTGTAGACTACTGGTCCCCAAGGGTCCTTTAGTGTCGCTAGTGGAGTCTGCTTTTTTTGCGAGGCGGGTCTGGGACCCCTCGTACACTATATCCCCAACCGGTTAATGGAGTCACCGGGGTCTTCGTGACCTCTCTCTCTTCGGATGTGGGACTACACCTAGTCAGGGCGATTGGATAACGCGATTAGTACTGACGACGCCTTCGGGTTCGTTAGTATAACTATAAACTGGGCGTTTGCGTAACGCGGGTTTGTAGTAAATAATCCTGCTCGAGAACCTTCCAACGTCGCCTGTGACTGACACTATACGCTATGCAATGGTTTCAATGTAACTTCATGTAATTCAAGGAACTAGGAGAACATCGGGTTTTCCTAGGGTTTTCAATACATACAGATTTGAAATGCATACATCTTCAATGAACATTTTTTTTACAAGTATAGAAACAAACAAGCATACCTATGGATCTTCACAAACGTTTTCCAAAGCTTTTCTTTTCAGAAAATATCGGATTTTCTGGTGGTTTTTCAAGCAATACAAACATTCGATTTCCAACACTACTTATGAACTCACCAACATTTCATATGTTGACGTTTTTCAAAATACTTGTATTCTCAGGGAACCAGTGAATCAAGGGAAATCATACTCAGTGACGGTTGCAGTTTATTTTTGTATGAATTGAACAAATTAATTTTTGGGGAATGTAATGTTTAAACAATGTATGATATGTAAACACTACTGGTTGTACTATGTTGATGAATGGTGACGAATGTTGTTATGTTTCATATATATTCAATGTTATGGTATTCAATTGAGTCACGACAGCCCCCGGACGTTTCCGCCGTCTGGTTCGGGGGTGTGACAGGTTGGTATCAGAGCTTTGTTTATAGTGAACTAGCATGTCGAGCCATACATTGATGTGCAACTATAAACCAAAAAGAAGGACTAACATAACTCTGAACAAAACAAATAAATAAAATACACTTGCCTGCATTAGGAGTAAGGACCTAACGCTGAATCAAACACCCTAATGCTGGTATCTCGGTCAACTCGGGACTGTTCTTAGTGATGCCAAGGGGCGAATGTAGCCTGATCAACTACATTCTCTCCAAGGCAAAACTAACACACGTCTTGATGAGATCGGAATAGCCAGGGAACCTAAAACTATACCCTTCTAGCACCAAAAAGAGAACGTATGTTTAGTCTGCAATAGTGAAAGAGACATAGGATAATATTAGTGAACTTTTACGTGTTTGCTATGTGTTGCGAATCTAGGATTGTGTGCTAAATGATAGAAGTTCTTAAGTCCGTATCATACCCCTAGTCAGTAGGACCACAACCTCACGGAAACCACGCACACTCAACATCTTTCCGTTTCATGACAGAAAGATGCCTCGCCCAGCTACTCGCGGGAATCCCGAACCAACCCCGCCGGAAGTTGACTCCACTGCTTTCCAGGCAGCCGTGTCTGCTGCGGTCACGGCAGCTATGGCACAACTTCACCGAGGAAACAATGGAGGAGGCAATGGTCAAGGCTCCGGAAGTTCGAACAACGGGACGAACCAAGGGCTCACTAAAACGTGCACCTACAAGGATTTTGCGAACGCTAAACCCCGAACTTTCAACGGCACTGGGGGAGTGATCGCTCTAAAGCGATGGATCGAGAAGGTAGAGTCGGTGTTCGAGATATGCGAGTGCCCCGAGCAGATGAAGGTGAAGTTCGCGGCCTGCACTTTTGTGGACCAAGCACTCACTTGGTGGAATGGTCACATAGAAGCTATGACACTCCCTGTTGCCAACTCTATACCCTGGACGGAAATGAAAGAGATGCTGACGGCTGAGTACTGCCCCCGAGGTGAAATACAGAAGATGGAGCAGGAACTGTGGAATCTCACGGTGCAGAACGGGAACATCGATGCTTACATATCGAGATTCAGTGAACTATCTCTATTGTGCCCGGGAATGATCACATCAGAGGGAAAGAAGATCGAACGATTCATCTGGGGACTAACATCCCCCATTCAAGGGAATGTGATAGCTGCGAACCCTGAAACGTTTGACAGTGCAAAGAGATTGGCGAAGAGGCTATATGATCATAACCACAAAAAGGGCGAGAAACCGGTAGAGACGGAGAAGAAGAAAGAGAGTGATGGTAGGAAAGGATGGAACAACAAGAGGAAGGGGCGTCAGGGCCCCGAGACCTCTAAAAGGCAGCAAACGGTGGCAGTTCACGCTGTCACTGCGCCGGTTCCAGTCACCCCACATGCTCCAGCCTCAGCTGCTTCAAATGCTTCAAGACCCTATTCCGGTAGTCTTCCCAAATGCAACAAGTGCAGTTTCCATCACCAAGGAGAATGCCGGGAACTCCATTGCACCAGTTGCAACCGAAGGGGACACACTGCAAGGTTCTGCAGGACTTATCCTTCTCAGAACCAGAGTCAGGGGAACAACCAGAACAACAACAACAACAACAACTACCGTAATAACAACAACACCAATGTCGGCGGCAGTAATGCAGGGTCTAGCCACACCTGCTACGGGTGTGGAAGGACGGGACATTTTCGCCGAGAATGCCCTAACAACAACTCAGGAAACAGAGGAGCAGGAAGAATGCTGACTATGGGTCAGAGTGATGCAGTCCAGGATCCCACAGTTGTGACCGGTACGTTTCTCCTAAACCACACTTATGCATGCATCTTATTTGATACCGGAGCGGAGCGAAGTTTCGTAAGCGAGAAGTTTAAACATTTACTAAAACAACAACCCCAGAAGCTAAATGAAACCTATACGGTGGAAATGGCCAATGGGAAAACCGAATCCACTAGGGAGATCTACATCGGATGTACCCTAACCCTTAACCAGCACGTCTTTCGAATAGACCTAATGCCAGTATCAATTAGGAGTTTCGATGTGATTATCGGCATGGATTGGTTAAGCCCCCACCATGCCGAGATTTTGTGCCACGAGAAGGCCGTCCGCCTTCGTCTCCCAAATCACGAAACCCTAGTAATTTACGGAGACAAACCCAGTACAAATCTCCGCCTCATCTCGTGCATCAAAGCGCAAAAACACTTGCGAAAGAACAATTTAGCATTCTTGGCCCACATAGTGGACAAGACAAAGGAAGAAACTAACATCCAAGAAATTCCGGTAGCGTGTGAATATCCGGACGTGTTTCCCGAAGATCTTCCAGGAGTACCCCCAGAGAGACAGGTTGAATTCCGAATCGACCTCGTTCCAGGAGCAACTCCCCTCGCTAAATCACCATATCGGTTGGCACCTGCTGAAATGCAGGAATTGTCCAGCCAACTCAGTGAGCTTCTGGACAAGGGATTTATCCGACCTAGCTACTCGCCATGGGGAGCTCCGGTGCTCTTTGTCAAAAAGAAGGATGGATCTTTCAGGATGTGCATTGACTACAGAGAGTTAAACAAACTCACTGTCAAAAACCGCTACCCACTCCCGCGAATCGATGATCTATTCGATCAGCTCCAAGGAGCTAGCTATTTTTCTAAAATAGACTTACGATCCGGATACCACCAACTCAAAGTCAGAGAGGAGGATATTCCAAAAACCGCTTTTCGAACCCGCTATGGACATTATGAATTCGTCGTAATGCCCTTCGGTCTAACAAATGCACCTGCCGCATTTATGGACCTAATGAATCGAATCTGTCGACCGTTCCTGGACAACTTCGTCATTGTGTTTATTGATGACATCCTCGTCTATTCTCGAAGCAAAGAGGAGCATGGCCGACATCTCCGACAAATTTTAGAGACTCTGCGCACGGAAAAACTTTACGCCAAACTCTCCAAGTGCGAGTTCTGGCTTCGGAGTGTGAATTTCTTAGGCCACGTAGTTAGCCAAGACGGGATTCATGTGGATCCCTCTAAGGTCAAAGCTGTGGAAGGATGGGCAACTCCGACTACTCCCACGGAAATTCGTCAGTTCTTAGGCCTAGCAGGCTACTATAGGAGATTTATCCAAAACTTCTCAAAAATCGCCAAGCCACTTACCTTGCTTGCGCAGAAGGGCGTGCCATTCGAGTGGACAGACCGACAAGAGATTGCGTTTCGAGCCTTGAAGCAAGCTCTTTGCAGCGCCCCTGTGCTATCTCTACCTGAAGGAACAGAAGATTTTGTAGTTTACTGTGACGCGTCAAATCAAGGCTTAGGTTGCGTTCTCATGCAACGTGGAAGAGTGATAGCATATGCGTCCCGTCAACTAAAGACGCACGAAGTAAATTACACAACCCATGACCTAGAACTGGGAGCTGTGGTCTTCGCCCTAAAATTTTGGAGGCACTACCTGTACGGTACAAAGTGCACCATCTTTACGGACCACAAGAGCCTCCAGCACATCTTGAATCAGAAGGAGCTGAACATGAGACAACGAAGATGGGTGGAATTGTTAAACGACTACGAATGCGAGATCAAGTACCATCCAGGCAAGGCCAACGTGGTAGCTGACGCATTAAGTCGAAAGGAATACACAAATCGCCGTACGAAAACGCACTCGATAACCATTCAGTCTCATCTGACCACTCAAATTGCATCAGTCCAGGCAGAAGCTATGAAAGCGGAAAATAGAACTAGCGAGGCATTGCGCGGAATGGAGAAGAACCTGGAAGTCAAAGAGAATGGGGTATACTACTTCATGAACCGCATTTGGGTTCCAAAAATCGGAGGATTCAGAGAGACCGTTATGAAGGAAGCCCACAAGACACGATACTCCATTCATCCTGGTTCGGACAAGATGTATTTGGACATTAAGCAGCACTATTGGTGGCCTAACATGAAGGCGGAAATCGCAACTTATGTTAGTAAGTGCCTTACGTGTGCCAAAGTAAAAGTGGAATACCAGAAACCTTCCGGATTGTTACAGCAACCGGCAATCCCTGAGTGGAAATGGGAAGGGATTTCTATGGACTTCGTGACCAAGCTACCCAAGACGTCGGAAGGATTGGACACCATATGGGTAATAATCGACCGACTGACGAAATCTGCCCATTTCCTGCCAATCAAAGAGTCCTACAAGATGGAGAGGCTGACGCGTTTGTACCTACGCGAGATTGTAAGACTTCATGGAGTGCCAAAATCTATCATCTCGGATAGGGACAGTAGGTTCACGTCACGCTTTTGGCAGTCGCTCCACAAGGCCATGGGAACTCATCTTGATATGAGCACCGCGTATCACCCACAAACGGACGGTCAGAGCGAACGAACCATTCAGACGCTTGAAGACATGCTTCGTGCATGTGTGATAGACTTCGGAAAGTCTTGGGATACCCACCTACCGTTGATCGAGTTTTCATATAACAATAGTTATCATTCGAGCATTAAGGTGGCCCCTTTCGAAGCACTGTATGGGCGTAAATGTAGATCACCGTTATGTTGGGCTGAAGTAGGTGACACCCAGCTAGCAAGAACACATACGTCGGATAGGGCAATGACAGGACCGGAGATCATTCGCGAGACCACAGAAAAGATTGTCCAGATCAAAGCTCGATTACAAGCATCGCGTGACCGGCAAAAGAGCTACGCTGATAAACGGCGAAAGCCCTTAGAATTCCAGGTCGGTGATCGAGTATTGTTGAGGGTCTCACCCTGGAAAGGAGTTATACGTTTCGGAAAACGAGGAAAGCTAAACCCGCGATACATTGGACCTTTCGAAATCGTCGCCCGAATAGGTCCGGTAGCCTACAGACTACAACTACCCGCGGAGCTAAACGGTGTGCACCCCGTGTTTCACGTTTCTAACCTGAAAAAGTGCCTATCAGATGAAACCCTTGTCATTCCTCTTGACGAAATCGAAATCAATGAGAATCTCCTGTTCGTCGAAGAACCAATCGAAATCATGGACAGGGAGGTGAAGCGTACTAAGCAGAGTCGCATCCCGATCGTGAAGGTACGGTGGAACGCAAAGCGTGGGCCAGAATTCACGTGGGAACGCGAAGATCAAATGAAGCAGAAGTACCCTCACCTATTCTAGTTTTCTCAAATCTAGCTTTCAAACAGAATTTCGGGACGAAATTCCCTCTAACGGGGGGATGATGTCACAACTGTAAATTTTAAGCTATGTAATCTATACATTCAAGTTAATGAGAATCAAAAACTTTAATCAAATGCAAGATACAAGTACTATAAATAGTCATCAAACAATTGGAGATCCTAGAAGTTTTGGTTAAGTCCATTTTGGACTAAGACTTCCTTATTGGATCCAAATGGACCAATAAGCTTCCAATTAGACTATCATGGGCTTAGGACCCTAATTGGGTTCTAATTGGACCCACATTCGTTTATTTCAATATTTTGGGCTAGGTAGAACCTAGAAGGAAATAAAACACAAGTTTTGATCCATAATTAAACCTAACCTAGCTTAATAAAGCACAAAAATCACAATTTTATTTTATAAGTCCAATAAATACCCTAATTAGCACTAATGTTGGGCTTAGGAGCAAAAAGCCCAAAAACCTTTTTTTTTCCTTCCCATTTTCGGCCCAAAAGAAAAGCCCAAGAAGAAGGGTTGACTTAACACTTGCCACCTCACTATTATCCCACATATCTCCATGCATGGACCAACATGTACCAAGGAATGTCAACTCAAACTCTTTCTCTTCTCTTTCTTCTTGTTTGGCCGAGAGTTTGCACACACACACACAAAACACTCACAAACTCTCTCTAAAATACACTCAAGACTTCTTCCTCTTCTCCATCCAAGATCTCGAAATTTAGGGACCTTCCAAGAGGATTTTGCAAGTAAATCATCACCTAAGGTAAGATTATGCATAGATCTATGGTTTAACTTCTTTTGTTATCAATATCTCTTCCTAATCCATGTAAAAACCGTGATCTTGCACTCTAGAAACCCCATAATCTCGAAAGGTTCCTCAAGGAGTGCAAGGGCCAAAAATCACTTCATTTCTTCCAATTTTTCTTCAAGAACCGAAACTACCCACACCCAAGGTGAGATTCATACCCCTATTTTCTGTTTTTAAGAGTTTTTGTGGGGGGGAATACAAGTGAAAGTGTAGATCTATATGTATTTGTATGCCTTGTGTGATTTCCATGCTTATATGTATGCTTATATGTGTTTTAATGTTGGATCTAGCCATTAAACCCCTCAAAACCGAGATATAACTCATGTTTTATGATATTAGCTTCAAATATGTTACTACATAATAAGTGATACTAGATAAATAGCCAAGTGGTTAGCAACAATTTTCTTTAAGCTAAAAACACACATTTTGGGCCAAAAATGTGAAAAATACAAAATTAAGGGCCCAAATTGACATTTTACAGATTCTGATGGTTGGAATGTGCCAAAACAGTTTTCATAAAGCTATTTCTGGAATTCTATTCAACTAGTGGATTAAAAACATAAATTTCAAGCCTATTGGGCTAAAAATGTAAATTTCGGCCCAATAAGGCCCATTATGCGAATTTTTCTGTTTTGAAGGGCCAAAACTGTGAAATTCTGTAAAACAGTGGACTATAAGTGTCCCAAACCCTTTTCAAAGGTTTAAAATGCTTTCTAAATTTAAAAAGGACCAAAGTTGCAAAAATTTTCCATTTTGGGCCAAAATTGTCAAAATTGCGAAAAGATGGGCCAAAACCGAGAAAAACTGCATTTTCAGGGACTCAAACTGTTTTCTTTGAAAAATATGCTGGAAAATATTAATTTCAATAATTTTTGGTGTTAAAATGTCAAGAAAAATAGTTTAAGGACCAAACCGGGAAATATTTAAATAAAAGGGTGAAAAATGTAAATTTTACAAATAATGAGGGGCTGAAAACAGGAATATTTCAAGGCTAATTCAATATACACAATTTGATTAAATAATGGCATCGCGGCTATCTACGAAATTCAATACACTACAATACCAAAAGTCGTTGTTAAACGAATTGGTTCGGTCTCGAACCAATAAAATCCGAAAACTACTAACACTACGACGCTATGACACTACGACACTACGATTCATACAACTAACGATTTGGAATTCACTATACATACGAGTGTGCACAGACGTCTACGCACCATCTTTGGGCCCCAAAAGTGTAAAATCTTGTTCGTTGAGCCTAGCTAGCCCAATGACCTGATCTTAAGGCCCGAAGACCTCTATCTTACGAAGTGTTGGGTTTTACCAATCCGACACGACGTAACCGGACTTTCAATGGCTGTAGACTACTGGTCCCCAAGGGTCCTTTAGTGTCGCTAGTGGAGTCTGCTTTTTTTGCGAGGCGGGTCTGGGACCCCTCGTACACTATATCCCCAACCGGTTAATGGAGTCACCGGGGTCTTCGTGACCTCTCTCTCTTCGGATGTGGGACTACACCTAGTCAGGGCGATTGGATAACGCGATTAGTACTGACGACGCCTTCGGGTTCGTTAGTATAACTATAAACTGGGCGTTTGCGTAACGCGGGTTTGTAGTAAATAATCCTGCTCGAGAACCTTCCAACGTCGCCTGTGACTGACACTATACGCTATGCAATGGTTTCAATGTAACTTCATGTAATTCAAGGAACTAGGAGAACATCGGGTTTTCCTAGGGTTTTCAATACATACAGATTTGAAATGCATACATCTTCAATGAACATTTTTTTTTACAAGTATAGAAACAAACAAGCATACCTATGGATCTTCACAAACGTTTTCCAAAGCTTTTCTTTTCAGAAAATATCGGATTTTCTGGTGGTTTTTCAAGCAATACAAACATTCGATTTCCAACACTACTTATGAACTCACCAACATTTCATATGTTGACGTTTTTCAAAATACTTGTATTCTCAGGGAACCAGTGAATCAAGGGAAATCATACTCAGTGACGGTTGCAGTTTATTTTTGTATGAATTGAACAAATTAATTTTTGGGGAATGTAATGTTTAAACAATGTATGATATGTAAACACTACTGGTTGTACTATGTTGATGAATGGTGACGAATGTTGTTATGTTTCATATATATTCAATGTTATGGTATTCAATTGAGTCACGACAGCCCCCGGACGTTTCCGCCGTCTGGTTCGGGGGTGTGACAACAACTTTCATTTAGATCCCGTCGGCTAAAAATCGACCGATCTAAAATTCAGATTTCGGGTTGTGCACTGCTATGCTAAATCTTAGAAAAATCATAACTTCCTCATACGAAGTCAGATTTGGGCGTTCTTTTTATCGATGTTCTTATTTTAACATATTCTACGACTTTCGTTTAGATCGCTAAGGCTAAATCTCGCTCTATCGTAAATTCACTATTTACGCTTCCCGGTATCGTGCCAGTTCCGTCGCGAAACTTCAACGGGTCATAACTTCTTCGTTATAACTCGGTTTTCGGCGTTCTTTATATGTACGAAAACCTTGTAAAATACTCTACAACTTGGTTAAGATTATTTATTCTAAATAATCTTTTGTCGAAAAGTCGTTTTCGACCCCTATTGCCTCTAATTTGACTAGCCCAGATTTGCGGGCGTTACAGTGACAATGTTCAAAAGTTGAGCATTGAGCATTCTAGAACCTCCCTTGGAGGTATGGAACGAAATCTAGAGTATCCTAGGGTTTCCTTGGGCTCTAAGGGTGCCTTAGAAGCCTTAGGGAGGAAGTTAAGGGATTTGGGTTATCTAAGATACACCTGCCTTATCCTAAACCTTCCTTATCACCTATATAAACCCTTATAGGGATTAGTTGCTAGGTATGTTTGTGAGCCATTAAAGGCGCGACACTTGTGGTGCTTGCTAACAAAATTCAAGATCTTCAAGAATTTGATTGTTATTACAATATAACAATAAAGGTATGTATCCTAACCCTAATTATATGTTAATTTCGAAAATTACATTTTCCTCCTAGGGTTTTTAGTTTTTGTGTTCAATGCTTGTATGTCTAATAGTGAAAACATAGATCCTCAAATTAGGGTTACATGCACACATAGGATTGTTTGTTTTGTATCAAACCCAACAGTGGTATCAGAGCCTTTGGTTTTGATTTCAATTGGATTTGATAGAAGAGTTTGAACATGACATATTAGGGTTTATGGCTAATGAACCCTAAATATTGGATTTTTGAAATTAGGGTTCCTTAATCCTAGATTTCGAAATTTAATTAGGGTTTCTTAAACCCTTTTCTTAGGCCTCAAGATTTAGAAATTTTAGGGTTTCCTAACCCTAGGGATTTTCAAAATCATGATAAGGATTGAAATCCTTGTCTTCCTCCCCAAGATAAGATTCCCAAATTTTAGGATTAGGATAATGCATTCTTTTATAATTATCTGATGGGATTAAAAACAACTTTTAATCTATGAAGATCGATTAGATCTTGAACAAGTATATCAATATGAAACAGCAAGAACACTATATTAATAACAAGGCAGAACGCAATAATAAGAACAAACAGCTTGAATCAAACGAGTCGAATGATTAAATAAAATCCTTAGAAGAGCTCGATTAAGAACATCAACTGTAAAGGATTGGAAGATTACAAGAATGATTACTGGAAAATATTGTTCTCTTGATAAATCGCTATTTCGTTAATCTCTAGAATCTTAACCTAATATGCATGCAAGCGTTAACTAATATACAATACATAAAAGACTCTCGGTTGGACAGGCCCAAACCGGAGAATAAAAAGGCTAATCTAACGAGCCCAAAAGACGCAACATAAAACAGAACTTCAGCCCAACAATCTCCCCCTTTGCGTCAATTTGGAGCGAGACCTTCACTTCGTACTTGGGCCGGCGGCTGAAGCTGGTACCTTCTTCTTCACGGTACTAAACAGACATTTGGTTATGGAAAGGATGGTCTGTCTAAACCGGATGTACCAATTGATCATATCTTCAAAGTACTTGATGTCATCAGCCGAATTGTCCTTACACCGCTTGACGATTGATAGGACGTGTTCCAAGCAGGTAGTGGTGTAGAGGTGCTTGTCAGCTAACGCGAACAGACATTTCTGTCCTTCAGCTCTGGTGAACATCACAGAGTTTCGCCTCGAATCTATCTTGCCCATTTTCATCGTGTTTAGATCACTGGCCGATCCCACAGGCTTGACTTTCGGTTTCTTCTTAAACACTGTGGCCACCTCCTGATCCATTAGGGCCACCTCCATGATATAGCATGCCAGCATCCTTTTGACATGGTCTAAGATGGGACCATATTCGGCTTCGTTTGTCAGCAAGATGTTGTACAAGACTATCCAATCATGAGGGTTCAGATTGGGCAGATCCGCCAGAGAGATCATGTGAGCAGTTCTTGCAGATCCTCGGATAAGCTTGAACTTGACGTTTGTGAATCTCCCCACGGCAAACGGCTTCATCACCCGAACATTGACAATCTTTTGGGCGCTCCATGTAAGGTATTGAGGGCGAGCGGCCTCCAGGTAGAAGTCAATGAGCTCCCTGTCAAGCTCATCGTTCGGATGCGGGACTTCGAAAATTTTGGAGAAGGCGTGGAAGATGAACGCCTTTCGAGTCAACGGCATATCAAATTTCGAATCGACCGAGTTGTTGCAGTCGAACGATATCACCGGCTCGAGCCATAGTATGCTTGGAGTTTCTATGGCCTCCTTTATCAAACGATCCCTGGTCCAGGCAGGGAAGAGCAGCTTTCGGCTCTCAAGGAGATCGTTGGCTTCTTTTTGTTTACGTTCGGCTTCTTCAGCTTCACGTGCCACACGACTGACATCGTCATCAGTATTGCGACTGTTCTTTCTCTTTAACATGTCCGCAATAGTCTCCTTGTCTTCATCTTCATCGTCATCTCCTCCCTCTGCTATGTTTTTGCCTTTGTCCTTCACACCCGAACCCGAGGCATGACCAGTTGGGGGTGGTTCGGTTGTGTGAGTAGCTTTGGAGGAAGGAGGGGGTTTCGATCCTTTCTTCTCATCTCCCCCTTGTTTCGGAATGGACACGAAACTGGGTAGGCCTTCAATTTTACTTAAGAGGTCCATGGCCGGAGAGAGTTTCTCAGCGAGAGTACGCCTTACTGAGTGATTGAGGATGGGGTCGTGTGCTTCCAGGATGTTGGATAGAGCGGCGTGGACATCCGAAACACACGTCTTGATGACTTCCCTTTCGGATCGAAGAGCCTCCAATTGTTGTTCGGAGTTGGAAAGTTGGGTGCTCTTGATCTTGAGGGCAGTAGTCTTACTCGCCAGGACGTCCATAAGTGAATTTTCAGCTGCAAGATCTTCTTGTAGCTTTGCCAAGCGGGCATCGATGGAGGCACGGAGTGCCGAGTTGTCGTCGCTAAGGTTTTGTCTGAGGGTAGCGAACGAGGATAACTCCGTCTTTATAAACTGGGCCAATTGATTAACAACTGGTTCCAGAGTTGTTTTGGTGGCTTCGGCGCTTTGCTGCATAGACTGCAGCAGGATTGTAGCGTCATGGAATAGTTTATCGACTTTTTCGGTCGTAGCCTCACAAGCTCTGGTGGAGGCGTCTATCGCAGCAGTTGCTGAGGCCATTGAATCATGTTGAGCCTTGGAGAAGGCATCAACGATCTTCTGAAGAGCGGCTTCAGATAAAGAGGACTGGTGGTTGGAAGAGGAGGCGAGAAGTTGATCAACCTTCTCGTTAAGCTCGCGAAGATGCTTCTTTGTCACTGGAGCATCATCCTCCTCATCACTTTGAACTTGAAACGGACTGTAATAGACCGAATCATAGTTCATGTGATCACCACCAAGGTATTGATCATCGCCGTCGGAGGCGTCTTCTGGAGATTGGGGTAGTGGTGAAGCTGGGGGTGTTATTGGTTTAGTTGGTTCAGGTTGAGTGGGTGGGGGATGAGTTTCAGGTGGTGGTGGTGTATGGGTTTCGGTTTGTGGAGGTTCGGTTACGGGTGGGGTTTCGGTAACAGGTGGTGTTTCGGTTGATGTGGTGAATATGGGTGGTGGTATAGGAAATGAGGTTGGTGGTATAGTAGGGTTTATGGTGGGAATGGAAATAGGTATTGTGGGTGGAGGGGAAGGAACTGGGGATTGGTGAAGTTCCATCTCCGGGGTTGGGGACCGAGGGGGTGTGTTGCCTCTTTGTGGAGATTCGTCTCCTTGAGATCCCTCAGAGTCCGAACTCTCACCTTCGGATTCACTTGATGAGGAGGGAAGGACTAGCTTTCGCTTTTGTTGGGTCTTCCTCCTTTTCGGTTTTGGTGACGAAGCAGCCTTCGGTTGTTTGCGCTTCTTGGGAGAAGGTTTGGGGGCTTTGGATGGTTTCTTCCCCTTGTCTGATTTCTTACCCCTGGCCACCGGCTTGTCGGCATCATGGATTGATCGCAGCATGTCCGGTGTCAGTTCCCTTGGACCAGATGGCCCTAACTCCTTGATCGCCTTGATCATACTGCTGTCTGATGGCACACATCCATACATCGACTCCGGAATTGAGCCAATGAAGGAGAATTTCGATGCATCGGATACGATGATCTTCTTGGTGTGGAACGTGCCAACAGAAGACATCGGTGCACCGTCAGCAGTTGGGACCTCAAACCTGTCCATGGCCCATCTTGTGATCAGGATCCAGAACCGGGCCAGCGACACTTCAGAGTGTCGAGAAGTGGAAGAAAGGCTCTGAATCAGCTGTTGCCAAAGGACAAACCCATAATCGAGGTTGATCCCGTTGTACACCCCATACATGATTGACAGGAAAAGACGACTGGCCCCGTCCGATCCTGAGCTCCTCTCAGACAGTCCCTTGAAGAGAACTGTAAATAACCCATTCCACAGGGGCGGTAGGCATGACTTCTTGAACCTTGCGACGGAGGTTAGAACTTCCGTGTAGCCCATGTTGTAGAACATGCTGTATAACATGCCAACCGGAATCGTCTCCGGGTTAACACGTGATGGGTCTGCAGCAAACCCAAGCATGGTGCAGAAGCGGGGACGAGAAATCGACGTCTTGTGTTCCGCCACTTCGAAAAATATCCGGTCGACGCCCTTGTCGTAGTAGGCCGTCGCATAGACCTGAGATAGAGCCACCATTGGCACCGTTTCAATTCTGGACAATGCCGGAGCAAGCTGGGAGAACTTGAGGCATTCGATAACCGGCGACATGTAGGGATCATAGGCTAGTGGGTTCAGATCAATGACAAGGCATTGTTGAGGTCTGATGGGAAGAATCTGAGAAGTAGCATGAACGGATGAAGATTCAGCCATTGTTGCAGGTGTGGAGAAGAAGATGACCGGGAGAGAGGTAAAAGGTGGTGTTGATGGCTTTTTATAGTAGGTGATAGGAGAGAGAAAGATCGTTTCAAATCTCTTATTGAAATACGGAAGGGTTTTAGAGTGACTGATTGGTGACAGTTGGGACGTGCGATGATGACGTAGGAGAGAGAGTGTCAGATTCCTAGGATCACGCCGCCCAATAAGCGCCGGTTCAGAGAGAGAAACCGTTTCCATTTCCACACGCGCCATTAATGCCAGATGGATGACGCTTCAATACTGCACACGCGTCCAATAAGTGTCAGAAAAAGCGTGGCTTCTTCAAATTCACGCGCCCTCCTTTTTACCGTCGTTTGAATATCTATCCTTTGAACTCCCGCCGCGTCAGCAACCTTTTGAACTTATCCCTTTTCTTTTAAACGCCACCTTTTGAGTAAAATGCCCACGTGGATTATTGGCAACCACAACTTCAGTATTAACCATCCATTGATTATCCAGCCTGTAAAATAATTAGTAACGGAATTTTTGAAAATCTAGGATTTTCGTGCAAAGAGTGTAAAAGATAAAGAAATAAAGCAACTCTTTTTGGAATGATCTGTGATGTCAATTATGACACGAAACTGATGATCCCGGGCACGAATCTCTTCCTTCAAGGTCAAGAGAGACCTCAAAGTGTTAGTGTGGAATCCCGTTGAATTTCGATCAAACATTTATCAATAAATGTTGAAAGGCTTCTTTAAATAAGGCAAATTAAGGGTGGTTTCGCTTTGATTCAACAATTCAATTCTTGATATAAGAACGAACGTGAACAAAGTACTTGTGAGACCAGTGTAGTCTGTTGAACAAGTAGGTTTGAGTTAATTTTTTTTTTTAGTGGCTTGGATTAATATGAAATCTCAGATAAAAATTTAAAACTGGATCCCTTGGGAAGAAATGTCATGGTGTGTAGCAATTTCATTGGAACCACGCAAAAAGGAAAAAAAATGAGATTTCATGAAGGTACATTCGTTAATTCATTGGTGAAAACTTGATCAAGTTAATTGGTCACCGTCAATTCGTTGGTGTTGAATTTTGGGTTTCACTCAGCTCATAGTGGCACGAAGCTAAGATCATAAACACAGATGTTGTGTAACCATAAACCTCAGTGGTAGTTGCTGAGAGTCTCAAGGGTTACAGTGAGGATACGAATGTTATGGAGAAGTATAATGGGGATGGTGAAAGAAGACATAGTACCTCTGCTGCGAACATAAGGACCAAGCAGGAGACTCTGAACTCATGTGAGAAAAGAGTGAGGTAGCTCACGATTAGAATAAATGAGTTAGCCTTATTGGGAAGACAAGGTTTGTGTATACCTGGTCATAAATGCTATTATTCAAAATCTTATGAGGCTTGGGACACATACAGCAGCATGCTTCTAGGGACACTTAAGTAAGTCATCAAATATATCCCCATAAACGAATGAGCACACACAAAAAAAATTAAAATATTTTTGGAGTTTTTGAAATTGAGAAGAAAAAAATTAAAATTAAAAAAAATAAAAAAATAAGACATAAAAAAAATTATAAAAGAGTTAAAAAAATGATTAAAAAAAAACGTTGCAAGAAAAATGAAAAACCGAACCCGAACGTTCGGTTGATTTAGGTTGGAAAAAGTTGAAAAACCGAACCCGAGCGTTCGGTTGGTTTCGGTTCAGGAAAATTTTGAAAAACCGAACCCGAACCTTCGGTTGGTTTCGGTTCACTAAATTTTTGGAAAACCGAACCCGAACCTTCGGTTGGTTTCGGTTCACTAAAATTTTGGAAAACCGAACCCGAACCTTCTGGAGGTTTCGGTTTTGGAAAAAATTTTTAAGAAACCAAGGGGTTTAGATATGCAAAAAAAAAAAAAAAAAAAAAAAACTTTTTACATAAAGAAAAACAAATTTTGCACTAGAAATATACAATTTGGAGAAACTACCTTTGAAGAAATGAGCGAGTGAAATGGTTGAACCGAACCCGAACGTTCGGTTGGATTCGCTTCTTACGTTTGAGATCGAGAGGTAGTGTGAGGTACTGACTCTGATTCCATCATACCTAGCCCTTGCAAAATTTTATTGAATGATGCTTCTGGAAGAGCTTTGGTGAAGACGTCAGCCAGTTGATCAGTGGTTCTTACGAAGTGAACTTCGACATTTCCATCTTCCACGTGATCTTTGATGAAGTGATACCTCAGTGCTATGTGTTTGGTTTTAGAGTGTTGCACCGGGTTATGACAGATCCTAATTGCACTTTCAGAGTCACAATATAGAGGGATCTTCTTCATATTGAGTCCATAGTCTCGAAGTTGACTCTGGATCCAAATCACTTGTGATGTGCAGGATGCAGCGGCAATGTATTCCGCTTCAGCAGTAGACAGCGACACACATGTTTGTTTCTTGGATTGCCAGCTGACCAACTTCCCATCAAGAAATTGACAGCCACCAGTTGTGCTTTTGCGGTCGAGTCCACATCCTCCAAGGTCAGCATCAGAATAGGCTTGAACGAACAAGCCAGAGTTAGATGGATACCATAGACCTAAGGAGGCGGTTCGCTTAAGATAGCGTAGGATGTTCTTCACTGCCAGCATGTGAGGTTCGCGTGGGTTAGCCTGAAATCGAGCACAATAACATACAGAGAACATGATATCAGGCCTGCTAGCAGTTAGATACATCAGTGAGCCAATCATTTGACGATAGAGCGTGATGTCGACAGCCGGTTTATCCAGTGAAGGGGTAAGTTTGGTGCCGAATGCCATTGGAATTTGACTTTTGAGTCTCCCATCATTCCAAACTTCGCTAGGAGAGTCTTTGTGTAAGCTTCCTGATTGATAAAGATGCCTTCGGGTCCCTGTCTTATATTTAAACCAAGGAAAAAATTAATAGGACCCATTGAGCTCATTTCAAACTTAGTCTCCATCAACTTTCTGAATTCAGCTGTTAAGCTGGGATTTGTAGAGTCAAAGATGATGTCATCGACATAAATTTGAACTATCATAAGGTGGTTACCTTCCTTTTTGCGAAAGAAGATTGGGTCAACCGAACCTTGTTTGAATTTGGACATCTTTAAAAATTTTGTAAGCGTTTCATACCAGGCTCTCGGAGCTTGTTTGAGGCCGTACACAGCTTTATCCAGAATGTAGCAATGATTTGGATACTTTTCGTTCACGAACCCAGGAGGTTGCTCCACATACACAGTTTCTTCAAGTTCTCCATTGAGAAATGCGCACTTGACGTCCATTTGGAAGACCTCAAAGTTTTTGTGAGCAGCATAGGCCAGAAATATTCTAACCGATTCTAGCCTAGCTACTGGAGCGAACGTCTCTTCGTAATCTATTCCTTCCTCCTGACAGTATCCTTTGACAACCAGACGAGCCTTGTTCCTTATGACATTACCTTCCTTGTCCATTTTGTTTCTAAAAACCCATTTGAGACCAACAACTGAAGCATCCGGAGGAGTTGGAATGAGGCGCCAGACTTTGTTCCTTTCAAACTCGTTTAGTTCGTCTTGCATTGCTTGAACCCAATCAGAGTGATCGAGGGCAGTGTTCACTGTCTTCGGTTCAACTTTTGATACAAATGAGTTAAACATACAAAACTCAACCTTTGAGAATAAGGATGTCTGTTTTGCCTTCAGTTGAGATCGGGTCAGAACCTTTTCAGATACATCACCAACTACTTGAGAGATAGGATGATCTCTGGTCCATTTTGTAAGAGGAGGGTAATTCGGATCGAAGGTTGGATCTAGTTCAGCGTTGATCATCTCTTCAGGCTCAGATTGGAAATCGAAATCAAGCGTCATATCATCATGCTCCCCCTCAATTGATTAGTCTTGAGAAACACGAGGTTCAGGGGTTTCTTGTGGTGCTGGATTTTCAGGCATTGAAGCACCTTCGTTTGGAGGGGCACCTTCGGTTGGAGAGTTACCTTCGGTTGATGAAGGACCTTCGGTTGAAGTAGTAGAGCTTGGCTCCCCCTGGACATGTGAGCTAGGCTCCCCCTCGACATGAGAACTTGGCTCCCCCTCGACTGAAGCATTGTTGGTTGGAGATTCATTAGTAGGCGATTCTTCTTCATGCATTCTTCTTGCAGCATCTTCGACAATCTGCTTCATATGATCTATTTTGTTGTCGGCTGCACCTGCTTCGGAGAGAGAAGCTTTTTCAGGTTCGTCAAATAGTTCCAGAAAATTTTCGTACAGATTGGCGATTGAGATAGTGACTTGGCCAGTTTGAGGAAAGATTTCACTGGCAGTGTCATCTATGGCCTGTAGCTTCTTGACATAGTTATCATCGAAGGTCACATAGTATGTCTCTTCAATTCTTCTTGATCGTTTGTTTAGGACCCTGTATGCCTTTGAAGTGAGTGAGTAACCCAGAAAGATTCCCTCGTCGGCTTTTACATCAAACTTGTTGCGGTGTTCTTTAGAATTAAAGATGAAACACCTTGAGCCAAAAACGTGGAAAAATTTCACATTGGGCTTCCTGTTGTTTAATATCTCATATGGTGTGAGCATGAATCGCTTGTTGAGATATGACCTGTTTTGAGTATAACAAGCAGCAGAAATAGCGTCAGCCCAAAAATAAAGAGGTAAGGAAGCGAAACTTAGCATAGTTCGGGCAGCTTCACACAGAGATCGGTTTCGTCTTTCGACTATTCCGTTCTGCTGTGGTGTGTAGGGAGCTGAGAAATTATGGCTAATTCCCTTTTCTGCAAGAAACTCTTCAAACTCCCTGTTCTTGAATTCGAGACCATTGTCGCTCCTGATGTTGCGAACGACCTTCTTGAGCTGGACTTCAATTTGCTTGATAAACACTTTCAGCTTTTGAGTCGCTTCAGATTTGAGCTTTAGAAAGAACACCCATGTAAATCTAGAGAAGTCATCAACGACAACAAGAATGTACTTGCTACCACCGATGCTTTCAATAGATGAAGGACCACACAAATCGATATGGAGCAATTCGAGTGGTTCAACAACTTTTGTGTTAATTATGGATGGGTGACTTTGACGACTCTGCTTTCCCATTTCACATGCAGCACATAAATGCTCTCTGTCAAACTTGAGCAATGGAAGACCCCTAACATGACCTCCAGTGACAAGTCGGTTAATATCTTTGAAATTGAGATGAGAGAGTCTTCGGTGCCACAACCAGCTTTCGTCGGATTGAGCTTTTGATAGCAGACATATTGCTGGGTTTCCTTTGATGGGTTTCATGTTCAGCGGAAACATTTCACCCTTTCGCTCTGACTTCAGAATCACTTTCTTTGTCTTTTTCTCTATGATTTCAGAACCTTCATCATCGAATGAAACTTTGAGACCTGTACCTCCAACAAGCTGAGATACACTGATGAGGTTGTGTTGAAGTCCTTCCACATAGGCCACCTTCCTAATGGTAAAATCACCATTCGTTATCATCCCATATCCCTTTATGGTGCCGAAAGAGTTATTTCCAAACTTAACGTTGCCACCATTTGCAAGAGATCTGTATTCCCTGAGTTCCTCTTTCCTCCCTGTCATGTGACGCGAGCAGCCACTGTCGATGTACCATTCTTCGTCAAACTGCTCGTCACTTATAACCTGCAAAAATTAAGCAGATTTAGGAACCCAAAGTTTCTTGGGTCCATGTGAGGTTTTCATGGGAACAGGAATAGTTAGAGAGATGTCAACAAGATATGTTCTTTTAATTAAAGTTGTTTCATTTTTCTTTTTAATGGTGAATACTTTTATTTTGTTAAGATTAGGTTGGTTTCCTGTGGGCTCAGGCTTGGATTCATCGACCTTTCGCTTTCCCTTCTGTTCAGCTGATGAATGAGGTTTTTGAGGAAAAGTGGGATTAGCTTTAGAGCAAGATGGAGATGAATGAGTAGAAGTAGAATGACGAGAAGAGTTAGAACGAGAGAATTTGGATGGGGAGGACTTCCTTGCTGATGACTCTAGGTGACCCTTTTGCTTTTGATCGTTGGTGGGTTTAACCTTTGAGTCTTGTTCTCGTCTGACTTCAGAGCCGAACCTCTGAGTTCGGTTGGAGTTGTTCTTGGAACCGAACCTTTGGTTTCGGTTGAAATCCTTTTCAGAACCGAACCTTTGCTTTCGGTTGGTATTTTCATGCGAACCGAACCTTGACTTTCGGTTGGTATCTTCTTGCGAACCGAACCTTGACTTTCGGTTGGTATCTTCTTGCGAACCGAACCTTGACTTTCGGTTGTTGGAATTATCAGGCTTTCTTACGGGATTGTTTTCATACTTCAGATTCTTGTCTTTGTGTGAATAGTATGCATTCTGGGAGTGCCAGAATTGTTTCCTTTCAGAAAGGTTTTTCCTGTATCTTAGGTTCCTTTCTATCTTTTTATCCCTCATCTGTTTAGGTTGATGATGAACGTTCGCTTTCGCTTTTGATGTCACCTTTGCTGGTTCCTTTTGAACTTTAGGAGTTTTTCTTTGAGCTGAGGGTGCAGAGGGAATGTTTGAAGAAGATTCAGTTTGCCCTGAGAAAGTGGAAGGAGTATCTGATGAAGTTTCACTTCGGGCTGTTGGCGTAGAAGGAATATCTTCTTTTGCTGAACAATCAACCTCTTGAGGAGTATCTTTTGTACCACTTGTGCTTGGTTCACTGAAATTATCAGGCTTGTTCAGGGGTTCAGGTATGTATCTCCCTTTCTTCATCCAAGAGGTTCTTTCAGATAGTCCGACGGTTTCATTTCCATTGTCAATAGGAGCTTCCCAGAAGAACTCATCACAGCCATCAGCATTGTCTTCGTTAACAATAGCCGTGAGTTCAGCTGTTTGATGTTCGGTTACTCCAGTCACTTTGTATACCTGATTCGGAGTAGTCCTGACCTTTTGATACACAACAGCCTTTTCTACTAATTTCGAGGACTTTTGTTGGGACAATCTAGCGAATTCTACTGAATTTTCAGAAATAAGATTTTTGTGGTTTTTAGTTTCACTTTTAACAAATTCTGAGCAGTCAACCGTATCCTCTACAGAAATTTGACTCATGTTATCGTCCTCGTTAAGCTCAGATGCATTTTCAACATCGATTTTATTTTCTGAGCTTACTTTGGCGTTTAGAGAGTCAAACTTTTGTATGGTTTCGGTTCTCAGTTTAAGTCTGTCATTTTCGTCCAAAAGATTTTTGAGCATGTCCTTATGGTCTTTGGATTTAATGAAGGACTCAATTTTGTCCAGTCCAATCTGATAAGTTGGGTTGACATCATCAGACGAAATCACACTTTCACAATTGTAAGCTTCGGCATCAATTTCATCCTCCTTGAATTCTAGGAATGGTAAAATCATACGGTGGATCTTCTTGCCTATCTCACAGTGTAAGTGAAGCTGAGTAATATTGGAATATAAACGTTTAGCTATTAAACAAAAAACATTTCGTTGTTTTAACAATTTCAAATTGTCTCTCTGCAAATAAATGTTTTCGTCTTTGACTTTAATTAATTCCGACTCTTTTAACTCAATCCACATACGCCGCTCCTCACTCTTCGACGCCACCCTGCTTAATTGATCAGTCAGGTTAGAATTGGTGACTCGAGTTTGAGTTAAGCTACTATCTAAATGAGAAATTCTTGTGTTAACGTTTTTTAGTTCTTTCTCATATGAGGATGATGGTACTTTAGATGAAATGAAAACAGATTGTACCTTCTTTATCAGTTCATCAAGCTCATTGAACTGTTGGCTGAGTGGTTTGGCCGTGAAGCACATATCTTCCTGCACCTTCGGTCCATTGCTTCCTCCATCGGTATTGTATCCCCTCATTTGAGATGCGCTTGACACCATGAAGCATTTTCCACCACTGCTTTCCTCCTTAGCCATATAAACCTTTCCATGAGTAGGCTTCCTCACTTCTTCGTCTTCTGAGTCAGTAGACCAAACTTCGGTGCTACCGAACTCATCGTCGTTAACCGAACCCTGCACAATAAGAGCATTAATAGAAGGGTTAGCGGTAGACTTTTTCTTTCTCAACTCATCCAATCTCTTCTGCAACACGGCTTCCTCATCCTTTCCGTCATCCTTTTCAGCCATCTTTTTAAGAACACAGTCCTTAGCATAGTTGTTCTTGCCACCACAGTAAAAACAGCTTACTCCAGAATCGCCATCTGCCTTCGGTTCCTTCTTGAACTCCTCAGCCTTCGGTTCATTGTTCGCCTTTTCAGAGCTGTAACTCCCCTGCCAGTTTCGGTTTTTGTTGTTGGGAAATCTCTTCTTTATGAACCTCTTAGGATTGGATACCATCATGGCATAATCCTCAGTTGAGAGGTCATATTCTTCTAAATTGAGCTCTTCATCCTCCATCACAGCTTTACTTTTAGATAGAAGGGCCAACGAACCAAGACTAGAGACAACATTTTTCTCTTGAACCACAATCTTCTCTTGGGACTTTAGAATACCCACCAGTTTTGCCAAAGAGTATGATTTAAATTGTTCATGGGCTTTGACGGTGGAAACAACTGCTCTCCATTCAGATCGCAGTCCGTTCAAGAAAGTAACCTTTTGTTCGATGAGCTTCCTTTCAATGTCGTGTTTGATCATCTTGCTGAGAAGATGATTGAAGCGATCAAACGTCTGGGTCACAGTTTCTTCAGCCCCTTGCCTGAATTCTCCAAACTCAGATAGAAGCAAGGTTTGAATAGAATGTTCAAGATCTTCGTCTGTGGAGTACAGTTCGCGAAGTCTATCCCACACTTCCTTCGCCGTAGTGCATGAGCTGACCAGTCTGAAAGTGTCGGACTGAAGGGCGAATCTGATCAACCTCAGTGCCTTAATATTGCACTGGAATTTGTCTTTTTCATCTTGCGCAATATTCGTCACGTCCTTAAGCAGATCGTTGTATTCTTTTTGCGTCTTAATAACTCTGGATGTCGCGGAATGAGAAAACGGTCCATTGATAATGGCTTCCCATATGAGAAAACCATTGTCCTCCAATCCAATCACGTAATCTTCAAAATGATGTGCCCACACTTCATAGTCATGGGTGTATAAGATTGGAATTTTTGTCGTCGAACCAATGCTGTTGGAAATATTAATAGGGTTTGATTGCGTTGCGTCCATTATGATCGTAATAACCTGTTCAAAGATCAGACTTGTAATAAAGCAGATTAGGGCAAAACAATAAATACTAAGATACGTCAATTAAGATGACGGCTCAATAAATATCGATGATTGCGGAAAACCCTAATGGAAATCTTTTTCACAGAAAAGATGTGTATCGATTACACAGCCTCCTGCTCTGATACCAATTGATGGGATTAAAAACAACTTTTAATCTATGAAGATCGATTAGATCTTGAACAAGTATATCAATATGAAACAACAAGAACACTATATTAATAACAAGGCAGAACGCAATAATAAGAACAAACAGCTTGAATCAAACGAGTCGAATGATTAAATAAAATCCTTAGAAGAGCTCGATTAAGAACATCAACTGTAAAGGATTGGAAGATTACAAGAATGATTACTGGAAAATATTGTTCTCTTGATAAATCGCTATTTCGATAATCTCTAGAATCTTAACCTAATATGCATGCAAGCGTTAACTAATATACAATACATAAAAGACTCTCGGTTGGACAGGCCCAAACCGGAGAATAAAAAGGCTAATCTAACGAGCCCAAAAGACGCAACATAAAACAGAACTTCAGCCCAACATTATCCATTTAATTGTTGAAGTAGATAATTAAAGATCCTTGAATTATCCCATCCCAAATTTTCGAATTTTAGGTGATAAAGGGATTAGGTTAAATTAATTGTTTAGTTTAAATGAATAATTCTACATCATTTAATAATTTAAATTAGTTGTTTAATTTTGGATAATTATTAAATCGAAGTTTTTAATATTTATGATTTTAAAATTAAAAGGTTTTAATTTTCGAAAATTTTTAAACTTGACTAAAGCCCTAGTATTTTGAAAAGTTCAAATCACACCCTTATGGTTTTATTAAATTAATTAAGTGTGTAACTAAAAGAGAGCTAACAAATCCATAATGATATGGTTTATATTTAATTAAATTAAAAGGTATACTTTATTAAATTAGACCACCTAGATTTTTAAAAGTGTAAAATACACCCTTATACTATATATAAAATTAAAAGTCTAATATTATATATGTATAAGTAAAGAGTTAGTATTACCGTTAGTAGGCCTCATTCACGAAGCTGGTCTATAAGGGGTGTTTAAGGAAATTGCCTATAAAATGGCGATTGAATGCGTATCCACTCTTACCCACCACACTCTTGACTAGTGGAGCGTCGTTAGCCAAACGGGTAGGATAGGACGCAACCTTCCATTATAAGTATCATGAAGTACGAAGTAACTAAACACTCTTATAAATTCCCAAATCTTAGTTACCTTAGGAAAAATGTGGAATTGGTGCTAATCCATGAAATTGCACATTGCACCCTTATTGGTCGATTAGTAGAGCGTGTGTGGTTAACCGGTACACTAATATGGGACCAATAAAGGATGGAAATGGGTAGCTTGATGTTTATCATAGATCAATGGAGCGTGTGTGGTTAACCGACACATTGATTAGGTGATTCGTAACATCGAGAGTACCGAGCTAATTTGCATGGTTATCCACACCTTGTTTGTGATCATCGGCATCCCAGTCACAAATGAAGGGTACAATCAATATTTAAATATGCCATTGAAAAGTTCAATGAATCTCAAAAGATCTAGGAGTTTCAATTCATTTAAAACTTAAATTTCCTTTCGTTTTTCATTGTGGAAATTGGTAAATCGTCATTTACCTACCTTCAAATGTTTTGCAATTTGGATTATGGCATCCCTCTTCTAAATTGTAGAACATTGTGTTGGATTATAGCCTTAATATCTCATTTGGGTGTTTTATTAAGGACTCAATCAACTAACTCGAATTTTCTCCCGTTTTGTAGATGTCTGATTCTAACTATGGTCTTCCCAAATCCCTTGGAACAAGCTTTCCACTTGAAGATGATATTCCGCGATTTGATTGAAAAATAAGAGATCATTCTTCACTTCCTCCACCTCCTCCTACTATTCTCCCTGACCCACAAGTTCGAAGGCTTGAAAATTTCAAGCTCACTCAAGCCCTATTGGCAAGTGAACATGAAGAATGAAAGTCAGTGTGTGCACATGTCTTAAAGATGAAGTTGCACATTGACAAGTTAAGAATGTTGGGAGTCGTTGTCTGTGAGAAGCCAGTTGTTGATTGGGTTCTTCAATCGATTACCGACTCATATAGTGAGTTTGTAAGAGATACTATATGATGTACCACGACGTGACCCTCATCGATCTCACCTATTTGCTTGTTGCTACTGAATCAGAAATGATTTGGCGCACTGGAGAAGCAAAGTTGATTGGTAGATCTACCTTCCAAACCTCCATGGATATAGGCAATGGCAACGAAAGGCATTCCATGGTCAAAAAGTTTGACCATAAGAGAAAGGAAATGTCTGAGGTAGTTCCATGAGTTATTCCAAAAGAGTCAATTTGCTTTTATTGCCAAGAGAATGGGCATTGGAGACGAAGCTGCCCTGTCTACCTGAGAGATCTAAGAGATGGGAGAGTCAAGATGTATGACTCTACTTCAGGTAAAATCCATTAACTAACTTTGTAAGTTCCTATTTTTTAATTCTTAATACATTATGTGATATGATTAAATTTTTTGATGTTTTGTAGAATCGAAGAAAAGAGAGGAAGCTTAAAGGAAGAAGTAAGATGAGTCTGATCGCGAAGAAATGGATTTCGATCGCATGATTTGATGATCGGATTTTTGGAGCTGCTACTTTTAGAGTTATAATGGATTTCTTAGGAATGTGTAATAGGATAGTTTTCATTTGAATTTGCGTTGTAAGGACAAGTTTTTCCGCGCCGATTTATAAATAATATAAAATTTGAGTTTTTGTCTTCTTTTATATCTCCTTGCAATGTTATTTATGAAAAATTGATGCTTGTATGTTTCTGTTGTAAGCAATATTAAGTGGATGTGATTCTTCGTTATGTTATTTATGGTACTGTCATAATTTTTCTAAGCAGGGATAGATTCCCATCGCCTAAGTCTCAATCGGACAGAAACTTAGAATCACATGATTTGAATCATGTGATGTATGGAAATCTTGATACTTAGGAAATTAAGAATAATTCCTTGATCACACAAGTATGTGATTCAAGTGAAGGACTAAAGGATTAGAGCACAATGATGTGCACTGTTCAAGTTCACCACAAAGAACAATAAGATTATTCGTCATGATTTACTAAAAGTCTAGTAAATGTGGTTATGCTTACAAGATTAAGTGTAATTCTAAATCATTGAAAAGTTTCAATGTATGGCAGAACGAATAAGAAGAATCAATTAGGCAGAAAGATAAAAGTTTCTCTAATCTAAGAAGAAGGTGGAGTACTTTTGTATCGTGTTTTGTGATCGTAATGTTGATTATGAAAGCATATCACAATTAATCCTCTAAGGACATCTTAGTGCACTAGTATGGCTAAGAAGAGGAATAAAAAATTGTTGAAATGGTTAAATCAAAAGGATGAGTCATACTTCGTTCCAACATCAAGTCTTAGAGTCATACTCCAAGATTGTGAATTGAGTGACACATCTTAAGAAGTTCTAACACACTCTTCAAATGTGAAGTAGAAAATTGTTTTTCTTACTCTTGCACGTTTGAAATTGGTAAATTGTGATGTCTTGGATAAGGCAAAGACCAACTAATACCAATTTTATGTAGTGTTTGTCTTGATAAGAATCCACACTAACTATTAAATATTTGTTTGTCAAGAAATGTTTCTTGACAGGAGAATCTTATATATCAAGAGGTCAGTGGGAGTCTAAATGATCTTGAAAAGTTTCAAGAACTAATCAAGAGTAAACCTATTATTAAACAATAGTGCACTACTTGAGGTTTGTAACCTATCGTGTTGACATATCCTTGTTTATGTGCCATTCTAGTTTAGTAAACTATGCATATGAGTTCTACGAGTTCTCAATAGACTACATAAAGGCAAGCACCTTTTTCAATGAAAGAACATTGACAAGTATAGGTGAACTGCTAAATAACTTGGAAGAAATGGTGGGACCCTTGATGGCAAAAAATCAAGCATGAACATGTTCTATCCATATGAGTTTGGATTTGTCACGAACATTATCTTACGATGATGGTTATGACAAATTCACATGGATAGGAACACATACACCATAAAATCTAAGTCTCATAAGGTTTCTATCCTTCATGAAAATAATTGTGAGGAAACGCTTTCACTAAGAGAGATTTTAAGGAGATAGCAATTATGTAAATTGCATTCTCAAATTCGATTATGATTACGGCATCCCACTTCATAGTTCGAATTGTGAGATTTGGCGATTAGTCTGAACGTTTGGGACTTAGTAATATATGTTCTGAATTAGTTTAGCCACGCATGTGACCTATCTAAGGAAAGGTGTATGAGTTTGAGAAGCTTAGATAAAGGCTTATCGAAGCATATCGTATTAGAAAAGATGAACTTTAGAAGTCAATATGTATTGCTTTCTAGAAGTCCAACTATTTTCTGAATACGTGTCAAAACTAGTGGGAGCATAAATGTTATGCTGGTCTGGATATAATCATCATCTTAGTGGGAGCATGATTATTATTTTAAGTATTGCAAGTTAGTAATATTAACTATAGAAAAAAAAAGTTTCACTTTGCAAAGTTGCAGGGGTTAACGGTTGTTTTGCTATAATTAAGGGAGAGAATATTATACTTCGTTTCGAAATCTAACAGCTTAGATCAAGAAATTTTAATTGAATTTAGTCAAAGGACATATATGGATGTTATGTTGAAAATATTCAACATAAAGGAATTCTATATATGGCAATATTATAGCAAGAAACTGGTAAAGTATCACGTTTTTCATAATGAATCGTGTCCCATACACTTTGGGTATAGGATCGATTGCATTTGCTGTAATATTTGACCGTTCTAAAATTTTCCAAATGTCTAGGGAATTAAGAGGGAAAAAGGACTACAACCGAATTTAACTAAAATAATTAAACAACTGTCAAGGACAATCTAAGGTTCACCAAGGATTGGTCGCTTGTGAGCAGTTGAAAGTATAGTAACGGATGGACCAAATTGACATTATTATGAATAGATAAGACTCTATTTAGAATGAGTTGTCAGATGGAAAATATGGAAACGTTTTCATATTGGGAGTTGGACGTTAAGAATTTATGTCTAGATTAGAAACTTTTATGCAAGAAGGATGTTTAAAGGAATGTACTTTGAATGTGAGACTTCACATCTATGGGATTTTTGTGTAACAATCTCCAATAAAGCACTTTGTAAGATTCTAACATTTTATGTAACAGTCCTTTCGTAATGTCATGACACAAAAGTCACCAAGACTCGGCCAATGAAATACAAAGTGCTTTATTGGAGATTGTTACACAAAAATCCCATAGATGTGAAGTCTCACATTCAAAGTACATTCCTTTGAACATCCTTCTTGCATAAAAGTTTCTAATCTAGACATAAATTCTTAACGTCCAACTCCCAATATGAAAACGTTTCCATATTTTCCATCTGACAACTCATTCTAAATAGAGTCTTATCTATTCATAATAATGTCAATTTGGTCCATCCGTTACTATACTTTCAACTGCTCACAAGCGACCAATCCTTGGTGAACCTTAGATTGTCCTTGACAGTTGTTTAATTATTTTAGTTAAATTCGGTTGTAGTCCTTTTCCCTCTTAATGCCCTAGGCATTTGGAAAATTTTGAACGGTCAAATATTAGAGCAAATGCAATCGATCCTATACCCGAAGCGTATGGGACACGATTCATTATGAAAAACGCGATACTTTACCAGTTTTTTGCTATAATATTGCCATATATAGAATTCCTTTATGTTGAATATTTTCAACATAACATCCATATATGTCCTTTGACTAAATTCAATTAAAATTTCTTGATCTAAGCTGTTAGGTTTCGAAACGAAGTATAATATTCTCTCCCTTAATTATAGCAAAACAACCTTTAACCCCTGCAACTTTGCAAAGTGAAACTTTTTTTTCTATAGTTAATATTGCTAACTTGCAATACTTAAAATAATAATCATGCTCCCACTAAGATGATGATTATATCCAGACCAGCATAACATTTATGCTCCCACTAGTTTTGACACGTATTCAGAAAATAGTTGGACTTCTAGAAAGCAATACATATTGACTTCTAGTAGCGGCGAGAACTTTATATTCTTACACTAATGATTAGGATTAGGAATTGTAAAATGATCATCATTGGAAATGTGCTCATTTGATCTATTTCACGACGTAAGGACCATAGGTAAACATAGTATGCATGCTTGGTGCATGGGAGAACTGTTGTTATAATTCAAGTAAGAAGTTGATTACTCGAAACAACAAATAATGAGTAAACAATATGGTGATTAAATAAAAATGTTTTATTTATACTCAAAGATTTGGGGCCATATAGGATTAGTATTATTCTTGTGTTTCACTTTGCATGTTTTGACTTCCCGAATAATAAGATTATTCAAATCCTCCACAATCGCTCATACTTTGGAAGTAGGTATGAATGAAGACTGTCATGAATCCGTCTGTAGATTGTCTAAAGTGTTTAGACATAGCACAAGTTTGCTGCAGAGTTCATGAGTGCTATTATAAGATTGGAATATTGGATTAAACCCACGCTCACTTGGATCGCTTCATGGATTTTATCATGATTGATTGGTGAGACGATAATATCTTATATTCTTGAAACCGAGACGTGTAAGTTGTATTCTGCAAGTCGGTTGCACATTTATAATATGTAAGCGCACCAATAACTTGGTGTTATAAAACATATTGTTGTGTGTGATTTGATGAGTAGATACAAGTGAGCATTAGAGTCGAAGTTTATCCTTCCTTTTACCCAAAATGGATAAAAGCGATATCTTTAGGCCCCTCAATGATTTAGTGATGATACCCTAAGCGCTTGGCCAAGCCAGGACTAGGTTAATGTGTTCAATTATAGTCTGTTATCAGTTGTCATAAATCGGAAATCGAGAAACAACACATAGACAGAGAGAATGATTAAAATCCATGTCTCAGTCTATACGATATCTAGAATGGAGGAATATATGATCCCTTATCTTAAGGACACGTCACTGATAAGATCAGAGTTCGACAGCGGCTTTTGGTAGCTAAAATTTGCTAGTCAACTTTGAAGTTATACTTACAACTATAGTTATTGGACTTATCCAAGTGGGATACTGTTTGATTAGGTGTCTAAGCCCATAACTATAATTGGTATGTATTTGAATTGATAGTAGCAATGTCCTTTTGGGTTGCCTTCACACTTGGCAATTAAATAGGATTATTATTGGAGAGAGAGAAGAATGATTTATTAATTTATTACTTGGTTGGTAAATTAATTTATTAATGTATTATGGATCGAATATATTAATTAGAAATCATATTGTTTAATTAATATTTAATCAGAAATTAATTTGGAATTAATTTTGGGATTAAAGGAATTAACTGATATTGCAGGGACTAAAGGTGACAATGTTTAGAAGTTGAGCATTGAGCATTCTAGAACCTCTCTTAGAGGGATGGAACGAAATCTAGAGTGTCCTAGTGTTTCCTTGGGCTCTAAGGGTGCCTTGGAAGCCTTAGGGAGGAAGTTAAGTGATTAGGATTAGTGTTTCCTTGGGCTCTAAGGGTGCCTTGGAACCCTTATAGGGTTGGATTTCGCAAAGGGCACTCCAAGAGGGGCTAGGGACGAACTTTCCACCTCCCTTCTCTCTCCATAGTAATCCTTGGTTGCTAGGTTTGTTTGTGAGCCATTAGAGGCGCGACACTTTTGGCGCTTGCTACCAAAATTCAAGATCTTCAAGAATTTGATTGTTATTACAATATAACAATAAAGGTATGTATCCTAACCCTAATTATATGTTATTTTCAAAAATTACATGTGCCTCCTAGGGTTTCTAGTTTTTGTGTTCAATGCTTGTATGTCTAATAGTGAAAACATAGATCCTCAAATTAGGGTTGCATGCACACATAGGATTGTTTGTTTTGTGTAAAACCTAACATTATTGGGGTGCCAGTGTCTATTATCTCGGATCGAGATAGTAGATTTACTCCATGATTTTTTCAATCGCTTCAGAAGGCATTGGGAACACAACTAGACATGAGTACTGCTTACCACCCTCAAACCGATGGCCAAAGAGAACGAACCATCCAAACACTCGAAGACATGCTCTGAGCCTGTGTGATTGATTTCAAAAAGTCATGGGATACCCACATGCCTTTGTTTGAATTCTCATACAATAATATCTATCACACAAGTATCAAGGTTGCTCCTTTTGAGGCCTTATGTAGTCGCAAATGCAGATCGCCGCTATGCTGGGCTGAGGTGCGTGACACCCAACTAGCAAAAAGACAATCACTAGACAGCACTCTCACAGGACCATAAATCATTCAAGAGACTACAAAAAAGATAGTCCCAATCAGAGCTCGACTTCAAGCATCGCAAGACCGATAAAAGAGTTATGTTGACAAATGGCGAAAGCCTCTGGAATTCGAAGTCAGAGATCGAGTGCTACTAAAGGTTTTTCCCTGGAAAGGGATGATCCGTTTTGGGAAGCAGGGGAAACTAAACCCACTATATATCGGACCATTCGAGATTCTTGCCCAAATTGGTCCAGTGGCTTATAAGTTGTAGCTATTTGCAGAGCTCAGCAATGTACACCTTGTGTTCCACATCTCAAATTTAAAGAAGTTCTTATCAGATGGAACCCTTGTAGTTCCTCTAGAAGAAATCGAAATAAACGAGAATCTCCTGTTCATCGAAGAACTAGTCGCGATTTTGGATAGGGAAGTGAAGCGTACCTAAAAGAGCCGCATTCCGATTGTGAAGGCTCAATGGAACGCTAAGCGTGGACCGGAATTCACATGGGAACGTGAAGACCGGATGAAGCAGAAGTACCTTCACTTATTCTCTTATTCATGATCCTACCTTTCTAAAGAATTTCCGGACGAAATTCCCTCTAACGGGGGGATGATGTCACAACTAGCATTTTAGCTAGGAAATTCTTTTTTCATGTAAACATCAACTACTGTAAGACTTGTATTCTAAGTGAATATCATACTATATGCTAAATGAAACCATTCATTTGAATCCAAACTCTTGATTGAAGTTCAAAACCTAATACAATACATCTCATATGTTCAACTATGGATTGAAAACCCTAAAAATCCCGGTTCAAGATTATTAAGGGCTAGGATTCTCTTACTGGGCCTAATGGGCTAATCAACTCTCAATTTGATTATGTTGGGCCAAGGAACCCTATTTGGGCTCCAATTGGACCCACATCCATGAAACTAAAGCATTTTGGGTCATGGGAGCCTAGAATGATTCATCTCATCTCTAATGGGCCATGATGGGCCATAAATGGTTGCATAAGCCCTAATGGTCCGTAAACTATCTTCTTAGGCTTCATTGGGCCGTGAACCCTCATAAGGGCCCAATGGGCCGAGAACCATCCACTTGGACGTCATAATATTGAAACCAAGCAACTAAGGCCCAAAACTTTTCTTCTATCTTTTCCTTTCTCCAAAATCTCGGCCAATATATATATATATATATATATATATATATATATATATAAAGAGGAAAAGATAAGATAGTGATTAATGTGTTGACACCTCACTAATAACCATCAAGTATCAATGTACTATTTACCATATATCTATGCACCTAATCTAGGACCCCCCATGCAAAAACCACCTTGCCCTCCTTCTTCTTCTAGTCTCGGCCGAAATCCCCACCTCACCACCATAA